>NC_083241.1:16408537-18843537 GCF_032191835.1 Heteronotia binoei
CAGCCTAAGCTTGACCCTTTCATATAACAGGAAAAGTCCAGGTTGCTAGATCATTTGGGCTATGTCTTATACTGCTCTGAGGACATGGAAGCCAAACAAAGAGCACAATGAGAATATCAGCAGGGGTGCAACTAGTTCATTTTGGAGTCTGATTTCAATGGCCCATAGGGTATAATGATGGAATAGGGGCACCCTCTTTGGGTGCCCCTGGAATGGGATCTTTTTGGGACTTGGGGGGGTTGGAGGGGAGTGTCCCCTGCAGGTTCCGTGCAAATTTGGGGGCTCTCCCTCAAACCCCCTCCCCTCCAGGTGGCTTCAAATATACCCTATTTGCCATTGATTTCAATGGCCCATAGGGTATAATAGGGCCGTATATTCGGAAATAGCCGCGCATCTACCGTATATGCGGCTATTCCGAATGCGGTATTCAGGAGTATACGGGGATTCCGAATCCCCCCCCCCCCCCCGTATACTTCCGAATCCGTGTAAATCCGAATTTTTTTTTTTTGCACATCCCTACTTACACCCTCACCACCTTAAATGGCAAGGTATACATACAATGCAACGGTACAGCCTGTCTGTGGGGGCCTCACTGAATGTGTGAACCAGGGGGCCCTGGAGTTCCATGCTAAAGAACAGCCCCGATGACTTCACTGAACATCAGACACCAAATCAGGAGGGGAAACTACAACTATCCAGGGGTGGAATTCTAGCAGGAGTTCCTTTGCATTTTAGGCCATGTACCTCTGATGTAGCTAATCCTCCAAGAGCTTACAAGGCTCTTTTTTGTAAGCTCTTGAAGGATTGGCTACATCAGGGGTGTGTGGCCTAACATGCAAAGGAGCTCCTACTAGAATTCCATCCCTGACTATAACTATGGCAGCCCTCATTTCTCATGTCAAGAGGGCGGGAAAAACAGCAACATCTCTACCTCACTTCCAGAAGAAACCCAGAACTGATGTAGGGTGGCTCTAGGAATCACCAGAAAATCTATGGCAAAACCACAGAGTTACTAGTGATTCCTAGGACTACCTGCCATCAATTCTGGGTTGTCCCTGGAAGTGACATAGCCACATCAGTGCCATCACAAAAATGGCATGCCCCCCACATCCCTTCCCCAGCTCTCCCACCCTACTTACAACATTGATTTCAACAGTAACTGCAGCATTGTAAGATGGGACCTTAACATAAGGAAGAAATCAACAGAAATGAAGCCTGGCTGGAAAGAATTCGCCAATTTGCCTGTGGGGGTATGCAGGGTCACCACGCAGCAAGAGAAAAATGGGGCGGGGTTAATGTTGCAGATGGCCTGTCATTGCCAGGTGAGTGTCTACCATTGATTTGTTGGTTTTGTTTGATTTATACCCTGACCCTTCCCGCGAAGCAGGCTCAGGGTAGGATCCATCCAAAAGCTCATCCATTAAAAACAACATTATAAACTCTACCTCAACAGTCATGACCAATGTTTTAGTGCAGGGGTGGCCAAGGGTAGCTCTCCAGATGTTTTTTTGCCTACAACTCCCATCAGCCCCAGCCAGCATGGCCAATGGCTGGGACTGATGGGAGTTGTAGGCAAAAAAACATCTGGAGAGCTCTCGTTGGCCACCTCTGCTCTAGTGGGAGACTGGGGAGATTCCTAAAGCAGCACTGGGGAGGGGGGCAGCCCCATAGCTAGGGACCCTGGGGAGAGAAGGCCACAGGGGGGCAGTGGGGAGGGGCCCATGGGGTTGAGTACAGGCTGGGGGCCATCCCTCTCCCTCCTGCGTGATTTAAAGAGCCTGTCAATCAGCTGATTGGCAGGCCCTTTCAAATGGCACGGGAGGTGGAGCGGCTGCTCCTGCAAGCTGCTCCCATGCAATTTAAATCACACAGGAGGGGGGGTGACCCAGGGATAAGGGAGAGGGCCGCCCCCCCAAAAAAAAACCCGGTTAGGGGGCCAGGCCCCATGGCCCCCTGGTTAGCTACAGGCCTGGGGGATGCCAGTTGGTGACATCCCCCTCCCCAGGCTCCACCCCCCCCCCCAAAAAAAAACCTCCTGGAATTTGCCTGCACAGTGCATGGTTAGCAGCTACACAGAACAGGGAGAAACAGTCAAACTGGGCAAGACGTGACTGCCCGGCAACTGTGCCTGAGACTTCAGGTCAACTTGCCATAAGGTTGCTGATTTCTCAGCCAGCCTCTGTTTAGCAGCAGTGTGATCCTCAGTTCTTAGCAAATGCTCATGCTTAGCACCAGGCCTTGAATTCAGCAGGAGCTCACAGGAGAGCAGTTCCTGAACCTTTCCGAGGGTTCCCCCTCCTCCTCCCCGCCTACCTTGTCCATTGACTAGTAGGTGCAGCTGCACAGCAATCCCCACATTAGGAGAGCGGGCAGCCACCAAGGGCTTTGCCACGCCCCCAGCAGCCCTCATTAACCCCTGGAGAAGCCCATGCCGCCTTTTCTCCACTTCTGATGTGATTTTGGGTGGCAGGTGGCTTACTGGCCTTTTGACTGTGTGTCGGGGGGGGGGGGGGGCATGTGGCATATGCTAATGAGTCATGCTAATGAGCCCCACCACCTATTTTTCTACAAAACAACCCCTGCTTAGTACATTGTCAAAGAGAGAGAGAGAGAGAGCAAGATTTTGATTTTAATGGCTGATTTCTGCAGATTAAGCTGCTAACTGAACAGCACAAGAGGAGGCCCAGCCTTTGTTCTGGTCAGTTAGCAACCTCAGTTGACTGGGAAGGCCCTACAAGGGTTGACTGGCACACCCGCACAACATACTCACAGTCTCCGGAGTCCTGTGTAGAGCTCCATGTCTACGGCGTGCAGCGTCTGCAGATTCCTCCAGTTCTCTATGTGTCTGTAGTGAGAACAGAAAGAAAAGTTTTTAGCAGGAACCAGGCTAAATGCAGATGGCTTGCCATTAGATGGGGGCAGAGGGCAAACACCACAGGAGGAAGTGCTTACCCTCCCTCGTCATTTGCTTTCAACGTGACGCAAACAGGACACCATCATTTGCCAAGGATCGTACAGATATGCCTAGATGGTAAGTGATGGTATGCCCAAGGGAAGAGAGGTTGCAAGCAGGCTCTTGATAGGAAGTGTCATCAGCATTTCCTCCCCCCCCCCCCCCCGGTGTTGGCTGGGCTGAACAGATGCAATTTTATATAATCAGGTGACCCTGATCTTGTCAGATCTCAGAAGCGAAGCAGGATCGACCCTGAAGACCACCAAGGAAGTCCTTGCTTGCTATGCAAAGAAAGACAACGGCCTGTGCTCATCTCTTGCCTTGCAGCCCTCAGGATGGCGTTACCGTAAGTCAGTTGTGACTTGATGGCATTGGACACACACAATAACACTTAGCACTTTTTATAGACCTTTCAGCATTCCATGCATTTGACATACATTACTTCTGTAATCCTTAGAGCAACCCTATAAGATAGGCCAGTTGTATTCTCCGCACAGTGCAGACAAAGTGAGGGAGGAGAGAGAGAGAGAGAGAGAATACGGGGGTGATCACACGAGAGAGTTGGCCCAACCTAGCCATGCCTCCCACCCAACTGCCTCCTGGGTCCCGCCCATACCTATCTCATCTCACGACAGGCTGGGATCGGATTAAACAGCTACCAGGAACCAGCAAACCTCTAAACCGTATGTGGGGCACGTTTCCCAGCTGTCTGAATGGTCCGACACATGCTGCACCTGCCCCACACCCACCTGGCATGAGCAGTCTGAAGCCCAGGGGTCGTTTTGTAGAAAAATAGGTGGTGGAGCTCATTAGCATAACTCATTAGCATATGCCCCCCCTCCCAGCCAAAAGCAACCCAATGCAAGAAAAGAGAGCCCTGGGCTCTCCTTGGCTGCCCCCCTCCCCCAGTCAAAAGACCAGCAAGCCACCTGCCACCCAAAATCACATCAGAAGTGGAGAAAGGGTGGCGTGGGCTTCTCCAGGGGTTAATATGGGCTGCTGGGGGTGTAGCAAAGCCCCTGGCGGCTGGCTGGCTGCCCTCTCTCCTAATCCAGGAATTGTTATGCAGCTGCACCTACTATTCAATGGACAAGGTAGGTAGGTGGGGAGAAGAAGGGGGAACCATCAGAAAGGTTCAGGAGCTGCGTTCCTGTGAGTTTCTGCTGAATTCAAGACCTGCTGAAGACAGCTTATCTACATATGTGGCTTGTGCTTCTCCCAGCAGCAGGGTAGGGGCTGTGTGAATGTAAGAGTAGCCTAAAACAACTCTCAGGCAAAGCATCTTTTCAGTGGAGGCTCCACACCTGGAGAATGACCTCCCCCTAATACCTGGGCTGATAAATTCTAGGCCTCCGTGAAACATCTTCCTTATATACTCAAAGCATTCCGTCAACTTGTTTTGCACCTTCATTTTAAGGCACAGAGAGCCTTTTATCCCCTTTTTTATTTTGCAGGTTTTGCAGGTTTACAATTCTTTACAAAATTGCATCCTGCCTTTCTGCCCTTGTGGGGTCAACCAAAGCAGCTAACAATCTGAATGACACATGATACTATCACATGAAAATGATGTTTTTAGCCATTTGCTATTTTTAAGAGCCAAGCTAGACATTATGGTGGGAATGGGTACAAACCGCGGCTGCAGCGCCAACATCACTTCAGAGGAAAATGTAGCTGATTAAGAATTGCCATGAAGGCCCAGTCTTGAAGCAACAAAACAACCCAAACAGCTGTTCAATGCTTGGATGGGTGTAGGGGGAAACAAGATCACCTGGTGTTGCCCCAGTGTAGCAATATTTAAATGGCTAAAGTCAGGCCTCAGATTCAGCAGGAGCTCACAGGAGCACAGCTCCTAAACCTTTCTGAGGGTTCTCCCTCCTCCTCCCCACCTACCTTGTCCATTGACTAGTAGGTGCAGCTGCATAACAATCCCTGGATTAGGAGAGCGGGCAGCCAGCCAGCCAGCCACCAGCAGCTTTGTCACGCCCCCAACAGTCCTTATTAACCCCTGGAGAAGCCCCCCCCCCCCTTCTCCACTTCTTATGTGATTTTGGGTAGCAGGTGGCTTGCTGGCCTTTTGACTGGGGGTGGGGCAGCCCAGGAGAGCCCCAGGTGAGTGAGGCCTGCTTGGGCTGGCTGGATCTCAAGTCAGCACAAGCAGGCCTCGCTCGCCCAGGGCTCTCCTTTCTTGCATCAGGTTGCTTTTGGCTGGTGGGGGGGCAGCATATGCTAATGAGTTATGCTAATGAGCTCCACCACCTATTTTTCTACAAAATGACCCCTGGCTAAAGTGTCATCTAAAGCAGGAATGATGGCCACAAGTTGGACCACGACAGATAGGTCAGTCTGCCCTCTGTTCTAGGGAAGATACTGGAGCAGATCTTAAAGGGATTAATCTGCAAGCACCTAAAGGACAACTTGGTGATCTGGGGGGAGTCAGCGCAGATTTGTCCCTAACAGGTCCTGCCAGACCAACCTCATTTCCTTCTTTGATCAAGTGATGAGCTTACTGGATCAAGGGGATGCTGTTGATGTTGTTTACCTGGATTTCCGTAAAGCTTTTGACAGGGTTCCCCATGATGTTCTGATGGGTAAACGAGAGGCCTGTGGAGTGGTCTCTAGGATAGTTAGGTGGATAGGGAACTGGTTAGAGAACCGCAGTCAAAGAGTAGTTGTCAATGGCATTATATCTGAAGGGTGGGGTCCAGTGGGGTGCCACAGGGCTCAGTTTTGGGCCTTGTACTTTTCAATATTTTTATCAGTGATCTAGATGAGGGTGTGGGGGGCTACTTATTAAATTTGTAAAGCTTTTGACAGGGTAAAGCTTTTGACAGGGTTCCCTATGATGTTCTGATGGGTAAATGAGAGGACTGTGGAGTGGTCTCTAGGATAGTTAGGTGGATAGGGAACTGGTTGGAGAACCACAGTCAAAGAGTAGTTGTCAATGGCATTATTAAATTTGTAGATGACACTAAATTGTGAGGAGCAGAGAATAAACCGGAAGATAGAGTTAGAATTCGAAAGATCTGAACATGCTGGAAAAGTGGGCGGATGCAATTTAACAAGGATAAGTGTTGAGTTCTACATCTCAGTAACAAAAATGAGAAACACACATACTTGATGGAGGATACACTTCTGAGCAGCAGTGTGTGTGTGAACAAGATCTTGGGGTACGGGTGGACCATAAGTTAAATATGAGCAGCCAGTGTGATGCAGCAACAAAAAAGGCTAATGCCGCCTTGGGGTGCATCAACAGATGCATAACTTCCAGATCGTAGTTCCGCTGTACATTGAATTGGTCAGGCCCCACCTGGAGTATTGTGTGAAGTTCTAGAAGCCTCACTTCAAGAAGGATGTGGACAGAATGGAGCGGGTGCAGAGGAGAGCGACAAGGATAATCAGGGGCCTGAAGACCAAGCCTTATGAGGGAAGGCTGATGGACCTAGGAATGTTCAGTCTGGAGAAGAGGAGGTCGAGGGGGAACACAGTTGCTCTCTATAAGTATCTGAAGGGCTGTCACTTAGAGGAGGGCAGGGAGCTGTTCCTGTCGGCAGCAGAGGAGAGGAATCGTAATAATGGGTTTAAATTAAAGGTGGGAAGGTACCGGCTGGATATTAGGAAAACCATTTTGACAGTCAGAGTTGGAATCAGCTACTGAGAGAGTGATGAACTCCTCACCAGCAATCTTTAAACACTGGTGAGGGATGCTTTAGGCCAAGGGTGTTATCAATGTATTGTTATAACAATAGGACACCCAAAAATAAAACAAAACACATACAATATACATTGGAGAATAAGGATCAAACGAATTTACATACATCATATGCCATCATCATCTGTTTCAAGGACTTACATTTCATAAACCAGTTTTATTTATATTCCATCTCCTTCTATTTGTCAAGCCGCGCTAGTTTACCCAATATCTATTTCATAAATTAACTTATAACCTTCAGCCAGTCATAAAATGGCTTCCAGGTTTCTTTACATTCTTGCATATTTCCTTCTTTCAGTTTAACTGTTAAAAAAATCTATTTCAGCTGTCTCAAACAATTTTTGAAGAAATTCCTCTCTTTTTGGTATCTGCTGAGTTCCCCAACCAACCTTGCTGTGGTTACGGCATGTAATAGAAATCTATTTGTTCATTTAGACAAGGAGTTCGGACACATATTCAACAAATACAGTTCAGTAAGTATTGGATATTTGTTTTCAATATTTTTTTTGGATCCAACTGCTAACTTGTCCCCAATATTTCCTAGCCTTGTCACATTGCCACCAAATGTGGTAAAATGTACCCTTTGCTCTTATCGAACTCGCTTGTTAAGAGGGCCGGATCTGACATAAATGAGACCTTGTTGGACTGGGCCATGTCAGGTTGGGCCGAGCCATGCCGGGCCTTGTGTGTACCTATTTATGATTTGGTAGCAGAGATATACACTTTATAAAGGACATACACACAATTTTATACATACATACATACATACACACGCACACACATACTTAAAACATGCTTAAAATGTTTGCACTCATTGGTTTTAAAGATGCTTTCTTTGTATTCCTCCGATGGCATCCAAGGAACTGGACAAAGGAAGTGGTGGCTCTTTCCTCCCTTACCCAGGGGATGGGGGGGGAGCCTCAGCCAATAGAAGGAAGAGAGGCTTGGCTCAGTAGCTCTGCTGTGCAATTGAGAGAGCCTAGAAAAACAAGCTCTGCCTCCCCCCCCCTTCCTCCCCAAAGGAGGCGCCTCAGCCAATGGAGGAAATAAAGGTTTTGCTCTGTAGCTCCTGTGCAATTGAGCAAGCCTTGCAAAGCAAGCTGTGATGCAGAAGGAAGCAAGAGAGAGTGAGAAGGAAGCAGATGGCTACCAGTTGCTTGGGTGACTGATAGGAGCCCTCCGGGGGCCTGATTCAGCCCCCGGATGGCATGTTTGACACCTCTGCTCTAGGCTGACCCTGCATTGAGCAGGGGGTTGGACTAGATGGCCTGCAAGGCCCCTTCCAACTCTATGATTCTATGACCCATCTCCATCCTAACATCACTGAGCATTTACAAAGCATGTGAACAATGCCACTAAAACATTGTGTCACAGAAATCCAAGCCAATGTTCAACCACCCATGCACGAAAAACATGAGAATTTTCTCACATCCCTTTTCCATTCCTGCCTTCTCTCCTGACACCCAAAGAGATCATTCCTGAAGTCATGAACTCACAGAAGAGAAGACAGGAGTCAGCAGGGACAAGGGGTAGAATCCCTTCTCTTCCCTCTTCTGCAACTGCAGCTATGCTGAGGGGGACAAGAGAGTCCATCCCCTGGCCCCTTCTCACTCCAGCCGCTGACCATTCAGCTCTTCTGTGCTGGTCCTGGGAACGATCATTCTGTAGACCAGAAGGGGCTGCAGGAACTGAGAAGGATACAGGAGAATTTGGATATTTGTCACTATTTGCTCCATTCAACTTTTCTTCATCTCCCCCGTTGCCCATGTAGCCTTGTGCCCCAACCCCTTCAACATATCCAACAAGGAAGTGAGGCCATCGCTCAGGCTTCTTCTGTTCCTATCACATAACTGTGGTGTCACATGATTTCTTGCAGGGGTCGTTTTGTAGAAAAATAGGTGGTGGAGCTCATCCAGGGATTGTGATGCAGCTGCACATACTATTCAATGGACAAGGAGGTGGAACTCTCAGAAGGAGGAGGTGGAACTCTCAGAAAGGTTCAGGAGCTGTGCTCCTGTGAGCTCCCACTGAATCTGAGATGCAACGCCATGCCCTCTGCCATTCTTTATGGCAGATTTAACAAGACAGCCTACTCAGTCAGATACGGTCTCTGTAAGCAAAAATGTGTGGAGTCAATTACTCATATTCTTCTTTATTGTAATTTTTATTGTCACAAGTATTTACATCCTCTTTTAGTTAGCATGGTTGATTGTTCTGATGCACTTAAAGTCTATAGACTTTTGAACGATACTTCATCTAGTGTCACTGAGAAAGTGGCTAAGGGCGTTTTCACACTGACCTTAATCAGCAGCGACGCCCCTCTTCAGCGCGCAGGATCTGCCTGGATTTCGCACCAATTGCCGCGGAGCACCCGGAAGAGCCGGAAAGTCCCGCGGCTTTTGCGGCGCAAATGGAAACTGGTTTTTTATTGTGCCAATAAAGGCTAACTTGACTTGACTTGAATCTGAGGCCTGATTTCCTGTCACCTGCTTGCAGCTCAGGGGGTCCCATGCAGCTGCAGGGGAGTCAGAACTGGAAAACTTGAAGACAGACCTAAGCAAGATGGAATCATGGCCTCACCCAGTTGAAAGCAGCTTCCTATGTTCATGTTAATACATGTAAGTCAAGGGTGGCCAACGGTAACTCTCCAGATGTTTTTTTGTCACACAGTGGCAAAAAATTTTATATATACACACACACTGTGGCTAATAGTCATTGATGGACCTCTGCTCCATATTTTTATCTAAACCCCTCTTGAAGGTGGCTATGCTTGTGGCCGCAACCACCTCATGTGGCAGTGAATTCCACATGTTAATCACCCTTTGGGTGAAGAAGTACTTCCTTTTATCCGTTTTAACCTGTCTGCTCAGCAATTTCATCGAATGCCCATGAGTTTTTGTACTGTGAAAAAGGGAGAAAAGTACTTCTTTCTCTACTTTCTCCATCCCATGCATTATCTTGTAAACCTCTATCATGTCACCCCGCAGATTAAGAAGAAAAACCATGAAACCATGAAGATGGATTAGAATTATAACCTTTGGGTTTTTTGGAGAAAGATTCTTTAATAGATAGAGTTTATTACCTTATAACAAATTAGATTAAATAGTAATACGGGGATGTTTGCTAAGGGGGTATGCACTGCTGGGGATCACAAAAGGGGGAGGTGGGGTGGAGAAAATGTTATATATGTGTACTAACATTTAATGACAAATGATGAGACGTTATTACAATATATTACATTGCAATAAATTGTTTTAAACGAGAATGTAGGCTTTTGTGTGCTAGAAGCAGACTTCATCAGACAATGAAATTGTACAGTTAGTAGTGCTACGCTACATATAGCTTGTGGGTAGGGTTAAGCATGCAAAATGGCACACGAAAGCTTACACCTGCAATAAAACTATGTTGGTAATTCAGGCCTTTTTTTGTAGCAGGAACTCCTTTGCATATTTGACCACACACCCCTGATGTAGCCAATCCTCCAAGAGCTGACAGGGCTCTTAGTACAGGGCCTACTGTAAGCTCCAGGAGGACTGGCTACATCAGGGGTGTGTGGTCAAATATGCAAAGGAGTTCCTGCTACAAAAAAAGCCCTGGACTCTTAAAGGTGCTACTGGACTCCAACTCTGCTCTATTGCTTCAGACCAACATGGCTGCCCAGCTGGATCTTTCAGCTTCTAGGTCAGGGAGACCCAACCAGCAACCTAAACATTTCCTTCCTTTCCTCAGATTTACAAAACCAGGCTGGGAAGATTCCTGCTCAGTATCCAACTGTAACTTTTGCAAACAAAATCAATTAGTTCAGGACTTTCTTCCTTCCCTGCTGGTAAAGATGAGTTTTTCATGCAACAGCCCATTATTTTAAAGTGTGCCTGCTTGCAAAAAAAGAAATCCCTTCATTGTGCTCAAAGCATTCTCCCAGGCATAGTACAAAAGACAGAAAACAGAACGAGATCTGTCACTTCTGTGCATCTCCTTATTCCACGGATATCAAAGTTGGATCAACAGCTCTGCAGATTGCAGACTCATGTTTACTCCTACGAAGACGAGCAAGCCATCCAAGTTGGGCTACTGCCCCTTGGGCATCGCACCATTTTTAACAAGCCAGAAAACATGACCTGGCAGGACCACTGTGTTTAAAGGATGAGAACTGGCGTCTAAGACAAATGCCAGATTCTATATTGAAGCTGAAGCCAAGATATACAAATATTTAAGATACCAGAGTTTCAAGTTTCACCAAGTTTTGGACTCTCTTTATCTCATTCTTGTCTCTTTATTTCCCATCTCCGCTCTGCCAAGACTTGCTTTTTTGTTAAATCTTGGGTTGTTTATTCATTGCTGATATTTATTTATATTCCAACTGTCCCACCCTGTGTTCAAATCCAATTTCTCAGCCAAAAAAATAAAACCAATTTAAAAAAAAAAACTCCTGAAAGCGGACTGAAGCAACAAAAAAGCTTTGCAGCACTGAAGTTAAATGCACAAATGTTCCTTCAGGAGAAGATTCTGAGTTGATCAAGGAAGGACAGGGACTTCTCTGGTGGCCCCGCTGATGGCAGCAGGAACCTGACTTCCTCTGGTTTCAAGCTTCTCTTCCTTTCTCACTGCCTCCCACTATCCAGGCTTCCTGCAATCATTTAAACAGCCCTGGAAAATGCACTTCTTCTGCCAAGTCTCTGACCTCGAACCTCCACCTTTCCTTATGGAAGGATCTTATGGTCTCCTCCCCCCACACCAGCAACTGAAGTGTCGCTAACTTATATTATGCTTTGAATGAAATATTTCAAATTGATAT
Source organism: Heteronotia binoei (assembly GCF_032191835.1). Taxonomy (NCBI): domain Eukaryota; kingdom Metazoa; phylum Chordata; class Lepidosauria; order Squamata; family Gekkonidae; genus Heteronotia; species Heteronotia binoei. Next base: position 16,419,995 of record NC_083241.1, read on the forward strand.
CCGATAGGCTCTTGCTCCTCCAGTTGAAAAATGGAATTGTTTAAAAAAAAAAAAACCTGCAGATCTGCTTTCCACCCAACAGATGCCAACACTGTTAGGCACAGGATACCCAAATCCTATCATCTAGAGCAGGGGTGGCCGACGGTAGCTCTCCAGATGTTTTTTGCCTACAACTCCCATCAGCCCCAGCCATTGGCCATGCTGGCTGGGGCTGATGGGAGTCGTAGGCAAAAAACATCTGGAGAGCTACTGTTGGCCACCCCTGATCTAGAGCAGGGGCCCCCAACCTTTTCGGCACCAGGGGCCGGTTTCGTGGAAAACAATTTTTCCACAGACCAGTGGGGGATGCAGCGCTGGGGGTTTTGCCACATCCCTGCCCCCCATGGGGGTCTTTAAATAGGGGGTTGTTTCTGCCTCCCCCTTCCATTTAAGCCGATCAGCCAATTAGCTGATTGGTGGAAGTCTATAAATGAGGGGTAGGCTAAGGTCACAGCATCACTGCCCCTTCTGCCGGCTCAGAAGCTGAGCAGGTGAAAGAGGTGGTGTGGCCTCGCTCTGAGGCTGCCTCCCCTCGCTCCATGGCCCAGGGACTAGCAGGCCACGAACTGGTATTGGTCCATGGCCTGGTGGTTGGGGAACCCTGATCTAGAGACCAGAAAGGAAACACCCTCTCTCTTGTATGTCTCATTCTTCCATCCATGAGGAGCTCTAAGTATGGTCCAGAGGCACTCAACCCACAGCCCCCTGCAAAGAATGCAAAAATAGTTGGGCCAATGAATGTATCTATTTCATTTAGAAACTGATTGGACCAATGCAAATATTACCTTCTGGCAGACGCACCATGTGTGTCTTGCAAGCTAAGGGCTGTCTGGGCACAGACAGAAGTTGTTGCTCATGTTTCTTTTGGGTATTCCGGTACCGCACAGACCACAGCGCCTCACCAAAAATCAACCTCCTCCCATGCCCCCCTTCTTCCTCCCCTCATTGGCTCTACAAGCCTTTTGGTGTAGTGGTTAAGTGTGCTCTTATCTGGGAAAACCGGGTTTGATTCCCCACTCCTCCACTTGCACCTGCCATAGCTCTGGCAGAGGTTGTCCTTGAAAGGGCAGCTGCTGTGAGAGCCCTCTCAGCCCCACCCACCTCACAGGGTGTCTGTTGTGGGGGAGAAGATACAGGAGATTGTGATCTGCTCTGAGACTCTTTGGAGTAGAGGGCAGGATATAAATCCAATATCTTCTTCATCTTCTTCTTTTAACCAGGGATGTGACATACACCAAATACTGCCAACTAGGGGTGGGCACAGACCCAAACCCAAGCCAAGGACTTTGCCAGGTTCATGAACCCCAAACCGAGGTCTGAGGGAGGCGCTTTCCCTTAACACTAACTTAAGTTTCTGCTCGGTTTGGGTTTTCAGCCCCCTATGTGCACATGTGTCAAGCATGAGATCTCAAAATAACCAGTCCTTGAATCTTGAAACAAAGTTTGGTTTATTGATAATCCATGTGGCTCATCCCAGCCGGGAGAAATTGGAACTGATACTTTGTAACAGCAGAATACAGGCTTTAAGATGGCACATCAAAGGTTCTATAAACAATTCTACATTCACATGTGAAATTCACACGCTAGGTTCCTTAGCTATCTTGCGGCTAGCACATCCTGGGTTCAGGCCTGGCTGAGCCTGAGAACAAGTCCCAGGAGGTTTTATCTTCAAAGACGACATTCCTGCATCTGTTAGTAGAAGCGAGAGAAGAAAGGTGGGGGTTGCTACTTGCACCTGCCATAGCTCTGGCAGAGGTTGTCCTTGAAAGGGCAGCTGCTGTGAGAGCCCTCTCAGCCCCACGCACCTCACAGGGTGTCTGTTGTGGGGGAGGAGGATAAAGGAGATTGTGAGCTGCTCTGAAATTTGGAGTGGAGGGCAGGATACAAATCCAATACCTAATATCTTCTTCTTCTAAGTCACGTTGCTCAAGGGCCCAGAGGGTCCCCGGACTGCCGGCCGCAAAACACATCCCAAATCCAAGCCACGAAGTAGCACCTGAGCAAACAAACAAGCTGCAATGGAAATGCCAGCGATGTACCTGACACGGCACTCTCACCGGGTAACAAGGAAATTGATTTGTCATCTGGGTGTATTACGCCTAGTGATCCATACACAGTGGCATTCCTTTCAATTACCTGATATGTTTAGCATGATCAACCAAAACGGGACTGGCAAGGCAAAGGCAGACCATGCAGAAACAAAGAAATAGAGAACGAGGAAAGGGAGGAGCGCCTGCTTCCCAAAGCAGCCTCAAAGAAGAGGCACTGCTCTTCTCCTCTGCCCCAGCAGCTGCTGGAAATAAACAGAAACATCAAACTGGGGCTGTCGGAAATTGACAAGTTCAAGACAGGGCTGGCTCTAGACTCTCTGGCACCCCAGGCAAGGCTAATATCTGGCACCCATCCCTGCACTGATAACGTCACCAAATCACATGGGGGGGGGGCACCCAATTTGGCACCCTCAGAAGGCTGGCGCCCTAGGCAATTGCCTAGCTTGCCTATTGTCAGGGCCAAAGTCCTCTTTGAAGCCCACTGGAAACTGCATGACTCCACTTGTGCTCTGCCCAGTGGGATGGCTGCAGCTGACATGCAAGGCTTGACTTCAGGGGTCTCAGTCCAGACACTGCTATGTTCCACAGGCACCCCTTTGCACACAATCAAACCATTTATTTCTCCACACAATCCCAGGGCCACAGGTTTCCAAATATCCCATGCCATCTTCTGTAGGCAGGAACCTGCCTTCTACTGATCGAAAGGCTAGGGAGGTGTTTTGGATCAAGATGTACAAGAAAAACAGACCTCCTCTTACAGTGGACATTTCAAAACTGACCTCAAGCATGATAGCACATGAAATGACAGACCAGGCATCGCACAGCACCTTAGTGTTCATGAGCATCCACCGTAGTGGGAAGAAGAAGATGATGATATTGGATTTATATCCCACCCTCCATTCCGAAGGGTCTCAGAGCAGCTCACAATCTCCTTTACCTTCCCCTCCCCCACATCAGACACCCTGTGAGGTGGGTGAGGCTGAGAGGGCTCTCACAGCAGCTGCCCTTTCAAGGGCAGAGAGTGGCTCACAATCTCCTTTCCCTGCCTCCCCCACAACAGACACCCTGTGAGGTGGGTGGGGCTGGAGAGGGCTCTCACAGCAGCTGCCCTTTCAAGGACAACCTCTGCCAGAGCTATGGCTGACCCAAGGCCATTCCAGCAGGTGCAAGTGGAGGAGTGGGGAATCGAACCCGGTTCTCCCAGATAAGAGTCCACACACTAAGGGAGGCAGGATATGTTTGCTGAATTAGTAGGGAGTCTGGGGGTTGAGTTGATCCCTCAAGAACGGTAATTCCAATAAAACAAAAGTGTAATGAATATAAAGGGGGGGGGTGATGACTGAAGAGCAGTGATTGCTACAAGCAGGTTCCAGAAGAGAGAGACCATCCCTGGTCAGAGGGACAGTAGAAACATACATACATTAGAGATGCTAACAAATTAGGGAGCGGCTGGGGCTCAGTGGTAGAGCATCTGCTTTGTATGCAGAAGGTCCCAGGTTTAATCCCCAGTATCACCAGGAAAAGGACCAGAAGTAGATGATGTGAATAACTTCTACATTCTCATTCTTTGCGATGCATGGCATTGGGACATTCTGAGCCTCAAAAGGCAGCCAATTGAAAAGGGAGAGTCTGCAGGGACAAGGAGGGGCCATAGCTCAGAGGCGGGTCCCAGGGTCAGTCCCCAGAACCTCCACTTGAAAGGTGATGTGCAAGACCCCTGCCCAAGACTTTAGACCAGGAGTGGCCAAACTTGCTTAACATAAGAGCCACATAGGATAAACATCAGACGTTTGAGAGCCACAAGACATGAGTGTCAGATAGTTAAGAGCAGGAAGGAAGGAAGCCAAATAGATAGGGAAGGGAGAGGTGGAAAGAAAGCATCTTTAACTTCAAATGCATTCTCCAAGTCAGCTGACGGTGTGGCGGGGGCTTTAAGAGCCACACAATATGTGAGAAAGAGCCACATTTTGCTCCCGAGCCACACTTTGGCCACCCCTGCCTCAGACACTGCTGCCGCTGAATGCACGATACTGGCCATGACTGACCAAGGGGTTGATTAAGTATATGGTAGTTTTGTGCGTGTTCATTAGGCAGCATTTACAATAGCAACTCAGCCAGCCAAAAGCATCATAATTGCTTTGCAGAAGCAAATCTTCATGCAGCCAATACTTAGATGTACATCCAGTATATAATCTGCCAGTGTGTTCTCTTTTGCGTTTACATTTACATGTTGCTCTTATTATTTTAAAGTTAATTATCTGCCTTTTAAAAATCAATCCAATTAAGCCATTATGTTTCAAAGACATTTGCATTTTACCAAGCCCCCCAACCTAAGTGCTTTTTTGAGGATCTGAAACAAAAGTATGAGATAGCTGATAATTAATTTTTTTAGAAACTAGCATGCATAAAGGCTCTCAGTTAGACTTCTCCATACTTTAGAACTGTTTTCGTCCCCTGTTCCTCAAACACACCATAGACAAAATTGCTTCACAAAAATAAAAGCAGACCTAGGGTGCAATCACATGAGCAGTTTGTGGGATTCATAACATTTTTATTTTTTACATAATAAACAACATAAAAACAATAACACAAATGTTATAAAAATGCAAAAACAAAATAACAATAACAATAGCCCAAAAGTTAGAACAATGCAAAAACAAAAACAATAAATGAAAAATACACATAAATGAACATTTTGGGGGAAGAGAACTTTGATTTGGTTCTTCTTCTAAGTTCATCTATCAGTTTCATTAAAACTTCTCTTCCATCACCTCTCTCCTTTATTACTACTATTTCTGCATGTTCAACCAATCGTACAAGGGCTGCCAAACCTCTTTACATTGATTTAACTTTGTGGCAAACAATCTGGTTGAGAGAAAGTCCATTCCAGCTATTTCCAACACTTTTTGCACAAATTCTTCTTTCTTAGGTATTTGTGGTCACATGAGCAGTTTGGCCTGGTATAGCCACCCCCCCCCTTTTTGGATCAAATGGGTATGATCAAACATGCACATCTGCTTCCTGTGCTCCACTCGTCCCTACCTCGTGCTGAAATGACTCCTGTGTGGATTAAACAACCACAGGGCTTTTTTTGTAGCAGGTGCTCCTTTGCGTATTAGGCCACACCCCCTGATGTAGCCAATCCTCCAAGAGCTTACAGGGCTCTTAGTACACGGCCTACTGTAAACTCCAGGAGGATTGGTTACATCAGAGGAAGGGGTGGCCTAATATGCAAAGGAGTTCCTGCTACAAAATAGCCCTGAATAGCCACTGGAAAATCCGGGTGGCTACCTCAGTGAAGCACTTCCATGGCTTCTGGGTGTCCAGTTGCCCGGGCACACCATGGAATGCATGATTGGCATGATCATTCCACTCCATTTCCTGTGCATCCTCCTTTTCCCTATTTCCTGTGCATCCTCCTTTTTCCCATTTCCTGTGCATCCTCCTTTTTCCCATTTCCTGTGCATGCTTCTTTTTTTCCATTTCCTGTGCATCCTCCTTTTTTCCATTTCCTGTGCATCCTCCTTTTCTCCATTTCCTGTGCATCCTCCTTTTTCCCATTTCCTGTGCATCCTTCTTTTTTTCCATTTCCTGTGCACCCTCCTTTTTTCCATTTCCTGTGCATCCTCTTTTTTTCTCAGCCCCACTCTGACATGTGCTTCAGTTGCCCCCATCGACTGCGGCCAGAAGCACATGCATGCTTGTCTGTTTCTGCACACACAGAGCAAGACTTGGAAATTACCCAGCCCAGCCACAGATCCATGGTAGTGGTGTGGTGTGTTAGTGATGCAAACAAACAACCATGAGCTCACAGCACTATGAAGCCGGCTTAGGGTGGAATGTCTGACAGAAACTGCCCAAACTCAAGTGGCTTATTTGAAGCTGAGATACTGCCACAGCAACCTGCCCATCTGCACCCCTAGTCTAACCCACTACTATTAAAAGAACAAGGTTTGAATTCAGTGGCACCCTTAAGACCAACGAAGTTTTATTCAAGGAATAAGCTTTTTATGCACAAGCACACTTCTGAAGAATAAAACTTTGTTGGTTTTAAAGGCGCCACTGGACTCTTAAATGTGCCACCGGACTCAGACTCTGTCGCGCTGCTTCAGACCAACAAGGCTACACACCTGAATTGCCTACTGTTAACACTGCCTTCACGGATTAAATCATACCTGCATGACTTACACCCCAGCAAAACAAAAAAAACATTTTGAGCAGACTTCTCAAGGTTTCCCTTCCCTGGATGGCCCAGACTAGCTCAATCTCATCAACTCTTGGAAGCTAAGCAGGGTCAGCTCTGATTAACACTTAAATGGGAGACCACCCAGGAAGTCCAGGGTCGGGGGTGGGCAATGGCAAACCACCTCTCTTTGTCTCTTGCTTTGAAAACCCAACGGGATCACCAAAAGTCAACTGCAACTTGACAGCACTTTCCACCTCCACCCCCTAGGTGTTCTGTCCAGCGTACTGTGCATCAAAACTCAACTCCATTCCTAATAAACAAGACAAACAGAAAGTATCTGCCTACCCAGGAAAATTTCTTCTTCTGCCTCCCGAACAACAAAACCTAATCTTGCTGAGCAATAAAATCAGTCATTTCCTCCTCAGAGAGCCAGTGTGGTGTAGTGGTTAAGTGTGCACTCTCTTATCTGAACCGGGTTTGATTCCCCACTTCTCCACTTGCACCTCCTGGAATGGCCTTGGGTCAACCATAGCTCTCCCAGGAGTTGCCCATGAAAGGGCAGCTGCTGTGAGAGCCCTCTCAATCCCACCCTCCTCACAGGGTGTCTGTTGTGGGGAAGGAGATAAAGGAGATTGTAAACCACTCTGAGACTGATTCAGAGAGAAGGGCGAGGTATAAATCTGCACTGCTGCTTCTTCTCCTTCTTCTCCTCAGAATTATGGGATTTGTAGTCCCCTCTCTGCCTCCAGATGCAACTTGGAAGGCAGAGAGCACTCCGAATCCCATCCAGGAAACGATAGCTGGAGAAGATGTGATTTATAATCACAAAGCGGAGAGGCCAATGTCCTGTAATTAATTATCACTCTCTCCTGCTATCCCCCTCCCCCCAACAACCATTTTGCAGATCTTTTAAGGTTTTGCTACTCTGGAAGAGAGCAGTGTTTTCTCTAAGCTGAGTTAGTGTGAGCTAGCTCACAATTTTTTTGCCTCCAGCTCGCACATTTTTGTCTCCGCTCAGGAAAAATGGCCCCAAAGCAAACTAATATAATGAAGGAGATCACAACTTTAATGCCAGTAGCTCACAAAGTAGAATTTTTGCTCACAAGACTCCACAGCTTAGAGGGAACATTGGAAGAGAGAAGAACTGGCAAAGAGCTAAGCAGGAGAGGAGAGTGCGTGTGGATGAGAGACATGGCTCAGGTTAGATCTAGGCTGAAGGGGTCTGCGTCCCAGCTTTTTCAGACAGGTAAGAGCACCTCAAAATGTGGAGCCTGTTAGCATTGCTTGCAGGTACTCAGTGCTTATTACCTGACAAACATTTTACAAGTTCCCCATTCCCCTTTTTTACTTCTGCAGTCCCAGGCAGAGAGCCCACAGGGGTCAGGAATGATTTCTAATAAAAAGAGGACAAATATGTCCCTATTCAAAGCAAGAGGTCAACGAAGAGCCAAAGCAAGAAAACCTTTGAAATGAATAACTAAAACTATACAAATTAACATTAGTGATAATTGACAGGTTGATTAAAAATGCATAATGTTCTTACAGCCCAAATTAATGAATATTGCAAGTCCCTTATTAGGAAATGGCACCCATGAGTTCTTACATTGTCATAAAATATGCACAGGAGAACCCTGCAGAATTACTTTAAATCAGAGGTCCCCAACCCCCAGGCCATGGACCAGTACCTGTCTGTAGCCTGGTAGCAACCAGGCCGTGAGCTGTATAATTATTTCATTATATATTACAATGTAGTAACAACAACAACAAGAAGAAGACATCGGATTTATATCCTTCCCTCAACTCCGAATTTCAGAGTCTCAGAGTGGCTCACAATCTCCTTTATCTTCCTCCCCCACAGCAGACACCCTGTGAGGTAGGCAGGACTGAGAGAGCTCTCCCAGAAGCTGCCCTTTCAAGGACAGCTCTAAGATAGCTACGGCTGACCCAAGGGCACTCCTGCAGCTGCAAGTGAAGGAGTGGGGAATCAAACCCGGTTCTCCCCAATAAGAGCCTGCACACTTAACCACCACGCCAAACGAATAAAAATAAAGTGCACAATTGTATCATCCTGAAACCACTGCCCCCCCCCCCCAGTCCCTGAAAAAATTGTCTTCCATAAAACCGGTCCCTGGTGCCAAAAAAAGGTTGGGGAACGTTGCTTTAGATCACTGGCATATATCTGTGTATGGTTTGCACTTATATTACAGGCAACTGTTTACCTCCATCACTCCCGTTTCCGAAATGCACCCCTAAGTCCCATAAGAATCTTTGCCTGCCATTCCCTTCACATAATGTTTATTCTAGCTTCCCTCCTCCAAAATACTGCGAAGATTTCATTTTTTTAAAAAGGCCTTAATTGATTTGACTTCATACTGAGCCATATCTCGTTCTGCAACCAGAGGGTGTTGATAAGTATGGGCACAGAAAGGAAAAGCCCAGTTCAGGCCTCACAAACCAGGCAGCTCCAAAGTGAACCCCCAATAATAAAAAGCCCAAACTGAATCAATTCAGGTCCCCATGGCATCACCCAGAAGTGATGCAAGCGAGTCATACCCACACCCACAATGCACTGGTGTCACTTTCAGGTGGCGCCCGGTGCCACCCCCAATGAACCTGCACCACTCAGGCGGGGCTTTTTTTTTGAGCAAGAAATGCACAGAAATGTAGTTCCGGCTGGCTTGGTGTCATGGAGTGTGGCCCTAACATGCAAATAATTCCTGCTGGACTTTCTCTACAAAAGAGGGGGTGTGGCCTAATATGCAAATGATTCCTGATGGGCTTTTTCTGTTAGTGAAGCGAGCATGTTGGGCTCATGCCACACAGGTGCACTGGAGGTGGCATCCAACAGCATTAGGAAGTGGCATGTTGTCAAGCATTGTGTATTCATCTTCTGTTATAATATTCAGAATTATAGATTTGTTACTAACCCTGAATTAAACCAAGGCACATCAAAGTAGCAACCCCCACCTTTCTTCTCTCACTTCTACTAACAAATGCAGGAATGTCGTCTTTGAAGATAAGACCTCCTGGGACTTGTTCTCAGGCTCAGCCAGGCCTGAACCCAGGATGTGCTAGCCGCAAGATAGCTAAGGAACCTAGTGTGTGAATTTCACATGTGAATGTAGAATTGTTTATAGAACCTTTGATGTGCCATCTTAAAGCCTGTATTCTGCTGTTACAAAGTATCAGTTCCAATTTCTCCCAACTCGGATGAGCCACATGGATTATCAATAAACCAAACTTTGTTTCAAGATTCAAGGACTGGTTATTTTGAGATCTCATGCTTGACACATGTGCATATAGGGGGCTGAAAACCCAAACCGAGCAGAAACTTAAGTTAGTGTTAAGGGAAAGCGCCTCCCTCAGACCTCGGTTTGGGGTTCATGAACCTGGCAAAGTCCTTGGCTTGGGTTTGGGTCTGTGCCCACCCCTAGTTGCCAGTATTTGGTGTATGTCACATCCCTGGTTAGAAGAAGAAGATGAAGAAGATATTGGATTTATATCCTGCCCTCCACTCCGAAGAGTCTCAGAGCAGATCACAATCTCCTGTATCTTCTCCCCCCACAACAGACACCCTGTGAGGTGGGTGGGGCTGAGAGGGCTCTCACAGCAGCTGCCCTTTCAAGGACAACCTCTGCCAGAGCTATGGCTGACCCAAGGCCATGCTAGCAGGTGTAAGTAGAGGAGTGGGGAATCAAACCCGGTTCTCCCAGATAAGAGTCCGCACACTTAACCACTACACCAAACTGGCTCTCACAGTTCACAGTGTTCAAGAAGGCTAGAAGAATGCACTCAACTTAGTTGGTTGTTCATGGCAAACAGTATGGATTGTTTGTATTATAAAAAGTCAACTAATACTCTGATCATGATTCTACTAAGCAAAATTTAGAGAGCCGGTATGCTGTAGTGGTTAAAGTTGTTTGGAGTAGGACCTGGGAGGCCTGGGTTCTAATCCTCACTTTGCCACAAAACCTCACTAGGTAACTTTAGGCTAGTCATTTTCTCTCAGCCTAACCTAACTCACAGAATAGTTCTACGGATAAAATGGAGGAGATGAGAATGATGTAAGCACAGGAGCCCACAATACTTTTTAAAAGGTAAAGGTAGTCCCCTGTGCAAGCACCAGTCATTTCCGACTCTGGGGTGATGTTGCTTTCACAGCGTTTTCACGGCAGACTTTTTTTACGGTGTGGTTTGCCCTTGCCCTCCCCAGCTGTCTACACTTTCCCCCCAGCAAGCTGGGGACTCCTTTGACTGACCTTGGAAGGATGGAAGGCTGAGACAACCTTAAGTCAGCTACCTGAACCCAGCCTTTGCTGGGATTGAGCTCAGGTTGTGAGCAGAGCTTGGACTGCAGCACTGCAGCTTTACCACTTTATACCATGAGGCTCCTCACGATACTTTTAGGAGCCCACAAAAATGTTTTGATTTCTTTTTTAAAAACCAGAAGGGGGAAAACTGAAATATTCAGGACCCACAAAAATATATTACATTTTGCCCAAAACAGAAAAAAAATGTTGAACTATTTAAAATTATACCAAATAAAAAAAATTGATATTGATATTATTATGGTGGGAGAGGCCCACAAAGGCAAAAGTGCCCAGGGCTCCCCACAGTCATAATAGGGCCCTGTGTGGGTCACCCTGAGTTCCCACTGAGGGGAAAGGGAGGGTATAAATACAGTTAAATAGATCAAGTTTGCAATCCAGGCAATAACCTTGTTGTATAACTGCTGCTCAACCAACAGGCAACACTTTCCCTAATATGTGCTTACATTAAAAGGAGGGGCTGGGCTTATTTTAATGATTTCTCTAGCCGTATTTCTGGGGGAAATTAAAAGCTGCTGTGACGGAAAAAAAACCTCAAAGCAAGAGAAGAGAAAATGAAACTGCAGCAATGTGTCGTTGGAAAGCCACCTATTTTTAATATCTACCCGTCAGATCGGTAATTCAAAATGAAACATTTCCATAGGTGTCAAAATTAAACAAGAGTCATAAATTACAGAAAGAGACCCTTTACACAAGGCTGCCTTCAATTATCATTTATATAGCACTTTAAATGTGATTTTAAAATCCTCCCGTTGGTCTTCTTTTTTTTTCTTTTTGTACTTGCCATACACAGAGGGCAGCCGGGACTCCTGGTTTACAAATGGGAAACAGAAGCTGGCCAAAGGATTTGGCCAGACAGCTCAGCAATGAGAAGGATATAGACAAGCTGGAACAGGTCCAGAGGAGGAGGATGAAGATGGTGAGGGGTCTGGGGACCAAGTCTTATGAAGAAAGGTTGAGGGAGCTGGGCCTGTTTAGCCTGGAGAGGAGGCGGCTGAGAGGTGATATGATCACCATCTTCTGAGAGGATGGTGTGGAATTGTTTTCTGTGACCCCAGAAGGCAGAACCAGAACCAATAGGTTGAAATTAAATCAGAAGGGTTTCCAACTCAACACTAGGAAGAACTTCCTGACCGTTAGAGCGATTCCTCAGTGGAACAGGCTTCCTCAGGAGGTGGTGGGCTCTCCTTCCTTGGAGGTTTTTAAACAGAGGCAAGATGGTTGTCTGACAGCAATGAAAATCCTGTGAATTTAGGGGGAGGCGTTTGAGTTTCCTGCATTGTGCAGGGGGTTGGATTAGATGACCCTGGAGGTTCCTTCCAACTCTATGATCAGCGCTTATGAGCTAAGCAGGATTGGCCAACGCTTAGTGGCCACCACTAAGCAGGATTGACCACCAAGGACAACTGAGGTTACCAAGTGGAGGAAGGCAGCGACAAACCACCTTTGCTCATCTCCTGCCTGGAACAGTCTGTGGATGGGATCACCTTGAGTTGGCTGCACATGGTTCTTCTCTTCTCCCTGGCTGGATATTAGGGGGAAAAAATTTACAGTCAGAGTGGTTCAAAGGTGGAACCAGCTGCCTAAGAAGGTGGTGAGCTTCTCTTAACTGACAGTCTTCAAAATGCAGCTGGATGATTATTTGTGGGAGATGCTTTAGACTGATCCTGCATGGAGCAGGGGGTTGGACTAGATGGTCTGTATGGCCCCTTCCAAATCCATGATTCTATAATCCTGCTTCCTACAGGGGCCAACTAGATGCTTCCAAGAAACCCATAAGCAGGGCATAAAGTTGATAGGATTTCACTAGGGTTCCCCTGCCCACAATTGGTACTAGTGATACATTTCCCTGAATACAGAGGTTCTATCTAGCCACTGATGGTCCTATCTTCCAAGAATCAGCCTCTGAGTTCATATCTATCACCACATCAACAGTGAATTCAGGATGGCTGTTTTAATATAAGTAAGAGGATGGTCTTGGACATTTCAAATCTCTATATACCTGCCAAGTATTATGAGCACATTTTCCTTTTTTGCTAAAAGTATACTAAAGCACATACCATGACATTTTATCAAACTTTTTCACCCCAAAAAATCTAAATGAATTCCCTTCCCCTTGCTCCTTTACAAATAAAACGAAGGGAAACTTTTCTTTTTAATATACCTGAGCCTCAGCAGGTAAAAATCTTAGCTACCAGGAGAAACAAAATAGGCTTCTTTTAAAAACTTCAACCAAGCTAATTATATTAATGGTAGCACAGTAATTACACTGTGTTGAAAGGGCCCAGAAAGCGGAGTCATACAAAGGTCATTCTTCTATTAAAAATGCTCTTGGATTTGGTTTTCTGTTTCTGCTGGCGGATAAACAGTGCCTCCTGTTACTAAGCAGGTCTGAACCTATGGGGACGTAAGACACAGTTGATAAGGGGTGTTTGTGGAGAAAACAAGCAGAGAGAAGCTCCTCTTCCCACAGCCAGTGCTGCTGGATGAGGCTGAGGTGGAGTGCATAGTCCCAGGTTATGGCGGCTACAAGCATAGCCAGCTTCAAGAGGGGATTGGAGAAAAATATGGAGCAGAGGTCCATCAGTGGCTATTATATATTGCCCACTGTGGGACACAGAGTGCTGGACTGGATGGCCTGATTCAACATGCCTTCTCTTATGTTCTTATGTTATGTACAAGAATGACAGCCTTAACTCTAGACTCCATCCAAATAAATAGTAGACTTTGCCTGGTTACAGATGGGCAGCTCTGTGCACATAGGAGGCATCTCAAATCATGCAGTCCCAAAATGGAGCTGACAAAATCCCATTCACACACTCCTGCTTGAGGCATCCATGTATCGTGCAGGGGGCACTTTGGTGCATTCACACGGTTGTTGCACACCAGCCCCTTAGTGCAATTTGGGTTTCTTTTTTTCCCCTTACATTTTTAGTGGTGATGCATTTATGCATTCCTGCATATATGCGCTCATGCGCTCTGGGCAGTTTTTTTAAAAGAATACCGGTGAGCACCTAAAGCGGATTGGCAAATTTGCACCACCAATCCACCTTGCTTGCGTGCTCCAATGTTCAGATGCTGCCAGGAAAAGTGGGAAGGGTGTGGCAGAAGATTTTGCTACCACTTCCCTACTGGTAGCTATTTGATCCATCTCAGAGATACCAGAGGATGGGGGGGGAGTGCAAGAGCAGAACGGTTGGCGGCCATGCCTGCCTGACCTTGACTTTTAATCTGCCTGGGGGAAGTGCCTACACCGGCTCAAATTAGCTGTCTGAATCCTGCCCTTGATACTGTGAGCTCAAAACCAGACCTATAATGGGAGCTTTACACCCTGGAATCCCTTGAGTCTTGTAAGAACTGGGGGACTGCATTCAAGCCAGCAAGGTCAGGTTCCTAGTACCAGAAGCAGACCTAGTCAACCCTGAGGCTTCATGCTGACTGTGCATCACAGTGGCTGATCCTGCACATCACTAGTCCCTTCTGTGCCCAAAGAAGAGGGACCAAAGCCATGGTCAAACACCCAGAAGGACAGAAGTCAAGAGAGTATAGTGGTTAGAGTGTTAGACTTTGATCTAGGAGACCCAGGTCCAAATCAGTGCTTTGCCATGGAAGCTTGCCTGGTTTTGAGGATAAAATGTAGAAGGGGAGAATATAAGCCACTTTGGATCCATTTTGGGTAGGAAAGCGGGGTATAAATGAAGAAAAATAAGTAAAGGTAAGTTACAAGGGAACTACAGTTCTAATGCCCTACTCAAGTTCTTATAGTCTAATTTTTAAACGCATTAATTTAAACCCATTGAAAATTACTCTGTGTTTTGGGGGCAGGGGGGAGTAGTAAATTGCAGAGTGATGGCATGGGGGCACATTTAAATCAGTGCCTTCCAGAGCTAACTTCGTCCCTTCAAACTTGAAAACTTAAAGAAATGGCTTTGCAGAGTTCACAGTGCAAGGGGAACTAAAGTGTTCTTGTACTATATGCTACAAAGCTGCACGCAATCCAGTTCTACTGCTCAAAATATGTGAGATCTTATCACCCAGTTTGTCCATGCATGGTACCAGGGATCTTTGCTCAGTCAGAATAATAAGCAATGAGTCCTCCTGATACCATGTATACATAAATTACATGATTTAGCCTGCAGCAGTTACCCAGAAATCCACCCAAAAGAGAGAGAGAGAGAGAGAGAGCGCTTTGCGTGTATGTAAATTTTAAATAGCAACCAGAGTTTGCTCTGGATTCCCCATATGTTATAAACCTGCAAATGTTGACAGCCAAAAGGACAGTTTCACATGAGTTAACAGGGCCCAGATGTTCACTGCCTCAGCCAAGCAGGTTCACCTTTCAGTTTCCAGATGCATTTGCCTGTGCTAAAAGCCATCAGAGGTCTGCTCAGGCACAGGGATCGTGATCAAAGGCAATGACTGACACAGAATAAATAAGCAATTCTGAGCAAGTCCCACCATTTCAGGATGCCAACAGGCCTGGCTGATCTTCCAACTACTTTCGACTGGCTGCGCCTCTCAAATCATGGCAAGGTGCCATGGAAGACCCCCCTTGCATTCCAATGAGGAAATAAAAACACTGAAACGCATTGGGACAAATTCCAAAGAAAAAGTCGTGTTAAGTCTGTTGCCATAAAATTGAACAGGAGCCTTGCGGCATCTTAAAGACATAACAAAATTTTATTTCCAATCTGACAAAAGCTTATGCCAGAATAAAATTTTGTTACATCTCTAAGGTGGAACAAGGCTTCTGTTTATTTTTTCATTGGAGCAATAAATCCTGACATTTGCCTGCACTGTGGTGGGGTCTGGGACCCCCCAGGAAAAGAGATCTTGAGGTTATGTTATGGTGAAACTCCATGTGCTGCAACACTGGGAACTATCACTAGGTCAAAGCTGCTTGTTATGGATGATGCAGCTGCCCTGCCTCTCCTTCTCCTTAATGCCAAGTAATGCAGAATATGCGATGTGATGCTAGACAGGAGGCTGCCTGATACCAAACCAGATCCTTAATCCATCATAGAATCATAGGGCACTTTCACACACCCTGAATAATGCACTTCCAGTTCATTATGTATTGGAAGTGGAGTTTGGCCTTAGGACCAGCAGAGACTTGGCTAGCTGGAGACACTAAAACAGCAGCCACCTGGATTCAGGAAGGAGGCCCATCAGGGATCGTTAGGCCAGCTATTAACCAATAGTTGTGTGGAATGGGATTATGGTAATGGGTTTTGGGGTGGGGAGGTTTGCATGCATATAAGCAGGGCCGTTGGTCCTGCCTGGCAGTTCTGTTCCTATCTCACTATGCTGAATCACTGAACTCACTATCTCTTGGGCGTCATGCTTAGAACCCAGTACATTTTACAGTTCATGCTCAATGCACTTGACAACTGAATTCTATTGTGTGAAATGGCAAAATCCGCTTGCAAACCACCTCTAAAGTACATTCAGAGTGGATCAAAAGTGCATTATTCAGGGTATGTGAAAGTGCCTATAGAGTTGGAAGGGACCTTCAGGGTTTTCAAGTCCAACCGCCTGCACAATGCAGGAAATCACAACTGCTTCCCTCTAGTCAATATTGTCCACTCACACTGGCAACAGCTTTCCAAGGTCTCAGGTCTTATATATCACCTTTCAACTGGAGATGCTGGGGACTGAACCTGGGACCTTCTGCACGAAAAGGAGATGCTCTGCCTTCTGTGCAGCGGTTCCTTCCCTGTCCCTGTAAGCTCTCATATCCACTGAGGCCAGGAGCCTTACAATGCCATGCATTACGAAGAATGAGGGAGTAACAACCTTAAACAGAAGCAGAATCTTTGGTCTATTTTGCCAAGTCACAGAATCACAGAATCATCGAAGGAGCCATACAGGCCATCTAGTCCAACCTCCGGCTCAATGCAGGATCAGCCTACAGCAGAGGTGGCCAACCAGCTCTCCAGATGTTTTTTGCCTACAACTCCCATCAGCCCCAGCCATTGGCCATGCTAGCTGGGGCTGATGGGAGTTGTAGGCAAAAAAAATCTGAGAGCTACCATTGGCCACCCCTGGCCTACAGCATTCCTGACAAGTGCTTGTTCAGCCGCCGCTTAATGACTACCAGTGAGGGGGAGCCCACCACCTCACTCGGTAGCTGATTCCACTGCTGAACTAGTCTTACTGTAAAAAAGTTTTCCCTAATATCCAGTCGATACCTTCCTGCCCTCTATTTAAACCCATTCTTGTGAGTCCTCTCCTCTGCTGCCAACAGGAACAGCTCCCTGCCCTCCTCTAAGTGACAGCCCTTCAGATCCTTCAAGAGAGCACTTATGTCCCCCCTCCCCTCATTCTCCTCTTCTCCAGACCAAACGTTCCCAAGTCCCTCAGCCTTTCTTCCTAGGGCTTCGTCTCCAGGCCTCTGATCACCCTCATCACTCTCCTTTTCACTCACTCCATTCTGTCCACATTCTTCCAAATTCCGTTTGTCAGCCAGCTGCTCTCCAGGTCTTTCATAGAATCTGCTACTTGAGAACAGGGATGTTTCTTTTCTTTTTTCTTTTTTGCCTTCTATTTTGCATCTTATTTCATTTTTCAAGAAAATTTATATTAGAAAAAAGAATAGGGATGCTCAAACACTCAGTGGCTTGGTTCACATTCCATTTGCAAGTTGTTGTATGCCCTGGGAGCTGAATTTTGGATGGGACTGTTTGTTGATCTTCTGATGACTGTTCAGAGGTTGCTTCACCACATTCCCCCATAACAGTGCCATGGAGTACAATTAGCTCTTCATCCACCAGTTTTGTCGCAAATTGAATGAGCTTGACTCCTCCTCACAGTTAAATCAGCCACAAATTGTAGTAGTAGTAGTAGTAGAAGAAGAAGAATACTGCAGATTTATACCCCACCCTTCTCTCTGAATCAGAGCGGCTTACAGTCTCCTATATCTTCTCCCCCCACAACTGACACCCTGTGAGGTGGGTGGAGCTGAGAGGGCTCTCTCAGCAGCTGCGCTTTCAAGGACAACTCCTAGGAGAGCTATGGCTGACCCAAGACCATTCCAGTAGCTGCAAGTGGAGGAGTGGGAAATCAAACCCGGTTCTCCCAGATAAGAGTCCGCACACTTAACCACTACACCAAACTGGCTCTCTTATTAAATCCATAATAAATAAAGGCTGCCATTAATCCTACCTTTGGGCATTCACATCTAAATCCAATATTCCCAACATGGTGCCCATGGGTACCGTAGCACCTGCTGGCACCCTTCCTGACACCCACCAAGTATTTTAGAAAGTGGGTGGGGCCAGATCTTAAATAGTAGAGCTTCTGGTTGGCCATTGGAGTTTATTGGTTGTGCAAATTAAAGTAAGATTTATTGGTTGTGCAAATTAAAGTAAGATTGGTGCTACCAACACAATGTTGGTTTTCTTCTCTCACACTCCTTTTTCCTTCTCTCCTGTACTTAGGCTTCCTCTGTGTGTGGCTCCACCTCCCACAGTGGCTATTTTGTGTTGGCCTTGCCACCCACAGCAGCTGTTCCATAGTTGCATCATCATAGCAGGCAGTGTATGTAGAAGATATTGGATTTATATCCCGCCCTCCACTCCGAAGAGTCTCAGAGCGGCTCACAATCTCCTTTACCTTCCTCCTTCCAGTCATAAATTTCAACCTTAGAAACAGAGTTGAAGATATGGGGAAAGTATGGTGGAAAATGAACTGGGAATGAGTTTAGGAGTCTGTTGATAGTGAAGCGATGCCAATAATTATCTTTGGATGTAGCCAGCAGGGAAGATCCAGTGTTTGCAAAACAGGTGTTTGAAAATCAAACCAGTCCTGTTCACGGTGCTTATTTTTCCGTTGAGTGGAAACACCTTGCATGTTTGCACTGACGAACTCTGCACAATTCAAAACAAAGAGACTTTCAAGCCATTTCACATCTGGTGCTGTGGCAGCTTGCAAGGTGGCAGGTGGCCAGCCAGATAGCCCCCGTTGATGCATACTCATAATTGAGCGGCTTGCTAGGATTATGGATGCTCCAGGGCTATTACAGGCTGGTCACGTGCATAATTTATCAACTACATTAGAGAACATTACTGCTTTTACACCGGCAGGTTACCTGATGATTTGCCTTACCCGGCTGCACAGGAACTTCCAAATCCTTTTGGATAATGGTAGGGTTGGGATTCTAAACAGGATGCTAAAGAGATGAAGCACTAATCTGATCCAGCAGGGCTCTTCTTATGTTTGCTAGCCAACCTGTCTTGAACAGCTGAACATGACATACAGGCCAAAGCCTAATACTGCCATTTATCCCACCTTGACATGAGATCTCTCACGTTAGGGACAATGGGACAGCTTGTATAAGGCACTGCATGAAGTAGGACCAGATCCACTGTGAACCCCAGATTGGCAACCAGATTAGGGTTGCCAGGTCTGTGCTGGAAAAAAACCTGAAGACTTTGGGGGTGAATCTGGGAGAGGGCAGGGTTTGGGGAGGGGAGGATACAATGCCATAGGGGTCCAACCCTTCAAAGCAGCCCTGATCTCTGCCAGCTGGAGATTAGTTGTAAAAGTGGGAGATCTCCAGGCACCACCTGGAGGCTGGCAACCCGAAACCAGATAACATGGCCAAATGACTAGTGGAGACAGCATCTTGAAGAAAATGGAATTTGTATGCGTTCTTGCCATGCTTGAGAAAAAGGTTTTGTAAAGCTCGAAGAAGCGGAAGTGAAACAAGGAGCCAAGTACAACCTCATTCATTGTGTCTGAATATTATGCTTGCTGCATTCTAATACAGAGGATTGCTGTTAGCGATATGGGACTTCGGAGACTTTTATTCAATTCCTGGACTACCACCTGGACCTTTTCTTTTGAAGAATCACTACATTAATTTGTATATAAAAGGACTTATGAATTTTGGTTTTAGTGGAATGGACGTTCTGTTATTCTAATTGTATAATATGTTTTGAAAATTTAAAAATTAATATATTTAAAAAGGATTTCTATGTATGTATGTATGTTGAATTGTAATTAATTTTTGGAGGCTGGCAATCACAGAAGCCTTGTGGCCTACATCTCTGTCCCCACCTGGAGACCAATAACCCTAAACCAGATAACATTGCCAAATGACTAGACAGCATTTACCAAAAATTAAATTCAGTTCTCCAAATTATTTTGAGCATGGACCGCGTGGATCAGTCCAACTATAACTCATCCTGAGAAGGCTATAAAGAAGCTGTAGCTGGCCTTTAGGGTATTTCAAAGCAGCTATCTAATACATTCTAGTAACTATAAGCATTCTGAACCTTCGGTAGGGAAATGATAAAATCAGTAGGAAGCATTATAATATAGAAGACTTACAAGTGTTATGTGACCCTTTCATCTGCATTGGGGCAGGTCCCCTCTCACATAAACTTTTTTGCACACAGGAAACAAAAAAAAAGTCACATTGCACTGGAGAAAAAAAAGTTTACTCATTTAGAGGATAATTTAAGGTCACTAATTAAAAGAGAGAGAACCCATGAATCTACCTGAGTAATTACAGCATAACCGTAGGGTGTAATTGTGATTTGTCAAGGTAATGATCATAAAACATAACATTTGTGACACAGCTCACTCCACACTTGCAAATCTCTCTCCCTGTTCTTACATTTGGAGAGCTTCTTTAGACTGAATAAGAACCCTAGCATAAAAATAGGCGATGGACAGAATTCCATCAAATGTATGGGAAGCTGGCTGTGACCCCAGGAATTTCCATCAAGCCAAAGTAAACTGGGTGAGCCACCAAAAGGATCAGGTGTAGTTCAGCCTCCACATGGTCACAGTTCAAGATGCTACACAAGCAATGGAGGGCGGTCCATCTATCATATTTTTATCCCGCCATTCCTCTAAGGACTTCAGAGCAGAATAAATGGTTCTCCACACTCTTCCATTTTCAATTTGCCTTTTAAGATAGCTTGTCTGGCTGAGACACAGTGAAGGGCACAAGGTAACACAATGAAAATTGACAAAAGTGGAGATTTAAACTCAAGTCTCTGCTTTAATGGCTATACCACACTGGCTGTCAAACACATGTCTTCCACAACCTCAGACTCTCAAATACAAAGAATAAAGTAGGAGTCAATTGCACCTTTAAGACCAACTTAGTTTTATTCAGAACGTAAGCTTTCGTGTGCTCTAAGCACACTTCATCAGATGAGGAATCCGGCACAGTGAGCAGAGCCACATATAGCTGGTAGGCAATGGCTCAGAATGTAAAATGCTATAGATTTAAGATCCAATGACAGAATAGTAAAATTAACAAATTGAGCAAATCTTTGATCTGAGTAGCATGAGCATGCGAAAGCAACAAAACAGTAGTATGTCAAAATGTGAGAGTGTCTGTTAATGACACTATTGTTATAAGACTGGGCCAAAAGGAAGGAATTTCTTTCTCAGAAGTTTTCCCATCCAACTAATTTACCTTTTAATATGCAACATACATACTTTATTTTATTTAAAATCATTTAGCTGTGTTGACACACTCAAACAGTGATATTGGTTGTTTATCCCATTACCTGTCTTGAACCCATCTCCCACTATATTTTAATGTATTTTTCTCCTAATGACAAACTATATCTCCCCTACTTGGCATTACATTTTATGACACACGTGGCCCGTCCCAACAAGGTCAAGATGTGGCCCTCATAACAAATGAGTTCAACATACCTGTTTTAAAATCACCTGGTCTAAACACTCAGCCTGTAAGTTTTATCTCTGACTAAGTTTACCCAGGAGGAACAATGTGTTCTATGGAGGCACTGAAAGTATTTCTAACAAACATGCAAAACATCTTTGTGGCCGGCTTTACCCAAATACTAAATAGCACAGAGCAAATCTCAAATCATATTAAAGATGCAGATGATAACGTGGAGAGAATGAGCATTTCACAAAAACAGGATGCTGAAAAGGATCAAGCCATAACCAAACTGGATCAAACTATTAAGCCAGCAGATATAGAAATGAAAAGAACTGCTACTACACTTTAGTCTCAGACCTTTTATATGGGTAAGAGGGAATCTGAAGTTCTGGCATAATCAATGGGACAAAGCGGAAGAAACACAGAAAGGAACAGACTTTATTTTCAAGATTCATTCCAGCTTCATTGGAAAAGATGTCTACACATGGGAAATGTTTGCCAAGTGGACTATAAACCCAGATTCCCTGCTGCTGAGAAGATGGAAGAAATTACGGAAAAAGAAGAGGAGGGCCCAATAGGACTAAATGGCTTAACTGAAATACTTCTGAGGTTAAATAATTCACTAAGTATAATGGGAAAGATTGGATGAATGTGGGATGACACAAATGATTGGTTAATTTTCTATTGTTTTGGCTATTAGGGTTAAAATGTAATGATTCATGGTAAAGTATTGTAAAATCAAAATCAACTTGAGAACTCATACAATAGGTGATTAGCCATGTTTATTTTTTATTAATAATATAAATTAATACGGGCTTAAGTAATACAGCTAAACTATAAGAGGAAATCTTTGATGAATATGGGATGACAGAACAGGTGGTTAATCTTTGTTATTTTAGCTATTTGGATTAAATGCAATGATATATTGAAAAGTATTGGGAAAATAAATTCAAGATAAGAATTATAAACAGTAAATGGTTAGATCTGAGCATCTTAGTCAATGGGATGGAAAGGGGCAGGGTGTAGGAAAGGAACCGAAATAGAAGGGAAATTAATCCTGGAATGAGCTTTGCCAGAATGCTAAATTTTATGATTATTGTCTAATTTAATTTAATTATATTTGAGCCTAAGTAATACAGTTAAATTATAAAGGGAAATTTTTTATGAATGTGGGAAGACAAAATAGGTGGTTAATCTTTGTTACTATGGCTATTTGGATTACAATGTATTGAAATGTATTCGGAAAACAAAATCAAGCTAATATTTAAAAATGGTAAGTACTGAGTATCTCTGAAACATATGCATGGTATAATGAGCAAAAAAATAGAATAGCTGAATATGATTTTTGTTAACTTTAGAATGAGCTTTGTTAGAATGCCAGACAGAAACAATATGGAGATGGGAAACATAAATAATAGGTGGAGGGATTTTAATTTTACTAGCAGTCTCTGTTAAATGCTATAAGACAGGGAAAATGTAAGGAGCAATTTTACGTTAATTGTTACCAGGCCTGAATAAGATAGCACTGTGAGAAGATAGAAACAACTACAAAGAGAACTCTTGGACATGGAAATCATTATTGTAGCAGAGAAAGCCACAATTAGGATATATTGTGTTATAGGGTATAAAGTTAGTAGGTGATACTAGGGTTGCATGCAAAATTTACCGTATCTAAGGCTAGATTAGATCATAGAATGTACTGAATATGGTATCATATTAGCAGAGATATTTACCTATTGTACGTATTTTCCCCTTTATCCCCCCATTCCTCACTTTACCCTATACCCTTTCTTGAAAACCTAATAAAACCTTTTTTGAAATGAGCAAAACTTTGGGGCACATCTGCAAGACACTTCCACAACTTTGCTGGTCTCTGCATGTTTTCAGAGCCTGAGCAGGAACATGTGGGAGGATGGGAGTGGGGCAGCCATGAACACATGAAGCTGCCTCATACTGTATCAGACCATTGGTCCATCAAGATCAGTACTGTCTACTTAGAGTGGCAGTGGCTTTCCAGGGTCTTTCACATCACCAACTACCTTTAAAAAAACCACTGGAGAAACTGAGGACTGAATTTGAGACCTTCTACAGTGCAAAGATGATTGTCTGAGCCATGGCCCCTAAGCATGATATAGCAAACTTAAACAAAAAGTTAAAAACTAACAACATATATTTTAATATGAGCTTGCATGAGTCCCAGATCAAGTGAGCTGTGTTCTGATCAACGTATCAGTAAACTCAGAGGAGTTTCTGACTTTTGCAAGGAGTTTCTGACCCAGTGACCCTGAGAACACCTGTGTGTTACTTGCAAGATCTAAAAACTGGAGAGCCAGTTTGGTGCAGTGGTTAAGTGTGCAGACTCTTATCTGGGAGAATTCCCCACTCCTCCACTTGCATCTGCTGGAATGGCCTTGGGTCAACATAGCTCTGACAGAGGTTGTCCTTGAAAAGGGCAGCTGCTGTGAGAGCCCTCTCCAGCCCCACCCACCTCACAGGGTGTCTGTTGTGGGGGAGGAAGGGAAAGGAGATTGTGAGCCGCTCTGAGACTCTTCGGAGTGGAGGGCAGGATATAAATCCAATATCATCATCTTCTTCTTCTTCTACAAACCATGTTATCTACTACAAGCTGGAAACATATTTTAGCTGGGAAGGGACCCATTTCAAGTAGCAAGGGAGAAGCCTCACTGTGGTAGACATTCCTCGTGAGTAAGCACCCTGGCTGCTGCTCATGAGTTGATTCATTAGTAAAGAGGGTGCTGGCCTTCCATATGAAACTGAGTTCATCCCAGCCCTGAAATAATAGCAGATCAGGTGGCTAGGGAAAGCTCTCTTTCAGTGGGGTTCTGGTGCTTTGCCATCCAAGATCTAAGAGATCTGTGGATGAGTAAAAACACAGCCCAGCTTCCGGCTTCAAATAACAGCCGGCTCATAAGTCATCTGCTGCTACTCTTTATGGGTGTGAATTGCAGCAGCAGGAGAAGAACCAAATACGGCTGTTTGTCCCTCCTCCTCCTCCATGAAATCTCTGTGGTCCACATGCTAGGCAGAACAGGTTTTCCCCCAAATCATTGCTTCAGAAGATGAATCTACCTGCATTCTACTTGTCTTGTATTCTTGTTTAACAAACTCCTAAAATTCTAGAGCAGGCCTAGTTTGCCTTTCTTTTGAGCTCCTTTGGTTCACTTGCAGTCTTCCCGGCCCTCAGCTATGCACTGCTAACAAGACAGCAAAAGATAGCTGCTGCCTTGTACATGTGATGAAGAAGGAGGAGGGGGGGAGGGGGAGGAGATTGGATTTATACCCCGCCCTTTGTTACCCAAAGGAGTCTCAGACTGGCTTACAAATCTTCTTTTCTTCCCCTCCCCTGTGGGGTAGGTGGGATGAGAGAATTCTCCCAGAACTGCTCTTGAACAGAACAGCCTTGAGAGAACTTTTGGCTGACACAAGGTCACATCAGCAGGTGTATGCAGGGCTTTTTTGCAGCAGGAACTCCTTTGCATATTAGGCCACCCACCCACCTCGATGTAGCCAGTTCTCCTGAAGCTTACAGTAGGCTCTGAACTAAGAGCCCTGGAAGCTCTTGGAGGATTGGCTACATCAGGGGGCATGGCCTAATATGCAAAGGAGTCCCTGCTACAAAAAAGCCCTGGGTGTATGTGGAGGAGTGGGGAATCAGACCCAGTTCTCCCAGATAACTGTCCGCACACTTAACCACTACACCAAACTGAAATTGAGATTTCTTTTTACCATATTTTCAAGTGAGTAGCCATGTTGGTGTGCAGCAGAAGAGCTAAAGTTCAGTAGCACCTATAAAGACCAGCAAGATTTCCAAGATATAAGTTCTGAAGAGTCAAAGCTCTGACAAATCTCCTACCACGGAATCCTTGCTGGTCTTTAAAAGTTCTACTGGACTCAAATCTTCCTCTTTGGCATCATGTGTTAATTGCACTTCTGTGGCCTAACACAGCACAAAGATGAAGCTTCTTACAACCACACACCACAACTGAACGAGAAGATGTGACCTCCATTGCCTTTGTTCTTCAGATCTCAAAACCCCACCAGAACTGTGAGTTCATAATGCATCCATTCCACTCTGAATGCATGACAAGGCAATTCAGAACAAACAAAAAAAAATAGAGGAAAAATTTGGAAGAGGAGGAAAGTTTCAAAAGCATCCCTAATTGCATATGCCTCTAATAGCACTCAACAGAAGGGCATGAAAATTACACTAATTTCTCTTCTACAGGAGAAAGTTTCTGATGCCTCTCCATCCCCAATGCCACCACCCTCTACCAGTCGGCTGATTCTACTCTGTCCCAGTCTAGAGAGATTAAATGTCCAAAGCCATAACTTTTGTGCAACACTGATCATATGCCAGCAGTGCTGCAGAAATAACTCAATTTTGGAGCTTCCTTTTCTTGGCACTGGATTTTTCTTTCCACATAAAATGCAAAAAAGCTGAACTGATATCCTCCGCCCCCCCCCATACCTCCCTGTGGCCTAAATATGAAAAGGGGGAGGGGGGGAGAGACACTCCAATTTGCATTCTGTAACACTGAGCAGAGAATTATGCTAACAGATTCTCAGCACACACTTGACTTTCCCCTCCTCCTTTCCCCAATCTCTTTTTTTTCTTCCTGTGTTCCTGGATCCTCAGTTTCTAGCAGCTCACTAGAGCTATTTCAGACACAGTCTATTTTCCCTTGTCCCACAAAACCAAATGTCACACCAGTTGCTATATTGATGCTAGAGGTGGGGAGATGACAGCAATCAAGCATTTTTCCTCTACCATAGAACATGTGCTTTTTCTGGCCTGATATGACCAAGCTTACACTTCATCTTTACACCCCAAGCTTGGATCTCACCAGTTTTTCCACTTGTGCAAGACATTGGAGCAGCCATTTTAGAGCCCTGCAAAAGGTCCTACTGTGAATTATGAGATCCATATGGACAAAAACCATGTGGAATGGGGGCTGTAGCAAGGAGGAAGGATTGTGTGAGGTCAAGTTGATAAAGTTGGTAGGATCTAAGTTTAAGTTTACAAAGCACAAACAACTGGGCAAAGTTGTCCAGGTGAGATGCACAGGCACCAGCCTGCTAAACTTCTCCCCAGTCCAGTCTGCCATCCTCAAGATCACCTTGAATGCTGATGTTTCAAGCAAATCCTCAGCAGGATAACTTCCCAACAATTCAACTTGGCTGCAGTTTTGGTCAAAGTCCATCTGCAGACTGAATTCCAAAGCAATGTCAAAGACAAATGCTAAAAATGGAATAAATTATCCAAATGAGGACAGTTTTGCTTACGTGAGAGCAAGATTTGATGGAAAGGGGTTGGCATAACTTCAAGTTTAGGAGAGGCCAATCCCACACCCCTATGTGACACCCATTTTCCACTCATACAGAGTGCCTACTACCCTCTAAAAGGTAAAAGTAGTCCCCTGTACAAGCACCAGTCATTTCTGACTCTGGGGTGACCTCGCATCACAGCTTTTTCACAGCAGACTTTTTTTTTATGGGGTGCTTTGGCATTGCCTTCCCAAGTCATTTACACTTTCCCCCCAGTGAGCTGGGTACTCATTTTACTGATCTTGGAAGGATGGAAGGCTGAGTCAACCTTGAGCCGGCTACCTGAACCAGCTTCTGCCGGGATCGAACTCAGGTCGTGAGCAGAGCTTAGACTGCAGTACTGCAGTTTACCACCCTGTGCCATGGGGCTCTTCCACAACTCTCTACAACCTCTCCTATTCATGTTATGGGTTATGCGTAGGTCAGGACCACCCTTCTTGCCTCTTTTAAAATCTATAGAACCATCTCACATTTCAGGTCCTCCAAATACATGAACAGATAGGTTAGCCCAGCATGCTTTAATTGTCAGCCCTCCCTCCCACAGAGCTATTGGTGTTGGACTGAAACACTCTTCTAATCACTCACTTCCACCATTTGTTCACATCCTATAATATAAATATAGACCAAGATATTAAACTATGCATGTGTCTGTGGTTCTTTCCCTCAGACACTCCTTCAAGAGACTGTTAATCAAACTAGAAACTTTTATAAGAACAAAACAGTTCTAAAAAACAGTGTTTTACTTTCATTGAACTTTTGAGTTGAGGGCCTATACTTACAACTGAAATCCTTTAGTTACAAATTCACTGTGTTCAGTCTGTCCCAAGTACCGGTAGCTCTTCTATGCAGTTCCTCTCAGTCAGAAAAACCCTTTTACCTCAGCCCGTAAGTGATCAAATTATCCACTACTCACCCCTAAATGTCATTTTTCAGCTCCTGTTTTTCAAATCTCCTCTCAACACAAGGTATTGATAGAACTCTTTATCTGGGGCAGTGATGCTCTGTATTCCTGGTGCTTGGGGGGACAACAGTGGGAGGGCTTCCAGTGTCCTGGCCCCACTGATGAACCTCCTGATGACAACTGTTGCTGTTTTTTGCCACTGTGTGACACAGAGTGTTGGACTGGATGGGCCATTGGCCTGATCCAACATGGCTTCTCTTAGGTTCTTATGTCCTCTTAACATTCCATCCACTCTCACTGGTTGCTCTTAGAGAGAGGCGGAATTCAACCTGTTCATCACACACCTCTCCTTCAAGAGGATGTCATAGGTTGAAGCTTTCCAAAGGGAAGTGGTCAGTGTGAAGGGTATTTTCTCCCTCCTAGGTATGGCTTTAGTTTAATTAAGGCCCATACCATGGCTAGCCACTCCTCCTCCACCATTGCCAACTGTGGCTTCCTAAGAATCAGCTTTCTATTTAGAGAGATTCTTGTTACCCTGTAGGGAGGGGTATAAATTAAACTGTCCTGTCCCATATCTGTACTGGGATTAGCATGGGGTTCACCCTGGGCTATCCAAAACCAGATCTTCAGTGTTTCCAGGTACACAGTTCACCAGGCTCACCTGCATGCTGGTTGGAATGGCATATAATTCCACCCCCAATGCCTTTACATTCACCTTTTTGCATATATGCAATCAAGACCAACCATTCTTTATTTAAATGCAGTCTCCGCCATGTTTCTGGTCTTGTCCAGGTCCTTGATGGTAAATGCAAAAAGGTTCACATCCTTCAGTCTCTCTGGGATCTGGTCTGGCCTCTTCCCCATAGAGTGATGCTTGTTCCTCCAGATGCAGCATCAGAATCTTGTTTTCTTCTTGGAATTTCATGCTTGGGATGTCCATGAGGTATTGTACTTTAAGTGATATTTGCAGATCCAACTGACTTGGTCCATTTCTCATATCAGAGGGTCCTGCTCACATAAGACCTACCACATTCACTTGGTTAACAGGAAAGCTCAGCTGCTCCACTGTTTCTGCCGCTGTCTCTATATAGGTGCGTTAAGCTTTCTTCCTTCAGTGAGCAACACAAAAACCAGACTGATTTCCCCTTTTGTACTTTTTTTTGGAAGTTCCTCTATGAATTTGAGAGCCTTGTGGCACAGAGTGTTAAAGCTGCAGTACTGCAGTCATAAGCTCTGCTCACGACCTGAGTTCGATCCCCAGTGGAAGCTGGGTTTTCAGGTAGCCGGCTCCAGGTTGACTCAGCCTTCCATCCTTCCGAGGTGGGTAAAATGAGTCCTCAGCTTGTTGGGGGGGAACTGTAGATGTCTGGGGAAGGCAATGGCAAACCACCCCGTAAAAAGACTGCTGTGAAAACGTGAGAGTAACGTCACCCCAGAGTCGGAAATGACTGGTGCTTGCACAGAGGACATTTCCTTTCCTTTCCTATGAATTCACCCAGCGCCTCTCTGTTGTTTCCTTGTGGAAGGCCCAAAGGTGCTTCTCTATCATCTTTTGCCATAAAGCTGATCTGGTTGTTGTTTGAAAGGAGTATTACAAGGACCTCTGTATTGACTTCATTATTGTCCAAATACCAAGTGGTAGTTACAACGATGAGAGGCTCAATGTTCCTGTTCACTTTGTTCTCTGTTTCTTCTTTTGTCCCGCTGTTTCCACTGTCCAAAATTAGACAAGGGTCCCGTTTGACAAAGTTCTTCTTGCTGTTGCAAGAGCAGATGATGTCAAGCACTGAGCATCAATCCCCTCCTGATTTAACATGGGGTGCTGCATCAGCCTCATTGGCTAACAATGCTCAACACATTCTGTTCATTGTTTCTTTACCGAGTTATATCACCCCCAGTGTAAATGAAGCAGTAAAGTAAGAAGCAAATTACATTAATTGATTTAGGAATAAGGACCTCAGAAGCAGGGGACCTTAAAATCTTCCTGGCCTGGAGGAATTGATCTCAAATGGCATTTGCCCCATAGAGATACAAAGCAGGCAGGGCAACCACTTCAGGACCTTGGAGAGCACTCAGGGCAGGTAAGTATTGGCTTCAGCAGCGGTGTGAGAACCAAACTAGACATTATTGTATATCACATGGTCACCATAGGGACTTGCAGCAGGATGGCTGCTAACCCAAGATCACCCACAAAATTCCACACACAAATCACTACACCACACAGGCCCTCAGAATAATGCCCCCAGCCTCTGAAGTACAGTCATGACGATTTCTTATAGGTAGGCTGCAGTATGCTTTGAATTTAACACATGAAATGGAATACATCAGGGGTAGCCAATAGTAGCTCTCCAGATGCATTTTGCCTACAACTCCCATCAGCCCCAGCCAGCATGGCCAATGGCTGGGGCTGATGGGAGTTGTAGGCAAAAAACATCTGGAGAGCTACCGTTGGCCACCCCTGGAATGCATGAAACTGTCTTATACTGAATCCAACCAATCATATATCAGGATCAATCCTGTCTGCTGATACTAGCAGCATCTCTCCAGGTTCTTAGATCTTAGATTCTTTAAACTGGAGATGCTTTGGATTGAACCTGGGACCTTCTGCATACCTAGCAGATTACTGAGCCTCGGCCATTCCCTTTATCATGGTGTTTATAGGATTCCCAAGACAGTTCTGCTGATCCAAATGAAGAGGTCCTCTCTGAATCACTATCCAAAGTAGATGAGTATTGTGAGGATGCGACACACTTCAACCCTCTGCCACTGAGCTACGGAGCCCTCTCTAAATTTATATTATTTACTTCATTGATAGCCTGCCTTTGTTGCTGGGACTCAAGGCAGGTTACAAAGTTTCAGAACAATCTGATGAGAAAACAAGGGCTTCCAAGAAGCAGCAAAAACTAAATCACAAATGAAAAACTGTCACAGGTGCCTCTTTCACACAGAGTGTGTGGCTCCCAGAGGTCAAGGAGGAACTTAATGCATGCTTATTCTCAAGTAAGCATGCTTAGCGTTGGGACCTCAGTCAACCTCTAAGTGCTGACCCATAGGTAGACAATTATTTCCACCATGTGTGAAGTAGGGAAGGAGGGGGAAATGGACAGGCTCGCAAGCTCCTCTCTGCCACCACAATAGTCACCCAGAGGCCTAGAGAAGGAAATAGAGTGCAAGATCTGAGGAAGCCACTTGAAGGAGGGATGGAATTTAAAAGGACTGCATAGAGTCCCCCCCCCTTAATTTCATCATTCTTATAGGAGCTGTATTTACTATTTATTGGTGTCAAGGCAAAGAGAGGTGCATAATAATGCAAATGGTGATCAATGATTTATATGATACATGTCTGTTTCTTTCTTCCAGTGGTGCCAAAAAATAATTCCCTAACCACTCCCTATGCCAGTCTTATGAGGACTGTTATTTCCAGCTTTTGGTTTTGCTTTTTTTTTTTTTAAAGAAAGTCTCCTTCTAGCATGGTTGTGTTGTAAAGATGTGTGAGTAATATTTGTTCATGTTTCATGGCTCTCAAACATCTGACTTTTATTCTATGTATCTCTTATGTTGAGAAAGTTTGGCCACCCCTGGTTTAAGACATGACAATGCCATAATGCAGAAAGTGGGTTGCAAAGCGGGGAAATAATGCAAATTCAATAAAGATGATATATGCAGTAAACTTTACAATAAACTATAACCCTATTCCTTTATAAAAGTCAGACTATTGGTTCATCAAGGTCAGCATTGTTTGCTCTGATTGACAAGCCCATTCTCCGCTGGGTCTTGAGACCCTGAGATATTTCACATCACCAACCACCTGCTCCTTTTAACTGAAGATGGCAGGGAGATTGAACCTGGAGCCTTCTGCATGCCACACAGATGCTCTACCACTGAGCCACAGCCTCCTCCCACTGGGAGGAACACTGTTCCTACGGTACTTGCTGAGCCAGGGCTGAGCAGCTCTTGCAGTGTTGGCTCGTAATGCCTTCTCTGCTTGACTTGCTCCCAGGCCACTTCGGCTCCAGACTCTGCTAAAAATAGGGCTGACTTGGAGGTTCTTCTGACCCTCCCCAGCACGATCCTAATTTAGTGCGCCACCACAAATGATTTTTTATTTATTTTTAAGCATGTTCCAATTTGGCTAAAAATATACAACCAGAATTTCCTGTGCTGCAGTAAAAATGTGTATTTTGGCAGTTAATATTTCATGAACCCACCAGCCAGCAGACCTGCAGGAGGGGGGGGGGGGGGGAAGCCTTGTGTACCACCTTTCCTCTGAACCATCTGTCTGCTTAATCTGAAACAAGCACACCTGTTATCATCTGTCAAATGTCAGAGGCAGATATACAAATCCAGGGACTGTCAGCGAGGCCCTGTGATGCCAGCAGCAATTTGGAG
The DNA here is from genome assembly GCF_032191835.1 of Heteronotia binoei. NCBI lineage: Eukaryota > Metazoa > Chordata > Lepidosauria > Squamata > Gekkonidae > Heteronotia > Heteronotia binoei. The sequence continues at coordinate 16,451,886 of NC_083241.1, forward strand.
GAACTATCTACATTTTCTTCACTTGCTAGTCTTTCCCTGGAAGCTTCAATGACAAAAACACCCTTGGTCTCACTTAAGCATGCTTTGGTTTGGCTCACAGTACAGGTTTTTACCTACCCACCTACAGCAAATTAACAAATTCCTCTAGGCAACTGGGCAGCGAAGACTGACAAAAAGCTTTTTTTAAAAAAAAAAAATCTATCACTTTTAAGCCAGAAATGACTGTCGTGTTCAGGTCAGCATATTTATTGCCAAAACTGCTCTTATTATTTTTAATTAATGGACAGACTTCGGTACATATGAGGTGTTTTACAAGCAAGGCATTATTCCTTCTGCCAGGAAAAAAAAAACCCACAAAGCTTCCTCTTCAATATTTTGCTCAATGACAAGGATTCCTGCAATGTTCCTTCCTGGCATCCTGTCTTGAACTCCTCCTGCCCTACAAAGCCATCATCTCTCTCTTTCCCTACAGTATTTTTTATTTTACTCCTGAGAGGTCCAGTTAGAACATTCCCTAAATATAGCGCAGACGTATTGCCTCCTTTTCTGTCCCACTGCAGAAGAGGGAGTTCATGGTTTTACCTTTAAAAGGGCTTTCTTGAATTTTGATTGCTAGAAAGATGCCGAAGGCACTATCTATATCAAATCTCCAAAGACAGTGTGAGGCGGCAGAGGGAACTGGAATGATGGAGACCAGGGTTCAAATCCCTGTAGCAATCAGGAGGCTTTTCAGGGGTTATAGGCAACTATGGGTCTTTCAGGAAAAACAAAACTTTCTTTCCCCTGCCATCCCATAAATATATCTCAGGACTCCAAGAGTAATACAGGCTTTCAATTAAGAATATACAGAACTCCAATATTTTAAAAATATTTATTTTAATCAAGTTACTAAGTTAGATGCTGTCCTTTCCCCAAAAGGGCATATCTCCACTAGAGCTTGAAATAGTCATTCCTTTGTCCCAAGTATGCTTGGGAACTGTATGAAAGGAATGTAACACTTGCCAAACTACAATTCGCAGGCCTCTGGAGGGAAAACCCAGCCAGTTAAACTAGCAGAAGTCCAACACAACGTTATAGCGTAGATATGTCCCTATCTATACTATTTGGTAGTGAGGAGGTGGAGGAGATTAGAATTATACCCTGCCCTTCACTCAGAGTCTCAGAACAGCACACAATCTCCTTTCCCTTCCCCTCCCCACAGGATAGGTGGGGCTGAGAGAATTCTTTTGAGAACGGCTCTTGAAAGGAGCAGCTCTGAGAGAACTTGTGACTGACCCAAGGTCACACCAGCAGCTGCATGTGGAGAAGTGGGGAATCAAGCCCGGTTCTCCCAGACTGGAGTCTGCACTCCTAACCACTACACCAAACTGGCTCCTACTACTCTCCAGCATTGGTGGGAGTGTCAAATCACAGATGACTTATGATGATTCTGGAGGGTTTTCAAGACCAGCAATGGCCAGCCTCTGTGTAGCGACCCTGAACTTCTTTGGTGGTCTCCCATTCAAGTACTAAGCAGTGTCAAGCCTGCTTAGCTTTTGAGACTGGCTTAGTCTGGCCCATCCAGATCTCCAGCGTTACTAGCAGAACGAGAGAAGAAGATGAAGAAGAAAATGTTGAATTTATATTCCGCCCTCCACTCCGAAGAGACTCAGAGCGGCTCACAATCTCCTTTACCTTCCTCTCCCATAACAGACACCCTGTGAGGTGGGTAGGGCTGGAGAGGGCTCTCACAGCAGCTGCCCTTTCAAGGACAACCTCTGCCAGAGCTATGGCTGACCCAAGGCCATGCTAGCAGGTGCAAGTAGAGGAGTGGAGAACCAAACCCAGTTCTCCCAGATAACAGTCCGCACACTTAACCACTACACCAAACAGGCTCAGGAAGGAAGGAAGGAAGGAAGGAAGGAAGGAAGGAAGGAAGGAAGGAAGGAAGGAAGGAAGGAAGGAAGGAAGGAAGGAAGGAAGGAAGGAAGGAAGGAAGGAAGGAAGGAAGGAAGGAGGGAGGGAGGGAGGGAGATATTGGATTTATATTCCGCCCTCCACTCCGAAGAGGCTCACAATCTCCTTTCCCTTCCAAACAGGCTCTGAAAGGAAGGAGAAGAAGATATTGGATTTATATCCCGCCCTCCACTCCAAAGAGTCTCAGAGCAGCTCACAATCTCCTTTACCTTCCTCCCCCACAACAGACACCCTGTGAGGTGGGTGGGGCTGGAGAGGGCTCTCACAGCAGCTGCCTTTTCAAGGACAACCTCTGCCAGAGCTATGGCTCACCCAAGGTCATTCCAGCAGGTGCAAGTGGAGGAGTGGGGAACCAAACCCAGTTCTCCCAGATAAGGGTCTGCACACTTCACCACTACACCAAAGTGGCTCTCCAGTTTGGAATGGGATGGGGCAAACTCAGAGCTCTCCAGAACCAGGTGAGCCTGGAGGAACAGGAGGGAAATAATAGCTGCCCGAGCTACAGAGCAAAAAGTGCTCATTCTCAGAGCACAGTCTCTCAGTTGTTATGATGCCTGGTGATGTCACTGATCTCCAAGACACATCCAGAGTTGTCGTGGCAACGGCAGGCACCGGAAAAAAAAGACTGAAGCCAAATAGAATAACCAATTCTAAAGTCTCTCGCCAGCCCTGCCCTCCTTCCCATCAGCTGCCAAACTTGCCAAGTCAGTTATTTTAAAGGGGGGGGGGGGGGGGAGGGAATAGAATGAGGCTCGCCTGAGGAATCCAGAAAGTCAGAAGGAAAAGGGAAGCTCAGACCCAGTAATGAATGCAGACATTGTTTTGCGCCTCATACGAAGCTGGCGCACGCTCTTGCACCGGGGGGATGCTGCGTTCAGCAAGCTCACACAAGCCAGGCGCTGATCCCCCTTCCTAAATGCCACTGCCTTGCTTAATGATTTCTGCTAATGAGGGGTGGCATCTCAGGCATCCATGTTTGCCTGCCTGCAGTGGTGGAGGATCAACAAGAATTTTAATCACACGCACACCCTTTTCTCAATGGCCACGCAAGGCGCTTACACCCAGAGTCTACCCCTCCCCTCCCTCCCTCCTTCCAGCTTCAGCCAACTCATCAGCTTGCCAGGCTAAGTCAACTCTTTCCAAACTTTCGACCCCGGAAGCTGCTCTAAACATCCTGTGGCAGAGCCAAGCTCTTTAGGATGCCACAGGACTTCTGGAAGGCATGATCAGTTTCAACAGTGAATGCAGAGGTCATTTTGTAGGAAAATAGGTGGTGGAGTTCATAAGCATAACTCATTAGCATATGCCCTCCCCTGCCCAAAAAAAGGAGACCCCTGGGTGAGCGAGGCCTGCTTGGGCTGGCTAGATATCTAAGCAGGTCTCGCTTGCCTGGGGCTCTCCTGGGCTGTTCCCCCCCAGTCAAAAGGCCAGCAAGCCATCCACCATCCAAAATCACATAAAAATTGGAGAAAGGGTGGCACAGACTTCTCCAAGGGTTAACGAGGGCTGCTGAGAGTGTGGCAAAGCCCCGGTGGGTGGCTGGCTGCCCGCTCCCCTAATCCAGGGATTGTTATGCAGCTGCACCTACTATTCAATGGACATGGTAGGCAGGGAAGAAGAGGGGGAATCCTCAGAAAGGTTCAGGAGCCGTGCTCCTGCTGAATTCAAGGCCTGAGTGAATGGATCTGTAAGAGAATCGGGCAAGTTTTGCCTGACCCAAAAGCTTGGACCATGCTGCATGGATTACTGAACAGACTTTTCCGTTTCGACTCTCAAGCTATCGCTGAGGCTGCTGACATCAACATCAGAAGGGGGAAAGAGGGAGACTCACAGGGGGGATCCTAACTCTTCCCCATCACTGAGCCTGGCACAACTCCAGGCCCCACCACTCACCTAGGAGCCCGGCCACAGCAGTGGGGGTGTCTGGGGGGAGTCACTCTGAGCCCAGCTCTCCAGAATTTAAACACCACCAGCAGCTCTCCAGAATTTAAACTCCCCAATGTAATTTTTAAGTTTTCAGATGTTTCTGCAAACCTGGGGTATCCCTCCAATTTGCAGGACAGTCTGTTTAGTGTCAGCGTGTGGCCCTGGTCTATGGATTGAGATAGCCGCAGATGGGGCCACAGGTCACAATTAGATATAGAGATATGCAACAGGAATAGAGTTGCCAGGTCCGTGTTGGAGAGTACCTGGAGACTTTGGGAGTGGATCTGGGAGAGGGTGGGCTTTGAGGAGAGACCTCAGCATGGTGAATGAATGATTTTATTTATGAAGGTCATAGACCAGCAAACAATTCATAACTCAGCACAGTGCAATGCCACAGAGTCCATCTTTCAAAGCAGCCCTCTTCTCCAGGGGAGCTGATCTCTGCCAGCTGGAGATCAGCTGCAAAAGCAGATCTCCAGGCCCCACTTGGAGGTTGGCAACCCTAACAGAAAATTTAAAAAAAAAAATCAAGTCCACACTCCACTCAATTTTTTCAGTTGAGCACCCAGCCACAGAGTATGTTTTACACACCACCAATCGTCTTTCCCTAGAAACAGAACAACTTTTGCAATGCCTAAAACTTAAAAAAGCAGGTGTCATTGCAGTAGATGCAGGAAAGGAGATCCACAAACAAGACACCATTATGAGGCCACAGTAGACCTGGAAGCCTCCCCCCCCCCCAATTTGTGCTAAGACAGAATGCATGCTGCACCCTGTGCCGTTTGTAAGACCATGAAAGACCTCAGATAAAATTGTGAGCCCCTCCCACTGCTTACTAGAATATACTAGAGGATTGATTTATTTAGGTCATTCCCTTGCCACAAAAACTCCTTGAAGGTCTTGTAAGGATAAGCTGTATGAGAGACGTCATCTGCTTAGGGTCTCCGCTGGGAAGAAAGGCAGGAAATAAATGAAGCAAATAAATAAATTCATTATGAATATAAAATGTGTTCTTTAAAAAAAAATGCAAGCAGGAAATTAAAGCAACGTTAGGGTTGCCTTGATAGACTAAGGTGTGGGTGCCTGGCTTTGCAAGCCCCTGTAGCAATGGGATAGGCAGGCAGATGTCCCATCAGTAAATCAGTCTCCTGGCCGGGGCTTTGGCCACTCAATAGCAGAGCCCCGGGAGAGCCTTGAAGCTCACCTTCTCCAAAGCCAGGCACTGCTAGCTCCAAACATGGTTGCCAAGGGAAATCTAGCCAGGATGGAAATCAGGGCAGGCAGCACACGTTGTAGGAAGGGGGTCCATGGAAACACTCCCCCACAGCCGGAGCTAAAGATAAAGCAGAGATGGAATCATGTCTTTCTCCAAGGCAGGGCTACCAGGACACAGCAATAGCGGGGATCTTAGTATCCCATCTGTGAAGGGAAAACATCATTCTCTTGAGCCATTTACTTACATCAGATCATTCCCAAGGGTAACTATGATGACCTGAAGAACAGCTAGTTTCCAGTAGCACCTTTGGAAAGGGAAGGAAAGGTCCCCTGTGCAAGCACCAGTCATTTCCGACTCTGGGGTGACGTTGCTTTCACAACGTTTTCACGGCAGACTTTTGATGGGGTAGTTTGCCATGGCCTTCCCCAGGCATCTACACTTTCCTCCCAGCAAGCTGGAGACTCATTTGACCGACTTAGAGACCAATACAATTGGGGGGGGGGGTAAGAATTTGAGAGTCAACCCTCCCTTTGGCAGATACCAATGAAGGCAGCTTTGACTCTCTGAAGCTTATGCACCCCCCCCCCCCCAAAAAAAAACTTGTTGGTCTCTCAGCGGTTGCTGGACTCAAATCTAGCTGTACAGACATCAGAACTTGTGTTGCAGGCTACAGGAAATACACTCTTCAGTCCAATCACTGAGGTCTCCTGACTGCTGGATGGATTGATCTTGTCTCTCCCTCTCCCCCCTCTCTGGTTTCTTCACAGACACAATTATCCACTGAAGATCCCCTCCCACACTTAACATTACAAAAACAAACAAAGCCCTGTGTTTCCTAGGAACTTGTTAACTCGCTCCAAAGAGAAGCAGGACTGGTTGACTAAACTTGAAAACCATGATGCTACCCAGCAGTTGGAGAAGGCACTGCCCCACCCGCGGAAATCCCAGGGGCTTAAACCCCATTGTCCCCCTCCATAATTTACACCCCTGGTCCCACTGATCTGTCTGCAAAGAGCCAAGAGAAGGGGGGATTGCAGGAGCTGATGGGCAGAAGACACAGGTGCAAGAGGTGCCAGCCTCCTTTGTGCCCAGATTGTGCCCACACAAGCCGAGGAGAACTTCCTGGGCAGAATATTCCCCACCCAGGTGCACCTGCAAGCCTCCTCTAGCACCATTCCCCTCTATTATCTCTCTTGCACACACATGCACAAGGGAATGTGCTGCTCTTAGCAACAGCCCAAAATGCAACAATTTCCCAGAACAACATTTTTCCATTAGTACAGCACATAAACAAAAATAATAAAAGTTAAATTATTTGTAAGATGGTCTGGGGAGAAATTTAAGAGCCCAGGCTAGTAAAACCATCTTAACCTAGCACATGAAAGATAGCAGAATAGGCACAGGCAAACGTTTAGGGAAAGATGTTAAAGAGACAGGGTGCCGTCACGGCATCTGGCACACAGAGGTGGACTTGATAGGACAATCTCAACTCGCAGGCAGACAACACAGGAAAAGGATGACACCTTGGTCTAAAGCAGTCTAGGACTTTTAAGCCAAGAACCAGCACTTTCAACTGTCCCCAGAAAGGGGGAACAACCAGTATACATCCCAGCATGGGGTAATATGTTATTTGTGTTTATTCCCTAACAGTAGGCTGACCACAGTATTCTGTGCTACTTGGAACTCCTAAACAGCCTTCAAAGACTGCCCCACATAGAGTGTATGACAGTAGTCTAAATAGACCATGGAACTCAATGCCGAAGTCTCACTTCTTGACCAATGGCCACACCCAAAGTATTACCCCCTCCCCTCAGTGACTAAAAAGGTACTAACTGGGAAATCAGAACTTCCAACCCCAGGCCTGGACTGGACCTACAAGATACAAACCTGCTGGTGGGGGGAGAAGGGGCGGTTGGGGGACTGCAACCAGCTTCTGACTCCTAAGTCTACAATTGCCTTCACCATTCACCAACAACACATTAGCCTTAACTATACTGAGAGCTTCGGTTTAGATGACTGGGGAAGGCAATGGCAAACCAACCTGTAAAAAAGTCTGCCATGAAAATGTTGTGATACATCACCCCAGAGTCAGAAACAACTGGTGCTTGCACAGAAGACTACCATTACTTTTTAAGAACATAAGAGAAGCCATGTTGGATCAGGCCAATGGCCCATCCAGTCCAACACTCTGTGTCGCACAGTGGCAAATATGTGTGTGTGTGTTTATACACACACACACACATATACACACATAAACACACACACATATACACTGTGGCCAATATCCACTGATGGACCTCTGCTCCATATTTTTATCCAATCCCCTCTTAAAGCTGGCTATGCTTGTAGCCGCCGCCACCTCCTGTGGCAGTGAATTCCACATGTTAATCACCCTTTGGGTGAAGAAGGACTTCCTTTTATCCATTTTAACCTGTCTGCTCAGCAATTTCATTGAGTGCCCATTACCTTTTACCCATTACCTTCACTAGATATTCATCCAGATCGTTTGCACTCAGTTCAGAGGTGGAAGTGCTGTCACCAGAGCCCAGATGACGCCACACGTGATTATTGTTCTTGTGAGGCAAAAGCTCCCTCAGCGCAACTCCAAACAAGCTGGTATTAATTAGCTTCCTCAGCAAGCGTTCCAAGAGTTACATTCCAGCTCATAATGTTGGTGGATGGGTGTTTCCCCTCACAGGTATCATTTTGAGAGCCTGTCCCTCCCTCCCACCTTTGCTTCCCAGCACTGCAAACCTATTCAGCTTTTAGAGGAGGAGAAAAGACTCCAGCCTGCCTCTCTGTCTCCCACCCTGACTGACTTCCGCTTCCTCAGGCGCCTGGGTCAGCTAAGCCTATCATTTAGGGATGACTGCAGAGTCTGCCCTAGAAACGTTCACACAGGCACAGCCTGAAATGCACATTTCTCCCATTTGTGTGGCTTCCCACCCCACCCCCCAAGAGGCAGAAAGCCATTAACCCCAGGGTGGGAGAGGAGAGCTGAAGTCACCTTCTTGAGCAGACACTCTCCCACACATCCCATCCTTTCCCCCTCAGAACTGCTCCTCTGTCTTTTAGCACTTTTACTGCTTGACGGCTTCTCCTAGAACAATATTTTTAAGTTAACGGGGACACCAGTACAATTATTTACATTGGAGAATTCTCACTGAAGTTTATCCACTGGAAGCTGCTAAAAGATGAGCGATTGATAAAGGCGTGAAGCTGAAATTGGTCTCCGATACGTCTGAGGCTTTTTCTCTCTGGTGACTGACGCACTGTAAGGACTACCTTGCAAGATTGCTTTTGGAAACTTTGTACTTTATGTCCAAACACTGATGAAGGACTATAGCATGAATGCCTTATTACCACTTACATAGTGGCTTTTTTTACAAGTGGATTTTGTGATTACTTAATGATTTCTGTATCTTTAATGAACACTGATAAAATATGATGTTTACTTGAATGTAAAAGAGCAGTTTTTGTGCTACGCAGGGATTTCTCCTTTGTACCATATCTTACTGTGTATCCTCTACTGCTTTTCAACCAAAGGCCTGGCAGAACAGCTCGGTTTTACAGGCCCTGCAGAACTGCAAGAAGTCCTGCAGGGCCCCCTGGTCTCCCAGATCTGAAGCTGCCTTCAACTGAGTCAGACCCTGGTCTCTCCAGGTCAGCATTGTCTTCTCTGCCAGGCAGTGGCTCTACAAGGTTCTCAGGTGGAGGTCTTTGCCATCACCTCTTCTCTGAAATTTTGAATTGGAGATGCCAAGGATTGAACCTGGGACCTTTCTGCATGCCAGGCAGCTGCTCTGCCACTGAGCTACAGAAAGAAAAGCTCATGGCTCAGCCCTTAAAGACAGATTTTCACTGCTGACCACCTCAGCCAGTTGCTCAATAGACAACACCGCGTCAGAAGGGCCTGTGCTCTCTTTGGTAAACATAAGGCCAATATGGCAGAATGCATCCAAGTGTTCCTAAGAGGGAAGATCTTATCCTGTGCAGATACCATGCAGCCTGCAACTTGATGGGAGAACAAGATCCTCAGGAGAAAACACTAAGCCACTCTTGATCACCTTGATGAAGCTCTCACTGTAATTCTCAGATAGAGCCTTGAATAGCTGGCATTGCCCTGTGTTTCTCCTCTAAAGCTAGCAGACTACCATGCCCCTGAGCTATCACACATCACAGGGAGAGCAACTAGTCCAGCTCCCTCCCACACAAAACTCCCTGAGATTCCTCACACCTGGAACACGCAGAATAGCTTTCTATTAGGCCTTGTAAGAGCTGGATCAGACACACAGAGACATCTTGGACTTGAAAAAATCCCAAAGCTCATGTAGTGAAGGTGCCACTTCCATGTGTACAACGCCACACAAGCGGAACTCTAATCAAGGCTGAATCACTTCCGCTATCAGTTATGCTCAGCATCTGCTATTCAGAAACATATTCTTATTAACATGGAGGTTAAGAGATGGTGGGCTCTCCTTCCTTGGAGGTTTTTAAACAGAGGCTAGATGGCCATCTGACAGCAGTGCAGATTCTGTGAATTTAAAAGGTAGTCTCCTGTGCAACCCCCAAGTCATTACCAACCTATAGGGTGACATCACATCATGACATTTTCTTGGCAGTCTTTTATGGGATGGTTTGCCATTGCCTTCCCCAGTCATCTACACTTTCCCCCTAGCAAGCTGGGTACTCATTTGACCGACCTCAGAAGGATGGAAGGCTGAGTCAACCTTGAAACATCTACCTGGACCCAACTTCCGCCGGGATTGAACTCAGATCATGAGCAGAGCTTGGACTGCAGTACTGCATCTTACCACTATATTTAGGGGGAGGTATTTGTGAGTCACCTGCATTGTGCATGGGAGTGGACTAGATGACCCTATGGATTCCTTCCAACTCTATGATTCTAGGTTCTCTTAAACTGCAGTCACACATAGCAGTTGTACAAAGCAGTAGGTGGAGCGTCATAGAGAGGTCTGAGACCCAGACTGAACTCCTCACTTGTGTCTGAAGCTCCCTGGGAGGCTGTGAATCATTCACTCTCTCCTGGTTTTCTTGTACATGGTTCTCTTCTCCCCAAACCATTCACACGACAACTCTGTGAGGCAGACTGGGCTGAGAGTGAGAATGTGTGTGGAAGGGAGAGACTGGCCCAGGGTCACCCAGTGAACACTTGAACCCAGGGTTCCCAGGTCCCTTTCCAGCATTCTAACCACCATTCTCTCTCTCGCCTGCAGAATGATAACATATAACTTGTCATCAGTATTCAAAGCACTTCACAACCATTGCCACCGTAACATTTGCAACCTCCCTGCAAGGTAGGCCAGTGTTACTCTCACGTTGCAGATGGAAGACTGCAGGACTGCAGTGGCTTCCATAATATTGTCTTCAGCAGAGCGTAGGTCTGAACCAGTGACTACCCCACCCCAACATAACCAGGACGGCAACTTCTTCTTTTAGTTGCTCTGCTCCTCAGCTTTAACCCATGGGCTAGCAGCAAATGAAAAGTGGTCTGTTCCCTCCAGGGAAAGGAGCCACCTTGATCCTTGGACTGCTACGGAGCAGCTTAGCCTTAACCCTGCCCCCTGATTCCTTAATTCATATTCAAGGCAACCAACGTCAGTCACCTTTGCACAGACCCCAAGAACCTCCACAACGTGCCATAGCAACAGTCCTAGCAACAGCAAGAAGAATGCAGATCAGGGACTTGCCCCGTCTCCTGCTATAAGCAACCCAGAGGTCTCGAACAGCCAAGAATATCATGCACGCAAACGTCACCTTGACACTTGGGTTGGTAAAGAGCAGCGTAAAGGCGGAAACCGTTTAATAGGCCCTCCTGCCTTGGCACTGGCAGCCAAGTCTTTTTTGGGTTCAGAAACACTTCAGTCAGTTCCCCAAACGGCAAAGCAGAGGCCTTGTTTCTATGGCAAGTTCTGCTTAGCATTCAGAGACACAAGCAGATCTTCACTTTGGTAACCCCAGAAACAGTGGAAGAAGCAGATCTGGCCCAACTAAATGGGTACAATTCCCACCCCCACCAAAGAGCAAGTCAGGCTCCCCCTGACACCGACAAGTCCTCCGTTTAGAGTCTGCACTCTGTGCTCATGAGAAAATGCAAACGCAACAGCCTGGGCATTCAGCCCATTTTTTAAAAAATCAGACTCTGCAGCAAAGAATTCTGTGGGCTTGTGAGGGAGATAATGTTGTCCCAACTCCCCCCTCCCAATAATACCAACCTCTGACAAATGTAAAATTGTCTTCTTGCTGTCAACTTGGAACCAATCAGTAATTGAAACTGTTGCAAAAAATTTTTATATTTAGCATCTGGGAGGCGCTTAATGTATTTGTAAACTGCCATGTGATGGACAGATTGGTTCCTTGCTTTGTTGGGTGTCATGCCAATAAAGGTTATTGATTGATTGATAATATCAACTTTGCAAAGTTACCAAAAGGGGGGAAAGGCCTAATCAGGATGAGATTCAGAGTACAGGGCAGGATACAAATCCAATATCATCATCTTCTTCCTCTTCCTGGAGCACAGAACACGAAGAATGGTTGAGAGTCAATGTGAAAAGAAGGGGGATTCACCTGCTGGAGCTCAGGAGACCTTGACAAATCATGGAGGTCAGGTAAGGTGGGTGAATTCCAATTTCTTCTGCAACACCTCACCTCCAACCTTGCTTTTTTTGGTGACACAAATACTGAAAAATGCATACACTTTCCAAGGGCAAAAAATGTTGCCAAGAAGCGGGTCCCGGAATCAAATCTTGCCCAAGGGGGAAGGATCTGTACAAGGGGGAAGCAAAATCAAAACAGGGATTTCCAGGTCCAAGGAGGAAGTCAAAGTCATCCCACCACCGGAGGATGAGACGGCTGACAATCGGCTCCCACAGCCCTTGTGAACAACACCGCAACAGCACAAAAGACACCCCTCCATGAATGCCAAACAGCCAATATAGCAAATGAGATTATAACAAATATAAACTAATGATACCGCTGTCAGGACAGATTAGACTGCAGTGTGGAGGGGAAAAATGGCAGGGCTGCTTAGTCGCAACAATATAAGATTAATCTATCAATACAGCTTATGTGGCATCGGAGAGAGAGTAAATTGAATAAGCCCATCTCCCCGACACCTGGCAAGGGATTCTGATCTAAGATATGCAGAGGTCTGAAACACAACAGCAAGCGGGAAACAAGAAAGATCCCCTCAGCATGGATGTGGCGTCACACTCGGAGGACAGAAAACCGTAGATAGACGTCAGGGCTGTGCTGGCTCGCTGCTGTATACCCCACATTAAAGAGGCACAATAAATCTTTCTGCAAGGGGAACTACACAGAGACAGTAATGAACTTCGTAATAAATACAGCCGTCCTACTGATAGATGCCCACTCACACACAAGCACTGACACACACGGGGGAGGGAGTCAGATCCTTAGGAACTGGCTCCAGTTCTCACTTGGCAAAAGATGACTTTCAGAGCTGTAGGCGGTTGCATCACATGTTTTGCAGCATCAAGACGGTAGGAATTTTTTTTCAAAGTCTGTGCTATAGTCATTGTCATCTCTGATAACAATTGCAGATGTACAGTACTGTATTGTAAAAGAAGACAACTGCAGATTTATACCCGGCCCTTCTCTCTGAATCAGAGACTCAGAGCGGCTTCCAATCTCGTATATCTCCCCCCCCCCCACAACAGACACCCTGTGAGGTGGGTGGGGCTGAAAGAACTCTCCCAGCAGCTGCCCTTTCAAGGACAATTCTGCGAGAGCTACAGCTGACCAAGGCCATTCCAGCAGGTGCAGGTGGAGGAGTGGGGAATCAAACCCGGCTCTCCAAGATCTGCACACTTAACCACAACACCAAACTGGCTCTCTATATTGTATTATATCATTGCAGAGGCTTCTCTGTACTCTCTGTACTGTACTATAGAATTGCAGATACTTCCAAACTTCTCCGCATCCAAATTTCCGCCCAAATTTCGGACTCCCAAATTGGCAAGGCTTTCCCCCAAAGCCAAACAGATGCATGAGGAATCCTCTGTTGCAAGTTCCAGATCGTGTTTGCCGCTGCCTGAAGTGCCTACAGCTGATTTGTATCTTTTTTTAAAAAAATGTTATTGATGCATCTGTGCACCTTTAGAATGCAAAATAAGAATTTTGACTTTAGCACAGCTCTGACCTGGATGACCCAGACTACATCAGTCTTGCCAGATTTTGAAAGCTAAACAGGGTTGGCTCCGGTTAGTACTCCAAACAGGGTTGGCTGTCGTTAGTACTGGCTAGTAGGAGACCACCATGGAAGTCCAGGGCTTCTGCACAGAGGCAGGCAACAGCAAATCACCTCTGCTCAACTCTTTCCTTGAAAACTGCACAGGGCCTCCATAACTTGGCTTTTGCTTGACAGCACCGGGGCTTTTTTTTTAAGTAGGAATGCACAGGAACGCAGTTCCGGCTGGCTTGGCATCAGGGGGTGTGGCCTAATATGCAAATGAGTCCCTGCTGGACTTTTTCTACAAATAAAGCCCTGGGCAGCACTATTCACCACCACTGTACCTTAACATTATATAGGGTGACCATAATGTCTGAAGGCCAGCCAGGGACACTGGGGGGGGGGGGGGGGGTGCGCCGCCGGAAACAGGAAGCGCCGCCGGAAACAGGAAGTGACGTCACTTCCGGTGACGTCACTTCCGGTGATGTCATGCCACCACCGGAAACAGGAAGTGGCATCACTTCCTGTGACATCATTTCCCCCGCGTCACCTGCCGGAAACAGGAAGTGACTTCACAGCACTTCCTGTGACGTCCCCAAAAATCCCCCAAATATCACCGCCGGAAACAATTTTGTTCTCAAATCCTGTATATACTTCATCAGTATATGGGATAAGGCACTTTCTCAACTGTGCTGCATAATGCAGCCTATTTATTTTGTCCTGTTGGCTCTGTTGGCTCTATCTGCGCCACCTTCATCACTTTCGGGGTGTGGATCCCCCAGTGGGGTGGTCTCCCGACTCCCTCCGCTGACTGTTTCTGATAGCCCTGCGCCCCCTCTTTCATTTGATATGTGTCCCGTGCGGGTGCCACCCTCCCGCCAGGAGATGCCGCAAAATGAGCCCCCTTGAGGCTTATGGCGGCAGGGCTCGGGGGAAGCGAGCTAGACTGCTGTTCTTTTGAGGGGTTATAGAGTGTTTCGAGCCCGTCCCTGTGGCATCGGTCCCATCGTTGTGGGACCAAGGGGGCCGGCGCAGCGGCACGCCGAAGCAGCCTGTCACTAATAACACCGGTCAAGATGCAGGACAGGAACCTGGAAGTGACCGACAGGCTGCTTCAGCGTGCCGCTGCGCCGGCCCCCTGGGCCCCACAATGATGGGACCGATGCCACAGGGATGGGCTCGAAACACTCTATAACCCCTCAAAAGAACAGCAGTCTAGCTCGCTTCCCCCGAGCCCTGCCGCCATAAGCCTCAAGGGGGCTCATTTTGCGGCATCTCCCGGCGGGAGGGTGGCACCCGCACGGGACACATATCAAATGAAAGAGGGGGCGCAGGGCTATCAGAAACAGCCGGCGGAGGGAGTCGGGAGACCACTCCACTGGGGGATCCACACCCCGAAAGTGATGAAGGTGGCGCAGATAGAGCCAACAGAGCCAACAGGACAAAATAAATAGGCTGCATTATGCAGCACAGTTGAGAAAGTGCCTTATCCCATATACTGATGAAGTAAATACAGGATCTGAGAACAAAATTGCACTAGAAGACACAAACACAAAGCTCCCTTACACTGAATCAGTGCTTGGGTCCACCAAAGTCAGTATTGTCACATAAGAGAAGCCCTGTTGGATCAGGCCAGTGGCCCCTCCAGTCCAACACTCTGCGTCACATAATAACATAAGAGAAGCCCTGTTGGATCAGGCCAGTGGCCCATCCAGTCCAACACTCTGCATCACATAACAACATAAGAGAAGCCCTGTTGGATCAGGCCAGTGGCCCATCCAGTCCAACACTCTGGGTCACATAAGAACATAAGAGAAGCCCTGTTGGATCAGGCCAGTGGCCCATCCAGTCCAACACTCTGCGTCACATAACAACATAAGAGAAGCCCTGTTGGATCAGGCCAGTGGCCCATCCAGTCCAACACTCTGCATCACATAAGAACATAAGAGAAGCCCTGTTGGATCAGGCCAGTGGCCCATCCAGTCCAACACTCTGCGTCACATAAGAACATAAGAGAAGCCCTGTTGGATCAGGCCAGTGGCCCATCCAGTCCAACACTCTGCGTCACATAAGAACATAAGAGAAGCCCTGTTGGATCAGGCCAGTGGCCCATCCAGTCCAACACTCTGCATCACATAAGAACATAAGAGAAGCCCTGTTGGATCAGGCCAGTGGCCCATCCAGTCCAACACTCTGCGTCACATAAGAACATAAGAGAAGCCCTGTTGGATCAGGCCAGTGGCCCATCCAGTCCAACACTCTGCATCACATAACAACATAAGGAGGGAGGGAGGGAAGGAAGGAAGGGAGAAAGGGAGGAAGGGAAGAAGGGAAGAAAGGAAGAAGGGAGGGAGGGAAGGAAGGAAGGGAGGGAAGGGAGGGAGGAAGGAAGGAAGGGAGGGAGGGAGGGAGGGAGGGAAGGAAGGAAGGAAGGAAGGAAGGAAGGAAGGAAGGAAGGAAGGAAGGAAGGAAGGAAGGAAGGAAGGAAGGAAGGAAGGAAGGAAGGAAGGAAGGAAGGAAGGAAGGAGGGAAGGAAGGAAGGAAGGGGGAGGGAGGGAGGGGAAGGAAGGAAGGAAGGGGGGAGGGAGGGAGGGAGGGAAGGAAGGAAGGAAGGGGGGAGGGAGGGAAGGAAGGAAGGAAGAAAGGAAGGGAGGAGGGAGGGAAGGAAGGAAGGCAAGGGAGGGAGGGAAGGAAGGAAGAAAGGAAGGGAGGGAGGAGAGAGGGAAGGAAGGAAGGGAAGGGAGTGAGGGAAGGAAGGAAGAAAGGAAGAAAGGGAGGAGGGAAGGAAGGAAGGAAGGGAAGGGAGTGAGGGAGGGAAGGAAGGAAGGAAGGAAGGAAGGAAGGAAGGAAGGGAGGGAGGGAGGGAGGAGGGAGGGAAGAAAGGAAGGCCGCCCCCCGCCCCCCCCCCGCTTTCGGCCCCCTTACCTTATTCCAGGGCGGCGGATCCGGCGGCGGCAGGGAGTCCTCCGGCGGCGGCCTCGCGGTGAGGGAGGGAGGGAGCTGCCGGGGCTGGCCTCTGGAGGCCTCCAGGGACCAGCGCCGGGCCTCTCCGCTACCGGCGCTGGCCTCTGGAGGCCTCCAGGGACCAGCGCCGGCTGCTCCGCGGCTTCCCCGCGGCCTCCGCTGGTCCCTGGAGGCCCTCCAGAGACTCTGGAGGGCCTCCAGGGACCAGCGGAGGCCGCGGGGAAGCCTTCGCTGGCCGGCGCTGGTCCCGGAAGGCCTTCCAGAGGCTCTGGAAGGCCTTCCGGGACCAGCGCCGGGTGCCCCCGCGGCTTCCCCGCGGCCTCCGCTGGTCCCTGGAGGCCCTCCAGAGACTCTGGAGGGCCTCCAGGGACCAGCGGAGGCCGCGGGGAAGCCTTCGCTGGCCGGCGCTGGTCCGGAAGGCCTTCCAGAGCCTCTGGAAGGCCTTCCGGGACCAGCGCCGGGTGCCCCGCGGCTTCCCCGCGGCCTCCGCTGGTCCCTGGAGGCCCTCCAGAGACTCTGGAGGGCCTCCAGGGACCAGCGGAGGCCGCGGGGAAGCCTTCGCTGGCCGGCGCTGGTCCCCGAAGGCCTTCCAGAGGCTCTGGAAGGCCTTCCGGGACCAGCGCCGGGTGCCCCGCGGCTTCCCCGCGGCCTCCGCTGGTCCCTGGAGGCCCTCCAGAGACTCTGGAGGGCCTCCAGGGACCAGCGGAGGCCGCGGGGAAGCCTTCGCTGGCCGGCGCTGGTCCCGGAAGGCCTTCCAGAGCCTCTGGAAGGCCTTCCGGGACCAGCGCCGGGTGCCCCGCGGCTTCCCCGCGGCCTCCGCTGGTCCCTGGAGGCCCTCCAGAGACTCTGGAGGGCCTCCAGGGACCAGCGGAGGCCGCGGGGAAGCCTTCGCTGGCCGGCGCTGGTCCCCGAAGGCCTTCCAGAGGCTCTGGAAGGCCTTCCGGGACCAGCGCCGGGTGCCCCGCGGCCTCTCCGCGGCCTCCGCTGGTCGCTGGAGGCCCTCCAGAGTCTCTGGAGGGCTTCCAGCGACCAGCGGAGGCCACGGAGAGGCCTCCACCACTGCCGCCGGGCCTCGCGCGCGGGCGGGGAAGGCGGGGAGTGAGGGTGGGAGCGTCCCTGCGCGTGCGCAGGGGCCCTGCGCAGGCGCAGGGACGCTCCCTCCCTCACTCCCCGCCTTCCCCGCCCGCGGCCCACCGGCTCCGGGGCTGCCTAAACCGGGACCTTTAATGGTCCCGGTATAGGCAGCCCGGGATCCGGGATTGGGTGGCCAGATCCGGGGAATGTCCCGGGAGACCAGGACGGTCTGGCCACCCTAACATTATATCTACTGTTTTCTGCACTAGGGTGCAAGAGCAAAGATTTACACACTATCCTAGCAAGATTTTTATTTCTTTTTCCAAGAGCAGTAAACGTACACAAATTGAGGGGAGAAATGAGATGAAGTGAACTTTCCATGGAGATCCAGTTTGGTGTAGTAGTTAAATGTGTGGACTCTTATCTGGGAGAACCGGGTTTGATTTCCCACTCCACTTGCAGCTGCTGGAATGGCCTTGGGTCAGCCATAGCTCTGGCAGGAGTTGTCCTTGAAAGGGCAGCTGCTGGGAGAGCCCTCTCCAGCCCCACCCACCTCACAGGGTGTCTGTTGTGGGGGAGGAAGGTAAAGGAGATTGTGAGCCACTCTGAGGCTCTTCAGAGTGGAGGGCGGGATATAAATCCAATATCATCATCATCATCATCATCATCATCATCATCTTCTTCTTCTTCTTCTTCTTCTTCTTCTTCTTCTTCTTCTTCTTCTTCTTCTTCTTCTTCTTCTTTTCTTCTTCTTCTTCTTCTTCTTCTTCTTCTTCTTCTTCTATTCCAGTATTAAATTTTAGACACTATTTTTAGCTACACGGGAACTAATGAGGGTTAAAAGGCAACACAGACCTGAATTCCCAAATGATAAAGGAAGGGAATGGGACAAATGTACCCATTCCTGTGTACACTTGTACAAATGAATCCAACACGTTACACATGTCTAATACCACATTCATGTCCACCCCCTGCCAAGAATGTGGGCTCCACTACAACATATGAAGCTGCCTGATACTGAATCAGACCCTTGGCTGATCAAAGTCAGTGTTGTCTGCTGTCTACTGAGACTGACAGCAGCTCTCCAAGGTCTCAGGCGGAGGTTTTTTACATCGCCTACTGCCTGGTCCTTTAACTGGAAATGGCTGGGATTGAACCTGCGACCTTCTGTTTGCCAAACAAGTGTTCTCCCATGAGCCACCAATGAAAGTTCATGCCCACTTTCCTCACGTATCTCCTTTGTGCCAAAGACGACATAGGTCATATTGGCCAAGTCTGCAAATAGCTGCTGTCCGGTGGCAAGTAAAAGTTCTCCCCAGGCAACAAGGCAGTGTAGTTTCTTTCAACAGATTAACACATAGGCTACGAATGGGGAGGCTAGAATCTTCTAACTTTGTAAAGCTCTGATAGAGTTACACCTACTCACACAAATATTTATGCAAGGACCAATGTTTCTATTGTGAAAATGTGCATATTTACACCTACAGCTAAGCAAACAGATTTCCAAACATCCTTCACAGCACATCACTGATTTCTGTTTCTCTATAGACAAGTGACATCTGCAGAGAAACAGAAACCAAGCAATGTTTATTGCACAAAATAAGAAGGAAAGAAGAGCTCTCTCTTTGGAACAACAGCCTAGTGCTAAATGAAACAGCACTCTGGCCAACACGTCCGACAGTTCTGCCTCAACAGCAGAAGGTCCTGGGTTCAGTCCCCAGCATTTCCAGCTTTAAAAAGTCAGTAGAGGTTGGATCTGAATGTTTGCAGTCTTATGCTTCCATGTGTATGTTGTGTTGGTAACTTTTAGATGCTCTTTTCAATACACCCCCAAAAAATCTGGACACAGTTGTAGACATGCAACCTGCACAACATTCTTCACACTATGCTTATGTTTAAAAACGGCCTGTGGCAGATGCTTACTCAAAGTATATTGCCCTCTAAGTCCCTCCTTTATTATGCTGTCAAGAATATAGGTCAGACCCAGTGAACGCAGAACCGTAAGGAACCCACTGGGATCCTGAAGAACCAGACTCTCAAAAGGCCAGCCAAAGCGATGCTTTTCACCAAACCAAGATCAACAATATAAATGGGTTAAAAAAACAACAACAACCTCAAAGCAAATAAAGAGCTGCATGTGACAATGCGCCAAGCTCCTGACCTGTGAAGGTGAGACTGAGTTCAGCACATGCTGCCAAAAAGGAAGCAAGCACCCGTTTCTATAAATATTGAAGGGTGGCAATCATTATCCTCATCACCAGCCAAGATATATCCGACACACAATCTCCGGCAAGGAAGAATAGCTCAGCTCAGCTGCAATTATAGTTCCTAAAAATACCTGCTTGTACTACTCTGGTGCTTTGACTCCATCAATATCCTGACCCCTTTCTTCCAGTCCTGACCTTCACACCTTGGGGGACAACGGAACTCTTGAAACCAAGGCGTTGGGGGGAGCATATGGTCTGCCTGCTGTCCCAGCCAAATCCATGCACCACCTCTCCATAGCCTTGCCCCACCCCGCTACTTACTTGCCTATAACATCACTTCCCCAGATCTACAACACTCTACTCTAGCAATGCAATCCGGAACAGAGTTACCCCTTTCTAAGTGCATTGGATTGAAGAGATGCTTAGAATTGCACCATAAATCTCTTCACCCATTCATAGTTTTCTTCCCACCCTGACCACAGCCCAGGCAAGCTCGAACTCATCAGAAGCTAAGCAGGGTCAACTCTGGCAAGTGTTTGGATGGGAGACCTCCTTGGAATGGCAGGAGGCAGGAGGCGGGGCCAGGCTTTATTCAGCCACCTCTGTGAATATCCTCTGGGTCCCCAGTAGGGGTCAGTTATTAGAAGTCGCCATGATTTCCAGGGGTGTGTGTGTGTGTGTTTAACCCAGAGTCATTCCTGAAAAGTCAGTACAACAATGAGAGGATTACCCACCACAAGAATGAGAATTAGCCCCCATAACCCCACATAGGGACGGGACCTTGCCAAAATTTGCAAATACTACCATGTTTCCCTTTGTAAAGTTAATAAATCCTTTCCCTTCCAAGGAGTATTACTGACCAATGAAAATCTAACCCCACAAGAATCATAGCCATTCTTCCAATTTGTTGTTGTTGTTCAGTTGCACAGTTGAGTCCGACTCTTTGCGACCCCATGGACAAAGTCTCGCCAGGCCCTCCTGTCTTCCACCATCCTCCGAAGTCTGCTCAAATTCATGTTTGTTACATCAGTAACGCTGTTCAGCCATCTCATCTTTTGCCGTCCCCTTCTTCTTTTGCCTTCTATCTTTCCCAGCATCAGGATCTTCTCCAGGGAGTGCTCCCTTCTCATTTGGTGGCCAAAGTATTTGAGCTTCAGCTTCAGCATCTGACCTTCCAGTGAACAGTCTGGGTTGATCTCCCTTAGGACTAACTGATTTGATATTCTCGCAGTCCAAGGGACTCTATAGTTAGTCTTCTCCGGCACCACATCTCAAAAGCACCTGTTCTTCTGCGCTCAACCTTCCTTATGGTCCAGCTCTCACAGCCATACATTACTACTGGAAATACCATTGCTTTGACTATATGGACTTTTGTTAGCAGGGTGATGTCTCTGCTTTTTATTATACTGCCCAGGTTCACCATAGCTGTCCTCCCAAGGAGCAAACGTCTTTTAATTTCATGGCTACAGTCACCATCTGCAGTGATCTTGGATCCCAGAAATGTGAAGTCTGTCACTACTTCCATGTCTTCCCCTTCTATTTGCCAAGGTGTGATGGGGCCAGATACCATGATCTTAGTTTTTTTGATGTTGAGTTTCAAGCCTACTTTTGTGCTCTCCTCTTTCACCCTCAACAAGAGGTTCTTTAGGTCCTCCTCACTTTCTGCCATTAGAGTGGTGTCATCTGCATATCTGAGGTTGTTGATGTTTTTCCTGGCAATCTTAATTCCGGCTTGTGCTTCATCCAGGCCAGCATTTTGCATGATGTACTCAGCATATAAATTAAATAAGCAGGGTGACAATATACATCCTTGTCAAACTCCTTTTCCTATTCTAAACCAATCAGTTGTTCCATATCCCGTTCTGACAGTTGCTTCTTGACCCTTATACAGGTTTCTCAGGAGACATGTGAGGTCCCATCTCTTTAAGGACTTGCCACAGTTTGTTGTGATCCACACAATCAAAGGCTTTAGCATAGTAAATAAAGCAGAAATAGACGTTTTTCTGATACTCCTGTGCTTTCTCCATAATCCATCAAATGTTGGCAATTTGATCTGTAGTTCATCTACCTCTCCGAAACCCAGCTTGAACTTCTGGTAGTTCCCGATCTACATACTGCTAAAGCCTAGCTTGTAGGATCTTTAACATGACCTTGCTGGCATGTGAAATGAGTGCAATGGTACGATAGTTTGAACATTCCTTGGCATTACCCTTCTTTGGGATTGGAATATAAACCGATCTTTTCCAACCCTGTGGCCACTGTTGTGTGTTCGAAATTTGTTGACATAATGTGTGCATCACTTTAACAGCATCATCTTTTAGGACTCTGAATAGCTCAACTGGGATACCGTCATCTCCACTCGCTTTGTTGTTAGTAATGCTTTCTAAAGCCCATTTGACTTCACTCTCCAGGATGTCTGGCTCAAGATCATAGATTTCACTGTCATGGTTGTCCGAGACATTGAGATCCTTCTTGTATAATTCTTCTGTGTATTCTTGCCACCTCTTCCTGATCGCTTCTGCTTCTGTTAGGTCCCTACCGTTTTTGTCCTTTATCATGGCCATCTTTGCACGAAACATTCCCTCGATTTCTCCAATTTTCTTGAACAGATCTTTTGTCCTTTCTATTCTATTATTTTCCTCTATTGCTATGCATTGTTCCTTCAGGAAGGCCTCCTTATCTCACCTTGCTGTTCTCTAGAAATCTGCATTCAGTTGGGTGAATCTTTCCTTTTCACCTTTGCCTTTCACTTTCCTTCTTTCCTCAGCTATTTATAAAGCCTCATCAGACAGCCACTTTGCTTTCTTGCATTTATTTTTCTTTGGGATGGTGCTGATCGCTGCCTTCTGTACAATGTCACAAACCTCCATCCATAGTTCTTCAGGCACTCTGTCTATCAACTCTAGTTCCTTAAACCTATTCTTCACCTCCACTGTATATTCATAAGGGATGTGATCAAGGTCAAACCTAATGGCCTAATGGCTTCCCCAGTTTTCTTCAGTTTAAGCCTGAATTCTGCAATGAGTAGCTCATGATCTGAGCCGCAGTCAGCTCCAGGTCTTGTTTTTACTGACTTTAAGGAGCTTCTCCATCTTTGCAGAATATATAATCAATCTGATTTCTGTGTTGCCCATCAGGTGATGTCCATGTGTAGAGTCACCTTTTAGGTTGTTGGAAGAGGATATTCACTGTGACCAACTTGTTCTCTTGACAAAACTCTATTAGCCTTTGCCCGGCTTCATTTTGTTCAAGGCCAAACTTGTCAGTTGTTCCGGTCACCTTTTGACTTCCTACTTTGGCATTCCAGACCCCTATGATGAGGAGGACATCTTTTTTCGGTGTTAATTCTAGAAGGTGTTGTAGATCTTCATAGAACTGATCCACTTCAGCCTCTTCTGCATCAGTGGTTGGGGCATAGACTTGGATTACTGTGCTACTGAATGGTTTGCCTTGGATACGGACCGAGATCATTCTGTCTTTTTTGAGATTGTATCCCATTACTGCCTTCCTCACTCTCTTGTTAACTATAAAGGCCACACCATTTCTTCTATGGGACACTTGCCCGCAATAATAGATGTAGTGATCCTCTGAGTTAAATTCATCCATTCCCATCCATTTTAGTTCACTGATTCCCAAGATGTCGATGTTCAGTCTTGCCATCTCTTGTTTGACCACATCTAGCTTACCTTGATTCATAGATCTTACATTCCACATTCCGATGCGGTATTGTTCTCTGCAGCATCGGACTGTTCTTTCACCATCAGACCCATCCACAGCTGAGCGTCCTTTCTGCTTTGGCCCAGCTGCTTCACTCTTTCTGTGTTTACTTGAACACTCTTCCCCAGTAGCATATTGGGCACCTTCTGACCTGAAGGGCTCATCTTCCAGCGCCATATCTTTTAGCCTTTTTTTTCTGTTCATGGGGTTTTCTTGGCAAGGATACTGAAGTGGTTTGCCATTTCCTTCTCCAGTGGATCACATTTAGTCTGGGTTCTCAGCTGTGGCCTGTCCATCTTGGGTGGCCCTGCATGGCATAGCCCACAGCCTCATTGAACCGCGCAAGCCCTCTCGCCACGACAAGGCAGCAATCCATGAGAGGGAACTGTAGAATAGGTGCTGCCAAAACAAGCACAAATCACTGCATTCCTGTCCCAGTCTCCTTTTATGAGATTGCTGGCTTGAGGAAGGAAGTTGCTCTCATTGTCTTGCAAACTGCCCGTTTCCTCCTCCTCTCCCTTCAGCTAAGCCAATGAGCAGTAGGGTAGAAGGGAGGGAGGGAGACGCCAACACCCCAACCAGTCTCAGGAAGGAATCATCTTGAAGGATGGTGTTGCCAGCTTCTCTGAATACCACTGCTGAGGCTGCATCAGGTGGGCCAAAAGACTGGCAATTGTGTGAAAGAGGTGGTCTGATTCAACAGGGCAACATTTATGGTCCATCATGCGTTAGGTATTGTTAGGGCCAGGTGAGCAACCATGAACATACAAAGCTGCCAGATTCTCAAGGTCAGGACAGTCCACTCCAGCGGGCAGCAGCTCTCCAGGATCTCCAGCCGAAGTCTTTCCCACAACCTACAGCCTGATCCTTTTAACTGGAGATGTCGGGGATTGAACCTGGAACCGTCTGCATGCCAAGCAGATGTTCTACTACTAAGTCACAACCTTCCCCCAAAGCCCAACTTGGATATCCAAAGCCAGACTTGGAACAGGCATTCTCCAACTCCAAATTCTCCTGCTTCTCTAAAATATAGTTTAAAATTGCACTAAATGATAAAAGTGGCTTATAAAAACAACCTGCCAGTACAAACAGACCAGCAGCAATTTGTTCCTGGATCTGACTCCAGAGGAGAGACTCCTCTTCGCTGCCACCAGCTGTATTTAGCAGGGCCAAAAGCAGCTTCAGCCAAGCCACCTTCCATCACGTCCACATCCAAGTCCAGCTGAGATCTCCCTTCCAAGCAAACAAAAAGGGACACAGCAGCAGTCAGCCCCACCAGCAGATTTATCACATGCAGCAAAACCTCACTGAGAAGACCCAAGACCCAAGCACCTTGTTCAATTCTAGGTTTGCTGCGTCCTGAATCTTTTAGAACTTCAATAACCTGCTTCAGGAAGCAAGTGGTTTCGGCCAAAAATAGAGTTAAAACTAAGTAAAATGATTGCACTAGAACAGGGGCGTCAAACATGCAGCCTGAGGACCAAATCAGGCCCCCCAGAGGGCTCCTATCAGGCCCATGAGCAACTCACTGTTGTCTGCTTCCTTCTCCCTCTCTTGCTTCCTTCTGCGTCACTACTTGCTTTGCCGGGCTTGCTCAATCACACAGGAACTACAGAGCAAAGCTCCTCCCTTGGGGAGGACGTGGGGAAAGGAGAGCTACCTTTGCCAGGCTCTCTCAATTGTACAGCAGAGCGACTGAGCCAAGCCTCTCTTCCTTCTGTTGGCTAAGGCTCAACAAGCCAGTGAGGTGGATTAGGCTGAGTGTGCTTGTGTGTGTTCTTTATGAAGTTTATATCTCTATCTGGCATTACATTTTATGACACAAACGGCCTGGTCCGACAAGGTGAAGATCCAGCTCTCATAACAAATGAGTCCAACACCCCGTACTAGAACAAAGTTAGAGTCCAGTGGCACCTTTAAGACCAACGAAGTTTTGTGCAAGGTATAAGCTTTCATGAACAAACGCACTTCTTCAGATACGATGGAATGCAAAATAGAAATGACAGGCATACACATCGAGGCTGGGCATTCAATCAGCCTACAGAACTATGAAGGTGTTTTTAACAGGTTAAAAGAATAATGAGCTTAGGGTATATGTTTGTCCTCTTATGGTTATCGAAGATGGTCTAAACCCAGCACTGATTCCATTTTGAGAGCTGAACCCTGCGCATTTCTCAAACCAGGCATTCACAAGGGCCGCTGCTTGTGCCTACAGTCTTGTCTGTAGAAGGTTTAAAAGATGTACTGTCTGTCTGCACCGCTACCACATCTGTATTTAGTGTTGCCGGCTTACTCAGTATGGTGGGAGGTCTCCAGCCACAGCCTCCCAGCCCTTGCTGCTGCTGCAGGGCTGTAGCCGTAACATTTTAGGTGGGGGGCCCAGAGAATATAATTTGGGGGGGGCAGGGAATAAAATTTTAGGTGGAGGGGCCCTGCGGTCCAAAATGATGCCACACACTTTAGAAATAAAGTTAAAATGAGAGTGGCAACAGCAGCTAGGGGACAAGAGCAACGGGGAGAGAGGAGCAGCAAAATGGGGCTGCAAGAGCAGTGGAGAGAGTGGCGGGAGGGGAAAATGGGGCGAGGAGAGCAGGGGAAGCTAAAACGGGCAGCAGGGAGAGCGGGAAAGGCAAAAATGGGTGGCAGGGAGAGATGGGGAAGAGAAAACGGGCAACGGGGAGAACGGGGGAGGCAAAAACAGGGGAAGCAAGAGCGCGGGGAAAGGAGGGGCCATACAAGTGGAAGGGGGTGAAGCACCCCCCACCCCCCTCTCCGTAGCTACGGGCCTGTGCTGCTGCCTGAGTGAAAGGAGGAAAATTGGGGGAGGAAGTAAGGTCAACCAAATTTGATCAACACTTCCTCTCCCCATGCCCTGCCCTCTAAGTCTCCTGGGGGCTGAGGGCAGGGAACTCTAGTATACCCCTTCTAGGCCCTGCTCAAACATATTCAAGCCACTGCACTTTCCTAGAGCTACTTTGCAGCAAGAGTCTTGTTAGACAATGCAAGAGACAATGAAATTGCCAGGATGGTGTAGTGGTTAAAATGTCAGACTGAGAGGATTCAGGTTGAGATCCCCATTCTGCCCTTGAATTTGGGCCAGCCACTTGCTCTCAGCCTAGCCTACCTCACAGGGGGGTGGTTGACAGAATGCTATTGGAAACCACTACAGGTCTACTACTTGGGAGGAAAGTGAGGTATAAATATAGTTGCAAGACCTCTAGCCTCAGCCCCTTGGAGTTCTTTTGTAGGGGCAGAGCACAGGGTGAGGAAGTGTTGATCGACATCATAACATCCAGGGCTTTTTTTGTAGCAGGAACTTCTTTGCATATTAGGCCACACACCCCTGATGTCGCCAGTCCTCCTGGAGCTTACAGTGGGCCTTCCAAAAAGAGCCCTGTAAGCTCTTGGAGGATTGGCTACATAAGAGGGGTGTGGCCTAATATGCAAAGGAGTTCCTGCTACAAAAAAAGCCCTGCATCATTTCTAGGAATCCCTCCAAAGTCATCTGGTAAAGCCTTCCTGAAGTACTGTGATGTCAGTTCTGACTGAAAACTGGAGGTGACTCTGCAAGACTGTTTGACCGAACTCCCACCACCACCAGTCATTCAAACCGTAGTGGGAGACCTCGCACTATATCAAATAAACTGGCAACTGTAGGTAAAAGGAATGTTTTAAAAATAGCAAAGGAAAAAAAGGTGTTGGTTTGGTTTTCTAGGTAACAGAGATGTGATCCCTCTTCTCACCACCCCCCTCCCTTCTGAATCAGCAAGCTGGGAAAACAGTAGCTACGAAAGTGCAAAAACACTCTGAGGCAGAATCGGAGGGGTCTGCCAACATCCTCACACCCTGGAAACAGCAACATTTGCAAGAAAAATCAGCACAGCCCTATTTGTGGGGCTTGATTGATGCAGTATTTCCCAGACTGCACTCTGCGCAACCCAGAATACACGCTTCACCCCACGATCTGGAAATCTCTTATTGAAGATACATTTATCATTTCACACATGAGGAGAAATCCTATGTAAAAATCAATCGGAGAAAGAATTGTAATACTATTTCTAAGGGATGCTGCCCACAGGTATACATTCGGTCCCACTAAACTCACATGCAGCCACCAGATATTTATAAAAAGACAAGCAAGCTGGAGGTAGCTGAAGACATGCAGCTGCATCAGATACAGAGAGCTCCTAGCATTACTATCAGAGTAGCCCGGCTTGCGGCTTCACACTGAGAACGCAGCAGGAATGCAGAGGAGTTGTATGCAAGGCCTGAATTAACGAGGCCGCTGATTACGCTGTAGCATGGGGACCCTTTTTGTTCACGGTAGCCTTTAGCGTATCTCTGAACAAAAATGACCAAATCCAAGAGCTTTCACAGCCTCAGATGGATCCCATAATCACCTCCCCGTGTCCAGCAACTGCAGCGGGCCTATCTCACCGAAGAAGCTAAGCAGCCATTAGTAGGCTAAAAGTGAAATCTCCATCTTCAGGGACAGTGCTGGAGGGAAGAAGAAGCCTTCGCAACCAGATCACTGGCTTTGCAGCGCACTCTCAACAGCCACTGGGAAACAGGACACTGGACTAGATGGACCTGTGTCCTGATCCGGCAACGCTCTTCTTATGGAGCGTGATAACAGCCCCAGCACATTTGGACATTGCCTTTTATCATTTTTTGAAATGTAAACAATTGTCCATCCTGAAATTGGGATCCACCAATGGAAAGAAGGCAAGTCATATTGTGTTACTTGTTTATCCAATTTATGGGGAGGGATAGTGTCTCAGTGGTAGAGCATCTGCTTTATAAGCAGAAGGTCCCAGGTTCAATCCCCGGCATCTCCAACTAAAAGGGTCCAGGCAAATAGGTGTGAAAAACATTAGCTTGAGACCCTGGAGAGCTGCTGCCAGTCTGAGTAGACAATACTGACTTTGATGGACCCAGGGTCTGATTCAGTAGAAGGCAGCTTCATATGTATGCTTGGCTAATGTATGCTTAATGTATGCTAAGGTCACCAAAGGTATAAGACCCCTGGTCACCTTTGTATTCTTCAGAGAACTCTGGTATATCCCGAGGCCTTGGTGCCTTGTGGGCCCAATTCTCCTGGTTAGTATTAACATAAAAGTCTTGTAGTTTCTTCTCCACCTGCAGGACTCCTCGTGTGTTCCTTGATTGGGCTTGGGGACACAACGGTCCACCGGTTACATGGAACAGGAGCAAACCAGAAGTGGCTAGCTGAGGAAATGCAGTCCTGTAAACCAATGTTCTTCGGATGCATGGATAGATGAGATGCATTGGGAAATGCATGGGTAGAGTGGTGGTGTCGCCTCCCAGTATAAAAAGCCCCACCTAACCCATCGCTTTTTCAATACTAATCCTAGTCTTGACAGACTCCGCCAATTTGGTTGAGAAGGAGCCTTCTTAAATGCCTGGGCCCCACAGGGAATCCCCTGCCCATACCCTGTATCTTCTGTCCTCAAGAAATTGAGGAATGGGGGGGGGGGGGAAGGACCTCTGTGGTGACCCTAGAGTAGGGTTGCCAGGTCTGTGTTGGAAAGCACCTGGAGACTTTGGGGGTGGATCTGGGGAAGGGCGTGGTTTGGGGAAGGGAGGGGCCTCAGCATGGTACAATGCCCTAGAGCAGGGGTGGCCAACGGTAGCTCTCCAGATGTTTTTGCCTACAACTCCCATCAGTCCCAGCCAGCATGGCCAATGGCTAGGGCTGATGGGAGTTGTAGGCAAAAAAAATCTGGGGAGCTACCGTTGGCCACCCCTGCCCTAGAGCCCACCTTTCAAAGCAGCCATTTTCTCCAGCAGGCTGCTGCTTAAAGGGCACTTGGTGTAATTAGTCAACTGATCAAAGCCACCAAGCATTACACTGTCCTTCAGTTTGCAAAAATATATTACAAGGATTGTGTACGTCACATAATAAACAATACGATAATGAAAGAGGCCGGTGATACTAGGGCCTTTTAAAGTAACATAAAACCCCAAACTTGGAAACAGTCCAAATGAAATTCACAAGGTAGGTGCTCCTGAGGAGTGTAGCCTCAACATGGCTGCTTTCTTTATAAAAGACATCTCTCTAGATTTTGATGACATTTCAATGACGTTTTGATGACGTTTCAATGACGTTTGATGACGGAGAGCCGGTTTGGTGTAGTGGTTAAGTGTGTGGACTCTTACCTGGGAGAACCGGATTTGATTCCCCACTCCTCCACTTGTACCTGCTAGCATGGCCTTGGGTCAGCCATAGCTCTGGCAGAGGTTGTCCTTGAAAGGGAAGCTGCTGTGAGAGCCCTCTCCAGCCCCACCCACCTCACAGGGTGACTGTTGTGGGGGAGGAAGGTAAAGGAGATTGTGAGCTGCTCTGAGACTCTTCGGAGAGGAGGGCGGGATATAAATCCAATATCATCATCTTCTTCAATTATTTCTTCAGTTTGACGGCTTAATTATTTAGGAACCCTGTTCTACATTCTCTAATCGCAGCATTAAGCTTCTCATTTCAGCGTGAGCATTGGGCTCTTTGTATTGTTTATTATGTGTTGTGCACAAGCCTTATAATATCTTTTTGCAAACTGAAAGGCGGTGTAATACTTGGTGGTTTTGATCAGTTGATTTTCTCCAGGGGAGCTGATCTCTGCTAGAAAGAGATCAGCTGTAAAAGCGGAGGTCGCCAGGCCTCACCTGGAGGCTGGCAACCCTACCCTGTCGGAATACCCTTTAGCCTTTATGGTAATCACCACAGCCTTGAGGAAGATTCTTAGAGTGCCACCCAGAAGTGACATCACATACTCCCAAACACCACCTTCCCCAGGTAGCAACTCCAAAATTGCCTGGCATTTGCATACTCGGCATCAGTGGTCATTTTGTAGAAAAATAGGTGATGAAGCTCATCCAGGGATTGTTATGCAGCTGCACCTACTTTTCAATGGACAAGGAGGTGGAACTCTCAGAAGGAGGAGGTGGAACTCTCAGAAAGGTTCAGGAGCTGTGCTCCTGTGAGCTCCCACTGAATCTGAGGCCTGCTCAGGATTGATATGTGAGAAGAGGGGCACGAGCAGACCAAAAGGATAGCCATTCAAAGATCTGTGGCTGGTGAGGCATTGGCGATCCCCTCCCTGAGATACAGGGCCACGGAAGGGAACACAGAGCCCATCCTCCACCCCTACAGAGGCCTCAGACTGGGAGAGGAGGGGAGACTGAACCTTTACTCTGATCCTTCCTTCATTCTCCTGCCCTTCTCACCCACTTTCTCTTTGTGGAGAGCGGAGCAGCCCTGACCATGTCCTTCTTGGCTCTGGGATGAAAAAGCTTAAATAGCTCCTCCCGGTTGCTGCAAGTCCCTACACCTTCCTCTGGTTCATGGGGAGCCAGCCAACCGCAGGCATTGCCTGCCGTGCCTCAACAACGCTTGGGAATGGTCTGCACCCCCTTGTGGCCTCTCTCCTGGCCTGACCCCATCAGGCCACCATTGGGCTGTGGAGTCATAGAATCATAGAGTTGGAAGGGACCTCCAGAATCATCTAGTCCAGGGGTGGCCAAACTGTGGCTCGGGAGCCTCATGTCGCTCTTTCACACACGTTGTGTGACTCTTGAAGCCCCCACCACCCCATGGGCCAGCTTGGAGAAGGCAGTCTCTTTAAGTCACTTCTCCAAGCCGAACCAGCAAGCAGCTCAGAGAATGCATTTAAAGTTGCTTTCTTTCCACATCTTCCTTCCATCCTTCCCTCCCTCCCTCCTTCCCTCCTTCCCTCCTTCCTTCCTTCCTTCCTTCCTTCCTTCCTTCCTTCCTTCCTTCCTTCCTTCCTTCCTTCCTTCCCTCCCTCCCTCAAGCATCTGACATTTATTCTATGTGGCTCTTATGTTAAGCAAGTTTGGCCATCCCTGATCTTGTCCAACCCCCCACAATGCAGGAAACTCACAAATTCCCTTCCCCACCTGCTTTGGTTTCTGGCCTGCCAGAGCTCGAAGCCACAGTGCTGCCAGCTTGCCCCTGGATCTGCTGCCCTAAGGAAACCCAGCCCAGAGCCACATCAAGCACTTGGCTTTGCATCTGGAACCATCAGCAAGCGCTGTGTTTCCTTCTTGTCCCCACCAACAGGCTGCAGCCCCAAACTTTTCAGTGTTGTGGGATCCACCCATCCTCAAAAGAATCCCAGGGAGACTGGAGAAATGGTGCATCTCCTTTCTTCTCGCAGACCTTGAAACTGAAACCTAAACTTGAATTGCCAGATTCTCTGCTGCTGCCAGAGTCTACTGAGGTGCCATTTTGATTCAAAGACATGTAATTGTTTTTTATATACAATTTAATGAACAACTGTATGTATAATTTTTATTAACAATTGTATATATGTTCTCATAACCACTTCATTAATGTATGTTTTATTCTACTGCTCTATGGCCATACTAAATTATTGGTTAATTGGTCACAGGTCCCCCTCTGGCTTTGGCTCAACCCTACTGAGAACTGCAGCCAACTAACAGAGCCAGTCTTTGCATTCGAAGTCTTGTGTTTGTTGGAGAAGAACCCAAAGATGTGTTTCTGCCCCCCAGTTGCCTGGACCAGCTTTTCCAGGTCTGTTTTGCTTCCTTTTTAGGGTTGCCAAGTCCAATTCAAGAAATATCTGGAGACTTTGGGGGTGGAGCCAGGAGACATTGGGGGCGGAGCCAGGAGCAAGGGTGTGACAAGCATCATTGAAGTCCAAGGGAGTTCTGGCCATCACATTTAAAGGGACAGCACACCTTTTTAAATGCCTTCCTTCCATAGGAAATAATGAAGGATAGGGGCACTTTCTTTTGGGGCTCATAGAATTGGACCCCCTGGTCCAATCGTTTTGAAACTTGGGAGATATTTTGGGGAGAGGCACTAGACACTATGCTGAATATTTGGTGCCTCTACCTCAAAAAACAGCCCCCCCAGATCCCTCGATACCTCCAGATCAATTCTCCATTATACCCTATGAGAATCAATCTCCATATAGGGAATAATGAAGTGCTCAGCAGACGTTTCCCTCCCCCCCCCCAAGGGATTGGCCTCTCTACTCACGAGTTGCTGCCAACTTCTTCAAAGTAACCCAAGAGGAAGCCTTTCAACCGGAGACTGAAGCCTCCAGAGGTGGAAAGGCACATGGTCCTGTGGGAGCGGGGCTTCCCCCTGCCGGCCAGCTGACTGGGGGCGGGAAGGAGCCTGGGAAAGCGGAAGAACCCCCCCTGGGACCTGGAGATTGGCAAGCCTATTCCCTTTGCCTCCAGACTTGGCAGCCCAACAAGAGACTACACTGGGGCTTCAACAGGTGCCACATCCAGGGCACCTCCCAAGGACTTTCATGTTAGCTCAGAAACCCACTGCAGTGCCCTGCAATGTCGCCTGGAACTGCTCTACCTCCCTTGCTCCCTCTTTCAAAGCCCTATAAATCCCAGAGCTTCCAGCTACTCTCAGGCCTATAAATCCCTCACCGCTGACCCCATAAATCGCCCTCTTCCTTCTGCAAAGACTCTGCTCCGTGTTCATCCCCCTAAATCCCTGGCTGCTCTGCCACACTGACTTGAGTATATCACCTGCTCCTGAGCCGGCTGCAGCTCCCCAGCCTCCAGCCACATCAGTTCTCCTTTGGCACCTCCATAATTTCAGCCACTGGCATTGGGGCTGCTTGCAGGATGGGGTCTAGCACGGCTAGCGGAACACGGCAGGAGGTTGCTAACCTCTTGGCAGGGCCTGGCACTCTCCTGAAATT
The DNA here is from genome assembly GCF_032191835.1 of Heteronotia binoei. Taxonomy (NCBI): domain Eukaryota; kingdom Metazoa; phylum Chordata; class Lepidosauria; order Squamata; family Gekkonidae; genus Heteronotia; species Heteronotia binoei. Next base: position 16,484,889 of record NC_083241.1, read on the forward strand.
ACAACTGATCTGCAGACTACCAACGTCCCTGGAGGAAATGCTGGCTTCAGAGGGTGGACTCTGTTGGACATCCCAGCCCCACTGAGCTCTGTCTCTGCCCCCAAACTCTGCCTTCCGCAGGCAGTGCCCCCCAGTCTCCAGGAATTTCCCAAGCTGCAGCTGGAACAACAGAAATGGGACACGAGTCTCAGGGCTGTTTTGTAGCAGGAACACCTTTGCATGTTAGGCCACACACCCCTGATGTAACCAATCCTCCAAGAGCTTACAGGGCTTTTAGTCCAGGGCCTACTGTAAGCTCCAGGAGGACTGGCTACATCAGGGAGGTGAGGCCTAAGTATTATGGACTAGAGAACAAGCAGGGATTCAAACACAGGCATCCCTTGCCCAGGTTTCAAGCACAAGAAGAATCTGGCACCCTTGGCAAAAGAAACCACATCCAGTCAAGCCAATGGGCTGGACCCAGAGACTACAGGCAGAGGAGGGCTCTTCACTCAGCACATGCAATTTTTTTTCGCAAACCAGAGCATTGAATAGCCAACATAAGAGTCTGTGCATTTAGCCTGTTGGTTTCTAAATTTACCTCATCTGTACCCTGCTTTTCTTTCTAGTGGGGGCCCCTTACAGGTCGCCTCCATGCTTGAGAGGAGATAAATGAAGCGTAACAACTGGGTCTCAGTTAATTACTCTCAGCATCCTACAGTTAAGCATACATTTTGCCCATTAGTCTCCAGGTTTGACATATTTATTTCCTTTGCTATGTTTCCCTCCTGGAATTAAACCCAAACAAACTCAGCTTGTTGCTCCTGTTTGGTCCTTGAATCCATTAAACATCTTCATCGTGTTGTATGCTAATTTACTGCTCCACCTCCACCTATATGTATGAACTGGTGATTTCCATTTCATTGCATCCGAGGAAGTGCGCACGCACACCAAAAGCATATACTTTGAATAAATCTTTAAGAGCAAACTCTGAGAAATTGTTCTTCCCTAGCAGATGACAGAGACACAAATGCATTTATAATAGTAATTACAACCAAGAATGCACCAACATTTACTTTAATTCGCGCCTTGACTGAACCCTGACATCAAGAAAAGGTTTCAGTAGGGGGGCCGTTGGTGCATATCAAGCTAAGGCTACAATCAAGGCCACAAACAAAATAACAGCTCTCCAAACCGGACACTCTACAGGTCTCTTAGGGAACTTACAGCATTCAGAGCAACGCAGCAACGCAGGAGTAAACTGATACCAATCAGGACAAATTCAAGCAGCAATTTGAATCTTCTTTCAAATCACTACGCAGGGAGATTTGATCAAGATCACTGATTTCAATCAAAGTTTAACATTTCCACTGCTCTTATTTTCCTACCAGGGGAAAGGGTGCATTTCACACATCTTAATATAACCATTTAAACATGCTAATTTCCAACTAAATATATCTTGCTGCATTTAGCATAAAGTTTACCCTTCCGACAAAAAGCACACTAACTGTATAGCATTTACTTAAGCAATTATATAGCTTTCCCGTGTAATTTTCCAAATTTTTTAATACATTTTATATTTCAGGCAGACAATACGCTGTTTATTTACTATGCAATTACCTGCCAGGTTAGGACATGTGCCTTAGAGGGCCATTAAATGAAGAGAAATTATGTGCGCAATTTAATAAAGGAAAGCTCTGTAATGGTCACCTTAAAGTGTACACGATGCATAAGTGGATGTTTCACGTATACAATTAACTTATGAAAAAGGGCGAGTAATGCAAAGCTGTCATTTCAGCTAAACCAAAGGAAGCAGAGCTCATACTGGAAGCACCCACTCAGCTGGATGAGCAGGGAAAGAATGGACATGGAAGTGGCGTTGGGAGCGGGAGAGAATCAGCATCACATCAACACTAAGACACCACTTCTGGCACAGCCCAGCCAGAAGTGAAATGATCGTATTGAGCCACGTTCTTGCATTCACCCACAGAGTTAGCATTAAAACACAGAGTTCTGGGTAAATGCTACAGGGTGTCCTGAAGCAACAATATCACTTCCAGGTCATGCTAGAAGTGATGTCACGGTGTCAGTGCAACTGCAAACAATTAAATCCTACCCCCTGTGATTTCCTGCTGGTTGCTGGCCACAGGTCAGCAACACTACCTCCAACCCTAAAATGTTAACAGTGAAATTGTTCTGTGTGGGCAGAGACAGAATAGAAAGCAAGCTTGTATATAGTTCATAATTTATTTAGGACATTTTCAAAGGATGACAGCCTCCAGATGGGACCTGGAGATCCCCCGGAATTGCAGCTCATCTTCAGACTACAGAGATCAGTTCCCCTGGAGAAAACGGATGCTTTGGAGGGTGGACTCTAGGACATTGTACCCCACTGAGGTCCCTGGCCTCCCCAGGCTCCACCCCCAAATCTCCAGGAGTTTCCCAACCTGGATCTGGCAATGCCCCCCCCCCCATCCATCCCCACAGGTGCCAGTGGGACTGGCAACCCTACGTGTGCCATCTTTTTAGAGTCCTGCAGTTTACAGTTAAAACAATATATCAATACACAAACAGGCTATTTTTTAAAAAAAATAAGACATTGGGCATAAACAGCATGAAAACTATCCCTAAAACAGAAGCAGGTTATTTTAAAAGCTGATAAGATAAAAGCACTAACTAGAAGCCTAGGTCTAATGTGTTTTGGACTGTAACCTCAAAGAAAAGGAGGCACCAGGTGAGCTTCAAGGGGGGTATTTCCAAGATGCGGAAGTGCCACCACAGAAAATGCCCTGCCTCTAATTGCCACCACCTGCTCGCCTCTGAAGGCAGAGGCACAGAAATCAGGGCTTGAGAGGCAGATCCTAACTGGTGGACGGGGTAGCATGGGAGGAGACAATTGCCCTGGACCCAAGCCATTTAAGTAGGGTTGCCAGGTCCCCAGCAGCTGCAGGCAGGGGACTTTTTTCTCATGTACACAGCATGCACAGTGCGATGATATCACCCAGAAGTGATGTATTGTGCCGGGCATGACGCAAAGGGACGCTCTAGGAAATTGCAGAAAGTTCTGTGGTTTCGCACATGGATACTCTAGCAATTTGGGAAAAACTCTATGGTACCATAGAGTTCCCCCCCCCAAATTGCTAGATCGCCCCTGTGTGATAGACTTAGAGTTTTCCACAATTTCCTAGAGCATCCCCCATGGGACATACCCAGTGTGATAAGTCACTTCTGAGTGATGTCATCGTGCCGCACACACCACATGGTGGCATGACTCTTCAGGGGGCGGGGATCCCCCCCAGCAGCCTCATTTCTGCCCGCTGGTTGAGGCCCTCCAAACGGGGGGATCCCCCACCCCTGGCAGAAATTTGGCAGCCCACATTTATGACCTTAAAGGTAAGAGATATCACTTTGAAATGTGCCTGGAAACAGATGGGTGAACTTGTGCAAAACCAACACCCTCCTTTGGTAATCTCCTGCCCCCCCCCCCACCCAATCTCCATGCCTGGCAACCCTTACTACATATTATACTTTTTCAATTAACACACCAGTAGCACTGAAGAACATGTACATTTTGTGAAGGAAATTTGATGTGAGGAAACAGAACTCCCTTCCAAGTTTGCAAAAGGACTCTCTACATGTGTGTGCATTTTCAGGGCTGTGTGAATGACTTCGCAAATCACATCCACAACCGTACTCTTCAACGCATCACACCTGTGAGCCCCTTGGCCTGGTGTTCAGCAAGAGTCAGCACCACCTCTATTTCCTTGGCGGGGATTCAACTGGTTGCAGCCATGCAGAAAGGAGGGCAAGAAATGAAAGGCTTTGATCAGCAGCCAAAATTAAGTCTAGCAAATATTGCGAGTTCTCCAGCATTACGGCACAGGAAGTGCTAGAGGATCAGGGAAGCTTGAATGATAAGAGCAGGGATTTAAAGGGAATGACTCTTGCCTGGAGATCGGATTGCTTCTTGGTTCCTTTCGACAGAAATACAGAATTAGTGAGTCCACTGAATAAGGAAGTACTAATAGATCTCAATTCAGCAAAACGGGGGGCCTTAATCCCCCCCTTTCCCCCCACCACTTTCTCACCTTTATTTTCCTGCATTCTATACTTCATGCTCACAGATCAATGGGTCATCACCGGACAAATTCAGTAATTCAAAGATACTTCCTCACAAAAAAAAAAGCTACCCTTGTGCTGCTTTTACCTTGCTGGGACAAGCTTACCGGTAGCCAGTTTGTGTAAAGCCCGCCCACCAGGAGGACGTTTTTACTGACCACCGATGACCAACCTCTGAGCAACTATCTGATTGCAAATAGGATTGCCAATCCCCAGGTGGGGGCAGGGGATCCCCCAGTTTGGAGGCCCTCCCCCCACTTCAGGGTAATCAGAAAGCAGAGGTTGGGGGGTGGGAAATGTCTGCTGGGCACTTCTATTATTCCCTATGGAAGAAGATGAAGAAGAAGATATTGGATTTATATCCCGCCCTCCACTCTGAAGAATCTCAGAGCGGCTCACAATCTCCTTTCCCTTCCTCCCCCACAACAGACACCCTGTGAGGTAGATGAAGATATTGGATTTATATTCCGCCCTCCACTTCGAAGAGTCTCAGAGCGGCTCACAATCTCCTTTACCTTCCTCCCCCACAACAGACGCCCTGTGAGGTGGGTGGGGCTGGAGAGGGCTCTCACAGCAGCTGCCCTTTCAAGGACAATCTCTGCCAGAGCTATGGCTGACCCACGGCCATGCTAGCAGGTGCAAGTGGAGGAGTGGGGAATCAAACCCGGTTCTCCCAGATAAGAGTCCGCACACTTAACTACTACACCAAACTGGCTCTCCAAATCCAGTTGGGTGTAATGGAGAATTGATCTGCAGGCATCTGGGGCTCTGGGGGGGGGGCCCTAGGTTTTGAGGTAGAGGCACCACAGAATCCGATGCCTCTCCTCCGAACACCCTCCAAGTTTCAAAAGGATTGGACCAGGGGGTCCTATTTTATAAGCCCCCAAAGAAGGTGCCCCTGTCCTTCATTATTCCAAATGGAGGGAAAGCATTTTTAAAAAGTGCGGTTCCTTTAAATGTGATGGCCAGGAGTTTAATCGGGCTTGTCACACCCTTGCTCCTTGCTCCTGGCTCCACCCCCAAAGTCCCCAGATATTTCTTAAGTCAGACTTGGCAACTAATGTTCCCTCTAAGATGAGTTACTGGGATCTAGCTCACAGGGTTTTTTTAGCCTCCAGCCCACACATTTTTGTCTCAGCTCAGGAAACATGGCTCCAGGGCAAACTAAATTATGCCAGTAGCTCACAAAGTAGAGTTTTTGCTCACAAGGCTCCACAGCTTAGCAGGAGTATTGCTGGCAACTCTAATTGCAAAACGGGAAATCTCCAGGCCACTAGGAAGAGCCCCCCCTCCATCAGCAGAGAGGGACACAGCCATTCCACACAAAGGGATTGTGAACCATACCAAGTTAATACCCCAATCTGTGATTGTCACTATTATGAGGAACACGAGGGCTCAGGGAGATATCATCTATCACTGAGAACTGTATACCAAGCGACACAGCTGGGCTGCAGCATACTCTCTCAGACACAAAGGTTTGGATGCCACCATAAATCTCCATTTATGGAAGAGGGTGATTTTTGCAGACTTCCTTCTCCCATTACAGACCCCACCCTCCCTAATTCATCCTTTAGGACTGTCCAGAAGGTCCACACACAGTCCTCCGGCAGCATGTAGGTAGAGTCTGTAAGGCTGTCGCAGGGAAAGGAGGAAGCAGACTCCTATTAGACGAATGAAAATCTCTTCTGTGAGCCAAAATTTGCCACAGATTGAAACCAGGGACTTGGTTATGAAACCAGGTCAACCTGCAGTTTAGGCCTGCCATTCCCCAGCTGTGAGGGGGGAGAATCCTCCCATTTTGTGGGCTCATGTCTGCTGATGGCCAGATGGCTGGTGGGAGGAACCTCTAGCAATGTGCCTACATACTTCACCCAGAAATGCCCAAGGGGGAAGCTCTGGGTTTTGGGCAAAACTCTGTGGTCTGAGAGCAATTTTACCATCGAGTTTTGCCCAATAACTAAAGCAGGGGTGGCCAACAGTAGCTCTCCAGATGTTTTTTGCCTACAACTTCCATCAGCCCCAGCCATTGGCCATGCTGGCTGTGGCTGATGGGAGTTGTAGGCAAAAAACATCTGGAGAGCTATCGTCGGCCACCCCTGAACTAGAGTATCACCCCTGACATGCCTATGTCATTTCTGGGTGATGCAATCCAGATCTCCCACTTTTACAACTGATCTCCAGCTGGCAGAAATCAGCTCTCCTGGAGAAAATGGCTGATTTGAAGAGTGGACTCTGGGGCATTAGCCTCTGTCATCTGGCAATAAAGATAATGATCCGTTGCTCATGGACCAGATTAGAGCTGTGGACGGGCCACCTCTGGCCCATGGGTTGTATGTTTGACACCCCTGCTTTAGAAGCTCTGAACTGGATGGCCCACACTAGCCTGGCCTTATTAAATCTTGAAAACGAAGCAGGGTCAGCCCCAGTTGGCACTTGGATTCGTGACCACTAAAAAAGGCCATCATTTCAAAGCAGATGCAGGAAATGGCAAACTAGCTCTGCTCATCTCTTGCCTTGAATGCCCTACGAGGCTGCCATGAGTCAGTTGTGACTCGAGGGCACTTCCCTCTAACACCAAGACTTTAGGGAGCCGATGTTATTCACAAGATGCAGCCCTAGGCTAAATGGACCACTAGTGCAAGCCCATATAAGGCTGTTTATAAGTGGAAGTCCACCCAAACCTATGTGAGCTGCAAAGCAGGAATGGTTCAGAATTTTCATTTAGGGATGCTGAATCCCCACCAGTTTGTCTCATGTTCTGCTCACCAGTCAGGATCATTGCTTTTTCACCAGGCACTTCAGCTGTGGAGCCTGTTCAACGGCAACAGCATCCTCCCCAGCAACTGAGGCAAAGAAGACATCCTGCCTCTGGTACTGCAGGGAATAGATGTCCATCATGGCTTGCAGCCACTGATAGCCCCGCCCACCATAAATTTATCCACTTTTTAAGCCATCCAAGTTGGCAGCCATAACCACATCCAGTGGCAGCGAGTTCCGCAATTGAATTCTGCTGCACTGTGTGAAGAATTAGTTTTGCTTTTCTGTTCTGAAACTCCCCCCCCCCCCCTTCAGCTTCAGTGGATTGCCCCAGATTTTTGTATTATGACAGAGGGAGAAAAGCCTTTCTCCCCATTCTCTTCACACCTTGCATCATGTTATAGCTCTTTATTAATATCTCCCCTACTCACTTTTCCCCTAAGCTAAAGAGCCCTATGTGGTTTAACTGATCCTTAAAGGGCAACTGCTCTAGCCCCCCGATCATTATTGCTTGCTCTTTTCTGCACCTTTTCAAGCTCTATCCTTTTTCAGGTTCTTTATCTATCAAGCTAGAATGAAAGAACTAAAGAGAATAACAGCTTTGGCAGCATCATGCCTTCATCTCTTCCAAAGCCAAGCCATGCCGTAACGATGGTTAGAGAATGTAAAAATCAGGGAAGACAGAAGGTTTTCAAAGACCCTGTGCGAAAGCTGAGGCAATGCGGGCATTCAGAAGCAGCCTCTGAGCAGCATCTCCATGTGTTGAATTTCTGCCTGTTTTGCACATTGACTCTATGCACTCTCCACTGCATAGTTGTCAAGCCTAATTTAAGAAAAATCTGGGGACTCTGGGGGTGGAGCCAGGAGACTTTGGGGGTGGAGTCAGGAGGCATCAGGGGTGGAGCCAAGAGCAAGGTTGAGACAAGCATAACTGAACTCCAAAGGGAGTTCTGGCCATTCCATTTCAAGAGACCGCACACCTTTTAAATGCCTTCGCTCCATTGGAAACAATGAAGGATAGGGGAGCCTTCTTTGGGGGCTCATAGAATTGGACCTCTGGTCCAATCTTTTTGAAACTTGGAGGGTATTTTGGGGAAAGACACTGGATGCTGTGCTGAAAATGTGGTGCCTCTACCTCAAAAACCTGCCCACCCCCAGATACCTGTGGATCAATTCTCCATTATACCCTATGGGAATTGGTCTCCCTAGGGAATAATGGAGTGCCCAGCAGACATTTCCCTCCCCCCCCCTTTCCAATGACCCTGATACCAGAAGAGGGCCTCCAAACTGGGGGATTCCCTGCCCCCACCTGGGAACTGGCAACCCTAACTCTCCAACTATTCTCTTGCACTGAACCTGGAGGAGCCGTGGATTTAACTGACTGCATTCAGGAAAAGCAAGAAGCTCGGATTCAAAGGGACAGGGATTGCAGCCACTTAGTAGGGTTGCCTCTGAGCATGCAAATGAGGGACACTTCCGAAATGGTCAGCATCAAACTGCACACAGTCCCAATTACAGCATTAATTTCAAAAGTTCTCCCTGTTAAATTAAGACCAAGCATGCTTCCAGACCTATAAAGGGAGGAGGATGGGGAGGGGAAAGAACCATTTGTCCCTAATAAATATGCAGAACAACTGTGCATTTCTGCCAGGCAGCCATGCCTGTTTTGGAAATGAGGTATTCACAAATTATCTTTTAAAGGTAAATTTTATTCCTATTCATCCGTCTTGCTCTTCTCCAGAGCTTTTTTTTTTAAGAAAAAGCCCAGCAGGAACTTATTTGCATATTAGGCCACATCGCCTGCTGTCACCGGAAGTGACGTCACCATTCAGTAGGTTAATTTCTGCATATTGACACAGAAGAGTACAGTGCCATCAGCTGCATTTCATGGATGGATATTCTCACACAGCCCAATGAGAGACCTTGTTTCTCCCCACCCACCCCCCAACATAGCAAGAGAGTGGAAGCCACGTGCGGTGGAGTAGGCAGTGGCTGGCCCAGCTTTTCCCAGGAGGGGGATACTTGTGGGCGGCTCCACATCTCTCATTTTCTCTACAAGCCTGTTGGGAGGTTGAAGATGGCAGAGAGGATGGAGTGCACAGTCTGGGAAAACATAGCTGCCTACAGCCTTCCCCCTGCCAGAGACCTTTTTTGGAGCCAGAGCCCTGGGCAAGCCAGCCAGAACTGCGTTCCTGGGCATTCCTGCTCAACCCCCCCCCCCCTGCTCTTTCTTTCCAAAGTGCAACAAATTATGAATCTTTATGTCAGCTATTCAGAACTTTTGGGAAGGAACAAGAATGGAGAGAAGTCCAATAAATTGTAGCATCACAGGCCAAACATGAAAGGCAGAACCCAGCAAATGTTATTGAAGCTCCCCACTTCCTCCTGAAGTTTGAATGATGCTCAAAAATCCCTCTGCTTTGATAACCTCTGCTTCTTAATGAGTGTTTTAAAGGGGGGGGGGGGTGTCGGATGGGGAGAAGCCTATTAAATTCACTGAATAAGTTAATGGGGCAGAGAGAATCCATTTCAAAGATACCCCAGGCTGTTTTCTGCCAAAGCTAAAGCTTGAATAAGCCAAATGGAGCGGGGGGAGGGGGGAATCATGCAGCATTTTCTCAATAACCCCCAGCATAATTTGCCACAAGCTAAACCTCCATATTCTCACTAATATTTCTACTCAGATGCTTGTTTTCTAGGGTTGCCAGCCTCCAGGTGGGGCCTGGAGATCTGCTTTTACAACTGATCCTCAGATGGCAGAGATCAGCTCCCCTGGAGGAAATGGCTGCATTGAAGGGTGGACTCTGTGGCATTGGACCGTGCTGAGGCGCCTTCCCTCCCCACACCCGGCCCTTTCCCAGATCCATCCCAAGTCTCCAGGTATTTTGGCAACCTTATCCTCCCTCCACAGGCCTTGCCCCCTCTCACTAGGAACCTCCGTGGCAGGACCCAGCACTGCAGCCTTTCACCACGCAGACCCTTAAGAAGGAGAAGAAGAGATTGGATTTATATCCCGCCCTCCACTCCGAAGAGTCTCACAGCGGCTCACAATCTCCTTTACCTTCCTCCCCCACAACAGACACCCTGTGAGGTGGGTGGGGCTGGAGAGGGCTCCCACAGCAGCTGCCCTTTCAAGGACAACCTCTGCCAGAGCTATGACTCACCCAAGGTCATTGCAAGCGGAGGAGTGGGGAATCAAAGGGCTCTCACAGCAGCTGCCCTTTCAAGGACAACCTCTGCCAGAGCTATGGCTGACCCCAGGCCATTCCAGCAGCTGCAAGTGGAGGAGTGGGGAATCAAACGCAGTTCTCCCAGATAAGAGTCCGCGCACTTAGCCACTACACCAAACTGGCTCTCCAAGGTAGCCATGCTCTGTGCTCTTCTGATGTCTTTAAAGATAATCAATTTTGGGGCTAAAAAGGGGGTCGGGTTAGAACAGAATCCAGGAGGAGCTGACCCAAGCCTTGTTCTCATTGGCTTGCCAAGCCATACATATTACCTTACAACAGAATATTTTACTGGTAGGATCAGAAGACTACTGGGTGTTTTAACAGCTTTTGCTGCAGCTCAGCTCTTCACAGCACACAGCATGAAAACGACCTGCAACCTGTAGCCAAATGCCTTCAAGAAGACCATGAGTCCCCTCTAAGAATTGATTCCTTCTCCCTATGCAGTACATTTTTATCCTGTTTTTCCTCCATGGAGATGAAGCAGCATGCACAGTTCTCTGCCTCCTCACTTTAGCCTTACATCAACCCTGTAAGATAGGTTAGACTGAGAGGATTAGATAGATTCATGAAGGAAAAGCCCACCAATGGCTTAGCCATGATGAGTCTATATTCAGAGGCAGTAAACCTGAACAACAGTGCTAGAAGACACTGGGGGAGGCCTTGACCTGAATCCTGTTTGTGGTCCTTCCAGGGCAACTAGTTACCTGGCGTGTAGAATGAGATGCTGGACTAGATGGACTGCTGGTTTGATCTGGGAGAGCCCTTCTTGTGTTCTTTTGAGCGTGACTGATCCATTTTGGTAGAGCCAGTTTGGTGTCATGGTTAAGTGCGTGGACTCTTATCTGGGAGACTGGGTTTGATTCCCCACGCCTCCACTTGAAGCTGCTGGAATGGTCTTGGATCAGCCATAGCTCTCGCAAAGTTGTCCTTGAAAGGGCAGCTGCTGTAAGAGCTCTCTCAGCCCTACCCACCTCACAAGGTGTCTGTTGTTTGGCGGGTGGGGAGATTGTGACTACTCTGAGATTCAGAGTATAGGGTGGGCTATAAATCCAATATCATCATCTTCTTCTTCTCACTCATTGTTAACACTGCATCAGCTCTCATGTGCATTCCTTTGTTGTGGGTCAATATATAAAATTGTTGTGTGTGTATATATAAAAATTTTTGCCACTGTGTGACACAGAGTGTTGGACTTGATGCGCCGTTGGCCTGATCCAACATGGCTTCTCTTATGTTCTCTTATGTTCTTATGTCAAGCCCCACATTCTTCACCTACCTACAGTGCCCAAAGTGGTCCATGCATTCCTCAAAGATTCATGCTGTCCTTCTATGCCTCTATCCGTGTATTAACAGTGCTTTGCCGTCCTTACTGGTGGCCAACAACAAATAAATTCTGTTTTAATGTCATTAATTAAAAGCCAAACACTGTCCTCAGGAAACACAATGCAGTGTTACGGGACATGAAATGAAGCAGTCCAGCTTCTCCTGAACAACAAGACATCTAACTGCCCTGTGAATTCTGAACATTTAAACTGAATATATATAATAACTGTAATCTTTTTATTGTTTTTCTCAAAACAGTATAGGATGCAAGAATGTCCCAAGACAGGTTTCATCTTTGTCTGACCTCCCATCTCTCCTCTTCCCCTTTTAGACCAGGTACACCACTCCCCCTTCAGTTTTATGCCATCTTTTATTTTATTGTTATTTATTGTATTGACAGTTATAATGTACTGTATAGTAGGTACAATGTACTGTATTATTAGGTATTTTAGTATATTTATTTGTTATGCTTTAGAATGTTTTAACTATGTTATCCGCTCTGGACACAAAGAGCGGGATGTAAATCCAATAAAATAAATAAATAAAATAAACTAGTAGCTAACCATTTTGAAAGACTGAGGTTCATCCTAGAGGATGAATAGTTGGGGGAAGACCTTGTTTGTAAACACTGATCCTGCTAGAGGTGGTTTGTTGACTATTTAATATTTCAAGATGCTAATTAAGTCTTCACTTAAACAGATCTATTCCACCAAGTGCACTTTAGAAGTCAAGCAGCTTTCTCCAAACAAGAGAGAGAGTGTTGTTAGCAACACGGGGAAGGAAAAATGGTTAGAACATCAACTAGCACATTCTCTTGTTCTGCTCCTGAGCCACAAAACCTTAGTGTGTGCTAACTATCCACTGGAGAGAAAATAAAAGACTTTAGCCATATGTACAAGTGCATTTGTGGTTAGAATAGTAAGATTAAAGTCCAGCAGTACCTTAAAAACCTTGGTGGAAGTAAAAGTTAAAAAAAAAACCACAAAAACCCACAGCAGCACCAAAGACCTTGGTCTTTGTCCTATTGCAGGGGTGGTCAACGGTAGCTCTCCAGATGTTTTTTGCCTACAACTCCCATCAGCCCCAGCCAGCATGGCCAATGGCTTGGGCTGATGGGAGTTGTAGGCAAAAACCATCTGGAGAGCTACCGTTGCCCCCCCCCCCTGTCCTATTGTGCTCGAAGCTTGCCATTCAACCTCAGAATCACACAACTATCCATCTCAAATGCTCTTTGTGGTTGAAGAACACAAAATAAAGCATATTGAGAAAAAATATTCTAGAACAGGAACAATGTTCCCTCTAAGCTGAGTTAGTGTGAGCTAGCTCCAGGACCGGATCTACATGTTTTTTGAGGGAGGGAATTAAAACAGTAATGCCTCCTTATGGGTCCATTCTATTTTATGGGCCCATAGAATAGAATGGACTCCATACCCAATTTGAAGCCCCCCTCCAGCGGCGCCAGGGCCAAGCGCCCCCTCTGCTCCTCCCTAGATCCAGCCCTAGCTCACAGTTTTTAAGCCTCCAGCTCACATATTTTTGTCCTAGCTCCGGAAAAATGGCCCCAGAGCAAACTAATTTATGCAGCAGCTCTCAACTTTAATGCCAGGAACTCATGAAGTGGGATTTTTGCTCACAGGACTCCACAGCTTAGAGAGATGCAAGAAAAAGATTCCTGTGCTATTGCAAAAGGCAGGGTGGTATAAAGTTAGTGTTGGACCAACACTGGGAACTTCCAGGTTCAAATCCCCCCAAACCATCAAGCTCACTAGGTCACCTTGGACAAGTCACTCTCCAAGCAGAGTTCGATTTCAGTGGCCTTACCTGCAATGGAGTCTTCTCACTCTCTCGCCTTCAGCCTAACCTGCATCACAGAGGGGTTCTGAGGATAAAGTGGAGGCCGGTAGAACAAGAATCACCATTCTGAGATCCTCAGAAGATGCATGGGATAAATTTGTTAGAAGAACAGACTGACAATGTCTCTTGCTCAGTCCTCAAAGACTTCAAGCACCATCAAGCAAGCCAGATAGCTAGGTCCACTTCCTGCCTGTCTGCTTTCACTCACCCTCTCTAACCAGTAGCATGTATCTCAGTGAACTCGCTTCCTGTCTGTTCTCCTCCTCTTCCTACTTCTTCTTCCCTGCATGCATCAGGGGATGCAGTGTGGTGTCTCTCCTCCTGCTTTGGACTAAGCAGATGGCCTGCTATAATCCAAAGCCATCCACTTAGATGGAATCGTTTACAAGCTCTTTCTCTCCACCACAGTTATATGTTATATTTTCTTTAAATAAATCCACCAGTATTGGTTTCCTAAAGCAAAGGGTGTCTGAGCAATTTGTGAGATAGTGTGGTAACCAGTAGACTAGGCCAGGGGTGTCCAACGGTAGCTCTCCAGGTGTTTTTGCCTACAACTCCCATCAGCCCCAGTCATCAACCATGCTGGCTGGGGTTGATGGGAGTTGTAGGCAAAAAACATCTGGAGAGCTACCTGGACTAGGCCATGCTGTTGCCCTGAATCTCCGAAAGAGCCATCTGCTACGTGAAAGTAAGGACAGCTGCCTGGCCAGTCCAGCCATCCTAGATCACACCCAACAAAATGGTGTGCTTTGACTCTGGTTTCCTCATCTCGGAGTCTGAGGATCCTACTCAGGATCAGCAGAAATCCTTGGCGAAGTATTTGCTGCCCTCCTTCCGGGCCAGCAACTTTTATTACGACAAAGAGGTCCTGCAGCAAAGGGCACCTGCCTGGCACCGCCATTCATCCGCCTTCCTGCTGCTGGCTGAAGTAGCTGCATCCCAATCGATTTTTAAAACAATAAAGCCTCGTTGGAAATTGGTTGCGGGGAATATGCAGATTGGTTTTTCATCTTATTGAATTTTGCCAGGAGGGCAAAGAGTAACCAAATGAAGTGGAGGGAACAGAAGCAAGACGCGCACACGAGGCGGAGGCCTGGAGGCCAACCTGCAGCTTGTGTCAGCTTCTAAAAAAATAAGCAGTGCCAGGCTGCCGGTCATTCCTACAGCCTCTTGTCTGCGCGAGGCACCCGCCCAAGAAGGCCACTAGTCTTAGCGGAATCTTTGCACCTTCAGTCAGGGTGAAGCTCAGAGATTTCAACTATAATCCAATTTAGTATTCGGCAAAGTTCAGTCAGCTCAGTGCAAAATCTCACTACTCCCAAAAACTGCAGGGGGCTCTGCAAATTGCCCAGACCTTTTGCCCTCCACATTCACTTTGGACAAAGCTTTGAGGCAATCCTATTAAAACTGTCGTGGATTTGCTGTCTAGTTCTTGGGAATGGTCTTGGCCTGAAGTGAACCCACCTGACTCAAGCCGATGCTTCTCAACAGGTGTGGTTTCAATATTATTTAGTCAGATATCAGAGACAGGAGCCCCATGTGTCCACTGGTGTACCTTTGCTTACGCTATTTTAACAGGTGGTTAGTCTACAGCAAGAGACTCAGCCACTCAGAACCATCCTGTTATGCAGTCGCAACCGTAAGTCAAACGCCTTGCCCTGGATACCAAAAAGCAGTCCTGCAGAATCAGAAACAATGATGCTCATGTATCCTTGGCATGGACCTTACAGCACATTGAGAACTCCTTGTGTTTGCAAGTGGAGGACATGAGGACTTTGTGCCACATGTGTGACAGGAGTTTAGCTCCTCTCACATGCATGCCAGACCTTAGGTTGCCAGCCTCCAGGTGGGGCCTGGAGATCTCCCACTTTTACAACTGATCTCCAGCTGGCAGAGATCAGCTCCCCTAGAGAAAACAGCTGCTTTGAAAGGTAGACTCTATGGCATTGTACTATGCTGAGGCCCGTCCCCTCCTCAAACCCCACCCTCTCCCAGATCAACCCCCAAAGTCTCCAGGGCTTTTCCAACACAGACCTTACCTTTCCTGCTTGTGAAAATGGCAAAAGGAGAGAAGTTGCTTCAATCCTGCCTATGCATGTACTATTTTTCAAGCCTCAAATTGCCCTATGGAGCCACTGTTGACTCCATTAAAAAAATTACACAGCTATCTAGTAGTAGTAGTAGTTGTAGTATTTGATTAATCACCCCATCCCTTTCTCACACTGGGCTCTGAGCAATGTACAGCATTTATCATAAAACAATATACAAGTTAAAACCAACACAACAATTTAAGTTAGAACATTCTGAAGCCTCAGATGGTGGCCTGTGAGTTCAGATGGTGCCCTCTACATTCTGGACTATCAGATTGTCATACTTTCATCCTCTTGGAGAGAAGTGACAAGTGGAGTGACTCAAGGACCTGTTTTGTTCAACATCTTTATCAATGATTTGGATGAAGGAATAGAGGGAATGTTTATTAAATTTGCAGATGATACTAAATTGGGAGGGGTTGCAAACACAGAAGAAGGCAGAAACAGGATACAGGATCACCTTGACAGGCTGGAAAACTGGGCCAAAATTAATAAAATGAATTTTAACAGGGATAAATGTAAAGTTCTGCATTTAGGTAGGAAAAATCCAATGCATGGTTTTAGGATGGGGGAGACTTGTCTTAGCAGTAGCATGTGTGAAAAGGATCTAGGGGTCTTAGTGGATCATACGCTGAACATGAGTCGACAGTGGGATGAAGTGGCTAAAAAGGCAAATGCAATTCTGGGCTGAATCAACAGAGGTATAGTGTCCAGATCACGTGATGTGATGGTATCGCTTTACTCTGCTCTGGTAAGACCTCACCTGGAGTATTGTGTTCAGTTTTGGGCACCACATTTTAAGAAGGATATAGACAAGCTGGAATGGGTCCAGAGGAGGGCGACAAAGATGGTGAGGGGTCTGGAGACCAAGTCCTATGAGGAAAGGTTGAAAGAGCTGGGGATGTTAAGCCTGGAGAGGAGGCAACTGAGAGGCGATACGATCACCATCTTCAAGTACTTGAAGGGCTGTCCTATACAGGATGGTGTGGAATTATTTTCTGTGGCCCCAGAAAGTACGACCAGAACCAATGGGTTGAAATTAAATCAAAAGAGTTTCCGGCTCAACATTCGTAAGAACTTCATGACCGTTAGAGCGGTTCCTCAGGCTTCCTCGAGAGGTGGTGGGTTCTCCTTCCTTGGAGGTTTTTAAACAGAGGCTAGATGGCCCTCTGACAGCAATGAGGATCGTGTGAATTTAGGGGGAGGCATTTGTGAGTTTCCTGCATTGTGCAGGGGGTTGGACTAGATGACCCTGGAGGTCCATTCCAACTCTATGATTCTATGATTCTACTGGTGGCGGGGGGGCAGGGGGGGGAGAGAGAAACTTACCAAATGTCTGAGGGGAGAATGGGAAAAGGGAGGTGCCAGCCATATAGCGAACTGTTGCTATCCTCAGCCAAATCCTGGTGGAACACAAGGTCCCACTGGGCCCTGATGTCATCAGGCGGAACATTCCACTAGGTCAGGCTCTGGCTGAGGACAGCCAGATGGACCTCCCCAGGGGCAGGGATCACCTATGCCAGGGGTGGCCAACGGTAGCTCTCCAGATATTTTTTGCCTACAACTCCCATCAGCCTCAGCCATTGGCCATGCTGGCTGGGGCTGATGGGAGTTGTAGGCAAAAAAATATCTGGAGAGCTACCGTTGGCCACCCCTGACCTATGCAATGTGATTTCACAACTGAGCTATCTGGGCTTCCGTAGGGCAGTCTGAGGATGGGAAAATGGTGCAGAGAGAAGGGTGAAGCAGCAGCCAAGCCCCCCAATTGAACCAGAGAATCCCCACTTCAAGCTCCCATTGCTGGCTGCTGCTCCAAACAACAGCCAGAGGGAAAAAATAAAAACTCACCCCCATCACAAGTGTGATGAGGTCAGTCCCAGAGCAAACCACGTAGTTTCCAGCAGTTCCTAGAACTACCACTGTCACTTCTAGGCTTTCCCCAGAAGTGACATCATCACACTCATGACCCTTCACCCCCAACCCTCCCTCCTGCCAGTCACAAGGCTCAGCATGGAAACCCAGACACACACCCTGACCACAGACAAAAGAGGGACAACAAATGGACTGGCGTCACAGAACTCTCACTGCACCTCTGTCGCCAAGCCCTCACTACACCCATCATTGATAAGAATGGGGATTCTGTAAAATGCATTAGAAATAGACTCTGGACAACATAAAGCACAGAACTCCACTTCCGTGACTTCCAGTGTGTCTGTAGCAAAGAATCTGGAGGGAGGAACTCCATACCTGTGACCGTATCCTTTTCTGCAAGGCGAAGGGAGTGGTGGGTAGGGTGCTGAGAGAGGTTGAAAGGTGCTGAGCTGTCAAGTAAGCCATTACAGCTCCCAGGGGGCAGCTCAGTAACCATCTGCACAACAATCAACACAAGGCCCAAGTCTTCATTTCCAGACATGCATCCCTGTCTGCACATATTACAATTAACCAGCAGGGTGCCTTCTCTCCCTCCTGGGAGGGCAAGGAACAGAGCGAGCAGGGCACAAAGTGGAAAGATCTGTCTTTCTTTCCCACCTCATTCAGAAGATGCGGCTGATGCTCTGAACCAGTGCACGGTGTCAGTAATGGGCTGGATGTAGGGTTGCCAGGTCCGACTCAGGAGATATCTGGGGACTTCAGGGCTAGAGCCAGGAGCAAGGCTGTGGCAAGCACGATTGAACTCCAAAGAGAGTTCCGGCCATCACATTCAAAGGGACCACTGCACACCTTTTAAATGCCTTCCTTTCATTGGAAATAATCCAGGATGTGGTGCCCAAAACTGAACACAATACTCCAGGTGAGGTCTTACCAGAGAGAGTAAAGCGATATCGTCACATCACGTGATCTGGACACTATACTTCTGTTGATACAGCCCAAAATTGCATTTGCCTTTTTAGCCACCGCATCCCATTGTCGACTTATGTTCAGCGTCTGAGCCACTAAGTCCCCTAGATCCTTTTTGCACATACTACTGCTAAGACAAGTCTCCCCCATCCTATAACCATGCATGGGATTTTTCCTACCTAAATGCAGAACTTTACGTTTATCCCTGTTAAAATTCTTTTTATTAATTTTAGCCCAGTTTTCCAGCCTGTCAAGGTCATCCTGTATCCTGTTTCTGTCTTCTTCTGTGTTTGCAACCCCTCCCAATTCCGTATCATCTGCAAATTTAATAAACATTCCCTCTACTCCTCCTTTTGCAGCTCAGAATTGGACCCCCTTGTCCAATCTTTTTGAAACTTGGGGGAGGGTGGAAGAGAAGCACCAGATGCTATGGTGAAAATGTGGTGCCTCTACGTCAAAAAAAACGCACACACACCCTGAGCCCCAAATACCCATGGATCAATTCTTCATTATACCTCACCTATGGGGACCAGTCTCCATAGGGTATATTGGAGTGCCCGGAAGACATTCAACCCCCCCCCCACACACACACACACTTTGTGGTAACCTTGAAGTGGGGAGGGGACCTCCTAACCAGGGGATCCCCTTCCCCAACTAGATATCAGCAACCCTAGCTGGATGAGGGTGAACAAGCTGAAATGTAATTCTGACAAGTCTGTGGTGTTCTGGGTTAGTAGAAAGGCAGAGCAGGGACTTCAGATCTCCCCTGTCTTAGATAATGCTACATTCCATTTGAAAAGTCAGGTTTGTAACACCAGAGTGCTGCTTGATACAGCAGTAACCTTAGAAAACCCGGGGACTGAAGTGGGAGTGCCGTTGCTCAGCTCCAACTGCCATGACTGTGTCCGTTTCTGGGTCAGTCAGATCTAGTCACAGTGACCCAGAACTCAGTTCCACATGGAACTGCAATGCATTCTATTTGGGGCCACCCTTGAAGAGTGTTCAAAGCTGCAGCTCGTACAGAATGCTGCAGCTTAGCTGGTGGTCAGGGCCAGCGAGCAGGGGCATCTGTCCTTGATACTGCCACCAGTCAGAGCCTATAACACTCATTTTGACAGACCAATGGCTGGACTCAAAGGCAGTTTTCAAACCACAAGCAGCATCTGCTCTAGAAGTATTCAAATCCTTTCTTTGTGCGTGCTATATTGCACACAAAAAGCATGAACATAAGTTATTTTTAAATCAATTAATATGGTCAAAAATAACCCCCCTTCATCAAATGCCAGAGTACTATTCAACAGAGGACCCCCCAACAAACCTTTCATGGCCGACCATATCATGACCATTCTAGCAGCAGATATTACTTTTCTAAGAAAGAAAGAAAGAAAGAAAGAAAGAAAGAAAGAAAGAAAGAAAGAAAGAAAGAAAGAAAGAAAGAAAGAAAGAGAGAGAGAGAGAGAGAGAGAGAGAGAGAGAGAGAAAGAAAGAAAGAAAGAAAGAAAGAAAGAAAGAAAGAAAGAAAGAAAGAAAGAAAGAAAGAAAGAGAAGGAGAGAGAGAGAGAGAGAAAGAAAGAAAGCTGTTTCAACTTTTCCAGACCGCAGTCCGAGAACACTGCAACACATCGTGCAGCCTTCCCCACCCCATCCCCAGTCCCCAAAGCTATGCCTGAGCTAACTGGTGGAAATTTAATAGGTGAGGGTTTTTCCAGGCATTCTTCCACTTGTGCCTTGCCTGCTTAAGTTATTTTCTCTGCGCCAAGTTCACTTCTGGAATAAGCAGGCAGGGGCTTTGCAGATAGGTTTGCCAACTCCAGCTTGAGAAATCCCTGGAGACGAAGGTGATGCTTAGGGAGGATGACGTTTGGGGAGGGGCTGGAGGCTTAGTGGGAATGTGATGTCATTCTAGGACTTCTGGTTCTCCAGACTTTATGGTATACCAAAAAGAGTCCATCCTCTGATATTTCTTCCTGAGTGACTACAACACACCTGCTAAAAATATACTAAACTTAGCCTCCCTCTCCACCCATCTCTTCCAGGAATTTTATCCGCATGGACAGAATCTCCATAGAGCCAGTTTGGTGTAGTGGTTAAGTGCATAGACTTAATTAAGTGCATAGACTTTGATTCCCCACTCCTCCACTTGCAGCTGCTGGAATGGCCTTGAGTTAGCCATAGCTCTTGCAGAGTTGTCCTTGAAAGGGCAGTTTCTGTGAGAGCTCTCTCAGCCCCACCTACCTCACAGGGTGTTTGTTGTGGGGGAGGAAGGCAAAGGAGATTGTGAGCCGCTCTGAGATTCAGAGGGAGGGTGGAATATAAATCCAATATCATCATCTTCTATAGAAAAGGATCAGACTCTAATACTTGCCAAGCCAACCACCTTAAGCAGAGTAAACAACTGGAAGGTGGCTTGGCAGAAGAACTGGTCCAAGAAGAAACCAGCAAGAAAGTCTGCAGAATGCCTGGTGGAAGGGTCTTGTCTCACAGGCCTTCCCAGAAGTCACCACTGAAGGCCCACTTCTTCTAGCAGGCCATGGCACAGGGTTGGGGCACCCATGGCATATGCTCAAGAGTAAAGGGGGTAGAGTGGTAAAGCTGCAGTACTGCAGTCCAAGCTCTGCTCAGGATCTGAGTTCGATCCCAGAGGAAGCTGGGTTCAGGGAGCTAGCTCAAAGTTGACTCAGCTTTCCATTCTTCTGAGGTTGGTAAAATGAATACCCAGCTTGTTGGGGGTAAAGTGTAGATGACTGGGGAAGGCAATGGCAATCCACACCATAAAAAGTCTGCCATGAAAACGCTGTGAAAGCAACGTCACCCCAGAGTCGGAAGCAACTGGTGCTTGCACAAGGGATTACCTTTACCTTTTTAAAGGGAGCAGGGTTGCTGGTCCAACTCAGGAAATATCTGGGGACTTTGGGGGTGAAGAGCAAGGTTGTGACAAGCATGATTGAACTCCAAAGGGAGTTCTGGCCATCACATTTTAAAGGGACACACTCCTTTTAAATGTCTTCCTTCCTTTGGAAATAATGGAGTATAGGGGCACCTTCTTTGGGAACATATAGAATTTGACCCCATGGTCCAATCTTTTTGAAACCTTGTGGGCTTTTTGAGGAGAGGCACCAGGTGCTATGCTGAAAATTTGGTGCCTCTGCCTCAAAAAACAGCTCCTCCAGCGCCCCAGATACCCATGGATTGAGTCTCCATTATACCCTATGGAGACTGGTCTCCATAAAGAATAATGAAGTGCACAGTGGACATTTCCCTCTCCCCCACTCCTGGCTTTTGATAACCCTGAAGCAGGGGGAGACCCTCCAAACTGAGGGATCCCCTGCCCCCAGCTAGGGATTGGCAATCCTAAAAGAGGGGCAGAGAGCCCCATTTGATAAGGATGGACAATTAATCGGGGTGGCTGTAAAGAGCAGAGCTGGTGCATGAAACTAACTCATGAAGCTGTTTTATACTGAATCAAGACCTTTGATCCATCAAGGTCAGTCTTGTCTCCTCCAACAGACAGTGGCTCTCTAGGTCCTCAGGTGGAGTCCTTTGCATCGCCTGCCATCTGATCCTTTTAACTGGAGACGCCACAGATTGAACCGGAGACCTCCTTCCATGCAAAACAGATGCTCTGCCACCGCACTGTCATGTCTTGTTGGGGCCTGGCTTTGTCTACCGAGCCAGCAAGCGGCTTTCATCCCGCCTCAAACGCTGCAACTCCTGGCGGAATCGCTCCGGTGCAAAGAGGAGTGACTCACCCTTCCCACCTACTCTGAGTAACGGCTGGGCATTAATTGCACAAGACCCTCATCATTTGGAAAACAGGCAGAAAATTGACAGCTGCTTGGTTGTCGCCGCTTGTGCAGTTTGTACTGCAAATGGTCACAGAGAAGGAAGATGATACATCTGCCGGATTTCTCCCTGCGCCCTGCCCCAGTGAAAGGGCACTAACAGAAGGAATAAGTCGGCAGGAAAGGAGGGAATGATCCTGGAGCCAATTCACACACGATATTGATGAGGATGCACAGGAGCCTCTAAAGTGGTCCACCTAATGGGATATACTTCCTTCTACACACACACACACACACCCTTGTACGGGCCTCTTATGCTCTGTTCATTGGCCTTCCAAGTTTGGCCACTGTGTGAAACCAGACACTGTGCTAGATGGACCACTGATCCAGCAGGGCTGCTTTTAGCTGTTTAAAGCAATTTAGCAACATGTCACCAGATCAAGCTCAGATCCTAAGGTGCCATTCTGTCAGCACAACAGCAGTCCCCCTAGTGGAACACTGTTTGCACATTTGTGCAGGGTGGGGAGAGCCATTTAGTCCAATTCTGCCCCCCCCCTTCTGCTACAAATATGCCCTTTGCCCCCATATCACTTCTGGAAGCCACTGATCTGCAGAAACAAAACTTTAAGGGACACAGGGGAACCCCCCCCCCCTTCTATTGAAACACATGCTGCTCAATAGCCAAGCCAAACGTCTCAGCAATAAAAGAATCATCATTACAAAGGCAGAAGTATAAAATGGTGATGGAAAGTGCTGTCAAGCTGCAGCCAACTGATGGTGATCCCATCAGATTTCCCAAGCAAGAATCAGAATCATAGAGTTGGAAGGGACCTCCAGAGTCATCTAGTCCAACCCCCTGCACAATGCAGGAAATTCACAAATACCTCCCCCTAAATTCACAGGATCTGCCTTGCTGTCAGATGGCCATCTAGCCTCTGTTTCAAAACCTCCAAGGAAGGAGAGCCCACCACCTCCCAAGGAAGCCTATTCCACTAAGGAATCGTGCTAACAGTCAGGAAGTTCTTCCTAATGTTGAGCCAGAAACTCTTCTGGTTTAATTTCAACCCATTGGTTCTGGTCCTACCTTCTGGGGTCACAGAAAACAATTCTGCACCATCCTCTATATCGGGGTGGCCAACGATAGCTCTCCAGATGTTTTCTGCCTACAACTCCCATCAGCCCCAGCCAGCATGGCCAATGGCTGGGGCTGATGGGAGTTGTAGGCAAAAAACACCTGGAGAGCTACCGTTGGCCACCCCTGCTCTCTATGACAGCCGTTCAAATACTTGAAGCTGGTGATCGTATCAGAGACAGAGATGGTTTGCTATTGCCTTCCTCTGCACAGCAGCCCCGTCTCTCATCCATGTACTAACTAGGACTGACCCTGCTTAGCTTCCCAGATGTGATGAGACTGGGCTAGGCTGGGCCGTGCAGGCCAGGGCATAGCAGAAAAGAGTTACAAACAACGGCCAGGTCACATATGCTTCTTGGTAGCAAATCTGTCATCAGTACTGAACGTGTGTTTGTGTGTGGACCTTCTTGGACTCAAAAAACAGAAGGGTGGCAGAAGCTGAGCTCTAGCCAGCCCCCCTCCACGCAGGTGAGGTCTCCCTGCACTCCACCAGCTCCCTCTGTTGAATCCCCCTCGTCTTGAGTTCCCCTCATCGCCCACCTTGTCCGGCAAAAGGAGCAACGGGCTGGTTCCTTCCCAGCCGGCTGCAATTTCAGATCCACTGACACTGGGCAGATGCAGCAAAACATTTACAGGAAAGATGCAGCTCCCTGGCAGTGGCGCCATCTATCAATTAATTCCCAGAGTCTCCTCAGGCGCAAACCAGACACTGGAGAATTAGCATGTCTGGGGAAGGCTGTGAGAATTTAAGCAGAGATATTTTGGGAAGGGAACGAGAGAGCGAGAACAGGAACAGGAAGACGGCTTTCCTCGTGGTTTGCAAACACCGCTGTCAAACCGAGTGCCTGGCATAGAAGCTTTGTTCTTAAGGTTACTGATGTCCTGCTCAGCAGAGGGTCTTATGGGGCAGCAAGGAGGAAAGGAGGGGAACACAGCTGGTTAGAGGCCCTCCCCCTTCCCCCAGAGAAAGTCCCCCTGGGACAACCATCCCTCTCTAGCCCTCAGGGCTGGCAACAAGAGTCAAAGGGTCCACCTCAGGGGGCTGGATTTGAGTCTGGGGCATCTTCTAAGCCCAAGGAAATGAGATACTTCTCTTGGACACAATGCATAGGATCTGGCTAGCAGAGCAGCTCAGAGGCCCAGCCACTGTTCTTGAAGTCAACCTTTGTCAACAAGCAGATTTATAACACCAGAGGCAATCACTCTCAGCTCCCCACCCCCCCTGCCAACACACGCAATAGTAATACAAACACACCTTGTAAAGCAGGCCAGCAACAAGATAGTTTCTGTGAAACACTTTGGCCACTGAAAGAGTTATAAGAAATGAGGAAAGCATTGGCTTGCCTGGGTTTTACTCCACTTCGCCACTCTCTTTTGGCATCATCTATACTAATATTATGGAGCCATTCAGTTGCCATTTCCAGTGTCCACTTCTCTAGTGAAAGAACTCATACGAGCCCGAAAAGCAAGCAAGACTATACTAAAATGGACCTCCTAAAACCAGTAGTCATTCAGAATGAGCTTTGGGACGGACGATGGCTCAGTGGTAGAGCATCTGCTTGGTAAGCAGAAGGTCCCAAGTTCAATCCCCGGCATCTCCAACTTAAAGGGTCCAGGCAAATAGGTATGAAAAACCTTAGCTTGAGACTCTGGAGAGCCGCTGCCAGTCTGAGTAGACAATACTGACTTTGATGTACCGAGGGTCTGATTCAGTATAAAGCAGCTTCATATGTTCCTATATATATAAGTTTGCATTGACAGTGAAAATAGGGTTGCCAGGTCCATGTTGGAAAATTCCTGAAGACTTTGGGGATGGATCTGTGGGAGGGGTTTGGGAAGGGGCCTCAACATGGCCCAATGCCCTAGATTCCCCCCTTCAAAGCAGCCGTTTTCTCCGGGGGAACTGACATCTGCCAGCTTGAGATCAACTGTAAAAGCAGGAGATCTACAGGCCCCACCTGGAGGCTGGCAACCCCAGACTGACACTGAAGGACTGGAATCTAGAAGTGCATACCCAAGAAAGTCATTTGCAAAACCTATGCAAGGGAAAACAAGAGGCTAACCATGACAACAGGGCACATCTCAAACCAGGAACCTTCACACTCCGTGCTTGAGCCAGTCTTGCCAATTAACTGTTCACCTTGGGTAAGTAAAAATTGCCTCCAGATGAGCCAGGGAGGAAGATTTACAGGACGTGGGTTTTCCCCCCTTTCTCTGACACAAATAACTAACAGAGGTGTCCACGAGCACAAGTAATTTCAGTTAGTCTCTTTGCAAGCCTTATTCCCTGTACCTTTCACAGAGTTTGGCTAGAAGCCATGCCCGCAGCTGTACTACACACATCTTCTGATGAAGAAATTGGTTGGCTGGAGGGAGGTTCTGCAGAAATAGCACGCTTGTTGTCTCTGCAATCTAGCTGAGCCCAGCTGTTCAGCAGCTTCGCAAGTGACCCAGAAAACCAGTTTTTCACATATCATAACGCCCTCGACTGCTGATCATCAGGGCCATTTACAGCTCCAGTCCCAGAAAGCAAGGGAGAAGCCCTGCTTTTTGAAAAACTCAGAAGCGGCATTCCCATGCACCCGTGTGGCTCTGCATATACAACACTGGAGCAAAGAGTCTTGTTCAGATTTCCACTTGCCCCATAACTTACTCTCATAAATATACAAGCCTCATTTGGCTAGATAGGTGTGTTCAATAGAGATCCAAAGTGGCTTATCATATTTCTCCCTCCTCCATTCTATCCTCAACCACCCTGTGACTGGCCCCCAAGGTCACCCAGTGAGCCTACACAGAAGCATGGGGATTCACATGTGGGTCCCCCAGATCCATGACACTTTAACCCCTGCACCATTATGGATTAGTCAATTGAAAAGGAACTGGCCAGGTGTTTGAGTGACACATAGGCTCCATCCAGCCATCTGCTAGAGCAGGGGTGGCCAACAGTAGCTCTCCAGATGTTTTTTGTCTACAACTCCCATCAACCCCAGCCAGCATGGCCAATGGCTGGGGCTGACGGGAGTTGTAGGCAAAAAACATCTGGCGAGCTACCATTGGCCACCCCTGTGCTAGAGGAAGAAACTGCTTGGAAAGTTGGCGAATTCTTGCATACTGTGTCCAAGCCGAGCCCGTAAGTGGCAGCAAATTCAGGGGACCAAGGACTCCAGTCAGAACCTGGAGCCTGAACGAGACTGAGCAGAAAGCACCTGCTCCTTCCAGCAGGCAACAGATGGACACGCCCTTCACATTTCTATTCGCCTCCCCCACCCAGAGGGACCAGTCTCGCACACCCCCAAAGGATTGGCCCAGGTGAGCCTATTCTCATTAGATCTCAGGAGCTAAACAAGCTTCACCCTGCTTTGCAATGCAGAGGGCAGGCAATGGTAAACCAGAGAGCCAGTTTGGTTGGTGATTAAGTGTGCAGACTCTTATCTGGGAGAACCGGGTTTGATTTCCCACTCCTCCACTTGCAGCTTCTGGGATGGCCTTGGGTCAGCCACAGCTCTCTTATCTGGGAGAACCAGGTTTGATTTCCCACTCCTCCACTTGCAGCTTCTGGGATGGCCTTGGGTCAGCCACAGCTCTCTTATCTGGGAGAACCAGGTTTGATTTCCCACTCCTCCACTTGCAGCTTCTGGGATGGCCTTGGGTCAGCCACAGCTCTCTTATCTGGGAGAACTGGGTTTGATTCCGCACTCCTCCACTTGCAGCTGCTGGAATAGCCTTGGATCAGCTGTATTTTTATTCCTTGCATTTATATCCTGCCCTCCCTGCCGAAGCAGGCTCAGGGCGGCTAACAACAATCAAACCCAAACAATAGAACAATAAGCAAACAATTAAAATTAACAGTCGTTATCCATTAATAGTTTAAGACAATTTAAAAACAGTTTAAAATAATTTAAAACAATTTTTGGTGCTAGTGTTGGTACCATTACATTCAGCGATGTTGGGCATCTGCTTATACTATAGTTAACTAAAGGCAAATTGAAATAAAACTGTTTTACAGGCCTTGCGGAACTGGGCAAGATTCCATAAGGCCCTTACACCTTCTGGGAGTTGATTCCACCAGATAAGAGTCGGCACACTTAACCACTACACCAAACTGGCTCTCCCATAGAGGTCAGACTAGTGAGAGGCTGCAAGGAAGGGAAGAAGCATCACTTTCACAATGGGAAGAAGAAGAAAACCATCGATTTATACCCAGCCATTCTCTCTGAATCAGAGTCTCAGAGAGGCTCACAATCTCCTTTACCTTCCTCCCCCACAACAGACAACCTGTGAGGTGGGTGGGATTGGAGAGGGCTCTCACAGCAGCTGCCCTTTCAAGGACAGAGAGCGGCTCACAATCTCCTTTACCTTCCTCCCCCACAACAAACACCCTGTGAGGTGGGTGGGGCTGGAGAGGGCTCTCACAGCAGCTGCCCTTTCAAGGACAACCTCTGCCAGAGCTATGGCTGACCCAAGGCCATTCCAGCAGCTGCAGGTGGAGGAATGGGGAATCAAACCCGGTTCTCCCAGGTAAGAGTCTGCGCTCTTAACCACTACACCAAACTGGCTCTCCACACCAAACTGTAGTAGTTAAGTGCGCAGACTCTTATCTGGGAGAACCGGGTTTGACTGTACTTTGAGGACACAGGCGATAATGTCCAAAGAGGGAAATATTCTAGGCTGCTTTACTCTGCATTCTGCACCAAACAATACTGTTGGGGCAGGAAACGCACATTTGCCGGAGGGTTAAAGGGAGGAAATGAATGTTTTTCAAGGGAGAAGGCAGGAGGAATAAAGCCGATCAGATTTACTGAGATGGCCTTGGGTCAGCCATTGCTTTCATAGAAGCTGTCCTTGAAAGGGCAGCAGCTGTCAGAGTCCTCTCAGCCCCACCTACCTCACAGGGTGTTTGTTGTTGGGGGGAAAAGGTAGAGGAGATTGTGACCACTCTGAGATTCAGAGTATAGGCTGGAATATAAATCCAAATCTTCTCTAGTCTAGGCCAAACCCTAGAAAGCCTACAAAGACCCGTGCTCTTCATAGCGTAAGGTTATTCAATCGCTCATGTTCCTCTAACACACACAGACATACCCCAAGACACCTCGCGGCCAAGCTGATTCTCACAATAACATAGTCCCAACACCACATTAGGATCTATCGATGACACAACAATACCTAAATGGAACCTCCATTTTCTAAGACAGCATCCCACCAAATACCACTTACAAGGGAACTAATAACAGCAGTCGCAGTTGCCTTCTTTAGAGACCTTCCCTGAAGCACCTAGTCCAGGGGTGGCCAACAGTAGCTCTCCAGATGTTTTTTGCCTACAACTCCCATCAGCCCCAGCCAGCATGGCCAATGGCTGGGGCTGATGGGAGTTGTAGGCAAAAAACATCGGAGAGCTACCATTGGTCACCCCTGACCTAGAGGACTGTTGCTGGAATGGGAGTAGATGGACCTTAATTCCATCCCATTCCAGCCAGTTTTCTGCCCCACCTTATCCATTTCTGCTCTTCTTTCCACAACATGGTAGGGGAGAGATTGCTTCCCCCCCTTCCCTTTTAATGAGAATATAAATTACAGTTTTGAAGCAGTCTGTTGTCCAGGGGCAAGGAGCGAGCTGTTCATATCCTCAACGTTCTCATTACAAAAACCAAACAAAACTAATCCTGTCATTGAAGGGAGGCCCAATAGATTAAAAAAGAGACTGTGCATGGAACGGCCTTTAATGCCAGCTCTCCTCCCCCACACATCCTTTCTTCTTCCCATGAAGCTGCGCATCCTCTCGGACATGTTCCAAGTGCACGCCTGTAGTTTGCCAAGGGTACACACAGCGAAGGTCAGACTGTAGCTCCCATCCAGGTCAGCTTCTGATGTAAATTAGGCAGGAAGCTACTAAGGCCCCAAGCCCCCTGGCTTTTCATTCAAGTTTGCCAGGCAATCTTCAAGCGTTTTGTGCCAAAAAAAGAGATAATCTCTTTCTTCAGTGGAAGTATGCACTGGCCACCACATACATCAACTCTGCACATGCATTTTGTCGCAGGAACATGCTGCTTGCATTGGTTGGAAATCTACAGCAGCTCCGCTTTTTGTGCAAAACAGGGCATAGAGACCTCCAGGACGACATGGATCTGACAAGCTTGCCGGGTAATTTCCAAGCTTTTGTTCCGAGAGAGCTCATCATCATCTCAACGGGCTCTCTCCGCACTAAGAGGCAATTCATGCTTCAGCATCACCCTTCCTCTCCCACCACCTCCCCTCCTGATTCTCCAGATGCTGCTGGGTGTCTTTGTCCAAGTGGATCTAATATGTGCCTTTTTTGTGCGCTGTGCTGTCCTCTAGTGGCTAGACAGCACTCGGCACAAAAGAAACCCATGGCTTTGTGGGGGAGACAGAAAAAGGGGTCTTCTTCATTCAGTGATAAGCTGGACTGCTCCCAAAACAAAACAAGAGATTCCTTGGTAGATTTCGTTACTACTTAAGATATTGGAAGAAGAAGATACTGGATTTACATCCTGCCCTCCACTCCGAAGAGTCTCAGAGCGGCTCACAATCTCCTTTCCCTTCCTCCCCCACAACAGACACCCTGTGAGGTGGGTGGGGCTGGAGAGGGCTCTCACAGCAGCTGCCCTTTCAAGGACAACCTCTGCCAGAGCTATGGCTCACCCAAGGCCATTCCAGCAGGTGCAAATGGAGGAGTGGGGAATCAAACCCGGTTCTCCCAGATAAGAGTCTGCACACTTAACCACTACACCAAACTGACTCTCCAGTTTAATTCTATACTGCCATCAGCAGACACTGCTGGTATGTCCAGTCACGCTACCTAGAGGAGCTTTACAATGAACACATGAACCTGCCGTCTCCTGAATCAGGTATCAGTCCATCATGGTCAGGATCAGGGGTGGCCAAACTGTGGCTCTTGAAGCCCCCAATGCCCTGTTGGTTGGCAGCTTGGAGAATGCATTTAACATTAAAGTTGCTTTCTTTCCACCTCTCCCTCCCACTCCCCATTTATTTTCCTTCCTTCCTGTTTTGTGGCTCTCAAACATCTGACATTTATTCTACGTGGCTCTTACATTAAGCAAGTTTGGCCACCCCTGGTCAGGACTGCGACTCAGTCCGGTAGGGCCTCTCCTGGCTCCCAGGGCAAAGTCTTCCATATCATCAGGGCCTTTTTTTGCAGCAGGAACTCATTTGCATATTAAGCCATGCCCCCTGATGTAGCCAATCCTCCAAGAGGTTACAGGGCTCTTCGTACAGGGCCTACTGTAAGCTCCAGGAGGATTGGCCTACATCAGGGAGGTGTGGCCTAATATGCAAAGGAGTTCCTGCTACAAAAAAAGCCCTGTGCATCACTACCTTACCCTTTTAAGTGAAGATGCAAAGGATTGAACCCGGGACTTTCTGCATGCCAGGCAGATTGAGCCATGGCCCCTCCCTGTTGGCAGAGGTGACAACAGGGAAGAAGGCAGAGACAAATGCCAGGGTGAAGGGGACACACAGCCACAGTGAGCCAAGGAGATCTGGTCACAAGGTCTTTCTGTGATTTCTTAATTCCTTTATTTATTCCTTACGGAGAAGAGCAGACTACTGAGGACAAGGGGTTGAGGAGGTATTGCAACTGGAAGTCGGAAGGGTCTGCAAACAGAAACCAAGAGAGTTGTTGGGGTGGGGGGGAGGGGTGTATCAGAAAAATGCAAGAACTGCTAGTTCTAGATCCCACCAAAGTGCCCCTGGTCTATACACCTGGGAAGTGCACAAGCAGAGAACAATGGAAGCAGGCCCCCCTCCGCAACAAAGGCATTCACCCACAAACAAAACATACACACAAAACATACATCTCTATTTTCTGCTGGCTGAATGATCTTGACTTCTACCAAAGATTCCCAGGAGGTGGGTGATGGGGCACTGAGAATCTGTTCAATATTCCTAGCTTCACTCCCTCCCCAAGCATACAGTACTATATTTCCCTAAATAGGGGCTGTAGGTCTGTGGGAGGGCATTTTGTACCTGCCCTGAGCTTGCTCCGACGGGGAGGGCAGGATATAAATCCAATAAACTAAACTAAACTAAAGCAGGTGATAACAGTGTTCTTCTCACCTCCATTTGATCCTAACAACAAGAACCCTGTGAGGTAGGGAAGGCTGAAAGAGCAATTATCCCAAGGTTGCCTGGGATTCCCAGATCCTAGTCCAACACTCTTTTCTGTTCCACAGCACAGACACCTACTGCCCTGCACAAAAAAGACCTCAATGCAGGCTTCCATATCTCCAGTCTGGTGTAGTAGTAAAGTGTGCGGACTCTTATCTGGGAGAACTGGGTTTGATTCCCCACTCCTCCACTTGCACCTGCTGGAATGGCCTTGGGTCAGCCGTAGCCCTGGCAGAGGTTGTCCTTGAAAGGGCAGCTGCTATGAGAGCCCTCTCAGCCCCACCCACCTCACAAGGTGTCTGTTGTGGGGGAGGAAGGTAAAGGAGATTGTGAGCCACTCTGAGACTCTTCAGAGTGGAGGGCAGGATATAAATCCAATATCATCCAATATCATCATCATCATCTCTCTTGACTTAGTCCTCTCACTCTCTCCACATGGTCCTCTATGGGAACATATGTCTCTGCAGGTCTTTCCTGTGGATATAATGCCCTCAGACTTTGGATCAGCCATAGCTCTGGCAGAGGCTGTCCTTGAAAGGGCAGCTGCTGTGAGAGCCCTCTCAGCCCCACCCACCTCACAGGGTGTCTGTTGGGGAGGAAGGTAAAGGAGAGTGTGAGCCACTCTGAGACTCTTGTGAGTGGAGGGTGGATATAAATCCAACATCACCTTCTTCTTCTCCAGAGAAACTGAACTGCAGAAAAAATACGCCAACTTGAGATCTGTTGGCGCTGTGGGACAGCCAGAATAGCTACCATTCCTCAGCAAATGGGTCCACAGCCTGATTCTGTGTAAGAAATCAGCGTCAATCAATGCAGTCTTGGATACACCAAGCAGATTCCCATCACCTGGAAACAGTGATGCCTCGCTCATAGACTTACATTTCATCTCCTGTTTCTCCACAACAACAAAAGGACCTGGGTTGAAATTCCACAGCCATTCAAAAGCATGTCCTGATTTCCTGATGATCAGGCTTATGTCTCTCTCACTCAAAATGATTTGGCAGGTTGTTACATTTCCTTAATTCACTCTGTTCTAGAGCTTGCTAAGAGCAAGATGACCTGCAGCGAGTGGGTGCTGGTTCCAGAAATTAAATGCAGGCTTTCTCTTGGCTGGGAAAGAAATCAAACACAAGATTGGGACCATAAAGGGGAAAAAGCACATGGATGGATCCAAATGTAGGGTGGAAACCAGAGCACACGTGAAGCTGTCAGAAGAACCACTCGTCTACCAAGGTCAGTACTGTTTACTGCAATGGGTGGAGGTTCTCTGGAGTCTCAGGCAGAGTCTCCCACATCACCTCTTACCTGAGCCTTTGGAGTGGCAATAGCAGACTGAACCTGGGACTACCTGCAAGCAAAGAAGATGCTCCGTTATGGAGCCACAGACCTTTCACAGCCCATTCATTTTGCTGCAAACCTTAGGAGGTTGAGTTCTTCCTGGCAGAGTTGTATCAATTACAATATGAAACAATGAACTGTATTCTGAGATGCTTTGTAGGTGCAGTGAGTCCACCCCCCCCCCACCCCGGCTGGTCCCCAGGACATCTTGCCAACTCCCATCCGTCCAGTCACCTTTACCCACAGCCAGGCCTCGGATTCAGTGGGAGCTCACAGGAGCACAGCTCCTGAACCTTTCTGAGAGTTCCACCTCCTCCTTCCCACCTTGTCCACTGAATAGTAGGTGCAGCTGCATAACAAGCCCTGGATGAGCTCCGCCGCCTGTTTTTTCTACAAACCGACCCCCGCCCACAGCCAAAGAATCCCAGTGTGAGCCCCTCCAATACAGATTGTTCCTGTACTGCAAATGCAGCTTCTTCCTGCATCTAGAGAAAAACAGCACAGTGGAAAACAGTTTACACCTGGCTTAGTTTCCAGGAGAGACTTGGGTACCTCTGCACTGCTCCTCAGTTCCTGGCACACAAAGCTTTCTTGGAAGTAAACCCATATACCCAATTCTTTCCCTTTCCACAGTATATTTTTAGATGCAGGGGAAAAGAGACTTTGGGGAATGATACTTAAAAATGGAAAATGGAAAGCAGCCCTCAGTCCTGGTTCTTTGCAAGACTTCTGTCCCGCTCCAGACTAAATCAGGCAGCCCTCTGCTCCCTCCCCCCAAGAGCCAGCCTTCCCAGACCTCGCTGTCCCCATCCAAAGTGAAACGAAAGCCTTTCCTAAAAGGACTGCCATATATAGAAACAGTTTGCTGGTTCATTGGACCCAGTATTTCCTACACCAGTGGCTTGCTGCTAAATACGTGCCAGGGAGCTTCCACGGTCCCTGGAAAGCATCTAAGCAGTTCCTCAATGGAACATAAAGATCCTTAATGCTGGATCTCTCCAGCACACACAACTCTACCAATCTCCAAGCTAGACCTCAGGTGTTAAGTCTGACCCTTGCAGGACTCATTTAACGTTCTCCTGCTGAGGTAAACTGGTTGCATTCTAAGGTATTCTCTTGGTCCCAGCATGGCAACAGTGAAGTCCACCGGGCCTGGCCAATGCCCTGAGTGAAGACATCCTGCATACTGAAAGATTCACCAGTATAGGGAGGTCCAAGTAAAATGTAAAGAGCCCTCACCAGTCAAGAGAAAAGCAAGCACCCTTTGAAGGTAGGCACCTTGAAATCTCCAATGGGCAGTTTAGGAGACCCATCACTTCCGCATGGGTAAACAATCCCCAAACTAGCAGTCACTTACTATTGGCTCTCCTGCCACTCCAGACAACACTGCCCACTGCCCACTGAGGCCACCACCACCTCTGCATTAGTAAACAGCAACCTCCAGGTACCATCACCCCCCCCCCCCCCAATTTTCTTCCTGTAAGCAGAAAAGAAACCTTGGTCAGAACATGAATCCATATCCACCTTTTCGCAGAGTTTCTGCAGGGTTTACAACTTCACTGGCACACTTTTCTTATCACTATTCATTCTCAAGACTATGGGTTGGATCCAGGCTCAATGGACAATTTCTGACCCTCCCCCCCCCCATGTCATTCCTCAAAATCTTCTACCCCACCCCCACCCCCTAGATCTGGGGACATCGGTGAGAAGATTAAGGCAGGAAAGCTCCATTCTACCCCTGGGAAATTTAGTCTGGATCCAACTCTATATCTATATATCACCTCCTGAGGAATTTTGAAGGCAAGCTAAATGCAACTTTCTGGCCCTTTCTTTTACCCTTGGGAAGAAGTTGGGTCTCCTTTTCAATCTGTGTTCAGAAGAATTCTCCCCTCTCTTGCTTGAGCAACTCAGTTGCCTGCCCAGCCAATGAGATGCACCTCCAGTCCTTCACAGAGCCGCCATGGCCAGCCTTGAACAAACCACCACAGCTGCAAGCCCACCAAAATGAAAAAAAAGTGAGCTCACCTAGCTTCTCATAGATGAACCGGTCACTGGCTCCCAAAGTTGAGGGCCTGCTCACCTTCCCTTGGAGCTAGAGAGGACGACTGTGCTGCATCCAGCATGTTCATTTTCTTCCACCTATTGCAAGAGGCTACTAATCTTGGAGTCCCTGGTTCAAATTCTGCCTGTATCACAAACTCACTATGTGTCCTTAGCACCTCAGCTTCATAGCCACAGTAGGGGAATAAGAATCCCTAACCCTCACCAGATTGCAACATCTGGAACACTGTATAAATGCTAAGCAGTACTAGTATTTTGTGGCCTGTCCTTTTCTCATAGAGTTCAGGGCAGCACGCTCTGTCCTTCCCCTCCTCGGTTTTATCCACACAACAGCCCTATGAGGTAGGCTAAGACTGAGAAAATGACTGCTCCAAGATCATCCAGGGAGCAGCACACCAGACGGAGAGTTTGGGCCTGGCTTACCCTGGTCCTACTCAGATACTCTAACCACTAAGCCAAGCTGTCAACTGGACCACTGGTGACACTAACACTCATAGTACTACTTCCAAGCCAGGTTTAGCTACCTAACTGCTTTTAGCAGTTCTTATGCAGCACAGCAAGCGGCTGCTCATTTATTTACATTATTTCTTGCCTTCCTTCCTCCAAAGGGTTTGAAGTAGGTTATATTCTGATTAAAAACAACAATAAATATATAGTTAGGAAAACAAGTCCCCATTTCCTGCCTGGGCTCATATCTCTATCCAATCCCACTTCTTGGAAGAGCGAACCAATCCTCCATCTAACGTGGAGGTTTCTTATTATCTTTCTCCCAAGGAGAATGAGCACACGTGCTGGGAAGCCAGAGGCAGCAAAAGACCTCAGCCCCCCTTCACCCCTGCAAGGAAGCACATTCCCACTTGCACAGTTTCTGCGTGCTGCACAAAAATGCCAATCCTTGCTGCAGCCCTGGGGCAGATAGTGTGAAATCGGAAGGAAGCCGCACTGAGAAGACGAACATGAGAGCGGCGTAAGGTGAGTGCAAAATCGGTCCAGGACTCACTTCTGTCCATGATGTCTTCCCTGCGATGCATTAGAACAGGGGCAGCCAACGGTAACTGTCCAGATGTTTTTTGCCTACAACTCCCATCAGCCCCAGCCAGCATAGCCAATGGCTGGGGCTGATGGGAGTTGTAGGCAAAAAAAAAAAGCTGGAGAGCTACCATTGGCCACCCCTGCATTAGAATGAAGTGAGCTATTCAGCCCCATGCTCCCCCCCCCCCAATGCCGAAGATGCCGATCCTTGCTGCAGCCCTGGGGCAGATAGTGTGAAATCGGAAGGATGCCGCGATGAGAAGACGAACATGAGAGCGGCGTAAGGTGAGTGCAAAATCGGTCCAGGACTCACTTCTGTCCATGATGTCTTCCCTGCAATGCATTAGAACAGGGGCAGCCAACGGTAACTCTCCAGATGTTTTTTTGCCTACAACTCCCATCAGCCCCAGCCAGCATAGCCAATGGCTGGGGCTGATGGGAGTTGTAGGCAAAAAACAGCTGGAGAGCTACCATTGGTCACCCCCGCATTAGAATGAAGTGAGCTATTCAGCCCCATGCTCCCCCCCCCCCCAATAATGTGAAGCTTTGCACTAGCAGCTTCAACAATGGAAGGGGAGAGAAGCACATCCACACATTGATGGTTATTGCACAATAGCAATGATTTGCAACTGGGGTGACCAACCTTCAGGTGAGGCCTGAAGATGTGCCAGAACTGTAACTGATCTCCGGAGTACAGAGAACCATTTCCCTAGAGAAAACGTTGGCTTTGGAGAGCAGAAGTAGTAAACCACAGAGGCTGCAGTCAGACTGGAAGGTTTGCACTGTTTGGTTGTGCCAGTAATTACTGTTGCATTTTGTGATGAAGACTTTCGAACAGACACCCCCCACCGCCCCAATCCAGAGTCACCACACACTCCTTTCATCACTGACCCTTCAGATTAGTGCTGTGTATCAACCATGGAGCATGCTGTCTAGTCTTTTAAAAAAAAAAACTGCGATTTTGTTTGAAAGTGGGTACACAGGAAAATCCATGCACATACGTACTTCTGGTTTTAAAAAAAACATTGGCAAAACTGGAATTAAAGGTTCACATGTCTGAACCAGTTTGAACATGCACCAGAGGAGTTCAGTCATCTGGAACCGTGGGATGAATGTGCAGACATCCATAAGCACGGACTTTCTCTGGTGGCTGTTTACTCCACATCCAACTCATCATACGACAGAGTGAGTATGACTGGGGAATGGATAGGGATGGGCACCGACTGCAAAATGATGGTTCAGTTCATGGTTTGTTGGGTTGCCTGAATCAGTGGTTCGGTTCATGTTTTGTTCAGTTTCCTGAACAATTTGTGGTTCACTGGTTTGCTTGGCTTGGAAAGATGTAGACAGCCCCCCCCCCCCCGTGGACTAGAAACACCAAACTTGCAGCAAACTCTTAATGGACTCTCCTCTACCAAGTCTCCAAGTTTAGCATGAATTGGATTTTGCAGGACTGAGCTGCAGCCCCCTACCCAAGCAGGTGCCCCCAATAAACTGCTCTCCCAGGAGCTGGGGAAAGAAAGGGAAGCCCCCCTGCAGCTTCGGGTTGGTTTCACCTCTAGGAAGCTTGAAAACTGACTAGACACTGCAGCTCTGCTCTTCCCGCCCCAGTGCTGCTGTTCAGTTTCCACTGAATAGAAGCCTCAGGGGGCTGGGGAGAGTGGAGCTGCGGCATCTAGTCAGTTTCATTGGAAACTGACCAGAAGTGCAGGAAGTCAGGAAAGCAGAGCTGCAGCAACTAGTCAGTTTCAGTACTGACCAGAAGCACAGGCTTATATCCCACTTTCCTCCTTCGTGGGGACCCAAAACAGCTTACAACATTCTTCTCCCTTCCTCCATTTTATCACCCCAAAACAGCCAGGTTGAGCTGAGAACACCAGACTGACCCACAATCACCCAGGACCAAAGCAGAGCGGAGGTTCAAAGCCGAGTCTCCCACATTTTGGTCCACCCCTCTAATCACTAGGCCACACTGGCTTTCCAGGGCTTGCTCCAACGCATGGGGTTTTTTTTCATTTATACCCATCTTTCTTGCCAATGGAAACCAAAGTGGCCTGCAGCATTCTCTGCTTCTCCATTTTATCCTTACGATCAGCCCATGAGAGCCAGTTTGGTGTAGCGATTAAGTACACAAACTCTTATCTGGGAGAACCAGGTTTGATTCCTCACTCCTCCACATGCACCTGATGATGTGCCCTTGGGTCAGCCACAAGTTCTCTCAGAGCTGTTCTGCTCAAGAGCAGTTCTGTCAGGGCTCTCTCAGCTCCACCTACCTCACGGGGTGTCTGTTGTAGGGAGGGGGGAAGAGGAAGGAGATTGTAAGCCTATGCAAGTCATATTTTCTACTAGCCCTTCTCCAAGATGACAAAGCCCGCCCCCCCCAAGAAATTATCCCAAGTTCACTCTTCCCAATTGAAATCCAACCTCCCAAGCAGAAGTATCTAGGACAGCATGGGGGGTAGGGGTGGGCGGGAGGGATAAACGGATGCTGTTTTATCATCCTGGATTTCCGCTCTTTCATTCTGTTGTTTTCTGGTTTCGTTAGGCTTTAAGATTGCCTTTTATGATGCTGTGAGCCACCTTGGGGGAATCTGCAGATCCAGAGTTAGGACATAAATTCTCAAAAAAATATTATTTATTAATAATGGGAGTCCTAGTGAAAAGGGAAATGTCTAGACTTTAATAATCTAGAAAGGCCCTTGGAGTGTGCAGTTTTCTGAAGGCCACCCAATAAATCCATCACCGGTGGGATCTGAACCAAGGTCTTTTCAGTCTGGGCTTCCAAAACTGTCTTAATGCTGCCAGCTCACTATTCGGTGCTCCTGCCTTCCCCCTTGAAAAACATTCATTTCCTCCCTTTAACCCCCCCCCCCCCCCCAGCAAATGTGCATTTCCTGCCCCAGCAGTATGGTTCAGGGCAGAATGCAGAGTAAAGCAGCCTAGAATATTTCCCTCTTTGGACATTATCACCTGTGTCCTCACAGTACAGTCATTTGCATTTGGCGAAAAAGCTCATATCTGTTTGTACCTCTGCAAGTTTTTCACAAAGCGATGGATTTCCATTCTGTATGGCTAAATGGGGTGCCTGCCATGGAGACTGATCAAGATTGGTGGCTGGGTTAGCCTGTCTGCAGCAGTAGAAAAGAGCAAGAGCCCAGTAGCACCTTAAAGACTAACAAAAGCTGTAGCAGGATATGAGCTTTGTGAGTCACTGCTTCAGAGAAAGCTCACACCCTACTACAAATTTGCAGTTTTTAAGGCACTACTGGATTCTTCCTCGTTTCTACATTGCCCGTCTTGATCTGTCTCCAAGTACAACCTCTCACCACTTACAGCTTTCTTTCTGTAAAGCAAAAGGAAAACAAAACAAATGCATTTGCCACTGGGGTAGTTTTCTAACCGCTGACCATGTGACATACTGGGAGAGGACAGTATCCAATGAGGTTTTTTTCATAACAACAGGAAAGTCTTCAGGTGTTCTGGATAAGTACAGCTCTTCATGACCAAAATGATGACCTCTTCCATAGAGAAACATATTATTGCAGTAGAAAAATACCCCAAGGTACAAACAATGATAAAAAATGATGGTTTTGTATGTTGTCCTTTAAAATTCAAGGAAGTTTGGGAGTTATCTAATACCTTAGGTTTGAAACGGGGTTATCTTGTTGTTTCATATAACTAGCATTTGGCTAGGGATAGAAATGTAGCCCAAATGCTTAAAGGGGGTGAGTGGGTCCTCCAGAGGTTAATTTGAAGGGTAACACAAATCTCTCCAAAACCTGATGTCTGCTGTTGTAGCACACTCAGCATCTCATAGCATAGAACACTGACTCACTGTTAGGCAAGCAAGTAGGATCAAAGAGACAACACAGAATCACAGAGCTGGAAAGGGCCATCCAGTCCAACCCTAAAGCATCCCTGACAAGTGTTTGTCCAGACTGGGGCCAAACTTGCTATACATATGAGCCACAGAAAATAAATGTCAGATGTCTGAGAGCCTCAAGACATGGACGTCAGATATTGGAGGGAGGAGAGGAAGGAAAAAAGATGGGGAGGGAGAGGTGGAAAGAAAGTAACTTTACTTTTAAATGCATTCTCCAAGCTGCTGGCTGGCATGGCTCAGAGAAGTGATTTAAAGAGACAAATGCCTTCTCCAACAGGGCAGTGGGGGCTTCAAGAGCACCCAATATGTGTGAAAGAGCCACATGTGGCTCCTGAACCACAGTTTGGCCTCCCGTGGTCCATACACTGTTCAAAGACCTGCCAGTGAGGGGACATGGCCCATGAAGATAGGAAAAAGCATCCCCACCGTACCTTTGGCACCAAGAATTGTACAGAGGTATTGGGGAAAGGCAGGCTGAGAGCTCATTGCTTCATCATGACAGCAGCAGCTGAGACAGGGGCAAGGCAGATGGCCCCAATCCCCCACACTTGCTTTCCTACATGCAAGCAGTGCAGCAAGAACAGAGTCCCTCCCATGGCACCAAGCATCACACAAAAGGCACCAGAACTGCCCTAAGGACGCCAATTGTTGCTCCACCAACACAAACACAGTCAAGTTCCCCCTTTACCCAAAAGGAATAGGAAATCTGAAAGCACTCTACAATCAATTCAGGAATCACCCAAATGTACTTTAAAAGCTGTAGTGGATCCTGCTAAGCAGAAAGCTAGTTCCACCACCTTTTCGCTGACTTCTCATATGCATATCTCTAGGCCCTTGCACAAACACACAAAAACCCAAACCCACATATAGCCCAATTATTCAGCTACTTTCTATCAGGCTGAAGGCTCACTTTAACCCAGTAGTAGAAGAGCTGGTTTTTATACCCCACTTTCCTCTACCTTAAGGCGTTTCAGGAGCAGCTTGCAATCACCACGCCTTCCCACAACAGGTAACTTGTGAGATAGGTGGGGCTGAGAGAGTTCAGAGAGAACTCGGACTGACCCAAGGTCACCCAGCAGGCTTCCTGTGGAGGGGGAATGGGAAGGGAATCAAATCCGGTGCTCCAGTTCAGAGCCTGCTGTTCTTAACCACTACACCACGCTAGTGTGAATGACAACAGAGATCTGAGAAGTATCCTCCCCTTATGCACTTCCAGCTGCTCTGTCCTTTACATGAGCCACAGTACAACCAAATGGGGAAAAACCACTCACGGAGGACATACCTCTGCTAGAAACTTAACCGCTATTCAAACTGGAGAGAGAAAGGAATGACAATTCATCAGGAAACCAATGCTCCTCCCAGTAGTTCCTATTAACTGTATCATCTTTCCAGCAAGGTGAGATCCGCTTCAGCCCATTAACAGGCTTTTCTTCTGTAGCAGCCTCTCAGTCTCGCAAAGGAGGGGAGAAGAGGGCCAGCAGGGTGTGGCAGGTACAGTGCCAGTCAAGGGACCCAACTCCAAATCCCTCACTGGATGTCCCTGGGCTAGTCCCTCTATCTCAGGTTAACTGACCACACAGGGCTATTACTGTGCAGATAAAATGGAGGCAAAGAGAAAGATGTTGTGAGCCACCAGGAGTGACGTCTGCAGCCTCCTGCCTTGCTGTCCTCAGAAGGGGGCGGGGGGGGGGACACAAGGCGAAAAGACAATGCAGAGAGAGACCATTGTCTCTGTGTCAGCAAGTGGGAATCAGCCAACCAGCAGATCCAGCATTACTCCAGGTTTAGCTCAATTAACAGACAGTCCCTTGTCAAAAATTAAATGCTAATCAAGGATCTAATCCAAGCTTGAGAGTGATTAATCAAGCTTCCCCTAAGTAGATTCTTCTCCAGCCTCTTCTTGCGGGTCT
The DNA here is from genome assembly GCF_032191835.1 of Heteronotia binoei. NCBI lineage: Eukaryota > Metazoa > Chordata > Lepidosauria > Squamata > Gekkonidae > Heteronotia > Heteronotia binoei. The sequence continues at coordinate 16,526,359 of NC_083241.1, forward strand.
TCCCAGGAAGGAGATCCTAAAAACTCCCCCGTCAGCCCATTTCATCATTGATTTCGTTCCATCTTTTTTTAAAAAACCCGAGGTTTTCATTTAAACCTCTTTTGTTCGTTCAAACCTTCTGCTTTTTTAAAATTCAAAACGACTTCCTTTCCTTTTGAAAAGCTCCAGGTTCAATCCAGGCATGGGATGGAGTCAGCAGGGATAAGCAGGAAGGAAGAGAGACAGACACTGCTGCCGGCAAGGCCAGGTTCTCACATGCACATTCGTCAGGCAGGAGACTCAGAGCATCCAGCAACAATCCAGAGATATGAGTCACTCCATAGATGAGTCACTGCAGGTAGACCATTCATGCAAGCCATCGCCTCAAGTTTAGTTCTTACCAGCCAATGCAGATAGCCCAGACATTCAGCCGCAAGTCAAGCAACAAGAGACTCTCTCTCATGGGCCAAGTCTTACATCCAGCAATGCCCTCCAAGTTTGGTGTAGTGGTTAAGTGTGCGGACTCTTATCTGGGAGAACCGGGTTTGGATTCCCCGCTTTCTCCACTTGCACCTGCTAGCATGGCCTTGGGTCAGCCATAGCTCTGGCAGAGGTTGTCCTTGAAAGGGCAGCTGCTGTGAGAGCCCTCTCCAGCCCACCCACCTCACATGGTGTTTTGTTGTGGGGGAGAAGGTAAAGGAGATTGTGAGCCGCTCTGAGACTCTTCGGAGTGGAGGGCAGGATATAAATCCAATATCTTCTTCTTCTTCTTCCACCGCAAACTTTGGGAAAACACCCAGCCATTTTTCTGCTGCTTAATAGTTGGCATGTCGGACAAGGATCTAGGAGGCCCATTCAGTTCTCTGCTCTGCCATGGGAAGTTGGTGAAGAACCCGGGCTGGTCACGCTCTCTCCTCCAGCTGAACCCAAAGAGCCCTTGCAAGGAGAAAATGGCGGAGCACGGAATGTTATAAGCCACTTTGGGCGCATACAGCAGAGTATAAACAGAGAGATAAACCAACCCTCTTTTTATGGAAGGCAAATGACTTAGGCAATTCCCTCAGTACTTTGTAGCAAAATCACAGAGCTGGAAGGGCCATGCAGGCCATCTAGTCCAACTTCCTGCTCAGTGCAAGATCTGCCTAGGGCAGGGGTGGCCAATGGTAGCCATGCTGGGCTGGGGCTGATGGGAGTTGTAGGCAAAAAAATCATCTGGAGAGCTACCATTGGCCACTCCTGGCCTAGAGAATCCCTGACAAGTGTCTGTCCAGTGGCTGCTTCAAGACTGCCAATGAGAGGGTGCTCACCACCTCCGTTGGTAGCTGATTCCACCATTGAATGACACTCACTGTAAACAAGCTCTTCCCAGCCGGTACCTTCCCACCTTCAATTTAAACCCATTCCTGCGAGTCCTCTCCTCTCCTCTCCTCTGCTGTTCTTATGTTCTTATTTAGCCACGGTATATATATATGTGTGTGTGTGTAAATGTTATGTATGTGTGCGTGCGTGTGTATACACACACACACATGTACACATATTGGCCACTGTGTGACACAAAGTGTTGGACTGATGGGCCATTGGCCTGATCCAACATGGCTTCTCTTATGTTCTTATGCTGCCAACAGGAACAGCTCCTGCCCTCCTTTAAGTGACAGCCCTTCAAGAGAGCAATCATGCCCCCTACAACCTCCTCTTCTCAAGCTGGAACATTCCCAGGCAGTGAAGGGAAGGATAAAGCTGGTTATACTTGAATTCCACCTCCCCAAAGGAGCTGCACATGAACTAGAAGCAACAAATGGAAAAGGTTCAGCTTGGCCTGCTCCCTGAGATACTACTTGTACGGAGTGTTCGGTGCGACAGGGAGTATTCAAAAATCAAAGGGGGGGGGACCTCTACCTCAGACACACCTCTTAAACTGAAGTGGTACATCCCAGCTTTACCCTTTGGTTCAGCTGAATACATAACACCCTTTTCTTGAAAGCTTGACCACACACGGCGCTTCCAGAGATTCCCAGCATTACATCAGGGCTAGCTCGGCTACGCAGAGACTGCGTCATAGTGAGTCTGTGTGCAAATAAAAGCTGTAGGCAGTCCCTTTGGAAGGGAAGGCAGCTTCTCCGGGCCTGACACTCACACCCCCCCCCCCCCAACCCCAACAGCCCTCAGCGAAACTGAAAATATACTCACAGTGAGTCACACCTCTCAGCTGTGAGATCCGCGGAAACTGACAAGCTCTTTCAGTTCCGCTAGAGTTCTTGCTCCAGATATGGAGGGAAATCCTTGTTAGCTCCACTGCAAACTGGAGAGCCAGTTTGGTGTGGTGGTGAAGTGTGTGGACTCTTATCTGGGAGAATCGGGAAATGTGAGATGACCCATCACTTCCAGGAAGGTCACTAACTGGGCCTGGGACAGAAAATCAGTCAGTGAGAGTGAGTCCTATTAGGGAGGAGATTGAAGCTGAAGCCCACTCATTCTGGATTGTAGCATGATCATGGTGGAAGATTTCGGTTTTTCATAGAATCATAGAGCTGGAAGGGATCTCCAGGGTCATCTAGTCCAACCCCCTGCACAATGCAGGAAACTCACAAATACCTTCCCCTAAATTCACAGGATCTTCATTGCTGTCAGATGGCCATCTAGCATCTGTTTAAAAATCTCCAAGGAAAGAAAACCCACCACCTCCTGAGGAAGCCTGTTCCACTGCGGAACTGCTGGAACGGTCAGGAAGTTCTTCCTAATGTTGAGCTGGAAACTCTTTTGATTTAATTTCAACCCAGTCCTACCTTCTGGGGCCACAGAAAACACAAAAGCAATAAAACCATTATGGGGGGAATTCACAATGATGTCTGGAACGAAGAGGGTCTAGATTCTCAGGAAGAAGCAAGTGAAAGAAAGGTGTTGTTCAGAAAGAAAGACCGCTGATGTGGAGCAGCTAGCAGCCCAAGCAGATTCCTCTGTTGCCAGCATGAAGACTTCAGTGCTCACTTAGTCATATATTCCCTGCATTTAAAAGACTAGCATGTCAAGGGTAGAGACTGAATTCCTTTCATTTTTAAATTATGCATTTAAAAGAGCTCAGCATCACCATCGGAGGAAGCCACGTGCTTGAACTCCATGCACAACCCACTCAGCCTCCTATGATTTTGGGGAGGGAACCAGATTTATTTTAAACTATAAACCTTCCCCTTCCATTTTCAGGTGTTCTAAGAAGATCAATTCAGGCGGGTAGCTGAAACAACAGGACAAAGTTTGAGTCCCGAGGTACCTTTATGACCAACAAAGTTGTATTCTAAATATAAGCGTTTGTGTGCATGCACACTTTGTCTGTTTGTATGCGCATGAAAGCTGATATCCAGAATTAAACTTTGCTGGTCTTAAAGGTGCCTCTGGACTTGCCCAAACTTTGTTCCAAGTGTCCTAAAAGTAGTAAGTGTATCAGCTTTGGTTTCGCTGTTGTAAGTACTCACAAGTACTGTATTCACCAGTAGAATATGGAGGTCAGGAGGCAGGAATTATATATTAGCAACAAGAAAAAAATACTTATTTACAGGTAGGTTTCAAGGAACAGATCAGCAGCACGGGTCTCCAGATAGACAGAAGAGAAACCTGGCTGAGGCACATCAATTTAGAGAGTAGTTTCAGTTTTCTTTAATACCTTCCAGTATAAACAGGCTTTTACCAATTAGCCACTAGGCTGAATCCTCTCTCTCTCTCACACACAGCACACACACACACAGGATTCCAACCCACACCCGCCTGCTCTTTCCAAAGAGTCCAACAAAATGGCAAAAGGTCTGCTCATTGCCAGCGATGGGCCTAACAACTGGGATTGTTTGTCAGAAGGAGAGCCAAATTGCTCTGCCATGCTCTGGCTCCACCCTGCCCCTGCTCTCCCCCTGGTGCCCTGCTGCTGTGCTTCCTCCTACATTCAGCCCCCTTCTCAAAGGTGATTGGATGCTGGAGTAGCCCTCTCTAAGACTTATGTGAGTGGCTGTCTTCCCCTCCAGGGCCAGGACAACCTTCTGTCCATCACAGGGGGTCTAATGCAAAGTGGCAGTTGAAAAGGTTCTTTGGCCTTGTATTCAGAGCCAGGTCCCCAAACTTCACCAAGGCCCCATTTCCCCAAGAGTTAATGGCGTCTCACTTTGAGGGTAAGGCATAGACGTTTAGTGAAATGCACCCAACCCCTGCCCCCCCCCCCACAGCTCCCATTGAGGACTAAGCCAAAGGGTCCACATTTCATACAACATGATTAAAGATGCAGTCCCCACCCATCGATTTGTATGCTTTGAGGAGCAATGTAAACACAGCCTTTTCCTACCCACCTCATCCCTTTTTCCTCCTAAGTGGATGGCTGTCTTGGAGCCATTCCCTCCTTCCAAACCCTGTTGAATGCAAGAACAGACGCTTGAGAATCAAATACTCCAGGACCAATACTCTGATCATAAACTGGGTGACATGTCTCCCAAAGTCTCTTGGGAACTGTAGTCCAGCAGTGCTGAAGCTTTCCTCACTGCAGCCAGAGAACATGACACTGTCTTATACTGAGCTGGACCATTGATCCGTTGGGCTCAGCAGTGTCCATTCAGGCTGGCAGTGGCTTTCAAGGTCTTGGGCAGAGGACTTATACATCATCTTTTCACTGGAGATGCCAAGACTCCACTGGGACCTTCTGCATGTAAAACAGCTGCTCTGCCTCTGAGCCATGGCCCCACTCTTGCTCACCTCCTCATTAACAAAGCTCAGAGTTCCTGGAACACAGTTCGAACCCGCTGTCCTCAGGATTCAGCAAATAAGACAGACCCAAGCACACCCCCTCCATCCACTTTTGGGGAATAGGAGAACAGCGTGTCGATGCTGCTGGAGCATATGGTGATGCCTGCCCCGCCCCCTCTACCAGCTGCAGCAAGGGTCAAACCACATGGAGCAGTAAGAAAATGGGGGTTGGGGGAGAAGGATGGTTCTGTACATTTCACAAGGCTCTTCTGAAACAAACAGACAGACATGCACCCAGGACACAGCACAGGGCTCTGGGAGCATTCTGCTAGCTGGTGCTCAGAGATGCCCCCGGCCTCAGGAACAGCTGTTCAGACAAGAATTGTGCCTGACTCTACATGACAATGCCTAATGCTCTGCCATGTGGCTCCCAGGAGGCCACGGAAGCTTAATGGCTCAATGGTCAGGACCTCATCCCTGGAGTCACAAAGACAGATGCATTTGCAGTACCTTCTGGGAAAGGACAAGAAGCAGGCGAATAAAAGAAGACAAGAAAAGCTATAGGGAGGTGGAAGCCAGCCTCTACCACTTCTCTGCCCCAGCCCAACTTCATGAGGAAGGGCAAAATACTCATAGGAAATGCAGGTGGCCAATTATGATCTCTCCCTCTCCCTCTCCCCCTCCCCCTCCCGCTCTCCCCCTCCCTCCCTCTCCCTCCCCCTCTCCCCACCCCTCTCCCTCTCCTCACCCCTCTCTCTCTCACTCACTTTTGATAATTCAGAGAAGGCATTCCTCTGTAAAATCACAGCCATACTTCACACTGATAAAAAAAAAAATGTACTGCCCGGAAGTGTACAAACTAGCTTCCTCAGCAAAAGACCTCTCCCTCCACTTCTTTTAGCATGAACCCACCTCCTCAATGGAAAGGAGGTGGGACTGCCCAAAGTTGTGGCCTGTGCAGAGGTACAACTAATAGCTTCCTTCCAAGGCGATTCTGTTGTATGAGGAGGGATGGAAACACACAGCAGCGATGGTCACCAACCACCTGCAAGCAACTAGAAAAAAAGCACAGCCAGATCTTGCAGAAACACAACAGGCACCTCCGCCGCAGACGGGTACTTCGGGCACACAGAAGCAGCAGATTTGGATTTAATCTTGACCCACCAGAATGCAACCCACACTCGGGAGTCACCAGAGATTTATAGAAGTCCCAGTCCCCTACTCTACTTGACAGTAGCTGGTGGGGGGGGGGGGGGGGGAGGACCATCAAGGATCCCTCAGACCACATCCGCCACCCCCACTTTCTACACAAACTGTCCTCTGTGAAAAGCTGCTGAGTCGCCTCCCCCAGGAGCCCTCTTCCAGATCACAGCCGCTGGGCTTCTACTCCTCACTCCGCCCCCCCTGGCCTTGGCTTGGCTTCTCTCCCTGGTGCACAACAGCAAACAGCAATTGCTCTCCCCCCCCCCCCCAAACGTGACTGTTCTGTGAGCAAGGAAAGAGAGCACAGGAGGAGGTGGGGGCGAGGAGAGAAGAAAGGAAGAAAACTATCCAGAACGTTAATTAATTGAGGCTTTTGTTCCATTCCTTAACGAGCTTTTAAACAGCAGATTGAGTTACACCACGGATGATAATATCGTACTGAAGCAGTGGAAAGCGAAGCCAAAATCTGGCGCAGCCTGGACTAGGCTTCCCGGCTTCGAAAGAAGGTGCACCAGGGGGCTGGGGTCAGCAGTTCGCCTGGCACCCACGCCCTGCCTACTGCCAGCCACGCTTTTGCCACAGCGGTCAGCCTGAAGGCTCCCCAGACCTGGGGTGAGGTCAAGCTAACAACATGGAATGAGATCGTGGCTGTGTTTCTGGCAGCCCTAAAATCCACAGCCGTTTGAGAACAGCAGCAAAACAGACACACCAAGGGCTCCAGAACCTTTAATACAATGTGAAAGGAGATGCATTTGATTGAAGAACCTCTTGTAGCCAAACGGCTGGTCAGCAGCATGTGGCAGAGAGACAGAGCTGTGATCATTAGCTGATTTTACCAGCATCCACTGCGAGAGGGATAAAGGTTGAGCAAACAGCAAGATGGAAACCCAGTGCACAACTGGATCAGTTATGAGCCTTGCAGCCCGCTCCACCCACTTGCAAACCTTCTGCTTTGACAACCTGTTACAGTACGGCCTTGAAATCACGGGGTACCTCCACGTGGTGACCCCAGAATCTTTATCATAAGTCGCTTCCAGAAGAAGGTATCACTTTCTTCCTTAGTGCAGCCTTTGCTGACCGAGAGAACGAGGTGCTCATTAAGGTTCATTAAGGTTCGTTGGCTGCTTTGGAAAGACAACTGCTTTGGAAAGACAATCTCAGGTAGACCAGGGGTAGTTAACATGAGAGACCACCATGTTCTGCAGTAGGGAAAAGGCTGCAATGAACAGTAGCCAAATCAGAGCATCAAGCTGTGGAGTCCCTCTAGTTTGTATTACATCTCTGGTGGCTTTTGGAAAGCCACTGTCTCTATATCTCAGCTCCTCATTCTACATTAAAGCTACCTCAACGGATGGTGGTTGTGGGAATCCTTGTGAGTCTGTGCAGCTTACACTCAGAATGCTTTCAGATGCTACATAAGAACTTTTAAGAACATAAGAGAAGCCCTGTTGGATCATCCAGTCCAACACTCTGTGTCACACACAAAAAAAAAACCCAGGAGCTGTTTTACTGTTTTATGCAGATTCAGTACACTTGCAAAGCCTTTGCCTCCTAGAAGCAACCCAACCCACAGTGGCAGAGCACTGACATTTCTCATTTCACGGATGTGGAAGAGCAAGACCAGAGTAAAACCATTGCCCATGGCTCTGGAGAGCAGCTGCCAATTTGGATAGGGAGGACTGTGTTTTATGGCCCCCATAACCCCTCCCCTTTTCCTGTTTCTTTTTCTCCTTCCCACTCACTAGCCAACCTACTTTTCTATGACCCCTGCCTTCAGCTTTCTTCCTCCCTGGTAGCTTCTCCTTGGGAAAACTCTGCCCAGTTCCAGCCACCAGGTTGGGTCCAATTGGGCCATAGGAAACCCACAAGGACCTGCAAAGAGCACATCACATTCTTATATACCCCTTTGGCATACTGTTTCCTCTTTTCCTTCCCCTGGCAGCCCCCATATCCTCACCTTTCCCTGTTTCCTTTTCTCTTTCACACCCACCAACCAATTTTTATTTGGCTCCACCTTCAGCTTTGTTATTTATTTACTTCACATTATGCTTTGGTTCTCTGAACAATAAGGACACAAAGAAGTTTACATTGTGTCCTCTCCTCCATTTTCTCCTAACAACCTTGTGAGGTAGGTTAGGCTAAAACCATATTGGCTTCCACGGGGTGGCTATTGTTGAAAAGCAACAAGCCTGTGTGAGTCATGCAAGTGGGGTGCATAGTAGTTTGCCTAGTGGTTGCTGTAGGCCTGGCCCCAATGACTCCTCCCTCAAAGGGCAAAACAGCTCTAGAAAGGGCCCTGCCTCCCATTCCTTTACAACAAAAAGCAAGGCTTGAAGGCTGGCAATACTGTTGTTGTTGCCTAGCAATCCCCCACAACAGCTCTGAGAGGGTGTTCATTTCTTGAAGCTCCATGCAGTCACTGCTTCTATCAGGGCTTTTTTGGTAGAAAAAGGAACTAAATTGCATATGAGGAACTAAATTGCATATGGCAAATTGCAGCAGGAACTAAATTGCATATGAGGCCACACCCCTTGACATCACCATTGTTTCACATTGGGCTTTTTTGTAGAAAAAGACCAGCAGGAACTTATTTGCATATTAGGCCACATCCCCTGAATCCAAGCCAGCTGGAACTGCGTTCCTGTGCATTCCTGCTCAAAAAAAGCCCTGGCTTCTACCGTGGGGGCGTTAATCTCCAGTTTTAATCATTTATTAAAACCTGAAGGGTCCCCCCCCCCCCAGATCTGCAGAAAGGTCATGGACATATTCATATTCCAGCCACCATGTTCAAGCACCCACGGTTGGGGCCATACTGAGAATTAGACACATTCATGTTTTGTCCTGCACCAGCCATGATGAGCCTCCTGTCCTGGGAGCAGGACTCAAAGCCCCACCACAATGCCAACCACCAGACTAGTGTTTCCTTGGGAAGGGATTCTCAGCGGAAATGGATCCAAACGTGGCAGCAGGATCTCTGGTCGCTTCCTGCCATCCATCCAATAGCTGCACTGCTTGGCAGCTGGAGAGGGTTGGTTCTCAGCGGCAAAGAGATCCAGGCACAATGAAGGATGCATGGCAGCTTCCTGAACTCCCATGAATGGTGCGGCTTTTCCTGCTAAGCAGAATTTGGCTAGAAATCAATCCAGCATTTCCCACATCAAATAAGCCTTTTCTTCCAGCCCTTGTATCAACGTTCCTAAGAGGAAGAGACTAAAATCACACCAAATGCACAACAGAAGGGATCTTTGAGATTTCTGGTAGAACCCGAGCGGACCACCTTCCTCAGCACCAAGCGGTTGGTTCCACTGTCATCAATAATGTGACAGAAAATTGAGTTCTCAACTAGCCAACACTCCTCAGTCGACAGGCATGCAGTGAATAGTTTCATTATCCATTTCTACAAGATTAGCCACACAGTATCCTCACGATGGTTGCCAATTTCCAGGCAGGGTCTGGAGTTCTCTCAGAATTACAACTGATCTCCAGACTACAGAGATTAGCACCCCCCCCCCCAGGAGCAAATGGCCACTTTGAAGGGCAGGCTGTATGGTATACCATAGATCCTAGGTCAGGGGTGGTCAACGGTAGCTCTCCAGATGTTTTTTGCCTACAACTCCCATCAGCCCCAGCCATTGGTCATGCTGGCTGGGGCCAATGGGAGTTGTAGGCAAAAAACATCTGGAGAGCTACCATTGACCACCCCTGACCCTCCCCCCAGATTCTCTGCTCCACAGGTTCTGCCCCCAAATCTCCAGGAATTTCCCATGCCAGAACTGACAACCCTATCTGACACAGCACACCAGATACTTAACCCTCCTCTCACTAAAAGGCCTGCCCCCACTGGGAGGCTGGGCCTGTTTTTCTGGCCACCTCCATCCAGGCCCTCCTGTCATACAAGGAAGTTCTAGGAAGCTGGGGGGGGGGGGGCATTTTCCTGCCTCCAGCCTCTATCTCTGATCTTCAGTCAAGATCAGCGGGGATGTTTTGGGAAGGGAGGGTATCACTTTGATTCCTCACTTCCTCTACCAACTCCCAGCAGCCCAATTTCACTCTGTGGACGAAACAGCCTATTCCAAATCGCACCCTTCATGAACCAAGAGGCCTCCGTAGGATTCTGCCCAAGGCTCTCTTGAATCTGTCTCCTGGCCACTTCACAAGAATGTTTGGCTGATTGGGGTTGTGCATTCCACCCTTCAGCTCCCACCCCCCAACCCACTCTCTTCACTTGGTCCTTGCCCTCTCCTCAGAAAGGCAAGGGGGTTTAAATATAAAGCCAAGAAACGGTTATCCTTGCTCATTTTCGGTGAATCCAGCCAGCTGCTCAGCGCTACAGAGTTCTTCTAAGAGTTTCTCCAAGTGAAGTTTATTGCTCAATCCCTGTGAAATATTACTGGGATCAAAGATGGCAGAAATGAACCAATAACCCAGGATATGAGAACTTAAACAGTCCTGGCAGACCAGACTAAAAAAGCCATCTAGTCATTTATTTTGCTCCCTATAAGCGACCAAGCAGGCACCCCTGAGAACTTAGAAACCGCCATTACTCCCCAAATCTGCTTTTGGCTTCAAATATGGGGATTCTATTTTGCTGCAATGGCTGACAACCACCAATAGCCTTGCTGCCTTCTATATATTTTTCCGAGGTGTATTTAAAGAGCTGCTCTTCCTCCCCCCCCCCCCAATCAAAAAGTGGAATGGGCATGCCCAAGGAAAGTTTTGTGTTTAGCTCAAACTCCCAGGACACAATTGCACAACCAAATATCCTTATAAGAAGCATCTGCCTTGAATTTCTCATAGCTCTTTGGCAAAGGTCTGAGACCTGGACGCAGAAGGATTTATTGAATACATTTATTCAAACTGGATCATGAACATCTTTCAGCAGCCCTGACAACACCTTCCCATTACCCAACTTTTAAAAACACACACACTTAAATTCAATCTCTCTTTTGGGGAGGGGGGAATACCTTTGTTTTATTGTTTGAGAGGGTCTTTCTCTTATTTGCAAGGCAGGGGACAGGGAGGGGGGGGAATCCTTCACCAATAGCTTGATCAGCATTTTCAAAGCACTAAAGTCATTTTCCCGGATACAAAAGATTCGCATAATCATATCTCCCCCAGCAGTTCAGTCTATGATATAGACACACTGGCTTAAATACACATGTATTAAACACCCAGAAGGTTTAACGACATTCTCCCCGGCCTTCAAAGCTGCTCTCTGGGGGTTCAAAGGCCAAAGACACAGGCTGGAAACGAAACACTTTTTTTAAACTTTCCTATTGTTACCCACTAAGCTCTTAGTACTGGAAGAGGGATGAATCTGGAAGTCTGGCATTGTGTCGGCTGTGCTGGTACCTTGGGAGGAAATTTGGCAAAGAGGACAACTGGATGATGGGCTGGGCAGAAAACACCAATCCATCCAGTCACCCACCCATCTATCCAGCAATGCAGGCTTCAGAATGGCCCTTCCCTTGGGCCAAGCAAAATGGACTCCAGGCAATCAAGCCAGGTCAACTGGAAGACAGTTGGCTTCCCCCCCCCCCTTTCCCAGTCATCCCTCTGTGGTGAGAGCAGCAGCCATTTCTGTCCTCTAGAACCCCAGTGGACTCATTTGCAAGGCAGGGGAGAGGAGGGGGGGATCCTCCCTTAAGTCCCCTGGGAAAACATGCAGAAACACTCTAGATGGCAAGTGGCCACACACCAGCCTCAGCCCAGCATCAAGCCCGTCCTACTACATGAAGCGGAAGAGACAGACAGCCGTCCAGAAACAGTGAAGGTTTAACATTTTGCTCAGTTCACGGGGTGGAGGGGGGTGGGGTGCTATTTTCCATTTCTAGTATATATGCTCCCAGCTCCTACCCTGTGTCTCCGGCAAAGTCTCTGAAAAATTCGTAGTTAATAAATAACCCCTTTCCCGATTACTCATTCCTGGCCTCGCAGTAGATGGCTGCCAAAACCGTAGAATTCCACCTTCTCCCCCCCCCCCCTCCCCAATTCCTGATTTGGACTCCCGCAAGCAACTTCCTCAAGGGGCAGAACTCCCATTTCAATTAGCATTAGGCTAATGAAATATCTCAGCGCTTTCACCCCGTCCACACTTCTCTCTCCCCTCTGATCGAGTAGTATCTTTTCGTGAAAGCACCGCCACCAATGCAGAGATCTGGACGGAGATGGATTTTTTTTTTTTTTAAAGATACATGTGATTACAATGTAGATGGGCGAAGGCGGGACGTGGGGGGGGGGGCAAAAGAGGGTGGTCTCTAGGGCTAATAGGATTTCACACAGGCTTTCACATGGGGTTTAACCACCAGTATCTCCCAAGAGGGAGAAAGCTGCCCAGAGTTGATTTTCTGGATAAACAAGCACACAAGCAGGGGGGGGGGGGGGGACTCCACTAAAAATATCTCTGTTTCAACAACCCTCACCCCAGCGGCTCTGAGATCAAAACATGCCAAAGGGAAGACAACTCAGCATCAGGGGGGCTGCCCAAGGGAGGGGAGGGGGGAATGTAACATTCTCAGCCTGAAGAAGAGGTCTCTCTCTCTGGCGCGCGCTCTGGCTCTCTGTGTCCTATTTCCCAAAGATATGCTTAAAGGAGAAGGTGCCAGGATTTTTTTCTAAAAACGGCGAGGGCGCAGATGGGAGGGTTCGAGCCCGGAGAAAGGGAGAGAAATCCCAACCTGGAAGGCCTGTCAATCTTCCCCTTCCCCCCAAAGAGCGAGCGACCCTCGCACAGTTCAAGCAAAGGGGGGGGGGGTATTCACGACCTCTCCCACAAGAGAGGCTGCCAACAAATCCTCCTTGACTTCCAAGCTCTCGCCAGTCTTCCTAACTGTTGCTTTTTCCAACAGAGGGAGGGGGGAGGGAGGCGATGATTGCCCCCTCTTCCTGCTGCACGATTCCCGAAGAGAGGCGAGGGGGAGAGCCGCAGTGTGCAGCGCTGAAGCCCCGTGCGCCCCCCTCCCCCCCCCCGCCCCGGGATAGGCACCTGATCCACCCCAGGCCCCCCTGCCGAGGGGGGCTCCCCTCCGCCCCCACGTCCCTCTGGGTGGCCCCGGCGCCTTGGGCACCGCGGGGAGGAGGAGAGGGGAGGCAGCCAAGAGGCGACTTACATGGCGATGATGTTCCTGGAGACGTCGGTGATGTTGACGATGCCGGCGCTGGCGTTGCCGTTGCCGGTGGCCGAGTCCTGGCCCTCCAAAAGGGGGAAGAAGGTGCCATCGTCCAGATTGGTGCAGGCGATCTCGGTCTTGTTGCAGGCGCAGTTGGCCGGGCAAGCCCAGGCGGAGCCCCAGCCCGAGTAGTCCCCCCAAAGGCTCCAGAGGAAGAAAACGTTCCACAAGCGACATTTGGCCGGGCACGAGAGTAAGCCATCCATCTCCGGCGCGCGGGGGCTGGAGGATCCCGACGAGGGGGGGAGAGGGGAGGGGAGGGGTGGGGAGGGGCGGGGGGGAGGACGCGGTGGCAGGAGAGGAGGGGGGGAGCGAAGGGCGGGAGGGGGCGCAAAGAGACCGGCCTCCCCCCCTCGCCTCAAGCCAGCAGCGGGCGCCCCCCGTCTCCTGCCGTCGAGGCGAGCATGGCGCGGCCAGCGGATCCCCCCCGGCAGGCTCAGAGGCGCAGCAGCGGCGTCCCGGGCATCGTCCGCCGGGCGGCTGGAGCTCGCAGAGCGGGGTGCCTCCAAGAGCCGCCGCCGCCGCCGCTGCTCGCCGAGAGACTGGGGAGGAGAAGAGGAGCGCAGCGGAAGATGGAGCAGGGGGGAGGAGGGAGAGGGAGGAGGAGAGAGCGGGCGGGCGGGCGGGCGGAGGGGCAGGGGAGCAGCACCACTAGCAGCAGCGGCGGCGGCGGCGGCGGCGGCTCCTCTCGCCAGTCTCCAGCTCGGGCTCTCGCCGCCTGCCGGCTTCCCTTCCCTCTCGCTCTCGCTCGGCGTCCCCGCGTCCCACCCCCTACTGGGCAGATGGGAAACTGAAGCACCTGCCAGAGGGCGGGCAGGAGGGAGGCTCAGGCGACAGGGGGCGCTCTACCGGCCAGCCCGGCTTCCCCTGCTGCCGCCGCCGCCGCCGCCGCCGGCCCTCCCCACGCCCAGCCAGCCGCTGCTGCAGAAGATGCAGGCAAAAGCTGAGCTCCCCGCCCGGGAGGGGAAGCCTCGGCGCCGCCGCCGCCGCTAGTGGTGGTGCTGCTGCAGCTGCAGCTGCCGGCCGAGCAACCGAGAGCGCCAGGGCTTCCCTCCCCCCCCCCCAGCTGCGCACGACGCCCCCCTCCCCCGCTCGGAGCCAGAGGGCGACGGGGGGAGGAGGCGCCTCGTCGGGAGCCGGGATCTCGCCGCCGGCCTCCCCTCCCCTCCCCCGCAGCCTCTCGGGAGACTCCCCAGGGACTTGCTCCCGAGGAAAAGCGCCCCTCGGATCGGGCCGGGCGGCGCGCGAGAAAAAGTTCCCACGGTCGGGGCTGCCCCCGAGGGAAGGGAGGAGGGGAGGCCGCTGGAGAGAGGGGAGGGGCGGGGGGCAGTGCGGTGTAGCGGTGAAGTGGGACTCTTTCTCTGGAAGCACCGGGTTTGATGCCCCCCGCTCCTCCCCCCGCTTGCACCTGCTGGAACGGCCTTGGGTCAGCCAGAGCTCTGGCAGAGGTTGTCCTTGAAAGGGCAGCTGCTGGGAGAGCTCTCTCAGCCCCGCCCGCCTCACAGGGGTGTCTGTTGCGGGGGGAGGGGGCAGAAGATAGAGAAGATTGGGAGCCGCTCTGAGTCTGGTTCAGAGAGAAGGGCGGGGTATAAAGCTGCAATTCTTCTTCTTTTTCTCTTGCAGTGACCTCTCTCTCTCCCACCCCTCTCACCGGTCCTTTATTCCTGTAACCGGGAAAGAAGGGGGTGGGGGTTGCGGGGCGTGGAGGGAGGAGAAGGGGCAGAAAGAAGCCCTCTCCCTGCATTTTATTTTGGCGCCCCCCTCCCCTTAAAAACCCCCAAGCTGCCGGGGAAGAAGAGAAGAGGAGGAAGAAAAGGTTTAGGGGGGGGGGGAGAGCTAGGGTAGAAATGGGCTATCTTGTCAGTTACTGGGGTGTGGGGGAGCAATCTGGCCTTGTAGCTCTTGCTTGGAAGCAGATTTTGCAAGCCTGCGTGCCAAACCGAGCTGTGTGTGTGTGTGTGTGTGTGTGAAAAGCAGAAAGAAAGGAGCGAGCGGTGTGTGCGTTTGAAGGGCTGCTCTCAGGGAGCCGGAATGGCATCAGGAGATGTGCGTGTGTGTGTGTGGATGTGTGAGCCCGCTGAACAGAGCAGCGAATTAAGATGCAGGGCGCATTTTTGGGCCGGCAGAAACCCAGGCAGATCAGAGCCCTCCTTAATTTGCTTCTCTATGGTGCTTTGCCTTGCGCGCCTCTTCCTCCACCCCCCCTTCTCTTTTAATAGTCTCTTGTTTCTGCTCCTTTGCACACAGACACGTCCTGATAAAAGAGTGGCATTTCAGCCTCTAGCAGGACCGGAGAGCCTTCAAGGGGTCCTCTTCCAACTCTTCACATTCTGGACAGTGGGGGTGTGGAAGAATTATTGGGGTGGGAAAGGGGGGGTGGTGGTAGGGGGAGGCTGAGTTCTATGCCACCCTTCTTTCCAAAGGGTTTGATAGCCAAAGATGCCCTGAAAGGACTGGGTTTTGGAAAAGGAGGCTGGTTGCTGCATTTCTGGCTTCTGTTTCTGACTGGAAAGAGAGCAACCTGGCACAGTGAATCCTACAGAGATGCAACGCGCACCCTCTTCAGGAGATGCTTCTCTCTCACCCCTTGCTGTGTTTTCTGACTGCTGAGCATGATTCCTTAGTGGAAGGAAGCACACCCAGAACAGTGACTCCTACAGAGACGCAACGGGCATCCTATCTGGAGGGTGCAGAATTCAGCTGCATCAGGGATAAGCTAATTTCACTTGCAAGAGAAAGAAGAATTGCACATTAACACGACAGAAGTCAGGCCGGAGCATTAAATCATGCAGAGCTGTGACAGACGGCTTGGTGATTTGGGCTCAGAGGAACTTTTCATTAATTAATTGCTTAGTTTAACACAAAGAGTGGGCATTACCACTCTAGGGTCAGAGCTGCCAAAACGGAACTTCTGTGTGTGTATGGGCTGTCAAGGCAGTCGTTGACTTACGGTGATCCCAGCAAGGGGCTTTCAAGGCAAGGGAGAAGCAGAGGTGGATGACCATGGCCTTCCTCTGCAGAGTCTTCCCCAGTGGTCTTCCATCCAAGTACTGACCCTGCTTAGTCTGTAATCCTATGTACAAAGGTAAAGGTAGTCCCCTGCGCAAGCACCAGTCGTTTCCAACTCTGGGGTGACATCACATCATGACATTTTCACGGCAGACTTTTTACGGGGTGGTTTGCCATCGCCTTCCCCAGTCATCCACACATCCCCCCCAGCAAGCTGGGGACTCATTTTACTGACCTCGGAAGGATGGAAGGCTGAGTCAACCTGGAGCTGGCTACCTGAACACACCTTCCGCCGCCGAGATCAAACTCAGGTCATGAGCAGAGCTTGGACTGCAACACTGCAGCTGACCACTCTGCGCCTATGCACTCGAAAGTAAATCTGACTGGTTTCTGGAAATTTACTGTCTCCGTCTATGAAGGTTTTACGGAGCTATTGTGGCTAATGGGAAAAGGGGGGAAGGCTCGTCATGCCTTCAGTAGAGGCTAAATTGGTGGCAACAGGCAGTTGGAGCTGTTCATGCCATGAAGGCAAACGGCATCACAAGGTAACTAACATCGCATTAAGCCTCTACTGAAGGTGAAGAATATTTTCTTTTCTCCAGGTGGTTGGCAACCTTGAGTGCTAGGAATCAACAGGGGAGGATGTTGCTTCACTCAAAGATTTCCCGCAGTCATCTTGAGATGCCTCCCAGACTCCAGTGGAGACCACAAAATGGAGGAGACAACATCAAGGTTTATTCCCGGTCAATTTATTTGGGAGACAGTCCCATCAAGAGACAGTTTGTTGCAGAGGCTAGTGTGTCAGCTAGGATCTGAGAGATTTCAGGTTTGAATCCAACCTCTGTTTCTGGAATCTTTCTGAGGGACCTTGGGTAGTCACTTTATTTATTTAATTCCATTTATATCCCGCCCTCCCCGCCGAAGCGGGCTCAGGGCGGCTTACATATTAAGAACATAAGAGAAGCCATGTTGGATCAGGCCAATGGCTCATCCAGTCCAAGACTCTGTGTCACACAGTGGCCAATATATATGTGTGTGTGTGTGTATACACACACACACATATACACACACACACACACATATATATACATACATACATACTGTGGCTAATAACCACTGATGGACCTCTGCTCCATATTTTTATCCAATCCATATTTATCCAATCCATATTTTTATTCATGCATATGCATGGGCATAACATATAATAAATAAGATAAAAACCATAAAACAATTTAACAACCATAACGCATAAAAATTTGCATTTCTACATTTCGGTGCTATGATCTTACAATCAGATTTATGTTTTCTATAGGCGAGTCCTTTCTGCTGCTGCTATAAAGCAGCTTGCAAGAGGTGGAACGGATGTTTCCTGAGAACTGTAATGGCCAGCAAGTTTTGCAAATGGCTGGTGGAAGAGTGCAGTCTTACAGACCCTGTGGAACTGTATGAGCTCTCGCAGGGCCCTAACTTCTTCCGACAACTCATTCCACCACTGTGGGGCCACCACAGAGAAGGCCCTGGCCTTAGTTGTCATGAGCCTGGCTTCCTTAGGGCCGGGGATTGAGAGGAGATTTTGTGACCCTGACGAAAGTGCTCTACGAGCTACATTTGGGGAAAGGCAGTCCCTAAGATATGCAGGTCCCTAGCCATATAGGGCCTTAAAAGTAAGAACCAGCACCTTGAAATGAACCCAATATGCAATAGGCAACAAGTGCAGTGCCTTCAGCCCAAGCTGAATATGCTCCTGTAAGGGAAGGCCCAATGGCAACCTGGCTGCCGTGTTCTGCACTAGTTGAAGCTTCTGGGTTTGAGACAAGGGCAGTCCCGTGTAGAGGGCATTTCAGTAATCCAATCTTGAGGTGACTGTGGCGTGGATCACTGTTGGCAAGTCGTTGCGTTCGAGGTAGGAGACCAACTGTCTTACCAGCCGAAAGTGATAAAAGGCTGATCTGGCTGTGGCTGCCTCCATATTTTAGCCTCATCTCCCTCATAGGGTTGTTGTGAGGTTAAAGCCAAAGAGGAGAATGAGGTAAACTGCTTTGGGTTTCCACTGGAGGAAATGGTGAGATATAAATGAAGTAAATTGGAACCTGCTTCTAAGCAAAAATATATATGATCAGGATGCAGGTGATGGTCAGTTTCACCTGCTGTGGGGGCAAGGCAGCCAAATGCCAGTTCAATAAAGGAAAGGGGGAGTTCCCTTGTGGGGCTCCCACAGGCAGAAATCTGTCAGATGTTGTTTTTCCTTGCAAAAAGGTGCAGCGAGGAGGAAACTTCACCCACTTCATTCCTGCCCAAGCAGCTGCTCAAGACAGAGCTTGGATATCTTGGTTGCATTTTTTTTACCACGAGGTGTTTTGAAAGTCACAAACTGACATTTCTCTCAAGTTCCAGTTCCAAAAGCTCATTCCAAGGCTCCCCATTAGAACGTGTCGTGTGACAAAATATTATGAAAGTTTGGGAAGCTCAAGGTGCAGCAGACACTTGGCAAAGCTGCCCAATTGAGTTTGCAAGCCAGGGAAGCGTTTCTGCGCCACCCAAAACAGACGGAAGAAAGTGAACAGGAAGAGGGAGAGAGGTGACCTCTTTCATTTTGGCTCCACATAAACCAAAGAGTTCCTTCCCATAGCTGCAGTCCTGGGGGGCCAGGGGGTCATAGCCACTACAATGGGGCTCTGCCTACATGCTTCTGAGATGTGTCCAGGTGCAAGAGAAGGGGCTGCAAGATCCAAAAAGGAAGTACAAGAGTCAAGGAGACTTTGGCAGGAAACGCAGGTCCTCTCAGGGAAAGGTCAAGGACATGAGAAAAACACTGATCAATCGGAACAAAGGCTCGGAGCAGGTGCAGAGGAGAGCGATTGGGAGGATCGGGGGGCCTGGAGACCAAGCCCTATAAGGAAAGGCTGGGGACTTGGGAATGTTCAGTCAGGAGAAGAGGAGGGTGAGAGAGGATAGGATGGCTCTCTTGAAGGATTTGAAGGGCTGCCACTTAGAGGAGGGCAGGGAGCTGTTCCTGTTGGCAGCAGAGGAGAGGGCTCACAATAATGGGTTTAAATTAAGAGTGGGAAAATACCAGCTGGATATTAGGGAAAAGGTTTTTTACAGTCAGAGTTATTCAGCAGTGGAATCAGCTCCCTTGGGAGGTGGGGAACATCCTCTCAGTGGCAGTCTTTAAGCAGCAGCTTGTCGAACACTTGTCAGGGACTCTCCAGGCCAAGGGTGGCCAGACTGTGACTCAGGAGCCTCATGTAGTTTCCTTCCTCCCTTGTCTTCCAGCTCTTAAGCATCTGATGTTTATTCGATGTGGTTCTTATGTCAAGCAAGTTTGGTCACCTCTGCTCTAGAGCAGGGGGTTGGCCTAGATGACCTCCATGTCCCCTTCCAACTCTCTGATTCTTGAATCGTACAGTCCTATACAGGCTCCTATCAACAGCAGGTAAATGTTTAAAAAGTGTTTATTATTCCTCACTTTTGTCCCCAACAGGACACCATCCTTCCCATCCCCATTTTATCCTCACACCAACCCTATGAGGTAGGTGAGTGAGAGAATGTGCAAAGCAAGGGCATAAGAACATAAGAGAAGCCATGTTGGATCAGGCCAATGGGCAATCCAGGCCAACGCTCTGTGTCACACAGTGGCCAAAACCCCCAGGTGCCATCAGGAGCTCCATCAGTGGAGCCAGGACACTAGAAGCCCTCCCACTGTCGCCTCTCCCAAGCCCCGCTGCCTCAGACACAGAGTTCCAACAATACGTTGTCCTTCACCAAGGCTTCCATGGCAGAATGGGGATTCAAGCCTGGGTCTCCCTGATCCTACTCCCAGCAATGTCACCACTACACTAAACTGGCTATCTATGAGACTTTCTCCCAAAATAAGTTTGTTGTTGCCCGCTCTAGGGCTCCAGGGTGGAATTCTAGCTGGAGCTCCTTTGCATATTAGGCCACACCCCCTGATGTAGCCAGTCCTCCAAGAGCTTGCAAGGCTCTTTTTTGTAAGCTTTTAGAGGACTGGCTACATCAGGGGGTGTGGCCTAATATGTAAAGGCGCTCCTGCTAGAATTCCATTGCTGTGACTGCACTCCCTGGGTGGGGCTGAGGGCTCTCACAGCAGCTGCCCTTTCAAGGACAACCTCTGCCAGAGCTATGGCTGACCCAAGGCCATGCCAGCAGCTGCAAGTGGAGGAGTGGGGAATCAAACCTGGTTCTCCCAGATAAGAGTCTGCGCACTTAACCGCTACACCAAACTGACTCTCTGTGAGGCTGGTTAGGCTGAGAGTGTGTGATTGGCTGAAGGTCACCCAGCGGGCTTCCAGGGCAGAGCAGGGATTTGAACCTGAGTTTAAAAGTATGAGGTCGTGGATGATGAGCAAAAGCCCTTTACCTGGGACCCTGGGGAGCCACACCCAATTAGAGTGGGCAGTTCCAGCCATGATGGGCACCCACAGTCTGACTCAGTACGAGTCAGCATCATTTAGGATGGGGCCGTGGCTCAATAGTGGAGCCTCCGCTCTGCATGTAGAAAGTCCCCGGTTGAGTTCCAAGCATCTTCAGTTCCCTGAAGGATCAGGTGCCAGTGATGTGAAAGACTTCTTCTGGAGACCCACTGCCCAGTCGTACACGATACTGGCCTTTTGAGACCAGTGGTAGGATCCAACCTGAGGCAGCTTCGTGTGTATCTCTGAGATCAATGCATGGAAGTGGGAGGTTAGCTGATTGCTTCAGAGCTGCGCAAGAAGGTTGCGGATCTCTTTCCAGACTGGCCAAAGGGAGAAATGCCCTTTCAAAGCATCTCCCTGTTTCCTCTGAAGTCCCCCGTTCATGGATAGCACCAGAGTTCAGTCAAGTACCTGCTGGAGCCCATATTTATTTAAGACAGGGGTGTCAAACTCATTTGTTGCAAGGGCCGGATGTGAAGTAAATGAGACCTTGTTGGGGCAGGCCGTCTGCATCATAAACTGTAATGCCAGGTAGCAGAGAGGAAGAAGATATTGGATTTATATCCCTCCCTCCGCTCCGAAAAGTCTCAGAGCGGCTCACAATCTCCTTTCCCTTCCTCCCCCACAACAGACCCCCTGTGCGGTGGGTGGGACTGGTGAGGGCTCTCACAGCAGCTGCCCTTTCAAGGACAACCTCTGCCAGAGCTATGGCTAATCCAAGGCCATTCCAGCAGGTGCAAGTGGGGGAGTGGGGAATCAAACCCGGTTCTCCCAGATAAGAGTCCGCGCTCTTAACCGCTACACCAAGCTGGCTCTCTGTGAGGCTGGTTAGGCTGAAAGAGTGTGATTGGCTGAAGGTCACCCAGTGGGCTTCCAGGGCAGAGCAGGGATTTGAACCTGAGTCTCCCAGAGCCCAACCATGCTGGGTCTCATGACAGACTGGGCTTCTGTACAAAGGAGTGTTCTTTGGTTCACCAGCCCCATCAACCTTTCCTGTGAAAGATCCTTTACCCGCAGATGAAAATGCGATGCCTGATGCCAGAGTGGAGCATTGATCTATCTATGTCGCTCCACAATCTGGCTGGCAGAATAAAGACCTGCTGCTCTTGTGCCTTCTGTCTGGACATGACAAGGATCAAGCCCAAGTCTTCCTGCATGCAAAGGGAGCACTCTCCCACTGAGCCACAGTCTCTCCTCTGGTTCAATGTTCCCCAAATGCCCTCCCCAAAAAACTGAAGCCAACCTCAATCCAGCTGCAGATAAGAAATGCTTCTGCATTCTCTGTGCCTGCGTGAATGTGCGCGCATGTGTCTCAAACACCCCCTCCCTCGCACATTCTGTGTCTGACGAGGCTTTTGGATTTAAAGCAAATCAGCCCCCTTCTCTCGTCCCTTTGGAAAGCAAAGCAAGGCACGTGCCAAGGAGCAGGAGGGGAAGCGGCCAAACAAGCCTTCTTTAATCGTGACAGCAAAATGAAACGGAGGAGCAGATCTCTCCTTGATAGGTCGGGGCTGAGACACCAGGAATGGGAGGGAAAGGCAAGTTCAGCTTGGACAACCCAACAAAGGGAGAAAGGGGACGCTAACCCAGGCTGTTGCTCTGGGACTACAGATTCAATTTGCATGCAGAAGCAGTTCTGGACGGAGGGGCTGGCTGTAACAGCTGTGGGAAAGCCAGCCTTATGGTGGGAAAACAGGAGAAAAGCATCCACCCTGCAACTTAACAATGCATGCGGAGCCTCCTGGATTCCCACACACGCTCCCTCGAAGCAGAGGTCTGCACACCAGGCTTGCAAAGGGTACCGTGTGTTTATTGTGTGTGCAAATGTAATGGTCTTTGAAACTGCATTTATTGATGACATTTAAAAATAAGACATCTGTTCACACTCTAAGAGCCCCGTGGCGCAGAGTGTTAAAGGTGCAGTACCGCAGTCCTAAGCTCTGCTCACGACCTGAGTTCGATCCCTGGCGGAAGCTGGGTTTTCAGGTAGCTGGCTTGAGGTTGACTCAGCCTTCCAAGGTTGGTAAAATAAGTCCCCAGCTTGCTGGGGGGAAAGTGTAGAGGATTGGGGAAGGCAATGGCAAACCACCCCGTAAAAAGTCTGCTGTGAAAACGTTGTGAAAGCAACATCACCCCAGAGTCGGAAGCGACTGGTGCTTGCACAGGGGACCTTACCTTTCCTTTCCTTTTCCATTCACACTCTGGCTTTTTCTGACTCACCTTAAAGCTTCTTTAGAGATACACTTGGCTGTAGCATGTCCATGTAATAACCAAAAGCTAAGAAATAATTCCTTCCACCCCCTTCAAACTATTGCTTTATTCATTAAGTACTTCATGCAGATTTAATCAATGGCTTAACAAATGAACTTTGTATGATCATCCTGTAATTGAATGGCAGCGCTACTTTTCACTGTAGCATGAGCAAGGGAATTTTGGCAAGGCCACCCCTTCTTGTCAAATGGCACCTACAAAAATCCCCTGGTAGGTGTCTGGTTATCCTAAAAAGAAGGAAAAAGACAAAATATACTCTCCACTTCCACAAGCAGTGAGACGCTTGTGTTGGGTGCACTACCAGTGGTCTTTCCTTGACAAAATCTAATCCTGCTAGGATCACCTCCAGGCTGGACTACTGAAGTGTGCTGCACAGGGACTGTCCTTGAAGACTGTTTAAAAGTTTCTGTTGGCACAAAAATCCAGCAGTGAGATTGCTAACTTCCATCAGCTACTGGTAATATCTTCTGATAGTTTTAAAAGCACTGTATTGGTTGCCTATCTACAAATGTACAATTCAAAGCTGATGACCCTTAAAAGCCCTAAACAGTCTGGAGTATAGATACTTAAATGACTACTTGCTCCTGTGAGAGAACCTTCTCATCAGTGAAGACTGCCACATGTCCTCATCTTCAGAGATAAGGTGTGTGGGCCTTCTTTGTGGTGGCACTGGAACTCTCTGGAACTCCTTTCCCCCAGCTGCTCTTCTGGAACCTCTGGAAACTTCCTTTCCATAGCTGTTCTCTTGTCATATAACCTATCTCATTTTAGATTAAAATCTGTCCAACCAGTTTTTGTGTTGATTTGTGTCCCACATAATTTTACTCCTTTTGCTAGCTGGGGCTTCAATTCTTGTTATTGCAGTTTGAACCAGGCCTTGACTTCAGCAGGAGCTCACAGGAGAGCAGTTCCTGAACCTTTCCGAGGGTTCCCCCTCCTCCTCCCCACCTACCTGGTCCATTGAATAGGAGGTGCAGCTGCATAACAATTCCTGGATTAGGAGAGCAGACAGCCACCCACACACCTGAAGCTTTGCCATGCCCCCAGCAGCCCTCATTAACCCCTGGAGAAGCCCACACCACCCTTTCTCCACTTATGTGATTTTTGATAGTGGGTGGCTTGCTGGCCTTTTGATTGGGGGGGTGGCCAAGGAGAGCCCCAGGTGAGTGAGGCCTGCTTGTGTTGGCTGGCTCTCCAGCCAGCCCAAGCAGGTCTTGCTTGCCCGGGGCTCTCCTTTTTGCATTGGGTTGCTTTTGGCTGGTGGGACAGCATATGCTAATGAGTTATGCTAATGAGCTCCACCAGCTATTTGTCTACAAAACAATCCCTGGACTGAACAATATTCTATTGACTGGAAGCTGCCTGAGATTTTATTGTTTGTTTCTATTTGTATCCCGCCCTCTCTTGCGAACAGACTCGGGGTGGCTTAGATACCACAGGACTGGGAATTAGAAGACTGGACATTTTTTTCCCAAAGTAAAAGAGGTTTGGAGGCTGTGCTCTTGGACTGACTTTCCTTTGAATGCAAGAGCAACCGAGAGTTCATATTTGCTGAGTTGAAACAGAAGAAGCTGAGGGCAACGTCCACCACTGCAACAGCGGATGCTCAGGGCAAGAGAGAGCTTTTGCCCTTCTGCAAGCTGCTAGATTGGACTCCAGGAGCACCTTAGAGAATGAACATGCCCCCCGACCCTGGTGGGTCTCTAAGAGGTCCCTGGATGCAAATCTCACTGTTCTAGTGCAGACCACGAAGACTACCCTCTGCAACCGCTCTCCAAAGACACTTTTCACCCAATGTGCAGCTCCTTCTCTCTGTTCGCCTGCAAAACTGCTGTTTCTTTGTCCACAATCACATAGTCTTCATTTCGTCTTATTGTATTTATATCCCGCCCTCCCCACCGAAGCAGGGCTCACAGCATAAAATCACAAACCAACACTGGATCAAAACAATACAAAATTACATTACATATAAAACACATTATGTGATTAAAACAATCGCATTCATTCGGAGCTAATCTCTTTTGGTAATACCTATTTCTCCAGTGGCGACGGTACTGTAGAGATATTTCGTGTCCTGTATGGCAAGAGCCAGTCTGGTGTAGTGGTTAGGAGCGCAGGCTCTTATCTGGGAGAACCGGGTTTGATTCCCCACTCCTCCACATGCAGCTGCTGGCACGACCTTGGGTCAGTCACAAGTTCTTTCAGAACTGCTCTTGGGAGAGGAAGGCAAGGCAATTGTAAACGGCTCTTGATAGTCCAAGAGAAGGGCGGGGTATAAATCCAATCTCTTCTTCCTCTGCCCTGACCTGAAGGAGAGACACCTCCTCCGAGTTCTTTTTCAAGCGATCAGAGGAACCTTTCCTGACAACACAGCCAATGCCAGCCTACCCCGACATCTGCCAATGCCCAGGCTTCTGCCGGGGGGGGGGGAGGGCTGCCACCACCCCACCCACTCACCTGCAGGGCCATAGCCAGGATTTCAAATTTGGGGGGCCACAGGCAGGGTTTTTTCTTTAGAGGGGCCGGGCTCTTTGCGCTGAAGCCAAATCCCCCCAAGTTCCCCCGGAGGATCAGCCGCTTAGTGACTGTGATGCACTGCCCAGTTTCAACCAGGCACCCCAGTAAAGCCAGCAGGGAAAGGTCTCTCCGATCTTTCTTCGCTTCCCCAGCCAGTCTGCAAGGGCAGTTTAAAGAAAGACCGAGGAGAAATATCTCCACTGTAACCCATGGGCCCATAGGATACAATGGAGAGATTGGGCCACTGCTGTGGTGTGACACTAGAAAAAGGAGTTTAAACTTTAAACCCCTGCGGGGAGAGTTCCATTAGACAACCCTGCAGTTCTATGGGATCTGCTGTGGTGCCTGGTTGAAGCCGGGCAGTGCAGCAGAGCTGTCAAACCTGATTGGAGGAGCCATAAAGGGAGAATGGGTTTGATTGGAGGGCTCTGGATCCCCCAGACTCCCCCCCTCAGTAGCTAAGGGACTGCTCACCTGCCCTGTGGCCCATCTGTTTGTTGCAAACGTCACCCAGGCTCTCAGCTGTATGCTCCCGGGGAAGGAAAGGGGTAGAAGAAGAAGAAGATATTGGATTTACATCCCGCCCTCCACTCTGAAGAGTCTCAGAGCAGCTCACAATCTCCTTTCCCTTTCTCCCCCACAACAGACACCCTGTGAGGTGGGTGGGGCTGGAGAGGGCTCTCACAGCAGCTGCCCTTTCAAGGACAACCTCTGCCACAGCTATGGCTGACCCAAGGCCATTCCAGCAGGTGCAAGTGGAGGAGTGGGGAATCAAACCCGGTTCTCCCAGATAAGAGTCCGCACACTTAACCACTACACCAAACTGGCTCTCCAAGTAAGTAAGTGGGAGGAGGACAGATGGCTAGTCAGGGAGGGGTGAGGAGGGGGGCACAGCAGGAAGCTTTGGAGAGGAGGGGCCCCCAGGGCACGCTCTGCACAGGGCCCACTGAAACCTGGAACCGGCCCTGCCTCACAAGTAGCTCCTGAAGAAATATCCATGGCCATTTTTTTAAAAAGAAAACAACCCTGCCATTCTGTTCTCCCTGATCCTGCTTCTAGGAATATATAAATGCATCGTTTTTCATAATGTCATGCATATATGTTGTGTTTTTAACCTCCCTTTCTATTCTGTTAATTTCTTTTATGCCAATTTTACAGCCCTTTATGCCCCTTAAAGGTCAAAAGCAGAGCTTTGCATTAAGCACAGAAACACATTTGAAGCCTGCATAGACGCTGCTGCAGTGGCTCCGTCGGATCGCTCTGCAATGGCTCCAGGCTCAGCAGTCACATTTTGGAGTGATAGATCCTTGAATTTTCTTCAAGGGTGTTCAGAGCGTGTGTTCTCCCATGAGGCTGTTGCGGGCGTGCTGGAAAGACAGGGCAAGCGCTATGGATTTCATCTTCCCAAGGGTCCCCACTTAGGTTTTGAGAAAGAGGCACGACTCTCACCCCTCGTGGTTGTGATATGCTTGGGAGTACAAGCACAATGGCTGCTGAAATCTCAGAAGCCAGAGAAGTTGCTGGGTAAAACTTGAGAGGTCAGGAAATGGGTGCCCTTCTTGACTCACCTTCTCTGGGACTACAGAAGCAGCCTTACAGAATGAGTTTTTGCCAAGTGAAAGAAATCATGCAAATCTGCTCATAAGGCATGCATAACATAGAAGGCAGGCCCCAGTGGGTCTACTCAGAAGTATGTTCCATTTTATTCAATGGGCCTGACTCCCAAGAAAGTGTTCTTAGGATTGCAACCATATGTAGGTTGTAGGATGCGGCTGTTATTGTTGCAGGTCTGGGCTTCCATAATGGTGGCATGGCTTGGTTTATTTGCAAGTATGTGCAAAATCCATGAGAGCACTGTTCTATGTTGGCAAATCCCATACTTAATTAAAAAAAAAAACACCCTGTCCTTATTTGGTCCTCTAATGCCTACAACAACTAATGTCCATCACATGGCAAACACAGATAACCAAGTGGCCAAAAAATCATTTAGGAGCTGGCCAAAAAGTGCTTGGCAAATCTCTGATGTCTCACCACACTCCCATTAGAGACTTCCACCTTCCTCAGGGGGTGCTGTGGAGGTACTCTTCATCTCACTCCTGCCTTGGTCAGCTCATGAGAACAAAGGAGGAAGAGGAGGTATTTTTGAGTTTCTTGCACTGTGCAGAGGGTTGGACTGGATGATCCTGGAGGTCCCTTCCAACTCTACGATTCTATGAAACCAGAGATGGATGAAACACAAACTTTGTTTCTTTCCCCATTACTATGTGCTTTTAGAACCATGTGAGAGACTAAATTTAGAGAGGTGGTTTCACTTATGAATATAACGAGGAAAACCTGCAAGGACTTGCAGGAGAGATCTCATTTTCCCCTGTATAACCATACCAAACTACGTACTTCCTCTTTTATTTCCTTGAAAGCACCTTAGCCTCTTGCCTTTTCCTGCTTCCTTCTCTTCTTCCACCCACCAGCCAACCTACCTCTATCTCCTGCCCCCCCCCCTCCAGCTTTCCCTTCCTCCATCCCTCTAGCAGCCTCCCCCCAGGAAAGCTCTGTTCAAGTTTTGTGGTGCAAGCAGAACCAGGCCCAACCGCACCATGTGCAACCTGCAGGGGTTTGCAGGAGGCACCTCACTTTCCCCTGTATCGCCATCTGGAACTATGACCTCTTTCCCTCCTCCTGGCAACTCCCTTATCCTCACCTTTCCCTGCTTCCTTCTCTCTTTCCCATTCACCAACCAACCTACTTGTTATCTGCCCCATCCCCCCATCATAGGACCAGTTCCACATTTGGCACTTGCCTCCTTTCTGTGCAGGCTCCTCACAGCAGCTCTTTTCCCTGGATTCTGCACTGGCATCTCTGGACCGGGGCTGCATGTTCCCTGCTTGTTCCCTGCCCCGCACAAACTCAAGGCTGAGAACAAGACTGGAACAAAGGTGAATGTGGAATTTATATAAATTAATTCACTTCCTGCCTTTCTCCTCAGTGGGGACCCAAAAGAGTTCACATTGGGTGATACCAGACAGGCGTTTAAAGCCGCCCGGGGGACAGGAGGCAGGCGGACCAAAAAAGCACGTCCACACGCGCACATCTGCCTGCCGTCCCCGTCCCACCCCGGTCCTGTCCCAGGCTTGCCAGGAGCTGGCTCGAAAAGGCACCAGTTTCAAAGTGGTCCCTTTTCGCTGGGGCACCTCTGAGGTGCCTCCCCAGCTGTCTGGAAAGCCGGGAGACACCCAGAGAGCCACAGATGGAACACGAGAGTGTTCCAGATGCTCCCTGGTCACCCATGGCCTGCCCCTTTTCTGCGCACCATCCGGAAGCTCTGGGGCGCTCCATTTCCAGCCAGCTCTTTTTGGGACGGCTTGAAGCCGACCCAAACTGGCTGTCTGGTATCACCCATTGTTCTCCATTTTATCCTCACAACAGCCACCCTATGAGTTAGATTAGTCTAAGAATATGTGATGCCTAAGGCAGAGCTAGGTCTCTCAGATCTTAGTCTGAAATGCTAAGTACTACACCACACTGCATTGCATGGAAGGGCTGTGGTTGAACAGTAGCAAGCAGCCAGTTCTGGGTGAGTCATGCAAGATGCATGATAGAGAGTCACCCTGAGGTTGCTACCCGGCTTGGCCCCAGTGAGTTCTCCCTCAAAAGCCAAAACAGCCCTGGAGAGGTCCCTGCCCCCTTCGCCTTCTTTTTACAGAAAGAAACCGAGGCTTAAAGGCTGGCAATAATTGGCAACCCTAGCAGACATTGAGAGTACATTCCTTCCTTAAAGATATAGATGTGGCTTCTATGAATTGTAAGGGGGTCAACCTTCTTTATTTTCAAAATTTCAGATCGTTCTGGAAACCTGGGGCTTTTTTCCAGCTCATAAAAAGATCTGTCTTGTCCTTTCATGGCTTCAGTCTCTGAACTTAAGTATCCACAGATCAAGTCATGATGAGAATTAGTGATATTGATGCTGGGACAGGGAGAGAGAGAGAGAGAAACTGCCAGCCTACTGCATGAGAGTATAATAGACAAGTTTCCCTCCTGTTTTCAGTTCCTTAATTAGAGCTTATTACTCACAGACCTCAGTCTGCCCCTCAGCTCCCCATTGCATAGGAAGGCACCAGCCTTGTTCATATGTGGCAGTGAACACACATACATTCTACATGTACCCTCATACATCTGTTTGTAAGACAGACACAGTGTCCATTCATTTTACAAACGAAATCAGGGACTAGTACCTGGATAAATGTGGGGTTTCGATCGCACATTCTGCTGCATGTGCATTGGAATATAACATGACAATTACTTAACACACATCTAAAGAAAAAATCCAGAGTAGGTTGCATGTGCATCCACTGTAACTTGTGAACAGGGCTGAAGTTTTAAAGTAACCACCAGCATGTGCCCCTTCTGGCCATCGCATCACACCAGTCTGCTTCTGCCTGGAAAGACTGAGATCCAGCTATTCCCAACAGCTTTTCCCAACCTGCCTGTAAGGCCTCTGAACTCTGTCTGAAGAAGTGGCAGCTGAAACCACTCCTTTCTACTCTTCCAGCTCCCCTCTGAGAGTTTTGAGGAACCTGATTGGCTGCTTCTGGCTTTTCCCACCTACAAATAAGATAACA
The DNA here is from genome assembly GCF_032191835.1 of Heteronotia binoei. Taxonomy (NCBI): domain Eukaryota; kingdom Metazoa; phylum Chordata; class Lepidosauria; order Squamata; family Gekkonidae; genus Heteronotia; species Heteronotia binoei. Next base: position 16,556,275 of record NC_083241.1, read on the forward strand.
AAAGGATTGGCAGGTAAAGCGGGGAAAGGAAGGACTTGGCCCTGTCCATCTCAGTTACCTTGGTGCAGATTCCCACCCCCACCCACCCCTTTTTCTTTTTTTAGCACGCACAGTCTGGAATGGAGATGGGCCAACATTTTGGAATGTGAATCCCCACCCCCTTTTTCCTCAAGGTCATTCGACTGCCTTCCTTCTCATTGCTATTATGATAGTTCAAGCTGCAGTCAGGATATTCTGTGTCGTGCAAAAAAACAGGGCTTATGTCTGAGTTAGCATGATAATGGAGTGTAAATCTATACGCAGAGGTTTTCAATTCCTCTATAATGAATTGATAAAGTTGCTGCCATTCCCACTTTCCCTCGGAGCTCATTGTAAACACCTCCAAGACAGCAGCCTAAATCCCCGGATCCCTCCTAACAGGCTCCTGCAAAGGGGGAGTTTTCAATTTCCCCCCAAGGCTGGAAGGGTTTGCCCTTTCAGGACGAGAGAGAAGGCTGCTCTCCAGGTGTGTGCCTGGACCACTATCAGCATCCGTTATGAGGAAAACCAGTAAGCAGTTATAAAGGAAACCACAGTCTTCAGTTTGCAAGATTTGAGCGAGGCTGTTAATGATGGGATGGTTCGGGAGGTCATTTGGAGAGCCAGTTTGGTGTAGTGGTTAAGTGCACAGACTCTTATCTGGGAGAACTGGGTTTGATTCTCCACTCCTCCACTTGCAGCTGCTGGAATGGCCTTGGGTCAGCCATAGCTATCGCAGGAGTTGTCCTTGAAAGGGCAGCTTCTGTCAGAGCTCTCTCAGCCCCACCCACCTCACAAGGTGTCTGTTGTGGGGGAAGAAGATAAAGGAGATTGTAAGCCGCTCTGAGTCTGTGATTCAGAGAGAAGGGCGGGGTATAAATCTGCAGTTTTCTTCTTAATGCATAGTGTCACAGTGAGTCAGAAGCATGGCTTTTTTTGTAGCAGGAGCTCCTTTTCGTATTAGGCCACACACCCCTGATGTAGCCAATCCTCCAAGAGCTTACAGGGCTCTTAGTACAGGGCCTTCTGTAAACTCCAGGAGGATTGGCTACATCGGGGAGGGGTGGCTTAATATGCAAAGGAGTTCCTGATACCAAAAAAAGCCCTAGTCAGAAGCAACTTGGCTACATATAATGCACATACAAACAATGCAGGGGTCCAAAGACAGTGAAATATGCAAGGTGCACTCTGCGGCATTTCTCTGTGAGGCTCAGTTGTATAGAAGAAATGAAATGAGCCAATGTACCCAGCTGAATCAAGTCTCTTTGCAAGGTAGGACCCTGTTCTGAAATCCTTCTCCAGCACATTGAGTCTGATGTTTCTGACCATCAGGGGACACCTGAGAGAAACTTGTGAGCTTTAAAGAGTTGTTCTGGTCCAGCCTGCAATCCCGGAGTGGTGGTGGTGATGCTACTCAGTTCTTGCAGGATGCTTCCATTGATGTTAAGTATCCAGTACTGGTATGAAGAGATGAATCTGCCTTAGACTTTTGACCTATCTAGCTCAGGACTGCCTGTGGCGACTGGCAACAGAACCAGACTTCCTGCTTTAGATTGTTTGCCAGTTTCTAGAAAATTGGAAATAGAGATGGACCCTTGTGCTCTGCCAGTGAGCTCTGGCCCACAAACAGCTGGAGAGGCTGGAGGTAGCCAGAAGCAATGGAGGTGGACCAGGTTAGTCTTTGTGGCCCAGACAGAAAGCTGGAGCCAAAACCATCATTCCTATAGTAGCAGATATGCACAGCCAGATACTACTGGAGGGGACTAGCCAGGAAATGGTCCAAGGGAGAAGTATGGGAGCCAAAATGCAACTGGGAAACAGTCAGATAGACAGGTGGTTCAGCCAAACAGCCAGGAAGGGACTTTTCTCAGAAACGAACCCAGATGGAGAATGCAACAAATCTTGGAGCTATCAAAGGGTGTGAAATAGCAAGCAGAGATAATGAGATTCCGATCTTCTGTCCTGAAGATGATCTCGGAAGTCATCCTTTCTGTCAGCCTAACCAACCTCACAACCTCAAGCAGAGAGAAGCAGGCATGCTGCCCAAAGCTTCTTAGTAAGATGGGTGCAAGGAGAAAGAAAATTAAAACAATTCCTGCAGACAGAATAAGTCTTCTGGATTTCAGGGGCCAAGGAGGTGTCACCTCGCCTCGGGAACCAGGAAGAATGACTCTTTGATCACATGATCTCAAGGAACAGGAGGAGTCTAGTCCAGGGGTGGCCAACGGTAGCTCTCTGGATGCTTTTTGCCTACAACTCCCATCAGCCCCAGCCATCAGCCATGCTGGCTGGGGCTGATGGGAGTTGTAGACAAAAAGCATCCGGAGAGCTACCATTGGCCACCCCTGGTCTAGTCCATGAAACCCACCTGCAAGACTGAATCGCTGGTAACTCCCTCCCATGGCTGACTGGCAGCTCTGGCAAAATAGGGGGTTGGGGGAGGAACTAAACACAACATGGCCAATGGCTGGGGCTGATGGGAGTTGTAGGCAAAAAACATCTGGAGAGCTACCGTTGGCCACCCCTGCTCTCTAAGCATTGGGATTCAGAGATTTGCTGCCTCTGTGTATACAGTCACCTTGGCTAATAGCCATTGATGGATGTCTCTTCCATGATCTAACCCCTTTTCAGTATAATATATATGTTCATGGTTGCCATGACCTCCACAGGCAGTGAATAGTTGCATCAGTCATTGAGTAAAGACATATCTCCTTCTGGGTGCCCCTGAGTTCTACTATAACGAGAAGGGGAGAAAGAGCTCGTTATATCCACCTCACGCATAGTTTTATAAGCCTTACTCATGTCTCTCTTTAGCCATCTTTTTAAAATTCCAGACCAGGGGTGGCTACACTGTGGCTTGGGAGCCAACATGTGGCTCTTTCACAAAGGTTGTGTGACTCTCAAAGCCCCCACTGTCCTGTTGGCCAGCTTGGAGAAGGCATTTGTCTCTTTAAATCTCTTCTCCAAGCTAAGTCAGCCAGTGGCTTGAAGAATGCATTTAAAGTTAAAGTTGCTTTCTTTCTACCTCTCACTCCATCTGTTTTCCTTCCTTCCTTCCTTCCTTCCTTCCTTCCTTCCTTCCTTCCTTCCTTCCTTCCTTCCTTCCTTCCTTCCTTCCTTCCTTCCTTCCTTCCTTCCTTCCTTCCTTCCCTTGAGGCCCTCAGACATCTGACATTTAGTCTATATGGCTCTTACATTAAGCAAGTTTTGCCACCTCCGTCCCAGCCTTTCCTCCAACCCCCTAACCATCTTGGCTGCCTTCATTTGAACTTTTCCCAGCTCTGCAATGATTTTTAGAGATACAGTGACCCAAACTGATGCATGAAGTCCAGAATTTCTAGATCTTCGAGAAGGTCTCAGGAGACAACCAGCATCAAGCAGAGACGGCCCTGGTATTGTACAGGACTGCATGAGAGTCAACTGTGTCCACCCAGTAATGTAGCAACCACCAATCATACTTTGCAGTCAACAGTTTTCTGTTTCTCAACAGAGAGAAAATACAGCTTCTCCAGCTGTGCCTTGCTGCAAAGGCTTCTCCCTCACTAAAGGGGGTCAGTAGCGACCCCCCAAAAAACAGCTCTCCCCACATTTATTCTTACAGCATAATGCCCCCTAGTGTTGTGCTTTAGCATTGCAATGTACTCAACTTCCTGTGAGAGAGGGCCCCATGCGGTGGCACTAAAAGACTGGAGAAGCGAAATCAAAGCACTTGCAGTCCCCACAGGAGTCTGGTTGCTCGTACAGCTCAGAAGAGCATCAAAAGGAAAAGGGACTGAAAGCAGCTCTTCCCGTCCCATCCCTCCTCCTCCTGCAAAGCCCGGGGAATAGCTTGCAGGCAGCTTTTGATGTGGTGTCTGCTTTTTCCTTTTCAAGTACATTGGGAGAAGGTACCCACATATGATAGAAAGTGCACCTTTGGCAAACAGCACATTTTCTTTTCCAGGAGACCTGGAGGAGGGTGTGTAGGTGAGAAAGAGAGAGGGGAAGCGGATCTGCTGTTCTTGAGAACCAAGGTGTCAAATCAGGGACATTTGGAGAACAGAAGGGAGTTTGGGGCACGAGCTTCAACAGAGAACTCTTAGCACCATCACCAAACTACAATTCCCAGGATTCCTTGGGCAATGATAAACTGGCGCAGAATTGACAGGTTTTGTAGTGCAGAGGCATCCTCAGAGGATACTCTCCTGAGGCATCACAAACAGCCTTTGGTGGGAGAAGGATATATTCCTTTCAGGCATCCTTGATGGCCAGGGACTGTCATGTTCCACCTTCAGGCTCCCTGCCAATAGTCCCAAACCCTATACATCAGGCCTCTTACTTGTTCCTTTTAAGACCTCAGCTGTGAAAAGAAGAGGGGGAGGGGGGCTCAGGGTTCATCCTCCTTCCCCAGTGGCTTCTTCACTGGCTATAGTCAAGAACAGTCTTTCCTCATTGGCTTCTCCACAACTGTTAATGGCCAGCCTAGCGAGAAAAATGGTCCACCCACAGCTTCCCAGGTTTCACTGGGGGCTAGGCCTTCCTCCAGGATCTAATTGGATGGCAGCTCCCACCTTATTACTCCTTATGAACCCCTCCCTCCCAGTTTTAACCCCATAGTTGTCCTCTCTGACACTCTGCTGGTCCATGTCTGTGTTGTTGACTCCCAGCTCAATAGCCAAGGGGGTTTCTGCTGTAACTAGAACATTCGCCTACCAAGGCAACTAGCTGCCTCCCCCAGCAGATCAGCTCTGCCCCCCTAGCAGGACATCTGCTGTCATTACTCCCGATTTCCACCATGGCTTCAGTTTGTGTTTGATGAGCACAGTCACAGTTTGTTGTGATCCCTGCTCGCCCTACTCCCTATTTGTTTTGCATGCGAAGCACGACTAAAAGTTCCTCCTGCTTTAGGAACCATCAATCAGACTCCCATTTTGCTGTCAATTCCAAAATCCCAAAGGGTGATTAACATGTGGAATTCACTGCCACAGGAGGTGGTGGTGGCTACAAACATAGCCAGCTTTAAGAGGGGATTGGATAAAAATATGGAGCAGAGGCTATTAGCCACAGTGTATATATATGTGTGTGTGTGTGTGTATGTATACACACACACACACATATTGGCCACTGTGTGACACAGAGTGTTGGACTGGATGGGCCATTGGCCTGATCCAACATGGCTTCTCTTAGGTTCTTATGTTCTTATGTTCTGGCATCAGTGGTTTTTATTTCCTCCTCACAAAGTGGGTGCTAAATCACTTAGTTCTGGGATATGAAAGGTGCTCACCTTTGGTTGTCTTATGAACATCTCTGCTGGATCAGGCCAGTGGTCCATCACGTCCAGCATTCTGTCTCACACAGTGGCCAACCAGTTGCCCTGGAGGGCCAACAAACAAGGCACAGCAGCTGCAGCCTTCCTCTGAAGTTGCCACTTGGCACTGGTGTTCAGAGGCTGACTGCTTCTGAATGGGGAGATTCCCTTTAGCCACCATGGCTAGGACCCACTGATCAACCTGCCCTCCATTAATGCGTCTAATCCCTTTTAAAAGCTGTCTTTGCTTGTGGCCGTCACTACAACTTCTGGCAGTGAATTCCACATTTTAATCATCTGGCAAAGGGAAGTTCAGTTTTAAGGCTTCCCCAATGGGGATATGTTCAGTCACACATTCCATGCAAAAAAAAGAAGAGAGCTCACAAGCATGGCCAACAAGCTGGATTGTCATGAACAAGCAGAGATTTATCATATAATGACTACCTTTACATCCCACTTTCTCTCCCCAGTGGGGACTCACAATGGCTTGGAACATTCAACCCCTTCTCTATTTTGTCCTCACATCAACCCTGCGAGGTAGGTTAAGGTGTGGGGGGAACTGGCTGAAGATCCCTCAGCAAGCTTCCAAGGCAGAGAAAGCCTTCAAGGCAGAGGAAGGCTTTGAGGTTGGGTCTCTCAGGTTCTCTTCTGACACCCTAACCACTGCCCCATGCTGGCTCCATTATAAGATCTGAAGGTGTTGTGTTTGCCTAGAATAATGACCAGTTGTTCCTAGAGACCACCTTGGTACCCACCAAAATAGCCGTGCTTCCTAAAGTATTAGATGGAACGGCCAGTGTGGTGTAGTGAACTGAGCACTAGCCTTGGATCAAAGAGATGGGAGTTCCGATCTTCATTCAGCCATAAAGTATACTGGTTGTTACAGGCTTCTGGTTTCTGTTGCCAGTGTTAACAGCATCACTATCAAACCATGGGCCATCAAATCACAGCCAGCCTATGGTGATCCCAGCAAGGAGCTTTTGAGGTAATGGAGAGTCAGAGGTGGTTTGCCATTGCCTGCCTCAGCAGAGCCGTCCTTGGTGGTCACCCTTCTAAGTACTAACCCTGCTTGGCTTCCAAGATCTAACAAGCTCTGGCTATACCAGGGGTGGCCAAAAGGTGGCTCTTTCACACATATTGTGTGGTTCTCAAAGCCCCCACCACCCAGTCGGCCAGCTTGGAGAAGGCATTTCTCTTTATAAAACACTTCTCCAAGCCAAGCCAGCCATTGGCTTGGAGAATGCATTTAAAGTTAAAGCTGTTTTCTTTCCACCTCCCTCCTCTCCATCTATTTTCCTTCCTTCCTTCCTTCCTTCCTTCCTTCCTTCCTTCCTTCCTTCCTTCCTTCCTTCCTTCCTTCCTTCCTTCCTTCCTTCCTTCCTTCCTTTCCTCAAACATCTGACGTTCATGTCTTGTGGCTCTCACAAATCTGACATTTATTCTATGTGGCTCTTACATCAAGCAAGTTTGGCCACCCCGGGGTTACACCATGCCACCTTCCCTCCAAAGTCAAACCAAGACAACCATCTGCTAATCTAATGTATCTCTAATTTTGTTTTAATCTGGCAAATGTTTTTAGTGTCACTGTACATCACCTACAGGAGCAGGGACTGGGCAATAACAAAATCTAATAAATAATAATATTAATAATGTTCAGAGAAAAAGGTAGTGGAAAATAGTGAGAAATATATCTCCTTGCAAATGGTATCTGTAAGCAAGTCTGCTTAGGGGTAGGCAGGGCACTTACCGGAGGGTAAATCCAGGGGCACCAGCTGATAGTTTCATCAACAGTCTGGATCTCTTTGTTGGTAGTGTGCAACAGTAAAAACTGTGTGTGTGTGTGGGGGGGGAACATTTGGACACCTGTGCCCATGAGGTTTTATTGTACAATAGCTTCTTGACAGGAGCAGTCTACCTGAGCAGCCCAATTTTTAAATCCCTACAGCAATACCCTTCCAGATCCACAGCCATTCTTCAAGCCCCACAACCTGGTTCTGAGCGTGGAGTTCAGGTCCAGGAGCTTGCAGGGAACATGAGAACGAGAAGCAGCATCAGTTTGCTACCGCCTGCAGCCGACGGGATCCTCTGGTTGGACTTTGTGTTTGAGGTTGGTGCTTCGAGGGCAGGAATTGCACTTTCCTCTTAGGAGTGTCGCTGTCCATGGTGTATCCCAAGCTCCCTTTCTTCTCCTTCCCTCCCCCCCCCCCCTTCCCACATTATGCAATGAGATTCCTCGGTCCCTCCAGAGGATTTCCCTGAAGGAGTTCAGAAAACAGAACAAAAATAGAAGGTCAGTCAATACGAGGCCTGGCTCACCTAGAAGCACTTTACGCCTCCAAAAGACAGCACTCTTCTACTCAACTCCCAAATGTCTCCTGAATATCCATGTTTTTCTTCATCTTCCTCCCTCCACTGGTCAGGCATTAGTTTAAACAGATAATTCAGCCACCGGTCACGTACCTCCCTAAATAATCTAGCCATAAACACATTCAGCATTTTTTAAATCCCCCCCATTCAGTGTTCATCTAAGTAGTCCTTAACAGCATCCATGGCTGCTGACCTATTTGGATTGGCAAGATTTTGGCACATGCTCAATTTTGGAGGGGGGGAGGCAGGGAGAGATTTTGCAAACCTGTATGGCAGGCATTCAAGAAATTTGAAGAAGAAGAAGATGATGATATTGGATTTATATCCCGCCCTTCACTCCGAAGAGTCTCAGAGCGGCTCACAATCTCCTTTCCCTTCCTCCCCCACAACAGACACCCTGTGAGGTAGATGAAGATATTGGATTTATATCCCACCCTCCACTCCGAAGAGTCTCAGAGCGGCTCACAATCTCCTTTCCCTTCCTCCCCCACAACAGACACCCTGTGAGGTAGATGAAGATATTGGATTTATATCCCGCCCTCCACTCCGAAGAGTCTCAGAGCGGCTCACAATCTCCTTTCCCTTCCTCCCCCACAACAGACACCCTGTGAGGTAGATGAAGATATTGGATTTATATCCCACCCTCCACTCCGAAGAGTCTCAGAGCGGCTCACAATCTCCTTTCCCTTCCTCCCCCACAACAGACACCCTGTGAGGTAGATGAAGAGATTGGATTTATATCCCGCCCTCCACTCCAAAGAGTCTCAGAGCGGCTCACAATCTCACAGAGCGGCTCACAATCTCACAGAGCGGCTCACAATGATGCATGGGATGCATGAGATGGAGAAAGTAGAGAAAGAAGTACTTTCTCCCTTTCTCACAATACAAGAACACGTGGGCATTCGATGAAATTGCTGAGCAGACAGGTTAAAACGGATAAAAGGAAGTACTTCTTCACCCAAAGGGTGATTAACATGTGGAATTCACTGCCACAGGAGGTGGTGGCGGCCACAAGTATAGCCACCTTCAAGAAGGGTTTAGATAAAAATATGGAGCACAGGTCCATCAGTGGCTATTAGCCACAGTGTATGTGTGTATATAAAAATTTTTGCCACTGTGTGACACAGAGTGTTGGACTTGATGGGCCGTTGGCCTGATCCAACATGGCTTCTCTTATGTTCTCTTATGTTCTTATATCCCACCCTCCACTCCGAAGAGTCTCAGAGCAGCTCACAATCTCCTTTACCTTCCTCCCCCACAACAGACACCCTGTGAGGTAGATGAAGATATTGGATTTATATCCCGCCCTCCACTCCGAAGAGTCTCAGAGCGGCTCACAATCTCCTTTACCTTCCTCCCCCACAACAGACACCCTGTGAGGTAGATGAAGATATTGGATTTATATCCCGCCCTCCACTCCAAAGAGTCTCAGAGCGGCTCACAATTTCTTTTACCTTCCTCCCCCACAACAGGCACCCTGTGAGGTAGATGAAGATATTGGATTTATATCCTGCCCTCCACTCCGAAGAGTCTCCGAGGGGCTCACAATCTCCTTTCACTTCCTCCCCCACAACAGACACCCTGTGAGGTAGATGAAGATATTGGATTTATATCCTGCCCTCCACTCCGAAGAGTCTCCGAGGGGCTCACAATCTCCTTTCCCTTCCTCCCCCACAACAGACACCCTGTGAGGTGGGCGGGGCTGGAGAGGGCTCTCATAGCAGCTGCCCTTTCAAGGACAACCTCTGCCAGAGCTATGGCTGACCCAAGGCCATCTCAGCAGATGCAAGTGAAGGAGTGGGAAATCAAACCCAGTTCTCCCAGATAAGAGTCTGCACACTTAACCACTACACCAAACTGGCAATTTGGAACTGAACTGAACAGACCCTGTGACTGGATCACTTCTGACTACCAGGGCTTTTTTCCCTGGGAGAATGTGGTGGAATAGAGTTTCAGAATCAGTTTGTGGAAACAAAATTCTGGGGAAATTTTTTTTTTTAAGTTCACGAGGAGCACTTGTGTTTCTCTTTCATTTACCTCTTGAGAGTTCCAGCACCTCTTTTTTCCAGGAGGGGAAAAAAAGCCCTGATCATCACAATTTGACCGGTGAAGTTTGTGCAATACAAAGTTTGCCACATCCCTAGCAGTGTTATCTGGACATAGGCAAAAGAACAAGGGTCATCAGTGGCCAGAAGGGTACCAGAATCACAGTGCAGATTGAACCATGCAGCACCCTCATCCACATAGCAGCAACTAGAGCACAGCTATTTTGAGAATGAAAGGGGAAGAAGAGGCAAAGTCCGCCGGGAGGTTTTCCCTCCCAGGAAGAACACGCTCTCCAGGGGAAGACCACCCTGGCCCCAGTCATCAGCCAGAGAAGGGGCAGCTATTTCTGGGGAGCTAATGGGAGACTTACCCCTCTACCTGGGCTCCTGCCAGTCAGAGTAGACAAGACTGACCTTGAGAGAACAATAGCCTTACTCAACAGAAGGCTGCCGCAGGTGAGCTGGTCGTCACCCATACCTGTGAGAGGTTTTGCTGTCATTTACCCTGCTGCCTCCATGTCAGCAGAAGCAAATCAGAGATGCCAGCCATTGCCAAAGGAAGTATGAATTGGCTCGAATATAGAGGAGTGTAACAATAGGAAGCGAAGAAATGCTGATGATGGACTGAGCCTTTATTTCCCCCTGTTGACACCTCCCACTCTATTTTGCAAAGCCAAAATCTTGAAAGAGAAGCGGACAGGTTTATTGCCACCCCTGGAAGCAGCAGGGCAGGTATCTTCTCCCCCTAGCGCCAGCATGCCTATTTTCTTCTTTTTCCCCCAGTAACAGCTTTGCAAAAGTCGTTAACCATCACACTAATGTGTAGGATCTAATCTCTCCCTGCGCAGAGATGACAGCAGCTTCGCTGCTCGATGGCATAATTGTGTTTTGATCTGGCGTGCCAAGTTCCCAATGCTTCCGCTTGACACACTAAGAAGTGATACTGTGTTAAAGAGAGAGGGAGGGGGAGGGAAGCCCCTCACAGCTCTGGACGGCTCCTCCCCACGGCAAAGGGGGCCATCTTCACCTCTCCCACAGATGCCAAATGTAATTCAGAGGATGAATATTCTCCCGTTTCTCTGGGCCAGCTGTGGAATCAGGGACAGGGAAGCAGAAGTCCAGGAGCCAAAAAAATGAGGGGGGGGACCCCTGTTCTCCTCCCCCCTGCCCAGGTTCTGTGCCAAGGCCGGATTCTGCTTCTGAAGCCCTCTGTTGTCATTGGAGGCAAGACTCTGGCACTGGAGAGGCAGCCCATGTCCTGCCAACATGGCTGTAATAAACAAATCAATAATTAAGAGAGGATACACATTAGCTTTTGAATGCGGCCCAGACGGAGGTTTATTTTAGACCTGATGAAGCAAATGAGGATCTGGGTGAATTTGTGAGATGTGAGGGATGCCAGAGTCAAGTCATACGGAGCCTGTGGCAGGAGCAAGGCCCACGGAGGCATCTTTGCCAGTCATTTTGAATCCCGGGGAGGGGCTCATTGCTGCCCCTGGGAGTAAATTAAATTAAATTATTAACTGGCACTGTGTGTAAAGCAGCCAGGAGCAGCGTTCCCTCTAAGCTGAGCTCGTGTGAGCTGGCTCACAGTTTTCTTAGCCTCTGGCTCGCACATTTTTGTCTTAATTCCGCCTGCTCAGGAAGGAACACACTAATTGATGCAGCAGCTCACAACTCTAATGCCAGGAGCTCACAAAGTAGAATTTCTGCTCACAAGACTCCACAGCTTAGAAGCAATGTTGGCCAGGAGATCTGAGACTGTCTGGCAGCCGCAAGTTCTAGCTCTTAGCATTATGCTAGTGGTGAGCTAGGGATTTTTTTGTTTTTAGGGGTTGAGAGAACTCTAAAAGAACTGTGACTGGCCCAAAGTCACCTAGGTAGCTTCACGTGGAGTAGTGGGGAACTGAACCTGGTTCTCCAAATTAGAGTCCACCACTTTTAACCACTGCACCAAACTGGCTCTTACTCCTAGCAGTGATTGGCCCACTGTCCTCACTCCAAAACACCAGGATGCCTGTTCTCTTTTTGCTCATTTAACAACTTTGCAAAATAAAGTCCTGTTCACATGTTACAGTGAATGCATGTATATCCTGCATGTATGAGTGTATACATCTGTCTGTAAGAAACAGCCAACTTGCATTCAATTTGATAATAAAACCAAAAACTAGTACCTGTATAAATGTGAGCTTTCAATCACACATTCAGCTGTACATGTGTTGAATGTAACATGAAAATTACTTAATGCACATATAAAGGAAAAGCAAGTGTGCATTGTACAGAGATTGTACTTGTATTCACTTTAACAAGATCGGAGCCAATCATTTGATACCCTTGGTATGGTCCTGGTTTAGATCTTTTATAATGAACTGGGTTTCCCCTCTTAATTCATATTGTTATATTAATCTGGGTCTACATTCATCTCACGGGCAGAAAGAAATTGTCCTTTTGCAGCCTGAAACAAATACATAACAGAAAGGACTTCTCCGTGGTGGCTCATGAACGTTGAAATTCCTTGTCCATGGAAATGTGCTCAGTCTCATCCTTGTGGGTCTTGTGACAGCATGTCCAACCTGTTCTCCTGCAGCCTTTTGGCCACATGGCATTTGAGTTCTGATGGTGCTTTGGTTTTTTCCCTTTGTTCTCCTGACTTTTTAAAAAGATCTGCTTTATTGATTTTGATCTGTTTATTTTGGGTATTGATTTCTGTCTTCTTGTGTTTTAGGCATAGTTTTGAGATGTTTTTCTTTGCTTCCATTTCTCTGGGGTTCTTTTACCCCCCCAAAAAAGTGGAGTAGAAATTATAAAATAACTGTTGTCAGTTCATCTCACAAGTAACTCAGGTACCTCTCTCTCTTAAACCAGATATTGTTTTTAAAAATATTTTCTTATGGTTAGTGAACAGTGCATTTTATTTTTTTAAAGATGGTTACCATGTGGAAATTAATCTGGTAGGATTATTCAGCTTTGTGAGGGTGATTTGGAAGGAAATTCATAATGAGAGCTAGTGTATCATAGCTGTTATGAGTCTGTGCTATGAGCTGAACAGCTTCAGACTACTAGATTACCTGCATTTCCTTTAAACTTTCTAAACAAAGCCTGAAATCTCCTGTATCTGCAAACTATGCAATAAAACTACACTTACAGCTAAAAATAAAAAAGTATCAACTGGATGGCCTGTATCCTACTGCATCTCTCCACAACATTTATCATTTAATCTAGCTGCAAAGATACTTTAATAGATATTTTTATTTTTATCTGGCATTTTGCTGCTGCTGCTGCTGCTGTTCTGGGCCTGATTTTATGTATATGATTTGTGATTTGTTCTGCTTTTTGATCTGAGGCCCCATTTTTAAATCTGCTCCATGTACAAAAGAAAAAGGGTGAGCCTGCTGGACATCTTTATGGGGTTAATTTCACAATGAGGGAGCCACCACTTAGAAGGCTTTGGTTTCTGCAGCTCTCATGTCTGAAAATGGGAGCTTTGAGGAGATCGTAAAAGCATGTTGTAGCATATTGGAGGGAGACAGTCTTTAAGTTACCCAGTCCCGGTGGAAGCTGGATTCAGGTAGCTGGCTCAAGGTTGACTTAGTCTTCCACCCTTCTGAGGACAGTAAAATGAGTACCCAGCTAACAGGGGGTAAAGTGTAGATGACTGGGGAAAGCAATGGCAAACCACCCCATAAAAAGTCTGCCAAGAAAATGTCATGATGTGACATCACCCCATGGGTTGGTAATGACTTGGTGCTTGCACAGAGGACTACCTTTACCTTTATCTTTAGTCACAAAGCTGTTGAGATTTCAGTTCACCCATGAATTCATTCTGTGGTATTGCTTGGGATTTCAAACATTTTGGGAAGCAAGGCATCGTTATTATGCTTGAAATGGTGTTCTGGCTTTAGTATGAAAATTTCTGAGACTGAGGCCAGGAGTGAACTGAAGTTTGCTGGGAGATTTCTGACCAACTAGCCCACAATGAAGGGTCACCTCACCACACCTAAGATTTTGCCGTCTGTTTTACCCACCCGTTTATTTACCCACTTCATTGATATCCCCTCCCTTACAGATATCCCCTTTCTTACAGAGACTCAAGGCAGATTCCAGCTAAAAAAAATCAGTAAGAATGGTACAATACAAGTATAGTCTGTTACTTCAGAGTAATTGTAAACAAAGTTAGAGAACATTGCTCTGAAACACAGTATAACGCAGATAATAAAATGGGGATTATAAGATTGGCAAACAACACTGTGAAATGTTATATGACATACAATAGGCAGTGTAATAAAACTAGATGCAACATTTAAAATGATGCAATAAACGCAGCAAAATATATACAGTAAAGACTGTCAGATTTCACTCATACTGGTAGAACAACTTGGTGTAGGGCCAAAAGCTCATGATGTAAGGATTGGTGGACACCATCTGACCATTATTTGGGGTCTCATCCCCCTTCATTCTAGAACTAGATAGTCTGGAGTCTCTATATTATTAAGAAGACCAATCCACTTGGGTAAGGAAGAAGAAGGAGAAGGAGGAGAAGAAGAAGGAGAAGAAGAAGAAGACCGTAGATTTATACCCCATCCTTCTCTCTGAATCAGAATCCCAGAGTGGCTTACAATCTCCTTTCTCTTCTTCCACCACAACAGGCACCCTGTGAGGTAGGTGGGGCTGAGAGGGCTCTCACAACAGCTGCCCTTTCAAGGACAACCTCTGCAAGAGCTGTGGCTGACCCAAGGCCATTCCAGCAGCTGCAAGTGAAGGAGTGGGGAATCCAACACAGTTCTCCCAGATAAGGCTCCACACACTTATCCGCTGCACCAAACTGGTAGGAATTGCTAAGGAAACAGCAGGGCTATCCAGCTAAGTAAAAAAGAGTACAGAGAAGGATGGGCACAAATCAATTTACAAACTGAAGTTTATCACAAACCGGGTAGTTTGTGACACTTGGCTTGTGCAGTGGCTTCCCCCACTGACAAAACCATTTTTTCATGGGGGTTCATACAGTTCATGAGAGCAGTTTGTGGGCTAGAGATGCTGGCGCCAGTGAATCAATCGTCAAGGCAATGGGGGGGATGGACTTCTGTAGCCCTGGAAACACCAATCTTAGCCCTCCAACAGCTCTGGCTGTCAACAAGAGAGCTCCCATTCTGCTTTATGTTATAAACCCCCAGCTCACACTCAGCTGCTCTGACTTCGCAGCAGGCAGTTAGGCAGAGAGGAGGAAGCAGACTGTTAGAGGCAAAGAGGGAAGGATTTAGAGGACTGTGTGAACAGTGTCGGCACTTCAGGGCTCTGAGGCACCTGTCTCTCTGGTACAGCAAGGCAGAGGGGCAAAGCCAGTGGGTTCATCATCTGAGGACTCACACAATTCCCCCCACCCCAAATTGTTTTTTTCTGCACATGTCCAGTCTGGGAAGGTGTCTGGTGGGGTCAGGACTCTGACCCACACCACCTGTCCCTCTACTAGGCCACTTTTACTAGATTAAGGCCAATTTTCAGATGGGTTGCTCAATGTCCTCTCCAAGGTGTGTTGACTCCTCCTGGTCTCAGTTGATATTGCTGCCAGTCCCAGTAGACAATACTGTCCTTGATAGATTTATTGTTGGACTCAGGAGAAGGCATTGGTGGTTATGAAGCCGACTGAAACTTGGTAAAGGTAGTCCCCTGTGCAAGCACTGGTTGTTTCTGACTCAGGGGTGACGTCGCATCATGACGTTTTCACAACAGACTTTTTAAGGGGTGGTTTGCCATTGCCTTCCCCAGTCATCTACACTTTCCCCCCAGCAAGCTGGGTACTCATTTTATTGACCTTGGAAGGATGGAAATCTTGAGCCGGCTACCTAAACCCAGCTTCCATCGGGATCGAACTCAGGCCGTGGGCAGAGTACTGCAGTACTGCCACTTTACCACTCTGCACCACGGGACCAAACTGCAAAACCAGTTCTTGCTTAATCCTGGTCTACAAATGCAAGAAAATATTTGCCTTTCTTCTGAAGGCAAATGAGGCATTGTCAAATACTACATTGGTCTTCAATCGAACGCCACCTAACTTCTACACTTTGGAAGGCTCTAATATTGCAATTATATTATCTGGCAAATGCCCAAACTGTTTTTATCTCTAAATCCTTTTCCATCCCCACTAGCTTGTGGTAGCCTGTTTTGGGGGGAACTTTTCCAACTGAGTATTCTTAAATGCAGCCTATTCCTGTTTCACTCATCAAAGGAAAAGGACATTTGTCCATGTTTTGACTGTAGCTCTTCTAGGGGGTTGTGATGGTGTCCTTAGAGGACCCTGCTTTACAGATTGCCTCCCTGAGCTCCTCAGGGCTCCATATGGAACTGGGGCACTTGAGATCTCTGGATGGCCGAGAGAGCCCTGTGTGTCCTGGGCCAGGCATTGTGGGTGAACAAGACAGAAACAAACAGTGACACTTTCTGACTTTGGCTCTTCTCCTTAAAAGCAAACAAGACGATCTTTTTAAGCAAGTGGTATCCCACAACTAGAAACCATGAGGCAGCTGAGGGAAGATTTTTACCTTTCTTTGTTCTTGGTGTTCTGCAGAAGCTAATTTACGAGATGTGTTCTTTTTGATCCATGACATTTAGAACATTTGCATTATGCGCAACAGAGACAAGGCTTTCAGTGGCATCACAGATCCACCCAGGATTTGTGTTCTGATTCCAAACCATTTGCAAAGAATAGAAACTATCTAGTCTTCTATTTGTCTGCGGTGGTTCTTTAAAGTACTGGGTTACAAAGCACTTAACTTCTGTTAGAAAGTTAACAATTAGTCATGGGTTACGAAGCCTCCAGAGAGTTGAGGAGAAGGGAAAACATTACACAGTGGATATGTTATTTGAATCCTTTAATGATGCAATACGTATTATTGCCTGCAACAATCCACACTGAGTGCTAACCAGGATCATGGTAAATACAAGATGTGGTTTTAACTTGAGCTAGATCAAGGCTTGTCTGCACCAAATACCAGAATGGCTGAAGGGAGGAGGGTAAAAAAAAAATCAACATCATTTTCAGGAAATCTTTTTAAAAAAAAAACAGATACAAAGAAATTGTGCCAAATGGATAAAAACTGATCCAGGGATAGCTGTGATTATTTGGCTTCAGCTCTGGGAGCTCACAAGCAAAGGAGGGCAATAAAACTGAAATGATAATATGGCAACTGCAGCCAGTCTGTAGGACTGAAACCCTGAAGCAGCTGCATTCTTGGAGCCACAGAAGCAGAATTCTGTTTCATGGCTGCTGTCTGAGCAGACAGTGATTCCCCAGGGGACAACCATGATGAGGGGACATTTGCCAGGGCACCTTGGAAGAGATCCAAAGAGACCAAAATATGGTCACTGCATCCTTTCCCATGACCAGGCTCCCTGGTGGACTATTCAATTTAGACCACTTTGGGAAGAACATTTCATAGTCAAAACTGGGAAGAAAAAACAGATTTGGTTTTTGCATTTCAAGCGACACAACATAAAACTATACATTTCCTTACAAGAAAGGAAAGCAGCGGGGTTGATTTTGTCAACACTCTTCCACTAAGACTTGTCCTGGTCTTGTTCTGCGAAAGGTTTCTGGCATAGCAGAGGGGAAGTCTTTGGATGCAACTCAACGTCTTCATGAATTCTTGAATTCTTCTTCATGAATAAAACACCCTGCATTTCCGGCTCAACGTTAGGAAGAACATCCTGCCCGTTAGAGCAGTTCCTCAGTGGAACAGGCTTCCTCAGGAGGTGGTGGGCTCTCCTTCCCTGGAGGTTTTTAAACAGAGGCTAGATGGCCATCTGACAGCAATGAAGATCCTGTGAATTTAGGGGGAGGTGTTTGTGAGCTTCCTGCATTGTGCAGGGGGGTGGACTAGATGACCCCGGAGGTCCCTTCCAACTCTGATTCTATAAACTGGAATTCAAAAAAACATCAAATGGTAATGAATGATCAAATGTGGAAGAGAGAAACTTGTTCAAGCTTTTGTAGAGATACAACCAAAGCATTTATCTTTAATTACTTTTGATGACCAGTGACTACCAACTATGGAATGCTCCCAACTATTTAAATAAGAAGTTGAAAAATAACAAATGGGATGCTCTAAAACTAAAGGTAGCTGGCAGAACAGATAGAAATCTAAGATTTCATAGCAGGCCAGCAAGAAGGCGCTTTAGTGGAGATGGTTCTAGTGTCCATTGTATGCTATTTCCTTTTTGAGGGACTGCTTCAATGATGAGTACTATGTTTCTGGATATAGGCCTGATCCATTAATGTGTCCATTGTTCCTCCTTTGGATAACTGTTAAAATGTTTCAGTGGGAAAGATATGTGGGCTTCACCCACATGGTTGGGGCATACATGGCACACTTCCATATATGTCAACACAAAAGATGAGATGCTCGCACAGTTTGTGTCCAAATGACATGTTACAGAGGAAATCTATGACTGGATTACTCTCTCTTTCTTTCTTTCTTTCTTTCTTTCTTTCTTTCTTTCTTTCTTTCTTTCTTTCTTTCTTTCTTTCTTTCTTTCTTTCTTTCTTTCTGTACCTGAATTTTTAATTCTGTGAGGCAGATAACAGCTTTGGGCTGGGTGGGGGGTGGATAATGTGGGATCAGGGAAAGAATTGAGCCCCTCCTGCCTGAGTGCTGCTGTTGTGATCATATGAGCAGACTCCCCCCCCCCCGCCCGCCCATGGCTGTATTTTGGGAGAGCTGATCATGGATCTGGTCCTTGAATCTTAGGGTTATCTTTATCAGAATCAGCATCTCATGCCCCCATCTGCTTTGTTTTTCATTATACCTGGGATGGTTGGACTGCTGAGACGAATAAATTTCCCCATTTCTTATCGTATTCCTTGTCCTGCACAAGAGATACGCTGTCAGCATTGCACTGATTTTCCCCCTTCTTGCTGAGGAGCGCAGCCTGGGTGTCCTCCTTGAGTTTATGCAAATGATTCTCGAAGCTATCATAAACGGCATCATTTCCAAGGGGAGAACAAAGTGACTACGTTGCCAAAGTGTTGACTATTCCCCCCCTCTTTGGGGATCTAGTGCCAGTTGCCCAGGCATCAATTTATTGAATTAATTATTATGATGATTTTTTGCATCCACTTCAAGGAGCTCAGAGAAACATATACAGGATTGGAATGCGGTATCCCACCCAAGCGGGGGCCAAGCTTGCCTTGTTGCTGTTTTTCACTTTTTCTCGGGCAAAGGAATCCATGAAGCTGTTAACTTATACTGAGTTCAGACCTCTGGCCTATTAAGGTCAGTCTTGTCTATTTTGATTGGCGGGGCTCTCCATGGTCTCTGAAAAGTCTTTTTACCAGCACATCGTTTTATGGTGGAGATGTCAGGGACTGAATCTGGGACTTTCTGCATGCAAAGCAGGCAGCCTAGCAATTTTCAATAGCCCCACCTTAAATAAATCTGCCTTCTACTGAGTCAGACCCTTGGCCTATCAAGTTCAATACAGTCTACCTTGACTGGCAGCAGCTCTCCAGGGTCTTAGGCAGAACCAGTTCGGTGTATGGTGAAGTGTGAGAGAACTGGGAGAACTGGGTTTGATTCCCCACTCCTCCACTTGCAGCTGCTGGAATGGCCTTGGGTCAGCCATAGCTCTGCCAGAGTCATCCTTGAAAGGGCAGCTTCTGTGAGAGCTCTTTCAGCCCCACCTACTTCACAGGGTGTCTGTTATGGGGGAGGAAAGTATAGGAGATGGTGAGCTGCTCTGAGACTCTGAGATTCAGAGTGGACAGTGAGATACAAATCCAATGCCATCTTCTTCTTCTTCTCACCCATAACTCAGCCTTTTTAACTAGAGATGTCAGGAATTGAACCTGGGACCTTCTGCACACCAAGAAAGTGTTCAACCACTGAGTTACAGCCCCTTCTCCAAGCTATAAGGCTCATATTCTTATTTATCCCATGGTGATCCCAAGGCAATTTATAATTATCCTTGCAGCATGCAGTCATAGGGAACCCCCACCTCCCAAGAAAACACTTCAATAACCCAAGCACTTAAAAGCCCAATAATATTAAAAAGATTGAAAGCCTAAAACCAGCAGACCAGTGAACATGAAATAACCCAGCCAACTGATTAGTTTAAATTAAAAGCCCTCATAAACTGGACTGCTTTGCATAGCTTATAAAAGACAGGAAAAGACAGCACAACTTGAATATCCTCCAAGAGACAATTCCAACGCTCTGGTGCTATCTATGAGAATTTTCTAGAATGGACTCCCATGATCCACCTTCCATCACATCTTTAAAACTAATATGAGTGATTTGCTGTTGTTGTATTGCAAGCTTCTTCACTACCACGTGCAGGCCACAAATATGGATGTAGGTGAAATGCAGTATCCAGAATTTTCTGCAGTCTCACCTGGTCATCATTATGGTGGTGGTGGAAAGAGCTATCGACTTGTTGCCAACTTACAATGACTCTCCAGATGTTTTTTGCCTACAACTCCCATCAGCCCCAGCCATTGTAGGGTTGTAGGCAAAAAACATCTGGAGAGCTACCATTGGCCAGCCCTGCCATAGAGTTTTCAAAGCAAGACAAGTTGAGAGGTGGTTTGCCATTGCCTGCCTCTGGGTCACACAACCATGGTATTCCTTGGAGGTCACCCATTCAACCACTGGGCAAGGCCAACCCTGCTTAGCTTCCAAGGTCAGACGAGATCAGGCCATCCATGTTAGGGCTGTTGCTATGGTGCATTCTATTTATTTTATTTCAGAAATGTATTAGCCATTTTTCAGACCTTTATTAGTGATTGTATGTCTGGACTAGGATTAAGGGGCAGGTGTCGAGTCCATCTCCAGAAAGCCTGACATGGACAAAGAATCATCCAGTTCACAGCCCCTCAAAACCAGAAACTAATGGGGGAAGAGACAGTTATCAAGGGCACATATTTGGCAGCAGCTAGGGATGGATATGGAATGCGAAAATGGTGGTTTGTTTCATGGTTCACTGATTTGCCCAATTCAGTGGTTCGTTTTGTGGGTTTTTAAAAAAATTCTGCATGAATCATGGTTCATTGGCTCGTTTGGTTTGGGAAGGCAAAGAACAGCGTCCAAGAGCGCTAGAAAGTGCCGGCGCACCACGAAGTGCCCAGCACAACGATGTCACCCGGAAGTGGTGTTATCACACCCATCACATTGCCAGGGAGATGCTCTTTCACTTGGGGAAAATGAAATGATAATGAAATGATAACGACACAGACAAACCATCCCCAAAACCAAGCGGTTTCGTTTCTATTTTGTGCGCAGCGCCATTTGCTGAACCGATTCGTAATGAACCATGGAGCTGCCATTTTAAGCACGAATCACAGTTTATCCATCAACTCATCCCCATCCCTAGTAGCAACCTTTTCTAGGAAGAACAGGTTGTATTGCAGGAGCACTGTCTCTGCCACTATCACTGCACCTGAGCACTAGTGCCGCTAGCCCAGAGGTCCCTGATTGATTTGAGCCTACAGACATCTTTGGAATTTTAACACAGGCTAGTGGATACAACCACAAAAGGCTACCCAGAGAGGCAGAACTAACCACAAAATGTCAGGGGGTGAGGTTATACTTAACTAATAGTAACTCATCAACATTTTGGGCAAAGCTCTGTTTAACAAGGACGCCTTTTTATTTTTGCATATATAAAGATTACTTTCAGCCCTATGGTGATCCTTGTGTTGTGGTTGCAGCTGTTGCCAAAGCAATTTTTTAAAAAGATGTCACATGACCAATCAGAAGCAAAAGTCTCACCTGGCCCTGCCCACTTTCTGAAAACACTTGGAGGGTGCCAGGAAAGGGGAACCCTACAATGGCCCATCCCCCACATGTAGTCTGTCCTCCCAGCATCCTCTTCCTTCTGCCCTGCAGCCCCAATGGTGATGCATCTTGTGTTCTTCAAAAGCACCTCCAACAAGATGAATGAGAGCCCGGAGCGGCTGCTTCCTTTGGAGAAGAGACACTTTGGAGGCAGAACAAATGAGCACCGGAAAACTCATCGCATTGCTTCTTTAGGACATAAAGAGTGTGGCTGCTGCCCTAACTGGTGTGGTTTAAGCTTTCTATGACAGTTTCAATGTTTCAGCATTGACTCCTCAAAAGCTGGAATCCACTCTGAAAAGGGAGAGTTATTACTAAGGAAGAAAACAAGGGAGAAAGCACAATCCATCTCCTGGGAGACTTGCAGAGTAACATGCAAAAGAAAAGGCTCTGCTCCAAGGAGTTTACAATCTATTGTTCAACAGAAGGAAAGCAACTGTGGCTTGGGAGGGGAAAGAGAGAAGGCAAACAGCAGGGCTTTTTTTTGTAACAGCAGCTCCTCTGCATATTAGGCCACACCTCCCTGATGTATCCAATCCTCCAAGAGCTCACAGGATTCTTCTTACAGGGCCAACTGTAAGCTCCAGGAGGATTGGCTACATCAGGGGTGTGTAGTCTAATATGCAAAGGAGTTCCTGCTACAAAAAAAGCCCTGAGTAATAATAATAATAATATTGAATTTATATCCCGCCATCCCCGCCGAAGCAGGCTCAGGGTGGCTCACATAGCAAAATATAAAATACAATCATTACAATAATACAACAATAAAAGCACACTGGTTACATAACAAATTACATATTACAGTTCAGTAAGCCTCTGCCTATATGTTTGAACTGTTTCCATTTCAATGTATCTGAGGAAATGTGCATGCACATGAAAGCTCATATCTTGAATAAAACTTTGTTGGGCTTAAAAGTGCCTCGGACTCTAACTTTGCTCTGCTGCTTCAGACCACCACGGCTGCCCACCTGGCAAGAGGAAGAGACAGAGTATCAGCAAATGCAGCACCAATTATTTTGACGGTGTTTCAAATCCGGCAAAGAGGTTTAGAGAATTCAGCTTATTTTAAAGTAAGTTACTTATTCTTCAGATTTTATATCATTAAGCAGACCCATAATTTAGACTCTTTGGAGTTTTTATTTGGACAAGTGAAATCTGAACATTTGAAGGAGAAACAGCCCCTCCCTGAATGTGTCAAATGTTGATGGAACGTAAATGGATGTCATGTGACCCACAAGTTCCGGACTATAAATCGATTGCACATTCTGAGTTAGGACCAACATACCAATACTGCGAAAAGAAAGAGGTGATATGGAAGCCCAGGATATTTGATCCACACAACTGAACGTTCTTGAAGAAGACAGATCCTTGAGAGATGCTCTTGACGATGTTTTTAAGGGGTCACAATGAGTAATATAACCAGCATGATTTATTAATGTGGCTTACTTATGGATTTTTTTTTAAAAAAAAATCTTTATAATGTCACTTCAGTTGTGATTCATGATTGTGAAATGGATGGATCAGAAACTTTATCCCAGAGTCATCCCTACAATAAATAGATACATCAGGCAGCAGATTGTGGATATTATCAAAAGCCAGCAGACTGTCAGTTGTTTAATTGATTACTGTCATGTATCTACTCTCAGAGGATGCCATTTGAGGGTTTTCTGCTTCAGGGGTTAAAGACTCAGCTTTGCTTTATCCTGAAAATCTTTCTCCTGCATTCTTTCCTGATGCAGGGTAAGGTTGCTTCTGAAGTTCTTGTTTGACATTTGAGGACACGAAGCTGCCTCAGGTGGAGTCAGAATTTTGGCCTTTCGTGGTCAGCTGGGCTTTTTTTGTTAGCAAGAACTCCTTTGCATTTTAGGTCACACACCCCTGATGTAGCCAATCCTCCAAGAGCTTACAGGGCTCTTAGTACAGGGCGTTCTGTAAGCTCTTGGAAGACTGGCTACATCAGGGGTGTGTGGCCTAATATGCAAAGGAGTTCCTGTTACAAAAAAGCCCTGATGGTCAGTCTTGTCTGCTGTGACTAGTAGAAGCTCTTCAGGGTCTCAGACAGAGGTCTTTCCCATCACCTATTCCCTATCATTTTCCACTTGGAGTGGTCAGAGAATGAATCTGGGACTTTCTGCATGTTACACAAATGCTCTACCACAGAGCCACAGCTCATCCCTTAATTCTCCTAGACTTTCGGAGTTTCAAATTACCTGGTCTTGTTTATGAAGTGGAACAACACATTAGGGATTCCTATTGGTACAATTTTTTTTTTTAGTATTGTGGCTCCTGTGCTCCCAGTTTTCAACAAAGGGAGGAGGGATCACCCAGGAAACTACATGGGCCATGGCGGCTCATTCGCCTATGTGATATCTTATGTGCCAACAATGCCTCTCTGCTCTGTACATAGAACAAACCAGCTAACTTCTATGCAAAAGAAGATATTGGATTTATATCCCGCCTTCCTCTCTGAAGAGTCTCAGAGGTGCTCACAATCTCCTTTCCCTTCCTCCCCCACAACAGACACCCTGTGAGGTAGATGAAGAGATTGGATTTATATCCCACCCTCCACTCCGAAGAGTCTCAGAGTGGCTCACAATCTCCTTTCCCTTCCTCCCCCACAACAGACACCCTGTGAGGTGGGTGGGGCTGAGAGGGCTCTCACAGCAGCTGCCCTTTCAAGGACAACCTCTGCCAGAGCTATGGCTGACCCAAGGCCATTCCAGCAGGTGCAAGTGGAGGAGTGGGGAATCAAACCTGGTTCTCCCAGATAAGAGTCCGCACACTTAACCACTACACCAAAGAATAAATGGATACAAATCTAACCTCAAAAATGGCAATATCCAGAAACCAGTAGGAGAACACTTCAATCTACCAGGGCATTCCATCAAGGACTTAAAGGTCACCATGGTTCAACAAAAAACATTTCAAAAACAAAATCCAATGCGAAGCTGCGGAATTGGAAATCAGACTTGGATTGTATAGGGACTTTGACTCATTCACACTTGGATTGTATAGGGACTTTGGATGGTTATCTCACCATCAGAAGTAACTGTCTTTCCCTTTCAAGCATTCCATCAATAGAAGGAAGTGGTCACACCCAGCCTGGACTGCACATTCTACCCTTTCTTATTCATGACTTTTGCAACTGCTTTACATTTACATTTCCACTTCCTGCATCCACTCCCCCTCCCCTTTCCACCTATATATCTCTGACCAGTTAACAAGTCCTGATCCCATTAGCCTATACTGGAAGCTGGGTTTTTTTGTCCCAGCATACATCACCTTACTCTTACCAACAAACTTCGTTTGCCACATTCTCACCCCTCACCCATTTTGTAGAGGTCCTTTGCAGCTCTACACAGTCAGCATTGGTTTTCACCATCCTGAAGAATATGGTGCAAACTGCAGACTTGGCCACTACACTACCCACTCCTAGTTCTAGATCATTGATGAATAAACTAAATAGTACCAACCCCAATATCGATCCTTGTGGGACCCCACTCCTTAAGTCTTCTTTACTTGCAGGCATTCTTTTAGACATATTCAGGGCTTTTTTGAGCAAGAACGCACAGGTACACAGTTTCGGCTGGCTTGGTGTCAGGGGTGTGGCCTAATATGCAAGTGAAGTTCTGCTGGACTTTTTCTACAAAATTAAAAAAAGCCCTGGACTTGTTAACCTTGTTTCTTAAGCTGCATTCCCTCTAGGCTTCAGTTAAGCTTCGAAGCATCTTCTAGAGATTTGACTCACTTGTGTTTCCCTTTCAAGTTTCTTTTAACCCCCCCCCCCCTTATTTTTATAAAGTTCTCTCTTTTGAAATCAGCTGTTAGTTTTGGACTTTAGGTGAACTTTCTGTGGACCTAAATGCTGAATTTAATAGCACTGTGGTAAATGTTCCTAATTGGTGCAACAACTTCTACATTGGACTTTCCCTCCCCATTTAGTCTAGAATTAAAAGAGTAGAAGCAGCTCAGAGATAATCACTGGAATTGCAAAGGTACAGAATGGAGGAGACCTTCCTTCTTAGTAGTGCAATGGAGGTGAGTGTGAAATGCTGATAAATTGTGAGCTGGTTCCCAGCTCTATCTTGCTCCACTACAAATGATACCTGCTAGAATGTGAAATGAGTCCTAAAGGGGAAAAGGGGAAAGAAAGCAAACCCACACTTCCACCAGGAAGAATGGTACAGAGCAACTGAGTGGGAAATCAATAACCTATTTGCTTAAAAAATTACACCTATTTGTTGAGCACAGTGCTACACTTCTGAAAACTAAAGGTGGGTTTCTTGAAGTCAATGAACATTGTTTCTGAGAGGTGGGACAAGGTGAGTGGCAAATACCTCTAGCCAATCAGCCCAAGATGGAATCCTATTCAAGCCACTCCACCTCCTACTTCAACTGAACCTATTTTATAATACATAAAGACTCCAAGGTTGCCACCATAGAAAAAGAAAACCATGGATGACTTTTAATTTCTCCACCAGGCTGATTTGACCCCAAATCTGTGCTTCAATTTCTTTTCTTCTGGTGCAAATCAAACCTTTCTTTCCTGTGTGCAAATCAAACCAGTTTTTCCACACTGCATGTAAGCATTGGTCAGTATTACAAGTGCATTAATAAATCTGAATTATGCAGTTATTGTCGGTATGGCCACTGGGCATAGCTGTCTCTGTGTTTCTATGATCTTTTTTTTATGCTGGGCTGGGGCTTTTTTAAAATGGGTTTTAATTAATACCTTTTAATAATTTGTTTTTTACTATTTTTATCTTGCAAACTGCCTTGGGCAGGTTCCTAGAGAGGCAGCATAAAAATGTTATAAATAAAATAAGTGCAATATAATTGATCAACTCAGGCGGTTGTTTCTCTAAAGAGCCTGTATTTACTTTGGAATCCAGGACTGCAGATATTGTGAATTGGAACACTGGCTATTATAAGATTGTGTATGTAAAAGTTGTGTATTAAGAGTACATTTGCTTGTAATATGTGTATATTAATTCAGAATATAAATTAGGTATTGTGTATAATATTGTTCTTTCAGCGCCTGCTTCTTTGGTTGTTTCTCTAAGGTGGAGTATTGTAGACTATTGCAACATTTATTGTATGTATCACACACATACACATACACAAGAACATAAGAGAACACAAGAACATAAGAGAAGCCATGTTGGATCAGACCAATGGGCCATCCAGTCCAACACTGCGTCACACAGTGGCCAAAAAAACCCAGGTGCCATCAGGAGGTCCATCGGTGGGGCCAGGACACTAGAAGCCCTCCCACTATGCCCCCCCAAGCACCAAGAATACAGAGCATCACTGCCCCAGATGAGAGTTCCAACAATATGCTGTGGCTAATAGCCCCTGATGAACCTCTGCTCCATATGTTTATCCAATCCCCTCTTGAAGCTGGCTATGCTTGCAGCTGCCACCACCTCCTGTGGCAGTGAATTCCATGTGTTAATCACCCTTTGGGTGAAGTACTTCCTTTTATGAGTACTAACCCAACTGCTCAGCAATTTCATTGAATGCCCACGAGTTCTTGTATTGTGAGAAAGGGAGAAAAGTACTTCTTTCTCTACCTTCTCTATCCCATGCATAAGCTTGTAAACCTCTATCATGTCACCCCTCATTCGACGTTTCTCCAAGCTAAAGAGCCCCAAGCATTTTAACCTTTTTTTCATAGGGGAAATGTCCCAATCCTTTAATCATTCTAGTTGCCCTTTTCTGCACTTTTCCCAATGCTATAATATCTTTTTTGAGATGTGGTTACCAGAATTGTACACAGTATTCCAAATGAGGCTGCACCATCGATTTATACAGGGGCATTATGATACTCTCTCTCTCTCTCTCAATCTCTCTCTCTCTCTCACACACACACACACACACATACACACTGTTTACTGCAATGCCATGTCTTCTGCCTTTGATACCCTTTCTTCAGTGTGTTATGCCACAACTCAGGCAATTTTGTTTGCATTATTTTCATGTCCTGCCTCGAGGCCCAGATGGCCCAGGCTAGCCAGATCTTGGAAGCTAAGCAGGCAATGGCAAACCATCTCTGTTTGACTCTGGCTTTGAAATCTTACAAGGTTTCCATAAGTCAATTGGGACTTAGCAGCACTTTCCACCACAACCCTAGACTGATTGATTTTTTTTAATAAAGATCTTTGCTATTTGATTGAGATATCAAATCAGCCACTATCATAATGCCCCTGTATAAATCGATGGTGCGGTCTTATTTGGAATACTGTGTGTAATTCTGGTCACCGCACCTCAAAAAGGATATTATAGCATTGGAAAAAGTGCAGAAAAGGGCAACTGGAATGATTAAAGGTTTGGAACACTTTCCCTATGAAGAAAGGTTAAAACGCTTGGGGCTCTTTAGCTTGGAGAAACGACGACTGCGGGGTGACATGATAGAGGTTGACAAGATTATGCATGGGATGGAGAAAGTAGAGAAAGAAGTCCTTTTCTCCCTTTCTCACAATACAAGAACTCATGGGCATTCAATGAAATTACTGAGCAGTCAGGTTAAAATGGATAAAAGGAAGTACTTCTTCATCCAAAGGGTGATTAACAAGTGGAATTCACTGCCACGGGAGGTGGTGGTGGCTACAAGCATAGCCAGCTTTAAGAGGGGATTGGATAAAAATATGGAGCAGAGGTCCATCAGTGGCTATTAGCCACAGTATGAGGTCCATCAGTGGCTATTAGCCACAGTGTATATATATATATGTGTGTGTGTGTGTGTGTGTGTATTGGCCACTGTGTGACACAGAGTGTTGGACTGGATGGGCCATTGGCCTGATCCAACATGGCTTCTCTTATGTTCTTATGTTTTTTCATAGCTTATAATCTGTCCTCAGTGAGAAAGGCAGGCTAACAACATTTTTCCATGCTGCACAGCAACACAAAGCACAGAGGTCTTTGGCTGCTTGCATATGTCCAAGGCAGTCCCTTAGCACCGGGCAATTAGCTTGATGCAACCAGCCCAAATGAGATTAAGGGTTGTTTGGTTCCAGAAATGAGACTTTCAGGAGCCCCAAACACCTTTCCTTTCAAGAGGTAACATCTTCCAGACACTGTGGTCACAAAATGATTGACAGCATGTAATTTACCACTAATGGGTGTAATCTTATGCATGTTTGGTCAGCAGCAAGTCCTTCTATACTCAATAGATATATTGACTATTCAAAGTATTCACTTAAGTAAGTTTATATAGCAGGGGTGGCCAACGGTAGCTCTCCAGATGCTTTTTGCCTACAACTCCCATCAGCCCCAGCCAGCAGGGCCAATGGCTGGGGCTGATGGGAGTTGTAGGCAAAAAAAACATGTGGAGAGCTACCATTGGCCACCCCTGCTATATAGGATTGCAACCTGAAAGGGTTTTCTTTGGGAAAGGAAGTTTATACCGGGGGGGGGGGGGCAGGGGGGAGTTCCAGTCTTTATCTTTGAACATGGTACATTCAACAACTCAGTTCCTGAACTTAGACAACAGCAGTATTCTGTGCAAGAGATCAACACAGTGTCAGAATCTAGGGTCAGTCTGAGCAAATGCCGGAGTCAAAGTTCAGTCCAAAGGTCAGTTAGCAAGAGAGCAGAGTCCATTTCAAAGCATTACACAGGAAGGAAGGTCCCACACTCCAAGGTCATCCACAAGGGCAGGGAGGAAAATGTCAGTGTCAAGAGCCAGTCCAAGAGTCACAGGAACAGAGTTCAGCGCTGTAGTCATGGAGTCAAGAGGTTGGTGATTGCAGGACCGGATCTACATGTTTTTTGAGGGGGGGCAAAATTAAAAAATGGCGCCCCCTTATATTCCATTCTATCTTATGGTCCCATAGAATACAATGGACTCCATCCCCAATTTGGCACCCCCCTCTCCTTCGGCACCCAGGGCAAGCACCCCCCTCTGCCCCCCCCCCCCCCAGATCCGGCCCTGGTGATTTGTTGTTTCTGCAACATGCAGGATCCCAGCACTGGGTTGTAGAGGGATTTCCCAACAAGCCCTTGTTAACAGCTAGCTGCTTAGGAGTACTGCTGCAATTACTCCAGGCTGCCGTCAGCAAGCAGTTGGCGACGGGCTGGGAGAAGTGCCCTCTGCCTCCTTGCTTGCGGCTCCCTTCTAAACCCCTGTCTCTGGTGCTCCGAGGTGGAGGAGAGCCTGGTGGACTGACCTCACTCGACTGGTCTCACCTGCTGCATCAGGGCTGGGTGCTGGTGGCTCTGGGTCAGCTGCTGGCTGCGGGCCTTTATTAGTCATTGGTTCAGGACTGACTACACAAAGCTCCTCTGCGCCTGAGGAGTCCCCAGCATTGCTTGTCTCAGGTTGACACAGAGCCATGAGCAGAAAGCCCCTTTGAATTGTAGAAACTATGCAGCAGCTCTACATGACGGGTGACTGACGTGTTGATCAATAGTCCAACACTGCTGTTGTCAGTCCTTTACTGGAAAGCGGCACACATGAGATAATAAGCCAGAAATATGCACAGGAATACCCTGCTCAATTCTTTGAGTGCACTGGCACAACTCAGTGCATGATTCTCACTTGGGTTACTGCCAGCTGCTCAGAAACCCTTCAGCCCCATCAGAATCTTTGCCTGCCATTCCCTTCACAACTGGTAATTCCAGCATCGTCTGCCCCTTCAAAATACCTGAACTGAAATATTTCATTTTCTTTTGAAAGAACCACCTTTGGTTTTGTGCAGAGCCACATTTGGTTCTCGAGCCGTAGGCTGCAGACCCCTGATCCAAGCTGCTGATGGGATCATTTCTAGATCTTTGGCCTGTCAGTCTGGGCACAAGCACAATTGTATACTGTCCCAACGCACAGGGTCAGAAAAAGCTGCTCAGTTTGCCATTATACTCTAAGGACTCTATAATAAAATCCACTACTTAGAGAAGGGTCAAAAGGGCCTTCTGGAAGTCCTTTGCACACTAGGGTTGCCAAGTCCAATTCAAGAAATATCTGGGGACTTTGGGGGTGGAGCCAGGATACTTTGGGGGTGGATCTAGGAGACATTAGGGGTGGAGCCAAGATCAAGGTTGTGACAAGCATAATTGAACTCCAAAGGGAGTTCTGGCCATCACATTGAAAAGGACGGCACACCTTTTCAATGCCTTCCTTCCATAGGAAATAATGAAGGATAGGGGCACCTTCTTTTGGGGCTCATAGAATTGGGCCCCCTGGTCCAATCATTTTGAAACTTGGGGGGTATTTTGGGGAGAAGCACTAGATGCTATACTGAAAATTTGGTGCCTCTACCCCCAAAAACAGGCCCCCCCAGAGCCCCAGATACTCGCAGATCAATTCTCCATGATTTTCTATGGGAATAAATCTCCCTAGGGAATAACTGAGTTCCCAGCAGACATTTCCCTCCCCCCGCTTTCTGACGACCCTGAAGCGGGGGGAGGGCCTCCAAACCGGGGGATCCCCTGCCCCCACCTGGGGATTGGCAACCCTATTGCACACTACTCGGGTCTCTCGTGTGTCTGAGATTGTGTGTTTGTAAATGGATCCAATGCCAGCCTTAGTTTCAAATTCTTCACGTTGTTAATGTTTGGGGGGGGGGTTTCACTTTAAATGTTACAAGCCTCTAGGGTTGCCAATCCCCAGGTGGGGACAGGGGATCCCCCAGTTTGGAGACCCTCCCCCCACTTCAGGGTCGTCAGAAAGCGGGGGGAGGGGAGGGAAATGTCTGCTGGGAATTCTATTATTCCCTATGGAGATTTATTCCCATAGAAAATCATGGAGAATTGATCTGCAGGTATCTGGGGCTCTGGGGGAGGGGCTGTTTTTGGGGGTAGAGGCACCAGTTTTTTAGTACAGCATCTAGTGCCTCTCCCCAAAATACCCCCCCCAAGTTTCAAAAAGATTGGACTAGGGGGGTACAATTCTATGAACCCCAAAAGAAGGTGCCTCTATCCTTCATTATTTCCTATGGAAGGAAGGAATTGAAAAGGTGTGCTGTCCCTTTAAATGTGATGGCCAGAACTCCTTTGGAGTTCAATTATGCTTGTCACAGCCTTGATCTTGGCTCCACCCCTAATGTCTCCTGGCTCCACCCCCAAAGTCCCCAGATATTTCTTGAAATGAACTTGGCAACCCTACAAGCCTCCTTGGTGGTCTGATGCAGAAAGAGAGGATAGAAGTTTCTTCAGTAAAAGAAGCAAAGTAATAAAGATAATTTAACTCCTTCTTCAGCCTGGCCGGTGACCTAACTGGGCACTTTCTACAATCTTCTGTAACAGGGAGGAGTGTGCTAGCAAATGTTTCTGGGTAGACAATTCAGCATGGAAGACAGATAGTTTGGCAGCCATCTCAACAGGGAGGTGAATCGTTTCAACTGTCCAAGTGGAGATGTCCTCCTCCGCAGAATCTTCCCAAACAGAAATTTCATCCAACAGCTTGCAAAATCTGCATTCTCGGAAGTGCACCATGTAGGGAGCTTGCAATGAAACTGACGCCACCTGCTGCCACAAACGGCACAGGACGTGGAAGGCACTGAAGTCTCCCGCCTCTCTTCCCAGACACGCAACAGGTCACCCTGCCCACTTTGGACCCTTTTCTGGCAAGTCTGATTCATGCCAGACTTGAACTTTTCTTTCCACTCTAGAAATTGCACTTTGTTGCCAAAAAGTTGGCTCTCTTGGTAATGCAGGAGAAGGAGGTGTGACTGAGCCTCAGCTTCCAGCAGATAAAGATAGGAGGAGGTGTTTGGACACAAGGTACCTTTCTGCCTGCAGTGAGCAATGTACTTCCCGGCTGCAGGGGAAGGAGACATAAAGGCTATGACTGTGGAGGAGACAAAGAGTGGGAATTATCAGCTAGGAAAGAGTCATTGATAAAGTTACATCAAGTGGCAAATCCAGAGAAGACTGTATAGTCTGCTCCTCTGCAGTGTTCCCTCTAAGCCGAATTAGTGGTAACAGAGTTAATGTGAGCTAGCTCACAGTTTTTTAGCCTCTGACTCACACATTTTTGTCCTAGCTCAAGAAGGATGGCCCCAGAGCAAATTAATGTATACAGCAACTCACAACTTTAATGCCAGTAGCCCACAAAGTAGAATTTTTGCTCACAAGACTCCACAGCTTAGAATTATTATTGTGCAGATGTTTATGCTTATTTTCAGCCACACTTTTCTCAAGTGGCTGCCTCTTAGCCTTTTCCTTAGAATCACAGAGTTGGAAGGGACCTCCAGGGTCATCCAGTCCACCTCCTGTACAACACAGAAAATACACACATACCTCCCCCCACTCACCCCAGTGAAACCTGTTCCACACCCAGAAGATGGCAAAAAACCCCTCCAAAATCCATGGCCAAACTCGTCTGGAGAAAAATCACTTACTCACCCCAAAGAAGCAATCAGCATTTCCCTGGGCATGTAAGAAAGGGCTAGGCACTAAGCACTGATGCAACCTTTCCTGCCCTCCTTCTCATGACCTCCCTAAATTCACACAATGAGCACTGCTGCATTATGGGAGAAGGGGCCATGGTTCAGAGGTAGACCATTGGCTTGGCATGCAGAAGGTCCCAGGTTCAGTCTTTGGCACCTTCAGTTAAAAGGATCATGTAGGAGATTATGGGAAAGACTTGAATAGACAATACTGATTTTGATGGCTCATTGTCCTGGTTTAGAAGAAGAAGGTTTAGTTTTATACCCCACCCTTCACTGCCTGAAGGAGTCTCAGAGCAGCTTACAATCACCTTCCCTTCCTCTCCCCACAACAGATACCCTGTGAGGTAGGTGGAGCTGAGAGAACCGCTCTTGAGAGAACAGCTCTGAGAGAGCTGTGACTGACCCAGCTGTCTTCCTATGGAGGAGGAGGTAGGGAATTAAACCTGGTTCTCCAGATTAGAGTCCACTGCTCTAATCTGTGTGTGCGGTTACGTTTGTGAACTCTTATCCGGGAGAACCGGGTTTGATTCCCAACTCCTCCACTTGCAGTACTGGAATGACCTTGGGTCAGCCATAGCTATCCTGTCTTACACAGTGTCCTCTGGACAGCCAACAACAGGGTAGAGAGGCCAAGGCTGCCTCAATGTTGCTTTCTGGCCCTGGGATTCAGAGGCTGATTTCCTCTGAATATGGAGGTTCCCTTACATGGCTAGTAGCTACTGATAGACAAACCTATCCCTCCATTCATCTGTCTTTTTATGCTGTCTATACTTATGCCTACATCCTCTGGCAGTGAATTCCACATTTAATCCACTTGTTGAATAAAGAGCTAATTCCTTTTGTCTGTCCTGAATCTATCTCCCATCAGTTTCATTGGATACCCTCAAGTTCGAGTATTGTCTGAGAGGGAGAAAAAGTTCTTTCTGTATACTCTTCCTACTCCATAAATAAACTTTTATAAACTTTTATAAACTTCTATTATGTCCTCCACCCCCACCACCCCCTTAGTTGTCTCAATTAATGCTTGGGCAGGGGAGGGTTGAATCTTTTACATAAATCTTCAGGCACAAGGGAACAGGAAATAGTATGAAAATAAAGGATGACAGGTTTGTGTGACACGAAGGGAAAGTGAAATCAAAATGAAGGTTAGATGTCGGGAAGGAAGGAATGTGAAATCATTCCTAAATTGGGGTCAAATAATCACTTTTGCCTTGCCCACTGCACTGGATCCGCAATGAACCCCTCTCTTGCTCTCTTGGTTCAAGTACTCTTTAAGTAATCAAGAGGCAACTAGTGGAAGCTGATCTAAGCATCAACAGAAGAGTAGCAGAGCTTTAAATAAGTCCATATGATTTAACAATGCAAGTGTCTTGAGAGGCACAATGGATGTGTATATATTATTAAATAGCACTAAATGAGTTTCCCGTAATGGTTTGATAAATGGGGCGAGGAGCACAACAAGGAGAGCCGGCTGCACCCAGCTTGGATCCTACATCACAATCTGCCCTTTCATGTGCATGCTCCACTTTGAGGGAGGGGAAATAGACTGCATCAATAAGGATTCCTCTTGCTGGATCAGATCCACCTGCAGTGTTTCCCATGCCAGCCAGACAAATGCCACAGGGAGTTCACAGGCGGAGTGTGACAGTGAAAGATTCTCTGTGCTCATCGATGAACATTCCAAGATAGACTGCCTCTAAGAATGGAGGCTCCATTTAGTTGTTGTGACTTATATCCTTTCTTCCATGGATTCATTTAATTCTTTCCAAAGCTAGTAAACTGTGGCAGTCAATTCCATAAATTAATCTACAAAGACAGCTGTGCAAAAGGCTTTCATTAGCCCTTTCTGAGATGTCAATGCATACTGTTGTGGGGCCCTGTGAGTTCTAGCCCTAGAACATCAGACGAGTAGTCCACCTAGCTCAGCAACATGTTCACTCAGCAGTCAACCTGGAGAGCCAATGAACAAGGTGTAGAGCCCTTCTAGCACTGGGTTTCAAGAGAATTGTGGAACTCTTGAGGCCCAAGGAAACAGAAAATAGAGTGTGCAACTGTCTTTATTGAACTTGATAACCCTTTCCTCCATGAGTCTGTATAATCCCTTTTAAAGCCATCTGTGCTTGTGGCCATCATGTCCACTGACAGCAAATCCCACAATTTGACTACTTTTTGAGTAAAGAGTTTGTCCTGAACTTATTGCCCAGCAACTTCACTGGGTCAGTTTCTCTAACTTTTGCATAATTTTCTAAATCTCTATCATATTCTCCATAGCCATCTTTTTTCTAGACTAAACAAAGATTTTAAAAAAGGGTTTTCTATGCTGAAGAAAGGTTTTGGACTTTTTTCCCCCCCTAGAGAGGGTCCTATAATTACATGCATGTGAAGATGTTCAGTATGAATGCAGAGCTGTACTTTGTTGTTCATGCCAACCAAGAATTATTCTGGAGCAAAAAATTAGCTGCCATCAAATTGCACAGACGAGGCCTTCTTGTACAATCAGCTCTAAGAGTCTTTGGGAAAGGGTGTGGCAGAGAAAAATAAGGTCTTCTTCTTAGGTGTGTATGGGTTTTTGGGGGGAGGGTAGTTTGCTTTTGTGCATTTCTCTATTGAATTTGAGGTTATTTACATGTACACAGGGCTTTTTTGTAGAAAAAGCCCAGCAGGAACTCATTTGTATATTAAGCATATTGCATATTAGTCCACACCCCTTGATGTGATCGTTGTTTTGCGTAGAGAAAACCCAGCAGGAGCTCATTTGCATATTAGGCCACACCCCTGGATGCCTTTAGCTGGAACTGTGTTCCTGTGCATTCCTGCTCAAAACAAGCCCTGCATGTACTTGATGTGATTAAAAGCAAGGACAATTAAAACTGATAAACCTCCTTTAGGCCTGACCTGGATGGTCCAGGCTAGCCTATATATCCAAACTTGGAGGGCAGGTAGAGGAGAGTCAGCCAGAGATCCCCTGCAAGTTTGGTGTCTCTAGCACATGGGGGGCCCTGTTGTAGCAGGTCACAAACCTCACAAACCAAACCAGTTTGTGATAGTTCGCGTTTTGCCACAAAGCATCAACCAAACCCTATTTTCCTGGTTCGTGCTCATCTTGTCTTTGCACCACCAAGCCTCATTTCATTGTGACCTGGATGCTTCATGATCTCTTTCTTCTACCAGGATTTCTCACTTAAGAGTTCACAGAGAGATGAACACATTTGTTGACCATGGTGAGGTGGAGAAATGTCATCCACCCAAGGATTCATCCTGGCAGCCCAATTATTGGGCTGTACTTTGTCCATGAACAAGAGCCATCAGTCTCCAAGCACAGAGCCCTCAAGCTCTTGGTTACCCTAATGAGTCTGGCTGAAGCAGGGCAATAGTTTGCACTGTGCCAGTGAGTCCCACCCAGAGCCATAAAGCTGCGAAGACTGAAGTGATAGAACAAAGTCTTCCTTTGGGACATGAAGGGGCAGAAATGTCGGGGGGGGGGGGGAGAGCCAGAGGTTGCTTAAACTCAGGACAAGAGTAAGAAGCTCTCTTGCCTCCTGCTCTTGTGAGCACAAGCCATGAAGGAGGAAGTTGTCAACTCCTGCAAGTTCTTCCCCTTTAAACAACTTGAGTGGGTTCAAGAGATCAGTTTATTAAGAGCAACATGGCAGAGTGCACAGGCATTGCTAAAACTGCCTTTGGCGACTCAATGACCCTGGTCACATCCAGGTCACAATGAAATGAGGTTTGGGGGTGGAAAGACAAGATGAGCATGATCCAGGAAAATGGGGTTTGGTTGATGCTTTGTGGCAAAAATTATACCTTACCCATAACCAGTGTTCCCTCTAAGCTGAGTTAGCGTGAGCTAGCTCACAGATTTGAAGAAGAAGAAGAAGATATTGGATTTATATCCCGCCCTCCACTCCGAAGAGTCTCAGAGCGGCTCACAATCTCCTTTACCTTCCTCCCCCACAACAAACACCCTGTGAGGTGGGTGGGGCTGAGAGGGCTCTCACAGCAGCTGCCCTTTCAAGGACAACCTCTGCCAGAGCTATGGCTGACCCAAGACCATGCTAGCAGGTGCAAGTGGAGGAGTGGGGAATCAAACCCGGTTCTCCCAGATAGGAGTCCGCACACTTAACCACTACACCAAACTGGCTCTCCTCCAGCTCACACATTTTTGTCTTAGCTCAGGAAGGATGACCCCAGAGCACAATAATTTATGCAGTTGCTCACAACTTTAATGCCAGGAGCTCACAAAGTAGAATTTTTGCTCACAAGACTCTGCAGCATAGGGGGAACATTGCCCATAACCATTACAAATCCAAGCACTAGGTGCCAAAAGCATCCCCTCCCTCCATAGTTCGTCCCCATGCACGCCCCCTTATTTGCAGGTGCAAGCAGTTTGCTGTAAATGAGACATGTTGGCCTTGAGTGCAGGGCAGAGAGACTACATGCTGGTTTCAAGGGATGCTAGAGATAGCAGCTATGCAAAAAGGAGCACGATTGATGCAAAGCAAAGGACACATGTAACATCATAGGTCAAAACCCCTAAAATGGCAAGAGTCCTCTTGACAGAAGTTGTACTTAGGGACCCCATCTTGTCTACATAACAAGGAACAATAGAGAGGTTCCAACCTAGAGATCTAAACTTCAAACTGTTGCCATTTCAAGTAAGGTTAGCCTGTCTTAATTTAACAACTTCTAAAATAAATACTGAGTGTTCAGGGAAGACACTGTGTTTTTAAAAAAGCTTTTTATTTGTTCCTTTGCCTAGCCTGCATTGTGTGAACAAAACATGTGAGGAACAGAATATGCCAAAAGTGAGGAATGTAAACAATCATCCTGGATTAAGTCTGAGCTTTGGAAATGTACTACATCTATTTGATCTTGCTATCTGACATGTGGCAAAGAAGCTTCCCTATAAAAAGATACAATGGCAGCAGGTGGTACCCAGTTTGTTCCTGATATTGCTAGGGAGTAAGAAAGAAATGTGGGATGGCTGTAGGGTTTTTCTTACCTTCCAGGGACCGACACAAAGGAACTGGAGTCTGCTCTTTCATATTTTAGAGCAAGGATTAGTTGCCTTCTGCAATCCTCTTGACTTGAGGGTGTCATGTGAACTAATCACCTATTTCTCCCAGGATATTTTTTTTTAAAATCAGCTACTCTCCCATCATTATTAGCAGTACAAGATATGTCACATTTTGAAACTCGCCTGTGTTTTAGATCACCTTCACAAGAGATGCATGTTTGTACTGAAGGATGAAAGTAAATGCAGAACATCAGAAAGCTATCAGTGCCCTTTTCCTGCAAAATTATATGGACCATGAGCTTGTCTTTCAAGGCAATTCATATATTCTTACCAGGGCTTGCTTTTTTTGTAGCAGGAACTCCTTTGCATATTAGGCCACACACCCCTGATGTAGCCAATCCTGCAAGACTGTAAGCTGTAAGCTCTTGGAGGATTGGCTACATCAGGGGTGTATGGCCTACCATGCAAAGGAGTTCCTGTTACAGAAGAAGCCTGGATTCTTACACTTCAGCATCTCATCAATATTAAGATTTGAGTCTCATCTTATAAGAGGAATGTAAGGGAGCCATTTCCCTACCATCTCTTTCAAAGTTTCAGAAAAGAGATGCAGTTCACTACATGATAAAAGAAATGGAATTTAGGACCCAAGAAGAAATAGTAACAAAAGGATTACAAGGTCCCAAGAAAGGAATGAAGAATGTGTGGTTAGAGAACATGGACATCAATGAACCACAAAGCCTTTTAGCATCCATTTATCTGCAACTGCTGCTGAGCCAACAGATACTACCATGTCGGTCCTGTCCCCCAAGTGAAATCCATTGGCCTCAGCCAATTATTGCTCCCTCTGCCTTCTGCTCCTTCCAACTCAGGCCAGAGGAAGGGCATCTGAAGAAAGAGCTCCAAGAAATCTGGCTCAGGCTGGCTTCATTATGAAGGCCGCATAAACCACAGCAAACTGTTCTTGTTAAGGTACTGGCTCGCTATTTCCAGGTCTTTGAAATGCTTATCTTGTGCTTTTTAGTGTAAGTCAGGGCTTTTTTTGTAGCTGAAACTCCTTCGCATATTAGGCCACACACCCCTGATGTAGCCAATCCTCCAAGAGCTTACAGGGCTCATCTTACAGGGCCTACTGCAAGCTCCAGAACAATTGGCTACATCAGGGGTGTGTGGCCTAATATGCAGAGGAGTTCCTGCTACAAAAAAAGCTCTGAGTCCAACATGTAGTTGGATCAAAGTTCTGGTTATGACCTTTAAAGCCCTATATGGCCTGGGACCTGTCTACCTCCGGGACTGCCTTTCCCCATATGAGCCTCAGAGAGCACTACATAAGAACATAAGAGAAGCCATGTTGGATCAGGCCAATGGCCCATCCAGTCCAACACTCTGTGTCACACAGTGGCCAATATACAATCAAGTTCACAAAATCTTCTTATGATCCTCAAGCCAAAAGAAGCTCGGTTGTTTACCGCTAGAGCTTTTTTGGTGGCAGCTGCTGCTCTGTGGAATGCCCTTCCTAAAAACCTCAGGGCCCTGTGGGACTTGCCACAGTTCCCTGAGCCTGTCAGCGGAGTGCGGAATATAAATATAATATAATAAAATAAAATAAATCCTCTATACATGATAGTATGGATTGAAAATGATGCACATAGAGGGGGAACCCAGTATTCGTGTGCTGCCTGCCCTCCCAACATGCAATCATGAGGCTGTGAACAAGGAGTTTATATGTATAGGAAGTACACGTAGATACGCTCTCTTCCAGTGACTGGCAGGTTCAACACACACTTTCGGTGTCACCCTAAGCAGAATAATAATAATACATTTCCAAGGCTATTGGAGCCAAACGAAGTAAGAGAACGTAACTCAAGAGAATGTAACTCTGGCAACAACCACTGTTAGGATGGATTCAGAATTACAGCTTGCACTGAAATGTTATGAAAATTCAAATTTTCATATTTGGAGACTTCAGTGTCGATAGCGGTACTTGACCTGAAATTTTGTATTTGGTTTATACACTCGAAATTGGATATTGACATTTGAAATTCAATTGATAGATTTGTGTAATCACAGAGTTTTAAACATGGACTGTCTGTGGAAGCTTAACGTTAAATTAACTAGGTCAGTAACTTTCAAAGAAAATCTATATAAGATGTTTTATAGATGGTACCTGACTCCACAGAAATTGTGTAAGATTTATACTAATATGTCCAACAAGTGTTGGAAATGTACTAAACAGATTGGGTTTTTTTACCATATGTGGTGGACATGTGAGATTGTGAAAGACTATTGGAAAATGGTACATGAAATTCTACAAAAGATCATGAAGACACAGATCCACTTCAAACCAGAATTATTTTTATTGAATATATTTCCTGAGGACTATTCCAAAGAAATGAGACACTTGTTGGCGCACTTTAACACAGCAGCTAGGATTCTTTTGGCGCAGAGATGGAAATTGCAGGAAATCCCCACGAAAATGGACTTGGTGGGAAAAATTTTGGAAACAGCAGAGTTGGACTTCCTGTCCCAGCTGTTGGTTGGGAAATCTAAAGAAGAAGCAAGAAAATATTGGATGAAATTTTATGTCTGGTTAGATAATCAAGATTCTTAAGATTCTCTGGTGTGAATTTATTTTTTTAATTTTTTTCCTGTATTTTATACTATAAAATTTACCTCTATTGGAATTGTCAAAATTATTAGATAACTTTAACAAAAGATGTATACTATAAAATTTGAAAATTGATTATGTACAGTTGAGACAAACTAATAGGGGACAATTTATGTAAAGAAAAATTGCAGAATTAAGCTTTTTGAAAGTATTTTTTAATGCAAAATAATACCAGAATGTATTGTGCTTTTTATTTTCCTATTCCCCTTCCCTTCTTTTTCTGAAACTAATAAAACTTTTTGAAAATCTAAACATGGACTGTCACAGAGAGTCAATGTCAACCATTGTCAAATTTTGATTGCCACTGAAAAATCATGAGATATCAGACATAAGGAGGATCCTTGCCAAATGTTCAGATTTGTATATACCAAGGGTGGCCAAACTTGATTAATGTAAGAGCCATGTAGAATAAATGTCAGATGTTTGAGAGCCGCAAGTCATGAACAAATACTACACACACATCTTTATTAAAACTCTAAATACTTTCTCTGCACAGAAGGATAAAATAACCTTATAACATAACCACAAAAGCTGGAAATAACAATCCTCTTAAAACCAGCATAGGGAAAGGTTAGGGAATTATTTGTTGGCACCAGTGGGAGAAGGAAACACACATGTACCACATGAATCACTTGCATCCTTATGCATCTGTTTGCCTTGACACTGAGGTTAGTAAATACAGTTCCTAAAGAGCTATGAAATTAAAGGGAAACCCTGTTTAATTCCGTCCCTCCTTCCAGTGGCTTTGTCAGCTCTTGCCCTCTCTTCCCCCACTCTAGGTCTCCGGGCGACTTCTGTGGTAGAGGAAAAGAGCTTGCAAGCCTGCCTATTTCCCCCTTCTTCCCTGCTTCACACATGGAGGAAATAGTCGCCTACTTTTGAGTCAGCACTCAGAGGCCCAATGTTAAGCATGCTTACTTGAGAGTAAGCCTGCATTAAGTTCCTCCTCAGTCTCTGGAAGTCACACAATGTGTGTGAAAGAGCCACATGTGGTTCCCAAGTCGCAGTTTGGCCAGGCCTGATATATGCCATTTGGTGAATACTCACCAACAACATTTGCAGAGGAGAATTTTGAGACATTATGGTGGATTTATGAGTCAGCTGGATAGAATTTGCTACCATGTGGCTGGTGACCACTAACATAGATAGCAAACTGGTCTCATCTCCTTTACAATTCCTATCATTTATTATTAGGCATGGTCAAGAAACAGAACCTCCCTATTCAGAAGCAATATACTAGATAGCCAGATGCCAGGTCTGAAGATCCATGTGGCACCAACATTTTCTCACATTCATCTGTTTTAATTCTAGCCTTTGCTTTCCTCTGTTCCCTACCACCAGCCCTGTCTGCACCCTGCGGAAGTGTAGCTTTTAGGAGCTGGTGCAACAAAAGGTCTACTGATCAATCCTGAAGGATCTCATGTTAGAACTGTGCACTTGCCATGAATTCCCTAGGCAAGCCACTCTCTCTTTCTCAGCCTCATCCCCCCAGCTGCAATACAGAAGTGATAACAACACTGGCCTACCTTACAAGAGAGTTGTAAAACTGAAAGCAACATACATGTAAACAGTTTCAGCCCTGAAATCTCTATATCAGGGGTGGCCAGTGGTAGCTCTCCAGATGTTTTTGCCTACAACTCCCATCAGCCCCAGCCAGCATGGCTGATGGCTGGGGCTGATGGAAGTTGTAGGCAAAAAAAAAAAATCTGGAGAGTTACCGTTGGCCACCCCTGCTCTATATCAATACAAAGTATTCAGTTGTTGTCTACAGTGGGTGTATGCACCATCTCAGGTCATCTTGGAGTTTCATCCCTGGGAGTATTCCCTTTGCTCTATTCCCATCATTACCTAAGCCCATTTCTTTTCAGCTTCTTTGAAAGTGGAGAGGAGTTGTAGTTCTTTGTGCTTTGCATAAAGAACGACCTTGAATCAATCCCCAATATCTCTGCTTGAAAAGGATCATGTGATGTGAAAGGCCTCTAGCCAGGGCCCTGGAGAGCAGCTGCCAGTCAGAGTAGACATTACTCACCTCCATAGACCAATTATCTGTCTCAGTGTATGGCTACAAACTCCCAATACGAGAGACCATCCTCTGGTTCAGTTTTGCAGATGATGTAAGGCCGTCTTAAGTCAGTCAGAAAACATATAAAAGTAATAAATTAACACGCTTTTTAAAAAAAAAATCCTACCATTTGTCTAAGTAGTCTTTTTGTGTCCCTGAACTGGAGGGCCTAGGTTGGCCCAATCTCATCAGATCTTGAAATCTAAACAGGGTCAGCCTTGGTTAGTACTTGGCAAGGAGAAGACTGAGGAAGTCCAGGGTTGCTACACAGAGGTAAGCAATGGAAAACTACCTCTGCTCATCTCTTGCCTTGAAAACTCTATGGTAATGCCCTACACTGACCGGCTGCCTGCGACTTGACCCCACTTTCCACCACCAGTCGTTAGTGACGCTGGCAGTTGCTGATCATTTAGATCAGGAGCCCTTTCAGGCATGTGCAGTTTTGCCAAAATTCAGTGCAAATCTGTTCAGGTGGGGGACTGCATCAGTCTGAAGTAGCAAAACAAAATCTGAGTCAAGCTTATAAAACTTTGTTGGTCTTAAAGGTGCCACTGGACTCAACTTCAGGGCAAATATGTTTGGCAAGCACTCGGCGCATTCCATGCTGAACCCAACAGACCCATGATTGACTGACATCTGATAATCACAGCCAACCTGGTGAGTTCAACTGCCAAGTGCATTTACCACCAAATTTGCAACACCTCCACTGCTAACAGGTGATATCAAGCTCCATGCATGGGAAAAACCCACCTGTGGATTTCTCCAGATTCCTGCTGTTGGATGTTCAACAACAAGCCAAGCCTACAGTCATACCCTCCTGCCAGCTTTCTAGAGGCATCTGGCTGGCCCTTGTTGGAAAGAGAAAACTGGAACCACTGGATGTTTGGTCTGAACAGGCCACCTCCTTGCAATGGTCATGCCCACAGACATGTTAGGCGTAGCCTCTCTACAAGGACAGGTCTTGGCATGGACTCTCAGATGCTTGTGAATGGTGGTGGGTCCCAGTCTGCACTTCCTTTGGCAATGCTGCTTTGCTCTGGCCTGTTTATTTCCAGCTTTAACAATGTGCTTCTTAAAAAATATTTTTATGAGTTGTGCTACATTTCTTGGTAAAGCACTTTAATCCATTTTAATGCCCCCATCCTTCTCCTCGGCGGCAACGCAGTGGTTAGTCTAATGCATCCCACTCACCTCAGGGTTACTAATGAGGTCACACAGAACACAATCTCCAAACTGAATAATTCACTAATCAGATGCTGCAGACTCCAGTGGTAAAATTTATTTCTGACACCTAAACAGCAAATGGCTTTGTGGAAATGTACACAAACACTCGCAGGCACTCTCCGCCTTGCAGATGGAGCAGTATTGATAGAATGTCTCACTTTTTGGCGAAACAAAGATGCACTTTCCTCTCCCTATAAATGACATCTCAGAAGAAAAGACTTAAGTTTGAACCCTTTCGCTTCATACATCCGAAGCTCTCCACGATGTGAAGAGTCTCTCCACGATGTAAAGAATCTCATATCTGAAGGGCTATCTCTCAGCCACATACCAATGATGCCTGTTTTCTGACTTGTATAGTCGTCAGAAATGTTCGATCTGTCTCAGCAAGAATGTGGCCACAATCCTCTCCACACTTGGTATATTTCACTGAACTCAACGAGAATTATATTTGCATAATTTGCTGCTTCAGATTGCTTTCCATGAACCTTTTCAGTTAGAGTTGGCAGGTCCAATTCAAGAAATATCTGGGGACTTTGGGGGCGGAGCCAGGAACAAGGGTGTGACAAGCATAACTGAACTCCAAAGAGAGTTCTGGTCATCACATTTAAAGGGTCCGCACACCTTTTAAATGCCTTCCCTCAATTGGAAATAATGAAGGGTAGGGGCACCTCCTTTGGGG
The DNA here is from genome assembly GCF_032191835.1 of Heteronotia binoei. NCBI lineage: Eukaryota > Metazoa > Chordata > Lepidosauria > Squamata > Gekkonidae > Heteronotia > Heteronotia binoei. The sequence goes on from NC_083241.1 coordinate 16,600,854, forward strand.
GCTCATAGAACTGGACCCCCTGGTCCAATCTTTTTGAAACCTGGAAGTGTTTTGAGGAGAGGCACTGGACACTATGCTGCAAATTTGGTGCCTCTACCTCAAAAAACAGCCCCAGATACCCACAGATCAATTCTCCATTATACCCTATGGCAGGGGTGGCCAACGGTAGCTCTCCAGATGTTTTTTGCCTACAACTCCCATCAGCCCCAGCCTTTGGCCATGCTGGCTGGGGTTGATGGGAGTTGTAGGCAAAAAACATCTGGAGAGCTACCATTGGCCACCCCTGCCCTATGGGAATCCATCTCCATAGGGAATATTGGCGTGCCCAGCAGACATTTCCCTCCCCCCCCACTTTCTGATGAGCCTGAAGCAGGGGAGGGCCTCCAAACTGGGGGATCCCCTGCCCTCTTCTGGGGATGGGCAACCCTATTTCCAGTCATAACTCCTATCCTGCCCAAAAGTGTTAGATGGACTCCATCTGTGATGGTCTTAAGGAAAAGATGCAGAGGAAGAAGATTTAAGAGGACATAGAATCATAGAATTAGAAGGCTCCGTAGAGGTCATCTAGTCCAACCCCCTCCTCAATGCAGAATCAGCCTAGAGAGTCCCTGACCAGCGTTTGTCCAGCTTAAAGACTGCCAGTGAGGCAGAGCTCACCACCTCCCTCAGGAGCTGATTCCACTATTGTAGGGGTGGCTGGTAGCTCTCCAGATGTTTTTTGCCTACAACTCCCATCAGCCCCAGCCAGCATGGCCAATGGCTGGGGCTGATGGGAGTTGTAGGCAAAAAACATCTGGAGAGCTACCATTGGCCACCCCTGAACTATTGAACAACTCTTACTGTGAAAAAAAATCCCTAATATCCAGCCGGTAATATATGGGTGAGGACTAATTAGGTGAGCCTTGTTGATTTTTTGTGTGTGTGTTTTTAACATTTGTGTGGAATGTTATTAATTACATTTTAAAATCGTGGATTGCTTTAAGTGTATGAGCGCTTCCTATTTACATACTCGGCGAGCACTGGGCCTTTAGAGGGAAAAGGAAGATATAAAATATTTTAATACATTAAAAATACTGTGTTCAGCTCCCTGCTATCTCATGCCACGTGCCACTATTGATTTAGAACATTTATACCCTGCCTCTCTAGAGATCTGCTCACCGCCACTCACAAAAGAGAACACACACTCAAAGCATAAAAAATATTTCAAAATTAACACACCCAGCCAGAGCACAAAGCATTTACAGCACAATCCTAACGAGCTGGACCCTTCTAAGACTTCAGTCAACTTAGAAGAGTGTAACTCAGGATTGCAATACCAGCAGCTTAAAATGGGCTTAATAAAATAGTACAGTACTACCCTTGGATCAGGCCTTTGTAGTATGTGAACATTTGAAGCTGCCTTCTACTGAATCAGACCCTTGGTCCATCAAAGTCAGTATTATCTACTCAGACTGGCAGTGGCTCTCCAGGGTCTCAAGATGAGGTTTTTCACTCCTACTTGCCTGGACCCTTTTTTTTTTTAGTTGAAGATGCCAGGGATTGAACTTGAGACCTTCTGCTTACCAAGCACATGCTCTACCATTGAGCCACCGTCCCTCCCCTTAGTAGTAGAAGTAGTTGGGGCTTTTTTTGTAGCAGGAACTCCTTTGCATATTAGGCCACACAGCCCTGATGTAGCCAATCCTCCTGGAGCTTACAGTAGGCCCTGTAAGAAGAGCCCTGTAAACTCTTGGAGGATTGGCTACATAAGAGAAGTGTGGTCTAATATGCAAAGGAATTCCTGCTACAAAAAAAGCACTGGAAGAAGCAGCAGCGGCAGCAGCCTGAACCCTAATATGCTTTGTCTGTTCTATTTGGCTGTTTCTTCTTATCATGTTTAGGGGAGTCATGGTAGGCATGCAGAGCTGGATTAGCAATTAGGCCAAGTAGGCACCGGCCTATGGGCCCCCACGCCTTTAGGGGCCCCGGGCCAGCTTCCCCCCACCCAGTTTCCCCTGCTTGCAGCCCTCCCAGCCTGCACGAGCAGCCAGCAACTGAGCTGCTCATTGCCTGACTTGCCTGGTGTGGCTGCTGCTGGCGTCACCACCATGTTTGCCTCTCTCTGCCTCTCCCCCACAGTTTAGTAAAAAGGGGCTTTTGAGAAGATGCCTGCAGGCTGCAGTGGGGGCTGTGGGTGGTGGGGCGGGCACTCAGACTCTAAGATAATTTGTGATGGGGCCCCCAAGATTTTGACTGCCTAGGGGCCCCACAGGTTTAATCCGGCACCATAGGCGTGGCCATAAATAGGAAGACCAAAAGCTCAAACAGAGAAGAGGAAGCTCATATTTCTTGTTCCATCCATAGAATGCAAATGGCAGCCTCAGTGTGCCCTGGGGCCATGCAGGGAAGGGACTTGTTCAATCCTTCAGTCTCTACTGGGTTTTGCTATTCGAAACCAGGCCATTCTGCTCCATTTTAAAGGAGAACTGGTGCGTCCTTAAAACATACATTAAAATACTAAGAAAGCTCAGTTTGCAACAGTGGAGCCAAGTGAAAATTGAAGGATTAAATGCCTTTCCTGAGCTGTCCAAGCCCTCAGTTTTTCTCCCAGCTCTAGAGATTTCCCAGCACAGTATCTGATCTCTGCATGGTATTCCTGCAAAAACATCATCATTATGCACTGCAACCATAAGAAGTGTGTGAAGAAGAGATTGACTCAAGTGGTTTGTGTTCAGAAACTATGATTGCATGGTGCCCAGAAGGAGACTGGGGGAAATGCTGCATCCCAAATACCAAAACCAATTGCTCCCCCTCCCGTATTTGTGCATCTCCTTGCTAACACTCTGACAGGGTTTGGATTGCATATTCAGCTAGTGGGTCCAATAACAGGGGTGCACCCAAGTCTCCTGTCCTCTAGTGCTGACTCAGGTCTGTCAGTGTAGGTTCTCAAAGTCGTCTTCTTCTTCTTCTTCTTCTTCTTCTTCTTCTTCTTCTTCTTCTTCTTCTTCTTCTTCTTCTTCTTCTTCTTCTTCTTCTTCTTCTTCTTCTTCTTCTTCTTCTTCCCCTTGAACACATGAAGCTGCCTTTTACCTAATCAAGGTACTGGTTAATCAAGGTCAGTATTATCTACTCGGGTGGGCAGCAGCTATTCAGGGTCTCAGGTTGAGTCTTTCATATCACATGGAGATTCTGAGGATTGAACTGGAGACATTCTGCATGCCAAGCAGATGCTCTACCAATGAGCCACAGCCCTCCCCATCCAACTGTTTGGTCAGCCTTTGTAGGGGCTCTGGAACTTCCTTTCCTCCAGCACTCATAACACAAACTTCATCACCTCTTCTTTGGATACTCATCCCAATATAGTTTTCAGGCTTCAAGCCCTTCCAAAGCCCATCTTACCAAAGATGGCTGGAGTGGGGGAGAGATGTATGCACACACCAACAGCAGCAACTCTCCTGGGTCCTCTGTGAAGGTCTTCTTAGACCCATATGTGTCCCTGTTGAGACTTCGCTGGCTCACATCCACCCACACAACCAGTGAAGGCGTGGTTCTGCCAGCTCAAGCTTCAAAAATTCCTGGAGACTTAGGGGTTTAGGGGTGAAGCTTGGGGAGTGTGACCTCAACAGGGTATAATTCATTGAGTCTACACTCCAAAACGGCCATTTTCTTCAGGGGAACTGATCTCTGTAATCTAGAGGCCAGTCATAATTCTGGGCCATCCCCAGACCCCACTTGGAAGTTGACAGCTCTGCTCAAACGCCTGCCTGATAAGGACTAAAACTAGTCCAGAAAGGACAGACTGTTCAAAATTGCTTGGGGGGTGGGGGGAGCAGGAGAGAGAGACTTAAGAGAATTCTGGAGGGGGGATTTTGTAGAGGGGGCACAAGCTTTTACTCTCCTATAGTAATTGTTCATTAAAACATGGTAGTCCAAACCTGGAGTCCAATGTCTGATTATGCCACCAGGGCCGGCTCTGCCACTAGGCAAACTAGGTGATTGCCTAGGGTGCCAGTCTTCTGGGGGCACCAAACTGGGTGAAGTTATCAGTGCGGGGGGGGGGGGTGCCAGAAGTTAGCCTAGCCTAGGGTGCAAGACAGTCTAGGGCCAGCCCTGTATGCCACTTTAGGATTTGACCACCTCGCTCTGCTGCAAATGTGGATTAACTTGAGAATGTCTTACACAAGGTTATTTTGGGAAGAGCCAAGCTTTTAAATGGAGGGAGAAGAACATGGAGAAGCTGAAAGGTTTTCTGCTCAAATAGCCACTATCCACCATGATGCAAACAGCAATGAATTAAATATCCTCTCCTTGAGTTTAGCAAATAGCTACATTTCTGATCATAAAGGCTCCCTTTGTCTAAAGCCCTCTCGTCTCACCTTCCCATTCAACGTTGCCACTCCATTTGGCTTTATTAGCATCCATTCATTCCTCTTTCTTGTTTCCTCCCATTCTCATGCATTGTCAGGATACTTTAATGAGCACCCTGGAGAAGGTGAACTGAACACACATCTAATTAATTAGCCTTGTTACCATCCCAGAGAAACCCTTCAGTGACATTCCCAATAACAACAGCTGTAACAACTCATATTTGAAGGTGAGACTGGGGTGTGCGATGGGGGTGGAGGAACACGGCCAACGGCAGCTTTGGGGAAACACACGTTGCTAATGCCAGGGACAGGTGTCAACGGCAGACCGGGTGCCTGCTAAGCCTTCCCTGAGCCACGCCAGTCGCTTGCTTGGGATGCTGTGAGCAGCTCTCGTTGTTTGATTGAACAGTTCTTGGTTTGAAGTACTTCAGGCTGCACAGGGGAGGGATGCATGATTGGTTGGTTCTGCGCTAGCCGAGGAGTTTGGAAGCGTCACAATTTTGTTCATCCAATTTTTACTGACGATTTAGATGACAGCCAGCCCGGCTGCATTAAGAGATTTTCGGTGTTGTTTTCTCATCTTTTTTTCCAGTCATGACTTGCACCAGATAGGGGTTTTTTTAAAGAAAGAAACACAGGCTATTGTAGCTCCAGACAGCCTTGTGTAAATGATCAAAGCAGTATCAAGACCTCCCAGGGCTACTGTCTCTTTAAAAATTTTGTCTCTTGCTTCTCCTACCGGCTTAATTAATTACTTCCCATTTTATTTTACAACTGCTGGCTTATTCACTTGGGGCATTCATGAATCAATTAGAATTGATCAGCCCTTGTGTGAGACGGGGAATATGCTGGAGTTAAAGTACTGTTTACACTTTGTAATCAGCCAAAGCAACTGATTCTTAGGAGGGAAATCACTGTTCCACTATCAGGAACATAACTAATAGTAAAAAAGCATCAACATGTTCAGGTGCTACAAAATAAAAAAGCTCCTTCAGCAAAAGAAATAAGAGCCAGAGTTGTGCAGAGGTTAGTGAAGTAGCAGCTGGGAGACCCAGGTTCAAATCTCCCAATATAATTTGGTGCTTGCTTGGTGAATCATAGAATCATAGAGTTGGAAGGGACTTCTAGGATCACCTAGTCCAACCCCTTGCACAATGCAGGAAATTCACAAATACCTTCCCTGCACGCACACACTTCCCCAATGACCATGCCCAGAAGATGGTAAAAACCTCCAGGATTCCTTGCCAGTCTGGCGTGGAGAAAAATTGCTGACTGACCCCAAAGTGTCAATCAGTATTTCCCTGGGCATATAGGAGGGGCCAGAAGAATTAAGCACTGATGCAACCTTTCCTGCCCTCCTTCTCATGATCTGCCTAATCAGAGAATCAGCATTGCTGTCAGGGGGCCATCTAGCCTCTGTTTTAAAATCTCCAAGAAAGGAGAGCCCACCACCTTTTGAGGAAGCCTGATCCACTGAGGAACCGCTCTGTCAGGAAGTTCTTCCTAATGTTTAGCCAGAAACTCTTGATTTAATTTCAACCCATTGGTTCTGGTCTAATCTTCTAGGGCAACAGAAAACAGAAATCAGGGGTGGCCATAAGAACATAAGAGAAGCCATGTTGGATCAGGCCAATGGCCCATCCAGTCCAACACTCTGTGTCACACTGGCCAAAAAAATTATATATACATATATATATACACACTGTGGCTAATAGCCACTGATGGACTGCTGCTCCATTTTTTTATCTAACCCCCTCTTGAAGCTGGCTATGCTTGTAGCCAACACCACCTCCTGTGGCAGTGAATTCCACATGTTAATCACACTTTCGGTGAAGAAGCACTTCCTTTTATCCGTTTTAACCCGATTGCTCAGCAATTTCATCGAATGCCCACAAGTTCTTGTATTGTGAGAAAGGGAGAAAAGGACTTCTTTCTCTACTTTCTCCATCCCATGCATAATCTTGTAAACCTCTATCATGTCACCCCGCAGTCGATGTTTCTCCAAGGTAAAGAGCCCCAAGCGTTTCAACCTTTCTTCATAGGGAAAGTGTTCCAACCCTTTAATCATTCTAGTTGCCCTTTTCTGCACTTTTTCCAATGCTATAATATCCTTTTTGAGGTGCGGTGACCAGAATTGTACACAGTATTCCAAATGAGACCGCACCATCAATTTATACAGGGGCATTATGATACTGGCTGATTTGTTTTCAATTCCCTTCCTAATAATTCCCAGCATGGCGTTGGCCTTTTTTATTGCAATCGCACATTGTCTTGACATTTTCAGTGAGTTATCTACCACGACCCCAAGATCTCTCTCTTGGTCAGTCTCTGCCAGTTCACACCCCATCAACTTGTAAACGGTAGCTCGCCAGATGTTTTTTTGCCTACAACTCCCAGCAGCCCCAGCCATTGGCCATGCTGGCTGGGGCTGATGGGAGTTGTAGGTAAAAAACATCTGGAGAGCTACCATTGGCCACCCTTGCTCTATATGACAGCCCTTCAAGTACTTGAAGATGGTGATCATATCACCTCTCAGCCTCCTCCTTTCCATGCTAAACATGCCCAGCTCCTTCAACCTTTCTTCACAGGACTTGGTCTCCAGACCCCTCACCATACTCGTTGCCCTCCTCTGGACATACTCCAACTTGTCTATATCCTTATGAAATTGTGCTGCCCAAAACTGAACACAATACTCCAAGTGAGGTCTTAACAAAGCTTCATGTGATCTGGACACTATACTTATATGTTGAGATTGCCCAGAACTGAATTTGCCTTTTTAGCCACTACATCACACTGCTGACTCATGTTCAGTGTATGATCTACTAAGACCCCTGAATCCTTTTTGCACATACTACTGCCAAGGAAAGTCTCCCCCATCCTATAATGATGCATTTGGTTTTCCCTACCTAAATGCAGAACTTTACATTTATCCCTGTTAAAACTCATCTTATTGGTTTTAGCCCAATTTTCCGCTGTCAAGATCATCCTATACCCTGTTTCTGTCTTCTAGGGCGTTTTCGCACTGACCTTAATCAGCAGCGACGCCCCTCTTCACCGCGCAGGATCGGCGCGGATTTCGCACTAATTGCCGCAGAGCACCCAGAAGAGCCGGAAAGTCCCGCGGCTTTTGCGGCGCAAATGGAAACTGGTTTTTGGCAGTTTCCGTTTGCGTCGCAAAAGCCGCGGGACTTTCCGGCTCTTCCGGGTGCTCCACGGCAATTAGTGCGAAATCCGCGCCGATCCTGCGCGGTGAAGAGGGGCGTCACTGCTGTTTAAGGTCAGTGTGAAAACGCCCCTACTGTATTTGTGACCCCTCCTAATTTAGTATCATCTGCAAATTTAAGAAGCATTCCCTCTATTCCTTCGTCCAAGTCATTGATAAAGATGTTGAACAAAACAGGTCCCAGGACAGATCCTTGAGGCACTCCACTTGTCACTCCTCTCCAAGAGGATGAGGAACCGTTCACAAGCCCTCTTTGGGTATGATCTGTCAACCAGTTACAGATTCACCTAACAGTAACAAGATCCAAATCACATTTTACTTGTCTATGATATGAGTGGGAAAGGGAGGAAGATCAGCTGGGAAAGGGAGTGATTTCTGGTGGAGAAATACAGTTGTATAGGAACCAGTGATCACAGTGTTTGGTGGAAAGTTTGTGGAACTGTCAAAAATAAGCTGGTTTTTGTTTTGTTTTTTAAACACACTTTATGCACATGTGCAAAAGAAAAATTTATAAAAACAGCTGCCCACTCCAGAGTTGCCATGCAGCAATAATCTGAATGAACAACCACAAGGTGGTGAAGTGGGTTAAGGGTGAAGAAGAAGAATTGCAGATTTATATCCTGCCCTTCTCTCTGGATCAGAGACGCAGAGCAGCTTACAATCTCCTATATCTTCTCCCCCCCACAACAGACACCCTGTGAGGTGGGTGGGGCTGGAGAGGGCTTTCATAGCAACTGCCCTTTCAAGGACAACCTCTGCCAGAGCTATGGCTGACCCAAGGCCATGCTAGCAAGTACAAGTGGAGGAGTGGGGAATCAAACCTGGTTCTCCCAGATAAGAGTCCATCCACTTAACCACTACACCAAACTGGCTCTCTGGTGGGGTGTAGAACCCCTCTTCTCAAGGGATTCTTCAGCAGAACAAAAACCATCACAGTGTGGGATTACACACTGACGTCCCTCAAACACAGACATTTACACATAGGAAAACAGCTATCAAGAAGATGGTTTTGGACTTTTCATTTCCAAGCAGCTTTCTTGTATAGAGAGAAGAAGAAGAAGATATTGGACTTATGTCCCACCCTATACTCTGAATCTCAGAGTGGTCACAATCTCCTTTTACCTCCCCCCCCCCAAAAAAACCAGAACCCCTGTGAGGTAGGTGGGGGTGAGAAAGCTCTTACAGCAGTTGCCCTTTCAAGGTCAACTCCTTGAGCCAGTTTGGTGTGGAGAGCCAGTTTGGTGTAGTGGTTAAGTGTGTGGACTCTTATCTGGGAGAACCGGGTTTGATTCCCCACTCCTCCACTTGCAGCTGCTGGAATGGCCTTGGGTCAGCCATAGCTCTGGCAGAGGTTGTCCTTGAAAGGGCAGCTGCTGTAAGAGCTCTCTCAGCCCCACCCACCTCACAGGGTGTCTGTTGGGGGGGGGGAGGTAAAGGAGATTGTGAGCCGCTCTGAGACTCTTCTGAGTGGAGGGCGGGATATAAATCCAATATCTTCTTCTTCTTCTACAAGAGCTATGGCTGACCGAAGGCCATTCCAGTATCTGCAAGTAGAAGAGTGGAGAATTAAACCTGGTTCTCCCAGATAAGAGTCCGCACACTTAACTACTACATTAAACTGGCTCTCTTCTTCTTCATTCTTAAAGAGGAAAACGCTACTGCTCCCCTGGCTGTTGCAATCTAGGCACAGATTATCATATGAAGATGCTGATTATACGTTGGATCCAGCCAGCTTTCCCACCAGACAGGCTATGCTGAGGATCACAGGACTTGCAAAGTCAAAAGGTGCATGTGACAGAGGCCATAATAAAGAGCAGGCAAGGCTGAGAGAAAAAGCTGGCTGGATCTAGCCCCGGGTGTCTTGACTCACCAGCTGAAGTGAGGAGATCCATTCAAAACATGTGCGATTCTGAGTGGTGTACATTGGTATGGAAATAAAATCTCTTAGCAAAATTGTTATGTTTCTTTCCACCATTACCCACATTCGCTGAACACCACACCTCTGATCTTTCCTTATGTTCAATTTTACAGATTATTTAACCACAGAATAATATGGCATATTACATGACATGTCCCACCCAGAGAGGAAAATGATACCCACCGGAGTCTAAAAGATGCTGCAATGTTTGCAAATATTGTTCAGAAACTGAACTCGCCTTACTCTCTGTGCCAGTTTCCTCTGAAGGTGAACACCCCATATGTTCCCCTTGATGGCTTATTCACAATTTGAAATGAACAGTATTCCAAGTGTATTTATCGTTTTAAGACTGTAATTCAAATTGTTTTTTTACCATGACTGTTAGCTGCCCAGAGCCCATTTGCAGAGTGGGCGACTTATAAATCCAAAGTAAATAAATAAATAAATATTTGTGCCTCAAAACATAAAAAAAAAGATTCTATGCATACACAGTCTATACTTGCTTTGCAAGCCCTTGTACAAAGTTCCTTTGGCATTAGATTGGTATCCTTGGTGAAAATCTGCTGGAAATCTCGTCGTTAGGAAACTCCTTGATCAGACCAAGCAAGCAACCATCCATGGTTTGGTTGAGCAGTGGTGGCAAGTATATTCTCAATTTTGTTAATTATCTTAATTACTTTTATTGTGTCCTATCCAGATTTACAGCTTCTTTTTCCTGAGTCTTGGGATTAGGGGGGGGGGGGGGGTTGAAAACTACACTTCCCAAAGGCCAGTTCCCTGGAGGCACCCACACACAACATGCGCAGAACACCATCAGTGTGTATGGTCTACTGTTACAAGTAAGAGGAAAGGGCGAGCTTTTGCTGAGACTTCTCCAAGGAAATTCTGAGCTGATTCCAAATTGAGCCGAGAGGCTCACAGATTTGCTACTCCTTCCTATGCTCAGGGTGAAGCTATTTTTCTTGCAGCATCTGAAGTGGTGGGTGAGAATTTGTGGGTCCTTAAAAGTGCAGAAAGAAAGCGCATTTCAGCAAATGATATCATCTCAGATGGAAGCTGCTCGGAAGATTTTATAATTCCTTGGAGCCCTGGTTTGTGCACAGCCCCAAATGTGGGGAGACAAAGAGAGACGGGATGAAATCTAACCAGGATGCAATATGAGAAGGGGAAGAATTCCCTTGTGGTTTCTTCTTCAGTGCATTCCACAGCTGAGTCCGTTGTATTGTGGCTCTCCATAGCATATTAGGCCAACCACTGGTGGAAGGATGCTGTAAATCCAGCTCTAGGTGGGGTTTAAAGGACCCCAATGACAAATTCAAGGTGATTTCACCATCCCAGGGCTTTCTCTGTGTGCACATGTACATGCATGTGTACAGGGAGTGGAAAAATACATAGTTCCAAACCCTTTCTTTATTCTCTCCTCCTTGTAATATACAGGAAGATTTCTCATCAGAGTTAGAATATTGACAGAGAGACAAGGTGGACTCCTAGAAGGATGTACAATTGGGCTTTTGTGATGCAGGGACACAGCAGAATTGTCTATTCTCAGTCCAGACTTATTAGAAGGAGAGAAGGACAGAGTGGTGAATCATAAAGAGATGCAGTGGGCATCTCCTCTGTGGTCAGACCTAATGGCAGCCTGCCCATCTAGTAGATTCCAGTAGATTTCATAGTAGATTCTTACAAGATTTCTGTTAGAAATTATCCAGGCAAAGTCAGAAAGGAAAATTGAACCCTTTTTTTAAAAAATGAGCTTTTGCGTGGCATACAAGTGAACAATCAATATGGTGCTACAGGACCATACTTAACCAGTCCCAGTGGTCAGCCACATATTGGCTTCCCTGGCTGGAGCTAAAATCCTTGGGAAGCTGGACTTGGCAACTCCCTGTAGATGACAAAATGGCTGAGGCACAACCGATAGTCACCCACCAGAAGAAGAAGACTGCAGATTTATACCCCGCCCTTCTCTCTGAATCAGAGACTCAGAGCTGCTTACAGTCTCCTATATCTTCTCCCCCCACAACAGACACCCTGTGAGGTGGGTGGGGCTGAGAGAGCTCTCCTAGAAGCTGCCCTTTCAAGGATAACTCTGTCAGAGCTAACGGCTTGTAAAGTACCACACGTGGAGACGAGAGTAGGGCAACATGGGTTTATTCCATGGTACGATACAAGATGGAGAGAGAGAACACGCGGGCCGGCTCCCGCATATATACAGCTGCCGGACTATTCAACCTTCTGGCCGGTCCAATGTTGACCATCCGAATTTCCCGCCACACACTGTGATTGGCGGATTGGCGCGCCCAGCGCGGAGGCACTTGGGTGTTACTCAGTTGCCTCCGCGGCTGGGGTGGATGGGTGTTAATCTGCTATCGTGGTCTTTATGAACTGGTTGCCTTCAGTGGGCGCCATACACTACACTCCTCCCCCCTTAGTTAGTAATATTGTCCTGGAGGTAGGCGGGGGGTCGACGCTCCCGTGCAGATCGCCTCGGTGTTGCTTGTGGTGCCGGGGTTGCTTCCGCCTCCGGGGTTTCCCCGGGGGTCTGAGCGTTGGTGGGTTGTGGATCAGGGTCTGATGGTGGGTCCGCCTCTGCCGGTGTGTGTGGCCGTGGTGTCGGTGCGGGTGTCGTTGGGCTCTCCGCGGGCCTGGCCCCCTCCCTCATTTCCAGGGGTACCTCCGGGAGGGTCCGGCGGCGTAACTGATCGATGTGCCGGTGTAGAATCTGGCCCCCGTCGGTGGAGACCTCGTAGTGGCGGGAGCCCATAACCCGTAATACCCGCCCGGTGACCCATTCTGGGCCTGCCGCGTAGTTGCGGGCGAACACCGGGTCTCCCGCGAAGAACCCCCTAGTCGCGTCTCTGACCTCTGGGGACCCGCGCACGTCTGGGGCTCGGTCGGGGTTTAGCCGATCTAGCCTCGTGGTGAGTTTGCGTCCCATGAGGAGCTCGGCTGGGCTAACCCCTGTGACTGGGTTGGGAATGACCCGGTTGTCAAAGAGGAACGCGGCTAGCCGGTGGTCCCAATCGCCCTGCACTATCCTGCCCAGGGCCTCCTTTGTTGTTCGGACCATCCGCTCGGCCTGGCCGTTGGTGGCCGGGTGGAAGGGCGCTGACCGGATGTGCCTAATGAGGTACCTCTGGAGGAACCCCTGGAAGTCCCCCGAGGTGAATGCTGCCCCGTTGTCCGAGACTATGGTGTCCGGAATACCGTGGGTGCACAGGACCTTACGTAATGCCCTAATGGCTGCAGCTGATGAGGTAGACCCTATGGGGATGACCTCTAACCATTTTGTGTATGCATCCACGATGATTAGGAAGATCTGTCCCTGGAACGGCCCAGCAAAATCAATGTGTAGCCTGGACCACGGTTTCCTGGTGGTCTCCCATCGTGTAGCTGGGGCACTGGGTGGGTCCGGCCGCGACTCTTGGCATGTGCCGCATCTCCGGACCCAGTCCTCTATCTCACTGTCCATCCCCGGCCACCATACGTAACTTCTGGCCAGGGCTTTCATTCTCACGATGCCTGGGTGTGTTTCGTGGAGTGATTCCAGGACCCGTTTCTGCAGAGGGGGGGGGACCACTACCCTGCTTCCCCATAACAGGCACCCTTTGTGTGCTGCGAGTTCCTCCCTCCGCATTTTGTAGGGTTTGAACTCTTCCCCCATGTTCCCCTCTGGCCACCCCCTCACCACCCAGTCGAGCACCCGCGCTAGGGTTTTGTCTTTTCTGGTGGTTTTAGCCACCTCTGCCGCATGGAGGGGTTGCTCCGGCAGTGACTCGATTGACATGACCAGGTGAGCTGGGGCTGGATCGGGGCCTGTGTCCGGGAGCGGCAACCGGCTGAGAGCGTCCGCGTGGCCCATTGCCTTGCCCGCCCTGTGAACCAGCGTGTAGGTGTACGAGTTAAGGAATTGATTCCATCTCAACACCCTCTGGGACAGGATTTGGGGAGTTTGTCGGTCTGGGGCCAGCAGACCCAAGAGCGGCTTATGGTCCGTCGCTATTGTGAACCGGCGCCCATATAAATAATCGTTGAATTTATGGACCCCCGCCACTATGGCCAGGGCCTCCTTGTCGATTTGCGCGTAGTTCCGTTCCGCCGAGGTCAGGGTGCGCGAGTAGTATGCGACCGGGACCTCCCGGCCATCCGGTAACTGGTGCCCCAGGACAGCGCCCACCCCGTACGGCGATGCATCGCAAGCCAGGATGACCGGGAGGCGCTCGTCGAAGTGATGCAGCACCGCGTTGGAGATGAGGACGTCCTTAACTGCCTGGAAGGCGGCGGCTTGCCTCTTCCCCCACACCCATGGAGCTTTTTTGTCCAGTAGACGGTGTAGGGGTTCGGCAAGGGCCGCCTTGTGGGGTATGAACGTGTGGTAAAAATTGAGGACCCCCAGGAAACTCTGGAGTTCCGCTTTACACGTGGGGGCAGGGGCTTGCACAATGGCCCTGGTCTTTTCTTCGGTCGGGTGGATTCCCTCTGCGTCCACTGCGAATCCCAGGAACTCCACCCGGGGCACCCCCAACATGCACTTCTCCCTCTTAACTTTCAGTCCAGCGGCTTGGAAACGGCGGAGCACCTCCCGGAGGCGGTTGCGGAATTCCTCCGGGTCCGGGGCGGCGATTAAAACATCGTCGAAAAACGGCTGGACTCCGGGGATCCCTTTAAGGAGAGCATCCATTATACTCTGGAAGATTCCCGGAGCCACGCTAACCCCGAACTGTAACCTGTTCACCCTGAACGCCCCCCTGTGGGTGACTATCGTTTGTGCCTCCGCTGTTTTGGCGTCCACCGGGAGCTGCTGGTAGGCTTGGGCCAGGTCCAGCTTCCCGAAAATCTTGGACCCCGCAAGGGCTGCCAGCACGTGGCTGACCACTGGCACCGGGTATGGGTTGTCTTGGAGCGCTTTGTTAATTGTGCACTTGTAATCTGCACATATTCGCACGTCCCCGTTAGGTTTGACCGGGGTCACTATGGGGGTTTCCCACGGGGCGTAGTCGACAGGTTCCAGGACCCCTTGGGCTACAAGGCGGTCCAACTCTGCCTCGATCTTGGGCTTCAAGGCGAAGGGGACCCGCCTTGCTTTGAGCCGGATCGGTCTGACCGTCGGGTCGAGCGGTAGGGAGATGGCCGGGCCCTTGTAGCTCCCTAGCGACCCATCAAAAACGTCGGGGAATTCTCCGCACACACCCCCGAACCCCCCAGTAGTGGCTGTGCGCGCCACCTCTACTCTGATTCCCAGGGGGCCAAACCATGCTAGTCCCAACAGGGTGGTAAGTGGCCGCTTGACCACCAGGATGTCCAGGGGGCCTCTGAAGGACCCCCGCTCCACCTGCACCCGTGCCCACCCCGCTATTTGGACCGGGTTTTGCTGGAAGTCCCGCAATATGAAATTTGCCGGTCGCAGCTGCAGCCCCTGGCCGGGCCGTAGCCTTCTCAGGGTCTCCTCCGCAATTATGGAGATGGAGGAGCCTGAGTCCACTTCCATGGTGCAGGGGGCCCCGTCTATGAGGACCGCCATCGTTATCTTGTTGGGGGTGGTGAGGGGCAAATTCAGTACCTGAAGTGAGGTGGAGGCGGTGGAGTGGGACTCTGCGGTCTCGTGGTGGGCGGTCGGTCGCTGGCGGTTGGGCTTGGTGCGGCAAGCCCGCGCTATGTGGCCGGTCTTTCCGCAGCTCCGGCAGTCCCAGGTCCGGTACTGGCAGTCCCGCCAATCGTGGGGGTCGCCGCAGCTGGCACACTTGACCCTTTCGTTGGTGCGCTGGCTCGGTCGTTCGTTGGCTCGGGGTCGCTGTGAAGCTCGGGCGACGGATCCTGGGGCGCGTCGCGTCTGGAAAGCTTCTCCCTCGTCCTGGTGCTCGGGGTCCAGCTCCTCGTGGTGGGCGGTCTCGGTCTTTGCCCGGGGAAACGTCCGGGCGGTCCTTTCGCTCGCCACTGCCTCGCTGAAGGCTCCCTGGAGGGTGAGCTCTTCTTTGGCGAAGAGCTTCTGCTGGAGCCTTTCGTCGCGGAGGCCCCACGTGAATCTGTCGGCCAGGGTTTCTTCCAGCTGGGGAAAGTTGCAGTTCCCGGCGAGTTTTCGGAGGGCCGCCAGGTAGTCGGCGGCGGACTCTCCCGCGGTCTGGTCCCGTTTGTGGAACAGGAATCTGCGAGCCACCCGTGAGGGCTGTGGTGAGAAGTGGCCCGTGAGGAGTCGGATGATCTCGTCGTAGGACTTCTCCGCCAGGCGGGCGGGCGCCGAGAGACCCTTAGCGATCTCGAACGTGGCAGGCCCGCAGACGCTTAGGAGCACATCCCGCTTCGCCCCGGCGTCGGTGATCTTGTTGGCCCGGAGATAGAACTCGACCCGTTCCGAGTAGGACTCCCAGCCCTCGGGATTGGCAGGGTCGAAGGGCTCGAGGTAGCCGGTGATTCCGCCCTGGTTGGCCATGATGGCGGCGGCGGTCGTTCGTTGCCCAGATCTCCGTCGTAGCCGAGGAGGCTAGGATCCCACCTTCGTCGCCACTGTAAAGTACCACACGTGGAGACGAGAGTAGGGCAACATGGGTTTATTCCATGGTACGATACAAGATGGAGAGAGAGAACACGCGGGCCGGCTCCCGCATATATACAGCTGCCGGACTATTCAACCTTCTGGCCGGTCCAATGTTGACCGTCCGAATTTCCCGCCACACACTGTGATTGGCAGATTGGCGCGCCCAGCGCGGAGGCACTTGGGTGTTACTCAGTTGCCTCCGCGGCTGGGGTGGATGGGTGTTAATCTGCTATCGTGGTCTTTATGAACTGGTTGCCTTCAGTGGGCGCCATACACTACAGGCTAACCCAAGGCCATTCCAGCAGCTGTAAGTAGAGGAGTGGGGAATCAAACCCGGTTCTCCCAGTCTGCACACTTAACTACTACACCAAACTGGCTCTCTTAGAGTGAAGCGGCTGCAATTCGGGGTGAGCATGGCCCCAGGAATTTTCCAGAATCTCAAGGACTCTATTCTTAAAGGAATTCTGGGAGTCCGGCCATTTTTTGACGATGTTCTGATCACCACCCCCACCGCAGAGGAGTTCAGCTGCCGCCTCCACTCTGTGTTACAGTGTTTCAAGGCGGCCGGCTTAAAGATAAAGAAAGAAAAATGTTCCCTGGGCATTCTACATGTGGAGTTCCTGGGATTTGCAGTTGATGCTGCAGGCATCCACTTGACTCCCAAGAAGATCCGCGCCAAAGTGCAGGCCCCTGCATCCACTTCCAAGACAGAACTACAGGGGTTTTTTTTAGGACTATTGAACTTCTATCATTCCTTCCTGTTCCACAAGGCCACCCTCGTAGAGCCGCTCCACCGTTTCCTGGACAAGAAGGCTCCGTGGATCTGGGGTAAGAAACTGGTGGCCACATTTCAGGCTATCAAGGACCTTCTTGTTTCCAACGAGGTCCTGCACCACTTTGATGAGTCCTTGCCCATCATCCTTAGAATCATAGAGTTGGAAGGGACCTCCAGGGTCATCTAGTCCAACCCCCTGCACAATGCAGGAAACTCACAATACCTCCCCCTAAATTCACAGGATCTTCATTGCTGTCAGGTGGCCATCTAGCCTCTGTTTAAAAACCTCCAAGGAAGGAGAGCCCACCACCTCCCAAGGAAGCCTGTTACATTGAGGGATCGCTCTAACGGACAGGAAGTTCTTCCTAATGTTGAGCCGGAAACTCTTTTGATTTAATTTCAACCCATTGGTTCTGGTCCTACCTTCCGGGGCAACAGAAAACAATTCCACACCATCCTCTAGATGACAGCCCTTCAAGTACTTGAAGATGGTGATCATATCACCTCTCAGCCACCTCCTCTCCAGGCTAAACATGCCCAGCTCCTGCAACCTTTCTTCATAGGACTTGGTCTCCAGAACGCTCACCATCTTTGTCGTCCTCCTCTGGACCCATTCCAGCTTGTCTCTGTCCTTAAAATGTGGTGCCCAAAACTGAACACAGTACTCCAGGTGACGTCTTACCAGAGCAGAGTAAAGCAATACCATCATAACTTGTATGTGATGCTTCTCCCTATGGTGTTGGGGCTGTCCTGGGGCATCAGTTGCCAGGTGGCTGGGAGATACCAGTGGCCTATTACTCTCACACCTTGTTGTTGGTGGAGAGAAACTACTCCCAGATTGACAAGGAAGCACTAGCCATTGTGGTGGGGGTGAAGAAGTTTCATGATTACGTGTACGGGTGACCCTTCTTCATTGCAACTGACCACAAGCCTCTACTCAGACTGCTCACCCCAGACAGGCAAATCCTGCAGATCCTATTGCCATGGGTCCTTCGCTGAAATATCTTCCTGGGCGCCTACTGATACAACCTCATCTATCATCCTGGGAAGTCTATGGGCCACACCAATGCACTCAGCTGCCTTCTGCTGCACTCCATTGACCCAAACCTGGCCCCAGTGCTCCAGAACATGCTGTTGGAGAACCTGCCCAATTGGCCCCTGCATGCTTTGGATGTCACCAGACACATGGACCAGGACCGCATTCTCTCCTGTGTTCTGGACTGGGTGGGGAAGGGATGGCCAACCTGCCCAGTGGACCTGGAATTTACAGCTTTTGCTTCTCGCAAGGACAAACTGTCAGCCTACAAGGGATGCCTACTCTGGGGAAGCTGCATAGTGGTTCCACCACCACTGCAAAAACAGGTCTTAGAGGGCCTACATGAGACTCACTGGGGATTGTGCTCATGAAAGTCCTCACCAGGAGTTACATGTGGTGGCCCAGGCTGGATGAGGAGATCGAGACATGGGTGAAGAGGTGCCCGTCCTGCCAGGAAACGCAACCAGATCCCCCAAGTGCACCTGTGCACAGGTGGGAGTCTACATGCACACCTTGGGCAAGGCTACACTTGGACTTTGCAGGCCCATTCTATGGCCAGATATTTTTTCATATTGATGGACTCCTACACCAAATGGTTGGAGGTGATACCCATTGCCTCCACATCAGCACGAGCCACCATTCAGGCCCTCAGATGGGTTTTCAGCACCCACAGTCTGCCTGACATGGTTGTGACTGACAGCGGAACTGCCTTCACCTCCGAGGAGTTCCAGGAGTTCTTGGGATGCTATTTAATTAGGCACATTCAGTCCTTTCCTTTCCACCCAACCACTAACGGGCAAGCGGAGAGAATGGTGTACACGACCAAGGAATCCCTCCACAAAATCATCCATGGAGACTAGGACCACAGGCTGACCACCTTCCTGTTTGGCCACCATGTAACCCCAAGGGTGGCCACCAGCTGCAGGCCAGCAGAACTCCTCATGAGGCAGTGCCTCACAACACATTTGGGTCGGCTGCACCCTGGCCAGGCTCCGGAGCAGCACCTGAACCCAGTGAGCCAAGAACCACCCAGAGGGTTCTTTCTGGGCAACCCCATGTATGCCTGGAACTTTGCCAGCAGTTCTGGCCAGGGTGATACAAGTCACTGGCTCCCGTTCCAATGAAGTGTAGACCAAAGGAGACCAACTGCTCCGCCAGCACATCGATCAGCTGCACCATAGGATGTTTCCAGAGGATCTGGAGAGCCTGGGGACAACCAAGGAAGACAGTGACCAGGAAGAGACAGCATTGCCACAGACTGGGGGCGAACCAGCACCACTCAGCGCAGTGCCCGAGAACCCACAGAGAAGCAGACTCTCTGCCCCTGGCCAGGGAAGTTCCTAACGGTGTTCCTGTTTCCATGCCACAGCTGAGCATTCCTGTTTCCCTGCTGCAGACGATCAAGGTTGCAGCCGCACCTAGCTTGATCCTACAACACCTCCTCCACAGGCCAAACCCTGACGCTCACAGAGGGAATGCCGCCACCCAGAATACCTAGACAACTATGTTTGGTAAGTACTTTGGAACTTTGGGGGGAAGGATGTTATGTACTGGACTTTATGTTTGGTGGGAAGCTTTCATGTTCTTGAGCAGCAGCGAGAGCACTAGAGATGCTATGATACATTTTGAGATCTGGATGCTAGAAGAAGAAGAAGACGAAGAAGAAGACTGCAGATTTATACCTTGCCCTTCGCTCTGAATCAGAGACTCAGAGTGGCTTACAATCTCCTATATCTTCTCTCCCCACAACAGACACCCTGTGAGGTGGGTGGGGCTGAGAGGGCTCTCACAGCAGCTGCTCTTTCAATGACAACCTCTGCCAGAGCTATGGCTGACTCAAGGCCATTCCAGCAGCTGCAAGTGAAGGAGTGGGGAATCAAACTCAGTTCTCTCAGATAAGAGTTAACCACTACACCAAACTGGCTCTACTCAGTATTACTTAAGTTTGGATGACAGCTGATAGTTTGACCTATGTATACCTCTAGCTTCATAGACTTTCTGCATTGTTACTTGTTTGACTGGATATGGTAGCCGGCTGGCCAATCAGCCAGGAAATGTCACTTTAGCCCCCTCTCTTCCACTGTCTCTGCTCTTGTTGAGAAACGTTACCCTGTGAGAACTAGAGATGATAAAGGCCTCACTCCAGTTTCTAGTAATCTATCAGAACTTCCTCCAGCCCAGGTTTGACATGTGGAGAACACGTCTTGAAGGGAGAACACTTTAAGGCGCGGCGGGGAGTACGGGGGGGGCTTCCACCCACCACGGGCTCACCAGCCGACGCGAGAAACAACGAATAAGCCCCAACCACGAGACCTTATGTGCACCCGGAGCCTGCAATTTTTTCAGAAATATCTGGCGCATCTACATGACTGGGCAAACCACGGACACCTGGCCCTGGACCTTGCACTGCGCGCTTTACTTTATTCTGCACTGACTAGCCGACTATTGACTGTGATCTGTATATCTATCGGTGGCTGCTAACCCACAAAACTGCACTCACATTGCACTTTAAGATCTGCCAACCCACTCCGGAACTGAATAGTTGGTAATTTATTACTAATTAACTCATAGATTGATTATTATATATTTGAATTAGATTATACAAACATTTAGCAAATTGATGGGAATTGGGGAGGGGTAAATTAATTGCTCTTAGAATAAGTTTTTATCAAATATATATAGGGAACTGGAGGGGATTTTGGGTTAATTGGAATTGGGGTCTAATTAGACGGAGTGAGGAAGGTGTGTAATTGGCTGCCAGCCTGATAACGGTTTCATTGCAGCTGCTGCCAGCGAGGAATGGCTGGCTCAGGGATTCCGGTGCTCCTGGGGAGGGGGAGGTATGGCGGTGGGAGCAGATATTATAAGGGAGGTGGACAGAGACAAGTCGGTGCTCGGCCCCCCTCCAGTCTGCGGCCCATCCCAAGGGTGACAGGTAGCAGGACCAGGAGTAACCCGCCTCCGTCATTGGTGTTATGCAACGCCAGGTCCATTAATAACAAGACCTCAATTCTCCGAGAGTTCATGCTCGAGCAGAATGCGGACCTGGCTTGCGTGACCGAGACCTGGATCCGGGAGGGCGATACAGTGGCCCTCTCGCAAACAGCTCCCCCAGGTTACTCGGTCTTCCATCAATCGCGGACTAGCGGGCGGGGGGGAGGAGTGGCATTATTTGCACGGGAGGCTTACTCCTTTAGGGCGCTCCCGGCCCCAAAGATTGAGGGCATTGAATGTGCCGGACTGGCGTGGGGGGATGAAGAGGGGTTGGCGATTTGGCTGGTGTACCGTACGCCTAACGCACCGGCCAACGCCTTGCCGTCCCTGCTTGAGGCGGCGACAGGCTGGGCGCTGGAGCACCCAAGGTTGATAATCCTGGGTGACTTCAACGTCCATGCCGATGACCCGTCCTCCAGCCAGGCGATGGACCTAGTGTCTTCCATGGCGACACTGGGACTCTCTCAATTTGTTGTAACCCCCACCCACCAGGCCGGGCACATGTTAGACCTGATCTTCGCGGCCGGGATTGTAGTGAGCGATATAACCACAGAGGTTGTGCCATGGTCGGATCACTTCGCCCTCAAGGCCCGTGTAAATATGCCCCCCCAAACCTGTTTAGGCGAGGAGCCGATTATGGCTCGCCCGCGGAGCCAAATGGACCCGGAACGGTTCCAGATGGCCCTGCGGGACTCCTGGCCCTCTGGTGACTCTCTTGATGGCCTGATAGAGACCTGGAATAGCCGGCTCTCTGGGGCCATCGAGGAGATCGCACCTCGGCGCCCTCTGCGACCTCGGATTAAGCTGGCTCCGTGGTACACCCCGGAATTACGCCAGCTGAAACAAGGCCTTAGACGGCTAGAGAGGCAATGGCGACGCACTCGTGACGAGGCGACTAGAACATCTTATAGGAAGTTTATGAAATCCTATGAGATGGCAATCAAGGCTGCAAAGAAAACATACTTTGCAGCTAGGATTGCATCTGCAAATTCGCGCCCAGCCCAATTATTTAGAATAATTCGGAATTTGACTACATTGCCTCAAGGCAATTCTAAAGCTAAGGAATTGGAAATTGGCTGTGAGGCTTTTGCGAAATTCTTTGCGGATAAGGTCCAATCGCTCCGCCAGGACTGCCCCGCCAATTTGGAGGCAGTAAGTGGACTCGAAGCCCAATGCGTGTCTTCTGATTCAACTCTGGATTGCTTCGACCCGCTCAGCTTGGACGAAGTCGACAGAATTCTTGCCACTGCACGTTCCACGACTTGCGATCTGGACCCTTGCCCCTCCTGGCTAATTAAGGCCTGCCAGGAGGAACTAAGATATCCTATACGGGATATTATAAATCGATCCCTTTCAGAAGGTGCCTTTCCAACACCTCTGAAAGAGGCATTGGTCCGCCCTCTCTTGAAAAAACCGTCATCAGACCCGGCCGAATTGGCACACTACCGGCCGGTCTCAAATCTGCCTTTTTTGGGCAAGATTATTGAGAGGGCCGTGGCAGCGCAGTTGCAGGAATTCCTGGAGGACGCTTCCGTCCTAGACCCATGCCAGTCCGGCTTCCGCCCGGGCCATGGGACAGAAACAGTCCTGGTCGCCCTCATGGATGACCTCCGACGGCAACTGGATCGAGGCGGCTCGGCAGTATTGCTGCTGTTAGACCTATCGGCGGCGTTCGATATGGTCGACCACCGGCTGCTGACCCGTCGCCTCGCCGACGCAGGAATTCGGGGGCTAGCCTTACAGTGGCTCTCCTCCTTTCTTGAAGGTCGGGGACAAAGGGTGGCAATTGGGGGGGAGCTGTCTCAGAGATACCCACTTCATTGTGGAGTGCCTCAGGGAGCAGTTCTCTCCCCGATGCTGTTTAACATCTTTATGCGTCCCCTTGCCCAGATTGCACGGAGGAATGGGCTGGGTTGCCATCAATATGCAGATGACACCCAGCTCTATCTATTGATGGACGACCGGACTGGTGATGTCCCAGCAAACCTGGACCGGGCACTACGAGCCGTGGCTGACTGGCTCAGGCTGAGCGGGCTGAAGTTGAATCCGGCGAAGACTGAGGTCCTTTGCATGGGCCGCGGCGAGCCAGGAGGGGAGACTATTCTACCGGCCTTCGACGGGGCGCCACTGGTACCGGTGCGCAAAGTCAAGAGCCTGGGAGTGCTACTGGAGTCCTCCCTATCAATGGAGGCCCAAGTAGCTGCCACTGCTAGATCCGCCTTCTTTCATCTTAAGAGGGCGAGGCAGTTGGCTCCCTTCCTGGAGCGCGCCGACCTAGCAACTGTGATCCACGCAACGGTCACTTCGAGGTTAGACTACTGCAATGCCCTCTACATGGGGCTGCCCTTGTACCGGACACGGAGGCTTCAGGTAGTCCAGAACGCGGCGGCCAGGCTGTTGGAGGGACTACCACGGTGGGAGCCTGCACGGCCTGGGCTGCGTAATTTGCACTGGCTGCCGGTTGTCTACCGTGTCCGATATAAGGTGCTGGTTATCACCTTTAAAGTCCTATATGGCCGAGGACCTGCCTACCTAAAGGACCGCCTCTCCCCGTATGTACCCCGGAGAGCACTGAGATCTGGTTCCCAGAACTTACTAACAATCCCTGGGCCAAGAGAAGTTAGGTTGAAGGCCACTAGGGAGCAGGCCTTCTCGGTGATAGCCCCTCGTTGGTGGAACGATCTACCAGAGATGGTGCGAGCCCTGCGGGACCTGAACCAATTCCGCAGGGCTTGCAAAACATTTCTCTTTCAGTTGGCATTTGAGACAACATGTGGTAATTGAATTGATATAGAACCGGATCAACGAATGAACAGATATTTAGCCATCCTAAATACATCTGGATTACATCATTCTAGCACCTACCTTACTATATCTTATTATATTTTATTTGTTTTTATGTATTTTAAATAACTATTTGTAATTAATGTCAAATTATTATGTTTTATGAATCATGGGACTCCCATGTCTGTTATACTGTCCAATAAGAATCATGGGATTCCCGTGCCTGTTAGCCGCCCTGAGCCCGCCTGGCGGGGAGGGCGGGATATAAAAATAAAATATTATTATTATTATTATTATTATTACATAGTCCCTGATATTCCTGAGGCACCACATACCCTTGGAGATCCACCAGAAGATCTGTTTGCTTCGTAACAGTGAGCTTCAATTCAAGATGCAGTGGTTTGGGTAGATCAGGAACCCACTGGGTGGACCTGTCCACCACCAGCACTCCCAGACTCTCCAGGAGGAAAGAAGTTGGTGGACCAGGACCAATGGGGGCACACCCCTGGCACCTCAAGGCTAAGCAGTAACCAATGAACGGTCTTGGTATGAAACTTGACTGTGATTTTGGTATGGGGATCTTGACCGTGATTTTGGTATGGGGATCTGGGGGTGGTGGTTCTTTTGCATGCATATAACAGGGTCACGGCCCTGCCATGTTGTTTTTAGTATGTAGTTACCAATAAAGCATGTTCATGTTTGAACTCTAATGCATCGAAGCCAGTATTTAATAACACCCCGGATTAGATATACTCAAAATGCATGGGCAGCTTTGGCTCTTCCCCCCTCTCCCAGTTTCTTACTCTGTATATTAGTTAGAGACAACACAGTCCTTTGGCTCACACATACCCAAGGCGATTCGCATATTCGCAAAGCAAGGGAGGTGCCAGATGCTAGGTCTTCATTCTCATGGCAACTAGATAAGCCATGAGGTGCAAACACCAAAACCGGTCATAAAAAACTTCTAAACTATAAAGCAGTGAGCATCACCTCCCTCCCCACTTCTAACCCAGGACTACAATCCAACTAAGCATGCAGCAATGTAAGACAATAAAGTATCTCATGGCAGAACAAATAAACATCTCATGGCAGGACACATCCTGACACTAGTCTGCTATAGCAGATAGAATGTGGGACTACAGACATGTGGGTGCAAATCCCTACTCATCTTGTGGGTTGATCTTGAACCAATCATTTTCAGCCTAGTCTGTCTCACAGCACTGTTGTAAGGATGAAGTGGAGAGGAGGAGAGGCAGAACCCTGTACACCATCTAGAGCTCTTTGGGGGAAGGAATGACAACAAGGCAAATAATTTGGTTCAAGACTCTAGGGGCCTTTTGTACAAGTATGTTTGGTGTAGTGGTTAAGAGCAGCAGACTCTAATCTGGAGAACTGGGCTTGATTTCCCCCCCCCCCTCACATGCAGCCAGCTGGGTGACTTAAGGGTCAGTCACAACTCTCTCAGAGCTGTTCTCTCAAGAGCAGTTCTCTCAGCCCCACCTACCTCACAGGGTGACTGTTGTGGGGAGAGGAAGGGAAGGTGCTTGTAAGCCGTTCTGAGACTCCAAGTGAAGGGCAGAATATAAATCCATCTCTTCTTTTCTTTGATATTACTTAACTAAGCAAATGGTGGTGGAAAGTCAGTCAAGTTACAGTGTAGGAAAACTCTCATGGATTTTTCAAGGCAAGAGGTGGTTTGTCTCTGCCTGTTTCTGAATGGCAACCCTGGACTTTCTCAGCAGCCTCCTATACAAGTACTAACCAGAACCAACCTTGGTTAGCTTCCAAGCAGTGGTGGACTGGGTGGGTCTAAAAATACAGGTTGTCAGGAGACATCGGAGGCCCACCCACAACTATAAGGCTATCATTTAATCTGTGTAAGAAATAAATAAAATTTTGAAAAAAAATACATAAGTGGGGAAAAGGTACAATTAAAACTTTCACAAAATAAATGCATATATTTTTAGTAACAATAGTGTACACATATTGCACATATCACTGGCAGTATACAGTAGATACTAAATGTAAATGCAGATTGCATTTTCTCCAGGGGAGCTGATCTCTGTCAGCTGGAGATCAGCTGTAAAAGAGGGAGATCCCCAGGCCCCACCTGGAGGCTGGCAACCCTAAATACAATGTAAATCTTAGCTGCATTACAGTAAGTTACTAAAAGGTCATTAACATTTTTAACATATTGTCTAATGTTTAAGGAGCCCCACCATCAGTGGCCTTCAGGGCACATTTGCCATTGGGCAAGCTGACACCATGGTCAGTCTCCCACTGCTTCCAAGATTTGATGTGACTGGGCTAGCTTGGGCCATCTAGGTTAGGGTAGCTAAACTTAACACCCAGGAGCTATTTAGCCAGAGTATTAAATCTGAAAGGATCCCACTGGAAGGTTCCTGCATTCATAAAGTCCACCGATGCCTCTGGTTTAATACTCCAGTTCTTGCCAACATCCTCACCCAACTGCCGGCCAAGATTATTTGATAAATGATTGCATTAGGGCAGACAGCTTCTCATTTTCTTCCAATCTGGCCTGTCTGCCCTTTTAGCATGGAACTCCTGATAGCATTTCTTCCTTCACCAACTTCATTTTTCCTGCTTGGCTGTCAAGCTGTCAGCGTGAAGCGAAAGAGGAGCTGTAGAGGAAGTAGTTATTGTTTCAGATTTGAGTATATTTGGAGTATCTCCTGCCCACACACATTCACAACTGCATTTTTGAAGCTGCCTCCCTACTTTCAGGGGCTCTTGACTGCTGAGGTCAAAGGGGGCTTTGACATACCATGCCAGAAATCACTTCTGTTCAGATGTTCCTTGTGAATTCATGGTGGATGATTTAGTGCCTCTTTGTTCTGGAGGATGATATCTTGTTTGCCTGTCTCCCCTGATAGGACTAGGGAGGTTCAAACGCTCTCTGGTTCATCTCACTTCCTGTTCACCAGTTCCAAACAGAAAGTCAGTTTTGCAACTGCCTTTCGTTAATCCGTCTGTAACCATTTGGCATGTGGATTCAATATTTCCCTTCATAAAAGCACAGTCAGTGCAGTAGGTAGGGTTCCCAGACACCAGGTGGTAGCTGGAGATCTCCTGGGATTAAAAACTGATATCTGACAGAGATCCATTCACCTGATAAAACTGGTGCTTTAGATGGTGGTCTCTATGGCATTAAAGTCCCCTGAAGTCCCTCCCCCAAACCCCAACCTCCTCAGGCGTCACCCTGAAAATCTCCAGGTATTTTCCAGCCAGGAGTTGGCAACCGTAACAGGAGATCTTTTGTGTGTGCGCATTTGTGTCCCCAAATGGCCCAATAGAGTTCTATTCCCCCCTCTGTTCTTGCTGTGTAGCTGCACCACAGAACTGACAATAGTTTAAATAGACAGTTAAATCAGTCCCAAGTCATATATGTTTTAATTCAGTTTTTTTTTAAAAAAAAATCCTACTTCAGCATTTGGCTAAGGAGGTCTGAGGCCCAGTCTGAGGAATTTCAGAGGCCTAGAACTGAGACAAACAACCCCACCATAATAGGCACTCCACTATGAAACAAAGTGAGGTGTCCCCATAGTCGAGAGATCCCAAAAAGGAGCACAGTGAACTGGAACAATATATCACCGGTGATGAAGTAAAGTGTGGGTTGGAACTGGGACCCCAGAGTGCTACATGCTGGTGGTGGAGGGGGTGGGGCAGCTTTGTTCTCTGAGGGCACAAAAGAGGGGAGATCACAAAGGGAGGAACAGTCAAAGGAGGTATGGCAAGAAAATTACAATGCTTTTTATTTCCTTCACCTATTTGAGGGCCAAGCAGAGGTCAAAACAGCTGGAATAAGAAATCTGAAATCTTCCTGATCTCACAGTCAATTCAGTATTGATAAACATTGAGAAGGTTGCTTCTCAAGCATTTAAGCAGCCCTTGTCCCCTTCCTCTCCCTGACAAGTCCTCTATTTCCCCTCTCTATTTAAAAAGAAGGTGAGGGAGCGGAGGAGAGTTCTGCTTGCTCAACCAGTTGCTGTTTGCTGGCCCAACACCTGGCAGTTGAAGGACAGCCCATCAGCAAGCAGGCTCGCATATCAGTTCCTTGGTGTGGTTACGAGGGTTAACAGCCATTTGTAATCACATTAGAGAGACGGTTTAATTCTAAAGAGAGCCATCCCCTGGACTCGCTTCCCTTGACTGCATTACAATGAGACGATCAAACTGAATCAGCTTCAACGGGGAGATTATAACAGAGGAAGAGAAGAAATCGTTGGCTGGGGAAAGCAAAAGGGAAGACGAGCCGATGTCCTCCTCCGACAACGGAAATCTTTGGAAACATAATTAACGGATGTCTGAATTAGAAAGCAAGCCAGATAGCACGACTCAGGCACAGAGAAGGCAGGAAATAAAGCAAGAGACTGTGTGAAAGAAGCAAGTGTTGCCGAGATTAATATCGCAAGGCTGGTTCACACACCCACGGGCATCACTTTGTGACGGACCAAAGCCCAGAAAGCACAAAGAGATTCCGCTGGAAACAATATTGTGATTAAGTTATTCATTGGTCAATATGAATGTTCCATCTGTGGTGATTACTCAGAGGTGGCTTATTCACACATGAAGAGAATCACGGCTTGAGACGCATGAAGCTGTCTTATCTCGAGTGAGTCAGACCATTGGTGTCAGTCAAGGTCCATTCTGTCTACTCTGACTGTGACTCACTCTGCAGACAGAGACTTCTACCTGTTCTATTGCAGACCAACATGGCTACACTCTGGAGCTATCCTCTCCAGGGTTACAGGTCTTATACCTGACCTGCTGCTCCATCCTTTTGAGTGGAGATTCTGAGAAATGACCCTGAGACCTTTTGTATAGGAAGCAGATGCTCTAACACTGAGCAGGCAATACTCTAAGCCAGGGGTGGCCAACGGTAGCTCTCCAGATGTTTTTTGCCTACAATTCCCATCAGCCCCAGCCATTGGCCTGCCGGCTGGGGCTGATGGGAGTTGTAGGCAAAAAACATCTGGAGAGCTACCGTTGGCCATCCCTGCTCTAAGCTGTTGAGTCTTATGAGCAAAAATTCTACTTTGGGAGCTACTGGCATTAGAGTTGTGAGCTACTGCATGAATTAGTTTGTTCCAGGGCCATTTTTCTTGAGCTAAGACAAAAATGTGTGAGCTGGATGTGTGAGCTAGCTCACACTAACTCAGCATAGAGGGGACACTGACACTGAGCCACAGTATCTGTGGGGTTCGATTTGCACAAGAGAAGTGACATCAAGAGAGGAATTTCTCTCAAGTAGAAAGAGCAGGGCTGAGGTGTTTGAAAACTATACCTGATCACTGATCTGCAACCAGTATTTCTGCAGCTGTGTCCTTTTGCATCCCCTTGGACAGGACCCAGGCCTGTTGCCCAAGAAAACTTGAGATGGACACAGTGCCAAAGTCCTGTCTATGCTCATTTATATCCTTAGTTGTGAAATAAACCCCAAATGATGAATCTAGAAGTGCTTAGGTTCAAAGGAAGTCATTGTAAAGGGGCTAGATTTTTCTCTTCTCTCTCTCTCTCTTTCTCTGGTTTGTAAAAAGAGAGAGAACTTTCTTCACTGCTTTGTTTAAATTCCTCTCTCTGGAATGATGCTCACAACCTTTGCAGTGGGATTGTGTGATCTGCATTTTGGAGGCATCACTGGGATACCGAAGGCAGTGGACCATGTAAGTATCAATTTTCCATAGTGGGCAGATCGTGTGTAATTATAGACCGTTCCAGGGTTTACAGCCATGAAG
Source organism: Heteronotia binoei (assembly GCF_032191835.1). Lineage (NCBI taxonomy): Eukaryota > Metazoa > Chordata > Lepidosauria > Squamata > Gekkonidae > Heteronotia > Heteronotia binoei. The sequence continues at coordinate 16,630,218 of NC_083241.1, forward strand.
AATCTTTGTGACCGGCACTAAAATGCTTATGGAGTTGTTTTGAAATGTTTCCAGCAAGGTGCTTTGGGAGGAAACGGACGGCTTCTCCCCCCAGCCCTGTTCCCCACCTTCAGTCTCTGTGAGCACAAATTATCCTTTTAAATGCTACATTTAAGGCACTTGCGGGAGCAATCCTAAACTCATCTACTCAGAAGAAAATCCATTTAATTCCCAAGAAAATGCCTGTAGGATTGAAGCATATGTACATGTATGTGGAGAGAGAGAGAGACTTTTTAAAGAAAGGATAAATACAAACTGTTGGCCACGAATCCTGACAATCCATACATAAGCATTCTCCAGATCTATTATGGTACAGAAATGGAACAGGAGTGCCAGATCCTGGAGAGCTAAAGAATGGATTTCCTGCAAGCAAAAAGCTTGCTAAGTTAAAGAGTGTTTTTCCTTTTTCCTTTCTCCTTTTAAAGGATTCTGCAAGAACGGATATAGGGTGAAGGCAGGCAGGTAGAACATTTTTAAGCAGCATTCACAGTAGATTCTTCACTGATAGCATGAATCTAGCCTTGCAGCACAAGTACATATATGCAAGGTAAACTCTGGCACAGCTGTTTTTCCTTTTTGTCCTCTCATTGCATTTGGTGGGCTGTCCATTTCTGTTTCAAAATACTTTTTTTGTTCTCATTGGCATAACCCAACCTTTAATTCTCCGCTAATAAAAAATATATACATACATGCCATGAGTGTTTTGATACTCATTCACGGATCTCTGGAGATGGTGAACAAAGAGCACTTTGTGATGTTACAGTTGATAGCCAATCAGCACTTGCCACCACAGATTCCTCCCTACTCTTGAACATTGTGGAGCCATTCATTTCAGCCAGAGATTGCTCCATGAACGTTGTGGAGCCATTCATTTCAGCCAGAGATTGCTCCAAGAATGAAAACTCATCCCAAGAAGCTTCCAATCTAAATTTTGAACAGAAGGAGAACAAAACAAAGGAATTGGAGAAGACAAATGGAATAAGTTGCTAAGTATGGTTCTTTGTTTTTAGGCTTAGTGCCAAACTAGACAACACATTGGAAGATCCAAAATCCTATCTCCGGTGTATTTTAAATGGCTACATAGCACATAGGGGGAGGGGGGTGTCAGACTGAGGCTGCCATACAGGTGGAGGGCTTTTATTAATTTTTTGTTAACTCACACAATTTTCTCAATATTAAAATGCTCCCCAAAGCTTCTTTCTGCCCCATTAGGGAAAACTACAAGCAACTTTTATATTTCTTTCAATGGGGAAATCAAGAAAATTCCTCTAACTCACAGTGTGATCCCAGTCCAAACTCTGCCTCCCAGCTGTTGTTGAGAAATGAAATTCACTGGAGAGCCAGTCTTGGTTCTTCTAGCATCTTCTCCGGTTCCATAGGGCCTGTAAGACGGAGCTATTCTGCCAGGACTTTGGTTGAGGCAGCAGGCATCCTACTCCATCGGCTGGCCTTTTGCTATGGTATCATCTCTGCTGTAATATGAATTTTACTCTAGCTACTGTTTTAGACTCTCAGTTTATATAACATGTGCCCAACTGAGCTGCTATTTACAACATATGTCTTGTTACATTGATTAGATTTTAACTGTTGTTTTATATTGTTTTTAGAATGTTGTGATCCGCCCTGAGCCCATTTTGGGAAAGGGCGGAATAGAAAATGCCTAAATAAATAAATGAGTTCCAGACAAGACCCAGCTCTTTACAGAAGGGGGGTAGAATTTAAGGGGAGATCAAGGGTTGACAACCTCTAGGTGGGGCCTGGAAAACTCCTGAAACTGCAATTGATCTACAGATAACTGAGATCAGTTCCCCTGAAGAAAATGACTGCTTTGGAGGGTGAACTCTATGACATTGTATACCACTGAGGTTCCTCCCCTTCCAAAACCTCAGCCTTCCCTGCCCCCCCCCCCCCCCGCACCAAATCTCTAGGGATTTCCCAACCTGGTGATGGCAGCCCTAACTGGAAAACAAAAGAGAAGGGGCCAGAACTTGGGCAGAGGCAATATTTCACAAGAAAATATCTTAGATGTGAAAAAGAAAATGGCCAAGGACCAGAATACTACTATATACTCACTATACACCATATTGTTTTGCTCTGCTCCTATTGGCAGCCTCTAACAGCTGCTGCTGTGGAGCCCCCTTTTATTTGAAAACAAGAGTTCTTCCTATTGGTTGCTTGATCACCAGGGGTCACGTTGCCAGAGCGATTGCTTCATGGCGCCAAATAAACAATGAAATGAGGCAATGTCTTAATTTCACCTACCCAAAGTCAGAGTAGTACTTCCTACCTTTATTCTGAATGGATAATGTTATTGCTTTGTTCTACACAAGCACAAACACACCATACCTCTAAAATACTGTTTCCCCACCCCTCCTTGCCTTTCCAGTCAGCTCTTGAATGTTGTGTGAGTGCTGCTGAATAAATTTTCCTTTTTCTTTTTCCTCATTTTCCTTATTAATAAAAAGAGTTTTTAATTAAAACAAATCACCTGTTTATTTTGAGAGATTTCACGGGGATCATCCTTGTAAATGTTTGTGTTTTGATTCTCCTATGCTGCTTCTCCCCACTCCCCAACTAATTGGAGACTGCCCTTTGTGTAACAGGAGGACCAACAAAAAAGGGCATAGGGACCAAAGCCTTCCCCTCCTAACACCAATATTCTGATGTCTGCAACCATTTTTGAAGGTTCCCTTTGCCCATCATGGTCACTCTGTAACCACTGATGGACCTCTGCTCCATAAATCTGTCTCATTCAGACCAGGTATTACTGAGTTCTACAGTTTAATCACCTGCTGAGTGAAGACGTTCTTATTGTTGCCCATCCTGAATCTTGGCTCATCAACTTCATCAAATGGTCTCAAGTTCTACTCTTTGTGGCAGTGAGAGAGAAATGTCTCACTATCCACTTTCTCCACATGCATAATTTTATAAATTTCTATCATGGTCCCACTTTGTCTTCTTTTTTTCCTCTACTGAAGAGCCTCAGACTTTAAAACGTTTCCATGTAGACGTTGCGACCCATCAATCATCTCACTTGCCCCCTTCTTCGCTTTTTCCCATTGCTGTAACATCTTTTTTTAGAAAAAGAAATGGTGACCAGAATTGTATGCAGTATTCCAAATCAGGCTGCACAATAGATATATACAACAGTGTTACAATATTAGCTGTTTAATTTTTCAATGCCTTCCCTAATAACCTGCAGCTTGAAGGGTTTTTTTCATAGCTGCTACACATTTTCATCACCCTGTCCACTACAGCTTTAAAAGCACTTTCCCTCTCATTTCCCATCAATTCAAATGCCATCAGCATATAACAGGATTGTGTGTGTGTGTGTGTGTAGAAGTGCCCTTATGTCTATTGTGTAATCAAAACTATCCCTCAGAAAGGTCCCAGGGGTAAAGGGTATTTGTGACATGTTTCAGACTTTATACATAGGTGACAAAGATCAGAATATGCCCCTTGATATTTAAAGCCACATTAATGTTCTCTTTATTTTATTTTATTTTTTAAAGTGGCAGCACCCTTCAAGTGTAGCCGCTCTTATTCCCAAGCTCTTTGGGCGATGTGCTCATATAAGTAATTTTTCAATGAATTACACAGAAATTTAGTGACTTTTCTGTAGTGTTAGTCTCTGGTGGAACATTCCATATAACTGGGCTCTCCAGTTGAGTCAGTAATAAGGTAAGAGAGAGATTTGCAAAAGTAAGATGGTCATGGGAAAAGATCTCCTTAAAGCAGATATTTAATAATACATTGATAACACTGGGTAATAAAATGTTCCATAATAGGCTGTTGGTGAATCTTGCCTGGGATTTCCCCCAAAACCAGTGATTTTGGAGAAGGAAAAACATGGTCTTGGGAAGGGGAACCAAAACAGCACCTTGGAGAGAGCCTGAAGACTGTGGCCTCCCCACCCTCTCATGAAGCCCATTAGAACCTGCTTGCCATGAATAGGTGGTGCAAAGGTCTGTCCCAGGTATGTTACCACTCTAAAATTAGCAGTGAGGTCCAATGGTTAAGGTGTCCATCAAGTGTTGGGAAGATCCACCATTACTCTAACTGCCTCCCTTGTCTTTTCATAATTTATAGCCTCTCCATAAACTAAGGGGCTGCCCAGGCTCTTTGACCTGATAGATGGTGCTTACACACAATTGTGTCTATCGCCTAAGTCATTTCCCCATTCCAGAGGTCAACCAGGGAATCGATAGGAAAGTTAACCATATCAGCAGAAAATTCCTGAATACCTATTGGATCCATCAGGCTATGGGGGTGGCTCATCAGTCCTCCACTGTTGGGGAGTTTTTGTACTCCTGTAAATCTAAACCCCAGCAGGTCTTCAGTTCCCTCTACCTCCAGATCACCTTCTTCCTGCCCAGAAAGAACACCAGATCAAGAGTGTGACCTGCACAGTGTGGGGGGCCTGTTATTACCTGAGACAGGCCAATGGTTCTCATGGAGACCATGAAATCTTAAACTGCTCCCAACAAAGTTATCTCAGAATGAATGTTGAAATCTCCCAAGACAACCAGTTTGAACACCATTCAAAACCATCTCAACAGCTGGACAGTGGGGTGGGCAGTACACCAATGGAATCCCTGTCCTGTCTTGCATTCCCACCATGAGAGACACACTTTCAAACCCATCAGAGTTCCAGTCAGGGCATCAAGCCAGGGGGATAAGGACATAAGAGAAGCTTTGTTGGATCAGGCCAATGGCCTATCCTGTCCAACACCCTGTGTCACAGTGGCCAAAATACCCAGGTGCCAGGGGTTTAGAATTCTGATAGACAACACTGAGAAAGGTTAACATCCCCCCTTCCCCAACCAAGTATACATAACAAGACAGCCCTCTCTTCTTCCAGAATTAAATTGTAGATGACTGCCACATCACCTACAATGACATGGCTTTTAAAAGCAAGATATTAAAGCCCAGTGGGATGTTGACAGGGGTCATTTTGTAGAAAAATAGATGGTGGAGCTCATCCAGGGATTGTTATGCAGCTGCACCTACTATTCAATGGACAAGGTAGGTAGGTAGGGAGGAGGAGAGGGAACCCTCAGAAAGGTTTAGGAGCTGCGCTCCTGTGAGCTCCTGCTGAATTCAAGGCCTGGATGTTGATATGGTCCACTTCCCACTGTGGTTTTACAGATTCACTTGCACTGTGCATATATGTTATATGGCTTTTATACACAGTTTCTATGGCATTCAGAGGTACAACGTGGGCTAAATGTATAATGTGCCTTACTTCAAAAGAGAGGTGAACATTTCCACAATAATAATTCATTATTATGGTACGGCATTGTGTATAGGATAGCCGGATCTGAAGACTGTGGTAAGCTAATTTTTTTTTTAAGGAGCCCCATGGCGAGCTGCAGTACTGCAGTCCAAGCTCTGCTCATGACCTGAGTTCGATCCTTGAGGAAGCTCGATTCAGGTAGTCAGCTCAAGGTTGACTCAGCCTTCCATTCTTCTGAGGTCAGTAAAATGAGTGCCCAGCTTGCTGGGGGGCGGGGAATGTAGATGACTGGGGAAGGCAATGGCAAACCACCACTTAACAAAAAGTCTGCCAAGAAAACAGCATGATATGATGTCACCCCATGGGTCAGTAATGACTCGGTGCTTGCACAGGGAACTATCTTTACCATTAAAACATTTTGGGGGGGGGGGGCTGAGAGAGACTTCTGAAAGAGCTGTGGCTGACCCAAGGTCACCCAGCTGGCTTCATGTGGAGGAGTGGGGAATTGAACCATGTTCTCCAGATTAGAGTCTGTTGCTCTTAATCATGGGCTCTCTAACATTTCTGCAAGGAGTAAAGCAAGCTATATATGAGACAGAGTTCCACTGAATCCCCCCTTAACATTTCCCATCAAAGAAAAGGACTGTGTAACTCAAATGAAAAGAAGTGAGATCCCAGAAGAAGGACCTGAGCATGAACCTGTGATTCACAATCACAACTGTGAAAAGTCTGCGCTCAGGGGACAGCATGGAAAGGAAACGGCTCCCACCAGCAGCATCATGACGTGTGACTGAGGATCCATAACAAGCAAAGAATGATGCCCTGAACTTCTGAGTGAATGCGCCTTCACTGCCCTTCCATTTGTACTGCACGATCTCCTCAGCATCTGTGTCTCAATTTATGCTGGCTATCTTACTTAAAAATAAATCCTTGTGAAGAGCAGGGAGGGGGGGAAACAGAAATCCCACACAATACAATATGCTCACCCAAGTCAAACTGCCTTTCTGGCCCTGATTTTATTGGAAAGGAAAAGACGAAGAAGAAGAAGAAGCCATCAGGTTGCCTCATTTTTTTTTTTTTAAAAAAGTAGGGTCTCATTTTAACACATCACAGTGTGGCAATAATTCTAGGTGGTAGCAATCTTGGTGTTTCAACTAATTTTCAGCTAGGGCAGGGTATCCTCAGTAGGTTTGCTAGGACCGACCTGGCAACCAGTGATGCACCAGGAGATTGGGGGTGGCCATTGGCAACATAAAATGATAGAGTTTTCAGTGGTTCCAAGAAAAAGAAGATGATATTGGATTTATATCCAATATATTGGATATTGGATTTATATCCTGCTCTCCACTCCGAAGAGTCTCAGAGCAGCTCACAATCTCTTTTACCTTCCTCCCCCACAACAGACACCCTGTGAGGTAGATGAAGATATTGGATTTATATCCTGCCCTCCACTCCGAAGAGTCTCCGAGGGGCTCACAATCTCCTTTCCCTTCCTCCCCCACAACAGACACCCTGTGAGGTAGATGAAGATATTGGATTTATATCCCGCCCTCCACTTCGAAGAGTCTCAGAGCGGCTCACAATCTCCTTTACCTTCCTCCCCCACAACAGACACCCTGTGAGGTGGGTGGGGCTGGAGACGGCTCTCACAGCAGCTGCCCTTTCAAGGACAACCTCTGCCAGGGCTATGGCTGACCCAAGGCCATGCTAGCAGGTGCAAGTGGTGTTGTGGGGAATCAAATCCAGTTATCCTAGATATGAGTCCGCACACTTAACCACTACACCAAACTGGCTCTCCTGAGAGAAATATGACATCATTTTCAGGTTTTCCCAAAAGTGACATCACACCATTGATGGCAATCTGAACAAAAATTCTTACTCCCACTGGCCACTGGAGTGCCGGTGGGCAAGACCCAGCCAGCACATGGCATCCCAAAGAAATCAGTGTTTGGAAAACAGTTACACAATTTTAGAGTGACATAGAAAAACTCCAGTCATTGATGAGAAGCGCAAACAGGTCCAATCAGTACAGTTTAGAGTCAAAGAATGGTGAAGATAGACAGCACGGGAGTAGTGGCAGGGAAGAGACAAAATCACCAAGGTGCAAAGTTTCAGGTTACCTGAACTGGGGGCTCCAGCACAGGAGCCGAAGTGCATTCCAACCACAGTTTGCCAGAAGATACAGTCGTGAGGCCTGCTCTTTCCTGTACTACAACACTGCTGCTTCAGGTGGTCAGAAGGTAGTATTGCAGTGGCTGAGTGACATGCAGTACCAGCAGTGTTCCACTTCATTTTGTAAAACTGCGGATCTATTTAAATGTAACTTCTGTCCCATTCTCTCCATCCAAAGGTGCTTGAGGCTGCTTATATGGGACTCTGACCAATGCAGTCCTTTACAAATAATATTTCCATAATGATCATATCCATGGTTATGCACAAGCAATGGCAGTGATTATGAAAACAGTTGCACGACCACAAGCACCATGTCCATTAACTAAATACAATTCAAAAAGAAATATACGCACAGGCACTTGCAGAACTGGACAATCCAAAATAGCTTTCTCAGTGGCCAACTTGTACGGCCGCTGAGAAAACTATTCGGGATTGTCCCAGTTCCGCAAGTGCCTGTCTTCAAATCCCCAGCCCTGACAGCCCTGGGGGTTTCTCACAGTGACGGCGTGCATGCTGTGATCTGAGCCTAATTCTGTCAAAAGCAGTGAAAAGGAGCTAGAATAAAGAAAACAGGTCATTTGGGTGGCTGTGATAATTGGATGGCATTGGAGGAAACCGCATTTGCCACATTGCTGTCCAAAGGGAAGTTGGAAGGAAATCTGAGGCTTCTGTCCAAGTCAAAACACCTGATGGGTTTTGACAGAAGGCAAGCAGAGTTTTGATAAGAAGAGAAGAAGATGATGATAGACCCTTGCCAGTCCATCCTAGACCCTTGCCAGTCCGGCTTCTGTCCGGGTCACAGGATGGAGACAGTGCTGGTTGCCTTGGTAGATGACCTCCAGCGACATCTGGATCGAGGTGGCGTGACGGTGCTGATGTTATTAGATCTGTCAGCTATGTTCGATATGGTCGACCATCAACTACTGACCGTCGCCTCGCCGATGCAGGGTTTTTTTTTTTTTTTTTCAAATTTTAATAGTTTATTGCACCCAAGTGAAAATAAACAAACAATACACATAAACACACAAAAAAGAAAAAGAACTAACACCGACACCTACACATATCATACAAGTCACACATCCTAGTTCCCTCCACCTCCCTTGCATACTCTCAATCACCCCTGGGGTGATCAGAGACAGACTGTTTCCTTTTCAGTTATTCCCATGTCAGTCCTTTACTTTTAACCCAACAATAAATTGGTTCCCAGCTCTCTTTACATTTCAACAAGTTTCCATTTCTTATTCTAGTAGTCATAAGGTCTAATTCGGCAGCCTCAATAAGTTTAGCCATAAATTCTTCCCTGGAGGGGGTTTGGGGTGTTTTCCAATATTTAGCAAACAATATTCTCGCGGTGGTAACAATATACATTAGTATCTTAATTATTTTAAGAGGAAAATCTTCTCTGCACACATTTAAAAGGTATAATTCCGGTGAATGAGGTATCTTAACTTTTACGATTTTTTGGGCCCAAATATTAATTAATGCCCAGTATTTTTTTGCATACTCACATCTCCACCAGATATGAATTAAAGAGCCTTTAGTCTTTTTACATTTCCAGCATTTGTTGGAATAACTGGGATATATTTTGGCTAGGCGATCAGGCGTTAGGTACCAGCGGTGGATCATTTTGTACAAGTTTTCTTTGTACAGGGCCGGCAAGGTCAGCTTAATGTTCCGTTTCCAAATTTTCTCCCAATCATCTAAGCTCATGTTAAGGTCAATATCTCTTAGCCATTTTATCCATGATTCTTTGACCACCTCCTCCTGCATTTTTTCTCCCAATAACCATTCATATATTTTAGAGATTAATTTTTGGTCTGTCTGAATAATTTGATCCAGGTCATTCAGTTTCTTGGGAAATCCTCTTTCTTTATCTTTTTGATAACAAGATTGTATTTGACACTTCAGCCACCAATCTATTGAGGTCATTTCTTCCATTCTTAGATTATTTTGTTTATCTAGTAGACTTTGGTAATCAGTTAATTTGTTCCAGTCGTAGATGTTGGGATGGGTATGAGCCTCAACTGGTGAGACCCATAGTGGGGTATAAATATAGAATTTCCTAATTTCCATCCAGACTCTATAAAGCGATTTTCTTATCTCATGCCTCCAGAATGGACTGTTGGGGGGAGGGTTTTGATACCAAAGATATCCGTGCCATCCTTTTCCCAACCCTGCCCCCTCGATAACCAACATTCTCTTGTCCTCCAATGCAAACCAATCTTTCAACCAGACAATACGACAGGCCTTATGATATAAATTCCATTCTGGTAAGGCAAAACCACCTCTGAGTTTACTGTCTTGGAGAACTTTTAGTCGGATTCTAGGCTTTTTTTTCTGCCAGATAAAAAATGAGATGATTTTATTGATCCGTTGAAAAAAAGACTTCGAAAGCATTATAGGAATCATCTGGAACAGAAACAAGATTCTTGGCAGTATGTTCATTTTTATAGTTGCTATCCTGCCCAGGAGTGAGATATGCAGGTCTTGCCATCTGTTTAAGTCCTCTTGAATTTCTTTTATCAGTTTCTCATAGTTGTCTCGGTATAAATTTTTGAGTTCGTTCGTCATTTGGATTCCCAGATATCTAACTTTCTTTCCATACACGAATTCTGATTGGGTTTCAAATTGGTTCATCTGTTCTTTATTCATATTTTTCGTAAAAAATTTCGTTTTCTGCACGTTAATTTTAAAACCCGATACTTGCCCGTACTGTTTAAGTGTTTCTTTGAATTGACCAATAGATGAATTAGGAGCTTCTAGAATACATAGCAGATCATCCGCAAAGGCTCGGATCTTCAACTCCTCTCCCCTAATTCGAATACCCTTTATTCTATCCTCCTCTCTTATTCTTTGCAGTAAGAGCTCTAATGTTAAAATAAATAGTAGTGGCGATAAGGGGCAGCCTTGTCTTGTACCTTGAGCTATATCAATCAATTCTGTTTTGGTGCTATTAAAACTAATCTTTGCATTTTGTGCCGTATATATAGATTCTACCAATTTGCAAAAATTTCTTCCACAACCTACCGCTTCCAATGATTTCAAAATAAACTTCCAATTCACATTATCGAAGGCTTTTTCAGCGTCCACGAATATAAATGCCACTTGCTTCTCAGGGTGTTCTTTATAATATTCAACGACATTCATTAAAAATCTTACGTTTTGCCTCATTTGTCTCCCTGGGACAAATCCAGTTTGGTCTTCATGTATAACCGCACTGATAACTTTTTTTAGCCTGTTCGCCAATACCGTAGCGAAAATTTTATAGTCGCTATTTAGTAAAGAAATAGGTCTGTAATTTCTAATTTCCGTTGAATCGGTACCTTCTTTATGTATCAGTGTGATAAGGGCCTCTTTCCAGGATATTGGGATTTCATGTTTATTTTGTATGTCTTCAATAACTTTCTTATATGGGATGAGGGTTTCTTCTTCAAAAGCCTTGTAAAATTCAATAGGAAGGCCATCTGGTCCTGGTGCTTTATTTGGTTTTTGTTGGTTCATCGCCTCTACAATTTCATGCATAGTAATTGAAACTTCCATTTTCTCTCTTTGTTCTTCTGTTAACTGTTTTAATTTGGACTTCAGAGTATATTCTTGCTGTAACTGGTTGGGGATCTCTTGACCTTTATATAGATTTTGATAGAAATTTTGAATTATTATTTTCATCTGATTCATTTGTGTTGTCTCCTTCCCTTCTCCATCTCTAAGAGACTTTATGATTTTTTTACTTCTTTCCTTTTTTAGCTTATATGCTAGCCATCTACTAGCTTTGTTCGCACTCTCGAAGTGGGCTTGCTTCATCCACTTCATCTTCTTTTCCACTTCATCCATAAGTAATAGATTAATTTGGTGTTGGATGGCCAAGATCTTAAGTTTTGTCTCCTTCATGTTCTTTATCTTTAACTGTTTTTCTTGTTCGTTTAATTTTTGAACTAAATCTTTATAGGACTTCAGGCGTTCTTTTTTCCTGCCCGCTGTGTATCTTATTGCAATCCCACGAAGGAAGGCTTTAAAGGCATCCCATATAGTAAACATACTAGTATCCTTAGTTGAATTCAATTGGAAAAATTCTTTTATTTCCCTCTTAGTTGTTTCCAGAAACTTTGTCTCTTTCAAAATTTGCAGGTTTAGAGTCCAACGAAAATTTTTCGGAGGTCCTAATAAGTTGATCTGAATTGGGCTATGATCCGCGAAGGTTCTAGGCAAGATGTCCGCTTGTATAACTGACAGCATTGACTCAGCAGATAGCCAACACATGTCAATCCTCGACCAGCATTTGTGTACCGAAGAATAATAGGTGTAATCTTTCGTTGATGGATTCTTAGTCCTCCATACATCCAGCAAGTTAAACTCATCTGCTAATTTCAAAAATTCTTTTGGTAATCCACTTCGCAACTTCCTTTTTTTAATTTCTTCAAATTTCTTATCTTTTTCTACGTCGAACACCGCGTTAAAGTCCCCAATAATACAACAATTCTTTGGTTCAATTTCCATCAATTTTTCGTGCAGAGTTTTATAAAATTTTCCCAAATTTTCATTAGGGGCGTAGATGTTCACTAATATCAGCTTATTGCCCCAATGATCTATCTCTACTATTAGCATTCTTCCCTTGTTATCTGAATATAGACAATTTGATTGAATAGATTTGGATACATATATGGCAACCCCTTTCCTTTTTCTTTCCGGATCAGATGAGTGGTATAGAGTGCCTAACTTCGCATTTTGTAGATATTTTGCATCTTTTTCTTGAATGTGCGTCTCCTGTAGACAAGTTATTGCAGGGGCAGTCTTTTTCAGTTGGTGGAAAATCCTTCTTCTCTTGCCCGGTTCATTTAGTCCGTTAACATTAACTGATATTATCTGTACTTCGGTCTTGGTTTTCATTTTGACAGGTCTATACTATCTGCCTTTACTTTTGAAACTTTTTTGGTTTGCGTCCTTGTCTTTATTCCTTTGTTCTGGAACTTCTGCCCAATTCCCTCCTCAGCTTTACTTGAAGCCTCTTCTTCTTGGTCTTCTTGCTCATCCCCCGTTTTGGATTCCCGGCTGCTTGGGTCCACATACTGATCCCAGAATTCCTCTAGTTTTTCCAGTGAAGTTATATTCTGTCTTCTTGCGTGGTATGTAAAGAACATCCCTTCCGGCACCAACAATTTAAATTGCACTGAATGTCGCGTCAGCCACGTTGCTAATTTTCGGTATTTGACCCTACGTTGCCGAACTTCCCAGGGAACTTCCTTCAGCACCTTGATACTAGTCTCCTTCCACTTCAGTTCCTGATCTTTGGTTTTTTTAAGGATTCTTTCGGATGTTGCGAGGTGGGTAAATTTAACTTGTACCTCTCTTGCCAGTTTATGTTTCCTCGTGTAGTTGGAAGAGACTCTTTTCGCCCACTCAATATCTCTCTTTCCCTCTTCCAGCCACTCTTCATCTTCAAAAGTCAACAGTTCCATAATCTTCTCTGTTAATTTTTCACCTTTTTCTTCTGGCAAATTTTGAAAGCGTAATATATACGCTGCCTTCTCTACCTCAAGTTTTATTACCCTTTCCTCTAATTGAGCCACCCTTTCTTTGTTTCCTCTCGCAATATTGGATACTTCTTTCTCTTTTTCTGCAATTTTATCTACTTTGGCAGTCAACCAGTGAATCTGTTGGGTATTCCCTAATAATTGTTTTTGAAATTCTTCAAGTTGTTTGTTTGTTTTTGTTATCTGTCCCATTAAATCAGTTTTCATATTTTCTAGTGCCTCTTGGTTTTGCCTAAAACCATCCATCACAATGCTCTGTAGTTTTTCAATAGCTTCTTGATTTGTTACCTCTGGTGTTTTTTTGCCCCCTCCTGCCGCTGGGGTAGGAGAAGGGGTACCTTGCCCAATTTTTTTTGGACCCATTTCCGTTTCGTAAAGGTTTTCGGGGTTGTTAACGTAATTATTAAATACTAAGCAATATTAGTTAAATAATTGATCTAACCAGATTCTCTAAATCTTATATAAAATACAACCGTTCAATTCATTAATTCATTAATTCATTAATTAATCCCAACAATCTATCTACACCTTAAATAATTATCAACCCCTCAACTCATTACATTGGACAATCAGAATTTTAAGTTAATTGGTATAATTCTCTTGGTTTCCTACTATATGGTTTTCTAATACAATAAAGTTTTCAGTAAGTAATACAATGCCTTAGTCTCTCAGAGGCTCTATTCAATGACAAATTACTTCCCTTGATGCACCAGTTATATATTGTCTTTCTTACCACTATTCAGCAGATTTACTAACAACAACAATCTTCAGTTCTTTATCAATCAGTTCAATTTCTTGACTATAATTTGTCCTACAGTCTAGCAGTCAGGTCCTCTTTCAATTCACTCCAGTCACTCTCTCTCTCCACCTCCTTTCTCTTCCTCTTCCCTCGTTCTTCTTCTTTTTCCACACCACAGCTCCTTCTTCTGCACTTCCTTTATTCCTTCTTCTTTTCTTCTTCTTCCCCTCTACTGTTTGGCGTTAGTTTTTATTATTTCTCAGTCAGCAAGTTAATCCAGGAAGCTTCCCAGCAGCTTTCAAAAGCCCATCTTCAGTGGGGAGACAGCCGCAGCGCAACCGCTGCTAAGAACTCTCTCCCCACCCTTTACAAATTATATGCCTCCAAGATCTTGTGTATAAATTCTCTTAACACCGTTTTAAACTGTTCGCCAGGTATCGAAACCTATACCTATTCACTCTCCGTACAAAGCGCCATTCTTCCCCCTTCTCTTACTTTCACTTTCAAACCACGTGGCAGTTCCAAACGACTTCCCTTTTTCTTTCTCTTTCTCTCTTCTCTTTATACCTTCTTTCCACTTCGACCACTGCTATTAATACTATGTTGTTCACTGCAAGCTTTTCCCCTCATTACTATAGTCCAAATTATTTGCTCAATCAAAATTCCAGCCTCTCGGGCTCCACAGTTCAGTCTCTCCTGTCACAGCCGCAACCGCGGCCGCTGTCCGCCATTAATTTTCTCTCAGCTCGTCTTCTCTTCAACTTGCCCGCTCCCCCTTTACTATAAACGTCTCAATTTCCCTCCTTCTTTCAATCTTTTAATTTCTTCTCCTCAGTTCAGTTTATCATAGACTTCCCTCCGACCTCTACCCATCGCAGTCTCGTACCTGCCATGTTTCATGCTGTTATTTTCTTACTGTTCACCCGCTTCCCTCCGCTTCTCTCCGCTCTCCGCCGCTGTCCGTTCTCTGTGTCTTCTTTGACCGTCGCCAGCAACTAAGACTCCAGTGTCCGTACAAGTCAACAGGAGCAGGGATTTCAGTTTGGTTCTTTCCTTTGTTATTTAAGAGGAATGAAGCTGTTGTCTCTTTTCACTCCCCTGTCCGGTGGCCCGGTTAATCGCTAGAGCGTTGCTGAGCATCGGCTGCGGGGACAGCTGAGGTTGAAAGAGGAGCCTCCGCTCCCCCCCCAATCCCCAGAAGCTCCCCAAACTTCGATGTGACTTCCGTCACTTCTTAAGGCGGTGCTCCCCGATGGAGAGCCCCCCTCAAATGCTCAGCAAACTGAGTCGTCTCCCGAGACTCGGGAAAAACCGCTCAGCCGCACCACGCCATCACCGGAAGTCCCGATGCAGGGGTTAAGGGGTTGGCCTTACAATGGCTTTCCTCCTTCCTCAAGGGACGGGGACAAAGGGTGGGAATTGGGAGTGAGCTATCCCAAAGGCACACACTAGATTGTGGGGTGCCGCAGGGAGCAGTCCTCTCCCCGACGTTATTCAACATCTATATGCG
Organism: Heteronotia binoei; assembly: GCF_032191835.1. Classification (NCBI taxonomy): domain Eukaryota; kingdom Metazoa; phylum Chordata; class Lepidosauria; order Squamata; family Gekkonidae; genus Heteronotia; species Heteronotia binoei. The sequence goes on from NC_083241.1 coordinate 16,645,442, forward strand.
CCCCCTTGCCCAAATTGCCCTGAGGTATGGGCTTGGGTGTCACCAATATGCAGATGACACTCAGCTCTATCTGCTAATAGATGGCCGGCCTGGCTGTCCGGCTTTGCAGGCCGTGGCAACTTGGCTTAGGCTGAGTGGGCTGAAGTTGAACCCGATGAAGACAGAGGTCCTTTGCGTGGATCGTGGCGCTCTGGGGAGGGAAATTCCTCTCCCGGTTTTTGACGGTGTGCCGCTGAAAGCTTGGGGGTTCTACTGGAGCCTTCATTATCAATGGAGGCCCAGATAGCGGCCACTGCCAAGTCAGCGTTTTTTCAACTGAAGCGAGCACGGCAGTGGGCCCCCTTCCTAGAGTGCCGGGACCTAGCAACAGTGATTCATGCAATGGTCACCTCAAGATTGGATTACTGTAATGCCCTCTACATGGGGCTGCCTCTGTGCTGAACCCAGAAGCTGCAGCTGGTGCAGAATGCAGCGGCTAGGTTGTTATTAGGGCTCCCGAAGCGGGAGCACATACGGCCGGGCCTGCGTGGACCGCACTGGCTGCCAGTTATATATCGGGTTCATTACAAAATGCTGGTTATTACCTTTAAAGCCCTATATGGCCGAGGATCTGTCTACCTAAGGGACCGTCTCTCCCCATATGAACCCCAGAGAGCACTGAGGTCAGCGGGGAAGAACCAGCTGACTATCCCTGGGCCAAAGGAGGCAAGACTTCAAAACACTAGCACATGGGCCTTCTCTTTTGCAGTGCCACACCTTTGGAACCAGCTTCTGGAAGAAGTGTGGGCCCTGCGGAGTCTTGAACAGTTCCGCAGGGCCTGCAAGACCATCCTTTTTAAGATGGCCTTTGCCGACTGAGTGATCGAAGGATTTGCTTAAAGTGACTTGCCATCTATTCGCTGATAGAATAGCACCAGAAATGTTGATTTTAACTTATAATTAGAATGTTTTTAAGATTAATGTTGTTTTAATATCCATTGTATAATTTATTGTATGAAATGCTGTTAGCCGCCCTGAGCCTGCTTCGGTGGGGAGGGCGGGATATAAATAAAATAAAATATTATTATTATTATTATTATTATTATTATTATTATTATTATTATTATTATTATTATTATTATTATTATTATTATTATTATTATATGATGATGATGATGATATTGGATTTATATCCTGCCCTCCACTCCAAAGAGTCTCAGAGCGGCTCACAATCTCCTTTACCTTCCTCCCCCACAACAGACACCCTGTGAGGTGGGTGGGGCTGAGAGGACTCCCACAGAAGCTGCCCTTTCAAGGACAACCTCTGCCAGGTCTATGGCTGACCAAAGGCCGAGGGCATAATATCCACAGGAAAGACCTGCAGAGATGTTTGTTCCCATGGAGGACCATGTGAAGAGAGTGAGAGGACTAAGTCAAGAGAGATGATGGTGATGATGATGATATTGAATGATATTGGATTTATATTCTGCCCTCCAAATCTCAGAATCTCAGAGCGGCTCACAATCTCCTTTACCTTCCTCCCCCACAACAGACACCCTGTGAGGTGGGTGGGGCTGGAGAGGGCTCTCCCAGCAGCTGCCCTTTCAAGGACAACCTCTGCCAAAGCTATGGCTGACCCAAGGCCATGCTAGCAGGTGCAAGTGGAGGAGTGGGGAATCAAACCCGGTTCTCCCAGATAAGAGTCCGCACACTTAACCACTACACCAAACTGGCTCTGTATCTTCAATGCAATGTATCTTCCATCTGGGGAAGGAAAATTCCATGTGTTCCTCATCTGAGAATAATATCTCTGAGCCAATGGCCAATCCCACAGGAACTTCAATTCACTTCCTCTCCACTCCCATAGTGGCCACCTCCCCTCTCAAAGGCAGCTTCCCCAAAAAGGCAACTCTCACATGCTGCTTTCGGCCCCGTGAGTGCAAAGGATCTAAGAACTCACTTTTCCTCCTTTGGTCTTTCCTCCCCAGCTACAGAAAAAAGCAAAAGTCCAGTAGCACCTTAAAGACCAGCAAAATTTGTGGTAGGATATGAGCTACCATACCAAACCTTTAATGGCATAACAGTTGCAAATAAAAAATACACAGAATATAAACATTTAAACACTGGAGTTCAGCTTTTGTGAGTCACTGCTTCATTTCTTCAAAACAGGCCTGAAGAACTGCAGTGGTGGCTCACAGTGGCTCACAGAAGCTCCTCCCCTCCCACAAATTTTGTTAGTCCTTAAGGTGCTACTGGACTCTTGCTCGTTTCTACTGCTGCAGACAGACTAACATGGCGACCCATCTTGATCCCTCCCCAGCAATGCAGCTTTTGGGATGACCATCCACTTCCTGGTAGGAAGAAGTCGGGTTGCCAATCCTCAGGTGGGGGCAGGGGATCCCCCGGTTTGGAGGCCCTCCCCCCACTTCAGGATCCTCAGAAAGAGGGGGTGCAAATGTTTGCTGGGCACTCCATTATTCCCTATGGAGACTGATTCCCATAGAATATAATGGCGAATTGATCCGTGGATATCTGGGGGGCAGTTTTCTGAGGTAGAGGCACTAAATTTGCAGCATAGCATCCAGTACCTCTCCTCAAAACACTCTCCAAGTTTCAAAGGGATTGAACCAGATACTCCAATTCTATAAGCCCCCAAAGAAGGTGCCCCTATCCTTCATTATTTCCAGGGTAGGGAAGTTATTTAAAAGGTGTGTTGTCCCTTTAAATATGATGACCAAAACTCCCTTTGTAGTTCAATTATGCTTGTCACAACCTTGCTTCTGGCTCCACCCCCAAAGTCCCCAGATATTTCTTGATTTGGACTTGGCAAACCTAAAGAAGAGCTGGATACTTCAATGTGCCCTTTCCCTTTGTTTGCAATCTCCGTCTTCCATGGACAGTGCAGACACTCAATGGACCCATTCTGCCCTATTGCTGTGGATCCCTTTGGCTGGACAATGGGGCCCTGCAAATGCCCAGCCCTGCTAGCTATTGTTACTGGCTTGATCTATAGAGATCTATAGAGCCTGTCTGAGCCAGTTAATCTTTCCCTTCCCCTGGCAAACAAACAAAAAAAAATGTAATAATTTATCCATGAATTTTAGTCAAGCTTCCAAAGTCCCTTTCACTCCATTTGGCAGCCCAGGAGCTCCCTTGAAGTGAAATTCTGGACAAGTTGAACGGCTCCATCTGTAATTCAAAATTCCTGAGCTGTGAGGAATTACTTGATCTGGGTGTTTGCATCAAAACGATCTGTCCTCCTCTGCATAATTACAGCTTTACCAGTGCTTTTGCTGTGATCCCTCCATTCTCTGTGAAGGGTGTGAGCAGCCTGTGATTAGACGCAAGCAAGACACTGGTTACTGGTTAATTAGCTTGGCTAATAACCTGTCATTTGGGAGGGGGAGGGGTATTGTATTTCTCCCCAAAGAAAGTTGTTTCAAAACATGGAGACATTAGGCTTTGTGCGTTGCTAACTCAGAGCAAGGAGAAGCATTACACACACGCGCAGAAATGCACACACATACAAATACAGAAACATACACTCGCAGTGCTATTCTATGTACCGTTTCTGTGCCCTAAACTCATTAATTGGAATGGCTAGAGAAACTCTGCATAGAACTGAACTGTTAAGAGAGTTTGCTAAGAGAGGTATCCCAAACTATAGAAGGTGAAAAATTCTCTCTCTCTCTCTCTCTCTCCGCTGAACTAAGATTTAGGATTTTAAACTTTATAGATGTTAACAGTTTTAGCAAAGGCTAGGACTCCCCACCTACTAGAGCAGGGGTGGCTAAACTGTGGCTCTTTCACACACATTGTGTAGCTCTCAACCCCCCCCCCCCCCATCAGCCAGCTGGGAGAATGCATTTCTCTCTTTAAATCACTTCGCCAAGCCAGTCAGCAGCTTGGAGAATGCATTTAAAGTTCACATTGCTTTCTTTTCACCTCTCCTTCCCTCCCCTCCCCATCTATTTTCCTTCCTTCCTTCCTTCCTTCCTTCCTTCCTTCCTTCCTTCCTTCCTTCCTTCCTTCCTTCCTTCCTTCCTTTTTCCCTCCTGTGGCTCTCAAACATCTGACATTCATGTCTTGCGGCTCTCAAACATCCAATGTTTATTCTATGAGGCTCTTACATTAAGCAAGTTTGGCCACCCCTGTACTAGAGGTTACTATAACTAGTACATGGACTCTGTATTTTTCTTGGTTGGATTTGAGATTTACATAATTATATTTCACACAGAACTTACTGTGAGGCTCTGGTATAAAAATAAATCCCACCCCTTCTGTCACACTTCTGCTTCACATATTAACAGTGACACCTAATAATTTTTTTTACACCTGATAGTGCAGGAATCTGCCACTTGCCGAAGATCAGACAAGCTTCCTCCCCCATTCTCATATAAGACAAGTTCAGCAAACAAATGCACTGAAAATACAAACTTTGTAAACTGAATGCTGTGGTGCCCAAGGGTGATAGACTGATACGTTGGGAGAACCACAAATCTCTACAAGCCAACAAAGCTGGTACAACACAGACCCCAGGCATCAAGCCATGTGTAACACACTGGGGTTCTCTCTTGAAGGGCCTTTATCTAGGATGAAAAGGGATTACTCCCTTTATGGCTCACCATTCATTATGGTATTGCTGGAGCAGAAGAACTGGTGTTATTCTGGGCTATCTTAATTGAGGCTATCATATGTAGAACAAGCAATATGAAAGATTGTCTCTGTTCAGGTGCCACTAATGAGGCAGAACCTGGACATGATTAAGTAGAGTAGCCAAAGGTGGAAACAGATGTAACATTTTAAGAGAGACAGAGGTGGTTGACTAATGTTGCTGCCCTCCACATGGCAGGGTTGCTGGGGGTGGGGTGGGCTTCTCAGGCAGGCTCTGGAAAAAAATCTTCGTAATTTTCAGTGTGATTTGGATTGGACCAGAGACAAATCCAATTGTGATTGAGCCCTATTGAAGAAGAAGAAGATATTGGATTTATATCCCTCCCTCCACTCCAAAGAGTCTCAGAGCGGCTCACAATCTCCTTTACCTTCTTCCCCCACAACAGACACCCTGTGAGGTGGGTGGGGCTGAGAGGACTCTCACAGCAGCTGCCCTTTCGAGGACAACCTCTGCCAGGGCTATGGCTGACCCAAGGCCATGCTAGCAGGTGCAAGTGGAGGAGTGGGGAATCAAACCTGGTTCTCCCAGGTAAGAGTCCGCACACTTAACCACTACACCAAACTGGCCAGCACTAGTGGCACCTCTCAGATTCACAAAACACAATCCCCAGAGAAGTTCTATAGCTGGTTCTGAATGTTTAAATTTTCGTTATTTATTTTGGTGAGGAAGGTGAGGGATACATGTACATAAACACTTATGCATAATGTGACTTTTCAAAAAAGTTAGACAGCTCAAGGACAGTGATAAGACTGAGGACTGACAAATATCTTTGGCATGAGAAGCCTTTCACTTAACCAATGTTGAATTTGCTGATGTATTTGCCTGTACCTGCTAGATCAAACCAGGTATCACATTGTCTAAAGCCTGATCCACATATGTAACAGAATGAGATGGCAGAATTCCAGGCTGGCAAAATGGGCTGTAACCATTTCAGGCAGCAGTGTGGAACAGGCTTCATTTAGCTGACAGGACTCATGGACCGACAGCAGTCCCAAGCAATAGCTTCAGTTGAAGCCCATTCAACAAAAGCCTCGTGGTAAACGAGGAAAAAGATTGAGATTTTTTTTTTTAGACTTACTACTTCAGTGTCTTTTTGTGTTTGTGCATAAACACAGCTAATCTTGCAGCTGGTTCTTGCAATCTCTTCTCGAATAGATAACAGTGATTTCTTAGTCAAAAAAGGAGGCAATGCAATCTGATATCAGGCATTTAATGCATTCGTCTAATTGGACAAGCATAAACAGTGGATGATTGGCAAGTAATTCTGAGCTTTGCATGAGTTGGTCAGGTTTAGTGACATGACTGTGCCTCTTCTTTGGTAACTGAGGTGAATTCATTCTTGAACTGGGGAAAATGCATCAGTCGGAAGTTGTGACCATAGGACTACTAAAAAGGTAAAGGGAATTCCCCCGTGCAAGCACCAGTCTTTTCCGACTCTGGGGTGACGTTGCTTTCACAGCGTTTTCACAGCAGACATTTCATGGTGTGGTTTGCCATTGCCTGAACAGGTGCAAAGTTGCTCAGGATGGGGACAAACTTCAGTGGGAAGCATTGAAGCAATTCAATGAAGAGCTTCCCCAAGGGAATTCAAGGAAGGCAGACCTACCTAGAGATAGTGTTTGTGAGAAAGTTCACAGGATGCCAACTTTTAGTGTCTCATTTTTGGAGTGTGGGTTTTGTTTTGTTTTGTTTTGTTTTTGAGCAACGGGAAGTGTTTTGATGCATCGCCAACTTAAGCATCCACCCTAGGCCCATATTCCAGGAGAACGCATTGGCCACTCAGTGCATCCTGATGCTAGAATGCATGGATCATAAGAACATAAGAGAAGCCATGTCGGATCAGGCCAATGGCCCATTCAGTCCAACACTCTGTGTCACACAGTGGTCAATATATATGTGTGTGTGTATACATATATGCACACACACACACAGACGCATACATACATATGCACACACACATATATATGTATATACTGTGGCTAAAAGCCACTGATGGGCCTCTGCTCCATATCATTGCCCCGATACAGCAGGGCCACTCTTCTGGAAGTCCAGAAATGGGTAGTGTAAGAGAAACATAAAATGCCACAAGCTCTAATGACCAAAAGGAGAACATTGTTGCCTACAACACTAGCTATTATGCTTCCAAAGAAAACATTTAATTCTATCTCCTGAAAAATAATAACAAATGGTAGGGAACAATTGTGAGATAAAGAAACATACGATTTTCCCCTGCTTTGAAATCTTTCTAATAATGCACTCACCTGCAATGTTCTTTTTCCTCTGTTCCCAAAGCTATAGCAGAGCACAACTCATGCAGTTAAGGAATTGCTGGCTTTTAAAGCTCTTATTGTTCTTTGTGGGGGGAAAATCTCTATATAATGTCCTTTCTTTTCTTTTTCACTAAATATGTTTGGGTTTTTGTAAAATAATACCCAGCCCAATAAAGAAGATTAGCCGCCGCTGGAGCCAATGCATCACCAACAAAGTGTCCTTTGAATGCCCCCGGCCCCCTGTTAGGTTAATAAAGCCGGGAGAATTGGGAGGGGGGGGGGATTGAATGCAATTCTGCAACGGCTGTTAATTTTTCTCTTACAACTTAAAAAAACATGACAGGATGCATTCTGACAGGTAATGGCTATTAAGGACTAACCTTTGGAACGGATTGAATTTTTGCCCTATTTCTTCGATTTGACCGGCACATAGAGTGTTATAATAACTCATAGAAAATAATGAACTTAAGTTGAAAGTCAGATGCGGATTTACTGGAAAGGAAATCCTGCTAAACTCTCCCAGATGAAATTCCCAATATAGAAAAGGGATCACTCTGTTGGAATGAATCTTGTGGGGACAACTCCTATCAGTGGAGTTGAGTTAAGTCCCAGCCAATCCCCAGGTGGAGGCAGAGGATCTCCCAGTTTGAAGCAGGATGGGGAGGGGTGGGTGGGGGAGAGAAATATCTGATGGGCACTCCATTGTTCCCTAAGGAGACTGATTCCCATAGGGTTTAATGGAAAACTGATCCATGGGTACCTGGGGCTCTGGGGGGGGGGCTTTTTTGGTGCATAGCATCTGGTGCCTCTCCTCAAAACACTCCCCCCCACCACCAAGTTTCAAATGAATTGGACCAGGGGGTCCAATTCTTTGAGCCCCAAAAGAAGATGACTCTATCCTTCATTATTCCAAATGGGAGAAGGCATTTAAAAGGAGCATGGTCCCTTTAAATCTGAAGGCCAGAACTCCCTTTGGAGTTCAATTGTGCTTGTCACACCCTTGCTCCTGGATCCACCCCCAAAGTCCCCAGATATTTCTTGATTTGGACTTGGCAACCCTATCCCAGGAAAACATTGCTGCTGCCCCCTGTCTCTACTAGCTGAAACTCTTGGAATACTTCTCCGTGACATGTAATGGAATTTGCTGCCATAACACACAATGACGGCCAATGATGTAGCTGAGAATTAGACAATTGTACCGGTATATCTCTCTCTCTCTCTCGGCTTGACTTCGCGAATGAAGATTTAAGAAGGGTGCAGTAGTCCACGTCTGCTGCAGGCTCGCTGGTGGCTGACAAGACCAATGCGGGACAGGCAGATCCGGCCACAGTGGCTGCAGGGAAAATCTTTTTTCTACAACTATTAAAAATGACAGCTAAACAGAACTTCCTTGGGCTAGGGTAATTTGGATTCCGAAAAAAACATGGACACAAGGAAGTCAAAAATGGCAGAGTAATAAGGAATCAGATTTGGATTAAGGAGGGAAGAGACGGAAACTGGAATTTGTGGGTCAAAACAGCAGAGAGAAGAAATTTTGAACCAATCCTAGAAGTCCATTTCAAAGAGCTCTCTCAAACCATGACAACAGACGTTGAACATCATCAGTAGGTTGAGGTTCCACACATAAACAAACCTGGGCACATTACTTCACGCATTAGGAATCAAATGGAATCCATCTGTCTGAATTATTGCTGTAGAGTTTGCTTTATTGCTTCTTGCTTGTTATGGTCCCTGGCCAGCAGCAACCTGAAACTTGGATTTTCTTTGCCTGCCAGAAGTTCCTCCTTATCTTTGCATGAGATGGTCTTAGGGTTGCCAACCTGCAGGTGGGGCCTGGCGATTTCCTGGCATTACAACTTTTCTCAAGGCAACAAAGATCAGTTTTCCCTGGAAAAATAGCAGCGTTGGCAGGTGGGCATTATTGCCCGCTGAGGTCTCTTCCCGTCCCAAACACCACCCTCTCCAAGTTCCATCCCCCCAAATCTCCAGGAGTTTCTCAGTCCAGGGTTGGCAACCCTAGAGGGCCTGAAAGTAACGATACCCTGAAATGCCTAGGTTTCGCCTCCCCCTCTTTTTGTCTTGCAGCATCCAGCCTGTGAAGCATTTTCTGGAGCTTGAAAACTTGCATGCTGTTCTGTGTCTTGGGGTTCGGCCTAATCAGGGGTCATTTTGTAGAAAAAGAGGTGCTGGAGCTCATTAGCACAGCTCTTTTGCATACGCCACACATCCCTGATCCCCAGGAGGTGTGCTAAATTATATCAGCTCAGTATGAACTTTAAAATGCTTCTTGAATTATAATTGTCAACCAGTTATAATTGTCCCATCATACTTTTCACATGACTTTCTCCCCTGTGGCCACAGCGGCATGAAGAAGATTTCCATCTGTCTGCTTTATCTGTTACGGGTATTTCCCCATTTTTTTGTGGGGGGGGGGATATTAGAAATGTTGTCAAATCTTAAAGTCCAGCAAAATTTTCACAGGGGGTTTGAACAACGGAGCCCAGAAGCAAGTATTTGGGGGAGGGGGTGGGGAAAGAAAGAAAGAAGGAAGGAAAGAAGGAAAGAAGGAAAGAAGGAAAGAAGGAAGGAAAGAAAGAAAGAAAGAAAGAAAGAAAGAAAGAAAGAAAGAAAGAAAGAAAGAAAGAAAGAAAGAAAGAAAGAAAGAAAGAAAGAAAGAAAGAAAGAAAGAAAGAAAGAAAGAAAGAAAGAAAGAGCATAATAAAATTTAGAGCTTCCGGAGTTCTGCTCCTGTGAGCTCCTGCCCAAAATGAGGGCTGGGCCTAATAAAGTCTTGTATGGTGGTGGTTGGGGCTTTTTGGCTCCCTCACAGTCTCCAGAGGCAACCATTTATCCCTTGCCAGGCTTATCAGCTTCTCCAAGGCTGGTCAACATCCAGGTGGGGCATGGAGAGCTCCCAGAATTAAAACCGATTTCTAGACTATAGTCAGTTCCCCTGGAGGAAATGGCTGCTTTGGAGGATGGAGTCTATGGCAATATACCCTACTGAGGTCCCTCCCCTCCTCAAACAACACCGTCCTCAGACTCTTCCCCCACATCTCCAGGCATTGTCCCAGCCCAGAGCTGGCAATCCCCTCTTCTCAGTCAGCCTTCACTCTAGAGGAGTTCAGTGGTCAGCTCAAAGAACTAGTCCCACAACACTCTCAGGGGGTGAAAGCTGTAAAACTGTAGAGAAGAGGAGGAATTATCTGAATTGACTCTCTTTCCCCTCTGTTTCCAAAGATCTTGGCTTTGTCTAGGGTTGCCAAGTCCAATTCAAGAAATATCTGGGGACTTTGGGGGTGGAGCCAGGAGCAAGGGTGTGACAAGCATGATTGAACTCCAAAGGGAGCTCTAGTCATCACATTTCAAGGGACCGCACACCTTTTAAATGCTTTCCCTCCATTGGAAATAATGAAGGATAGGGGCACCTTCTTTGGGGGCTCATAGAATTGGATCCCCTGGTCCAATCTTTTTGGAACTTGGAGGGTGATTTGAGAGGCACTGGATGCTATGCTGAAAATTTGGTGCCTCTACCTCAAAAAACACCCCTCCCCCAGAGCCCCAGATACCCGTGGATCAATTCTCCATATTCTCTATGGGAATCAGTCTCTGTAAGGAATAATGGAGTACCCAGCAGATATTTCCCTCCCCCCACTTTCTGATGACCCTGAATCAGGGGGAGGGCCTCCAAACCGGGGGATCCCCTGCCCCCACCTGGGGATTGGCAACCCTAGCTTTGTCAGGGATGAGAAAGCAGAACACAAACAATGGTGCATCTGAGCACACATGTGGCCAATAAAACCTGTCCCCCTGGAGATCTGCTCCCTGCCTGAGACCTTCATTAAAAGGGTCACAATTAAGCAACCTAAAGGGGCAGCCCATTCCTGAAACATAAGCTGTTGCCTGTGGGCCTGCAAGGATCTCTCTGGCCATCTGAGATTTCCAGCTGTAAAGCTGCAAAGTAATCATCTCTCACCGGGGATCCATAAAGCGACACGGGATAGAAATTGTAGCTGGTAAATGAGGCATAAATCACACCTTCTCACTCATCCTATCTCCAAGGGGAAGGGGGGAGGTAGACCCCAAGAGCTTTCAAAAGCTGGACTCCATGCATTTGCACCAGTCCGGGCCTGAGTCAATTAGAACTTCATTAGAAATCAATTTGCAAGGCTCAGCTGAGCCATACCCATAGATCAGGCCATGCCAAGCGGTTTGTCCACTAATGGAATATTCTGTAGATGAACTGAATAAATCCTGAAATAGAAACTGGACAGAGTTATCACCGATGAGTTGCAAGGCTGAACAATTGAGCCACGAATTGAGACTGACATTGATTCTCAGCATTGCTTCCCAGCATTGCTTGATCATGTTCTTGAGTGACCAAGAGACAGGACTTGAAAGGAGAGCCAGTTTTGTGTAGTGGTTTAGTGTGCGGACTCTTATCTGGGAGAACCAGGTTTGACTCCCCACTCCTCCACTTGCACCTGCTGGCATGGCCTTGGGTCAGCCATAGCTCTGGCAGAGGTTGTCCTTGAAAGGGCAGCTGCTGTGAGAGCCCTCTCCAGCCCCACCCACCTCACAGGGTGTCTGTTGTGGGGGAGGAAGGTAGAGGAGATTGTGAGCCGCTCTGAGACTCTTTGGAGTGGAGGGCGGGATATAAATCCAATATCTTCTTCTTCTTCTGTGGAAAGAGTGGACTTGACTCAGATCTCAATGACTTTGGTTAAGTTTAGCAGAGCAGCCTGCAAATTTGCCCTCCTCTCCAGAAATTGAGGTCATCAGTAGTCTTACCAGGCTCCAGGTGGACCTGGAGATCTCCCCAAACAACAGCTGATCTCCAAAATGACAGAGATGAGTCCCCCTGGAGAAAATGACTGATTTGGAGGGTAGACTTTATGACATTGTACCCTCCTGAGGTCCTTCCCCCTCCCAAACCCTGCCCACACCATGCCACATAAAGGGCCGGCCCTAGACTGTGTGGCACCCTAGGCAAGGCTAACTTCTGGTGCCCCCCTGCACTGATAACGTCACCGAGTCACATGGGGGGCACCCAATTTGGTACCCCCAGAAGGCCAGCGCCCTAGGGAATGGCCTAGTTTGTCTAGTGGCAGGGCCGGCCCTGCTCACATAGACACATTTTTACAGTTGCCACCTCCAGGTTGGGAAACTCTTGGGGATGGATCCTGGGGAAGATGGGGTTTGAGGAAGAGAGGGACCTTGGTGGTGTATAATGCCATAGACCAGGGGTGGCCAATGGTAGCTCTTCAGATGCTTTTTGCCTACAACTTCCATCAGCCCCAGCCAGGATGGCCAATGGCTGGGGCTGATGGGAGTTGTAGGCAAAAAACATCTGGAGAGCTACCGTTGACCACCCCTGCCATAGACTGCAGCCTCCAAAGCAGCCATTTTCTCCAATGGGAACTGATCTCTGTCATCTGGAGATCAATTGTAATTCAAGGAGATTTGTAGGCCCCACCTGGAGGTTGGGAACCCATCCGGAAAGGACATCATTCAGCTTTAGAATTTTGTCTCCATGTTTTCCTGGCACACTTGATGCATTCCCTGCTTGTGGCCTGAATGGCAGCTAGACCAAGGGTGTCAAACATGCAGCCTGGGGGCCAAATCAGGCCCCCAGAGGGCTCCTATCAGGCCCCCAAGCAACTGGTTGTCATCCGCTTCCTTCTCCATCTCTCTTGGCTTCCTTCTGCATCACAGCTTGCTTTGCCATGTTTGCTCAATTGCACAGGAGCTACCGAGCTAAACCTCTCTTTCCTCCACTGGCTGAGGCTCCTCCCTTGGGGAGGAAGTGGGGGGAGGCAGTGCTTGCTTTGCTAGGCTCTCTCAATCACACATCAGAGCTAGTAAGCCAAGCCACTCTTCCTTCCATTGGCTGAGGCTCCTCCCCTTTCTGGTCCCCTGGGAAAGGAAGAAAAGAGCCAGAGCTTCCTTTGCCCAGTTCCCTGGATCCCATGGGAGAAATACAAAGAAAACACCTTTAAGAATGCTAATATTTTAAGCATGTTTTATTTTAAGGGGTTTTTTAAAAATGTTTTAATTGTCTTTGTCCTTTATAAAGTTTATATCTCTGCTCCCTAATCTGAAATAGGCACACACATTGCCTGGCCTGACAAGATCTCATTTGGCCCTCATAACAAATGAATTCAGCACCATCTCAGGGATCAACTATCTCATTTCTGCCGTGTTTGTTGATTAGGCCATGGTTTACATATGTATATGAATCATTTTAAAAATTAGATGCATGGCTGGCAGTAATAAACTTTATTTCCCCAGAAGATCTATAAAATGCCATACTCAAACTTAGCCCTGCAGAATCTCTTAGTGAAGGAATACCATGCTCTGCTGTGGACCAAAGGAAATGAAACCATTAACAACGCGAAGAGAGGAGGAGAAGGCTGCTTTGACACACACATTATAACTTTCCTCTTCATTTTCAAAGCTTTCAAAATGCTCAACAGGTAGCTGTAGCTCTTGGCAACCCACTTCTGCTTAATGTGATTTATTCTTATTTGTTGCTAATGGAAAGAGCTACAGCTTGATTTAGCAAAGGCTCTTATGCAAGTTCTCTGCTCTGAGTATTAGCTGGAGGTGACGCAAGAAAAGGGAAAGACCAATCTGGGCCCTGACCGTTGACCGGTAGCTAGGGTTGCCAATCCCCAGATGGGGACAGGGGATCCCCTGGTTTGGAGGCTCTCCCCCTGCTTCAGAATCATCAGAAAGCGGGGGAGGGAAATGTCTGCTGGACATTCCATTATTCCCTATGGAAATGGATTTCTGTGGGTATCTGGGGTGGGGCTGTTTTTTGAGGCAGAGGCCCCAAATTTTCAGCATAGCATTCAGGGCCACTCCTCAAAACACCCTCCATGTTTCAAAAAGATTGGACCTTGGGGTACAATTTTGCGAGCCCCAAAAGAAGCTACCCCTATCCATTATTTCCAATGGAGGGAAGGCATTTAAAAGGTGTGAGGTCCCTTTCAATGCGATGGCCAGAACTCCCTTTGGAGTTCAATTATGCTTGTCACAACCTTGCTACTGGCTCCACCCCTAATGTCTCCTGGCTCCACCCTCAAAGTCCCCAGATATTTCTTGAATTGGACGTGGCAATCCTACCAGCAGCATTCTGGATGGCGCCTTGAGTGCAGTTGTGCACCTCTTGAGATTTAGCGACATTCGCATGCCTTTTGGAAAAGCCAGTTGCTGCTTTCCATCTATTTATTTCATTTCATTTGTATCCTGCCTCCCCGCAAGCAGGCTCAGGGTGAGTTCCATCATGAAAGCACACAATCAAATCCAGTAAGTAAATAAAACACAGCTAAAAAATCAGAACATCGACATTAAAACTAAACCATGCCTCAACAGATATCCACCTAGGCTTGCCAGGTCCAACTCAGAAAATATCTGGGGACTTTGGGGGTGGAGCCAGGAGATTTTCCCATTCCCTAAAATAAATAAAAATACAGCAGTGCAGTTCCCCTGAATATAGTCTTCAATTCCTCGTCCCCAGCAGCTAAATTTCTGCTATATGAAAGTGAACATGCATGCGCGTGCACGCACACACACACATAGAGCAGCCAAAGTAAATTTTATTTATTTATTTGATTTATATCCCACCCTCCCCGCCGAAGCAGGCTCAGGGCAGCTCACAACATAAAATCCCACAATTAAATTAATGAGTATTAAAATTACACATTCAGTAATAAAATAAATATACAATGATTAAATCAGTTTAAACAGTTAAAACAAAATATTGAGCCAGTGCTATTCTGGTGGCAACGGCCTTCTTCCACTTTTAAATATCGGTGCCGAGTCAACTGAATGCCAGCCGGAAGAGGACAGTCTTGCAGCCCCTGCGGAACTGCACAAGGTTCCGCAAGGCCCTCACTTCATCTGGCAAACTATTCATCTGGAATAGTTTGCAAGCACACACTTTTGTGATCTCACTGGGGCAATTTACTCATGAGTTGCTGAATGTAACTCTCTGCTGTATTTCAACCATCAGACTAACAGGAAAAATGAAAAGACAGCCTACGAGGTGAGGTTTTCCTCCATCCCATAAACAGGTTCTAGTTAACTCTATTTTAATTATGCACACAACTTCTAAAACAAATGCAAAACTAACAGAGGGACTGTGCTAGCTTCTCTTCCTTTCTTACATGCTTCATACACTCGCCTGGAAGAGCCATGTCATTCTGCCGCTCACTGTGCCCATGCTGAGTTTTAAAGGCACGCACAGAGTCCAAAACACAAGCAGTTTGCAAGCTTCTTTTAAGCCTGCACAGATTTAAAGGCACATCATGGCTGTTGGGGCGCCACCTCCCAAGGAAGCCTGTTCCACTGATGTTTTAGCCAGAAACTCTTTTGATTTAATTTCAGCCCATTGGTTCTGGTTTGACCTTCTGGAGAAAACAATTCAGCACCATCCTCTATATGACAGCCCTCAAGTACTTGAAGATGGTGATCATATCACCTCTCAGTTGTCTTTTCTCCAGGCTAAACATCCCCAGCTCCTTCAACCTTTCCTTATAGGACTTGGTCTCCAGACCCCTCACCATCTTTGTCAACCTCCTCTGGACCTGTTCTCCAGACCCCTCACCATCTTTGGACCTGTTCCAGCTTGTCTATATCCTTTTTTCAATTGTGGTGCCCCAAACTGAACACAATACTCTAGGTGAGGTCTAACCAGAGCAGAGTTAGGATGGAAAAAGGCAGGCATGACAGTGGTGATGACCTGGGCCTTCATAGTCAGTGAGGTGTCCAGGAACACCACCTGGCTCTTCACTCTCGATGTCAACATCAATGGGGGAAGAAGAAGATATTGGATTATATCTCACCATATACTCGGAATCTTAGAGTCTCAAAGCGGTTACAGTCTCCTTTATCTTCTCCCCCCCCAAAAAAAACAGATACCCTGTGAGGTAGGTGGGGCTGAGGGAGCACTCACAGCAGCTGCCCTTTCAAGGACAACTCCTGCAAGAGCTATGGCTAACCCCAGGCCATTCCAGCAGCTGCAAGTGGAGGAGTGGGGAATCAAACCCGGTTCTCCCAGATAAGAGTCCATGTACTTAACCACTACACCAAACTGGCTCTCATTGGTAATCAGGCTCCCAGCTCCATCAAAGGCTTGGAGCCTGATTACCAACTCCAGTCCCCCGTAACCCAGATGCAGGACCTCCATTTTTGATGGATCAGTTGGCTCTGTGGCAACCAGTCATGGCTCATAACACTCTGCCCAGATTTTCTGGGGCTGAGTCCATCAGTAGATAGAGCTAGGTGTCATCTGCATGTTGGTGACAACCCAACCCAGGAGGCTTTAGGCCCCAAACATGATGGCAGAATAAGAGAAGTGTTCTATTGTTCAGTTGCACCAGTCTCTTGAGTTTTGCCCTGGATCTTCCAGTTGGTTTTTGCAAACAAATACTTTCTTATAGCTTCAAGTTGTGTCTTGCTGGCACACCATCCCACCTTCATCTCAACAAGCACAACCAAAAGTCCTGACCCAAAATGGATTTAAATCCCTGTATAAAATTTCCCTGTTCATTCAGATGTTTTCAAACTGATCTCCTTTGTCTTTTAAGTCTGAGGTCCAGATCCACTCTTTCTACAGCAACTGGTTAACATTGGCATTCTAGAAATAGTAACTTCTCTTTATAGTTATGTCACACTTTGGTGTGACCAAGAAATGCCATAAATAAGAAATGCTGTCGACAGAGGCAGGTATTTTCCAATACATCCCTCCCACTCAACCTTTCTAGACTTTTATGGAGACCATGATAAAAGGCACAATTGAGGTGGCCAACTTCATATGTGATTACAGGAATCTTGAAGTGGGATTACGAGCAAGCCCACTGTGTGGTAAAAACCAGTCATCATTGTATCTGCCCAGTATCTCAGGTGAACACTGGGTTCCTGAAGGATCTTCTCCCCATGCATGGACCAACTTGTGGAATTGAGGGTTACCAGCTTGTAGGTGGCACCTGGAGATCTCCCACTATTACAATTGATCTCCAGATGACCAAGACCAGTTCCCCTGGGAAAATGTCTGGCATTCTACCCCACTGAGAGCTCCTGCTTCTCCCCATATTGCACCCTGCCCAGGCTCCAGCCATCCAACCAGGTATTTCCCAACCCTTCTAGGAAGCTTTCAGGTTAGGCAGGGATTCAGATGTTGGTCTCACACTTCTAGAGTTGTCACTCTTTCCACCACACCAGGTCTCCAGGCTGATTCAGTGAAGAAGCACATGAGTGTGCACTGCTCAGAGACACTCTACATTTGCACTGATTGCATTTATTTATTTATATCCTGCTATTTCTCCCCAGTTAGGACTCAGTGCAGCTTAGAACATTGTTCTTCTCTCCTTCATTTTCTCACAACAGCCCTGTGAGGAAGGCCTGACCAAGAGTTTGTGACGGGGTCAAAGTAACACAGCATGGTAGAAGTGGAGAATCACACCTGGGTCTTCCAGGATCCTAGCCCAACAATCTATCCCATTATGTCCCATTGGCTCTGGCTTCTGTTTTCTCACAAATTCTGACAATGGAAGCCAGTCCTGGCTGCATTTTGCTCCAAATTCAGCTCTGTCTAGCAGGTATGCATAAACACGCAACATGAGGCAAGTGAAAACAAGATACCCCATGGTTTTCTGTCTGGAAGAGCAAATCTCTTCAAGAAAAGTAGTTTCGCTGAAGCAATTCCAGGGCAAGGAGGTGGTCACAGGGATGCTAGGAAGAAAGAAGAGGAAATTGGAGAGCAAGAAGAGAGATTTCCCTGTATGCCCTCGGCACTGACTCCATCCCCTTGCCCTTTTGCTGAAAAAGGTCACAGCCAGTAAACGGAGGGGGAGGAGAAGGGCAGCTGTCTCCAAAGGGAAGGTCATGGCAAAGACACTTTGCCCTGCTTGGTTTGCCCTTGGAAGTCACCCTTTACAAATGTCTCTAGATGACAAGAAGACTTCATGCCAATTGAACTCTTCTTTCAGTTGGTCTCTTTTTGTCTATTTAAATTATGCCCGCTTTTGAGGTTCTTGTCCCTATTGCTTCAATCTTTTTTTTAAAAAAAATGCCATTTTGATTTCACTTCTTCTTTGTGAAAACTGAAGCCTTGCTTCTTTATTTTGCACCACTTTCCTGTTTACGGACACCAGATTTTTCCAGCAAAGCATACACATTTCAGAGATAGTTCACTAAGCTATTTTTACAAATGTCAGATAAATCCATTGGCACATTTAGACTGGATTCTTATAGTACCAGACTAATTTCTCACAGCTGCCACCCCCCCATCTACCCCTGCCACTCCAATTGTGACGTCACATGTTTACATAAAATAAAGATATTTTCAAGGTGAGACTTACTATTTAGATGTTTCTGTGTGCCTTCAGTGTCTGCCCATGCAAATATTGTGGTCAGTTTTTACAATCCCTTTATAAACAGACACTGCTGACTGTGCAAACACACAAAGAAGGCTGAACTGCAAGTGATCCAATGCTTGACAGATGGGTCACCTTAATGATCCAGTCACCATCCCTGGTGATACATGCCTCATCTTCAATGACAGAAGATTTAGTTCATGGATTATGCAAGCTCAAAAATGGCTGCACAGTGAAACTTGTTATGTATTTTAAAGGCATTCACTGGCCCTGTAATACAAGTGAGTACTGTGCGGATCCCTCTCATGGATTGCTGCCTTGATGTGGCGAGAAGGCTTGCACAATTCAGTGAGGCTGTGGGCTATGCCATGTAGGGCCACCCATGATGGACAAGCCACAGCTGAGAACCCAGACAAAATGTGATCCACTGGAGAAGGAAATGGCAAACCACTCCAATATCCTTGCGAAGAAAACCCAATGGACAGTAACAAAAGGCTAAAAGATATGGTGCTGGAAGAGCCCCTCAGGTCAGAAGGTGCCCAATATGCTACTGGGGAAGAGCGGAGGGCAAGTAACCACAGAAAGAGTGAAGCGGCTGGACCAAAGCCAAAAGGATGCTTAGCTGTGGATGTGTCTGATGGTAAAAGAACAGTCCGATGCTGCAAAGAACAATACTGCACTGGAACATGGAATGTAACATATATGGATCAAGGTAAGCTGGATGTAGTCAAACAAGAGGTGGCAAGAAAATCCTTGGACTGCAAGAAGATCAAATCAGTCAGTCCTAAGGGAAATCAACCCAGATGTTCCCTGGAAGGTCAGATGCTGAAGCTGAAGCTCAAATACTTTGGCCAGCGAATGAGAAGGGAGCACTCCCTGGAGAAGATCCTGATGCTGTGAAAGAGAGAAGGCAAAAGAAGAAGGGGACGGCAAAAGATGAGATGGCTGGACAGCGTTACTGACGTAACAAACATGAATTTGAGCAGACTTCGGAGGATGGTGGAAGACAGGGGGGTCTAGTGTGACTTTGTCCATGGGTCACAAAAAGTCGGACTCAACTGTGCGACTGAACAACAACTGTGTGGATGCAAAACTGTTCAGCACAGAACTGAGGTCAAATTTCGACAATACTGATAAAAGCAACCTGATCAAGATCTTGCTTCATGCGTGAAAGAGGAAGATTACTCAATATAAAGTTGCCTAGAGGCTGTACTCCTGTCAAAGTTGTCAGCATGCCCAATACATTTCTTCAATATTTTTCCTGTCAATAAATTAGCATTATACATGTATTTTGCATATAAATGACACACATTATACGTATAACTACAATATCTACTGCATATAAACAAGATACACAAGTATAAAATACAAACAAACATACAAACTGACAGCAAAAAGCAGAGAAGCAAGACCAATGAAGAAATATAAATGAATATAAAATGAAATGAAATAGAGAAGATTTGCTCATCCTGCATTCCGATTTTTTGCTTCAATATTTCATTTCAACGAATGATACATTTTAGTCTTCTTGAGCAGATCCCTCTTCCCGGGTTGGGTAGACTTGGGTAAACTGCAAATAAGACAAACAGTCTGTTGCTGGGTTTACTGGTTTTAGAAGAATATGCCACCCACTCACAACTCCCTCATGGCGACTCCATCATTCCAGGCAAGAGATGAGCAGAGGTGCTTTGCCGTTGCCTCCTTCCCTGGAACAACCTTCACCTTCCTTGGAGGTCTCCCATCCAAATGCTGAACCTGTCCAAATCTGCTTAACTCCCAAGATCTGACAAGCCTGGGTCAAACTGAGCTGCTTTACTGGTTTTGCTGGGTCCATAAAACCATCACAACTGTTTATGGCAGGGGTGGCCAACGGTAGCTCTCTAGATGTTTTTTGCTTACAACTCCCATCAGCCCCAGCCATCAGCCATGCTGGCTGGGGCTGATGGGAGTTGTAGGCAAAAAAACATTTGGAGAGCTACCGCTGGCCACCTCTGGTTTATGGCATCCAGTGAGAAGTGACTAACTGAAGGAAATCTGACTGAATAGCAGAAGGGTGAAAACAGATATAATCTCGTTCAAGAGATGCTAAAAATTAAATTGTTTTAAAAGGTGGGCAAATTAAATGCCAGGGCCCTGCTGTGTACTTGGTGCCATTATTAGGAACGTGATGGGAACCAGAGGCCATGTGAGGACATGAGTGATGCTCCTGTACAATCCTGATCAAGACCGCTGCCAGAATCTCTGCTCTGTGTATCTCCTTATTTCCCCCCAGCGGTGGTGTGGTCCACCCATGTCTGGTAGCTATGATGATGAAGAAGAGTGTGTTTTATGCCCTGTGGCGCAGAGTGGTAAAGCAGCAGTACTGCAGTACTGTGGTCTGAACTCCCTCTGCTCACAACCTGAGTTCGATTCTGGCGGAATCTGGATTCAGGTAGCTGGCCCAAGGTTGACTCAGCCTTCCATCCTTCCGAGGTCGGTAAAATGAGTCCCCAGCTTGCTGGGGGGGAAGTGTAGATGACTGGGGAAGGCAATGGCAAACCACCCTGTAAAAAGTCTGCCGCGAAAACGTTGTGAAAGCAATGTCACCCCAGAGTCAGAAACAACTGGTGCTTGCACAGGGGACCTTTCCTTTTTTCCTTTCTCTACCCTCAGGAGACTCAGAGTTCCTTACAATCAATTGCCTTCCCTTCCTCTCCCCACAACAGGCACCTTGTGAGGTAGGTGGGGGCCAATGTTCCCTCTAAGCTGCAGAGTCCTGTGAACAAAAATTCTACTTTGTGAGCTACTGCCACTCAAGTTGTGAGCTACGGTATCAATTAGTGTGCTCTGGAGTCATCCTTCCTGAGTTAAGACAAAACTGTGTGAGTTGGAGGCTAAAGAAGAAGAAGAAGATATTGGATTTATATCCCGCCCTCCACTCCGAATCTCAGAGTCTCAGAGCGGCTCACAATCTCCTTTACCTTCCTCCCCCACAACAGACACCCTGTGATGCAGGTGGGGCTGAGAGGGCTCTCACAGCAGCTGCCCTTTCAAGGACAACCTCTGCCAGGGCTATGGCTGATCCAAGGCCATTCCAGCAGGTGCAAGTGGAGGAGTGGGGAATCAAACCCGGTTCTCCCAGATAAGAGTCCGCACACTCTGTGAGCTGGTTCACACCAACTCAGCTTAGAGGGAATGCTGGATGGGACTGAGGGAGTTTAGAGAGAACTGGGACTGGCCCAAAGTCACCCAGCAAGCTTGTTGTGATCAAGGAGCAAGGAATCAAACCAGGCTTTCCAGATTAGAGTCCATCGCTCTTAACCTATCTTAACCATCTCTCTTAACCACGCTAACTAAAGGGAACCGCTGTCTCATGGAAGGCAACATCAGAGGGTGGTGGGAAGATTTTCTCTAACTTTTGCTCCTCTGCATTCTTGCAGGCTTCTTCCAACGTTGATTCCATCCTTTCTCTTTCTCAGCTTTTTCCAAACTTGATTCCATCCTTTTTCTTTCTCAGAAGTTTTCCTCCATTCTCTCTGATAGAAGGCAGCATCCTACCCACCATCTTTTGTCTGTTGTTTGTCCCTCTCTCCTGGCTGTTCTTGCTCACCCTTCTCCATCCCCTTTTCAAGTTCTTCACTACATCTCTGCAGAGGACATGCAATTATACCGCCTAATGCCCTAATGCAAAGGGGCAGGAGCTTTCCCACTCCCCCATGTCCTGTGATCGGGATAACAGCAGTGGCAGTGAGACACCAGGCCCATTCATTGGGACGGGGCCCTGGCTCAGTGACAGAACACCTGCTTTGCATGCAGAAGGTCCCAAGGTCAGTCCCCAGCTTCCCAGACAAAATGATCAGGTAACAAGTGATGTGAAAGGACTCAGGGTCTCAGGATCCTGGAGAGAAGTTACCTGTCAGAGAGGACAATATTGACTTCGGTGGACCAGTGGTCTGACTCAGTAGAAAGCAACTTCATTTAGAGAAGAGCCATGACTCCATGGGCATTTTCGCACTCACCTTCAGCCGGCACGACCCCCCCTCTTCACCGCGCAGGATCTGCGCGGATTTCGCACTAAATGCTGCGGAGCAGCCGGAAGAGCCGGAAGCTCCCGGCACAAAAGCCGCTCAAATGTAAACCGCCAAAAAGCAGTTTCCGTTTGCGCGGCTTTTGCGACGGGAGTTTCCGGCTCTTCTGGCTGCTCCGCGGCATTTAGTGCGAAATCCGAGCAGATCCTGCGCGGTGAAGAGGGGGGTCGTGCCGGCTGAAGGTGAGTGCGAAAACGCCCCATGGCAGTGTGTCTGCTTTGCATGCCGAAGGTCCCAGGCTTAATCTCCAGTACTGAGAGTCAGTTTGGTGCAGTGGTAAAGTGCTCAGACTCTTATCTGGGAGAACCGGGTTTGATTCCCCACTCCTCCACTTGCAGCTACTGGAATGGCCTTGGGTCAGCCATAGCTCTCACAGAGCTGTCCTTGAAAGGGCAGCTTCTGTGAGAGCTCTCTCAACCAGGGGTGTGCAAAAAAAAAACAACATAATTACACGGATTTGGAAATACACAGGGCCAAAAAGATACGGAATACCATGTATTTCCGATTACCGTACTCGGAATAGCCGCATATACGGTAGATGCGCAGCTATTTCCGAATATACGGCCCCATTATACCCTATGGCCATTGAAATCAATGGCAAAATAGGGTATATTGGAAGTCACCTGGAGGAGAGGGGGTTTGAGAGAGAGCCCCCAAATTTGCAGGGACCTGCAGGGGACTGGCAACTTTAAGCAGCGGCTAGACAAACATTTGTCAGGGATGCTCTAAGCTGATCCTGCATTGAGCAGAGGGTTGGACTAGATGGCCTCTATGACCCCTTCCAGCTCTGTGATTCTATTCTAATTCCAGGAGGGCTGCTGCCAGTCAGAGAAGATAATACTGATCTTGAGGGCCTGGGTCAGTATAAACCACCTCCATTTTCCACATATCCTGTGCTTGCCACTGTTGCCAGTTCCCTCAGGATGGCACCAGGGCACTCCATCCAGTGACAAAGGCTGTGACTCCCCCAGCCAGAGGACACAGCTGCTCTCAGGGAGTTGCTGTTGAACTGGTACTTCAAGTCTCCTTGTATGGTCAGATTGCCCCTGAACTTTCGCTCCAAAGATTGCTGAAAAGATGTTGCTGAAAATATCCAGAAAACAGCATGCTGTTTCACCTCACCTAAAAACGCCAAGGTTCTGGTCGGTGGCCAGCATTGTTCCTCTTACTTTCTTCTTCCCCTCCCTCCTTTCTCCTCCTCCCTCCTTCTTCCCTCCTCTTTTCCAGGCCAATAAAAATAAACTGCACTGATGAAACAGCTCAAAAGACTAGAAAGGAGAACACAGCTTTTTTCCTCATGCTGAGACGTCTGACCTTTCGGCAGCAGCTTCAGAAACCACAGGTAACAGCCCTTCACTGGCATCGCCTCCTGAAGAACCACTCAGAGTTTCCTTCCTTTGGCTTTTTCAGTCTCTGGCTTTGTCAGCAGAATCCCTTTTCTTCTTAACCCTTCAGCTTCCCCACTCGCAACCCCCCCCCCAACAACTCCAGGTGAGATGTGGAGATCTCCTGGAATTAACGGATATCCAAGCTACAGAATAAGACCACCAGGCGGTTTTTTCCTGGAAGTGACATCATGGGACATGCACTGCCAGTTCAGTTTTTTCCTGTTTTCTCCCCCCTCACACACACACACACACACACAACACTGCTCTGAGTGGCAGCAAGAAATGCAGTTTACTACAGAGATCAGTCCCCCCAGATAAGATGGTAGCTTAGGAGGGTAGACCCTAAAGGATGCAATTTCTAATGCTCAAGTGTTTAAATGTTTTCTTGTTTGCTGCCTCGGGGACACTCATTGAGTTGAAAGACAGCATCAAAATATTTAAAATAAATCAATCAATGCCCCCACTGAGGGAAGGGCTGTAGCTCATCTGCTTGGGATGCAGACGGTCCCAGGTTCAACCCTCAGCATCTCCAGTTAAAAGGACCAGGTCACAGGTGATGTGAAAGACCCCTGCTTGAGACCCTGGAGAGAAGCTCCCCATCTGAATAGACAAGACCGACCTCATTGGACCAACAGCCTGACTCAGTGTACAAAGACAATGACAAGTACAAAAATTCACGGTGGAACAGCTTAGCCTCTGGTCTTAATCAGTGCACTGCAAAAACTCTCAAAACAGGCTGCATGTTCTACTTGGTGGAAGACAGCTTCACCTCTCCTCCCCTCCCCTCCCCAAAACCTGACCTCCCCCAGGCAGTAAGCAATGAGAAAGACCTTTGCCTGAGACCCTGGAAAGCCTCAGCCCATCTCAATAGACAGACCTTGCTGGACCAATGGTCTGATTCAATATAAAATAGTTTCATGTGGCATCCCTCTTCTCCCCAAACCTGCCCTCTCCAGTCTCCGTTCAGCTCCAGGAATTTCCCAACCCAGAATACAAAGCTACTCCATATGTTTGGAAGCATGGTCCCTGCTCAAAATAGGTGTAAAAAAATTGAAGCCAGCCAATTTAAAGTGTGGTGATGAGAAAACTGTTCCTTTACAAGGTGTGTCCTATGGCGGACTAGAGGAAGGAAGTCAATCTAAACCTCTCCTGACTTCCCACCACTTGGAACTTATCATCATCACACTCTATGGAGCAATGTGAGTATAGTCGGTTTCTTCAGGGACATCTGTGATGTGGGTTTCCTTCAGATTGTCTATTCAGGAGAGGGCTTTTTTGCTATTGGGGTCTGGTTGGTGAGACATTTGAGATTGAAGCCTGGGTGAGAATGCTCAAATGCTGGGATTGTCAACTCCAGGTGGCAGCTGGAGTTTCCCCAGAACTACCACTGAACTCTGTAGAGATCCATTCCCATCATGGCCGGAACATGGGAATAGGTCAAGTAGGCAGTCACCTAGGGCACCAACTGGCCTAGGGGTTACTGCCAGGCGGTAACTCTCTCTCCCATGTGCAGTATGTGTGCTCCTTGGAGTCTGCCTCCACCAATGGAAAGCAGGCTCCATGGAGTGCAGATGCTGCTTGGCTGGTTTTGCATTCCTTGGAGCTGTTACAGACCCAGGAAATGTGAAAGCGGATGGCGCCTGCGCAGTGTGCTCCTCAGAACCCAGCAGGGATAAATTAAACAATTGTAAAAGCTGAAGAAGAGCCAATTACAGTACCTAAAAACTGGCTCCTGTTGAAGTTGTCTGCTGCCACTCATCCTTTCTACTCTCTTTTAACAGAGCCATGGGGCGGGAGCCATAGTTCCATGGTAGAGCATCTTTCTGGCATGCACAAGGTCTTGTCCCTGGCACCTCCAGCTAAAAGGATCAAGTAGACATGGCCATGTGAAGGTCTTGTCCCTGGCACCTCCAGCGAAAAGAATAAAGTAGAAATGGCCATGTGAAGGTCTTGTCCCTGCCACCTCCAGCTAAAAGGATCAAGTAGAGATGGTCATGTGAAGGTCTTGTCCCTGGCACCTCCAGCTAAAAGGATCAAGTAGAGATGGTCATGTGAAGGTCTTGTCCCTGCCACCTCCAGCTAAAAGGATCAAGTAGAGATGGTCACATGAAGGTCTTGTCCCTGCCACCTCCAGCTAAAAGGATCAAGTAGAGATGGTCATATGAAGGTCTTGTCCCTGCCACCTCCAGCTAAAAGGATCAAGTAGAAATGGTCACATGAAGGTCTTGTCCCTGCCACCTCCAGCTAAAAGGATCAAGTAGAGATGGTCATGTGAAGGTCTTGTCCCTGGCACCTCCATCTAAAAAGATCAAGTAGAAATGGTCACGTGAAGGTCTTGTCCCTGGCACCTCCAGCGAAAAGAATCAAGTAGAAATGGTCACGTGAAGGTCTTGTCCCTGGCACCTCCAGTGAAAAGAATCAAGTAGAAATGGTCACATGAAGGTCTTGTCCCTGGCACCTCCAACTAAAAGGATCAAGTAGACATGGTCATATGAAGGTCTTGTCCCTGGCACCTCCATCTAAAAAGATCAAGTAGAAATGGTAACGTGAAGGTCTTGTCCCTGGCACCTCCAGCGAAAAGAATCAAGTAGAAATGGCCATGTGAAGGTCTTGTCCCTGGCACCTCCAGCGAAAAGGATCAAGTAGAAATGGTCATGTGAAGGTCTTGTCCCTGGCACCTCCAGCGAAAAGGATCAAGTAGAAATGGTCATGTGAAGGTCTTGTCCCTGGCACCTCCAGCGAAAAGGATCAAGTAGAAATGGTCATGTGAAGGTCTTGTCCCTGGCACCTCCAGCGAAAAGAATCAAGTAGAAATGGCCATGTGAAGGTCTTGTCCCTGGCACCTCCAGTGAAAAGGATCAAGTAGAAATGGTCACGTGAAGGTCTTGTCCCGGGCACCTCCAGTGAAAAGGATCAAGTAGAAATGGCCACGTGAAGGTCTTGTCCCTGGCACCTCCAGCGAAAAGGATCAAGTAGAAATGGCCATGTGAAGGTCTTGTCCCTGGCACCTCCAGCGAAAAGGATCAAGTAGAAATGGCCATGTGAAGGTCTTGTCCCTGGCACCTCCAGCGAAAAGAATCAAGTAGAAATGGCCATGTGAAGGTCTTGTCCCTGGCACCTCCAGCGAAAAGGATCAAGTAGAAATGGCCATGTGAAGGTCTTGTCCCTGGCACCTCCAGCGAAAAGAATCAAGTAGAAATGGCCATGTGAAGGTCTTGTCCCTGGCACCTCCAGCGAAAAGGATCAAGTAGAAATGGCCATGTGAAGGTCTTGTCCCTGGCACCTCCAGCGAAAAGAATCAAGTAGAAATGGCCATGTGAAGGTCTTGTCCCTGGCACCTCCAGCGAAAAGGATCAAGTAGAAATGGCCATGTGAAGGTCTTGTCCCTGGCACCTCCAGCGAAAAGAATCAAGTAGAAATGGCCATGTGAAGGTCTTGTCCCTGGCACCTCCAGCAAAAAGGATCAAGTAGAAATGGTCACGTGAAGGTCTTGTCCCTGGCACCTCCAGCGAAAAGAATCAAGTAGAAATGGCCACGTGAAGGTCTTGTCCCTGGCACCTCCAGCGAAAAGGATCAAGTAGAAATGGCCATGTGGAGGTCTTGTCCCTGGCACCTCCAGCGAAAAGGATCAAGTAGAAATGGCCATGTGAAGGTCTTGTCCCTGGCACCTCCAGCGAAAAGGATCAAGTAGAAATGGCCATGTGGAGGTCTTGTCCCTGGCACCTCCAGCGAAAAGGATCAAGTAGAAATGGCCATGTGAAGGTCTTGTCCCTGGCACCTCCAGCGAAAAGGATCAAGTAGAAATGGTCACGTGAAGGTCTTGTCCCTGGCACCTCCAACTAAAAGGATCAAGTAGACATGGTCATATGAAGGTCTTGTCCCTGGCACCTCCATCTAAAAAGATCAAGTAGAAATGGTCACGTGAAGGTCTTGTCCCTGGCACCTCCATCTAAAAAGATCAAGTAGAAATGGTCATGTGAAGGTCTTGTCTCTGGCACCTCCAGCTAAAAGGATCGAGTATTATTCTCACAATTTTTCTTGCTTACTCTCACAATTTTTTTTAAAAAAAATAAAATTTAAAATAAAAAACTGTGAATTAAAAATGTAAATAGTTTCATGTTTCTTCATTTCTCCTGGAATTCTCTGTTTTTCTAAATTTTGGGGGAGACTCTAGTGGGCAGCTCGTCTAGGGCATCAAAAACCCTAGCACCAACCCTGGTTCTCCTGCAGAAAATGGCAGTTTCAGAGGGTGGACTCTGAGCTTCCTCCCTAGATCTCCAGGAATTGCCCCACTGGAGTCATTAGCCCTATAAACTGGGCAGTTTCAAGGAACCCTCACTAAAGGTAGGAGCATGAGTATAATGAATTGCTCAGGGCAGAACTGGCAAGTCAATCTAGTCCAGGGGTGGCCAAACTTGTTTGATGTTAAGAGCCACATAGAATAAACGTCAGATGTTTGAGAGCTGCAAGACATGAATGTCAGATGTTTACAACACAGAAGGCAGGAAGGAAGAAGGGAGGGAAATAGATGGGGAGGCAGAAGGAGGTGGAAAGAAAGTAACTTTAAATGCATTTCCCAAGCCAGCTGGAAGTGATTTAAAGAGACAAATGCTTTCTGCAAGCTGGCCAGCAGGGTGCTGTGGGTTTTGAGAGCCACACAATATGCATGAAAGAGCTGACAGTGGCTCCTGAGCCACTGTTTGGCCACCCCTGATCTGTCAGATGTCTTCTTTTGGGGCCATGGATACAAACCAGCAGCCACTTCTTTGCCATCAAAATGAATGGCTGTGGAGCAATGAGAAGAAGCCACCCTTTTCAAAATATGAATCTCTTTCCCTTTCTTTAACTCTTAAGAGGGGAGAGGCCTCTTCCTCACCTGCCTGGCTTCTTTCCCACCTTGTCACAACAGCAAAGTCTGAGTGGATTCTCCCCGCAAGGCTGTCATCCTTTTCTCCCAGTGAATGCCAATAAGCATCACTACCCTCTCATTTTATTTTACAAAAAGCACAACAGCATTGATTTTAAAATAAAAATCTCTATCTAGCCTTTTCCAAGGAGCATTTCTTCAGACAGGTTAAAACTGATGATGTGGCATTATTTCCCCATTATCCTCTTTGTAACCTTGCATAGAAATCTGCAGCGGCCATCTCACTCTCTCACACACACACAGACACACACACACACTGAAGCTTTCTGTTTGGAACTCTGCACATTGGTTTTGGCAGAACATTTTTTTCACACTAGGCCTTGTGAGAAAAAGTATTCATTTGTGTGCTGAATTTGACTCAAATGAGTATATAAAGCTGCCTTATGCCAATGCCACATGTTGTATAGCAAAACACATTGACCAGGGAAATACACCATGTTTGACAGCCAAACCTTGATCACTTCTGTTCACCACTAAGTCAATGAACAGCCACCACAGTCACTGAGCAACTTTGTGGCTGCACTGTGGTGGTGCAGTTTCATTTCCTTATCTTGTGGGTAATTCATCTAATGTAGTAATCAGGGGTGGCCAACGGTAGCTCTCCAGATGTTTTTTGCCTACAACTCCCATCAGCCCCAGCCATTGGCCATGTTGGCTGGGGCTAATGGGAGTTGTAGGCAAAAAACATCTGGAGAGCTACCATTGGCCACCCCTGCAGTAAATGAAACTGATTCTCCACCTGAGTCAGGGTATAACATAGGGTTGCCAAGTCCCCCATGGCTGCTGGGAGGGAACTTTTTCTCACGCACGCACAGCACACATGCAGCGATAACGTCACCCAGAAATGCCATATCACACCAGGCACATTGCATGTGACACTCTAGGAATTTGCTTGAAACTCTGTTGTTTTGCACAGGGACACTCTAGCAATTTGGGGGAGAACTCTATGGCACCATAGAGTTTTCCCCCAAATTGCTAGAGCACCCCACATGAAACTATAGAGTTTCAAGCAAATTCCTAGAATGTTCTGTGCAATGTGCCCGGTGCAATACATCACTATCAGGAGGTCTTCTGATGTTCATGTCTTCCCATCCCCAGCAGGAACTTGGGAGCCCTAGTGTAACAGGAGAGTTAGATAAGCTCAGCTGGGGTGGGGTCATGAGGGCATTAGCCAGGGAGCTTGAGTAGTGGCCAAAAGGGGGTGACCAGACTTTGGGGGCAAATAGCAGGAATCTGCCAGGAGGCTGGGTGAGGCTTGTTATGCGTCCTGCAAGGTATGACTGGATTGTGGCCTTGGCTGTTCTTGGGTGGGGGGAGTACTCTTAGGTTTGCATGGACTAGACTGGGCTAGTGGAAGAGAGGGAACAAGGCTCCAGGGGAGGGCCAAATTTGTAAGGTTTTGCCAAAATTAGATCACAAGGCTCCTTAGGTTGGTTTTTAAAAAGCTTTAATGATGATAATGAAGCAGTAGTATGTGCGAAAAGGATCTAGGGGTCTTAGTGGATCATATGCTAAACATGAATCAACAGTGTGATGTGGTGGCTAAAAAGGCAAATGCAATTTTGGGCTGTATCAACAGAAGTAGAATGTCCAGATCACGTGTTGTGATGGTATCGCTTTGCTCTGGTAAGACCTCACAATGGAGTATTGTGTTCAGTTTTGGGCACCACATTTTAAGTAGAATATAGACAAGCTGGAACAGGTCCAGAAGAGGGCGACAAAGATGGTGAGGGGTCTGGAGACCAAATCTTATGAGGAAAAGTTGAAGGAGCTGGGAATGTTTAGCCTGGATAGGAGGAGGCTCAGAGGTGATATGATCACCATCTTCAAGTACTTGAAGGGCTGTCATCTAGAGGATGGTGTGGAATTGTTTTCTGTGGCCCTGGAAGGTAAGACCAGAACCAATGGGTTGAAATTAAATCAAAAGAGTTTCCAGCTCAACATTAGGAAGAACTTCCTGACCGTTAGAGCGATTCCTCAGGGGAACAGGCTTCCTCGGGAGGTGGTGGGCTCTCCTTCCTTGGAGGTTTTTAAACAGAGGCTAGATGGCCATCTGACAGTAATGAAGATCCTGAGAATTTAGGGGGAGGTGTTTGTGAGTTTCCTGCATTGTGCAGGGGGTTGGACTGGATGGCTCTGGAGGTCCCTTCCAACTCTATGATTCTATGAGACTCAAAGCAAACATTAACGGCATGCATTCGCAAGACCAGGTCTTGCCAGACTAAAGTGAATTGGCAGACCCCTAGCAATTATGGGTTACAAAATAACTTTCCCCTTTCCTGTGCCCACCAAAAGTCTTTTGACTTAATATAAAGTTCTTTTCTCAGGCCTCAATGTTACCTGCTGTCAAGGTCACATTTCACGTACTCTTCCCATTTCAGTTGATTCCTATCAGCGTTACCCATGGAGACTAGATTAGAGCTGTCTCCCCATGCTCCTCTTCCACCTGCAGGCCTGCAAGATTCCACTATACACAAAATATAGAGGTAAAATAAAAGGTAGTCCCATGTGCAATGTCACGACCCGGACCTTCAGGTAGAGACGGGCGGCTGCTGTTGCCCTGGCAATCGGCCAGGACGCTGGCAGCCGGCTACGGTTCTTTCAAGGAGCAGCACAAGCGTTATCAAGCAGTCCTAATTAGTCCCTACCATAAATCAGTCCAGCCGAAGGGAGAAGCAGGGCGCGTCGTCACAGGAATGCAGTGGGTCAAAAGCCAGAGGAAGCAAGCCGAATATATTCAAAGTACCTAAGCCAGTCCACAGAGCAAAAGCAGAGTCCAGTTCCAAGTCCAAGATTCAAGCCGGGTCAGGAGCAAACGGGTTCTCTCAGCAGGCAAGAGGGTGCAGGGCGTGGTCACGTCCGAGGAGGATCGTTCGTTGCCAGCACAGTTTGACCTAAGGCCAGGACTACAGATATACTGTGCTGGCTTGTTAACTCGTTAGTACTCCGGGCTTAGATCTCTCCTCCCACGCATGCGTGCTTCTTTCCGTCTGTCTTTGAACTCCTGCCGTCTCCTTTCACGGAGCCGGCTCACAGGTGGCGGGGATTCAGGAGGTGATGCACTAGAGCCCGGTGTGGCCTGATCAGTTTCAGGAGGGGATGAGCTAGGGCCTGGTGTGGCCTGATCAGTTTCAGGTGGCTCCTGCTCTGGGTTAGCAAGGGCTGGGTCTGGTGCAGGCATGGCACTATCCCCCCCCTCAGGCCCCCCCTCATCCAAGCCGCCTGGCTTATCCGGGTAGGCCACATGGAATTGCTGGAGCAGGTCAGGGGCGTGCAGGTGGGTAGCTGGTTCCCAGGAACGATCTTCGGGGGGGTAGCCCTCCCAGTCCACTAGGTACTGGAGCTGACCTCGGTGCAGCCGGGAGTCCAGGATCTGATGGACCTCGTACTCCTCCTCATCATCCACTAAAACTGGTGGTGGAGGTGGTGGTGGGACGTCCCTGTTCGGGTCCGGCACAGCTGCGGGTTGGAGGAGGGAGCGATGGAAAACCGGGTGGATCCGGAGGTGGGCGGGAAGGCGCAGGCGGAACGCCACCGGGTTGATTTGCGCCTCGATGGGGAATGGGCCAACGAAGCGAGCGGTTAACTTGGAGGACCGGCCAGGGGTCCGGAGATACCGGGTAGAGAGCCAGACGGAATCCCCGACCTTGAGGGGGGCTCCCTCCTGGCGATGCCGATCTGCGGCCAGTTTATAGGCGTCTTTGGCGCGCTGGAGCTGGGCGTGCAGGAGGTCATGGAGCGCGTGGAGTTCCTCGATCCGGTTGTCCGCTGCGGGAACATCGGCGGACGGGCCGAGCGGAGGGAAGAACCGGGGGTGCAGTCCGTAGTTGGCCGCAAACGGTGTGGTCTGCGTGGAGCTGTGGACCGCATTGTTGTACGCGAACTCGGCCAGGGGTAGCAGGGAGGCCCAGTTATCTTGTTGGTAACTGGTATAGCAGCGCAAGTACTGCTCCAGGGTAGCGTTGGTGCGCTCAGTCTGGCCGTCGGTCTGGGGATGGTAGGCGGACGACAAGTGAAGCTCCATCCCCAAGCCTTGCTGGAAAGCCTGCCAAAAGCGGGAGGTGAATTGCGGGCCCCGATCCGAGACAATCTGCTTGGGTAACCCATGCAGGCGGAAGACGTGGTTCAGGTAGAGCTGGGCGGTTTCCGGCCCCGACGGCACTTTGGTGCAGGGGACAAAATGGGCCATCTTGGTGAACAGGTCCACCACAACGAAAATGGAGGTGTGGCCCTGGGATCGAGGTAGGTCGACAATGAAGTCCATGGACACCACGTCCCAGGGACCGGCGGGAGTAGAAAGTGGCTGCAGGAGACCGGAGGGCTTGGCGGGTACGTTTTTAGCGCGGCGGCAGATCTCACATGAAGCCACGTACCGACTAACGTCCGCTCGGACGCAAGGCCACCAAAAGTCTCGGGTCAGCAGATGGGCGGTTTTGTGTTGGCCGAAGTGGCCGGCCGGGGGTGCATCGTGGGTGAGGCGGAGGATGCGGGATCGGAGGGGTCCTGGAGGGACGTACAACTGCTCCCGATGGTAGAGCAGCCCATCCCGGGTGGTCAGTTCCCCGGCAGGGTCTTGCTGAGGGTCTTGCAGGTGCTTCTGGGCCCAGGGGTCGGTGGCCTGACTGGCCTGTACTTCTGCCACCAAGGCGGGTGCAGTCAGGGCGGCGGCAAAGACCGTGGGTGGCAGGATGCTAGCCTTGGGGGCTTCGGTAGCACCAGGGGTGTCATAGTCTGGCCGGCGGGACAGAGCGTCGGCTTTCTGGTTTTGGGTGTGCGGGATGTAGGAGATGGTGAAGTTGAAACGTGAAAAGAACAGGGACCACCGGATCTGTCGCTGGTTCAGCCGGCGGGTGGTCTGCAAGTGTTCCAAGTTCCGGTGGTCCGTGAATACTTGGACCGGGTGTCTTGCTCCTTCAAGGTGGTGCCGCCACACCTCGAAAGCCACTTTGATGGCCAAGAGTTCTCTCTCCCATATGGTGTAGTTGCGTTCGGCGGCGGAGAGCTGCCGGGAGTAGTAAGCGCACGGCTGCCAGGGCTGACTGGGGTCGTCCCGCTGGGAGAGCACGGCTCCGATGGCCACGTTGGAGGCGTCTGCTTCCACCATGAAAGGCAAGCGGGGGTCAGGGTATCGCAAGAGGGGACTGGAGGAGAAGCTGCGCTTGAGGTCGTGAAAAGCCTGGTCAGCTTCCGGGGTCCATTGGAAGGGTTCCTTGGGGCGGAGGAGCCGAGTCAAGGGCTTGGTTAGATTGGCGTAGCCAGCGATGAACTGCCGGTAGTAATTGGCGAAGCCCAGGAGGCGCTGGACGTCCTTCCGATTGTGAGGGGCCTGCCACTGGAGGATGGCGTCGACCTTCTTTGGATCCATCTGAGTTCCTTGGAGGGAGATGATGTGCCCCAAGAACTCAACCGACGGGAGGTGGAAGGCGCATTTCTCTAGTTTTGCGTACAGGCGGTGAGCTCTGAGCCGCTGTAGCACCTGTCGGACGTGTTGGACGTGCTCCTGCTCAGAGGTGGAGTAGACCAAAATGTCATCCAGATAAATAATCAGGAACCGGTCCAGCAGGTCGCGGAACACGTCGTTCATGAACCGTTGGAACACGGCGGGGGCATTGGTGAGTCCAAATGGCATGACCAGGTGTTCGTACTGGCCATACCTGGTACCAAAAGCGGTCTTCCACTCGTCTCCGGCTTTGATGCGAACCAAGTTGTAGGCCCCTCGAAGGTCGAGCTTGGTGTAGATGGTGGCCCCTTTCACGCGGTCAAGAAGCTCCGGAATCAGTGGAAGCGGGTAATGGTTCCGGATGGTAATTTTGTTGAGTGCCCGGTAATCATTGCAGAGCCTCAAGTCCCCGGTTTTCTTCTTTACGAACAGGACGGGCGAGGACAAGGGCGAGGTGGAGGCTCGAATGAACCCTCGGGCCAAGTTCTTCTCCAAATACTCCCGTAGGGCAGCCAACTCCGGGTCCGCCATGGGGTAGAGGCGGCCTGCTGGTAGCGGGCCGCCGAGCATTAGGTCAATGGCGCAATCGTAGGGCCGATGTGGGGGAAGCTGGTCTGCTTCCTTTTCGTCGAAGACGTCTGCAAACTCCTGGTAGGGAGCTGGTAGTGTGGTGGCGGCCCCCAGGAGGCTGGTGGGGAGCGAAGAGCTGGGTCGAGCATCAGGAGGCACCGGAGCCGGGTCCGGTTGTAGCATGGAGCACGACGCAGGGGCACCGGGAAATCGCAGTTCTCGTTGCACCCAGTCCACGTGAGGATTGTGGGCCTGGAGCCAGGACAGGCCTAGGATGACGGGGAAACGTGGCATGCGGGAAAGGTCAAAGGTTTGTTCCCCTTGGTGTTGCTGGACCCATAGGACGAGTGGTTGAGTCTCGTGGCGGACGGGTCCAGAGCGCAGCAGACGGCCGTCCACGACCTCGACCAGGGTAGGGGTCTTCTTTTCCCGGATGGGGATGCCATGTTCCTTGGCGAAGAGGTGGTCCATGTAGCAGCAGGCGGCCCCTGAGTCCAACATGGCATGTACAAAGATCCACCGGCCGTCAGGGAGCTGCAGACAAATCGGGACCAGGAACGGGGTAGGTGGGGGATCGACGGAGCTGGAGGCCCTCAAGAAATGCCCCAGGTCAGGAGCTCCAACTAGACCTGGGGCTGGCCTTTTACCGGGGCAGCGGAGCTTGCGGGGCGCTGCGATTTGGCTGGACAGGTACTTGCAAAGTGTCCAGCTCCGCCACAATACAGGCACAGGTTGTGGGTGCGCCGACGGGTCTTCTCCTCGGGAGTCAGGCGAGGGCGGGCAACGCCCAGCTGCATGGGTTCCGCAGCTGGGGGAAGAGCCAGGGAACCTGGAGGTGGAGCAGCTGTGGGGACCCTTGCTGGGGCGTTGCCTCCTTTCTGCTTCTGGCGGCGGCTCTGCAGCCGCCCATCAATGCGCATGCACAACCGGATCAGGTCTTGTAGGGCGGC
Organism: Heteronotia binoei; assembly: GCF_032191835.1. Classification (NCBI taxonomy): domain Eukaryota; kingdom Metazoa; phylum Chordata; class Lepidosauria; order Squamata; family Gekkonidae; genus Heteronotia; species Heteronotia binoei. Next base: position 16,681,089 of record NC_083241.1, read on the forward strand.
TGGTCGGTCGCTGCGGGCCAGTTCATCCAGGATGGCATCAGAGAGTCCCTCCGTATACTGGTCCACCAGGGCAGCTTCATTCCAGGCCAGGTCCTGAGCCAACAACTGGAATTCAGTGGTGTAGTGGGAGACAGAGTTTTGGCCTTGTTGCAAAGTCCGTATCTTGCGGTTGGCCGTCTCAGCTCGCACGGGGTTGGCATAGGCAGCCGTGAAATGTGCCTTGAAATGGGGGTAATCTGCTAGCAGCGGCGAAGATTCCAGCAGTAGGGGAGTGGCCCATTTGGCCGCTTGCCCTTTAAGCAGGCTCAAAATAAAACAGACCTTGGTCTTGTCTGTAGGGAAGTCGCTCTGTCTTATCTCCATGTACAGTTCGCATTGGGCGAGGAAGGCAGGGAACTCTCCCAGGCTCCCTTCAAACTTGTCAGGAACACTCACCGGGCAGCGGGAGCGAGGTGCTGCTGCAGCAGCCAGGGCCGTAGCGTTGGAAGCAGTCTGTTGCTGGAGTGTAATTACAGCCTGCGTCAGCTGTTGCACTTGGTCGAGGAGCCCCGACAGGGGGTCCACGCCTCCTGCCGCTTGTTCAGTCATGGGGGAGCCGGGCGAGTTATATGGGTGCTGGCAAGCTGTCACGACCCGGACCTTCAGGTAGAGACGGGTGGCTGCTGTTGCCCTGGCAATCGGCCAGGACGCTGGCAGCCGGCTACGGTTCTTTCAAGGAGCAGCACAAGCGTTATCAAGCAGTCCTAATTAGTCCCTACCATAAATCAGTCCAGCCGAAGGGAGAAGCAGGGCGCGTCGTCACAGGAATGCAGTGGGTCAAAAGCCAGAGGAAGCAAGCCGAATATATTCAAAGTACCTAAGCCAGTCCACAGAGCAAAAGCAGAGTCCAGTTCCAAGTCCAAGATTCAAGCCGGGTCAGGAGCAAACGGGTTCTCTCAGCAGGCAAGAGGGTGCAGGGCGTGATCACGTCCGAGGAGGATCGTTCGTTGCCAGCACAGTTTGACCTAAGGCCAGGACTACAGATATACTGTGCTGGCTTGTTAACTCGTTAGTACTCCGGGCTTAGATCTCTCCTCCCACGCATGCGTGCTTCTTTCCGTCTGTCTTTGAACTCCTGCCGTCTCCTTTCACGGAGCCGGCTCACAGGTGGCGGGGATTCAGGAGGTGATGCACTAGGGCCCGGTGTGGCCTGATCAGTTTCAGGAGGGGATGAGCTAGGGCCTGGTGTGGCCTGATCAGTTTCAGGTGGCTCCTGCTCTGGGTTAGCAAGGGCTGGGTCTGGTGCAGGCATGGCATGCAAGCACCAGTCCCTTCCAACTTTGGGGTGACATTGCTTTTACAACATTTTCATGGCAGACTTTTTACAGAGTGGTTTGCCATTGCCTTCCCCAGTCATCTACACTTCCCCCCCTCCCCCAGCAAGCTGGGTACTCATTTTACCAACCTCTGAAGGATAGAAGGCTGAGTCAACCTTGAGCCGGCTACCTGAACCCAGCTTCCACTGGGATCGAACTCAGGTCGTGAGCAGAGCTTAGAACTGCAGTATTGCAATTTTACCACTCTTTAATATACACAAAAAACTAAATATCTAAAGAAATCGGGGGAGGGGGAGAGTTAATTTTCATGAATACAATCACAGGATGAGGTTAGTACATCATAGAGATGCAAATACAGCAACATAATAATAGATTGTTAATGAGCAAGAATAATCATACCAGCAATACAAACAACAAGCCATAACAATTCCTGGGCAAAACCTTAAAAGTGGTGATCCAACATGGTGGCAGAGCCTTAAAAGTGGTGATCCAACCTGCTGGTGGAGGAAGAGGCCTTTGATACTCTGTAGTTTGGACAAGTGATTATCATCGTGCCATGAGGTTTTAGACACTTTCTCCTCGAGTTGGGCTTATTATCTCCTTATGATAGAAGGCAGAAACCTGCCAAGTCTACTACAGTCCACATGCCCACCCCGCTGGGCAAGCAGCACATTGCAAATTAACCTCAATAACCTCAATTTAAATAAATACCAAATAGTAAGACTTTTAAAAACCAGTAGAGCATCATAGAATCATAGAGTTGGAAGGAACCTTCATGGTCATCTAGTCCAAACTGCTACGCAATGCAGGAAACTCACAAATACCTCCCCCTGCACACTTAGTGGTGACTGCACTGGGTTTTCAAAGCAGGGAATATTCCCATTGCCTGCCTCTTCATAGTGATCCTGGCATTCCTTGGTGGTCTCCCATCCAAATGCTTACCAGGGTTGACCCTGCTTAGCTTCCAAGATCTGATGAGATTGGGCAAGCCTGGGCCATATAGGTGAGGGCCAGGGCTCCATACTGAATCGAAATTCTTAAACAGTATTGAATGCGAACTCCAGGAATGGTTGGACCACAACCAAGCAATGTGATCCTGATTGTACCTGAGCTGCAACAGGGAGGCCAATCCACCACCTCAACCATAGGCATGGTGGAACAACTCCATTTTACAGTCCCCGTGGAAGTGTGACAAGTCCTGCAAGGACCTGATGTTAGTTGGAAGCATGTTCCACCAGGCCTACACAACTGATTTAGGGTTGCCAAGTCCCAGTAGAGATGAGAGATACCCTATCCTGAACTCCCATGGCAGGGAAGGAATAGCATCATCATATGCATGGCAACACCATTTCTGGGGAAAATCCAGAAGTGATTGCAGGTAACTCTAGGAAACTCTACCACAGAGAACCCTAGAGCTACCTGCTGATACTACCAGGTTTTCCATGGAAGTGACATGTCCACACTCACCATGTCATCTCACCGTGTCCCTGCCTCCAACTCTCCCACCAATTGCCAAGTTCAGCCTAGCAATCATAAACTGACATCTGAGGGATATGAAACGATATAGTTCTCTGAGGGATGGGGGAAACAAGGACAAGAGTATGCATGCATGAAACAATGCTCATTATACCGTGCTGTGCTGTACTGCTATGAAAAGTAACCTAGTAAATAGCTGACAGATCAACAACAACAAAAATCACTTCCTGATTCATGACCGGCTAACAGAACCTGAGCGGACGTGAGTGTGACATCTGTCTATCCATAGTGGAAGAATACATGTGCAGGCTCCATCACAGGAGCTATGGGGCTTCCACATGGCAGGTTTCCCTGCCCTAGACCACCCGCAGCTGCTGTCTCCCCACTCTCCTGGGCTATTGGGTATTTTTATAGCAATATAACATTATGAGAACCACAAGGCCTTGCGTGAGGCATCTCATTCTCCCTTCCCTCATTTCTTCCATTTCCTGAAAGCCCCTCTAGCTTCTCCCGTTTTCTTGGTTCCTTCACTCACTTCCTTCACTTGCTCAGCGCTGGGTCCCATGCTCTTTAACTTGTCCATTAATGATCTGGAGTTGGGAGTAAGCAGTGAAGTGGCCAAGTTTGCAGATGACATTAAATTGTTCAGGGTGGTGAGAACCAGAGAGGATTGTGAGGCACTCCAAAGGGATCTGTTGAGGCTGGGTGAGTGGGCGTCAACGTGGCAGATGAGGTTCACTGTGGCCAAGTGCAATGTAATGCACATTGGGGTCAACAATCTCAGCTACAAATACAAGTTGATGGGGTGTAAACTGGCAGAGACTGACCAAGAGAGAGATCTTGGGGTCATGGTGGATAACTCACTGAAAATGTCAAGACAGTGTGCAATTGCAATAAAAAAGGGCGACGCCATGCTGGGAATTATTAGAAAGGGAATTGAAAACAAATCAGCCAGTATCATAATGCCCCTGTATAAATCGATGATGCGGTCTCATTTGGAATACTGTGTACAATTCTGGCCACTGCACCTCGAAAAGGATATTATAGCATTGGAAAAGTCCAGAAAAGGGCAACTAGAATGATTAAAGGTTTGGAACACTTTCCCTATGAAGAAAGGTTAAAACGCTTGGGGCTCTTTAGCTTGGAGAAACATTGACTGTGGGGTGACATGAGAGAGGTTTACAAGATTATGCATGGAATGGAAAAAGTAGAGAAAGAAGTCCTTTTCTCCCTTTCTCACAATACAAGAATTCGTGGGCATTCAATGAAATTGCTGAGCAGTCAGGTTAAAACGGATAAAAGGAAGTACTTCTTCACCCAAAGGGTGATTAACATGTGGAATTCACTGCCCCAGGAAGTGGTGGCGGCTACAAGCATAGCCAGCTTTAAGAGGGGATTGGATAAAAATATGGTGCAGAGGTCCATCAGTGGCTATTAGCCACAGTATGTATATATATGTGTGTGTGTGTGTGTGTGTGTGTATGTATGTATGTATATATGTGTGTGTGTGTGTGTGTGTGTGTGTATATACACACACACACACACACACATATATTGGCCACTGTGTGACACAGTGTTGGACTGGATGGGCCATTGGCCTGATCCAACATGGCTTCTCTTATGTTCTTGCCCACTGAACAGCCACCCTCAATATATCTGCCCCTTTCTTTTCAATATTCCCTGCCAAACTAGAAGCAATGTCCTTGGAACCTCATTTGTCAGTGAAGACATAGTATTATAATTTTATGTATTATATGTTCAGGGCTTTTTTGGTAAAAAAAAAGGCCCAGCAGGAACTCATTTGCATATTAGGCCACACACCCCTGATGCCAAACCAGTCAGAACTGTGTTCCTATGCATTCCTGCTCCAAAAAAAAAAAAAAAGCCCTGCATATATTATTTTATAGATGGTGTTATTTATTTGTTGTCTAATGTTGTTCAGGGCAGCAGATTTGACTCTCCTTCTCTCTATTTTACCCTCGCCTCAATCTTGTCAGGTAGTTTGGTTTAGGTGAGAAGGGGCCCACAGGAGCCCAGGTACCTTCATGGCAGAGTGAGGATTTGAATTCGAGTCTCCCAGTTCTTAGTCTGATATTATGACCACTATTCTGAAGTTGGAACAGCTGGGAGGCCTCCTGATAAGGCTGCCAGTTGTGGTTTGAGAAATTCTGAGAGGTTCTGGGAAGTGCCTGGGAAAAGTGGAGTTTGAAAAGGGAGGCAGTTTAGTGGGAATGGGAGGTCACTCTAGGACTTCAGTTTCTCCTAGATTCTTTGGGAAACCACAGAGTCTGCACTTCAAAGCTATATTTTCCTCAGGGGAAACTGGTCTCTGCATTTTAGAAAAAAGTTGTAATTCCAAGAGAAACCCCAGATTCCAGCTGGAAATTGACAAACCTGGCCTCTGAGCAAGTACAAAGCAGAGGGGGGGGGGTCATGATGATTCAACGGGAGAGAACGTACTTTGCATGCAGAAGGTTATGTATTCAGTCTATAGCATCACCAGTTAAAGGTCTCAGGTCCAAAGTTCCAGCAAAGGTCTGCTTTTGCTATTGCCAGTTACAGAGACAAGGTGGAGCAAGATAGACTCCACCCTCCCCCCATGATCTGATTCAGTCTAAGGCATCTTTATATGTTGAGTGTATTTCTTTCCCCCTACACAGTACCCCTATACACTCAAGAATAAAGAGAAAGCCAACATTTCCCAAGAATCTTGAGCCCTGGTTTTTCTTTTTCTGCATTATTCACAGGGCTAGCAGGATCTGGGAATTGGGGAGGGGGGATCATACAGAACAGCAGACCACATTTTGCATAAATTAAGTAAATGTGCTTCATCAGCATAATATGTACCGATCACAGAATCCAGCATGGCATGACTCAGAAGACTCTTGCTTCTCTTCAAAGCACATCATGCATTCAGCCCTGAGGACAGTCTGAGCTGTGTCCTCACACTTCCATTTTCACAGAGCCCTGAGATGCTACCCTGTCTCCAACGTTTGACAGTGTTGAAAAACAGAAGTTAATATTAATTCATGTGAAAATCAGCTGATGCCCTCAGGTGAGACAGGCACTCAATGGCCTAGTTCTCGCTGACACGGCAAAACTGCGTCTTAGCATTTCAGAAATGCAGGCTCAAAGAATCAAATATTCCTCCACATAAAAAAAATTTTCATACAGTAAACTTGATTCCAGGGAGAACTTTGCCTTCTCCCTAGCATATTTTCTATATATATGGAAACTGATTTGTTTAAGGGAGTGTTCCATTATATACAACAGTATTCAGAGAGGGACTGTGGCTCAGTGGTAGAGTTTTGCATGCAGAAAATCTAGGGTTGCCAAATCTGACTCAGGAAATAACCAAGGATTTGGGGGGTCAAGCCAGGAGCAAGGGAGTTCTGGCCATCACATTTACAGTTTTAAAGAGTTTTTATTAGTTTCAGAAAGAGTAAGGGTAAGGATAGAGAGCACAATACATTTTGACCTTATTCTGCATAAAAATACTTTCAAAAAATACAAGCTTACATCTACAATACTTTCTTTACATAAGCTGTCCCATATTGTTATGTCTATACTAAACATCATCAGCCTTTTGAAATTTTATACTAATAATCTTTTGTTTAAGTTATCTATTAGTTTTGGCGATTCCAGTAAAGGCAATTTTGCAATATAAAATACAGGGGGGGGGGAGGAGAAATAAGTTCACACCAGAGAATCTTAAGAGTCTTGAGTGTCTAACCAGGCATAAAATTTCATCCAGTATTTTCTTGCTTCTTCTTTAGATCTCCCAGCTAGCAGCTGGGATAGAAAGTCCAGCTCTGCTGTTTCCAGAATTTTTCCCTCCAAATCCATTTTCGTGGGTTGGCCATAACATTTAAAGTGACCACACTCCTTTTAAATCTTTCTCAAGATTTTTTTTTTGAGCAGGAACGCACAGGAATGCAGTTCTGGCTGGCTTGGTGTCAGGGGTGTGGCCTAATATGCAAATGAGTTCCTGATGGTCTTTCTCTACAATGTAGCCTGAGCTTGGTTATATTTCGTCCTGCCCTGCCTCAAATTAGCATGCATTAGCTGCTTCCACCTTCTGTTGTGTACTTCCTCTTTAGGAGGCTATCTCAGTACGCCTCCAAGCCAGCAGGAGACTTGGAGGGACTCCACGCTTTCTTCTCAGTCTCCCTGCTAGCAGCCTCAGGACCTATGAGGAATCTGCAGAAACAGGCAGGACAACCCTGGCCCACAGCTCTAGAAACGACAGTTTAGCTACGTGTTGTTATTCCTTTATTCCACTAGCTGAGTTACCTTCCCTGCAGTTAGAGGCTTTCAGCCAAATGGAACTGGGTGTTTGTTGTTTACTTCAGTACACAACAAAACCACCCTATCCTCTCAACAACTGCATCAGGTAGGTCAGATTACCAAAGTGGGGATTTCAACCTGCCACTCCCTGTTTCTAATCTGGCACTCTGTCCTCAGCACCACACAAACTCACTGGTGAAATTATCTTCACCCAGATTTGTCAAGCAAAGGAAATCATAGACCAGACAATGTATCATAATAAGAGGTTACTACTGGGTGTAAAAGGGACGGCTGGTCCAGGCTAGCCTGCTTTCATCAGATCATGGCAGATAAACTGAGTCAGCCCTGGTTAGCTCTTGGATGGGAGACAACCAAGGAAGTCCAGCATTGCTTTGCAATAGAAGGCAACAGCAAACCACTTCTATTCATCCCTTGCCTTGAAAACCCTGTGGGGTCACTATGAGTCAGCTAGAATCAAGTCCAGTAGCATGATTTAGAAACCAGCATGATTTTTGGAATATAAGTTTTCAGGAGTCAATTCTCGCTTTGTCAGATAAGTCAGCTGCTACTTTCCACCACCTGTCAGGAACAAGTCCCTGACAGTTATAGCTGTGGGTTTTGCTGGTATTATTTTCTTTGCTTATTAATGCTCCATTATTATCATGTTGTAATTGCATTTATATGAGGTACTAACTCCATACCGTGATTGCATCCATGAAGACTAATCCCACTGATTTTTGTAGCTGTTTAGTATTGCACTGGGGTGTTCCAGGCCTGCAGGTGAAAGAGGAGCAGGGCTTTTTTTGTAGAAAAAGCCCACCAGGGACTCATTTGCATATTAGGTCACACCCCGTGACATCACCATTGTTTTGCGCCATCGTTTTGCAGGGACTCATTTGCAGATTAGGCCAAACACCCTGAAGGCACCATTGTTTCACACAGGGCTTTTTGTGTAGAAAAAGCCCAGCAGGAACTCATATGCGTATTAGCCCACACCCCCTGACACCAAGCCAGCCGGAACTACGTTCCTGTTTTTAAAAAAGCCCTGAAGAGAAGCACGAGGAGACACCACTAATTTAGTCTCCCTGGGTAACGCTGATAGGGACCAACTGAACTGGAAAGAGTGTGTGGGATGTGACCTCGCCTGGAAGTAACACTGAGGCCTGGAAGAACTTTATACTAATTCAAAAGACTTTTAGTGGGCACGAGAAAAGGGGAGCTGTTATGCTGTAACCTATAAGTGTCAGGGGTCTGCCAATTCAATTCAGTCTGGCAAGACCTGGCCTTGTGATGCGTGTCATTAATGTACGCTTCAAGCCACATCTTTAAAAGCTTCTTCTGAACCAGCCTAAGGGGCTTCATGATTGAACTTGGGCAAAACCTTACACCACCAGGGTGACAGCCTCAGGAAGGCTAGTCAGCTTCCCTTGATACCTTCTTCATTCCTCAGCCTAGCTCCAGCAGAGAACGCCCTCCACTCATTCCCTCCAATGATGGTGACATCAGGAGGAGGACAGGAAGTGGCCAAGCACCCTTCCCCTGTGCCTGGATCCCACTGCAGCTGAGCAACTCTCTCCCTTCAGTTTCCAACTCCTCTATGAGTCCCTTTAGGAACCAAATTTTAATGAAATGTGGCATGAAAATATAGTCAATCCATTATGTAGTAAAGGTTGTACTGCTGAATTGGGGTCAAAGAGATTAGTTAAGAACATAACTGGTGGATCAGACCAGTGGTCCATCTAGTCCAGCACTGTGTGTCTCACACAGTGGCCAACCAGTTCCTCTGGAGGCCCAACAACAGGGCATAGAGGCCAAGGCCTTCCTCTGGTGTTGCCTCCTGGCTGTGCGATTCAGAGGCTTAGTGCCTCTGAATGTGGAGGTTCCCCTCAGTCACCATGGTTGGTAGCCATTGACAGTCATACCCTCCATGGATCTACCTAATCTCCTTTTAAAGCTGTTTATTCCTGCAGCCATCATGACATCCTCTGACATCAAATTCCACATATTAATCACTCTCTGTTCAGGAAGTGAAGGGTAACCTGGCAGCAAACAAGGTACGCAGGCCAGGCATCAATGAGGGTTCATACAGGGCAAAGAAATGCCATGGAAGGCAAGGCAGTAAGAGAAGGCCCAGCCCAGAGCTCTTGACTAAATTTCCTATCAGAAGGTTGCTAGGAAGCCAGAGTTGTACCTCTAGTAAGCAAGGGTTCCCAGAAGCAGGCAGGGCTGGGGAATGTATCTGGAACCTCATATTGTTCTGAGAAGCTCCATCTGAGAAGCCAATGAAATCTCAGCTCACTGGTGGATGCTGTCACTTTCAGTGGAGCAGTGGCCCCACTGGGCACTCTTCAAGCACACTTCATTCATGAATTAACTCCCTGACAGCCCATATCTGTATGATCAATATGTTTGTTTATTAGTAGCAGCTGCTGTGTTTTAGCAAAGCTGGTGAGCTGGGGTAAAAAGCGCCAGGCCTTAACCGCAGAACAATACTTGGGACCAGGGGAGCAGAGACTCCTGCCGGCAAATGGGAGCTGGAATGGATAAGGTTTCATGTTAATGATGCTTTAATTGAAATCGTGGGTTGGGATGGATCACTCAGCTCAAGGAAACCAGCTTTGATGGTTCCCAGCTTGGCCCCCTCCTCTGCGGAGTCCATTAACTGGGTGGACATTGGTATGATGGGCAAAACAAGAGCCAGAGCAGTCCTAATGGAAGAAGGGAGGGTGCCTGGGGCCATTAGTCATCAGCACAGTGACGAAGGGACCCCAGGCAGCCAGTGGTGTTAGGTAGTCAAACCCGGATGTACAATGCCTGATTATTGACCATTGCTTGTTCACTCAGAACTTCATAGCTTGCCACAGAAAAGATGGAACGTAGGTCCACAGATGGGATGTGGCTGCTGCTGCAGAAAATGGCATCCCTGCATCGTTCCTATCTGTTTTGTGTGTTGTGTCAGAATGCTCCCCAGTCTTAGGACATCATGCATTTCCACACCCTCTCCCACTTTCCAGGTTGCTACCAGCAAGAGAAAATTATGAGCTCAGGACACTTGTATATTCTAATCCCACCTGTCTGCCAAAGAGTTGAAGGAGAACACATGTTCTCTTTTCCCCTTTAAAATCTTCACACCAACCCTGTGAGGAAGATGAGGATTAGACAATGTGAAAGTCACTCAATGACCTTCATGGTGGAATCAGGATTTGAACTGGTCTCAGCCCAGTCGTTAGAACACAAGAGAAGACATGTTGGATCAGGCCAATGGCTCATCCAGTCCAGCACTCTGTGTAACACAGTGGCAAAAAAAAAAGAGGTGCCATCAGGAGGTCCACCAGTGGGGCCAGGACACTAGAAGCCCTCCCACAGTTGCCCCCAAAGCACACACACACATACACACACACACACACACACACACACATATATATATGCTGTGGCTAATAGCCACTGATGGACCTCTGCACCATATTTTTATCCAATCCCCTCTTAAAGTTGGCTATATTTGTAGCCACCACCACCTCCTGTGGCAGTGAATTCCACATGTCAATCACCCTCTGGGTGAAGAAGTACTTCCTTTATCCGTTTTAACCTGACTGCTCAGCAATTTCATTGAATGCCCACGAGTTCTTGTATTGTGAGAAAAGGACTTCTTTCTCTACTTTCTCCATCCCATGCATAATCTTGTAACACATCACTCCTCAGTCATCATTTCTCCAAGCTAAAGAGCCCCAAGCACTTTAACCTTTCTTCATAGGGAAAGTGTTCCAACCCTTTAATCATTCTAGTTGCCCTTTTCTGGACTTTCTCCAATGCTATAATATCCTTTTTGAGGTGCGGTGACCAGAACTGCACACAGTACTCCAAATGAGACCGCACCATCGATTTATACAGGGACATTATGATACTGGCTGATTTGTTTTCAATTCCCTTCCTAATAATTCCCAGCATAGTGTTGGCCTTTTTTATTGCAGTTGCACATTGTTCGTAATCCTGTAATAACTATGCTGCATTGATTCACACCAAGGGGGAGTGATGATGTACATGGATAGAGAAGAAAAGGAAACTCTTCAGGGGTATCGTGAAGTTTGGCTCTGAAGTAAAATGAGTGTTCTGTCTCCAGTATTTGATCTTCCTTGCACACAAGCAAGTTGCCACTTGACACAGAAGGGTTAAAAGGAAGTCTCCACAGGCCAGTATGGACTACTGGTAAGAAAGTGACTGAAGTGATTCCTCCTCTGCTTTGAGCCCCTTCTACCAGTGGGATATTTAAGTTACTTTCACTCCTGCATGGAGTGGTTGTGCAAATAAGTACAAGCTTTAGAACTTTTCTTGGACTGGTATTCTGCCTTCCCTCTGTAAATCAAGTCACATTGCTCCAACATCACATAGAACTGAAAATAAATGAGTTACTATAGCAGAGAAAGTCAAGGCACTTGGAGTCAGGGTCCTCTGTAACATGATTCTTCTGCAGAAGTAATTATTTAAGAGACTGGCTGTCCCAGTCTCCTAGATATGAGATCCTCCATGACGGATCCACAGTGAAAGTCCCAACCAACCTACATTTTGCTCCTGACTTCATCCCTACCCGGAATCTAACCAGGACCAAAGGATGAGAATCAACATCTACTTCTTCAGGGTTCCTCATCAATGCCTTTCCCCCTTCCAGGGTCTGAAGACCCCCTTGCTGTTAGTAAAGTATGTAGGGAATCGCAGAACAGTGAAAACAGCCAAAGACTGAGGACAAGTTCTCACTGGGACATATCTGATAGGGTCTAGCTGTGTGAGATGCTGTTCTTGGGCCTGCCTTCCAGATCCTGTCAAGCAGACATGTGCTGAAAGTTCTCAGTTGAAACATAGATTCCAAGGTACAGATTTGTGTCAAGGCCGTTCAAAATGGAGAGCTGGGGCTTACACCAGTTTACTGTTTGAAGTAGTTCAGTCTATTTTATATTATATTTGCTTGTCCAGTCACAGCCAACTTACAGTGACTAGATGCCTGATGCCAAGCCAGCCGGAATCGCATTCCTGTGCATTCCTGCTCAAAAAAAGCCCTGGCTGGATCAGAGCAGTGGTCCATCTAGTCCAGCATCCTGTCTCACACAGCAGCCAACATGTTCCTCTGGAGGTCCAGCAACAAGGCATAGAATCCAAGGCCTTCCTCTGAAGCACAGGAAAAGACAAGACTGGATTTTTCCCTAATGAATAAAATCCCCTCTCTGGATCTGGCAATGTGGCAGATCCACCAGTTTCCCAGGCTCACACTTTGGGACTGACCCAGAAATGTACATCACTGCAACCATTTCAGAGTCGTGGGTTTATGAAAGTATGAAATATATTGCTGCTCCAGACCCTGGCCTTTGCTGTGTGCTCCAATCAAGAGAGTTCAGTCCCAAGAGGCTCTTTTTTGTCAGGGAAGGTTTATTAAGGGCCAGGGAAAAAGCCAGCTAAACACAAGTGTATCAGAAACAGTCTCCCAGGCAGTTTGTCCGGCCCGGCTTTTGTTGCTGGAAGTACTGACATGCATATCTTGCCATGCAGAGGGAGGCAGGATGCTCACGAAGGAAGGTTGCGATTGAACCACTTTGAAGGAACTTATTATTCACATTAATTACAATGTCAGCTAAAGAGGACAGCTTTTCAAGGGAGGCTACAATACCAATTTATCTGGCAGAAGAATGCTCTGAGAAATGTCCTAGAGATCTTTTTCCCCTTCTTCCCTGAACTTGGGAGGGTGGAAGACAGAGGGTTTGGTTGGGCTTTTTTTAATTAGAACTCGTTATGAACAGAAACCAAGCTCCCCCCCCCTCCCCAACACACACACACACACCTCACTGCATTAAGTCCTGGTCTCAATTAGAGAGATCAGGGACAAGTCAATGAACGGGAATTAATGAGACGAAAAAGGACTGGAAGGCACAGAACTGAAGCATTCTCCATGTTGGAGCCGTATTCAGCAGGTGGGTGCTGTTGTTCACCATTGGGACTGAAGTGTTAATGAGAAATTACAGAGATTGTTCGCAACTGCTGAGCCCAAGCTGCAGAGAGGAACATCTTAGAAGCACTGTCTCAATGCACAGGAAAACTCTTGGGACTCGTGCCAAGAAAGAGTCCACCATTATTAATTTACCAACTAAATGCATTCTCAACTGCTATCGAACTCATGTAAGCGAGGGACCAGAAATAATTTTGCACAGCCTGAAGAACCATCAACAGCTGTTAACCAGCACATTCAAAGCCAATGAAGGAGAGGGGGATTATTTTCAAAGACTAAAAATGAGTGTTTATCAAAGATTAATGTGCAAACACTCAAAATCCCACAGAATTTTGCTATTAGAATTTGGGACATGGCATTTCAAACTCAGAATGCACATTCCCATTTTTGAATGGGCATTAATGCCCGGTGGTTCCGCTCTGTCAACGGGGCTCTGCCTGCTGCCACCCCCCCCCCCCACTGACCCAAGTTGCCTTTGGACAAATACCACCATTTAGCCTGGCAGATGACCAGGAAATATGTACCTGCTTTGTATGTCCTTTGCAATGTTCTAAAGTTCCAGTCATTATGGGGTTAACACTGTGCCTGATTCCCTATTGTCTGCATGACCTAGGAAGAAGATACTGACTGCTGTCAATCAAGGTCTAGAAGCGGGGAAAACCTGTTTTGTTTGTTTGGTCAGTTAGTCCGGTGACTTCCTTTGTTCAGGCAGAGAGTTCAAGGAGGAGGAGGAAGTGGTCTTCCATTAAGCACATGATCTTCTAGTGTGAGGATGTAGTTCTACAGTGTTTGTTATTTTCACCTCCCAGTACCCTTTCCCTGTGGAAATAAATATGTTGTTTGCTTTTTTCATGTTAAATGCCTCTCAGTGATTATTTGATCCAGTGATCCATCGCACGGTTTGAGATAAAGAAATAGAATTTCAAACAGAAATCCCTAACACCTTTAAGCTGAGTTAGTGTGAGCTAGCTCAGTTTTTTAGCCTCCCGCTCACATATTTTTGTCTTTGCTCAGGAGGGATGGCCCCAGAGCAAACTCATTTATGCAAACTGTTAGCTCAGAACTTCAACACCAGTAGCTCACAAAGTAGGATTTTTGCTCACAATACTCCAGAGCTTAGAGCAGGGGTCCTCAAACTTTTTAAACAGGGGGCCAGTTCACTGTCCCTCAGACTGTTGGAGGGCCGGACTGTTGCGGTGGCTGCCGTTACTGTACAAGGCCGCGGGCCATCAGTTCTCCGTCTTCTGCATCTCTCTCCCTTCCCCACACCGCACACACCCCGGCCTGGGAACTCACCTCACCTCGGTATCGCCTCACACTCTGTCTCCGCCGCCTCAGCCCAGTGCCGGAAGTGTGCGTTGCTAACGCGAGTTTAGGTCGAACGTCACTTCCGGTCTGATTTTGCCATAACCCGACGGGCCGCATAAACGTCCTCAGCGGGCCGCATCTGGCCCGCGGGCCGTAGTTTGAGGACCCCTGGCTTAGAGGGAACATTGCTGACAACAGAGGTACCTTTCTGCGATGCTCTCAAGTCTTGGTTTGCTGGCAAACAACCTCTGCTGATCCTAGCCAGCCAGTGAGAAGACCCTCATGCCCACCCTCAGTGTCTCACCAGCAGCCACCTGGGCCCAGCTTCACTACAGAAAATGACATGCAGCTGCTCACCACCTCCCTCATGCTCAGGTGATGCACATTGGCTGTGTTTTGGGTACCTGCCAAATGCAGAATCTCATACATCGGCTCTGGCAGCTGAAGGGGCAATCAAGAGGTCAGGATTTTTCCCCGGTGAACCCCAACAGCCCAAACAGCTATGGCTGAAGGCAGATTACTGCCCAGGACACAGTGTGTTCCCCTCTACCACCACCACCACTCTTACGCAGCATCTTCTGTTTCAAGGATATCCCTGCCCCCAAGATTCCCACTGGTCTTTGTTGCATTGCCTTCTGGACCTCAGGGTGGGTTTGTTCCCTGAAGAGAAGGGCTGTGAAATAGACATAGCCGTGTCCTGGGGTGGGGATGGATGGGGGGAAATCTGAATTCCCATTTTGAGTGTGGGATTTTAGAGCCATGTTTTGAAATGAGACTAGATTTGAAGCTACCAAACCTTATTGTATGTCATCTCTCTGTCCAGCGAGATATTAAATACCTTGATGGCCAAATACAGGCAAGGACTTCATAATATTGCAAGCTAACAATCAAATGTTAATCTAAGAATCAAAATTGTCCAGATCACATTAAGTGATGGTATCACTATACTCTGCTCTGGTTAGACCTCACCTGGAGTATTGTGTTCAGTTTTGGGCACCACATTTTAAGAAGGATCTAGACAAGCTGGAACGGGTCCAAAGGAGGGTGATGAAGATGGTGAGGGGTCTGGAGACCAAGTTCTATGAAGAAAGGTTGAAGGAGCTGGGCATGTTTAGTCTGGAGAGGAAGCGGCTGAGGTGATATGATCACCATCAAGTATTTGAAGGGCTGTCATATAGAGGATGGTGTGGAATTGTTTTCCGTGGCCCCGGAAAGTAGGACCAGAAACAATGGGTTGAAATTAAATCAAAAGAGTTTCCTGCTCAACATTAGGAAGAACTTCCTGACCGTTAGAGCGATTCCTCAGTCATATAGAGGATGGTGTGGAATTGTTTTCTGTGGCCCCAGAAAGTAGGACCAGAACCAATGGGTTGAAATTAAATCAAAAGAGTTTCTGGCTCAACATTAGGAAAAACTTCCTGACCGTTAGAGCGATTCCTCAGTGGAACAGGCTTCCTTGGGAGGTGGTTGGCTCTCCTTCCTTTGAGGTTTTGAAACAGAGGCTAGATGGCCATCTGACAGCAATGAAGATCCTGTGAATTTGGGGGGAGGTATTTGTGAATTTCCTGCATTGTGCAGGGGGTTGGACTAGATGACCCTGGAGATCCCTTCCAATTCTATGATTCAAAAAAATACTATCAAGAATAAAGTACAGCATTATATATATATTCGGCAAATATTTGAGCAGTCCAGTTGTCCAGGGAATTTTTGGCAACATTAACAGAGGAGATGGAATTTGCCTTTTTTTGTCACTGCTTCACACTGGCTGCTCACATTTTATGGTCTATCCATACTCTAAGACAGGGTTTCCCAAACTTTTCTTTCCCGTGGCCCGGTTATTTTTACACTTCTCCTTCGTGGTCCACTAAAATTTTGGGGTGGAGCCGAGAGACAGGAATTATGTTGTTGTTCAGACCTTTATTGGCATAAGAGCAATAATGATTCACAATAAAAAGTAGGTACAAAGGCCTGAAATATAGTAAGAACAATACATAAACAATCAATTAAAACAGCAGCCAATAATACTAATCAAAAATAGACACCCAGCAATTAAAATACAGTAGTATGCCTAGATTTAATTTTATGTCATTTCCTGTGGTGTCAAGGGCCAAGTGATGTCACTTCTGGGGCACACTGAACCAGAACTCCATCTTTTCTTGTGATGTCATTTCCAGGGCACTCCCCCAAACCTACCTCTTCTGAAGTAAATTCATTTTCAGAAAAATCTCTCTGTAACTCATGCTGAGCCAAAATGGGGGTGGAAAGTAGAAGGTCCTCTCTTTCCACCCACACACCTGCATGCACCTATCTGTTTGTGTGTCCTTCTCCAGCTTGCAAGCACTCCTAATGCCCATGTTCAATTGCCTGCACCACCTACACATCCCTTCCTCAACAGCACTGGCCAGTTGCTGTTGGGAGTGCTGTTGCCATTGCCATCAGGAATGCCAGCACTGTGTACAACCCACACTGGGCCCTGGCAGCTGTTCTACCTCAAAATATGCTGACATATTTAGTAGGCCCTTCTTTCAGCTGCTACTACTGGAACCCTGCCTCCAGCTACAACCAAGCTTGCTTGGTTTCAAGAAAATCTTTCGACAGCTATTTTTCATACTTTTCTTTGATGAAACGCTGGGAAATTGCTGTGAAAGGTAGCAGAGAATTGTACTGCAAATAATGAATTTATTTCAAGTTATATAAAGTTCATACAAGCTTTTCTGCAGTTATTCCAAAAAGGATATTTATGAGGGGCTTGCAGCTTTTTACTGGGTATGTTTCCCATGCCTTTAAAATCAACCTGTTGTGCAGATACTTAGCCAGTGAACTTCTTTCATCATTTTTAATATCTACAGGAGGATTTTAATTTTGGTGTCAGACAGCTGTTAAAAGCAGGACCAGTAAAATGGTGCCAAGTTCATAGTACCATCACTTCCAGTGCTGTTGAGATATACTGCAGTAATCTCCAATAATCTCTTTCTGCCCCACACCTCTCACTCACTCATGCAGAAATCTCATAGAAGGCCAGCTGGCTAAAACTGGGGGTGCCAACTTTTCATTGGCAGAGCTCCTATGTCTGCAACAACAGTATGATAAACAGAAAAGTTTCATCCAGAAGGAAGGAAGGGAGGGAGGGAGGGAGGGAGGAAGGGAGGAAGGAAGGAAGGAAGAGGAAGGGAGGGAGGGAGGAAAAGAGAAAGAGAGAGAGAAAGAGAGAGAGAAAGAGAGAGAGAAAGAGAGAGAGAAAGAGAGAGAGAAAGAGAGAGAAAAAGAGAGAGAAAAAGAGAGAGAAAAAGAGAGAGAAAAAGAGAGAGAGAGAAAGAGAGAGAGAGAAAGAGAGAGAGAGAGAGAGAGAGAGAGAAAGAGAGAAGAGAGAGAAAGAGAGAAAGAGAGAAAAGAGAGAAAGAGAGAAAGAGAAAGAGAGAAGAGAGAAAGAGAGAGAGAAAGAGAGAGAGAGAGAGAAAGAAAGAAAGAAGAAAGAAAGAAAGAAAGAAAGAAAGAAAGAAAGAAAGAAAGAAAGAAAGAAAGAAAGAAAGAAAGAAAGAAAGAAAGAAAGAAAGAAAGAAAGAAAGAAAGAAAGAAAGAAAAGAAAGAAAGAAAGAAAGAAAGAAAGAAAGAAAGAAAGAAAGAAAGAAAGAGAGAGAAAAAAAGCATAAACATAAGAGGAGCCATGTTGGATAAGGCCAATGGACTACCCTGTCCAAAATTCCCTCATACAATGCCCCCAAAGCACTAGAATGTCCACCAGTGGGGCCACGGCACTAGAAGCCCTCCCACTGTTACTTCCCCCCCCTCCCAGCACCAAGAATACAGACAGAGCATCACTTACAGGGAAAGTTAGAAAGAAGGGGGGGGGCAAAGGGAAAAAAGCCTTACTCACCATCAGATTACCCCAGCCAGCAACAATTCTGCCCAGGGGTCATTTCACAAAAAAAAAAAATAGCTGCTGGAATGCCCACTCCCTGCCCCTCCCAGCTGAAAAAAACACACACACCCTTCTTTGCCGCCCAGGCCTCTCAGGGAAATCTCCCCAAAACAACATATGGCAAGGCACATGAACTCATACCTTGAAGAACACTTCATGGGTCTAAAGTGCCAGTGGATGCCAGCTTTTTTCTCAAACATTGGGAGTGGGGGAGATGGAAGGAGAGGCAGCCCAGCTCCTCTCTGCACAACACAGAGAAGGGGCGGGGCTAGCTTTGATTTTTCTTGTGACCCGGTAGTGAGGCTTCCATGGCCCGGTACTGGGTCATGACCCTGCAAATGGGAAACACTGCTCTAAGATCTTGTTCACACACAAGACTACCCAGAAGGATATCCTCCATCCAGTATGTGTGTTTCACTTTTTTGTTACCCAGATGTAGAACTCACCAGTTGTCCTTGTTAAATTGCATCTTCTTCACTTCTACCTACTTTTCCAGCATGTTCAGATCTCATTGAATTCTAACTTTATCTTCAGGTGTAGTAAACTTTTCAGATGCATCTGGCTGGCCGCTGTGGGAAACCAGACACTGGACTAAATATGCTAGCTTTTCCAGCAGGGCTCTTTTTATGATCATTTGCTAGGGAAATGTAATACCCTCCTAATAGAAGGACAAGCATGAAGGAAGATTGCAGAGTGATGAGGGGGGTTGAGTGTGCATGTTTTACTCCCCAGATCAATTATCTTGAAAGACCCAGTAGCCCTTGCTTGGTTCCAACAGTTATATCCACCCCCACCCCCAACCTTCTGTGCACCTGTACTTGATTGAATTGTTACAACAAAACCTCTGTCTTTTTTTTTTAAGCCTCCCGTCATCTGCAGCCAGAAGCCTCATGTGCTGCTCTGACCAAAATGCTGTGCCATATTCCAGGGCAAGCAGGGGCCTGAGACAGAAAATTACAGACTGGCTTGCTAATTGCTGTATGTTCTCTCTGTAGGTATATCATTGCCGGCAATTAGCACAAAGATCCTTTCCCACTCTTGTTAAGTTCCTGTGCTGCAGTTAAATACTCCCAGATCCCATTTAAATGATTTCAAATGCAATTCATTCTGGCTTGTTAAATAATTCCACAGCAATGTCTGTCTTCTCTTTGCTCTCCCTCTCATTTTCCAACAGTCACTTTCTCTTGGAAGAATGCAGAGGGAGTGGGAGGGAGAGAAATCAATGTACAAACAATGAAACGAGGGGGTAGAACTTAATCTTTCTTTTTGCTTCCTTCTCTTTTTCTTTCCTCCCTCTCTCTTTTTTCCTTCCTTCCTTCCTTCTCTCCCCCACCCCATCTTTCTTTGCTGTCCTCTGCTTCACCTCTTTCCCCTGCTCTATTTTTTTGGCAATGACTTCACTCACCAGCAACCAACTTGGAGATTTTACACCAATTATACATACCCAACAAGAAAATTGGTTTGTAATGTTCCACCCAGGCTGTTCTCTGTGCACGTGGCCAAATGAACCAGACCGAGGTCAATTGCATTTTGATTGGCAGCCCTCTCACCGCTCTCTGGGGATGCTTGTTGGACGTGCATCATTTTGCATTAGGCTGCAGCACAGACGGGGGCAGGCTCAGGCAAAACAAAACTCAAGTTCACCAGCAGGTCTGTGGAGGAAAGGGGATTCTTCCTCTCCCAAAAATTCACAGCATAGCTCCACTCATCTCTTGTCTGCTCTTGGTTTTTAAGCATCCTTTTCTTTCCTAATGGGGTGATCCACCAAGGCTAATCTGCATAGTCCATCCTTTGTAAGAATTTGGGACAATACACTGTCAGGGTCAGACTTTAGAGGTGGAAGATTGGGAGTCCTAGTTGACAGGGTCAGCAACAAAGCTCCCAATGGCGAGCCATACCTTGCAAGTTTAGCCTCACTGAGCCAAGAGGAATGACATCAGAGTAAATATGCATCGAATCAATGGCACCTCTCTTTTTTTGCCTCTGTGTTACACAGAGTGCTGGACTGGATGAGCCATTGGCCTGATCCAACATGTCTTCTCTTGTGTTCTAACGATTGGGCTGAGACCAGTTCAAATCCTGATTCCACCATGAAGGTCA
The DNA here is from genome assembly GCF_032191835.1 of Heteronotia binoei. Taxonomy (NCBI): domain Eukaryota; kingdom Metazoa; phylum Chordata; class Lepidosauria; order Squamata; family Gekkonidae; genus Heteronotia; species Heteronotia binoei. The sequence goes on from NC_083241.1 coordinate 16,701,484, forward strand.
TTGAGTGACTTTCACACTGTCTCATCCTGATCTTCCTCACAGGGTTGGTGTGAAGATTTTAAAGGGGAAAAGAGAACCATGGAGGTTGTAGGATGGGATGAGACGAGTTTGTTGAATGGCCATGCTGTGCTGGCATCAGAGAGCCAGTGTGCCACAGTGCTATACTGTCAAGTTGAGTCCTCAGAAGACCCACCTTTGAATCTCTCCTCTGCCCTGAAAGCTTATTGGGTGATCTTGAGCCAATGTCCTGCAATGCAATTGGGTGATCTTGAGTCAATGACTCAATGACTCCTCAGTGGAAGAAGAGCCTCAGGGAATCAGCACTGAACTAGCAGAAACCAAGTGAGCAAGAAGGGGACCTGCAGGCTTGTCAGAGTTCAACACCGATGCAAAGCAGCTGCCGCCGCCACCTTCCAACCCCCTTTCAACAGAGGAATGGCAGGTGGTTTCACCCTCACCCTTTGGGTGTCAGAGACAAAGGATTAGAATGGAGCTTCAGGAAGAAGACAAAGCTCAGGTCTCCTGACCCAACACCTGCTGCTTGCAGAGTGTAAATAGCTGCAGGATTACCCCAAGCAGCTGTCTGCAAATAAGGCCTTCCAGCAGAAGCCTATAAAAGCCAGTCAAGGGAGACTGTTTGATGGGGATGCAACAAGTCATCAGCCTTTTGACCCTGTAAGCACACCTCTGAACTCTGTTCCTGCAACTTTTGGACTAGCTCTTGACTCTGACGTCTTCCTCCCAGCACTGTGAATGACCTCAGAGCTCAGATTGCTAGACCTTGCTTCCTGTGTAAAGCTCTAAACTGGACTCTGCTCTCTTAGTAACTGACCTTTGACCCTGACCCTGCGATTTGGCTTGGACTGATGCTAGATTCTAGTATGACAGCCAGTCATACATTCTCAACCTAACCTGACCTACCCTCCAGGGTTGTTGTAAGGATAAAATGGAGGATGGGAGAACATTGTAAGCCCCTTTGGGTCCTCAGGGAGGAGGGGGGGAGGTAAGGTAGAAATGAGATGAAGTAAACATAAATTACAACTAAAGAAGAACCCTGGGAACACCTGACCCCTTTAACTGGAATTGCCAGGGACTGAACCTGCACCTTCTGCATGCTAACCAAATGCTCTACCTCTGAACCACAACTACTTCTAACCAATACACAGCTTTTGAGTGCTGAAGTGAAACTGATGAAGCTCCACTTGGGTTAAGAAATTAGGGCTGCATAAGGATCTGAAATTATGGTATAGATTGTTTAAGACCCCATTACAATGAGGGAGACTTCACCATGTGCTTCTTAAGACCCATTACAATGGGAGCAGAGGTTAACCATGTACTTAACTCTCATCTCCTCTAAAAGGATTTGGCTGTATAATGTCCAGGGTGTACAGCTGTTGCATATTGGCTTCACGCAAAAGCTCAACTAACTTTAGTGGAGACCAAAACATTAGCTTACCAAAAAACAATAAGTTACTTAAAAACCCAGGCCTGGAATACGCAGCTGACTGCAGCCAGCCACCAAGCTAGAAATCTCTGAAACTGAGCAGAGCTCCAAGAAGAAGGATTAAAGAGATAGCGACACTATTTACAAAACACAGTGCATCTCAGCAATGAAATGCAACCAATTATTCCCCAAGTGAAGCCACTGTCCATGGAAGCATGGAATCAGGTCTCATACTCCTGGACATTCCACAACATTTTTTTCAAGACAGAGCAGAAGGACTGGCATCAACTGTTAGCATCTGCAGCTAAGTGATCATTGTCATAAGCTCAGGTAGACCAGGAGTCTCCAACATGAGCACCTACCAAGTGTTTATAAAAGGTGGGTGTGGCCAGGTGGAGCTCTTGCCCAGCAGGGCTTCTGATTGGCCACTGAAGATCTGATTGTGTATGCAGATTAAAATGACATTGTTCTGGAGGGCAGTTGCCAAAAAAATGTTTGTTGGATTTTCCTTTTGACCAGGTGTATTTTTAAAACTAGTCCTCTTCTCCCCTACATCTAGACTTCCTCTGTGTAAGCTCCACTTTCTGTGGCAGTCATTTTGTGGCTGGCTCCACCTTCTATGGCAGACATTTTGTGGTTGCACCCTTCATCCTGTATCAGAATTCCACCCACAGGCTGAAAAGGACCACTGCTGGAGATCTTCAGTCACACACATGACATGAGTTCAAGTCCCCCACTTGTCCAAGGTTGTTCTGGACATTGTTAATCACATGGCAGCTTTAAGGAGGCAGAGAATCAGTTAGAAAGAAACTCTGGGAGTAAAAACCATAACATATTTTGAAAGGATTTTGCTGAAGCCTGTTTGGGAAGGCTGTGTGCAAGACAGATTGTTCTCACTGCCTGGATCATTATTGCATATTTATAATGAATAATTAATTTTGTGGCTTTTTCTAATGCCCTCCAGCCCTCAGGCATGCATCTTGTCAACTAATCGGTTGCCAGTGACTGTCTTTGCCAATTTTGAAATAAAGTTCACTTGAAAATATTCACATTTTTTTTCTAGAAAAAAATCCTATTCACATTATTCTTTCAGCTCGACTGAGCAAAATAGATTTGATCCCATCTTGGTTTTCACTGATTAAAAAATGTTGCTTTGCACCATTCCTTGGAAATGACGTTGTGCCAATAGAAATCAAAGGACAGCTGTTGATTGGTGTGTGCTGGCCATGACATCACAGCAGTCTGAGATCCCTGTGGAACTGAGCACAACATTGTCCTTCACAGGTGGCCTATACAACTGTTTTAAAATCAGATGGACTAGTGCCTCTAGAGACCCAAGTTATTGCGGATCAGTAGCCAGACTGCTGGAAATAGTTTCAGGAGACTTGGAGGATTTTTAAAACCACAATAAGATGCAACCTGATTACATATATGCTATAGGATTTCAAAGCAGCCCAAATAGCTGAGCTTAGCCTGAGCTTTTCAGAGCTTGTCAGTCACAGTCAGCACTTGGATGCCAAGGAGGAAGGGGGTTGCTCCATGCCAGAAGGCAATGGCAAACCACCTCTGCTCATCTCTTGCCTGGAATGCCCTATAGGTGGGGTTGCCATGAATCAGTTGCAACTCAATGACATGTTCTTCTTCAGTAGGACACATGAAAGGGCACGGGCAATTCTAGAAAGATACCAGCATGGCTAAGTAAATGGGAAGTCTAGAAAAGGGAGAAATTAGAAATCTCCTTGCTACTCTACATGGGAATGAAGAGCACTCTACAGGACCATTCCAGTATGAATCAAGAAGAAGAAGAAGAAGAAGAAGAAATTGGATATATATATATCACACCCTCCACTCAGAAGAGTCTCAGAGCAGCTCACAATCTCCTTTCCCTTCCTCCCCCACAACAGACACCCTGTGAGGTGGGTGGGGCTGAGAGGGCTCTCACAGCAGCTACCCTTTTAAGGACAACCTCTGCCAGAGCTATTGCTGACCCAAGGGCTAGCAGGTGCAAGTGGAGGAGTGGGGAATCAAACCCGGTTCTCCCAGATAAGAGTCCGCACACTTAACCACTACACCAAACTGGTTCTCAAGGAGGACAAATCCCCTTCCCTTCTTTGCCCAGTGGTTCAGTCCATATTGACAGCTATTTAAATAAAAACATATTTAAGGTTGATTTCTGACTGGCAAAACATTAGTATGACTTACTGCAAATATGCATTCCCTCTCCCCTCACTTTGTTTCTTCTTTGAATCCTTCCTTATCAGAATAACTCTTCTCTTTATAATATCCATAGAAATGCACAGTTTTATATTTGTTTGATTTCCCCTGATTTAGCAGCTTCCTTTGTGGGGGGGGAAACTAATTATCAGATAATGCTCCTCCATGACATGATCTTTCCTTTGGTGGGTCCTAACCTCTTCTGACAGTTCTCTGAAGTACCCAACTTTCCGGTCATGCTCAAATTGGAGAGAGGGGAGCTCAGGATTCTTCTATTGCTGTGGAATGTCTAGTAAAGCAAGCCTTTACAGATGAAATTACACATTTGGAATCCCACTGTTGGAATCAAGTGAAGCGTGGCTCCTGGCAGGGTGAAAGTAACTTCTGTTTGTTCCTGGTGCTGCATCTCTTGGCAGGACTCAAAGCAGAAGGTGGAAAAGCACCATGTTGGCCATTTCCTTACTGGTACCCTGAATTGTCTCATGCCCTGAGAAACCAGGCACACTAAGGTCTGTTTCAGTTAATTCCTGGTAATTTGGCAATGATTGCTGTTTAGTTAGTGTTCCTTGTTTGGTTTGACTTGTGTTGTTTTTAAAAGCATAGCAGTTCTTATCCTCCCTGTGAAACATGAAATGTGGCTAATTTATTTCATGCTATCTGTCTATCAGTATCTATATTTTCCTTCTCATTCTGTTGATGCATCTGCCGCTGCAACCTGTAGGCTTGATTCCCCTCCCCTTTGGCAAATCATTTTGTTTCGTATTTCTCAAAGCCCCTTTGGACATTTCGGGGAAAGGCAAGATGGAAATGTTCGTAATAGAATAATAAGCAGTGCCCTACTCACCCATTCCTTTGCCTTTAACCCACACCCACCATTGAGTACCACCTCCTTTCACCTGCACCTGGGCCAAGTTCTTATCAGAAAGTAATGAAGTTCTGTAATGTACAGGAAAATATACTTCTCTAAATGAGTGTTGAGTAACTCTAGTCTCTCCTTAACATAGTAGGGTAGCCAGACATCTGCTGCCAAATGCCCAGGAACTTGGGGGGCGGGGGGTGGGGGGGCCATGGTATGTATCTGCTGGCAACCACTATGCATGATGCTGCAATGTCACTTCAGAGCCAGTTTGGTGTAGTGGTGAAGTGCGCGGACTCTTATCTGGGAGAACCGGGTTTGATTCCCCCCTCCTCCACTTGTACCTGCTGGAGTGGCCTTGGGTAAGCCATATAGCTCTTGCAGAGTTTGTCCTTGAAAGGGCAGCTTCTGGGAGAGCTCTCTCAGCTCCACCCACCTCACAGGACGTCTGTTGTGGGGGGAGAAGGTAAAGGAGATTGTAAGCCGCTCTGAGACTCTGATTCAGAGAGAAGGGCGAGGTAGAAATCTATGGTCTTCTTCTGGTTCCAGAACTGAAATCTCAATTTTTTTATACCATGTTTTTTTGTTGTTAGCTGCCCTGAGCCTGTATGGGGAGGGTGAGATATAAATAAATAAATAAATGCAGATATGCTCAATGAATTCACCTAATCCTTAGAGCAGGGGTGTCAAACAGTGGCCCGTGGGCAAGATCAGGCCCCTGGAGGGATTATCTCAGGCCTGTAAGCAAGTCTGCTTCCTTCCCTCTCTCTTGCTTCTTTCTGTGTCACAGCTCGCTTTGCCAGGATTTTTAGATTGCACAGCAGCTACAGAGCAAAGTGTCTATTTTCTCCATCTCCTAAGGCTCCTCTCTTGGGGAGAAGAAGAAGACTGCAGATTCTCTCTGAATCAGACTCAGAGCGGCTTACAATCTCCTTTATATTCTTTCCCCACAACAGACACCCTGTGAGGTGGGTGGGGCTGAGAGGGCTCTCTCCAAAAGCTGCCCCTTCAATAACAGCTCTTGCGAGAGCTATGGCTAACCCAAGGCAATTCCAGCAGGTGCAAGTGAAGGAACGGGGAATCAAACACTGCACTTCCTCCTCCGTGTGCTGCTACTGTGCTCCATCAAGCAGCAACAGGAGCCCAGGTGGCAGGTGGGAGACCTGGGAACTCCAACCACTGGAGCAGTGTCTTCTGCGGGATATTGCAGAGTTCTTCTTGCAAAGGCACCATCTCTGTCTTAAGAAACTAAGCTCCATCTAACCCTGCCTTCTGCGATCATAATCCCTAGACCCTTTAAGATCTTGTTAAATATGGTGTTGATGAGCCGAGGTTAAATTTTACAGTGAACTTATGCCGTTCACACCATCAGAGATAAAAGCACATGGGATTAATTGGAAGGAGTAAATTATAAAGCAGTGATGACATTGGAGCAAGCTGAGAGTCAGAGAAAAGAGTGCATAAAGTCACCATCAAGAGCTCTAACCCCAGACTTGTTCTGCCTGTGGAAACATATGGAATTTTGAGAACATATAGTGGCTGCCACAACAAAATGGCTGCTAGAGGGGGAGGGTGAAACCAGCCCCAAAATGACTGTTGCAGGAGCGCTGTGTCCAATCTCAATTTGTTGGTAGAGTGGAGGGATGACTCTTTACTTGAAAAAATGCATGTTTCTATATGTTCGATGAAATCCAAGTGCAGCCATGGTTCCTCCTCTTCTACAATTTATGCAACAGCCATTTTCAAAGGCAGATTGTTGCGGAGAAGAACAGATGGAAGAAGTGATTTGCCTGCCCAGGCTTTTGCACCCAGTCTGTAGGCAGATATTGTATTCAGCCGGTTTGTTTGTTTTTGCAAGCAGAAGGATGAAAGGTAAAGGATACAAAAAGAAGGATCTGGGCCGCCAGTAGCTTGGAGGAGCAGCAGAAGGCGCCCTGCCCTCTTGCAGACTTTACTTCCATCCCAGATGGTGCGCAGCAAGAGTTTGCTGGCTGGAGGGACCAATCAATGAGAATGTTTGACAACGTTTCTTCTACAAATCCAGCTTCTTCTGGCTTGAAGACTGAGGCCCTTTCTGCACTCCCAACTTACTGCAGAGTAGCCGAGCAGTCGAGCCTTTAAACTTTGCTTTGGATTTCTGTTCTGTACCAGTCATACACCATCTGGTGCATTTATTCTGCAGCTACAACTTAAAAACCACACTTTTAAAAATTGAGATGGAACATCACTTGTAATGTGGGGGGCAGAGACAGAATTTTTTTTTAAAAAAAAAATTTAATTGCCCTATCACAGCTGCACAGTAGCGTCCACCAACCAAAGGCTCCCTGCGAGCAGTGAGACAGGGCAGCACAGCCTGCATTGGCTGGGTTGTGTCAAGTCTGTGTATAACTCTGGCTCGGGCAGAGCATTCTGGGAAAGAACCAAAGTATTTTCAAGTGCTGCTAGCTTAAACTCTCACCGACCCCCTCACTTTTGTTATGTAGTATTGCTTTGGGAAATGGGAGAGTGTGAAGCGAAAATCGGTGCCTTCTCAGGCCAGAGGCAATGTAGGAGTCAGGAGTCTGCCTTGTTCAAGGCCAACGAGCCTGAGAATGAAATTGTAACATCTATGTGTGAATGTGCCCTGCATAGTGCCCCTCCCTCAGGAATCCTTTTGATGTATCTCTTATAGCTTGGTACCTACTGTATGATCTTCAGTCTTTCAATACTGGCCTTGCCACAAGTACCAGATTTTAATAAACTAGTTACTTTTATCAACAACGACTCGTTATTTAATCTGTCGACTTGACAGGTTGTGCCAAGGGTTGTTGTTTTTAATTAAGTTTTTTTGTTTTGTAGCCCCTTTCCCCTTAGTTGTTGCTGGGCAAGGGCCGGCTCTAGGGCACCTGGCACCCCAGGCAAACCTGGCGCCCCCCTCTGAGGTGCTGCCCTGTGCCACTGCACCCCACCGCCTGCACAGTGGACAAGCGATGGGGAGGAAGTGGGGCAGGCAAGCTACAGGCGAGGGGAAGGCACAGGGAGGCAGAGGAAGAGGAAAAATGGCAGAAAGGAGGCTGGGTGCACAAGCTTCCTGTGAGAGGAAGGTGCGGGCAGATGGAGGAAGAGGAAAAGCAATGGGGAGGAGGCCGGGCAGACAAAGCTACCAGTGAGGGGAAGGCGCAGGAAGGCAGAGGAAGAGGAAAAGAGATGGGGAGGAGGCCGGGTGGACAAGCTACCAGCAAGGGAAAGTCTTAGGTGGGTGGAGGAAAAGGAAAAGAGATGGGGAGGAGGCCGAGTGGACAAGCTACCAGCAAGGGGAAGTTACAGGCGGGCGGAGGAAGAGGAAAAGTGATGAGGAGGAGGCTGGGCAGATAAACTATGGGTGAGGAAGAGACAAACTAGGGATTTTTCTAGGGTATGGGGAGGGCCGATTTTGGTGCCGCCCTGCCGGAGCCCTAGGCAGCCATCTAGATTACCTAGTGGGTGAGCCAGCCCTGGCTGGGGCAGGGGGTTCTGCCTCAGTGGTTGTTGATTGTTGCAGCTACAACTAAACCCCACATTTTTTCTTAATTGGGGGTGGGAACATCACTGGTGCTAGGCCTCTTTTTTGGCACTTTAGACCCATGGACCCTTGACTTTCTCACCTCTGGGACCCCCACCCCACCCCAGCTTAACATCATTAGTTGCCCTTGCTGAATCTGCCCCTAGTCTGACTTTCCAACCTGCTCTGGTGCTAGAACTTTGTGCTTTAGACCATCAGAAAGAATCTTTTCCCCTTTTGCTGGTCTCTTCCCATATGTGCCCCAGAGTGCGCTGAGATCAGGTGCACAAAATCTTTTGACAATCCCCAGGCCGAAGGAGGCCAAATTGAAGAGTACAAGAGAAAGGGCCTTTTCGATCGCAGCTCCACACTGGTGGAACCAACTACCGGATGAAGTGCAGGCCCTGCGGAATCTTGCTCAGTTCCGTAGGGCCTGCAAGACTACCCTTTTCCAACTGGCCTTCTCTTAAGGTGGATTTTAGACTACTGCATACGGCCATCATAAATTACAAGAAGAGAACATCTAGAACATAGCACCTGTAAATGTTAGTTTTTAACTTTGATGGTTTTAATTAAATTGGTTTTAAGGTAATTAACGAATTATATTGTATTGATAATGTTTTATATTGTAATTATGCATTTATTATATGCTGTGAGCCGCCCTGAGCCTGCTGCGGTGGGAAGGGCGGGATATAAATAAAATATTATTATTGTTGTTGTTGTTGTTGTTGTTATTATTATTAGTGGGGGAGGGGGAGCACAAGGAAATGCACAAGCGTGGAGAAGAAAAGCATCACTTTTTACCAAGCTCTCAAATGGGGAGGAGAGACAAAAATAAATAAATAAATAAATTGGCACCTCTCTTTTAACTGGAGCCAAACCTGTTAAAGTGTTTCCGGCTCATGGTTTCTTTCTCCACTGATCAAAGATTAGCGATCAACATATATTGCTAGACTCAAATGGCTTGTTTAAAAAATGAAATTAAAAAGATAGGAAACCCTTGTAATACTGGAGCAGAAGTAGGGAGGAAGGTGGGAGGTACAACAAACCTCAATCTTGGTGGTGGAGTTGATGAAAAAGAGTGGTGGGAACAGGGGCAGAGAAAGGGTGGGGTTGAAAGATCCAAGGAAATGTGTATGCTTCTGAATTACCTTTGGCTTGGAAGTAAAGCAAGTGAAAAGTCCACCCCACGGAGCTTTTTTTGAGCAGGAATGCAGCTCTGGCTGCCTTGGTGTCAGGGGCAGTGGCCTAATATGCAAATGAGTTCCTGCTGGGCTTTTTCTACAAAAAAGCCCTGTCACCCCAAAGCCACTTTTAGAAAAGCTGAGAATACAACAGAAGGAAAGTGAGCTGAGAGCTGAATGGGCAAAAAGCGATGCAGAACGGCAAAGAAAACCCAACAGACATGCAAGATGAAAGCGGGAGGAAATGCAGAACAAAATTTAAAAGGTGACTGAGATGCATAGAGAAAGCGAGGGAAACAATCGGTGCAGGAGGGGCCTAAGAACATGAGAAGATCCCTGCTGGATCCATTTCCAGCATCCTGTTCCTTGCACTGCCAAATTAGATGCTTCCACGAGACCCACCAGCAGGACACAGTGAGAGCTCCCTCATTGCCTGACACTGTTCCAGATCCTGGAAAGATGTCGAGAAGAAGTAGCCCAAGCAGAGAGTGTCGTCATGGTAGCTACATTTGTTTATAACGTTTGTCCTAGGTTCATTAAGTCCAACCCCTTTCTCAACTGAGGAAATTTAAAGACAGAATATTCTCAAGATATGCCTGTCCAGTCACTGTTTGAGGACCTCCACCAAGGAGGCCTCATCCAGGTAATTGCTTCTGATGTTAAACTATATTATGTCCGTCTTCAAAGGGGCTCAGAGGATTGAGTTAACTGCACATTAAACAATGTGGACTCTCCACTGTATGTGGGTGGATAGAGTCACCTCAGAACCAAGGAACCTTTTATAGGTTCAAACTGAGAGCCAGCATGGTATAGTGTTTAGGATTTGAAAGACCCAGGTTCAAATCCCCACTCTGCCGTGGAAGTTTGCTGGGTGACCCTGGACGACACGCTCTCTCAGCTTAACCTACCTCACAGTATTGTTCTGAGAATAAAACAGAAGACAGGACAATGATGTAAGCTGCATTAGATCTCTGCTGGGGAGAAAGCAATCAATCAATCACCAATCAATCCCAGGGGACCCCTTGAGCTGCAGCCCTGGTGGCCCACCCCTTGGGGCGTCTTCACACAGTTGTGTGGCTGTAGTGTCACCAGTCATTTCCTGACACTCAGTAGCATTCATAGCTAAATGGAAACTCTTGGTGTTTCCAAACGCACTGCACCACCGTGGCTTCCTAGACAGACTAACCAGAGAGCTGCCTTCTTGCAAAGTTATTCCATAAATCTTCTTGAAGAGCTTTGATATAAATGCCAGATGGGTGTTCCATTTCAAAATAATGTTTCCATTGCATGTTCATAGCTAAATGGAAACTTGACTCTTGGTATTTCCAAATGCGCATGGCCTTTTAGACAGACTAACCAGAGAGCTGCCTTTCTGCAAAGTTATTCCAGAAATCTTCTCAAAGCGCTTCAATATAAATGCCAGCTGGGTGTTCCAGTCCAAAATAACATTTCCATTGCATGTTCTTTCCATCAGGACAGATCACTATCCACAGTCCATTACAAGTGATCATCCAGCTCTCCTTGATGGATCAACACATCCTTACTCAACGAGCGGTGTTCACTGTCTCTGAACAATAGGGAGAGATGGCAACTTCAGCCAGTGGCCCCATAGTTTATCCTGCCCTCTGGCTAACTTCATGTCTTCATGTGCCTTCCTGCAAGTGCAATCAGCCCTTTTGCTAGGTCATTCAGCCTTTTGATCCACTGTTTTAGTAGACGAATGTCTCTGGATGGTTAATCTTATGTTCATAAAGGCAAGGTCAATTCTTGATGTGATTACACTGGCACAATTTCTCCCATGTTGCGCAAACTCATTAGTCTAATGAGAGAAATCTCAGGGCTATCAGTACAACCTTCTTCATCTTTTCACTGTTAGGAAACTTTTTGGGCAGGGGAGACAAGGCAGAGATATTTTTAAAGCAGACAGACTTCCCTTGATACATCAACAGGTCACTTAACTCCTGATCTTTCTTTCTGCTTCTCTCATCTTGGGGGGCTGTTAGTGGGGATCAGTGTGGTTTTTGTAACTTTTTTTTTCAATGCACACACAAAAAAGAATAGATCTCCACTCAAGGCAGAGAGAGAGAAGCTTGAAAGGGCAGGAAATGTTCTATTGTAATTAAAGTTGCTGCAATCCTAGGAACAGACGGAAAGCAGAAATGTGCCCTTGTTTTGCTTTCCCCTTCTTTCACTGTCCTGCCTGTTGGGTTTTGTTTTTGGAAAAGCACAAAATGCTGGGAAGACTTTCAAGGGGACAGTTTTCAAATGGTTGAATTTTAATGAGGAGATGACTCTTTGATTCGTTACTGATCTGCCGTCAAATGACAATGGGATTCTAGAGAACATGGATTTCTTTGCAATGTTTCCTGAGAACAAGGAGTTGGTCTCCAGCCGCATGCCTGAAATCCCCACTTCTGGGAATGGCGAGGGGCATTTAGGTTGTGTGGTACAAACTGAACAGAGCTCAGTTCAAAGGCATTCCCCCACATACAGACCAGCATTGTTGTCTGGTCCCCTTCCAGAGCATGGTCTCTGTTTGAAATGTCTTTTTGTCAAATTATGTAAATCTACATAAAAGGCCTTCCCCAGCTTTGCAGGGTTGAAAATATGGTTCTTTGAGGTGTCTATCTAAACACTACAACTGGGTGAACACAGAGAGGTAGAACTAAAACAGGACAGCCAAATCAAAAGTGCCAATTTCGTTTATGACCAGGCCTCAGATTCAGCAGGAGCTCACAGGAGCACAGCTCCTGAACCTTTCTGAGGGTTCCACCTCCTCCTCTCCAACTGCCTTGTCCATTGAATATTAGGTGCAGCTGCATAACAATCCTTGGATTAGGAAAGCAGGCAGCCAGCCAGACACCAGGAGCTTTGCCACACCCACAGCAGCCTTTATTAATCCCCGGAGAAGCCCGCCCCACCCTTTCTCCACTTCTTATGTGATTTTGGGTGATGGGTAGCTTGTTGGCCTTTTGACTGGGGGGGCGGCAGCCCAGGAGAGCCCCAGGCAAGCCCAAGCAGGTCTCACTTGCCCGGGGCTCTCCTTTCTTGCATTGGGTTGCTGTTGACTAGTGAGGGGCAGCATATGCTAATGAGTTATGCTAATGAGCTCCACCACCTATTTTTCTACAAAACGAGCCCTGCTTTTGACCCCTGTATGACTGAGTTACGTGATGTCACAGCAGGATTCATCATGAGGATGCACAAAGGCAAAGCTGGCCATGGTTCAAGACTGCTAGATTTGCCAGCTCTGAGCCAGCAAGGCAAGCCTTATGTCTGGATGATGCACCCATTGGCAAAGCATGCCCACCGCCATCTTGGGAAATTCCTCGAGATTTGGAGGAGGTGCTTAGAAAGAGCAGCATATGGGCAGGGGAAAGAACTCTATGGGATGGGATGCTCTCCAAAGCTGACATTTCTGCCTGGGGAACTGATCTCTGACATCTGGAGAGGAGTCATAATTCAGGGAAAACTCCAGACCCCACTTTAAAGTTGAGAGCCCTACACATTGCTGGGATAAGGCCAGCCTCTCTGAACCTTCCATTGCACAGAGCCAGGGTCATCCAAAACAGTAAAGAGCCACTTTGGTATAGTGGTTAAGTATGAGGACTCTGATCTGGGAGAACTGGGTTTGATTCCCTATTCCTCCACCTGCACCTGCTGATGGAACCATGGGTCAGCCATAACTCTCTCAGAGCTGTTCTCATAAGAGCCATAACTCTCTCAGAGCCATGTTCTCATAAGAGCTCTCTCAGCTCCACATACCTCACATAGGGTTGCCAAGTCCAATTAAAGAAATATCCGGGGACTTTGGGGGTAGAGCCAGGAGCAAGGTTGGAACAAACATAATTGAACTCCACAGGGAATTCTGGCCATCACATTTAAAGGGACCGTGCACCTTTTAAATGCCTTCCTTCCATAGGAAATAATGAAGGATAGGGGCACCTTCTTTTGGGGCTCAAAGAATTGGACCCCCTAATCCAATCTTTCTGAAACTTGGGGTGTATTTTCAGGAGAGGCATTGGATGCTATGCTGAAAATTTGGTGCCTCTACCTCAAAACACAGTCCCCACTCCAGAGCCCCAGATACCCACGGATCAATTCTCCATTATTTACTATGGGAATACGTCTCCATAAGGAATAACAGAGTTCTCAGCAGGCATTTTCCTCCCCTCCCCCCACTTTCTGATGACCCTGAAGTAGGGGGAGGCCCTCCAAACCGGGGGATCCCCTGCCCCCACCTGGGGATTGGCAACCCTAGCCTCACAGGGTGTCTGTTATGGGGTGGGAAAGGAGATTGTAAACTGCTCTGAGACTCCAAGTGAAGGACAGGGTAGAAATCCAATCTCATCCTCTTCTTCTTCTTCTTCTCTTAAAGGTTTTCTTATCTCACAGTTCAAGGATGGGAGGGAGGTGGTGTTTTCGCTTCTGGACGGAGTCCCAGGGTGAGGCTAGCTAGAACAAGGTAAGAAGAAGACGACATTGGATTTATATCCCTCCCTCCACTCCGAATCTCAGAGCAGCTCACAATCTCCTTTATCCTCCTCCCCCACAACAGACACCCTGTGAGTTGGGTGGGGCTGACAGGACTGTCACAGCAGCTACCCTTTCAAGGACAACCTCTGCCAGAGCTATGGCTGACCCAAGGCCATTCCAGCAGGTGCAAGTGGAGGAGTGGGGAATCAAACCCCATTCTCCCAGATAAGAGTTCACGCACTTAACCACTACACCAAACTGGCTCTAAGAACATGAAAGAAACCATGTAAGACCAGACCAATGGCCCATCCAGTCCAACACTCTGTGTCACACAGTGACCAAAACACAGGTGCCATCAGGGCCAGAACTCCAGAAGCCCTCCCACTATTGCCTCCTCAAACACCAAGAATACAAAGCATCACTGCCCCACTGTGCATTGTGACTAATAAGCCACTTTTGGAATTCTGCTCCATATATTTATCTAGTCCCCCCTAGAAGCTATCTATGCTTGTAGCTGCCACCACCTCCTGAGGCAGTGAATTCCACATGTTAATCATTCTTCGGGTGAAGAAGTACATCCTTTTATCTATTCTAAGCCTACTGCTTATTAATTTAATTGAGTGTCCACAAGTTCTTGCATTGTGAGAGAGGGAGTAAAGTACTTCTTTCTCCACCTTCTCTATCCCATGCATAATTTTGTAAACTTTTGTCATGTCACCTCTCAATAGTCATTTCTCCAAGCTAAAGAGCCCTAACCTCTTTAACCTTTATTCATAGGGAAGGTGTTCCATCTGCTTAATCATTTTAGTTGCCCCTTCCTGCACCTTTTCTAATGCTATATCTTTTTTGAGGTGCAGTGATCAGAAGTGTACGCAGTATTCCTAATGAGGCCACACCATCGATTTATACAGGGACATGATACTGGAAGATTTGTTTTCAATCTGCTTCCTAATAACCCACAGCATAGCGTTTACCTTTTTTTTAAAAAAAAAATGCAGTTGCACACTGAGTCAACATCTTCAGTGAGTTTTCTACCATGACTCCAAGATCTGTCTCCTGGACAGTTATTTCCTCATCAATGTATATTTATAGTTAGGAATTTTTTGCTCCAGTGTGCATTACTTTGCACTTGCCCATGTTGAACCTCATTTGCCATGTTGACACCCACTTGCCTGACCTCGACAGATCCCTCTGGAACACCTCACAGTCCTCCTTGGTTTTCACCATCCTGACTAACTTAGTGTTATCCACAAATGTAACCACTTCATTGCTAACTCCCAACTCCATATTATTCATGAACCAGTTAAAAAGCACTGAACCTAAAACTGAGCCACATGGTACCTCACTGCTTACTACCTGCTGCTGTGAAAACTGCCCATTTATACTCACTCTGTTTCTTGTTTGTTAGCCAGTTTTTAAGTGGACTTGTCCTGTCATCCCATGACTGCTGAGTTTACTTAGGAGCCTTTGATGAGGAACCATATTAAAAACTTTCTGGAAGTCTAGGTAAGCAACATTTACTGGGTTACTCTTGTCCACATGTTTGTTCACCCCTCAAAAAGGTTAGTGAGACAAGATTTCCCCTATAGAATCCAAGTTGATTCTTCTTCAATAGCTTTTGTTTATCAATGTGTCTACTAATTCAATCTTTAATAACAGATTCCACCAATTCACCAGGTATCGACATTAGACTGCCTGGCCTGTAATTTCCAGGATCTCCTCTGGAACTCCAGACATAGACTTCTGACCAGCTGGCAGATAGCCATACATGTTGCACTCAGTGCAATATATTGGATAGCCCCAACCCCCTGCCAGCATTCTACCTTCAAATTTGCTTTTTAAAAAATCCCCCCTTAAATAAATTTCCTATTTATGTAGATGTGTTTGTGGAAAGTGTTCTTACCCTTTTAGGGACGTGGAGAGACTAGTGCCCTAGCTTTCTCACCCTGCTGCTGAACTTGAAGATCTGCTAAACTCATCTGTTTAATCCCTTGTTCCAGTCACTTTGTCACTGGAGCCTCTCCTTGGTCATGTGCTAAACTTGCCAGTTTATTCCCTTGTTCTTGATACTTTGTCACTGGAGCTGGGACACCAGCACTGGAGTGGGGCCTGCTACCTTGCAGATCTGAGGTGGTGTGGCAAATGTGTTGAAACTTAGCAGTCTTTGATCTGGTCAGTGCCTGGGATGTTATGCTTTAGGATCCAGGATAGCAGAAAATGAAACAGGAGTCCAGCACCAGCCTTAAAGACCAACAAACTTCCAAGTTATTTCCATGAGTCAGAGCCATTTAATTTACAAAGAAAATTCTGGTGTGGGGCTCTGGAGGGCCACTGGAGGCCAGGTCAAGCCCAGTAGCTCTGCCTGTGCCAAGGATTGCACCCTTTGGTGGCAATGTTAATCAGTGTCAACTCACTAGCTGCTTCCTCCCATAGTGCCACCATTTTGCAGTAAGAGGTAGTGGATGAGCCAATGCCTACTATCGCTGCTGCAGCAGGCAGTCAACTTGGTTGCATTGGGGCCATTTTAGCTCCCTGGTTAGAGCTCACTTCATCAGATATTCAGGAGTGTAAATCCTTCAGGACCAATAGCTTAAAGGTGGGATATTAATAACCACAGGGCTTTTTGGTGATGGTACTCCTCAGTGTTGAGTACCAGTACCTTTTGGAGTCCTGAGGGTGGAATTGGTGGAAATCAATATAACCTCATATATGAGTACTGGTGTTTTTAAAACAAACAAGGAAACCGAGAATGGTAACAATTATCTCCCTGATGACCATTGCAAGTAGGGGCCCGTCTGACAGAGTGCTTCCCCTGTGCCAACCAGATTGACCTGGGGACACCTTTAGGAGTTTGAGATCAGGTAGCGGCTGTCACAACAAAATAGCTGCCCAAGGTGTGACACCAATCACAGAACAGATGTGATGTGGGCTTTGTTCAGTTGCAAAAAACTTCACTGGTTCCCCAAAAATGTTAGGAGGTTTCACTGCTCTTGTGATGGAAGCAGCTGTTTCCAGCCGGTTGCTCCTGCAGCCACAATAAGGATGCCTCCTAGGCTCATTCTGCTCTGATCAAGGAGAGGAAAGCCAGTTTGGGTCTTTGCTTTGAAGAATACAAGTTTTGGGGAAGAAGCAAGTGGAGGCCAAGAAACGCACTGGCATGCTCTAGGTTGACAATGTTGGGGTCCTTGCCCTATGCCAAATAAATGCTCCCTGCATCCAGAAAACTGGTGTGTCAGGAAAAAGGCTAGTGTGAAAGTCTCTTCTCTGACCTTTTTCTATCTAGAGGGAATGTGTGTGGGGCTTTTTTTAAATGAAAGAGCATCCCCCTCCCCCGGCAGAGCTATCTGAAGCAGCACAGCCCACTCTTTCAGGGTTGTTTCTTTCTAAGGAAACAGAACATTCTGTGGTTAGCTACTCTACTCCTGTCCACCGCCTACACTCTCCATAGGACTTGGGAACAGCCAATCTCTGATGGACGTTTTCACAGAATGTTTCACTAATGGGAACATTTTGGCTGTGTTGGTGGCTTCCCAGTGTCTCTGCTCTTTCTCTCCCGGGCAAGACTCATTTGCCGTGGATGGGGGTGGGTGGGGTGGGTTCTGCTCTCGAGAGCGCCTGAAGGATTGGAATCAGATGTTTGGAGTGACTCAAGGCTGCCTCTGCTGAAACGGATTCTGTGGGAGCAGCTATAGAACCCTCTGCCAGCAGAGCTGCGTCTGGGGTGTTTGTTTCACACATTCAGGTAACAAACACAGTGGCAACACAGTCTGTTACAGACCAAAATCACCACCACTGTGTATCCAAACAATAAAGAAATTTATAAATCCAAAATTTGAAAAGTCCCTTCCTATTTTCCAAAGATACGTTATACGCAGTACAAAAATTTCCAAAGGGGGTGAATTCCCCAACGCAAATATCCGGCTTGTGCCGTTTGTGAATGCAAGAAGTCTTAGTTTTGATGTCAAAAGACTGAATTTGCAGAATGGCTCTGCGATCAAGCATCTCTGCGAAACGTGACCCATAAAGTCGACAGGCACATAAGGAGAAGACTGGAGCCTTTGGAGCCGTTACTCTAGGGGATTTGGATTTGCCACAACAATGAGAAGGACTATGAACTTATGCTCCAAATGAAAGTTTCAACGAGGAACTTCCCTGGAAAAATTGTATGGAACATTGGTGAAAGAATTGGTTAGATATTTGTGTTGTGGAATTCACCCCCTTTGGAAATCTTTGTACTGTGTATAAGGTTTCTTTGGAAAATAGGAAGAGACTTTTCAGATTTTGGATTTATACATTCTTTATTGTTTGGATACACAGTGGTGATGATTTTGATCCTTTGGAGTCAGGACAAATGGTGCTCCTTTCAGTGAGCGAAGAGGAATGAGAGCAGTAGGTCTTTGGGCTCCTGGACATCTTTCTCCTTCCCTGGCTAACAGGTCAATTGCTTAATCTCTGCAACACGGGGATTTGGCTACTCCAAGGGGGCCAGCAAGACAGCTTGCTGACACAATGGGGTTTCCTACAACTGTATATAGTTTTGGGTTTGTTGTTCCTCTTTCCTAAGGAAGCCTGTACTTTGATCAAGACAGGGCATGGGTAATTCACCATGCTGAACTGATGTCGTTTTATACCAACAGCGACCCAGAGCAGCTTACAAAATTCAGTTTCAATAACCAATACTTCAAATCTTGGAGAAGTTCTGGATCCATTGGCTGAGCTCACTCAAAAGCCTCAGGGCAACAGCATGTGCCTCTGTCCATGCCCAGGAGAGAATACCTGCAAGAAGAGGAGAGACAAACTACCCATGATGCATTGAACTGCAGCTAGCCAGATGTCCTTTCTTTTCCTGCTAGAGACAGCTCTGCTCATGCCTTAGTTAAATATCTGCAAGCAGAGGAGAGGCAAATTCAGCCTAGATCCTCTTCAGCTGATGCTGCCAGCAAGGTTTTCTTCCACCTTCTTCCGCTTCAATAATCTCCATGTTTTCTTTATGGAATAGCTATGGCAGTGACATTTGTAGCACAGAGGCTTGAAATCTTCCCTGATTTTTCAGTCTGAGCAACTTCTCTTTGCAAATTCTAAGGCAGGGGTGTCGAACATGTGGCCTTGGAGGGCGAATCAGGCTCGCTTTGCAAGGCTCGCTTAATCACACAGCCGCTACAGAGCAAAACCTCTGTTTTCTCCATTGTTTGAGGCTCCTCCCTTGGGGAAGAGGCAAAGCTTGCTTTGCCAGGCTCTCTCAATCGCACAGCAGAGCTATTGAGCCAAGCCTCTCTTCTTATTGGCTGAGGCTCCTCCTCCCCCCCCCCCCCCGGAAGGAAGGAAAGAGCCAGAGCTTCCTTTGCCCAATTCCCTGGATCATATGGGAGAAATACAAAGGAAGCACCTTTAAGACCAATGAGTGCTAATGTTTTAGGCATGTTTTAAGATTTTATTTTTTTTTTAAAAAAAAATCTTTAATTGTGTTTGTCTGTGTCATTTATAAAGTTTATTTCTCTGCTACCTCATTTTAAATAGGTACACACATGACCCAGCCAGACCCAGCCTGGCCCAACAAGGTCTATGTCAGATCTGCCCCTCATAACAAACATGTTCAACACACCTGGTCTAAGGGTTGCTCTTCTGTATTGCTTGTAATTCCTCTCTCCTCCATTTTATGGTTTTTGTCGCCTCCATTTTACCCCCACAACAACCCTACAAAGTAACCCAGGCTGAGACTCTGTGACTGGTCCAGAGTCGCCCAGAGAACTTCCATGGCAGAGGCAATTTGAACCCAGGTCTCTAGTCCAGTGTTGTATCCTCTGACTATTACACAGAAGAACATAAGAGAAGCCATGTTGGATCAGGCCAATGGCCCATCCAGTCCAACACTCTGTGTCACACAGTGGCCATACACACACACACACACACACACACACTGTGGCTAATAGCCACTGATGGACCTCTGCTCCATATTTTTATCTAAACCCCTCTTGAAGCTGGCTATGCTTGTAGCCACCGCCACCTCCTGTGGCAGTGAATTCCACATGTTAATCACCCTTTGGGTGAAAAAGGACTTCCTTCTATCCGTTCTAACCTGACTGCCCAGCAATATAAGAACAACTCTACCAATCTATCCATTGGTCTGGTGGGTCCCCTACTCCACACTCTCTTCATATGACTTTTGAGGGGTGAGCAGCCTTTTTTGGTTTGACTGTGCTTCCAAAATACCCACCCATAGCTATGCTGTGCATAATGTACAATATCTGCTGCTGGAGCCAGGCCATCATTTAGTTAGTTTAATGTTAATTTAATGTTTCTAGTGTAACTGTTTTATTGTTGGTGCACCATTGGTCACCGTATTGTTAGCCGCCCTGAGCCTGCTTCGGCGGGGGAGGGCGGGGTACAAATAAAATTTATTATTATTATTATTATTATTATTATTATTATTATTATTATTATTATTATTATTATTATTATTATTATTATTATTATATTATTATCATATCCCAGGATTCAGAGGCAGGGGGCGGACTGCAAGCTCTGAGGGATCCCACATACTGATAAATGCAACACTGGCGAGTTCTGGGAAGGTGAGCTGAATCCTCCCTGCCTTTCCTCCTCTCACTAGTCTGAGTCACTTCAAGTATCCAAGGTGAGCTGCTAAGAAAGAGCACAGCAGGAGAGAGGTAAGGCTGGCGAGGAGGGAAACTCACCCATCTGCTGCCCTTTCTGCGTAAAAAGTGACTGTCTTCTCCCACTCACCTCTGCAGGCTTTATAGGGCATGAATTACGCAGAAGCACAGCCCTCCTACCCAGTTAAGGGATGATTTGGTGGCTCCCCTTAGACTTGAATTCAAATGCCTATCCTGCCCTTGGCTTTTGGCCCATGTAGCCTACCTCAGAGGGTCATTGTGATGATAAAGGAAGAGAAAGAGAACTGTGAATTCTGACCTAAGCTCCCTAAAAGGTAAGGCTGGGTGACAATTATTATTTTTGGTGACAATGTCCTTAGCTACTGTTTTGAGAAGGGCATGGGGGGGGGGACAATTTGGCCATAAGACATTAAGAGCCTTGCAACTCCTCTCTCCTCATGCCATTTCACATGCAACCAGGAAGACACGAGGAAGGGTGATGTAGTAGTCAGAGTGTCATATGACAATCTAGGAGAGCCAGGTTTAAATGGTCACTCAGTAAGAACATAAGAACATAAGAGAAGCCATGTTAGATCAGGCCAATGGCCCATCCAGTCCAACATTCTGTGTCACACAGCGGCCAAATATATATATATATATACACACACACATACACACTGTGGCTAATAGCCACTGATGCACCTCTGCTCCATATTTTTATCTAACCCCCTCTTGAAGGTGGCCATGCTTGTGGCTGCCACTACTTCCTGTGGCAGTGAATTCCACATGTTAATCACCCTTTGGGTGAAGAAGTACTTCCTTTTATCCGTTTTAACCTGTCTGCTCAGCAATTTCATCGAATGCCCACGAGTTCTTGTATTGTGAGAAAGGGAGAAAAGTACTTCTTTCTCTACTTTCTCCATCCCATGCATAATCTTGTAAACCTCTATCATGTCACCCCTCAGTCGACGTTTCTCCAAACTAAAGAGCCCTAAGCGTTTCAACCTTTCATTTCCTTGGGCCAGTCACGCTCTCTTTGCCTAGCCTACTTTGCAGGGTTGTTGTGAAGACTTAACAGAAGAAAGGAGATCTTCTGTTCCACTGAGATCCGTGGATAAAGGGAGGGATAAAACATGTCTACATGGGTAATAAAAGCAACGTCTGGCCTTGCTCTAAGCAATGAACCGCATGTAAGAAATGCCACAGCTGAGGACTGGAAAGCTGGGGGAGGGAGGGTCATCGTTATTTGATGTCTCCCGTGGAACAAGGACTTCCTAGATGCTATTGCAGAGTAGGAGTTCTTAGAAACATATTATTTTCCCCCAAAACTATTTGTCACAAGGCGACATCAATTGCTTCATGGCAATTAACAAACCAAGTGCACCAAAGTGAACAGGCTTCAGAGTTTGATGCTTGCTCTTCTTCCTCCTCCTCTCCTTCTTCTTCCTCACAGAAATTTCCTCCTACTCAGAAAAAAATGACTAATCTCATTGTGTTTAATCCACAGCAAGCAACCATGAGGGAAATGATGTGGGGAGGGTGGGGCAGTCTGGTGGGGGGTGCTTGTGTGAAGTTTGGATTTGTGAGAAGGGAAGAATGTGTAGGGGAGGGCTTGCCGCTCTTTAGAGCAATGAAGGTGTTTCTTTGAGTCTGTCCCAGCCACACACAGACAGACAGAGCCAGTTAAAAGGGTGGGGGGGGGGAGCAAAGACAATGGTTTGATCAAGGTTTGTAAAATTATGACTAGTGTAACACTGAACCTTGAGATCAACGCTCGTTGGCAGTTAATACTTAATAAAATACTTCTTCACCCATTGCATAATGCACTTATGGAACTCACTGCCAGAAGACATTGGGATGGCTACTATTTTCAAGTGGTTTTTGAAAGAAGAGTGGACAAACATATGAAAACTACATCTACAAAGCATTGTGACAACTGAATGGAACCTCTGCATTCTGAGGGAGTAAAAGTCTCCATGCCCTGACCTTGATCACCCATGTTATTTGTACTTGGATGGGAGACTACTAAGGAAATACAGGGTTGCTATGTGGTGGCAGGCAATGGCAAACCACCAATTCCTGTGTTTTGCCTTGAAAACCCTACAAGATCTCCATAAGTTGGCTGCAGCTTGATGATGCTTTCCACCAACAACAACGGTCTGCATACCAGATGCTGGGGGCAACAGTCTTCAGGCTCACTGCAGATGTAAGAAGATTAGAAGAAGATATTGGATTTATATCCTGCCCTCCACTCTGAAGAGTCTCAGAGCAACTCACAATCTCCTTTACCTTCCTCCCCCACAGCAGACAACCTGTGAGGTGGGTGGGGCTGGAGCAAGCTCTTACAGCAGCTGCCCTTTCAAGGACAACCTCTGCCAGAGCTATGGCTGACCCAAGGTTATGCTAGCAGGTGCAAGTGGAGGAGTGGGGAATCAAACCCAGTTCTCCCAGATAAGAGTCCTCACACTTAACCACTACACCAAACTGGCTCTCCAGTAGGGTGTCCAATCAGGATGCTGAAGGAAGATGAGTTTGGATCTGATGTGGCATAGCAGAGCTCTTTTCACATTCTTATATTCTAGAAGTTCACATATGAGACGTGTTTAAATGCATTATCTACTTGAAGTAAATGGTGTTACATCAGAAGCACTGGTGTGCAAGACTTGGACATTGTTTCCATAAACAAGAAAATCATGCAAATCTGCTTTGTGTCCTGAGAAATCACAAATCATGGGAGAATTTGTTCTTCCAAGAATATCTTTCTTATGTTAACAGAAACATGAACAAGTGAATCTGCCTAAAGTGAAATCAGACCACTGGTCTGTCAAGTTCAGTATTGTCACCTCTGAGTGGCAGTGGCTGTCCACTGTCTGAAGCCAGGGTCTTTAACTACTACCTACTACTACCTACCAGAGAGCCAGTTTGGTGTAGTGGTTAAGTGTGTGGATTCTTATCTGGGAGAACTGGGTTTGATTCCCCACTCCTCCACTTGCACTGCTGAATGCCCTTTGGTCAGCCATAGCTTTTGTAGTAGTTGTCCTTGAAAGGGCAGCTGCTGTAAGAGCTCTCTTAGCCCCACCTACCTCACAGGGTGTCTGTTGTGGGGGGGGGGGGAGATAAAGGAGATTGTAAGCCGCTCTGAGACTCTGAAATTCAGAGTATAGGGTGAAATATAAATCTAATATCCTCTTTTAACTGAAGATTACGGAGCTCTTAATTGAAGATTATGGAGATTGATTAATTGAAGACTATGGAATCGAAATGATCATATCACAAATTGCAGCCCCTCACATAACCTGTAGGAACAGATAATTGTCCGAATGGACAAGTGAAGCAGCTCAAATATTGTCAGAACTTACTTTCTGATTGTACTAGAGGGGAAAATGAGTATGAATTTAAGTGACCCTTTTGCACAACTAAAATCATACCCCGCCTTTTAGCATTAATGTAAAAAATTACATCACATTGTCTATAAAGCTTATATTCTGAATAAAAATTGGTTGGTCTTAAAGGTGCCACTTGATTCCTGCTTTGTTTTAATAGAAGGCAGCAGAGCTCTCTAATAGGGGATGAGCCAAGGGAACAAGGGGCAGCAGAGTGAGAATGAACTCTTGAAACCTGTGTTGCTGTCCAGGGTTCTGAAACTGACCCTACAGCCAAATCAGCATTCTAGAATCTAGGGTTCCTTCCGGTACTGTTGAGTTTCTGTGAGCATTTGTTTCCCAGGGAATAAAAAAGTCCCCTTTCATTTCATTCATTAGGGAAAATACAATACATACATAGATAAAAACTCTTTTATTCCTTTGTTTGCCTACGTCCCTGCTCCTCCTCCTTTTTCCCTCCACACTAAGTGGCATGAATCCAACCATCCATGAACTTCACAGGACACAGCTTTCCCACTTCCCCCTGATGCTGCAGCGCACTCAGACCCTTGAAATTTTGCTGTCAGCTCTCAGTGGACTCTCAGGAAGAAGAGCAGGAGAGGGAAACTGGTGGCAATAATCGCCCTTTCTTTCCATGACTCTTCCCATGACTCTCCAGAACAGTGTGGTTGGATCCATGGCATGGTGTTCATTCATGTATTTGCTTCCTTTATACATATATCCCTCCTTTCTCCCCAATGGGGACCCAAAAGAACTTACATCATTCTCCTCTCCTTTGTTTTATCTTTACAAGAACCCATGAGGTAAGT
This sequence comes from Heteronotia binoei, assembly GCF_032191835.1. Taxonomy (NCBI): domain Eukaryota; kingdom Metazoa; phylum Chordata; class Lepidosauria; order Squamata; family Gekkonidae; genus Heteronotia; species Heteronotia binoei. The sequence goes on from NC_083241.1 coordinate 16,725,984, forward strand.
TAGGCTGGAAGAGAGTGACTGGCCAAAGGTCACCCAGCAAACATGGCAGAAGGGGGGATTCAAACCTGGGTCTCCCAGGTCCTAGTATGACATTTTAACCTCTACACCAGGGGTGGCCAATGGTAGCTCTCCAGATGTTTTTTGCCTACAACTCCCATCAGCCTCAGCCATTGACCAAGCTGACTGGGGCTGATGGGAGTTGTAGGCAAAAAACATCTGGAGAGCTACCATTGGCCACCCCTGCTCTACATCGTGCTGGTTGCAGACTGGGGCTGCTGTTTGCATCAGCTGCTGCAAACCACAAGAGTACCTTAACCATTGTGTCTGAGGCACCGTCCCGGCTTGCACCCTTCAGACTGTGGGGTATGATAAGTGACTCACATAATGTCAAGCACATACTAGAGATTACCCTTCAGAGAGTGCCCCATACTCATATCACAAATTCTGAGGCACCAGGGGAGGGGGAGGAGCAAGAAGAAGAACTCGATGTCTTGCCCTGTGTTCGCTGGCTGGCCCTCTGCCTGCCTGGGCAGTCACAACCTAAGAAGAAGAAGAAGAAGATATTGGATTTATATCCCGCCCTCCACTCCGAAGAGTCTCAGAGCGGCTCACAATCTCCTTTACCTTCCTCCCCCACAACAGACACCCTGTGAGGTGGGTGGGGCTGGAGAGGGCTTTCACAGCAGCTGTCCTTTCAAGGACAACTTCTGCCAGAGCTATGGCTGACCCAAGGCCATTCCAGCAGGTGCAAGTGGAGGAGTGGGGAATCAAATCCGGTTCTCCCAGATAAGAGTCCGCACACTTAACCACTACACCAAACTAGCACAGCAACACCTTCTGCCCACAGAACAGTGAAGTGTGAGGAAGAGGAGAAGGCAGAGGAAGTGAAAAGGGGGAGGTCCTCCTTTTGCAGGAGTTGGGTGGATCATGCAGGCTGGATCACTGCCTGGTATCCCCCAAGGTTTAGCTTAAAGAAAGGAGATTTTTTTTTAAAAAAAGCATATATCCTTATGAATGGAAAATCAGAAGATGGGTTGGTATGAGGAACAGGACTAAACCCTGGGGAATACCAAGCAGTGATCCAGCCTGCATGATCCACCCAACTCCTGCCAAAAGAAGGAAATCAAGGGACACCTGCCAAAGAGCCTCAGGCCAGGGCCATCCACACCATGCTTTCTGACACCTATAAAAGCTTCCATCTCAGGTTTGCTCACTGAGCAGTGCAGCCAGGAGTCTCTGCTGTTGAACACACAAATGCACAAAGATGTCTTTCACTGAATCAGACCCTTGGTCCACCAAGACCAAGCTTGTCTGCTCAGACTGGTAGCAGCTCTCCAGAATCTCAGCCTTTTGCATCACCTTGTCCCGGATCCCTTTTACCTGGAGATGGTGGGGATTCAACCTGGGACCTTCTGCCTGCCAAGCAGATGCTCTCCCTCTGAGCCATGGCCTGTCTCCAGTCGACCTTGTTTATCTCCACCGTATTGTGTGTCACCTTGCTATCTAGCATGAGCTAAGACTGACACATTGGCCTAGGAGGCCAAAAAACCCCTACAGCCTCCCTCAGAAAGAGGTGGACTTGGAATTCGCTTGTCTCAGTTCTCTTTCCACCTCTGCTAGTGACTCACTGTGCCCCGCATTTGGAGATCTGGTTTCTCCATCTGTCAAGCAATACGCGGCAACCTTTGCAGGGGTGCTGTGAATTGCAATTAATTCATGCCACTGAAAGCTCTTTAGAAAGTGATCTTGGGGAGGGGGGGGGGAGCATGGGAGTATAATGTGATGATTCACCAGTAGCTGGCAAGATAGGTGGGTGTGTGGGAATCTGAAGAGGGAGCGGGGGGGGGGGGTGTCAGGTGACTGACAGCCAGTCGTCTGCACGGCTGAGAAGATCCCGGTGCCTCACAGAAAGACGGAAGCCTTTCCCAGGTGGAGACTGCACAGCATCAACTGCAAGGCACACATTAACTCCCTAGCAATGAATAATGAATCCCATATCCCACTGAGACGCTTAACTCACCTCTGTGGAGTTATTAGCAGAGTGCTGTCCTTGCTTCCGTACAGCAGGAGGGCCCAGGTCCCTGGCTTGACTGAAGCCGAGATGAAGAATGTCTTGTTCCATGAGAGGAAAGCCATGCGTGTAACTAGGGGCAACCCTCATGCAATTCAAAGCTCTGCTGAAGAATGACAGCTGCTTCAGTCTTCTCTTTTACCACAGTGCCCTGCTCTTGCTGCAAAACACTCCTCACTAGTCAACTTTTACCATTATATTTTAAAAGGAAATTCATTAAGCTATTTAAGACAGCGCGCCTTGGATCATTTCAAGCCAAAGACTGTGTGTGTTAAGTGCCATCCAGTCGCTTCTGACTCACAGTGACCTTATGAATTAATGACCTCCAAAATGTGCTCTCATTAACGGCCTTGCTCGGGTCTTGCAAACTGAAGGCTCTGGCTTCCCTTTTCGAAGCAATCCATCTCAAGTTGGGTCTTCTCCTTTTCCTACTGCCTTCAACTTTTCCTTTTATTGTCTTTTCCAAGGAGTTGTGCCTTTGCATGACACGTGGCAGGAACAAGTCCCTGACAATGCTCCATATCATGGTCACTGTTCTTTGACTGCTGTTTATATTGCTGATGTTTTTGCCCTGGTATTATTATTATCCTTGCTTATTAACAAGTTCAAAGTAAATGTAGCATATTCCGAGCTCCGTATAATACTAACCCCATTGCGTAGACTTGTTTTTAGTTATTAATGATCACTAGGTGTCTTTTTGAGTATTCATTATTTTGTGAGATGCTCCAGGCTCACAGGTGGAAAGATGCCATGGGAAGCAAAGCTAATCTGGTTTTATCAAAGATTTCAGGTTTTCACGGCTGGTAACATCATTAGGGTTTGTAGACTCTTTCGGGATCAAGTGCCGTGTTCTACTGGAGAAAGTTTTCCTTCCAGACGTTTCGTTCTCAGCTGCGGAGAACATCCTCACTGGCGTTGCAGCCGGAGCAGGCGCTCAGACCTTCTTGGCTGCTGTGCATTGTGTGATCTGGTTTTCCTGGGCAACACTGAGAGGTACCAACCAAAGAGGAGATTTGACCTTGAGTGCTGAGGCCTGAGAAAGAACTGTGTGTTATTTCAAAAAACTTTCAAAAGACTTTTAACAGGTGCAGGAAAGTGAATCATAATAGCTGATAACTTCCTCTATAATAACTTCCTCTTCCCCTTCCTCTATAATAGTTGATAATTATTTATTGTACTCCAGTCTGGCAAGACTTGGACTAGTGACCACTTGCCATGTAATGTATATTTTTAAGTATCATCGTTAAAACTTCTTTTGATCCCACTCAAGATGTTGCGTGATTAAACCTGAGTAATACCTTACATACGATAGCCTCAGTTTAGGCATTTTAACTTTTTGGGAGATTTCAAGATGGGTTTGATCTAGAACCCACTTATTTGTCTTTTTTGTGGTATCTGTAAAACTCTCCTCCAACACCACATTTCAGATTGTGCCATTTCCTCCCTGAAATCTTTCTTCGTTGTCCAACATTCACATCCATACATGGTATAGATAACGGATACTGTATTGTCTTGATCTTGGTTTCCAGGTAAGCAAACAATCCTCATTTTGTTTCTGTAAATGTCAAAGTAGGGGAGGGAAAAATGAAGAAGATATTGGATTTATATCCCGCTCTCCGCTCTGAATCTCAGAGTCTCAGAGCGGCTCACAATCTCCTTTATCTCCCTCCCCCACAACAGACACCCTGTGAGGTGGGTGGAGCTGAGAGGATTCTCACAGCAGCTGCCCTTTCAGGGACAATTTCTGCCACAGCTATGGCTGACCCAAGGCCATTCCAGCAGGTGCAAGTGGAGGAGTGGGGAATAAAACCTGATTCTCCCAGATAAGAGTCCGCACACTTTACCAGTACACCAAACTAGCTACACCAAAATGAGTTGCTTCTCACCTACCTACCTAGCCAGCTAGCTATCATATAGCTATCTAGCTATCTCTATCTATCCATCCATCCTGCAGGAAATGTTTTGATTGTGGCTGTCACTGTTACAGATTCATTTACAATATGAGGTTCTAAGGTTCTATGCATTTGAATAATCTTTTAAAAATGTTATTTGATCCATTGATCTATCCCCTTCCTTCCATTGCATTCAAGGCAGCTGAGAATTCAGAACAAATGCTGGAAATACATGAGCAATTTGAATGCACAATGTAGGTTATTATATGTTTAACTCCCCAATCCTTCAACCATCGTTGCAATTTCAAACCTCCTATAAAAATGCCACCCAATTAAAAATGATGGATTTTTTTAAAAAACAGGCCTTTTACATATTCAATCACCTTTCATACCTCTATACATGCATCAAAGTATAATCAAATAAGGTCAAAACAAAGGGGGAGGGAAGAGAAGGAATACCAGGAGATAGAGAGGCTGGAAGAGAGAGGGAAAGAAAGAACCATAGAGGAGTCTGAGAATAAGACTTGTAGCACTGCATACAATCCTTCCAAATTTCTCTGTATTCCTATACAAGAATATTGATCATAAGATTAAGCTTGGAGCTAATTCATTTGGCAGGCTGGCTCTCAAATTTCTAAAACTGGGGAGGAGTGTTGACAGGGCAATGGAAACCCCAGAATGGATATCTCTGACACTTTAAAAAAGAAATCTCAGCTACAATGGTGTAGACAGCCAGTGTGGTTTAGTCTAGTGCTCAGCTAGGATCCAGAAGGCCTATTCCCCCTGTGCCATGGAAACCAAAGGGTGACCTTAGCCTACTCACTCTCTCTCAGGCTACATCCACAGGTGTGCTGCTGCATTCTGCTTTTGTCCTGCTCCCCCCCCCCACACACACACACAATTGGGACCCAAAATGGCTTACAATGTCATCTCACCTGCTCACAACCCTGGGTCCCATTTAGAGGTGAAAGCAGGACAAATGCAGAATGCGGCAGCACATCTGCTGACAGTGATGCCTGCTGACAGCTGGTGTTGTGCCAACTGCACTGGCTGCCGCTCAAATACTGGATCTGGCTCAGTTATGGTTTTGACCTTTAAAGCCCTGCATGACCTGGGGCCATTATACCTGTGGCATTGCCTCTCCCTATATCAGCCCTGAAGAGCTCTTCTGACCAACATCTTCTCATCATCCGTGGCCCACAACCTCGACCAGGGAAAGGGCTTTTTCAGCCCTCACCCCAATCTGGTGGAACATGCTTCCACTTGCGATCAGGGCCCTCTTCTGCAGGGCCTGTAAAATTGAGCTGTTCCACCAAGCTTTTGATTGAAGTGACAGACGTCCAAATTATTTCAGCCTTCCCTTTCTATAGCCCCTTCCCAGTGCCTTGCTATCTTTTAATACTGTTTTGGACACTGGGGTGGGGCAGAGTATAAACTGAGTAAACAGAGGCTAGATGGCCATCTGGCAGCAATGCGGATCCTGTGAATTTAGGGGGAGGTATTTGAGTCCCCAGCTTGCGGGGGGGTAAAGTGTAGATGACTGGGGAAGGAAATGACAAACCACCCCATAAAAAGTCTACCATGAAAACATTGTGGTGCGACATCACCCCAGAGTCAGAAACTACTGGTGCTTGCACAGGGGACTACCTTTACCTTTTCATTTGTGAATTTCCTGCATTGTGCACAGGGTTGGACTAGATGATCCTGGAGGTCCCTTCCAACTCTTTGATTCTATAAATAAAATGAAATGAAAATAAATAAATAAATAATTTTTGGGACATAGTATGGGGGAAAGGCGATTTAACCCTCAGTTATTAGTCCGTAGAGGCAGGGGGAAAGAAGATGGTCTCTTTTCTTTTTCCTCTTACAGGGCTGATACCAGACAAGGGAAATGATTATCAAAACTATGTGGGGAAGGGCTTAGGCCCTTTTTCTCCCTGCATCCCAGTCAACATCAGAGCCCTGTGTTGATTAGGAAAATCTATTTTCAGACATTCCAGCATCTCATGTAGTTGGGGGCTAAGTAACATTCTAGTCCTCATCATCGCAGAGAACAGTTTGGCAGATTGATTTCTCAGATCTCTTCCTTCCTGTCATCTCTGTTAATACAATTGGTAGAGGAGGCCGTGTGCAATCTGCCCTTTGAAAAGATCAAACTCCTGTGACATGAAAGCTGAACTCTGCTACCTGCAATTATGCAAAGAATCCAATTTGCATACACCCTATTACAAATTTGCTGACAGGTTTAGCAGTAGCTTTTCTTCTTTGTACGTTGCATTAAAAAAAAAAGCAGCAACAGCAGCAGCTTGGGGCCCTTTGGGAACTTTTAAGTTAAGAAGAATGAGAAAGATGTGGGGATAAAATAATTACAGTAATTACAAACGTGCATGATTCATTCAGAATTCCTTGCTAGCTGTGGCTGACAATTGACCAGGGGAAATACAACTTGACCTGATTCTTTTTCTCTATCAAAGTTAGATTTTTTAAAAAATAATGTTGTTGTCAAGTCACAGGCAATTTATAGCAAGCCCATAGAGTTGCCAAGGCAAGAGAAGTTGAGGGGTGGGTTGTCATTGCCTGCCTCTGCACAGCAACCCACCTGTGCTTTGGTGGTCTCCCATCCATGTACTGAACCGTGCTTCATTTCTGAGACATAATCAGATCAGATCAGGCTAGTCTGGGCTACATGGAAATTAAGGGTGAGCAAATATCTGATTCATCTGTTAGATACAGATGGGCAGCTGTGTTGATCTGAAGCGACAGGATAAAGATAGAGTCCAATGGCACCTTTAAGACCGACAAAGTTTATTCAAGGCACACTAGAAACAGGACCCTTTTTGGTAGCAGGAACTCCTTTGCATATTAGGCCACACGCTCCTGATGTAGCCGATCCTCCAAGAGCTTACAGGGCTCTTAGTACAGGGCCTATTGGAAGCTCCAGGAGGATTGTCTACATCAGGGAGGTGTGGCCTAATACGCAAAGGAGTTACACTACAAAAAAAGCCCTTAGAAGTGTGCATGCACATGAAAGCTTATACACTGAATAAAATTATGTTGGTCTTAAAAGTGCCACTGCACTCTATGAAATGTGCCTGCACATGAAAGCACATACCTTGAATGAAACTTCGTTAGTCTTAAAGGTGCCGCTGGACTCTTAACTTTATTCTATTCATTTGTAAGTCTGGAATCTCTGTGTGCTGCATTCCTCTGTTCCTTCATTCTAGTTTAACAAGGAGAATTTCTAAACATGTGTCAAGTCACTCTCTCAGAACCTTACCCTACCTCATGGGGTTATTTTTGATGACAAAATGACAGATGCAGAAACTGAGGTCCTTGAAGGGAGGGTGGGATATAAATGCACTAAATAATGAAAACTATGTTAATTCAGACTTTGAAAAAAAATACCTGCAGAAATGGGTTCAAAAGCTGGTGGTTTTGGCTGGTGATGAGCAAGGAGCACTTGGGTTCTCAGGTCCCAGCACCTGGCTCTTGGAAGTCTGATTCAGCAACCGCACAGCCTTCTGAGATTCATGAACACATGAAGCTGCCTTCTGCTGAGTTAGACTGCTGGCCTGTTAAGGTCAGTACTGTCTACTCAGACCAGCAGCGGCTCGCCAGGGTCTCTTGCATCACCTGCTATCCAGATCATTTTAACTGGAGATGCCAGACCACTGAACCTGGCACTTTCTGCATGCCCTCCAAGCCATTGCCCTTCCTTAAAAGAAGCTGCCTTCTGCTCAGCCAGACCATTGGTCTATCAAAGTCAGTCTTCTCTATTTAGACCAGGCCAAGGCCTTTCACATCACCTGTTACCTGAGATTGGTCACCAAGGGAGCCAGGGACTGAATCGAGGATATTCTGCATGTAAAGCATTATGCCACAGCCCTACTCTAGCTTATCTTCACATGCAGGAAGCCCATAATTTTGCTTTTTTTTATCCTGGAAAGTAGAGATGCTACTCCCAAATGCGAAGCTCATCCAGCCTCACGCCTTCCCTTCTCTAAATCTGGCCGTAGGAAAGGCTCCCAAGGGGGAGAAACTCCTCTTCCTAGCTGCAGGCAGGGTGCAGTTGTTGGCATCCCCATTCTTTGCAAGGACAGAGGGGGGTGGGGTTGACGGGGACCACTCCAAGCCGAGCGTCTGCTCTGGCTTGCATTAGCTGGCTTTATGGCTCGCTCTTTAGCCCATTATGCAGTGTGCCTGGAGCTGTGGTTTGCGATGCGGTGAGCCTGAGTCCGCAGGGAGTCAGAGACGGCGGCAAATGTACTGTGTGTTAGTTGGCTCTTTAGACCGTTTAAAAGTGGCTGTTCTTTTTTTTTTTTAAAGCCAGTTGAAACAAGCCAACATGGCAGAGAAACAAAAGGATGTTTAACCGAAGTGCATAAAACATGAACTCCGCTGGTGCCCCAACAAGCACAGCAGGGCCCTCTCCCCTAATCGCAGGGCAAGAAGACCCCCACCTCCATCACACACAGATCTGCATGGCCAATTAGCTAGCCAGGTCACAAGATGAAACTGGCAATTTGCTGCCATGAGAATGCATTGTGGTGCAATGGTCAGACTTAGGGCTTTTTAATAGCAGGAACTCCTTTGCATGTTAGGCCACACACCCTGATGTAGCCAATCCTCCTGGAGCTTACAGTAGGCCCTGTACGAAGAGCCCTGTAAGCTCCAGGAGGATTGGCTACATCAGGGAGGTGTGGCCTAATATACAAAGGAGTTCGTGCTACCAAAAAAGCCCTGGTCAGAGTGCAAGACAAGGATTGGTGAGGTGCAGGTTCGAATCCCAAATCTGCTGCAGATGTTTATTGGGGAATTTTGGGCTTGTCACACACACTCAGCCTAATCTATGGTGTAGTGGTCAGAGGGTCAGATTGAGATCTGGGAAGCTCTGGCTCAAATCTTGCTGGGGGGCCCAGTCACACACCCTCTACCTAGCCCACCTCACAGGGTTGCTGAAAGGATGAAGTGAAGGAGTGGAGAATGACATAAGAGGCCTTGTGTCCTCCTTGTGGAGAAAGGCATAGATGAAGTAAAGCAATAAATTTATATGGCCCATAGCTGCATTCAGGTCCATTAAAAAAGTAGCTTGATTGGAATCCAGAACCTAGGGATTTGGTTGGAATCTGTTGTATTGTTGCCCCTAGCAAACAGGCGTTGGCTAAAGATGCATTTTTAAACCTCTGAATCAACAGAACAATGGTGAGCCTGTTACGACCTATGAAGTTTGTGCAACTGGGAATGTTGATGCGGATGGTTTGGTAGGGTTGCCAAGTCCAATTCAAGAAATATTTGGGGACTTTGGGGGTGGAGCCAGGAGACATTGGGGGCGGAGCCAGGAACAAGGGTGTGACAAGCATAACTGAACTCCAAGAGAGTTCTGGCCATCACATTTAAAGGGACAGCACACCTTTTTAAATGTCTTCCTTCCATAGGAAATAATGAAGGATAGGGGCACCTTCTTTTGGGGCTCATAGAATTGGACCCCCTGGTCCAATCATTTTGAAACTTGGGGAGTACTCAATCAGAATAGTTTGAAACAAATACATTATTCTTGGCAAAATATTCATCTTAATTGCAGCTATTCTGCCAAACAATGACAAATTAAGTTTATTCCATTTTACCATATCTTCATCCATTTTACGCCATAGTTTCTCATAATTGTTTTAAAACAAGTCAATATTCTTCATTGTTATCACCTCACCCAAATATTTTACCTTAGAGGTAACTTCACATCCCGTTATCTTCTGCAGTTCCTTTTGTTTGCTTACTTGCATATTTTTACATAGAAGTTTTGATTTTTCTTTATTAATACTCAGTCCCGCCAATTCCCCATATTCCTCTATTTTAGCTAACAACAAAGGTGTGACGTATAGGATTTTCATTTATAAACATTATATCATCTGCAAATGCTCTATATTTGTAAATAAATCCTTTTACTTTTAATCCTTCTATTTCTTTATCTTCTTGGATTTGCATCAGTAAGATTTCAAGAGTCATTATAAACAACTGTGGGGAAAGCGGACAGCCTTGTCTTGTACCTTTGCTAATTATCATGTCTTCTGTAAGATCTGCATTTATACATAACCTTACATGTTGTTCAGTATATATTGCTTTTATCATCCTTATAAAGTTTTCCCCCAACTCCATTTTCTCCATTACTGCAAACATAAAGTCCCAATTTAAATTATCAAATGCTTTCTCTGCATCCGCAAAGAATAATGCTACTTCCTTTTCTGGGTGTCTTTCATAATATTCTACAATATTTTCAACAGTTCCAATATTGTCTCTTATTTGCCTTTTGGGAAGAAACCCCGCTTGATCTTCCTTTATAGAATTTTTCAAATGTTGTTTATGCCGTTCTGCCAAGATTCTTGTATATATTTAATAGTCATTATTTAATAGTGAGATTGGTCTATAATTTTTTACATTCGTGACATCTCTATCTTCCTTTGGAATCAATGAAATAACAGCTTCCTTCCATGTATTTGGTATTTTCCCTTTTATTCTTATCATATTCATCAATTTCTGAAGTTTCGGAATTAACTCCTCTTTGAAGGTTTGAAGGCCCAGGTGCTTTTCCATTTTCCATTGCATTAATTGCTGCTTCAATTTCTATTTTTTCAATTGGACCATTCAAGACTTTTCCCATATTTTCTGTTAAGGGTGCTATTTTAATCTTTTTTAAATACTCTTCCATCTTTTCTTTCTTTATTTTAACACCCTTAAATAATTCGGCATAATACTTAAAGAATTCTCTTTTTATTCCTTCTTGATCTACCACCTCTCTTCCTTCCACCACAATTTTATTAATAATTTTACTTTCTCTCTTTTTCTTCAATTGCCAGGCCAAGTATTTTCCATGTTTATTTGCTCCCTCAAAAGATTTCTGCTGCAACCTTTTCAGATTCCATTCCAGTTCTTTATTTAACAAATGTCTCATTTGTGTTTGTAATATTGTAATCTCCCTCATAATTTTCTTTTCCCCCGGCCTTTTTCTCAGTTCCCCTTCTTTTTTTTCTTTTTTTCATTTTGAATGTCCAGCATCTGTTTTTCTTTTGCCCTCTTGTCTTTATTATTCAATGTAATCAATATTCCTCTCATTACTGCTTAATAAGCATCCCACACCATCTGAAATTCTATATCTTCCTTATTGTTTATTTGGCAGAAAGCTTTAGTTTCATTTTCTAGAGATGTCACTATTTCTTTATTCTGTAGTAAATCTTAATTCAATCTCCATCTTCTCAACTTTTTAGACAATTTTGTAATCCACATTATTGGGTTATGAGCAGCCCCTATTTTAGGTAAAATCTCTATTTTCTTTGTTATGAAGCCTAAATCTTTAGTACCCCACAACATGTCAATTCTGGAAAAAGTTTTATGTCTTGCTGAAAAAAAGGTATAGTCCCGCACTTCAGGATTAAATTTCCTCCATATATCCTCCAAGTTTTCTTGTTAGACCAATTCAAAAAAAGACTTTGGCAATTTTCCTTCCTTATCATTTTTTCCCCCAGACCTATCCAGTGTGTTCTTAATTGTTCCATTAAAGTCCCCCATTATCAAAACTTGATCATATGTCACTTCATCAAATTGTTGCATAATGTCTTTTTAAAAAGCATCCTTTGCTCCATTTGGTGCATACAATCCCAGTAACAACTTTTTTTTTGCATTTAATATTATTTCTACCACTACAAATTTTCCATCTTTATCTTTAAACACTAGTTTCGGCTCCAATTCTTGTTTAATAAAAAAATCACTCCCCTTTTCTTCTGTTCAGCCAGTGAATGAAATTCTAGTACCAATTGTTTATTCCATAAAAATCTGTAATCCTTTTGTTTGATATGTACTTCTTGTAAACAGACTATGTTACAATTTTGCTTTTTAATCCAATGAAACGTTGCCTTTCTTTTTTGTGGTGAATTTAGTCCATTTACATTCCAAGATAAAAATTTGTAATCCATCATGGTGCAAATTCTTTATGTCCTTCATAAAATCCACGCAGTTCCTGTGTGCTTGTAATTGTAATCCTTTTTCCTTGTAGCTCAAAGCTCAAACCTTCAGGTATTATCCATCTATACCTCATTTTATTGTCCCGTAATTTTTCTGTCAATTTCTTATATGCTCTTCTGTCATTTATCACTTGTCTTGGCAACTCCTTCATAATTCTTACTCTGCTGCCTCCCACTATCAGTGTCTTTTCAAAGTTTTTATTCATGATTTTTCCCACCATTTCTTTTGTCAAGTATCTTATAACCACATCTCTTGGTAGATTATTTTTTTTGGCATATAGTGAGTTCACTCTATACATATAGTCATTCATGTTTCTAGTCCCTTCAGGATCTTCCTCCAAAAATTCTGCAATTATTTTTATTATATATTCTTTCAAATCAGTTTCTACATCCTCAGGTACTCCTCTCAGATGTATCTGGGTCTCCATCAATTTGCAGTCATGAATTGCTACTTTTTCTTGTATTTTTAACAAGGTGGAATCATGTACTTTCACTCTCCCTTCCACCTCTTGCACTTTTTTTGATGTCACCAGGCTCATTTCTGAGATCCTCTATATCTTTTTTTAGCTCTTTAATATTTTTTCTAATTTCTTTTTTGGAAGCAGTTATCATCTCCCTCATCCCTTTCATTATCCTGGCTTCCATTGCATAACCACAGGGTTATGGGCCCAGCACGCTTCCGCTGCGCGGAGGAGCACCGTGAGAGTTGAGCTGACCAAGAGTTCGGAAGGAGCCGGAGGCGAGGAACACCGGTTGAAGGACAAAGAAGCACCAGCTATCTCATTTTGAGAGCCAGAGGGAGGACGGCAGCCAGCTGTGTGGAGGAGTCTGCAGATGATGAAAATGCAACTCATCTCCGGAGTCCCCTCAAAGCTTCAAAGGAGCCCCCCCTCCCCGGGACTCCCTTTTAGCCAAGGTAAATCTCTTCAAAGTTTCCTGTGCATATCTTGGACTGATCTCTGACTGAGAAAAGTAGGCAGTAGGCATTAGATTGCCTTCCACTACCCCGAACAGAAGTTCCAGTCTGTTCCCCTTCTGAGAAGCAGTTCAGCTCAGCATTTTCCAACCTCGGAAGACAGTAAACAATTTAATAAATAGCAAAGGAAAATTTCAGAGTTTGTGTGGGCTGGGAAGAAACCATGGATCAAAATGAAAATCTTAACAGATGCAAAAGAGAGAGGAGGATTCCAATTACCAGATTTAAAATTATATCATGAAGTAGTTTGTCTAGTGTGGATAAAAGAATGAGTGAAGCTGTTAAACAAAAAACTTTTAGCATTGGAAGGTCATGGAAATAAATTTGGCTGGCACGCTTATATGTACTATGGGGGAAAAAAGATGGATGGTTTTTTCTCTCACCACTATATAAGAAATAATTTGCTAAGTACTTGGATGAAATATAAGAAGTATGGGGATGAGAGAAAACCGTTATGGATAGTGCCAGCAGAAGTAATAAAAATAACAGCTGAGACGGGTGAAGAAAAGTGATTGTCATACAATCAACTATTAAAAATACAAAGTGGCAAAATAGAATTGAAAACTGCTGAAGAGTTGAATAATAAATATGATTGGTTCCAAATGCAACAAATAAAGAGCTTGGTGGAAAATGATATTAAAACTGAAGGAATAAGAAGAGAGCAAACAGAAATGGAAAAAGTTTTGCTTGGAGACAATGAAAAATTAATCTCAAAATTATATAAATTACTTTTAAAATGGTCTATGGAAGATGAAGTAGTGAAATCTCAAATGATTAAGTGGGCAATTAATGTAAATAAAGAAATACAGATGGAAACTTGGGAATATTTGTGGAAGAATTCTATAAAGCTTTCGATATGTCATAGTATTAAAGAGAACTGTTTTAAAATGATGTACAGATGGTATATGACTCGTAAAAAGTTGGCAAAGATGAACAATAAGATGCCAGATAGATGTTGGAAATGTAAAAAACATGAAGGTTCTTTCTACCATATGTGGTGGACTTGTGAAAGAGCAAAAAAGTATTGGCAGATGATTCAACAAGAAATTTCTAGGATCTTGGGATACAAATTTAAGAAAGTTGCAGAGACTTTTCTGTTGGGATTACAAATGGAAAAAATTCCAAAAGAAGATAGAACTATAATCTGGTACTTGCTTTCAGCTGCTAGGACACTGTATGCCCAGTTGTGGAAGCAAGAAAAAATACCAGAAAAATGGGATTGGATTGTAAAAGTTATGACATGGAGTGAAATGGACAAATTAACAAGAATTTGAAGAGACTATGACTTAGAAGTTTTTAAGATGGAGTGGGAAAAGTTTAGAAGATATGTAGAAAAAGAGTGGAAAATAAAAGGACATTGGACAATTTTTGATAATGATTAAGTCTTAGAAGGAAGAAGAATATTAATCTTTTTTTATTAGTTGGGGTACCTTTAAATGTTAGTATTTTAAGTAAATAACACCGGTGGGGGTCAAGTAACGGGGGGAAGTATGGTTAGAAAGTAATATATGGGATAGATAAAAAGAAGTTATTAACGATGCAAGAAATAGATATTGTTACCATATGTTACTAAATAAAATTGTTTTAAAACTGAAACTTGGGGAGTACTTTGGGGAGAGGCACTAGATACTATACTGAAAATTTGGTGCCTCTACCTCAAAAAACAGCTTCCGCAGAGCTCCCAAAACCTCCAGATCAATTCCCCATTATACCCTATGAGAATCGATCTCCATATAGGGAATAATGAAGTGCTCAGCAGACGTTTCCCTCACCTTTCCCTCCCCCCCACCCCATTTCTGGTGACTCTGAAGAGGGATTGGCCTCTCTACTCACGAGTTGCTGCCAACTTCTTCAAAGTAACACAGCACCCAAGAGGAAGCCTTTCAATCAGAGACTGAAGCCTCCAGAGGTGCAAAGGCACATGGTCCTCTGGGGGTGGGGCTTCCCCCCACCGGCCAGCTGATTGGGGGCGGGAAGGAGTCTGGGAAAGTGGAAGAACCCCCGCTGGGACCTGGAGATTGGCAAGCCTATGGTTTGGTGATATGGTGGAATTATTTGCCACCTGCTCAGGAAACTGTTCCTTATTTAGTCTTAAAAAAGGAGTGTTCCTTTTCCAGAAGAGACACATTGTAACGGCAAAAAGCAATTTTAATTGAATCCATGACAAGGAATGTATACTGCTATTGAGTACCAATGTGCACAAGACATTATATTCTTACGGTCTCACAATCTGTTTCTTGTTTCAAGAACTCTGTGTGGCAGCCCCAGTGAGATGTGCCTCATGACATGATGATTTCTAAAACTTTTTCCTTCTCCTAGACAAAGCTCTTCAACTAAAGTTACAAAGGTTACCTGCATCTTCTAAAGCAACAACCCCCCCCCCCCCCGCAAATTTGGTGCCTGTCAACAGGCTAATAGAGGTTTATAAGATTATGCATGGGATGGAAAAAGTAGAGAAAGAAGTCCTTTTCTCCGTTTCTCACAATACAAGAACTCGTGGGCATTCAATGAAATTGCTGAGCAGTCGGGTTAAAATGGATAAAGGAAGTACTTCTTCACCCAAAGGGTGATTAACATGTGGAATTCACTGCCACAGGAGGTGGTGGCAGCTACAAGCATAGCCAGCTTCAAGAGGGGATTGGATAAAAATATGGAGCAGAGGTCCATCAGTGGCTATTAGCCACAGTGTATATATATGTGTGTGTGTGTGTGTATGTATGTGTATAAACACACACACGCGCATATATTGGCCACTGTGTGACAGAGTGTTGGACTGGATGGGCCACTGGCCTGATCCAACATGGCTTCTCTCATGTTGTAATGTTCCCTAGTGCTGACTGGCTTCTTCCCCAAGCAAAGAGCCATCCCTGACTTTCCTCCATTTCACTGGAGAAACAGGAGTTCTTCAAAAAAAACTCATTTGGAAACAGCTGCCTCCCAGCACCTGGAGACTGGCCCCAGTGACCATGCAGCCATTGGAGGGGGTGGGGGGCTGCAGCACACACTCCTTTTTCATAAAATTGCAAAAATGTCCACAGGCTCAATAAAAGTAAGGACCCTTTATCTGTCTGTCCCTGTGTGTTCTTCCAAAACGAAGGAACCTGGAGATTCTAAGTCAAGCAGTTTGAGGAAGACTCTAATGATCCCATCATTTATTATTCATTTATTTAGCTTCATTTATAACTCTCTCAAATGGAGAATCCAAAAAGCTTCTGTCTTTCTCCCCTCCTCCAATTTCTCTTCACAACAACAACCCTGTGACTGTGAGGTAACTTAGGCTGAGTGTCTGTGTGACTGGCCCCAGGTCACCCAGAAAACGTTCGTGGCAGAGCAGCGATTTGAACCTAGGTCTCCAAGATCCTAGTGCCCCATAGTCCCTACGTATACAAAATAATAAAACGACAATATTTACAATGAGGTGGAATTCCTTAAAAAAAGAAAGCGATCCTGGGATTTAATGGCTATAACAAAGCAAGTCCATGTTCCAGTCATTAATAACGTCATCTGCCGATGGGATGGGATGATGAACAACACCTGTTGAAGAAGAAGAAGAAGAAGAAGAAGAAGAAGAAGAAGAAGAAGAAGAAGAAGAAGAAGAAGAAGAAGAAGAAGAAGAAGAAGAAGAAGAAGAAGAAGAAAATATTGGATTTATATCCCACCCTCTACTCTGAATCTCAGAGTCTCAGAGCGGCTCACAATCTCCTTTACCTTCCCCGCCCCCCACAACAGACACCTTGTGAGGTGGGTGGGGCTGAGAGAACTTTCACAGCAGCTGCCCTTTCAAGGACAACCTCTGCCAGAGCAGTGGCTGACCCAAGGCCATTCCAGCAGGTGCAAGTGGAGGAGTGGAGAATCAAACCCGGTTCTCCCAGATAAGAGTTCGCGCACTTCACCACTACACCAAACTGGCTCTTAGAATTTAGACCTCACCTGGAGTAGCGGCTCATATAGGAAAAGGCAGTCCACACTTCAAAATAACTTCAAGGGCAGCCCAAGTTACAGCCCACTGCAGAAATCACTGGGAAGATTCAGAAGCTAAGTTTGCTTCTGCCAGAAAGTATATGTTGTGCCATCCCCATTGGAAGTGTGGGTCTGATGGTGCTTTTGTCACTGTAAAGGGTGAGTTTCGGACTCAATGGAGTAAGTGAAGAGCTGTAATGCTAGAAGGGTGATGGCAGCTTCAGTTTCAAGGGCATAGTGGCCAGTGAGGGAGGAGTTTAATACCCCCTGCCCTTTGGACCCTCTGCTGGGCATTCTGCCACAGAAAAGGGGGAGGGGGTGATGGGCTTCATTCCCCCTGCCACTGACTGGTCCTCTTCAGTCATCCCTTGCTAGAGCCAAACCTTTCCACTCCCACCACCCAGCAGGCCCTCAGGGACAAGGATTTGCACAAGGATTCCAGAGAGGAATATGGAAGACTGGCTTTTATTGGCTATTAGTTATCAGATATTGCCTAGCCATGTTCTTATCTGCTTGTGCATTAGAGTCGATGATAGCTACATATCTCATGTTTAGGGTTCCCCATTCCCTCTCCTTACGCATGCTGTAAATAAAGTTTACAGTTTGCAATTTCTTAACGGTGCTCAAAGGGCATCTTGGGAGAGGGACTTGGAGGAATGCTGGGGGGGGGGGAGCAAAGTTTTCTGCCATAATTGAAGCTGCGCTTTTGAATCCTGCCTTTTTCTTAGCTGTTGCCTAGCAATTATGGCGTATCTGGTGGATCAAGGGAAGCATTGTTCCTTGAGATGGTTTGGCAGATGGGACTGGTTCAGGTTGGGGATCTGGCTGGTTGCCACACTTGGGGGAAAGTCTGCTGTCTGACCCAAGTCAGATGGGAGGGTTCATCGTTGCCCAAATTTCTAAGAGCTGGGCCACCTGTACTTTTTGCAAATACACACTTCGCTCCGACACACAAAAGAGGTTTGAGTGCACGAAGAATGTGCACCATCAGCTCTCAAAAGAATCTATCCATTGTGTTTCTTCACGAGCTCATGCTCTGTCAGTTTGTGGGCAGTTGCGTTTAACCACAGCATTGAGAGGAATTCCATGGCCCAGTCACACCCAACATAATTATGGGTCCAGCTACACAGATGAACTAGCAAAGATGGATGGGAAGGAGGCAAGGCTGGTTCTGTGACTGAGCAGAGGTGCTACTTGCAGCCTCAAATTGGGGGAAACTGAGCATGAGCAATTCTGCTTCATCTCTGCACCAGAAGTAAATAACCCAATGCTGCCCCTGATGTATAAATGCAGTAAAATTATCCAGCCCCCCAAAGTGGGCATGTTAAACCCACAGAAAGCTTTAGAGGGTTTTTTTGTTAATGACTCACGGTACATTGATGGTTCTGCCACAGTTCTGCTGGGATCACTTTGGCTTACTTTGCAAGACATTTTTTTTTAAAAAATTAAATAGATTTTATTTTATTGAATCTAATCCAATACAAGGGAAACACAGAGAAATATAAATCTAACATACAAGAATCCAATTTAGATCACTGGATGCATATAACAAACAATTTACAAAAATAATACATAATACGCTAGGTATTAAGAATTAAGAAAAAAAACTCCAATTCATTCTATTAGGCAAAAAGGAAATATTCCCAAATAATTCCAAAACCCGGGCCCAAAGCAAATCATAATCTACAGCCAAACCCTGTCTGTGTTTTGCAAGACCTGACTGCAGAACAGGCTGCCTCAATATCAGACGTGAACATCTCACTACGTGCTTGGAGCAGAATCCGTTGCACCTGAGAATTACTTCTCTGTTTCTCTCCGAGAAAGAGCTCTGCATAGCTCCAAAGCAGGGGTGGGGTGGGCTGGGGTGTGGCAAGGTCTTTCACCCATATAACCTTGGAGAGGCTCTACCAGCCAGAGCAGACCATACTAACCCCCAAGAGACAAATGGTGGGAGGGAAAGTGCCATGATACAGGCCAATTTTGTAAAATCTCAGAAGCTAAGCAGGATCAGTATTTGGGTGGAAGAATCCCAAGGAACATAAGAACATAAGAGAAGCCGTGTTGGATCAGGCCAATAGCCCGTCCAGTCCAACACTCTGTGTCACACAGTGGCCAATATATGTGTTTGTGTGTGTGTATGTGTGTGGCTAATAGTCACTGATGGCTAATAGCCACTGATGGACCTTTGCTCCATATTTTTATCCAATCCCCTCTTAAAGCTGGCTATGCTTGAAGGCACCACCACCTCCTGTGGCAGTGAATTCCACATGTTAATCACCCTTTGGGTAAAGAAGTACTTGCTTTTATCTGTTCTAACCCGACTGCTCAGCAATTTCATCGAATGCCCATGAGTTCTTGTATTGTGAGAAAGGGAGAAAAGGACTTCTTTCTCCACTTTCTCCATCCCATGCATAATCTTGTAAATCTCTATCATGTCACCCCGCAGTCAACGTTTCTCCAAGCTAAAGAGCCCCAAGCGTTTCAACCTTTCTTCATAGGGAAAGTGTTCCAAACCTTTAATCATTCTAGTTGCCCTTTTCTGGACTTTTTCCAATGCTATAATATCCTTTTTGAGGTGCGGTGACCAGAATTGCACACAGTATTCCAAATTAGACCGCACCATCAATTTATATAGGGGCATTTTGATACTAGCTGATTTGTTTTCAATTCCCTTCCTAATAATTCCCAGCATGGCATTGGCCTTTGCAGGAAGACTTTGCAGGGGTCCAAAATGCAGTAGCACGTGTCCTGAAGGGAACATCATGGACAGCTCATATTCATGTGCCAGCTATACTGGCTTCTGGTTGAGTACTGAGTCAGATTCAAGGTTTTGGTTCTGACCTTCAAGGCCATGAGTGGTCTGGGACCAACAGATCTATGGGACTGCCTCCTCTGCTATGTCCCTGGAAGACCATTATGCTCTACTGGTCAAAACTTGCTGGTGATCGCTGGCCCTAAAGAGGTCTGGCTGTCAATGGAACTCTCTGCCGGATGACACCAGGGCCCTGTGAGATCTACAGTTCCACAGGGCCTGTAAGGCAGAGATGCTGCACCAGGCTTTCGATTAAGGACACCAATGGTTGTCGAGCTGGCACCCCTCTCCCCCCCCCTCCCCAAAATCCCCCCTCCTGATGCAACATCCAGCAATCTGGACTAGAAGAATTTTAGCAGGACTCATCAGTGATTATTATTTGTTTATTGTTGAATTGGTTCTATCAGTTTTTATATATGTGTATATATTATATATTGTTGTACATTACCCAGAGCCCAGCACCGGCTGTGATAGGGTGATCCATCATACTGAATCAATCAGTCAGTCATAGGAAGGCCATGGCAAACCACCACTGCGTCTTTCTTGCCTTGAAAGCCAATTGCAACTTTGATGGCATACATAGACCAGTAGCCTGGCTCAATGCAAGGCTGTTTTACATGTATGAGCCTGGTGAAACCAAGTGGAGGTTGAAGGGTTAAGCTCCCCCCCTTTCCCTGCATGGTCCCGAGAGAAACTGAGGCTGCATGTGCCTGCAATTATGCATTTTATGGATGGAAGAAGATGAGCAAACTTCATCGTGTGCACTGGAGGACTTAGCCATAAAGATGACCTTGGATCGCCTCTTTCTCTAGCGACCAAACCTTCCCATGGATAGACCCTAAAGAGCCAACAGCCCAGAGTGACCCACAGTAAATGCTTCAAGCGCTCCTCTAGAGAACTTTTTTTCAAAACTTTGGTGAACTCTGCCTGTGTGGGTGCAAGTTTCACTTTTAAGTCTTTTATAAAAATGTCACACAACCTCACCTGTCAGTGCGCCAGAATCCAAATGCCGGTTTTAATTATACTGAATATTTCATTTTCTTATGCAGAGGCATAATCAATTATCTTATTTAAAGGCATTACGATAATGTGTGTTGCAAAATGGATCCCTTCCCTGTGTTGCATTAGATTCGACTAATTATAGGCAAATGTTGTGCAGCTGAAATGTCAGGCTGTCATTTGGGCGGGCGGGTAATGCATGAGACACTTCTGTCAGCGCGCCGATGAGGCCATGGGATGAACACTTGCAGGAGTTGGGACTCAGACCCCTTTGGGGCCAGTCTGGAGAGGAGAAGGCTTGGATCTGCAGAGACCCCTGGAGGCAAATTGCTGGAAGGGAGATCAGCAGGGTGCTGAAGACTGAAAAACCAACCTGAAGCAGGTACCAACAAGACAGAGGAAGAAGGCAATGGTCACTCATCTGCCTCACTGATGTTTAAGCTGAAAATATGTGGAGTATCACAATAGAAGAAGTCCATAGGAGGGAGAGCTAGTTTGGTGTAGTGGTTAAGTGCACGGACTCTTATCTGGGAGAACTGGGTTTGATTCCTCACTCCTTCACATGCACCTCCTGGAGTGACCTTGGGTCAGTCATAACTCTCTCACAGTTGTTTCTTTTAAGAGCAGTTCTTGAAAGAACAGCTCTCTCAGCTCCACCTACCTCACAGGGTGTCTGTTGTGGGGAGAGAAAGGGAAAGGAGATTGTTAAGCAGCTCTGAGACTCCTTCGGATAGTGAAGGGCAGGGTAAAAATCCAATCTCTTATTATTATTATTCCTCTTCCTCCTCCTCTTCTTCTTCTGCTGTTGCTGCTGCTGTGTGTTTTATTCTCCATAGTCAATTCCTTAAGTTTTTATATCCTTTCACAGTTCTGATAAAGTTAAAGTTGCTTTTATCAAAGATTTCAGGTTTTCACGGCTGGTAACATCATTAGGGTTTGTAGAATCTTTCGGGCTCAAGTGCCGTGTTCTACTGGAGAAAGTTTTCCTTCCAGACATTTCGTTCTCAGCTGCGGAGAACATCCTCAGTGGCGTTGCAGCCGGAGCAGGTGCTCTGACCTTCTTGGCTGCTGTGCGTTGAGTGGGGCCAGGGCTGCTGGAGAGCTGCTATTTCTAGGCTGGAGGGGGTGTGATGAATGGGCATATCCACAAACTAATTGCCCTTTCATCACACCCCCTCCAGCCTAGAAATAGCAGCTCTCCAGCAGCCCTGGCCCCACTCAACACACGGCAGCCAAGAAGGTCAGAGCACCTGCTCCGGCTGCAACGCCACTGAAGATGTTCTCCGCAGCTGAGAACGAAACGTCTGGAAGGAAAACTTTCTCCAGTAGAACATGGCACTTGAGCCCGAAAGATTCTACAAACCCTAATAAAGTTGCTTTCTTTCCACCTTTCCCTCCTTGCTTCCCCATCTATTTTCCTTCCTTCCTTCCTTCCTTCCTTCCTTCCTTCCTTCCTTCCTTCCTTCCTTCCTTCCTTCCTTCCTTCCTTCCTTCCTTCCTTCCCTCCCTCCCTCCCTCCCTCCCTGTCTTGCAGCTCTCAAACATCTGACATTTATTCTATGTGGCTCTTATATTAAGCAAGTTCAGCCACCCCTGAGCCAGAGGCTAAACAGAGCTTGGAATCCTGTAGCTTAAAGAGCTATTTAGAAAGAGGGGGGGTGTACATTTTTGCTCACCGTTGAAAATTCCCCCATAGCCCCAACTATCGGAGGTCCGGAAGTTATGTCTTCTGTTGTGTCTTTTTGCTCAATGCTCAGCTTCAAGGAAAATATCAGCCCCTTTAATGGTAGTTTTAAAAGGCCACTTTTTAATGACCTGCACATTCACATGCCCACTTTTAGTCCAATTAGGCAGTGCAGCAGATTCCAGAGGGAATGAGTTTCCATGCTGACCGTTCTGGTAGCCACGTGTCCTTCTCAGCGATGCAATCCCTGGGGGATTGTTTTGCTTACCTATTCCCAACAAGTACCCAGCAGTGTTTTGGCTTTTAGTCAGGTTTACACAAGCTGAGCATTCAAGTCCCTTGAGGGACCATGTCCATATTTTATCCCCATTTTCTTCTTTTTCAAAAACCTTAAGAGAGAATAATTTCCAGGGCTCTATTATAGCCCCTTCTCTGCTTACTGTTTCCTGTTTAGGGTTGGTAACACTTACAGTAAAAATTAAACATGATGTCAGAAGATCTGATTGACCAATGTGTGCATTAGTTGCAAAGAAAAAAGAAAAAAGAAAAAAACAGCTGGGAAGAAGGCAGTAGAGTTCAAGTACTAACCAAGGCTGACTTTGCTTAGCTTGCAAGAGCTAACAAGGCTGGGCTTCCCTGGGCCGCCCAGGTCAGAGACAAACAGGTAATTCTCTCCCCTGCCCCAGTCGGAATAAAGAGGCAGACACAATATTTGGGTAACTAAAGGGCCATGTTATTCAAATAACAACTGAAACAGCAAGGGCAATCTTAATGTAACAGGTCAAGCCCACGGTCAACCCTGAGGGCCAGTTTGGTGTAGTGGTTAAGGGCCCGGATTCTTATCCGGGAGAGCTGGGTTTGATTCCCCACGTCTCCACTTGCAGCTGCTGGAATGGCCTTGGGTCAACCATAGCTCTCATTTATCTTACCTGGGAGAACCGAGTTTGATATCTTGAAAGGGTAGCTTCTGTGAGAACTCTCTCAGCCCCACCTACCTCACAGGGTATCTGTTGTGGGGGAAGGAGATAAAGGAGGTTGCAAGCCTCTCTGAGACTCTGATTCAGAGAGAAGAGCAGGGTATAAATCTATGATCTTCTTCTTCCTTGTCTTGTCTAAGGCAAGCCACCTGGCTCCTACCTGGCCAGCCAGGCATTAATCAATCCTCTCCTTTTGAAGCTCCAACCTCCCCAATCCCTACAGCTTGGAGGAAGGTATCATTCAAGGCGGGGTCCCCCACATAGCCTGCATTCACAGCCATGAGCCATATAGCCCACTAGCCAATCCTGGCAGACCACTTGCCCCCCCCACCATGGGGCTGTGCCACAGGTGCTCACCTTTTCATTCTTCTGGCCCCCAACTCTCTCCTGCCAAGTGACCAATCTATATAAACACAGCACCACCAATTCAGTTAGCACATTCCACTGCCAAATAGTACAAGATAGGTGAAGACACCCAGGCCAATCAGGTGGAGGCAAAAAAATCCTATCTGGCCCCATAAATAAGGCGACCAGCCAAAGTCTGCAGTGCAACAAGGTGGGACGCTTGGGGCTCTTTAGCTTGGAGAAACGTCAACTGCAGGATGACATGATAGAGGTTTACTACATTATGCATGGGATGGAGAAAGTAGAGCGAGAAGTCCTTTTCTCCCTTTCACACAATACAAGAACTCGTGGGCATTCGATGAAATTGCTGAGCAGTCAGGTTAAAATGAATAGAAGGAAGTCCTTCTTCACCCAAAGGGTGATTAACATGTGGAATTCACTGCCACAGGATGTGATGCTGGCTACAAGCATAGCCAGCTTCAAGAGGGGTTTAGATAAAAATATGGAGCAGAGGTCCATCAGTGGCTATTAGCCACAGTATATATATATATGTGTGTGTGTGTGTGTGTGTGTATACACACGCACACATATATTGGCCACTGTGTGACACAGAGTGTTGGACTGGATGGGCCATTGGCCTGATCCAACATGGCTTCTCTTATGTAAGGTGGGTTGCTGGGCCGAGAGCAAGAAAGAACTGCACATGTGGGAGCAGCACTGGCTCTGAGAGAGTGCAGCGCTCTGCCCCCAGTGTCAACTCTGGGCCTATCCTCAATGAAAACACTCTCCAGGGTGTCTGGTTAAGATAGCTTTGTCTGATAGACAGAACAGACTCTGCACACAACATTGTCAGAACTACAGTGCCTGGGCAGAGCCCTGAGTTATATACTTTATCTGGGACCATTATTTGTCCTGCCAAAATTCAAGGCAAAAGCCCCTGAGACAATTACAATTAGTTCTCACAGCATTATTAGTTACAGACAGTAGGCAGTTACTCTGCCTCCACAAATAGATAAAGATGATGATTGGATTTATATCCCACCCTCCACTCCAAACCTCAGAGTCTCAGAGCGGCTCACAATCTCCTTTACCTTCCTCCCCCACAACAGACACCCTGTGAGGTGGGTGGGGCTGGAGAGGGCTCTCACAGCAGCTGCCCTTTCAAGGACAACCTCTGCCAGAGCTATGGCTGACTCAAGGCCATTCCAGCAGCTGCAAGTGAAGGAGTGGGGAATCAAACCCGGTTCTCCTGGGTAAGAGTCCACGCACTTAACCACTACACCAAACTGGCTCTCAGATGACCTTGAGAACCAAGCTGTGCTCTGAGTTTGTGGGGTGAAACCAGGGCCTTTTTTTGAAGCAGGAGCGCACAGGAACGCAGTTCCGGCTGGCTTGGTGTGTGGGGGGGGGGGGGAATATGCAAATGAGTTCCAGCTGGGCTTTTTCTACAAAAAAAGCTCTGTGTGAAACAATGGTGCTGTCAGGGGGTGTGGCCTGATTTGCAAATGAGTTCCTGCTGGACTTTTTCTACAAAGAAAGCCCTGGGTGAAATACATTCTTGTATCTGTTACAAAGTAAAAGCAAAGCATGACAAGCTAGCATTTCATAGTACATGATACAGACAATGAACTATGGGAAATGGCAAGGGCCTTGACACACAGCCAATCCCTGTATACTCAGGAAGGCTTTCCCATCCTTCTGAAGCAGCAAAGGCAGCCCTTGGCCTTAGCTGCTGGTGGCTGCTCAGCCAGGAAGAGTCTGGATCACCATTGCTTGCCTCTGCATTGTGCCCCTGGACTTCCTTGGTCATCTCCCATGCAAGGGATCACCTTGCTTAGCTTCTGGGAGCTGATGATGTTGGGGCCACTCAGGTCAGGGCATTTTTGAGCAGTGCAGGGGCATTTTTGACAAAGGAAATGGCACTGGGGAATAGTTAAACCTGCCTTTCCACAATACCAAGGACACCATCTGTGCTCCCTTCCACGCAGTTTCTTTCTGCTGTTACATGACGGGTCTCAGCCAGAGATCAGAAACATTACATAGGTCAGGAGATGTGAAAATTGTCCCTGTGTTGTGTTCTGCACTCAAAGATGTGAGCTGGCCTGCCTCTGTTGACACTCTCTTTGCACCCCCCTCCTCTTTTTTCCCAGCTAGCTCCAAAACCTGGAGCTGCTCTCCCCATCCCTCCCCCTCACGTTTTTTGTTCCCTGGGAACTTGTTTTCTCTTCTCCTATCCAAAATTCACACCCGCTCTCTTGCCAGGCTTTTCAGCACCAATGAGCCCAACCATGATTTATTTCTTTACTAAAAGTGCACGCCAGTTCTTGAACTGTTGCTTTCAAGGCAGCGCACAACAGAATGTATCTGATCTAACCACACAACTAAAGTACTGTTTTAAAAGCAATGAAACCTTAACACAGCTGATGGAGTGGGATAGAAGCCTCAAAGCTACAGTCTCACTAAAAAGCTCTGGAATACTAAAGGAGCCACCCATAAGAGAGCATTCCAGAGCCCAGGGGCAACCACTGAGAAGATCCTGCTGCCAGTGGATGTGACTTCTGGAGAAGGCAGGCTCCTGATGGACTCCTCCCCCTTCCACAGCTCAAAAATCCATCATGTGACAGCCAGCCCAGCCCAGGAACACATAATCTTAAATCATAAATGAATACTGCACTTGTGTACTATGAACTGAATTGTTAATTTAAACAACATCTGCTATAAAGCATTAAAACAAATGCAGGTCTGGGATCTTCCTTCTCCACTTGTGTGGTCTGCCCTCCCCCACCCCCCACCTCCCGCCAAGTGCCTCTCCTGGAGAGCTCACCTACCGTGCTCCTCCTGAGGGCAAGGAGTCTCCTCCTTTAAAATCTCCTATTGCTTGGCCTTAATTAGGATCACAGAGCTGGAAGGGGGCCATGCAGCCCATCTAGGCCAACCCACTCCTCAACGCAGGATCAGCCTAAAACATCCCTGACAAATGCTTGTCCAGCCGCTGCTTAAAGACTTCCAGTGAGGGGGAGCTCACCACCTCCCCAGGCAGCTGATTCCACTGTTGAACAACCCTTACTGTAAAAACATTTTTTCTCATATCCAGCCGGCACCTTCCCATTCTTAATTTAGACCCATTATTGCAACTCCTATCCTCTGCTGCCAATAGGAACAGCTTCTTGCCCGCCTGTCATAAGAACATTAGAACATAAGAGAAGCCACGTTGGATCAGGCCAATGGCCCATCCAGTCCAACACTCTGTGTCATATAAGAACATAAGAGAAGCCACGTTGGATCAGGCCAATGGCCCATCCAGTCCAACACTCTGTGTCACACAGTGACCAATGTGTGTGTGTGTATACACACATAGATATATACACTGTGGCTAATAGCTACCGATGGACCTCTGCTTCATATTTTTATCCAATCCTCTTTTAAAGCTGGCTATGCTTGTACCCACCACCCACCTCTTGTGGCAATGAATTCCACATGTTAATCATGCTTTGGGTGAAGAAGGACTTCCTTTTTTCCGTTTTATCCTAACTGCTCAGCAATTTCATCGAATGCCCCTAGCTGATGGAATGAGCTGCGAGAGCTTTCACAGTTCTGCGGGGCCTGCAAAACAGCACTCTTCTGCCATGCATTTTTATAATGATAACATCTGCAGCAGCAGGATTGGCCCATAGAAACATCACCGATGGTCTACCTCTTTATGTTATTGTGATCCTAGGAGCTCTTAGAATGGCTAACCACCAATCAGATCTCTGTCTGAAACCTTGATACCAGCATAAGTAGATGTTTTAAGAAATTGTTTTTATTATTGTTTTATTTTATTTGGTCACAAAATGTAACTGTGTGACCTCAAATTTGTGAGCCGCCCTGAGCCTGCCTCGGTGGGGAGGGTGGAATATAAATCAAAGAAAGAAAGAAAGAAAGAGAGAGAGAGAGAGAGAGAGAGAGAAAGAGAGAGAAAGAAAGAAAGAAAGAAAGAAAGAAAGAAAGAAAGAAAGAAAGAAAGAAAGAAAGAAAGAAAGAAAGAAAGAAAGAAAGAAAGAAAGAAAGAAAGAAAGAAAGAAAGAAAGACCTGTCTTTCCCTCTCATTCAGAGCCAGTTTGGTGTAATGGTTAAGTGTGTGGACTCTTATCTGGGAGAACCGAGTTTGATTCCCTACTCCTCCACTTGCACCTGCTAGCATGGCCTTAGGTCAGCCATAGCTATCACAGGACTTGTCCTTGAAAAGGCAGCTGCTGTGAAAGCCCTCTCAGCCCCACCCACCTCACAGGGTGTCTGTTGTGGGGGAGGGAGATAAAGGAGATTGTGAGCCACTCTGAGACTCTTTGGAGTGGAGGGCGGGATATAAATCCAATATCTTCTTCTGAGAGCCAGTTTGGTGTAGTGGTTAAATGTGCGGACTCTTATCTGAGAAAATGGGGTTTGATTCCCCACTCCTCCACTTGCATCTGCTGGCATGGCCTTGGGTCAGCCATAGCTCTGGCAGAGGTTGTCGTTGAAAGGGCAGCTGCTGTGAGAGCCCTCTCCAGCCCCACCCACCTCACAGGGTGTCTGTTGTGGGGGAGGAAGGGAAAGGAGCTTGTGAGCCGCTCTGAGACTCTTCGGAGTGGAGGGCGGGATATAAATCCAATATCTTCTTCTTCATTCTTCTGTATGGTATGCAGGTCTGTTTGCTTGTGGATGCATTTGTTTACACTTATGTGTGCTGAGCGAGTGGGTGTGTGGTGTGTTTTCCTTCTTTCAAGGGAATGGTGGAAAGGAGGTTACATGGAAATGTGGAGAACAGATTAGAAGGTCTACACTCAAAGTGTGCAACAGGCTTGTTCCAAGCATGCATTCTTCCACTAACTAAGCAGGACTATCCCCAATGAAAAAGAGTCCAATACTGGAGAGCAGGGGTGGCCAATGGTAGCTCTCCAGATGTTTTTTTGCCTACAACTCCCATCAGCCCCAGCCATTGGCCATGCTCACTGGGGCTGGTGGGAGTTGTAGGCAAAAAACATCTAGAGAGCTACCATTGGCCACCCCTGCTGCAGAGGGTCAGAAATATCAAGTGAGACAGAGAGAGACCTTTAAAAGAAGCCTACTCAGTAGCAAACCAACATTGTACACTGAAGACCAAATTGGAGTGCTTGAGAGGACTTGTGTTGCTAAGCAAACAGGCAGGCAAAAGCTCACAGCATCTGGCCCTGCCACTAGGCAAACTAGGCAATTGCCTAGGGTGCTGGCCTTCTGGGGGTGCCAAACTGGGCTCTCCTCACAGGGTAACTGTTGTGGGGGAGGAAGGGAAAGGAGATTGTGAGCCGCTCTGAGTCTCTGATTCAGAGAGAAGGGTGGGGTATAAATCTACAGTCGTCGTCTTCTTCACTTGCAGCTGCTGGAATGGTCTTGGGTCTGCCTTAGCTCTTGCAGAGGTTGTCCTTGAAAGGGCAGCTGCTGGGAGAACCCTCTCTAGCCCCACCCACCTCACAGGGTGTCTGTTGTGGGGGAGGAAGGGAAAGGAGATTGTGAGCCGCTCTGAGACTCTTCGGAGTGGAGGGTGGGATATAAATCCAATATCTTCTTCTTCTTCTAATGGAAATCCCGTTATAAGAAAACAGTCACCTCTATGAACTTTGACAGTAAACTAAAGTTGTTACCTTTATGAACTTCTTTGGGAACTGTTATCTTTGTGAATTGTTGCTGGGCCTTCCTTTATAGAACTGATTGAGTGAAGACTTTTCTATACAGTTGTTGAATGATTAATGAGTGTAAAAGGACGAAGACTTTGCACATTGTTGAGAACTGATAACAATATACTATATAAGATCCAACTAAGTCTTTAGTGAATATAGTATATAAAGAATTTTAAGTGTACTTATAGAGTTGGAAGGGACATCCAGGGTCATCTAGTCCAACCCTTCAGAATGCAGAAAACTCATGAATACCTCCTCCCCACCAAATTCACAGGTTCTTTATTGTTTTCAGATGGCCATCTAGCCTCTGTTTAAAAACCTCCAAGGAAGGAGAGCCCACCATCTCCCAAGGAAGCCTGTTCCACTGAGGAATCGCTCTAACATTCAGGAGGTTCTTCCTAATGTTGAGCCAGAAACTCTTTTGATTTAATTTCAACCCCATTGGTTCTGGTTTCCTTCATGGCCATGGAAAACAATACTGCACTATCCTCTATATGACAGCCCTTCAAGTACTTGAAGATGGTGATCATATCGCTTCTCAGCCATCTCCTCTCCAGGCTAAACATCCCCAGCTCCATCAACCTTTTCTCATAGGACTTGGTCTCCAGACCCCTCACCATCTTCGTCGCAATCCTCTGGACCCATTCCAGCTAGTTTATATCCTTCTGTAAATGTGGTGCCCAAAACTGAACACAATACTCCAGGTGAGGTCTTACTAGAGCAGAGTAAAGCGACACCTTCACATCATGTGATCTGGACACTATACTTCTGTTGATACAACCCAGAATTGCATTTGCCTTTTTAGCCATGACATCACACTGTTGATCCAAGTTCAGCATATGGTCCACTAAGACCCCTAGATCCTTTTTTAAACTAAGGTATGTCTCCCGCTTCCTATAGCCATGCATTGGAATTTTTTTACCTAAATGCAGAACTTTACATTTATCCCTGTTAAAATTCATTTTATTGGTTTTAGCCCAGTTTTTCAGCCTGTCAAGGTCATCCTGTATCCTGTTTCTGTCTTCTACTGTATTTGCAACTCCTCCCAATTTAGTATCATCTGCAAATTTAATAAACATTCCCTCTATTCCTTCATCCAAATCATTGATAAAGATGTTGAACAAAACAGGTTCCAGGACAGATCCTTGAGGCACTGTACTTGTCACTCCTCTCCAAGAGGATGAGGAACCATTCACAAGCACTCTTTGGGCTCAATCTGTCAACCAGTTACAGATCCACCTAATGGTAATAGGATCCAAACCACATTTCAGTATTATTTGAAAGTATTCTGAGGTCATGCAACGTAAACAAGAATGTGTATTGTCTGAATTGAGACTGGAATGCAACTGACTAACCGACATTTCATACAAGTGGAGACAATAAAAGGGATTGGAGCACCTTTCCCATGAGGAACAGCTAAATAATCTAGGAGTTTTCAATCAAAAAAAGAAGATACTGTGGAGGAAACATGATAAAAGCTTATAAAAGTATGCATGGGTTTTGGAAAGTGAATCAAGATGACTTCACCCCCTCTGCCATAATACTAGGAACTTGTAGCCACCCAAGGAAGTCAATGGGCATTTCTTTGCTCAATAAGAACATAAGAGAAGCCATGTTGGATCAGGCCAATGACCCTTCCAGTCCAACACTATGTGTCACACAGTGGCCAAATATATATATATATATATATACACACACATATTCGTTTAACTTGACTGCTCAGCAATTTCATTGAATGACCAAGAGTTCTTGTATTGTGAGAAAGGGAGAAAAGTACTTCTCTCACTACCCTCTCCATCCCATGCATAATCTTGTAAACCTCTGTCATGTCACCCCGCAGTCGACGTTTCTCCAAGCTAAAGGGCCCTAAGCGTTTTAACCTTTCTTAGAGAAAGTGTTCCAAACCTTTAATCATTCTAGTTGCCCTTTTCTGGACTTTTTCCAATGCTATAATGAGTCATGAAACTGTAGGAATCAGTGCCAGTGATGGCCTTGAGCATAGGTGGGATTCGATTAATGGAGGAGAGGTCCATCAAGGACTACCAGCCATGGTGACAAAGGAGAGCCTCTCTATCCAGAAACAGGCTGCCTTTGAAAACCAGCACTAGGAAGCATCTACACGGGGAGGCCTTGGTCTCTGTGTCCTGTTTGCTGGCCTTTCAGGGTAACTGGTTGATTACAGAATGAAATTTGATGCTGGATTAGTCGGATCAGCAGTGTTCTTCTTATGTTCCTTCATTCAAACAACAGCATTAACTAAGTATGAGTTTCTGTATGTATCAAAAAGTCACATATCCATATTTGCTCAGTCATCATGTACCAAAATAGCTGTACATCTATACTAAGTGAGAACATTTCCGCTCTAGCTATTCATTGTCCTTTGCTTCTTCTACTCCCTGCCTCTCTGATTACCTTTATGTTCCTCCACAAATCTGAAATGAGTATTTCTAAACGTTCATAGTTCACACATTTCCAATTTTTGCCAGATTTTGGACGTGAATCTTTTGCTATTCATCCTTTTGAATACTTTAGACTTGATTGGATCCTCTTAAATTGCACGTGCACATGATCAAACGCTGAAATCAAATATTATGTCCAATCCAGCTATTTGTCAATAATTCAATATTCCGAGAAGACTGGGAGAATATTCCACATCAGAGAGAAGTGGGGAGATGCATTTTGGGGTGCAAGGTATCCTCAGCCATGTTCCTTTGGTGGGTCCAGCTTGCTTTGGCTCCCAAGTGCTTTGTCAGAGAGCTCCCTGCCATTCCATTAAGAGCTCTATTAAAATTTGATGCTCTGATTTAACACTTATTAGCCAGCATGGTGCCCTTTAGCATGGAAGGAGAGCCTGGTAAATGGAAAGCCCGACTCCTAGTTGAACTCTTAAGTGCCAGGGTTTAACGGTCCAGCATCAATTAGAGGTAAGCTAGGACCATCTCAGCTCTGTGGCTTTATTAATGCTTGCCCACTCTCTAACCACAGCCTGAAAACAATGATGGGGGAATCTCTGTTAGACTTTTTTATGGGATGTGCATTGGGTCAGAACCAGGCACCATCTTCCATTCTCTGGAGGCATCGTCTGCTGTGCTGTAGGCTGGCTCGATTTGCAGATGGATGCAAGAGGTTGAGATCTACTTTACACAAATATCAGAGGAAGTTCCAGCCAGCTTCTGGACTTCACATTACCTACATCGCCATTTCAAGGAGTTCCAATGCAGGCTAGCCCAATCTTATTCTATCTTGGAAGCTAAGCAGGGTGGGCCCTGTTAGTAATTGAATGGGAGACCAGCAAGGAAGTCTGAACCAGCCTGGCCAGGGTAGCTATGCAGAGGCAGGCAATGGAAAACCTCCTCATCTCTTGCCTTGAAAATCCTTTCGGGTAGCTGTAAGTCTTGATGGCATTGATGGCATTTTCCCGGGCTTTTTTTTTTGTAGCAGGAACTCCTTTGCATATTAGGCCACACCTTCCTGATGTAGCCAGTCCTCCTGCAGCTTACAGGGCTCTTAGGACAGGGCCTACTGTAATCTCCCAGAGGACTGGTACATCAGGGGGATGTGGCCTAATAGGCAAAGGATTTCCTGCTACAAAAAAAGCCCTGGCATTTTCCATTTTCACAGATGCCACTCTCCATGTGCCCCAAGCGCTGCTTTGGTCTCTTGATTAGACCCCTTTGTCAAAGGCACATTCTGCCATGATCAGGTCTTGGGCTTTTTCAGTGGCTGCCCTGGGCTTGTGGAGCAGCCTCTCAGAAGAAGTCAGAGGTTTTTTCACCCTTCTGACTTTCTAGCAAGAATTATTCTAGAGACCTTTGGGGGTATCCTGAGCCTTGGCCAAGGAGAGAGATCTGCTTAGTGGGGCAAAAGGCATTTTATTTTTAATAGGATAGCAATAGGGAGGGATGGTGGCTCAGTGGTAGAGCATCTGCTTAGTAAACAGAAGGTCCCAGGTTCAATCCCCGGCATCTCCAACTCAAAAGGGTCCAGGCAAGTAGGCATGAAAAACCTCAGCTTGAGACCCTGGAGAGCCGCTGCCAGTCTGAGTAGACAATACTGACTTTGATGGACCGAGAGTCTGATTCAGTATAAGGCAGCTTCATATGTTCAATAGATTTTATACCTTTAAATTTGTTATTTATCCAGGGTTTTTTTTTATATTGCTGTTACTGACCTGAGATGCTCAGGGTAAAATTGGGTCTATGAATATTTTAAAGAAGTAAGAGCAAGTCTTGGTTCTCTGGAACATTCTTGCTGAAATAAGAGGAAACATTCCCAGCTGAACATTTGTTTTGTAGTATAAACAGCTGGGCTCAAGAAAGACATTTCCAGTGACAGGACCAGCCCTAGAGGTGCCGGCACAAGTGCCCTTGGCTGAGGCAAGTGAGACCCAGCAGGCTGCTGCACCAGCCTGGCCAGGACATGGCTGAAACAGGCAGGGGAGGGCAGGGCTGAGGGCTCTGGACCAGCAGACTGAGTTTAGCAGCCAGGTGGAGCTGCTCATGCTGTCAAGGGAGTGACGCTGAAGGTGGCTGCTGCTGAATCAGGGCCTGATTGACCGGAAGGGTGGAGGGAAGAAGAAGAAATTGGATTTATACTTCGCCTTATACTCTGAATCTCAGAGTGGCTTACAATCTCCTTTACCTTCCCCACCCCCACACACAACAGACACCCTGTGGGGGTGGGGAAGGTAAAGGAGATTGTAAGCCCTTTCAAGGACAACCTCTGCCAGAGCTATGGCTGACCCAAGGCCATTCCAGCAGGTGCAAGTGGAGGAGTGGGGAATCAAACCCGGTTCTCCCAGATAAGAGTCCGCACACTTAACCACTACACCAAACTGGCTCTCACACCAAACTGGCTCTGGGAAGGGAGGGGCAGGGTGGATCCTTCACAGTGCTGAGAGGGGTGGGGCACGGGGGGGCTTTCTGAGGATGGTCTGCAGCAGGGAAATACCTCTGGCCAGGCACACTGTGAGAGACTGAGTGGAGGCTATATAAGGTGCTCCCCTTTCCAACCTGAGACCTTCTGAGTCCTTTGCTGAGGGGGAGGTCAAGGTGGAAGAGGGGCAACATACTGATGAGGAGGGGGGGCATCACGGCCATGTTTTAAAAACATTTATTTATAAAGTATATATTATTTAATGCATTTATTCCCTGCCTTTCTCTCCAGTGTGGTCCCAAAATGGCTATCATTCTTTTCCTCATCGCCATTTTATCCTCACAACAACCCAGTGAAATAGGTTGGGCTGAGAGAGAGTGACTGGCCCAAGGTCACCCAACAAGCTTCCATGGCACAAGTGGAGATTCAAACCTGTGTCTTCCAGACACTACTTAACCATGACACCACTCTGGCTCTATATGGTCAACAAAGCACAGCATTCAAGCTTTTTGGGAGCACTTTTAAGCAAGCCTGCTCAGGACCAGTGTTCCCTCTCAGCTGAGTTAGTGTGAGTTGGGTCACAGATTTTGAGCCTCCAGCTCACACATTTTTGTCTTAGCTCAGGAAGGATGACCCCAGAGTGCACTAATGTATGCAGCAGCTCACAACTTTCATGCCAGAAGCTCACAAAGTAGAATTTTTGCTCACAAGACTCGGCAGTTTAGAGGGAAATTTGCTCAGGAGTAAGGCCCAGGAAAGTGTTCATAGGATTGCAGCCCTCTCCTTTTCCCTCCTCTTTCCTGGAATACCTCATGTTGTGTCTCATCAGTATAAGAAAATACAGTCTTGTGTAATGGAGTGCCCCTTCAATTCTCCCCCCCCCCACCCCACAATGCTGGGGCTGCCTGGCCACAGATATTCTGCTAGTTCTGACCAAGCAAAGTTTCTGGAACAAGCCAACTGTGTATTTCTTTAATAAAATTTTGTATCGATTATGCTTTATTTAGATTCTGATGTGGGTGTGTGTTTTAGCACCCCTGAAGATTTTTAGCATTTTTGGCCTTTAACATTTGGTCTGTTAAATTGTTGCCACTGATGATCGGAATGCCAGTTAAGTTCAATTTGTAATTATTGTAGACCTTTACTGCTTTGTTTTTACATTTTATTATATTGCTGCTGCTGTTCCCAAGTAGCTACAGAACTGTTTTTGCAGGTAATTTGCTATAAGCAAAGTTTGTTTTACTGCTGCCATTTTTAATATGTGATTATTACATGCTGATAATTTTGTAGGTATTCCTGTTATTTGTAATTGTTCATTAGCCATTTTGAGCATCTTTGGTAGAGAGAGCAGGCTAGAAACAAGGGTGTGACAAGCATAATTGAACTCCAAGGGAGTTCTGGCCATCACATTTAAAGGGACAGCACACCTTTTTAAATGTCTTCCTTCCATAGGAAATAATGAAGGATAGGGACACCTTCTTTTGGGGCTCATAGAATTGGACCCCCTGGTCCAATCATTTTGAAACTTGGAGGGTACTTTGGGGAGAGGAACTAGATACTATACTGAAAATTTGGTGCCTCTACCTCAAAGAATAGCTCCCCCAGAGCCCCTGAAACCTCCAGCTGACTGGAAGCGAAAAGGAGCCTGGGAAAGCGGAATCCCCACTGGGACCTGGGGATTGGCAAGCCTATATTTAAATAGTATTTAAAATAAACCAATAAGAAAGCAAACTAGGGAGAAGGCCAGGCAAGAACATTTCTCCCTGAACACTAATTTTCCATGAACAGGGATTTGATTTTGGAGCAGTCTGCAATTGGAGGTGGTACATTTCAGAAACAAGCTTGCTGCCTAAACTCTTCCTTCCTTCCTTCCTTCCTTCCTTCCTTCCTTCCTTCCTTCCTTCCTTCCTTCCTTCCTTCCTTCCTTCCTTCCTTCCTTCCTTCCTTCCTCCCTCCCCCCCTCCCCTTTTATCCCTAATGGGGATCCACCGGGCTTATGATAGTGACGTCTCCTCCTCTGTTTTATGCTCACAACAGCAGCCCCTTGAGGTAGGTTAGGCTGAGAGTGAGTGATTGACTTGGGGGGAATCACACAGTTAGCTTCAGCAGCCCAGTGTGGATTCAAACATGTGAGAAGATCCTAGGCTGCCACTTTAACCATCATAGGCAAAGTATATAAAAAGACTGTAGCAATTGACACTTAGCTAAATGTATAAACCATATCACAAGGGTTCTAAAAGAGCTTGCGGATGTAATTTCTGAGCCTCTGGCTATTATTTTTGAGAATTCTTGGAGAACAGGAGAGGTGTCAGAAGATGGGAGGAGGGCAAATGTTGTCCCCCTCTTCAAGAAGGGGGAAAAGAGGGATCTGGATAACTACCGACCCGTCAGCTTGACATCTATACCTGGAAAAGTTTTAGAACAAATCACCAGTCAGTCAGTCCTGGAATATTTAGAAAGGATGTCTGTGATGATTAAGAGCCAGCATGGATTTCTCAAGAACAAGACATGTCAGATTAACCTGATCTCTTTTTTTTGAGAAAGTGACTACCTTGCTGGGTCAGGGGAATGCTGTAGACATTGTTTATCTTGATTTCAGTAAGGCTGAATGTGATGTGATAAGGTTCCACATACTATCCTTGGTGACGAGTTGGTAAAATATGGTTTGGATCCTGTTACCGTTAGGTAGATCTGTAACTGGTTGACAGATCACACTCAAAGCGTGCTTGTGAATGGTTCCTCAACCTCCTGGAGAGGAGTGACAAGTGGAGTGCCTCAAGGATCTGTCCCGGGGCCTGTGTTGTTTAACATCTTTATAAATGATTTGGATGAAGGAATAGAGGGAATGCTTATTAAATTTGCAGATGATACTAAATTGGGAGGGGTTGCAAATACAGTAGAAGACAGAAACAGGATACAGGATGACCTTGACAGGCTGGAAAACTGGGCTAAAACCGATAAAAAGAATTTTAGCAGGGATAAATGTATAGTTCTGCATTTAGGTAGGAAAAATCCAATGCATGGTTATCGGATGGGGGAGACTTGTCTTAGCAGTAGTATGTGTGAAAAGGATTTAGGGGTTTTAGTGGACCATATGCTGACAGGAGTCAACAGTGTGATGTCCTGGCTAAAAAGGCAAATGCAATTTTGGGCTGTATCAACAGAAGTATAGTGTCCAGATCACATGATGGGAAGGTGTCGCTTTACTCTGCTTTCGTAAGACCTCACCTGGAGTATTGTGTTTAGTTTTGGACACCACATTTTAAGAAGGATTTAGACAAGCTGGAATGGGTCCAGAGGAGGGCAATGAAGATGGTGAGGGGTCTGGAGACCAAGTCCTATGAAGAAAGGTTGAAGGAGCTGGGCATGTTTAGCCTGGAGAGGAGGCAGCTGAGAGGTGATATGATCACCATCTTCAAGTACTTGAACGGCTGTCATATAGAGGATGGTGTGAAATTGTTTTCTGTGGCCCCAGAAGGTAGGACCAGAACCAATAGGTTGAAATTAAATCCAAAAAGTTTCTGGCTCAACATTAGGAAGAACTTCCTGACTGTTAGAGCAATTCCTCAGTGGAACAGGCTTCCTCAGGAGATGGTGGGTTCTCCTTCCTTGGAGGTTTTTAAACAGAGGCTGGATGGCCATCTGATAGCAATAAAGAACCTGTGAATTTAAGGGGGGAGGTATTTGTGGGTTCCCTAAATTGCACAGGGGGTTGAACTAGATGACCCTGGAGGTCCCTTCCAACTATGATTCCATGAAAGCTAAGGCAGTCACTGTATGGGCAGCCAAATGCCTTGGGGCGCTTGGATGACTATCTACTGTTGGATTCTGAACTGGTTTCCACCAGTGGACTGGCAAGGCAAGCAAGGTGAGCAGCAGACAGTCAGGACCATGGAAAGTTCCCTGGGTCTGGATGCAAACGAGGAAGGTGCCTTGCTCCAGTAGATGCCGTGGACTTAAGTTCTCCTGCAGGAGATGCGTGTAGATCTATTTCCCACCTCCATAGAAATAACTACTGGGAGTTAAAGAGGACATTCTTGATTTTGGACACTTGCAGTGTGGTAGGGCTGGAGTACATCCTGCTTCCTGAAAGCCTGGTAGAAATGTAGAGAAGCATTCCCCCAAGCTGCTGACAGTTCCAAGGACTTGGGATCCAAGAAGGAAGAAAAGCTACCTCTTTGGGAGCAGTACCAAGAACCCTGGATGACTCCTCTTGTTCTCTTCTTTGTCAGTTGCCTGGCTGCTTTCCATGATGGTTCCTGATTTCCCTGTCTTCAGATGTCCTCAGACCCTGACATGAAGGGTTGGAGTCTTGGACCATGATTGATATTCCAACCCTAAACATGGACTTTCCATTATGAAAACATTATGCTACAATTACTAACAGGCACTGGAAATCACCCTTGGTGAAGATGTCTATGTTACAACGTCTTGTAGTAATGAGTTCAGTGAATTAAATGAAGTCAAGTGAAGTGAAGTGACAAGAACAGCCAACCATTTTCATTGGATGACCCTGAATTCTAGTTTTATGAGAAAAGGAAAGCGGGGGGGGGGGGGGGAGAAAGTTTCTGTCTACACTGCTTGTAAGAAACTATGTACACTCAGAA
The DNA here is from genome assembly GCF_032191835.1 of Heteronotia binoei. Lineage (NCBI taxonomy): Eukaryota > Metazoa > Chordata > Lepidosauria > Squamata > Gekkonidae > Heteronotia > Heteronotia binoei. The sequence goes on from NC_083241.1 coordinate 16,764,866, forward strand.
GACCTCATGTTTCCAGAATGCCAATAAATGAAGAAGACATCTACTGATGGTACTGGTGTCCAATGTTCCCTCCAAGCTTCAGAGTCTTGTGAGCAAAAATTCTTCTTTGTGAGCTACTGGCATGAAAGTGGTGAGCTGTTGCATAAATTGTGTGCTCTGGGGTCATCCTTCCTGAGCTAAGACAAGAATATGGGAACTGGAGGCTAAAAATCTGTGAGCTAGCGCACGTTAATTCAGCTTAGAGGGAACACTGCTGGTGTCTTATGCCCAGCTTTTAGTGTGACTTGTCTGTGTGGATCTGGAACAATCGCTTAACTGGAAATGCGTGACTGTTCCCAAATTCCGTTTATTTTTATATTCATTTTGGTGCATCGACAGTTTCAGTTCCACTTTCCACGGTTGCTTCTGTGTTGTGTATTCATGCCGTAGATGGTTTATGCACAATTTCTATGGAATTAATACTTTTAAAATCTGCATAATGTATACATACATATGTTTAATACTAACTTATTGATGTGCACAGACAAAAAAAGGCATATAATATATGGGGGGAATTTGATACGAGGAAACAAAAAGGACAAGAAATATGGATATTTTTTAAATCTCAGGTTTGATTCACACCAGAGAGAAGCAAAACTGAAATGAGTCTTTCTGGGTCAAAACAGCGGGGATGAAAAATTTTAAAGCATCCCTTAGATCAATAATAAGATACAGATTGAGACAAAGGTCAGCAGAGAGAGGTTAAGGATCAAACTGGCTGGAAGCTATTATTTCAGATCAAACACCCCATTCTCTAGCTTCCAAATATGGTGATTCACTATGATTCTTCCAGAGTGAGTAAAGAGTGTTCAGTCTGTGCTCAGAGATAGCTTTTCTCCAGCCGCTCTACAAAAGCAAAGGTTACTGGTTAAAACATGGGGTGATTTAAGTTCCCAGGCAAGGCAGTGACTTGTATTAACAAGGGAAAATAATTATCATATTGAAAACGGGTACAACGCGGTGGCAAAAGTTCCTAGTTCAAATCTCAACTGATCCATCAAATCACTACATCCTCTTAAACCAGACGTTAGCTGTTCAGTGTCAAACGCCCGTCTGCAGCTTGGGTGGAAATAATACTGACCAACCTTACAAGATTGTTGCATGGGTTACACATAAAACACTCTTACTATTTGCAAAATAAGGTTGAATTGAGAAGCGCCATGATCAATATTCCACCGAGGTCAGTTCTGAGGCTTCGGAATAACCAACAAGAATTGTGTAAATTGTGCTCTTTAGAAGATGCTGCTTCCAACCAAGAAAGCACTCAGGGGGGCTTTCCGGAGTGGCAGCAGAATGTCTCAAGTGCCCCCTAGTGGCCACACTAAATGCATACACTTTGGATCGGTAACAATGATCCTAGATAAAAAGATGCTATTTAGAATTCGCAGCCAGGTAAAGCTGCAACTTGACCAGAAGATACAGCTCTCAGTTAAGTATTAGATATCTACAAGCAGGGGACCCATGGGGTGGCATTTCATTTTCCCTTTATCCACTATTTTATTTTATCATATTTATATCCCGCCCTCCCCTGGTGGGCTCACTATTTCCTCTTTCCCTTCTTTGAAACCCCTAACAGCCTCTCCCCCTTGTCCTGCTTCCTGCTCTCCTTCCTGTCAGCCAACCAAGCTACCAGTCCCTCTGTATCCAGCTTTCTGGTAGCCTCTCCCTAGGAAAGCTCTGTATGGTGCCAGTCACTGAGCTGGGCCAGGGTCAGATGTGTAGTGCCAGCAGGGCTTTTTTTTGTACCAGGAACTCCTTTACATATTAGGCCACACACCCCTGACATAGCCAATCCTCCTGGAGCTTACAGAAGGCCCTGTACTAAGAGCCGTGTAAGCTCTTGGAGGATTGGCTACAACCGGGGTGTGTGGACTAATATGGAGTCCCTTTTACAAAAAAAAAAAACCCTGCTGCCAGGCATGATCAAGTTGCCCATCTGAGAACGCCCTTCTCTCTGAATCAGGGTCTCAGAGCGGCTCACAATCTCCTTTCCCTTCCTTCCCCACAACAGACACCCTGTGAGGTCGGTGGGGCTGAGAGGGCTCTCACAGCAGCTGCCCTTTCAAGGACAACTCCTAGGAGAGCTGTGGCTGACCCAAGGCCATTCCAGCAGCTGCAGGTGGAGGAGTGGGGAATCAAACCTTGTTCTCCCAGATAAGAGTCCACGCACTTAACCACTACACCAAACTGGCTCTCAAAGGCTTACAGAAGGCACCTCATTTACCACTGTATTCCGCCCCCCCCCCCCATTACTTCTCCTGTTCATCCTCTTGGAAGTCTCCATATCCTTACTTTCCCCTGCTTACTTTTCTCTGTCGTACTCATCAACCACCCTTTATAGTCTTCAAAATATTAGAAGATGAGAAAAAGAAAAGAGGATTAGCAATCCCAAATATAAAATTATATTTCCAAGCAGCAGGTCTGCTCTGGATTGTGGTCTGGGTTAAAAATCCAAGATAAAGAATAAGTAAAATTAGGATCAGCAGATCTTGATGAAGACCTGCGCAATTACTTACAGATCAAGAAGTCGCGTAAAAAAAATCATAACACAAGAAAGAAGTCACGTAATCAGAAATGGGCTTTTGAGAATATGGTTCACATGTCACAATTTATTGAGCTTCTCCTCCTCTTTGCTTATGTCCACAACAGAAACTCATTATGATAAGAACGCAAGAAATAAAAATGATTTTTTTTAACATATGGCACGATGGTAAACACTCAGGGAAAAATCAAGTCTTGGCAAGATATTAAAGATGAAGGTGTAAACATTCAATGTCTATGTATTGTGTGCAGTTCTGGAGGCCTTACTTCAAAAAGGATGTGGACAGAATGGACCTCCAGAAGATCATTTCTTCTGTTCTCCACGTGCTAAAGCTTTTGCCTGCTTTGGTCCTCCAACAGGCCAATGACAAAACACAAGCTGAGCCCATTGCAAGAGTTCCGTGGTGCTCGTGATGCTGACAGTTGGCTATGGAGCCAGCAGCCATGTGCTTACAGCTTATTCCAGTGCTGGTCCCCCATCACAATTTCGACATGTCTGGCCCCAAGCCAAGGCTGTGAAGGCACCTCTTTATTCTCCAGCCAAGGTGCATGATGGGGCTAGGCAGGAAAGGGGCGGAGGTGAATTTCACACGCAATCTGGAGTCATTTAAAAAGGCCAGTTTGTTTCCTGCTCTTTATAGACCACTTTTGCCTAATAAAGTAATTTCTGAGCATCTCACATTGCTTTTAATTACTTGTCATAACAAGAGGAGACAGCTCCTCACGGGCTCAGTTCTCAAGCCCATCTCAGGGCAAGAACGGCCAACTGAGCAAGGCAAGGTTACATCTAGCAGCTAATTTCTTCGTCTGGTTGTTTCCTGAACTCACACGCAGCCACTCATACAAATCCCAAACTATGCTGACTTAAAGCATGCAATACAAATGTATTCCATGTACCCACAGCTCCCTGAATCAGACAAGCAGGGTGTCGGGGGGATGGGGGCAAGTGACAATGTGTGGAATTATACTGAACACATGAAGCTGCCTTACACCGGATCCGACCATCAATCCATCGCGTCAGTATTTCCTACTCAGACTGGCAGCAGCTCTCTAGGGTCTTTCACATCACTTACTTCCTGGTCCTTTTAACTGGAGATGACGGGAGCAGATCCGAGGACCTTTTGCACACCAAATAGCAAGCCAAAACAAAAACAAAGAAGCCCGAATCACGTCTGGGTGCATGTGGCTGATGGAACAAAAAAGGGCATTGGAAAAAGCCCTAACTCTTCTGTGCTCTCCCTCCAGTAATTCTCTACTGCCAGGAACTGCATCTTCAGTTGCCCTGGCCCTCCACTAGCCTCTGGGTCTTGCCAGGACAGACCCTTTTCCTGACTAGCCCCATGAGCCTCACAATTTCCGTGGTCACGTGAGAACATCCATGGACTGAACCCCAACGTGCAACTCCCCCCCCCCTCCACAGTAGATTTTTCATGCGTGCAAAGTTCAGCAGGTGCTGCAGACAGGAAGCAATGAGGTTAAACCGGAAGGCAGAGAACCATTAGGCCAGATCCTGGAATTCTTAGAAGATATTGAATTTATATCCTGCCCTCCACTCCGAAGAGTCTCAGAGCGGCTCACAATTTCCTTTACCTTCCTCTCCCACAACAGACACCCTGTGAGGTGGGTGGGGCTGGAGAGGACTCTCACAGCAGCTGCCCTTTCAAGGACAACCTCTGCCAGAGCTATGGCTGACCCAAGGCCATTCCAGCAGGTGCAAGTGGAAGAGTGGGGAATCAAACCCGGTTCTCCCAGATAAGAGTCTGCACACTTAACCACTTAAGTCTGCACACTTAACCACTTAAAATGCACTTGATAAACAAATGATGAACACACAAAGCTACTTTACACTGAATTGGACCATCAGTTCAGTATTGTGTAGTCAGACTGGAGGAGGCTTTTAAGGGTCTCTGGTGAGGTCTTTCATATCCCTTACTACCTGATTTAAAAAAAAAAAACATGGGAGATGCTGGGAACTGAACCTGCGACCTTCTTCATGCCAAGCAGGTTCTCTATGAGTGAACTGCAGCCCCTACTTTTTCTGCACTTCATTCCCTTTCTCTCTTTTTGGATACTAGTTTCAGATCAACACAAAACTTACCCTGGAAGGAAAAGCACAGAGGATTCATTATGAAAAGCAAACAGACTGCTAGCGCTGAATACACCCTGGGAAGAAAAGGCATCCTGAAGTTTCAGTGTATCTGGGCAGCCTCTGGTGCGTCCTTCAATTTCAGATCCCCTGATTAATTTTTAGAAGAGTAAACTTTAATCTACCATTAAAGCCTTACTTAATTAATTTACCGATTAAATGCCCATTAAAACACACACAGCTCTCATTTTCATGGGCAAAGCCCTATAGAACTTGCAGACAGGGTCACAAACCATCCAAGATTATCCTCAAGAGGGTCCCTGGGAACGCTGGCTTTCTGGGACTGGAGCTCCGGGGTCTGGACAGTCCCTTAGTCATCCCTCCTTCCTGCTTCTGATGGTTTATTTGTTACTTTAGTTGCCATGTTTTAATTTTATGTATTTCAGCTCCAGTTTGAATTGTTTTAATGAGGTATTTTGCTTGGGTTCAGTGGTTTTTTGAAGTGCTTTCATGAAGCCTGTTTTCCTTGTTCTGCTGCCTTGGTGGCCCTTGCGAGGGCAGAAAGGTGAGGTATACATTTCGCAAAATCAAATAAAATAAATGCATCATTTGGGAATATATTGTTGCTGTTGATATAGGGACACATCCCAAGAGATCAGTCTCAGGATTATATGCAAATGTCCCTCACGTCAAAAGGGAAATATCATGACTACTCTGAAAGGCTGTCATTTAGAGAAGGGCCAGGAGCTGTTCTACTTGACAGTCGAGGCTAGGACCCGACGCAATGGGCTCAAATTACAAGCAGAAAGGTACCGGCTGGATATTAGGGAGAAATTTTTTTTACAGTCAGAGTAGTTCAGAAACGGAACTAGCTGTCTAGGAAGGTGGTGAGCTCCCCTTCATTGGCAGTCTTCAAAACGCGGCTGGATGATTATTTGTCAGAGATGCTTTAGGCTTGTAATGTACTGAGTGACGAGACGTGTTGAAGGGAACATACTTTATTGGCGAGTACATCACAAGGCCAGGAAACGCGGGCCGGGTCCCGATTATATACATACCCCGGAACAACCCTCCATCTGGCCAGGTCCAATCCTGGCCAGTTAAACTTCCCGCCACAGATCTTGATTGGCGGAGCGTATTAGCGAGCTATATCTGGGGACCAGTGGGTTTCCACTGGTCACATCTGTAGCGTTTGCTGTGTTGTAACATCAAGACTACATTGCAAGACATAACACTCCTCCCCGCCCCCCTAGTTCAGGACACAAAGACTTGCAAGTAGGCTGGCACCCTGCGTTCCCTGGTCGACCTCCTCGGGGTTATTTGGGGAGTTAGAGCAGCCACTGTGGCTGGCGGGGCGACTGGTTCCTCGTGTTGGGGTGCCGCCGGAAGAGGATTGTCTGCCGCTTGTTGCCCTTCCGGAATCCCCTCTCTGGGGGGGTCGGTCCCAGCACTGAGGTGCTCTTCCACCCGTATAGTCGGTGCAGCCGGCATGGGCTGGGTAGCTTCCGGGGGTGTTGCTGTCAGTTCTCCCCTGATCCCCCCTCCCCCGATTGCTGTCGGTTCCTTCGGCAAAGTGCGGTGGTGCAGCTGGTCGATATGCCTCCTTAGGATCTGGCCCCCCTCCGACGAAACCTCATAGGAGTGGGACCCGATCACCCACAGCACCCGGGCGGCTAACCACTCCGGGTCGCTTGCAAAGTTCTTAGTGTACACCAGATCCCCTGGAAAGAACCCCCTAGCGGCTTCCCAGGTTTCGGGGGAACTGCGGAGGTTCGTGGCCTGGTCAGGATGCAACCTGTCTAGCCTCATGATCAACTTCCTCCCCATTAGTAACTCGGCAGGGCTTAACCCGGTGACGGGGTTGGGGGTGATTCTATTATCAAATAGGAAGGCTGCCAGGCAGTGGTCCCAATCTCCCTTTACAATGCGCCCCAGGGCCTCTTTAGAGCTGCGCACTATGCGCTCTGCTTGGCCGTTGGTGGCCGGATGGAAGGGGGCGGACCGAATGTGCTGTATGAGGTATCTATTCAAGAACTCCTGGAATTCCCGGGAGGTGAAAGCGGTCCCATTGTCCTTGACGAGGGTATCGGGAATCCCATGTGTGCAAAAGACCCTACGCAAGGCTCTGGCCACCGCCGCAGTGGAGGTTGAAGCTACGGGAATAACTTCCAACCACTTGGTGAATGCATCTACAAGAATGAAGAATATTTGGCCCTGGTATGGCCCCGTAAAGTCTAGGTGTAACCAGGACCACGGCCTCCTATTGGATTCCCAGCGGTGGACAGGAGCACTGGGCGGATCAGGCCGGGACTCTTGGCAGGGTTGGCACCTTTGAACCCACCTCTCAATCTCTTCATCCATTCCTGGCCACCATACATAGCTGCGTGCCAGGGCCTTCATCCGCACTATTCCCGGATGTGTTTTGTGTAGGGTTTCCAGCACTTGTTTCTGCAATGGGGGGGAAACCACCACCCTGCTTCCCCAGAGAAGGCACCCCTTGTGCATGGACAGTTCTTCCCTGCGTGATGCGAAGGCCTTGAATTCTGCATCCTGTTTGCCAGCGGGCCATCCCCTCCCCACCCAGTCTAAAACATGGGCAAGGATGTGATCTCTACCCTTGGCCTTAGCTACCTCGGCGGCATGGAGGGGCCTCTCTGGTACAGTCTCTATAAGCATCACGTGGTGGGCCGGGGCTGGGTCCATAGAGGGCAGCGGCAGGTGGCTGAGGGCATCTGCGTGTCCCATAGCTTTGCCAGGGCGGTGGACCAAGGCATATATGTATGAATTGAGGAACTCATTCCACCGCAGGACGCGCTGCGACAGAATTTACGGCGTCTGGCGGTCTGGGGTGAGGAGGCCCAGTAGCGGCTTATGGTCCATGGCGATCATGAAACGACTACCGTACAGGTAGTCATTGAATTTATGCCACTGTTGCCAAGGCCTCCTTGTCTATCTGGGCATAGTTGTGCTCAGTGGGGGTCATGGTCCTCAAATAATAGGCCATGGGAACCTCCCTCCCTTCCGGGAGTTGGTGCCCCAGGATGGCGCCCACCCCGTACAGGGAAGCATCGCAAGCCAGAATCACTGGTAAGGATTCGTCAAAATGGTGGAGCACCTCATTGGAAACTAGTAGGTCCTTGACTGCCTGAAAAGCAGCAGCCTGCTTCTTTCCCCAGACCTATGGGGCGTTTTTATCTAGGAGCCTATGAAGGGGTTCTGCGATGGCCGCTTTGTGGGGCAAAAATGAATGATAGAAATTTAACAATCCCAAGAAACTTTGTAACGCCATCTTGCACGTGGGGGCCGAAGCATGGACAATAGCCCTGGTCTTGTCGGCCGTCAGGTGGATGCCCACGGCGTCTACTGCAAACCCCAAGAACTCTACCCTCAACACCCTGAGGGAACACTTCTCCCGCTTTAGTTTAAGACCTGCCGCCTGGAACCGGTGGAGTACCTCACGCAGTCGGCTGCTGAACTCCTCAGCGTCCGAGGCGGTGATCAAAACGTCGTCGAAAAACGGCTGCACCCCAGGGATCCCTTTGAGGAGGGAATCCATTATGCTCTGAAAAATCCCCGGAGCCACACTAACCCCAAATTGCAACCACTGCACCCGAAAAGCTCCCCTGTGGGTCACAATGGTCTGTGCTTCTGCTGTCTCGGCATCCAGCAGGAGTTGCTGGTACGCCTGGGTCAAGTCCAGTTTCCCAAAAACCTTAGAGCCCACTAGTGCTGCCAGTACATGGCTGACCACCGGAACAGGGTATGGGTTGTCCTGAAGTGCCTTATTAATTGTGCACTTATAGTCTGCGCAGATGCGCACATCTCCATTAGGCTTCACTGGAGTGACTATGGGTGTTTCCCATGCAGGAAGCCGGTTCTATCACTCCCTGGGCCGTGAGGCGGTCTAGCTCTGCTTCTTTTTTTGGCTTAAGAGCAAACAGAACTCGCCTGGCCTTCAGCCTTATCAGTCTCACGTGGGGATCGAGGGGTAAGGTGATGGGGGGCCCTTTGTAGCACCCCAGGGACCCATCAAACACTTCTGGAAATTCCCAGCACACGTGCTTGAAATTTTGCGTTTGCAGCTGCTGCACCCCCACTATTTGAATACCAAGCGGTTGAAACCAGGCCAGCCCCAGTAATGTGGTGAGCTGGTGTTTGACCACGAGTATGTCCAGTTTGCCCCTAAAGTTCTTAAACTCTACCCTAACAGTGGCCCAACCCAAAATCTGTATGGGGTTTTTTTTGGAAGTCCTGCAGTATGAAATCAGCCGGTCGCAGCCTGGGCCGGCCACGGGGGCAAAGTTTTCTTAGAGACTCCTCCGAAATTATGGAGATGGAGGAGCCTGATTCCAGCTCCATTTGGCATGGAGCGTCCTCGATTTGGACCAACACCCTGACCTTATCGGGGGTGTTGAGGGGCAAGTTCATTACCTGCAGGTTAGTTGATGCGGTCGAGTGGTCATCGGTCGCATCGTGGTTGATGGACTGGTGTCTGCGGGTGGCCTTGGCCCGGCAAGCCCGTGCTATGTGGCCCACTCTTCCTGAAGTCTACGTTGCGATAGGGGCAGTCCCGTCGCTCGTGTGGATCCCCACAGCTGCCGCACTTGGTGTTGGCTGGTCTCTCGGTCGCTTGTGGCCGATTGGTTGTTCTCAGCCCCATTCCTGGTTGGCGACGGAGCTGGTGTGCCTCCTCCTCCTCTGGGTTGCCCGACACCATCTCCTCTTGGTGGACGGCTTCTGCTCGCGGGTTGTGGAAAGCTTTGGTGGCTCTCTCGAACACGGTGTCTTCATTGAAGGCAAGTTGGAGGGTGAGCTCCTCCTTTGCGAAGAGCTTTTGCTGCAGTCGTTCATCTCAGAGGCCCCAGACGAATCAATTCCTCAGGGCTTCATCCAGCTTGTCGAAGCTGCAGTTCCCCACAAGTTGGCGGAGAGCGACAAGGTAGACTGCGGCCATCTCTCCCGCCCTTTGATCCCTCTTGTGGAAGAGAAATCAGCGGGCGATGATGGATGGCTGGGGCAAGAAGTGCCCGGTCAGGAGTCTGACTATCTCCTCATACATTTTCTCTGTGATCTTTGCGGGAGCCGAGAGACCCTTTGCGATCTCAAATGTGGCCTCCCCGCAGACACTCAGGAGCATATCTCTCTTACAGCTGTCATCCGTGATCATGTTTGCTTGTAGGTAGCAGTCGACCCTCTCTGTGTAGGTCTCCCACCTATCAGGGTTGGCGGGGTCGAATTCTGCAAGGTGGCCCACCGTCACACTTGGGTTAGCCATGGCGGTGGTGGCGGCAGGTGCTTCAGTCTCCCTTGACTGCGAGCCTTCCTCGTCTCCAGCCAGGTCAGCGAAGTCCCGCTTGGGGAGTTACCTGGCTAGGATCCCATCCTTGTCACCACTGTAATGTACTGAGTGATGAGATGTGTTGAAGGCAACATACTTTATTGGCGAGTACATCACAAGGCCAGGAAACGCGGGCCGGGTCCCGATTATATACATACCCCGGGACAACCCTCCATCTGGCCAGGTCCAATCCTGGCCAGTTAAACTTCCCACCACAGATCTTGTTTGGCGGAGCGTATTAGCAAGCTACATCCGGGGACCAGTGGGCTTCCACTGGTCGTGTCTGTAGCGTTCGCTGTGTTGTAACATCAAGACTGCATTGCAAGACATAACAAGGCTGATCCCTTCCAACTCTATGATTCTATGATCCTGCATGGAGCAGGGGGTTGGACTACTAGATGGTCTGTGTGGCCCCTTCCAACTCTAGGATTCTATGATTCTAAAATCAGAAGGACAAATGATGCAATGTGGCTGCATGGCAGCAACACCTTTACCAGGTAGGCCAGAGAATACGTTGCATTCGATCCCAGCATCTCCAGTTAAAAGAATGAGGTGTGTATGTGGGGGGGGGGGGGTTATGAGCTCTGCCTGACACCCTGGAGAGCTGCTGCCAGTCAGAGTAGACAATACTGCGCTGGATGGACCAAGGGGGAGTGGGATCTGATTCAGTAGAAGTCAGCTTCATGTGTGTGATTGTCAGTGCAGACCAACATTCTGTCAAAAACTCAGCCCTGGACCATAAGGTAAACCAGTGGGTGTTCGAGCACCCCACCTTGTGTAGACTTAAAGCTTTGGTTTCCTCTCTTTACATCTCCTGTGACCTGATCCTGTTAATGATAGAGGACAGGGACTGGGCTCAGGACTTTCTGCATGTAAACCAGATGTTCTACCACTGAGCCACAAATCTCCTTTGAATTTAGAGCCCCCTTGAATGTAACTTGGAGACTGGGCAAAAGAACAAGCTCCAAGATTTTTGTGCTGGAAATTTCCAGTTCTGTATTACTTCATTTAATGGCTGTTTACTGCAGGAAAGTAACAAAGACGGCTGCCATAAAAAATGAGGTCATGGCCAGTAACAGTGTTCGTAAAAACAAAGGGGAGAAAACAAATAGATTTAGCATGCCAAAAAGCCCAGAACAGATCCTGAACTTGACATCTGACGAGATGTAGGCAGGGATGATGTTGATAGGGTTGCCAAGTTCGAGTCAAGAAATATCTGGGGACTTTGGGGGTGGAGCCAGGAGACTTTGGGGGTGGGGCCAGGAGCCATTGGGGGTGGATCTAGGAGCAAGGTTGTGACAAGCATAACTGAACTCCAAAGAGAGTTCTGGCCATCACATTTAAAGGGACAGCACACCTTTTAAATGCCTTCCCTCTACTGGAAATAATGAGGGCTAGGGGCACCTTCTTTGGGGTCTAATCCTTTTGAAACTTGGCAGGTATTTTGGGGAGAGGCTGAAAATTTTGTGCATCTCTGTAGTTTGGAGATCAGTTTTGCTTTTGAAAGATCTCCAGGTCCAGCCTGGAGTTGGCAACCCTAATGGGGATTTTATCTTCAGATGTGCATAACACCCAGATCATGCCACCGTACTGACTGTGGATTCCAGTTGGATTGAGGGACCCACAAATCTACCTGAGAGTTTGGAGGCCAAATGGAGTGGTTGAAGCAAAGCTGGTTGAAGCAGAATCCAACTAAGATAGAGGTTTGAATTGGGGAGCTAACTCCCAGCCCTCGACGGGGTGCCTCTGACATCAGCATTTACCATCAGGAGTCTGGGGGTGATTCTGGACTAGGGTTGCCAAGTCCAATTCAAGAAATATCTGGGGACTTTGGGGGTGGAGCCAGGAGAATTTGGGGGTGGTGCCAGGGGCTAGGTTGTGACAAGCATCATTGAACTCCAAAGGGAGTTCTGGCCATCACATTTCAAGGGACTGCACACCTTTTAAATGGCTTCCCTCCACTGGAAATAATGAAGGATAAGGGAACCTTCTTTTGAGACTCATAGAATTGGACCCCCTGGTCCAATCCTTTTGAAACTTTTTTTTTTTGGGGGGGGGGTGTTTTGAGGAGAGACACTGGATGTTATGCTGCAAATTTGGTGCCTCTGTTTCAAAAAACAGCCGCCCCAGAGCCCCAGATACCCGTGGATCATTTCTCCATTAAACCCTATGAGACTCAATCTTCATAGGGAAGAATGGAGTGCACAGCAGACTTTCCTCCCCGCCCCTACTTTCTGATGACCCTGAAGCGGGGGAGGGTCTCCAAATCAGGGGATCTCCTGCCTCCGTCAGGGGATTGGCAACCCTATTCTGGACCCTGTTTTAACTATGGAGGCCCAGCTCTGGTGGTGGGCATTGTTTCTATTGTCTGGTGGGTGTTTTTTTCAACTACGCCTAGTCAGACAGTTGGCCCCCTATCTGTCTTGCCCTGACCTTACCATAGTAATGCAATGGTCACCTCCAGGCAAGATTAGTATAGCTTGCTTTACATAGGGTTATCCTTCTGGAAGCTCCAACTGGTAATAAATGCAGCAGCATGGGTCCCTGTGTGAACTGCACTGGTTGCTGGTGGAGCACTGGATCAGATTCAAAGTCTTGGTGGTTACTTTTAAAACCCTTAATGGTCAGAGACCCACATATCCTTGGGACTGCCTCTCCCAGTATGTCTCCCAAAGGACATTAAGATCAACAGATAAGAACTTTCCAGTGGTCCCCAACCCAAAAGATATCCGGCTGGCCTCGACCAGGGTCAGGGCCTTCTCTGCCCTGGCCCCAGCCCAGAGGAACTCTCTGCTGAGTGACATCTCTGCCCTGTCTGATCTGTTAAAGTTTCACAGGGCATGTAAGGCAGAGACGTTCTGCCAAGTACCTATGGTTGAGGTCAGTGACTTTTTTAAAAAAAACATCTGCCTGGCATCCTCCACCCCATGACTGAATGCAAACATTGCCATCTTGTTTCTTAAAATGTTTACTGTTTCAGAGTGCTTAAATATTGTGCTTTATATTATATATTGCAGGGGTGGCCAATGGTAGCTCTCCAGATGTTTTCTGCCTACAACTCCCATCAGCCCCAGCCATTGGCCATGCTGGCTGGGGCTGATGGGAGTTGTAGGCAAAAACATCTGGAGAGCTACCATTGGCCACCCTTGTATTATAACAGCGCTAAAATATGGCCAGAAAAGAATAGAATATTGCTAGGGGAAGAGGGATGGCAATGTTTATATATGATATGACAACAAAATTTAATAAGAAGAATAATTTTTGATGTTATATAATATAAATCAGGGGTGGCCAAGGGTACCTCTCCAGACTTTTTTTGCCTACAACTCCCATCAACCCCAGCCATTGGCCATGCTGGCTGCGGCTGATGGGAGTTGTAAGCAAAAAACATTTGGAGAGCTACTGTTGGCCACCCCTGATATATAAATTTTTGTAAACGGCCCTAAGCCCCATGCAAGGAGGGAAAGGCAGGAAAAAACAACAAACACCTAATTTAATAAATAAATACAACACGCTACATGACTAGGCCCTGGCATTCACCCCCCCCCCCCCTCAGCCTCCCAGCTCAATGTGGCGGGCTCTGTCCTTCCTGCCTCTGCCTGTTCCAGCTGGCGGCCTGGCAATCTCCCTGAGGTATGTCTACATCCCGTCCTCAGGCCCTCCATCCTGTCCCCATGTGTTTTGGCCACAGCGGTGGCCAATGCACCTTTTCTGTTGTTGCCTTCCATCTTTTTCCCAAACCCCTATCATTGTTCATGCTACACAGAGAGTTTTAACAGCTCCTCTTTATTTGCTGGATCGAACAAACAAACAAACCGCAGTCCTCTGTGACAAAGAGGGAAATTAGTAGCAGGTGGAAAATGCTTTTTAATGAGATCAAACTGTTATGTGGTTTTTCAAAAACACAACGCACACATTCTTCTCCTCCTCAGCCTTGATTCTTTGCATTTGGCAACGTGGAGTGTTTGAACCTTGCCTAAGTGGGGTCTACAGCTTTAGCAAAAGTGTCCCACGCACTCCTCCTCCACCCCTGCCGTCTTAACTTCCCACCGTGAAGAGACAACATCTCACTGGCAATTGCTTATAGGGAAGAAGCAAACGGGGGAAGTATTTTTAGCTGCACTGAGTGGGCTAATTTTATTTTTTGGGCTGCCTTTGAAAAATAGTTAATTAAACTGTTCAGTACTTCATTCCATCTTGCTTTGTTTTTAAAAACTTTTACCATTGTTTTTTAACCTCCAAGTTTGCAGCCAGAAGACAAGGACCTCATTCTCACAGAGGTGGGAAACCAATGTTGGAACTGGGCCTGCAGTTCACACCACCCATCGTGGGCACCTCAAGACCAGCCTTGCCAAACCCCAAATGGCACCTGGAGGTACCCTGCTGTCATATACTGGATTTGACAGCTCCTTTTATTGTGATTCCAGCAAAACTAACTTGCAACACCCAGGCCTCAGCCTGGTCGTGTACACTAAAACCCACTCCCCAAACCATTGGAAGGTTTCAACTGACCCCAGACACCCTATTGGCTGTCTGTAGCAGCCCGTCCAATCAGCCTGCAGATTTCACAGTCCTAGTGGTCTATTGTTCTAAACTCCAGGCATGCCCTCCAGTTAGCCTCTGTTCAGAAAGATATAAGAAAACAAGGCCAGACAGAACACCTACTATTACAATTGATCTCCAGACAATCAAAATCAGTTCCACGAGAGAAAATGGCTGCTTTAGAGGGTGGGCTGTATATGGCATTCTACCCTGCTGAGGTCCCTCCCCTTCTGGAACCTCATCTGTCCCAGGCTCCACCCCCAAAATCTTCATGTATTTCCCCACACGGAGCTGGCAACCCTGCTCAAGGCTGAAGGCACCTCTATACAAAAAAAGGGGGGGGGATCCCCTGCTCAAGATTGCTGTTTTAGAGAAGGGAGGATTTCAAATTTCTCATCACCTCTGTTTTGATATGGAAATCTCCATTTCAGTTTCCCTCCTCCCCCCGCCCCCCCCGCTTTGTTTGACTAGAACTTGTCATTCTGTGTGGCACTTTCTGTTTGCAGTAAAACATACCAATTTTTCAATGTTATTTCACTATTTTCAACGTTATTCGTTTCACTATTACAAGAGTGGCCAACAGTAGCCCTCCAAATGTTTTTTGCCTACAACTCCCATCAGCCCCAGCCATTAGCCATGCTGGCTGGGGCTGATGGGAGTTGTAGGCAAAAAACATCTGGAGAGCTACCGTTGGCCACCCCTGCACTATTATGTTGCACCATGTTGTATTCTATCGTTACCCTAGAACTGTATCTGGGATTGCTCCATTGTTTGTCCCTGACCTGGATGGCCCAGGAGAGCCTGTTTTCATCAGCTCTCAGAAGCTAAGCAGGGTCAGCGTGGATGAGAGGCCGCCAAGGAAGTCCAGGGTCGCTATGCAGGGGCAGCAAATGGCAAACCCCACCTATGAACATCTCTTGCCTTGAAAATCCTATGTAGTTGCCAAAAGTCCACTACGACTTGACGGCACTTTCCACTATCCTACAATTAACATTATACCAAAGGTTGGATCCTGTCGATCCATTCGTCCAGAAGGAGGAGAGTACCCTTGATGCAAGAGGCTTTTGCAGGGCTGGATTAACAATTAGGCAGAGTAGGCAGTGGCCTACGAGCCCCCACGCCTTTAGGGGCCCTGGGGTGGCTCCCCCCTCCCCGTTTTCCCTGGTTGTTAATGTGTGTGTTGTGTAATAAAATTGGTTTATAACAATTGTTGGTTGGTAAAATCAAAAACAGATGATGATGATGATGATGATGATGATGATGATGATGATGATGATGATGATGATGATGATGATGATGGTGGTGGTGGTGGTGGTGGTGGTGGTGGTGGTGGTGATGATGGTGATGATGATGATGATGATGATGATGATGATGATGATGATGATGATGATGATATTGGATTTATACCCCACCCTCCACTCCAAATCTCAGACTCTCAGAGAGGCTCACAATCTCCTTTACCTTCCTCCCCCACAACAGACACCCTGTGAGGTGGGTGGGGCTGGAGAGGGCCCTCACAGCAGCTGCCCTTTCAAGAACAACCTCTGCCAGAGCTATGGCTGACCCAAGGCCATTCCAGCAGCTGCAAGTGGAGGAGTGGGGAATCAAGCCTGGTTCTCCCAGATAAAAGTCCGCACACTCAACCACTGCACCAAACTGGCTCCTAAATTATTAGGAGATAATTTGCCAGGGGGCCTCTGAGATTTTGACAGCCTAGGGGGCTCCACAGGGTTTAATCTTTGAAGTTTTGAAGCTTTGTGTTTTTGCCCTTCCCTGGGCTTTTGTGTCCAGGGAAAGGCAAAAGCACAAAGCTTCAAAACTTCACAGCAAAAAGTAGAATGCCCTAAACTGTTGACAAAGGCATATAAAAAGGATCAAAACCGGCAACATCTGCTCCTCCCAAATTACCACAAGGAGAGGAAGCACAGATTAGTTACACTTCCTGGTGATGCCTGGGTGGTGCATCTCTCAACAAGGAGCTTCCACGGAGGCAGAGGCCCACCTGTGGTTGTTGATCCCTGCATGCCCACAAAAGAAAGCTCCCTTTGTGACCCCTGTGCTAAATGGAGGTCGCATCGTTCTAATCTATAATGTATTTGTTTGTGTCTCTCATGTCTTCTTGATTTCATTTTCTTGCAGGCCTCTTTGATGCACCCTTTGCTGCGGGTGCTTCCGTCGTGGGCTGTGGAATAAAGCAACATATTCAAGGCAGGCAAAACATAAACAAACCAGAGCGATATCATCTCCGCTGCCCCGCTTCCACACCCAGTCGTTATTTGTCTGTCACTTGATTATCTGGGAATGGCAAACAAAGAATCGGAGAGATGTTCCAGCCAGCCACAAAATGCCCTCGGTCTAAATTGAATAATGTTTCAACTACATAAAACAAATCCAGGACTATTCGAACCGAGAGCAAAGGAAAGGGGATTTGATGCTCCTCTGACCCCTTTGCAGTCTAGAAAATGTGGGTTTATCTACACTGCAGGACCATGATGGTCCCATGGAAAGTCTCCTTGGTGGTGGAAAGGGCTGTCAGATGACCCTGTAGGGTTTCCGGGGCTTTTCTTGTAGAAAAAGCCCAGCAGGAACTCATTTGCATATTAGACCACGCACCCCTGACATCACCAGAAGTGACACCACCCATTCAATAGGTTGCTTTCTGCATATTGACACGGAACAGTGCCATTAGCTGCATTTTATGGATTTGTGTTCTCACATAGCCCTATTAGAGACCTTGTTCCCCACCCCCACCCCCAAAAAAACCACAGCCAGAGAGAGACAGCCAGGTGCAGTGAAGCAGGCAGTGGCAGGCCCAGCTTCTCTCAGGAGGGGTGGCTTATGGGCAGCTCCACCTCTCTCACTGTCTTCGCAAGCCCGTTGGAGGCTGGAGGTGACAGAGACGATGAAGTGCATGGCTGCCTAGTGTCTTCCCTCTGCCAAAGGCTTTTTTTTGAGCCAGAGCCCTGGCCCAGACAGCCAGAACTGCAATCCTGTGGTATCCAAGGCAAGGGGAGGACAGAAGTGGTTTGCCATTGACTACCTCTGCCTAGCAACCTTGGACTGCCATTCAAGCACAAACCAGGGCTGACCCTATTTCACTTCCAAGATCTGATAAGATCAGGCTAGCCCAGGCCAACCGGGTCAGAGCAAGGTATAATTACCTGAATAAATTTAGAACAGGACCGGAGTTCCTCTGTGGAACATTATTCCTTCCGAAAAGGGAATTAATTCCTACGTAGCCTTTTGATTGTGTAAAACTGAAGCAGGACTGTGGCCTCACTGGTCCGAGCATGCCCTTCTGTTACTTCCATTTCCCTCTAGAGTTGTGTTTTGGCATCTTGAGTTAAAACAGGATCGTAAAGCCCACTCATCTGATCATCTGCAATGAATAAGAGGTTTCTCCAGGCAGGGAAGCTCTTAGAAATGTGTGTGTTTTCAAGCCCCAAAGATTTTGATGAGATGGGTAGACAGGTGGTTTAGTAGTAGACTGATGATTTCCCTGGAGTTCTTTACAAAACTTTTTTTTAAAAAAAATGTCTATCGCTGACAAGACCAGGATGGGGCTGTATCCCACTCTGGACCTCTGGTCATTGATGCAGGGTGACTGCTTGACTATCGGCAGTGCGTGTCAGAAAATGTTCTGCTTCATTGTGGCCTCGGACTAGTTAGGAAATTGGGAGAGGGGGAGAGAGAGAGAAAATGCACAACCCCCTTGCTCCCCAGCAATGGTTCATATGCCCAAAATGCTGAAAACCCTGCTCCATGTAAATGTGCCTGTACTTCAGAAAGGAGGGCTTTACCTCCCTTAATCACAAAGAATGATTAGCACACAGTTGGGGCAAAGTATTCTCGTTGCTATAGACTGCCCTGTGCTAGTGGCAATTTTTTTAAAAAAATCAGAGACTTCTGAATCAATATCATAATGTTTATCTTGCGGTTTCTCTGTGGATGCTGGTTAAAGAAGATGATATTGGATTTATATTCCGCCCTCCAAATCTCAAAGTCTCAGAGCAGCTCACAATCTCCTTTCCCTTCCTCCCCCACAACAGACACCCTATGAGGTGGGTGCGGCTGGAGAGGCTCTCACAGCAGCTGCCCTTTCAAGGACAACTTCTGCTATAGCTATGGCTGACCCAAGACCATTCCAGTAGGAGCAAGTGGAGGAGTGGGGAATCAAACCCGGTTCTCCCAGATAAGAGTCCACCACTTAACCATTACACCAAACGGGCTTAAAGGTACTTACCATGATCAGAGAAGTAATAGAGTTCTGTAGATTTACATCCGTAAGTGCCGTTAAGTTCCGATCAAGTCCTGGCAACTCAGCCAGGTGCTTCCAAGGCGAGTGAGAAGCAAAGATGGTTTGCCATGGCCTTCCTCTGCAGACCCTTCCTTTGGGGTCACCCATTCAAATATTGCCCCTGTTTGGTTTCTGGGATCATGCTACACCATGATGCCTTTCCTTCCTCTTCACTATACCTATCAAGCTTGACAGGAGACGTCAGGGCTTTTTCTTTTTTAAGCAGGAGTGCAGTTCCAGTTGACTTGGTGTCAAAGGGTGTGGCCCAATGTGCAAATGAGTTCCTGCTGGGTTTTTTCTACAAGAAAAGCCCCGTGAGACATGAATGGGATCAGGGTGCAAGCAGTAGAGCTGCCCTTTCTCACAAAGGGCTTTTGCCTCTGCACATCCGTCTTGGCATCTCCTTTTGGAAATCATGTAAGCCCCAAAGGTCACCCCGCGCGTTGTTTGCCTGTTGGCAAGGCCCCAGCGGCCCGTGTTCTGCGATTTCGTTTACAGCCTGCCCTGCTCCCAAAGTCTTGTAAGCCTGCCAAATCCCTTGGAGGTGTAACACTTGGAGCTGCAGGACGCGAGGTCCTTGGCAGCAGGGCTGCCCATGCGGTATAAATAAAGGATGAGAGATGCTTTGCGTCAGGAAAAGGGACCGGGGTTGTTTGTCGGTGGTGATTTGAAATGGATGGGTTCTTGCCTAAGGATCATTCTTATCTCTTGCTGAGTGAAAATCTAAAATCTTAATTTGCTATGTAACCTGCTCAGACCACCCACCTGCCATTTCATTTGCTCATCATGGAGCTTGTAGGTCTTAGCTGGAGGGCCTTGGATTTGTATGCAGTGGTTCCCTCTCCTGCATTCGCGCGCTCTGAGATAATGTGTTCTCTTTTTTTAAGAACTGCTTCCCTGGGATAAGCTGTGCCCAGTAGCATAAAATGGAAATCTGTTTGCATACATTAGACGGGATGGCTCTTTTCAAAGAACAACCGCATTACTTATTCATTATAGTAATGGTCCGAAGGCTCCCAGTGAGTTGGCTTGTAGCCCTCTGATGCAAGAGGCTGCCCATGGTAACTTTTGGTACAGCAGTGATTCTTAATAGGGACCCTGTGGACCTCCAATAAGAAGAATTGCAGATTTACACACTGCCCTTCTCTCTGAATCAGAAACTCAGAGCGGCTCACAATCTCCTATATCTTCCCCCCACAACAGACACCCTGTGAGGTGGGTGGAGCTGAGAGGGCTCTCACAGCAGCTGCCCTTCCAAGGACAACTCCTACAAGAGCCACGGCTGACCCAAGGCTAGGCTTGCCAATCCCCAGGTCCCAAAGGGGGTTCTTCCACTTTCTCAGGCTCCTTCCCACCCCCAGTCAGCTGGCCGGCGGGGGAAGCCCTGACCCCAGAGGACCATGTGCCTTTCCACCTCCGGAGACTTCAGTCTCCGATGGAAAGGCTTTCTCTTGGGAAGGGGTGTCTGCGCTACTTTGAAGAAGTTGGCAGCAACTCGTGAGTAGAGAGGCCAATGCCTCACTTCAGAGTCACCAGAAACGGGGGGGGGGGGGGACGTCTGCTGAGCACTTCATTATTCCCTATGTGGAGATCGATTCTCATAGGGTATAATGGGGAATTGATCTGGTGGTTTCAGGGGCTCTGGGGGAGCTGTTTTTGAGGTAGAGGCACCACATTTTCAGTATAGTATCTAGTTCCTCTCCCCAAAGTACCCTCCAAGTTTCAAAACGATTGGACCAGGCGGTCCAATTCTATGAGCCCCAAAAGAAGGTGCCCCTATCCTTCATTATTTCCTATGGAAGGAAGACATTTAAAAAGGTGTGCCGTCCCTTTAAATATGATGGCCAGAACTCCCTTGGAGTTCAATTCTGCTTGTCACACCCTTGTTCCTGGCTCCGCGCCCAATCTCCTGGCTCCACCCCCAAAGTCCCCAGATATTTTTTGAATTGGACTTGGCAACCCTACCCAAGGCCATTCCAGCAGGTGCAAGTGGAGGAGTGGGGAATCAAACCCGGTTCCCCCAGATACAAGTCCACACACTGAACCACTACACCAAACTGATCTGCATGTCTTGGGTGGGAAACTTTACACACATGAAGCTGCCTGGTGCTCAGCCATACCAAAGACAGTCAAGATAAGTACAGTCTAACTCTTAACTAGCACAGATCCAGGTTGGCTGTGTGCTTGCACATGAAAGCTCATGCCTTGGATAAACTTTTGTTGGTCTTAAAAGTGCCATTGGACTTAAAATTTGCTTTAACTAGCACAGACTTCCCATTTTCTCCAGCAGAGGACTTTAACATCACCTCCCAGTAGTGAAGAAGAAGATGATATTGGATTTATATCCCGCCCTCCACTCCGAAGAGTCTCAGAGCGGCTCAGAATCTCCTTTACCTTCCTCCCCCACAACAGACACCCTGTGAGGTGGGTGGGGCTGAGAGGGCTCTTACAGCAGCTGCCCTTTCAATGACAACCTCTGCCAGAGCTATGGCTGACCCAAGGCCATGCTAGCAGGTGCAAGTGGAGGAGTGGGGAATCAAACCCAATTCTCCCAGATAAGAGTCTGCACACTTAACCACTACATCAAACTGGCTCTCCAGTGGGGGGAGAAGATACAAAAGATAGTAAGCCGCTGTGAGTCTCTGATTCAGACAGAAGGGGAGGGTATAAATTAGGGGTGTGAATTCGGTTCAGCCGAACCGAATCAACTGCCGAATCACCCCTGATTCAGCTGTATACGGAATCGTATACAGCCGAATCCAATTGGGGCCCATTATGCGGGAGCTGAGTATGGCTCCCCTTATACTTCCGTATAGATATTTGGAAGTATACGGAAATCCATGGAAAAGGCAGGAAAGGGGCTTCTGCAGCCTCAGGGGAGCTGCTTGCCTCTTTTCCCACCTTTGGTAGCCTTTTCCCGCCACTCCCATAGCCTCCCTGGGATCAGGGAGGGAGGGAGGGGGAAGAGGAGCCCCAGCAGCGAATTCAAAGCATGCATTTGCAAAATGCATTGCAAATGTATGCTTTGCAGGGCTGTTGTGTAGCTGATCCCCCAGCCATCAGCAACATTGTTCTTTTGATCTTTTGCTTACTTGGGTATCCAAGTAAGCACTGTTGTCTGGCCAATCACAAAGCAGTGCTATTTTTTGAAACTGCTCTCTGTAGGGCCAGAGAACCTTTTTAAGGAGTCTGCCTGGCTGGACTCCTCCATTGCTGCTGTGTTGGTGTGTGTTGGTGTGAGAGACAGATTGTGCTGTGCTGGCCCTTGGCCTCAGCTGCTGCTGCTCTCTCTCAGCCTTACCAGACTTGCCTGGAGTAGAGAAGACGTCTAAGGTAAGACAGTCTTGGGGTTCTTGTTTTTATTTTAGTTGGTAAAAGGACTTTTTTAAAACTCAGAGTCCCTTTACTTATCCAGATTTGGGTGGTGGGTAGCTTATTTGGGGTTAGGGGGTTCTGCTGGGGGAGGGGGCCTGGGGTGGGGGGGTTGCCCATTTGCCCATATCTTACTTTAGTGAGAGGACTTTTAAAAGTGGAGTGCCCTTTT
The DNA here is from genome assembly GCF_032191835.1 of Heteronotia binoei. Lineage (NCBI taxonomy): Eukaryota > Metazoa > Chordata > Lepidosauria > Squamata > Gekkonidae > Heteronotia > Heteronotia binoei. The sequence continues at coordinate 16,787,253 of NC_083241.1, forward strand.
ACTTTTCCTGATTTGGGTGGCTTGGATTTCTTGGGGTTAGGGTGAAGGGTTTTTTTAGGGGGGGAGTGGTTGGTAAAGTTCCTGTATTGTTAAAAGTTAAGTTTTTTACTATTTTAAAAGGATTCTGTGTTTGATTTGTTGCTGCTGTGCTGTGCTGCTGTTGTTCCTTTTCTCTTCTGGTTCTTGGGGGGGCTGTTTGGCCTAATTTTCATTGTTTAAAAGGCCACTTTTTAACAGTTGAGTTTCTTGACCTTCTCCTGTTGTCCCTTTTCCTGGTTCTGGTTTTGAGGGTGGGGGGGAGCTGGCACCTGGGTGAGAGACCCAAAAACAGCAGGCTTGTTGTGCTTGGCCAGCTCTCCCCATGTTGTTTGCGGCAGGGCTGGAGAGCTGGCATCTGTAGATTGTGTGTTCTGTGGCAGGGAAGCTGGCACCTGGGTGAGAGACCCAGAACCAGCAGGCTTGTTGTGCTTGGCCAGTTCTTCCCATGTTGTTTGGGGCAGGGCTGGAGAGCTGGCACCTGTAGATTGTGTGTTCTGTGGCAGGGAAGCTGGCACCTGGGTAAGAGACCCAGAACCAGCAGGCTTGTTGTGCTTGGCCAGCTCTCCCTGCGTTCTTTGGGGGAGGGCTGGAGAGCTGGCATCTGTAGATTGTGTGTTCTGTGGCAGGGAAGCTGGCACCTGGGTGAGAGACCCAGAGCCAGGATGCTTGTTGTGCTTGGTCAGCTCTCCCTGCGTTCTTTGGGGCAGGCAGGACTGGAGAACTGGCATCTGGGTTTGCTGCAGCCGGGTCTGCAGAGCAGACCTTGAGCAGATTGTATTTTGTGTGGCAGTGACGTTGGCAACTGGGTTTACATTGGTTCCAGGCCTGCGGGGTTCATAGAGTAGATAGAGGGATGTAGTGCATTTGGGTCCTATAGAGATTCTCTGGTGTGAAGTTAGGTTTGGCTTTGGGTGCCCCAGGAATTGGACCCCCTGGCCCAATCTTTTTGGGACTTGGGGGGTTTGTAGGGGAGAGTCCCCTGCAGGTCCCCTGCAAATTTGGGGGCTCTCCCTCAAACCCCCTCCTCTCCAGGCGGCTTTAAATATACCCTATTTGCCATTGATTTCAATGGCCCATAGGGTATAAGGGGCCGTATATTCAGAAATAGCCGCGCATCTACCATCTATTCCAACTACGGAATTCAGAAATATACAGGATTCCGTATTTTTCCCCCCATATATTTCCAAATCCGTGTACTACCGATTTTTTTTTTTTTTTTTTTGCACATCCCTAGTATAAATCTGCAATTCTTCTTGGGGGTCCACAGGGTCCCTATTTAGAAGAAGTGGAGGAAAGTGCTGTCGTCAGTGCCGATTTATAGTGATCCTGTAGGGTTTTCTAGGCAAGGGATGAACAGAAGTGGTTTGTCATTCCCTGCCTCCATATAGCAACTCTGGACTTCCTTGGTGGTCTCCCATCCAAGTACTCACCAGGGCTGACCCTGCTTAGCTTCTGAGATCTGACGGGATTGGGCTCACCTCGGCCATCCAGTTCAGGACACATCACCTACTACTGAGCCACCATTCAACTGGAGATACCAGGAACTGGGTCTGAGACTTTCTGCATGTGGAACAGATGTTCTTCAACTAAGCCTTCAATGAAACTCTCTTCTACTGAGTCAGACGGTTGGTCTATCAAGGTAAGTATTGTCTACTGGTGTCTTAGGTAAAGGTTAATTTGCATTACCTGATCCTTTTAACTGGAGATCCTTTTAACTGGGATTGAACCTGGGACCTTCTGCCTGTTCAGCAAAATGCTCTGCCACTGAGCCGCAGCCCATCCCCTGGTGAAACTGCCTTATTGTGAGTTAGACCATTGTTTATTGTGATTGGCAGCAGATTTCCAGGCTCTCAGTCAGAGGTTCTGATTCTTTTAACTGGAGATGCTGGGGACTGAAGCTGGGACTTCCTATGTTCTACCACTGAGCTATAGTCCCTCCGCAAAGGCAGAGGAGGCAGCCCCTTCTCCCCGCCTTATCGGTATCTGACAGTCAGCTTTACTGCTCCCAGCTCCTAGACTGCTTGCCAGACCCTTAGAAAAAATGGTCCATGCAGCAAAAAGGAATCAAACCCACCATCGTGGGGTTGGTTGCCATCCATTAGGCACATCTCACTGAATATGTGCTTCAGACGGGTCTGTCACATGCATAGATCATAAATATAGCTATATCAATAAAGTTGCCTTGTCTGCAATGTTGGTTTTATATCCTAATTTTTCACTTGTGGCCTGGGGGACATTTGGTCAGAATGCTGCAAACTTGGAGGGCAGCAGCGGGTTAAAGGTTATGAACCACTGTTCTATAGTCAAAGATCTGTACTGTGATATATTCCTGGGTCTTGAAGCAGCAGGATAAGCCATACAGCAGAGCTGGGATGAGCAAATGTTCCTTATTTAGTTTCTTCTTTTGTCTAAACATTTGTCAACAGTTTTGCTCCTCGGCTTTTTTGCTGCTGGTGTTGTGGACCTGGTTCTCTTGTGTGCAGGGCTGGCCCAGCCACTAGGCAAACTAGGTGATTGCCTAGGGCACCAGCCTTCTGGGGGCGCCAGATTGTGTGCCCCTTATGTGACTCAGTGATGTTGTCAGTGCAGGGCGGAGGGTGCCTTGCCTAGGGTGCCAGGCAGTCTACAGCTGATTGTGTGTGCTGGTTGCACCCTTTGTATACCCCATTGATGTGGCTTTACACATGCAGTGTTATTTACTTCCTTCCTTTATGGCCCAGCTTACTCACTGTGAGACTCGGGGCAGATTACAAATGACAGAGAAACAATTCAATCAGACAGCACGAGATGTACAATAAAAATGCAACAAGACTAGGATTACAGAAATTAGAAAACAATGCAAACAGAAAAGTGACTAAGGCATGGCTTTCCATAATGCAGAAAGTGGATTACAAAGGAAGGAGGCAGCGCAGTAAAAGCAAGATAATACATTCTGCAGAATGATAGAAATGGGGGAGCCTTCTTGACCTCATTAAGCAGGTGGCTTGTGTACCAATGTACATATCCTGGTTTATTAATGCACAGACATGGACACTGTAAAATGAGAAAAGTTTACAGGGGGGGAATTTTGCTGTGCAAGGAAACAGAAAGTAAAGCATCATGGGATTTTCAGGGAGAAGTGATATGCAAAGCAGGATTTTCAGCACAAAATACCAAGAAGAAATTCAACATCATCTGTAGGACAGAGATGGACAGGCCTGGAACGAAGTATTTTGGCTTCCTGTTCCATGGCTGTTTCCCCCTGCCAGCTAAAAAAGAAGTGGGAAAAAAGAGTCGGATTTATACCCCACTCTTCACTCAGAGTGCCTTACAATCTCCTTCCCTTCCCCTCCCCACAACAGACACCCTGTGAGGTAGGTGGGGCTGCGAGAGCTGCTCTCGAGAAGAACAAATCTGCAAGAATTGTGGCTGACCCTAGGTCACCCAGCAGCTGCATGTGGAGGAGGGGGGAATCAAGCATTGTTCTCTCAGATTTGAGTCCACCACTCTCAACTACTATACCAAACTGGCTCTCTCCTTCCTTGTCCTACACCAGTACACCAAGCTGTGGCAGTCAGCAACTCCAGCCCTGGCCTCTGCTGCTCTCCTGGCTGGGCTACTGGGTGGCGGCAGAGCAGTGGTAGAGATGGCTGGCTCTTAGACAGGGCTAGAGGGAGGAAGGAAAGAAGGGTGGCAGGTAGGTGGCAGCTTCCCTTTGGCCCCCAGGAGAAAAGCACATGGAAAAGAGGAGCTTCCTCTTGCCCTTGTGGTGGACTTCACATCTGACACCTTGAGTGGATTGCTTGGGCTGACCCTGGGCTCCCCAGATTGCCTGCCACCGCAATGCTAGAGATAGGGAATTCCTAGAGCATCTGGGCCCAACTGGAAATGACATGTTGCTTAATCTTGCTCCACACACACACCCCATCTCTGTTCCTGCCAGAGTGAAGAGCCAAGTTGACAACCTAGACTGCTCTGTGGCTGTGTCATGCAACACACAGCTCTCAGGCTACATGCAGCACATGGCCCCTCCCAGGGCTTTTTTTGTAGCAGGAACTCCTTTGCATATTAGGCCACACACCCCTCTGATGTAGCAAATCCTCCTGGAGCTTACAGTACACCCTGTCATAAGAGCCCTGTAAGCTTTTGAAGGATTGGCTACATCAGGGGGGGTGGCCTAATATGCAAAGGAGTTCCTGCTACAAAAAAGCCCCGGCCCCTCCACACACAGCCTCCCCCCATGAGATCCATAGTTGGGTGCAATGCCTACAGGGCTGAGGTAGTGCAGTTGTTGTGGTCTGGGTGACTTGAGCAGAGAGCAGTTAAAGAGAAATGAACCCTGGGCGCAAAGGCAAGTTATGAAGGAAATGGGAACATGCTTCTAGGTGGTGGTGGTGGTGGTGGTAAATCAGGTTGGGATTTGCAAACAGGCCAAGAGGTTGTCATGGTTTAGATAATAGCAACCGACAGTGTGAATTTTCCTCACACCTCCTACGGATGTTCTTTGTCTCAGCAGAAATAACAGGCACTTCCCAGACCTGTGGGGATGACAGGAAGAGCTGAGGTTGTGGACAGCATTTGTTAATGACTTCTATTTCCATAAACAGGGCCATGCAATGGAGCTCTGTGGCTGGGGGCCTCTTTTTGCCCTAGAATCTGACAGCGTCAACTTGCCGCCAAACTGAAAAACGGGGCTAAGTTAGGTGCATAAACCAGATTCATGACCAAGTTATTTGCACACCCAGGAAAGTGGGTGGCCAACTCTCCCCTCCTAGCTCCTGTGCCAAACTGAAATGCCTGGCTGGATCAAACCACAGGCCTGCCTTCTCACTTTCAGCCTTGGCCTCCAGGACACTCACTAGCATGAAGGCAATTTCTCTTCTTCTTGCTGTTATTTGTTTCTTCCTGCTGAGTAAGTCATGAGAGATGCCAGCCATTCAGAGATCACCTAAGGACCATCGTAAGGGGTTGTCAGCCTATCACTTTTGGATATGTGTGGACAATGGGGGAGGCCAAAGAACATCCATTGAGAGTGAAGACAGCGCTGCCAGTACAGTCACACAGAAGCTCCCAACCACTCATGGGTGGCAAGGTGTCCAGTGCTAAGAAGTCAGATTTGGTTATGAGATAATGTTGCTGAGGGCGACAGAAACCGTTTAATGGTTTGATATTGTGCTGTCATAAACATTCTTCTCCCAGGTTTTCCTGTTGATACAAGAAAATCCAGAAGCAAACAATTACAAGACAATTGGCCATTTCACACAGCTCAGCATAGGGATTCAGAAGTGCAAGGCAGGGTTTGATAGCGGAAGAAACTGCTTTTCATTAATAACAGTTCAGCCATGCCCTGCAAACGGGACACACGCGGGTTTGTGTGAATAGTTAAATATATTCCGTTAGCAGCCAGTTACTAAAGCGGATCTGTCTGAAATGGCGAGAATGATTAGATAGTGAGTAGTTACTAAAACGGAATACGTAGGCTGTTAGAAAAGGGCCAATATCTATGTCAGGGTAGCTCTCCAGATGTTTTTTGCCTACAACTCCCATCAGCCCCAGCCATTGGCCATGCTGGCTGGGGCTGATGGGAGTTGTAGGCAAAAAACATCTGGAAAGCTACCATTGGCCACCCCTGATCATGGGGTGTGGATCATGGGGTGTGATCATGGGGATCATGGGGTGTGAGTGTGGATCATACCTGAGAGACAACACAATACTCCAATGTAAATGAATAGGTGAACAAATTTTCAGACGTTTACCAAAAAAAGTCAATGAAAAGAAAAGAGATTGGATTTATACCTCACCCTTCACTCAGAGCAGCTTGCAATCTTCTCTCCATAACAGACACCCTGTGAGGTGTCAGGCGTGGGTTCATTGAAGCTCACAAGTAAGCAGACTTGGTAGTTTGAAACAAAGTTGCATTTATTGGATACTTCAGAGTTACTCCAGCATGGCTGTGATTGGAACTGATGGAGATCAGCTCGAATTGTTAGCATTTAACCTTCTACATCAAAGCAGTAATCTCTACCCCTCAATTCCCAAAACAAAAGGTTATTTTGCATGTGTGATTTTTCCCAGCGTTCCCCCCCCCCCCTTTATCTCTTCCATTGGTGGCTACATTTCCCATAGGTAAATGTCCTTGGTGCCTCCAGGGATGAGGTGAGAATCTGGCACATACTGTCTACTTTAAAGGAACCTTGGCAACCTTTGATATTCCTGGGAATGGTTCTCCACTCTTCCCCCCTCCCTCCTTGCTACCCCGGTCCCCTGTTAGTAGGCATTTCTATGCATCAATTAAAATGGTTAGTAACAGCTTTTATTAATATCATGAATGAACAGAGCCGGACAGTGAGGTAGGTGAGACTGAGAGAGCTCTAAGAGAACTGCTTTGAGCAGGGGGGATTTGGTAGAAAACACCCAGCAGGAACTCATTTGCATATTAGGTCACACCCCCTGATGTCGCCATTTTCTACAAAAAGCCCAGCAAGAACTCATTTGCATATTAGGGCATGCCCCTGACAACAAGCCAGCCAGAACTGCGCTCCTGTGCATTCCTGCTCAAAAAAAGCCCTGGCTTTGAGAGAACAGCTCTTTCAAGCACGTGTGACTGTCCCAAGGTCATACCAGCAGCTGCATGTGAAGAAGTGGGGAATCCAACTCAATTCTCCCGTACAGTCCACTGCTCTTAACCATTACACCAAACTGGAGCAGAGCTTTAGATGCTGTCAAAATTGTTTTCAAACGCAGCAAACAGTTTATATTCAGCCTTAATCATTGCTAAAGAACGAGGAGCTCCTATGTCCAAAATGCAGAATGAAGCAACTGACAGGCATCATAGAGTTCTGGCTGCAGGTGAGAGTCCATATTTTCATGCGTGAGTTTATCCCATGCAGAGTTACACACACACGCCCCTGTTGCTGGATGTGCTACTGGCCACAATTCCACCACCTCATCCTGTACCAGGGCATAGGTCAGGGTTTCTGTTTAGAATGGGGCCCAAAATAGTTTGGTTCCCGGGTCTTGCGGGGGGTGGAGGAGATGCCGTAGCAACACGTGTGCTGTGCAGACCCTTCTGTTCAGAGGGCATTTGCTGTGGCAGATGCTGCTCACCGTACAGGCGAGAGGCACGGAGCCATGCAATATTGATAAGGGCTCTTCAATTATCTGCTGCTCTCTTGGCAAGAACTTACAGCTGCCTTTGTTTATTGTGTGGGAAGCAGGGATGGCTCTTAAAGCAGGGCGAGGAAGGAGGGAGGCCTCATTTCCCTAATCCTGTTTCTCAGCGCGAGGGATCCTGCCACGTCTTTTGGTCCCTTCTTTTCCAACCTGAAAAATCCTTGCTTCAGTTTCACCTCCTTCTTGCGGCTCCTGACTCTGAGTCTTTATTTTTGCACCTTTTTTCTGTTGCCTTGTGCTAATTTTTTCCCCCTCTGCAAAGTGTATGTACTTTTCAACATTATTTATTCATCAGTATTAGATATATAGCATGGCTGAGAGTATACAGATAAATAACAGACATTGTTTAATGAAATTCTAGATCGGTTGCACATAGAAACTGTTGGTTGTTATGGTGGGCCCCCAAAGGAACACTTCTGATTCTAGTAAAATTACCCATACTGTCCTCCTTCTACCACCTCACTCTTCTGCATGTGTGAACCCAGCACAGAGGAGTTAGAAGGATTAGTGATAGAACTCAATCCTAAAAAGATCTATTCAGAAGCAAATCCCCTTTTATTCATGGGCACTTGGTACCAGGAAACTGTTCTTAGGGCTGCAGCCAATGTCGCTCTTCCGAGAAAACCACAGGGTTTTGCCTGCTTGATGGTTAGAAGAAGAAGGACATTGGATTTATATTCCGCCCTCCACTCAAGAGTCTCAGAGCAGCTCACAATCTCTTTTATCTCCCTCCCCCACAACAGACACCCTGTGAGGTGGGTGGGGCTGGAGAGGACTCTCACAGCAGCTGCCCTTTCAAGGACAACCTCTGCCAGAGCTATGGCTGACCCAAGGCCATGCTAGCAGGTGCAAGTGGAGGAGTGGGGAGTCAAACCCGGTTCTCCCAGATAAGAGTCCACACACTTAACCACTACACCAAACTGGCTCTCATTTGTGGTTACTGCATTTGTGATCCAGTTTCTAAAAGGTGCACTTCCATACTTCTGGTTTTCTGATAACTGCTTAAAATAGTAGGTGTTCTGCTGTGGGGGCCATTTCTGATTCCAGAAAAGTAGCTGTAGGGAATGGGAGAGGAACTGAAGCCCTCAGTATTGTCTTGGCTACAGCATATTTGTGAAATGAAGAGGGATGGGGGGTGAGTTAAAGGACTTATTTTTTTTCCTTTCAACTGATATAAGGACAAACTCTTGTTGTCCCTCCCCATCAAACAAATCACTAAGAACGTAGAAACAGAACTTCACCCTCTTCCCTCTGGAGAAATCTGAGTGGAGATTCTTCTTTTTTATGGTTTTCACTGTGTTGGCAGATAGAAGCCCTCCAAATGCACAAAAAATGCACTGACTTCTTTGGTGCATCGCGAGGACATCTGTATTTAAGATCCTGCCGGAAATTCAAAAGCCAACTTATTGTTATATTACTTTCCTTTGGCCCTGTATTGGAGATTCTGTCGGAGCTGCCTGACCCTCTGCATTGTTACTTGGATCCAGAGCCCCTTCACCTGCTGACGGCTCGATTCTATGCATGCTTAGCTAATAAAAATTAAAAACCAACCGTATTTAATTTGTGATTTGATTTATTTATAAGTTTTTATGATTCTGACATAAAGACTGAGTGTCTCCTTGTCATCAGATTATGAATTCTGTTTCTCTGTATCCTAAAGAATGATCCTGGGGAAGGCCAAAACTTGGCTCACCCACTAGGTGGCTGGCTCACCCACTAGGCAGACTAGGCGGTTGCTTAGGGCACCGGGAGGAAGGGGGTGCCGAATAGGGCTCTCCCCTCTTGGTGCCCACGACAACTGCCTAGTTTGCCTGCCTCCCATCCCACCCCCTCCCACCCCTCCCTTCTCTTACGCTTCACCCGCCCCCTTGGGCGCGATCAGAGAAGTGCACCAAGGCTGAGAACTACCGTTCCAATGCGGGCAGCACGACATCTAATCCTTTGAAGCGCGCACAGAAGAAGGTTCCAGGAAGGAGGGGGGAAAGCCTTCTCCTGCACACACTTCAAAGGATTCAATGGTGCACTGCCCACATCGAAGCTGGTAGGGCCCAGCCGCAGCATGGTGCACTCTGATGGAAGGGCAATGGAGCACGGCGCTGCGTTGCAGTGCTGTGGAGGGAGGGAGGGAGATATTGGATTTATATCCTGCCCTATACTCTGAATCTCAGAGCGGCTCACAATCTCCTTTACTGTCATGGGTGCTGGGGGCCCTGCAGAAGAAGCCGAGCCTGCAGAAGAAACTGTGCCCCTGCCACCTGCACCAGTGCCCCTGCCTCCTGCTGGAGAAGATCCAAGCCCCCCTGCCTCGCCCTCTTGGGTGGCTCGTGTGCGTGACCGCCTTCATCAGGACCTCAGGGATCGGAGGAGGGCGGCACGCTCACAAGCAAGACGCTCCCTGAGCCCTGAGTTTTGAAAGGATTCTGGCCCTTCTAGGAGTGAGGGTGCTTGAGTCTCAGCAGGATCCTGGCTGCACTCTGAGTCAGCAATTAGCCTAAATGGGCAACAGACAGCAGAGGGCTATATAGCTGTGGGCTTTGAGAGAAGGCTTTGTGGAAGCAACTAGTCACTTACCTGATGTTCTAGTATCCACTCCGGCTTCTGACTTCGGCTTCTGGACCCCCTGACTCTGGCATTGACTTCTGGACCCCCTGACTTCGGCTTCTGAACCTCTGACCTACGATACCTGGACTGTGATTCGGTTTTGGCGCTTTGGACCCTCCTTGCTACCCAGCTACAGACCTTGGACTGCCCCTGGACTTCGCCTGGCCTGGCCCCAGCCCGTGACATTTACCTTCTTCCCCCACAACAGACACCCTGCAAGGTGGGTGGGGCTGAGAGAGCTCTCCCAGAAGCTGCCCTTTCAAGGACAACTCCTACGAGAGCTATGGCTGACCCGAGGCTATTCCAGCAACTGCAAGTGGAGGAGTGGCAGGAATCCAACCTGGTTCTCCCAGGTAAGAGTCCGCACACTTAACCAGCACACCAAACACTAGAGCCAGCACTGCTCAGTATATAGAAGCATGAGAAGATCTTGTGGGATCAGACCAGTGGTCCATCTCGTTCAGCATCATGTTTCACATGGGGGGCGACTAGCTTGCCTTGAGGACCAACCAAAAGGAGAAAGAGTCCAAGGCTTTTCTTGCTGTTGCTTACTGGCACTGGTATTCAAAGGTTTATTGTCTTGGAATATGGAGGTTCCTTGCTGTGTGCCATTTTAATGGGTCCTGGCAAAAGCTCCTGCTACTTTCTGCCCCCCCCCCCCACAAATTCCTATTTATTCCTGTGACACCCTTCCTTCCAAGGGGCTCAGAGGAGTGCATCAGATTCTCCCTTCCTCCATTACATCACACAATAGCCCAAGTTTACTGAGTGAGCTTCACAACTATGAGAGGTTTGAGCTTGCATTTCCCATCCCTAATCTGATGCTCTAACCACTGTACCTTAGCAGGGTGCTTTTTTTTTGCAGGAACTCCTTTGCATATTAGGCCACACACCCCTGATGTAGCCAGTCTTCCTGGAGCTTACAGTAGGCCCCTGTACTAAGAGCCTTGTCAGCTCTTGGAGGATTGGCTGCATCAGGGAGGTGTGGTCTAATATGCAAAGGAGCCCCTGGTAGAATTCTATCTCTGGACCCTGTACTAAGAGCCCTGTAAGCTCTTGGAGGATTGGCTACATCAGGGGTATAAAACTCCACAAAGTCTACACCAAAAGAAAAAGCTCCTATTATTTAAAACTATTCTTCTGTTTGATCATTTGGGCACAAAACCTAGCTGTCACTCTAGTGATTGTCGGTATTTCATTAATCAACAATTTCCTAAGAGATATCTTATCCGTTAGCACCTTAGACTGTTCTAGAATAGGGAGAATTGTCTTGTCCCTAACTTCAACTCAACTCAACATCCAGGGTGTGTGGCTAATATACAAAGGAGTTCCTGCTACAACAAAAGCCCTACACCTTAGTGGCATTCATGAAGTTATAAGCATGTTAACGACCTCATGTTTAGTACTGAAACTCTGCTTCCTAATTGCAGGATATTAAAAGAGCCTTCGTTTCTTCCTACTCTCTGCACTTTCGAAAAGTAGTTCAATCAGAATGTCAAATGAAGGAAAAGAGTGAAGGGACAATGCAAGAACAGACTTATGCACAAAGTTAAGGACAAGCAGGTTATGTGTTGAATAGTTTTAATTTTCCCTCAAAGGAAATAAAATGCCTTCATCTAACTGTATGATATTGTCTTTAAAACAAAGGTAAGCAAATGGGCTGCTACTTTGATTCTTCACTCCCCAAGTGCCTTAACCCCATCCTACCCAGTACCCTGCCATCATCTAAACCAGGGGTGGCCAAACTTGCTTAAGAATCAATGTCAGATGTTTGAGAGCCACAAGACATGAACATTGGATGTTTGAGAGCTGCAGGACAGGGAGGGAGGGAGGGAGGGAGGGAGGAAGGAAGGAAGGAAGGAAGGAAGGAAGGAAGGAAGGAAGGAAGGAAGGAAGGAAGGAAGGAAGGAAGGAAGGAAGGAAGGAAGGAAGGAAGGCCCTTTCTTGGGCGCCAGGACCTAGCAACGATGATCCATGCTACGGTCACCTCGAGATTGGACTACTGTAACGCCCTCTACATGGGGCTGCCCCTGTGCCGAACTCGACGGCTGCAGCTGGTGCAGAACGCAGCGGCTAGGCTGTTGTTGGTGCTCCCAAGATGGGAGCACATACAGCCGGGGCTGCGCGGACTGCACTGGCTGCCAGTGGCACACCAAGTTCGTTACAAGGTGCTGGTTATTACCTTTAAAGCCCTATATGGCCGAGGACCTGCCTACTTGAGGGACCGTCTCTCCCCGCATGAACCCCAGAGAGCGCTGAGGTCAGCTGGTAAGAACCAGCTGAATATCCCTGGGCCAAAGGAGGCCAGATTGAAGTCCACCTGGGATCGGGCCTTCTCTGTAGCGGCCCCCCTACTGTGGAACCAACTCCCGGAGGAGGTACGGGCCCTGCGATGCTTAGAACAATTCCGCAGGGCCTGTAAGACCCACCTCTTTAAAACAGCCTTCACATAAACCGAGCCAGAAAGTCCTGTTGGATACGTCCTATGTTTTATGTTCTAATCACTGGAATTTATGAAAGATCTTAATTATAGCACCATAATCTTAACTCTAATGTAATTTTAATGTTTTTAAGGATGATTTTATATTGAATTGTATATGAATTTATAATTGACTGCACATGGTTTTATTGTATACTGTATTCATGTGTTGTGAGCCGCCCTGAGCCTGCTTGCGGGGAGGGCAGGATACAAATAAAAAGATTATTATTATTATTATTATTATTATTATTATTATTATTATTATTATTATAGGAAGGAAGGAAGGAAGGAAGGAAGGAAGGAAGGAAGGAAGGAAGGAAGGAAGGAAGGAAGGAAGGAAAATAAATGGGGGAGGGAGGGAGAGGTGGAAATAAAGCAACTTTAACTTGGCTGGCTTGGCTTGGAGAAGTGATATAAAGAGAGAAATGCCTTCTCAAACCCACCAATGGGGAAGTGGGGGCTTCAAGAGCCGCACAATATGTGTGAAAGAGCCACGTGTGGCTCCCGAGCCACAGTTTGGCCACCCCTGAGCTAAAATCATACCCCCCCCTCCCCTGGAGCATTTGCACCAAATTTTAATATCATTTGTGTTGAGCATCTTTCAGAGTCATTTTGGGCTGGGAAATGGGAAAAAAATAGAATAGGAAGTAAATAAATGCCCAAGCTAGTCTGATCTCATCAGACCTCAGAAGGTAAGCAAGCTTGGCCACTGTTGGATGCAAGACCACAAAGGAAATCCAGAGTTGCTATGCAGGGCAAGCAACTGCAAACCACCTCTGTTCATCTCTTGCCCTACGAGTTCACCACAAGTTGGCTGCAGCTTGATGGCTTTTTCCACCACCACATAAATAAATGAATCTATAGCAGGGATGGCCAACGGTAGCTCTCCAGATGTTTTTTGCCTACAACTCCCATCAGCCCCAGCCAGCATGGCCAATGGCTGGGGCTGATGGGAGTTATAGGCAAAAAACATCTGGAGAGCTACCTTTGGCCACCCCTGCTCTAAAGGATATTCAAGTGGGAACCGCAAGAATATGCAAAAGTGAATATTCCCTCACCCTTTTCTCTTTCCCTTTCCAGGAGCTCCCCAACCTCTCCCCCTTTCCTGCTTCCTCCTCTTCTTCTAGGGATGCCATGCCAACCTCAAGGGCCTGGAGATCTCCTGGAATCACAACAGATCTCCCCGCTACAAAGATCAGTTCCCCTTTAAAGTTGCCAGCTCCTAGCTGGAAAAATATCAGGAGATTTGGGGTGGGAGCCTTGGGAGGGCCGGGTTTGGGGAGGGAAGTGACCTCAACAGCATATTATGCCATAGACTCCACTCCCCAAAGCAGCCATTTCCTCGGGGGGGGGGGGCTAATCTCTGTCATCTGGAGAGCAGAAGAAGAAGATTTGTAGATTTACACCCCACCCATCTCTTCATCGATACCCCCCTCCCTTTCTCCATGGTGGGAACCAAAGCAGCTCACAATGTTCTCCTCTCCTTTTAATCCACACAGAAACGCTATGAGGTCAGGCTGAAAGAATGTGACTGGCAGCTGGCCCAAAACCACCCAGTGATAGGGTTGCCAAGTCCAATTCCAGAAATATCTGGGGACTTTGGGGGTGGAGCCAGGAGACTTTGGGGGTGGAGCCAGGAGACATTGGGGGTGGAGCCAGGAGCAAGGGTGTGACAAGCATAATTGAACTCCAAAGGGAGTTTCTGGCCATCACATTTAAAGGGACCGCACACCTTTTAAATGCCTTCCTTCCATAGGAAATAATGAAGGATAGGGGCACCTTCTTTGGGGGCTCATAGAATTGGACCCCCTGGTCCAATATTTTTGAAACTTGGGGAGTATATTGGGGTGAGTCACTGGATGCTATACTGAAAATGTGGTGCCTCTACCTCAAAAAACAGGACCCCCAGAGCCCCAGAAACCTGCTGATCAATTCTCCATTATTTTCTATGGGAATAAGCCTCCATAGGGAATCATTCCAGCTGACATTTCCCTCCCCCCACTCTCTCTCTCTCTCTCGGCTTGGCTTCGCGAACGAAGATTTAAGAAGGGTGCAATAGTCCACATTTGCTGCAGGCTCGCTGGTGGCTGACAAGACCAATGTGGGACAGGCAGGTCCGGCCACAGTGGCTGCAGGGAAAAGTCTGATTTAGGGTTGGTCCTGTAGCAGTGCGATTCTTCCTCAATCTCCTTTTGTCCTCAAGACCAGCTATGCGTGCGTTCTCAAAGGAAGAGACAGCCTGGTGGATGGTGTGCCTCCATGCTTTGCGATCTGAGGCTAGGTCAGACCACTGGTGATGGTTGATGTGACAGGTGCTAAGGGATTTCTTCAAGGAGTCCTTTACCTCTTCTTTGGTGCCCCTCTATTTTGATGGCCGGTGGAGAGTTCGCCATACAGGGCAATCTTGGGAAGGCGGTGGTTTTCCATCCTAGAAATATGCCCTGCCCAGCGCAGCTGCGTCTTCAACAGCAGTGCCTCGATGCTGGTAACCTCTGCCCGCTTGAGGACTTCAGTGTTGGTCACAAAGTCACTCCAGTGGATGTTGAGGATGGTGCGAAGGCAGCGCTGATGAAAGCGCTCAAGGAGTCGCAGGTGATGGCGGTATAAAACCCACGATTCGGAGCCATAGATGAGGGTTGTCATCACAACCGCTTTGTAAACATTGATCTTTGTGCCTTTTTTCAGATGCTTGTTGCTCCACACTCTTTTGTGCAGTCGGCCAAATGCACGGTTTGCCTTTGCCAGCCTGTTGTCAATCTCCTTGTCGATCTTGGCATCTGAGGAGATGATGCACCCCAGGTAGCTGAACTGCTGGACTGTCTTCAGAACTGATTCACCCACAGTGATGCAGGGAGGGTGATAATCTTCCTGGGGTGCAGGCTGGTGGAGAACTTCTGTCTTCTTCAGACTAACTTCTAGGCCGAATAGCTTGGCAGCCTCTGCAAAGCAGGACGTCATATGCTGCAGAGCTGATACCGAGTGGGAGACGAGTGCAGCATCATCAGCAAACAGTAGCTCTCGGATGAGTTTTTCCATTGTCTTGGAGTGTGCCTTTAGTCGCCTCAGGTTGAACAGGCTGCCATCGGTGCGATAGCGGATGTAGACACCATCGTCCTCATCTAGATCTACTGCGGCTCTTTGAAGCATCATGCTAAAGAAGATCGTAAAGAGAGTTGGCGCGAGAACGCAGCCTTGCTTTACACCTGTGCCTATTGGGAAGGGCTCCGAGAGGTCGTTGCAGTGTCTGACTTGGCCTCGCTGGTCTTCGTGTAGCTGGATGATCATGCTGAGGAACCTTGGGGGACATCCTAAACGTTCCAAGATTTGCCACAGGCCTTTCCTGCTAACGGTATCGAAAGCTTTGGTAAGGTCGACAAAAGTCACATACAGAGCCTTGTTCTGTTCCCTGCATTTCTCTTGGAGCTGCCTGAGAACAAATACCATGTCGGTGGTGCTCCTGTTAGCTCTGAAGCCGCACTGGCTCTCTGGGAGGAGTTCTTCTGCAATGGCGGGCACCAGTCTGTTCAGGAGTATTCTGGCAAGGATTTTGCCTGCGATGGAGAGCAGGGTTATCCCCCGGTAGTTGGAGCAGTCTGACTTTTCCCCTTTGTTCTTGTATAGGGTGATGATGATTGCATCGCGAAAGTCCTGTGGTAATTTGCCTTGTTCCCAGCAGGTGACAAGTACTTTGTGAAGTGAGCTATGTAGTACTGTGCCCCCATGCTTCCAGATCTCTGGTGGAATTCCATCAACTCCTGCTGCCTTGCCACTTTTCAGTTGCTTGATGGCTTTAACAGTCTCTTCTAGGGTGGGGATCTCATCCAACTCTGTTTTCACCGGTTGAAGTGGGGTGAGGTGGATTGCTGAATCTTGAACTACGCGGTTGGCACTGAAGAGAACCTGAAAATACTCCGACCACCGGTTCAATATGGATGCCTTGTCTGCGAGGAGCACTTGGCCGTCTGCACTATGCAAGGGACTCTGAGCCTGATATGATGGACCATATACTGCCTTCAGGGCTTCGTAGAACCCTCTTAAATCACCAGTGTCTGCACACAGCTGGGTTCTCTCTGCAAGCTTGGTCCACCACTCGTTCTGAATGTCTCGAAGCTTGCGCTGGAGGTTGCTACATGCAGCGCGAAAGGTTGCTTTTTTCCCAGGACAGGAGGGCTGAGCAAGATGTGCTTGGTAGGCAGATCTCTTTTTTGCCAGTGATTCTTGGATCTCTTGATTGTTCTCATCAAACCAGTCCTTGTTCTTCCTTGTGGAGAACCCGAGGACTTCTTCAGAGATCTGCAGGACAGTAGTTTTTAGGTGTTCCCAGAGTGCTTCTGGAGAAGGGTCTGTGGGGCAACTGAGGTCCTCAATTCTTGACTGGAGTTTTGCCTGGAAGGCAGCTTTAACTTCGGCTGACTGGAGGCTGCCAACCTGAAACTTCCTCCGAGGGATACCTCCTCTCCTGGGTGTGGGTTTAAAGTGAAGACGGAGATTGCAGCGTACAAGACGATGATCCGTATGACATTCTGCGCTGGGCATTACTCGGGTGTGTAAGACATCTCGAAGGT
The DNA here is from genome assembly GCF_032191835.1 of Heteronotia binoei. Classification (NCBI taxonomy): domain Eukaryota; kingdom Metazoa; phylum Chordata; class Lepidosauria; order Squamata; family Gekkonidae; genus Heteronotia; species Heteronotia binoei. The sequence goes on from NC_083241.1 coordinate 16,804,089, forward strand.
CTCTCTGGCGCACCACTCCCCCCACTACCACTTTCTGATTACCCTGAATCGGGGGGAGGGCCTCCAAACCGGGGGATCCTCTGCCCCCACCTGGGGATTGGCAACCCTACTGAGTGAGCTGTAGGGTTCCCAAGCTCTTGCTGAGAGAGGGGTTTCCCCCAGTTTGGAGGCCCCTAACCCACCAATATGGAGCTAGCCAGTGGGGGAATCCCTGCCCACATAGAGCTCCATCGGCCCCCAGCATGCCCAGGCACATCATGTGGGGACACTCTAGCATTTGGGTGATGTCACTGTCCCCCGTGTGCTGTGCACATGCAAAGGGCATCCCCCACCGGGAGCCAGGTAAAACCTAGGCTTGCCAATCCCCAGGTCCCAGTGGGGACTCACCGCTTTCCCAGGCTCCTTCCTGCTCCCAGTCAGCCGGCCAGCAGGGGGAAGCCCCACCCCCACAGTCAAGATGGGGGGAGGGTTGAATCTGGGTCTCCCAGAGCCTGCTCTGAATCTCTGTTACACCACACTAGCTTTCATAGAGTGACTGCTGTTGAGCAATCGCAAGTCAGCAGTCAGGCCTAGTTCAGGTCATGGAAGTCAGGCGGTATCCCCAGAGGTTGCTTCCAGGCCTACGGTTGCAAACTCCAAGTGCAACCTGGAAATCTCCCGGAATAACTGAACTCCAGATGACAGAAATCTGTCCCCCTGGAGAAAATAACTGCTTTGGAGGGTGGACTCATAGAATCATATCACCTCTCAGCTGCCTCCTCTCCAGGCTAAACATCTCCAGCTCCTTCAACCTTTCCTCATAGGATGGTCTCCAGACCCCTCACCATCTTCGTTGCCCTCCTCTGGACCCATTCCAGTTTGTCTATATCCTTCTTAAAATGTTGTGCCCAAAACTGAACACAATACTCCAGGTGAGGTCCAACCAGAGCAGAGTAAAGTGATACCACCACATCACGTGATCTGGACACTATACTGCTGTTGATACAGCCCAAGATTGCGTTTGCCTTTTTAGCCACCACATCCCACTGTTGACTCATGTTCAGCATATGATCCACTAAGACTCCTAGATCCTTTTTGCACATACTACTGCTAAGACAAGTCTCCCCCATCATATAACCATGCATTGGATTTTTGCTACCTAAATGCAGAACTTTACATTTATCCCCGTTAAAATTCATTTTATTGGTTTTAGCCCAGTTTTCCAGCTTGTCAAGGTCATCCTGTATCCTGTTTACTATATTTGCAACCCCTCCCAATTTAGTATCAATGCAAATTTAATAAGCATTCCTTCTATTCCTTCATCCAAATCATTGATAAAAATGTTGAACAAAGCAGGTCCCAGGACAGATCCTTGAGGCACTCCACTTGTCACTTCTTTCCAAGAGGACGAGGAACCATTCACAAGCACTCTTTGGGTGCAATCTGTTAACCAGTTACAGATCCACCTATGTAATGTCATAACTATGACATTATATTCAACTAAGGCCTGTCCCCACCCCAACCCTTGCCCTCCTCAGACTCTATCACAAAATCTCCAGGAATTTCCTAAGGTGGAGCTGGCAACCTTAGTCAGCTCCCATGATGCCCTTGCTCAAAGGCCAAAATAGGCCTGGAAAAGGATCTGCTGCTCCCCTTTGCTTTTAGTTACTGAACCAAGCCTTAGAACACTGTTTGCCTAGCAAAAGCCATTGATAAAATGGGTTGCTTAAAGCTACAGGAGTTCCTTTTATGATGTTCAGGTTTTTTAAACCCCCCCCCCCCAATGTGTTGTTTTTTAAGTTCATATTTTTCTGCAAATCTGGGGCCCTTTTCAGTTTGTAGAAAGATCTATCTTGCCCATTCACAGTTCCAGTCACTGGATTTAAGTATCCAAAGATTTTACCAACTTAGCTATTAGTTATATAGATGATCAAATACTCTAGAGAGCTTTTGTGGTGTAGTAGTTCACGTGCTGTTTTCTGAAGATGATCACCAAGGTGGTGTTTGTGGGTGCTGTGGTAACCACTGATGTATTTTGTGTCTCTCGCTTGCTTCTTCCCCAAACCAAAAACTCAATCTTGACTTTCCTCATTCTCAGCCAGTTTGGCATAATGATTAAGTGGTGGACTTTAATCTGGGAGAACTGGGTTTGATTCCTCACTCCTCCACATGCAACTGCTGGAGTGACCTTGTTCTCTCAGAGACCAGTTCTCTCAGAGTTCTCTCAGCCCCACTTATCTCACAGGGTGTCTGTTATGGGGAGGGGAAAGGAGATTGTGAGCCACTTTAAGACTCCGAGTGAAGGGAGGGGTATAAATCCAATCTCATCTTCTTCATTGGACTAAGAGGTATACCAGAAAAACCTGGGAGATATCACCTTTGAGTCTGCAGGGAGAGCCCATTCATAAATAGCTATTTATATCATAGGAGGGTCATTGACTTGGAATCTCCTAACGCTGTCCGATTGTTTGGCAGCCATTTTTGAGGTGATTCCCGCTAACATTGCTCAATATTTCAAAGACAGGTTCAACATTACCAACTGCTGTACTATTTCAGGAGACCTCACTCTGCCGTAAAGCCTACTGTGTGAATTCGAACTGCTAGCTTTCTCTCTCAGCCTAACCTACCTCACAGGGTTGCTGTGGGGGAAAATAAAGGGGATGAAGAAGAGCCATATGTCACTGACAGATTCTTCGAAGATGGGCAGAACCAAATGCCTGTCAATCTGAAATATCAAAGCTGATGGAGCAGAGGGGCTTCGTTCAGGCAGAGATCCTTCCTATGGCCAAGGTGGTGGCACAAGCATCTTCCTGTTTTTTTATCTGTATAATGTCAGATGGTCTAGGACCAGCACCAGAAATGCTACCCAGAGTGCCAGTTATGCCTGCATTTACCCATCTCTTTGCATGTCATATTTCAATTCTATCATACTATAATTATCATAATTATGAATTATTCTAATTATAACTGACAATGTGATCTATAATATATTGTTATTGGTTTCATTATGATCATTATGTATTTTACGAAATAATTATAAAGCCAGCCATATTGCAATCATGAAATGTTCGGGGCAAAGTAATTACAAACGAAAAGTTGCACAGATGCCAAGATGGGTTGAAACCAAGATCCAAACCAATGTGATGTAGGCAACAATTCACAGGCCGAGTATGACAGAGAAAATATCTTCAAGTACTTGAAAAGGCTGTCACATAGAGGATGGTGCAGAATTGTTTTCTGTTGCCCCAGGAGGCAGAACCAGAACTAATGGATTGAAATTAAATCAAAAATTTCTGGCTCAACATTAGGAAGAACTTCCTGATCGTTAGAGTGGTTCATCAGTGGAACAAGCTTCCTCAGGAGGTGGTGGGCTCTCCTTCCTTGGAGGTTTTTAAACAGAGGCTAGATGGCCATCTGACAGCAATGAAGATTCTGTGAATTTAGGGGGAGGCATTTGTGGGTTTCCTGCATTGTGCAGGGGGTTGGACTAGATGACCCTGGAGGTCCCTTCCAACTCTATAATTCTAAATAGTGAATTGACAGCCGGTACGTTGCCGGGGTTAGGGCATCAGAGGAGGATCTGGGAAGCTCATGTTCAAGTTTGCACACAGTGCTGAAGTTTTTGAGAAGACCAAGGCTTAAAACAATAACTCTTTCAACCTAATTGACATTGCAGAGTCCTTGTCAGGATAAAATGGAGGATCGAGAGCTCTGTAATCCACCCTAAGATCCTGCAATGTACAGTGGAATAAAAATGAGGCAGGCAGACCTTTAATTGCAATAGGGTACAGGACTTTGGAAAGCAATGAACTTTTGTTCAATTGTTTTATCTCCACAATGCTGAAATAAACGGAGATCTTTTGACTGAACCCCCGCTCTGTTCATGCAGCTCTCAGCCTGCTGTCTCTTAGCTCAAATTAACAATGCTGAGTTGGTTCTCCACTTGGCCACATCACCTGATGTCCTGAGGGGGTCATTGTTCCTATGGCAACCTCCCACCCAGATGCACAGATGCATGTTGTAAACTGTCCTCTGGGTCACTCCTGATTGGCCTTTTCTGCAGCCTTGAAATGAGGTCATAGGTCAGATGATCTGCAATAATTTCTTTATTTTTCTCATTTCCAGCTGGGTGGTGTGAGTACTGGAGAGGGGACTCATTCAACAGGTTGATGGCTGCCCAGCAAACTGACATCCTGAGGAGCCAAAACTAAATAATTACAGGTTGAGGCTTGTGGGTATCATAACCTCCTGAACATGGCATTCATAATTCCAGTTGAAAAAGGACTCTGCTTTTCCCAGCTGAGCTATACCAGTCATCCATGTCTGAACTAGTCATTCAGTCCACCAGGGTAATATTCTATTTTGATGCCTCTCTTTAAACTTGGCTCCATATTTCAAAATGAAATAGAACAACATAACATAAGAACATAAGAGAAGCCATGTTGGATCAGGCCAATGGCCCATCCAGTCCAACACTCTGTCACATAAGAACATAAGAGAAGCTATGTTGGATCAGGCCAATGGCCCATCCAGTCCAACACTCTGTGTCACACAGTGGCCAATATATATGTGTGTGTGTGTGTATGCACACACACATATACATACATACATACATATAAAAGATTAGATAGACAAAAAAGACGGCCTTGAACTGGAGATAGAATCATAGAGTTGGAAGGGACCTCCACGGTCATCTAGCCTAACTTCATGCACAATGCAGGAAATTCACAAATATCTCCCCCTAAATTCACAGGATCTTCATTGCTGTCAGATGGCCATCTAGCTTCTGTTTAAAAACCTCCAAGGAAGGAGAGCCCACCACCTCCTGAGGAAGCCTCTTCCACTGAGGAACCACTCTAATGGTCAGGAAGTTCTTCCTAATGTTTAGTTGAAAACTCTTCTGATTTAATTTCAACTCATTGGTCGTACCTTCTGGGGCAACAGAAAACAATTCCGCACCATCCTCAATATGGCAGCCCTTCAAGCACTTGAAGATGGTGATCAGATCACCTCTCAGCTGCCTCCTCTCCAGGCTAAACATGTCAGAGACTGAAAAAGCATTTGGTCAATCAGTAAGTCATGATTCCCTATGGCATTATATGAAGAAGTGATGGAGAAGACATATATCCGGGTGGGTAGCTGTGTGAGTCATCAGCAGAAGAGCAAGATTCAGCTCCAGTAGCACTTTAAGGACCAATGAGATTTAAGCTTTCAGGAGTCAACACTCCCTTTCATTAGATCTGAGGAAGGAAACTTTAACTGTTTTCGCACACAGCTCACCTCGCAGTCACAATCCTGTTCCCTCCACAGCATCTGGTCGGATTTCCCACCATCTGCGCCGAAGTTACAGGAAGTGCCGCAGCTTTTGCGTAGCAAACGTAAACTGCTACAACCCAGTTTACGTTTGCTACGCAAAAGCCGCAGCACTTCCTGTAACTCCGGCGCAGATGGTGGGAAATCCGACAGACGCTGAGGAGGGAACAGGATTGTGACTGCGAGGTAAGCTGTGTGCGAAAACGGGTTTTGACTCTCGAATGCTTATACCCTGGAAATCTTGTTGGGCTTCAAGCCATGTAGTGCAACCCTCTCTCAAAGAAGGTCCAGTGTTTGAGGGGAAGCTGTTGGTTGGAATTGGCTCCCAAAGGGATGAGGCCCTCTTCTCTCCCAATGAGGAGGGGAAGAAAGCTGCAAGTTTATACTTGAGAGAAAGAAGTACTTTTCTCCCTTTCTCACAATACAAGAATTTGTGGGCATTCAATGAAATTGCTGAGCAGTCAGGTTAAAATGGATAAAAGGAAGTCCTTCTTCACCCAAAGGGTGATTAACATGTGGAATTCACTGCCACAGGAGGTGGTGGCGGCTACAAGCATAGCCAGCTTTAAGAGGGGATTGGATAAATATATATATATACACACACACACAAACATATTGGCCACTGTGTGACACAGAGTGTTGGACTGGATGGGCCATTGGCCTGATCCAACATGGCTTCTCTTATGTTCTTATACAGCTGGTGTGGTGGTGATGATGTGATGAGGCAGGGTTCCACGGAGGATTGCGCTACACTGGTCCTGCCATAGATCATTGCAAAAGTAACTGCTGGCCTATAGCTAAGCAATATTGATGGTGCCCATAATTGCATCACTGTAAACATGGTTTATAGCAATATAACTGCTGTCAGGTCCACAACTAAGCTGCATTAAATCACTCATGTCATGTTCTTAAGAGACAGAGCTTGTTTAATTGGTCACTCCGCCCGTAGTACCAACTGGTGGATGCTGTACCATTGACAACGGCTAATTTCTAAAAACTAATAGAGAGAAATCACTCTAGAGATACAAACACAAGCACAATCCAAAGGTTATAGTGACAAATGACTAATATTTGTACAAAATAGCAATACAATAAAGAGAAACAGGTCCCTTGAAGAAAAATATCAAAAAGTGTCCATATCTTGAATCCAATTGAACTTGGTGCCAATTCCAGTAGATGCAAAGGCATTCAATTTTCTCATATAGCAAGAAGTTGGAATCCCCTGGACAGGTCGTCGGCTTCTGCCACACCTGTTTTAAGCCTTTATCAACCAGGGATATTCCACAATATTTATACAATACACAATTGTGCAATACTTAAAACAAAATTCATAGGGACTTGAAGTCTCCACAAAATGCTCTCTCAGTTATGGCTCCTACTCCCGAATGGCTCAAAGTGGCCCTTTGGATCATGCAAATCATATCATACACCTTGTCTCGATAATCCATACAATAACCTTGTAAAGCAGGCCAATGTTACAGAAAGAGCAATATGAAACTAAATACAGCCGCTACCTTAAGAAAAGTTTGTGGTTGTTCCACCGCCAGGAACTTTTTGGCTCCAAGTTCATGCTCTTTACTAGCTGCCAATAGCCAGGACAAAGCCTCCACCCTATTTTTTGATATGCTGTCTCATCAGAAGCTAAGCAGGCTTGGCTCTGGTTACAATTTGGATGGGAGACCACCAAGGAAGTCCAGAGCTCCTATGGATAGGCAGCCAACGGCAAACCACCTCTGCTCATCTCTTGCCTTGAAAACGCTATAGGGTTGCTATAGGTTAACTGCAACTTGAAAGCAAACAAACCCAGCATGTTGTAGAGATTAGAGTATCCAACTAGGATCCTGGATTCAAATTCCCACTCTGCCATGAAAGCTCGTTGGGTGATCTTGGGCCAATCCCTCCTTCTCAGCCTAGCCCACCTCACAAGGTTGTTGTGAGGACACAGTGGACAAGGTGAGAATGTTGCAAGTCACTTTTGGTCCCCATGAAAAATAAAAGTGAACTATAAATGAAGTAAATAATAAAATATCATACAATATCAGCTGTATTTTTTAAAATGTACATTACCCCTCAATGCTAGTATTCCTCTATGGAGGTTTAGGAGGCATCTCTGGTATATGGTTCTGCCCCACCTATTTAAACCATCCAAGAACCCTGTAAAGTATATTAGGCTAAGATGCAGTGAGTGGTCTGCAACTATCCAGTGAATACAATGGCTGGACAAGAATTTCAATTCACTTCTTGGAGTTCTTGGAGTTTTCAATTCACTTCTTTGGGGGGGGGGGGGGTCCCTTTCTTGTTCCCATGTGTTGTCATTGTGAAGAATTTAAATCCAATCATTTTTTGCTGGTATTGATTATTTGTCTTTTTGTGCATTTTCAAGCAATGTGTTCAATATTTATGAATGTAATGTGCCTAATGTACAATGCTGATTAATTGAAGCACAAAGAAAGTTGAAACAATTTTCTACAGCGTTGAAATTAGAATAAATTCACACAAGGGAGACGCAAAATAGAAAGGCAGATTTTAAAATGAAAACAGCTAGCTTGCAATATTCAAGATAGCATCCCTGCTTAGTTCTTCTAGATTCCAAGATTCTACAAAAACATAGAACTTATTCTCTATGTAGAACTAGCACACTGCAATGGATAAAGCACCGGGAAGGCCTGGGTTCAAATCCTCACTCAGCCATGAAACTTGCTGAGTGACCTTGGTTCAGTCACTCCCTCTCAGCCTAACCTACTTCCCAAGGTTGTTGTGAGGACAAAAATGGGAGAGGGAAGAAAGATGAAAGCTGCGCTGAGTTCCTCAGAGGAAGAGTGGGATAACAACAAACCTAAAGTAAAGAAACAACAAGTCCACGCCACAATCACGTGAGTCTCCAGCACGGGATCTTCTGAAAGCTTTCAGCTCGGCAGGCTTTGTGGGACCAGACGGGGACTCCAAATTGCCAAGGTTCTTTGCAGTAAACACAGTCAGTCTGTGTGGCCCTAAGCCCAAACGTCTGGATTGGCTCCACATCTTGGATCCTTGTAGCTGCCAGAGCAAAGAGCGAGACACTTGGTGGGAAGGGAGGGCGATGGGGAAGAATATAGGCAGCTGCCTTGCCGGATGGGCTCAAAGACTCAGCCAGAGATCTGATTCCTACCTGGAGGACTGCTCTTCAAAAAAAAAAAAGCCCCTTGAAGCAGAGGCTGCCTCTTCTGCCAGCAAATCTCAGCGCAGCGCTTTGATGGGCTAATTAGCCTCATTGGCCAGGTGAAGAGACGGAGGAGCAGCTGGGGTTTGTACCCACGTTGCAGCTTGCCCTTTGATTGCCGAACCAAGCACAGTGTTTACTAGGCCTCAGATTCAGCGGGAGCTCGCAGGAGCACAGCTCCTGAACCTCTTCCTTCTGCAAGTTCCACCTCCTTGTCCATTGAATAGTATTGCAGCCGCATAACAATCCCTGGATGAGCTCCACCACCTATTTTTCTACAAAGTGACCCCTGGTGTTTTCCCAGAAGTGTGCATCAATTGCATTTCAGCTTGCCAGGCTGAAGCTGCAAGCAGAAGAGCTCAGCGAGGACTCAGATTGTAGAATGACACATCTGCTAGTGCCTCCAAATACCCAAAGCACACGTACAAGAACACATGAAGCTGCCAGACCCTGGTCAGTATTGTCTCCTCAATACTGGAGTATTGTCCTCAATACGGTATTGTCTCCTCAAGGGTCTTATTTAGAGGCCGTTCACATCACCTGCTGCCGGATCTCTTTAACTGGAGGCGCTAGGGATTGGACGTATGAAGCTGCCTTACACTCAAGCCAATTACTGGTCCACTAAGATCGGTGTTGTCTCCTCAGATCAACAGCAGTTCTCTGAAGTCCTCCTCATCACCTACTACTTGAACCTTTTAACTGGAGATACCGGGGATTGAATCTGGCACCTTTAGGCTTGCCAATCCCCAGGTCCCAGCGGGGGTTCTTCCGCTTTCCCAGGCTCCTTCCCGCCCCCAGTCAGCTGGCCAGTGGGGGGAAGCCCCGCCCCCAGAGGACCATGGGCCTTTCCACCTCCGGAGGCTTCAGTCGCCAATTGAAAGGCTTCCTCTTGGGATGGTGTGTCTGTGTTATTTTGAAGAAGTTGGCAGCGACTCGTGAGTAGAGAGGGCAATCCCTCACTTCAGAGTCACCAGAAAGTGGGGGGAGAGGGAAACATCTGCTGAACACTTCATTATTCCCTACGTGGAGATCGATTCTCATAGGGTATAATGGGGAATTGATCTGGAGGTTTCGGGGACTCTGGGGAAGCTGTTTTTTGAGGTAGAGGCACCAAATTTTCAAAATAGTATCTAGTGCCTCTCCCCAAAGTGCATCCCAAGTTTCAAAACAATTGGACCAGGGGGTCCAATTCTATGAGCCCCAAATAAGGTGCCCCTATCCATTATTTCCTATGGAAGGAAGGCATTTAAAAAGGTATGCTGTCCCTTTAAATATGATGGCCAGAACTCCCTTGGAGTTCAATTCTGCTTGTTACACCCTTGCTCCTGGCTCCACCCCCAATGCCTCCTGACTCCACCCCCAAAGTCCCCAGATATTTCTTGAATTGGACTTGGCAACCCTAGGCACCTTCTGCATGCCTAGCAGATGCTAAGTCATTGAGTCAGAACCTTTCCCCAACCTGGGAATCTGAGAGTTGCTGTATGCAAGGGAGAAGCTGTACATTGAGCCATGAAGACCCTTCCTCTAGTGACTTGGCCACTAACAAGGAACAAAGGTATGGACAGCCAAGGCCAATGAGGAGGAGAATGTATCATATGTTTACCTGTCAGCAGGCCTTGAATTCAGCAGGAGCTCATAGGAGCACAGCTCCTGAAACTTTCTGAGGGTTCCCCTTCCTCCTCCTCCCCACCTACCTTGTCCATTGAATAGGAGGTGCAGCTGCATAACAATCCCTGGATTAGGAGAGCAGGCAACCAGCCAGCCACCAGGGGCTTTGCCATGCCCTCAGCAGCCCTCATTAACTCCTGGAGAAGCCCACACCACCCTTTCTCCACTTCTTATGTGATTTTGGGTGGCAGGTGGCTTGTTGGCCTTTTGACTGTAGGGGGGGGGGCGGCCAAGGAGAGCCTCAGGTGAGCAAGGCCTGCTTGGGCTGGCTGGATCTCTAGCCAGCCCAAGCAGGCCTCACTCGCCTGAGGCTCTCCTTTCTTGCATTGGGTTGCTTTTGGCTGGTGGAGGGCCGACATATGCTAATGAATTATGCTAATGAGCTCCACCACCTATTTTTCTACAGAACGACCCCTGCCTGTCAGGGAGGGGACCGAGACAATTGTTGGTGGTGTCCCAAAACTTGGAGGGGAGGGAATGAGAGGCAGACCTTGCGTCAAGTTGACAAAGAAGAGCCTTTAAAAACTTTAGCAGAATCCCAACCCTAACTACTGTTTTCCCAGTAGGCAAAAATATCTGTATTCCCATTCCCATGGCTTACAGCAACTTCAAAGGTACAGTAAATGTCGATTCTTGAATTTCTCTCCTTTAATAGTAGTAATTGGATGTGTGTGTGTGTTTAAAGCAATCCAATTTCTACATTTTGTGGATGGGAAGAAAAAACTTTTAAATGTGTGGGAAGTGCCTGTCAAGTCTGAAGCCAGATGGGTGTTTGGCAGTGTTTCCATTTCCAATGACTGGGGTGGGATAAAGGTTCACTTTTCACAAATATCCCTGTTCCCGTCCGTGGACATTTGTTCCTACTGTTCCCTTCTCTCCTCCCCATCGCAATGTGGTGTCCAATCTCTTCCATCACTCAAGGCCTCAGTACTTTCTCAGTGTCTTCAAATTCATTGGAAGAGTACTGTTTTTCTTTTTAGCTCTCAGAACAGATCTTGCAAATTAAGCAATCTCATGCTAATGCATACAAATTTGCATATATTTCTGCAATTTGCTCTGATTGCAAGATGAGGGAGAGGTTTTTTTCAACTGCTCACACCATTTCTGCCACATTCCCTAGGTAGTTCTGTCTGAATCTTTCTGTCTTTGGTGCCTCTGTACACACTCACCTCTGCATACAATCAGCCCTTGGGGCTTCCAAACAATTAGTCTCTTCTTCCTAAGCCTCAGGTGTGTCCCGCCCCCCGCCCCCCAAAAAAAGCTCTCCTCAGGCAAAGATAGAAGAGAAAAGCTTAAGTGACAAAGTAGCAGCAATTTTAAATGTAAGAGCCCTTGAAAATCATCTCCCTGACCCATTCTTTGTAAGTGGTGCTTGGCAGACCTTTCTAATGCAGTGTCTCAGGAGCATTCCATTCTGATTAAAGAAAATGGTCAGCCTGGCCAGTGGAGATCTCTCAGTCCATAAGAAAAACGGTGTGGAACCTGGCAAGATCAGCCCAAAAGATCCCATTGTTGCCATTCCAACATGACTCAACAAAGCAATTGTGCTATTGAAAATATCTGGATTTGTCACTATTTTTTTTCCTTGCCTAACAGTGCCAGCCATCTGAGCTTAATTATAACAATGGTGCAATTAATTATAAGAATGGTACAAACCTTCTTTTGAAAACAGCCTTGGGCTGTATGGGTGACTGTAAGGCCTTGGAGATACAGCAGCTTTTCCAGCTGGCTGCAGAAGGGCAGTGTTCAGGTTACCTCCCATTCAGTCATCGTTGGGAGAAGAATTTCCCGTTTTGGTTTCTGTTCTTGCATGCAGAAGTGAGGATGGTCATATTCCACATTGGCTGCCTCAAGTATGTGTTCCCAGGACATATAAAAGGAACTGGAAGCTTCCAAGAAGCTAAGCAGATCTTAGACAGGTTGGGCCCATTCTTTAAAAAATACAGATCTGCTGGGCCCATTCTTACATTTCCACCCCTGGGTTGGATCCTATGTAAGTTCCACTGACAGAAGCAGATCTTTCCTTACCTTCCAGTTTCCCCTGCAGTCCCATAGACCTCTAAAAAGGGACTCTCAAGCTGCTGACAGATGGGCAGTTTGGGTAGGTTGGGAGGTATCTCAGATTGGGCTGGCTGGAAAAGAGCCATCCCGAAGCCTCCACATGCTCCCCAGAGAAGCGCCTGCATTCCATTTGCGAGGCAGACGGGCACCTCCAGATGGGGAGGCACACACACACACAAGTTAAGTGCTCAAGTGCTCCTGGCAGTTTTTAAGGTAGAGGGGGAGCCGAAAGTGGCTTGGGGCAGCTTGGCACTTTCACACACCAAGGCGCCTCCTTTGCGCCCTTCCGCTTCCAGATGGCAAAGAGGTGACTGGCATTCAGTTCAAATATTTGCCACCACTTTGGAAGTGGTAGCTTTTTGAGCCAGCTGCGGAGGCTGGAGGACGGGGTGAGTATGGGACACCGATGGGTGGCAGATGTTTGTGTGTGGAAGGATTTTTCTGGTCAATTTTTTCTGTTAAAACAATTTTATTTGGTAACATATGGTAACAAATTATATTTCTTGCATCATTAATAACTTCTTTTATCTATCCCATATATTACTTTCTAACCACCCCTCCCCCCGTTACTTGACCCCCGCCGGTGTTATTTACTTAAAATACTAACATTTAAAGGTACCCCAACTAATAAAAAAAAGATTAATATTCTTCTTCCTTCTAAGACTTAATCATTATCAAAAATTGTCCAATGTCCTTTTATTTTTCACTCTTTTTCTACATATCTTCTGAACTTTTTCCACTCCATCTTAAAAACTTCTAAATCATAGTCTTCTAAAATTCTTGTTAATTTGTCCATTTCACTCCATGTCATAACTTTTACAATCCAATCCCATTTCTCTGGTATTTTTTCTTGATTCCACAACTGCGCATATAATGTCCTAGCAGCTGAAAGCAAGTACCAAATTATAGTTCTATCTTCTTTTGGAAATTTTTCCATTTGTAATCCCAACAGAAAAGTCTCTGCAACTTTCTTAAATTCATATCCCAAGATCCTAGAAATTTCTTGTTGAATCATCTGCCAATATTTTTTTGCTCTTTCACAAGTCCACCACATATAGTAGACAGAACCTTCATGTTTTTTACATTTCCAACATCTGTCTGGCATCTTATTATTTATCTTTGCCAATTTCTTAGGAGTCATATACCATCTATACATCATTTTAAAACAGTTCTCTTTAATATTATGACACGCTGAAAGCTTCATAGAGTTCTTCCACAAATATTCCCAAGTTTCCATCTGTATTTCTTTATTTACATTAATTGCCCACTTAATCATTTGAGATTTCACTACTTCATCTTCCGTAGACCATTTTAAAAGTAATTTATATAATTTTGAAATTAATTTTTCGTTGTCTCCAAGCAGAACTTTTTCCATTTCTTTTTGCTCTTTTCTTATTCCTTCAGTTTTAATGTCATTCTCCACCAAGCTCTTTATTTGTTGCATTTGAAATCAATCATATTTATTATTCAGCTCTTCAGCAGTTTTCAATTCTATTTTGCCACTTTGTATTTTTAATAGTTGATTATATGACAACCACTTTTCTTCACCCGTCTCAGCTGTTATTTTTATCACTTCTGCTGGCACTATCCATAACGGTTTTCTCTCATCTCCATATTTCTTATATTTCATCCCTGTATTTAGCAAGCTGCTTCTTATAGAATGGTGAGAGAAAAAGCCGTCTATCTTTTTTCCCATAATACATATGAGTGCCAGCCAAATTTATTTCCATGACCTTCCAACGCTAAGAGTTTTTTGTTTAACAACATTATCCATTCTTTTATCCATACTAAGCAAACTGCTTCATGACATAATTTTAAGTCTGGTAATTGAAATCCGCCTTTCTTTTGCATCTGTTAAAATTTTCATTTTAATTCTTGGTTTCTTCCCCGCCCACACAAACTCTGAAATTTTTCTTTGCCATCTAGTAAATTGTTTACCGTCTTTCACAATCGGAATAGTTTGAAACAAATACATTATTCTTGGTAGAATATTCATTTTAATTGCGGCTATTCTACCCAACAGTGACAAATTAAGTTTATTCCACTTTAATATATCTTCATCCATTTTACGCCATAGCGTCTCATTATTATTTTTGAACAAATCAATATTCTTCATTGTTATCTCCACACCCAAATACTTTACCTTGGAGGTAACTTCACAGCCTGTTAGTCTCTGTAATTCTTGTTGCTTATTTATTTGCATATTTTTACATAGAAGTTTTGATTTTTCTTTATTAATACAAAGTCCCGCCAACTCCCCATATTCTTGTATTTTGGCTAACAACAAAGGTGTGACTTGTATGGGGTTTTTATTTATAAACGTTATATCATCTGCAAATGCTCTGTATTTGTAAGTAAATCCTTTTACTTTTAATCCTTCTATTTCTTTATCTTCTTGAATTTGCATCAGTAATATTTCAAGAGTCATTATAAACAACAGTGGGGAAAGAGGACAAACTTGTCTTGTACCTTTACCAATTATCATGTCTTCTGTAAGATCAGCGTTTATACATAGCCTTGCATGTTGTTCAGTGTATATTGCTTTTATCATTCTTATAAAGCTTTCTCCCAGCTCCATTTTCTCCATTACTGCAAACATAAAATCCCAATTTAAATTGTCAAATGCTTTCTCTGCGTCCGCAAAGAATAATGCTACTTCCTTTTCTGGATGTCTTTCATAATATTCTACAATATTTACAACAATTCTGATATTGTCTCTTATTTGCCTTTTGGGAAGAAACCCCACTTGATCTTCCTTTATAAAGTTTATCAAATATTGTTTAAACCGTTCTGCCAAGATTCTTGTATATATTTTATAGTCATTATTTAATAATGAAACTGGTCTATAATTTTTTACATTCGTAACATCTCTATCTTCCTTTGGAATCAACGAAATAGCAGCTTCCTTCCACGTATTTGGTATTTTCCCTTTTTGTTCTTATCATATTCATCAATTTCTGAAGTTTTGGGATTTAACTCCTCTTTGAGGGTTTTAAAAAATTTAGCTGTATATCCATCTGGCCCAGGTGTTTTCTATTTTTCATTGCATTAATTGCTGCTTCAATTTCTATTTTTTCAATTGGATCGTTCAAAACTTTTTACATATTTTCTGCTAAGGGTGCTATTTTTATCTTTTGTAAGTAATCCATCTTTTCTTTCCTTATTTTAACACCTTTAAATAACTTGGCATAATACTTAAAGAATTCTCTTTTTATTCCTTCTTGATCTAGCACCTCTCTTCCATCCACCACAATTTTATTAATAATTTTACTTTCTCTCTTTTTCTTCAGTTGCCAAGCCAAATATTTTCTGGGTTTGTTTGCTCCCTTGAAAGATTTCTGCTGCAGTCTTTTCAGATTCCATTCCAGTTCTTTATTTAACAAATGTCTCATTTGCGTTTGTAATATTGTAATCTCCCTTATAATTTTCTTTTTCTCTGGCCTTTTTCTCAGTTCCCCTTCTTTTTTCTTTATTTCATTTTGAATGTCCAGCGTCTGTTTTTCTTTTGCCCTCTTATCTTTGTTATTCAATGTAATCAATATTCCTCTCATTACTGCTTTATAAGCATCCCAGACCGTCTGAAATTCTATATCCTCTTTATCGTTTATTTGGAAGAAAGCTTTAGTTTCATTTTCTAGAAATGTCACTATTTCTTTATTCTGTAGTAAATCTTTATTCAATCTCCATCTTCTCAACTTCTTAGACAATTTTGTAATCCACATTATTGGGTTATGGTCAGCCCCAATTTTAGATAAAATCTCTATTTTCTTTGTTATAAGGCCTAAATCTTTAGTGCCCCCACAACATGTCAATTCTAGAAAAAGTTTTATGTCTTGCTGAAAAAAAGGTATAGTCCCACACTTCAGGATTAAATTTCCACCATATATCCTCCAAATTTTCTTGTTTGACCAATTCAAAAAAAGACTTTGGCAATTTTCCTTCCTTATTATTTTTTTTCCCCAGACCTATCCAGTGTGTTCTTAATTGTTCCATTATCAAAACTTGGTCATAAGTCAGTTCATCAAATTGTTGTATAATGTCTTTTTAAAAAGCATCCTTTGCACCATTTGGTGCATACAGTCCCAATAACTTTTTTTGCATTTAATATTATTTCTACTGCTACAAATCTTCCATCTTTATCTTTAAACACTAATTTCGGCTCCAATTCTTGTTTAATATAGAAAATCACTCCCCTTTTCTTCTGTTCACCCAATGAATAAAATTCTAGTCCCAGATGTTTATTCCATAAAAATTTGTAATCCTTTTGCTTGATATGCACTTCTTGTAAACAAACTATATTACAATTTTGCTTTTTAATCCAATGAAACGTTGCCTTTCTTTTTTGTGGTGAATTTAGTCCATTTATATTCCAAGATAATAATTTGTAATCCATCATCCTGCAAATTCTTTATGTTCTTCATCAAAGCTACGCAGTTCCTGTGTGCTTGTAATTGTAATCCTTTTTTCTTGCAGCTCAAACCTCAGACCTTCAGGTATTATCCATCTATACCTCATTTCATTGTCATGTAGTTTTTCTGTCAATTTTTTGTATGCTTTTCTGTCATTTATCACTTGTCTTGGCAATTCTTTCATGATTCTTACTCTGCTGCCTCCCACTATCAATGTCTTTTCAAAAATTTTATTCAAGATTTTTCCCACCATTTCGTTTGTCATATATCTTATAACCACATCTCTTGGTAGATTATTTTTCTTGGCATATAGTGAGTTCACTCTTGCATTTTTAGCAAGGTGGAATCATGTACTTTCACTCTCTCTACCACCTCTTGCACTTTCTTTGATGTTACCACGGTCTCATTTCTGAGATCTTCTATATCTCAGGAGAGCCAGTTTGGTGTAGTGGTTAAGTGTGCGAACTCTTATCTGGGAGAGCCGAGTTTGATTCCCCACTCCTCCACTTACACCTGCTAGCATGGCCTTGGGTCAGCCATAACTCTGGCAGAGGTTGTCCTTGAAAGGGCAGCTGCTGTGAGAGCCCTCTCCAGCCCCACCCACCTCACAGGGTGTCTGTTGTGGGGGAGGAAGGTAAAGGAGATTGTGAGCCGCTCTGAGACTCTTCGGAGTGGAGGGCGGGATATGAATCCAATATCTTCTATCTTCTTGTTCTTCTGTATCTTTCCTTAGCTCTTCAATGTCTTTTCTAATTTCTTTTTTAGAAGCCGTTATCATGTCTCTCACCCCTTTCATCATCCTGGCTTCCATTGCTTCTAATTGCTCTTGCATTTTCTCCATTGCTTCTAATTGCTCTTGCATTTTCTCCATTGAGGCAGTCCTTGCACAGGTTAACTATGCTCTGACATTGGAAAAAACACCAAAAATTTTGACCTCTCCAAATTAAATTAAAACTATCAGGTTTGATAGAGTAAGGCTTGCCCTTTTCAATAAGCCTAATTTTGCCATCCTCAGAGCCTCCTGGGCTCAGATATTAATTTTTAAAGTTTTTATTTTTTCCAAAATGGCAGTCGCAACTTTCTGCTTCCCTTTAAAAAAAATTTCCTTCAAAAGGCTTCTAAAATAATTATCAGCAATAATGTCTAATAGTATTTACCTTATAATTGTCACCTCTGTCAGCTTCACCAATTTTTAATGTCCTGAACACTTTAAAAACTTTGTTTAAATTTTGACCTCCTAGCAATGGCCGCCGATGTTTTTCTATGATATTATAGTCCTAGAGTAGGCTAGCTGCTTCAATGATTTCCCTCTTACATCCGACACTTCCTGCTTTTCTTGCCACCAAATCCCGTTTTCACTGGTAAAAAGATCTCACGATGTTTGACGTATTTCCTATGTTGACTGTGAGAGCTGCAAATCTGTGATGATGGGGCTTTTTCAACAAAACCGCAAGTAGACAAAACAATAAATTCCTTTCCACTTTATAGCACTGTCCTTTAAATTTACAAAGTTCAAATTTTGCCCCTTCTCCCCTTCTTCTTCCAAGCTTTCTGAATCTCTATTTCCCACCTTCTGATTTTATTTTGTTTAACTTTAAATAGTCCCGGAATGAAGATAGTCATCAGTACCTTTTTATGCAGTTATCCAGATCCAACACTAGTCTTATATAGCTTTAGATGTTTAGCAGTCTCAAAGAAGGTTAGGATCCTGTTGAGCTTATGTAAAATAAATGACTCTGGAAACTTCTGCAGATGATGAATATGCAACTTGTCTCTGGAGACCCCTCAAAGCCTCAGAGGAGCCCCCCCCCTGGGACTCCCTTTTAGCCAAGGTAAATCTTCTCAGAGTTTCCTGTGCATATCTTAGACTGATCTCTGACTGAGAAAAGTAGGCAGTAGTCATTAAATTGCCCTCCACTACCCCGAACAGAAGCCCCAGCCTGCTCCCCTTCTGAGAAGCAATTCAGCTCGGCATTTTCCAACCCTGGAAGTCCTCTTTTCTGGTCAACTTTTGAGGTGTCTCTGAGGTGACCCAAAGTGCCAGTCTGTAATTACCCTCACAGACTCAACATCCCCCACACTGATGACTGCTATGAGGAAGAGAGTTCAACAAAATTAGCTCTCCTCTAGGGATGGGCTGAACCACAAACCAAACTACAACCTGATACGAACCAGTAGGCTGGTTCACAAACTGAACCAGTTTGTAGCGGTTCGTGACCCCTGCATTCTGCTTCCTGCCAAAAGCAGCAAGGAGCAGAAAGCAGGGGCTTAAATGGCTCTGAGCCATTTAACTCCCTCCTTTTTGCTCCCTGCCACTTCTGGTGGGGAGCAAAAAGCATTTAAATGGATTCTCCATTAAAAGTAGCAGAAAGCAGGGCACCATTTAAATCCTGGAGAAAAACTGCTGAACAGCAAGCAGCAGAAAGCATGGGTTTAAATGGCTCTGAGCTTTCTGCTCTTCACAAACTGCCATGAACTGCCTTAAAAATTCATGGAAGTTCATGGTGGCTCTTCAGTTCACAAACTTCAGTTTGTGAACCATGAACCACCCAAAATTTATAACAAATTTATATTTGTGAGTCAGCTCCTGCCATCCCTACTCTCCTCCATCTGCAGGCAGTGGAATATTTGTAGGCTTCAAGCCAATGATTTACAAAGGAGAAGGACTGACAAAGACATATGTCTCTGCTAAATAGGAAGGGGGAGCAACTGCCAACCTTTCCCTGTGTTGAGCTGGGGCCTGAAGAGCAGGAGAAAGGTCAATGAAAGTGGACACCCTTACTAACCATCACCAAAATGAACAAACCAAATGAAGCCTCACCAAGAGATCCCCACTTCCTGTCTGCCTTAACAATAAGATGGGTGCACAGACCTTTGAAATCAGGGTCCCTCTGACAGATGCCACCTGCCAGTCTGGGTTCTCAGTCTACAGCAGCCCCAGCCTTCTCTCCAAATGCATCTACTAATTGGTGTCTATTCATAGCAACAATTATAAGGACATTAAATGTGTATTTATATCTTCTCACCTCCGCTCTGCAAGCGGGTGGCCACAGGGGGTTCCTCATCAAGAGATAATCGTAAGGATGAGGTAAGAACAAGACCTTTGTCTTAGGGGGTTGCAGGGAGGATGTTGTTTGCTGATATAACTTCTAATGATAGTAAATTAATGCATTCCTTCCTGAAGTATGTAAAAAGGAGATTTGGTAGATACGAGATAAGAGAGGGAGATTCCATGAACTTGGTTGCAGATGCTTAACGGATGGTCTTATGAGATGCCATCATATCAGTCCTCAACCAGCCTTCACAGATTAGCAAATCAAGAAAACAGAAGTCTAAGGATGTTCATCGTGCAGAAACCCTTACGGAAACACTCATAAGTGAACATGGGCTACTGCTGGCTAAGTAGTAACTTGCTGTGGTGTGCATATATGCACTTGATAGTGATCATCAATATCGTCATATCAAACAGCAGGGAGAATTTTATAGCTGGTCCAGGGGTAAAGATTCTGCTTCCCTACTTGCAAGGGAATACAAGCAACCCACATACACTGTGGTAAACTTGTGGTGGAAAGTGCTGCCAAGTCACAGGCTGATTCCGCACTCACCTTTCTCCGGGGCAGGTTTCCATTTCTGGGCAGAGCAAACTGGCGATTTCACACCAGTTACTCCGCTGGCATTTTGCACAGGGCAAACCCGCGATTTGCCCCGCTGCAGTGTAAACCTGTTTTTTCAGGTTTACACTGCGGCAGGGCGAATCACGGGTTTGTCCCGCGCAAGATGCCGGCGCGGAGAAACTGGTGCAAAATTGCCAGTTTGCTCCACCCAGAAACAGAAGCCTGCCCCAAAGAAAGGTATATGCGGAATCAGCCAAAGCTAACTTAGGGCAATTCTGTCAGGTATTCTAGGCATGGCTTTTTTTTGTAGCAGGAACTCCTTTACATATTAGGCCATGCCCCCCTGATATAGCCAATCTTCCAAGAGTTTACAGGGCTGTTAGTACAGGACCTACTGTAAGCTCCAGAAGGTCTGGCTATGTCAGGGGTTTGTGGCCTAATATGCAAAGGAGTTCCTGCTACAAAAAAGCCCTGATGCTAGGCAAGACACTAACCATTATCTACCTCTGAGTAGCAATGCCAGACTTCCTTGTTGGTCTCCCATCCAAGTACAAACCAGGGGCGACCTTTCTTAGCTTCTGAGATCTGATGAGATCAGGGCTAGTCTGGGCTTTCCAGGTCAGGGCCTGTAGTAAGTTACCACTTGGTCCATGGTCACTGTAAAATAGTGGGTTTAGATGCGAGAGTGATTTCAGCATAGCTCTTTTATTAGCGGAAGCCCAACTAACAATCCATGCAGCCAGCTGCAACTATATACACAGAAACTCCACCCAGCAATAAACAGCCCAATAGAAAAATGGGCATTTGAATCCTTCATTTGCATGGGCTTCATTCAAATGGATCTTACCTAATTGACTGGCTCAGCAATGGGCTACATCACCTGTGTTCATCCTTTTGCATAGTAAGTGTTTGGTGTGGTCTATTTTACAGCTATTCACACAGCTTCAAATAAAAGTTAAAGAATGGCCCATTAAAGTCGGTTGATGCTCTCCTTGGTCCCAAGAATGGTTAGTAATCAGGCCTGGAACGTGGGAGTAGGCCATGTTGGCGGCTGCCTCAGGCACCGCATGGCCTACAGAGCGCCGCAAGGTCCCCCTCCCCACACACCAGCTAGCGCAGCTCTGCCTCTTTCCCCCGCTCAAAACTCAGGCAGAGGAAAGAGGCTGTTCGGCCTTGCTTCTGGGCTGCCGCTCCTGCAGGGAAGACAGCCCGAGAGTGAGGACAAGCCCCTGCGCCAGCTCTTTTCCCCGCCCGAGACTCGGATGGAAGAAAGAAAGCTTGGCTTTGCTCTCGGGCTGGCTCCCCTGCAGGAAAGGCAGCCTGAGAGCAAAGAGGATGCCCCACGCCTGCATTTTCCCCTGCCCATCTCGGGCAGAGGAAATGGGCGGCTCGGTTTCACTCTCGGGCTGGCTCTCCTGCAGGAAAGGCAGCCCGAGAGTGAAGAGGAGGTCCGGCCATGCCAGCTCCTTCCCTCACCTGACATTCGGCTTCACTCTTGGACTGGCTCCCCTGCAGGAAAGACAGCCCCAGAGGGAAGAGGAGGCCCTGCACCGGCTCTTTCCCTCACCCAAGACTCGGGTGGAGGAAAGAGATACGGGAAGGTTGAGGGGGGGAGTGTTTGCATAGAGGGCTGCAAACAGCACTGGGGGCCCTCCCCCACTGGAGGGAGTGGAGTCTGCTGCCATTTCAGACTTTGCCGGGGTCTCCCGAGGCTTGGGAGTCCTCAGCAAAGTTGGACGGGTGACATTGGCATCATTGTTATGTCACCGGTGCTTGCGCTTTGCGTGCACTAAGATAACAAGGGTGGGGGCAGAGGATCGTAGTCCGGCCTATGGGCGCAGGCACCCCTAGCAACGGGCCTGTTAGTAATGCAGAATGGTTCAATGTGATGACATCTGTCAAGCTATGTGAATCTTTCTTTCTTTCAATAATCTGATGCTAATGAAATATTGCAATTGAATGTATCTGTAAAGCTTCATGAATGCTATTAACCAAAGCCAAGCTGAGCCCAAGTGGCCAGAGGAGAAATAGCTCCCTCCAAAAAGGGGAACGGGGTCTGGTAGGCAAACCAGGGCCGTTCCGTCACATGGGCACATCAAAGTAGGGAATATTTTGGGCGTAGTTTGCTCCTCTCGCTTTTACTAACAAATGCAGGAATTTGCTCTTCGAAGAGAAAGCGCCTCCAGGGAAGGTTCCCAGGCCTGACCCGAAGGAAGGAAACCACAAAGAGATAAGGGATTGCTGTGTGAATCTTCACACGTGAATGTAGCATTGTTTAGAGAATGTAGCTTTGTTTAGAAAACGCTTTGATGTGCCACCTTAAGTATGCCTGTTACTATGTATCAGTTCCAATCTTCAGCTCAGCTCTGGACTATCGAATAAATCATACTTTGTTTCAAATCAAGGACTGGTTACTTTGAGATCCAATAGCTTGACAGACATCACTCTATGAAGATCTCCCTTCCCACTCTAGTTCATTGGCTACAGCTGATGGAGTCATAGGGAAAGGATGATGTTTCACCCTGTATATCCATGATACAATGACATCCATTCTTAATTGTTAAATATTTATGGGGAAAAGAGGAGGATGACAACATAAGATAGCTCTTACGGTAGCCATAAGGTACAATTCTAGGCAAAAAGCGGTGTGGGGGGGTAATATTTCTGATTCCTTTAACAGGGTTTTTTTTCTGAATTAAAATGGGAGGTACACTTAACTTAGTCCCTAAATACATTACATAACTATTTTCTCAGTCCACTCCCAGTTCCAGAACAATGGGCACACATCCTCTTGGCTACAACAATATTGCTTCTAACTTAAGATAAGCCACTTCAGAGAGGTCTGAGAGAGAGCAGAACAACTCTGAGATAAGCTGAGACAGCTGGGGAAGTTGCTGAGAATTTCTGAGTTTGGTGACTGCTGAAAATTCTGAGTTGTGGTTGCTGGGGAACTGCTGTTTGTTTGGTTGAGTGGGCTGAAGGTGAAGGTGATTGAAGGTGATTGGTGCTGACTGATTAGGAGTGGCTGTGTTCCCCACCCTCTTTGCATTGTTAAGCTGTGCCTTGCCAGAGGCACGAGCCTTTGGCAAGAGCTAAAGGGCTCTTGGCCTATGGCTTTTAGCCTGGGGGCTCTGTAAGGACCAAGAACCCAGATCCCTAATTTTCTTGTGCTCCCAGTAAGGTAAGTTGACCCTCCAGAAGGGGAGCCACATAAACAAAACAGGATTTAAAGGGGACTGTATATTTTTGAAAAAAGCTATCATGAAGGTAGAATGACAGCGGGGGGGGGCTTTCCAGTGTTTTGCACTGAGTGTCACATGTATGACTATCTTCCCACAGGACAAAAGTCTGGGTGTGTGCTCGATGCAAGGAGCTCCTGGTCCTCAGGGAACGAGTTCGTACCCTTGAGGCCGAGGTGACTGACCTGGAGAAGCAGAGGCAGTCAGTTAGGCACTTGGGGAAGACTCTTGGGGGCATACTATATGAACCCTGCTCTGAACGTGGCAGCCCCGTTACTGCCAGGGAGCATGAGGGTCGAGAGGAAACAGGGCACCATGCTGAGGATAAGGGGAATGCTCCCTCAGAAGGGACCTCTTCTTCAGTTGGTGAGCGGGAATCCTTTTGCGCCAAGGAACCATCCCTGGGCGGGGAGAGAGGAGGGGTCTTGGTAGTTGGTGATTCGATCCTTAGGCAAGTAGACAGCTGGGTGGCAAAACCGCGTACTGACCGTATGGTGACTTGCCTGCCTGGTGCGAAGGTAGCGGACATTACGCGTGTAGACAGTGCTGGGGAGGAGCCAGTGGTCATGGTGTATATTGGCACCAATGATGTGGGGAAATGCAGTCGTGAGATCCTGGAGGAAAAATTTAGGCTGCTAGGCAGGAAACTTAAGGCCAGGACCTCCAAGGTAGCCTTCTCAGAAGTGCTACCTGTTCCACGTGCAGGGCAGGAGAGACAGGCACAAATTAGAAGTCTCAATGTGTGGATGAGACGATGGTGTAAGGAGGAAGGGTTTAAGTTTGTTAGGCACTGGGATACTTTCTGGAACAAGCGGGAGCTGTACAAAAGAGATGGTCTCCACTTGTGCCCAGATGGAACTAGGCTGCTGGCGCTTAAAATCAAAAAGGTGGCAGAGCAGTTTTTAAACTAAATCTTGGGGGAAAGCTGACAGGAGATGAAATGTCTCTGGTTCGGGAGGACTCATCTCAAAGAGATGAAGGGTTAGCTGTTACTTTTCTACCAGGTAATGGATCAGAGTTGTCCACTGAGATAGTGACAAACAGTATGGACTGTCTGCCAAAGTCTCAAGGTGGCAGGAGGAATGTTGCGGGCCTAGCTTGCCTGGGAAATTATAGATGTTTGTATGCAAATGCAAGAAGTGTTCGAAGTAAAATTGGTGAGTTGGAATGTTGAGTGTTGGGAGAAAACATAGACATTGTGGGAATTTCAGAAACTTGGTGGAATGAGGAGAATCAGTGGGACACGGTGATTCCTGGATATAAGTTATATCGGAAGGATAGGGAGGGAAGGGTTGGAGGTGGGGTGGCTCTGTATGTCAGAAAGGGTATACGGTCCAGTAAGACTGAGGTCAGAGAATTAGATTCACTTTTAGAAATGCTTTGGGTTGAAATAGAGGGCCCAAAAGGAAATTTAACTATGAGAGTTTCTTATCGCCTACCAAATCAAAAGATAGAGGACGATTATAATATGATGGAAGGATTAAAGATAGCGGCTAAACGTAAAAACTGTGCTGTCATAGGTGATTTTAACTACCCGCAGATTGATAGGGTCAATATGTGTTCTGGTCAAGAGAAAGAGATTGAGTTTCTTGATGCTCTCAATGACTGTGCTATGGAGCAGATGGTCTCAGTGTCAAGCATGGTGAAATTCCATTGTAAGGGAAGATCTTGCCTCACTAACCTGTTGCATTTCTTTGAGGGGGTGGACAAACATGTGGACAAAGGAGACCCAATAGATGTTGTTGACCTTGACTTCCAGAAAGCTTTTGATAAAGTTCCTCATCAAAGGCTCCTTAGAAAGCTCGAGAGTCATGGAGTAAAAGGACAGGTCCTCTTGTGGATCAAAAACTGGCTAATTAATAGGAAGCAGAGAGTGAGTATAAATGTCTTCGCAGTGGAGGACAGTAAGCAGTGGGGTGCCGCAGGGCTTGGTACTGGGTCCCATGCTCTTTAACTTGTTCATAAATCATTTGGAGTTGAAAGTGAGCAGTGAAGTGGCCAAGTTTGCAGATGACACTAAATTGTTCAGGGTGGTGAGAACCAGAGAGGATTGTGAGGCACTCCAAAGGGATCTGTTGAGGCTGGGTGAGTGGGCGTCAATGTGGCAGATGAGGTCCAATGTGGCCAAGTGCAAAGTAATGCACACTGGGGCCAAGAATCCCATCTACAAATACAAGTTGATGGGGTGTGAACTGGCAGAGACTGACCAAGAGAGAGATCTTGGGATTATGGTAGATAACTCACTGAAAATGTCAAGACAGTGTGCGATTGCAATAAAAAAGGCCAACGCCATGCTGGGAATTATTAGGAAGGGAATTGAAAACAAATCAGCCAGTATCATAATGCCCCTGTATAAATTGATGGTGCGGTCTCATTTGGAATACTGTGTGCAATTCTGGTCACTGCACCTCAAAAAGAATATTATAGCATTGGAAAAAGTCCAGAAAAGGGCAACTAGAATGATTAAAGGGTTGGAATACTTTCCTTATGAAGAAAGGTTAAAACGCTTGAGGCTCTTTAGCTTGGAGAAACGTCGATTGCATGGTGACATGATAGAGGTTTACAAGATAATGCATGGGGTGGAGAAAGTAGAGAAAGAAGTCCTTTTCTCCCTTTCTCACAATACAAGAACTCATGGGCATTCAATGAAATTGCTGAGCAGTCAGGTTAAAACGGATAAAAGGAAGTACTTCTTCACCCAAAGGGTGATTAACATGTGGAATTCACTGCCACAGGAGGTGGTGGCAGCTACAAGCATAGACAGCTTCAAGAGGGGGTTAGATAAAAATATGGCCAGAGGTCCATCAGTGGCTATTAGTCACAGTGTGTATATATATGTGTGTGTGTGTGTGTAAATTTTTTTTTTGGGCCACTGTGTGACCCAGAGTGTTGGACTGAATGGGCTATTGGCCTGATCTAACTTGGCTTCTCTTATGTTCTAATGCACTTAATATTGCTTCCTGTCTACCTCAAGACAACTCTAATCCTCAGGTCCATTCTTTGTCATTGGGAGCTGCTGCTTACTTCTGGATGGCTCCATTGGGTTTAGTTCAGGGCTGGCCAAACTGCAACTCAGGAGCCACATGTGGCTCTTTCACACATATTGTGTGACTCTCAATGCCCTACTGCCAGTCTGTTTGCTTTCTTTGTTTCTCTTTCTCTCTTTCCCCCTCCCTCCTCCTTTCCTTTCCTTTCCTTTCCTTTCCTTTCCTTTCCTTTCCTTTCCTTTCCTTTCCTTTCCTTTCCTTTCCTTTCCTTTCCTTTCCTTTCCTTTCCTTTCCTTTCCTTTCCTTTCCTTTCCTTTCCTTTCCTTTCCTTTCCTTTCCTTTCCTTTCCTTTCCTTTCCTTTCCTTTCCTTTCCCTTCCTTTCCCTTCCTTTCCTTTCCTTTCCTTTCCTTTCCTTTCCTTTCCTTTCCTTTCCTTTCCTTTCCTTTCCTTTCCTTTCCCTTCCCTTTCCCTTTCCCTTTCCCTTTCCCTTTCCCTTTCCCTTTCCCCTTCCCCTTCCCCTTCCCCTTCCCCTTCCCCTTCCCCTTCCCTTTCCCCTTCCCTTTCCCCTTCCCTTTCCCCTTCCCTTTCCCCCTTTCCCCCTTTCCCCCTTTCCCCCTTCCCTTCCCCCTTCCCCTTCCCCTTCCCCTTCCCCTTCCCTCTACATGTTTCCAGTTGAGGGAGTTAGAGAATGATTACCAATATATTTCACTTTCAAGAAGAAAAATCAGGAAAAAATAGTTCTAGTTATCTAGTAGTTCAGTTAAAAATTGAAATATCTAAGATGTTGTGCCAGCAGCTCAAGGTTGCTTTTATTCTTGCCTGATGCTCATTCTTTCTCACTCTCTGTGTAATAATCTATAATTGCATAATGAATCAGATGGGGGCCTGGTTGGTATCTCAGGAGTTGACAGGCCAGAGTGAGTCTGGCCACATTTATGTCTTGCAGCTCTCAAACATCTGACATTTATTCTATGTGGCTCTTGCACAAAACAAGTTTGGCCACACCTGCTTTAGTCCTTTTCAGTCTTTCTCCCTTGTTCCTTTATATATTATGGCACAAGGAACACTTGCTCCTTATAACCTTTTCTTACCTTGCAAAACTTCCAGACTATTTCCCACTGAGTTAGCAACAGGGAAAACAGTGTTTCCACTCTATGGTCCATAAAAACCATCAATGTAGCCATCAATGTAGTGTCTTGGGAGATTCCCCTTCCATGCCAGTACATTAGGGCCCCTGTAGCCAGGCTGGTCAAATCCTGCTATTAGGTGGATATTTGTTGACTTTGTCATGGCAACACCATTGAAGTTTCCCTACCGTAATGAACCAAGCATGAAGATATTTGCAAAACCAAGGGAGATAAATGCTGAAGAGTGGCTGAAGAGGACACATAATCTATCAGAAGTTTTAAAAATTTTCAAAGCAAGATAGTTCATCAATCTGTGGTTGGTTGCCATTTTTTCTCCTATCAAACAATGAACGACTCACTGTGTCACAGGACAAACAAGTTGAGCTTAATCTATTGCAACATCTTCAATATAATTAGAGTCCCATCATTTTTAATTATTTTAATGACAACATGGGGAACTGGGAATTAGTTGCTGAATGTAACAGTTATTTAAGTTCCTTGTTATCCTATTGATCAATTAAGATTTTCAAAGTATTTCAGTGTATATCTACAAAACAAACTTCATAATTTTAAAAAATAAATATTGGCTCCCACTATTCGCTGAATCCTCAAGCCTCCTTCTTCCTATTCCGCCCCACATATATTTCAAAAGTGATAGCAGAATTGATCTTTTTGTTCGGATAAGCCATTCTGCTTTCACAACTAATAATTCATAGTAACTTTTCCTATATAGTTTCTTAGAAAACAAAAATGTCCTAAAGAAGGTCATAGCTATTTCATTTTTATGTTCTTTTTAAAGATTCAATAATTTTAAATTAAAAAAGAAGGGTCAGAGTTGATTCTTTCCCCTCTGAAATACTAGTTATCTATGTGCAGAGATATTTTTTATGAATAAGAAATTTCTCTCTCTCTCTCTCTCTCTCACACACACACACACACACACACACACACCCCTTGTTAAAAGCTCTATAATCCAAAAATGCTACACAATCCCATTGAGTCTGTGGCTTGATTCAGAAAGGGACAAAGCAAAAAGAAACAGTGATAGTTTAATTCCCACTGGAGAAACAGTGTGATCCATTCAATAATTAAGTAGCTTGCTTGTGAAGTTTGCAGGAAGATTAATTGTCCAGCATTCTGGGCTTTATCCATCCAGCTTTCCACTGGTGTAAGAGGGAGTAGGGGGCCTCTCTTGGTGACAGGATCTTTGAACAAAGATCACTGGAGAGAGTGGGAACAGCAGGGAGGGGACTCACAAGTGGTTGAATGGAAAGATGGTGTAAGGGGGACACACACACAAAAGCAGGATATAAAGCTGATATCCGTCCCTTGTTTTCTGTCCCCAGACACTAGTCTTCTGAGATCTACTGCTTCCATACGTGGATGCTCCTTTTAAATCTAGCGGCTAATAGCTGTTAATGGATCTATCCTCCATGAACTCTTCTAATCACTCTGCAAATATCAGAAACTTTTTCTGTTAAGATTTCAGCTGCACAAAAATTGTGTACACACACACCCACAGCTCTCTTTTTAAAATCAATTCAGATAATCTTCCAGGAACAAACTGTAGCTTCATATAGGGCAGAAAATTCCAGACCCTCCATGTCTCCCAAAATGTGTTTCCCAGAGTACTCCTAGGCACTCCAAACCTAGGCATGTTTACTCAAAAGCAGATCCAAAGGTTTTCAGTGGGATTTACACCTAAGCAAGTCTGAGTAGGGTAGGGTTACCAGCTCTGGGTTTAGAAATACATAGAAATTTGAGGGTGGAGCCTGGAAGAGTGGGCCTTAGGGAGGAAAGGGACTTTGTAGAGTGTGCAATCCACTTACCAATGCAGCCCTTTTTTTCCAGAAGTGGAATAAATACTTTTAAATAAATAAATACATTGTAATTCCAGGAGATCTCCAGCTACTACCTGGAGAGTGGCAACCCTAGGACCTTAGCCAGTTCCTATTGAAAGTTATCTGAATTTTTGTTATGTAGTATAGCTTCTCCATTTCTGCAACTGTCCACGATTTAATTCTTTCCTTGCTGGAGCAGCAATTGTCAGCGTTTTGTTGGTGTGATTTTAGCTGCAGCTGTCCCATACATACCAACAAAGACTTTCAGTTTTTGACCTGCAGCCACTTTTGTTATTTCAGCCTCAGGCTTCATAACGCACCTTTGCCATCTCACCTCTGGGATCTTTGCTGAGGATTTCTCTGCAGAGATCTAACCAACTTTAATTTGACATTTGGTGTGGGGTAGCACAAGCACAGCCTCAGCATGGAATAAAGTTCTCAGTAATTAATGAAGCAGACAGCCTTGTCTGCACCCAATTAGAGTTGCAAACTGGGGGGGGGGGGCGGTGGGTTTGGCCACCTGATTTGTGTCTTTGGGCTTCTAAGGTAGTTGCCACAAGTTAGGTTGTGAAAACCAGAAACCGGGAGGATGGTTTTTCAGTGAAACTGGAGTACTTGGCGTAAAATCCAGCATCCTGTGTTGCTATTGTTGTTTTAAATTCACTGCCACAAGAGGTGGCGGCAGCTACAAGCATAGCCAGCTTTAAGAGGAGATTGGATAAAAATATGGAGCAGAGGTCCATCAGTGGCTATTAGCCACAGTATATATATGTGTGTGTGTGTATACACACACACATATATATTGGCCACTGTGTGACACAGAGTGTTGGACTGGATGGGCCACTGGTCTGATCCAACATGGCTTCTCTTATGTTCTTATGTGACACAGAGTGTTGGACTGGATGGGCCATTGGCCTGATCCAACATGGCTTCTCTTATGTTCTTATGTGGCACAGAGTGTTGGACTGGATGGGCCATTGGCCTGATCCAACAGGGCTTCTCTTATGTTCTTATGTGGCACAGAGTGTTGGACTGGATGGGCCATTGGCCTGATCCAACAGGGCTTCTCTTATGTTCTTATGTGGCACAGAGTGTTGGACTGGATGGGCCATTGGCCTGATCCAACATGGCTTCTCTTATGTTCTTATGTGACACAGAATGTTGGACTGGAGGAACCATTGGCCTGATCCAACATGGCGTCTCTTATGTTCTTATGTGACACAGAGTGTTGGACTGGATGGGCCATTGGCCTGATCCAACATGACTTTTCTTATGTGATGCCGAGTGTTGGACTGTATGGGCCATTGGCCTGATCCAACATGACTTTTCTTATGTGACAAAGAGTGTTGGACTGGATGGGCCATTGGCCTGATCCAACATGTCTTCTCTTATGTGACACAGAGTGTTGGACTGGATGGCTTCTCTTAAGTTCTTATGTGACACAGAGTGTTGGACTGGAAGGGCCACTGGCCTGATCCAACATGGCTTCTCTTATGTTCTTATGTGACACAGAGTGTTGGACTGGATGGGCCATTGGCCTGATCCAACATGGCTTCTCTTATGTTCTTATGTGACACAGAGTGTTGGACTGGATGATCCAACAGAGTTTCTCTTATGTTCTTAAAAAAGTTTATTGCACATATTTGAATGGTGCCCCCCACTCATGTGCTCTAAGGAGTCAGATTGAGCTCAGACTGAGGCACTCATTTCACATGCTGCTGCCCCAGTGATTGCAGAGAGCAGGGAGTGCTTCTCTGGAGCTTCCACCCCTTCCCCACCCCATGCCTACCTCTGCAGAAGCTGTTGAGCTGAGACAGGCCAAAAGGGTGAGCAATGCAGTCTCGTGGAGGCAACAACAGATGTGGGGGCTGCTTTCATCCCCACTGTCCTGCACTCACGCAGGGACTGCCACTGGCTCCACTGCCACAGAAGCCTGCCGGGTTCCACTCCTGATTTGGCCCTGCTGTTCAAAATGGGGAGGGAGATGGGGCGGAGGGGGGGTTGTCATGGGAGACACAGGCAGAACATGCACTTGGCATGCAGATTTGCATCCTGGGCCTCTCCAGTTCCAAGATCTCGGGTAGCTGGCATTTCTCTATCTGAAGTTCTGGAAGAGCAGACAATATCGAACTAGGCCACTCTGACTCAGGAAACTCATGAGGGAGGGATAGGGGCAAAGCTCACTGGTACCATCCACACTACATTTTTAAAAATCTCAACCCCAGACATCTCCAGATGAGGCAGCGACTCCAGAGATATTGGGCTAAGTTTGGTGCACTGGTTAAATGCATGGACTCTTATTTGGGAGAACCAGGTCTGATTCCCCACTCTTCCTCCACATTCAGTTGCTGGGTGACCTTGGATCTGTCACAGTTCTCTTAGAGCTGTTCTCTCCAGAGCAATTCTATCAGAGCTTTCTTAGCCCCACCTACCTCACAGGTTGTCTGTTGTGGGGTGAGGGAGGGAAGGAGATTGCAAGCTGCTCTGAGACTCTGAGTGAAGGGTGTGTATAAATCCAATATCCTCCTCCTCTTCGTTTATTTCATGTATTATAGATTTATTTATTTACTTCTGTATAGCCCATCTTTCTCCACAGTGTGGCCTACAACACAATTCTCCCTGTTATCCTCATAACAGCCTTATGAGGTAGGTCAGGCTGAGAGGTTGTGTCTGGCCTAGCATTGCCAATCTCCAGGTGGGAATAATGAAAAACAGGGACAGGGAGAAAGACTAAACGACCAGAGAACACCAGATATCTCCCATATACAATGAAAACACTGTGCTTAATTACGCAAACACATGAAAAATACACAAAACGCTAGTAATGCTAGTGGGGAAAAGTCAAAATGTTATAACACACACACACAGTTGCCAATAATTACATTAATCTGAATAGCAAAAA
This sequence comes from Heteronotia binoei, assembly GCF_032191835.1. Taxonomy (NCBI): domain Eukaryota; kingdom Metazoa; phylum Chordata; class Lepidosauria; order Squamata; family Gekkonidae; genus Heteronotia; species Heteronotia binoei. The sequence continues at coordinate 16,836,429 of NC_083241.1, forward strand.
CCAAACCACCAAGCTCCTATACAATTCCAGGCTTCCAAGAAGTACGTAAAGAACGTTCAATACTCAAGAGTAGTATGAATGTAAATTCTCCAAATGTGCATAAAGTAGGTTCTCAATCGAATTTCAATCATTATACTTCCCGTTTCAATACATATCTTTATCAAGAGATGCACGTATAAACAACTTAAGCCTTTACACTGAGGCTCTCAAAGTGATGTATCAAATTCACAATATTTATTTTAATGCTTCTTCTCTCTGGAGCCTTACAGCCTCTGTAACATTCATGATTCTGGAGAGCTACTAGCCCAGCAGGAAGTATGTACCACTGAGTTGTGAATGTTACAGAGGCTGAAAGGGGAGGGGTGGAAGCAGAGAGTCCTGGGTTCTGTCCTTGGTATCTCCAATGACAGGATCTTTGGTCTGAGAGAGACACTCCTCTGGTTGGAAGCCATCACTGGGCAGAGCGAGATGGACCGATGGGTCAGGGCAGAGCGAGATGGACCGATGGGTCTAATCCCACAAAAGGCAGCTCCATCTTTTCAAGCACATTACTTGTTTGATCTGTGGAATGTTGTCAGCTGACATATCCTCAGAAGAGAGACAACAGACAGAGCCAGAGAGGTGTGGGACATTATTATGGAAGACGAAGGCTGACTGCTTCTAGGAAGGTCATAAACAAGCCACGGAAGGGGTCATCCTCTGCTCCGCTGTTCCCCCTCCGTCACAATTCATCTTCTGCCAGCGTCAGCAGAATCCAACAGGCAAACAGACACTGTTCTTGCAATGCCACTTAGGATAACACCTTGCCTGGCAAAAGTTACACTTTTGGAGGCAAAGGGTGTCTCTCTCTCTCTTTCTTTCTCAGCAATAACTTCAGCCAGCTCTTGAGAAGGAAGGGGGGGTTGGAACTGAGATCAATTAGCAGTGCTCTAGATAACTGTGAACTAAGATTTCAACTGTTGCTCAACACTTCTGAAGCAGAAGAAAATATATTCAGTTCTTGTAAGAGGAAGCCAAGGGAAGGGGAAGAGAAAAGGCTCAAAGTTTAACCCTGTTTTGAATGCAGAAGTCACCATCAGCATGGCACAATCTGAGCCCCTCCTTCCCCCCCATTTATCTTTCCTTCACCACTGCAACTCCGAGCTTGTGCTTGGAAGAAGAAGGTTCTCACCTTGGAAGGAGCAGAAAGAAGCTGACTGGCAGGTCACCTGACAGTGACAATCAGAACTGACCGCCAGAAAGAGAAAATGGAGGGTGCCCTAAATTAGATGATAAACTCTTTGGCCACAGGGCTGCACAAGCACAAATTAATTGAGCTTTATCAGGAGAGCCCTGACACTTCACTGATATCAGCATTTTGAGGGAAGGCAGCTGGGCAGGTGGACCTGGTCAGGATGCAAGAGAGATTGGTGGGCCCAGAGAGGGTCCCATTGCTGTTTCCCAAGATGCATTTCTGCCTCAAGCGACAGACATTCCCGACAGTGGCCCTGGGCCTACCCAAAACCTCCCAATGCTCTTTATTTTACCTCTAGAGAAGTGTGCTCCTCATATTGAACATAATTCCATCCCAAGTTTTATGACATGGTCTTTTTCGAGGAATGAGATATTCTCCACACACATTCCAGCTGTGTCCTTTTAGCAGGAATGAGCCTTATTTTCTGTTCCTAGTAAATAACTGCCCTAGGATCCAACACCCATTGTTTATTTCTTTATCTGTCTGCTTTATACATTAACTTAGTACTCGTGGTACTTTCTTACGTGTCCAGGGAAATGCTAGGGATGCCAGCCTCCAGGAGGACTGGGGGATCCCTTGGGATTACAGCTCCTCTCCAGATTGCAGAGATCAGGTTTCTTTGAGAAAATGGATGCTTTGAAGGGTGGACTCTAGGGCATTGTGCCCCACTGAGGTTCCCCAGGCTCTATTACCCAGTCTCCAGGAGTTTCCCACCCTGGATCTGGCAACCTTAGGAAATGCTAATCACCACTTTGGGGTCAGGAAGCAATTTTTCTCCAGGCCAGTTTGGCCAGAGATCCCGGAAGGTTTTTTTCTGGGCATGGAGCAAGAGTCACTGGAGATTAGGGGGTAGGTGTTTGTGCGTGTCCTGTATTGTGCAGGGAGGTGGACTAGATAACTCCGGAGGTCCCTTCCAACTCTAGTCAGTTTGGTGTAGTGGTTAAGTGTGCAGACTCTTATCTTGGAGAACCGGGTTTGATTCCCCACTCCTCCACTTGCACCTGCTGGAATGGCCTTGGATGAGCCATAGCTCTGGCAGAGGTTGTCCTTGAAAGGGCAGCTGCTGTGAGAGCCCTCTCCAGCCCCACCCAACCTCACAGGGTGTCTGTTGTGGGGGAGGAAGGTAAAGGAGATTGTGAGCCGCTCTGAGACTCTTCGGAGTGGAGGGCGGGATATAAATCCAATATCTTCTTATTATTCTAAAACATTTATATCCCAGCCTTCCTCATGGTTCAAGGCAGCATCATTAAGCTCTGTGGCCTGCAATGGTGGCCAGTAGTATTTCAAGGACCCTTCCCTTGACTTCATCCTGGTATGTTTCCAATTCCCTATTCTCTGCATGACCATGAATGGTCTTCTGGATCTGGATATATTTTGCCCACTAGACCTGCATGTTTTGTATCTGGCTGCACTTATGAAAAAGCCACACTAAGCAAGTAATGTGTGTGTGTGTGTGTGTGGTGTCCATCTTGTCTCTAATGCCCATTGATGTCACATGGCCCTTTCTTACACAGCCAGGGAAATGCTGATCATCACTTTGGGATCAGGCAGCAAATTTTCTCCAGGCCAGTTTGGCCAGGGATCCTGGAGTGTTTTGTGTTGTCTGGGGTTTTTTTTGCCTTCTTCTGGGCTTGGAGCAGGGGTTACTGGGTGTGTGGGGGGGGGGGGAAGATACTTGTGAATTCCCTGCATTGTGCAGAGGGTTGGACTAGATGACCCTGGAGGACCCTTCCAACTCCAAGGATGTTATGAGGATGTCTGTATTTTCTCCTGTGAGATGTCCAAAGGTTCATCTTACATCATAGAAAGGTGTTACCTGTTGCTCATCTTGTGGCTTTAAACAGCAGGGTAACAAAAGACCAACAGAGCTTCAAAGAGGGGCAGGTAAATGTTGGGTGCTTCACACAGCAGAGGTTCCCCAAATGCGGAAGCAGCATAGCCAGAAAGGACAGACGCCTGATGCTCCTCTTGCAATTTCAGTTTGGCAGCCACTTGAGCTGCAGCTAGAGGAACATAAGGTCCTTGTGGGGTGGGGGGGAGGCCCATGTAGCTTGCTCCAATCACAAGGGCCTCCAAACTGCTCACAAGGGAGAAAAAGCACACTTTTGGCCTGCCGCTTGTGGTTTGGCATCTGTCTTCTTCAGAGAAGCGGCCCTTTCCAAACAGGAACCCAGACTGATTTCTGGATGCCTAGTTAGAAACACATGGGTGTTATTTATTACATGTTCTTGGAAGGGGAAGAAGCCCTATGGTTTAAATTAGGGAGGAAAATATTTATAGAAAACCCAAATTTTTCTTTCTTAAAAAAACAACAACTCTCTCCAGTGTTCCATGGCAACTGTAATCCACTCTGAGCTTCAGCCAGCAGCCTTTCTACAGGGCAGAATCAGGGTTGCCGTGTCTGTCAACAGATAAAAGGACTCAACAAATGGCCTTGGTTAGGTCCCCCCCCCCTTCTTACCATTGGTTAGGGAGAACTTAAAGTGTCCTGGTACGTCGCTTAGCAAAGATGCTTGAGAGTCTTGTCCTTGGACCCTGACTCCACAGCAATTGCCCCATAGCCTTCTATCTTGGGCCAGATCTTGATGCAATGTTTTCTTTGAAATTAGTGTTGATTTGCTATGGAACCTCAAGAAAGGACACAGATCCCCATGATGGATGATAGAACTTGACATGATGGGAATAGAGCCATGTGTTTCATCATGGGATTAATCCCAGTTGTGTAGAAAGGGGAGGAGGTTGGGGTTTTCAGTGGGTATGTAGATAGAAGGACCTCACCTCCCCACAACCTTTTTCTGGACATTCTTTGCCCAGCAGGGCACTGAGATAAAGCACTTGGAAGATGGTAAGAACATAAGAAGAGCATTGCTGGATAAGACCATTGGTCCATCTAGGCCAGCAGGAGCTGGAAAGCAGGAAGATGAGCTGCAGGCTTGTCATGATTCACAGCCAATAGCTGGTGCAGAGCCACGACACTCTCCAGTCCTGATTCACAAGGTGAAACTCAGTTAATCGTTTCCAGCCCTCCAGTATCACCCACACCCTTAGAGCACTGCAGATGGAGGCTATGAACAGAACTACAGGAGAGATGACAAAGTGCACACCTGGCCTTATGCCAGCTGCTTGGGTGCACACCTTTGCCTGATCCCAAACAGTTGACTGTAATCATGACTATTAAGCACATGGCTATAAAAACCAGCCAAGGAAGGCTGTTAGGTGTGGAAATCTCTTTGACCATTGCATTCTCCATCAACCCTGTGATCCTTTGGACTTTTTCCTGACTCTTCCTTTGTCTTGTTCCTGAACCTGTTTGTGAGTAAGTCTTGGATTCTCAGACCTGGCTGTATGAACTGACCCTTGGACTAGATTCCTGACTGTGTATAACCTTGGACAAGACCTTGATTATGATTCTTGAGTTGGTGCTCTTGCCTTACTTATTCTGTGCTCTAACAATGTGCCCTATGCTGTTTTCAGCCTGGATCACGACAGGTGATGAGCCTGGTCTTGTAATGCCTTTGCAGAAGAGTTCACTGGTAAGACCACATTTTGAGATTTTAATTGCCTTCCCAATGTCCCCCCGCCCCTCGAAAAGATATCAAATCTTGGGGCGAAGAGTCAGAAGCAAGGGAAGAAAGTTACTTCTTACAGGACCCCATGTGTGTTATTTTCTACCATTCTCAAGTTTAAACCACCAGCAGCTTTTCCTAGCATGTTCTTCAAGCTGTATATTTGGATATGGAAAGAGTAACCCAGTGGGGGCACTGAGAGAAACATAATAAACAAGTTGAGAGGAAAAGGTAAGACCTGCACTAGAGGTCAGTTGATGAAAGACATGTGATGTTTTTTAAAAGGTTGCAAAGAGTTGCCACACTCCTCCCAAATGTGAAGGTTACACACACTCACATGCTCTTAAGCTTCACAGCTGAAGAAAAGATATGGCAATCTGCTCTACTGGATGAAACTGACATTAAGGACATTTGATTCTCCTTTACTTGTTCCAGGTTCTCATACTATCATTCTGGTTACTAAGAAGGATTCTGGAAAGCAATGAGATTGGATGGTCAGTGAGGTGAGAAGAACATTTAGTCAGCTGAGCAAATTAAAACAGTGTGTCACCTCATCCAGCAAATTATCTCCTTGTTGCTGGCTTGTCTCCTATTGAAACGGGAGTCACTGTGATACAGGCTCTTGCCAATCAGAATTTGAATGGGGTTAATGGGCTGGGAAAATGTCAGCCTTGCTAGATTAGACCAAGATCCAACTGATCTAGCATCCTATTTCCAACAGAAGCCACCCAGAACATGATCTGATGATGTTTGAACACCCGCTGGTTTGGCTCACATTCTGTTTGGTGGTTGCAAATAGGAATCCTTTTTTCTTTTTCTTTTTTTTTGAGCCCCCAGCTTCCACTCCCTCCTAATTGAATTACCTAACCCAACCACCCATGATCCAGGGGTGGGGGGGAGGGTGAATCAGTTTAACCCAACTGGTTGCACCTACAACACAATGCACCAAATGGAACTTTACCACCATGGGAACTGCACACCTGCAAAGCTTTCCAGACGCAGTGGTAAGGTGTCAGATGGCAGTAAGCCAAACAGATCTGAAAATACAAGTGATTGTCGCTATAGAATATAGTATACACCCATTGAAACCACTTGCTGTGAAATTTCCCCATAGGTACATGTTGCAGTTTTGCTCATTAAGCTATGCAAGGTCTCACTCAGTGAACTATCTGAAATAGGAGCCCCCTGAAAATAGTATGGAATCTTCAAAACGCATTGGTGCCATTTTGCTGTCATTCATTTCTCACATTTCATGCACACTTAATTTCTCACATTCATATCCCACTCTTCCTATGAGAAGGTCAGGGCAGTGTACGTGGATTGGTTTATGCCCTTTCTATCCTCACCACCATCCTATGAACCAGGCTGACTGCCCCAGGTCACTGCTAGGGCATTGAAATGTTCTGGTCTGACGCAGCCTGGCTGTAGAAAAACCCTACTGCTAACAACTCTTTCAGGATTTTGAAAACTTCAGCTTGTATTTGGGGCTGCCCTAGACTGTCTGGCACCCTAGGGAAGGCTAACTTCTGGCGCTCCCCCCCCACACTGATAACATCATGGTATCACATGGGGGAGCACCCAATTGGGTGCCCCCAGAAGGCCGACACCCTAGGCAATTGCCCTGCTTGTATTCACAATTTTTTTAATGATTGTTTCTGCTTGCCTGATGCCAGTGAAATACTGGGAAATGGTAAGGTATCAGAGTGGTAGAAGGCGAAACTTCCAAATGAACAAAAAGTGAGTTTCAGCAAGATTATTTCTCCCATTTGCACTAGGTATTCTTGCAATACATATTAACATTTTTTACACCAAACACATGGCGTTCTGGACTAAATTAACTCTTTCACTCTTAGACCATGACATATAATCTCAATATATTTTACTTAGCCAGATGCAATCTCCAGCAAAATTTGCAAGCTAGGAAACGATGAAGTCTTACTCATTTTCATAGCTACAAAACCCACGATGCAGTAAAAGAATCAAAAGTGTGTGCATGGCTAAATGTTGATGCAGCTTCAGATGACAAATACCATAAAAATCTGGGTTAAAAAATTATGTGCAAAAAAAGAGTTTAGTGCTCTGAATGGACATGAACACCAGAAAGAGAATAACTGCCATTTCAAAAGGCAGATGGGCAATGTGTGAAAATCCACTGCTTAGAACTTGGAAAATGGAACTGCAAATTGAATTCTTCCGATAGGATTTGCACACCAGTAATTCTGGGACATGGGACTTCTGGCTTCCAAAAGGAAGCTTCCTGCTTGTTGAAATCCAGGGTTCTAAGCCATTATTTTTTATGTAGCTGGGCATCTCCTGCTGGCACAGCTGATCAGTGCTTCATCAGCACCGTTGCTGAGGGAATCTCACCTCACTTCCTATTTGGCCAAGAGATTTCTTGTCCATCTGCATGACACGTAGCCAGCTATTCGGTTTGTCATCGCCCTAATACTGAAGGGAGACACTCAATCCTGTGCTGAACCACAACCTGCCTTGACTGCTCCAGATGAATATCCATAAGGAGAATGGCAGGCTGCTTGCAGATCTCCACATCGCAATCTTGCAGGAGCCCAGGCCTATTGGCCTTGTTGGGAGGTCATTTCAGATCTCAATAGAATGACAGGAACAGTCTCCGTGCAATGATGGATTTATACCCAGTGGTTGCACAACCTCAATGCCTGCACATAAGAACATAAGAAAAGCCATGTTGGATCAGGCCAATGGTCCCTCCAGTCCAACACTCTGTGTCACATAAGAACATAAGAGAAGCCATGTTGGATCAGGCCAATGGTCCCTCCAGTCCAACACTCTGTGTCACATAAGAACATAAAAGAAGCCATGTTGGATCAGGCCAATGGCCCATCCAGTTCATACAGTGGCCAATATGTGTGTGTGTATACATATACATACACACAAACACACACACACACACGCCACCACCTCCTGTGGCAGTGAATTCCACATGCTAATCACCCTTTGGGTGAAGAAGTACTTCCTTTTATCCGTTTTAACCTGACTGCTCAGCAATTTCATTGAATGCCCACAAATACAGACAGGGCTCAGATCCAGCAGTAGCGCATAGGAGCACAGCTCCTGAACCTCCATGCCTCCTCCCCCAGGGCTGGCTTCTGTTGTCGGGTGGTTTCAGCCGCCTGGCAACAGAAGCCTCTAGCCAGGGTCGGCGTGCAGTGGGGAGAGAGTTCCCTGCTGCGTGCAGTTCCCAGGGCCAGCTTCTATCTATTTGTTTTCTTTGTTTCTTTCTATCCATTTCCCCTCCGCCTTCTCCCCTCTCTATTCCTTCCTTCATTCCTTCCTTCTCCCCCTCCCTGCACCATCTATTTTCTTTCTCTCTCTCTGATTCTCTCATTAACTTCACTTATCACTTTCTTTCTCTTCGATTCTCTCCTCCGGGGCGTGGCATATGCAAATAAGTTATGCTTCTGAGCTCCTGTACCTTTTTTTTCTACAAAATGATCCCTGAATACAGATATCTGAATCTGATCTCCGTGGAAGGTCCACTAGCCTGATCGATGATGCCATTTCACAGCAGGTCACTGCTAGCCTGACTCTCCACACACTACACCACACTGCTCTCATTGCTTTGTATTTCGAATCTATTTGTTGGGCCTCACAGATTGGGCAAGCTCAGAATCCAAACTGATAAATGCCCGCAGCTCCACCTGGTAAACATAAGGGGAACAGAAGCAAATCACTGCAATTAGGAGGCATTCCTGGATCTAACGCTGCTTATATTTCCAGGCTCCGCAGTGCTTAAATCATCTCTATTAGGTAGAGGAAGGATACAGAAGAGAGGCTTTGCTGCTTGGATGGCAGATTCATCCAGTACGGCCCTGGGAAGGAACCAGGGTAGCCCAGCCCCGGGCCTTGGTGGCAGCGCTCCGTCACGCTTCTGTAGCATTGGCAGCCCACTTCTGACCAGGCTGCCTCACTGGCTGTGGGGCTGGAGGCTGCTTCACAGCATCAGGCAGCCGGCTGGCAGCAGGCTGGCTGCGGGCTGCTTCATCGGTGCCAGATGGCGGATGAGATTACGGGAATTTGATTTTGACATAATCCATAAACCCGGCTGAGCTGATGTCGTTCCGTATGCGTTGTCTTGTAATCCCGCCGATGAGAACATTTTTCCAAGCACAGAGGCTGATTCTCCCTCCCTGCAAGGCCTTTAACAAGCTCTAGATAATCCCCTTTTTGTTGGACGGTGCTTACAGGGAACCTGCAAAGACAGATGAGGAGGGAGGGATCCACAATGGAGGCACCAACACAGGGCCAGTTCCAGGTTGGGAGGGGGAGTGGTCTGAGCTAACAGTACCCAGGGGCCCCCACCCACCCACCCACCACCAGGGCGCCCCTCATGGCCTCCTTTCCACCCTCATACCTGCATGCCCACCACAAGCCTGTGCATCTTCCTCCCAGTTGCAAACCCTCCCACGGCCCATGCCCAGATGCCTGCAGCACCGGCCCACCCTTTCCCCAGCTCAAAATACACCGGAACCTCCATGAAAGTCAGCAAGAAACCAAAAAACAATGTTATACGTCATGGAGTATAAATCAATAATGCAAATGTAATAAACTATATTCAAAAATATTTGTGTCTATTATGTCTAAATCATATTGCCGTCTTATCAAGTTGTCAAACAAACTGTCTAATTGGAATATTCACATACCTTGATCCAAAATACAAGCACATGTGGCTGGAGAAAATTCAACACTCATACAATCCAGTAAGACTGAGGTCAGAGAATTAGATTCCCTTCTAGAAATGCTTTGGGTTGAAATAGAGGACCCAAAAGGAAATTTAATTATGGGAGTTTGTTATTGCCCACCAAATCAAAAGATAGAGGACGACTATAATATGATGGAAGGCTTAAAGATAGTGGCTAGATGTAAAAACTGTGTCGTCATAGGTGATTTTAACTATCCGCAGATTGATTGGGTCAATATGTGTTCTGGTTGAGAGAAAGAGATTGAGTTTCTAGATGCTCTCAATGACTGTGCTATGGAGCAGATGGTCTCTGAACCTACCAGGGGTGGGGAAATCCTGGATTTGGTCCTAAGTAATGCCCAAGTCTTGGTGAGAGATGTAAAAGTGATCGCACCGCTTGGGAACAGTGACCATAACGTTATTGATTTCACCATTTGTATAAATAGAGAGTTGCCCCAAAAGACCAGCACAACCATGTTTAACTTTAAAAGGGGGTAAATTCTCTGAGATGAGGAGGCATGTGAAGAGGAAACTGAAAGGAAAGGTAAATACAGTCAAAACCCTTGGAGAAGATTGGAGGCTATTTAAAACTACAATCCTAGAAGCTCAGATAAAATATATACCACAAGTTAGGAAAGGCACAAACAGGTATAAGAAAAGACCTGCATGGTTAACAAACAAAGTAATGGAAGCTGTAAAAGGTAAGAAGGACTCCTTTAAGTGGTGGAAAGCTAGTCCAAGTGAGATTAATAAAAGGGAACACAGGCTGTGGCAAATCAAATGCAAGACTGTGATCAGGCAGGCAAAAAGGAACTATGAGGAGCATATTGCAAAAAAACATAAAGACCAACAATAAAAATTTCTTCAAATATATTAGAAGCAGGAAACCAGCCAGGGAGGTAGTGGGGCCCTTGGATGACCAAGGGGTCAAAGGATTAGGGAAATGTCTGAGAAGCTAAATGCATTTTTTGCCTCCGTCTTCACTGTGGAAGATGAGAAGTGTTTGGCTGCTCCAGAACCACTTATATTGGAAGGGGTGTTGAAAGACCTGAGTTAGATTGAGGTGACAAGAGAGGAGGTCCTACAACTGATAGACGAATTAAAAACTAATAAGTCACCAGGTCTGGATGGCATACATCCACGAGTTCTCAAAGAACTCAGAGTTGAACTTGTGGATCTTCTGACAAAAATATGTAATCTTTCATTGAAATCTGCCTCTGTTCCTGAGGACTGGAAGGTAGCAAATGTCACCCCCATCTTTAAAAAGGGTTCCAGAGGAGATCTGGGAAACTACAGGCCAGTCAGTCTGACTTCAATACCGGGAAAGTTGGTAGAAACCATTATCAAGGACAGAATGAGTGTCATTCTGTTATGATGCTGAGTAGTCTAGGCCCAAAACGTTGGTTCAGGAAAGGGATCCTGGGTAAAGCCATTCTGTATTCATCTGCTGCTAGCTCATCCTTGCCTTCCCCCATCACCTCCCCTTTGTTATGTAGTATAGCTTGGTAACGAGAGCATGAGAATAAGATTATGAAGCCTTCTCAGAGATAACGAGCGCCAGGAAGCGCCCAAGGCCAACCAAGGCCTGAGAACGATAAATGTAACAACGATGTGTGAATGTACCCTGCATAGTGTGCCCTCCCCTCAGGAATGCTTTTGATTTGTACCTTAAAAGTTTGCCCTTTGTGTATGCTCGCCAGTCTCGCAATCTTTCAGCTACAGTTCTGCAACATGTTACAATAAACTAGAACTTCTTATCAAGAAAGTCTCGTTATTGAAACCTCAGACTTGACATTTTGCGAGACTCCCTTTTTGGGACCTAACCGTCCCGGCAACTTGAAAGGCCTGATGGCCGACCAGATTCCGGACGACGGAGAACTCCCACTCGAATCGGGATCCGAGGGACCGGCCCCGTGGCACGTCTTAGACCCTAGAAGAGCCACGGAGTCCCCCCCCCGGAGTTCCAGCTGGTGCTATCGCCCCGGCAGTATCAGCAGAGGACCTCGACCACCATCATGGATCAGGCTCCCCTGCGCCGAGAGGCTATCCTGAACCGCCACATCAGGTCGATCCAGGTAGCAGGGTCTGAAGCCGTGAGCCCGGGCTCGGGGGAGACAGGAGAAGCGGACAGCATCATCGTTGTCCAGGTGGGAGACGATGGAGAAGAAAAGGCGGGAGGTCGGAAGGCCGACTGCGGAGAGCGGAGGCTCCGGGACCAAGACGAGGAGGACTACCAAATGTTCCAGTCGATGGTCCGCTGAGAGGTCGACGGGGCCATCGGAAGCCTGAGGGATGAGGTGCGCAACCTAACCATTCAGCTCGGGAGGGCGCTGGGAATCCCGACCTCCAGAAGACCAGCTGCGGCTCCGGCGGGGCCCCGCGACCGGCCCACTCAACCGACCGCACAGGCAGCCCCGGCGCGAGCCGGGACCGCCCCCCCCTGCCCCGCCACCTCCGGTGCCACCAGTGGGGCCGAGGCATGTGAGCCGAGAGCTGGACGCCACCTTCGACGGGGACCCGGAGGAGGTGAATTACTTCGGGATTCAAGCAAACAGTTTCATGCACTACTGGGGAAACTCCTTCCCAGATGAATTCAGCCGGGTTGACTACCTAGGGTCGAAGTTGAGAGGGGCAGCCAAGAGATGGTATGTGAGCCTGTGTGAAACCAGGAGCCCGATGCTGGATGACGTGCACACTTTCCTCCAAGCCCTACTGACCCAGTTTGAAGACCCGCTGCAAGAATCCCGAGCACTGGCGGCCCTCCGCGACATGCAGCAGGGGGCCCGCCCCATCCGCGAGTACGCGGCCGACTTCCAAGCCAACGTCGGCCGGGTCCGGGGTTGGAACGAGGTGATGAAAATTGAGCAGTTCACGAGCGGGCTGAACGCCAGCATCTTGGATCGGGCCCTCACGCAAGCCCGCCCGACCACCTTGGTGGGATGGATCCAGCTAGCTGGTGAGGTCGAAAACAACCTGAAACGAATGGCCATGCTGTGACAACACCAGTCGGGGAAGGCCCACCAGAAGGGGACCCCAGCAAAGGGCAAGCCGACCAAAGCGAAGAAACCGGCCGCCGCCCCGGCGGGACCCCGCAGGTGCTACCGGTGCGGGGACCCGAACAACCTAGCGTCCGCCTGCCCTCACCCCCCGCCAGCCAAGTCGCCCCCGGCCCCACCAAAGCCGACCGCTCCCACTCCGAGGAAGCCCCCCGGCCGCCCTAAGGATGCGGCGAAAAGCAGCGCGCTGGTGCAGGAGGATCTGCAGGAGGAAGAGGTGCTTCTCTCCGCGGAATTGGCCGACCTCGCTTGGGCGGAAGAGCCGGTGGGAAACGAGCCCGACCTGCTGCTCTGAAGGGCGCCCGACGGCAGGTCGACCGCGACGAGGCGCCGCTGACGGTGAGCGTAAAGGGGGGACTGTACTTTGTGACTGTTAAATTACTGAACCCCAAACTACGGAGGTTCATGCAAATTCGGGCCCTCATAGACTCGGGGTGCAACAGAGAGCTAATCTCCCCCAAGGTGGTGAAGGCGTTGGGACTAGAGAGCTCGCAGCTTCCCCACCCCATGCTGTTTGAGCAAATGGACGGATCCGTTATGTGCGGAGAGCTGTGCACCCGTGAGACTCTGCCCTACCCCATGGGGATAGAGGAGCACTGGGATCAAGAATTTTTTGTAATCGCTCCGTCCTGCTCCTACCCGATCGTGTTGGGGGTAGGGTGGCTAGAAAAGCACGAGCCCCTGATCAGGTGGAGGGCGCAGACCATTCGGTTCCTAGACCCGGGGTGCAGGAAGCACGACTGGAACCCCGCATGGGGACCCAAAGCCCCAGTAGCCCAAAAGAGGGCGTGTGTGTCGGTGGAAGAGGTGCACCCAATCCCCATGGTTTATCGGGACTTGAAACGGGTTTTTAGCGAGGAAGAGGCCAACCAATTGCCCCCCCACCGGAGCACGGACTGCGCCATAGAACTGATCCCAGGGGAGGCGTTGCCCAAAGCCAAGCTATATCAAATGGGGTGGGCGGAGAAGAAGGAGCTCCGCAAATTCCTAGACTTGAACTTAGCGCGTGGGTTCATCCGACCGGCCACGGCCCCCCACGCCACCCCGGTGCTATTCCGGAAGAAGAAGGATGGCTCGCTTAGACTTTGCACAGATTTTCGCGGGATTAATGCGGCGTCCATGTCTAACGTCTACCCCATCCCGCTCATTCGGGACTTGCTGAGCGCGGTGGCGGGGGGGAAGATCTTTACCAAACTGGACTTGCGCGACGCCTATTTCCGCGTGCGCATCAAGGAGGGGGATGAGTGGAAAACCGCCTTCAACACCCCGATGGGACAGTTTGAGTATCTCATGATGCCTTTTGGGTTGCAAGGGGCCCCGGGAGTGTTCATGAACTTTATTAATGATGTGTTGCGGAAGTATTTGTTTAAGGGGGTGGTGGTTTACCTTGATGACATCATTATTTATTCACAAGATTTGAAATCGCATGTGAAACTAGTGAGGGAGGTGCTAAGCACCCTACTGGAGCACCAACTGTATGCTAAACTATCGAAGTGTGAGTTCCACCGGACGGAGCTCGACTACTTGGGATTCCGGGTGTCCGGGCAGGGGTTGGCGATGGACCCGGCCAAAGTCCAAGCCGTGTTAGAATGGGCTCCCCCGAGGACACGTAGACAGCTCCAATCATTCCTCGGGTTCGCAAATTTCTACAGACAATTCATAGAGGGGTTCGCCAGAATAGCCCTGCCCCTGACCGATCTCCTAAAGACCAAGGGCAAGGGCCCAGAGGCGAAGCGGCCCGGGGCGGGGTTGAAATGGACGGCTGAGTGCCAGGCAGCGTTCAATCACTTGAAGCGGCTGTTCACCAGTGAACCGGTCCTCAGCCACCCGGACGAGCGGAGGGCCTTCGTGGTCCAATGCGACGCCTCCGACGTGGCCGTAGGAGCCATTCTCATGCAAAGAGACGGGGAAGGGAAACTGCGGCCCTGTGCCTATATCTCCCGAAAGTTCTCTGACGAACAGCGCAACTGGTCAGTGTGGGACAAGGAGGCGTTTGCGGTCGTGTTCGCACTAAAAACCTGGAGATCTTGGTTGGAGGGCGCAAAGCTCCCATTCGAGGTGTGGACCGACCACAAAAACCTAGAAGCGCTGACGGGGAAGCGTAAACTGAGCGAAAAGCAAATCAGGTGGGCGGGCTTCTTTTCCAAGTTTGACTTCACCCTAAAGCACATCCCCGGGACGAGGAACTTTCTGGCCGACGCCCTGTCACGGCTCCCGCAGCACGAGAGACAAAAGGAGGAGGTGGTGGACTCCTTAATTCAGCCGTCTCAAATAGCGGCCATGGTCACCACCCGCTCCCAGAAAAGGAAGGAATTGGAGGGGCTGAACCGAGAGCGCCTAGAGCTAGAGACCCGGAGGGAGGGGGACGAGAGGCCCGAAGGAGTGCAGAAAGGGAGGGACGGATTGTTGTACAGAGGGGACAAGCTGTACGTGCCCAAGTGCCTAAGGAAAGAAATCCTCCAGCTCTGCCACTCATCCAAGCTAGCAGGGCACTTCGGCTATGTAAAAACGCTGCACTTGGTCAACAGGCAGTTCTGGTGGCCGTCCCTCCGGAAAGATGTTTCTGAATTTGTCACAAGCTGCCCAATGTGCATAATGGCAAAAAGGAGGGGAGGGAAACCACCCGGTCTCTTGCAACCGTTAGAAACCGCTAAACGCCCTTGGGCCATAGTTTCCATGGACTTCATTGTGGAACTCCCCCCCTCCAGGGGAAAGACAGTGATCCTGGTGGTGGTGGACACTTTTTCTAAGCAAGCCCACTTCATCCCCTGCCCTCAACTACCCACAACCAAGAAATTGGCCGCCCTGTTCTTTGACCACGTCATAAAACTGCACTCGTTCCCAGACAAGGTCATTAGCGACCGCGGGCCTCAGTTCGTTGCCACCTTCTGGCGGGAGTTCTGCAAGCTACTAGGAATGGAGCAAGGCCTGAGCTCTGCCTACCACCCCCAGACGGACGGGACAGACGGAGAGGGTTAACGGGGTGCTGGAGCAGTACTTAAGGTGTTTTGTGAACCAACGACAGTCCGATTGGGTAGATTTGCTCCCTTTTGCCGAATACTGCTACAACAATAGCATGCAAAGTTCCACCAAAGCCTCCCCCTTCTTTACGGTGTTTGGTTATGAGGGGAAACCCCTCCCCCTGCTCCCGGGGGGAGACGGACGAGACGCTCCCACCTCGTTCGAGAAATGGTGGGAGGGGCCAAGCAACAGCTGGCATCTTATACGGGAAAATTTAGAAGCTGCCAAGGAGGCTTACAAAAGGCAATATGACAAATCCCATGTCCCGGCGGGAGAATTTAAGGTCGGGGATTCTGTGTACCTGTCAACCAAGAACCTACCTCTAACCCAGCCCTCGCGCAAACTGGCAGTAAAATACTTGGGGCCATTCAAGGTGAAAAGGGTGATTAATCCAGTAACTGTGGAATTGGCTCTGCCCCCCGCTTTGGGTAAAATCCACCCTGTCTTTCATTGCAGCTTGATCCGCCGGGACCCCAGGCCGTCCAGCTGGCACCCTCCCCCCACGGGGGCCACCACCGCCCTAACCGACCGCTGTGCCTTCAACCAAGGAGTCCGGGAGCATGAAGCCACCAGAATCCCTCCCCCCGCGGTGGAGGGGGCTTAGGGGGGGCAGTATGTCAAGTCTGTTATGATGCTGAGTAGTCTAGGCCCAAAACGTTGGTTCAGGAAAGGGATCCTGGGTAAAGCCATTCTGTATTCATCTGCTGCTAGCTCATCCTTGCCTTCCCCCATCACCTCCCCTTTGTTATGTAGTATAGCTTGGTAACGAGAGCATGAGAATAAGATTATGCAGCCTTCTCAGAGATAACGAGCGCCAGGAAGCGCCCAAGGCCAACCAAGGCCGGAGAACGATAAATGTAACAACGATGTGTGAATGTACCCTGCATAGTGTGCCCTCCCCTCAGGAATGCTTTTGATTTGTACCTTAAAAGTTTGCCCTTTGTGTATGCTCGCCAGTCTCGCAATCTTTCAGCTACAGTTCTGCAACATGTTACAATAAACTAGAACTTCTTATCAAGAAAGTCTCGTTATTGAAACCCCAGACTTGACAATGAGTAGGCACACTGATGAACAGGAGTCATTGAGGAAGACTCAGCATGGGTTCTGTAAGGGAATATCTTGCCTCACTAACCTGTTACATTTCTTTGAGGGGGTGAACAAATATGTGGACAAAGGAGACCTGATAGATATTGTTTACCTTGACTTCCAGAAAGCTTTTGATAAAGTTCCTCATCAAAGGCTCCTTAGTAAGCTTGAGAGTCATGGAGTAAAAGGACAGGTCCTCTTGTGGATCAAAAAGTGGCTAATTAATAGGAAGCAGAGAGTGAGTATAAATGGGCAGTCTTCGCAGTGGAGGACGGTAAGCAGTGGAGTGCCACAGGGCTCAGTACTGTGTCCCATGCTCTTTAACTTGTTCGTAAATGATTTGGAGTTGAGAGTAAGCAGTGAAGTGGCCAGGTTTGCAGATGACACTAAATTGTTCAGGGTGGTGAGAACCAGAGAGGATTGTGAGGAACTCCAAAGAGATCTGTTGAGGCTGGGTGAGTGGGCGTCAACGTGGCAGATGAGGTTCAATGTGGCCAAGTGCAAAGTAATGCACATTGGGGCCAAGAATCCCAGCTACAAATACAAGTTGATGGGGTGTGAACTAGCAGAGACTGACCAAGAGAGAGATCTTGGGGTCGTGGTAGATAACTGAAAATGTCAAGACAGTGTGCGATTGCAATAAAAAAGGCCAACGCCATGCAGGGAATTATTAGGAAGGGAATTGAAAACAAATCAGCCAGCATCATAATGTCCCTGTATAAATCGATGGTGCAGTCTCATTTGGAATAATGTGTGCAATTCTGGTCACCGCACCTCAAAAAGGATATTATAGCATTGGAAAAAATGCAGAAAAGGGCAACTAGAATGATTAAAGGTTTGGAACACTTTCCCTATGAAGAAAGGTTAAAACGCTTGGGGCTCTTTAGCTTGGAGAAACGTCGACTGCGGGGTGACATGATAGAGGTTTACAAGATTATGCATGGGATGGAGAAGGTAGAGAAAGAAGTACTTTTCTCCTTTTCTCACAATACAAGAACTCGTGGGCATTCAATGAAATTGCTGAGCAGTCGGGTTAAAATGGATAAAAGGAGGTACTTCTTCACTCAAAGGGTGATTAACATGTGGAATTCACTGCCACAAGAAGTGGTGGCAGCTACAAGCATAGCCAGCTTCAAGAGGGAGTTATATAAAAATATGGAGCAGAGGTCCATCAGTGGCTATTAGCCACAGTGTGTGTGTGTGTGTGTATGTGTATATATATATATATATATAATTTTTTTTGGCCACTGTGTGACACAGAGTGTTGGACTGGATGGGCCATTGGCCTGATCCAACATGGCTTCTCTTATGTTCTTATGTTCAATTGTAGATACAAATGTCTACATGAACCCAATGGATCAAATTAACTATATATAGTCCATTTCAAACTATACTTCTTTATCAAGGGTAAATTTTGTATGTGCAAAGTTCATATTCTCTCCACCGTGCTGGCTGCAGAAGAGCTGCGGTGCTCTGCTGTTAGGATCTGGAGCACTTATCCAATGCTAAAAAATTTGCAAAGATTTCACCATGGAGCATAATATTTTATCTCTCTACTTTCTGATGTTTTAAACAATTTATTATACTGTAATATATTGTAAAATTACATTATCCTTTGTTATTAAAAGTTAATACAGATACATTACATTTTCTCCCCCCTTTTAATGACCGCCGGCAGTGCATTTTATTTAATTTGTTAAAAAGGTAATAAACTTTATCTATTAAAGAATCTTATTTTATAGAAAGAAGAAAAAAAAGCAGAAAACCATAGATTATAATCCATCTTCATAATAGTCCTTTAGTCATTAACAAAGAAACGAAAACGATATAGTCCAGTGATCTCACTTATTTACCATAATCCATATAAAGTTTCTTTAGAGATTAACCATTGTCAAAAATCGCCAAATATCCTTTGACGTTCCATTGTTTTTCAACGTACTTTTGAAACTTTCCCCACTCATTTTTAAACTTTCCTAAATCTTGTTCTTTTAAGATTCTTGTAAGCTTTTCCATTTCACTCCAATGCATAACTTTCAAAATCCATTCCCACCTTTCTGGTATCTTATCTTGTTTCCACATCTGCGCATATAATGTCCATGCAGCTGAAAGCATATACCAAATTATTGTTCTATCTTGTTTTGGAAATGTTTCCATTTGTAATCCCAACAAAAAAGATTCTGGTGCTTTTTTACTATTATATCCCCAAATTTTCAAAATCTCTTGCTGAATCATTTGCCAAAATTGTTTCGCCTTTTCACAAGTCCACCACATATGGTAGAAAGATCCTTCTTGTCTTTTACATTTCCAATCGTTCATTTTTGCCAATTTTTTAGGTGTCACGTACCACCTATATAGCATTTTAAAACAATTTTCTTTAATGTTATAACATGTAGATATTTTCATAGAGTTCTTCCATAAGTGTTCCCATGACTCCATCTTATCTCTCTACGCTGAGTTACTTCACCTCCAATGTTTTACCAAATGCAAATGAAATTTTCCAGTATTGGATAAGTACTCCAGATTCTAACAGTGGAGCAATGCAGGGTTGGGGGAAGTGAATGCCTTCACTGGGGTGTGTGGGAAGACACCAAGGGTGTCTTTCTAGAGCCTGTTGTATTTTTCTCCACAACAGGCCTTATTCCTAGTCCTACATACCCACCTGAAAGGGGATTATAGGAATTTATGTTCTATTGATGACTACTAACCACAAGGACTAAAGGGAGCCTCCACATCCAAAGGCAATACATCTCTCAATACTAGCGATAGGAAGGGATGATCTTGGCCCCTGTGCCCTGTTTCTTGACCACTGTGTGAAACAGGTTGCTAGACTAGATGGACCACTGCTCTGATCCAGAAGGCACTTTTTAGAGCCAGTGAGAGCCAGTTTGGTGTAGTGGTTGAATGTGCGGACTCTTATCTGGGAGAGCCGGGTTTGATTCCCCACTCCTCCACTTGTAGCTGCTGGAATGGCCTTGGGTTAGTCATAGCTTTTGTAGGAGTTGTTCTTGAAAGGGCAGCTGCTGTAAGAGCTCTCTCAGCCCCACCCATCTCACAGGGTGTCTGTTGTGGGGGAAGAAGATAAAGGAGATTGTGAGCTGCTTTGAGACTCTGAGATTCAGAGTGGAGGGTGGGATATAAATCCAATATCTTCTTCATCATCTTTTTCTTATGTTCTCAATGTGCATAGCCATCAAAAGTCTGTATTATTAGCTGTGGCTTCAGCATCCAGCGTGAGCTCAAAGCCTAGCTGGCTAATTGGTGGTGGGGAAGAGTGATACTATGGCTGAGGGAAATCCCTCTTTTATGCAGAAGATGTTATGCATCCTCTTGGAGCACCCTGCTGTTGTCCTGGTTACATCAGCTAAATGGAAACTCTGAAATTAAAAAAAAAGCCTTTTTTTCCTCCTTAAATAGGAACTGCCATGGCAAAATTAAAATCTGATGTTTTGAGTACAATGGCACAATGTTTTAGGCACAATGCCCTATTGCAATAATTCTGTTTCTCTAGTATATCTTTAATCAAAAACTCTTGATGCCATCTTGGCTGTTCAGTCAGGAGAGAATACCACAAGCAAAGCAGCCCTTTTAGCAGAGAGTAATAGCAGAGGAGGAATGTGACTTGACCAGCCATCACTGTTGTGAAAATAAGAAGAACATAAGAGAAGCCATGCTGGATCAGGCCAATGGCCCATCCAGTCCAACACTCTGTGTCACACAGCAGCCACTGATGGATCTTTGCTCCATATTTTTATCCAATTCCCTCTTGAAGCTGGCTATGCTTGTAGCTGCCACCACCTCCTGTGGCAGTGAATTCCACATGTTAATCACCCTTTGGGTGAAGAAGTACATCCTTTATCCTTTTTAACCTGACTGCTCAGCAATTTCATTGAATGCCCACAAGTTCTTGTATTGTGAGAAAGGGAGAAAAGGACTTCTTTCTCTACTTTCTCCATCCCATGCATAATCTTGTAAACCTCTATCATGTCACCCCACAGTCGATGTTTCTCCAATCTAAAGAGCCCCAAGCGTTTAACCTTTCTTCATAAGGAAAGTGTTCCAAACCTTTAATCATTTTAGTTGCCCTTTTCTGCACTTTTTCCAATATCCTTTTTGAGATGCGGTGACCAGAATTGTACACTGTATTCCAAATGAGACTGCACCATCGATTTATGCAGGGGCATTATGATACTGGCTGATTTGTTTTCAATTCCCCTTTCCATTTGTGAACTGCCATAGGAGAAAGTGCAGCAAAGGTGGGACTGTAAACTGGGTTATCTGTCTTTACTGCTCAAAGCCATAAGCCTGATTCAGTCATTGTTACAGAATCAGGGAAAGTGAATTCACATAAACACATGAAGATGCTTTAAACTAAATCAGATGATCAGGTCCATCAAGAGAAGTACAGCCAACTCAGTCTGGCAGCAGTTCTGCAGGGTCTCAGGCAAATGTCTATCTCACCACCTACTGCCTGGTCCTTTTAATTAAAGATGCAGGGGTTGAACCTGGGACCTTCTGCTTGCCAAGAAGATGCTCTGCTGTTACCCAAACAATTGATTGGGGAAATTATCTTTATGGAGACAGAGCAAGAGGCGGGAAACTGGGATCTCCACCAATGTTTAGAGAACATTTTCCCTTAGAGAACTCTCAAAATAAGCAGGCTGATGGTTGGCCAGAAAAGTCATTTTTTTTTAAAGTAAAACAAAGGGGGGAAACCACACAAGGCTAGCTAAGATGAAATCAGGGAGGAGTGGAGAGAAAGCATTTGCAGGGTGGGTTATAAGATAGTCTAAAAGATAGAGGTCCACAGAAGCAGCAGAAAAAACTACCAGCATTTCACAGAGAGAAGGGAGGACTTACATATAACCAGATGCGTGCAGAATATCCAGGGACAGCATGCTGCAATTACAGGGGAAAATTCTCCCTTGGGCAGTCTAACGTGTTTGGTCCAAAACAATGACTTGATGGTTTTGGGGAGAATGAACAATGACCCTGGAAAACCTTGATGCATTTACCTGAGGTGAACTATAGGTGTTGTTAATGTTTTTTGATGATTCGCTAAGTACCAGACAGGAAAAACTATTAGGTTTGGTGAATACCATTAAGTGTCGCTAGACTGGGGTAGATGGGTTTGGGGGAAGTGGGGCTGGAGTTGTCAGGATTAGTCCAGTATAAGGTAATAACTTCTTGGGAGATCCATTGTTCCTAAATTATGCCTCTCCCTAGGTGTAAGGTTTTGCCCAGGTTCAGTCAAGAGACTTCTGGAATATGATCAAAATAAGTTTAATGATGAGACTTAAGCAAACAATACATGATCAGTCCAGGTCTTGCCAGTCTGGAGCACAATCGAACGTTATCATCTTATGTTCTTAAGCTGGGTCAAGACATCACCTGTTTATTTTCAAGGAGACTCTCTGTCTGGGGCAAGTGATGCTATGTATGCTTGGGAGGGGCAATAGTGGGAGGGCTTCTAGAGTCCTGGCCAAATATTCAGTATAGTATCTAGTGCCTCTCCCCAAAGAACCCCCCAAGTTTCAAAACGATTGGACCAGAGGGTCCAATTCTATGAGCCCCAAAAGAAGGTGCCCCTATCCTTCATTATTTCCTATGGAAGGAAGACATTTTAAAAGGTGTGCTGTCCCTTTAAATGTGATGGCCTGAACTCCCTTGGAGTTCAATTCTGCTTGTCACACCCTTGTTCCTGGCTCCGCCCCCAATGTCTCCTGGCTCCACCCCCAAAGTCCCCAGATATTTCTTAAATTGGGCTTGGCAACCCTATTCTACACTGGCAAGTGGAAGAGAGGAAAAGATAACATAGGGTGGTGCACAAGAAAACATTGCTGGATTTCAATGAGTGCTCAAGAAGCCAAACTATGTGCAAAAGCTTTCCACCTTTCCACAGTGTAAACTAGTTTCCATATGGGTGCGCTCAGAACCATCATCCCTCCCGCTGTCTTCAATCGCTTGGGCTATCTACACGAGGTCACACCTTTATATCCTGCCTTGTTTCAGAATAATCCCTGCTCAGCAACAGAGCTGGGAATCACCCCTAGGTATGCATTAAAAAGAAGTAAACACTAAAGCCCACCTTTTGGTCCCCTCTTTGGGAGAACAGTGTACTAGCATTTACCTGCAAGTTTCAGTCAGTCTGAGGGGAAAACAAAGGAAGGACTGAGGCTCAGTGGCAAACATCTGCTTGGCATGCAGAGGATCCCCGGTTCAGTCCCCAGCATCTCCAGTCAAAAGGATCAAGCAGTGCATGACGTGAAAAACTTCCACTGCCACAGACCCTGGAAAGCTACTGTTAGAGCACGCAGTGCTGACCTAGATGGACCAAGGGTCGGATTCAGTAGAAGGCAACTTCATGTGTTTGCTGTTGGAAGGGTTTCTCAAGATCCCTCGAGGCAAGGGTTGCCAGCTCTGGCTTGGAAAACCCCTGGAGAGAGGCTTGTCAAGCTCCAGGTGGGGCCTGGAGATCTCCTGCTTTTACAACTGAGATCAGAGATCAGCTGGCAGAGATCAGCTCCCCTGGAGAAAATGGCTGCTTTGAAGGGTGGACTCTATGGCAGGGGTGGCCAACGGTAGTTCTCCAGATGTTTTTGCCTACAACTCCCATCAGCCCCAACCAGCATGGCCAATGGCTGGGGATGATGGGAGTTGTAGGCAAAAAACATCTGGAGAGCTACCATTGGCCACCCCTGCTCTATGGCATTGAACCATGCTGAGGCCCCTTCCCCCAAAACCCTGCCCTTTCCCAGATCCACCCCCAAAGTCTCCAGGTATTTTCCAACACAGACCTGGCCACCTTACCTGGAGATTTGAGGGTTGAGCCTGAGGAGGGTAGAATTTGAGCTGAGGGGTGATTTCAACAAAGCATAATGCGATAAAGGTCAAGGTAGACCCCTGTGCAAGCACCAGTCGTTTCTGAGTCTGGGGTGACGTTGCATCAGGACGTTTTCACAGCAGACTTTTCATGGGGTGGTTTGCCATTGCCTTCCCCGGTCATCTACACTCCCCCCCCCCCAGCAAGCTGGGTACTCATTTGACCGACCTTGGAAGGATGGAAGGCTGAGTCAACCTTGAGATGGCTACCTGAACCAGCTTCCACTGGGATTGAACTCAGGTCGTGAGTAGAGAGTTTGACTGCAGTACTGCAGCTTTACCACTCTGCGCCACAAGGCGCAAGGTGATCGAACCCAGCCTCTAAAGGAGGCCTTGAGTAGGGCTGCCAACCTCCTGGTAGGTGCTAGAAATCTCCTGGGGTTACAACTGATCTCTGGGGAAAGCAGCTGCTTTAGAATGTAATAGAGGAAAGGAAAGGTCCCCTGTGCAAGCACCAGTCGTTTCTGACTCTGGGGTGACGTTGCTTTCACAACGTCTTCACAGCAGACTTTTTACGGGGTGGTTTGCCATTGCCTTCCCCAGTCTTTTACATTACAGAATGTAATGTAATAGAATGTAATAGAACCCACCCTCTAAAGCAGCTGCTTCCTCCAGAGATCAGTTGTAACCCCAGGAGATTTCTAGCCACTCCCAGGAGGTTGGCAGCCCTACTCGAGGCCTCCTAAATGGGCCCCAGCATCTACCCTGCTTTCTGCTCTCCAGAGCCGGCCGTGAGAGAAGGCATCGATCCCTGGGAACGAGTCAGACCAAGGGCTGCCCATTGCTGATTTAAGGGGCTTACTGCTGGGGGAAAAGAGAGACTGAAATGCTGTAGCCCAGCACGTCTCCCCCTCTTTCCATCTGAGAGCAGAAGAGAGTCAAACAGCTTCTATATCACTGGAGCAATTCTCGCCTCCCAGCCCTGTTGAAAAGTGAGACCTGAATTATTCCTCTGCTGGTACTTCCTCCTACGAATGCCATGGAAACCACCCTGTTCCAGGCAGACGCGTGGATTGATGAAGGGAATAAAACATGAAGCGATGTTAGCAGGCAGCCTGCTACACGGCCACTGGCTGCATGTGTGAATGGGGCCGGCAGGATCCTTTACTGAGCCAAACTGAACATAAACTCACCAATCAGCTCTTCTAAGGTAAGGGCTTTGCCTGACCTGGCTTCATCCAGCACCGCTTTAGTCTCCACAAGGCAAATCATTTCGAGTGAGCTTTGCAGCCAAGGCCTGGTACCAGATCATCTTTTCCCACCCCTCTCTCAGAGTCAAACCACATGGTCTCGATTCTTGCTTGTCGGGCTGCAGATAACAAACCACAGTAATCCCCAACATTGTTCCTGATACCTACTGAAGGTTTCCTGGCATCCATTTGCTTCTTCCATAAAGCAAAGAGCCAGCCCTGGTTTTCCTCTCAGTGGAGAATAGGGTTGCCAAGTCCAATTCAAGAAATATCTGGGGACTTTGGGGACAGAGCCAAGAGACTTTGGGGGTGGAGCCAGGAGCAAGGGTGTGACAGGCATAATTGAACTCCAAAAGGCATTCTGGCCATCACATTTAAAGGGACAGCACACCTTTTTAAATGCCTTCCCTCCACTGGAAATAATGGATATGGGCACCTTCTTTTGGGGCTCATAGAATTGGACCCCCTGATTCAATCCTTTTGAAACTTGGAGGGTATTTTAGGGAGAGACACTGGATGCTAAGCTGAAAGTTTGGTGCCTCTACCTCAAAAGACACCCCCCCCCAGTGCCCCGGATACCCGTGGATCAATTTTCTATTATACCCTATGGCTGGGGTGGCCAACAGTAGCTCTCCAGATGTTTTTTTGCCTACAACTCCCATCAGCCCCAGCCATTGGCCGTGCTGGCTGGGGCTGATGGGAGTTGTAGTCAAAAACATCTGGAGAGCTACCGTTGGCCACCCCTGCCCTATGGGAATCAATTTCCATAGGGAATAATAATGCCCAGCAGACATTTCCCTCCATTTCCCTGCTTTCTGATGACCCTGAAGCGGGGGCAGGCCTCCAGACCGGGGGATCCCCCAGCCCCACCAGGGGACCGGCAACCCTAGTGGAGAAGGACATACTTCAGAAGAACCCTGGACCTTTGTATCATTATCAGCCGCCTCTGGCTTGCAACCTCTGAATATTTTTGTGATTGACCACAGCACTCTAGCTGCCATTTTGTGATAGCTCCCTGGCAGCCATTTTATGGTGATATCCACTTTCCATCCTCAAAATTCCAGAGGTGACCACAGGATCAATGAAACCGGGAAACACAATCTATCATATTGTTTATTCTTTATTCAATGAGCTTAGGAGAGTGTGCATGGTTTTCTTCTAGGGCCCTCCCCCGCAGCCATTAGTGGGGGGTGGGAAGATATGGCCACCATATCCAGGTTGAGAAACTCCTGGAGATCTAGGGAAGGAGAGAGAACAGGGTCCCTCCAAAGCATCCATTTCCCTCAGGGGAACTGATTTCAGTAGTCTGGAGGTGAGCTGTAATTTCAAGGGATTCCCCAGTTCCCACCTGGAGGCTGGCATCCTTATTTCCTTTTCCATTTTAGCCTCATAAGAACCCTGCTAGTTGGTCGGGGGTGCAGGGGTGGGTGGGAGAGAGAGACAGACAGAGAGACAAAGAGATCTTGAGATCATCCAGTGGGCTTCGTGACTGAGAGGGGATTTCAACTTCTATCTTCATTCTCATAATCTTACATTCTAACCACTACACCATCCCAGCTGAGTTTGATCTTCAGTGCCATGCTCCCAATCCATGTAGGGCACTGAAGATCAAACTCAGCTCTTTAAACTGAGCTCAGGAGACCGATTAGAAGGCAATAAAGCTGGAACAGAGTTAGAATACTTTGATTGGTCTTTGTCAGCTATTAGACGCAGCATTCTGGAACAAGAGCCTTTCTAGGAATTCTTCAAAGGCAGCCCTATGTAGAAAACATTCCAGTAGTCTAGCCTGGAATTTGCCAACCCCTGTGTAACTGCAGCTAGATCACATGTGCTTCTGCACATCTGTAACTGATAAGGAAATAAGGGCCATGCATTGAAGCATATGCACCGTTTCCAAAATTACCCTTGGAAGTTGTCCAACTGGAATTGGAAGGCAGGTGAAACAGAATAAATGTCAGAACTGGAAGAACTCCAAACGAGGCCCAAGACTTTGTTGCAAAAGTGTAGGCGTTTATTGAGAACTACAGAGCTGAAGGTACAGGATAACACTGATACCGAAAGTTAGCATTGGTTACATTTTATGCGGTTATGGTGACAACAATAAAACAATCTTTCACACGGCCAGAGACAACTGTCTGTTTCTCAGGGTCTGTTATCAGTAAGGGAGGATGGAGTCCTGCTGAGAAAGCCCGACCCGCTCGGCTTCAAAGGCCACCTGCAGATGTTGACCAGCGGCTATCTGCCACCCTTCAGTGATCACAGTTTGTCTGAAATGCACAAGAATGCTGGTTAGTTGCTGAAGCAAGGTTGCCTGGGTTAGTGTCTGGTTACAATATGGAGTCACATATGCTAACAGCATCTAGGAAAGTTACAAGTTCTGACAATAAAAGGACGGACCTACCCGCAGAACAGAAAGGGATGCAGGAATTGGCTCACCTCTAAGCAATCCTGGTTAGAGCAGCCAAATATCATCTAGTTGGATGCCCAACTTCTGCAAATGAGAACTGAGTTTCAGTGCTTGGGTCAAAGCCCTCAGGTGATAATTTTGCCATGTGCACAGCCAGTGCAATCCAAGCTGAAAGGCAATGCTGGCGTACGCATGTGCCCCCAATCCCATTGCATTGTTTTAGGAATCACAACCAGAAGAGATTCTGACAGAGCTGCAGGTGTTTTAGCAGAGTATGGAGCGTTGCCAGTCAAAGCTTGCCACCTTGTGGCCGTCATAAATTTGGCATCCATATTTTAGCCCCAACCTTCACCAGAACACTGGGTCAAAATCACCAGAAAGAGATGCTGGAACCAGACTGGAATCTTACACTGGTGGTCTAAAATTAGGTCTCAAAAAGTCCTCTGTTCTTCCTTCCTTCCTTCCTTCCTTCCTTCCTTCCTTCCTTCCTTCCTTCCTTCCTTCCTTCCTTCCTTCCTTCCTTCCTTCCTTCCTTCCTTCCTTCCTTCCTTCCTTCCTTCCTCTCTCCCAACACTAGAATTCATGCTTACTCAATGAAATTGATTGGGGATGAGTTATAGACTGGCACAAGGAAAGAGTTCTTGTCAGTTCCATTTCATTTAATGGAAGGGATTTACTTTTACAAAATGGGCTACTGGCCTTTTCAAAAAGGATTAGATACATTTATACATGGGTCTAGCATATGGCTGCCAATTCCTGGATAAGAAATTCCTGGAGATTGAGGGGGGGAGGTGGAGTCTGGGGAGGGTGGAGCTTGGGGAAGAGTTTCAGGGAGAATGCCCCCCAAAGCAGCCATTTTTTTCCAGTGGAGAAAATCTATGTAGTCCAAAGATGGGAATTCTGGAAGACCTGGGGGTTGGCAACCCTAGTAACAATAGTTATTCCTTGCCCACATGTAGAACACATGGCAGGTAAATGGAACCTCCTTGTTTAGAGATAGTATAGCTGGGAAATAGAGGGGCACCAAAGAAGAGGTACAAGGACTCCTTGAAGAAATCCCTTGGTACCTGTTGCATT
Source organism: Heteronotia binoei (assembly GCF_032191835.1). Lineage (NCBI taxonomy): Eukaryota > Metazoa > Chordata > Lepidosauria > Squamata > Gekkonidae > Heteronotia > Heteronotia binoei. The sequence continues at coordinate 16,864,662 of NC_083241.1, forward strand.
AACCATCACCAGTGGTCTGACCTAGCTTCAGATCACAAAACATGGAGGCACACTATCCACCAGGCTGTCTCTTCCTTTGAGAACGCACGCATAGCTGGTCTTGAGGACAAAAGGAGATCGAGGAAGAATCGTACTGCTACAGCACCAACCCCAAATCAGACTTTTCCCTGCAGCCACTGTGGCCAGACCTGCCTGTCCCACATTGGTCTTGTCAGCCACCAGCGAGCCTGCAGCAGACGAGGATTACTGCACCTTTCTTGAATCTTCGTTCGCGAAGTCAAGCCGAGAGAGCTGGGAATATCCAGTGCTGGGGACAAACAATGAAAGGGAGCCTTCATGCCTTGTTTGTGAGCTTCTTTGGGGCCAATCTGCCTGCCCACTGTTGGAAACAGAATACTGGGCAAGATGGCCTCCTGATCTTATCTATCACAGGTTTTACACTCTCTAGCTATCCAGTAATTGCACGGAGGCTTCTTGATGCACCTTTGCTTCTTTTTCTTGAAAGCTGCTGTGTCATTTTGCTCAGCTGCAAGGCCATACCTGGGCAGGCATTCCTGCCCCCCCCCTTCCATTGAGCACTGATGCACTTTCTCCAGGGATCTGCCCACTGCTCTGACGGCTGTCCTCTGCCTTCTGTGCACCAGATTTATTTATTTATTCTGCAGTTACCTGGCCTCCACTGATTTTTAATAAAGAAGGAGGATGTGTGTTCTTTTGGTTAAAGATATGCCAGAAGAAAACATGATTGCCCAATCATGCTTTTATCGGCTGCTCAAAATGCATCTCCCTAGTTGAGTGAGGCAAAAATGACAGAATCTGGGTGTTCTCGAAAAGAAGGGAAACTTGCTCAGAATGAGATTTAAAAATTAACCCCCTCCCCTCTCCATGCCTCCAAAACAGCTTATATTGCCATTAGGATTACTCAGGATTCAAAAGTAAAATGGATTTGTGGTCTATTATATTTACCGAAGGACGGGGTGGATGGATGGAGGCTGGCATGCTCTTTTGGAAATGAGCAGAGCTGACAGGTCAGCAAACCAATTATTCAGAGCCCTCCAATCACTAAGCTGGAGGGAGAGGAAGGCATCTCGATAAATTCCTATTTGCCCTGAAATGCAGGTCGCTGGCTGCCTGCATTGCCCTTCTCTTGCTGCCCCTGCTTCTTTACACGCCTATTAAATGTGGATTACATCCAGTTACTTCCCAGATAGTTCACTTCCCCCACAGTTTTAATGTTCAGGAACAGAATGGCTGGAAGGGTCAGACCTGGCCAGATAAAGGTAATGTGTGTCATTACTTTGATAAATGAGAATGAGCGCAAGGAAAGCTGTGGGAGCACGTCAGGAGAGCTACAATCCTGGCTAGACTTGCATCGTGTAGGGTGCCTGGTGGGTCCCTGGGGTGGGGAGCATAACTTACTGGAAATGACTCGTATTGAGCTGTCTCTGTGCATGTAGCCTATGTATGTGTTGTTCAGCCACTGGATTCTCAGATTTTTTTTTAAAAAAAATCCACTTTTGAAAAAGAATGAAAGTTTCTAGTCCTCAGGGATGAGAAGATCAGCTTTGAAGTATGTGTCCTGTGCATGACAAAATCTTCCGATGCTCACCTAAGTGTCACACGTGCCAACTAAAGAAATACAGGGAAATTCTGTTTTGCAGTGTTTGCAGTATTCTTCCTTGCAGGGCTTTTTTTGTAGCAGGAACTCCTTTGCATATTAGGTTACACCCCTTTGAGGTAGCCAATCCGCCAAGAAGGCCCTGTAAGAAGAGCCCTGTAAGCTCTTGGAGGATTGGCTATATCAGGGGTGCATGGCCTAATGTGCAAAGGAGTTCCTGCTGCACAAAAAGCCTTTCTTTCTTGGTATAAAATTGGTTGTTCTGTTTTTTGCTGTAAAAGCTTTAGGGTAACACCTTCCCTTTCCTGCTGGAAGGTGCATCAGATAGACCACAGCCTTGACTCTCTTTTGCTCCTTTGAGCCCAACATGGCTCCTCAATTACTTCTCCCACCAGGAAATGGAAGTTCATCCCAGAGACACCCACAAGTTGACCGGGGTCTCTTGGATGCTTTCCTATCCCCTTTAAGGTGCAAATGAGTTAAGAATCTGTGGTCTGTAGGTGGCCCTTTACCAGGCCCTGTACCTTTGCAGGTATCTTCCTGTCCCAATTTCTGATGCTGGCTCCACGGACTTCCTTGTTGTGCCTGGCACACCCTGCAGAAAGCACAATGTTTTGTGTGTGTGTTTATTTTGTTTTTCCTTCTCGATTTTAGGATCTTTGGCTCTCCTTTCAGACTCTTTCCCCATTGTTAACAGCCTGATTTGTGTCAAATAAACCCAGTTTGATTTATGGGTGTTAACGGTCCTTTAATCCCTTGCCTTAAATTCAACCCAAAGCATTCCTTTTACACCCAACTCCAGTGATGGAACTCTGCCCACAGAAAGCACCTTCCAACGTGCAGATTATTTGCTGGCCTTGGAGTCATGTGCACTAGATCAGAAGCACATCTGTACTATGCATCAAAATTAGAAATCATCTATCAGCTTAACATTCAGGTACCATCCCTACAACTAGAATTGGCTCAGGGAGTTACCAGATTAATGTGTCTCCTAGCCTGGTGTTTTTTCTTCTTCCACAGCTCTAGAGACATCATTTTCTATTTTAATCCAGATGTGGAAAGTTTTGTTTTGTTTTGTAACAGCATCCTTTTTTAAATGTGGGGAAAATACTTTTTTAATGGAAACTTGCACATTTTTGTGCTTTTTTCCTTTTCACCTCACAACCAATATTCTTTTCTTTAAACCTCAGTTCCCTTTCCATGCGTGTCAAAAGCCACTCGCTGGTTTGGCTCATGTTCTGCTCACTGATTGCCGTTACAGGGAGCCAGTTTTTGCTTGGTCATTTGGCTGTTCACAGGCACATGGAGTCTGTTCATCCAAATACTTTCTCATATTCAAACAGTACAGTTTAGTGCATGTGTTCAGCCATGCATTTATGCACAACCCATGAAACTTCTATCTTCCCTCCTTCGCAGACCTGGGTTCATTGCACATCCATTGGTATTTTTATATGCAATGCATAAGTCATTATGTATAGTGTGAGCTATTTATATATGTACCAATACATATAATGCTGCTTTATTGATGCACAAATAACAATGAAAATTGCATCAATAGGTGGGGAGAATCGGTGCAAGGGAAAAATCACAATAGGAATTTGGGGCTTGAGACAGCAGGGATAAGGAAAGTCAGAATCGTCTATACAGATCATCAATTGCCTGATGGCTTTTCTAGTTTTTCTTGAGGGATGTGGAATGGTACCATGCCACCTAGGATTGCCAATCCCCAGGTGGGGGAAGGGATCCCCCGGTTTGGAGGCCCTCCCCCCACTTCAGGATCATCAGAAAGCAAGGGAGGGGGAGAGAAATGTCTGCTGGGCACTCCATTATTCCCTATGGAGACCGATTTCCATAGGGTATAATGGAGAATTGATCCGTGGTTACCTGGAGCTCTGGAAGGGCTGTTTTTGAGGTAGATGCACCAAATGTTCAGCATAGCATCCAGTGCCTGTCCCCAAAATACTCTCAAAGTTTCAAAAGGATTAGAGCAGGGGGTCCAATTCTATGAGCTCCCAAAGAAGGTGCCCCTATCCTTAATTATTTCCAATGGAGGGAAGGCATTTATAAAGTGTGCGGACCCTTTAAATGTGATGGACAGAACTGCCTTTGGAGTTCAATTATGCCTGTTACACCCTTGCTCCTGGCTCCACCCCCAAGGGTCAGATCAGGATCTGGAGATCTGGGTTTAAATCCCCCCCCCCCCACACACACACACACAGCTGGGTGGCCTTGGGCCAACCACATCCTCTTTACAGGGTTGTTGTGAAGAGGAAATGGAGGGCAGACTGGTGTCAAGTCCCTCTGGTTCCTCAGAGGAAGGGCAAGATAAAAAGAACTAGAGAAACAATTATACTACAAGCCAAGTAGACATTTCATGTTGCATAATAGCAGAGTGAAAGGAGGTTTTTTGATGTAAGAACTGGGGGTGTTTCAAGCACGACCCTGTTTTCATCTGTGAAGCATGGGAGTGTGGGTATGCCAGGTTTTCTCTGCAGACAAGCTGACTGTGCAAAGGGATTCTTGCAGGCGACAACAGCCAAATGTCACTGCCTTCAAATATTGCACCACCCAGCTGCCGTGAGGGGAATTTCTTTTTACCCAAGATCATCTACCAACCCCCCACCCAGTTCCCCTCTGACCAAGGGTGCCAACTCATGGGAGAAACAGCCTGAGCTCTTGGAAACAGTCAGGAAATCCATTCCCATCCCAGACTCTTCTGGCTTCTCACAGGAAAACATTTCCAACAAAAATATAACTAATAATAACTTTTTAAAGGAGCCCTGGGGTATTAGCCATGAAGGAATAATGCCTGCCAAGTCGCTGAACCCTCCGCGTTTGTATCTTGGCATAACAAATGCAGGAAAGGAAACACTGGGGGAGACAGCTTGATTGGGATTGATTTGCTTTTTATGAGGAGAGGAAGGAAAGTTCTGGAAGCCCCAGCGAGATGTTCTTCAGAAGGCTCCTGTGTGTGCATCATCAGGAAAGAAGGAGGCCTACTAACCTTCAGGAACACCAGAGGAGGAAGCGAACTTTGCTGGGCTGCAGTCTGCATTCAGGTTGCAAATGGAGTCTTTACATTACACACATTTTCATAAGACATCCCCCAAAATCTGAAATAGAGGCATCGCACTGTAACAGGGAGTTCAAAAAGACAGGTGCTCAGCTATAGGGACCAGCCTCAGTGTCCGCAGCACGCCCCCCCCCCCCCAGCCCCTGCCAGCCTGCTGTTCCTTTCCACAACTGGTGTTTGGCTACACTTTGTGATGCAAGGACACTTGAAAAAGCTTTCCCCCAGGAGGCACTTTTAGCTCTTGCAGTCCCTTCCTTCCTGTCACCAGAGCTTTAGCGCTCAGACCTTGGGAAACTAATTTGCAGTTTTTTTGGCCTGAACTTCATACCTGGCTTTTATTTATTTTTCCCTTCAGAGCCTGCCTTGTTTCTGCCTGCCCAGGTCTCCGCAGCTGAGCTGACTCCCCGCCGAGCCTCCCAGGGTGGTTTAGGAACGGGGTGGGGGTGGGGGGCAGGGAGAGCTATTTTATTTATTGCGAGCCTGCAGCTTTGGATCAGCGACAGCCAGGCTTTCGGAAAATGGAAGGCTGACAAGCCGCACTTTCGACAGCTCCCCCAGTGATTAAATAATAATACTCTCTCCCCACCCACCCCAGTTTGCGGCCTCCAGCAAGACAGCTCCTAAGAGACCTGGCAAAACATCAACCAGTCGAGCTCAGGGATCTAGAGCTTCCAACAGTCCCCAGGGAGTGAAAGAGCAAGTCCTCCCTTGGTGGTGCTTGTGAGACAGAAGAGGGGAAGACAGCAAAAGGTGCCATTCATATCAGGCATACGAGGGAGGGGGCAGTTTTTCAGCCAGGGAGGTAATCCTCTAGCCCTAAGGTTGTTAACTGGGGCCTGGAGTCCTCCCGGAATTACAAGCAGCTTTTTTTTTTTTTTAGTAGAAACACAGTTCCAGCTGGCTTGGTGGCAGGGGGTGTGGCTTAATATGCAAATGAATTCCTGCTGGGCATTTTCTACAGAAAAGCCCTATGTGAAACAATGGTGACATGGGGGTGGCCTAATATGCAAATGAGTTCCTGCTGGGCTTCTTCTACCAAAAAAGCCCTGATTACAACTGATCTCCAGATGATAGAGGTCGCTCCCCCTCAAGACAATGGCTGCTTTGGAGGGTGAACTCCGTGGCATCAAAGCCCCGCTGAGATCACAGCCTCCTCCAACTCCTGTCCCAAATTTTCATGCATTTCCCAAGCCAAAGCTGGCAGCCCTAAGGCCTGCATTGTCTCCTTTGCCCACCTCTCTTTCCCAGCACCTGCTATGCAAACACCCTTTCACTGGAGTGCCAGGAATTGGACCAGGGACCTTCTCTGCTCTGGACCCCAGCCTCCAGGTGCGACCTGAGGATCCCCTGGAATTACAGCTCACCTCCAGAGACTAGAGATCAATTCCCCTGGAGAAAATGGATACTTTGGGGGGTGGGCTCTATGGTATTGGACCCCACTGAGATCCCTGTCTGCCCCAGGCTCCACCCTCAACCCCCCCCCCCCGGAGTTTCCCAACCTGGATCTGACAACCCTAAATCCCCCAAGGGTTGCCAATTCCAGAATCACCAGCGGGGGGTGGCGGGGTAGGCTCACTGACACCTGACAGGCAGAGAGATTGCGCTTCCGAATCCAGAAGCCCCATTTGGCTATCATGGTTAATAGCCAACAATAGTTCTCTCCTCCAAAAATCTGTCCAACCCTATTTTAAATTCAACTAAACCAGCAGTTACCACCGCATCCTGTAGCAGTGAGTGCCATAAGACAACTCCCTGTCGTGTGCAGCAATACTCTGTCTCAAATCTATTAATCAGCTTCATAGGGTAACCCTCCACCCAATTCCATTATAATGGGATAGGGAACAAACTTTCTCTCTGTCCTTTTTCTCCACATTGTGCATATTTTTTGTAGACCTTAATCATATCTTCCCACCCCTTTGCTCAACACTAAAAAGTTCCTTTCTGTTTTAGACTTCCCTTCTAGGGCAGGCATTCTGACCCTGTGATTAGAGCAGCATCTAGAACCGGGGGTGGAACAATTTTTGCATAAACCTCCCCAGCTTCTCTGCTTGCGTGTTCTCTCTCCCTCCCTACCACGTATCCCAAGGATCTGCAGATTATAATAATACCAGCCTACTTCACGCTGTTATTCTGAGGATTACTGAGCTAATGTATTCAAAGAGCCCCGCATGCTTTGTAAGAAAAGCACCACATTCATAAATATTGCTATTACAGTCTGGCAGCCCACAAGGAATTGCTGGAAGGGGGAAACCCCCCCCCCCAAAAAAAATCCCACAGTCTCTTTCCTCTGGGAGTCTATAATTTCATTTTATCCATTCCCCTGTGATCTGGCTGACTGGGGGCATCTGGTTACACACCACTAGTCCCTATTGACACAGATCAGGCCCTATTTCCTAGCTCCTGCCTTCTTTGCTAAACTCCCAGGGGTCTCTCTACAGGCTAATTTTCTCTTCCCTCCCCTTTTTCCTCTGCGTGTCTCCACTACTCTCAACAGTCTGAACCTCTCAGAACATGTCCAGATCTCCAGGCTGGTTTTCATGAATTTTTCTTCTTTCAGTTAATCCACTTTTTTTTGCCACATCTCCACTCTCACATTATGTCAAAAACTCCTACCGTAACACTGGGTGATCAAGGGCTTTTAGTAATAGCGTGTGTGTGGCAAAGGAAGTTTTTATACCCAATTTTTCTCTCTCTGAAGGTCTGCGAGTAGCTTCATTTCCTCTCCCCCTCCCTCCACAACAGGAACCTTGTGAGGTAGAATAACAGAATCATAGAGTTGGAAGGAGCCTCCAGGGTCATCTAGTCCAACCCCCTGCACAATGCAGGAAGCTCACAAATACCTCCCCCTAAATTAACAGGATCTGCATTGCTGAAAGATGGCCATTTAGCCTCTGTTTAAAAACCCCAAGGGAGGAGAGCCCACCACCCCCTGAGGAAGCCTGTTCCACTGAGGAACCGCTCTGTCAGGAAGTTCTTCCTAATGTTGAGCTGGAAACTCTTGATTTAATTTCAACCCATTGGTTCTGGTCCTACCTTCTGGGTCCACAGAAAACAATTCCACACCCTCCTCTAGATGACAGCCCTTCAAGTACTTGAACATGGTGATCACATCACCTTAGCCACCTCCTCTCCAGGCTAAACGTGCCCAGCTCCTTCAACCTTTCCTCATGGGACTTCATCTCCAGACCCCTCACCATCTTCGTCGCCCTCCACTGGACCCGTTCCAACTTGTCTACATCCTTTTTAAAATGTGGCGCCCAAAACTGAACACAATACTCCAGGTGAGGTCTTACCAGGGCAGAGTAAAGTGATACCATCACTTCACGTGATCTGGACACTATACTTCTGTGGTAGGTAGGTGAGGCTAAGAGAGTTCTGAGTACTGGGATGGACCCAAGGTCACCCAGTAAGCTTCATGTGGAGGAGTGAGGAATCAAACCAAGTTCTCCAGATTAGAGTCCACTACTCTTAACCACTATACCATGCCAGTGTTCACCCGTGATTAGATGTGGTAAGTTAGAGCTATGTATGCACTGCAATTCTGCACAAAAATTGTAGGAGACAGAAGGCAGCCAACCAACTCTCCACCATACCTAGAGCTGTTTCAAGCACAGAATACTTCCCCTGAAGAACATTCTGTATGTAATACTCACTTTCCACTTCAGTATTCCAGATATACATATTAATCTTTTCAATAAGCCTGTAAGGTAGTGTCATGATCCTAGGCATAGTACAGCCTACAGGCAAGCCTGTATGAGTAGCAACATTTCCCAGGATCCCTTCTGTCCGTCTGATTGGGTGGGTAGAAATTTTGGAGAGAAAATTCGCTCAAGGGAGAATAGAGGAGTGGGACCTGGGGGGGAAAGGATATGAAGCCTAGCTAGAGGAGGAGGGGTATTATCTCTGGAAAAGGCTAGCTGGAGAGAGGCTGCAGAAGGAGAGTTCCTTCATCCAAAGAGGGGTGAGTTGGAAGCAGAAGCAAGGAACGTGGTTAATTTTCTTTGTACCACATTTACTGTTTTCCCTTTCACTGTTGCACTAATAATTTTACAACCCACTTGCTTGCGCTTGAGCACTTACAATAAAATTGTTGTTATACTACCTGCGTCCTCATGTCTCTTTGGTTATGGATTTGCTGAGAAGGAAGATAGAGAGGTTGGATGGGTGCCCTGGGCCCTCCCAGACAGACCCGTAGCAGAGTGGTGGTAGACTGGATTGCAGAGTGGTCTCCCCGGTCCCCTGCTTGTGGCAAGTAGGCCAGTCATATGTTCATATTGCAGAATGGGGACCAGGACATCACAGACTGATTAAGGCAGAGGAGCAACTGCTGCCACATCATCGCCCCTCTTCTTCAAGATGATGCTCCTAATTTACCAAGAGCCACTGGAATTCTTTTGCTCCAGACAACTAGATTTATCGATTTTCAGTTTGAAAGCTCGTTTTTCTACCAGGAGGCAGCCCTTGCTGGAAGGATAGAACTGAGTGTAACACACAAACACACACAACCAGCAAGTTGTTTCTTTTATTGAGCATGGATAAAAACTTAGCAAGGTCTTTCAGCTGGAACAACCGTGCAATGAGGAGAATCCCAGCATCTTCTCCCCCATACCACTCCCTCCACACCAATGGATTAAGGACAGATCTCAACTATTGCTGTTCACAGATCCACAAGAAACCGAGAAACCTGGGAGTGGTATTTGGGTTTCAAATAGTCTGCCAGCTCCTCTTTGCTGACCCAAACGTGATCCAGTTCACCCTTGGGCAAGGATGGCTGGCTGTGCTGCAGAAGGGCTTTGAAGAAAAATACCTTGGCCCCCACGCTGGTATCCGTCTGGACCGCTTGAGGAAACTTGTACTTGTAAAAACCACATGGTGCATTCCCCAGGAACTTGGCCTCCCAGTGCCTTCCTTGGAAGTCCAGGAATCCAGACATGATGAGAAAAGAAGGAAACATCCAAGTAAGAGCAAGTTATACAGAGAGATTTTAAAATCTAGATCAACAATGCCTCCCCTTTACAGGAGTTGGGGGGACTGGGACACATCCATTTAAGCAAGGTGCCGATGTGTTTCCTGGCTAACATTCTTTAGCCAGCACGGAGCTCGTATCTCAGACTGGCCCTTTCCCCAAGAAACAGCAACTTGGGACAGTTCGGATAACCTTATCTGCTGCGCATGGGTGCAACTTGTGCCTGCTGGTCCCACCCACAAGGAGTAGCTGTCCTGCCTCCTGGTCTGCCGAATGTATATCCATGAGTACAGTGGTTTAATAGCGCCCACATATGAAATCAGGGCACGTAACTCAAAATTAATTTCCAGTATGAAATCAGGAAATCCCCACTCCCCTGGCATGTCACAAACTATGCTAAACTTATTTATTATAGAGGGCATTTTTACTAAGTAATAGGGCTTTATCATAATGGAATGGTTCAGAAGAATACTTTAATAAAGAGAAACAGACTGTGGGCTATACTACCGTGTACAGTAAATACTATCTGTTGCTGTATCTATTGTGCAATCAGGTAATTTCTGAATCATTTAATATGCCATGTTAATGCTTTTGCTTTGTTCCAGATTTTTACTTTGCTTTAATTTCCACAACTCTAATCCTATTGTATTGCATACTGGATGTCCTGTCCTACTGATTGTGTTGACTTGTACTGTGTACTCTGCCTTGAGTCACACTGAGAAAGGCAGACTATTTGGAATGCAGAAATCCAGAAAAAAGCATCAGTCTGAAACAAAGCTGAAGCACAGCATAAACATTAGCATGGTATGCAGAATAGAGCAGAAATTACATAGCAGGATAAGAAGAGGAAGACTACCTCAGATTTATATCCCATCCTTCTCTCTGAACCAGAGTCAGAGCGGCTTCCAATCTCCTTTATCTTCTTTTACCACAACAGACACCCTGTGAGGTGGGTGGGGCTGAGCGAGATCTCACAGCAGCTGCCCTTTCAAGGACAACCTCTGCAAGAGCTATGACTGAACCAAGGCCATTCCAGCAGCTGCAAGTGGAGGAGTGGGTTCTCCCAGATAAAAGTGCACACTTAACCACTACACCAAACTGACCCTCATATGGGGAAACACTAGTATAGTGCACAACCCTTGTCCCTTTATCAAAGCACTGTTCTAAACCATTTCGCTACAGTATAGACCTGTTACCTGTGTAATAAAGTCCTCCTGAATACTTCAGCTTTGCAGAGGTTGTGGAAAGCCAGGAGAGTAGCAGCTTTTCTGACCTCCTCAGGCAGGCTGTTCCACAACAGAGAATGCACATATACAGCCACCTTGTTAACCCTGCCTGTTTTTAGGATGGCACCTACACAAATACTCAGATGAGCAACACTGTCATGGTCGAGCACAGGGGGAGAGGCAGTCCCACAGATATGAAGGACCAAAGCCTATGAGAGGGTTTTTTTAGGGGATAGCTAGTACCTTGACGTGAGAGCTCAGTAGCTGATGGAGAGATTGCAGAATGGGAGCCCAGCTCCTGATAATAGCAGAGCTGTGGCATTCTGCACCAACTGATGTCTCCAGGTTGACTTCAATGGGACACTTATGTAGACTGCAGTAGTCTGGTCTTGTCAAGGTACAGAGCCGCATTATGGGCTAGATGGAGTTGGAAGGAAGCATTATGTGCTGCTCCATGCTTGATTCTTTGTGACCCCTGGGCTCTTAATCGAGTCAGCAAGGGTAATCTGAACCCCATCCAAAGAGGGAAGCACAGTGCCCTTCAAGATCTCCAACTTCCCAGCTAGCATAACTTCCTTCTTGTCTTGGTTATGTTTCAATTTGTTTGCTTTCAGTCATTTTAGTAGGTGATGTGAAAGGCTTCTACCCAAGACCCCGGTGAGCTGCTGCCACTCAAAGTGGACAAGACTGACCGTGATGGACCAGTGACCTGACTCAACAGCAAGCGGCATCATTGGTGAATGAGCTGAGCCATTTGACAGCAGGGCCAGGCGCCAGAGAAAGAGGTCACCAAAAGCGTGAGCTAGCAGGAGAGGGGTATGTATCCACAGACAAGCACTGACCTGACAGCTCAACCAGAGCTCGTTCTGCTGTGGCTCGCAGGGTTTCCCCATCCTGCCACTCTGCTTGGGGCAACAGCCAGATCTCTTGGTCGCCAACCTTCTGCTTAACCAACAGCAGCAGATTCTGGTCCAGCTTCCTGTTCAAAGATGTCCGATCACCATCTTTATCGGCGTCTGCCAAGGAAAGAGAGTTCAGAGGCACAGATTAAAAGGAGACATTTGGTACAGGTTGCCTTGGCAACACACTAGAACAGAGGTCCCAACATGATGCTGGGACATCATTCCTGGATCCCAGGTGGGCCTTTTTTGCCTAGCAAGGTGTAATGGACTCAGGCAGTTAGCCTGGTAATTGGGAACAGCTTGCACTGATTGGCTGGGCCACAGCCAAGGTTACAAGAATGTATTGAATTGCAAAGAGGCTTTCAGGGGAAAAATGCCTCAGAGTTGAGTTGAGCTTTAGTACTAGAACAGTTCAGTGTGAATGGAGGAGTTCAGTCTTGGTACTGAAGCTGTTCAGTTGTGAGAGCAACTGGGAAGGAGCTGAGAACAGCCTGTGAGCAGAGTTCCTTGAGAGACAGAATGGAGTTAAGTTTCTGTCTGCGAGAGAACTATTGGGAAGAAGGGGGCAAAACCATGCACCTTCTGTGAGGAAAAACTCTCTGAGATCTGTCAGTACATCAGGGCAGACTCCTGGTCCAATTTAGAACACACAAACACACTAAAAGAAAGACTAGATTCTTGTGGCTAGGAAGGAATCCCAAGAGTCAGACTAGGATTCTAGCTGGGTGGGACACACAGGATTGAGGGGCTGGTAATAGCACTCAAAAGGTGAGTCCTATATGCTAGTGAGTGAGTCTGTGAGGGAATATTTATTCGGCACAAGTCAGAAGTCCTTGGTGTGTATGGCAAAGAGTATGTGACCATTTATTATTTTTGGGCAGATCTCGTGGTCTGCATACAAGCTTAGGGGATAATTCCATCTCTGCATAGTATTCCCAGTGCCAAGCAGGGCGTTTTTTGAGCAGGAATGCAAAGGAACACAGTTCCAGCTGGCTTGGTGCCAGGGGGTGTGGCCTAATATGCAAATGAGTTCCCGCTGGGCTTTTTCGGCACAAAAAGCCCTGTATGAAACAATGGTGTTGTCCTGGGGTGTGGCCTAATATGCAAATGAGTTCCTGCTGGGCTTTTTCTACACAAAAAGCCCTGGTGCCAAGTAAGCACTGCCCGCCTGTTCAAGGTTCTTACAGACTGTATTAAGCCTGCCAGTGTTTATATTTCTAAACTATATCAGTCTGCCAAATCTCTGGTGTCTGGACATTGTCTTTTCAGTTGAATTCGTGCCTGCTAACTGATTTGGTTATAACCAAATAATAACATTTTCACTCCCTCCCTTGACTTTTTGTGATCCAATAAATATCTTTTGGTTTAAAATTTTAAAAAGTTTGATGCCTAGTTTATTTTTCTGACAGTTTTCTTTGGTGTGTCTGAGGTACTGGGTGGAGGTGACAGGAAAAATTCGTAGTGGTCACCTTCCCAAGCTGACCCTGACTGGTTCCTCACACAAGGCTTCTGCTTGGCTTTGCATACTTTTCAGCTGCCACCATAACACAAGGATCTGCACTGTGTGACTTAAGGTAAGCTGTGACCATCATTTTGTGGCTGGCTCCGCCTTCTGTGGTAGCCATTGTGTGGCTTTGCCCACTTTAAAAAAGGTAAAGGTAGTCCCCTGTGCAAGCACCAGTCGTTTCCAACTCTGAGGTGACGTTGCTTTCACGTTTTCCTGGCAGACCTTTTACGGGGTGGTTTGCCATTGCCTTCCCCAGTCATCTACACTTTTCCCCCACCAAGCTGGGTTCTCATTTTACTGACCTCGGAAGGATGGAAGGTTGTGTCAACCTGAGCCGGCTACCTGAAACCAGCTTCTGCCGGGACTGAACTCAGGTCATGAGCAGAGTTCAGACTGCAGCACTACAGCTTTACCACCATGCGCCAAAAGGCCGCTTTGCCCACCTTACTGTGCCAGAATTCCAAAGGTGCTCACAAAGTTGGGGATCCCTGCACTAGGAAGTTAGATGGCACCCACAACTTGGACAGGGCACCACCATATTTTCTTTTGTCCTCAAGGTGAGTAGCAAAATTATGTTCCCCCTTTTTTTAAAAGGTCACTTAAATTATGTGCTCAAATTTAATTGACACTTATTAAAATTGGATTCTAGTTATGTAGGGCTCAAGAAAACATCACCAAGGCAACATGAAACTGGAAGGTCTATTAGCAGCACCCATCGAAAAAAACAGCAGCCTTTCTTTGAAGGGGGTCTCTGACTGCAACCACAAACCAGTTAAGCCAGAGTACTTGGATACAACCAGATGCCATGCCATTCAGGGCTATCAGACATCTGGTGAAAGGCTTTCCCCTTTAACATGTAGCTCAGAGGGCGGGAAACTAGGTGAGTATCTAGTACCTGTGGCAAGCAGAATGTATCTCTGAGTACGTAGGCAGAGAAGCTGGTGTTTTTGTTTTTAAAGATTTCAAATAGACAGCTATTCAATTTTTTGAGAACTAATAAATGTGTGAACATCTTTTGAATCACTCAGCTCAGTAAAACATAAAAGATTCATGTATTCAGACATCACATCACGATAACGTTGGCTGAAGTATTGGGGGAGAATAGAATCTTGATTTCATTTCACTATACCCTCTCTTAGTACTGACAATCACTAGTTTACATAATCTTTTTTTTAAAATGAGATATTGATGGTTGCCAGGTATATTGTGAGGGTGAAGTGGAGAAGAGCCTCCTTGTGTAGAAATGCCATAGCTGTGAAAACCAGACCCTAGGGATCACATTCATGCTACAACCAAAATGTATTCATTTTTATCTACTTTATTTCTACCCTGCCTTTCTCCCAAATGGGGACCCAAAGTAGCTTCCATCAGTCCCCTCTCCTCCATTTTAACAGATATCTACATCTGGATCACGCAAGCCCTAGTCCACCACTCTGACCCCTTTTGAAAGAGACTGCTGGTTTAGATGATGTGTTCTGCTTCAACAAAGCACATACTTTTCCATATGGACATAGGAGAAAGATTAGAGCAACTTCCCTCAGACAAGCCCAGAAGAGATCAAACAACAGCTATTCTCTTCAGAGCACACTGTGTTTCCATTTCCACTGGCTTCAAATTAATCAGTGTTCAGTGTGAAGCCAAACATGCCTGATAACACCCCACCAACATCAAAGGAAGCCTAGCAACCCACACCTGTGATCCGTGGGGCAGGGCTGAACTTGCGCAGCTTCTGCTCCCATGCATCTTCCAAGTCTTGAGCCAACAAAATCTCCTTCCCGCCATCATCATCTTCATACATCTCTTTCTTTTGCTGCATGCGCTCCTCCTCTGCCAGGCAGCGGATCTCGTGGTCTGAATACAAGCTCTTCTCTACATCCATCTAGAGAACAAACCAAAAAGTTATCAGATCAGGGCCAGAGCAGCAGAGTTCTGCAAGTCACTTGCCTGTATGGCTCAGGAAATCTACAATATCATGATTCTGAAGACGTGTGACATGTACTGTCTCATGTTAAAGCCCGGGGACCTTGGCTTTTCTGGAGAAGATGGTCAATTCAAAAGCAGTCATGCACACTTTTATTTTTACAAATCAGTTAACATTTTTACACATCAGGAATGACCAGCTTTAAGGCACTTCTCTCAGCAACAATAAAAAAGTTACTTGAATTCTGTAGGGGTACTTCATCTGAACAGTGCTTGCCACGGTATTAGATGAGTTATTAGTCCCCCACCCCATACATAAATCCCATCTCTCTTTAGATATTTGTCAAAACATTCCACAGCCACCTGAATTTTCACTGCTGAAAACAGAAACCCTTGAGTGCAATTATAAGACCCCTACTCTCCCACTGCCTATGCTGCTGCTCTTCAGTTCTAAACAGAAAACTCTTGATTTCAGCCTGCCAAACTAGGGTTGCACGTTTTGGAAATAAAAAAAAAAGAACGAATTTCCTGGCTGACTATTTCAAACAAGTGATCCAGTGATCCTTCTAAGCTGTGCGCTCATGTGGCTGCTCATTTACACTGGAAGCCCCACACAGCAGCAATCTGGAGCTGCACAGGGTCTTGCACTACTCATTTTATGATTATAGCAGTTATATTCTGCTCAGAATGTGAACTGCTCCACTTACAGTCTGTGTGTGTGTGTGTGTGTGGCCGAGGGGGGGGGGGTGTAATTAGAGGGAACACTGGTGATCATCACTAAGACAAATCTCACTTTAAATACCCCTATTATTTAAGCTGCTTTAATTGCTACTAACTAGCAATATTCCTAATCTTCCAACCCCAAAAATAAGCCATTTTTATCAGTTTTTTAAAATGAGCCAAAAAAAAACAAAAAAACGAGGGCATCTTGTAAGCCTAGCAAAACACTCCTCTGACTCTGCAGCGGACCGGCTAACGTATTTTTACTTTCTTTTTAACGGATCCGGTTACATTTACTAAATACTGCTTCTTGACTTATTTAAAATATACTGGTGTGCCCGCCTGAGCTGAAAGTGCAAAATGAGCCTCCCACCCGCCCCCTTTTCCTCTCAGCCAATTAAATGTTCCTCCCCGACGTAGCCTCCGCCTTCCTCCGGTCCGCGCGTGCGTAACTCCGTCCTTCACCTGCTCCACCAACTCAGCCATTTCCTTCTCAAACGGGTTCATCTCCTGCGTCACTGTGGGCGACCTCTGCAAGCAAAGCGCCCCGTGCAGCCTCCACTTCGACCGGGGAACCGCCAAGCTCGAGAGTCCCCGGCAGCAACCGCTACCGCTGAAAGCCCCCCAGCGCCATCTCTGCACGGCTCTGAACAGCGCCCTGTAGCTGGGCGCCGCCATCTTCCCACAATGCACCGCGATGGTGGTGAATAGATGGCACCTCCTCTTCCCACAATGCACCGCGAACCCTCTTCAAGTATGGGTTTCGCCATCTTGGTGGAGTCTTAAAAGTTAGCTTAGGCGCTTAATTAATGCAGGAGCACCCCCCCACACACACACACACACACACACTGTTCGCTCTCCAGGCCAAGGGAGGCACTAAGGTGCTAAGCAGCACCTTCAGGGAGAGGCACCCCCCCCCCGCAGCAACACGTCTTCCTGTTTTGAACCGGAAGTAACGTCTCTATGACCCCTCTATCCTCCCATCTCTGTAGTCTGAGCGGGTCTCGGACGCTGGTGCGGGAGGACCATGATTGCGGCCTTGGCGGTGGCCCGGCGGAGGCTTTTAGGGGGCGATTCTGGGTAAGAGTTGGGGGGCGGTGCGGAGAAGGGAGCACCCGGTAGGGTCTGTCTGTTAAAAGTCGGGTGAGGGGGGGAGAAGTAGATACATATGAAGCTGCCTTATACTGAATCAGACTCTTGGTCCATCGAAGTCAGTATTGCCTACTCAGACTGGCAGCGGCTCTCCAGGGTCTCCAACTGAGGGTTTTCACGCCTACTTGCCTGGACCAGGGGTGGGGAACAGTGGCTCTCCAGAAGTTTTTTTTTGCCTACAACTCCCATCAGCCCCAGCCAGCATGGCCAATGGCTGGGGCTGATGGGAGTTGTAGGCAAAAACATCTGGAGAGCCACTGTTCCCCACTCCTGGCCTGGACCCTTTTTACAAAGCAGGAGTCAAGTTGCACTTTTAAGACCAACCAAGTTTTATTCAGAACGTAAACTTTCGTTCTGAATAAAACTTGGTTGGTCTTAAAGGTGCACTTGACTCCTGCTTTGTTCAACTACTTCAGACCAACACGGCTGCCCTCTTGGACCCTTTTTACTTGGAGATGCCGGGGATTGAACCTGGGATCTTCTGCTTACCAAGCAGATGCTCTACCACTGAGCCACTGTCCCAAAGATGGAGAAATTTTGCAGCACTCCACCTTATTGCTTGCACAGTAAATTAGTTGAATTCTTATCCAAGTAGCTCAAGGTGACATGCCCAGTTCTTCCTTATCTGCACAATAGCCCTGAGAGGTAGGTTAGTTTGAAGAAGAGTCCATGGTCCCAGGTCACTACCACAGTGAAGCTCATCGTGGAGGGGAGAGTTGAGCCCTGGCTTTAAGAGTGTTGTGATTACTTATCATTATTCAAAAAACACCATTTGCACTCTTCATTTATTTGTATTTTAGCATAAGACATACATTTTGTTAAGAATGAAGTTAGACTCCAGTGCCCCTGCACTCTAACTTTACTGCTTCAGACCAGTATAGCTACCCACCTGCAGGGCTTGAATTCAGCAGGAGCTCACAGGAGCACAGCTCCTGAACCTCCAGCCAGGGTCTGCGTAGATCCTGGGGCTTAGGCAAATAAGATATGCTACTGAGCTCCTGCACTTTTTTCCCTACAAAATGACCCCTGCCCACCTGGATCTGTTTTGTTATAGAACTGGCATGCAGGTGGAATTTCTGCCTGGCATTCTCTTGGGTAATGGCTCCACTGCTTGCTCCACTCCAGACAGCTTCACCCTTGCAGGGACAATATACTCCAGAAAGGAGCTGTAGATCAGTGGCACAGCAACTGTTTGTGAAGCAGAGGATCCTAGGTTCAGTCCCCAGCACTTCCACCTAGAGAATTGGGCAATAGATGAAAGGCCTCTGAGAGGCCTTAGACTGGAAAGCTGCTGCCAGTCAAAGTAGATAATACTCACCTCAATTGACCAGATCTGACTTACAGTTGGAAGGGACCTTCAGGGTCATCTAGTCCAACTCCCTGCACAATGCAGGAAATTCACACATACCTTCCCCACCACACACACATACACCCAGTGAGCCCTGCTCAATGCCCAGAAGGTGGCAAAAAAACCCTAGGGTCCTTGGCCAAACTGGCCTGGAGAAAAATTGCTACCTGACCCCATTGTGGTGATCAGCATTTCCCTGGGTGTGTAAGAAAGGGTCACAAGAACTAAGAACTGATGCAACCCTTCCTTCCCATGATCTGCCTAACCTGGAAGAAGTGTGTTCAGAAATGATTAAACAATAAAGAGCTGGAACTTTAAGCACACAATATGATGCCCACAAAGCACAAAGGAAAAACTGGCATCTCAAAAACATTCAGAAAAAATAGCTCTCTTTATGTAGATGTGTATTTGATGTAGATGCACACAAGATCTCAGGTGTACATTCAATTAGATTCTTGCACCTAACAAACTTTAGCAAACAGCAGTCTTAAAAAATAAGTGGAAAATACTGTATCTACAATATGAAAGCTAAAAATAATAGATAATGTCGATTTTAATGTCTTGCATAACTACTGAATTGTATATTTTATGGATGTTGTTAGCCGCTCTGAGCCTGCTTAGGCGGGGAGGGCGGGATGTAAATAAAATTTTATTATTATTATTAAATACCATAACATATAGAGCTAAATACCGAACCAAAAAAACAGATGTAATTAGACAATGAAAGACTTCAGTGGTAACTAAATATTAATAGCTTCAAAATTAAAAACTTCTACTAAAGCTGTATCTCGTGATATTTCCACCCTCGCCCCTCAAAAGTAAGAAACTGCAAGGACAGCATTGTCACCCAGCAAACAGCCTGATCTCTCACTGAGAGCCAGCATGACAGTGGATGGAGTGTCAGACTAGCATCCTAGGAGACCAGGATTCAAATCCACACTTCAGTCATGGAAGGTTGCTGGGTGACTTGTCCCCTTTACAGACTCAGCCTGGCCTAACTCACAAGGTGGTTGTTGTGAGAATGGAGGTGAGGGGGGGGCGTGTTCTATGCCGCTTTGAATCCCAGATGGGAGGGAAGGTGGGATATAAATCAATCAATGCAGTGTTCATCATTTGCTTTCAGGCCAGTGGCCAGAAAAGCAAACTTTCCCCACCACCACTTTCTGTCAGTTGCCTCGCCCATTCCTCCTAAGTTATCTGTAGAAGAAGAAGATATTGGATTTATATCCTGCCCTCCACTCCGAGTCTCAGAGTGGCTCACAATCTCCTTTATCCTCCTCCCCCACAACAGACACCCTGTGGTCGGTGGGGCTGAGAGGGCTCTCACAGCAGCTGCCCTTTCAAGGACAACCTCTGCCAAAGCTATGGCTGATCCAAGGCCATGCCAGCAGGTGCAAGTGGAGGAGTGGGGAATCAAACCCGGTTCAAAGAGTCAGCACACTTAAGCACTGCACCAAACTGGTTCTCTGTACACCTCAGCTGAACAGACAGTTTTTATGTCAGGTTCTGCCTCATATCTGCTAAACCTCATTCCGCTCCCCACCCAAAATCTCACCCAAATGCAGGGTTTTGCTTCCTAGAACCGTTTCTCTACCTGCTTTTTTGCCTCCAAGTCAGTAAAGAATTTCTCTTTGGGATTCCAGAACGCTCCTATTTTCAAGACCCAGGTGGTGGGGGTCAGCCACTCCAAGTATGGTTAGGTTGAGAGCTTATGATTCCGCCCCCCCCAGGTGCACCCCATATATTGGGCCTTTTTCATAGTCAGGTATCTGTGTAATTTTTGTTCATGGAAGCCTTTCTAAGAGGGGCCAAGGAATTCTTTTCTGGCACATGGAATTTGTCTTTGCCTCTGCTGTCGCTCTGGCAGTATCTCAGCAAGGTGCTTGGTTCACATAAAAAGGCAGCATTCCAAAGTGAGATTCTCACCTATCCAAGGTTGCATACAGAGGATGTGAAAAATTACAAAGGCCAGGACAAGGCTGAATTTTCTGACTGAATTTTCTGATTTTGCTGTGTGCTTCACAATGTATGACATTGAGGCAGAAATTCAGCAGTGTGCATCCATGTCAGCTCTCTTTGGTACAGGGTTTCCTGGTCACCCTTGAACTGGCAGCCTCTGTTTTCTTTTTTAACTAATAATTCATCATTGTTGTGCTGGGAATGCTTGTTTTAAATGTTTGTTACTTGTTTGAATTGCTACCTATTTAAAAGTGAGCCGGTGTCACACTGTTGACGCCCTGAGCTTTTCATTCAGAAGCTGGCCTGTTCAGAGGAGTGGAATGCAGACAACCAGGGAATGAGGCCTGACTGGATGAAAGGGGGCCACAGCCAACATGCCCTCCAAATAGGTGAGGGGTCTGCCCAGTATGCAGAACCATACTGGGCAGAGGTCAATCAGTGGCTATTAGCCACAGTGTGTGTGAATATATATCACACAGCGGCCAATATATATATACACACACACACACATATATTGGCCACTGTGTGACACAGAGTGTTGGACTGGATGGGCCATTGGCCTGATCCAACATGGCTTCTCTTATGTTCTTATGTTAACCAGCAAGAGATGCTCTGCAGTTGGCCATGAATAAGTGCCAGCTTTCTGCTGCCCACAAAGCATTCCAGAACTGCCCACCAGTTGCTCAGCTGTTCCTTCCCTCGACATATTTGCATTCTGCTTTTGCTCCTTAATCACAAACATGGTGTCACCTGTTTGGTCTTCACAAGAGTGCAGTGTGGTAGAAGATAAGAGCCTTGCTGGATCAGACGAATGGTCTTAGTTCAGCATCCCATTTCCCACCCTGGTCAACCAGATGCACGCAAAAAAAGCTTCAAGCAGGGCTTCTTCTTCTTGTTAACCACTCAGTCATGTCTGGCTCTTGGCAATTCTGTGGGCCAGCTCTCTCCACGTTTTCCAATATTGTCCTGTTTGAGTTGTTCCATGCTCAGGCTGATGTCAACTTTTATGGTGTCTAGCCACCATGTTCTTTGGTGGCTTGGTTTCCGCTGGCCATTAACCTATTAAAGCACAATTGCTTTTTCTAGTGAGTTCTTCCGCATGTCGTGGCCAAAATAAGTCAGTCGCAGTTTTGTGATTTTTCCTCCCAATGGCATGTCTGGTTTTATGCACTCCAATACTTGCTTGTTTGTCACCTTTGCCATCCAAGGAATGTGCAGGAGCCTTCTCCAGCTCCACAGCTCAAATGAGTCTATTTTCCTCCTGCCTTGCTTCTTCATGGTCCAGCTTTTGCAGCCTTAGGTTGCTACGGGAAACACAGTAGCGCAGACTAATCTGCATTTGGTTGCTAAGCTGATGTCCTTGCTCTTCCATATTTGATCCATGCTCATCGTTGCCGTACGATCCAGCTTGAGTTGACGTTTTATTTCTGGACTGCATTTGCTGCCTTGGTTGATCAGTTATTTTAAGAATGCGAATTCTTCCACACATTCTCTTCATTCATAAACTTATTTTATTGTTTCTGTTCTTCAAGCAGAAGGTCCCAGGTTCAATCCCCGGCTTCTCCAACTAAAAAGGGTCCAGGTAAAAGGCGTGAAAAACCTCAGCTTGAGACCCTGGAGAGCCGCTGCCAGTCTGAGTAGGCAATACTGACTTCGATGGAACGAGGGTCTGATTCAGTAGAAGGCAGCTTCATATATTTTCATATATATGTTCTTGGTCGTCATGATCTTGGTCTTTTTGATGTTTAGGAAGAGGCCAAGCTTCTCACTTTCTTCTTTGATTTCCTTGATCAGATATTCCAGGCCTTCTTTAGTTTCCAAGAGGAGGGGTGTGTTGTCAGCATAACGAAGGTTCTTGCTATTCCTTTCTCCAGTCTTGACCTTGGTTTTTTACTCTTGCTGCTCTTAAGTTCCTTGTGATTGTTTTGGCATATATGTTGAATATGAAAAATGAAAGAACGCATCCTCATACTCCTTTCCCTGCATTGAACCAATTAGTATTTCTGTTCAGCGTTCGCACAGTGGCTTCCTGGTTTGTGTACAATGATTGTATCAGCTTGACTAGTTGTGCTGGCACCCCCGGATCTTGTAGGCTTCTCCGCAGCTTGTCATGATTGACACAGTCAAAGGTTTTGAAGCATGGGTAGATGATCTTTGGATATGAATGAGATTTTCCCGTGATCCAGCGAAGATCTGACATACGGTCACAAGTGCCACACCCCCTTTGGAAGCTGGCTTGAACACCTGGTAATTCCCTTTCAGTAGTCGGCACCAGGCATCGTTGGGTAATTTTAAGCAGGATTTTGCTAATGTGAGAGATGATAAAGCAATTGTGCAATAACTGGAACAGTCTTTGGGGTCTCCCTTTTTTGGTAGTGGACAAGCAGGACACAGATGCTAAACCTCCCAATGTTATTTAACATCTACGTGTGCCCCCTCGGCCAGCTAGTGCAGGGTTTCAGGCTGCAGTGTCATCAATATGCTGATGACACCCAGCTATTTCCACTGATGAGCGACCAGTTGAAAGCCACCCCCATGAACTTAACTGAAGGTTTGGAGGCTGTGGTTGGGTGGTTGAAGCAGAATTGCCTGAAACTGAATCCAGGTGAGAGAGAGGTTCTGTGGCTGGAGGGTGGGAAGAGCCACGTTTGGGTTGCCAGCTCCTGGCTCTTGATGGTGTGTTTTTTTTCACTGGCTCTGACCGTCAAGAGTCTAGGTATGACTCCGGATGCCACCCTATCTATGGAGGCCAAGGTTGTGAAGATTGCCAGCCTAGCATTTTCCCAACTGTGCCAGCTTAGGCAACTGGCCCCTACCTGTCTCATCTTGACCTAGCCACAGTAATCCACACAACAGTCAACTCCAGGATACACTACTGTAATTTGCTCTACCTGGGCCTACCCTTGCACATGACCTAGAGGCTCCAACTGATGCAGAACACGGCTACATGGGTTGTTACCCCATATCCAGTGGAGCACTGGATTCAGTTCAAGGTGCTATTTCTGACCTTCAAGGCTCTTAGTGGCCAGGGACCCACATATCTTCAGGACTGCCTCACTCAGTATGGCCCTGGAAGAGTGTTGCACTCTGGGAACCAAAACCTCCTGGTGGCCCCCTGCCTGAGACTAGGACCAGGGCCTTCTTGGCTCTGGCCCCTGCCTGGTGGAACTCTCTGAGAACATCTGTGCCCTGCGGGATTTACTACCTTTCCACAGAGCGTGCAAGGCAAAGATGTTCTGCCAGAATTTGGTTGAGGACAGTGACAGTATGGCACTCACACACACACCCTCACTCTTCCACATTTCCTTCACCCGAGGGGGCCTGTGGGAACTGGAAATTGTTATCCACTATCCTGAATACAGTATGGATCTATAGCTGTTGCTTTTAAGGATTTTAATGCTGGTTTGATTTCTGTTATTGCGTCTGTCCTGGGAGGAGGTATTTGTGAAATCCCTGCATTGTGCAGGGGTTGGACTAGATGACTTTGGAGATCCCTTCCAACTCGTCTGTCATTCTGCTGTACATTGCCCTGAGTCCTGTTCTAAGGAAGGGTGGCTTGGAAATCAAATGTAATAAATAAAATTGTATTCCCAGCACCATAGCTGGAATTCAGGAATTACACTGGTCCACTTTAGCTATCGTGACTAATAATTTAAAAAGCAGGTTAGACAAATTTAGGAATGAAATGTCCATTAGTAACTATTGAAGCTAATGACCATCATTTCATCAGAGTTCTGCTTCCTCCCCTAAAGCTATTGCCCCTCAGTGGTCCCCAACCTACCTAGTGAGGTTGTGGCCCAGTAGGGGTTCGAACCAGGTCTTTCTAGCATACATTGATCTTGAACCAGAAGTTGTCTTATACCAACTGACCCATCTAGATCAGTATTGTCTGTTCTGGCTGCCAGCTGCTCTCCATGGTCTCAGGTGGAGCTCTTTCACATCGCCTACTACCTGATACCTTTAACTGGATACCCTGGGATTTGAACCTGGGGCCTCCTGCAGATGCTCTGTCATTGAACCCCA
Source organism: Heteronotia binoei (assembly GCF_032191835.1). Taxonomy (NCBI): domain Eukaryota; kingdom Metazoa; phylum Chordata; class Lepidosauria; order Squamata; family Gekkonidae; genus Heteronotia; species Heteronotia binoei. Next base: position 16,889,076 of record NC_083241.1, read on the forward strand.
GCTTCTCCCCGCTGCATCTTATCCAGTAGTCACATAGACATTAAACAATATAGTTGACACCACTGATCTGCTCCAGGTCATGAATCCACTGCTCTTGAGTTTCTGCACCACATTGTACCCTGTAATAAGAAAAAAACCAGCCCGTCGCTGAAGCTCTTATCTGGTGACATGGGATACTGGAGCTGGAAGAGAGAGGAAAGAGATCTGGGCCCCTATGCAGGAGTTTAAACAGACTAGCTTTGAATGGTGAATGGTTCCAAACACCTTGTTACAACTCTGTTAATGTTATTGATTGGCACACAAGACTTCAGACTTGCCAGGAACTCACAAGACGCTTGTAAGAAGCCCTCCCAGCTGCTGCAGATGGGTCACTGAAGCTGGAGTTGAGTTCTGCGCCAAGGGCCAGTGGGTTAGATCTACATCAAGGTGTGGAGATGATGATGGAAGTTCTGAAAAATCCTTGAGATACATGCTCTCAGTACTTTTTTTTAGGAGCCCCCATTCTAAGCTCATTCTAATCTCTTCCTTCTGCTTTTCCTGTTCTCACCACAGCTGCCACGCTGCCGTAGTTCAGAGTGTGCACACCGGTTTCCAGAGACTTCAAGCTGTAGCTGAGAATTCAGCCAGAGAAGCAGCCGAAGCACTTGAGTCCCAGAACAACAGAGACTTCAGGTGAGGTGGCTTCAATGCTCAGTCCCTCCTCTGAAGCAATTGTAATGTCTGCCCTGGGGGAAGCAAGCCAGTAGGACCAGGTAGAGCGTCCCAGCATGCAGTTCAGCGAGCGATCCAGGCATATGAAAGGTAAAGTGAGGCATTAAATCACAACTGATTTATGGTGACCCTGTCAGGTTTTCAAGGCAAGAGACGTTCAGAGGTGGTTTACAGTGGCCTCCCTCTGCGTGGTCTTCCTGGGTGGTCTCCCATCCAAGGACTAACCAGAACCAACCCTGCTTCATTTCCAAGCTCTGATGAGATTGGGCTAGCCTGGTATTCGGGCAGCTCCAGACATGCTACCATAAAGTTTTTGAAATTTTGAAAACAGGTTTTGAGATCTGTTTTCAGAATTCCAGATCATTTCTTGAGCTCAGCAGTTTCTGAACCAATTCCGTCTGCAGGCGGCTATAAACTCTCGATATTGCTCACCGAATACTTTTGAAAGTCACTCGTTTGGCTTGCAAAACAGAAGAACATCTTTGGGTGACTGCAGGAGAACGAGCAGCCCAGGGCAGCCATACGTTTATTTGCCTTTTTTAATATATCCCAGATAGTAAAAGACATTTAAATAATTTAAATGCAATAATTTAACTGTGTACAATTACAGACAAGGACAGTGACTAATATATAAAATTACAGGCGCACAACGACGATAATTGTACTGACTATTGTATTAAACACAGGTGACAAATAGATCACTTACTACTTCCAAAAGCAATCAGTATACTTTATGTAGTGGGTAGAGTAGGGGGCTGGTGCCAGTCGTAAAAAGCAGAACAATCAGGCCCCCCACACACCAGGTCTTGGTTTTTACACAGCAGAGAACTCTTGAGCTATGCAAGAAAAGAGTGCTATAAATTAACCAACAGGAGAAGGGGGCCCTCCCTCCCCCCCTCAAAAAAAAACACCCCTGCCCACAGAGAATGTCGCCTGTTCCGGGAGGCACAGAATGTTAAGCATAGTCAAGAGTCAGTTAAATGGAAGCAAACAGAAGGAGAGAGAAGCAATGGGCCACTTAGGCCTGAAGTTCCAAACGGGCATGTGGGAGTGTTTCTATGGGACAGGGAATTTCTGGATTGGCTCTTCCCAATGTTACAGCCCTGTTGAACCAGACCCAGTGGTCATTATCTTAAAAAGGTTAAAGGCACAGAGTGGTAAAGCTGCAGTACTGCAGTCAGAGCCCTCTGCTCACAACCTGAGTTCGATCCCAACGGAAGCTGGTTCAGGTAGCCGGCTCAAGGTTGACTCAGCCTTCCATCCTTCCGAGGTCGGTAAAATGAGTACCCAGCTTGCTGGGGAGGGGGTGGGGGAGTGTAGAGGACTGAGGAAGGCAATGGCAAACTACCCCGTAAAAAGACTGTCGTGAAAACGTTGTGAAAGCAACATCACCTCAGAATCGAAAACGACTGGTGCTTGCACAGGGGGCTACCTTTACCTATAGTCCCTTGTGCAAGCACCAGTCATTTTCGACTCTGAGGTGATGTTGCTTTTACAACGTTTTCACGGCAGACTTTTTATGGGGTAGTTTGCCATTGCCTTCCTCAGTCCTCTACACTTTCCCGCCCCCCAGCAAGTTGGGTACTCATTTTACCGACCTCGGACCCAGCTTCCACTGGGATTGAACTCAGATCGTGAGCAGAGCTTGGACTGCAGTACTGCAGCTTAGCACTCTGCGCCATGGGGCTCCTATTATCTAGTCAGTTATCTAGTCATTATCTAGTCAAGCATTTTTATACACAGTGGCCATCCAGTTGCCCTGGAGGACCAGTGAATGGGGCAAAGAGGCCAAGGCTCTGTCTCGATGTTGCCCCCTAGTGCTCAGATTCAGATGTTTTCTGTGTCCAACCATAGAGATTTCTTATGAACTCTCCCCCAGCTGGCAAGGATACAAATCCATCAGGTCAAATTTCTCCCCTGTGTACCATCAAGAGAAAATCAGTTCATACTCCAGGTTGGCAGACTTCCCTTAACTGTGTAAAGTGAGGTGTGGGGAAGGATGCTGGTAATTCAGCAGTTGTTGCCAGTCCCTGTCCCTTATGGAGTCATTCCGATTCTGCTCACCTCATCCATGTCCGCCAGCTGTTTGAAGCCGTGACATTTCATTAATGACATTGAGTACAGACATTTCAGGAGTCTTAAGGTAACTGGATATTTAGCATGTTTGAAGTTGTGTGCATATCTTCTTCGTATTTGATAGAATATTTCCTTTAAGTGCAGTTTGATTGGCAGAGGTTCTTTCCCCAGGTGCTTTTCACTATTCGTTTTAGAAGTCTAACATGGGGACCTTCCTCTTGGCAATTTTTTCCCCATTTCAGCTTTCACCCCCCTGTTCCAGGGAAAGGGAGCACTCTCCGTTGGGCTGGAAAGAAATATGAAGAGATCCCGATTGCTCATATTAAAGCAACATTTAACAAGTAAGAGATGAGTTTGTTCTCCTGGTGGGGGGAACCAGGCAGGCTGAGGTGCTGAGAGGATGCAGGTGGGCAGCAGGGGTTGTTCCTTGGTTGGGAAGGATCTGGAAACGTTTCCTCCCCACCCATTCAAGAAGAGCTGGTCTTGAAGGAACACCCATATTATTGGGTGGCTTCCAGGTGGCTTCCCTGCACCTAAACAGAACTCACTTTCCATTATTTGGGGATGTCTCTGTAGGAATAGCTTTCCAAGCTGGGATTGGCATACATACTGCAAACAGGCTTCTCTCTTCTTCAGGGAGCATTCTGTAGTCACGGACAGGCCATTTCAATCCCCCTTCTGCTCCTGGTTTTGATCTCTGCTGAAAATGTTACAGCTGGTCTCTTAAGGGTAACAGGAAAGAGCCACCTTGTTCACATGGACTTTTCACCCCCTCCCTCTTGTGCCCACAGCACTCACATCCAGGTGGTCACCCATAAGAACACCTCTTTGACCCTAGTAACTTGTGGCACAGAAGGATTCAAGAACACCAAGAAGGGCACTGCCATCGCCGCACAGACTGCTGGGATCTCAGCTGCAGCGGTAAGTGTGGCCCACCTCCCTCTGCCCCTTGGAAATAGCGATGGTGTGAGCAAAAGGGTGAGGACTTGCCAGACACCAAGGAGGGAAAGACTGTTTTTCCCCCAAAACAGCAGCGCTCTCTCTTTCTCTCTCTCTCCCCCCCCCACCCGCCTAAGCTGCCTTGTGGGGTTGTTATGAGGCTAAAATGGGGGGTGGGGGTGAGAAATATGTTTCCACCCACCCTAGAACTCTGAGGAACGGCAAGGAGAAAGTAGGACAGACAGAACTAACTGGGAACAGAATCTATGAGCATATTCTGTGATGACGGCCCTCTTGCCAAAAGGAACCCAGCAGGTCTTACAGCGCACCTCATGTCCGGGTGTTCTTGTCACAGAGGTGGGGCTGGGTGCTACAGCTCTCCAATCAGGGCACATCCGGTGCACCCCCCCAAAAGACTGGTTCTGGGCAATGTGTGAAAAAGGTCCCAGGATCAGCTTTATTTACTGTCTTTGCCGTCGCTCTTCTCAGACTCAAAGGAGCATTTACACACAGTGTAAAGCCTTTTTGGAGTCTCAATAAGAAGGATGGACTGTAAATACAGCATCTAAACGGGCCCATGCAATAATACATTAGGAGCAGTCCATACAAAGCGACCTCTAATATGAGGAGAGGAGACATTGGATGAGCATTGGACTAGGATTACTGAAACCTCAGTGAGCATAGCGGATGGGGCATGATATAGAGTGGGTATAATGAAGAAAAATGGTAGAAGGAAATAATGGGATGACAACAGGACAAATAGGTGCAGCAGACTGCTAACACAGCCTGTACATCATGGCACATAGTGGTATAATCCACAGTTCCTTTCCCTTTATAGAAGCGCCTTTCTGAATGACTGTTATAGTGTAGCCGTGTTTCCTTTATACAAAAGGTTTCCTCATCATGCATGACAAACAGGGAACCTCAGGGACTCGCAGGAGGCATCTCACTCCCCCCTCCCACTTTCCTGAAGGGAAGTAGTCTCTGCCCTGGAGATCTCATGGAATTTCCCATTTGCAGAGATCAGTTCCCCATAGGGTTGCCAGATTGAAGTTGGGAAATCCCTGGAGACTTGGGGCTGTGGAGCCTTGGGAGGGGGAGCTTTGGGGAGGGCAGCAACCTCAGCAGGGTGTGATGCCATAAAGTCCACCCTCCAAAGCAGCCATTTTCTCCAGGGAAACTGAGCTTTCTCATCTGGAAAGCAGTTGTAATTCCAGGAGATAAGAACATTAGAGAAGCCATGTTGGATCAGGCCAATGGCCCATCCTGTCCAACATTCTGTGTCACACAGTGGCCAAATATATATACACACACACACCCTGTGGCTAATAGCCACTGATGGACCTCTGCTCCATATTTTTATCTAACCCCCTCTTGAAGTTGGCTATGCTTGTAGCCGCCACCTCCTGTGGCAGTGAATTCCACACGTTAATCACCCTTTGGGTAAAGAAGTACTTCCTTCTATCCGTTTTAACCTGACTGCTCAGCAATTTCATTGAATGCCCATGAGTTCTTGTATTGTGAGAAAGGGAGAAAAGGACTTCTTTCTCTACTTTCTCCATCTCATATGATCTCCAGGCCCCACCTAGAAGTTGGCAACCCTAGTTCCCGTGGAGGCTATGACATTAGACCCCTCTAAGTTCTAAGGCCTCCCCCCCACATCTCTAACCCCTTTCGCTCCTTTTGGCAATCCCCATATATCCAGAGTCTTCTCACTCTTTGGAGGAGAGGATTCAAAGGAGATCAGACCCTTGGCTTGTTCCTTACTATGGTCCACCTCCTGATATTTGTGTTTCCTGTTTTCACGTCTTCTGGTCTGATGTCCATGATCTTGTCAGGGGATTCTGATGTTACATAACTTATACTGAATCCAGCATTACTGCTGGTGAAGAGAGCCAGTTTGGTGTAGTGGTTAAGTGTGCAGACTCTTATCTGGGAGAATCGGGTTTGATTCCCCACTCCTCCACTTGCACCTGCTGGGATGGCCTTGGGTCAGTCAAAGTTATCACAGAGCTTGTCCTTGAAAGGGCAGCTTCTGGGAGAGCCCTCTCAGCCCCACCCACCTGTTTGTTGTGGGGAGGGATGGTGCTTGTTGTGTTGGAGGGAGATAAAGGAGATTGTGAGCCACCCTGAGACTCTTGAGTGGAGGGCGGAATATAAATCCAATGTCTTCATCTTCCTTCCTTCCTTCCTTCCTTCCTTCCTTCCTTCCTTCCTTCCTTCCTTCCTTCCTTCCTTCCTTCCTTCCTTCCTTCCTTCCTTCCTTCCTTCCTTCCTTCCTTCCTTCCTTCCTTCCTGAGCCAGTTTGGTGTAGCGGTTAAGTGTGCGGACTCTTATCTGGGAGAACCGGGTTTGATTCCCCACTCCTCCACTTGTACCTGCTAGCATGGCCTTGGGTCAGCCATAGCTCTGGCAGAGGTTGTCCTTGAAAGGACAGCTGCTGTGAGAGTCCTCTCCAGCCCCACCCACCTCACAGGGTGTCTGTTGTGGGGGAGGAAGGTAAAGGAGATTGTGAGACGCTCTGAGACGCTTCGGAGTGGAGGGCGGGATATAAATCCAATATCTTCATCTTCTTCTTCCCCAGCATACCTTTTATCTGCATCCCATCTTCAGCTATATATTTTTTTCTATTTACTTCATCCATTCTCCACCTTTTTATCCGCATAACAACCCCGTGAGGTAGGTTAGGCTAAAAGTATGTGACTGGGCCAAAATCACCCACAGCTTCCACAGCAAGAAAGGGATTCAAACCCGATTCTTGCAGACTCTAATCAGAAGCTCTTAACTGCTGCGCCACCCTGTCTTTCATAGGGTGGCTGCTGTTGAACGTTAGCAAGCAGTCAGATCTACTTGGGTCATGGTGGCATCAAGTCATTGAGAGGTTGCAGCCAGTCTGGGGTTGCCAGCCTCCAGGTGGGACCTGGAGACCTCTCGAATTACAACTGAACTCTAGACATCTGTCCCCCTGGAGAGAATGGCTACTTTGGAGGGTGGCCTCTGTAGTATTATACCATGCTGAGGCCTCTCCCCCTCCCCCAAACCCTGCTCTCCTCAGACTTCATTGACAAAATTGAAAGAATTGTTTGCAGCTGTGTTAACTTGCTTCACCAGCAGTAATGCCGGATTCAGTATAAGTTGTGTAACATCAGAATCCCCTAACAAGATCATGGACATCAGACCAGAAGACGTGAAAAGAGGAAACACAAATATCAGGAGGTGGACCATAGTAAGGAACAAGCCAAGGGTCTGATCTCCTTTGAATCCTCTCCTCCAAAGAGTGAGAAGACTCTGGAGGTCCCTTCCGATTTTATGATTCTGTGGCAATCCTGGAGGCAGTCTTCATTTTCATACTAAAAAAAAGTTAAATTTAGAGTGCTTAAGAATAAGAGCTACACTGCACCAACAGAGGAGTTGCTCTCTATGCTCCAGCATGAATCGCGTATTCTGGATCCACTGAAGACAGGCACCAGCTCCCTCTCTGCCTGGGGACTGACAGTGTTCCAATCAAATGGTACAGAATCCAGGAAAAACCCATCAGAGACTGTGTAAGAGCAGGAAGTGGCAAGGTCATGAACTCATGCAGAGACATGACAGGCAGCCCCATCTCACTCAGTGAGGGAGAGGATTCAAAGGAAATCAGACCTTTGGGTTGTTCCTTACTATGGTCCACCTCCTGATATTTGTGTTTGCTGTTTTCAAGTCTTTTGGTCTGATGTCCAACCCTCTGCACAATGCAGGAAATTCACAAATACCTCTCCTGCTCCCCCCCCCACACACACACACCCAGTCACCCCTGTTCCATGCCATAACCATAAGTCAGCTGTGACTTGATGACACACAGTTATTATTATTGGACTAGAGATGTAGTAGAACAAAGCAGGAGTCAAGCAGCACCTTTAAGACCAACAAAGTTTTATGCAGAATGTAAGCTTCCATGTGCTAGAAGCACACTTCATCATACAATAGGATGGAATGGCAAGCTGTCCTAAATATAGAGAAAGTGGGCAGTGAATGAGTATGCAAAATCATGCAAATGTTTTTTAGCAGATTAAAAGAATCACAAGTTGGGGTTTGGTGACTGTTAGTTTGTGTTGACTGGGCTGGAATAACAAGAAGGCAATAGAGTCTGTTGTAATGTTTAAAAAAGCAGCTGTTCAAGCATTAGTTGTTAGCTCTGGGTTAAAATGAAGGCATTAGTTTCTCAGATGAAGTAGTTAGAGTATTAGTTTCTCAGATGTAGTTAGCCACTAGATGGCAGTTTTAACCCACCAAAATAATGAACTCATAGTTTACAATAGGCAGTTTGGAATTAAGAGATCTCTAAGAGCATTAGAAATGTACACAATGTGTTCTTCATGCAGTCCTGCAATTACCACTTGCCTTTCGTCTCCCAATTCATACCCCAGAAAGCAGCCACTTCCCTTCTTCTACAAAGCCTCCTTCTATTTAACACAGTCCACGAGTCAGAGAACAATACACCATGCAGGATTCATTTAAACCCACCCTGCTATCACTGTGATTGCCTACCGGCCAGTTCCAAACAAGGCAAACAAGTTTTCTTGCCACGAATAAATGTGTTCCTTTACTGGAGGAAACCAGTGTTCGTTCAAGAAAACCCTTAAGATCTTCCAAAACATCATTGGAACCCCCCCTAACACCAGAAGAACTATTTCAAGTCAGACCCAAGGACTATCTAATGCAGTCTTCCCATTCCCCACATGTGCAGTTAATGTTCTAGTGAACAAGGATACTAAACGTCACATCCAAGGTGCAGCTTCTTCATCTATTTCCAGGCCTAGTTCAGAGTGCTGCTTGTAACCAGAATCCTGGAAGAATTCCTTACAACGCTGCTTAGATCTGGCTAGGAGAGCATGCACCATTTAACGCAGGGCTGGTAGGAACCCACAAGACCTTTTTTGGGGTGCCAACTCCAGGTCATAGAATTACAGTTGGTGCTCTCGCTCTGTTTTGCCTTTCCACAGTAGCACGCAGATGGTTTTGTTTAGGAGAGGCTTTGAAATTAATTTGCTTTTCTAGTTTGCACTGAGATAGTTTAGATTTTTTTTTTTGTGCGACTGCCACTTCTATCACCGCCGGCGTCGATCGGTTAGATTTCGTTCGTTCGCTTTAACTGATCAGTCCAGCTGTTGTTCTTCACTGAGGACTGATGCTTTTGTGTTGCCAAGTCATGTGTGCTGTTTGAACAGAAAGGCAGCAAAACAGAAAAGTCCTAGTTAGGGCTTATCCAATAGAAGTGAGATAGCATCAAGAAAGGGCAAGCTATGATGGGGGGGTAAGCAACCTTGTTCTGTAGGTATTAACGGCAGGCACCCTTTCCTCTCTCTCCTCCTGTCTCCCGCTCCCCCTCCCCAGAAAGCCTGTGCGAAGGGAGTGTCCCATGTGCGAGTGGTGGTGAAAGGCCTGGGCCCTGGACGACAGGTAGGTGTGCTTGCCACTCCAAGCAGCTGGCTCCCACAGCACCATCTCTCTGCACTTTGCAGGCCAATGGAAGCCCCCGCCCTGAGAAGCACGACAGCTCCAGAGAGCCACTAACAGCATTCACATCACACCGTGGCTAGTACCCCCTCGCACACACACACACACACACACGCACCCATGTCCTTTCCCTCTCTGCCGCAGTTCTCACCCCACCCCGTTCTAGTCCCAGGTTCTGGCCTGTCGGCCAGGCTCTGTTTTCACTTCTTACTCTTTTGGGGGAAACGGAACAGGTAACTGTTCTCTCCCTACCACCACAACTGGGTTTTTTTCTGGCTAGGAGACGGCAGGAGAAGAAAGGGTTAAAGCTCCCTTCTCTCCCCCCCCCCCTTCTTTTAAAATGGGGTAAAGGCAGCACAGTGTCCACAAGGACAGGAAGCAAGGGGCCTGAAAAAAGAAAAACGCATTTCCAGCCACTTCCTGAAAGCTTGTGCATTCCACACCAAGCAAGCTCCTGTGTGAAGAGTCTAGAATGCACAGTGGCCTGGATTCTTTTGGCCCAGAGATGGAAGCTTCAGGAGATCCCTGCGAGATTGGACTTGCTGGGGAAAATTCCGGAAACGGCTGAGTTGGACTACTTATCCCAGTTGTTGGCTGGGAAATCTAAGGAAGAAGCAAGAAAATACTGGTTGAAGCTACATATTTGGCTAGATAAGATTCTTTGGTGTGAACTTATATTTCCTTCTTCTGTATCTTTTATTATTATAAGACTGCCTTTGTTGGAAATGTCAACTTGAATAGGCATTTCAACAGGAAGACTTATAACATAAATGTATCAAAACGCTGATGATTTAAAGTTAAGAGATAATAACACATGACAATATATGTATTCTAAGAAAGTATATTAGACGCAGACTTGTATTCTCAGAAAGTATATTAGATTCAGATTAAGATATATTTGTAACTATAATTTTCTACTCCTTCTTACCCTTTACCGCCCCCCCCAAACCTTTAGAAAACCAAGAAAGCTTTTAAAATCGAAGAAGTCCAGAACGGGGGCCACTGCTGAGGAGACCCCATCCTCTGGAGCTCACCCAGCCCAGTATTTGAGAGTGGCACATGCAGAGCAGAACCTCAGCGCTTAACATAGACCGCCAGACTCAACTGGGAGGGGGGCTCTCCATGAGCTCAGTAGCTGGCTGTTCTCTTAGCAGCGCTGACCCCCACCCCCACCATGAGAACTGAATCCAAGATTAGAGAGAGAGACGTAGGAAGCCTGGCCTGCCCCAAAGCACAGCAGCCTTGTCTGAAACCCCCTCTCTTTTCTTCCAGGCAGCCATCAAAGGGCTCACCATGGGAGGCCTAGAAGTGATCTCCATCACAGACAACACCCCGATCCCCCACAATGGCTGCCGGCCTGAAAAGGTGCGGAGGTTGTGAGGCCAGGAAGGACAGGACGGTTGCGTGTCCTGAGACGGCTTGTCCGGCCCTCTCGTCCTTGTTTTCTGGATGCTGTTACTGGGAAGCATGAAGGCTTTTTCAAAAGCTAAGAAGTATTTTACTGTCAACTGAACAAGGATCATTTCTAAAGTCTGTAAGCTGAACCGTTGTCTGCCTCTTTCTCAGGCTAGCATGCCAAGATGTGTTTTGCTGCCACTGTCACCGTCTTCTGCTTAAGAGGGTATTGCTGTCTGGCCTAAACCTTCTGCTGGTTTTCTCGGTCAGGAATGTCTCAGTAAGCACGGTTAGCCAAAGCGACCTCTGACTCCAGGGCTTCACCGCAAGGCTAGTGGCAGGACACCCAGAAGGGTGGGGCAGGACATCTATCATCAAGGGAGGCAGAGTGCCATAGTGGGGGGGAGGGAACCAATCTGCTGAGAAGCTCTTTGGATGCAAACCTCTGTGCAGTGGGCTGGGAGCCAGGACAGCTGCAATCCAGTGTTGGGGCACAAGGATTTCTGTCTGTAAGTCAAAAAGGAGCCCTTCGAGACCAAACGAGGGCTGTGGCAACTGCAGCACCTTGGCGGCACAAGGGCCCAGCCAGACTGGCCAGAAAGCCCACAAGCAGCACAGGGAGGGAGTGCCCTGCCCCCCTCCCCTCCCCATGGCACTTCCCACCATCTCAGATTCAGGGACCCGCCGGAGGTGTCATTTGGCTATTCATAGCTCAGTTGAATTTACAAAGTAAGTCCCAAGAAGCATCCTATTGCTGTTCTTTTCAAATGCTTTCATCCCCTGGCTCTGTAGCGGGACACTGTCAAGTCGACGGATTCAAGAACGAGTCAAAGTTGATACTAAGACCACATTTATTGATAACCGGAACTCTGGCGCAAGCCTCTAGCTTGCTAAGAATGAAACCAATACATTGATACATGGGTTTTAAGATACACTTCAAAAACATTCCTACGGGATTTACAGGAGGAAACATTCACACATAACTACTAGATATTTTCTCAGGCGATATCTAGCAAATGCCCTTGAATTGCTATGCAAGGCTTCCTCCCACCTCAGGCCCTGAGAAGGCACCAACTAGTTCCTTCACCCCAGTTACAAATCAAAATAAGAAAAGGGGGGAAGGGAAGTAACTAAGGTAAAACATTAGCAGCAGTGGATCCATTATGATTTTAGCAGGGCCTATTGCTTAGGCCATGATCCCCCAGTCTTAAGTCATTATTAGTCGATCTTGACAGACACCTGCTAGGCATGAAGGGAAGTCTGATTTGTAAGCTTTGGCATGGTCACTCAGGGCTGGCAATGACTTTAAAAGCATTGCTGCTGGCCTCGGGGACCAGCTTTCACTCGCACCCTCGCAAGCGTTGAGTTCTGCGGGATGCAGGTGTTTGACTCCTTTTTTCTTTTTGAGATTGCACGCAGACCCCCCCCCCCCCCGCATTCCATTATTGGAACTCCAAACATGTGGTCCATCAAGAAACTAGCAACCCATTATGACAGGGGTGGCCAACGGTAGCTCTCCAGATTTTCTTTTGTTTTGCCTACAACTCCCATCAACCCCAGCCGGCGTGGCCAATGGCTGGGGCTGATGGGAGTTGTAGGCAAAAAAAAACACCTGGAGAGCTACCATTGGCCACCTCTGCGTTATGGCAACTCCATGAATTAATGGACCTCCAGAACCTCCTGTTCTTAACAGCCTTGCTCAGGTCTTGCCAGCTGGGGGGCCCTTGTGGCCCCCTTGATGGAGCCCGGCCATCTCCTGTTGGGTCGTCCTCTCTTCTTGCTGCCTTCAACTTTCCCTTGCTTTCTTGTTTGTTCCAATGAGCCTTCTCGTGACGGACATGTTTATTGGCTTATAAAAAAGAGCTGCGTGAGGACCGTTCCTATCCCAATAGGGATATCTGAAGGCCTCTCCCACACCACAACATGACTGCTTTTTTAAAAGACAGACACCACATCTGGAATTCCAGTTATGGCTCTTCCGAGAGCCTTGTCTGTTTGTACATACCTGCAAGTGCAGGTCCCAAGGTGGGTTCCTCCCTCTCTAATCAAGTCAGCCAATCTAGAAAACTCCCTGCTCCTGACAACCTCTTGGCAGCCATCTCCTCCACCGTTGTCTGTTGTGGCTGGGAAGCTGGCTGGTTAGTTGAAGGCAGCCTTGCAGGGAAGCCAAGAAGCTTGACGCTCAACAAACAGCCAGAGAAAATAAACTTTGGGCAGGAATCCCTTATAGTCCAGCTGCTAGTTCTGGAGTCAATATTGTTGTGACTGCCTCCCTCCCCCGATTCCCTTATGCCCCCCCCCCCGCCTTTTTCATTCCCCTTTGGTTCCCAATGTTGTAATCAACTCAGCTCTTCTTTAAAAGAAAGGGTGCCATGGCAACCGGGCAGCCATTTTAACTCTTTCCAGGCCTCGTTATGCATTTAACAGACCCTTTTAGTTCTTTTTTTTTAAATCTTGTTTTGTTTTGAATCGTTGGAACTTGGTTAGATTTGAGTGGATTGTCAAGCCCAAAATTTGGCTGCATGCGTGTGTCCCTGAGCAAAGGACAAAGAGATGGAGGGGTTGCTTTCCAAAAGAAATGTTGACGAAAATGTCATCCCAGAGAGTGTGGGGAAAGGAGGAGGGACAGAATATTTTTTTCCATTTCTGGTGCGCTTGGAATGGACAGAGCATGGAAAGAACCGGCGTTTTCTTTTGTGTTGGAGAAAAACTATAGCGACTTGTATCTCCTCACCTATGAGGCCGCTATAGGAAGGATATGTTTGCATTTATTTCTACCCTGCATTTCTCCCCAATTGGGACTCAAAACTCCTTAGAACATCATTCCCCCCTCCTCCATTTTCTGGTAATAACCACATGAGGTCGGCCAAGCTGAGAGTTTGTGACTAGCCCAAGGTCACCCAGTGAGCTTCCATGGTAGAAGTGGGGATTTGAACCCAGGCCTCTCAGGGTACTAGTCTGCCACTCCATCCACTATACCACATTGTCTCTCAGTGATATCAGATTGGGAAAATGACACAAAGAGTGGGGGGCAAGGGAACAGAACTGAAAATTGGACCTATCTCCTAAGCCAATAGTCTTGAACCTTTGGGTCCTGTTGGGTCACAAGCCCCAATACAGCTGCCATTTTTCTTGGTCCCTTTTGAAGAGACCTGTTGCTGATGCTCCGGAATGATCAGCCGTGGTGCTGCTTCCTGCTCCTTCACACCTCCTTAGGAGGAGAGCAGCAGGACAGGATTCCTCACCAGCTCGGATCCTTGGTTTGTTCCTGGTGATGCTTCCTGGCCCGGTGCTCAGCTGGCTTTCTGTGCTTCTGGCTCTTCCAGTCACATAACTGCCCATCCTGTGCTTACAACGCAGTGAGTGCCAGATCTGGAGAGGCTGCACCTCACAGCTCTTGTCCCATTCATTTTAGGTGCATTGAATGCAAATAGAAATCCACCTGTATATATCACTCACTATCACTCAATATTTCATTTTCTTCCTCCAACACCAGGCCAAGGTAGCTCTGAGTAAACACCTGTATCTCCTCCAAATAATTGCCGACAAATCAGCTGAAGGTGTACTTGATTGCTGAAGCCTCTAAGTCTAGGAGCTCTCGTACAAATATCAGTCATAAATTAAAATGTGCACAATTGTCTAATCCCAAGGAAATGGAAGAGAAGAAGAAGAAGATATTGGATTTATATCCCGCCCTCCACTCCGAAGAGTCTCAGAGCGGCTCACAATCTCCTTTCCCTTCCTCCCCCACATCAGACACCCTGTGAAGTAGATGAAGATATTGGATTTATATCCCGCCCTCCACTCCGAAGAGTCTCAGAGCGGCTCACAATCTCCTTTCCCTTCCTCCCCCACAACAGACACCCTGTGACGTGGGTGGGGCTGAGAGGGCTCTCACAGCAGCTCCCCTTTCAAGGACAACCTTTGCCAGAGCTATGGCTGACCCAAGGCCATTCCAGCAGCTGCAAGTGGAGGAGTGGGGAATCAAACCCGGCTCTCCCAGATAAGAATCCGCACACTTAACCACTGCACCAAACTGGTGTAGCAAGACCCCTGCCGCCTCCTGCTTGAGCAATCTGGCAGCAGTTTTTTCTAATCCCAAGGGGTTTGCTTTGCTCTTTGCAGGCTTTTGTGCCACCGTCCTGAGATCATTCCCTTCCCTGCTGCCCCTTAGCCAGCAAAAGGCAACACCTTGACATATTTGCTTCCTCTCAGCTTCTCTGGCTCATCATAAGTCTTCAAGGGGTTTGCAAAGAGGCCACTTTGGCCTACTCTTCATTTTGTGTCTTGGGGTCCTGCCCAAGTTTATAGCCACCCTATTTGCTCCAGCGATTCCAGTTTCCAGCATGGGTTTTCTTCACTCCTGCCTGGAAGGCTTAGAAGGACATCACTCTGCTTAGAATTGCACTCTCTGGTCACAGATCTCCCCAGCATCTCCAGGTTAGTTTGCCTCTTTTTTTCAACTGTGCTATCAATGGTCTCAGGCAGCTTGCTTTCCTAAACCAACTATTGTTGCCTGGTCGGCTTCTTTAAGAGCGGCCCCGTGGCGCAGAGTGGCAAAGCTGCTGCACTGCAGTCTGCTCACGACCGGAGTTCAATCCTGGCGGAAGCTGGGTTCAGGTAGCTGGCTCGAGGTTGACTCAGCCTTCCATCCTTCCAAGGTCGGTAAAATGAGTACCCAGCTTGCTGGGGGGGAAGTGTAAAAGACAGGGGAAGGCAATGGCAAACCACCCCATCAAAAGTCTGCCGTGAAAACGTCTTGAAAGCAACGTCACCCCAGAGTCGGAAACGACTGGTGCTTGCACAGGGGACCTTTCCTTTTCCAGCTTCTTTAAGGGGGGTGGGTGGAATCCTCAGTTATTTGTTACAATTAATTAAGATCAAGGTGGAAGATGAAAGGTAGAGACAATTTCATGCTGATTAAGAAGTTATAATTACCTTGTTTTAAAAAAAAATGCCTGTATTTCAGTAAAGATTCAAGCATCTTGGTGTTCCCTCCTGTCAGTTACGTGCCTCTGTTGGGTGCTTAGGTCTGACACATATTCAAATTTCAATTATACTGGTGATTAAAAAGCCAGTGGCCTTTAGTACCGAGTGCTGGATGTGGGGGAGGAGAAAAGACATTGCAAACAAGCAGCTATTGCAGAAAAAGTTTCTCCTGGATGGGGATAAGACAGGCTGAACAAGTTATCATTGCTTAGAGGGGGGGGGGGGGAGGACAGGACCTTGCTGGATGAGACAAGGGAGCCGTCTGCCCCAGGGCTCTGCAGCAGCAGGACAGATGCCTCTGAAATCATGCCAGCGAGACATGCGGAAAATCCCTGGTGGTTTGTCCCTTGGCATTTGATTTATTTAGGAGACAAAACAGCTGGAAAGATAAAACTTGCAAGGAAAAGTCTGGGTGAACAAATCTTTTGGCCCTGGGGAGCCTCAAAGAGATTGGCATTCCAAAGGTGAGGTGCCACCACAGAAAATGCCCTGTCTCTGCTTGCCACCCGCAGAAAGTGGGGTTTGAGACGCAGATCCTAACTGGTGGTCTGGATACTATGGGAGGAGATGGTCCATTAGGCGCCGTGGCCCCAATCTGTGGAGGGCTTTAGATAAGGAACAGAGCTCTAATTGTGCCCAGAGACAGATGGGTAAGAATTACAAAACTTTCAGCACAGGAATTATACAATCCCAGTAACCAGCCCCTGCCAAAAGCCTGGTTGCCGTATTTTGGACCAGTTAAAGCAGGGGTGTCTAAGATAAGGTCCACAGGGTGGAACCAGCCATCCAGGGCTCTTATCTGGCCCACAAGCAACTGGTGCAAGGAAGGGAAGACAGGAAGTGAGATGTGTGTGGTCAAAGCAATCAAGAAATAGAAAGGCAATTGTTGCGGGGTGGACAGAACTATGGAGCTGAGGGAAAATAGGGGCAGGGGGGATGGCAGAGAAGGTGCAGGTTTTTTCCCCTCCCACCTCCCCCAACGACAGTTCAGCGAGGACTGGCAAAGCCACCGCACGGGGGGGCGGGGAGAAGCCAAGCAGCTGGCACCACCGCACCAAACGGAGACCATGAGGAGGGTTGGTGAGAGCGGGTGGCAGGAGCAGTGGTTTGCCAAGTGATGGGACGGGGCCCAGCAGGGGAGGGAGTAAGAGGGCTGGCGCATGGATCGGGAGGAGGCAACTAGGCTGTCTTGCGCATGTCATTCTGAGCAGAAAGATGTCCCTGCCTTGAACAGGACCAGATCTACATCTGACCGGATCTGGGAGATCCAGTTTGGTGTAGTGGTTAAGTGTGCAGACTCTTATCTGGGAGAACCGGGTTTGATTCCCCACTCCTCCACTTGCACCTGCTAGCATGGCCTTGGGTCAGCCACAGCTCTGGCAGAGGTCCTTGAAAGGGCAGCTGCCTCTCAGCCCCACCCACCTCACAGGGTGTCTGTTGTGGGGGAGGAAGGGAAAGGAGATTGTGAGCCGCTCTGAGACTCTTAGGAGTGGAGGTCGGGATATAAATCCAATATCTTATTCTTCTTCTACATGTTTTTTGAGGGGGGGCAAAATTAAAAAATGGCACTCCCTTATTAGCCCATAAAATAGAATGGACTCCATACCCAATTTGGCGCCCCCCTCCAGTGACGCCCAGGGCAAGCACCCCCCTCTGCCCCCTCCCTGGCCTTGAAAGAAGAGGTAGACTGCAGATTTATGCCCCGCCCTTCTCTCTGAATCAGACTCAGAGCAATTTATAATCTCCTGTATCTTCTCCCCCCACAACAGACACCGTGTGAGGTGGGTGGGGCTGAGAGAGCTCTCGCAGCAGCTGCCCTTTCAAGGACAACTTCTGCCAGGGCTATGGCTGACCCAAGGCCATGCTAGCAGGTGCAAGTGGAGGAGTGGGGAATCAAACCCGGTTCTCCCAGATAAGGATTCGCACACTTAACCACTGCACCAAACTGGCTCCCGCATGGAAGAACAAAGAGGAGATGCTGTTGCAGCAGCACATTTGAACAGCTGTGGAGTCAGGCGGCAGGCGTGTCAGGGAAGGAAGGGGTCAGCAACCACCCTTCTCCCCTGCACCTATTCTTAGCCCGTGAAGGAAAAAGGAGAGGACCAAAAGTACCCCCTGGAGGTTTTGGAAACAGCCTCTTCATTGAGCATTCCTCTCAGTCTCACCACTTCTGTGAGAAATGAAGGAGGGATGAGAACTGGCAATGGGGGGGGGGAGGATCTGGGAGAGCCAGGTTTAGACCCCCACCCCCTCCTCCTGAGCCAGGACTCTGTTGTCTGGGTCACCCAGGACCAGCTGCTCAGTCTGACCCACCTCACAGGGTTAATGGGGCAGTGGAGGGAGAAGTCCAGTGTGCCTCCTCCTGATCCTCAGAGGCAAGATGGGGGGAAGAAAGGAAACAGAGAGAGTGCAGCTGGGCTGCTGAGGCTGGGCATATGGGGGGAGGGGAAGGGGGTGCTGCAAAAGGGAGAAGAAGAAGATATTGGATTTATATCCCACCCTCCACTCCAAAGAGTCTCAGAGCGGCTCACAATCTACCTTCCTCCCCCACAACAGACACCCTGTGAGGTGGGTGGGGCTGGAGAGGGCTCTCACAGCAGCTGCCCTTTCAAGGACAACCTCTGCCAGAGCTATGGCTGACCCAAAGCCGAGGGCATTATAGCCACAGGAAAGACCTGCAGAGACGTATGTTCCCATGGAGGACCATGTGGAGAGAGTGAGAGGACTAAGTCAAGAGAGATGATGATGGTGATGATGATGATAGTGGTGATGATGATATTGGATTTATATTCTGTCCTCCAAATCTCAGAGTCTTAGAGCAGCTCACAATCTCCTTTACCTTCCTCTCCCACAACAGACATCCTATGAGGTGGGTGCAGCTGAGAGAGCTCTCACAGCAGCTGTCCTTTCAAGGACAACCTCTGCCAGAGCTATGGCTGACCCAAGGCCATTCCAGCAGGTGTACATGGGAAATCAAACCCAGTTCTCCCAGATAAGAGTCGGCACACTTAACCACTACACCAAACTGGCTCTCCCATAGAGGTCAGACTAGTGAGAGGCTGCAAGGAAGGGAAGAAGCATCACTTTCACAATGGGAAGAAGAAGAAAACCATCAATTTATACCCAGCCCTTCTCTCTGAATCAGAGTCTCAGAGCGGCTCACAATCTCCTTTACCTTCCTCCCCCACAAAGGACACCCTGTGAGGTGGGTGGGGCTGAGAGGGCTCTCACAGCAGCTGCCCTTTCAAGGACAACCTCTGCCAGAGCTATGGCTGACCCAAGGCCATCCCAGCAGGTGCAAGTGGAGGAGTGGGGAATCAAACCCGGTTCTCCCAGATAAGAGTCCGCACACTTAACCACTACACCAAACTGGCTCTTTAGTATCGACTTGCAAGGAAGATAACTCCTCTCCTAAAAGTCCTGTATATACAAAAAGGGATCAATTTGTATGCAAATATAATATAACTCCCCCCCCCCCCCTTTATGGTATCTCTTGGAAAAAACCTAGTCTCAGATATGATTAAATATACTTATTGGGGCTTTTGTAGATTACCTAGTACAGGGGTGGTCAACAGTAGCTCCCCAGATGTTTTTTTTGCCTACAACTCCCATCACCCCCAGCCATTGGCCATGCTGGCTGGGGCTGATGGGAGTTGTAGGCAAAAAAAAATATCTGGAGCGCTACCATTGGCCACCTCTGCCCTAGTAAATCACTCACATTCCGTCCTTGGAATCAGTTGCTTTTGTTTGTCTTTTGAGTAAAAACTAATATCATTAATTGGGTTTGCCTGTGTCCTTTACAATGTTTATACCTCCAGTGCCTGGCGTTGTCAGATCCTGCCCTCATAACAAAGCTTCTGGACTGTTTTCAAAGGCACCCCCAGGCAGAGCATGTTCTGATGTGGGTCAGGGTTCGAATGTGGGTCAGCGACAGATGAATGATTCGCAGACATGGGTCAGCGACAGATGAGCTGCAGCTGACAAAAGGCCCTCTGTGCCATCGAAGAGACCTTATCCTGGATCCAGTAGCAGCTCCAGGCTACAAGTCTGCTCCTTAGGGGAAGTGCAGCCCCCTCCAGGACAGGCTGCTTCTGCAGTCGCCAAGGAGCTGCTCCATTCAAGCACCTCCATCTCACCTGGCTTGAGCTTCAGTTATATCAGGGGTGGCCAAACTGCGGCTCAGGAGCCACCTGTGGCCCTTTCACACATATTGTGTGGCTCTCAAAGTCCCCACCGCCCCATCAGCTATCTTGAAGAAGGCATGTCTCTCTTTAAATCACTTTTCCAAGCCAAGCAAGCCAGCGGCTTGAAGAATTCATTTAAAGTTGCTTCCTTCCCACCTCTCTCTCCCTCCATCTATTTTTCCTTCCTTGCAGCTTTCAAACATCTGATATGTTTGGTGGCTCTTAAATATCTGAAATTTATTCTGGCTTGAAGAATTCATTTAAAGGTGCTTCCTTCCCACCTCTCCCTCCATCTATTTTTCCTTCCTTGCAGCTTTCAAACATCTGGCATTTATGTTTGGTGGCTCTTAAACATCTGACATTTATTCTATGTGGCTCTTACATTAAGCAAGTTTGGCCATCCCTGGTTCATACAGTTTTTGCCTCAGGAGGTATATTGGTTCCACACATGAAGGTGCCATATAGCCATCACGGCTAAAAGCCGTCAACAGATAGGTCCTGTCCTCCACAAATGTGTCTTAATCCTTTTCAAAAGCCGGCACATCTTATAGTGGTAAGCATTGCATCTTATGATGGTAAGTTCTATCGTTACTGACTGCAGAAACAACTGACATCTTGACACTGCTGAATCTCCTGCCAGTTGGTTCCTCTGGTTAAGGTACTCAGCAGACAAGGAGAAAAGTTATTGCTAGTGGTTAGCTCTGCAGTGTCATTATATGTTTCTATCATATCCTTTCCTTAGTTATTTTTCTCAGTAAAAAGTTCCAAATGCTTCTTATCACAAAGGTAACCACTCAGACAATTTTAATTGCTTTTTTCAATGTGTTAAATTCATCTTCAAGGACCAGGATGGGGCAAATGGGGTCATATTTGCACAAAAAGTGTTTTAATGGGGAAAATGGGCTTTTAATTTGTGACATTTCCTATTGAAAGAGTGAGCTTTTTTTTTAGAATAGGAAAATTTGTTTAAAACCTGGCAGTGCTTAACTGGGAAAACAAGTCCTCATTGATTTAAGGAAAGTGTTAGATATAAGTGGGTAAAAGCTTCTGAACTTAACAATAACTATTCTGATTAAGTTTAGAAATTCCTGAAATGAGCAATTAATAGAAATTAAAAGTCTATAGATACACTCAGAGGGCATTGATCCAAATAGGCAGCCATGTTGGTCTGAAGTAGCAGAACAAAATAGGAGTCGATTGCACCTTTAAGACCAGTTTAGTTTTATTCAGAACGTAAGCTTTTGTGTGCATGCACACTTCTTCAGGCGAGGAATGAGGTAACTGTAAGCAGAGCCACATACAGCTGGTGGGGTTTGGAATGCCAAGTGGTACAAAGTTAAGAACCAATAGCAGAATAGTAAAATTAACAAATTCAGAAAACCTTTGATCTGGGGGTTGAATTAGCGTGGGAAACCATAAAACAGTAACATGTCAGAATGTGAGAATGCCTGTTAGTCCAAAGCCCCTTTGGATATACAAAGTTAAGTGCACACTTCCTAAAAAATGTATCTTTTTTTTTCCAAGTTTAAAATTTTTTATTAATTAATAAAAACACAATTCTACAAACATCAACCATAACAATAACAATATCTATAACACAAGCCATCCTGTTTTGTATATGATATACAGAGTAAATATCTAGTAAAAAGCAAAATCTAAATATTTATCCGGTAATTTACAAAGTGTACTTTGGTCAGCTTGTACATAGGCAAAAAAGTGAAACCATTTCTCTATAAACATATTCTTCTCGCTTCCTTTGTCAAATGCTTCTGAATTTTGTATAGAACCAGCTATTTTATCCATCACTATTAGGTCCCAAATTTTAAGAAACCATTTACATTTAGAAGGTAGAACTGAAGCTTTCCACTGATGAGCTATTAATAATTTCGCTGCTAAAATAAGCATAGATGCCAATTCTTTCTTATGTTTTGGTATTTCCGAATTATTCCATAGGTTAAGCAATATTGATTGAGGGGAGAAGGGCACCTTATGATTTATAATACGTTCAATCGTGGGTAAGATTTTCTTCCAGAATTCCAAAACAACAGGACATTCCCACCAACAGTGGATAAATGAGCCAATATGGCCACACCCTCTCCAGCAGTTAGCATCTTTGGATCTTTTAGAATAAAAAATCTGCAGTGGTGTCAAGTACCATCTGGAGTAAATCTTAAAATTTTGTAGCCGCAAGTTCAATATAGGGGTGTGGTATAACGATGATGACCAGATGCTGGACCAATTTTCTGTTGTAATTTTAGTCCCACAATCCTTATCCCAAGCTTTTACTATTGAGCTTTCTATATTTATTTTAAAGTTACTTAGTTCTTTATAGATAATCGCAGTTTTTCCCTTGAGTTTAGGTTCCGGGTCCGTCATGGCTTCTTCAAAGGTTTTTAAAGGTCTATTCAACTGGGACAAAATGTTTGGGTTGTGTAATAAATGCTGTACCTGGTTATATTGCATCCAATTGGCCTTAAGATGGAATTTTCTTTCCAAATTTTTAACCGATCTCATTAGGTTATTTATAAATAAATGTTTGAATCTAAAAATACCTGCCTCTCTCCAGTTCTTAAAGCTTGCTTTTTCCTTTGCAGCTGGAAACCAATCCTGCCCCAAAAATACTGTTGCTGGGGAAGGATGAGGCGCTAGTATATTCCTATATTTGTCCCAAACATTCAAAGTTAATTTCAAAAATGGGTTCAATTGAATACTTGAACTACGTGAGCTAGGCCTATTCCAAATTGTTTCATATATTAAGTTTGGTTCTATAAAAGATTGTTCTATATGAACCCAGTCTTTTTCTATGTGTGGAGTCGCGTATAACAAAACATGTTTTAATTGATCCGCCAAATAATATTTTTCCAGATCTGGAAGCACCATTCTGCCTTGAGTTAAGGGTTTCACTAAGGTCGAATAGGCTATCCTATGTTTTTTCCCTGCCCATATAAAATTTAGAAACAACGATTCCCATTTTTTAAAAATCTCAGGTTTAATAACTATGGGGAGGTTTTGAAATAAAAATAAAAATGTTGGTAGGATAAAGACCTTTAGTTGCTCTATTTTTTCTAATAAACTTAATGAAAGTTTCTCACAGTCTTTGAAAGTTGTTGATATAGATTTTAATAGGGGGTCAAAGTTTTCTCTAAATAAATTCTGTAGATCCAAAGGTATTAAAATTCCTAAATGTCTAAAGTGGGATTTGACCCATTTAAAATTAAATTTGTAAAAAATGTATCTTGCTTTGCAAAAAACCTATCAGTGGGAAAGCACATCAGTAGAACTTGTGAGGAAGCCCACACCACATCGTGGAAGGGAAGGAAGGCTGTAATGCCCAAGGTAGCATCAAAGAGCACACACACCTCCTTTCCTCAGTGCTCTGGTTCCAATCTATGTGAGCCCAACCTGTGGCTTATTTTTCAGGGCTTAAAAATCCAGTTTTCAGAGAATCCTACGGATGTGGAGGCGGGGCCAGCCGCAGCTCCGCAGCAGTGTGTGTAAAATCAGGCAGAAGCACTGCAGGAAAGAGGAGTGTGAGACTGGGGCAAGACTAGTGGGGCATCGGCCTTACAGCATCATGTATAGCAGGGGTGGCCAACGGTAGCTCTCCAGATGTTTTTGCCTACAACTCCCATCAGCCCCAGCCAGCATGGCCAATGGCTGGGGCTGATGGGAGTTGTAGGCAAAAAACATCTGGAGAGCTAATGTTGGCCACCCCTGATGTATAGTTTGGGCCTTGCCATGATCTGAAAGTGTGTGTTCCCTTCCCTTTAGTCCTAAGTGACCACAAAGATTAATTTCTTTTCTATTTGCTGGTCAACCATAACAATTTGATCTTTTGGAGCTTCAACATTGTTGATTTGCAGGGGCACGTATCCTGCAGTCAGCTTCCACTAGTTGTAAAAAAAAGTTATGTTAGCACAAGTGGGCTGTGTTTGAAATTGCAGTAAGCTCTCACACAAGCAAAGTCTCCTTGTACTCAATGACGCATTGCCACTTGTGCAAGCAACACAGTGTTTCTCTAAATGCAGGGCTTCTTTGTAGAAAAAGTCCAGCAGGAATCATTTACACATTAGGCCACACCCCCTGATGCCAACCCAGCCAGAACTGCGCTCCTGCTGAAAAAAAACCCTGTCTAAATGTATGTCTGCATGTCCAGATTTAAAATTCTTAGTCTGAAATGCAGATACAGAACGCATTTTCATGATAAGCAGTCACAATTGCACAAGGATCATGCCCGGCATAGCAAAGCTGGTTGTGTACTAATGGAACACCATTTATTTAGAGATGAACTCCACTGACGTTTTGTTAGATACGCACCCATCCTTATATCTGCTTTTCAACCAAAGCTATTTGTGAAAAAAGAATAAAAGCACTGTTCAATATCGATTGATGCCCCTTGAATGGAAAGAGACAGCCAGCGACTGCAAATCGAAGGAGCTGATAAATCCATGCCCCCACTCCAACGTTGTCAATGAAATACAGGAGATTTTTTTTTTTTGCTCCACTCCAAAAGGAGAAGCGAGGATCATGCCAACCTAACCTCCATCCATTTCTGCAATCCAAGCACCAGCTCATCGGCAGGATGGTTTTAAACTCCCTGCCTCTTCGGGTTCCACAAACAGAACTTTGCAGGGCAAAGAAGATCAAGAGCCCTCCAGTTGTTGTTTTCATACTTTCACCACAGACGTTCTGCTCCGCACAAGATACCCTGGCTTTAATTGGCACTCTTTCCATCTTGGGAGCTGCTGTGATGCTTTTGTTATTGAGCTGGCTAAGAGCATCCAAGAGGCAGCCCTGATGGAAGGGCTCTCTAATGGAGGAAGGGAGATCAACTGAAGCAACATTTCTTAGAAAAAAAGTAAATGAGAAAGGCAAAACCCTCCACAGCGGCAAGAGTCGGGAACAGTGTCCACTTGGGATGCCAGTCAAATGCCTGCTGAGATGTGCATTCCCAGATGCAGCTTGCTTCTCTAGGGCACTTTAGCCCAGGAAAACAACATTTGCTCTTCTGCCAGAAAGTCTTCAGGCAGACATTAGCAATAGGGTCAAATATATCCCCGGAAGGTCATGCCAGGCTAGCCAACACCCTGGTAGGACCTTGGAAGGTCTACAGCAGCAAGAAGGTCCTGTAACTTTCCTGACCAATATGGTGTGAAAGCACAAGGCAGCCAAGCTCAGCCCAAGTTAGAGCTGTCTATTGAGACAGCAGGAGGAACCAGAGACATCCATAAAGAACTCCATAAAGCATGGAGAACTGTCCAAGTTGGTTTTTGAAAGGCGCTGAACCCAGCTGAGGGTTGAGGTGGGGAACAGGTCTCCCCACCCTTTCCTGCAGTCACAGCAGGGCTCCTGATCTTGCCAAGTTCTACAACGTTGTGAGACTGGACTGCAGGAAGCCTTGAGGTGCCAGGGGCGTGCCCCCCATTGGTCCTGGTCCACCAACTTCTTTGCTCCTGGAGAGTCTGGGAGTGCTGGCGGTGGACAGGTCCACCCCATGGGTTCCTGATCTACCCAAGCCACTGTATCTTGAATTGGAGCTCGCTGTTATGAAGCAAGCAGAAGATCTTCTGGTGGATCTCCAAGGGTATGTGGTGCCTCAGGAATACCAGGGACCATTTGAGTGTATTCCTTTCAAGTTTCTCCCCATGTCAAAACTGGGCCAGAGGAAGCCCTGATAGACTACTAGAAACTGGAGTGAGGCCTTTATGACCTCTAGTTCAACAAGAGCAGAGGCAGTGGGAGGGAGGGGGCTAAAGTGCCATTTCCTGGCTGATTGGCCAGCCAGCTACCATATCCAGTCAAACAAGTAACAACACAGGAAGTCTATGAAACTAATGGTATAATAGGCCAAACTATCAGGTCATCCAAGCATACGTAATACTGAGTAGAGCTTTTGTGAACCCAGCTCACCAACTGCTCACCGATACAATTTCACAAGGAAATTGGACTCTCTCTGGTCTGCATTAACTTCAAAGACTGAACTTGGATCTGTCTCTTTAAAAACTTGAGGGTCTCCCTATTGGCCTACTGCTAATTTCTTTGCAGTTTCACTGCCCTTCAACTGTATTTCCATGTCAGTTTGGTGCAGTGGTTAAGTGTGTGGACTCTTATCTGGGAGAACCAGGTTTGATTCCCCACTCCTCCACTTGCACCTGCTAGCATGGCTTTGGGTCAGCCAAAGCTCTGGCAGAGGTTGTCCTTAAAAGGGCAGCTGCTGTGAGAGTAGGGTTGCCAAGTCCAATTTAAGAAATATCTGGGGACTTTGGGGGTGGAGCCAGGAGACTTTGGGGGTGGAGCCAGGAGACACTGGGGGCGGAGCCGAGACCAAGGGTGTGACAAGCATAATTGAACTTCAAGGGAGTTCTGGCCATCACATTTAAAGGGACTGCGCAAATTTTTAAATGCCTTCCTTCCATAGGAAATAATGAAGGATAGGGGCACCTTCTTGTGGGGCTCATATAATTGGACCCCCTGGTCCAATCTTTTTGAAACTTGGGAGGTATTTTGGGGAGAGGCACTAGATGCTATACTGAAAATTTGGTGCCTCTATCTCAAAAAACAGCCCCCCCCCCAGAGCCCCCGATACCTGCAGATCAATTCCCCATCATTCCCTATGGGAATCGTTTGTGGAGGTGCATGATGGCTCTGGGGGCGGGGCTTCCCCTGCCGGCCAGCTGGCTGGGGGAGGGGGGAAGCCTGTAACACCGGGGGATCCCCCGCTGGGACCTGGGGATTGGGAAGCCTATGTGAGAGTCCTCTCAGCCCCACCCACCTCACAGGGTGTCTGTTGTGGGGGGGGGGAAGGTAAAGGAGATTGTGAGCCGCTCTGAGACTCTTGAGATTTGGAGTAGAGGGCGGGATATAAATCCAATGTCTTCTTCCTCAGCTCCTTCTGCACATGTCATCATCAAGGTTGCCAACTGACCATTAAACCTCTAATTCACTTGCTCCTGTGCCCTCAGCAGCTCCCGGATCAGCAGATGAAGCTTTTTTCCCAGGCAAGAAATAAAACATGGGTAACATCTGCTGGCATTTGATATATGAGGTTGGAGTAGGTTTTGCAGAGACCATGGACTGCCAAAGAGGCAAACAAGTGGGTTTTAGATCAAATCAAGCCTGAACTCTCCTAGAGGCAAAAAAGACTAACCGGAGGCCATCGTACTTTGGTCAGAGACAAGAAGCCTCGTTGGAACAGACAATAACATTAGGGCAAGTTGAAGGAAGCAGGAACAGAGGAAGAGCCAATGTGAGATGGATGGACGCCATCAAGGAAACCACTTAGACCGTGCTTTGCAATACCTGAGGAAGGCTGTTAAGGACAAGACCTCTGGGAGGTCATTACTTGATAGGGTTGCCATCAGTTGACAGCACTTTCTGCACACACCTGCTGCAGTTAAGGGAGAGAAGCAGTGGCTTGCCAAGAACGTCTTGGCCTGAGGGGAGATCTGTTTATGCTCACAGGCCCTCAGCCCAAAGCGAACGCTGCAAAGAAACAGTTGCAGCTGTATTTGCAAGACTCCAATCAAACATGTACTTAACTATTTGAAGAGCTGTCACTTAAAGGAGGGCAGAGGAGAGGACTCACAATCGTGGCTTTAAATGATGGGCTGGAAGGCCTTGGTTGGATATTGGAGGAGTGGAGGGGTTACAGTCAGAGTTGTTCAACAGTGGAATCAGCTGCCTAGGGAGGTGATGAACTTCCCCTCACTGGCATCTTCAAGCAGCGGCTGGATGAACACTTGTCGGGGATGCTCTAGGTAGGCTGACCCTGCATTGAGCAGGGAGTTGGGCAAGATGGCCCGGATGGCCCCTTCCAACTCTGAGATTCTATGCAAGTTTGCCTGTGAAAAATACAAGGCCTTCCATTTCTTTGAGAGCCAGCTGTGATGTAGTGGTTAAGAGCAACGACTCTAATCTGGAGAAGCAGGTTTGACTCCCCGCTCGTCCACCGCGTGAAGCCTGCTGGAGTGACCTTGGGCCAGTTACAGTCACTCAGAGCCCTCTCAGTCCCACTTATTTCACAGGGTGCCTGTTGTGGGGATAGGAAGGTGATTGCAAGCTACTCTGAGACGCCTTTGAGTAGTGAAGGGCAGGGTATACAAGGGTGGGATACTCCTTAACTCATCCTTCCCCTGCACTTGTTGATGTACACATAGATGCACATATACCCTGGGCGCTGACTTCATGCTGGCCGAGGACCTGCCTACCTTAGGGACCACCTCTCCCCATATGTTCCTCAGAGAGCACTGAGATTTAGTTCCCAAAATCTTTTAAAAATCCCTGGACCAAGAGAGGCTAGATTGAAAACGAGGGAGCAAGCCTTCTCAGTAATGGCTCCCCGATGGTGGAATCAACTACCAGAAGAGGTGTGAGCCCTGCGAGACCTGAATCAGTTTCGCAGGGCTTGCAAAACCGCCCTCTTTCAGCTCGCTTTTGAGACGGAACCCAGCTAAATGACATCTAACCATCCTGTACGTATTCTGAATTGTAGCACCTTAATTAATAATTTATCTGGCACAACTGTTTATCTAACTTTTAACTTAATTTATAAATGAAATTCAATTATATTTTAACTGTTTTTATATGATTGTATTCTACTGTAAACATGGTATACACCATGCTCTGTGAGCCTCTCTGAGCCTGCCTTTGGCGGGGGAGGGCGGGATACAAAAATAAACTTATTATTATTATGCTAAGACCCCCATGGCGAGTCCTTGAGGGAAACAAAGGCAGATGGTTGCAGTCTCTCCATCCTCCTGCCCTAAGGCATGCAACGTGTGGAAATTGTATTTTGTGAATAAGCACAACATGTGTGGAAATCGTCCTCTAGTCGTAACTTCATGACCCAAGACTTTCATTTGCTCTGAGATGGTTTATGGCAGGTGTACATCATTTTGTTGGGCTGTCAGCACTGAGATCTGCCCAAGTCGGTCCTCAGGACAACTGGAAACAAAAATCAACTTGTCTAGAAAGCTTCCAAGCCTTCTGCCCATTTGTCACCGCTGTGCTACGAACGATGTGCACAGCGACTAAAACACACTTTGGGAAACAAAGCACAGCTTTTAATCATTTGGAGAAGCCAAACTAGAGCCAGGTAAAAAGCTCACCCTTTACATACGAAGGAGTTGCACCAGCATAAGCCATAGAAATGCATGCAGCCGCCTGATGTTGTCTATTCTGACTGGCAGGTTTTTCACATTTCCTGCCTCCTGGTTCTCTAAAATGGAAGTGCCGGGATTGGGCCTGGGACCTTCTGCATGCCAAGCAGAGGATCTGCCCAGCCATGGCTCCTCCTATCAGGTAATCCCCACCTTCCACCTGCAAAGAGACCCCACGGTATATTTTATGTATTATAGTGCTCTGCTGCAAGACTTCTTGTAAAGTTTTATATGAAGACGTGGCATCTAAATATTTGAAATAAACTGTGCTTCATACTGTTACATTCCAGTTTAACTGCACTGTAATGTGTGAAGGGATGAATCGATATTGCAATAAATTTTGGAGCCTTGTAAAAACTGAGCTGATTTCAGGAAGTGTTTATTCACAAAATATACTGCAAGATCCAGGGCAAAACAGACTGTGCAAAGAAAGATCTATTTCCAGCTTGTTCTTATGGGGCTCAGCTCCTCCTCTCTCCTTTTAGATTAAATAATGGGCCATTGCTGGAAGAAAAGGCTAGCTTTAATATTCTGTTATGTAGTCCATTATGTAATAAGTAAAATAGCCTCAAAAACAGATGTTGACCCTAAAACTCATAGCCCCATTTTAACCAGCCCTCTGATCAAACAGCACGCCAAAGCAAAACACAGTAATAAGTCATAAACAAAAATACAAAACTGTGCTGCCCAAAAATTCGCTTATATCACAATAAATTGTATTCAAACATATCTCACACAATCAACACAATCGAAAGTGCAGACGGATGAACGGAGCCCAGCTCCAGCAAGAATATCTCAGTTCAATTCATCCCGTTCTGACAGAAGATAAAATAAAGTCCAAGTCCTGGAATGAAGTGCAGTTGAGAGAAAGTCATGTACCGTTTTGCTCTTGATAAAGCGTGAACTGCCTTAGGGCGGTTCTTCAAAACGCACAACAAGTATAGTCGACAGACGCGTTGAGAGATTGAAGTTGGATTTCTCCGGCGATTGAAGAGGAGTGAGGTGAAGAGTTGACACTGTTGCCCCACCACCCCCTTTGAACGGACTTTCACCCCACTGCTCTTTTGCACCTTTTCCCTCCTTTTTAGGGCTTGGACTTTATTTTATCTTCTGTCAGAACGGGACCAATTGAATGGAGATATTCTTGCTGGAGCTGGGCTTCATTCATCCTTCTGCACTTTTGGACTGTGTTTTGTGAGAGATGTTTGAATACAATTTATTGTGATGGAAGCGATTTTTGGGCCACAGTTTTGTATTTTTTTTCCTCTCTGATCAAACAGAGCTTTAGATGAACTACTCACACTGCTTGAGGCCCTGCTCCAAAATTCACAGAGATGCAGGTAACCCAATCCTACAGACAGAGGCACTCCTGTTTAAGACATGGAAACAGCAGCTGGAGATGGTCATGGAAACTCTCCAGCATATCTGCCTGCTGCTCTCCATAGGCTGGTGCTCAGATGGCTTTGAGATGGGATGGGCTTCTATGGCTTCAAATTAAGGACTAGGGTGTCATTCTGCTTGGAGTAATCACAAAGCACTGGGCTAGTGCAAGAGTGCCACTCCTGCCCTTTTCCACAAGTGGGATGGAAGAATCGCTCCATTTTCTGCTCTCCGGTGCCACCGGCACCTCACCATCCATTGCCAAAGCACTGCGGCTGTTTCTGCATCGAGAGCTACTCTTGCAGGTTGTCATTTCTGGTTGCCGTGGCTACGGGGATTAGCAAGAGCTCCATCCTGGAGTGGGGGGCAAGGAAGGAGGGGCAAAATGTGCTCTCCAGGGGCAACAGGTGCATCTAAATCCTTAGTACTGCTATGCTTTCAGTCTCCAATGCTCCAACCGAACAACCAACTCCAGGGCCGCATCTGAAAAGTGTACTTGGACTGATTCACCTCTTGTATATCAAACCTAAGGCTGAAAAGAAGGCAGGGATTTCTGAGAGTGCAGACTGCCTTATTTCTGGTCACAGTTCTTCCCATCTTTGCCAAGAGTCCCACGAATGTCTCTGCTGAAAATCCTTAGAAGATGCAAAAGAGTCACTCTGTCAGCTCTCATTGCAGACGTGCAGGGCTTGGTGTGCGCCAGCTCCTCAGTGGCTGGTTCACCACTTGATAACCCAGCAACAAGCTGAGGTTCAGATGTGCAAACGGGGCCATCTTGGACCAAAGCCAGGTGTTGCTTTTGCACGACCATGGTCATGATGCTTCTCTGTGGAATCATTCCCAACCTTCAAGTGCCCCCTCCATCAAGACCAGGCTCTCTCCTGTCCCTCAGTTGCACTGAAGCAAGCCCATCTGGTGTTGGCAACCTGTGCTCAAGGCAAGCTGCCAAACCCTCCGTGTGACTTTCAGCCAGTCACTCTTTTCCAGCTTGAACTACTTCACATACATATATATATATATGGCACTGAGTGGTGAACTGCAGTACTGCAGTCCAAGCTCGCTGCTCATGACCTGAGTTAGATCCCAGCAGAAGCTGGGTTCAGGTAGCTGGCTCATGGTTGACTCAGCCTTCCATCCTTCCGAGGTCAGTCAAATGAGTCTCCAGCTTGCTGGAGGGAAAGTGTAGATGACTGGGGAAGGCAATGGCAAACCACCCCCTAAAAATTCTGCCTTGAAAACGTTGCAAAAGCAACCTCACCCCAGAGTCAGAAATGACTGGTGCTTGCACAGGGGACTACCTTTACCGTTTTAAAGTATAAAGGGGAGAAACCATGACTGCTAAAAGAGCCAGAAAAAAAATGTAATAATTATATTCCAATCGATTATTGCCAGTGAGTGCCAGAGAGCCCCCTCTCTGATACCCCCACCCCCAGAAAATCTATGAGTCTTGGGCATTCAGAACAGGGTTGGGGTGAACTGAGGCATTTGGGGGTTTTAAGCAGTCTCTTCTCCCCATAATGCTGCTGATAGCCAGCAGAGAACAGCTTCATGGTGCTCCCCACAACTCTGAAGATAAAACTTGCTTTCTTCCGACTATCCCCCCCCCCAAAAAAAAACAAAAAAAACCCAAATCAGAAATAGGAATCGACCTCTAAATTCAAGAGTTGGCTGCCTCCTTTTCACAATTTGAAGGGACCCCTAATCATGGACCTCCCACCTTTGCATCTAGTTTGGGAGTAATATAGCTCCAAACTAAGCATCTGTGATATGTGAGGGAGGGAGGGAGGAATCATAGTCCAGCGGGAAGAATGGGATATCACCCCCTTCCTTCAGCCCTCAACGCCCTTTTGCTTATAATGTATACCAGATTCCACCTTGCAAGTAGAAGAAAAAGAAGATATTGGCTTTATACCCCATGTGCTCCTTGCTCCACCCCAATTTCATAGATACAGACCTTGAAAACAAATTCTGTTAGCTTTGGAGCAATCTCCTCTAGGTATTTGTGTGCCGTTTCATGGATTAAAACATCCTCACAGGGGGGCCACCCAGGGATGGGACAGGCTTTTCTGTAAACCTGGGGGGCTCCCAGATTTGCTGGAAAAAATTGTAAGCTTAAAAGAGAGAGGTGAAGAAAGACCACAAGAGCTAAAAAGTGCAGAGATCTTAGTAGCCTATCTTGCAAGATCTAGGCCACTGCTATGGAGTGCCAAGCCAACCCCAGACAACACAGTCTACTAGGGTCTGACTTTGCAAAAGACTTTCTTGCAAAGTCTCAGCACTTTTAAAAGTAATTAATCTCCTTTGGAGGTGAAGTGGAACTAAAGGAGGCATTAGGGCCGGGAGGGAAGAGACTACAGGGCTGTGATGGAGGGGAGGGAAAAGAACAATCAGCAAAGATGATATTGGATTTATATCCTACCCTCCACTCCAAAGAGTCTCAGAGCGGCTCACAATCTCCTTTACCTTCCTCCCCCAACAGCAGACACCCTGTGAGGTGGGTGGGGCTGAGAGGGCTCTCACAGCAGCTGCCCTTTCAAGGATAACCTCTGCCAGAGCTATGGCTGACCCAAGGCCATGCTAGCAGGTGCAAGGGGAGGAGTGGGGAATCAAACCCGGTTCTTCCAGATAAGAGTCTGCACACTTAACCACTACACCAAACTGGCTCTCAACTCTCAAAGAGTAGAGGGGGAAGAGGGAAAGCAGAGGCCAGTAGGGGGAGAGAGAAATGCCAGCTGGAAGAAATGTTCAAGCGCCAAGAGCAGGAAAATCTGGATCCAATGAGGGAGGGGGGAATCATAGTCCTGTGGGAAGACTGGGATATCACCCCCTTCCCTCAGCCCTCAATGACCTTTTGCTTATAATGTATACCAGATTCCATCTTGCAAGTAGAAGAAAAAGAAGATATTGGATTTTTACCCCGCCCTTTGCTCTGAATCTCAGAGCGGCTCATGATCTCTTTTACCTCCCCACCCCCGACCCACAACAGATACCCTCTGTGAGGTGGGTGGGGTTGAGAGACCTCTCCTGGAAGCTGCCCCTTTCAAGGACAGCTCTGAGATAGCTATGGCTGGCCCAAGGCCATTCCAGCAGCTGCAAGTGGAGGAGTGGGGAATCAAACTCAGTTCTCCCAGACAGGAGTCCATGCGCTTCACCACTACACCAAACATTGCTTGATTCAAATTCAACCTGTGCACTTGAAAGCTCTTGTGATTAAAAGTCAGATAAACTAATGAAAGACAATTTCACCCCTGAGGTTCCTTGCGCAGTCAGTTCAACAGGGGATCAAGAGGGGATGACAGCTGGGTGATTCAGCCCCTGCTGCTCTGTCTGCAAAAAGTCCCTGGGGTTCGGCCCAAACATCTCCAGTCAAAGGCTCTCAAGGTAGCAACCGCTAGGCAAGACTCTTCTCTGCCTGAAACCTTTGAGGGCAGCTGCCAGTCAGACTGGACAGGGGTAGGCCAGATGGCCCGCTGCTGTGACTGAGCAGAAGGCAGGTTCATGGCACATGTGCAGCTGACATTTTGAACCAGTAAGGCCTGTTTGCCCCAACCTGGATGGCCCAGGCTAGCCCAATCTTGTCATGTCTCAGAAGCTAAGCCCCCGGCTGCTACTGGGATGGGTGACCGCCAAGGAACAGGAGGGTCATGATGCAGAGGGAGGTATCGGCAAACCACCTCTGAATTTCTCTAGATCTTGAAAACCTCATGAGGTCACTGTAAGTCAGCTGCGACTTGACGGCACTCCCCACCACCACCAAGACCCCCGTTAAACTCAACAGGCATTCACCTCCCTGCCAGAGGAAGAGCAGAAACCAACCAGGCCCCACCTCCAGGGCCAGATTCAGCACCACCTTCTGCTACTGGAGGGGGGGGAGGGCAGAAAGCTGCAGGGCACCCGTCTGCTGTGCCTGGCTTCAGCTGAGACTTCCTTCTCGAGGAAGGATTTGCAGCCAGAATTGTCCTTTCCAGCAGGCCACTCCAGCAGCCAGGCTTGCTTAAAGAGTGGGCTAAAATGACGACCAACATGCAGCACGGCATCACTTGTTTTACTGAATTAAGAAATGGGAAGTCCCTTCGCTGTTCCAAAGGGTTTTATTTCCTTCCATGGAGTCGCTGAAAGTTCTGGGGTTCAGCCCTTTCCGTTTCTGCCAAAGGCACCCTACGGCTCTGCACCTTTGCTTTCTTGCAGAACAGCTCGGGTTGGCCCAGGCATGGGGGCTACGAGAAAGCAAAGCGGAGGCAGGTCAGTGTGTTAAAAAATACATTTTTTTTGTTGTGTAAAATCTCACAAGGGTAACAACTCGCACCTGAGCTTGGATGGAAGAAAAACGACAGAGAATAAAACATTCGTCCTCTCTTCCGCCACTAGGTTCACATGGTTCCTAAAGAGTCAAAAGGTTGGGAGCTGCATTTTTTGTGGGGGAGGGGGGGATACACAAATGCAGAGAACACAATTACTGACTCTGCGGCACTTGGAAGTTGGGGGTCACCCGCATAGTCACCCCACCCCCATTCCTTGCATCTAACCATCATTTTTTGGCAAATCCTTGGATCCCAAATCCATCCAGAAAGTCCCCAAAGTCTCTTCTCTTTCCTGCCCTGAAGAAACTGAGGAAAGACCAGCAACACAGCTAGGCAGTCTGGGTTATGTATTTCAGGAGCAGCCATACAAATTTCTGATCCCAAATTGGATTATTGGGTTGTCATAGAATCATAGAGTCAGAAGGGACCTCCAGGGTCATCTAGTCCAACCCCTTGAACAGTGCAGGAAACTCACAAGCTCCTCCCCCTAAGTTCACAGGATCTTCATTGCTGTCAGATGGCCATCTAGCTTCTGTTTGAAAACCTCCAAGGAAGGAGAGCCAACCACCTCCCGAGGAAGCCTGTTCCACTGAGGAGACCGCTCTAACGGTCAGGAGGTTCTTCCTGATGCTGACCCAGAAACTCTTCTGATTTAATTTCAACCCACTGGTTCTGGTCCTACCTTCCGGGGCCACAGAAAACAATTCCACACCATCCTCTATATGACAGCCCTTCAAGTACTTGAAGATGGTGATCATATCACCTCTCAGTCGTCTCCTCTCCAGGCTAAACATCCCCAGCTCTTTCAACCTTTCCTCATAGGACTTGGTCTCCAGACCCCTCACCATCTTCGTCACCCTCCTTTGGACCCGTTCCAGCTTGTCTATATTCTTCTGAAAATGTGGTGCCCAAAACTGAGCACACACTCCAGGTGGTCTTACCAGAGCAGAGCAAAGCTAATCATAAGACATTCCTTTCTTTAAAAGCCATCTACAGCCACCAGGGTGAGTCTTACCCTCATCACTCAACCACTCCACTCCACTCCACTTTATTTAAATATTTATACCTCAGTTTCTCTTTTGGCTCAAGTCTGAAGCATTCCTCCAGCTTAAACGGCTCTTCCATTCAGGGACAATCCTTCTGCATCAGAGGAAAACTCCTCAGGCTGGAAGAAATCCCCTTGGAAGATGGCTGGATCCACCCCACCCCATGACTGATTCCAAAGGTGGCTCTGGCAGATAACATGCGCAGCCAAGCCAGGGCATCCAGAGGCTGGTTCCTTTGGGGTGAAGATGGATTTTTTCAGTACTGGAAACAGCAAATGTAGTGGTGTTGGCCATCACGGCCATTTGCGGGCAAACTACACATTTCCTAAAGCAGAGAACTACCAATGGGGAGTGAAATCTGGCACACTTACTGGAAGGCAACAGGAAGGAGATTCCAGGTGTCCAGGCACGACAAGCAAGTGGGACAGCAGTACCCAACAGTGGGGGATGGAGACAGGTAATGATCTCACCAGCCTGCCCCAGTTACCCCTGCTCTGAACCACTAACTGTGGAGCTGCACGCCACTGAAGGGTATCCCCTCCCCACCTCCAGCCCTGTCCCCATAAAGGACACTCAGCATTGCTCATGCTCGGCTGCCAGCAAACCACTTTATAGACGTTTCACAGCAATCCCCAATTAGCAAACATTCTTTTAGGCAGCCATTAAAAGCACATGTTAACTTGTAAATTGAGCCGCTCCTGTTGAGTGCTGTCAATCAGCAGGGAAACTAAGTGTTGACTTGGCTTGGAGCTCTGAGCACTGCGCACACGCACACACACACACACAAAAGAGACATCTGGGGAAGGCGGAGGGCAAGATGCAGCAACAAAACACAACATTCTGAGGGGGGGGGGGGAGCATTTGTCCTGCTGCTCACCTATCCGAGCAGCTTTCAGTCACATGGCACAACTCTGAGCATTTCCTGGTTTGCAGAAACAGGCCAGGAGACACAGCGGGATTCCAGATGGCCTAAAGAGGTGGGGTGGGGGTCTGTACTTATTAAGCATGTCTACAGATGGAAAGCACATTTGCCTGGTTACTACAAGGCGATAGAATCAGAAGAGTTGGAAGGGACCTCCAGGGTCAGTAACACTCGAAAACCATAGATTTAGCCAAAGCTAGACCCCCCCACTCCCCACCTCCCCATATTCACATATTTCCCCCTTCACTGCAATCCCAGGAACTGATGCCCACAAACAGAATGAGCCTCCTGTAGTTGGCTTTTCTCTCACTCCGTGTTTGGAATATCCCCAAAAGGTGTTAAACCCACAAAGGGGAACAGTGAAGATCCCTGCAATGGATGGGCATTTGAAAAAAAGATTTGGCACATTCCAGATTCACATATTTCTGAAGTCTAACCTGCAAGGCCATTAATCGGTTTTCGGCAAACATGTCCCCACCTACCCCAGACCTTTATAGCACTCAGCGGATAAGTTTGACTCCATATGATGAACTGGATCTACAGAAGGCTAAGGCAGTCTGAGCAAAGGGGATGCGCCACTTCCAAGTGGGAAGGTGCCCGCAAAAATCTCATGCTCCTAAGCATCAATTCCACCTTTCTCCATTGCATAATGGACTTCACTAGAACACAGCCGGAGCATTCTTTGTAACAGTTCAGGCTGCAGAAGGGGGGGAAGTGAAGCTGTTCTCCTTCCGGGGTTAGGGCTTATTTCCCCCTTCTAAATGGTGACCATGAAGGCGTTCCCTCTTCAGAGAACTGCTCCTGCTCTTCGTACTGCTCCTTTCGCTCAGCTGTGGGTGCCTGGCTATTCAGCTCATCTCCAAGGGACACCACCAGCCCCATCCTGGTTTTTAAAATGTTTCGTTGGCAGGCCTCCAGGGTCTCACTTCTCTCACTCCCTAAAAACTAAGGCACAAAGAGAGGCACAGCCCGCAGTTCACAGGCCAGCTTGCTCCAAAAGCAGAGAGACAGGCTTCAGTGGCATTAGGGCTGCAGCCTGAGGCAAGATTGCACGGGACAGAGGGATGGATTCACGTAACATTCCGTAACATGATCTACCACAATCACAAGGGGCTGGTGCTTAACCTGGGCTGAGGTTGCACAGGGGCAGGAAAATCTGCCCCCTCTGTGGCAGTAGCGAGGAAGGGGGAGAATAAGGTCACCCGCACACACCACTCATCCCTCTTCACTCAACTGCAAAACCACAGTGGGACAGTAAATCGTCCCTGCCTTCTAGCTGTGAATTTGAAACCTCTGCCAACCTTTCCGTCAACATGAGGCTGCCAAAGAAGGGATGCTGAATTTTGGTCTTTGCCAATGACTAAGGATGTTACAAGGAAGGCTGGGCCATGCCCACACAGTGGCTACCGGCAAAGGTCCACAAAACCATCTGTTCCCAACTGTGCCAGTCAGCATGGCAAGACTCTTCAGTCTTCGGCCACAGCCCTTTGAAGCATCCACCTCATACGGCCGGGACAGATTTCTGCAGCAGTATAATTACGTCAGGACAGGAAAAGAAAATGTGTGGTTTTGAAAGGTAATTTGGTGAATAGCCCGACAGGCCTGGGGACAGCTCTTTAAAGACTGGACTGTTTGGTTAAAGGGAAACTGTTTCTCTGCTGCATTCTGCTCAACAGACCACACCTCCCTCCCCACAAAAGAATTGAATGGAGCTGGACTGGTCCACCAAGCGTAAGGCCGAACAGTCAGTTAGGCCAAACAGAGCATAAGGTGAGTCAGGCAGTGAAACAGCACCGGGACTCCGAGTTCATCAGCACTCAGCTGATCCAGAAGAAGCAACCCAGCAGCCTTCCTCCGAGGGCAGGAGCAGTTCACCAGTCACCACAGTAGGCGGGGGAAGACCAATGGCGCTTTCAGCTCCTCAAAGGGCAGCAGGGATGTTTGGTTTTCTAGAACAGGCCGGTCTTGCTTTGGCGTGTCAGTGACAAAACACGTTTAGCCAACAGGCATGGCTGCCACCGACGAAAACTGCATTATGTGCAGCTGTGCCTCATGTGGAAGTTTACAACATATTCGGCATTAGTCCGCTGCACAGAGATGGCAAAGGGCTCAAACGGGTGGAAGGTGAATGCGACCAGTCGCCGGACAGTGTGATTGATAGGCCGGCCCAGGAGCCCCGCTTGGATTTCAAACTTCAGAAGGCCAGAATCTCGGGCATAGAACCTGCAAAGGACAGAGAGAGGCAAGTTAAATGCTTAAGCCACAAGGGATCAGGAACTGTTACGTTATTGCCCTGCTATGGAGAGCCAAGCAGGATTAAGCTACCACGAGGCACCTCACAAGGCGCTCGCCTTTGAGAGCAACTTGAAAGCTTCCGCTGATGCAAAAACGCAGCAGCACGGCTGCTGACGGGTGCCAATCGCCATGATGGTATTTGGCAGAATTAAAAGAACTTTGCTGCTTAAGGATTTGCTGCCAGATGCAATTCAAAAGGCAAGCAAGGTTGACCGACAGAACTCTGAGCAGGTCTGGGAGCTGGACCCTCCGCTGGCTCTGCAAACAACCTGCCTCCAGCTTCACAGAGGTCCTGCTTGGGATAGTCCCCTTCAGAGGCGAGCAAAGGCCTTCCGGGGGTGGGAGGGGGAGGGGGCACTCCAGGTTGAAGATTCTTTGGTTTACCTTGATTATGGATTATTATTTTTTCCCCTCTCCTGCTGCTAATATAGGGGTAGGTACTGAATTTGGCTGGGCGAAACAACTACTTTTTTTGGTATTGAATCTCTAGTCCATGTCATATTTGATTGTGAGGCTTATTATTATTATTATTAATTTTTATTTGTATCCCGCCCTTCCCGCCTGGGCAGGCTCAGGGCGGCTAACAACATTCAATAGGACATAATATAAATAAATAATTAAAACACATTAAACACATAAAACACATTAAAATTATAAAACAGCATAAAAATTTTTTAAAACAACACTAATCCAGCATATATAGTCTATAACATATATAATCTATAGTTTAACGACAGCAGAGGTGTTCCGGACGCTGCTACATATTTAAATATTTAAATAGTGGCAAGAATCAT
This sequence comes from Heteronotia binoei, assembly GCF_032191835.1. NCBI lineage: Eukaryota > Metazoa > Chordata > Lepidosauria > Squamata > Gekkonidae > Heteronotia > Heteronotia binoei. The sequence continues at coordinate 16,928,762 of NC_083241.1, forward strand.
TGAAGAATCGCTTTACTGGATCCTCCGTTCAGTCATCCTCTGTCAGCATTCTGAGAAAGCCTGCCTAAAGAGGATGGTCTTGCAGGCCCTGCGGAACTGATCTAAGTTCCGCAGGGCCCGCACCTCCTCCGGGAGTTGATTCCACAGGCTGGGGGCTACCACGGAGAAAGCCCGTGGCCGTGTGGTCTGTAATTTTGCCTCCCTTGGCCCAGGGACAGTCAGCTTGTTCTTCCCTGCTGACCTCAGTGCTCTTTGGGGCTCGTATGGGGAGAGACGGTCCTTCAGGTAGGCAGGTCCTCGGCCATATAGGGCTTTAAAGGGCTTTAAAGGTAATGACCAGCACTTTGTAGCGAACCCGGTATGTAACTGGCAGCATAATGATCATCGAGAAGTACTTCCATTTTCCACGGCCAAACCTTTTACCAGTAGCCAAAAATTGCAACTCCTTACATACAAATTAGCAAAATTTGGCGACTTGCCACAAGGATAAAGAAAACTCTAATGATCCAGTCAGGAAATGGCTATACACCTTTGCCAATCTGTTGGCTGTAACTGCCATGTTTTGTTATATTTGTAGTTTTATAACAGTATTTTATGCCTTTATGTATGATTTAATGGACAATCGGTTTTAATTTTGTATGATTTTACTGCTTTAAATGCTGGCTTAGGCAGTGAATAAATAATTTATTTATTAAGGGAAGAAACAAAGAGGTCTAGACAGGGTTTTTAGTTCATCCTTGGTTTTAACACTAATTTTACATCTTCAGTGTCAGCGTCTTAAAAGTCTGTATTTGTATTTTATGTATATTTTAGGTGGTATCATACTTTAGTGTATAATAATTATTGTATATTTACATCACCTTTTATTGGTTATGAATTGGACTTTTATGAATTGCTTGCTGGTCTATGACCGTTATAAATAAATTAAATTAAAAAGACTACTTTTTTTCTCATTTAGCAATTGCTTTTACCGGATGGGTTAAGCAGCCTGAATAGCCCAGCTTAGCCTGAGCGCCTCAGAACGTGGCTGCTAAGCGGGGTCGGCCATGATTAGTACTCGGATGGGAGGCCATAAAGGAAGGCGAGGGTTGCTGTGTGGAGGAAAGCAGTAGCCAACTGCCTCTGTTTGCCTCCGGCCTGGAGTGCCCTACGGATAAGGTCGCCGAAAGTCGCATGTGACTTGATGGCACGCTGCTCTTCTTTTTTAAGCTTCTGTGGGTATCGCTTGGAAGAGTTCAGGATTAGAAAGGCAGGAGGGAAATGTCAGGTAAATAAGTGCAATTGGAAATAAACATACCCCCCCTTCCGCATTCCCTCTTTTGAGGGCTACGCTTGCCTAACTCCCTGGTCTCCACTCAAAATGTCCTCCACAAGCCACTTCCCAGCAGGGGCTACCCTCCAGCTGCCAGCCTAGCTTCTCCCAGCAGCAGGTGGAACAGGAAGGAAAAGGCTCTTTTAAACCAGCAGACACCCTCTGGGCTTTTGACAAGGCAGCCGGCTTGAAGCCCTTGCGTTCTTGCGAGATGACCATTATTCTCCCCCCCACACACTTCTGAATCCCCCCCCCCCACCGCCAGCCTGACAATAAAAGGACAAGGACTGAGTGGAAGAGCAACAATCTGTATCGTTGGTTTTCCAAATGGTTCCCCCTCCTTCACAGAGGGAAGCTTTTGGAGGGGGGGGGGGAAGAAAGAAAAGAGGAGGTAAGGTTTGTGTGTGTGTGTCGAAATAAAACATGGTCTGTGGTCTGCTCCTCTTACTCCAATTCAGGGCAATTTGCTGTACTCAAGAAGAGCGCCCTGTAATCTCCAAGATGGGCGCCGTTAGGTATTTTTAAATCTATTCGAAGAGTGCTCTGCAATCAGAGGCCATTTCCATGGGCTCACACACCCTGGATAAATTAAGACGCCGAAATGCAAGGTGCGTGTCAGTGAAAACAGCAAAATGGAGATTTTTTGCTTTCCTGCCCCGCCACAGGTTGTTATGAAAATGGAAACTTTGCCTGCAAATTGTTTCTGTTTCTAAAAGGCTTCCAAAGAGGATTCTCGTTTAAACTTCCCAGTCTCCCCCCCACTCAACACGCACGCACACACACACCGCTTGAGCTTTAGGCTCCTTGCAAGGTGGAGGGGGTTGCTCTCGCCTTCCCCGTGGCCCCAAGTGCCACGCTTGGCTATGGCGGGACAGCTGCCAAAGCCAAGGCAAGGGGGAGGCTTGGGAGCCTCTGAATCCCCAGAGAGACGTTCTGCTCCGCCTAGAAGCTCAAGAAGGAAGGGGGGGGGCCAATCCAGCAGCTGCCGGCTGGCGTAGGAGGAGAAAAACTGCGTGGCTGGGGGAGGGGGGGGACCAAAGGCAGCGGGAGCGTGACATGGGACGACAGTGCAGGCACATTACAGGAACAGCAATAATAATAATAATAATCGTCCTCTATGCTGAGGAAATGCTAGCAATCCCTTGTGCGGAGGCTGACAGCAACAGAACTCCTTGGGAGGAGGGATTAGGAGGGGGGGACCCAAAGCTCCTCCGTGAGCAACTGGCGACCATGACAGGGGGGGCAGGGGGGAGGGAGGTACAGGCATGTGAAGGCCAGGCTGATGCTGACAGCCTCCCAGGAAGCAGGGAGGAAGGGGGGGGGCATTCCCGATCCAGTAAAAGCAGCAGGCACCTTGGGAGAGAAAGCCGGGGCAGAGAACAGGACTGCAGCTGGGCAGACTCCATTCTTATCCTGAGGCTTGAAGCTCACCGGTGATACTGGCCTTCCCAATCTCTCTTTTTAAAATTTTATTTACCTCATTTGTAGTCTGCCTTCCTTCCCAACGAGGGCCCCAGGGCAGCTTGCGTTGTTCTCCTCTCCTCCATTGTTTTCCCCTCACAACAACCTTCTGAGGTAGGTTAGGCTGAGGGGGTTTGACTGGCCCAAGATCTCCCAGCAAGATTCCACAGCTGAGGGAGCATCGGAATCCGGGTCTCCCAGATTCTGGTCTGACATACTAACCATTGCCCCTTGCCCTGGTCTACCTTGCAGGGTTGTTGGGAAGATAGTGGTGGAAGGGAGAACTGTGGCCACGCTCTCAAGCCGCTACCAGGAAGGTCAAAACAATAACACAGACTGTACAGATGGCAGAACAGCTAGGTTTGCCCCCCCCCTTGCAAGGCTTCGTATCTGACCCTAATTTTCTCATCTTCTGCAACACATTCTGGGAACAAACATCCAGAATTCTCTGGCTCAGCTTCATTTCACTGGGTGTTCAGTTGCCTTTCCTGCTCAAGAAAACCAGGCGCACTTTTACAAGAAGCATATCCCCACACCCAGCTGCACACTTCAAAACTCTTTTCCCTCATAACTACCAGAAAGGCACCAGTGGCCCTCTCAGTTCAGCTCCATCCCGCTGTTCACAGGCTCTGATCTACACCATGACTCAAAATTTTAAGCCTATGGGTGATCCACCAGCTAAGGCGCAAAGGAAGTTTCACGATGGCAATCGTTGGCAAATGGCTCACAAGTCAGTGTTCTGAACATTCAACACATTTCATGGTTTTCCATTTTTGGAAGGACACTTAAATCCCAGGCTCATGTAGCACAGTAGCTAACAGTGCAATTCTAACGGTTGCATCCAGTTCGGCCTTGCGACTTCTAAGGACCTAAACTCTTGTTTAGGATGGCACTGCAAGAGAATGAATTGGAAATTAGTCCTTGATTGCAGCCTCTACCACAAACTCACTCGTGGGCCTTCTCCCTCAGGCCCTAGACTAACTCAGCAATAAAGGAATAAATAAGACAGAATCATAGAATCATAGAGTTGAAAGGGATCTCCAGGGTCATCTAGTCCAACCCCCTGCACAATGCAGGAAACTCACAAATACCTCCCCCTAAATTCACAGGATCTTCATTGCTGTCAGATGGCCATCTAGCCTCTGTTTAAAAACCTCCAAGGAAAGAGAGCCCACCACCTCCTGAGAAAGCCTGTTCCACTGAAGAATCGCTCTAACGGTCAGGAAGTCCTTCCTAATGTTGAGCCAGAAACTCTTGATTTAATTTCAACCCGTTGATTCTGGTCCTGCCTTCTGGGGCCACAGAAAACAATTCCACACCATCCTCTATAGGACAGGATGGTGATCATATCACCCCTTAGCCACCTCCTCTCCAGGCAAAACAACCCCAGCTCCTTCAAACTTTCCTCATAGGACTTGGTCTCCAGACCCCTCACCATCTTCGTCACCTTCCTCTGGACCCATTCCAGCTTGTCTATATCCTTCTTAAAATGTGGTGCCCAAAACTGAACACAATACTTCAGGTGAGGTCTTACCAGAGCAGAGTAAAGCGACACCATCACTTCACGTGATCTGGACACTATATTTCTGTTGATACAGCCCAAAATTGCATTTGCCTTTTTAGCCACCACATCACACTGTTGACTCATGTTCAGTGTATGGTCCACTAAGACACCTAGATCCTTTTCACACATACTACTGCTAAGACAAGTCTTCCCCATTCTATAACCATGCATTGGATTTTTCCTACCTAAATGCAGAACTTGACATTTATCCCGGTTAAAATTCATTTTACTGGTTTTAGTCCAGTTTTCCAGCCTGTCAAGACCTCCCTTACAAGACTGTTGAAAGGAACTATACCGCTAACGAAATACTGAATGCACACTATGCAAACACTTTGGGGAAACCCCAAATCCAAATGACACAGGTCTGTAAATCTTAAAAGATCAGTAGTGGGGGCTCATATTTCCCATGCAAAAAACCAAAACAAACCAGGACAAGTTCCCAGCATCTTCAATCGCAAGAGTCCTAGGCTAGATGGACAAGTGGTCTGACTCAATACAAAGCTGTCTTATACAGTCACAGGGAGGATACGTTTTCAAGGCGTTAACCATTCTGCACATATATTTTAAATGCTACTTTAATGTTTCAATAGATCTTTTTTTAATGTATTGCCGCTGCCCTTACCTGGATTGGCCCAAGCGAGCTCAATCCTGTCAGATCTCAGAAGCTAAGCAGGGTTGGCCCTGGTGAGTACTTAGACGGGAGACCACCCAGGAAGTGCAGAGTTGCCATGCAGAGGCTGGCAATGGCAAACCACCTCCTTACATCTCTTGCCTTGTCCTGGACAGCCCAGGCTAGCCTGATTGCCTCAGAGGCTCAGCAGGGTCCACCCTGCTTCATACTTGGATGGGAGACCAGCAAGGAAGTCCACAGCAGCTACTTCTGCTGGCCTCTTGCCTTGAAAACCCGAGGGGTTGGCCATAAGTTGGCTGGGACCTGAAGGCATTTTCCGTGACCATCGATGCTTTGAGGTTTGGTGCCTTGAGGACTCTATTTGGGTAGAAAGGCAGCATATTGTATTTATTTTAATAAATAAAAGCACCTAAGGCAGGGGTGTCAAACATGCGACCCGGGGGCTGAATCGGTCCCCCAGAGGGCTTCTATCAGGCCCCCAAGTGACTGGCTGTCATCTGCTTCCTTCTCCCTCTCTCTTGCTTCCTTCCGCATAACAGTTTGCCTTGCAAGGCTTGTTCAATCGCACAGGAGCTACAGAGCAAAACCTCTATTTTCTCCATTGGCTGAAGCTCCTCCCTTGGGGAAAGGGGGGAAGGCAGAGCTTGTTCTTCCAGTCTCTCTCAATTGCACAGCAGAACTACTGAGCCAAGCCTCATTTCCTTCTACTGGCTGAGGCTCCACCCTCACCTGTCCCCTGGGGAAGGAAGAAAAGAGCCAGAGCTTCCTTTGCCCAGTTCCCTGGATCCCATGGGAGAAATATAAAGAAAGCACCTTTAAGACCAATGAGTGGTAACATTTTAAGCAGGTTATAAGTTTTTTTTTAAAAAAAAAATTTGTGTATCCTGTTTAAAATTCATATCTCTGCTACCTAGTCTTCAATAGGTACACACATGGCCTGGCCCGGCCCACCCCGACATAGCCTGGTCCAACAAGGGCTCATTTATGTCAGATTCGACCCTCATAACAAATGAGTTTGATCCCTGGCCTAGATGATGCACAAGCGTCAAGTGCTTGGGGAAAATAATGTGACAGTTGTTCAAATGCTCCCCAAGATCTCTGGAGGTCATAAGGAGGATGGACTCCGTGGTAAATTCGAAAGACGATTTCCCAAAAATTCCCTGGATGTTAATAAAGTTGATGATTTTCAACTTGTATCTCACCTCTGGGAAGATGGAAAGAATCAACAGCGTCTGTTTTTAGAAGAGTAGGTTTAATTGCATTAAAAATAAGCTGCTTGGCTACTTCTGGACAATGCCCATGCCGTCCAGCATTCTGTTTCCAGCAGCCAAAACCCTGGGAAACCTTCAGGCAGGGAATAACAGTCACAGCTTTCCTCTTTCCTTTGCTCCCGCCATCAGGTATAGAGAGCAGGGCAGTACTATGGTTATAATGCTGGACTAAAAACTGGAGAAAGCCCCATTCAAATCCCCACCACCAAGGAATTCATTGGTTGACTCTGGACCAGTCACTCTCCCTCTCAGCCTAACCCACCACAAAAGTGAAAGAGTGGAGAGTGCTAAGCAGAGCTCCTTGGAGACGGAAGGGACAGAAATGAATGGATACAGACAGAGAGGTTCAGCTATCATGATTTCCAGAGCAGCTGAGAAATGGGCCGGGTGGAGGAGAACCTTTTGCTTCCTTTGTTTCATTTGAACAACTGCATTTGAACAACTGTCACATTATTTTCCCCAAGCACTTGATGCTTGTGCATCATCTAGGCCAGGGGTGTCCATGCTGAGAATTATTAGGAAGGGAATTGAAAACAAATCAGCCAGTATCATAATGCCCCTGTATAAATCGATGGTGTAGTCTCATCTGGAGTACTGTGTGCAATTCTGGTCACCGCACCTCAAAAAGTGCATTGGAAAAAGTGCAGAAAAGGGCAACTAGAATGATTAAAGGTTTGGAACACTTTCCCTATGAAGAAAGGTTAAAACGCTTGGGGCTCTTTAGCTTGGAGAAACAATGACTGTTGGGGTGACATGAGAGAGGTTTACAAGATTATGCATGGGATGGAGAAAGTAGAGAAAGAAGTACTTTTCTCCCTTTCTCACGAGAACTCGTGGGCATTCAATGAAATTGCTGAGCAGTCAGGTTAAAACGGATAAAAGGAAGTACTTCTTCACCCAAAGGGTGATTAACATGTGGAATTCACTGCCACAGGAGGTGGTGGTGGCTACAAGCATAGCCAGCTTTAAGAGGGGATTGGATAAAAATATGGAGCAGAGGTACATCAGTGGCTATTAGCCACAGAGAGAGAGAGAGAGTATATATATATATATATATTGGCCACTGTGTGACACAGAGTGTTGGACTGGATGGGCCACTGGCCTGATCCAACATGGCTTCTCTTATGTTCTTATGGAGCTAAATTTGCATAAGTACCCACGATGCATACCTAATTGGATGGTCACCACAAGTCTTGGGGCGCTCCATGACTGAAACCCACTTGTCGTCATAACTGAAGAGGGAGAGATCAAGGTAAGGGCTGCCGCTGTAGGACTGAGCGCTGATCGGGAGCTGGCCCAGGAGCCGCCGCACAGCCTCGGTGTGCCCGCCGTACTTGGCATTCACGATAGTGTCTTTAAACCTGAAACAGAGACAGATCATGTAAGGGAGGCAACTGCACAAAGCACAATACAGCCACCTCCACCTGTGCCTTACCAAGGAGGCAGGAGAGAAAGGTGCACAACAGTGATATTGACCCGCCTTGCAGGGCTCTTATAAGGATAGCTGAAAAAAAATACGTGGACTGCTTTGAACTCTAGAAAGGGGTCCCCAACCTGTTTGAGCCTTCAGGCCCATTTAGAATTCTGACGTGGCATGGTAGGCACAGCAACAAAAGGGCTGCAAAGCAACGTTTTTAAAATCTACATAACTAATCCAATTCCCAATAGTCAATCCGAAGTCTTGCTGGGCAAAAGCCCTAACCAGCCTTGCCCACTTCCTGAAAACAAGGTATCAGCAAGCACCCTGGCACCCATCAGCACACATCGGGGACCCCCACACATAACCGCTGACTATCACCTGAAGGACTGCCCTCTCCCATCTCAACTTGCCCAGTTCCAGAGATCATGACTAGAAGAAAGGCTCACTTTCAGAAACTGGTCAGAGGAGCAACTGAGTCATGGCTTTCTTTGTAGTGGCACCCAACTTTTGCAGGGATGTCCTGTCTACCAGGGACTATCCGCTTGGCCTTCTCCTTAACATACTACATTGACACCATCCCAAACTTTTGTGGAATAACATCTTTGCTTATTTTTGCACCTGGTCTGCTTTGCTTATTTACTATTTATTAGATAACACATGTATACATTTATACAGCTTTCAGCATTTGAAATGCTTCCATGCAAATTACTTTGCTGCACCCAGCCTCATAAGGTAGGCCAGAATGACTAATCCCATATTGCAGTCTGGCCTTCCTAAAGCCATCATAAATTTGTGGCTGAAATGGTGCAATAGGGAATGGGAAGGACCACCCAAACCACAGCTGCAGCCAGTCTAATCCTAAATAGAATCAGAGTTGGGAGGGGCCATCCAGTCCAATCTCCAATCTCAATGCAGTATCAGCCTAGAGCAGGGGTGGCCAACAGTAGCTCTCCAGATGTTTTTGCCTACAACTCCCATCAGCCCCAGCCATACTGGCTGGGGCTGATGGGAGTTGTAGGCAAAAAAACATCTGGAGAGCTACCATTGGCCACCCCTGGCCTAGAGCATCCCTGACAAGTGTTTGTCCAGCCGCTGCTTAAAGTCTGCCAGTGTGGGGGAGCCCACCACCTCCCTCAGCAGCTGACTCCACTGCTGAACGACTCTTACTGTAAAAAGGTTTTTCCTAATATCCAGCCAGCACCTTCCCACCCTTAATTTAGACCCATTATTTCCAGTCCTGTCCTCTGCTGCCAAAGTTACATCCTTCAACAAGACTCTGCTTAGAATCACACTATGCTATGAATAGCACACTGTTATGCTATGGAAATTTAAGCTGGCCACTGCATTCAGAGCCTACATTTTTGCCCCACCCTTCCTCCAAGGAGCTCAGATGGGTATATGTGGTTCTCTCCCGCCTCTCTTCCCCCACCCAACCTCATAACAAGTCCATGAGTTAGGCTAGGCTAAGGAAGAGTGACGAGCCCAAGCTCATCTAAAAAGCTCCAGGGAGAATTTGAACACAGGACTCCCTATTCTTAGTTTGGTATCAACAACTAGACCACATTCACCCAATCTCTTTAAAGCCGTTTGTACTAGTTGCAATCCACCTTTGCAGAAAGGAAGGAAAATATATTTTAAACTTTTTCCCCTTAAACAACCCTGCAAGCTCTGTCAAAAGCAAAAATAATCAGTTAAAACAGAGTATTTGAACTGGAGCCAGCCAAATCCCTCCAGATTCAGTACACTTGCCAAGAAGCTGAACAACCACCCGCAAGCCCCAGGGCTCACCGGCGTTGGATCTGCCTGGCAAAATTGTTGCTGGAGGCCGAGCAGGGGAACTGAACTGCCTCGCTGTGCAGGGTGGCGTTTCGGAAGAGGTCACAAAAGTTCTCAAAGAGTTCCAGCAGCTCATCTGAAGTGTTCTCAAAAACAGCGATCACCTCAGTGGTCACCATGTTGTACACGACGAAGAAGGAAGGCTGGGAGGGGGAGAAGGAGAATTAGAGTCGTCCAGCTGAGCTCCGAAGAAAGACGCAGCTCAACAACTCCTGCCACCAAAAATTAAAGCGGAGAAACGGCAGTTTTGCGGCTGGCCCAGGAGGATCCAGCATTTTACAGGCCACTTTATTGTGTTTTCAGCCACCTCTACGGGCACCCCATTAACTGTTGTCAAATTATTTTACAAAGCAATGTGAAATTCCTCCCAATGCTTTTTTTTAGGGGGGAGGGGAGGATTGTTTATATCTGAATCCAGACACATCAGCGTCCCTGCTTACTTCCTTTGCCAAACATGAAATGTTTTTCCCCCTTTCTCCCAGAGCGGCAGATTTAATTTTAGTACCTGCTGGGAAACGATTTTAACCAGGAAACAAATTATTTCCCCCAACCGTATATGCAGAGAGGTGAGAGTTGGTCGGTTTTACTGAGGGTGGGGAGGGGTTGCTGTTTTCTTTTTCCTGCCTTAATATTTCGAGCATGCCGAGATGAGCCTTGTAAAGCGCATTGTGCTCAGTGGCTGCTTGCAAACGCCGTCCCCTTCAGGGTCCCCCGCTGCTGGGGAAATGAAAGGCTGAGCACCATTAACTATTTCTTTTGAATTACTGACGTTCTTATCCAAGAATTTCCAAAAGCTGCAGCTTAGCTTTGCAATCAGTCAGCTGGGGACATGTGAAGCAATCTTTCCCTGGTTACAAACAACCAAAGCTTGGGGTACTTTTTGCACCTCTAAAGGCTCAGTGTTTGAGGCTGTATCTGGAGAATCCCAGCTTTCATTTTAAAAAGAAAGTTTCTGGTCCACGAGTGCCATTTTTTAAAACTACTGTTCAGGACACAGGTGCATGGCAATTTTAAGAAGAAGATATTGGATTTATATCCCACCCGCCACTCCCAAGAGTCTCAGAGCGACTCACAATCTCCTTTACCTTCCTCCCCCACAACAGACACCCTATGAGGTGGGTGGGGCTGAGAGGACTCTCACAGCAGCTGCCTTTTCAAGGACAACCTCTGCCAGAGCTATGGCAGCTGCAAGTGGAGGAGTGGGGAATCAAACCCGGTTCTCCCAGATAAGAGTCTGCACACTTCACCACTACACCAAACTGGCTCTCTCATTTAAGACAATGAACAGGGGGTCCTGCGAGGACTTGCAGGGGGCATCTCATTTAACCCTCCCCCACAATGCCCTTTCCTTTCCCAGGCAGCCCCCATAGCCTCTCCGCTTTTCCTGCTTCCCTCTCTCCTTCCCACTGACCAGCCAATCTATCTTTATCTGCCCCTGCCTTCAGCTTTCTCTGCTTCCTCCCTGGCACTCTCTACGCAGGAAAACTATGACCCAGTTGCGCAGTAATAACCACCAGGTCAATCTGCCTAGTGGAGAACCTGTAAGTCAGGAGTGTCACATGTAAGGCCCAGGGGCCAGAATCCATCCATCCAGGGCTCTTTTCTGGCCCACAAGCAACTGGTGCGAGGGAAGGCAGAAGGCTGCTCGGGGCAGGGGGGAGCGGATGCACCTGGTGAGGTGTGTGCTTGAAGTTGTCAAGAAATAGAAAGGAAATGGTTAGGGGGCAGGTCAGTGAGACGGAGGTAAAATAGTGCAGGGGAATGGCAGCAAAGGAGGAGAAAGAGGGGGTGTGGTGGATTTTTTCCGCTCCCACCTCCTCTGGCCACAGTTCAGCAAGGATTGGTGAAGCCACTGCATGGGGGGCACGGGGGGGGGTCAGAGCTAAACGGTCAGCACTTGCCACTGCTGCACCAGCCATCATTGCATTTTTTTTCAAACAGTGATTGTGAGGGGGGCTGGCGAGAGCAGGTGTGTGGAGCGGTGGTTTGCTGACGAAGGGACCGGGCTAGCAGGGGAGAGAGGAGGAGGACCAGTGCATGGATCAGGAGGCGACTGGGCTGTCTTGCGTGAGCCGCTCTGAGGGGAAAGACATCCCAGCCTTGGAAGTGAGTGGAGGAATGAAGGGGAAAGGGTCACACCGCATGCCTGAACAACCACAGAGCTGGGAGGCAGAATGAGTGTCAGGGAGGATGGAAGATGGTGACCTCCCTTCTCCTCCCTTGTTGTCAGCCCATGAAAGAAGAGGGGTTGTGGGAGGACAAAATGCACCCCTTGGAGGTTTTGGAAATAGACTCTCCTTCCCCTCGGAGCCACCGCTTCTATTGAAAACAGGAAAGAAGAGAGATGCAGGGCGGGGAATCTGGGAGAGCCAGGTTCAGACCCCACCCCCTCCTCCTGAGTCATGTATCCCTTGCGGGAGGAAATAGCCTTGCATATGATTAAGTACATTTGCTGGGGCTTTTGTAAATCAATTGTTCTCACTCCTAGGAATCAATCGCTTTTGAATTAAAAAATAATATGCTAAGTTGAGTTTACCTTTTCATTTACAAAGTTTATATCTCCAGTACCTGGCATTACATTTTATGGCACACATGGCCTGGCCATACAACTTGACATTTATATCGCATCCAGCCCTTGTTACAAATGAGTTTAACACCTCTGAGTTAAGTAACTGCAAAGGTCACCTCACTTGCCTTGCATTACGCTCCCCAAACTACTTACTTTTACTCTAGCAACCCCTATATTTTCAGCTTTCCCTGCTTCTTTTTCTCCTTCCCACCAACCTTTTATCTGTCTGTTATCTTCGGCTATGTTTATGATTCATTTGCTTCACTTACACCCTGCCATTCTCCAAAATGGGGACCCAAAGTGGCTCACAATTCTCGCCTCCATTTTACCCTCGCAATGATCCTATTGGGGAGGTTAGGCTGAGAACGTATGACTAGCCCAAAATCACCCGGTGGGCATTTATGGCACAGTGGGGCTTCCAACCTGCTGTTGAACAGCAGGGCCTGGGTAAATTGTATTAGTCAAGCAACAGCAAGTTGCCCAGTTGTCACTGCTAGGACTGCTCTCAATGAGTTCTCCCTAAAACATCAAAACAACCCCCTCATCCTGACTATTACTCACAGAAACCAAGGCCTGAAGGCTGGAAATACTGTTATGGTTGCCTAGCAATGACCAGAGGACATCTATTTCTTAAACCTACAGACACCACTTCTATTATTTTGGGAGGATTAACCCTCCCAATGTATTTTTTAAGATTTCCAAATCATCTACAAAACTAGAGCTTTCCAGGTTTGTAGAAAGATCTCTCTTCTATTCATAGCTCCAAATTCTGGTTTTCAATATCCACAGATATCACCACGATTATTATTAGATGTATGAATGCCTGGTCCCTGGGATTCAAGGACCTTCCAATCAAATGCAGCAAAAGGGGAGAAACGCACACAGTATTCATGGGAGGGGGACTCCACCACTTCATAGTCTGTTGCCCCCACACTCCTAAATCCTCGCTTCTTTTTTTCTCATTCCTCCCTGCCACTTCAATCATCACTAAAGTTGAGGAATAAAATCCTTGAAATGTAGTGAGGCTTTCTTGGTGCCCAGGTTAAGCATCAGCATTCAAGGAGGTGCATACGTCCATGACACAAGTAACCACACTGTCACTATCCAACAGGAACCTGCAATGCTCTCTCAACTACATTCCAGACCACACTCCCTGTCACAGTAGTTATATTAGCTGGGGAAAGAAATCTGGATTTCTGGCAATGATCGCCAAGTAACACTATTGACTTATTGCTCAATATTGTGAGTTTAAAAAAAATGTGAGGCATGCAACAAGGCCTCTCCAGGGAAGGGGGCGGAGAAGCTGTCAGTTCAAGACCCCCAGGGTCTCTTTCCTTGCAACTGTACCAAGAGACAGGGGAACAGTGTTCCCTGTAAGCTGAGTTAGTGTGAGCTAGCTCACAGATTTTTAGCTTCCAGCTCACATATTTTTGTCTTAGATCAGGAAGGATAACTCCAGAGCACACTAATTTATGCAACAGCTCACAATTTTAATGCCAGTAGCTCACAAAGTAGGATTTTTGCTCACAAGTCTCTGCAGCTTAGAGGGAACATTGCAGAAACCTCAGGGGTTTACTCCTTACCCTCCCAAGTAAGAAAAAGTCTCCAGAAACATCAAAAGAACAGGGAAGAATTTCTTGCCACAGATGAAGGAGGAGGCAGTTCTTCACTGCTGGCCAGGCTGGTTGTATTTATTTTTTAAACCGAGGGAGTGGTGAAGTCTTGCCACTTAACAATTCTTCTGCCAGTAAAACCCCAGAACAATTTTTTTAAAACATATAATTACAAACTCATCAAAAGAGTCCAAGCCAGCAGTGGGAGAACATGTGCCTCTTTTCTTCAGGAAAGAAGTGGGGGCTCTTTTTCCCAACTGGTACCAGGGCCACACAACCTTCCCAGCCTCTTGGGAGTATGGAGGGAGGGAGGCTCAGGGATTCTGCCATCAGCTTCCCCTGCGAGCTGATGCAATATGGGGTTCCTGCCTTTCAGACCAGAGAAACGTCCTGCTCCTTTGGGGAACATCTGCTGCCTCGACCCCTGCTTTGGTGACACACGCAGCCTCTGTCAGGAGCCCTGCTGGCCAGCACAGGATCGCTTTGGAAGGCTGAAGGGTGTACATTTCTATAGCAGATGCCTATTGAGCAACTGGGGGCATATCACTAAATAAATCCTTTAAAAAAAAAAAAAAGCTGCAGCAGGTGGCAAGAAGAAAACACGCAAGAGCAAGGCTCCAAGGCCACAGGCAAGATCACGTGCAAAGCGAACGACACAGCTCGGAGAAGCAGAGAAACGACAGAAGGGGAAATAATCTGCTGCACTGCAAACCGGTAACAACTGCGTTGTTATTTCAAATATCCAGACTGGTTCAACGTGAGTTCCATACACAGGTTAGGAGCAGGGACCACATTAAGCATACTGCAGAGCAGGAGACTGGGACCAGACCCTAGGCTGACATCAATGGTCTGGGTAGATAAGATGCACTCAAAACTGGTAGTCAAAGAACTGGCTTTGTTATCCAAAACCTGTCCAAGAACTTCCCTCCTTCCTCACTCTCTGCAACTCCCAGCCCTGTGTGAGATCTCAATGGCACAAGAACGCCGGCTGCTGCCTTCTACAGAGACAGACCTTTGGTCTACTGAAGTCAGTATCATCTTCTCTGACAGGTAGCAGCTCTTCTAGGCCTGAGGCACAGGTCTTTCATGTCACCTCCTGCTGGCTGGAGATGCTGAGGACCGAACCTGGGACCTTCTGCATGCCAAGTGGATGCTTCACCATGGCAGAAGAGCCATGGCCTGCTACCCCATCCTGTTTGCCATCCCCTCAGACTCACCCCATTCCTGCATTCCACTCCTAGCCTTCCTTTCTCAGACACTCCCACTTTTCATCTCATGGCCAGTTCTCCCCTCAGCCTGCCACTGCTTCCATCATCCCATAGTCCCTTTTGGTCATTCTGCCCCTCTCAGATTGCAGCAGACCAGGCCAGAGAGCAGGGTGCTTGCCCTCACCTTTCTGCAGCATTATGGTAACTCGAGACACTCCTGGCCGGAGGTTTATTCCCCTTCATCACCACCAAATCCCTTAAATTCCTCAGTTACAAGGGAGAGACAGATCAGTCAATATTAAACACATAGAAAGGATTCTCATGTGAGGACCGATGTAAAACAACTAGTTACATAAAACCCTAATAAGAACATGGAAACACCTAAGCAGATAAATTAGAGCGTTTGGACTCTTTTAAAAGTTTGCAGAGGGGCATAATACGAATTCCTGAAATCACAAACGGTGCAAAGGTTTGCAGTCGTTACCCCTCTCTTGCCATACCAGTATTCTGGATCGCCCAGTGAGATGGATTGGAGCATACGCAGAATTACTAACCTATGGAATTCCCAGTCAGAAGACACAGCGACAACAATGGAATAAACATCTACCGAAAGCTAATAGCTATGATAAACTAAATGACACATCCATGTTCAGAAGCAGTGCAGCCTTGAGGGACAGACAACACAGGAAAGCTACTGGTTGCATTCAAGACGGTGGGCTTTCTGGAATCACCTGTCTGGCCATTGTGGGAATGCAGGCTGCTGGACCAAAACTGATCCTCAGTCTGATCCAGCGACGCTCTTACTGCCATGCAATAAGTTGTCTTGAGTCCTTGCAAGTGGACTGGGGAAGTGAGGGCTGTAAATGTTTTCCTAAATAAAGTTATGTCCTTTTTTACACAATAAAAGGCAGAGCAGCCTATGGGCTAGAACAGGGGTAGGGAACATTGGCTCTCCAGATGTTTTTTTTGCCTACAACTCCCATCAGCCCCAGCCAGCATGGCCAATAAGAACATAAGAACATAAGAGAAGCCATGTTGGATCAGGCCAACGGCCCATCAAGTCCAACACTCTGTGTCACACAGTGGCAAAAAATTTTATATACACACATACACTGTGGCTAATAGCCACTGATGGACCTGTGCTCCATATTTTTATCTAAACCCTTCTTGAAGGTGGCTATACTTGTGGCCGCCACCACCTCCTGTGGCAGTGAATTCCACATGTTAATCACCCTTTGGGTGAAGAAGTACTTCCTTTTATCTGTTTTAACCTGTCTGCTCAGCAATTTCATCGAATGCCCACGAGTTCTTGTATTGTGAGAAAGGGAGAAAAGTACTTCTTTCTCTACTTTCTCCATCCCATGCATTATCTTGTAAACCTCTATCATGTCACCCCGCAGTCGACGTTTCTCCAAGCTAAAGAGTCCCAAGCGTTTCAACCTTTCTTCATAGGGAAAGTGCTCCAGCCCTTTAATCATTCTAGTTGCCCTTCTCTGGACTTTCTCCAATGCTATAATATCCTTTTTGAGGTGCGGCGACCAGAACTGCACACAGTACTCCAAATGAGACCGCACCATCGATTTATACAGGGGCATTATGATACTGGCTGATTTGTTTTCAATTCCCTTCCTAATAATTCCCAGCATAGCGTTGGCCTTTTTTATTGCAAACGCACACGGTCTTGACATTTTCAGTGAGTTATCTACCACGACCCCAAGATCTCTCTCTTGGTCAGTCTCTGCCAGTTCACACACCATCAACTTGTATTTGTAGCTGGGATTCTTGGCCCCAATGTGCATTACTTTGCACTTGGCCACATTGAACCGCATCTGCCACGTTGACGCCCACTCACCCAGCCTCAACAGATCCCTTTGGAGTTCCTCACAATCCTCTCTGGTTCTCACCACCCTGAACAATTTAGTGTCATCCGCAAACTTGGCCACTTCACTGTTCACTCCCAACTCTAAATCATTTATGAACAAGTTAAAGAGCATGGGACCCAGTACCAAGCCCTGCGGCACCCCACTGCTTACCGTCCTCCACTGCGAAGACTGCCCATTTATACTCACTCTCTGCTTCCTATTACTCAGCCAGTTTTTGATCCACAAGAGGACCTGTCCTTTTACTCCATGATTCTCAAGCTTTCTAAGGAGCCTTTGATGAGGAACTTTATCAAAAGCTTTCTGGAAGTCAAGGTAAACAACATCTATTGGGTCTCCTTTGTCCACATGTTTGTTCACCCCCTCAAAGAAATGTAACAGGTTAGTGAGGCAAGATCTTCCCTTGCAGAACCCATGCTGAGTCTTCCTCAATAACCCGTGTTCATCAATGTGCCTACTCATTCTGTCCTTGATAATGGTTTCTACCAACTTTCCCGGTATTGAAGTCAGACTGACTGGCCTGTAATTTCCCGGGTCTCCTCTGGAACCTTTTTTAAAGATGGGGGTGACATTTGCTACCTTCCAGTCCTCAGGAACGGAGGCAGATTTCAATGAAAGATTACAGATTTTTGTTAGAAGATCCATAAGTTTGACTTTGAGTTCTTTCAGAACTCTCGGATGTATGCCATCCGGACCCGGTGACTTATTAGTTTTTAATTTGCCTATCAGTTGTAGGACCTCCTCTTTTGTCACCTCAATCTGACTCAGGTCTTTCAATACCCCTTCCAAAATTAGTGGTTCTGGGGCGGGCAAAAAGTTCTCATCTTCCACAGTGAAGACGGAGGCAAAAAATTCATTTAGCTTCTCAGCCATTTCCCTATCCTCCTTCAATAATCCTTTTACCCCATGGTCATCCAAGGGCCCCACTGCCTCTCTGGCTGGTTTCCTACTTCTAATATATTTGAAGAAAGTTTTATTGTTGGTCTTTATGTTTTTTGCAATATGCTCCTCATAGTCCCTTTTTGCCTGCCTGATCACAGTCTTGCATTTGATTTGCCACAGTCTGTGTTCCCTTTTACTAATCTCACTTGGACTGGTTTTCCACCGCTTAAAGGAGTCCTTCTTACCTTTTACAGCTTCCATTACTTTGTTTGTTAACCACGCAGGCCTTTTCTTATGCCTGTTTGTGCCTTTCCTAACTTGTGGTATGTATTTTATCTGAGCTTCTAGGATTATAGTTTTAAATAGCATCCAAGCTTCCCCAAGGGTTTTGACCGTATGTACCTTTCCTTTCAGTTTCCTCCTCACATGCCTCCTCATCTCAGTGTATTTACCCCTTTTAAACGTGGTTGTGGCGGTCTTTTTGGACAACTCCCTATTTATACAAACGGTGAAATCAATAACATTATGGTCACTGCTCCCAAGTGGCGCAATCACTTTTACATCTCTCACCAAGTCTTGGGCATTACTTAGGACCAAATCCAGGAACGCCCCACCCCTGGTAGGTTCTGAGACCATCTGCTCCATAGCACAGTCATTGAGAGCATCAAGAAACTCAATCTCTTTCTCTCGACCAGAACACAATGGATGGGGCTGATGGGAGTTGTGGGCAAAAAAACATCTGGAGAGCCAACGTTCCCTACCCCTGGGCTAGAAGCATGGTTTAAGGCAGACTTCACATCCAGCCAATCCCACCGAGGACAGACCTGTACCTGTGAAGGGTCTGTCACCCGCAATGTGACCACATCTTCACTGGTGTATTTGATAAAGAGGTGGTTTTCATCTAACAGCTGCATCTTCCACATCCGCAGCTGCCTCAGCTGGTCAAAATACTGAAAGAACCTCCTTTTTGCCATCGTGCTCCCATCTTGCTCTGCCCTTCGCCACAAGTAGACCAGCAATCTGTGTTTCAAAGAATTGATGAATGGCTCTTTGTATGGGTTCGCCATGCCTGTCTGAGAGTCCCGCTGGACTTCTGGATAGACTGCTGACAGCGTGAGGAGGTCATCCTCGTAGCAGAAGCGACCGATTGTCCGTACGTCAATGAAGGTGCCCTCTGGCGTCACCTGAAAAACATGGATGGTTTGCTGCTGTACAGACAGAATGGCCAGGATATTCTTATACAAGTAGAGCCCTTGGTTGTGGGACAAGATGACTTTGTCACATTTGAACGTCCTGGTGTCACACAGCTTGCCTGTGTGGAGGTCTATGATGTGCAAAGAGTAATCTTCTAAAGGGGACCTGGGATTAGGAGTCACTGATTCGCTGTTGCGGTAAACCTCAAAGAAGGGAGGGTGGGGCTCCTCTGGCAGGTAGGCAGCAGAGCCAACAATGACATAGCGACAGTCATCTGTGAACAAGCTGCACTCACGGTTCAAGTGCTCGCCGTTGGAAGCCACATTGGTGATATGGAGAAGGACAAAGAAGCGCTCAAAGAGCCGCCCACGGATGTTAATGGACCGCTGGTCATTGCCATTTGCCAAGATCTCCCCTTCATAGCCCTTGAGGAGGTCCTCTGCTGCCTGACACCCTTGATATTCATAGATTTCCAAGGAAGTCTGATCCGAGGAGAAAGCTATGAAGTACCTTCCATCAGGGGAAAACTTGCGCAGGAAGCAGGGTGGCTTTTCAACATTCACCACTGTGAAGTTGGGGAAGACGTTTTGGTGGAAGACGCGGACCTGGTGCCAGTGTGTCCCCATCTTGCCAGACGTGATCCTTCGCCGTTCCAAGCGGTAGATGACATTCTGGTTCTGGATCCGACGAGGTCTGATGGTTGGGGCTTCATGATCCATGCCACCGTCTTCAAGTGAAGAAAAACCCCAGATGAGAAGAATCTGAAATGGCTCTGAGGCAGGTCATGCTGTCAAAGAAAATCACAAAATTGCAGTTGCAGGAAAAAGTAGTCATGAGGAAGAAGGGTCAAACCCTACATTCATATATACACCCATTCTATCACTACTCAAAGTGTAAAAAGGTAAAGGTAGTTCCCTGTACAAGCACCAGTTGTTTCCGACTCTGGGGGGATGCTGCTTTCAGAACGTTTTCATGGCAGACTTTTTCATGCCCTTTCATGGCACGTTTTCATGCCATTGCCTTCCCCAGTCATCTGCACTTTCCCCCCAGCAAGCTGGGTACTCATTTGACTGACCTCGGAAGAATGGAAGGCTGAGTCAACCTTGAGCTGGCTACCTGAACCCAGCTTCCGCCAGAATCAAACTCAGGTGAGCAGAGTTTAAGACTGCAGTACTGCAGCTTTACCACTCTGCACCATGGGGCTAACTGTAAAACCAACTCCATCCTGGCAAACAGTAGTAAGAGTCATGGTAGTTTATGTTGTTAATCTCTTATCTTTAAGGTGCCAAAGGACTCCTATTATTTTGTGCATTTTTATGGCACCTGTTTCCCAATGAGTTCAGGTCAACATACATTATTCTCCCATTCTCCATTTTATCCTTATGACAACTCTTTGATAGATTAGAATGAGAGACTACGTCCAGGTCACTCAATGAAGTTTCATGAAAAGAAGGGGTCTCTCCATTCCTAGTAAAACACTCTAACCAATACATCACACACTCTGTGGATGAAGTGCTCTGTACTGAACACCTGAGGATTTGAATGGCATGGTATAGCCTGATCTTATCAGATCTGAGAAGCTACACAGGGTCAGTACTTGGATGGGAGACAACCAAAGAAGCCAATGGCAAACCACCTCTGCTTCTCACCTTCCTTGGAAGCCGCTTGCTGAAGATCACCATAAGTTGGTTGCAGCTGGACAGCAAACTGATATACGCTGAGCACTTGACAAGCAATCACTGGCTGTGCTTTTACACACCATATGGTTAAGGTTTCTGAGCTCTGTTCAACGAATTAAAATCCACAACATTAATTGGGTTTTACGAAGCTTATTTTTAAATATATATTTATATATATGAATATCCCCCCCCCCCAAAAAAAAGCTCAGTCTAATGAGCTGTAACATTACATTCACACGAAATCTGACATGGTAGTGTTCGTTTGGAAAAAGTCACAAAGGTCAATGCATAAACCCAGCTGCACAATTTCAAAAATTTGAGGAAGAAAAGGGAAGACCAGAGAACAGTGAGTTAACAAAAACTTCCTCCTAGTGGTATGTGTATTGTGAAAGGGAAAGCCCACAGTTATGCTACAGACATTAGGAAAGCAAGATACAATTTGCACACAAATGTGCTAAGAAGCAGGCTTTAATAACAAACATTTTATTGCTGCCAGACATGAAAGCGCCAAGTCTGGGGACAATGCCAAAGTTCAAGCCGTTGTGGAGGGTACAAAGAACTAATTAATCTGTCACTGAAATATGTGACTGATGTGTAAAGTATCTGCCACAGAAAAAAATCTCATCCTTCCTTCAAGGAGTACCTCCTGCCCATTCCACACACAAAGAGATGTACACTTTTAACTCCGCAACAATCCTGTGAGCAAAGTCAGGTTGCGTGCTACTGAGTTACATGACACCATTTAATGATCTTCAAAACAATGTGGATAACTGAACCCAGACTTCCTTGGAACAAGTCAAATCACTTTGCCCTAATGTCTTCCAGGTTACTGAAATGGACAGACAACTGTTTTTTTCTTAATTAAAACCAGTTAAGTTTTAAAAGATCTGAAAAGTTTAATGATAAGAGAATTGTCCACAGAGTAACCTCCAGAGGAGACCCTCTATGGCGGACTCCACAGGGTCTCTTCTAGAGGGGGGAGGGCGATACGCCAATCCCCTTGAGGTTGCCATTTCCACACAAGTCATTTTTTCAGGTTATGCCTCTGATCAGAAAAGAGGCATAACGTGAGCAATGGATGAGCCCCAACTACCACACATCAACATTTAACGCAAAAAGGCTGCCAGGACAAAAACAATCCGGGACAGTGAAACACGCAGAAAGGCACCAGACAGATTCTTCTATGGGCGGCCATATCTGTAAATAACCTGCTTAACAGAGATGGCACCACTTCAAGAGACAGAGCTAAATTTTTGCTCTCTCCACCATAAAGCCTGAACTTTTTCAGATCATAAAGTCTGAGAAATGCAACCCTGCCCCTCACTACTGGAAATAATACAAAAAGCAATCTCTTTGGGGCAGAAAGGATACTCAGTGCATTTCTACATGTGTCCTGGACTGCCCCCATCACCCTGTATATAGAAGCCGAAGAGGGGCGGGAAGCAGCCTACCCGCTTCCTTGATTGCCCCTGAGTGGAAGGTAAGCCATCTCAGAACACTGCATCATGCAGAAATGCAGCAGGCAGCCCCTTCCAAGCCCATCATGAGTTTTGTGGGGTTCACACAAGTATTGAGGGATTATGGCAGACAAAACCCAGGCTGGGAATGGCTTCTCTACACTACACTGGCTGGTGGCGGATGGGTCTGAGACAACTGCCTCATGCCAGAATCTTGAGTGATTTCGGGGCCCCGCAGGCAATGGCATCCCAGCACGCAGGAACAGATCCTTTCCCCACACGCAGACCCCGATTCCCACCCCCGAGGGACAAAGCAGGCGCCCGCATCGCCTCTGGCTCCCCTCCCTGACTCACTCAGCGGCAACAACCGCCGCCATCTTTCCGCCGAGGGAGGTAGAGCGCGACCAACGAGTCCGAACAGCCTACCGGTGAAGCCGGCAGCAGCAGCGTACCCGCCCCAAGCCGGAAATGCTGTGGTTTATTATAGAGAACTTCGAGGAAGGACAGAGCGTCCATCGCGCGGCTGTTCTCCCCCACGCCGCCTTTCAGCTCTTCGCAGCGGCCCCTCGTGGCCGGAGGACGCTCCTCC
This sequence comes from Heteronotia binoei, assembly GCF_032191835.1. NCBI lineage: Eukaryota > Metazoa > Chordata > Lepidosauria > Squamata > Gekkonidae > Heteronotia > Heteronotia binoei. The sequence continues at coordinate 16,951,328 of NC_083241.1, forward strand.
GGAAAGGGGTGGAACTCGCCCCTTCTCTAGCCCCTGCCCCGCGCGTGGCTGCCATAGCAACCGCATCCTAGCCTAAGATGGCGCCATGGCAACCACCTCCTTAGAAGAGCTGCGCGTGGCAACCGAAAGGGTTGCTTTCATCCCGTCCTCAAGGAAGCCTTAGCAACTGCCGCTGGGCAGGAAGGATACCCCAATAGAAGCAGCCTTCCCTGCAGTTCGCGCTGCCTTCGCAGAGACTGGCCGCCTCCAGAGAAGACCCCCTATGGCAGACTCCATGGGGTCTCTTCTGGAGGGGGGAGGGCAATATGCCAATCCCCTTGGGGTTGCCATGCCAACCACTCTCACCAGTTGGATGCCTTGCCATGACAGTCGCTGCCTAGCAGGATGCCATGACAACCTTAAGCAGCATGACAACGTCTTATCCCCCTCTTCTCTTCTCCCCCCCTCAGCAGACCATGACCATTGCAGCAACCCCCTCTGCCCCTCCCAAAAAGGCCTCATTCCAACCCTTACTCCTAAAGGAGTATCAGGACCACAGTGGCCACCCCAGTTTATGGAGTTGCCAACTCTGGGTAGGGAAATTCCTGGAGGTTTGGGAGGGAGGGTGTGGTTTGGGCAGGAGAGGTGCCTCTGTGGGTTATAATGCCATTAAGTCCACCCTCCAAAGCAGCCATTTTCTCCAGAGGGAATTATCTCTGTCATCTGGAGATCTACACTCCAACCAACACCTGGAGGATGGTAACCCTACAACGCAATATGAGTCAACAAGCACAGGGTTGCCAACTCTGGGTTGGGAGACTTGGGCGTCAATGGAGCTTGAAGAGGGAAGGCTGCTCAGCGGAGATGTAATTCCATACAGTCTACACTGCAGAACTGCTGTTTTCTCTGCAGTTTCTAACCCACATTTCTGCAAACAGCATCCCAGGTGCCTTTCAGCACAGGAAAACATACAATTAACAGTGAAAACAATCTAAAACATAAATGCTGGCATATCCATACCTTCACACAAACACATGAGGCAACGGCCAACATACAGTCATTGTATTTCACATACCCCAAACTGGGTTCTGGAGTGGTTTACAGCAGGGGTGTCAAACATGCAGGCCGGGGGCCAAATCAGGTCCTCGGAGGGCTCCTATCAGGCCCCCGAGCAACTGGCTGTGGTCTGCTTCCTTCTCCCTCCCTGTTGCTTCCTTCTGCATCCCAACCTGCTTTGTCAGGCTTGCTCAATCGCACAGGAGCTACAGAGCCAAGCCTCTCTTCCTTCTATTGGCAAAGGAAGGAAAGAGCCAGAGCTTCCATTGCCCAGTTCCCTAGATCCTATGGGAGAGATACAAAGAAAGTGCTAATGTTTTAAGCATATTTTATTTTAAGGGTTTTTTTATTTTATTGTTTTATTTTAACTTTTATTTTTAAGGGGGTTTTTTTTAATCTTCAATTGTGTTTGTCTATTTATATCTCTGCTACCTAATCTTAGAGAGGTACACACACGGCCTGGCCTGACATGGTTCGGCCCAACAAGGTCTCATTTATGTCAGCTCTGGCCCTCATAACAAATGAGTTCCAACACCCGTGGATGTTTCTCAGTGCACTATATTCGAAGCCGTTTGAACACTTGCAAGTTTTATATGTATTTTATATTAGTAAACTCTATTAAAAGTTGCTCAGGGGAGCAGTTCTGAGTGAAGTCTGGGGCCAGGCATGATGGAGGGATGCCTGCCAGGCATCCTTGTTGTCCTCCAGCCTCTGGAACTGAATTTGGTCATGAACATAAGAACATAAGAGAAGCCATGTTAGATCAGGCCAATGGCCCATCCAGTCCAACATTCTGTGTCACACTGGCCAAAAAAATTATATATACATATATATATACACACTGTGGCTAATAGCCACTGATGGACCTCTGCTCCATATTTTTATCTTACCTCCTCTTGAAGGTGGCTATGCTTGTGGCCGCCACCACCTCCTGTGGCAGTGAATTCCACATGTTAATCACCCTTTGGGTGAAGAAGTACTTCCTTTTATCCGTTTTAACCTTTCTGCTCAGCAATTTCATGGAATGCCCACGAGTTCTTGTATTGTGAGAAAGGGAGAAAAGTATTTCTTTCTCTACTTTCTCCATCCCATGCATTATCTTGTAAACCTCTATCATGTCACCCCGCAGTCGACGTTTCTCCAAGCTAAAGAGCCCCAAGCGTTTCAACCTTTCTTCATAGGGAAAGTGCTCCAGCCCTTTAATCATGGACTTTCCGGACTTTCTCCAATGCTATAATATCCTTTTTTAGGTGCGGCGACCAGAACTGCACACAGTACTCCAAATGAGACCGCACCATCGATTTATACAGGGGCATTATGATACTGGCTGATTTGTTTTCAATTCCCTTCCTAATAATTCCCAGCATGGCGTTGGCCTTTTTTATTGCAAACGCACACTGTCTTGACATTTTCAGTGAATTATCTACCACGACCCCAAGATCTTTCTCATGGTCAGTCTCTGCCAGTTCACAGACCATCAACTTGTATTTGTAGCTGGGATTCTTGGCCCCAATGTGCATTACTTTGCACTTGGCCACATTGAACCGCATCTGCCAGCACTCCTCTGTAGCTGTTGCTTTTTAAAAGACCTTCTCTGCCACCTTACTTCTACTTGGAGAGAAAGTATGGCTAAGTGCTAGAGCGGGGGTGGCCAAACTTGCCTGGAGAGCCAGTTTGGTGTAGTGGTCAAGTGTGCAGACTCTTATCTGGGAGAACCGGGTTTGATTCCCCACTCCTCCACTTGCACCTGCTGTAGGGTTGCCAATCCCCAGGTGGGGGCAGGGGATCCCCCACTTTGGAGGCCCTCCCCCTGCTTCAGGGTCATCAGAAAGCGGGGGGAGGGGAAGGAAATATCTGCTGGGAACTTTATTATTCCCTATGGAGATGTATTCCCATAGGAAATAATGGAGAATGGATCCTCAGGTATCTGGGGCTCGGGGGGGGGCTGTTTTTTGAGGTAGAGGCCCCACATTTGTAGTGTAGCATCTGGTGCCTCTCCCCAAAATACCCGCCAAGTTTCAAAAAGATTGGACTAGGGGGTCCAATTCTGTGCCCCAAAATACGGTGCCCCTATCCTTCATTATTCCCTATGGAAGGAAGGCATTTAAAAGGTGTTCAGTCCCTTAAAATGTGATTGCCAGAACTCCCTTGGAGTTCAATTGTGCTTATCACAACCTTGCTCCTGGATCCACCACCAAAGTCCCCAGATATTTCTTGAATTGGACTTGGCAACCCTAAGCTGCTGGAATGGCCTTGGGTCAGCCATAGCTCTGGCAGGAGTTGTCCTTGACAGGGCAGCTGCTGTGAAAGCCCTCTTAGCCCCACCCACTTCACAGGGTGTCTGTTGTGGGGGAGAAAGGTAAAGGAGATTGTGAGCCGCTCTGAGACTCTTTGGAGTGGAGGGTGGGATATAAATCCAATATCTTCATCATCATCTTCTTCTTAACATAAAAACCACACAGAATAAACATCAGATGTTTGAGAGCAGGAAGGGAGGGGGGGAGGGAGGAAGGTTTTCAAATGATAGGGAGGAAAGCAAGCAACTTTAACAAACCAGCTCGTTTGGAGAAGTTATTTAAGAGACAAATGCCTTCTCCAAGCCAGCCAATGGGGGCTTTGAGAGCCGCAGAATGTGTGTGGAAAAGCCACGTGTGGCTCCTGCGCTGTACTTTGCTTACCCCTGAGCTTTGCATGCAGAATGTCCAGGTTCAGTTCCCACCATCTCCAAAATCAGGTAGCAGCTAAGAGAGTCAGTTTGGTGTAGTGGTTAAGAGCATAGACTCTGATCTGGGAATCAAACCATGTTTGATTCCCCACTCATCCTCCACATGCAGCTGCTGGTGGGACCTTGAGTGAGTCACAAGTTCTCTCAGTGTTCTTCCTCTCAAGAGCAGTTCTGGAAAGAGCTCTCACAGCCCCACCTGCTTCAGGGTATCTGTTGTGGGGAGAGGAAGGATATTGTAAACTGCTCTGAGACTCTTGAGTGAAGGGTGGGGTATAAATCCAATCTCTTCTTCTTATCTTCTAATGAGGAAGACCTCTGAGACCCTCAAGAGCCACTGCTAATCAGAGTAAACAATACAGACCACAATAGACTCAGGGTTTGACTCAAGATAAAGCAACTTCATGTTATAACTTCTAGGAAACTGTGCGGTTTCCTGAGACCCAGTTTGAACACCACTGTCAGATTTCATCATGGCTGAAACTCTTCAGTATTCAACAATACTGGGAAATGTTTGGCAAGACAATTTTCCCATAAATTACAATGGGAAAATATAACAGCAGTCGAACCTTTCCTGCTCCCTAGTTGCGAACCAGCTGTGGTGCAGGGGTTAAAGAGCAGCGGGCTTTAATCTGGTGAACCAGGATGGATTCCCCACTCCCCCTCCACATGCAACCAGCTGGGTAACCTTGGGTCAGTTCTCTCTGATCTCTCTCTGCCCCACCTACCTCACAGAGTGTCTGTTGTGGGGAGAAGAAGGGAAGGTGATGGTAAGCTGCTCCAAGACTCCTTCAAGTAGTGAAGGGTGAGGCATAGAATCATCATCATCACCTTCTTCACTGCCTCCTCCTCCACCATCATACTTGGTTAGTTTAGAATGTATGCCTTAGGCCCTAACAGCCACCATCCATGCCAGTAGGTTAAGGTTGCCAACCTTCAGGTGCCCTTGGAGATCTGCTTTTACAATTCATCTCCAGATGACCAAGATCAGCTCCCTGGAAGAAATTGGCTGCTTTGGAGGGTGGACTCTCCGGCATTATATTCTGCTACTGTCCCTCCCCCCTCTATAAGTCCTGCCCTCTCCAGGTGCCCCCCCAAAAAAATCTCCAGGTATTTCCCAGCCCAGAGCTGGCAACCCTACCAACAGGTTAAGCAGTAAGTCCTGCTAATAATACCTTCTATAGACCATAAAGCAGTTAATAGATAATGTCTTGAAAACTTACCTGGCAGTAAGTCTCACTGAACCAAATGGGACTTACTTTTGAGTAAATCTGTATAGGACTGTGCTACACAACTTGTGATTAATCAATGAGAACATAAGAGAAGCCATGCTGGATCAGGCCAATGGCCCATCCAGTCCAACACTCTGTGTCACACAGTGGCCAGTATTTGTGTGCTCAGCAATTTCATTGAATGCCCACGAGTTCTTGTATTGTGAGAAAGGGAGAAAAGGACTTCTTTCTCTACTTTCTCCATTCCATGCATAATCTTGTAAACCTCTATCATGTCGTTTCTCCCACAGTCGACGTTTCTCCAAGCTAAAGAGCCCCAAGCGTTTTAACCTTTCGTCATAGGGAAAGTGTTCCAAACCTTTAATCATTCTAGTTGCCCTTTTCTGCACTTTTTCAAATGCTATAATATCCTTTTTGAGGTGCAGTGACCAGAATTGTACACAGTACTCCAAATGAGACCGCCCCATCGATTTAAAGTTTCCCTCAGTCAGATGTGTGCTGTTTCACAGTCACAAAAAGCAGAAGGCAAGACTGTGGCTCCAAATTTACTCAGGAAAGTTTTCATTTTTCTGGAAAGCCTCTAACCCTTTCAAAAATCAAAGAGCTCCCACAGACAACACTGAAGGATGAACCATTTCACAAACAGATGTGACCTTGACTTGCTCCCCAACATTATTATAGTAGTGGTGACCCACATTAGACCATGGGCTTTGATGACCCATCAAGAAGAAAGCCAAGACTTGACTGATGCCTCAGACTAAGTTTTTCATAGGTTTCACATTTTGATACTGTTTGAGTTGCTCTCCCATAGTTGGAAAACATGTTTTAGTGGGAGATTGGAAGAATCAATGTCCCTGCTGTGTGTATTGAGTGTTCAAATCCAACAAGAAACCTCATGGGCTCTTTTGTATTGACAAAAAGTGGCTGAAATCAAAGAGTTCCATTTTTGGAATATTAAGAAACAAGCCAACAGCTGGACTCAGTATGATGTGAGTAACCTTTGAAGCGAAGGGATGTGTATCCCCACTGCCATTTCAAGCAAGGGACAGCAGCAGATTTCTCTCCACCCACAATGTTTCTTCCCCGATGGGCCTTTTCAAAGAATCTGTGGGTGGTCTATTTACTCTCAACCCAACTCCTGGGACTATCAGTGTGAGATGACATTCTCAGTATCTATACTGACATGGACACATGTGTGCATACCCTCTTGGTACTGATATCGTCAATTCTGTCAGTGTAGACGCAATGGCAAGCACATTAATTGTGCCAGTCCTTGAAAGATTTCTCCTAGTTCTTCCCAGCAGAGTATTGTCTGAAAGTGTACAACAGTCTCCTTGCTGAAGCAAAGCAGATCTTGATCTGCTCAATGCATGGATGGGAATTGCCTGACGATCCTTCATCTGCCACCTTGACTTCCAAGGAAGTAAATTATGAAATATTACCATGTGCTTTCCACTTTTCCAAGCGAGACATTTCTGGGGCTTTACTAGTTCTAGAGAGGCTACCCAAAGCAGAAACCAAAAGAGCAAGAGCCCAGGGAAAAAAAGGATGCAATGTGTATATGCTAAGTTGCATTCATAGATGCAAATTAACTTCAAATTACTTGTCCAGGTTAGCATAAGCAGCCCTTTCCCCAGTCACACGTAGTTCTGGGCAATACTCCCTCTAAGCTGCGGAGTCTAGTGAGCAAAAATTCCACTTCATGAGCTACTAGGCTTGCCAGTCCCCAGGTCCCAGCAGGGGTTCTTCCGCTTTTCCAGGTTCCTTCCCGCCCCCAGTCAGCTGGCCGGCAGGGGGAAGTCCCACCTCCAGAGGGCCATGGGCCTTTCCACCTCAAGAGGCTTCAGTCTCTGATTGAAAGGCTTCCTCTTGGGATGGGGTGTCTGTGTTACTTGGAAGAAGTTGGCAGCCATTCGTGAGTAGAGAGGCCAATCCCTCGCTTCAGAGTTGCCAGAAATGGGGGGGGGAGGTAAATGTCTGCTGAGCACTTCATTATTCCCTATGTGGAGATCAATTCTCATAGGGTATAATGGGGAATTGATCTGGAGGTTTCGGGGGCTTTGGGGGAGCTGTTTTTTGAGGTAGATGCACCAAATTTTTAGTATAGTATCTAGTGCCTCTCCCCAAAGTACCCCCCAAGTTTCAAAACGATTGGACCAGGGGGTCCAATTCTATGAGCCCCAAAAGAAGGTGCCCCAATCCTTCATTATTTCCTATGGAAGGAAGACATTTAAAAAGGTGCGCTGTCCCTTTAAATGTCATGGCCAGAACTCCCTTGGAGTTCAATTCTGCTTGTCACATCCTTGTTCCTGGCTCCGCCCCCAAAGTCTCCTGGCTCCACCCCCAAAGTCCCCAGATATTTCTTGAATTGGACTTGGCAACCCTATGAGCTACTGGCATTAAAGCTGTGAGCTACTGCATAAATCAGTTTGCTCTGGGGCCATTTTTCCTGAGCTAAGACAAAACATGTGTGAGCCAGGAGCTAAAAAAACTGAGCTATCTCACACTAACTCAGCTTAGAGGGGAGACTGGTTCTGGGTCTATTGTGGATGCTCAGGAAGTAAACCTCCACAGCTACTTCAGCCAGCTTTACTGGGGCAGCAATCTTGGTTGGAGTTTTTTTTCTCTCTCTCTCTCTCTCTCTTCTTGTGTCTTTTGTTTTATTGCTGAATCTGGTTGTTTGATGCTATGGCAATATGTGCTAATGCAATAAATTGAATTGAACTTGGTTAGAGTTGGGTTGCCAACTTTGGTCTGAGAAATTCTTGGAGATTTGTGGAGCCCGTGGAGGGAGAAATTTGGAGAGAGATTTCACATAGGTATTGCATACAGTCTGCCCTCTGGAGCTGCCATTTCCTCCAGGGGGCCTGCTCTCTGCAGTCTGAAGATCAACTATGATGTCAGGAGAACTCCAGGCCACACCTTGAGGTTGGCAACCCCAGGCTGAGGCAGAGGGGAAGGGGTTTAATCCAGATGGTATCCATTACCAAAACTGCCCCCCTCGACTTAGCTTTGGAAGGGAAATAAGACAGTGCCTGCCTTGCAAAGGAAGAGGGTGTCAAGCATGGTGGAATTCCATTGGTAATTGATTGTTTTAGGGTCCTCCATAAAGCTGGCCTGTGAAATATCATGGAGGACCAAGGTCTATTAACTCTGTTATTCTTTCCCCCTCCCACTTCTTACTTTATTGCTTGCAAAGTAGAAGTAGAGATAAACAAAACTAACTTGAGAAAGAGTAATCAGCACCTTCCCATACATTAGGGAGTGTGGCACATCTAGGGAAAGCAAGGATGGAGTCCTGATAACGCCATGAGAATGTAGACATTTATGATAGTTTATGTGTGAGAGCGCATCCCTCGCCCCCACCTTTTGGAATCCTTTTGAAGTATGCCTTAAAAGTATTGTATCAATGTATCAATCAGTATCTTTAGCATCACTCTCAAGAATCTGTTACACTGAAAGTATCGGTCTATCAATAAACGTAGTTTTGTATCAAACCTGACTGGTCATTGAAACCGCATGCTTGACAGAGGGTTTCATTTGGCAAAACCATGTATTAAGCCTCTTCCTGTGGCACAGAGTGTTAAAGCTGCAGTACTCCAGTCCTAAACTCTGCTCATGACCAGAGTTCAATCCCCGGCGGAAACTGGGTTTTCAGGTAGCTGGCTCGAGGTTGACTCAGCCTTCCATCCTTCCGAGGTCGGTAAAATGAGTACCCAGCTTGCTGGGGGGGAAGTGTAGAGGACTGGGAAGGCATTGGCAAACCACCCCATTAAAAATCTGCCATGAAAATGTTGTAACGTCACCCCAGATTCGGAAACGACTGGTGCTTGTACAGGGGACCTTTCCTTTCCTATGCCCCATGTGGCCCCAAGCTAAACCAAGGCCTTACACATCAAGATGCTTTTCAAAGACCTCCATTGAAGGTGGGCAGCCCCACGTCCTTTAGGACGTCAGCCTTCCCTGTCAACATTACTTCCATCTTGTCAGGATTCTGTTTCAGCTTGCTTACCATTCAACTACAGTAGTTCAGCACTGGTTCACAGCATCTATAGCATTCCAGGTAATTATTAACAGCCAGATAACTAATCCTTCCTTCCTCCCTCCCTCCGATTCAGCTGTCCCAAAGGTCCTCCAGAATAACTCTGTTGAATCTTTAAATTTTTGTAACATCCACTTTATTTACATACTGAGCAGAGAGGGGGAAGCAGGCAGACATTCGTACAAGCAAATGAGTTCCCTTGTTTTGGCTTTCTCATCCACATCCCCCCTCCCCCACACAAAGTGTCTTCTTTCTATCTAGCCATAAAATAAACAGAAGAACTGAACTGATGACGATATGAGGCTGTCTTCTGCCGAGTCATCAAGGTCATCAGTGTCTCCTCTGACTGGCAGCAGTTTTCCAGGGTCTGTGGGAAACGTCTTTCACATCACCTGCCTGCTATGTGACCTTAGTACTTCCAGGGATTGAAACTGGGACCTTCTGCATGCCAAGCAGATGCCCTACTACTGAGCCACAGCTGCAACCCAAAACTATATCCCGAGTGAGCTTTCGTCTACTCTGACTGGCAATGGCTTTTCAGGGTCTCAGGTGGAGGTCGTTCACATCACCTACTACCTGATCCTTCTGATGCTGGAGACTGAACCTGGGACCTTCTGCGCATGAAGTCAGGGCCGCCCCTAGACTGTCTGGCACCCTGGGCAAAGCTAGCTTCTGGCACACGCACCTCCAAACCGATAACATCACCAAGTCACATGGCAGGGCCCAATTCAGCACCCCCAGAAAGCCTGTGCCCATGGCAATTGCCTAGTGGCAGGGCTGGCCCTGCATGACGTCGATGCCCTTCCATTGAGATGTGGTCTCACACCCAGCTTTTCTTTCTGTCCTCTTTACCACTGCATTCTGACTTAAGGGCGTGTGTGTGTGAAGTAATGGGCTGCTGTTAACGAGTAAAGTGCATTCAATAAGCAACCTGTGCAGAAGCCTTAAGAGAAGGTCATGTTGGATATGCAAAGGGGGGGAGACTCGCAACACTTCCTTCACTTCTGAAGCCCCTTCCCTGGATTTGAAAATGAGGGAAAGAAAGGAGAATTGGAGTTAGGGCACCTTGAAATCTGGGGGGCACAGATTGCTATAGAAAATGGAATGACGCTGTATGGAGCTTCTGGCATCCTTTGGCAAGGAAGGGGGGAGGGGGAGGAAAATAAACAGAGCACCTATTAAATAGGTTTCATTGGAGGGTATGCTATCTGCATGTGGAAGATGCTGCATGGAGGAGAAATTCTCCCCACCCCCCACCCCTGTTACATATCCATGGACTGCCTTTGTTGCTGTGTTATTCAAGCACCCCTCCGTCAAGGACAGCAAAGTACTTCTCCGGCATCGCGCCATATGGCTGCAGTTGACCTTGCTCATTTGCACTGACACATGCGGCCCTCATGCTGCAAACTGTGGGGTACTCCTCACTTGCCTTAAGCACATCTTCCCATCCCCTACCAGAGAGACTGGCTTAAATGAGAGTAGGAGAGGGTCAAAAACAGGTCTGAGGACCCTATTAGTGTGGAATTCACCCAGTGCAGGCTGCATAATTTCTCTGGTTTCGCGTCAGGGTGGTGAGAAGGCCTGATTCCATCCGCCTTTGCCTGTTCATGGAAGTTTGATGGGGGTAGGAAGAAGCTACACACACGCACGCGCGCAAATGATTATCTGAGAAGGAAAGGGAGGAGGGGTCAGGGTTTGCTCATCCTCCAGATGATGTGGTGGACAGACAAGGAGAAAAAGGTCACATCTCTTATGCCTTTGGCACAATGTCTTCTCTCATCTCCAGCACTGGAGGGATGGATGCAAGCAAAGCCATGTAGCCCACACTTGATTTGCACTGCAGCCATTATAGGGAGGCTTTGCCTCTCATTCTGAGGCAGTCCTGAACGGGGCTACAGCATCAGGCAAGACAGCCCTTGTAGCAGAGATGTGAGCTCTGGAAGGGGGCATGTGCCACTGTTGATCTGCAAAATACAGCTATTTTGGTAAAGACGAACGCCTTCATTTTTGAGACAGGCACAGAGGGAAAGCAGGGAGCAAACTAGAAAGCCAGTAGGGCTCTTTTGCCAAGAGAGTCTTTGCCCTCCCTGCCACACACACACACCCAGCCTCAGCAATGCAACTTGGAAGGCTTCCATCTCTAGAATAGCCAGGGGATATAGGGTTGTAAACTGGCCACATTTCCAATGGCATAACCAGTCCTACCCCCTTCTGGGTTTCTTCATATAATGGGAGGAAATAGGAAAGGGCAATGCATGTGACCATTTAGTGCAGGGGTGTCAAACATGCGGCCCAGGGGCCAAATCAGGCCCTTGGAGGGCTCCTATCAGGCCCCCCCCCCGAGCAACTGGCTGTCATCTGTTTCCTTCTTCCTTTCTCTTGCTTCCTTCTGCATCACAGCTTGCTTTGCCAGGCTTGCTCTATCACACAAGAACTACAGAGCAAAGCTTCTATATTCTCCATTGGCTGAGGCACCTCTCTTGGGGAGGAAGGGGAGAGGAATAGCTTGCTTTGCCAGGTTCTCTCAATTGCACAGCAGAGCTACTGAGTCAAGCCTCTCTTCCTTCTATTGGCTGAGGCTCCTCCCCCTCCTCAGCCCCTGGGGAAGGAAGGAAAGAGCCAGAGCTTCCTTTGCCCAGTTCCCTGGATTGCATGGAAGAGATACAAAGAAAGCACCTTTAAGACCAACAAGTGCCAATGTTTTAAGCATGTTTTATTTTAAGTTTTTTTAAAAATCTCTGTGTTTGTATCCTTTGTTCATATCTCCACTACCTGGTATTACATTTCATGACACACATGGCCTAGCCCAACAAGGTCTCAGATTCAGCCCTCCTAACAAATGAGTTTGACACTACTGATTTAGTGCCTTTTAAGGGAAACAAATTGGCAGGCTGTGCTAGACTTCCAGCCTATTTTAACTTTCATTTTCATTCCAGGCTTTTCTGTGCCTCAAAAGCAACTTCTTTAAACGCTGCAGATCTTGGCGTGGGGGTGGTCCTCTTCATTTTCCTTCCTGATATCTCCTCAGCTTGACAGAAAGGAAGAGAGAAAGAAAGAGAGATATGTGCACCTTAGTTTACTTGATATTTCTGAGGACTCTGCCCTTTGACCCTTCGGCTCTGTTCCTGATTAAATTGACCTCATTGGTCCTGCCCCTTAGTGAAGGAGCCCTGCCACGCTCCCCCGTGTGGGCCCTGCTCCTTAGCAGATTTTGTGCCCTCTAAGAGTTGTCTGCTGAGGCCAGGTCTCTGCAACTTTATATGAGCCTAGTTAGGAGCATGGACTCTAATCTGGGAGAACTGGGTTTGATTCCTCACTTCTCCACATGCAGGCAGCTGGATGACCTTGGGTCAATCACAGATCTCTCAGAGCTGTCCTCTCAAGAGCAGTTTCTGTTAGAGCTCTCTCAGCCCCACCTCCCTCACAGGGTGCCTGTAGTGTTGTGGGGAGGGAAACAGAAAGGCGATTGTAAGCCACTCTGAGTGAAGGTAAATCCAATCTTTTCTTCTTCTTCATTTGGTCCTGATGCCAAGACATTGTTACCTGTGGCTGGTTTAAAGGATGCTTTGTTTGGCTATAAGAAGCTGCAGCTGCCTCTCCACAGGATTTGGCCTTAGTCATCTTCCTTCAGTAAATAAATGCAAGCATTTAATCCCTCCAGTGATTATATATCTCAAAAATGAGACCAAAATGGTTTCCATACATTCCAGACAAGGGATAAAGACAGATGGAAAATATATAATAATAAACTAGATCTCTAGACTGAAATGGGCTTTTGTGTACACACAGTTAGGGGCCAAAACTTAAAAAACATCAAAAGTTATAGATAAAAGTACACGTTTATTACAAAAACATATAAAAACCTTGCAGGGGCCCAAACGAAGCCTCACACATCATCAAAGTGACAAAGGAAAGAACCATATATGACCTGACACATTTTGGCCTGCAGAGGCCTTCTTCAGATGTCAAATAGTACAAATGTCAACATACAACAAAGTCCCTGTTACTCTTGTAAATCAATAATTAATATAGTACTCAAAATGGAATGTTGCAATCTGGAAATGGATGACACCAAGGCTTGTTTTGTAGAAAAAAAACAGCAAGAACTTATTTGCATATTAGGCCACACCCCTTGACATCGCCATTGTTTCACACAGGGCTTTTTTGTAGAAAACGCCCAGCAGGAATCATTTGCATATTAGGCCACACCCCCTGATGCCAAGCTAGCTGGAACTGTGTTCTTGTGCGTTCCTGCTCAAAAAAAGCCCTGCATTTCACCATTTTTTGGAAGGCCACAAATGTATCTGGCCTTATGTCAGCAGCAATTATATATACAGCAAATAGTAATTGGAAATATGTACCTTCCAGTTTAGGTCCAAAATGTAAAATCCCTTTATCAGGAGCAGCGTAACATCAGTATGTAGTTGCTATTGATGTTTTTAACTTTTGGCTCTTTGCTAGTATTTTAAACTTCCTTTGGAGGTTTTTGCTTGGTTGGCTTAGTTTCTCTTCCCCTCTCTTTGTGGCTACACACAGTTAGGCCGGTTGGCAGACGGTATTTGCCAGCACAAGAACATGGCTGCACTTCCATCTGATTTGAATGCTGCATCCAAGTGTGTACATGGGATAGCATCAGGGATGCTGTGAAAATGTTTTTGACCGGTGAACATACCGTGTTTGACTGTGATAATCAGGCACGACCTGATTACCTGGTCTGTTTAGTTCAGCTTGACTGCTGGCTGAACATGTTTGCGTAACTCCACCTCACCCCCCCCACCCCCCCCAAAAGAAACTCTGAGCATGGGTGAAAATGCTGCTAATCCAAACAAGTCAGACAATAGGAGAGCTGTCACTAGAGAATGAGCAAACCACAACCAACAGGTTATAGTGACATAACATAACTAAGAAACTTATACAAATCTAACCACACTTATTACAACTATGCACAATACACTTGCAATAATTCCATCAAAGTTAATACAAATCTCTAGGAATCTCCCTGATAATCAAAACAATCAAGCACAACAAGTTTCCATCAGAACACAGGACATGTCTGTTTCCTGTTTCACATAGCTTCTTCCAGTTCAGCATTTTAACAAACAACGACTGTTTTCGTACACAGCTTACCACGGGGTCACATTCCTGTTCTCTCCGCAGCGTCCGTCGGATTTCCCATTATCTGGGTCAAAGTTACAGGAAGTGCCATGGCTTTTGCATAGCAAACGTAAACCGCTAAAACCCAATTTACGTTTGCTGCGCAAAAGCCGTGGCACTTCCTGTAACTCCGGCGCAGATAATGGGAAATCCAACAGATGCTGCAGAGAGAATAGGAACGTGACCACAGGGTAAGCTGTGTGTGAAAACGGTCAACATCACTAAAGACCAAGGCTTTTTTTCTGCTGAAGGCCACAGGAGGGAGCTCCACCTGGGCTAGCCAAGGCTCCAGCTGGCCCAACCTGCCATGCGGCAGCCATGTGCTCCCAGGCCAGTAGGGTTGCCAAGTCCAGTTCAAGAAATATCTGGGGACTTTGGGCCAGGAGCAAGGGTGTGACAAGAACAAAAAGGTAAAGGTAGTCCCCTGTGCAAGCACCAGTCGTTTCTGACTCAGGGGTGACGTCGCATCATGACGTTTTCACGACAGACTTTTTTAATGGAGTGGTTTGCCATTGCCTTCCCCAGTCATCTACACTTTCCCCCCAGCGAGCTGGATACTCATTTTACCGACTTCAGAAGGATGGAAGGCTGAGTCAGCCTTGAGTCGGCTACCTGAACCCAGCTTCTGCTGGGATCAAACTCAGGGCATGAGCAGAGCTTAGGAAACTGAACTCCGAAAGGAGTTCTGGCAATCACATTTAAAGGAACTGTGTTCCTTTTAAATGTCTTCCTTCCACAGGAAAAAAATGGAGGATAGGGCACCTTCTTTGGGGTCTAATGGAATTGGGCCCTCTGGTCCAATCTTTTTGAAACTTTGGGGATGTTTTGAGGAGCGGCACTAGATGTGATGCTGAAATTTTGGTGCCTCTGTTTCAACAAACAGCCCCTCTGGAGCCCCAGATACCCACAGATCAATTCTCTATTATGCCATATGGGAATTGATCTCCTTAGGGTATAATGGAGTGCCCAGCAGATATTTCTCTCTTCCCCCCCCCCCATCTGGTTTCTGATGACCTTGAAGCAGGTGGAGGGCCTCCAAAGAGGGGGATCCCCTGTCCCCACCTACAGGCCAGGCAGTGTGGCCAAATAGGCAAATGAGCTCCTGCTGGGCTTTTTCTACAAAAAAAAAAAAAACACTGTGAAGGAACACAGAATGGCAGGATTGTTTTTAAACACAGCATTTATTTATGTCTGTATGGTATGATTTATGAGTTATTTAACTGCCTAGTTAAACGATTGCCTGCTGAATGGATCAGTGGTGCAGCAATGTTGTGGGCAAGCAGAACTCCATTGGGCTGCCTGAGAACCTGCATGCACAAAAAGCCCATTATGTTGTACTGCGCTGTTAGGAAATAATACACGGAAGTAAACCGCTGAGCAGGTTACCAAATAGAAAAATGATCCATGAAAAAACTGCCTCCCTTTCTGCAGCTAGTGAACTAAGCCTGAGCCTAAATGGCAATGCACCCCTGGATTGCATCCTAAATTATTTATTGAAGCTGCAAACATGCATTTGGATCTAACATCTTCCCCATCCAAACCAGGTTTTCTCCCCCCAGCTGACACAGAAATCCTGGATTCAAAAACAATGCTTCCCCCCCCCCCTCTCCCTCCCTACCAGTCAGGCACAATCCATCCATGTGGCAGAATGAGGTAGCAGCATTCTAAAGGGGCAGAATGGATTACGCCTCTGCTGTCTGTAGAGCGGTGGAGCACCATTTGTTAATGTCCTCCTTGCACACAAAAGCCTGCACCTGAGACCAGAAAAGCAGCTGCCAGGAGATGCTGACCTTGACAGACCAAAGGCCTAATTCAAGAGAAGGCAGCTCTGTCTGTTTTCCTCTCTGCTGCCACAGACCACTGCAGCTTCCCTTCTGGAATGGCATCAAAGGGCCACCACCCTTCAAACCACCTTTTTAGTCTTTTGCTCAACATGATCACATTTATCCGTGTGCTGTGAGAAGCTTCATCTGTTGAATCCTGTGTCTTAAAGCACTGTTGAAGGCACATGAGCAGACCAGGTGATGGGTTTTTCCCCCTTCATTGCCAGTTCATTCCCCAAGTCGCCACAGGGGTTTGGCTGGGGCTCCTACAATAATAATAATAATAATAATAATAATAATAATAATAATAGCAACAACATTTAATTTATACCCCACCCTCCCCACCAAAGCAGGCTCAGGGCAGCTCACAACATAATATAAAATACAAAGGTTACATCATAAAACAATAATCTGCAACATTATATAATTTCCTTAAAATTCCCTTAAAGCCATCTAAATAAAACCAGCAATTTCATACGATCGTACTCGGTGCCACATTTCCCAAATTTCCGATCTTACTCATATATAGATTTTATCATAACGACGGTACAGCTGGATCTGCATTAAGAAAAGGCCAGCTGAAAGAGGGTAGTCTTGCAGGCCCTACGGAACTGGGCAAGACTCCGCAGGGCCTGCACCTCCTCTGGTAATTGTAGGGTTGCCAATCCCCAGGTGGGGGCAGGGGATCCCCTTGTTTGGAGCCCCGCCCCCGCTTCAGGGTCATCAGAAAGCGGGGGGAGAGGAGGAAAACGTCTGCTGGGAACTCTATTATTCCCTATGCAGATTTATTCCCATAGAAAATAATGGAGAATCGATCCGTGGGTATCTGGGGCTCTGGGGGAGCTGTTTGTTGAGGTAGAGGCACCACATTTTCAGTACAGCATCTAATGCCTCTCCCCAACATATCCCCCAAGTTTCAAAATGATTGGATCAGGGGGTCCAATTCTATGAGCCCCAAAAGAAGGTGCCCCTATCCTTCATTATTTCCTATGGAAGGAAGGGATTGAAAAGGTGATGCCCTTTCAATGTGATGGCCAGAACTCCCTTTGGAGTTCAATGATGCTTATCACAGCCTGAATCTTGGCTCCACCCCTAATGTCTCCTGGCTCCACCCCCAAAATCCCCAGATATTTCTTAAATCGGACTTGGCAACCCTAGGTAATTGATTCCACCAGTGGGGAGCCATGAAACTTGGGGGGGTATTTGGGGGCCCTTTCCCTTGTGTTTTTCAGTTTGGCCTCCTTCAGCCGGGGATTAGCAGTAGATTTTGTGAACCTGATCTCAGCACCCTCTGGAGTACATACAACCGTTCATGGTGGCCCAGACTCAGGAAGTGATGCTGGTCCCCTTCTCTGCTGCTGTTGGCTGGGAGAGAGCTGAGTCTCTGTCATGGTGGGGCGGTCCTCATTACGCCACCCAGATCAGTTAGCGTAATAACTGGGTTGGAGCATCAGCCCTTCTCAGAGTACTGCTGATGAAGTTCCAGTGCTGTCTGTTTCAGGACTAGAGTTGACAATCCCCGGGGGGGGGGGGGGGGGGGCAGGGGATCCTCTGGTTTGGAGGCCCTCCCCCCACTTTGTGGTAATCAGAAAACGTGGGTGGGGGGAAGAAAATGTGTGCTTGGCACTCCATTATTCCCTGTGGAGACCAATTCCCTAAGGGTATAATGGAGAATTGATTCAGGGGTATCTGAGGCTCTGCGGGTGATGTGTTTTGAGGTAGAGGCACCAAATTTTCAGCATAGCATCCAGTTCCTCTCCCCCAAAATACCTTCCAAGTTTCAAAAGGATTGGACTGGGGCGGTCCCATTCTATGAGCCCCCAAAGAAGGTGCCCCTATCCTTCATTATTTCCATTGGAGGCAAAGCATTTAAAAGGTATGCAGTCCCTTAATATGTGATGGCCAGAACTCCCTTTGGAGTTATCGTGCTTGTCATACCATTGCTCCTGGCTCCACCCCCAATGTCTCGTGGCTCCACCCCCAAAGTCCTCAGTTATTTCTTGAATTGGACTTAGCGACCCTATTCAGGAGTAGAACCTGAGGGCACCCAATGAAGCAACAGATTCAGAATGGACCAAAGGAAGTAATGCACTCAATAAGTGATTCAGATGCAGAATGTTATGATGACCACACAAGCACAGGCAAAAGGGAACTCTTACCTATTCAAGGAGAATGGGTCCGTCAGTAGCTGCTAGTTATGGTGACTGAAGGGGAATTGGCTCAATCAGAGGCAGCACATTGTTGAATGAGTGCCAGTGGTGGCGGCAACCTCGTAGGAAGGCCTCAGCCTCTAGGCTCTTTTGTTGGCCCTCCAGAGGCACTGCTTGGCCCATGCGTCAGACAGGATAGTGGACTATGTGGATCACTGGTCTGACCCAGCCAGGCTCTTCTGATGTTCTTAACAGCTGCAGCTGCTCCAGTCTGGCCCGAGTTTTAAAGCATTTTAAAGAAACATTCCCACCTGGTGTCACAAAGAGAACCAAAAGCATAAAGGCCATAGAACACCGTCCCTATGAAGAAAACATAAAGAGTTGGGAGCTTTTTAGTTTAGGAGAAAAAGATAACTGGGGGGGGGCATGGTTTATAAAATGATGCAGGATGTATTCATTTTTGGGGGTGGGGAGGGAAACAAATTGCATTTTTATTACTAATAGTCACAGGATTGCAGAGCACTGTGGAACTTGCTGTGTTGAGTTCCCATGGGCTGCAGGCTTAGCTCGCTGGACATTCAATTGCACCGCTGTTGATGCCATCAATGATGTCGTGGGGATGTCTCCCATCAATATTGCAGCCAGCGGACTGTGCTGTTCCCAGGATCTCCTTAATGGGTCCAGAGAGCTCCCAGGCCAAGGATCTGTGCCACAGCTGCCTAGCAATGCTCACAGCCGCCCTGAGTCCGCTTGCGGAGAGGGCGGGATATAAATGTAAAGTAATAAATAAATAAATAAATAAATAAACAGTCTCATCAAAGCTGATGTTGCCACCGTGCTTAATGTCCTTTTGCTTCTTGCGTTCATAGGGTGGCTCCTTCAGAGCTCTGATGATCAAGGCAGAGGCTGATGGGACCCCTTCGATCGGAGCCTGCCTGTTCTGGATGGTCAGCTTCACAGTGATCCGCAGCCCTTTCCAGTCACCTGTGGCTTTGGCAATGTCATCCCCAACCTTTTTGGGAGACAAACCCAAGGATCCAATTTTAGGAGCCAAAGCAAAAGTGGCACCAAATTCACCTCCCGTGTATCTCAACTTTAATCTCGTAGGGGTCGAATTTGGGCGGCATGGCGTTGCAAAGAGGGCCAGGCTAAGCACCAGAAAGGATGGCAACGGAGAGAGGGAGCAACAATATAGGGTTGCCAAGTCCAATTCAAAAAATATCTGGGGACTTTGGGGGTGGAGCCAGGAGACTTTGGAGTGGAGGCAGGAGACATTGGGAGTGGAGCCAGGAACAAGGATGTGACAAGCATAATTGAACTCCAAGGGAGTTCTGGCCATCACATTTAAAGGGACAGCACACCTTTTTAAATGCTTTTTTCCCATAGGAAATAATGAAGGATAGGGGCACCATCTTTTGCGGCTCATAGAATTGGACCCCCTGGTTCAATCGTTTTGAAACTTGGGGGGTATTTTGGGGAGAGGCACTAGATGCTATACTAAAAATTTGGTGCCTCTACCTCAAAACATATCCCCCCCAGAGCCCCCAATACCCGCGGATCAATTCCCCATTATTTCCTATGGGAATCGTTCTCCATAGGGAATAATAGAGTGCCCAGTAGACATTTCCCTCTTCCCTTCACGCTTTCTAAAGCGGGGGGAGGGCCTCCAAACGAGGGAATCCCCTGCCCCCTCCCTCCCCCTCTCACACAAATACTTACTGGGTCTTGTTCCCACAGAACTTTACTTGATCTGAAAACAAAAGCAAAACAAAGGGAGGGGCCGTTCTCCGAAGCCCTTCCTGTTTCCTGCTTCCTGCTCAGCCTTAAAGGCACATCTTTTAAAAACGGACCTGCAGGAGCTCTAAAACTACATGGTGACTGTGAGGGGCGGGGCTTCCCCCGCCAGCCAGCTGGCTGGGGGTGGGGAGAAGCCTGTAAAAACCGGGGATCCCTCCGCTGGGACCTGGGGATTGGGAAGCCTACAACAATAACTCCCTTTCTGCCATAAAGATGGCAAGAGACGTGCTGGATATATTCATGTACAGAAGAAGAAGACTGCAGATTTATACCCTGCCCTTCTCTCTGAATCAGAGACTCAGAGCGGCTTACAATCTCCTTTATCTTCTCCCCCCACAACAGACACCCTGTGAGGTGGGTGGGGCTGAGAGAGCTCTCACAGCAGCTGCCCTTTCAAGGACAACTACGAAAGCTCTGGCTGACCCAAGGCCATTCCAGCAGCAGCTGCAAGTGGAGGAGAGGGGAATCAAACCCAGTTCTCCCAGATAAGAGTCCGCGCACTCAACCACTACACCAAACTGGCGTTTTTTCTCCTCTTCCTATAATACTAGAACTCAGCCGTGCCCAATGAATGGATAAGCAGTAGTTGAAGGACAAATTAAAAGGAATTATTTTTCACACAACATGCTTATGAGGCTCGCTGCCAGAGGATGTGGTAGCAGCCAGTTGCTTAGGTGGCTTTGAAAGGAATGAAGACCAGATCTGACAGGGTCAAAGACTATTTGTGGCTGATATGCATGGGCTGCTTCCACTTGAAAGTTTTGCCCTTACTGGGCACCTTTTTGGAGAATCTCTGCAACGTTTCCCCCCTAATATTCCGCTTTTGGTTTCCCCCTGCTTTGTTGTGATCCTTTCCTTCCTTCAGCGCCCCCATGATGGCCATTTCCTCGTGCCGCCAATTTCCTTCAGACATTTAAAATCAGAAATTGCTAGAGCAAAACAGTGCAATGACATTATAATGATCTACTGCCACTATGCAGTCATCAGCTTTCATTCCTTAAAAGACTTAAGTCTCTAGCCACGTGAGGCTGCCAACTCCAGGCTGGGAAATTTCCGGAGATTTTGGGGTATGGCCCAGAGAGGGATCTCAGCAGGGCATAATGCCATCAGGTCCACCACCCAAAACAGCCATATTCTCCAGGGAAACGAATCACTGCCAGCTGGAGATCAGCTCTAATTCCAGAGAGCTCCAGGCACTACCTGGAAGCTGGTAACCCTACAAACAGGTCCTGCCCTGGTAGGGTTACAAGCAATGGTCTAGGAAATTCCTGGAGTGTGCCTGGGAAGGGTGGAATCTGGGGAAGGGAAGGAGCTTATCAGGGGTGTTATGTCACTCTAGACTTCCATTTATCTGAAACTCTATGGTATATTATAGAATCCACCCTCCGAAGCTGACACTTCCTCTGGGGAACTGATCTCTGTGGGCTGGAGAGCCATTGTAATTCT
This sequence comes from Heteronotia binoei, assembly GCF_032191835.1. NCBI lineage: Eukaryota > Metazoa > Chordata > Lepidosauria > Squamata > Gekkonidae > Heteronotia > Heteronotia binoei. The sequence continues at coordinate 16,972,729 of NC_083241.1, forward strand.
GGGAGATCTGCTGACCCCTCCTGCAAATTAGTAAACCTGTCCTCTTCTCTGCCGGATCCTTGCAGGCTCCAACCCTGACCCTCCAGGTTCTGCTTTTAACTCCACCCAGGGCTTTTTGTTGTTGTTGTTGTTGTTGTTGTTGTTGTTGTTGAGCAGGAACACCCAGGAATGCAGTTCTGGCTGACTTGGGTGTCAGAGGGTATGGCCTAATAGGCAAATGAGTTCCTGCTGGGCTTTTTCTTCAAAAAAAGCCCTGGCTCCGCTCTTTCCAAACTCAACTGGGCCAGCCCCACCCACCAGCCCAGTCAATATTCTTTTAAATATTTACTTGACCAATGGCTGTGAGCTTCTGCAACTGGAGGGAGCATTTGATTAAGTGGGGGGGAGTTGTTGGGGTTTTTTGCTTCTCCTTAGGTTTGAGCCTATTTCCTTCCAGGGCTGGGCCCCTGCTGCTTTTAGCTGTATGTATCCCTTTCCCCCTCCTTCACCTTCTGCATTAACAAATGTAGAGGAGAGAGAGAGAGAGAAGTGGGAGCCAGAGGGGGGCTCTGGAAGCACTTCCTCCTTCACTTCCATTCCTCACACACACACACCCCCCCTTCAAAAGACAGAATGCCAGGGGTCTCTCCAGTTCCATTTGCACGCTGCCGGCCTGTCTCTCTCCCCCCCTCCCCCCTCCCCAGGCTGAGTGGCTTATTATGCATTCTCAGCACAAGCCATACAGGCACTCAGAGCTATTTCATAAGTGCCGTAAATATAAAAGAGAGAGATGCAGCAGGGAGGGGGGCGAATGCTGAAAATACTGGAAATGATTTCTTTTTTTTGAAAACTGCATGTTTGCATGGGGCTAGCGGATCTATTGCATTTGGGTCGGGACCACAGCAGTGCATGTTGGTTCCTGCCAAGGAAGTGTGATCTGGTGAGACACGTGTAAAGACCAAATGATCTGCCTTCTCTGTTTGTGACTTGCTGGATGATGATGTCCGGATGATGACGAAGACTGGTAATAGCGGGATCCAACGCAGCTCTTCCGCATGCAGCTGGCACGGCATTTTCTGGAGGGACCGGCTTACACCGCAAGCTAGAGCATTGTGCGCAGAAAGGGACACGTGCACAAAATGGGTTTTTGCATTTGTGCAAAGGCCTGTGTGTCTCCTGCACAGGCCTGGGGACTCCGTGAACTGTACAACTACTTGCACAAGCAATTGCAGAGCATCACTAGCTGCCCATTTCTTTTCACAGTTTTAAGGCCATCTATGTATGAAAAACTTGGGTGGATTCGTATATTTATTTATATCCCACTTTTATCCAACTAGTGGAGACCCAAAGTAATTTACAACATCTTTCTTCCCCCCCCCTTCCCTTTTCTCACAACAACTCTTTGAGGTAGGTTAGGCTTGCAGAGCATGACAGGCTCTGAAGCTGCCATCTCTTCCAGGGGAACTGATCTCTCTATTACCTGGAGACCGCCAGTTGCCATTCCAGCGGAACACCAGGCAACCCTAGTGCTTCACCCCATCCAACCTGATGGGAAAACATGATTCTAAAAAAGGTTTTAAACAATGCGATGCATTTTACATCTGAGTAACAAGGATGAGGAACACTTCTGGGTAGCAGTGTGTGTGAACAAGATCTTGGGGTATGGGTGGAGTGGTGGACCAGCAACCAGTGTGATGCAGCGACAAAAAAACCTAATGTGATCTTGGCAGAGGCATAACATTCAAATTGCAAGCTATCATAGTCCCTCTGTACACTGGAGTATTGAGTGCAGTTCTGGAGGCTTCACTTCAGGAAGGACGTGGACATAGGAGAGCGACAAAGATGATCAGGGGCCTGGAGACCAAACCCAGTAAGGAAAGGCTGAGGAACTTGGGAATGTTCAGTCTGGAGAAGATGAGGTTGAGGGGAGACATGAGCACTCTCTTTTTAAAGTATTTGAAGGGTTGGCACTTAGAAGAGGGCAGGGAATTGTTCCTGTTGGCAGCAGAGGAGAGGACTCGCAATGGTGGGTTTAAATTAAAGGTAGGAAGGTACCGGCTGGATATTGGGAAAAACATTTTTATAGCAAGAGTTGTTCAACCAGTGGAATCAGCTCCCTTGGACTCCCCTCACTGGCAGTCTTTAAGCAGCAGCTGGACAAACACTCACCAGGGATGCTCTAGGCTGATCCTGCACTGAGCAGGGGATTGGACTGGATGGGCTGCATGGCTCCTTCCAACTCTCTGATTCTAGACAAACATATAAAAAGGACAGTTTCCTTCACTGTCTTAATCTTGTGAGGAAGAAGCAGAGGCAACTCTGCCATCGAATATTCCTTGCTCATTTTAGGCGCCTGATCAATGGCATTGGCCGTTATTTATTTATTTGAAATATTTCTATGCATCTTTCTCCTCAACAAATAATATAGACCACGATATACCAAGACTGTCTCACCCTCTTGTTCGATTCCACTCATTCTGAGCACATGGAAGCATGTGAGATTGTCCTGAGTAGTGACTCTCCCACTGTGTGGGCGCAAAATCTGAGAATCTCTGCAATGTGAAGTGAGCCACCCTGTGGAATGCCCCCTTTGTGCAGATGCCAGGGAGCAAGGAAGAAGGGGTCCAGCTCATCACGAGTTCTCCACATCCTTGAACAGAAGGAGTCCATTCTTCAAAGGGCTTCTTGGTTTCTCAGATTCAGAACTGTCTCCTCTGACTGGCAGCAGCAGTTCTGCAGGGAGGGGCCACAACTTCATGGGAGAGTCCCTGCTTGTCACTTGATGTGCTAAAGCTCCCCACTTTAGTCCCCTGACATCTCCAGCTAGAAGCAGCTGGTAGGAGGAGGTGATCGGAAAGTGACCTCTGCATAAAACCTTGGGAAATCACTCTCAGTCTGCCAACCTCCTGCTACGTAGGATCTGCAGATTTCCTGATGCTACAACTGATCTACAGGCTCACAGATTTTGAGTCCAGTAGCAACTTTAAGATCAACAAAAATTTATTAATGGTATGAGCTTTTGTGTGCACACATTTCTTCAGGTACATAGAAACAGAAGCTAACATTTCATATATATAAACACACACACACACACACATATAAATAACAACACACTATTCAAAACATGAAACACTAAAATATAGAGGATGTTTAGCCCTCTCCTTGGTAAGTGTAGGCAGATGCCTCTACGAAGAAGAAGGAGGAAGAAGATCTCTCACAATCTCCTTTACCTTCCTCCCCCACAACAAACACCCTGTGAGGTGGGTGCTGAGAGGACTCTCATAGCAGTTGCCCTTTCAAGGACAACTCCTACAAGACCTATGGCTGACCCAAGGCCATTCCAGCAGGTGCAAGAGGAGGAGTGGGGAATCAAATCCAGTTCTCCCAGATAAGAGTCCCACAACAACAAATTAACATACAACTTAATGAAGATGTTCTGACATATGCAAAGACTAAATAGCAATAAAAGCCAAGGTCACAATATGTTTGGATTTAATTACAAGAAAAAAACCAGTGGAGCAATAGATATGGCAAAGCAAGAGGCTCATGTGTAAAAGTACCTTTCTTAATTGTTAAGAGTAATTGAGACTCCGCTGTTAAGTACCATTCATTTCTTCTCAAGCATGGAGTTAGCTGACAGCATCCTTTCCTTTAAGGTGAGGTGCTGTGTTATGTCAGAGGAACACATTTCAATATTCACTGCATCGCATGACATTCACTATTCCAATATACTATTCCAAAAAACAAAATACACTAAAATACAAAGGATGTTTAGCCCTTCTTGGTAAGTATACATATGTAAAGACTGAATGAGTTTAGAATATGTAATGAGATAAGAAAGCAACATCCCTGTTAAGTCCTGGGTAGTGTTATAATAATCAGGCATTCAGCAACTTTGGTCTCCAGACTGTAGAGAGCAGTTCCCCTGCAGAGTGCTTTGGAGGGTGGACTCTATGGCATTATCCCCTGCTGAGGCCCTTTCGCTCGCCAGCCGTTGCAACCCAGGTCTATGGAGAGCTACTGCTTGTCTAAGTAGACAATACTGACCTTGATAAGGCAGCTTCAGTGTGCTCAGGGGGACAGTGAGGGAGAAGGGCCAGATTCCAGGGGCTTTGGGGACTTCTGTGGCCATAAGCTGGCACTGCCGTTACTCTCCCTCCCCTCCCAATATTGATAGTTCTGGGACAGCGACTAAGATGCCTGAGGTGCCTGAGGCGCCCAGATCCAGCCATACTTCGAGACAGATGCCATCAAGGAGGCTCTGATGCGCCCGGTGCCTCCTGCATCCAATAAAGGGCAAAGACTGAGATGGAAGGAAGAGGCCATCAATGTGTGTGTCTTGCTGGGGCTTCAGGGGAGGTGCTTTTTCCCCCTTTCTTCTCACACAAGGCCAGCAATGAAATTAAAGGTAATTGTGAGGGCTGAAGATTCAATAAAAAACCCAGGGAGGATGTCAGGTGAGGGTAGGGGCTGCTTCGCCATTTCTGTAAATTGAACAGATGTTCCCTGCCGGTGCCAATAATCAGTTACTGATGACGCTGTTAAGCAAACAGCACCGAGCCTGCCTCAGGTGCTCTGGTGCTGATAGGGGACATCTGTTACCACCACCTTTGAACCATTTTCAACAAGGAGCTGGGGGAGGGAGCTGGGGGAGGGGGCTGGGTGGGCCTCTCTCTCTCTCTCTCTCTCAGACGGGGTTTAATGAGACCTGGTGCTGTTAAGTCGAGTTAACCATCCGCTGCCTTTCCTGATGCTTCAGGGAAGCAAAAAGGCGGCCTTGTGGGCCAGGCAGGGCACCTCTCTGACACTCATCTGCTGCAAGGGAAGTTCAGGCCTGAGGGGGGGGTGGCGGGGGAGAGAGCCGGGGAAAGCAAGCCTTGGCTTCCTGGCTGGCGTTGACTTTGGTGGGATTGCTAGGTGGGGAAATTCCTGACAATTTGGGGGTGCAGCCCGGGAAGGGTGGATTTGAGGAGGGGAGAGACCTCAGCAGGGCACAAGGCCATGCAGTCTACCTTCCAAAGCAGCCATTTTCTGCAGGAGAACTGATCTCTGCATTCTGGAGATCAGCTGTAATCCCAGGAGGTCTCTAGACCCCACCTGACAATGCTACAAAGAAGGCTGCTTGCTTCCACAGGGGAATTTCCCCCTTAAAATCGGCAGCAGGAAGAAGAAGATATTGGATTCATATAGGGTTGCCAAGTCCAATTCAAGAAATATCTGGGGACTTTGGGGGTGGAGCCAGGAGACATTAGGGGTGGAGCCAAGATCAAGGCTGTGACAAGCATAATTGAACTCCAAAGAGAGTTCTGGCCATCACATTTAAAGGGACGGCACACCTTTCAATTCCTTCTAGGGTTGCCCAGGTGGGGGCAGGGGATCCCCCGGTTTGGAGGCCCTCCCCCCGCTTCAGGGTCGTCAGAAAGCGGGGGGGAGGGGAGGGGAATGTCTGCTGGGAACTCTGTTATTCCCTATGGAGATTTATTCCCATAGAAAATCATGGAGAATTGATCCGTGGGTATCTGGGACTCTGGGGGGGCTGTTTCTTGAGGCAGAGGCACCAAATGTTCAATACAGCCTCTAGTGCCTCTCCCCAAAATATCCCCCAAGTTTCAAAAAGATTGGACCAGGGGGTCCAATTCTATGAGCCCCAAAAGAAGGTGCCCCTATCCTTCATTACTTCCTATGGGAGGAAGGAATTGAAAAGGTGTCCCTTTAAATGTGATGGCCAGAACTCCCTTTGGAGTTCAATGATGCTTGTCACAGCCTTGATCTTGGCTCTGCCCCTAATGTCTCCTGGCTCCACCCCCAAAGTTTCCCGGCTCCACCCCCAAAGTCCCCAGATATTTCTTAAATTGGACTTGGCAACCCTAATTCCTTCCTTCCATAGGAAATAATGACGTTTTTTGAGGCAGAGGCCCCAAATTTGTAGTGTAGCATCTGGTGCCTCTCCCCAAAATACCCTCCAAGTTTCAAAAAGATTGGACCAGGGGGTCCAATTCTATGTGCCCCAAAAGAAGGTGCCCCTATCCTTCATTATTCCCTATGGAAGGAAGGCATTTAAAAGGTGTTCAGTCCCTTGAAATGGGATTGCCAGAACTCCCTTGGAGTTCAATTGTGCTTGTCACAACCTTGCTCCTGGCTCCACCCCCAAAGTCTCCCGGCTCCACCCCCAAAGTCCCCAGATATTTCTTGAATTGGACTTGGCAACCCTAAGCAGCTCACAATCTCCTTTCCCTTCCTCCCCCACAACAGACCCCCTGTGAGGTGGGTGGGGCTGGAGAGGGCTCTCACAGCAGCTGCCCTTTCAAGGACAACCTCTGCCAGAGCTATGGCTGACCCAAGGCCATTCCAGCAGGTGCAAGTGGAAGAGTGGGGAATCAAACCTGGTTCTCCCAGATAAGAGTCCGCACACTTAACCACTACATCAAACTGGCTCTCCAGTTTGGTATAGAAGACACATCGGTGCAGATCCATGGGAGCATCCAAGCAATGCCATGCCCAATCTGAGCACAATTTGTCCGCCTCCTGTATTTTTTCCTCTTGAAGTGGCATGAAAAACAAACCAAATTTCCCTGACCTGGATAGCCCAGGCAAGCTCAATCTCATCTGATCTTGGAAGCTAAACAGGGCCAACTTTGGCAAGTACTTGGATGGGAGTTGGAATACCCGCAGCTGGGAGGCAGGGGCAGGCTTTATTCAGCCACCTCCTTGAATATCCTCCAGGCCCCCAGTAGGGATCAGTCACCAGAGGTTGCATGACTTCCAGGTGCACACACACATACACTGAAATACACAAATACCAAAGTGAAGAAAAATCAACCAACTTGATTTTGGCTCAAAGGGGAAGCTGCAAGGTGGTTGTGAGCAGAAATCCCACTCTTTTTTGCTACAGGGAGAGGAACAGAGCTAAGCCTGAATCTGTTAGGGTTGCCAGTCTCCATGTGGGGCCTGGAAATCTCCTGGAATTTCAACTGATCTCCAGATAGAATCATAGAATTGGAAGGGAACTCCACGGTCATCTAGTCCAACCCCCTGCACAATGCAGGAAACCCACAAATACCTACCCCAAATTCACAGGATCTTCATTGCTGTCAGATGGCCATCTAGCCTCTGTTTAAAAACTCCAAGGAAGGAGAGCCCACCACCTCCCAAGGAGGAAGCCTGTTCCACTGAGGAACCGCTCTAACGGTCAGGAAGTTCTTCCTAATGTTGAGCCGGAAACTCTTTTGATTTCATTTCAACCCATTGGTTCTGGTCCTACCTTCTGAGGCCACAGAAAACAATTCCACACCATCCTCTCTATGACAGCCCTTCAAGTACTTGAAGATGGTGATCATATCACATCCCAGGGTGTTTTGCAGAGCTGGGTACCAAGATTGGTGGATGAAAATGCCTTCTTCCTTTCTGTTAAATTTGTGCTGGTGTTTGTAAATCTCAATAGCTTCTCTGTTCAGGCAGGTATGATAATGTGAGACCAATCTTGGTACCCAGCTCTGCAAAACACCCTACAGACTATAAATTGCAGAAAGTCACAGAACAACCAGCACATTCAACAGAACAATCAGCACAGTCAACAACCATCTTCCTTATCTTCACACCCCTTCCAACCCTCCCAGCATTTAACACAGAACAATGGTCACATTCGACAGCCAGTTTCCTTATCACTACCCTTCCAGGAAGCCCCACCAAACAATGGGCACATCCACAAACCAATTGCCCTTTCACCACACCCCCTCCAGCCTAGAAATAGCAGCTCTCCAGCAGCCCTGGCCCCACTCAATGCACAGCAGCCAAGAAGGTCAGAGCGCCTGCTCCGGCTGCAACGCCACTGAGGATGTTCTCCGCAGCTGAGAACGAAACGTCTGGAAGGAAAACTTTCTCCAGTAGAACACGGCACTTGAGCCCGAAAGATTCTACAAACCCTAATGATGTTACCAGCTGTGAAAACCTGAAATCTTTGAGGTATAAGTGTTTGTGTGCACACTTCTTCAGATCTGGTTACATATCTGATGAAGCGTGCATGTATAGGAAAGCTCATATCCTGAATAAAACTTTGTTGGTCTGAAAGTTGCTACTGGATTCAAACTTTATTTTGCTGGATCTCACAGCTCATGACCTGAGGCAAGCCCTCTTCTTGGCAGCTCAGCCTCTTTTGTGCTTCTGCAGTCTTGGGAAGCTTCCTTATACTGACGCAGGCCATTTGCCTACTGAGGTCATTCTTCGCTATTCTGACTGGGGGCAGCTCTCCAGGGTCTCAGGGGGAGGTCTTTCACATCACCCACTAGCTGGAGAGGGCAGGATTTGAACCGAAGACTTTTTAGAAGATTTATACCCTGCCATTCTCTTTGAATCTCAGAGTCTTAGAGTGGCTTACAATCTCCTTTACCTTCCCCCCACACACACACACACAACATACACCCTGTGAGGTGGGTGGGGCTGAGAGAGCTTTTACAAGCAGCTGCCCTTTCAAGGACAACTCCTATGAGAGCAATGGCGGATGCAAGGCCATTCTAGCAGCTGCAAGTGGAGAGTCAAACCCTGTTCTCCCAGATAAGAGTCTGCGCATTCATCCACTACACCAAACTGACTTTTTACTTGCAAAGGAGATTCTCTCATATGCTCTTGTTGCATTCTTTTGGAACAGATCAGAGTGAGGCAGTTAGGGCTTTCTTATGATCAAATCAAGCACATTTTGAACATATGAAGCTGCCTTATACTGAATCAGACATTTGGTCCATCAAAGTCAGTATTGTCTTCTCAGACTGGCAGCAGCTCTCCAGGGTCTCAAGCTGAGGTTTTTCACACCTATTTGCCTGAACCCTTTTTTGGAGATGCCAGGGATTGAACCTGGGACCTTCTGCTTCCCAAGCAGATGCTCTACCACTGAGCCACTGTCCCTCCCCTAAACAAGGTGTTTTGTTAACAAACAAGGTGTTTCAGTGTTTGCAGTATTTATATGGTAAAAATAATAAGAACATAAGAGAAGCCATGTTGGATCAGGCCAATGGCCCATCCAGTCCAACACTCTGTGTCACACAGTGGCCAATATATGTGTGTGTGTGTATATGTTACATATATATACTAGTATGTTATCCTTACTCCAAGAAGCTCAGGGCAGCATACATAATTCTCCCTTCCTCTATTTCAGTTTCACAACATCCCTGTGAGGCTGGTTAGGAAGAAAGAGAATGATTGGCCCAAGGTTACCTGGTCCCTTGTATGGATTAAAAACTCTTTAATGAAGCAGAGGGTATGAATAAATGGACAGGGCAGTTCTTGCAATGGAGGGAAGTAAGCAGTGGGGTCCTACAAGGACTGGTACTGGGGACGATGTCAGTTATTTTGCTCATAAATGATCTTCAGCTGGGGATACGTAGTGTAGTAGCCAAATTTGCAGATGACACAATATTATTCAGGATGGTGAAAACCAAGACTAATGTGATAAGCTCTAGGAGGATTTTCACAAATTGGGTGAGTGGGCAATAATGTGGCATTTGAAGTTCAGTGTAGGTAAGAGTAAGGTAACGCACACTGGAACAAATAATCACTATACTAATGGGTTCTAAACTTCCTGAGACTGAGCAGAAAAGATATCTTGTTTGGTGTAGTGGTTAAATGAGCAGACTCTTCTCTGGGAGAACCGGGTTTGATTCCCAACTCCTCCACTTGCAGCTGTCAGAATGGCCTTGGGTCAGCCAAAGCTCTGGCAGAGGTTGTCCTTGAAGGGCAGCTTCTGGGAGAGCTCTCTCAGCCCCACCACCTCACAGGGTGTCTGTTGTGAGGGGGGAAGGTAAAGGAGATTGTAAGCCGGCTCTGAGACTCTGAGATTCAGAATAAGGGCAGGGTATAAATATAATATCCTCTACTCCTTCTTTGTATCATTGTGGATAGCTCAATGAAAATGTTGATGCAATGTTGAGCAGCAGAGAAAAAGATAAATTCTATATAGGGAATTATTAAGAAAAGAATGGAAAATCAAACAGCCAAGACTTCTGGGGCTGGAAAATGCCGAGCTGAATTGCTTCTCAGAAGGGGAGCAAGCTGGAACTTCTGTTCGGGGTAGTGGAAGGCAATCTAATGCCTACTGCCTACTTTTCTCAGTCAGAGATCAGTCCAAGACATGCACAGGAAACTTTGAGGAGATTTACCTTGGCTAAAAGGGAGTCCCGGGGGGGGGCTCCTTTGAAACCTTGAGGGGTCTCTGGAGATGAGTTGCATTTTTATCATCTGCAGAAGTTTCCAGAGTCATTTATTTGACATAAGCTCGACAGGATCCTAATCTTCTTTGATACTGATAAACATCTAAAGCTATACAAGACCGGTGTTGATCTGGATAACTACAGAAAAGGTACAGATTGCTATCTTTCATTCCAGGACTAATTAAAGTTAAACAAAATAAAATCAAAAGGTGGGAAAATGAAATCTAGAAAGCTTAGAAGAAGAAGGGGCGAAATTTGGACTTTGTAAATTTAAAGGACAGTGCAAAAAAGTGGAAAGGAATTTATTGTTTTGTCTACTTGCGGTTTTGGAGAAAAAGCCCCATCGTCATAGATTTGCAGCTCCCACAGCCAACACAGGAAATACGTCAAGTATCGTGAGATCTCTCTACCAGCGAAAACGGGATTTGGTGGCAAGCAAAGCAGGAAGTATCGGATGGAAAAGGGAAATCATTGACGCAGCCAGCCTATTCTAGGACTATAATATCATAGAAAAACATCAGCGGCCATTGCTAGGAGGCTAAAATTTAAATAAAAATTTTAAAGTGTTCGGGAAATTAAAAATTGGTGGAGCCAACAGAAGTGACGATTATAAGGTAAAGACTATTGGACATTGCTGTTAATAACCATTTTAGAAGCCTCTAGAGGAAAAAGGAAAATTTTTTTAAAGTGAAGCAGAAAGTTGCGACCGCCATTTTGGAAAAAATAAAAACTTTAAAAATTAATATCTGAGCCCAGGAGGCTCTGAGGACAGTGAAATTAGGCTTATTGGAAAGAGCAAGCCTCACTCTTTTGAATATGACAGTTGAAATTTAATTTGGTGAGGTCAAAATTTTCAGTGTTTTTACATGTCAGACCACAAGCAAACCCGTGCAAGGACTGCTTCACTGGAGAAAATGCAGGACCAATTAGATGCAATGGAAGCCAGGATAATGAAAGGGATGAAAGAGATGATAACTGCTTCCAAAAAAGAAATTAGAAAAGATATTGAAGAGCTAAAAGAAGATATAAAGGATCTCAGAAATGAGACTATGGTGACATCAAAAAAAGTGCAAAAGGTGGAAGGGAGAGTGAAAGTACATGATTCCACCTTGTTAAAAATACAAGAAAAAATGGCAATTCATGATTGCAAATTGATGGAGACCCAGATACATCTGAGAGGAGTACATGAGGATGAAGAAACTGATTTGAAAGAATATATAATAAAAATAATTGCAGAATTTTTGGAGGAAGATCCTGAAGGGACTAGAAACATGAATGACTATATGTATAGAGTGAACTCACTATATGTCAAAAAAAAAATAATCTACCAAGAGATGTGGTTATAAGATACATGACAAAAGAAATGGTGGGACCCGAAATTAGTGTTTAAAGATAAAGATGGAAGATTTGTAGCGGTAGAAATAATATTAAATGCAAAAAACCCCGTTGTTACTGGGACTGTATGCACCAAATGGAGCAAAGGATGCTTTTTAAAAAGACATTATACAACAATTTGATGAAGTGACATATGATCAAGTTTTGATATTGGGGGACTTTAATGGAACAATTAAGAACACACTGGATAGGTCTTTGGGGGGGGGGGGATAAGGAAGGAAAATGGCCAAAGTCTTTTTTTGAATTGGTCAAACAAGAAAATTTGGAGGATATATGGAGGAAATTTAATCCTGAAGTGCGGGACTATACCTTTTTTTCAGCAAGACATAAAACTTTTTCCAGCATTGACATGTTGTGGGGTACTAAAGATTTAGGCCTTATAACAAAGAAAATAGAGATTTTACCTAAAATAGGGGTTGATCATAACCCTATAATATGGATTACAAAATTGTCTAAAAAGTCGAGAAGATGGAGATTGAATGAAGATTTACTACAGAATAAAGAAATAGTGACATCTCTAGAAAATGAAACTAATGCTTTCTTCCAAATAAACGATAAAGAAGATATAGAAATTCAGACGGTGTGGGATGCTTATAAAGCAGTAATGAAAGGAATACTGATTACATTGAATAATAAAGACAAGAGGGCAAAAGAAAAACAGATGCTGGACATTCAAAATGAAATAAAGAAAAAAGAAGGGGAACTGAGAAAAAGGCCAGGGAAAAAGAAAATTATGAGGGAGATTACAATATTACAAACACAAATGAGACATTTGTTAAATAAAGAACTGGAATGGAATCTGAAAAGATTGCAGCAGAAATCTTTTGAGGGAGCAAATAAACCTGGAAAATATTTGGCCTGGCAACTGAAGAAAAAGAGAGAGAGTAAAATTTTAATAAAATTGTGGTAGAGGGAAGAGAGGTTGTAGATCAAGAAGGAATAAAAAGAGAATTCTTTAAGTATTATGCCAAATTATTTAAGGGTGTTAAAATAAAGAAAGAAAAAATGGAAGCGTATTTACAAAAGATTAAAATAGCACCCTTAACAGAAAATATGGGGAAAGTCTTGAATGGTCCAATTGAAAAAATAGAAATTGAAGCAGCAATTAATGCAATGAAAAATGGAAAAGCACCTGGGCCGGATGGATATACAGCTAAATTTTTTAAAACCTTCAAAGAGGAGTTAATACTGAAACTTCAGAAATTGATGAACATGATAAGAATAAAAGGGAAAATACCAAATACGTGGAAGCTGTTATTTCGTTGATTCCAAAGGAAGATAGAGATGTCACGAATGTAAAAAATTATAGCCCAATCTCACTATTAAATAATGACTATAAAATATACACAAGAATCTTGGCAGAACGGCTTAAACAACATTTAAAATTTTTTATAAAGGAAGATCAAGCGGGGTTTCTCCCCAAAAGGCAAATAAGAAACAATATTAGAACTGTTGTAAATATTGTAGAATATTATGAAAGACATCCAGAAAAGGAAGTAGCATTATTCTTTGCGGATGCAGAGAAAGTATTTGATAATTTAAATTGGGACTTTATGTTTGCAGTAATGGAGAAAATGGAGTTGGGGGAAAACTTTATAAGGATGATAAAAGCAATATATACTGAACAACGTGCAAGACTATGTATAAATGCAGATCTTACAGAAGACATGGTAATTAGCAAAGGTACAAGACAAGGCTGTCCACTTTCCCCACTGTTGTTTATAATGACACTTGAAATTTTACTGATGCAAATCCAAGAAGATAAAGAAATAGAAGGATTAAAAGTAAAAGGATTTATTTACAAATATAGAGCATTTGCAGATGATATAATGTTTATAAATGAAAATCCTATACAAATCACACCTTTGTTAGCTAAAATACAAGAATATGGGAAATTGGCAAGACTTTGTATTAATAAAGAAAAATCAAAACTTTTATGTAAAAATATGCAAGTAAATAAGCAAAAGGAATTGCAGAGGCTAACAGGTTGTGAAGTTACCTCTAAGGTAAAATATTTGGGTGTGGAGATAACAATGAAGAATATTGATTTGTTCAAAAATAATTATGAGAAGCTATGGCGTAAAATGGATGAAGATATGTTAAAATGGAATAAACTTTATTTGTCATTGCTGGGCAGAATAGCTGCAATTAAAATGAATATTCTACCAAGAATAATGTATTTGTTTCAAACTATCCCGATTGTAAAAAACAGTAAACAATTTAATAGATGGCAAAGAAAAATTTCAGAGTTTGTGTGGGCTGGGAAGAAACCAAGGCTTAAAATGAAAATTTTAACAGATGCAAAAGAGAGAGGCGGATTCCAATTACCAGATTTAACATTATATCACAAAGCAGTTTGTTTAGTGTGGATAAAAGAATGGATGATGCTGTTAAACAAAAAACTCTTAGCGTTGGCTGGCACGTTTATATGTAGTATGGGGGAAAAGGATGGTTTTTTCTCTCACCATTATATAAGAAATAATTTGCTAAATGCATGGATGAAATATAAGAAATATGGAGATGAGAGAGAACCGTTATGGATAGTGCTAGAAGAAGTAATAAAAATAACAGCTGAGATGGGGGAAGAAAAGTGGTTGTCATATAATCAACTATTAAAAATACAAAGTGGCAAAATAGAATTGAAAACTGATGAAGAGCTGAATAATAAATATGATTGGTTCCAAATGCAACAAATAAAGAGCTTGGTGGTTAATGATATTAAAACGGAAGGAATAAGAAAAGAGCAAACAGAAATGGAAAGAGTTCTGCTTGGAGACAATGAAAAATTAATTTCAAAACTATATAAATTACTTTTAAAATGGTCTACGGAAGATTAAGTAGTGAAATCTCAAATGATTAAGCGGGCAATAAATGTAAATAAAGAAATACAGATGGAAATTTGGGAATATTTGTGGAAGAACTCTAGGAAGCTTTCAATGTGTCATAGTATTAAAGAGAACGGTTTTAAAATGCTGTACAGATGGTATATGACTCCTAAAAAGTTGGCAAAGATGAACAATAAGGTGCCAGACAGATGTTGGAAATGGAAAAAGCATGAAGGTTCTTTCTATCATATGTGGTGGACTTGTGAAAGAGCAAAAAAGTATTGGCAGATGATTCAACAAGAAATTTCTAGGATCTTGGGATATGAATTTAAGAAAATTGCAGAGACTTTTCTGTTGGGATTACAAATGGAAAAAATTCCAAAAGAAGATAGAACTATAATTTGGCACTTGCTTTCAGCTGCTAGGACATTATATGCGCAGTTGTGGAAACAGGAAAAAATACCAGAGAAATGGGATTGGATTGTAAAAGTTATGACATGGAGTGAAATGGACAAATTAACAAGAATTTTAAGAGACTATGACTTAGAAGTTTTTAAGATGGAGTGGAAAAAGTTCAGAAGATATGTAGAAAAAGAGTGGAAAATAAAAGGACATTGGACAATTTTTGATAATGATTAAGTCTTAGAAGGAAGAAGAATGTAAATTTTTTGTTTATATTAAGTTAAGGGTACCTTTTAAGATTAGTATTATAAGTAAATAACACCGGCGGGGGTCAAGTAACGGGGGAGGGATGATTAGAAAGTAATATATGGGATAGATAAAAAGATGTTATTAATGATGCAGGAATAAGATATTGTTACCATATGTTACTAAATAAAAAAATTTTAATCTGAAAGTCAAACAGCCAATATTATATAATGCCCCTATATAGATTTGTGCTGAAGCCTCATTTGGAATCCTGTGTGCAGTTCTGGTCACCATATCTCAAAAAGAACATCGTAGAGCTGGGGAAAAGTACAGAGGAGGGTGAACAAGCTGATGAGTGAGGCGGGGCAATTTTCCCATGCAGGAAGGCCGAAGAGTCTGGGACTTTTCAGCTTAGAAAAGAGGTGACAGGGAGGAGGAGGGGACATGATAGCCATTTATAAAAATATGCACAGACTAGAGAAAGTGGGCAGAGATAACCTTTTCTCCCTCTTCCAAAATACTAGAGGATATCCAGTGAAGTTGATGGGCAATAAAAGGGAATACTTCTTTACTCAATGAGTGATTCACTGGAATCCACTGCCGATGATGGCCACAAGCACAGACAGCTTTGAAGAGGAATCAGGCAGGTCCAAGCAAGGTTGATTAGGCTGCATGTGTACGATGATCGGCCTGCTTAGTTTGGTGTAGTGGTTAAGTATGCAGACTCTTATGTGGGAGAACCGGGTTTGATTCCCCACTCCTCCACAAGCAATTGCTGGGGTGACCTTGGGTCAGTCATAACTTTCTCAGAGCTATTCTGCTGAAGAGCAGTTCTCAAAAGAGCTCTCTCAGCTCCACCTACCTCACAGGGTGTCTGTTGTGCAGAGGGGAAGGGAAAGGAGATTGTAAACTGCTTTGCGACTCCGAGTGAAGGTCAGGTATAAATCCAATCTCCCCTCTCCTCTTCCTTCTGAGCCAGATCTCTCAAATCCTATCTCAGCTCTCTTACCAGCAGTCCTTTTCTAGCTTATAGCTGGGTGTGGTGAATGAAGACTAAAACTCAGATTCACCCCCTTCTTTAACATTTTGTAGTATACCTGAGAGCTGAGCCCTTCCAAAAGGATTCTGCAATTAAGCCTTTGCTCAGATGTGCCCCCCGAGGTCCAGTGGTCCAATATTTATCTTTGTGACCAGAAAGGGCAGCCTTGTTCAGGTTGGTTATCATTGGAAAGGCTTCCAGAAGATATCCCAAAGTTCATTCGTTTTCTCTCTCTCTCTCTCTCTGACCACTCTTCGAGAAGAGGGTATAATTTATCACAGGGAGATGTTCATTATCCAACCAAATAAGCCATAACTAAATTACTGATGAACTTCACCTTAGATAAATTAAAATGGATGCAGCAGTAAAGGAGAGGAAAAGGAGAAATGATAAGGGACTTAAAATAAATATTAACGTGTTGAGCAAGATAGCCATTGAACATGTTGGCTGTAACAAAAGAGAATGCAGTTTTGCACCTGCTCAGCTTTGCACCATCTTTTTGATCTAAAGATTCTCAACGGTTTAGGGAAATTGCTAAAAGGGAGACAGAACAGAGGTTTATAAAATTAGACAGAGAAACCAAGGAGAGCAGCAGCCAAGAAGGTCAGAGCACCTGCTCCGGCTGCAACGCCACTGAGGATGTTCTCCGCAGCCGAGAATGAAACGTCTGGAAGAAAAGCTTTCTCCAGTAGAACACGGCACTTGAGCCCGAAAGATTCTACAAACCCTAATGATGTTACCAGCCGTGAAAACCTGAAATCTTTGAGAGAGATTTCCTTCGCTCTCCAATGGAGCAACTTAGAAACACCCTCCAAAAATAACTGGCAATGAAATCTGGACAGACGAAAGAAAATGCTTCCTCATATAATTATGTTTATTTATTAACAAAAGATGTAATAATGGTCCCTTAGACAACTTTATGACAAGCCAGTGAGCTGTAGAGTTGCCAATCGCCAGTTGGGGGCAGGGAATTCTCTGGTTTGAAGTCCCTCCCCCCCCACTTCAGAGTCATCAAAAAGTGGGAGGGGGGAGGAAATGTCTGCTTGGCACTCCATTATTCCCAATGGAGACCAATTCCCATAAGGTATAATGGATAATTGATCAGTGAGCATCTGGGGCTCTAGCGGGGCTGTAATTAGAGGCACCAAATTTTCAGTATAATATCTGGTGCATCTCCTCAAAACACCCTCGAAGTTTCAAAAAGGTTGTACCAGGAGGTCCAATTCTATGAGCCCTCTATCCTTCATCATTTCCAAATGGAGGGAAGGCATTTAAAAGGCGTGTGGTCCCTTGAAATACCCAGAACTCCCTTCGGAGTTCAGTCATGCTTCTCATACCCTTGCTCCTGGCTCCACCCCCAAAGTCCCCAGATATTTCTTGAGTCAGACCTGGCAACCCTAGTGAGCTGTAGTAGCTGGAATGTTGGACTAGGATCTGGGAGATACGAATCCCCACATTGCCATGCAAGCTCACTGGGTGACTTTGGGTCAGCCATCCACTCTCAGCTTCACCTTCAAAGCGGAGAGGAAACTTGAACCTGGAGCTTCCCTCATCTGAATCGAGCATTCTTATTAGTACTCTGTAGCCACACTACTCTGAACCTTCTTCCCTGGCCTCCTCTCTGATGTGGTAGTTTTGAACATGCTGGGAGTTTTGGATCAAGCTAGCAGTTTGATGGGGTCCCATTCACAAATCTGGAAGAGATGTCTGAAAGGAAGAAATCAGAGGCCACACTCCCAGCACTGCTGGCCAGCTGACAGTATCAATCGCGTACATATGACCCTTGCTCTGAAATTTTGTAGACCATGGAAGAGGCTCACAGCCTAAGAAGCAGGGGTGTTGTGATTCTTCATTTCCATGGATATGCTTTATGGCAGCCTGACAGCACTTTTACAGAACTGTGATTTAGCAAGAGGTGTGTTATTATTTTACAGCTGAGGACCAGTTCTTGCAATTGCATCAAAATGGACACAAGAGGAGCTGGGACCCAAAACCAGAGGGAACAGAAGATCAATGTTTCGTAATTCCTTTGCATGGCCCCAAGGCCATCCCATTCAGACATCACAACAAATGGATGACTCATGACAAGAATGCACACAGCTTGTCACGTTTCTCTCCCCTGCTCTTGCAGGACACAATAGAAGGCTGCCTTGTTTCAGAATCAAACTCTACAGTCGGCTCCATATAGAACGGTCCAGGCTTCTTAGATTCTGGAATGCACTATGCACATTTATTAGGCTTGCCAATCCCCAGGTCCCAGCAGGGAATTCCCCACTTTTGAAGGCTCCTTCCCGCCCCCAATCAGCTGGCCAGCAAGGGGGGGAAGCCCCGCCCCCACAGCCAGCACCTGCCTTTCCACTTTAGATCGAGAGCAGGGGTGGTCAAACTGCTGCTCAGGAACCACATGTGGCTTTTTAAGGTCTCCTCTGTGGCTCCCAAAGCTGTCTTCCCCGCCCCCCACCCCATGCATCCCAGGAACCCATTTTGAAAGCGGAGAGCAAGTAAAAAAAATGTAAATAATAATAATAAAAATTTTATTTATATCCCGCCCTCCCCGCCAAAGCGGGCTCAGGACGACTAACAACATTTTCATAAAATTATACAGAGTTTAAAATCGAATTAGCTTTAAAACATTCCAGTTAACCAAGTACTATACAGATTTCCAGGTGCTAATTCCATTTATAGATGATAATAGCGAAAGTCACCCAACAGCGGTCTCTCAGCCAGCAAAGGCCATCCTGAAAAGGGTGGTCTTGCAGGCCCTGCGGAACTGGTCAAGGCACTACAGGGCTCGCACTTCTTCCGGGAGCTGGTTCCATAGGTGTGGAGCTGCAATGGAGAAGGCCCGTATACGGGTGTTTTGAAGTTTGGCCTCCTTTGGTCCAGGGATAGTCAGCTGGTTCTTCCCTGCTGACCTCAGTGCTCTCTGGGGTTCATATGGGGAGAGACAGTCCCTCAGGTAGGCAGGTCCTCAGCCATATAGGGCTTTAAAGGTAATAACCAGCACTCTGTAACAAACCCAGTAGGTAACTGGCAACCAGTGCAGCTCACGTAGCCCCAGCTGTATGTGCTCCCACTTCAGGAGCCCTAATATCAGCCTAGCCGCGTTCTGCACCAGCTGCAACCTCTGGGTTCGGCACAGAGGCAGCCCCATGTAGAGGGCATTACAGTAATCCAATCTTGAGGTGACCGTTGCATGGGTCACTGTTGCTAGGTCCCGGCGCTCCAGGAAGGGAGCCAGCTGCTTTGCCCGCTTCAGGTGGAAAAACGCCGACTTGGCAGTGGCTGCTATCTGGGCCTCCATTGATAGTGAAGGCTCCAATAGGACTCCCAAGCTCTTGACCCGGTGCGCCGCTTTCAGAGGCACACCATCAAAAACTGGGAGAGGTATTTCCCTCCCTAGGGCGCCACGACCCACGCAAAGGACCTCTGTCTTCGTCGGATTCAGCTTCAGCCCACTCAGCCTAAGCCAAGTTGCCATGGCCTGCAATGCCAGGTCCAAATTCCCTGGAACGCAGTCAGGCCGGCCATCCATTAGCAGATAGAGCTGGGTGTCGTCTGCATATTGGTGACACCCAAGCCCATACCCCCGGGCAATCTGGGCAAGGGGGCGCATATAGATATTAAATAGCATTGGGGAGAGAACTGCTCCCTGCGGCACCCCACAATCAAGTGTGTGCCTCTGGGACAGCTCACCCCCGATTGCCACCCTTTGTCCTCGACCCTTAAGGAAGGAGGAAAGCCATTGTAGGGCTAGCCCCCCAACCCCTATGTCGGCGAGGCGGCGGGTCAGTAGCTGATGATCAACCATATCGAATGCGGCAGACAGATCTAATAACATCAGCACTGCCACGCCGCCTCGGTCCAGATGCCGCTGGAGGTCATCTACCAAGGCAACCAGCACTGTCTCCGTCCCATGACCTGGATGATAGCCGGACTGGGAAGGGTCTAGGATGGAAGCATCATCCAGAAAACCCTGCAGCTGCAACGCCACTGCCCTCTCAATAATTTTACCAAGAAACGGTAAATTAGAGACCGGTCGGTAATTTGCCAATTCGGCCGGGTCTGCTGTACTTTTTTTCAGGAGGGGATGGACCAAAGCCTCTTTCAAGGGTGTTGGAAAATGCCCCTCAGAAAGGGATCTATTTATGATGTCCCGTAAAAAACATCTAAACTCCCTTTGGCAAGATTTAATCAGCCAAGAGGGGCAAGGGTCCAAATCACAAGTTGTTGGGCGTGCAGAAGAGAGAATTCCGTTGACTTCCTCCAGGCTGAGCGGGCTGAAGCGATCCAGAACGAAATCGGAAGACAGGCACGGAGCCTCAAGTTCCTGTACTGTATGCAATGTGATAGGCAGGTCCTGGCGGAGCGACGTGATTTTATCTGCAAAAAATTTCACAAAAGCCTCGCAGCCTATCTCTAATTCCCTCACATTTGGTCTGCTTTGAGGCAGTGTAGTAAGACTTCCAATTATTCTGAACAATTGAGCTGGGCACGAATTTGCAGACACAATCTTGGCCGCAAAGTAAGCTTTCTTTGCGGCCTTGACTGCCATCTCATAAGACCTCATAAACGATCTATAGGATGTTCTTGTCGCTTCGTCACGAGTATGCCGCCACTGCCTCTCTAGTCGTCTGAGCCCTTGTTTCAGCTGGCGTAACTCCAAGGTGTACCATGGCACCAGCCTTGCACAAGGGCGTAGAGGACGTCGAGGTGTGATCTCGTTGATTGCCCTGGATAGCCGGTTTTGCCAGGCCTCTACCAGGTCATCAAGGGAATCGCCAAGGGGCCAGGGATCCCACAGGGCCATTTGGAACCGTTCCGGGTCCATTAGGCTCCACGAGCGAGCCAAAATAGGCTCTCCGCCCATACAGGGTTGGGGCAGCATCTCCATACAGGCCTTGAGGGCTAGGTGATCCGACCATGGTACCGCTTCTACCGCGATATCGTTCACCAGAATCCCGGATGCAAAGATCAGGTCTAACGTGTGCCCAGCCTGATGCGTGGGTGTCGTGACAAATTGAGAGAGTCCCAGAGTCACCATGGATGACACCAAATCCATTGCCTGATTGGAGGCTGCGTCATCAGCATGGACGTTGAAGTCACCCAGGACTATAAGCCCTGGGTACTCCAACACCCAGCCTGCCACCACCTCCATCAGGGATGGTAAGGCACTGGCTGATGCGTTAGGCGGACGGTACACCAGCCAGATCGCCAATCCCTCTCCGACATCCCACGCTAGACCAGCACATTCAATACCCTCAATCATTGGGGCAAAGAGAGGGTGGGTGGGCAGGCTAGAACAGCCAAGAGTCTCTCTTTATGGACAGCTAAGCCCCGCCCCCAGCTCCCAGCACCCCCCAATCCTGCCAGGACAAGCCTGGGGTGCAGCTGCTATCCCTTCTTGCCGCTGCCGTGAGTTGGGAATGACTACCAGAGAGAAGTCTCTTTCCTACCCATCCATGCAGGCTCCTTAAAATCTGCAACAGGAAAGGGGCGGGGAAAGCAGGCACAGAGTAACATTGCTCTTCTACGTGACGATGTGAAGCTGCACTGATCCAAAGAGAGGGAGAGAATAGTCCCTCCATAGGTTTTCCAATGTGCCTCTGCTTACTAAGAAGTCTCTTTCCCTCTGAGTCAGACCAGGCTCCTTAAAAATCTTTGGGAGAGGAAAGCGGGGGTGGGGGGTGGGGAAGCAGGCACGGAGCAATATTGCTCTTCTGGTGTGAAGCTGCAGTGATCCAGAGAAAGAGAAAACGGTCTCTCTGTAGGTTTTTCCAACATGCTTACTAAGGTCTCTTTCTCACCCAGCCCAGGCAACCCCCTTAAAATCTCTGCAAAAAGAAAATGGTGGTGGAGGGAAACAGGCATGGAGCAAGTCTCGCCATGGTTTCTCCAAAGTGTCTCTGTTTACTGTGTAAATAGGGTTTGTTGGTTTTTTTGAGGGGGGCAAAACACTGTATGGAGGAGAAAATAAAAGCCTTGTTGTCAGACATTGTAACTTGCCTTTATTCATTCTGTAGGTAGATATGCTTGCTTGACATGACTAACCCCATTTTGTAGGCTATTATATTCTCTGCATTGCTACTAACCCTGGGAACAAAGATCTGCATTTCAAACAAGGACAGTTGTTAACCGCAAGGGAGGAATTTCTCACTTGGTACAAGAAACATCTGGGGCCTTTGAAGCTGGCATGCCCCAAGGTAACCAGCGGGGTTCCTTCCCTGAAAAAGAGATAAGGGAGTATGGGAATCGTCAACTGTCTCTTAGAGTGTGAGAATGTTTTTATTGTTATGCTTTCATGTACTATACAAAAACACCAGGCTTGGCCTTGGAAAGTATCAAACTCAATTTGCTTCTACACCAGACCACTTGTTCTCAAATAAATGGATTAATTTTGAAACAAAATGATTTGTTCTTATTTGAAGTTCCAACTTCTGACACTTGTTTTGCTTTAAATATAACTTGGGTAGGAAATGCCTCTTTGCCCTTGCTTAAGGTGCTGAGCTGAGCACGCTGGGCGCTTGCAAAATTGTGTTGCAGATTCATTGTTTATTTTGGCTGCAGTGTGCGTGTCCCATAATATAGGCATGCTACCAGAGCCTGACAAGGGGCTTGTGGTTGTGGGATACAGCAAATGACATTTTCAGTTAGTGGTGGGGAAAGCAAAAAAGAGGAGGAAGTGAAGACTGCATTCAAGGAATGGAAAAACTCTTGTTTGAAAATATTTATTGACAGAGACTGACCAAGAAAGAGATCTTGGGGTCATTGTAGATAACTCACTGAAAATGTCAAGACAGTGTGCAATTGCAATAATAAAAGGCCAACACCATGCTGGGAATTATTAGGAAGGGAATTGAAAACAAATTAGCCAGTATCATAATGCCCCTGTATAAATTGATGGTGCGGTCTCATTTGGAGTACTGTGTGCAATTCTGGTCACCACACCTCAAAAAGGATATTATAGCATTGGAAAAAGTGCAGAAAAGGGCAACTAGAATGATTAAAGGTTTGGAACACTTTCCCTATGAAGAAAGGTTAAAACACTTGGGGCTCTTTAGCTTGGAGAAACGTCGACTGTGAGGTGACATGATAGATTATGCATGGGATGGAGAAAGTAGAGAAATAAGTCCTTTTCTCCCTTTCTCACAATACGAGAACTCATGGGCATTCAATGAAATTGCTGAGCAGTCAGGTTAAAATGGATAAAAGGAAGTACTTCTTCACCCAAAGGGTGATTTGTCAAGCAGACAGATTCAATGACGAGTCGAAGTTGCTACAAAGACTACGTTTATTGATAGACCGTTACTTTGGCTCAAGCCTTGGCTTGAGAAGAATGAAACCAATACATTGATACATAAGTTTTAAGGTACACTTCAAAGAAATTCCTACGGGGAGGGGAAGCAGGGGAGCATTCACACATAGCCACAAAAGTACATGCATTCCCAGGGCGTTATCAGACATTCGGCCTTGTATCACCTAGATGGCGCTTCCTCCCACAAGAGGATTCATGGGAAGTTGCTGATTGCTTTGCTCTCAGTAATTGCCAGTCGTAAAACAAAGAGGGCTAGGAAAGGATAATAAACTAGCAGCATTTGGTTCATTATGATCTTACCCAGGCCTGCTTGTGGCAGGCTAGGAACCCATCAGTTATTGATCAGAATCAGTCGAGCTTGACAATTAACATGTGGAATTCACTGCCACAGGAGGTGGTGGCAGCTACAAGCATAGCCAGCTTCAATAGGGGATTGGATAAAAATATGGAGCAGAGGTCCATCAGTGGCTATTAGTGTGTGTGTGTGTGTGTGTATATAATATATATATTGGCCACTGTGTGATACAGAGTGTTGGACTGGATGGGCCATTGGCCTGATCCAACATGGCTTCTCTTATGTTCTTATTTATTTTTGAAAATATGTATTTATTTTGGGAATAGGAAAGTCCTGACTCCGCCCTATAGTCTCCTGACTCCACCCTCAAAGTCTCCTGGCTCCACCCCCAAAGTCCCCAGATATTTTCTGAGTTAGACATGGCAACCCTAACATTTATGGCATTACAGAATTCAAAGAAAAGATTGCATTCCTGGCTTATTTCTCTGAGCACCTATGGACCCAGCTTGCCCTTTAACCAGCTTTCTCCAGTAATTTATTCAGAAGCCCTAAAAGGAAATGTCTCATGGCTTGAGAAACCTTTCCCAACCCCAGTGGCCTACCAGCATGTGACAGAACTGAGTTAAATGACTCTCATGTCCTTATTTTCTGTTGCGTAATTAATTGATATCTGCCTTAGCGGCAATAAATGAAATACCAAAAGATGACCTAAAAGCACAGAAGAGAGGTAGCAAATAATAGCCAGGTTCAGAAGGGAAGAGGGAGAGGTGGGGAAATTAACAAACCACAATTTCCTGAACCCAACAAGAGCATTTATTAGGTCCTATAAGAAGAGCCCTGTAAGCTCTTGGAGGACTGGCTACATCAGGGGTGTGTGGCCTAATGTGCAAAGGAGTTCCTGCTACAAAAAAAAGCCCAGCTGATTGATAAAAATGGTCTTACAAATTGTAAAAAGCAGAAAACCAACCTGAATGTTGCATGGGTTGATTACAAGAAGGCATTTGATTATCTCCCTCATACCTGCATCCTTTGAACACTAAAAATTATAGGCATCAGCCAAATGGTAATGTTTATCAAAACTGCCACGAGTAAGTGGAATGCCAGGTTTGTGGTGAATGGAGAACAAATTGGAACAGTTAATATCAAATGAGGAATTTTCCAAGGAAGACTCAGTATCACTGAGTGTATATATATATATATATATATATATATATATATATATATATATATATACACACACACTGTGTGATACAGTGTTTGGACTGGATGGGCCACTGGCCTGATCCAACATGGCTTCTCTTATGTTTTTATGTGACTCAGAGTGTTGGACTGGATGAGCCATTGGTCTGATCCTACATGGCTTCTCTTATGTTCTTATGTGACACAGAGTGTTGGACTGGATGGGCCATTGGCCTGATCCAATATGGCTTCTCATGTGACACAGAGTGTTGGACTGGATGGGCCAATGGCCTGATCCAACATGGTTTCTCTTATGTTCTATGTTCTCTTATGTTCACTGCTACTCCTTATCATTGCCCTAATACCACTCACAACCATTCTTAACAGCACAGGCCTAAGATACCAGCTTTCAAAGATTTCATATGTATTGTATATGGATGATTTGAAAATGTTTGGATAGTCATCATCAGAGATTTATTTATTTACTTACTTACTGCCCCTCCTGATAGCCAGTCTCAGGGTGGTTAATGACAAAATGATAATTTACAAACAAATAAAACCAGAATAAATAAAACCATAAAACATTATGGTTTTATAAAACGTTAGTAAAGCTTGGTTCTTCACTCAATACAGTTTGAATATTCAGCAAAGATACAGCAGTGGAATTTAGCCTTGACAAGTGTGTGGCATTAGCAGTAAGTAGAGGAAAGATCAGTGAATAAGAAGAAATCAGGATGCCAAACAGCAACATCAAAACACTGAGCTCTGAAGAAAACAACAAATATCTTGGAGTTTTGTCATCGGAGCCCTCAGAACAGTGCCTAGACGTCTCAAGGAACACCCTGAACATTCTGGGTATTGAACAAATAAAACCAGCTCAGCTGCAGAAGACACTCACCGATTTCCCACTCACCTTATGCCGCTCTCACGCTCCTCTTCTCCGTGGGGCTTCTGTCGGATTTCACACTATCTGCCCTGGGGCTGCAACTAGCTTCGCCCTTTTTGCGTGGCAAACAGGAGCTGGTTTTTAGAGGATCTTGTTTGCTGCATGAAAGAGGTGGAGCAAGTTGCAGCTTCGGGGCAGCTTGTGTGAAATCCAACGGAAGCCGCACTGAGACGAGGAGAGTGAGATCAGCATAAGGCTGGTGGGAAATCCGTCAGTGTTGCTTGGAAGAAGCCTGTGAAAATACACGTGTAGTTCCCAAGAATGGCTACCATCTATCAGTCAAATATCTGACTGTGACAATTCTTCTTCTTTTTCTTCTTCTTCATCATCACCATCACCTTTGTTCTTTTCTTTTTAAAAAAAACTTTTATTTATATCCCGCCCTCCCCGCCAAGGCAGGCTCTTCCCAGCAAACCATGAATTGGTAGCTCTGGTGATAGGCTGAGGAAAATCTGCCGGGATTCTCAGAAGCCTTAGGAATCCGCAGCTCCCAATATCCTTTGGGACAAGGCCATGCAGTTAAATGGGCATAAAACAGATGCAAGTTTACAGTCTAAATAAGCCCTCCCCAAATGTATTTTTTTTTTTAGTGCCAGACCCTTGATACTTTGTTTACTGCCAGCACTATACTTCACACACCATAAAACCCACATGCCAAGGACTTCAACTTCAAGGCACTTCTGAAACATTAAGTGTGACTTGCGTGCCATCACAGAGAAAATACAGCTTTCATTGAGATTTGCCTGAAAAGATGTTTGTACAAACGCTCTCAGGCAATTGAGATCTCTTCAGTTTGGGAAATGGGATTTTTTTTTTTTCTTCTTGTCACTGCCTGGGCTGCCTGAGTCTCCACAACTGACTTTTTGGGGCTCAGAGCAGCTTGGAATTACATTTCTACCATCTGGTAAAAATCATAACAGCTCAAAGGTGCACTCAGTGGGCTTATGTAGACTTTAGTGCCTCTGTCCACTGAGTCATCTGCCATTCTTGTCTATCGAATAACTTAAGAACATAAAAACATAAGAGAAGCCATTATGGATCAGACCAATGGCCCATCCAGTCCAACACTCTGTGTCACACAGTGGCCAATACACACACACACTGTGGCTAATAGCCACTGATGGACCTCTGCTCCATATTTTTATCCAATCCCCTCTTGAAGCTGGCTATGCTTGTAGCAGCCACCACCTCCTGT
The DNA here is from genome assembly GCF_032191835.1 of Heteronotia binoei. Lineage (NCBI taxonomy): Eukaryota > Metazoa > Chordata > Lepidosauria > Squamata > Gekkonidae > Heteronotia > Heteronotia binoei. Next base: position 16,999,744 of record NC_083241.1, read on the forward strand.
GGCAGTGAATTCCACATGTTAATCACCCTTTGGGTGAAGAAGTACTTCCTTTTATCCGTTTTAACCTGACTACTTAGCAATTTCATAAGAACGTAAGAGAAGCCATGTTGGATCAGGCCAATGGCCCATCCAGTCCAACACTCTGTGTCACCAGTGGCCAAAATATATAGATAGATAGATAGATAGATTAGATAGATAGATAGATAGATAGATAGATAGATAGATAGATAGATAGATAGATAGATAGATAGATAGATAGATAGATAGATATAGATATAGATATAGATATAGATAGATATAGATATATACACACACACACACACACTCACACACATACATACACACTGTGGCTAATAGCCACTGATGGACCTCTGCTCCATATTTCATTGAATGCCCACGAGTTCTTGTATTGTGAGAAAGGGAGAAAAGGACTTCTTTCTCTACTTTCTCCATCCCATGCATCATCTTGTCAACCTCTATCATGTCACCCCGCAGTCGACGTTTCTCCAAGCTAAAGAGCTCTAAGCATTTTAACCTTTCTTCATAGGGAAAGTGTTCCAAACCTTTAATCATTCTAGTTGCCCTTTTCTGCACTTTTTCCAATGCTATAATATCCTTTTTGAGATGCGGTGACCAGAATTGTACACAGTACTCCAAATGAGACCGCACCATCGATTTATACAGGGGCATTATGATACTAGCTGATTTGTTTTCAATTCCCTTCCTAATAATTCCCAGCATGGCGTTGGCCTTTTTTATTGCAATCGCACACTGTCTTGACCTGTACCAAATGCAAATGGATGCATGGCTCTGGAAATGTGTTGCTTATGCTGCATAATCACATACAGAATGCATGAATGAGGCTGATTTCAAGACATAGCCCCAGAGATAGTGCTGGTGAACTTCTTCCAAGTGGTGTGCACATTTTAGAATCCAACATCCAGCAAAAACACTCATCCAGCATTACATTCAAGTATTTTGATATTCTGGGAAAGGGAACTAAATTACCTGTTTCCCACTAAGTGATCCTACATGGCTGCCCAAGTAGTGTCTCCAAACACTGGGGTCTACAGACAGGCTTCCCATGTTGCCAGCACTGACTGTTTTGATCTGGTGACCTCAGCTTGAAATTTCCTATTACTCCCAAGTATCTCTAAAGTTCAGTGCGCCATCAGAAATAAGACCCCTCCTCTGAACTGTCATGCTAGGGCTGCCAGGTCTGACTCAAAAAATATCAGGGGACTTTGGGGGCAGAGCCAGGAGCAAGGGTGTGACAAGCATTATTGAACTCCAAAGGGAGTTCTGGCCATCACATTTAAAGGGACCGCACACCTTTTAATGCCTTCCCACCACTGGAAATAATGAAAGATAGGGGCACCTTCTTTTGGGGCTCATACTATTGGACTCCTTGGTCTGATCTTTTTGAAACTTGGGGAATGTTTTGGGGAGAGGCACTGGATGATATGCTGAAAATGTGGTGCCTCTACCTCTTAAAACAGCTCCTCAGAGCCCCAGATTCCCATAGATCAATTCTCCATTATACCATATGGGAATTGGTCTCCATAGAAGAAGATGAAGAAGATATTGGATTTATATCCTGCCCTCCACTCCGAAGAGTCTCAGAGCGGCTCACAATCTCCTTTCCCTTCCTCCCCCACAACAGACACCCTGTGAGATGGGTGGGGCTGAGAGGGCTCTCACAGCAGCTGACCTTTCAAGGACAACCTTTGCCAGAGCTATGGCTGACCCAAGGCCATGCTAGCAGGTGCGAGTGGAGGAGTGGGGAATCAAACCCGGTTCTCCCACATTTAACCACTACACCAAAATGGCTATTTTATTGTTTTAAATTGTTGCAAACTGATGTATTTTAAAAGCAAACTTTATGTTAGATTTTATATGTTGTAAGCCGCCCTGAGCCGCTTCGGTGGGGAGGGCGGGATATAAACTGAAACTGAAACTTATAGACTATAATGGAGTGCCCAATAGACATTTCCCTCCCCCCACCCCTTTCTGATGACCCTGATCTGGGGATTGGCAACTTTATGTCTTGCTGGAGATCGGCAATATGTCATTCTCTGATGCTCACAAATTCTAGCTTGCAGCCAAGGCCTAGTGAGGGCTGTAGATCCCTTCTTTGGATACCAGACACACTGTGGGTTTTTCCTGTTTAAACTTGCTCATTCTTAGGAATCAACGAAACAAATTGCTGGAAGAAGCTTGCAGTTAATCTGATAAATTGGAGTAGGGAGATCCCTGATTTGGATGGGGGTTGCAGCAGGTGGCGGTGGGGAGGTAATCCCTTAGCCAATATAATTTTTTATTGGGAGAAACATAAAGACATTGACAGTGCACATTCAACCTCTACTTTGCCATAAACTCTGTGCCAGCTGGGCAAGGGGGTGCATATTAAGCAACACTGGGGAGAGAATAACCCCCTGAGGCACCCCACATACCATCAGGGTGACACCCCTTCTCCTAGTGTCATCCTCTGTCCCTGACCTTGGATAAATGAGGTAAAACACTTTAAGGCCACCCAATGGACTCCTCTGTTGATGTGGTGGTGGGTCAACAGGTCATGGTCGACAATGTTGAATGCTGCTGTCAGATCTAGCAGTAACAACAGTGCTGACCTGCCTAGGTCCAGCTGCCTGTGGAGACCATCTGCGAGAGCAACCAGTGCTATCCATCCCATGGCCAGAGTGGAAGCTAGACTGAAACGGGTCCAGGGCCATCGTGTCTTCCTGCAGATTCTAGTGCTGCTCTGCTACCGCTGTCTCAATTACCTTGCTCAGAAATGAAAGATTTGAGACTGGATGGTCATTGGCAGGATCTGATGGATCCAAAGATGGTTCCTTTAAGAGCAGTGTTACTACAGGCTCCTTTAACCTCCCCCATCATAGACCCCTGTACTAAAGGACAGGTTGATATTGTCCACCAGGGAGTCCCATATTCCATCACCACTGGCTTTTACCAGCCATGATGGGCAAAGTCTAGGAGGCAGGTGGTCGGTTTAACAACACCCAGAATATTGCCAAGGTCAGCCCAAGAGAGTCAGCAGAAGTTGTCAAAAACTGAACCCAAAGATGGCCAAGGGGCCTCCAGTTCATATACTGTATCAATATTGGCAGGCAGATCATGGTGGACTGACAAGATCTTATCCCCAAAAAAGCTTTCAAAAGCCTCACAGCGAATTGTCAGATTACTAACATTTTGGATTCTCTCTGTGAGAGAAATCAGAGACCTAATTGTCCTAAATCAGGGGTGGCCAACGGTAGCTCTCCAGATGTTTTTTTGCCTACAACTCCCATCAGCCCCAGCCAGCATGGCCAATGGCTGGAGCTGATGGGAGTTGTAGGCAAAAAACATCTGGAGAACTATTGTTGGCCACCCCTGTCCTAAATAATTGTACCAGGCGAGACTGCAAAGAATTCCCTCTTTGAGGTCTTCACTGCCATCTCTTAGGTTTTCATAAACAACCTATAGTATTTCTTGTGGCTTCATCACGAGACTGCCACCGAGCTTGCTCTAGCCACCTATGTTCATGTTTCATTCCCCTAAGCACCGTGTTATACCATGGGACTTATCTGGGGTGGGAACGAAGAGGACATGGGAGGGGGATTTCACTGATGGCTTCAGAGAGATGGGTATTCCAGTCCTCCATCAGCACATCCAATGAGTCACCGGGTGATATCGGTTCCTACAGAGCACTCTGGAAACCAATTGAATCCATTAGTCTCTGCAGCTGAGCATAAATGAGCTTGCTGCCTAGTTAGGGAGGGCTTGGGACTACCAGCCAAGCCTTCAGGGGATAATGATCTGACCATGGCACCCTATCAAAGGCAATCAGATCTATATTTATCCCTGTGTCAAAGATCAACTCCAGGGTGTGGCTTGCTTGATGTGTGGAACTTGACACAATTTGGGAGAGCCCAAGAAACTGGGGGGGGGGGTCTTTTCAGGTGACTGTCTCACCCACCCTGCAAAACAATTCTGCAGAGTCAGGGTCTTATTATTGATGGACTTGGCACTGCTCAACATCAGTGTCAGAGAAGGGTTTCCTTTCCTCACTTCCCCACCACTGTGCCTCGGGATGGGACAAAAGCTGAAAGGAGACCGAGTATCTCCATATCTCCATCTCTTTCCCTTCCAATACCTTGTCACATCACCATACCTCCCTCTTCCCCTGATCACTGGGCCCCCTGAGCCAGCACTGGCACGCCAGATGTTTTCAGATCTCATCCCTATTTCCCCATCCCTCTCCTCACCCACCTAATACAAACCCAACCTACAATTTACGGATAATCAGTTAACCAGCTAGACAGACCTAAATGACCTACTAACTTCAAACCTTCCCACTAGGGTGACCATAATGTCTGAAGGCCAGCCAGGGACACCTTGGAGGGGGGGAAGGTAGGGGTGCGTGCGCGCAAAGCGCGTGCCCCGCTGGAAACAGGAAGTGACGTCACTTCCGGTGACGTCACTTCCGGTGACATCATGCCACTGCCGGAAACAGGAAGTGACACCACTTCCTGTGACATCATTTCCCCGCGTCACCTGCCGGAAATGGGAAGTGACATCACTTCCTGTGACATCACTTCCCCCGAATGACATCATTTCCCCCAAATGCCACTGCCGGAAACAGGAAGTGACTTCACAGCACTTCCTGTGACGTCCCCAAAAATCCCCCAGATATCACTGCCGGAAACAATTTTGCTCTCAAATCCTCTATATACTTCATCAGTATATAGGATAAGGCACTTTCTCAACTGTGCTGCATAATGCAGCCTATTTATTTTGTCCTGTTTGCTCTGTTGGCTCTATCTGCGCCACCTTCATCACTTTCGGGGTGTGGATCCCCCAGTGGGGTGGTCTCGTGACTCCCTCCGCCGGCTGTTTCTGATAGCCCTGCGCCCCCTCTTTCATTTGATATGTGTCCCGTGCGGGTGCCACCCTCCCGCCAGGAGATGCCGCAAAATGAGCCCCCTTGAGGCTTATGGCGGCAGGGCTCGGGGGAAGCGAGCTAGACTGCTGTTCTTTTGAGGGGTTATAGAGTGTTTCGAGCCCGTCCCTGTGGCATCGGTCCCATCGTTGTGGGACCCAGGGGGCCGGCGCAGCGGCACGCCGAAGCAGCCTGTCACTAATAACACAGGTCGAGATGCAGGACAGGAACCCGGAAGTGACCGACAGGCTGCTTCAGCGTGCCGCTGCGCCGGTCCCCTGGGCCCCACAACGATGGGACCGATGCCACAGGGACGGGCTCGAAACACTCTATGACCCCTCAAAAGAACAGCAGTCTAGCTCGCTTCCCCCGAGCCCTGCCGCCATAAGCCTCAAGGGGGCTCATTTTGCGGCATCTCCCGGCGGGAGGGTGGCATCCGCACGGGACACATATCAAATGAAAGAGGGGGCGCAGGGCTATCAGAAACAGCCGGCGGAGGGAGTCGGGAGACCACCCCACTGGGGGATCCACACCCCGAAAGTGATGAAGGTGGCGCAGATAGAGCCAACAGAGCAAACAGGACAAAATAAATAGGCTGCATTATGCGCACAGTTGAGAAAGTGCCTTATCCCATATACTGATGAAGTAAATACAGGATCTGAGAACAAAATTGCACCAGAAGACACAAACACAAAGCTCCCTTACACTGAATCAGTGCTTGGGTCCACCAAAGTCAGTATTGTCCACTCCAGTCACAAACACAAAGCTCCCTTACACTGAATCAGTGCTTGGGTCCACCAAAGTCAGTATTGTCACATAAGAACATAAGAGAAGCCCTGTTGGATCAGGCCAGTGGCCCATCCAGTCCAACACTCTGCGTCACATAAGAACATAAGAGAAGCCCTGTTGGATCAGGCCAGTGGCCTCTCCAGTCCAACACTCTGTGTCACATAAGAACATAAGAGAAGCCCTGTTGGATCAGGCCAGTGGCCCATCCAGTCCAACACTCTGTGTCACATAAGAACATAAGAGAAGCCCTGTTGGATCAGGCCAGTGGCCCATCCAGTCCAACACTCTGTGTCACATAACAACATAAGAGAAGCCCTGTTGGATCAGGCCAGTGGCCCATTCAGTCAGGAAGGGAGGAGGGAGGGAGGGAAGGAAGGGAGGGAAGGAAGGAAGGAAGAAAGGAAGGAAGGGAGGAGGGAGGGAAGGGAGGGAGGGAAGGGAGGGAAGGAAGGGAGGAGGGAGGGAAGGGAGGGAGGGAGGGAGGGAAGGAAGGAAGGGAGGAGGGAGGGAAGGGAGGGAGGGAAGGAAGAAAGGAAGGAAGGGAGGGAGGAGGGAGGGAAGGAAGGGGGGAGGGAAGGGAGGGAGGGAGGGAGGGAGGGAGGAAGGAAGGAAGGAAGGAAGGGAGGGAGGGAGGGAGGGAGAGAGGAGGGAGGGAGGGAAGGAAGGGAGGGAGGAGGGAGGGAAGGAGGGAAGGAAGAAGGGAAGGAAGGGAGGAGGGAGGGAAGGAAGGAAGAAAGGAAGGAAGGAAGGAAGGAAGGAAGGAAGGAAGGAAGGAAGGAAGGAAGGAAGGAAGGAAGGAGGGAGGGAGGGAGGAGGGAAGGAGGGAGGGAAGGAAAGAAGGAAGGCCAGCCGCCCCCCCTCCGCCAGCCGCCCCCCCCGCCAGCCCCCCCCCCCCCCCGCTTTTGGCTTACCTTGATCCAGGGCGATGGCGGCCTCTCCTCCGGGCTGCTGGCGGGGCTGGCGGTGGCTGCGGAGGCCGGGAAGGCGGCGGAGAGGCCGGCGCTGGTCTCTGGAGGGCCTCCAGGGACCAGCGCTGGCCTCTCCGCGGCCTCCGCTGGCCTCTGGAGGCCCTCCAGGGACCAGCGGCAGCCTCTCCGCTTCCGGCGCTGGCCTCTGGAGGCCTCCAGGGACCAGCGCCGGCCTCTCCGCGGCCTCCGCGGGCCTCTGGAGGCCCTCCAGGGATCCGCGGGGGCCTCTACACTGCCGGCGCTGGCCTCTGGAGGCCTCCAGGGACCAGCGCCGGCCTCTCCGCGGCCTCCGCGGGCCTCTGGAGGGCCTCCAGGGACCCGCGGGGGCCTCTCCGTGGCCTCCGCGGGCCTCTGGAGGCCCTCCAGGGACCCGCGGGGGCCTCTCCACTGCCGGCGCTGGCCTCTGGAGGCCTCCAGGGACCAGCGCCGGCTGCTCCGCGGTCTCCGCTGGTTGCTGGAGGCCCTCCAGAGTCTCTGGAGGGCCTCCAGCGACCAGCGGAGGCCGCGGAGAGGCCTTCGCTGGTCGGCGCTGGTCGCTGGAGGCCCTCCAGAGTCTCTGGAAGGCCTCCCAGGACCAGCGCCGGCTGCTCCGCGGCCTCTCCGCGGCCTCCGCTGGTCGCTGGAGGCCCTCCAGAGTCTCTGGAGGGCTTCCAGCGACCAGCGGAGGCCGCGGAGAGGCCTCCGCCACCGCCGCCGGGCCCCGTGCGCGGGCAGGGAAGGCAGCGAGTGAGGGAGGGAGCGTCCCTGCGCACGCGCAGGGACGCTCCCTCCCTCACTCGCCGCTTTCCCCGCCGGCGCCCGCGGCCCACCGCCTCCGGGGCTGGCTAAACCGGGACCTCTAAATGGTCCCGGTATAGCCAGCCCGGGAGGCGGGAATAGGGGGCCAGAACCGGGACATTCCCGGGCGCCCGGGACGGTCTGGCCACCCTACTTCCCACCCACGCTCCCTCTGGCCTACTCCTACCTTACACCTAGCATTAATTTCTTTCTATCACTAACATTCAAACAATTTAGAGGGCTAAAAATTCTCCTTCTTGGCAGTCAGCCTTATTGGTCCTATTTCTACAAGAAGAAAGGTTAGGCTGGATTTCACCAACACAGTCAAATAAACAGTGGCTGGTTGTTCTGCATCATACATAGGTAAGATGGCCGCTGGCAGATTGTCCAAATAGTCTCTCTGGTGCTGGCTCATAGTTTGCTGTGCACAATCCCTGCTTGGCAACCACAACACAGCAGTAGTTCAGCCGGGTTGTGCTGATGGGGCTGCAACGACTGATGGCCTGGAGGGGAATGAGTTAATTCCCCCTGCCAAGGCCTCGGTCCAAATCAGGGTTAATAGCCTGTCCAACCATTGGGGCACACTGATTTTGCAAACAGCATGTTCTTAGTCAGCCTGGTGTAGACCCTGGTTCAAGTCCCCACTCAGCCATGGAAGCTCACTGGGTGACCTTGGGCCAGTCACACTCTCCCTCAAACCAATCTACCCCCGAGGGTTGGGGCAAGAGAAGACCCATCTACCCCATCCAAAGCTTTCAAGAAGAAAGGACAGATACAAATGGATAGATAGGACCCGCTCCCCCCCAAAGACTCATCTCTTTGGCACTTAGGGAAGGGAGGGAGGGAGGGAGGGAGGGAGGAAGGAAGGAAGGAAGGAAGGAAGGAAGGAAGGAAGGAAGGAAGGAAGGAAGGAAGGAAGAAAGAAAGAAAGAAAGAAAGAAAGAAAGAAAGAAAGAAAGAAAGAAAGAAAGAAAGAAAGAAAGAAAGAAAGAAAGAAAGAAAGAAAGAAAGAAAGAAAGAAAGAAAGAAAGAAAGAAAGAAAGAAAGAAAGAAAGAAAGAAAGAAAGAAAGAAAGAAAGAAAGCTCTGTCTCTAGCTGTCTATACATGTTTTCTGAACCTGGGTGCAAAGAGTAGGCTTGCACCTTGCTTGCGGTAGGCTAATCCAGTGAAAACTGCCTCTTGGCCTTGCTCTCTGTGGGCTCACAGGTGGGCCTGCGCTTTCTAGGCAATGGAGATGCTTCCTGTGTACAGACTTCTGTTCTGTCTTGGGATGATGCCACTGCTCAGGTATTGGCAGAGGAGGGATCTCACTGCTGCAGAGGCCCTCCCTGCCAGGTGGACACATCCAACTTGGTTGCTACATTTTCCAAGGTGTGTTCTTGTAGCATCCTAGGCTGCTCCACGGATGCACAAACAGTTTGGGGATCCCTCTGCTATAACCATGCTTGGTAAGCAGCAGCAAACAAGGGACATCCTCCTCATTATGCCCCAGTTCTTACACCAAGGAGAAACCCCATCCCCCCCTCCTTACACCATTTCACATTGCTAAGTGCTCTGCTCCGCCCCCTTGCTGCTGTAGTCATTCACCGATGTGCCTCTTTTCAGCATAACTGTTCTCAGCGAATTTCACTTGTAAACAATTGAGCCATAGAAGCTGAAGAACAGGGATACCTGCATAAGAGGGAGAGATACTTGGCTGTCCCGCCCACCCCCTCCAGCTCCCAAGCCCATTTTGATGGCCCTGTCAGTAGCACTTGGGAGTGGAATAGAAGGGGCTGGATCCTGCAAGATGGAGGGCAATTGCCTTCTCCCCCACCCCTTCCTCAGATGGTCTCAGTAAGAAGGGGCACCTTCCATTGTGAAAGCCTCTCTTAGTGATTGACTTACAATGACTAGAAAAGAGGGAGTGCCCATGGGCCTTAGGAAAGCCAGCATTAGGTATTGGTAGGGTCGCCAAGCCCCAGATGGGGGCAGAAGATCCCCCCTGGTTTGGAGGCCCTCCCCTCACTTCAGGGTCGTTAGAAAGCAGGGGTGGGGGGTGGAGGGAAATGTCTGCTGGGCACTCCGTTATTCCCTATGGAGACCAATTCCCATAGGGTATAATGGAGAATTGATCTGCAGGTATCCGGGGCTATGGGAGGGCTGTTTTCTGAGGTAGAGGCACCATATTTTCAGCATAGCATCCAGTACCTCTCCTCAAAACACCCTCCAAGTTTCAAAAAGATTGGACCAGATGAGCCCCCAAAGAAGGTGCCCCTATCCTTCATTATTTCCAATGGAGGGAAGGCATTTAAAAGGTGTGCGGTCCCTTGAAATGTGATGGCCAGAACTCCCTTTGGAGTTCAATTGTGCTTGTCACAACCTTGCTCCTGGCACCACCCCAAGTGTCTCCTGGCTCCACCCTTAAAGTCTCCTGGCTCCATCCCCAAAGTCCCCAGATACTTCTTGAATTGGACTTAGCAACCTTAGGTAGTGGTTATAGCAGATTTCTCAAACCTTGTTGATGCTGTGGATGGACACTTTTGGATTATTATGAGAACAGGAAGTGGATGCCTCCGTTAAATGGCTGCTGGGGGAGGATAACGGTCAACCACAAAATGGTGGCCACAGGGTGGTAGGCCCAGTAAAAAAAGTTTGAAACGCTTGGGACTCTTTAGCTTGGAGAAACATCGACTGCGGGGTGACATGATAGAGGTTTACAAGATAATGCCACTGTGTGACACAGAGTGTTGGACTTGATGGGCCGTTGGCCTGATCCAACATGGCTTCTCTTATGTTCTTATGTTCTAACATACTCCTGGAATGGAGGCAGCTGCCTCTAAATGGGCATTCTCCACAGCTCCAAAGACGATACTTCCTGGGCTCTTCTGAAGTATCTCCTGCATGAACAAGGTAGAGCAGGGGTGGCCAATGGTAGCTCTCCAGATGTTTTTTGCCTACAACTCCCATCAGCCCCAGCCAGCATGGCCAATGGCTGGGGCTGATGGAAGTTGTAGGCAAAAAACATCTGGAGAGCTACCGTTGGCCACCCCTGAGGTAGAGGAAAGCCAGGATTGGCTCTTACTGAAGAAATTGACTAGCTGGTCTATGGCTCAGTGGTAGAGCCTCCGCTTGGCATGCAGAAGGTCCTAGGTTCAATCCCCGATATCCTCAGTTAAAAAATCAGGTGGCAGGTAATGGGAAAGACCTCTGCCTGAGACCCTAGACTAGAGAGCTGCTGCCAGTCAGAGTAGACAATACTGACCTTGACGGACTAATGGTCTGACTCAGTAGGAGGAAGCTTCATGTGTCCAATGGTTTTGAAGAAGGAGGAGGATGGTGGCAGGTAAGACAAATGTGAGCCCCATGCTATGTTGCAGTGCTGAATAAGGAACATGGAGACCTGGGTTCAAATCCCTGCTCAGCCCAGGAGCCCATTGAGTGACAATGAGCCAGTCACTTTTTCTGATCCAGCTCCTATGGGGTGCTGAGGGTAACATGGGTGGTGGAAAGATCTGTGCATACTGGCCAAAGATCTTTGGAAGCAGCACAGGATAAAAATGGAGCATGTATCTCCCCTTCTGCGGTATTGAGGGGAAAGTGGCAGGCTGGTTAAACGGGTTAGCTTTGCTTTCTCTCCATCTGTGCTGCATAAAACCAGGGTGGGGAAAGGGCCATGTTTGCTTACTACCTGAGGCTGCACAGAAGTTTAATTAATGTTTGTCATGTGTTCACAGCTCCTGAAAGAGGAGGTGTTCAGAAGGGCAAAATATCATTTGTCAAAAATGAACTTCACCCGGATGAATGATTTGTCTGCAGCTCAACATGGCCAGACTTTAGAAAAATGCTGGGAAATAGGCTCTGATCTCCTGCCTTGGCAACATCATGGCCTTGTGAGCAGCCAAACGATGCTAGCGGAACAGATATGTGTGCCCTTTGTGTGCATCAGCTCTGGCCTTGAGAGCATTGCCGTTTCTATGCCCTGTGGGTTATGTGCAAGTCCAATGATACCGTTTCCAGCCAAATTGTTAATTTCATTGGCAGCCATCCTGTGCCAGTGGCAGGTACTTAAGTCACACTGAATGGAAGTATGCTGAACTGGGCATATGGCGGAAGCCTCTGTGATCTCTAATGAAATTAATAGTAATAACGTGATTATAGCAATGCTGGAGGTGAAGCAGGAGAAGGGATGGGGAGACGTGTCAGTCGTCACCTACTCTTGTGACAGAATACGATGACAGGAGTCCTGAGGTGGGAGAATAGACTTCAGGCAATAGGTGGAAGCGGTCATGCCGTTAATGCTGCCTCAGAGTTTTTAAGAAATCCCTGCAAGCAGAAAGCTAGCACTTCAGGGAATGGGCTAGGCTTGACCATTTCTCCTTGATGGTGCCTGTTTTTTTTAATATTCCCAGGGAATGTTTTATATGTGGGGGAGCATTCAAAATGGGAGCCCCACAAGCAGCCTGCAAGGCTTCTGTATTTAAAAAGATTATTCCACATCATTTTTACTAGCTGGATACATGAGCTTGATTTTTAAATTTGGAAGAATGAAAAGGGATTATTTACTTGCTGGTTTGTTTAGGGACTTCCTGTGCCTCCTCTCCAGAGAGCCCTACTCTAGGATGCTGGGCTATTTTCTTGAGGCCAGCAAGGACCTTCAACCAAGTGGCTTCTCTTGGATTTTAGAGCTTTAATACTTCAGAGCTGGAGAAGGTCAACACAAACCTCATTTGATGCCTTCAGAATGTAGCCCAGCACACCAACGATGCAATTAACAAATTATGTGGAAATCCAAGAAGGTTATCAATGAGCTGATCATTAATAAAGCAAACTATGCCTTAAGTCTTCAGCCTCACTGAATAAAAATATGGTATTATGTATTAAAACTAGCCACAATCAATTAATCATCTGTTGACTTATCTACTGATTAAACCTTGCAGCCGTAATTAGAATGATCATAACATTCTTTTCCCCTCCATATAATCAGATTCCTAAATGGCATAACTTTTGCATGCAAATAACTTCCATTGTTGCAAAGATGGTTTTGTGTGTCTAGAATCCCTAACCTGGACTTGTAAGACCTGTGGAATGTCTGTGTGATCTGCAACTCCATTGGGAGGGGGGGAGACATTTTTGATCAGAGCCCCTGGGAACCCAATCAGAGAGCCTGGCCTGTCAGCAGGAAGCACCCTGCCACTCCTCATTGAGACTTCGAGAGAGGTGACTTCTTGGGCCATAATGTCAGAGCAGTGGCAAAACACTTCCCCAAACCCTAGGAGTGCATGGATAGGAATGCCATCAGCCGCTCCCTTTCTTTCTGAGATGGAATTTGTCTAAGCCGCTCATCATGGGATTGCACACAGAGCGCATTCAGCAACTGACGCTAATGCATACTGCAGCCATAGCTTCAGTAATCAATGTGGTGCTGGGGGAGCAATTTGCACCTATTCCTTAGCGTTTACAAGCACGACTGTAAGTGTGCATGTTTTGACCTAAAGACCTCAGCGCTCCAGTTACTGTCTCAGCAGCCTCATTCAAAATGGAGCCCTTGTTGTTATCAAGGGAAGAGTTTTGCATAATCCAAAAAAGTGCCTCATCTGTCAAGGACTGACTGGTCCAAGTTTTGTATCTCTGTGATGCTGCTCTCATAGGACCTCAGGGCTCCACCAAAAAAGCTCTTGAATTTCAGTGGTTCCCTCCACATAAATGAATGGAGAAGCCATGGGGTGAGGGACATTCCATGTACACATTCAAGTTTTTGGAATGTTTGCTAGAAAGGGTGAAGGAACGACTACCCAGTTGATGTATTATTTTCTCCATGTGACAGGTGGATGAGATTTCCTTGTACATCAGAATTGTTCTCGTCACCTTTAACATTGATTTAGTAAAATTTTCTCTTGTCCTTTCTCCAAGGAGTTTGGAGCTATATACAAGGTTCTCCCCTCCTCCATTTGATCCTCAGGTGAGGCTGGAAGTGTGTGGTTGGTCTAGTAAGTTTCATGGCAAGCAGAGACTTAGAACAAGATCTCCTGCATCCAAACGTAACACTGATTACTACTCTATACATCCTGTAACCATGACAGGACACAAGGTTTTTGCCAAAAACAAATCTTTTCACAACTGCATAGCTCACACCACAGCCCCATGGCAGTCTGTTACATTTTTATCATTCACTGCCTCCCAAGTGAGAAAAGCCCTGTGGCACAGAGTGGTAAAGTCCGGGCTCTGTCCTCATGACCTGAGTTCGATCCCGGTGGAAGGTGGGTTCAGGTAGCCAGCTCCAGGTTGACTCAGCCTTCCATCCTTCTGAGGTCGGTAAAATGAGTACCCAGCTTGCTGGGGGGAAAGTGCAGATGGCTGGGGAAGGCAATGGCAAACCACCCTGTAAAAAAAGTCTGCCATGAAAATGTCGTGATGCGACGTCACCCCAGAGTCAGAAATGACTGGTGCTTGCACAGAGAGCTACCTTTACCTTTTTACCTCCCAGTGCTCCAAGCTCTTCCCTCCAATCACCATCATATAATCACAACAACCCTATAATTCAGGCTAGGTTGACTGGCCCAAGATTGGGTCCAAAACTTGTGTTGAAAGCTTGGGTCTTCCTCCTGCCACAAACCAGTTTGGTATAGTGGTTAAGTGTGCGGACTCTTATCTGGAAGAACCAGGTTTGATTCCCCACTTCTCCACTTGCACCTGCTAGCATGGCTTTGGGTCAGCCATAGTTCTGGCAGAGGTTGTCCTTGAAAGGGCAGCTGCTGTGAGAGCCCTCTCCAGCCCTACCCACCTCACAGGGTGTCTGTTGTGGGGGAGGAAGGTAAAGGAGATTGTGAGCCGCTCTGAGACTCTTCGAAGTGGAGGGCGGGATATAAATCCAATATCTTCTTCTTCTAAACATGGAACTGAGTGGAGACACTTGGCACTTGGGATCAGGTACAGATTAAGTGAATGTACCCCAGCTATAATTTCTTTGGGGTTTTTTCCATATATTTGTCACAGATAGATTAAGAAAAATTTGTGCCATTGTAAAGCTGTTTATTTCATTTTGGCAGAAGCTTTCGAGAGCCAGAGTCCACGTCATCAGATATATTCAGTTGGCAGATATATCTGTCCCATAAACTACATTGCCAAAAACAAATGGTTAAAAAGAGAAACTGATCCAATTGCAGCAGGACAACTTCCAACAATGAACTGGCAAAGTGATATAAATAACCTATATCATCATATGAGGGACAATTCCTTCTTGTAGTGTGTTAGCTACTTCCATTACCCAAGGAGCCCAAGCTTAATATTGTCAAATCTGGCCATGAATTCCAACTTTGCTATTTCTCACTGGAGTCATCCTTTGAAAATCTTCTGCAGAATGACAGCAACCCTTTGGTCTGAAAAGTGTGCTGTCCACTTGCAACTACAAGACAAGCCATCTACCACTCTCGAACTGGTCTGCTACTCCAGAGCAACACAGCTATCTAACTGGACTTGCAACTAAGTCATTTTTCAAGGTAAGATGTGTGCACAGGTGGTTTGCTATTGTCCTCTTCAGCTTTCCCATCCAAGGACCAATGCTGTTTGTCTGGGAAATTAGAGTTGCTACCTTTGGACTGTGTAATAACAATAACCCCTCCCCCAAACTGCAGGCTGCCTCCTTTGAGCTTTCTAAAGCATGAGAGCAAGCAGAAAACGCACAGCAGGTTTGTGTGTGTGTGTAACTCCAAATGAATGTTTGTGCAGTTCAAAAATTAATGCAACTCAAATATTCAGTAATATTTAAAAAGTAAAGTGGGCTCCAGTCTAGAACATTCAAAAATTGATCGAAAACACTTGTTTCTCCTTTCCTTGTCGAAGACACTCCCCACTGGAGGAATTAGAATCACCCACCACCATGCAGTTTCATTCTTTAAAAGCCTGGTTCTCCTTGCAGGGGTGACTAAAGGGAACCTCCACATTCAGAGGTAGTAATCCTCATAATACCAGTGCCAGGAGGAGGTACACTGTCTGTTTCCTGTTCTTGGCCTCCCCAAGTAATTGGTTGGCCACTGTGTGTGTGAGACAGGATGCTGTTCTAGGTAGCCCCTGGTCTGATCCAGTTGGGCTCTTTGGAGGTTCTTAAATTTGTTCTAGTCCCTTCCATTCCAGGACACCCGATTTGACTCCAATGATTGGGAAAAGCTGCCCAAAGGTTCTTCTCCCATAACAGCTGTGCAAATTCTCCTGCTTCGGGAAACAACAATTATAATTCCTATCACCACCAGCAGAATCATCATTAATAGACCATCCTTCATTTCATGCCTTTCCCCAGCCTAGCTAGGAGGCACTCAAGTTGGGTGAGATTTTGTAGGAAAAACCCATCAGGAACTCATTTGCATATTAGGCCATACCCCGAATATCACCATTGTTTCACACAGGGCTTTTTTTTTTTAGAAAGAGCCCAGCAGGGACTAATTTGTGTATTAGGCCACACTCCGACATCACAATTGTTTCACACAGGGCTTTTTTTTTTTAGAAAGAGCCCATCAGGAACTCATTTGCATATTAGGCCATACCCCCTGACATCACATTGTTTCACATAGGGCTTTTTTGTAGAAAAAGGCCAATCAGGAACTAATTTGCATATTAGGCCACACACCGACATCCCCATTGTTTCACACAGGGCTTTTTTTTTTTTTAGAAAGAGCCCAGCAGGGACTCATTTGCATCTTAGGTCACACTCCCTGATGCCAAGCCAGCCGGAACTGCGTTCCCGCGCGTTCCCGCTCAAAAAAAGGTCCTTGGTGACAAGAACAGCCCCTCCCCGCACGCACCCCAATGGCTGAGTCGCGTGCAGCGCCCAACATTTGCAAAACCCCCGGTTGCCATGGCTCCGGCGGCGGCTTTTCTTTTGAAGCGGCCCCTCCTCCCGCCGGTTCGCCATGACGTCATGGATCTCCGCGGCGCTGACGGGGCGGCCGGTGGGCTGAGCGAGGCTTTAAAGAGACAGGCGCCGGCGGGGAAGAGGCCAGCTGCCCATTGTCTGGGCTCCAGCGCCTGCCGGCAGGTCTCGCAAGGAGGACGAGGCGGGAGGAGGCGGCGGCGGCGGCTCTGGCAGCTCGGCTTAGACACGCGTCGGACTCGGGAGTCGCGGAGCCTTCTCTACACGTCCCAGCCCAGCTGGGGGAAGGAGAAGGTTCCTCCTGCCTGCCTGCCCTCGCGGAGAGCCCTTTGCGGAGGTGGTCGTGGGGAGGTCGAGCCAGCGCCCCCAGGCGGCCGAGGTAAGAAGGCGCGGCGGCGGCGGCGGCGGCAGAGGAGGAGAGGCCCCGCCAAGGAGGGGCTCAACAGGTGGGGCGCTGGCCGGCCTGGGCACCTCTTCCTCAGGGGCTGGTTTGTCCCGCTGGCCGCCTTCGCAGAGAAGAGAAGGCTTCGCCCTGTCGGCTGGGACACTCAGGGCCGGATCTGGGGAGGGGCAGAGGGGGGTTCTTGCCCCGGTGCCGACGGGGGGGGGCGGCAACTTGGGTATGGAACCCATTGTATTCTATGGGACCGTAAGATAGAATGGCCCGTAAGGGGGTGCCATTTTTTTATTTTGCCTCCCCCCCCCCACCCTCAAAAAACGTGTCGAGCTGGTCCTGGCGACGCTTGGCCCTCCTGAGAGCCAGTTGGGTGTAGTGGTGAAGTGCACGGACTCTTATCTGGGAGAACCGGGTTCAATTCCCCACTCCTCCACTTGCACCTGCTGGAATGGCCTTGGGTCAGCCATGGCTATCGCAGGAGTTGTCCTTGAAAGGGCAGCTTCTGGGAGAGCTCTCTCGGCCCCACACACCTCACAGGGTGTCTGTTGTGGGGGAGGAAGGTAAAGGAGATTATGAGCTGCTCTGAGACTCTTTGGAGTGGAGGGCGGGATATAAATCCAATATCTTCGTCTCCTGGGGGGCTCCCCCCCTGCCCGCAGTGCCGCCTTCCCTTCAGCTGGGGCATCCAAGCCCTGGATGGAGGCTCTTTTTTTGGGTGGGGGGCTTCCTCAAAGTCTTGGGTGGGTCATCCCACTGGAAGCTGGCAAGGTTCCCCCAAGAAGGACCTCGGGGCCTGATCTGGCAGCAGGACCCCTCTGAAACTCTGGGTGGAGCTGGCCAGTCCGAGTCTCCCGCAGGGAGCGAGAGGGGCGACCGGCTCCAAAGTTCCCAGAGAGAGTTCAGTGGGGGGGTTTCTCCGCGCGCCAGATGCCCCCCCTCCAAGCAGCCCAAGATACCAGGCTGGTTTCCAACGGTGCACCCTTGTGAGGCCAGCTGATCAGGGAGCTTCCTTTTTGCCCCCCCCCCCCTTATCCTCTTGTCTACTTGCCAGGCTCTCCCTTGCAGCCTCTTCCCCCACAGCTTTACACAGCGTCTTTCCCAGTTGCTCAGCAAGGAAACCTTGACTTTAGAAAAAGCATATCCCCTCTCCATCGTTGACAGTGCAGTTGGCTTTTGTCTCTTGACTGCCCCTTTCTTTCACCTCACATCTCCTCACTCTCTTTGCTCTGCATGCATTTTATGGAGGTTTCTGAAACCACCCTTCCAGGCTCTGACCGGGTGGGAGAATTCAGGTCATTAATGACAACTGCGAGATCTACTCTTTGGCGGAAGGGTAGTTGTCCTTTTCTGCAGGACTTGCTGAAAGCTAATACTAGGATTTTGCAAACTCTTGCTTGCATTATTGGTATTTAATCTAACCTTTGAGTCTCCCTCTCTTTCTCTCTTTTAATTCCCTTGGCGCTTCTTACCCCCCTTTCTTTTTTTTAAACAAGGATGGGGAGGATGGTTTTTCTTTGAATTCTCTGTAGTGCAAATTGAATTGGAAAATGATTACACCCTGGAAGCTAACCAAGGGTCTTCACTGTCATCCCCAGTTATCTGATTGCTGTTTGTCAAATGGTCACAGCAGAGAAGAATTCATGCCCAGGTTTTTGATTTCTACATGAAACAGAAATTGTAGCCAGCACATTGGTCCTTAATGCCAGATGTACATTACACAACCGAGGCCCCCAAATAGCTGAACTGTGAAACCTATAGGAAGAGGACTAATGGTGAGTTGCAAAGATAAAAGGAACCCTATGGGACAGTGCCCACCTCAATCTGGGATGCCCAGAATAGTGAGCAGACATTTCAGTTTGGGTGGTGAGTGACTAGTTGGCAACTTGAGCTTTTCAAATGATTCTCTAGAGCTCCATCTTCTGTCATCTTCTTAGTTCAGCTCAAAGTCCCCAGACTTGGAGGACAAGGAGGAATGCCATTGTGGATAATGAACTTTTCCTGGTTCGATTTGTGTCTTCTGCAGTTTCTTCATTAAATAAAGGAGTGGATTTCACATGCCTTTGTGCCAATTGTGTTTGAATACTGATAGATAATCTCAGCAGAGCCCTCTACAATTGTGTGTATGAACAGGACAACAACCCTGAAACATTCACCAGCAAGCAAATGATTTGTCTAATGGATCAAATTAGGATCATCTGGTTGGTATCCATGTAGAACAGGTTGTATACTTGGGTTTGTTGCTGGTACTGCTGTTCTGAACAGCTCCCTGGTAGCAGTAGGTTTCCAGTGCTGAAAAACATCTTTCAGCACTACAAGCCTGAACAGCTCCACACAAAGGCAAGGACATGGTCCTGTGTCTGAAGTCTTCACCAGGCAGCCTTCCTTGGTAATCTGCAAGAACTGTAGAGGGAAGCAGTGTCTGTCTGTGTTTTTCCATTCCCCCCTCCCAATCCTTTTACAGAATAATAGCGAGAAGCATACTACAGTATTTTTTTGACTGAAAGTGAGATGAGTGTTGGCTTTTACTTACCACAACACCTATGGAATATATTTGAGAAGCTGTGCTTGTCATTTAGATTGTACAATCCTGGTCTCCCTTTCTATTGCTTAGACAATTTGGACAAGAGAACCCATGATCCAGACAAAGGCATATGAGAAGATGCCCATCCTTTTCAAGTTGGCATATTCTCATTGTTTGGCACTTGATGAGAAGAGAAACTGGTGCTTAAAGGTGTAAGCACCTTGGAAGTTGATATGCCCAGCCTGTTGCTTTTTATCTAAAAGGAGGAGGGGATGCTTATTACTGAATAGTAAAAAAAGGAAGTTACTAGGCAGAACAACAGTAGGGTGGAGATTAATAGAGGCTACACCTCAGAAGATATCTTCTGCTAATCAGATTAAAATCTGCAGCAAAGGACAGGTGCTACAATAGTTTAGAGAAGATTAGTGTTCGCTCTGAAGTAAAGACTGAGATGTGGCTAGAGAAAGCCTTTCTCTTCAGTTTTACAGGGCTGGTTTCCTGGTACTGATTTCCATCTCTGAGGAGGGAGGCATTGGGAATTCAAAGCAGGTAAGTTTTTCATGATATTTCTCTGTATTTTTAACTTGCTTGTGAACAACTGGATTGAAATGTGACCCTGTCTGAGCAGGGTGTCAAAGGAATACCACATGGGTCTGAGTTCAGGGATGGAGAATCAACTGTGTTTTTTGTAGAACTGTTTCATCAGAGGTGCAAATAAAAAACCATCTTGCTCCTTTTCTATTAACAGTGCTGGGTTCATACATCAAGCTATAGCTGGCATAAGGGGCATCTAAGTGATTGCCTCACACAAGTAGAAGACATCTGTTTCTGCTAGTTTTATATAGTCACCATCTGGGGGAAAAATGTTAAGCCATCCTGCCTCAAGGTCAGTGGTCTTTGCATGCAACTTATGATCTCAGATCTAGACATGGGTCAGATAATGCAATGCCCCGTCTTATGTATTATGATGGCAATTTAATTTTCCCTTTTGCCTCTGCAAAAAAACTGAATTTAAAAGCCCATCTTTCTGAGAAAGCATCCAATCCACACACCGTCCCCACATGCAACCATCAGATACATCTTCTAGTTGCATAGAATACATTGGTGTTTTCAGTTTTTGGGGAGAGGGTGAAAAATTATGTTTCTAAGAGATGTAAAGGGTTCTGCTGAAACCATTCCTAACCAACACAGACCCACCATTTAAAAAAAAGTCCTTGTATGGACTGATCTATAGGCTAAACTTCTCTCGTGATACGCTAGCTTATAACACATAAGGAGCTTTTCATGTGAGGGATAATTTAAAAAATATGAAACTCTCCAAACTTATATTACAAAATGGTGTTGTCTGGAATTCACTGGTATCATCTCTGCCTGTGAATTGCTCCACTAAGAAGTCGAGTGAGAGAAATGGGGAACAGGATTTCACCACCACCACCACCAGATTGTTGTCATTTTGCTGTTTCATTTCATGAATTTGATTCATTTCACCAATCAAGATCTGTGTTCACCATTCTCCCCATCTCCTTCCACTCAAGTGGTGTATTTCAGATGCTGCCATTCTGCCAACTTCCATTTGTTTTGTAAATGAATCTCTCTCTTTCACTTGGCAGTTCCCCACCCTTCCCACAATATAAGACATTTCTGCAATTTTTATATGAACCCCTTTCCAATTTCACCAATGCAACCAGTATAGAAAGAACCTAGTTAGTTTTCCTTCCAGGTAACGTTGTTCTTCTTCATAGTTCTCTCATTTTATATCCACAACCTAATTAATCCCTTTGTCTACTGCATGTCCTGTCAGAATTCTGCATTGTTCTCAGTTGGAGGCCTACCTTAACAGAATATACGAACGTCTTTCCACTTAGGAAGGGGTGGCACGCACTAGCTGGTTGCTGAATACCATCCCTGGCTATTCCTCATCATTGATCTTTATTGCTATTGCAAATGGTACCCAGCTATTGTGAATAATCTTTCCATGTTGGTTATCAGCATTTCTCAGCCTTATTGTCCACAATGGCATGCTATTTCTTATTGTTGTTTTAAAAAAATGTTTATTGTTCCTCGTTACTGCTGCATTGGTGTTGGGCTGCTTTCCAAAAGACCAAGTTATTGCATATCCTTTCCAAATAGGTGAAATTGATTACGGGTTTCCACTTTCCCCTCCCCTTTGTGCTTGTGGATGTATGCTAACTACCTGTTGCTGTATGCATAATTGTGAGTGTATGACTTTCACTTTGGGAAATATCAGTTATGGATATACACACCGAGTAAGTGTCAACGAAGCAGGAACATGGAAAAATTAGGCAGATCGAGATTATTTTTGTTAAAGTGGAAAAGTGAAATCAGTTGGGAAATAGCAATAAGAAAGAGATTAGAGAAAGGGAAGGAAGGCTAGCCAAGGCAAGGCAGGAAAGGAAGTCAGAAGCAGCAAGATCAAGTGAGCAATTAGTAAGTCTGCAGAAGAAAGATGAGGCGTAAACTCCTAAAACTGGACTAAAGCAACAGTCTCCAGAGAGTTTGGACATTCTTCCAGTAGTTTTCTTGTACTCTTTCCCATCCTTGGAAAAGAACAGCAGCCCCAAAAATGTTTGGGGGCACAATCCAAGAGTCAAAAATGGAACAGCTGGGGCTGCCATCTGTGAAGCTAAAATGCTGGAGTTAGATTTAATCCCCACCAAGTTTCGAGGGACTAGAGGTTGGAAGAGGGTAGGAAATCTATTAAGACCAAGCTTTGCGGAAGATATGCTCAGCAAGGTCTGAAATCTATTCAGAATTCATTGTTTTCTCCACATTGCTGTTTTCTAAAAGGGATTTGTACTTTAGAGAAGTATTTTCGCCACTCAACAGCCTGCATTACGTAAGCCATTTGGGCATTTACATTCCAAATGATGCCTTTGCAGTGTTTGTTATTTTTTTTTTTTAAAGCTAGTGTCAGCAGAACAACACCATTGGAGGCATGAAGCACCCCAAGCAATGGCATTACTTCACTGTTCTGCTTTCTGTTGTGCTTTCTATGTGGAAGGCACTCTGACTCACAAAAGCTTCTGAAGCAATAAATTTTGTCAGCCTTCAAAGTGCCACTGGACTCTTGCTTTATGGAACCAAGGAAGACATTTATTTTTAATTTTATAAGAGAGTAGAATCCATGTCAGTGACTTAGTAAAGATCTTATAGCTTTGGTCCCATCAAGATAAGCACATTTCAGATGGAGTGTCCAGATTTCCTGTTGCAGATCAAAAGCTGAGAGAGGTGCCGGTTTTGAGACCAATGCTGCGAACGGCAGAAATAGTAAGATGCTTTATCACACACGTACCTCGGTTCTTTTAATATTTTTATGAAGTATGTTATGTCCAGTTTAAAGACTGTTTCGGGGTAACAATAAATATCAGAAGGGGATTGGAAACTAGAGAAAAAGAATCACTCAGTGATTTGATTCCTCAATTGGTCAGCAGTTGTACTATTAAGATGTGATAGAATTCCGCTGCCTGGACCTAGGTGCCCCCCGGCTAGCCTGACCTTACCAGATCTCAGAGGCGAAACAGAGTCGGCCCTGGTTGGTACTTGGATGGGAGACCACCAAGGAACACCAGGGTTGCTACGTAGAGCCAGGCGATGGGCAAAACTGCTTCTGTTCATCTCATGACTTGAAAACCATGTGAGGCCTCCCTGAGTCAGCTGTGGCTTGATGGAACTTCCCACCCCCATAATGCCTTTAAGCAGACCTCGAAGGATGGTGGGCCCAGATGCTTAAGAACGGTGCTTCTTAACATGGTGTCCAGGTACCCACCAGTACATTTCATGGTGCTTGCTTGCTCATTCCCTAAAGCCTCTCCATGTCAGAGCCAAGAGCCCATCCTGTCTTGCGTCTGCCTCAGTGGTACAGAGAGCACCCACTAAGCAGCTGCTTTTGTGATAGGAAGGTGCTTGGGGTTGGAACCTTCCTAATGTTTTGTGGAACCCCACCCTGGTTTTGTACTGGTCTCACCCCCACCCTGCAGTTGCCGTTTGATTCTGGTGCCCACTACCCACTCTCAACATTTCCGGTTTCAGGTTCATGGAAATTGGGCTTTAGAGCCTTGTCACAAGTTGCTTTGTGTGACACGGAAGTGTAGGGCTCGCTGGTCCAGGTATGTCCTCCCCCCTGTATATACAGATCAGGAAACTGCACCAAATATCAGCCCCCCTCCCACTGTCACACCAGCATCACCATTTCCAGACTGGTTTCTGCACTTCAGGGAAGATGTTTTGAAGAGTGAAACTGATTGTAAAGGATCCACTACGCTGCATCTGAAGAAATGACCTCTGGTCTGCATGCTGGAATAAAATGCTGTTAGTCTTTAAGATGCCACCAGACCGCTCTCTATAGAATCACCCGGGCAGGGGTATTAGAGAGAGCCAACAATTACATTCTAAGAAGCTGCTCTGTTCCTCAGACAATGATTCTGAGCTTGAAAATTATCAAACTCTATTAGGGATCTGTAGTTCTGGCATACATGTGCTTAGAGAGAGCACTCCATAATAATCAGTACATTTACAACCATGGGAGATGCTGTGGAAGAACATCTGCTGGGCAAGCAGAAGCTCGGAGGTCCCAGTTCCAATCCCCAGCATCTCCAATGTAAAGGATAAAGCAGTAGGTGACCTCCACTCGAGACCCTGGAGAGCTGCTGCCAGTCTGAGTAGACAATACTAACCTTGACGGACCAATGATCTGAATCAGTATAAGGCAAGCTTCATGTGTTCATTATGGAAGGGAATAATGGACTGTATGTTCTGTTTGTAGTGTAAAAACAGTCCTTTGATTGCAGATGATTACAGAAGGAATATTGGCATAAAGTCTGACTGAAAATCATGGGCCTGCTTCCCGTCTCCAGTCTTGAGTTCAGTGCAAGAACATGGAACGCTCACTAAAATATTATTTGGGTTCCCTGTACAGCATTTCCAACCCTATCCCACTAGCTTTCTGAGCTGGATTCTCCGCTCCCGCTTTGCCATACAACAGAGCACACAGCACAGAGGCCGCTAATTATACTAACGATGGGCGTTCTGCAATGTGTCTCTGTGTTTGTCAGTTTCATTATTTCCTGACAATGGCAGCAGATTGGGGGGAGAGGGAGGAGGAAGAGGAAGGGGGCTGTGCTCCCTTTTGCTGCCAGGGTGAGATTACAAGATTAAGGTACCACCACTGCAGTAAACAGCGGGAATGCTCTGGCTTCTGGAAAACAGTCCGAGAGAAAAGCCCAGCTGGGGCCCACTCTCCCGCCAAAGACCGTAAGTAGCTACATCAACTTTTGAAGCCCTCTGTGGAGCTGAGCCAGTGGAGCTTTTCCTTCAGGGACAAAGATTAGGGTTTCCAGCTCCAGCTTGGGAAATTCCTGGAGCTCTGGGGACAGAGCCCTTGGGAGGGTAGAGTTTGGGGAGGGGGAGCTCAGCAAGTATGTGATTCCATACAGTCTGTCTTCCAAAGCTGCCCTTTCCTCCAGGGGAAGTGATCTCTTTAGTCTGGTGTTGTTTCAGGCTCCACCTGGAGGAGAACAGCTCTAACAGGGATACTGCGCCGAGCTTTCTTTTATGCGTGGGGCTCCTGGAAATGCAAAAAAGAGGGGAGAGACCTCTGTAGGAAACCACAAAAGCCCATGTACCATGCACTGTATATCTTAATATTTGGTTTGTACACAGTTCAGTATATCAGCCTTTTTTCCTTTTGAGTGGCCTCTGGTATTCAGTGCCTTTTTTGTGCCCCTGAACATGCCTCGGGAGTAGCCCAGGCCCACAACAGCAACCGCCTTGCTCAGGGAAATGTGCCAGAATGAGCATACTCTGGGTCAGGAGTGATTAATCTAGAACTGAAAAAGGGTAGTGCAAGCACCAGTCGTTTCCGACTCTGGGGTGACGTTGCTTTCACAACGTTTTCATGGCAGACTCTTAACGGGGTGGTTTGCCATTGCCTTCCCCAGTCATCTACACTTTCTCCCCAGCAAGTTGGGTGCTCCTTTTGCCGACCTCGGAAGGATGGAAGGCTGAGTCAACCCTGAGTCGGCTACCTGAACCCAAGCTTTTGCTGGGATCGAACTCAGGTCATGAGCAGAGCTTAGGACTGCAGTACCGCAGCTTTACCACTCTGCGCCACGGGGCTCTTTTTAAATCTAGAATACAGGAGTGCATATGAGAGTGTAGTGTATTCCCACTCTGGTTCTCCCCACCCCCACCCCCCAATCACAGCCAATTTATGGTGACCTTGTAGGGTTTCCAGGGCAAGAGAGGAGCAAGTTTGGTTTGCCATTGCCAGTCTTTTCATAGCAACCCTGGACTTGTTGGCTGTCTCCCATCTAAGTGCTAACCCTGGCTGACTCTGCTTCACTTCCAAGATCTGATGAGATCTAATGAGCCTGGGCTATCTAGGCCACGGCCTGGTTTCGTGGACCTCCAGAAAACAGCAAAATGCTTAGTGGCATCTGTATGTCCATCATTCCTGATTCATCAGCCTTCTGCAGTCCAGTGATTCTCGGACACGCCAAGAGCCATGGCTTTTGCTAGCTTTCCTTTGGTGCTTTATTTATTTAAAACACTTTTAATCCCAGACCCTAAGCCAGGGTTTTCACCAACATCCAAAAAGACACAAAAAACAAGTCACATTACAAAATGTTTTTTAAAGCCCAATCTGTCAAGAAGCATTAAAGTAATAAACACAATAGCTGCTTTCCAAGAGTAGTTAGTCTCCACCCCACCTCATTATCTTCACTGCAAATATGGGCCACCCACAGACAAGCCAGAGGTTTCTGCATATGCAGAGGAAAACCTTCTGTATGCAGAAAAATATGGCTTTGCAAACTAAGCAAAAGAAAAAAATTAACCCACCCCAAAACAGCTTGATAGGTTGAATGTGCTCTGAGAGGGACCTGAGAGCCAGTTTGGTGTAGTGGTTAAGAGCAGTGGACTGTAATCTGGGAGAACCATGTTTGATTCCCCACTCTTACACAAGCAGCTGCTGGGTAACTTGGGTCTGTCACAGTTGTCTCAGAGCTCCTTTTCTCAGGAGCAATTCTGGAAGGAATTCTCGGAGCCCCATCTACCTCACGCCCACCTACCTGTCTGTTGTGGAGAGAGGAAGGGAGGAGATTGAGGGCTATGCTGAGACTCTAAGTGAAGGGTGGGATATAAATTCAACTCTTCTGATGCCAAAAGCAGTTGCAAGTTGGTGAAAAGCTCAGTCATAGAACATCTGTTTGGCATGCAGAAGGCCCCAGGTGTACTGCTGCTGAATGTGGAGGTTCCATTTCGTTGCTACTGATAAATTCATTCCATAAAAATTTATCCTAGACTCCAAAAAACAAACGTGAATACACTCTAATGGGCACAACCACATCTCGTGGAAGCAATTTCCATAACTTAATTACACATTGTATGAAAAAGGGCTTCTGGTGGTCAGACTTAAATTTATAGGCAATCAGTTTAATTGGATGACTTCAGTTCTAGCCTGGTGCAGCTGGTAGGAATTTCTGTACAAAACGGATACGCCTCTTGCATGTCCACCTTTAGTCATATTTCTTTTCCCTATATGAAGGCTGCCCAAACATTTCATTCGTCCCCAGACAAAAGGTACTGTCTCTCTTTACTGGTTTTGAGTCACCCTTTCCCAGTTTCTTCACAGGCATTCTTAGATTGGGGGTGGGGGGGACCAGAAGTATGTGCTGCATTCTCTGTGGCTGTTTCACATTGCAATACTTATTAATTTAAACAATTGCTGTGTGCTTATCCAGATCTGCAGCAAAAGCTGGGAGTACTGTGAGGAATTGCAAAGCGGCGGGAAAATAACATCCATGGTACAAAGGGGGGGGGGATTTGGGTTGAGCTCTCAGGGGCATGAGTGGGTTTATTTCTTTCCATGTTCCCATTTGTCCCTTTGACTGACCATCCACTTATCTCAATATTCTGTTCTTCCACATCAGGGCAGTTTGGGGGGTGGAGGGGTGGGAACTTTTTATGTCCTATTTTTCTGCATGTCGAAGAGAGTTCCCCAAGTCTGTAGAGACTCCTGTCTTACCCAGTATGGCTGCTTTCACGACTGGCATGGCTAACAGAATATTGTGATTTATTTGCTGCAAATGAACACCCACAAAGGTACTTTCTACTGCATCAGGTCATTGGTGTATCAAGGAGAGAACTGCCTACTGGAGTGGCGCAGGATCTCTCAGGCAGAGCTCTTTCCCATCACCTACTACCCGATCCTTTCAGTGGAGAGGCTGGGAATTGAACCTGGGGCCTACTGCATGGCAAGTGGATGCTCAGTCACCACCGAGTCTCGTGGCCCCATCCCTGCTCCATGAAACTTAATGCAGTTTCCGCAAGGACTTTTCTACCCAAGCACGGTTCAGGATCCTCCAATTCTACCCTGGGCTGAGTATAAACAAAAAATAATAATTAAAGACTAAAATTGAACAATCAAACCCAGAGCGTCAAAATAACAATTGAACGGAAACGGCTCCCAAAGGAAGCATCAACCTTTATGGTATCTTCTGTTTTGTTTTGCTTTTAAAAAAGCATTTCCAATCAGCCTTCATCAAACACCAACTCTGACACATGGAGGGGGGGGGGGATAAATGGCGCTTGTCAAGGTAAAGGAGCCTTTCTTTCACCTGTCTCTGAGTATCTCTCTTTCCTGGTCCTTTTTGCCCTTCCCTCCTCAAATAGCCTGACCATCTGGCCTTTCCTTCATGATGTTAAGCAAATGTTTGACTCTGTTATCAGCCTGTGCCTTGCCTTTCAGCCCTGCCCCCTCCTCTTCAGACAGATGGAGCCTCAATCTGCTCCAAGCACAGGACTTGTAGCATTCGTGTGTGTGAATGAAAAAAAAGCCCCTGAATTATTTATGATCACGAAAATAAGAGCAAATAAATAAATAAAAAGAGTAAATAAGAACAAAAGACTGGGGAAGGCCATGGCAAACCACCCCGTAAAAAAAGTCTGCCGTGAAAACGTTGTGAAAGCAACGTCACCCCAGAGTCGGAAACGACTGGTGCTTGCACAGGGGACCTTTCCTTTCCAAATAAGAGCCACCACTGCCAGGGAACCTGAACGGGTTACGTGACAAACAACTGTTGCTATGGAGCTCTTCTCCAGTAAACACACAGTCCCTCATCTTGCTACTTCTTGTCCCCTGGCTTCAGGCACAATTACATCTTCACACCAGTCTGAATTTCTGATTTGGGGGGGGGGGGGCGGGGAGGCCTTCTTTCCATCTGCACCTCACTGCCTATATGCAGGGCTGCCTCTGAGGACTCTGGGAAAAGATTCCATCTCCCCCTCTCCACCTAATTTTGAACATTTGTACACCAATATACCTCTATACTAATATAGGGCACATGGTGGGGTGTATTTTTTGTATTTGTGTGTGTGTGCCGGGAAGTCATGGCAACCTCTGGTGACTGACCCCTACTGGGGGCCTGGAGGATATTCAGGGAGGTGGCTGAATAAAGCCTGCCCCTGCCTCCCTGCTCTGGTATTCTGAGGAAGTCTCCCATCCAAGTATTTGCCAGAATTGGCTCTGCTTAGCTTCTGAGATCTGACAAGATCGGGCTTGCCTGGGCTATCCAGGGCAGGGCGCATCTGATGAAGTGGGCTGTAGTTCACAAAAACGTCATATCACAATAAATCTTTAGTACTTGAATCAGCAAGAAATCTCTTTCAGTTTACCTTGTCACAGAAGCTGGGGCAGATTGTGGTGTTGGATGAGAAATACTGGGATCACTGGGGCTGATTTTGCTGACACATTTTCTAAAAAGATTGCGTATTTAGTCACATGACATAAAACTTATTGCCTACAGTAACAAAGCAGCATTTACAAAGGGATATTAGATGTCCCACCAATACAAGAACAACCTACTGCCTGTACTGTGTTTGAGAGATAATTAAATGTAATTAAGGGGGAGAGGAGGAGTTCTCTGTTCCACATCTGTAACCATGAAGACAGATTAACATTCCATTACCATACATGCAATAGGGTGGGGAATGGATCTTTTCCAAATCTTTCCTTTCTTCCGAGCTCCTTTGATCCAATGATCTTGAGCAGCTGATAAGGAGTCTTTATTCCTTTATAGAAAGCATGCTGGAAAGATGCTTGGCCACAGCCAGTGTAGTCCTTGGGTCCAACAAATCCACCAACAAATAGGGAGCTATGTTGTCTTTTTATGCAGTAGAAGGTAATTTGGTTAAAATAGGGGCAACCCATAACTCGCAATAAAAGTTTTGATGAGCATTCCGAAAGGAGTCAACCTTTTTCAGATTACATTGACAGAGCCTATCCAAATAAGGCAAATTACAATATCTCCCATATAGGACTTCTGAAGGGGCAGTGCTCAGATGTGTGAGCATGAATTCTGCGGTAACGAGGAACTGTTAGATATTTAATGTAGACTGGGATGGATGGAGATAGAAAGATGCCAAGAAACTTGGTGGAATATAGTCTCTGAGCTTGTATAACTGAGCTGAAATGATCTAGATCTTTCATGCATTTCCTGATGGTTTGTGGAGATTCACTTTCCCCAAGTCTCAATACGTCAACCTTTGCTGGGCCGAACTAGACAGTTTCTTATCTATTTCTTGCATCCAGCAGGAATAGAATCCATCTTGATGAAGCTCATAAAGCTGGCTTGGTTGGTGGGTTAATATTCAAGCGTTTGTCTCCTTGTAGTCAGGGCCGGCCCTGCCATTAGGCAAACTAGACAATTGCCGAGGGCGCTGGCCTTCCGTGGTCCCGAACTGAGCACCCCCCCCCCATGCGACTCAATGATGTTATCAGTGCAGAGGCTGGGGGGGGGGGGTGCCAGAAGTTAGCCTTGCCTAAGGTGCCAGACAGTCTAGGGCTGGCTTTGCTTATAGTAGACTGCAGAAAAGCACCGTGAGCCAAAAACAGAGCTGCTACTGCTTATTGCGCTCGGCTTTCCTTGTGCCCCTAGAGGCTGCAGTGCAGAACTGCATTAAACGTAAAAATAAATCAAATGCATTCTAAACACAGCATAATTCAGGGCCCTGGGGATTTTGTCCCTCCAGCACCCTCCCCCCTTTGATGGTCCTGTCTAGCTCGTGCATCCCAGAGAAAAAGATGAAGGGGAAAGGTGGTTTCTGTATTTTCTGGGGTGTCAACAGCGTCCAGAATATGAATGAAATAAGGTGGATGGAGCCCTGACCTAGATGGTTCAACTACCCTGATCTTATCAGATCTCAGAAACTAAGTAAGGTTGGCCCTGGTTAGTACTTGGGTGGGAGAACACCAAGGAAGTCCAGGGTTACTTTGGAGAGCCAGGAAGTGGCAAACCACCTCCATGTTTTGCCTTGCAAACAGCACTTTCCACCCCTGCTAATGAAGATAGGAGAAGAATTCCTAGGATTTATACAGTGGTTTCAGGATTCACATATTGGCTTGTAGCCATCCTTAGAACAATGCAGTAAGATAGACCAATATTACTGTTGTCATGCTGGGTGGGGGAGGAGTGCCTGAGGCAGAGAGGCTTTGTTCTGGATGTGAGGTATGTGTGCTCAGCCAGTCCTTCCTGTTCACTGTGGAAGAACCCTTCATCCCTTGCTAGATAGGTTAAGAACTGTAATCAGGGCAAGAGGGTAGGATGATAGTTCTGGGTGCCACCTGGATAGAACATGAAAGGTCTCTTATCAGATGACAGGTGGCTTGTCATTTAACCATGCCTTCATGGAGATGGGGAAGAGAAGACAAGTCACTCTTTCAGAGGCTTAGTGGGAGCAGCAGGTGAGGTAGAATAGCACCATTGTAGCACTGTTTGTCTTATGCCTACTGGCTAGCACAGGAACAGTGCTTTCCTAACCAGACTTGCACTCTTCTGCGTCCACTGAGGTGTGTGTAACTCTGCTTAGGAGTGCACTGTAGACCACAGTAAGCCATTCCATATCACTAGTGGGCAGGGAGGAATATCCAGTGTTGTGAATCAACCCAGTTTCTAATGATTGGATAGCAGCAACAAATTTGAATCAGACTGTCTAACTGAAGAGCAAGAATATGGAACTTTAGGAACAGAACACCAGAAGTCCATACCTATGGTCAGCTCACCCCAGTTTGAATTTGTAAAATGCTGAAAGGTTTGCAGTCAGCTGGAAAGCCCTTTTCCCTCACTACAGAAGAGGAGGAGGATGAATAGGTGGAGTTGGGCACTGAAAAATGTTTGACTCATCAGAATTTGATGGTTTTGTTTTAAATTTGGGGGAGGCTTGCATTCTCAGAATGTTTTCAAAGGGGATGAAGGCAGTGTTTAATTTCTAATAAGTGCTGTCATGCTGAGACCTTAGGGGAGCTTCTCTGTCTGGCTTGCTCTGCTCTATAATTCTGATTCTTTCAAATGGTAGAAGAGGAAGTAAAATAGTGCTGAGACTACACCAGTAGGGCTGACATGATGGAAGATTCCATTTTTAAAAAATCCTTGCATATAGAAATCTATACGTCAGAGAGTCTAGCCTTCTCCCTTTCAAGTTGCAAAGCTTTTGGGGGGTGGTAGGTGTGTATGTCATCATGTGAGCCCCACCAATTATATAGTTCAGAAAAACCTATTGAGTGAAGTAATATAGTCCAGACATTTCATGTGCAAACAGGAGAGCCAGTTTGGGGTAGTGGTTAAGTGAGTGGACTCTTATCTGGGAGAACCGGGTTTGATTCCCCACTCCTCCACTTGCACCTGCTAGCATGGCCTTGGGTCAGCCATAGCTCTGGCAGAGGTTGTCCTTGAAAGGGCAGCTGCTGTGAGGGCCCTCTCCAGCCCCACCCACCTCACAGGGTGTCTGTTGTGGAGGAGGAAGGGAAAGGAGATTGTGAGCTGCTCTGAGACTCTTCGGGGTGGAGGGCAGGATATAAATCCAATATCATCTTCTTCATCTTCTTCCAAACATGCATGGAAGTGCTCTTTGTTCACTAACATTACTCCATACTTCTTATTTAAAGAAACAGCTTATCCAAAGATGGAAACTGTGTCCCAAGTCTCCTTGTACTTGGAGTGTTGTTGGGACAAGCTTCATAACACTGGCCCTTTGCTCAACGAAATGTGAGGACTTCTTCCAGCCTGTGAAATCTTCCTCCAGCAAAAGAATTACTGAAGTTTGTAGAATAAGGTCTCAAGTTTTGTTAAGCATAGTGATAGGTCACAAGCCAATATTTTGGACTAGGAACCCTGAACACATAGTTTTCTTGACACCTAATAAGCTGACACATGTGCTGTTGAAGGCCGTGTTACCCAGAACTTCTTGAAGTAACATCTTATGTCCAGAATTCACAGTTCACTTTCTGAACAAGAGAAGAACGTCTTCTGTGCATATCATTTAATTTGTAATGCAGCCAAGGATTACAGGCTAGAGAACTTTTTACTCAAAACCAAGCAAATACAAACTTGGGTTATGTGGTCAAAGTAAGAAGGCATGGGGATTACTACAAGACTAGTGGTACCTCTGGGAATATTTGTTTTCTGTTTACACCATTGCAAGAATCCATCAAGTGATTCAGAGGTGTTCAAAGTACAAGCTATGCCAGTGCTTGCTTCAGCAGCACATATACTAAAGTACAAGTTACACCTTTGGGCTGAAATCAAGGCTAGCCCAGTCTCATCAGAAGCTAAGCAGGGTCAGCCCTGGTTAGCCCTTGGATGGGAGACCACCAAGGAAGTCCAGGGTTGCTATCCAGAGGCTGCTCATCTCTTGCCTTGAAAACCCTACAGGTTCCTCATAAGTCAGCTGCAACTTGCCAGCACTTTCCACACATATACACTGTATGAGATGGAAGGCAGTTATTCAGGCACATTGCCTGTAGGGGGGAGGTGGCTCTTATTATGCTTTCCCCCTAATTCTGCATCTAGGTAGACACTGCTGTTCAGTAGCATGTATGCAGATATTCTCTGACCAAAGACCTCATCACATTGTCAACCTGTTCCTGGATTGTTATCAGTTCAGATAGCTGGTGAAGAACAGCGTGTGTCCCCCCCCCCCCTTCTCTGTAACTAAATACAGCAAACCTTCCTTCTCAAAAATGACTCCAGAGGGAAGGCCTATCCTAGTCTTGTCTTTGAAAAAAAAACCCACCTGATTTTCTACTTTTCGCCATGAGAGAATGTTCACTTATGCAGTGGACAAAACGAAATCCTTCTTCACTCAGTGAAGTAACTAAATTGTGAAATCTGCAGCCAGAGGAGTTAGTGATGGTCAGGAGCACAGAGGGCCTTCAAAGGGCTTCTTAGACGAGAGGTCCAACATTGACAATGATTAATAGAACCTCCATGTTCAAAGGCAGTAACCCTCTGAAGAACAGTTGCCATAGCAGGAGACATCACAGCAAGGCTGCAGGGCAGCTGAATGGTCACTGTGGAACTGAATGCTGGACAAAATGGTCCACTGATGTGAACCACCAGGGCTGCTCATTTGTTCCTTCTTTTTGCACTTGCAATTTAAAGTGATACAGTCCAGGAACAGGTTAATTATGCAATAAGCTTTCTATCCAACTCTTTGTCCTCTCAAATATTCATGCCAAAATGGTTTTCACTCAGCTGTCCTTTTGTCAGGTGTTTTAGAGAGTACTACATCAGTGAAGTATGTTTCCACCATGCTCTCTACTTGACCAGGGGCAGCTTTTCTTTCTAGTCACTTTCCCTATTGATTGATTGATTGCCTTTTGAAGATATCTTGTTACAACATTCTGAGTGTCAGTTTCTAAGGTTAAAATTCCTTAAAGTGTAAGGTTTTTAAAGTTCTTATCATATACTCAGATTGGCAATGGCTTTCCAGTGCAATATCCCCCTTTGGCTGTGGGCTCCCACGTTAAAGTACTCACTAGGCACGGGTTCTCAGGTCCACTCAGTAGAGACAAGCTGGCTCAAAGCATCAACCCTTAATTTGCAAGGAGGCAACCAGCAAGCAACATCCTCAGCTGGCCATACAAACACTGGAAGTGAAACTACTTTAGCTCTGCTCCTTTGAAATACATTGCAACGTAGACAAATTTTCAAGGAAAACACAGAATGGATTTTCCATTAAGGTGTCTGGGGTCAGAAAGACTACTCTGGCAGCCCACAGGGTGAAATGAGTAGCAGAAATGTTCTGGGGTTGGAATTAGGGCCTCCAGAGTGTAACTCTATTCCCAGAATGCTGCTGCTACTCACAGGGGATGTCTGGGCAGAGACGCCTTAATGGAGAGTCCATTCCACATTTTCTTTGCATCTTTGTCAACCCAGAAGAGCTTCCTGCTGCAGCCCTCAAAGATATAGACAAGCTGGAATGGGTTCAGAGGAGGGCGACAAAGATGGTGAGGGGTCTTGGAGAGCAAGTCCTATGAAGAAAGGTGGAAGGAGCTGGGCATGTTTAGCCTGGAGAAGAGGCAGCTGAGAGGTGACATGATCACTATCTTCAAGTACTTGAACAGCTGTCATCTAGAGGAGGGTGTAGAATTGTTTTCTGTGGCCCCAGAAGGTAGGACGAGAACCAATGGGTTGAAATTAAATCAAAAGAGTTTCCGGCTCAACATTAGGAAGAACTTCCTGATCATTAGAGCGGTTCCTCAGTGGAACAGGCTTCCTCAGGAGGTGGTGGGCTCTCCTTCCTTGGAGGTTTTTAAACAGAGGCTAGATGGCATCTGACAGCAATGAGGATCCTGTGAATTTGGGGGGAGGTATTTGTGGGTTTCCTGCATTGTGCAGGGGGTTGGACTAGATGATCCTGGAGGTCCCTTCCAACTCTATGATTCTAAGGAGCTGGGAACTTCAGCAGCCTGGGAGCTTCAAAGGGCAAGAACAGGAGGGGGAGGAAAGAGCCATAGGCCTGATTAAAGCCCTGCAGGCCAGACATTTGACACCCCCGGAATAGAGCCTTCCACAGTTTGTAGACCCAGTAAAGAGAGACTTTGACATAAGAAAAAAGATGATTTGAAAGATGGCATACTTGGCTGCAGAGGTCTGTGATGATAAAATTGCTCTGGAGTTTCAGAAAAACAGCCTCAAGGGATATGTTCTGCCAGGCTTTTTGTTGCATTATCTGATTATACCATTGTTTCTTTTTAGGAATACGTTACATTTGAATGTTTTGCATCTAACATTAAAACAGTGATCATGTTAAAGGGCTTTAGAATGTGTGTGCATGAATGTGTATGCTGAATAATGTACTTTCAATCCACTTCCGATGCACTCAAGTGATCATTTGCAAGTAGAGTTTGCTATTTCACATTGTAAAAACCAGTTGCATTGTGGATTGAAAGTGTGGTGTGTGTGGTAAAGCATTGGGAGAAGTTGAAAAAAATGAAAGCTGATTTCTTTCCATCTGTATTCTCTTGTCTGGAAACTGCAGCGGAAGCTCCTCTCCACTGATCAGGGATGGCGTAAGGAATCATCTGCTGGGACTTACAGTCTCTCACGGGACCTAGCTCTGACCACAGATGCCTTCCTTGTCCATTCGGATGAAAAATGGGAGATTGTAACGAGCTCCTGAACAATTACCTTTCCTGTTACATGCAGGGAGAGGCACTGGAGGGAGCAAAGGGCAAGTCTTTTGCATGCCTCCTAGTTTCACTAGACTTAAATGGGCTTTAAGGGAGGGAGAAAGGCTATGTGCACACAATGAGGCTGCAAGCTTCATTTGGAGGGGGACGGGGGACACTGGAGAGCATCTTGCCCAACATTCCCAAAACCTGGAGCTGGCCCTCCCATTGATAATGTTGTTTTCTTCAGAGGGCAGCTGTGTTAGTCTGCAGTAGTGCTTTTTTAGAGACTGTGGAGAAATGCCTTGCCTCCTGGAGAGGTGGCAAGCAGGTTTTAAGAGTTTCTGTCTCAGAGCTCAGAGACAGGAGCTGGGGGAGGAAATTAGCCCCTGGCATTCCAGGAGAACCTGGTTTACCCCTTAAGAGATGCTAGTGGATGTGACAGAAGAGACACTGGGATGAGTCAGCTCATCCCCCTCCTTCAGGAAGGAAACAGTAGGGAAGGAGCTGGGCTAGACCATCTCCAGAGACTATCTCCAGGAATGAGCTGGAGATCTCCCAGAATGCATGAGGGTTTCCCAGAATGCCTCCCAAAAAGGACGCTTCCTGGAGGCAACAGGAAAAGAAGCCTGGACCGAGGCAGAACCAGGTAGCAAGGGGTGGAGAGTGATGTAAAATGGGTGGAGTCAAGAGGATTAATAAAAGTGCTTGCTCAGACGAGGAAGGTCTCTTGGTGCTGGTCCTTGGAAGAGGACAGACTGCTAAGCTCTGGACAGCAGCCATTGGTCAAAGTGACCTTGTGTCTGGACTGGTTGGATGGATGGATCCAGGAACCATGAGGCATCCTTAGAACCTGCTAAGCTTAGAATTGGCTGCTCTATTTCAACATATAGTGGAGCAGGTTTGTAGAACCAAGGAGAGAAGGAGGCAATTAAAACCAGCTTTTATGTGTACTTCCATCTGCTAATCTAGGGCTGTGCTAAAAGTATCCTTGTAACCTTTTTTTCTCTTCAATAAACATTTTAATATTTTGAATGCTGGCAGTAAATCTGTGTGCCACGTAGTTCCCCAACTGCCTTAGACCATGCCACTTTAAGAGGGGTGTCCTGGGAAGAGGGAAGGCAAGCAGCCCAGGGCAACGGGTTGCCAATTCTCCAGTCCCCTCCCTCCCCCCAAGAAGGAATTTGGTTCCTGTGATAATTGGGCACTGAGTAGCAGGAGACTTTGAGGCCGAGCCTCAGAACTGGGGGGTTGAAAGTCCTGTTCCTCTTAGTCAGGACCCCTAAATTGAATGGGCGGTTGCAGCACACCCTAGCATCAGGAAGCGGAATATCACCCTCCAAGAAGGGGCACAAGCCCAGGAGGGGGCTGGCAGAACCAGGTCTGTAAGTCAAATCGGGCCAGTTCTGTCGCAGGGACCCGCAAGAGTTTCAGGGTAGAAGCTTTAGAGAGTCAGAGTGTAAGCTTTAGAGTCATGGTATAATAAGCTTTGAAAGGAAAGTTTGACTCTCGAAACTTCTACCCTGAAACTCTTGTTGACCTCGAAGGTGCTCCTGGACAGAGCTAACAGTTTTTCTCCCCTTTCTGTTTTTTGATTGTCTTAATTTTCCTCACTAGTTGATCCAAACTCTTCTAAGGCTGGTTTAAAACCTGCCAGGCATCCATCACCGGCTGGCTGACTCCTGAATGTACACCACACAATACTTAATCCCCAAAATCTCCGGTGAAAAAGATCAGGTAGTAGCAGGGAATGTGGAAGGCCTGCACCTAGACCCTGAAGAGCCCCTGCCGGTCTAAGCAGCCAGTAGTGACCTTGATAGACTAAGGGTTAGCAGACTTAGCAGAAGGCAGCTTCATGGGTTCGTATGACACCTGGTATCAAATATATGAACTGGCTCCGATTAGAAGTATTGAGAGAGAGCAGGGCATGCAGGGATTACAGGGTTGGGCTGAGGCTGGAGTTCTTGGGCCAGCCCTTTTATATTTCTCTTTCCTTCTCTCCCCCCCCCCCCCCCGACCTGCCTGACAAAGTTGTTGTGGGGATGAATGAAGGAAAAGAATCATGGCTCCTCAGAGGAAGGAGGAGATAAAAATACAAAGAGAGATTGTACCCAGGGAGATAGGATGGAGGTGATCTGAACGTACCATGTTCGATATCTGCAGATGTGCAACTCATGACTAGGTACTGCAGTCCAGTGAGAGGCACTCACATATACACCAGGCCAAGAAGGTGAATGTGTGAAGGAACTCTCTTGAAAAAGATTTGTGTTGAAGGCCTATCACTGGTGGCAGGTCTCCAATGGCCCCTTCACACATACATACCAACTACCCAGCAACATATGCACACCATGAGAGAGCTCCTGCTTCAGTACTGATCACACACTTTTCTTAATAGGGAGGTCATGGGGGCATATTTATAGAATGAAAGCGGAAGGCATTTGACTTGGGTGATGGGTGAAGGGGAGGGGGAGACCCTTTGTGAAGTGGATTGTGTTACTACAAGTCACTGGCCCCTACTCTGAAGCAAGAGGGGGGAAAACATCCTACAAACTGTGTCCATTGATCATTCAAGGTCAGTCATGTCTACTCAGACTAGCAGCGGCTCTCAGGGTCTCAGGTAGGAGTCTTTCCCATCACCTGCTACCAGCTCCTTTTTAACTGGAGATGCTGGGGACTGAACCTGGGACTTTCTGCATGTAAAGCCAAGGTTCTTCCATTGAAACACAGCCCCTCCCCAAGAGACACAAGGGGGTGACCTCTTCTACCCTGCGCTGCTAGAAGTGCTTTGGTCAGGAGACCAGAGGAGAGGAAACACTCGGCCCCTCAAAGGGACCAATCTCCGTCTGTCTAGTTCTGATCAACCTTAAGGCAAAATAAAGTGAGAGCTAATTGTTTCCATAGTGACGAGAAGTGGCCTTTCCAAAGGAGATGCACGTCATCATTGCTGCCACAAGGTTAAGCCAGCCGGGGGTGGTGGGAGGAGAATTGAGAAGGGGAGGGGGGATATGTGTTGTCTTTGAAGAAACCATAGCAACGGAACATATTTCTGCAGAAACAATGATGTGTGTCAAGGCTGTGGGGAAAAGGGTCTGGGCTCTCAGATGCCATTGGGAACTTTTTTTCAAAGCAGCTGCCAATGACAGAACCACGATGCTTTCCCTCTCTCTCGTCTTGAGATTCCCGCCACAGCAAACTGAGTGACATTGAGTCAACCCACACTGGTGTAAGAAAGAAAGAAAGACCTCCAGAATAAGAGCATTAGATTTAGATCAGAAACACTTGCACTCCAGCAGCAAACTTCACCGTGAGCATAAAATTATAGAATCATAGAGTTGGAAGGGACCGTCGGGGTCATCTAGTCCAGCCCCCTGCACAGTGCAGGAACTTCACAGATACTTTGTCCATGCACACACATCTCCAGTGACCCCATGCTCCATGCAAGGGCCATGAGAACTAAGCACTGATGCAACACTTCCTGCCCTCCCTCTCATGAGTGGTTTTTTGGCCACTGTGTGACATAGAGTGACAGGATGAACCATTGGCCTGATCCAACATGGCTTCTCTTATGTTCTTATGATCTGCCTAAATCACAGAATCAGAGTTGCTGTCAGATGGCCATCTAAAGGTAAAGGTAGTCCCCCTGTGCAAGCACTGAGTCGTCACCAACCCATGGGGTGATGTCACATCATGACATTTTCTTGGCAGGCTTTTTATGGGGTGGTTTGCCATTGCCTTCCCCAGTCCTCTACACTTTACCCCCAACAAGCTGGGTACTCATTTTACCAACCTCGATGGGAGGCTGAGTCAACCTTGAACTGGCTACCTGAACCCAACTTCCATCGGGATCGAACTCAGGGCATGAGCAAAGCTTGAACTGCAGTACTGCAGCTTAACATTCTGCGCGATGGTATCATCTAGCCTCTGCTTAAAAACCTCCAAAAAAGGAGAACCCATCACCTCCTGAGGAAGCCTTTCCAATGAGGAACTACTCTAACTGTCAGGAAGTTCTTCCTAATGTTGAACCGGAAACTCTTTTGATTTAATTTCAACCCATTGGTTCTGGTTGGACCTTCTGGGGCAAAAGAAAACAATTCTGCACCATCTTCTATATGACAGCCCTTCAAGTACTTGAAGATGGTGATCTTATCACCTCTCAGTCATCTCCTCTCCAGCTCCTCATAGGACTTGGTTTTCAGACCTCTGACCATCTTAGTTGCCTTCCTCTTGTCTATATCCTTCCTAAATTGTGATGCCCAAAACTGAACACAGTACTCTAAGAGAGGCCTAACCAGGGCAGAGTAAAGTGATACCATCACTTCACATGATCTGGACACTATACTTCTGTTGACACAGCCCAAAATTGCATTTGCCTTTTTAGCCCCTGAATCACACTCATGTTCAGCGTATAGTCCACTAAGAAGTTGGTGCCTCTTGGCCTAGACCTAGCCTATCACAGGGCCATTTTTAAAATGAAAAGGATAAATATCCTGCCTTCTTCCCTTAATGGAGCTTGACATGATTCAAGTCCAGTTTACACATCATGTAGTAGAGTGAGGCGCTAGAATGCTGAGGTGGTGAAATGGGCTGTACCACTTGAAGCTGTGCAGGAGGGGAGAAATCACAGGCTTAATGTTCCTCCATGCAAAAAAACCCTCACCTGCAAATAAAAATATCAGTGCAGTCAGGAGAAATGCTCTGCCCATGCTGTGGTTTTGTTTCACTTATAGGAAATTGTTAATCTAGAATTCCATCCCCACAGTTTTAGCGGAGCACGGTGCAGTCCATTTGAGCACTCTGCCCTCTCATTACCACTTAGGGTTGCCAACTCTGGGTTGAGAAATACCTGGACATTTGGGGGCGGAGCTTGGGGAGGGTCAGCAGGGATGTGATGCCATAGTCTCTGCCCTGCAAAGCTGCCATCTTCTCCAGGGGAACTGATCTCTGTAGTCTGAAATTCCATTAATTCTGGGAGAAGTCCAGGTCCTACAAGGAGGTTGGCAACCCTATTAGCACTTCCTCTCCTACATGTCTAGATCAGGCCTTGCAGGGGGTTCACAGAAGGGTAGAGTTGCCAAATCCAATTCAAGAAATATCTGGGGACTTTGGGGGTGGAGCCAGGAGCAAGTTGTGACAAGTATTATTGAACTCCAAAGGGAGATCTGGCCATCACATTTAAAGGGACCGCACACCTGTTAAATGCCTTCCTGTCATAAGAAATAATGGATAGGGGCACCTTCTTTGGGGGCTCATAGAATTAGACCCCCTGGTCCAATCTTTATGAAACTTGGAGGGTATTTTGGGGAGAGGCACTGGATGCTATACACAAAATATGGTGCATCTATCTCAAAACACAACCCCCCCCCCAGAGCCCCAGATAGCTGTGGATCAATTCTTTATTATTTCCTGCCGCCACCTGGGGATTGGCAACCCTACAGAAGGGTCTCCCATTTGAGAACAGACCAGAATCTGCTTGGTTAGGGGGATTCATCATGTATCCTCCACATGAATCCTAGGCTGCCATGAAGCCCAGATGTGATGCCCCCCCCCCCAATAAATAAGCATTTGGGAAATTTAATATTCCACCTTCCTGCTGTACAGAGTCACATCTCCCAATACTACAACAGGATAAAAAAAAACAAACCAGTGACAATAAATTGAAACTTACCCTGATAGCACCAATCAAAAGCAGCTAGTAACAGCAAAAATTAATCAATGAATAGTGCCTAAGTATCCAGTCATCTTAAACCAGCAGACAGACAAAATATAATAGTAGAGTATAAAATATTATAAAAGATTAAATGAGCCAAAATAAGGCTACATGTAAAAACAAAGGCTTTACTGAACAGAATATATTTCACTAGCTTTCTGAAAGCAAGAACTTGCTTTGGTAGAGAGTTCCATCCACTGGGGGCCACCAGTGAAAATGCCCTGCTCGATGTGGCCAACCAACTTCACCTCCCTTAATGAAGACAGATAGATCAGGGCATTAGCTGACAATTTCAGGTCGCAGACATGAGGCCTTCTGTCAGATATGTCCTTCTGGGCTTCCTGGAGGAAGGATGTGAAAGGCCTGTGATGATGAAATCATTACTAGCTGCTATACAATCCCTATGGTCTAAAACAGGGGTGGCCAGCGGTAGCTCTCCAGATGTTTTTTTGCCTACAACTCCCATCAGCCCCAGCCATTGGCCATGCTTGCTGAGGCTGATGGGAGTTGTAGGCAAAAAACATCTGGAGAGCTACCATTGGCCACCCCTGGTCTAAAACTTTGTTTTATTTAGCCATGAACTACATGTTTTGCTGCCTTTCTGCCAAAGCATTCAAGTCAAGTTTACAATTTGAAATAATGACTGAGGAGCAGTGATACAAAAAGAGCAGTTGGGGGGGGGCAGAGAAGGGAGTGAGAAATAAGCCACATTGAAGGAATCCTTTCATGAAGTTAATGAGTGAGTCAGGCAATAGAACTGCAGGATATGCCAGATGACAGTGAAAGCTCAAGAAGGTGGACCAGGAGGGCTGGAAGAGAGTGTGAGTTCTGTTGTTTAATGGGGATTTGGAACTGGGTCTCCACAATCTTCACTATACCCTTCCTGAACTAATCACCTTGCTGTCTGGGTCTGGGTGATTTTTAGGGGCTGGCCACACTTTACAAAATCTATGCATTCCTGATGGGCTTTGACAGTGAATTGATTGATTGTTTGCAGGCCTCTTTTGGAGTACAGAAATCATGCGTACGGTCAGTCCTTTCCTGCTTCCATGGTGTTTGCTCTCTGAGAGCCAGCTTGGGGTGGTGGTTAAGTGCATGGACTCTAATCTGGGAGAACCCCAGATTCCCCCCTTCTCCATGTGCACCAGCTGGTACGACCTTGAGCTGTTTCTCTCAAGAGCAGTTCTTGAAAGAGCTCTCTCAGCCCTGCCTACCTCCCAGGGTGTCTGTTGTGGGGAGAGGAAGGGAAGGAGATTGTAAGACCCTCTGAGACTTCAAGCGAAGGGCAAGGTATAAATCCAATTTCCTCTTCCTCTTCTCCTTTTCTCCTTCTTCTCTTCCTCTTCCTCTACTCACATGTGACTTTGGCTAGGCCTGTTGTGCTGAAGCAGTGTTGGGGTTGATATAGGTCTTGCAGACTGATCCTATGCATTTCTATTTTACTTCATTGTACTTTGCCTTTTACAGCACACCGGAGGATCTGGCTGCATGAGAATGTTATAAAATTTTGTTTGTTTATGTGAAATGGCCCCCTCTCTTCTGTTCCCTGGCACTTGATTGTGGGCAGTTAGTGGTTGTTGAGGGCTGACGGCTACTAGCTGTAGAAATCTGTGTCGTTCTCTTCCCTTTGTAGACCTGCCTGGTAAAAGAACTCTGAGTTTGGAGCTAGCTAGAGATTCTTGGCTGGTGGAATTTGGACCACAAATGGACATTGTCTGGGCAATAACACTTTTTTAAAAGTACTGTGACTGCCTTGGTATATCTTGGTATACCACTCCTGCCTGCCTGCCTGTTCAACCTCTGTATCATTTTGACTCTGTAAGCCTCTGATATAGTGTCCGTCCATTAGGAAACCTAGCTTGTCCAAAGGCACCTCTTCTTATAGCTCTGGAAACAGCTGGAGCCAGTGCTACGGAAACCAACCAAAACATGTTTCCATTTGATAGATTATCACCTAGGTTATGAATGACATCATCCCCAGCAGAGGGCAGAAAGGACAGTTACAAAAACAAGGCTATAGGGTTGCTTCTCTCTTTGCTTGACGAAACAAAAATGTTCTGCAGTTAGAAAGTTAGTATGCTGGCGTGTGGGTGTAATTGTTGAACAGACAATTGGAAGCTAAGCATTAAAAAAGGGCACAGCAAAGCCTCGCTGGTCCCAGGGAGCCCAAGGTTATCAGCATGGTGTAGGGGTTAAGGTGTTGGCGTAGGATCTGGAATACCCAGGCTCGGTTCCTCACTCTGGCTATTAAATTTACTGAGTGATCTTGGCTTGCACATATTTTCTAGGGTTCCCACGTCTGTGTTGGAAAATACCTGGAGACTTTGGGGGTGGAGCCAGGAGAGGGTGGGTTTTGGGAAGAGGAGGGGCCTCAGCATGGTAGAATGCCACAGAGTCCACCCTTCAGAGAGGCCATTTTCTCCAGGGGAGCTGATCTCTGCCGGCTGGAGATCAGCTGTAAAAGCGGGAGATCTGAAGACCCCTCCTGTCAGCTCTGGGATTATCCTCAAGTAAAGAAGGCTTCCAGTGTGGTCAGAAAGCTGGCTTTATTGATAGAAGCAGTAGCATACACGTCTGGGACTATCCTCAAGTAAAGAAGGCTTCCAGTGTGGTCAGAAGCATACATGTCTGTGTAAGAACTGGCTCATCTTTGTGGTGACCGGTCTTGTATACCTTATCTGGGGTCATTATGCAGCCTACCAAAACTACAGTACAAAAAGCCCGCGTATAAGAATACAAATTGTTTCCCACCAACACCTTTCTCACACCAGGCAGTTGGCAGCAGAGATAGCTCTGCAAAGAGATAAAATGGCCTTGAACATCTAGGCATTACTCCTTTCTGCAGGATAGAAACGTATGACTATTACAAAGTAAAGAGCAAAGCCCAGGTGAAGCAGGCATAGTTCACCCTCCTGCATTTTCAGACATCCAGCATACAGAAATAACAAAATGGCAAGAACATAAGAGAAGCCATGTTGGATCAGGCCAATGGCCCATCCAGTCCAACACTCTGTGTCACACAGTGGCCAATATATTTGTGTGTATACATACATACATACACATACATACACACACACACACACACACACACATATATATACTGTGGCTAATAGCCACTGATGGACCTCTGCTCCATATTCTTATCCAATCCCCTCTTAAAGCTGGCTATGCTTGTAGTTGCTGCCACCTCCTGTAGCAGTGAATTCCACATGTTAATCACTTTGGGTGAAGAAGTACTTCCTTTTATCCGTTTTAACCTGACTGCTCAGCAATTTAATTGAATGCCCTTGAGTTCTTGTATTGTGAGAAAGGGAGAAAAGTACTTCTTTCTCTACTTTCTCCATCCCATGCATAATCTTGTAAACCTCTTTCATGTCACCCCACAGTTGTTTCTCCAAGCTAAAGAACCCCAAGCGTTTTAACCTTTCTTCGTAGGGAAAGTGTTCCAAACCTTTAATCATTCTAGTTGCCCTTTTCTGCACTTTTCCCAATGCTATAATATCCTTTTTGAGGTGTGGTGACCAGAATTGTACACAGTATTCCAAATGAGACCGCACCATCGATTTATAGGGGCATTATGATAC
Source organism: Heteronotia binoei (assembly GCF_032191835.1). Classification (NCBI taxonomy): domain Eukaryota; kingdom Metazoa; phylum Chordata; class Lepidosauria; order Squamata; family Gekkonidae; genus Heteronotia; species Heteronotia binoei. The sequence continues at coordinate 17,044,740 of NC_083241.1, forward strand.
TGGCTGATTTGTTTTTGGACCCTTGATACCACCAGGAGTTTGACAAGCCTAATATTTTCTCAGCTTGTCATCAGAAAAGCCATAAGACTCTTGTTATTTTGGCCTCAGCAGACTGACACCTGCTTGAAATCCACCTCAGAGGGCTGTTGTCTGGAGAACACGTGGGAGGGACTAATCTTGTGCATTGCCCTGAGTTCTTTGAAGGAAAGGCAGGACAAAAGGTTAACCGAGAGCTCCTTGGAAATACACCTGGGAACTCCCTATGGGAGTTCTTTTCCCACTACAGTCAGAGCCTCACTTGATTGCTGCCCCAATCTCAGTTTCCGCATCTGTCAAATGGGGATAATGGGGATGGATTCATCCCCCTGGCCTGTGAAACAGTGAAAATCCCTGTACACCACACAGTGCTGAATGTTGCATTATTGTTACAGCAGTCATTCACAACTGGATTTTCCTGTATGGACAAGGCAGTTGTTCTGGAAATTATTGCAACAGCACAGTAACCAAAAATATACATGCAGATCTCGACTGCTACAATTTCAGTCTTCATAGGAGATGTTTCTACCAGTGACTGTTGGCTTGGACACCCACTGTTCTTTGCCTCTGCACTTAGGACTTCACACACACAGTATTTTTGATGCCTGAAATGGCAGCCCTAGAAGTCTGACATGCCATAACTCTACAGCTGAACTACTGTCGCAGAGCATCAAAGCAAGTGGCATACAGAAGCTGTGTTCTTCTCCCTCCCCCATGCAGCCCTTCCAATTGGCTCTCTTGCCTCCAATTAGGTAGCCTGTTTGCCAGGTTGTGGGAGAGGGGGAGATCTGTCAAGAGGAGGTGGTAGGGGAGAAGTATTCAGAAGGAAGGGTTTAGCACACCTTCCTTCCGCTGAATGCTTCCTTAGCACACCACCTCGCACCTGCTTTTTGGATTAGATGCACAGCAGAGATTCTTAAACAGCCACCAGTTCAACTCAAATCACAAACAGGGAGCCATTTTGTGGTTTTTTGGTATTTTTATGTGTGTGTGCACGCACACACACACACACACCTGGACGTCATGGCAACCTGTGGTGACTCACCCCTACTAGGGACCGGAGGATGTTCAGGGAGGTGGCTGAAAAATTCCTGCCCCCACCTCCTAACTGGTATTCCCAGGAAGTCTCCCATCCAGGTACTTGTCAGTCGACCCTGCTTAGCTTCCAAGATCTGATGAGATCAGGCTTGCCTGGGCTATCCAGGGCAGGGAGCCATTTTTTGGATGGCCTGCTCATCTGGTCCTGGCTGTTCAGGAAGTTGCTTTTCATCCTTCCTCACAGTATAGTAGTGCACAGCGTTTGGGGTATGCACAATCTCCTGCAGCCCACTGGAGTTCTGCTTCCCTGGCCCTTGCTGCATCACTGCTTCATTCCACAGACTCTGGTTTAAACCAACAGGTACATCAGTCATAAATCAGTCCATTTGGACTCACAGCATTTTTGCATACATGCAATTTTTTTGGTGGGGGGCGCTGATACAAATCTGTTCAGCAGGCATCTGAGTCAGTCACTGCAGAAATCTACAGTGCAGATTATGTCCATTCATCAAAGGTGGACATAAGATGTTCAAGCACGTCTTGAATTTGCAGCACCCTCAGTTCCTGGATGTGGGTCTACTGTTAAGCATGTTGGTCCTGCCTTAGTTCAAACTGATAAAGACAGGGTACCTGCCTTTCCCTACCAGGAATACATGCAATTTGGAGGGGGCAGTTTTGATAGGGTTGCCAAATCCAATTCAAGAAATATTTGGGGACTTTGGGGGTGGAGCCAGCAGACGTGGATGGAGCCAGGAGCAAGGTTGTGACAAGTATAACTGAACTCCAAAGGGAGTTCTGGCCATCACATTTAAAGGGACCGCACACCTTTTAAATGCCTCCCCACCTTGGAAATAATGAAGGATAGGGGCACCTTCTTTGGGGGCTCATAGAATTGGACCCCCTGGTCTAATCTTTTTGAAGCTTGGAGGGTGATTTGAGGAGAGGCATCGGAGGCTGTGCTGCAAATTTGGTGCCTCTACCTCATAAAACAGCCTCTACCCACCAATCAATTCTCCATTATTCCCTATGGGAATCGGTCTCCCATAGGGAATAATGAAGTGCCCAGCAGACATTTCCCTCCTCCTCAGCTTTCTGATGACCCTGAAGAGGGGGGAGGGCCTCCAGACTGGGGGATCCCTGCCCCCACCTGGGGATTGGCAACCCTAAGTTTTGACCAGGCATGTGGGCATAAATAAACCCTTCCTTACCCAGTTCTTGGACCCCTTCTGGAATTCCTACACACAAACACACACACACACAGGTCCTTCTTATGTGTTAAAAATTTGTATTGGGAGATCTGATCACAGGCCTCATTGTTGTTTGGTCCTAAGCGAAGTCAGGATCGTGACCTTTAACAACACCACAAAGCTGCTGCAGAAGACTGAAGACCGTCTGGAAAGGATTCCTGCGAGGACTTGCAAAAATTCACTGAACATGACATCCAGTGCCTGCTGAGAGAGGTGGAAAACAAGACTCCCTTGGCTGGCTGATTCGGGAGCCCATGCGTGCCGAAACAGCTGACTGGAGAGCTGACAGGGAGATGAAGAGACAGCCGGGAGACGATATCATGAGGTGATTTCTGACGGTTTGTGCTTCTTCCTTCCCAAATGACTTCGAAGCAACCTCTGCTGGCAACGTGAAGCCTGATTCTCACTGAGGCGGTCAGCCCAGGGCTGGCACTGGACTGCTTCATGCAGCAGATGAGCGATTATAGAACTGAATCTTCTTCTCCCCCTCCTCCCCTCAGTTCCCTATACATGCAAAAGGAGATTGTGAGCAAAAAGTTTACCCTACACACACACCCCCGCTGCCATTCTAATGTTATGCATGGCAGGAACTTATCTTTAAGCTGGGTAGCATTCCCTCAGATGAGCAGTCTGAAGCGGTAACTGCCTAGACTCAGTTCTTATCGTCTTAGTGAGAATTAGACCTTACGCATCATCTTCATATGGGAACGAGAACAGTCTGCAAAGCTTACAACTGCGAGTATATTGGAGATGCGTTCACTTGCACACGCTCACTTCAGCCACTAGTGTAGGCCAGTAGTTCTCAAACTACTAGGGTTTATTGGAACGCTTGTCATAAGTTCCTCAGTCAGATCAGCACCTCAGTCACACTTGGAGAAAGACCACTCATCTTCCTTTGCAACACACACACAGTTTTAGTTTTCAGTTAGTGGATCAGAACCCACAAGTACTGGATAGCACCGACACTGACACACCGCATTTGCTTGGCTTTTTGTTAACGGAGAGTTAGAAAGATGGTTGGGTGGTAAAGAAACATGAGCTAGTCGTGGCTCTCTCCAAATCCCAGAAGTTGTACCTAGGTGCAAATGTTAAGAATGTAAAGTTCCCAAGCTCTAGTTGGGGCCTGGAGATCTCCTGGAATGACAACTGATCTCCAGACAACAAAGGTCAGTTCCCCTGGAGAAAATGGCTGCTCTGGAGGGTGGACTCTAAGACATCACTCCCTGCTGAGGTCTCTCTCCTCTCCAGACTCTGCCCTCCCCAGGGATCTGCCCCCAGATCTCCAGGAATTTCCTCATCTGGAGCTGGACACCCCATTTGTTATATGAGAGTTGTCTTACAACACATCCCTACTTCATACCTGTACACAAAATTACAATTCCCAGGGTACTTTAGGAGGAGGAAGAAGAAGATGATGATGATATTGGATTTATATCTCACCCTGTGCTCTGAATCTCAGAGTGGTCACAATCTCCTTTACCTCCCCCCCCCCCACAACAGACACCCTGTGAGGTGGGTGGGGCTGAGAGAGCTCTTGCAGCAGCTGCCCTTTCAAGGACAGCTCTGCCAGAGCTATGGCTGACCCAAGGCCATTCCATCAGCTGCAAGTGGAGGAGTGGGAATCAAACCCAGTTCTCCCAGATAAGAGTCCACGCACTTAACCCAGTTCTCCCAGTTAAGAGTTCACGCACTTAACCAAACTGGCTCTCTAGAGGAGGAAGATTTGTCTACAGTAAGAATCTCCCTTATGTTAACAATATTAAGCTGGTCCCACTGAGGTCAAAGGTGGGTCATGGCTCCATAGTTCGAGGATCACACTCCCCAATTCTGGCAGGCTTCCAGCTAGGCCAACAGGCCTGGCCAGTGGACTGTCCCAGAATCCTCTGCACCACACAAGGGGATGGATGGCAAAGGCACAGCTTTCCTCACATGCGTCTATGAAGCTGCCTTCCACTGAATCAGACTGTTGGTCCATCAGGGTCAGTATTGTCTGCTTGGATGGGCAGTGGCTCTCCAGGGTCTCAGGCAGGAGTCTTTCACATCACCTGCTATCTGATCCTTTCAGCTGCAGTTGCTGAGGGCTGAACTTGGGACATTCTGCATTCCAAGCAGATGCTTTGCCACAGAGCTGCAGCCCCTCCCAGCCTCACAGAATTGGCTCCCTGATAGAAAGCAAGCTCCTGATCATACTGTTGCTCTTTTTGCCTCTGTTTAAAGTGTACTTATTTCCTAGGGCATAAAAACACTCATTTCCTCCTTTATATGCACCCAGTAGCATTCCCCATTTCAATCCTTGCTGACCTTTGAACGGTTGCAACCCCCAAAGGAAAGACAATGCATGAGACTCGGGGCCTTTTGTTCAGTTCTGGTCATCAATTCTAATGCTGGGTTAATCGACTCATCAGTGATGAATCTAATTAACCTGTAGCATAATCTCTAATTTGTGCATAGTTGTTGTGGTCATTCAGCTAGAACCCAGTCTATCCACAACTCTTAATTGCAAGCAAATAGCAGCAGCTCAGCAACCGTGAACATTCTGCCCATGCTCAGGCACCCTCTGCTTGCCCTCCAGTGCTCCCAATTTTGTACAGCAGCTGCCTCAATCTGGCATCTTTATAAGAGATGCAAAACAAGCACCAGCCTTTGGCATGCAGAGATCCCTTCCTGTTTGGTGGCTGTTTGGAGATGAAGGCCCACTCAGATGTTCTCTGATTGCCAGCTTTTATAGTCTAGTAGCATGAATTTCCTTCCTTCCTTCCTTATTTTATTTTGTTGTGTCATTTTTGCTTTGTTGGAGTTTCTTCTTATAATCCCAACACTCAGGAGTCTTGTTTGATGATCCAGCACTAACAGAGCCATTGTGAGCAGAGTTTGGTGTAGCGGTAATAATAATAATAATAATAATAATAATAATAATAATAATAATAATAATAATAATAATAATAATAATAATAATAATAATAAAATTTTATTTATACCCCTCCCTCCCCGCCAAGGCAGGTTAAGCGTGCGGACTCTTATCTGGGAGAACCAGGTTTGATTCCCCACTCCTCCACTTGCATCTGCTGGAATGGCCTTGGGTCAGCCATAGCTCTGGCAGAGGTTGTCCTTGAAAGGGCAGCTGCTGTGAGAGCCCTCTCAGCCCCACCCACCTCACAGGGTGTCTGTTGTGGGGGAGGAAGGGAAAGGAGATTGTGAGCCGCTCTGAGACTCTTCAGAGTGGAGGGCGGGATATAAATCCAATATAATCTTCTTCTACTACTACTACTAGCACTACTACTTTTCATCGAATTTAGAAAGGTGCAACTCTGTTTAGGGCAGAAGGGTAAGAGGTATTTGGATCTGGTTATATCATCATGTCACTGAAGGCCAATGAAGCCCGTCCAGATGGAGGGCAGTGTTTCCTGACTGGTGAAGGATTTCATACTCTGAATCACTTAGAAAAATCACACACCCCAGGTCCCTCTCCCCACCCCTTCCATTTGAAGTCTATTAGATGGAAAGCCATTATGGCAGGGATCCACCTGTTCTATTCTTTGTACAGCTCTTTGGAAAGTGCACAACAAAAATTTGTAAAAATGTCCACCACTGCCAAAGTATTTGCAAGAAAAAAGTGGTCTCCTGCCTTTTCAGTTGTTTCCCAACATTTATTGCATTTTTGGCATCTGCGGTTACTCATTGGAATAATAATAATAATAATAAAATCTTCCATCTCCAGTTTCTTGCATGGCTTTTTCCCACTCCCCCATTGCTTGTTGACGGATGGCCATCCCTCCCCACTTTCGAGGTAAATGCCTTCCAGTGCCAGCCTGGCCCCCGTGTTAATTTGTATGGCCACGCATGTCATCAACTGATGTGTAATTAGAACTCCTGAAGCCTGTCTTGGGCTTTAATTGCCCTGACAGGGGCCACAGCATATCCGCTTGTTAATTAGTAAACCACAATCTCCCAGGGGCTCATTGAGAGCTGCCTTAATTGTATTTCAGCTGGAACCGAGGGATAATTACCCTTCACTATCATGGCTGCTTTTTAAATCCCTTCCAAAAAGAGAAGGAAAGAGACGACCTGTCTTTTAAAACAAATCTGGCTTCTCTTCCTCTTCTCTCCTCCCCTGGTTTCCCCTCCCTTTTAAAACAATCCCTCTGAAAAAGAAATAGCAGGGTCAGAACCATTTGGGGGAAATAGCAGAAGCTGGCTTTGGACGCAAACTGAAATCTTAAGGAAATGGGTGGCAAACTAGATGGGATTTGTGTGTGCAGATCTCCTGAGCATCTCTTCTTGGTAAATACTAGCCACTAACGCCTCCTGGATTTGGACTGAGGCTATGACATTAATCCTTTTTTCTCCTCTGTGTTTTCTTATCCTCCAGTATCTTCCTGGAGATGTGGCCTGCATGGTTGGAGGAAAGAGATGGGCTGTCAATATGTTACCTGTACATTTCCTCCAGCTGATCAACTTACTGCTCCAGGAAGCCTCTTAAAAATAGGATCACAATGTGGGGCAAAGCCATAATCCCCCCTCCATTGTCTGGTGGATCTGATGGGTGGCGAAATGGTGCCCAAGAAGAGCAGTTTCTGTAAACAGTGGGCAACATGCTTCTTATTGATATACCTTCCAAGATCTCACAGATGAAAACAGAATATGCTTGTTAACACCTCTATGTTCACACCAAGAATCATTGCCCAAGCCTGCTTTCTGCTCCTCCCTGGCTGTCCTCCATGACACATTGCAAAAGGTTCTTTTCCACCTGCTGCATCCACTTACTCTGCAATTGTCTGTCCCACATTGATTTAGAAGGATGTCGTTTGCTCTTATGGCTAAATATATAGGGGGGAGTGTTGGAATATAGCAGGGGTGGCCAATGGTAGCTCTCCAGATGCTTTTTGCCTACAACTCCCATCAGCCCCAGCCAGTATGGCCAAAGGCTGGGGCTGATGGGAGTTGTAGGCAAAAAACATCTGGAGAGCTACTGTTGGCCACCCCTGGAAATATAGGGTTGGATCCTACAAGCTTTTCTGCTGGTGCTAGTACAAGAGAGTGGTTATAGTTTCAGACTGGAATCTGGAAGACCCAGATTCAACTGTCAGCTCTGCCATGGGAGCTTTCTGAGTGATCTTGGACCAGTTGCTCTCTCCATCTTCTCAACCTATTGTTTGGATAAAATGGAGGAGAAAGCAATGTCACATGAGTTTCTTTGGATCCCCACTGGGGATGAAATCAGGGCATGAAGATTTAAATAAGATGGAAGGAGAATGACTTCACTAAATCCTCCTTTTCATTGCAGGCCTATCCCACATGCCTTTTTGTCTGTGCAAGTTCCACAACCTCTGGCATAGCTTTTCAGGAGGGGTCTTAGCCTTTCTTTTGCTCCAGCAGAAAACCTGGGAGGATCAGCCCATAATGGTCCCACAGACTTGTTCTTGAGTGTTCAGCCCAGGGTTGCATAGTGAGAACTGACACACAGTGAAATGCTTGGTGCCATAAGCATTTGTGCACAAGCAAGTGCCTTGTACCCTGACCTGGATGGCCCAGACTATCCCTGTCTCATCGGATCTTGGAAGCTATTCAGGATTGGGCATAGTTAGTATTTGGATGAGAGACCACCAAGGAAATCCAGGGTGACTGCAGAGAGGCAGGCAACCATCTGTGTTCATCTCTTGCCTTGAACCCGACAGAATTGCTGCAAGGCAGCTGCAACTTGATGCCACTTTCCACCACCATGTGTCTCGCATATCCAGGAGGACATAATGCATCAATTCACCCTACCCCCATGTGCACACGCCCCTTTCCTCACCAGAGATTTAACTTCTCTAGCAAACTTTGGGAGGGAAGTGATGGATGATCACTTTTATCCATTAGCATAACATTTTAACAAAACATCACCAAAGCAAATTTTAAAAAACCCCAAAGGGGCACAATGGAAGCAGTGATTTGGCAAGCGCAGGAACTAGCAAACCAGAACTGACTCTGGGAAATACATGCAGACAGTGAAGGCCCCAGGCTTCTTCTTTATTCACACATCCACCTGAGCTGGATAAAAGTACTGTTGAGCGTTCTTTGGGCAGACAACACAAGAGAGGCTGTTTACACTGCTGTTCCTGCTCCGCCAAGCCTTCAGCGGAGTGGCTGAGGGAAATTTTTCATTTAATTGAAGGACTACGCAACATTGAAGCAACCCCCCCCCCCCCTTTCACTCCAGCAAACACAATTTGCGAAGAACTATAGCAAGAGCAGCTGCAAAGCCCACAAAGCATCTGGCATCGGAGATGGGGAAGGGATCGGGTGTTCAGCTCCGTGTTGCAGGGGCTCCTCCTGACTCCAAAGGCACAAACGATGGGAGGGGTTTTTGTTTTGCTTTCAGCATGGTAGCAAAGCTTTTCTGAAAGCTGCAAATCAACTGAAAACCTCTCTGGTATCAGATAAACAGCATTCAGCAATCTGCCCTAAAAACAGATTTCCTAGTGGGCAGTTCTTGTCATGGGAAGGAGCAAGGAGGTATTGCGAACCTTAAGGACAGCTGTTAAACACTGAAAAATCAGGTTACTAGGGGTGTCAAGCTCATTTGTTATGAGGGCCGGATCTGACATAAATAAGGCCTTGTTGGGCCAGGCCATGTCAGATTGGGCTGGGCCATGTTGGGCCAGGCCATGTGGATACCTAATTAAGATTAGGTAGCAGAGATATAAACATTATAAAGGGCACAGACAAACACAATTGATTTTTTTAAAAAAAAACTTTAAACATGCTTAAAACATTATCTCTTGTTGGTCTTAAAGGTGCTTTCTTTGTATTTTTCCCATAGGATTCAGGGAACAGGACAAAGGAAGCTGTGTCTCTCTCCGTCCTTCCTCAGGGGACTGGGGGGAGCCTCAGCCAATAGACGGAAGAGAGACTTGGCTCAGTAGCTCTGCTGTGTGATTCAGAGAGCCTGGCCAAGCAGGCTCTGCCTTCTCCCCTTCCTTCCCAATGTGATGGCCAGAACTCCCTTGGAGTTCAATTATGCTTGTCACACCCTTGCTCCGCCCACAATGTCTCCTGGCTCCACCCCCAAAGTCCCCAGATATTTCTTCAATTGGACTTGGCAACCCTAGCAATAGTTCATCAACCCAAGATCGAAGTTAGTCCAAACTATGGCTTTACATGATCCCTGAATGAAGACCTTTTCTGTGACAAAGCTCTTCCAGGGTATATCATCTATTGAGGCAAACTAGATTTGTGCAACTGTCTTTCAGCCAAATCTTGATTTCACAAACCAAACCTAGAAAAAATAAACCACAATTTTATACAATGTCTGAACTGAGCCAAAATCCTTGTGTCTTCCTAAATATCTTCTACACACTTACAAGTCTATCTGTAAAGTAGGGCTGCCAATCCTCGGGTGGAGGCAGAGGATCCCCCAGTCTAGAGGCCCTTCCCCTACTTCAGGGTCATCAGAAAGCAGGGTGGGGGGGAGTGTTCCGGACACTCCATTATTCCCTATAGCAGGGGTGGCCAACGGTAGCTCTCCAATGGCTGGGGCTGATGGGAGTTGTAGGCAAAAAACATCTGGAGAGCTACCGTTGGCCATCCCTGCCCTATAGAAATAGAGTCCCATAGGGAGAATTGATCTGTGGGTGTATGGGGCTCTGGGTGGCCTGTTTTTTGAGGTAGAGGCACCAAAATTTCAGCATATCATCTGGTACCTCTCCTCAAAACACCCTCCAAGTTTCCAAAAGATTGGACCAAGGGGTCCAATTCTATGAGCCCCCAAAGAAGGTGCCTCTATCCTTCATTATTTCCAAAGGAGGGGAGGCATTTAAAAGGTATGGAGTCCCTTTAAATGTGATGGCTAAAACTCTCTTTAGAGTTCAATTATGCTTGTCACAACTTTGCTCCTGGCTGCACCCCCAAAGTCCCCGGCTATTTCTTGAATTGGACCTGGCAACCCTTACTGTAGAGCAAAAGGGAAACATAATACATAATGGGGGAGGGAGTCCCATTTGAAAACCTCACACCCTATTTGCATCTCTCTTGTTGGAAAGAAAAACTAATCTACAATTCTGACCACCTTTTCATCCCACTCGGTCCTTCCAAAGTCCTATCCCTGGCCCTTTCCTCTTGGCTAATTGTTGCTTCCCAAACTCTGCATCCAGAAAACTCTGGGATTTCTTGCAAGGTTCTCAGAAGCATCCTGAAGCACATTGTGGTCCCTCTGGAAGTGGCAGAGGAGGGAAGAGATGAGAGAGACAGCTAAATGTCATCGCTGATGGCTGTCATAGAGCAGATACCTCTACCCTGGTATAGCACAGGCAGGCAGCAAGGAACAAAAAGCCATTGCTGCGGTCAGAACATAGTAATTTTATTTTATTTCCCCTCCCCGCTAACTTGCATGACTCATTCTTCTAATGGATGTGCAGGTGAATAACAGCTTTCACGGCTGGGCTGTTAAATTCTCGAGCAGAAATGAATTTGTCCCATAAACATATTTCAAAATCCTGTACTGTGGGTTTTAATATGGAAAACTGTCTTCAGTGTCCAAAGCCAGTGTTTCACAGTTGGTATTCAACAGTATTTAAAATGTGTATTTTGTTAGTTGGTAGCCTCTATTTTTTTAATCACTGGTAGTTTGATGCTTTTGTTTTGTTTTGCATAAATGATGGCATGAACATTGGGGGGGGGGGTCTAGTTTTGCACTGAGGGATGTTTTGGCTGGACATAGAAGTCTTCAGGAGGCAAAAATGTGGCACTGGCCGGCTATAGCTGCTGAATTTGGACTCCTGAGAAGTTGATGTTGGCTCCTTTTCTGAAGGTTAAAATAGGCTGATGAGAGCAGACCTATACCGTTTTCGCACACAGCTTACCACGCGGTCACGTTCCTGTTCTCTCCGCAGCGTCCGTCGGATTTCCCACTATCTGCGCCGGAGTTACAGGAAGTGCCACGGCTTTCGCGTAGTAAACGTAAACTGGATTTTAGCAGTTTACCTTTGCTACACAAAAGCCACAACACTTCCTGTAACTCCAGTGCAGATAGGGGGAATCCGACAGACGCTGCGGAGAGAACAGGAACGTGACCGCGTGGTAAGCCGTGTGCGAAAACGGTCCCAGTCTAAATAGGTGAGACAAAGGTCACACATCAGGCCATTCATAAAATGCAAACTGTTTGCAGGCTTCTGCAGACTCATTTTACCTCAGGACCAGGTAGGGAAGAAATGGGCAGGATTCAACATCCTCTCAGTTTTGCTATTTGAGCTCAACCCTTCCTAAAATGGTTGGAAATCAGCACTTTTTTTGCCTTGAAAATGTTAACAGTGGAGTGAGAAGCTCATTTCCTTGCTATTTCTCACATACAATTTGCATTTTATAGATAGACTGAGAGGCATGGTCTTTATATCATCTCTTTCAGCACTCAGTAAAGCAGGATGGTAGGTAGTATTGAACATATAGTATGGATGAGTAGGGGGACTGGAAGCAGCTGAACCTTGCTATGATGCAGCTCACTGGTTAACTGTCTGGTTTATATGTAGACGGTCCCAAGTTCAATCCCCAGCATCTCCAGACAAAAAGGTCAGGTTGTTGGTGATGTGAAAAAACCTCTGTCTGAGACCCTGGAAAGCCATGGGCAACCAGAGTAGACAAGATGGATCTTGATAACCCAGCAGTCTGGTTTGCTATAAGGTAGCTTCATGTGTTCATATCCTAAGTCAGTATTTCTGATTGCTGAGACCGATTCCCCGTTTGGCTTGTTCCAGCGTTGGAGCTCTTTTTCCCCTGATGCTTCCATCCGATTTCGCACAAACTGCCATGCTGCAGCCACTTGGCCAGCCTCTTTCCCATTGCAAGCAAGATCCTCTGAAAAATGGTTTCTGCTTGTCACAGGAAAGAGGCAGGGCAAGTCGCAGCTGCGGGGCAGCTTCTGCAAAATCAGACGGAAGTGTCAGGGGGGAAAGAGCTCCGACGCCGGAACAAGCCAAGTGGGGAATCGGTCTCAGTCAGTTTTCCCTCTAAGCTGAGTTAATGTGAGCTAGCTCACAGATTTTTAGCCTCCAGCTCTCACATTTTTGTCTTAGCTCAGGAAGGATGGCCCCAGAGCAAACTCATTTATGCAGTAGCTCACCACTTTAATGCCAGTAGTTCACAAAGTAGAATTTTTGTTCATAAGACTCCTCCACTTAGAGGGAACATTGGTCTCTTGAAAAGTAGACACATACTTCACTTTTACACCAAAAGCATCATATCTAAAAGAGATCTCACACTGTGTTTTTGCATGAATGCTTGTTCCTTGAATGCCTTCTGATTAGAAGAAGTCCACTTCCGGACAGTAACTTATATAGATACGCTACAGGCATCATTACTCTACTGCATCTTGGTAGTGAGAGCCATTCAGAAATCTATTCTCACTTCTGGCAGAGGCGAGGCAGAATTCCTTGTCCACAGTGGAGTCTGATGGGGAAGGGGAAACTAGACCAGAGCAGGAGATGCATGCTGAGATGCTGCAAGTAGCTTCTTCTGTCTGTACTTTGGGATCAAATGATTTATTGCATTTATTTTTCACGTAATAACAGGAGGTGTTTGGTGGCACCCTTCTTTGTGGCTGCCACCTTACTGGGTTAGAAGGACACAGTTTGTTCTCTTCTGATGAGTTAGTCTCCCTGTTCAAACCCCTTCTACTAGGTGCTTCAGGGGCAACCCTCCCTCCCCTTCCTTCCTCGTTTAGGGATATCAAAGTAAATCTCATTAACAAATGCAATTAACATAAGCACAGCCTTCCTTTCTTCCCTTTCCCACCCAAGACAGAGACATACATTAAAAAAAAATAACTATTTATTGAGCAGCGGGTGCACCCAGCTTATCACTGCAGACAGGAAATTACAGCTCGGAGCTGTACTACATTTTGCTTATAATAACTTGGCCGTAAAAGGGTCTCGTCGAACGCAGCCAAGCTGGAGCGATAATGAAGCTCCTGAAAGGCCCATAATTGCAATTCATTCTTCCAAGGTTAAACCAGTTAAAGGTGTGAGTGGAGTGGAGTGATGTGGAAATAGGTTGCTCATAGTTGTGGCTGGGGGGTTACGTTAAGCTGACACCAGGTCCTTCCACTTTTAAGAAGTCTCCCCTGTGGCCAGGCCTGTGGAGGACTGGATCCAACCAGCTTTTCTGCTACCTTCTACCCAGAAGGTAAGACCAGAACCAATGGGTTGAAATTAAATCAAAAGAGTTTCCGGCTCAACCTTAGGAAGAACTTCCTGACCGTTAGAGCGGTTCCTCAGTGGAACACGCTTCCTCAGGAGGTGGTGGGCTCTCCTTCCTTGGAGGTTTTTAAGCAGAGGCTAGATGGCCATCTGACAGCAATGAGGATCTTGTGAATTTAGGGGGAGGTGTTTGTGAGTTTCCTGCATTGTGCAGGGGGTTGGACTAGATGACCCTGGAAGTGTCTTCCAACTCTATGATTCTGTGACCACCCAAAACAGGCAATGCTGAGACTTATGGGACGCCACATGGACAAAAGCCATGTGGAATAATGGCTGTCATATCAAAAACAGAGACTGTTTTAAAAAAAAAAAAAGCATGCTGGATCCAACCTGTTGCAGTGGGCTTCTGACAGTGAAGCCTTTGACAATGAACCTTGTTCAAGGGTGGGAAAGTGTCCAAACTCTCAGAGCAATAAAGCCCCCGTGTCCAGTGTGAGGACTTTGCAACAGCACGTGTTGGGAGTTCTTTGCCTCTCAGATCCACATGACCCTGAATGTGATTGCAACTGTGGCCTGCAAGAGGAAGGGGCTTCAGCCTTCCCCCACACATACACACACTATGCTGTTTCCTAGCCCCCCCAAAAAGCCCTAGGGAGCCATACATACAATAATATAAAAGAGTGGTAATTGTTGGAGGAGACAACACTGGGCAAATAAAAATACGTTTCAAACCTGGTGCCTAAAACTTATTAGGCTGGCCATCGGGTGAACCACTTGTTCCTAAGCAAGGCCTCACCACTGAAAAGGCCCTGTATCTTGTTGCCAACCCCCTTATTTCAGTGCAGGGCACTGACAGTGATCTTAATTAGCAGCAGGATTTGTTTGCTCTCATTGAGGATATGGAGTGGCCTGGCACAGAGTGGTAAGCTGCAGTACTGCAGTCCAAGCTCTTCTCATGACCTGAGTTGGATCCCAGTGGAAGCTGGGTTCAGGTAGCCAGCTCAAGGTTGACTCAGCCTTCCATCCTTCTGAGGTCAGTAAAATGAGTACCCAGCTTGTTGCGGGGGTGGGGGGGAGTGTAGATGACTGGGGAAGGCAATGGTAAACCACCCCGTAAAAAAGTCTGCCATGAAAACGTCATGATGCGACGTCACCCCAGAGTCGGGAAGAACTGGTGCTTTCACAGGGGACTACCTTTACCTTTTACATGCAGGACACCTTGGAGAAATTCATTATAGCTACAGCCGCATTGCATGATGCAAGACTTAGAGCACAAAGCAGGCAGAGGAGCTGAAGAGCATTAGCTAGTGGTGTGCTGGGATAAGGTTATGCTAACGTCAAGCTTTTTGTATTCCAGCATAGCTTTCTTTACCAGTTTGCTGAAGAGACCTTTATCAGGAGCAGACTGTCCTGTTTTTAGTGAAATAAAACTCAAAGAGTTATCTCTGGTCTGGGGGTAGGCCACAAGGAAAGGAAAGGAAAGGAAAGGAAAGAACTATGAACACATGTTAGGACTGGCAAGGGAACAGATGGCATGCTCTCTAGTCTGTTGTTTAGCCAATAACTAAAAATGTTTTCTTCATGAGTTCTGACTTCCTTTTGATGGCTGGTAGCTAGCAGCTGTACACCACCTGCTCAGGTGCGGCTGGAGAGAATTTGGTGGCCAGACTGTAGCCAACAGGTGTGATGGAGATCAGAGCTTTTGCAACTCAACAGCAGGACTGTGCCTGGCAGAGGTTGGGGGTGGATTACTAATGCATGCTGTCTGTTGGGGGGATCTGATACACACCAGTGCTGACTGACTGCTCACCTATGCTCATTCGTTAAAAGATAAAACCCAAATCTCCAGTACAAGGAAACTCGCCCTTTAAAAGGTTCCCTGCTGCTTCGTTTTGTTCTGATAACTCCGTAATGTGAAGCGTGTTAGGTTGAGACAGAATGACTGGCCCATTGTCCAGCTTCCTGGCTGAACCTCTGGGGCTAACGATACACAGGGGTGTCAGACATGTGGCCCGGGGGCTGAATCAGGCCCCTGAAGGGCTCCTACCAGGTCCCCAAGCAACTGGCTGTTGTCTGCTTTCCTCTCCCTCTCTCTCACTTCCTTCTGCATAACAGCTTGCTTTGCAAGGCTTGCTGAATTGCACAGCAGCTATAGAGCAAAACCTCTATTTTCTCTGTTCCTCCCTTGGGGAGGAAAGTGAGGAGACAGAACTTGCTTTGCCAAGCTCTCTCAATCACACAGCAGAGCTACTGAGCCAAGCCTCTCTTCTGTTGATTGAGGCTCCTCCCCCTTCTGGTCCCCTGGAGAAGGAAGGAAAGAGCCAGAGCTTCCTTTGCCCAGTTCCCTGGATTCCGTGGGAGAAATACAAAGAAAGCACCTTTAAGACCAACGAGTGCTAATGTTTTAAGCATGTTTTAAGGTTTTTTTTAATCTTTAATTGTGTTTGTCTGTGTCCTTTATAAAGTTTATATCTCTGGTACCCGGGCCTCAGATTCAGTGGGAGCTCACAGGAGCACAGCTCCTGAACCTTTCTGAGAGTTCCACCTCCTTGTCCATTGATAGTAGGTGCAGCTGCATAACAATCCCTGGATGAGCTCCACCACCTGTTTTTCTATAAAATGACCCATGCTGCTACCTAATCTTAAATAGATACACACATGGCCCAGCCCAACAAGGTCTCATTTATGTCAGTCCAGCCCTCATAAGAAATGCGTTTGACGCCCCTGAACTACAGGATATATTTCTTCATAGCCCATCGCTGTGTCTGCCCAGGGTCTTGTTAAGCAGGGGCAGGATGGGAGTCCCCTCCTTAGAACCAGGTATCCGACAGTTGAATTGGAACCCCACCCCCACCCATGCAGTCTTCCTGATCAGAGTGGGGTTGGGGGGAGAGTCTTGGGGAGCAGCTCGTTGCCCCATTGGGGATGTATATGTAATGAGGAACAACAGTTATGTTTCCCCGACAGACTAAACAGTAACTCCCAGGGGTGATCTCTAGTCAGGAATTTGACATTCCCAAACCAAATCAGGTCCCTGCAGACCTGGGAATGAAATTCCCCCCAGGCAGCTGCAGCCTATGTCTAACCAACTGGACAGGTGATGAACCCATAAACCAGTGTCTCCCAACCTTTTTGCCACCAGGGACCGGTTTTGTTGAAGACAATTTTTCCACGGACTGATGTGGGGGGTTGGTGCTGGGGGTTTTGCCATCACAGGCTGCCTCCCTGCCCGTCCCCTCCCTGCCCCCCTATAGGGGTCTTTAAATGAGGGGTAGATGAAGGTCCTGGTCCGTGGCCTGTTAGCAAGCAGGTCACAGAATGAGGCAGAGGTGCCACGCCGCCCCTTTGGCCTGCCCCGGACCCGAGCGGATTGAAGATGTGGTGCTTTGGAGCAAGGCCACACTGACTCTTTCATCCACCTGGATCCTGGGCGGGCGAAAGGAGCAGCGTGACACCTCGGCCTCATTCTGTGATCTGCTTGCTAACAGGACCGGGACCGGTCTGCGGGCCAGGGATTGGGGACCTGTTATAAACAATAGATGATGTAGTTAGGCTCTGAGTGGAGATTTGAACCTGGGTTCCTACAGTCCTAGGCCAATACTCGTAACTACTTCACCACAATGGTGTAGGGGTTTTTTTTCCCATGTAAATGTTCTCTTTAATGAAAAAAGCTGCCTTTCTGAAATGTCTTACTGCCCAGAATAAGCATATTCTGTTTTCCTAGAAAAGCTCTCTTTGCTCTCTGCCAGCTCTTCCCTACCCACCAAAAAAGGCGCAACAGCAGTTTCAAGGGTGTGATCAGTGCCATTGCAAACAAAACAGAAGTGCAGGGGTGGACAGAGACCTCCCCAATGGCAGAAAAACCAGACTAAGCACCAGATCCGTTGGGCTCGGCAAGTTAACGAAGCCGGCGCCTTGATAATGGCTGCTCAAGGAGACGAAATGAGACACGTCCAGGCTGGGGCTGGGAAATGAGGCATTTTGGAGTCACATCAGGAACGTGCTGGCATCATCCAAGCCCTCCGCTTGCCACGCTGCTCCCCAGGCAGGGACAAGGCATTGTTATTTGGCATTAGGGCTCCAGGGGACTTTACCTGGAATTACTAATCCACATTCATAAACATGATCCTGCTAATTGTCTTGCCAGAATGGCAGGCAGCTCCTGCTTTCTCCCACTTCCCTCCCAGTGCTGGGACACCAGCCACATCTCCCTCCCTTCCCCATGCCAGTGCCTGAGATGTCTTGATTCCACATCTGGCTTTGATTAGAGAAGGGGGGAGAGGGAGAGAGATTCCACGGGGGGTTGTAGGAGGACCAGAAATAGGGAGAGTTAATGAACCAGATTAGACCTTCACAACAAAACAGTCGTGACACAGCCCCCGCCCCCCGCAGCAAGTTCCAGATACCCATAGTTTGTGACCCGTATTTTTGTGAGAATAACTGAAGCAGAAGTGGTGATGGGATACTGTTCCTTTCTCCCTGGATTCAGAGGAGAATTTTGTTGCGGTCGGCCAAATAGACATGCTGCATGGCTCAATTATGTCTGAGACTCCTTTGCTGGTGTGAGTTGCTGGGAGAGGAAAAGCCTTCCATACGGTGAGCCAGTTTGGTGTAGTGGTTAAGCGCGTGGACTCTTTTTCTGGGAGAACCGGGTTTGATTCCCCACTCCTCCACTTGCATCTGCTGGAATGGCCTTGGGTCAGCCATAGCTCTGGCAGAAGTTGTCCTTGAAAGGGCAGCTGCTGTGAGAGCCCTCTCAGCCCCACCCACCTCACAGGGTGTCTGTTGTGGGGGGAGAAGATATAGGAGATTGTAAGCTGCTGTGAGTCTCTGATTCAGAGAGAAATATATATATATATATAGAACTGTTGCCAGTCTGAGTAGACAATACTAACTCTGAGGGACTGACGGTCTGATTCAGAAGATGATATTGGATTTATATCCCGCCCTCCACTCCGAAGAGTCTCAGAGCGGCTCACAATCTCCTTTACCTTCCTCCCCCACAACAGACACCCTGTGAGATGGGTGGGGCTGGAGAGGGCTCTCACAGCAGCTGCTCTTTCAAGGACAACCTCTGCCAGAGCTATGGCTGACCCAAGGCCATGCTAGCAGGTGCAAGTGGAGGAGTGGGGAATCAAACCTGGTTCTCCCAGATAAGAGACTGCACGCTTAACCACTACACCAAACTGGCTCTCCAGTGTAAGGCAGCTTCATGTGTGTTCTTGAGCCAGCACCTTAGTGATCTATCCATAGTCCTGAGCTACAGCTGATCTCTTGTATGCCCATTTAGCCAACGCAGGGGAGGTGGGGACTAAGGATGAGCACAAATCAGGAAGACTGAGGTTCGTGACGGTTTGCAGTTCGTGAGACACCCTGAACCACAGTTTGCAACCCCCATGAAGTTTTTGGTTTCCTGAACCAGTTCATAGTTTGTTGGTTCTGAGCTGAGGCGGCAGATTTAAATGCCTTCCCTTCCCTCACTGAGGTGTGCCACCAAGAGAGCACAATTCAGTGAGTAAAGGGAAGGCAATTAAAGAGACCTACGAACTAAGCAAACTAGTGCAAAAAACATTGAAGTTCATGGGGTCGCTCATGAACAACTCAGTTGATCAAATCAGAGTTTGCAAATCAGTGAATTGGCCCGGTTCATCATGGTTCATTAGCTGGTTAATGCCCATCCCTAATGGGGACTTTTTGAACACTAGGTTCCCTGACTGTAGCTTTAATGTGAGTAAAAGGGCATTCTTGCTGCCTGTACATAGAGTAGTCTCTGGCACAAGGTGTAGAGATGTCCAGGTATCCTATAACCAAAGGCAGCTTTAAAAAAACCAACAACACGGTGACACTTGACATGTAGGTTGGTGAAGAAAAGGCAAAGCAGCGTTCTCCATTAGACCTTCATGCTGCAAATCCTCCAAGGAACCCAGTGTGGTGTACATGATTCTTTTCCCTTTCTCTCTCCACAAGAACCTGCTGAGGCAGGTGAGCCTGGGGAGAGTGACTGACCTTGGGTGAGCTCCATGGCAGAGTGAGGACTGAACCCCGGTCTCCCCCCCATCCTGACTCAGTAGTCCAACCACTTCACAAAGCCATCCCCTCCTCCTCCCACGAACAATGCTGCAAGGAGGACTTGGACTCTGCCACCTCTTTTTGCTCTGTTCTCTTCCCAGATTAGCGGCCCCATGGCACAGAGTGGTAAAGCAGCAGTACTGCAGTACCGTGATCTGAACTCTCTGCTCACGACCTGAGTTCGATTCCAGTGGAAGCTGGATTCAGGTAGCCGGCCCAAGGTTGCCTCAGCCTTCCATCCTTCCGAGGTCGGTAAAATGAGTACCCAGCTTGCTGGGGGGGAAGTGTAAAGGACTGGGGAAGGCAATAGCAAACCACCCCTTAAAAAGTCTGCCGTGAAAACGTTGTGAAAGCAACATCACCCCAGAGTCGGAAACGACTGGTGCTTGCGCAGGGGACCTTTCCTTTCCTTCCCAGATTAGTTATTTCTCTCGGCCCTATCATCAGGGTTGTCATATAGATGATGGTGTGGAATTGTTTTCTGTAGCCCCAGAAGGTAGGACCAGAACCAATGGGTTGAAATTAAATCATAAGAGTTTCTAGCTGAACATTAGGAAGAACTTCCTGACCGTTAGAGCGGTTCTTCAGTGGGACAGGCTTCCTCAGGAGGTGGTGGGCTCTCCTTCCTTGGAGGTTTTTAAACAGAGGCTAGATAACCATCTGACAGCAATGGAGATCCTGTGAATTTGGGGGGAGGTATTTGTGAATTTCCTGCATTGTGCAGGGGATTGGACCCTGGAGGTCCCTTCCAACTCTATGATTCTATGATTCCAACTGCTCTCCACTTGGACCCCTTGGAAGTCTTCCGCCCTAACTCCCAGGTTTCTTTTCCTCAAACTTTTGCATTCCAAATCTAAAACAGCCCTCTGCAAATGAGACTACAAGGGGAAATGTTAATTTTAAAAGTTGTGATATAAACAGAGTCGTGGGATTGGGACCATAAATTGATTTAGTTTGTGTGACCATGTTTTGCATAATTCAAGCCATGTTTTTGGATGCAAACAGATGGCAGGGCAGCTGTTTTCCTGCTTTGAGGTGGGTGGGGGGGGAGAAGAAAGAAATATCAGAGTCCTTATGAGATATAAAACTGGATACCAATCTTTCAAGGACAGTATGCACCTGAAAAACAATCCATTTATTATTGAAAGCATTTACAAAGTGATTACAATCATTAAAATAACAAAGTACAAGTGGGACATAACTATAATATATCTGCATAATAGTAACCAGTTGATCTAAAAACCGAATATGCTTACCGACAACTCGTCTCTTCATAACTCTTTACTCATCAGCTTTCTTCTGATCTTCTTGCTTTTTTCTCCTCCTTTTTTATTTCTTTTTCTAGGCTTGGGATGGTGCAAAGTTGCATGCCTTATTCATCTGTAGGCTATGAACACTGACAATGATTATCAAAATCACAACACTTTACTTGCTACATGACAGTTCGTCACAGGAAATTGTATTCAGAGTAATCCTTAACAAAATAAGAAATCACAAATCCAGAAAAGATGTTGGGTCTGGATGGAAAGAAAAGGAACACATTGTATTAAAAATATCCCCATTTAAAGCACTGGAGAAATTATTAAGTCTTCTTACCACTTGTCAAGTAGTGGGTGGGAAAGCAAGCCTGCAGAGGAGGGGAAACGGTTTCTCCAAAGAACAAGATCCAAGCTCAGAAAAATCTAATATCTTTATTTAACACTTGTCTCTTTCACCCTACAAGAAAACAGTGCTAGATCAAAGGGGAAGTGATGTCATACATAAGAATATGGTGTGAAGAACTTGCACTTCTTATCCCGCAAGAGCCAGTTAGACCCAAAACAATCGGGTCAGGGACCCAGTCCACACACACAGATACAAATGATACGGTCTGGGAGAAGGGCATTCATTATACAGTGGACCAAACTCAGTGGGCCACAGGCAGTAGAAGCAGACTAAGGGGAACAGAAATTTTCAGTAGGAGTGGGGAAAAGCCAACTAGGAGAAAGATGATCCCGTGTTAAAAACAAACAAACAAACCTGAGGATGTCTTGGATGTCCTCAAAGTACATAATATGGATGTAGCAAGCAATAACAATGAAATTAAACTTCCTCATCCAGGAAATGCAGATTCTGCATGAACTAGGGGAGCTCTGGGAGCTAGGGTTGCCAAGTCCAATTCAAGAAATATCTGGGGACTTTGGGGGTGGAGCCAGGAGACATTGGGGGAAGAGCCAGGAACAAGGGTGTGACAAGCATAATTGAACTCCAAGGGAGTTCTGGTCATCACATTTAAAGGGACAGCACACCTTTTTAAATGTCTTTCTTCCATAGGAAATAATGAAGGATAGGGGCACCTTCTTTTGGAGCTCATAGAACTGGACCCCCTGGTCCAATTGTTTTGAAACTTGGAGGGTAGTTTGGGGAGAGGCACTAGATTCTATACTGAAAATTTGGTGCCTCTACCTCAAAAAATAGCTCCCCCAGAGCCCCCAAAACCTCCAGATCAATTCCCTATTATACCCTATGAGAAATATTTCACATAGGGAATAATGAAGACGTTTCCCTCTCCTCCACACACACCCCTTCTCGCAAATCTGATGTAGGGGATTGGCTCTCTACTCACCAGCCAGCTTCTTCACAGTAACAAAGACACAGTCCCTGTAAAGTACTGGGGTCGGCGCAGTAAGAGACCAGAGTCGGAGAGTGATTTCAGCAAGCTTTACTTCAGGAACACACACACACAGACTGAGCTCTGTTCAAACTTCCCGCTCCTTTATACAATTCTTGCCCCCTTCTGATTGGTCCATAACTATCTACACGGATTGGCTATTTACAGGGCCCTAAGGGCCTATCAGGGTACAGTATGAGCCTGGATGTTGATTAGCTACTTATGTTTCAATCCTTCCCCTGATTGGGCACGCTTAGGCCTTCTCTGGAACCCTGGTGTGGAGTTCAAGCTCTGGCTTGTTCGGCTTCCCTCCAAAAGTAACAGTTCTCCCATTGGCTCGCCCAACAACTTGTAAATTGGACCCATGCCCTTCCTGGCTTATTAAATCTTGCCAGGGGGATCTTAGATATCCTGTGCGGGATATCATAAATAGATCCCTAACGGAAGGGCACTTTCCAACGCCACTCAAAGAGGCCGTGGTCCGTCCCCTCCTAAAAAAACCATCCTTAGATCCGGCCCAATTGGCGCACTATCGGCCGGTTTCAAATTTGCCCTTTTTGGGTAAACTTATTGAGAGGGCAGTGGCGATGCAATTACAGAATTTCCTGGAGGACGCTTCCATCCTTGACCCATTTCAGTCCGGCTTTCGCCCGGGACACGGGACGGAGACAGTGTTGGTCGCCCTAGTAGATGACCTTCAACGGCATCTGGATCGGGGTGGCTCGGCGGTGCTGATGCTGTTAGACCTGTCGGCGGCGTTCGACACGGTCGACCATCGGCTACTGACGTGCCGCCTCGCCGACGCGGGGATTCAGGGGTTGGCCTTACAGTGGCTTTCCTCTTTCCTGGAAGGTCGGGGACAAAAGGTCGCAATAGGGGGGGAGCTATCCCAGAGGCGCACACTTGATTGTGGTGTGCCCCAGGGGGCGGTTCTCTCCCCGATGTTATTCAATATCTACATGCGGCCTCTTGCCCAGATTGCCCGAAGGTATGGGCTGGGGTGTCACCAGTATGCTGATGACACCCAGCTCTATCTACTGATGGACGGCTGGCCGGTCTGCGCCCCGGAAAATCTTGACCGGGCATTACGGGCCGTGGCTGAGTGGCTCAGACTGAGTGGGCTGAAGCTAAATCCTACGAAGACAGAGGTCCTTTGCTTGGGTCGCCGCGGCCCGGGGGGGGGATCCCCCTGCCAGCTTTTGACGGTGCGCCGCTGATGGCGGCGGACAGAGTCAGGAGCTTGGGGGTGCTATTGGAGCCTTCCTTAAAGATGGAGGCTCAGATAGCAGCCGCTGCCAAGTCCGCATTTTTTCATCTTAGGCGGGCAAGGCAGCTGGCCCCCTTCTTGGAGCGTGACGACCTAGCAACAGTGATCCATGCTACGGTCACCTCGAGGTTAGACTACTGCAATGCCCTCTACATGGGGCTGCCCCTGTCCCGGACTCGAAAACTGCAGCTGGTGCAGAATGCCGCGGCCCGGCTGTTATTGGGTCTCCCAAAGTGGGGACACATTCGGCCGAGTCTTCGGACTTTGCACTGGCTTCCAGTGATGTATCGAGTCCGGTACAAGGTGCTGGTTATTACCTTTAAAGCCCTATATGGCCTGGGACCTGCCTACCTGAAGGACCGTCTCTCCCCACATGTTCCCCAGAGAGCACTGAGGTCAGGAACACAAAATCTCCTCTCTATCCCCAGGCCAAAAGAAGCCCGCTTGAAAGTCACCCGAGATAGGGCTTTCTCCGTTATGGCCCCCACTTGGTGGAATCAGCTGCCGAAAGAGGTGAGGGCCCTGCGGGACTTGGCTCAATTCCGCAGGACCTGTAAGACGACCCTCTTCCGGCTAGCTTACACCTAGCTGGGATGGAAACCTGACGTAACTGGCCAGCCATCTGTTCACATAAAATGACATGTTATTGGTTTTAAGCTGCATTGTTTTTATGAATTGAAATGTTATTGGTTTTAATGTTTAAATGTCAAGTATTTAATTGTTTTATACTTAAATTGTTAAATTGTTAATTGTTGGAAGCCGCCCTGAGCCACTTGTGGGAAGGGCGGGATACAAATCCCGAATAAATAAATAAAATAAATAAATTTGAGCCTAGGACACAACAGACCCAGACACAGAAAGTTGACGCCTTTCACCACCTCCAGAGGTGCAAAGGCACATGGTCCTTTGGGGCGGGGCAGGAAGCAGCCTGGGAAAGCTCCAGCTGCTGCGATGGAGCTGGGTGGAAGGGGAGGGGCAAGGAGAAGCTGCTGCGATCCAAGGTGAGAAGGTAAGGGAGGAGTAGAAGCATCAGGGATCGGTGGGAAGGGGAGAGGAGAAGCTGCTGGGATTTAGGCTGCGTGGGAAGGGCCGCCATTCCCCCCGCTTTCTGGATTTTTGCCGAGCGGGGGAGGAGGCTCCAAATCGGGGGTTCCCCGCTCAGGTGGGGGATTTGGGAAGCCTACTAGGAGCTGGTACAGAGCAAATGAGATGTGATGAGCCAGACCCCAAGTTAAACTCTCATCTCTTACATTACTTTCATCAAGGGGGGGGGCATTTTCTTTCTCAGCTGGAGACACCATCTTTAATATGGTAGGGATCACACTGGTCTGCCTTACAGAGCTGTAGCAAGAGTCTCTGTGATCATAAATGTTCTTGAGCATGAAAATGCCTAGTACATTCTAAGTATAGTTTCTGCATAAATGGAGCTGGGATAGTCCTCACTTAATTCTGCAGTTTTTTCTGAATCCTTAACTATTTTGATTTGGGTAGTCTCAAGAAAGGGCAAGGGACAGAAATTTTATTCAGTCATTTGTCTGGCTTGTGGGACTTCAGTAGGCATAGCCCACATCCTGTCATGCATTTCTTTGCATCACTGAGGGCTAGTAGGGACATGTTTTAAGTTGGATTCCCAGGCAGTGGGAATACCACATTTTCAAGTAGATCCATAGCCCCATGCATAGCTAGCACCTTCCTGCTGTCCCTATCATGGATGAAACCGGGGCTTTTTTTGTAGCAGGAACTCCTTTG
This sequence comes from Heteronotia binoei, assembly GCF_032191835.1. Taxonomy (NCBI): domain Eukaryota; kingdom Metazoa; phylum Chordata; class Lepidosauria; order Squamata; family Gekkonidae; genus Heteronotia; species Heteronotia binoei. The sequence goes on from NC_083241.1 coordinate 17,069,964, forward strand.
CATATTAAGCCACACACACCCTGATGTAGCCAATACTCCAAGAGCTTACAATAGGCCCTGTACTGAGAGCCCTGCAAGCTCTTGGAGGATTGGCTACATCAGGGGTGTAGCAATGGAGTTCCAGCTGCAAAAAAAAAAGCCCTGGATGAAAAAAAGCAACAGCTGGTGTGATAATCTCATCCATTTTTTTGTTAAGGTTCATGTGACACTGTAGACAGCACCTGGTATTCTGAAGATGGATCGTTTAAAGAAAGGGCTTGTCTTCCTTGCCCTGGGAGTTCTCTCAGGTACATCACTTGTGCTTTCCAGGTCACTGAGGGTGACAAGGCGACACAGCAAAAAGGTCAGAAAATGCTATCCAACCTTGATCACTGTATGCGGACTGGAACCAAAAGCAGTGTTGTCAGGAGGGAGGGGGAGAAGAGTGCTGGAAGCAGACCTGCCTGGACTTAAGCAGCTGGTGTACCTGTGGAAAGCCCATTGCTGAGGCCACTACCACCCCCTCAAAAACGGAAGAAAAGCTCGCTGTACTTCATCCTGTTATCTTCTTGCTATATGAAGTACGTATTTCATTTCATTTCCCTTGGACATGTCCAAAGGGGGGAAGGCTGGGCCAGCAGTGTCTCCACCCCACAGCTCTGCCACACAGAGGCAACATCAGGCTGTCTGGCTCTCCCTTCCCTGGCTGCTGCAAACCACAGCCCCTTCCCAAAGGCTCCCTCGAGGCAAGAGGGTGGAATGTTTCTCCCACACTAGGATTCACAATGCCACGTAGGGACAATTCTTCGACCGAATCAGGCCATGGCTCTGTCAGGGCCATGACAGGTTATTTATTTATTTACTTGGTTTGCTTTTCTTCCCAATGGGGACCCCAAAGCAGCTTACAGACTAGTGAGGTTGGTTAGGCTGAGAGAGAATTGACTGACTCAGGGTCATCAGTGAGCTTCCATGTTAGAGTACAGATTTGAACCTGGATCCCCTGGATCCTAGTACAATACTCCAACTGCTACATCATGCATGGCTAACACAACAAAAAATACAAGCTAGTGGCCAGTTTACTAAGCAATATATAGAAACCAGTCCAAATGTCCAAAACATGTACATTCAAGTCCCAAAGTAGTGTGGTGACAAGCCAATCGATTAAGTACTTGTTTCTTTCCAGTCTTCATCAGACCTGGGACCAATACTGATTCAGTTATATAGATTATTTACATAATTTCTTGAAAAAGGGGACGCAGAGCATCTCCAACAGCAATTTCACATCAGCTACAGCTCAGTATGAGGCTTATGTAAAGAATTTATATAATTGAATCAGTATTGGTCCCAGGTCTGATGAAGACTGGAAAGAAACAAGTACTTAATCGATTGGCTTGTCACCACACTACTTTGGGACTTGAATGTACATGTTTTGGACCTTTGGGCTGGTTTCTTTATATTTCTTAGTAAATTGGTCACTAGCTTGTATTTTTTGTTGCGTTATCCATTATAGTGACCTCTCTCGGATTGTATTCTCTTCTACATCGTGCATGGCAGCAGCTCTCAGGGGTCCCCGGTAGAGTTCTTTCACACCATGTGCTACCTGATCTTTTTAAACTGGAGATACCAGAAATTAAACTTGAGCCTTCTATGTGTCCAATAGATACTTCCCCACACACCTGCACACTGGACTCACTAAACTATTGGGGCTTCAGCAGGCCAGTTTTTCCTCCCTCTCTCTCGGTATTTGGTGCCTCCAGGACACTATTCAGTCTTCATCAGGGCATTTTGTTGTTGTTGGAAGGTTGTCCCTTTTTCTTTGGGCTAATTTCCAAATGTTTTTCAGCACACCTGGGAAGTCCCCCCCCCCTTGTTATTATTCTTTATGAAGTGTGGCAGTGAAGCATTGTCAGAATTTCATTTGAGATTCTTCTAACTGCATGAGAAGGATTTGGAAAGGAAGAGTATTGGTGGAAGAATTGCCATTTGATGGCTGCAAAAATCCCTCCTTTGGATCCCGTGGAGGGATTTTTGCTGGCTCCCCTTTCTCGCTACAGGCTTCCACTTTCCCCTTCAGGCTGCTTTGAGTGTCCCACAAGAGCAACATTTTGGGAGCATTCTGGGGAGCTTCAGAAAGCGGAAGGTGAGGCTCGTCCTTGGCACTCATAGCAGTGGATTTATTCAGCAACATCCCAAGCTCGCCTCTGTGGAATCTAATGCTTCCCTTGTTTTCTTATATAATTTGTCAACACATTTTTTTTAAACTTGAAAAGTACCCAGACAACATTATGGTTCTTTTTCGACTAAATGAAGGAACAGGCAAACTCAGCATTTGTTGCATATGCTGGGTAATGTGATTGTTGTAACCCTGCATCTAGCATTTCTGTTTAATCCTTATTCATTTCAAGACCAGCAAGATCGTAAAATTCAGAACTTATCTTCTGCAGAGCAGACATATGCTTCACGGGATCCATCGCTGACAGAGAGATGTCACCTGTGTAGAAGCAGATTTTACGTGTTGTTCTTTTATGCTGCAGCTGCCTCAAAACATGGGAGCTGCAAAGAAATCACAACACACCACCCCTGGCAGAAGAGGCCCCCCCCCTCCCCAGTTCTTTTGCCTAAATAGAACAGATTAAAGGGCTGGCCATTATGTGACTGAGGGAGGTAGCGTTCAAGTTTTGGAAATGGCTTTTATTTTTAAAAAAAAAAAAATTTAAAATCTTCCAAATGGGAGGCTGAAATTTTGAAATAATTTCTTGACTTAGATAAAAGCCACTTACAGAATTCCTGAAGTAAAAACTTAGGTAATGGCCAGAGCTCGAATCTCTTCCATTTCATTGCCTTACTTCTAATCTGCTCCTAAATGTTTTTTTAAAAGCCTTTTCTAGAAAAATGAACAAGATATATGTAATCATGTTGTTTACCTGACTTGTTAACAGTTCTTATTTCTTTCTATCTATTAAGTTTCTTTATCTGCAGTCTCTGGAGATGTGGCATACACATTTTCTAAATAGGAAGTTTGAGTACTACTGGGGATATAAACTGAAGAAATCTATTAAATTGTGCTGTTGAAAGAGATGCAAACACTTTAAAGTAATTTTTAAAGAACTAAATATGATCTCTAGCATGTTAGTGCTAGGAGATGTCTATCTGATTTTGCAGTTTGCAGTAAGATCATAACTGAAATGAAGTCCTCCACAGAACTAGCCTGTAGAAATCGCTTTCACAATGTATAGGGATGGCTACGAGGCACTGTAGACAAAGTATCACATGGTAGAAGAAGAACTGGGTTTTATACCCCTCTTTTCTCTACCCTGAGTCTCAAAGTAGCTCACAATCACCTTTCCTTCTTCTCCTCACAACAGTTACCTTGAGAGCGATGTTCCCTCTAAGCTGCAGAGTCTTGTGAGCGAAAAATCCACTTTATGAACTACTGGCATTAAAGTAGTGAGCTACTGCATAAATTATTGTGCTCTGTGGCCATTTTTCCTGAGCTAAGACAAAAATGTGTGAGCTGGAGGCTAAAAATCTGTGAGCTACCTCACACTACCTCAGCTTAGAGGGAACACTGCTTGTGAGGTACATGCAAATGAGAGTTCTGGGGAAACTGTGACTGGTCCAAGGTCACCCAGCAGGCTTCATATGGAGGAATGGAAAATCAGACCTGGTTCTCCATTATTCTGAACCATTACACCACACTGGTAAGACCACCCCTGTTCCACTTATCTGGTGGGGGTTTTTCTATTACTGAATACTCTTCTACATTAAGAAAAAAATTCCCTGAAGAGAATCAGCATCTAGCAGAAAAATGGGTTAACCCTTTATTTGCCATACTTGTATTCCAAAGGCAGTATTTTTACATCATTGTTTGGAGGAATTATTCAGTTATGGAACCGTACACCTGGATAGCTCAATGAAACTTTCATGGACAGAGGTAGTATAACTTTAATATCAGATGCTAAGGACAAAATGGGGTCTGACCTTGATGCAAGGTATCTCAGTGGATGCTATTTTTAAAAAAGATTCCAGGCCTACTTGGCCCAGTTTGGTTAAGAGAGCAGATTCTAATCTAGGAGAACTGGGTTTGATTCCCCCCTTCTCCTCTACATGCATCCGCTGGTGTGACCTTGGGCCAGTCACAAGTTCTCTCAGAACTATTCTGCTGAAGAGCAATTCTTGGGAGAACTCTCACAGCCCCACCTCCCTCACAAGGATGTCTGTTGTGAGGAGGGGAAGAGAAGGTAAACCACACTGAAACTTCAAGTGAAAGGTGGGTATGAATCCACACTAAATTCTTTTCTTTCTCTTATCCTACAAGACAAGAGCAACAGTGGGTGGGGAGCATTACAGGTGCCAGGCCAAGATCTGGGAGATGTGATTTCAGATTCCTCACTTTCTCATGAAACCTGAAAAAGGAACTTGGGTCAGACAGCTGAACTTGAGAGATGATCTTGGGGTTAGTCATCTGAACATACTTCATAGCATTGTTGTAAAGATAAAATTACAAAGCAAGAATGCTTAGTGGAAGGATGGGATACAAGCATACCCAGATTTCCCACTCACCTTATGCCACTCTCACATTCGTCTTCTTAGCGGAGCTTCCTTCTGATTTCCCACTATCTGCCCCAGGGCTGCAGCAAGCATTGGCATTTTTGCGCAGCAAACAGAAACTGTTTTTTAGCAGTTTCTGTTTGCTGCACGAAAATGCCGACATTTGCTGCAGCCCCAGGGCAGATAGTGTGAAATCAGAAGGAAGCCCCACTGAGAAGATGAACGTGAGAGCGGCGTAAGGTGAGTGGGAAATCAGTTCTGATAGACTGGCCTGGAGACCAAACTCTATGAGGAAAGGCTGGTGGAGTTGGAAATGTTCACTCAGAAGAAGAGGAGATGTAGGAGGGGACATGATTCCTCTCTTTAAGTATTTGAAGGGCTGTCACTTAGAGGAGACCAGAGAGCTGTTTCTGTTGGCAGCAGAGGACAAGGCTAGCAATAATGGGTTTAAATTAAGGGTGGGAAGGTACTGACTGGATATTAGAGGGGGACAATTGCAGTAAGAATTGTTCAAAAGCTATCAGCTACTGAGGGAGGTGTGGTGAGCTCCGCCTCAATGGCAGTCTAAGAAGTGGCTGGACAAACACTTGTCAGGGATGCTGTAGGCTGATTCTGCACTGAGCAGGGGGTTGAACTAGATGGCCTGTATGGCCCCTTCCAACTCTGTGATTCTATGATTTGGCTGCACAAACATTGAAGCAGGAGCTGTTAAAGCTGGTAGGATAATGCCCTGGGGCGGGGCAAGCTCCCTACACTGGGGCCACCCAGGCAGAGTAGAGATTTGAATCTGAGTCTCTCAGATCCTAGTCCGACCCTCTAACCCTCTAACCACCACCCTACATTTACCCTCTATAGGCCAGATGGTCCAGGGAGCTGAGCCTTTTTTTTTTTTTTTTGGAATATGCTCCTCGTAGTCCCTTTTTGCCTGCCTGGTCCCAGCTACAAGTACAAGTTGATGGGGTGTGAACTGGCAGAGACTGACCAAGAAAGAGATCTTGGGGTCGTGGTAGATAACTCACTGAAAATGTCAAGACAGTGTGCGACTGCAATAAAAAAAGGCCAACGCCATCCTGGGAATTATTAGGAAGGGAATTGAAAACAAATCAGCCAGTATCATAATGCCCCTGTATAAATTGATGGTGCGGTCTCATTTGGAATACTCTGTACAATTCTGGTCACCGCACCTCAAAAAGGATATTACAGCATTGGAAAAAGTGCAGAAAAGGGCAACTAGAATGATTAAAGGGTTGGAACACCTTCCCTATGAAGAAAGGTTAAAACGCTTGGGGCTCTTTAGCTTGGAGAAACGTCGACTGCGGAGTGGCATGATAGAGGTTTACTAGATGATGCATGGGATGGAGAAAGTAGAGAAAGACGCCCTTTTCTCCCTTTCTCACAATACAAGAACTCATGGGCATTCAATGAAATTGCTGAGCAGTCAGGTTAAAACGGATAAAAGGAAGTACTTCTTCACTCAAAGGGTGATTAACATGTGGAATTCACTGCCACAGGAGGTGGTGGTGGCTACAAGCATAGCCAACTTCAAGAGGGGGTTAGATAAAAATATAGAGCAAAGGTCCATCAGTGGCTATTAGCCACAGTGTGTGTGTGTGTGTGTGTGTGTGTGTATATATATATATATATATATTGGCCACTGTGTGACACAGAGTGTTGGACTGGATGGGCCATTGGCCTGATCCAACATGGCTTCTCTTATGTTCTTATGAGCTCCAGGGGCCATCCCAGACCTTGAGTCTGCAGTGTGTGACGTCTGATGTTGACACTCTTAACTGTATTGGTAGGGTTTCATTTTCCTTTCTTCTGTGTCCAAATTTGCTGTCTTCTCAGCAGACAGAAACCTTGTTTCATGGACAGGTCACCGCTTTCAAACAACAATTTGGCTGAACAAGCCTGGGTTTAAGATTCCCAAAGAACAGCACGTGGATAATTACCTCCTGCCTCACCCCCGCTATTTCACAAGGGAATAATAAACAAGATTAGAGATTTCCTACAAAACAGAATGACCTTCGGTGACTTCCTAGGAAGTTATTGTGGTGCCTTTTTAAAGACTTGGTCATTAGGACAGCATTCATTAGCTGAGCAGCTGGGAAGGGCTCAAAGAAAGAAATGCTTAGATTGGAGAGGTGGGGGGGAGAGTGATTCAGGAAAGAGGGTTAATGACTTTGAAAGGAAACAAAGGGGAAGTCATAGTCTGAAGCCATTTGCTACCTTCCCTGTCTCCTCCAGTAAAGGAACATGGCTTCAGGCGGCTGAAAGGAAAAAGTGCGCAAACTTTTAGACTATTATCAGGTTTCAAAAAAAAAGGGGGGGATGAACTTGCACATGAAATAGTAGGAAACCACACCAGTGTAAGGGAGGAGCTGTAGCTTTATGAGACAGTACCTGTTTTGCTGCCCTGACCTGGAAGGCCCGGCTACCCTATCTCATCAGGTCTCAGAAGTTAAGCAGGGTGAGGCTGGTTGGCACTTGGATGGGGGACAATCAAGGAAGCCCAGGGTTGCCCTGTAGAGGCATAACGTCCAAACCACCTCTGCTTGCCTCTTGCCTTGGAAACCATGTGGGAGGGTCACCATAAATCAACTGCAACTTGATGACACTTCCCCCCCACACACACACACACCTGCCTTGCACGCAGAAGGTCTCACGTTCAACCCCAACATACCAGTTGAAGGATCTGGAGTAGGGTTGCCGACTCAAGAAATATCTTGGGACTTTGGAGGTGGAGCCAGGAGACTTTGGGGGTGGAGCCAGGAGCAAGGGTGTGACAAGCACAGCTGAACTCCAAAGGGAGTTTTGGCCATCACATATAAAGGGACCACGCTCCTTTTAAATGCCTTCCCTCCATTTGGAATAATGAAGGATGGGGCACCTTCTTTTGGGGCTCCAATATTTTTGAAACTTGGGGTGTTTTTTGGTCCAATATTTTTGAAACTTGGGGTGTTTTTTGAGGCGAGGCACTAGATGCTATGCTGAAAATTTGGTGCCTATACCTCAAAAAACAGCCTCCCAGAGCCCCATATATATGCATGGGTCAATTTTCCATTATACTCTATGGCAGAATTCCCCAACCTTTTTGGCACCAGGGACCAGTTTTGTGGAAGACAATTTTTCCATGGACCGGGGGAGAGGGAAGGGGAATGGTTTCGGTATGATACAACTGTGCACTTTATTTCTAAAGTGTTTGGTGTGGTGGTGAAGTGTGCAGACTCTTGTCTGGGAGAACTGGGTTTGATTCCCCACTCCTCCACTTGCAGCTGCTGGAATGGCCTTGGGTCAGCCATAGCTTCTCACAGAATTGTCCCTGAAAGGACAGCTTCTGGGAGAGCTCTCTCAGCCCCACTCACCTCACAGGGTGTCTGTTTTGGGGGGTAGGAAGGTAAAGGAGATTTTGGGCTGCTCTGAGACGCTGAAATTCAGCGTGGAGAGCAGGATATAAATCCAATATTGTCTTATTATTATTGCTACATTGTAATATATAATGAAATAATTACACAACTCATGCCCCGGTTGCTAGCAGGCCACGGACCAGTACTGGTCCATGGATCAGGGGTTGGGGACCTCTGCTCTATGGGAATCGGTCTCCATGTGGATTAATGGAATGCCCAGCAGACAGTTCCCCCCCCCCCACTTTCCGATGACCCTGAAGTGGGGGGAGGGCCTCCAAACCGGGGGACCCCCTGCCCCCACCTGGGGATTGGCAGCCCTAAGTAGCAGATGCTGAGTAGAATTCTGTTCTTTCCGAGAGCCTGCGGAGCAACTACCAAGGCCTTGGTCTGAGAGGTCTCGTCCCCTGTCTCTGCCGTGAGACCCTGGAACAAGCCCCTCTATGATGATGTTGCCAGATTCACCCTGGGTTTGGCCCAGCCCACTCACAGCAACACACGTTAGAGTAAATATAACTTTGTTGTGAAAGTTGAAGAAAAATATTTAAAAGCAATATAGTTCCAGTGGCAGCTCCAGTACACATATACAATTTTTTTTAACTTTCTCTCTAAAAACAGTTACAGCTTCCCATAACTTTAACAAATCCTAGCAAGCAGCATACCTCCATATGGTTGTCACATAAGGCAAAGTAGGTTACACAGATAAGGGCAGCGAGATGGAACAGGGGTGAGGAAGGATATAACTTAACAGCATAGACTATAGAAATGGGAGCCACAAACTTCCTGACTCCCTCCAACCAATCATTGGGCTATCTCTAAGGGAGATTCTGAATAAGAGCAAGCTCTCTCCCCACTCACATCCACATCCAGCTGAGCTGAACCAATTGATATAATTAGCAAGGCTTGAGAAATGACCTTGGCTGGTAATAGTAGATTTGTTTGGGGGGGGGGGAGAAGCTGACACCTGTTAACAGGCCAGAGAAGGGGGGAGGATTAAGTGGAATTTTCCTCTGAAAATGGCTTCTCTCTTGACTGCAACTGCTAGTCAGAACAGGCAATACTGAGCTAGATTGACCTGTGATACGACCTGGTATAAGGCAAAAAATTCACCCCCAAAAAAATAATGGAGAGAACACTTTGAAATTAGGCAGGTTGCCTAATTCAGCACAAACACCATTGCTAGCTGAAACCTCCCTCCCTCTGATAGGCATGAGGTGAGTCCACAACTGGATCGCAGAATGGAAGGGTGCCATAGAGGCCATCTAGTCCAACCCCTGCTCAATGCAGGATCAGTCTACAGCATCCCTGACAAGTGTTTGTCCAGCCGACTGCCAGTGAGGGGGAGCTCACCACCTCCCTCGGGAGCTGATTCCACTGTTGAACAACTCTGACTGTCAAAAAGTATTTCCTAATATCCAGCCGGTACCTTCCCACTCTTAATTCAAACCAATTATTGAGAGTCCTGCCCTCTGCTGCCAACAGGAACAGCTCCCCGCCCTCTTCTAAGCGACAGCCCTTCAAATCCTTCAAGAGCAGTCCTGTCCCCCCTCACTTTCCTCTTCTCCAGACTGAACATTTCCAAGTCTCCAGCCTTTCCTTATAGGGCTTGGTCTCCAGGCCCCTGATCAGCTCATTGACTACTGCTAAAGTTCATGTTGAGTCGCTGTACTTGCACAGGAGCTTGTTCTAAAGGCCCAGATTGTTGTCACTTGAGTTGTCAAACTCTGAACTGCTTGCTGCAGTTGCTATTTTTAATGAAATTGGCATTATTATATTATACTGTTTATGTTGCTAGATGACATTCCAAGTATCATGGCATACTTGGGTCAACAATCAGGTCAAACGGGGAAAAAGTTGAAGAGGCCAGCATCAGCAAGCAGGGAGGGAAACAGATTCACGATGACAAAGAGCAGACACCAAAAGCACAGCACGACAGTTAAACGGTAGGTCTCAATCCAAAACGACTTTTGTTTCTTCTAACCATCTGTGGGGAATGTGGGGAGTAACGGCTGCTATGAAAAAGTATAGTAGCTGTGCAAGAAATTTGTTTGAACACAAGCAAACAGCTCACTGCTTCTCCAGCATGCACAGGAAGTAAAAGGCGAGCAGAAAAAATTGAATCAGCTGATGCCATTTCAGTGTAAACCACCAGGGGCAGTATGCAGCACATACAATTTCACTCAACATCATTTTCCGGAAAATGCCAAAATTAGGTTCAGAATCTCAAACGGACAAGAGACTCTGACAAGACCAAAATGTGTGAGAAATTTTACATAGTGAATTTTGATTCATTGTAGATCCCATAAGAATCAGCCAGCACAAAGTAAAGATTTTTTTTTCATATTGTCCCCCAACTAGGTTGTGGACCAGAGTTTAGTTAAGGGTGCTTAGGGTGTTTACGTATCCTGAAGAACAGTAAAGTTCTTCCTGGATTTCACCATGCTACAGCTAGGCTGCTGCATGTGCTTGTGGTTCAGATGAGGAAACTGTTACTAATTTCTTTAAAAGTTTTTATATTCTCCTCACTCTCAAACCCACAGGTTCCTGAGGTGGTTTCCAATAACCATTGTTAAAATGGTATCAGTAAAAGCAAGACAATCAGCAACATTAAAAATAGTATCATAAAATCTGTAACAATAAAACCAACACAGAATTAAAAATTAAAAATCAAGAGGGGGGATTTTCATCTAGTGCCTCAAACTTAAGCAAATAGCTGTGGAAAAGGCAATCGAGTATGGAGACACGACCAAAGAGAAGATCCTCACTCTGGTAGGTATCTACCTTCCTCCAGAAAGTTGGGGCACACAGCACCCTTTACCACTTTGCTGAAAGGCATTGACAAGGGGAAAATATCGAAATGGTCTCCCTTCTTCACCTACCCCTATCCCTTTCATTCCACTTCTTATCCTAAGAATAGCCACATACTTATCACATTCCTTGAAAGCCAAGGACAGTAACAGTCATAATATTCCAGGTGAGTCCAGTCCAAACTCACTCCTTGTGGAATGTTTTGAGGTATGGATTTGGGCAGTCCTTCATCTCTGTTGGATATATTCCTTTCAAGCCTCTGAAGGAATGTACGCTGAGGAGAAACACCCTTGGGACTCCCTTGCCTGGCTCCTTATGGAAGACTAGTGATTTTGTTGTTCTGTAGCTCATCTCATGACAACAAGTCACAGTCTGCCTTATAGCGCCTGGCCTCTGCATCAGTGACTACCATGGAACTCAGATCCAGGAGGGCAGCCGTGTTGTTTTGTATCTGAGGAAGTGTGCCTGCACACGAAAGCTCATACCATGAATAAACTTTTGTTGATCACAAAGATGCCGCTAGACTCAATTTGTTCTACCATGGAACTCATCGATGGTCTTACTTTATCCAAGGGAAAGGTTAACTGTATACTGGCGCTGCACAATACCACCGCTCTGTTTCTGATCACCTCCATTGTTGCTTTTGTGAGTGTTACACAGGAAAGCAATGAGAGGGCAGGTCTGAAATGCATTTCCCCATCTGCCACAAGAAGAAACACTCTGCTGTTGCAAAGACTTGAAGCTCTGGAGCCAGGATGAATTAGCGAAAGCACAACCAATTCTGTGGGAAGACTTCAACTAACCACAGGGTGCGAGCATCTTCCTAGCCTGCGGCAAGAGTAGATCTGGTGTTTGGAAAAGTACAGTGGCTGCCCTAAATCTCATCAGGGACTGGAAAAGTTACACAAACAAGCAACCCAAGAAGCAAGAGGTTGGGGCATCTTCCTAAAGATAACCAAGAACCACATAGAAGTCAGTTCAAAATTAGGGATATTATAGTAGACTATTTGTGCAGCTTGTATTTGACTTTTCATCCTGTCTGTTTTTCATACGGATGGTGCTGATGTCTACCTGTCATTAATTTAAAAGAAAGTCAGTGTAGTGTATTGGCTAGTGTGTCAGCCAAGCATTGGGAAACCTAGGCTGAAATCCCTGTTCAGCCACTGGGTTAACCTGGGCCCTCTTTCAGTCTAACCTACTTTAAGGGATGCTGAAAGGAGCAAGGGAGAATCTTGTGCACAGTCCTAAGCAAAAGGGAAGGATAGAGATGTGATAGACAGGTAAGTAAAAAATAATGACCTCAAAACGTCCACAGTAAATATGACTGATGCCCTTTTATTTATTTCATTGCATTGGTCAATAGAATGGCTCAGAAACTGAATGGGATCCAGGATGTCCCTGGTTCAGATCTCACAGAGGGAGAGCGATGACTCCCAGGAGCTTGCTGATTCACAGTCTGATGAGACCCAGACCCAATTAGGTTAATCTAGGATGGCCAATGGTAGCTCTCCAGATGTTTTTTGCCTACAACTCCCATTAGCCCCAGCCGGCATGGCCAATGGCTGGGGCTGATGGGAGTTGTAGGCAAAAAACATCTGGAGAGCTACCGTTGGCCACCCCTGACCTAGGAAGATGCATTGTGTGTCTTCCAGGCATGCATACCTTCCAAAGCTGTTATAAGGATCAGAACAAGGAAACGTACATGAACCTCTGAACACTAAAAGTTCTATATATAATTACTATGATTATTCTTCACAATTCGATCTCATTGGTATTATTTTTCAAGTTCAAAAAGTTTTATATTCGATTTATTTCCCTCCCTGTCATTAAATTTCATTCTAATAGCCCAGAGTAGCCTGGGCTTCTCAGAGCTTGGGAACAAAGCAAGGTTGATGGATGGAGACCACCGGGAAAGACTGGAGTTGCTCGGCAGAGAAAAGTCCCCTCTGCCTCCTCTTTTGGCTGGAATGGATGGAATCCCTATGAGCTGTCTGCAAGCTGAGGGCAGTCTCTTCTTCTGTCATCAGAGAGGCTCCTGGGCCAAGCTCACAACAATGAAGCCACTCAGTTTTAATTTCAGTCTGATCCGCCCTGAGCCTGCTTGCAGGAAAGGGCAGGATACAAATTAGCAAAAATAAATAAATTTCTAGCGGTCCAAAGGGAAGGGGGACAGAATGCAAAGAAATTGGGGGCATACGTCTTGTCCCAGCAGGGCTGGCTCGCTCATTAGGCAAACTAGGTGGTTGCCTAGGGTGCCCTCCCCCTCCCCCCTAGTTTGCCTGCTCCCCAGCCGCCTCCTCCCTCCCTCCCCTGCCAGGTCTATTTCAACACCCGGAACCGACAGTGGAGCACCATGCTCCGGGCTATCTAAAGGTGCCCCACCACCACCACCGATCAGCTGATCATGGGTAAAACTGCACGGCACGCTGTCAGTGCCCGGGCAGGTCCGCAGCAGCGGGAAGGACCACGAAGCCTGAAAGGGCGGCCACAGTGCTGCCTCCTCCCCGCTTCCTTCCCATCCAGGAAGTGGGGATATCCCAGAAACATGTTCAAAAGGCATGTGACAAAAGTCAGGGAGTGACTTCCCAGCAGGGACATCAGCCTGGAATTAGGGGCTGTCGGTCTTCATAAACAGGAACAGTGGAGACAGAAAAGGGGTCTGGCTGCTGCTTCCATCAAGTGCATTTTGATTCTCACCCTTTTCCTGAGAACTCAGGGCAGAGGGCACTGTTCTCACTTCCACCACGTAGTTGACTCAGAAAAGCCTCATGACATAGGTCAGGCCAAAGTGTGTGATTGGCCCAAGGTCAGCCAGCAACTTGTCTGGTTCACCCAGATTCTAGTCTGACACACTAACTACTACATCACATCAGTTGTCATCACTAGTATGGAACATCATTGCAGCTGAATTCTTCCCAATGGGCAATTGGAACAGCTGCTTCTGAAGGATGCTGTGAAATTTGGTTAAAGAGCTGTTGCAGGTTTTTGAAAATGCCAAACAAACAAAAAAATCCCTTGCAAGACCTGTTTGTCAGAAATGACAGTAGCAGTGGTGGTGGGGTGTGTGTGTGGAGAAGACAGCAGTGAAAACAACCACAAGCAATAAAAGATGCTTTCTATACCACTTTAAGCATGGAGTGGGGCCTGAAACCCACTCTATAGAAATTGCAGCTGCTCTCTTTCCTAAAAAGTCTTCCTTGTGTCTTGGCCTCCCTGTAGCCTCTGTGCCCCGCCCCCTCCTCCTCCAACCCTGCTTAATCTGAACACAGAGAAGGGGCTGACCTGGAATCATCCTTCTCTGGCTTCTGCCACCACCCTGCCTCCCATTTTCTCTCTGCCAATTAAACCAGTGGGTAGCTGTCCCTATTAGGAATCTTATTTGCACAAGAGCAGAGTGCAAATTACTATCTCTCTCCTTCATGCTGGAGTGCAAGGGGAGGGGAGAGTTGGAGGAAGGAGGGAGGCAGGCTGGACATTTTGGCACATTGAAAAGCTTGGCAAATTAATGAAGAGTGACCGGGTGGGAGGGTAAGGAGGGGGGGGGGTATAAATAAACAGATGAATCCCTGGAACATTCCTTTTGCTGGCTATCCTGTTTTAGCAACAGTAATAATGTCTGGTATCTGATACTATTTCATCAGCAAAAACTGGAAGGCCCCTGCCCCATGGAGCTTACAATCTTTTAGTTGTTGAGGCACATGACACATGAATGTGTTAAGAGCTCGCCAAATAAGTACAGAAAACAAAACTGGGATTTAAAAGGAAAAGCTTTTCTTAAGACCTCTGATAAATGACTGATTCACTGAAAGCACAGAAGATGCTATCTTACGCTAACTCAAGCTATCAGTCCATCTAATATTGGCTAGCAGCAATTCTCCAGGGGAAAAGACCTGGAGAGGCCATAGTTCAGTGACCCCAGGTTTAACCCTTGGTGCCTCCAATTAAAAGGAACGGGTAAGAGGTCATAACTCTACCTGCAACCCTGGCAGTCAGATGCCAAGCAGAGTAGATAATGCTCAGTTTAAAAGAGAAATCTTATAGCAGTTTCACATGGGGAAGTGGAAAGTGCTATCATGTTGCAGCCAACTTATGGTACCCCCTTGGAGTATTCAAGGCAAGAGATAAACAGAGGTGGTTTGCCTTTGCTTGCCTCTGTGTAGCAACTCTGGACTTCCTCAGTGGTTGAACATAACATAAGAACATAAGAGAAGCCATGTTGGATCAGACCAATGGCCCATCCAGTCCAACACTGTATCACACAGTAGCCAAAATACACACACACACACACACACTGTGGCTAATAGCCACTGATGGACCTCTGCTCCATATTTTTATCCAATCCCCTCTTGAAGCTGGCTATGCTTGTAGTCGCCACCACCTCCTGTGGCAGTGAATTCCACATGTTAATCACCCTTTGGGTGAAGAAGTACTTCCTTTTATCCGTTTTAACCTCACTGCTCAGCAATTTCATTGAATGCCCACAAGTTCTTGTATTGTGAGAAAGGGAGAAAAGGACTTCTTTCTCTACTTTCTCCATCCCATGCATTATCTTGTAAACTTCTATCATGTCACCCCACAGTTGACGTTTCTCCAAGCTAAAGAGCCCCAAGCGTTTTAACCTTTCTTCATAGGGAAAGTGTTCTAAATCTTTAATCATTCTAGTTGCCCTTCTCTGCACTTTTTCCAATGCTATAATATCCTTTTTGAGGTGCGGTGACCAGAGTTGCACACAGTACTCCAAATGAGACCGCACAGAATTATTCTTATTCTTAACCGCACAGAATTATTCTTGCTTATTCAAGTACTGACTGACTAGAGCCAACGCCACTTAGCCAACCCAGAGATTGGACCTGGGGTATTTATTTACCATATGGCAGAGTTACAAACAGTGATCATTTAATAATATAAAATACAGAGCCAAGCTGATACAACAGTTATGCGGAACGATTGGGCAATCCCCCTAAATACTAATACTAATATCTAAATTTTCAATCCATTCGATTACATCTGGGGAGAGTTCAGGGAGCTCTGTCACTTCTCCCTGGAAAGCATGACACTCACATTCCTGTGACAGGTGGAAAACAGATTGGCAAGCTGCACAACAATCGCATTCAGGTCCTAGTATTTTGCCCCATTTAAACAACAGGTCTGTCAAAGATTGTTCTTATTCTATTAGCCATCTTCCATATTTTATGTGGCAAGTCACATCCTCCGGGTTTCTCGTTGGTATTTATCAGATTACAAATATTTGGGAGGAACTGAATGGACCTGGGGTGATCTATTAGCAAAAAGTGTACTTGGCCAGTGAGCCACAGCATGTCCTGAGATAGTACTTGCTGTCTGTATCAAGCAGCTTCTGACTCTGCTTTGCAACTACTCATCATTTCCATAAGGGAAACTACCCTTTTGGCTGCTTCTGCACTCATGATGAGAGCAGTCTAAGGTCTCAGGAGGGAACTCAAAGGAGAATCCTGTTCGAGGTTTTTGAACAGAGACCTGCAACTTCAAAACTGTGAGACATGATTCCTGAAGAAATCTGACATTGTCCAATTTCCCACTAGGCTTGTTCTGATCTCAGAGCCCTCCCCCCCTCCCCGGCACTTCTGTCCCATTGTGCACCAGCTGCCACAGGGCTGTGACTTGCCCCCCCCTTTCCCGCAGCAAACAAGATCCTCTGAAAACTGGTTTTTGCTTGCCGCAGGAAAGAGGTGGGGCAAGTCGCAGCCCCACAGCAGCTTGTGTGAAATTGGACAGAAGCGCCAGGGGGGAAAGGGCTCCGAGATCAGTACAAGTCCTAGTGAGAAATCAGTCAATGTTTTTAAAAGCCTACAAGATTTGGTTTTGGGGTAATTGTTAGGGCTTGGAATATAGGCTAGGCGAGAAGGTGGCATGGTATAGCTCACTCTCATCAGATATCAGAAACTAAGGAGGGTTGGCACTTGGACGGGAAACAGCCAAGGAACACTCTGCAGAGGAAGGCAATGGCAAACCACCTCTGCTTTTCACTTGCCTTGCAATCAGCTATATTTTTATGGTATTTACATACATAGAATACGGCTAATTGGGGGACACATTTTGTGAAGTTTTGCTTGGCTACTATCTCTTTGGATGATGTGCTGGATTGTTTGTAAAAATCTTGTATGGTGCAATCTGAAAAGGAGTTATACTCTTCTAAATTCATGGGTTTTAGATTGGTTGTAATTTTGTTTCATATTTCATATTATCGTTTGTCTTACTAATATTATATTTTGTGTTACTAATGTTTCAAATAAAAAAATAAAAGTGGGGGAAAGGGGTGGGTGGGGAAGAAGGGTGTATTCCTGTTTAGGACTGAACTGCAGATCTTTCATTCCTAGCTGCTCTGAGCTATGGAAGAGTGGAATGTTTTTATGTATTCATTTACACCCCCATCTTTCTCCCCAACTGGAACCCAAAGTGGCTCATGCTGTTTTCCTCTCCCCAAGTTTAACCTCAGAAAAGCCCCATGAAGTAGGACAGGTTGAACGAAGAAGAGTGATTGGCCCATCTCATCACACATTGAGCTTCCGCAGCAGAGTGGAGATTCGAACTCCTCCCAGATCCTAATCCAAGGACCCCCAAAATGGCACCCACCAAGTGTTTTTAGAAAGTGGGCACAGTAGATTGGAATTTGCTCAGCAAGGTTTCTGACCGGCCATTGGAGATTTGATTGTTAAAAACACTGATTTAGCAGCAGCGGCCACCACACCAACAAGATTTTCACTGTGTGACTGAAGAGAAGCTGCATTAGCCATTTTGTGGCTAACTCTGCATCCTGCAGCAGCTCTTTTATGGCACCCATTTTGTGGCTGCACTCTTCATGCTGTGCCAGAATCCCAAAAGTGCCCACAGGCTGAAAAAAGATTGGGGGGCCCTGTCCTAGTTCAACAGTCTGGCTATACCACACTGACTCTGAGATATGTTTGTGTGTCCATGTATTTTAAATGAACAAATAAATTCAAAACAAAAAAATACTAAGTAGGGGTAAAGGGTGGCAGAATCCACCTTTAAAAAAAATCACACAAGAGATCTGTATTCTGCAGTCATTGCTCCAAGAGCTCCTCTAGTGCGGGAATAGATGCAACACAAAATAATACAATTTTCTTTTGAGGCTGAATACATGGAACAGTGGTGGGCTGAGAGGCAAAAAGAAAGCCTAGAGACAGACAACCGCTGTCTAACTTGAAAGAAGGATCCTCTCAGCACTGAGACAGACAACTCCTCTGCGGGGCATGGTAGGTAACCAGACAGGCCAGAAGACTAATTTGTCAGGCTTCTTCTCTTTGAAAGGCTTTAAAGAAAGCTTCTGCCAGACTTTCCTACTAGCTTCTTCAGCAGAAACCAGCGTGTTCTGTCTCAATCGCCCACTATTCAAGCCACAGGCAGGCCTGCGGGCCTTAATGCAAAGTCACCTGAACACTGCCGGAATATCTGGCTGCTAGGGAGGAGAATATCCTGTCTACTGAGGAATAAGAAGGCAGGAAGAGACAAGAAAAGCATGGCATGCAATCGCAAGCAATTTCCAATCCATCTGATCCAGGCAGAGCTGCTAATGAAAGTCCTTCCAGACGGGCAGCATGCCGTGAGCTCAGGCCACGCGCCTTCTCAGGGGTTGGAACAAAGCACAGATCTCTCGTGCAAAAGCTGAGCTGCTTCACATTTGCCAAAGGCAAGCAATAAATGATCCTTTGGCTTCTAAGTTAGGGTCGCCATTGACACTTGTAGGTCCCTTTACATATGCTGGCAAGGGGAGTTTTCCTGTTTCATTTGTGCAATTCCGGCTGCTGCTAAGGCCTGGGGGCAGCACTGGAGGCCAAAAGGAAGCCCACAGCATTGTCTCAGAGTGCCTTCAGCATCAGTGACTATACATAACACAAATAATACACATTTGATTAGCAGAATGGGACCATGAACTATACTACTACTCAGCATGTATTATCTGTTTGCTTTATTATTTTGCTTTCTCTGCACTGTGTGCCTATGTAATGCCATTCTCCTGCATTGTTTTTAACATTTCATAGCTAATACTCAAGTTTTGTTTCCGATTTCTGTAATCCTGTTCTTATTATATTGCTTATTAGTCTCTTATTATTATAGGTCTGTTATTATTATTGTCTCTTATTATATTGCTTATTAGTGCCTGCTGATGGCACTGACCCAGAACGGGTAATCCGCCTTGAGCATCAATGACAAAGACTGACTGTACATAAAGCAAATAATACATTTACAGGTGGAGCTTATGTGATGGAAAATGAGCCATGAGAGTTATATGGAGCCTTCATGTTCAGAGGCAAAATGCTTGAAATAGCATTGGAACAGACCTCTCTCCACCCACTGCAACTCTGGCTTCTGGTCAGAAATTCCAGAAGGAAAGCTGAGTCAGACAGGACAAAAAGAGAGACAACCACATGAGAAAAGCCATGTTGGATCAAACCATAGGTTTATTTACATTGCAATCCTAGGCAAGCTACTCCAGTTCAAGCTCATTTATTTGAATGGGCTTAGACTGGCATAATTATAGTCCAACATGCTGGTTCTACAGTGGCTAAAAAGGTACCCATATTTTTTGCCCTTCAGCAGCTGGCCTCTGAATATGAAAGTTCCATTTAGTAGCCCACAGATAGATTTATCCTCCAACTTTAAACACCAGTGGATTAAGCATTTGTGGAAAAGAGCCCTAGAAACAGGATATCCAGAACATGACATTGTATGCCACAGTAAACATTAGGAGGACACGACTCCTCTTGGGTTATTAAGCCTGACTTTCAACAAGATGCTGGCAGGGCAGAAGTGATCTGTGTGACTTTGTGCACAGCTGGATGACCACGACAGAGAGAGAAGGGGTGTTGCTTCCACTGTGTGTTCCAGATTTCCTCCAATCATTCTTCAAGGCAGCCTAGATTTCAGGGCAGTTCACCATTTCTTTGTCTTGCAAGCCAAGCTAGTCCCTGTGCTGGACAACCAGGCATAGCAATTAAAAGTGTTGGGCAAGAACTGGGAAATCTGGGTTCACATCCCACCTCTGCCATGGAGGCTTGCTGGGTGACCTTGGGCCAGTCAATCTACCTCACCACCTGACCCCTAGGTCACAGGGCACTGGTGGGGGCTGTTAGTAGTAGCCCTGCCCCCCCTTTGTCAAAGGACTATGCACGCACCCATATTTTGTCCCTTGGAGGGTTGCCAACATTTTTTTTTTAAGTTTTCAACTGTGACTAGCGTTCCCTTTAAGCTGAGTTAGTGTGAGCTAGCTCATAGCTTTTCAGCTACAGGCTCACACATTGTCTCAGTGCAGGAAAAATGGTCCCGGAGCAAACTAAGTTATGCAGCAGCTCACAAAGTAGAATTCTTGATCACAAGACGCCACAGCTAAAAGGAAGGATGAACCTCCCTCCCCAGAAGCAACCAGAGCAGTGCTTCCTTCCCTTCAGTGGGCATTTTTCCATCACTAGCGGCAGAGGGCAATCCCCTGTACATTCAGGTGCCACCGAAGCCGACTATGCACACGTGCCACTGTCACGCAGGGTACTCTGACCGCAGGGGTGAGGTGGGCACGTGGTTTCTAACTGAGAAATTATAATAATAATATTTAATTTGTATCCCGCCGTCCCCGCCTAAGCAGGCTATGGGAGGCTCACATAGCACAACATAAAATACAAACATGACAATAATAAAAGCACACTGGTCACACAACATATTATGTATCACAATTCACTGATATCTATCATTACATTAAAACCATCAAATTCAATTCCAGCAAATTAGTTTGGTGCTACAGTCTCGATGTTACTCGTCTTACAGTTTTACATGAGGACGGTACAATAGGTTCCACGTTAAGAAAAAGGCAGCCGAAAGAGGGTAAATTATATCCGTGGACGGAGATCTGCTCCCTTGGAAAATGTGCTCTCCTTCCTATACCACCTCCCCCACCACCGCCATCTGGACCCTTCCTCTGCGGAGAGGCAAGAGAGAGACCCGGCCCTGCCTCTATTCCCACCCCGGTAGTTCTCCATCCAGGGAGGATTCAGTGGGCCACAAGCATCGCACACCAACTTCCGAGCGTTCCCTGGGGGCGCCTGCTGAGCCCGAGAGTTCGCCTGAGCCCCGCCCCAGACTTCTCAGCAGCCAGAAGGACGCGCCCTCAAATGCAAAGCAACCCTGCCCCTCTCTACTAAGGCAGCCAATCACCGAGGCGGGGGCGTGGTCCACTGGCGGACTTGCCCGGACATGCCGACTGCGCTTTAGTAGACTTTGCTTCCGGGATTGACACGTGGGAAGCCGGCTGGTGGAGGTAAGGGGGAAACGGGACGGGGGGGGAGGACAGAATTAGGAATTTGGGAGAGAGCATAATGGCTGGGGGTGATGGGAGTTGTAGGCAAAAAAAAATCTGGGGAGCTAGCGTTGGCCACCCCTGGGCTAGAGGAATGGGGGCCCTAGGCAGGCTGGAGAAGCCAGCCAGGGAAAGCCTAGGTTTAGTGGCAGGAACAGGAAGGCTAGGTGCAAAGAAAGAGAGGCCAGGTGATCACGACCACCCGTCACCTCGCCCCCGTTTTGAATGGGAGGGTCAGCGTTTGGGTAGGGAGAAAGGGATGAGTGTGGCCAGAGGTTTTTCGGTCACCACAAGTAGGGGCGCCTCAGTGGAAGAGTTATCTCCTCCTACCTGGAAAGTCCCGAGTTCAGTTCCTGAACTCTCTGTTAAAGGGTCGGTTAACAGATGAAGTGAAGTGCCTGTGTCAGTCAGAGTCAGGGGTAGTCTTGGGGTTTCCAACCTCCAGGTGAGACTTGGAGCTCTCCTGACAATGGGCGGCGGGCTACAGAGATCAGTTCGCTTGAAGGGAATGTCAGGTTCAGAGGGCGGTCTCGGTGGTGTACCGTGAAATCCCTCTCCGGATTCCTCCACCCCTCCTGAGGCACTGCCCCAAATCTCCAGCCGGAATTCCCCAGGCTGGAGTTGGCAACCCTATGGCAGAACCTACTGTAAAAGGCAACTTTCTGGAGCTCATAGCAGCTCCTCTGGCTTTCGCTGCTGTGTTGCGTAGGCTGAGTGACCCAACACAAAAGAGAGGAAAGGAAGGGGGTTTGGTGGAATCCAATGTGCTAGCCACTGAGGATTTGGGAGAGTAGTCCAGTGAATGTCTGATGCCCCAAAACAATTTAGCAGATCACTGGATCCTTGCTAGTAAAGTTTACTGTTACTGGTGGGAGGAGGAGGTTGTTTTCAATATAGCATGCAGAAAGAGAACCTCATAAAAATACAGAGCGATCGATGAGAAAGGATGATAGAGTCCCAGATTTCACACTCAGTTTGGAAGGAGCATGTCTGCATGATCAGGCTGAGTGGATTCTGACGTGGGCCTACTTGAGGCTGACAGAGGAGTCATAACTGCTTTGGAGAGCCCAAGTCAGGAATGCAAAAGCCTGTCCGGAAAGGACAGATTTGCCATTCTTCAGAATGGTGACAGCAGCTTGGAAGGATGAGCCTCGCTTGACAGGGATGTGATGTCAGCATTAGGAAACCTATACCCCAGTCACTGTCCATATTCATTCTTTTTGCTTAGGGGGAAAAAAAACCTCTGAAGAGGTTTAAAGTTGTTAAAAATAAATGGATAAAAATAACAAATAATAAAATGCCAGATAAACAATAACCCTTGGGGGGAAGGGCAGTGGTGGTTAGTAATTCACTGGAGACATGAGAAAAGTCTCTCTGGAAGGAGTGTTGCATACATTGGATGCCACTGCAGAAAAGACCCTGTTGCTTGTTACTGTGAACCTAATCTCTGAAGGAGGGAGTGTTTTAAAGCACAGGCAGGTTGATAAAGGTGAAGGCATTTCTTTTGAAAAGTCCCCTTTCAGCTGTTTGATAAGGAACCTTGTAATGAGGTGGGCTATCCAAACCAATGAATAGGTAGTAAATATTTCCCTCCCTATGTACATAATCAGGCTATTAGTCCATCAAGGTCAGCAGTGTCTGCTTTGACTGGTAGCTGGCTGTCTGGAGTGTTAGGTGGGAGTCTCACATCACCAGCTGCTTGATCCTTTTAACTGGAGATGAACCTGGCACCGTCTGCATTCCTGTCGTATCACTGAAGCACGCTCCCTGTAGATTTTTCTGCACTGGTATTATTTTTATTCCATCCTCAACTGGGCTCAGGGCGGATCACAACAGAAACAACCACAATAAACTACATCATTAAAATGAGTAATCACAAGGTAGCAGCGATTTCAGGATGATCTGCTGGGCTACATAGATGGAATTAATAAATACTTTAATGGATTAGGAATTTGGGAAATTTGAACAATTTAAGCAGGAAGGCCAGCTAACATGGATGCCTCCCACCTCAGTCAAAGGCCTGGTGAAACAGCTCTGTTTTATAGGCCCTGCGGAACAATAAAATGTCCCCTTTTTGATAAAAGCTAGAGTTGATTTAACACTTTCATTATAAAGTATTAAGGTTTGCTGCTCATTACTAACTGTTGCATTTTCTTTCTTTCTTTCTGTTGTCAGGATGCATTCTAGCAGCAAACATCTCCTAGGAGGGATGCAGCCAGCAAAAAGGGACCAGGAAGAAGGGACTAGTTTAGGGGTAGATGACCAGCTTCTCAAATGCCCCCGCCATAAATGGGATCCGGGCCAGTCTCTCAATAAAGCTTCCCCATGTGCTGAAGCTGGTCGACAGAATAGAAGAAAGTCCAGAAAACACCAGCGTTGTATGGCACGCAGAATGCTGGAATGGAAGGAGGTGCTGAGGCACACATTGGAGGAAGAGACCCTGAGCATGGCATTGGACTCCTCCAAGACCTGCAGAATACAAGGCCAGGAAGTCAGCCAATTGACCAAGGAGGAGAGAGAGAAGGAACTTCATACACTCTGTCCAGCAATGTCAGTTCCATCAGCAGGAACAACCAAGCAATATTCATCTTCCCAACACCTTATAAATGCGGTATCCTTTCCCTGCAGCTCTGCTGCAGATGCAAATTCTTTCTGTTATCTGAAATGCAAGTCTAAGAAGCCAGTGGCCATAGACTGCGAAATGGTGGGCACAGGTCCTGGTGGGAAAGTGAGTGAGTTGGCTCGGTGTTCAGTGGTGAACTACGATGGTGATGTGATCTATGACAAGTACATCCAGCCACAGCTTCCAGTTGTGGATTATAGGACTCGCTGGAGTGGGATCACCCGGCGGCACTTGGAGAAGGCAACTCCTTTTGTGACGGCACGGGCAGAGGTGAGAGTGTGAGTTTGTCGCAGAGCTAGAGTTGCTATAACAGTTTTATTATGAAGTACTAAGGCTCACTGCCATGACCTGGATAGCCCAAACTAACCTGATCTCATCAGATCTTGGAAATGAAGCAGGGTTGTCCCAGTTAGTACTTGGATGGGAAACGTCCAAGGAATACCAGGGTTGGGAGGCAATGGCAAAATGGAGTCAGGCAATGGCAAACCACCTCTGAATGTCTCTTACCTTGAAAACCATACGGCAGGGGTGGCCAACAGTAACCCTCCAGATGTTTTTTGCCTACAACTCCCATCAGCCCCAGCCATTGGCCATGCTGGCTGGGGCTGATGGGAGTTGCCGTACGGGGTCTCCCTAAGTCAGCTGTGACTTGACAGCACTTTCTACCCCCACCAACATTTGCTAACTTTTGCAAGAACAAAAGTGTTTCAATGACCTGCAGCCCTGGCTGGAGGTTTGCTGTCTATGTTCCCTTTTGATTTGTCTTGAGAAGATAATCTTGGTTCAAGTTTCTTTTGGAAGTTTTTAAACAGGCTGGATGGCCGTCTGACAGCAATGAAGATCCTGTGAATTTAGGGGGAGGTATTTGTGAGTTTCCTGCATTGTGCAGGGGGGTTGGACTAGATGTCCCTGGAAGTCCCTTCCAACTCTATGATTCTAAGGGGTCTGTTGGATAGTGGCTGCTTAGAACCACAGAATCACAAAGCTGGAAGGGATCTTTAGGGTCATCTAGTCCAGCCCCCTGGGCAATTTCACAAATACCTCCCACACACACTTACATCCCCAATGACACCTGCTTCATGCCCAGAAGATGCCAAAAACCTCCAGGACCCCTTTGCCAAACTGGTCTGGAGAAAATTGCTGACCCACTGACTTGGATTTCACAAAGGATTTTCTCCTAGGTCATATTGGCTAGCATCTATGTCCTTTAAAAATAATGAAATGCTGCCATTTGAGAGGCAATCACATGAGAAATGGGCCTAGTGTGACACTGTAACTACTACACCATACTGGCTTTCACTTAATCTTAAAATATAAGGAGCATATTTTCGTCTCTTCTGCCCACGCGCTCCCAAATCTTGCCATATGATGGACTGACAACCTTTTCACCCTTGCAGATCCTGCAGATTTTAAAAGACAAAATTGTGGTGGGACATGCCATTCACAACGACTTCCGAGCCCTGAAGTATTTCCATCCCCAAGAATGGACACGTGACACTAGCCGGAGCCCTCTCCGGAAAGGGAAAGGGGGGCTGCTGCTGAAAACTGGTGTCTCTCTCAAGAGCTTAGCTAAGAAGTTTCTACATAAACAGATTCAGGTAACCTTCCCTTTTTGTGAATCTTGACCTGATTCACACCCACATGCCCATTGTTTGATTGTTCAGTGTCCAGTGTAGGCTTGCGTGTATGAATAGGTCATTACAGGTTTGGTGGCTTCCCATCCTCTCCAGTACCCCTCACAAACTCGTTTTTAGCTCTCTGCAATCTTGTCCCACGCTGTCTCTCCAGCCTTTGTCCCTTGGTATGTTCCTATCTATGACTGCCGCTTGTCTTCCCCCAACCCTCACCCAACAACAGTTCTCATGTCAGACAGTGAAGTATGTGGTTAGTCTAGCGAAGCCAGGTGGTAGGTACATCGCTGTTCTGAAGTAGCCAAATGAGCTCATTGGGCACAGCGGAAATATTTGGGGTCATCATCCACATGGTAGGTGAAGAATCGGGTCCATTGAAGCTAGTATTTACTCAGACTGGCAGTGGCTCTAGGGTTTCAGGTGCAGATCTTTCACATCAGCCAACTGCCAGATCCTTTTAGGGGAAGATGGTAGAGATTGAACCTGGGACATTCTGCATGTCAAGCAGATGCTCTGCCATGGAGCCATGGCCTCTCCTTGAGTTAATACAAAAATGACTCAGCCTTCAAAGCACTTTATATCTCTTGGCCAGATCTTATCCAGTCAGCTGATCCCTGCAGCTTCCTTTGAGCCTTTCCAGAGAGAAGATTTTGGATTTATATCCCGCCCTATACTCTGAGTCTCAGAGCGATCACAGCCTCCTCTACCTTCCCCCGCCCCCCACAACAAACACCCTGTGAGGTGGGTGGGGCTGGAGAGGGCTCTCACAGCAGCTGCCCTTTCAAGGACAACCTCTGCCAGAGCTATGGCTGACCCAAGGCCATCTCAGCAGGTGCAAGTGGAGGAGTGGGGAATCAAACTCGGTTCTCCCAGATAAGAGTCCGTGCACTTAACCACTACACCAAACTTTGGAAAGAGGCTGTGCTTTCTCTGGTGCCATCTGAGAGTGTGTGGAGATGGGTACAGTAACTCTTCCTGAAGGCTCGGTGTGTACATTTACTTGGGGTTAAATCTCATTGAATAAAATGAGATTGTGTCCACAGGTACAGGCTTGCATGGTAAATTTCACTGTGTTTGGCACAATGTTTTATTTTATTGAATTTAGACTTTACAAACATAGATTTCAGTTCAAGCATTACAAACAGAGCATGAGAGAAACTTATGCTTCAATAAACCAGCATTCAAACTGAGTTTCCAAAAGAAGTTGCACAATAATATATTAGTAACTTCAATATTTTACAATTTAAAAATGTAGGTTTTCTAAAGAAATTTATAAAAACCTAATGATTCTTTAGTCTAATACTGGCAATTAAAATACTCAGTCAATACTGACAGGGAATAGACACATTGATGTAAACATCCATATATTATAGTCAGTTTGATTCGGTATAACATTGTTGAACTTAAAATAAACAATAACTGAGTCCCAGCAGTTATGCATATGGTCAGTTGCAGTTAATAAAGAATCTCCTAAAAAGAAAACATTTTGAGTCATTTGAGACATAATGAATGTTTCCCTAATTCTATCGTACCATGCTTCCAAGTGTGAGTTTTGCTGACTGTTTCCGGCAAGAGGCAATGATATGTCTGGCTGCAGCTACCAGCGGAGAAATAAAAACTCTCTTGCATTTTTCCACCAAGATAGTTGGCCAGGAATCTAAAAGAAAAAATTCAGGACTAAAAGGGATATTTACTCCTGAACACTCTACAATTCTATTCCAGCCTTTTGACCAAATAGACACCACGTCCTCCTGACACTCCCACCATAGATGAAAGAACATTCCCAACTGGCTGTATTTTTTCCAACAATACGGAGTATGGAGTACTGTTTACACCTTAGGGCTGTGCTTCAAAGATTTGGAGTAAATGATAACTAGAAATAGTCAGCTTAAGGTATGATGAATGGCAGTGGATCTTAAGAACTGGACCTTTGTTTTCAAAACAGTTTTCTTCCTCTCTCCCTCATGCTAGGTGAGCAGAGAGGGGCACTCATCAGTAGAAGATGCTCAGACCTCTATGGAACTCTACAGATTGGTGGAGATGCAGTGGGAGAAGGACATGACTGGCCAACTCTCCACAAGTCCTTCCAGCAGCCCTCTAGATAATTGCACTGATAATGACCACTACATGGACGATCAGTATTGGCCTGAGGATCTCAACTTGGACTGCAAATGAAGGCGCCCTCTTGAGGGAAGAGCTTGCTTTGGTGCTTAAGAGAGACCTGTTTAAAACTCTGCTCTGGACAGTTGCTTTGGGAGCTGTGGATTAAGCTTCAGGACTTGGTTCTCATAAGCTTGGTACCACTGTAGTCATTTTGAGAGGATAGATAGATTTGATCCTGACAATATTCCAGCTCCCTCTGGCTAGAGTAGCCCAAGCTAGCCAGGTCTCCAAAACGAAGCAGGGTTGGCCCTGGTTAGTACTTGGATGGGAGACCTCCAAGGGATACCAGGGTTGTGGTGTGGAGGCAGGCAGTGGCCAACTACCTCTGATAGTCTCTTGCTTTGGAAACCTTACAGGGTTGCCAACAGTCAGCTGTGACTAGCACTTTCCACCACGTCGTATTGCATTGTTCATTGAGTGTCTTCTCCTATCAATTGTATGGACTCGCTCTTGTGAAATCTGCCTCCGATCCAAGTAAAAACAGCGGACAATAAATAAACAAATACTATCTGAATGGGAGTGTATACATTTATGGGGGGAAGGCTATAGAACTTCTCATACCAAAGAAAGCCTCTGATAGCAACAATTAAAGAAGCGTTTCTGCAGTCCTTGTTTCACAAAGGGGCCTATTTGGAGGCTCCTGGGCTTTTAAGGAGGAGACCCTGTGAGCGTCCCAAATTTGTCCCTTTTTACTGTTTGTGCTGTAGAGCAGAGGGCACCGTGCCTGCCTATGCCCACCCACAAAAGGGCCTTTTCCTTCTGGAACAAATGCCCCCCTCCTCACACGGCCTTTTCCTCCAAAAATGAGTGGCCCAGTAGTGGGATGCTGTACAAAGGCAGCACAGGATTTCAGTACACTGGAGGAGGCCCTCTTGGTGGGCTGGGAGAAGCTCTTGGTTTGTAGGCTGCTGATCTCTACCCTAGAGGCCTGCTTATAAATTTAACATCGAATTAAGCCTGGAGATGCAGCAGCTGAAAGGTGATATCACCATCTTCAGGTACTTGAAGAAGATATTGGATTTATATCACGCCCTCCTCTCCAAAGAGTCTCAGAGCAGCTCACAATCTCCCTTTATCTTCCTCCCCCACAACAGACACCCTGTGAGGTGGGTGGGGCTGGAGAGGGCTCTCACAGCAGCTGCCCTTTCAAGGACAACCTCTGCCAGAGCTATGGCTGACCCAAGGCCATGCTAGCAGGTGCAAGTGGAAGAGTGGGGAATCAAACCCAGTTCTCCCAGATAAGAGTCCACACACTTAACCACTACACCAAACTGGCTCTCCATATGAAGGGCTGTCATATAGAGAATGATGTAGAATTGTTTTCTGTTGCCCCAGAAGCTAGGACCAGAACCAATGGGTTGAAATTAAATCAAGAGTTTCTGACTCAACATTAGGAAGAACTTCCTGACAGAGGAGTTCCTCAGTGGAACAGGCTTCCTCAGGAGGTGGTGGGCTCTCCTTCCTTGGAGGTTTTCAAACAGAGGTTAGATGGCCATCTGAAGCAATGCTGATCCTGTGAACTTAGAGGGAGATATTTGTGTATTTCCTGCATTGTGCAGAGGGTTGGACTAGATGACCCTGGGGGTCCCTTACAACTCTATGATTCTGTGACCCCGGAGTTACCTTCCAACTCTGAATCTAACTCTACCAAGCAGAGGTTCCCAGGACTGTACAGCCAGGATAGGGATTGCATCTTTGGTTTATGGGAGTTGCCACCTCACCTGACCTCTTCTGTTGTTGACTGTTTCATAAATTAAGAGTTTGCTTTTATGTGCAGCACCAGAGACAAGTTGCATCTGATTGTGTGCCCGCATTAAATATTGCGTCAGCCAGCCATAACAGCTGATTTGTACGAGTCAACGCAAGAATTGTAAAAGTGCCTAGACCAGCACCACTTCAGGCTGCAGCCAGGGGAAAAACTTTAGTCGACTATTCGTAACATGTAGTTGAGGGAGAATCCTACCTTGCATAGAGCAGTAGCTTAGTCATTGCCCTGCTGTGCTTGTTTTCCTTATGCAATGAGAGTGGGGCTTCTTCAGGTAGCCTCCAGCTGTTTTGCTTCTACCCCCTTCTTTCTGAAATGGTATGGTCCAGGGTTTCACTGTCTGCTGCATGTGACAACCAAGAAGAAGAATTGCAGATTTATATCCCGCCCTTCTCCCTGAATCAGAGACTCAGAGCGGCTTACAATCGCCTTTATCTTCTCCCCTCACAACAGACACCCTGTGAGGTGGGTGGGGCTGGAGAGGGCTCTCACAGCAGCTGCCCTTTCAAGGACAACCTCTGCCAGAGCTATGGCTGACCCAAGGCCATTCCAGCAGGTGCAAGTGGAGGAGTGGGGAATCAAACCCGGTTCTCCCAGATAAGAGTCGGCACACTTAACCACTACACCAAACTGGCTCTCAGAAGAAGATATTGGATTTATATCCCACCCTCCACTCCGAAGAGTCTCAGAGAGGCTCACAATCTCCTTTCCCTTCCTCCCCAACAACAGACATCCTGTAAGGTGGGTGGGGCTGGAGAGGGCTCTCACAGCAGCTGCCCTTTCAAGGACAACCTCTGCCACAGCTATGGCTGACCCAAGGCCATCCCAGCAGGTGCAAGTGGAGGAGTGGGGAATCAAACCCGGTTCTCTCAGATAAGAGTCCACACACTTAACCGCTACACCAAACTGGCTCTCCACATTGGGCATCTTGATTTCCCTAAAAAATTAAGTGCCAGGATGTGGCAGCCAATGCACTCATCTTTAGGTGTATTTGTACCTGCATGTTCATCTCCCAGTGGCGTGAGATGGCCAAGCAATTTATAGGATGTATGAATGAGCCTCCACAAATCAAAACTCTACAGAAATCTTTCAAGGGACTTGAAAATACCTCATTTTTCAACCGTGCGACTTGGTTACATCCAGGGAAGGATTGCCTTGCTGGGACAAACCAAGCAGTCCCACCTTTTCCAGTTTGCTGTGGTTACCAGAGACCAGCCACGTTCTTCTGAAAAGCCACAGGCAAGTGACCTCCCAATCATGGGTTCCTAGCTACTTTTACTCCCAAGATATACTGCCTCTGACCAGGGGAAGGTCCATTTGCCATTGATCTTGTTGGAATTTGTCTAATCCTTTGATAAAGATGAAGCCAATGGTGGTCATCACATTGGGTGGCTATGAGGAAAAACATTTTGACAGTCAAGAGTTTTTCAGCAATGGAATCAGCTTCTTGGGGAGGTGGTGAGTTCCCCCTCACTGGCAATCTTTAAGCAGTGGCTGGACAAACGCTTCCCACGGATGCTTAGGCCAGGGGTCAAATGCTTAGGACAGAACGGGCAGCCCAAGACCTTCATCAGGCCCACCAGGCTCTTTTCTCCCCCTCTTTAATTGTGTTTGTCGATTTGTGACACACATGGCCTGGCCCTCCTAACAAAATAAATTCAACGCCCCTGCTCTAGGCTGATCCTGCTCTGAGCAGGGGATTGGACGAGATGACCCAGCTGGCCCCTTCCAACGCTGTGTTTCTACGATTCTGTATTATAGCAGTAAGTTCCATGAGTCCAGTTTGCGTTGTGTAAACAGCTACATTCTTTTTGCTTGACCTGAATCTCTGGCCAGTCAGTTTCACTGGATTGTTCTAATATTAGCTCCACGACTATCGAGTCCATCTCCTTAGAGAGCATTGTAATAAACTGATGGTGAAATCAGGGACAGTCTGTCTACTAGGCAGCAGCCTTAAGTAATCGCCTTAGGGCAGGGGTGGCTGACGGAGGCTCTCCAGATGCTTTTTGCCTACAACTTCCATCAGCCCCAGCCAGCATGGTCAATGGCTGGTGTTAATGGGAGTTGTAGGCAAAAAAAAACATCTGGAGAGCTACCATTGGCCAACCCTGCCTTAGGGCACCAGTGATGGAGAGGCACACGCCAGCCCCATCACCAGCTGCAGCTCCAGTGCTAGGACCTCAAGCACCCCAGGCTGGAACCTTCCCCCACCTGTGCCTGCCCTGCCACCACACCCCCACCTGCCAAGAGGGCAGGTGAGGTGGCACAGCAGGGGATGGCAGGGCAAGCTCCAGGCGAGCTGTGCCTGCACTCTCAGAAGCAATCTGAGCACCTCCAAGAGCGCACTCACAGGCATTCTCCGAGCTCAGAGCCAGTTTGGTGCAGTGGTTAAGTGTGCGGACTCTTATCTGGGAGGACCGGGTTTGATTCCCCACTCCTCCACTTGCACCTGCTGGAATGGCCTTGGGTCAGCCATAGCTCTCACAGAGTTGTCCTTGAAAGGGCAGTGACTGTGAGAGCCCTCTCCAGCCTCACCCACCTCACAGGGTGTCTGTTGTGGGGGAGGAAGGTAAAGGAGATTGTGAGCCGCTCTGAGACTCTTCAAAGTGGAGGGCGGTATGAGGAAAAACCCCTTACAGAACATTGTAGTCACCAACTTGGTTGCCAGAGCACCTGGAGAAGTAACTCACACACGTCTGGCCAGAGAGTGTGAGTGAACCCATCCAGGTGCGAAAGAGACTTATGCAGTACTAGCAGCCATAACGCTATGAAGGCACTCAAGACCGGTACAAGAGTGCCCGCCAGGAGAACAGAGGGCTTCCCGCCATTCTGTATGACGTCCCTCTCGGCCGTGGAGCGGAGGAGGTTGCGCCGCCAGGAGCTATCCAGGCGAATGGTTTTGAAGCACTGACCATGGAATCCACTGTGGAGGGCTAACACCACACATAGCCATCTTCCTACCAGGCCAGACTCCATTCCAGCAAAGCGAACGGCTCACATACTCACCAGATGTCACCTATGATTGCAGGCAATCGACCCACCCCAGGTGTGGCCAACTGTCCAACCGCCACTGTCTTTGTCCAGCACAACCTTGGACAAAACACTGATGACAATAGAAGATTGAAGAAGAGGAAGAACATCTTCACTCGGAGCCAAGTGTCTTTTTACCAACTGGGTGTTACCTTAGATAACAATTTGGCCATCTATTGTCACCCTCTTAGATAAGTGTGATAAACTCAAGCACACCACCACCCAGTGATTTCCCCCATTCTTCTCTGTACTGTCACCTTGGAGCACCCGCACCCTGGTCCATTTCAACCTGAAAGTTCACTCAGGTAACCAGAACCCAAGCCTGTTCATTGGTCAGGTATGGGCACCCAATTAGGTGCCACCAATGAACTTTCTATTGGCTATCGGAGTAGTCCAGCCCTTTTGGTCACTGCGAAGCCTCCCCTTTTTGAGAGGTCTTGCAACAGCTGACCATCTTCCTTCTCCCTCATACCTCCTATCCCCTAAGGGCTCAAGATAGTCCTTATAACCTGTGACACAGCTTCCCACATTTGTGCATCTAGCAGTACCCCAGTTCCACTGTCTAGATCCATCCCCGATTCTGGCCACAGTTTTGGGTCCATTTCCCCCATCCTCTTACGTTGCCATTGGAGCCTTCTTGAAGACAACGATCGGTAATTATCACCCTGTTTCTCTACCCATGTGTTGTCTCTATATTTCTCTCTATTTTTCTTAGGACTGTATGTATGATTTTATGAGTATTTTATCTTGTATGGAAGCCTATATTTTTCTGGAATAAATTTTAATTGTTTTACTTAATTAGAGTCCCTAATATTTTTAAGCATTAATTTCTGGACGTGGAATCCTGTATACACAGGTAAAAGATCCTGATTAAGCCAGGTGCCCACCTGACAATTCCCCAACCTCGTTTTGAGGGCATTTTGGCTTACAGCGGGATATAAATCCAATATCTTCTTCTTCAGCTTCCCTTGCAAGATAAACCAAGCTCAGAGGAGAAGAATGGTTTCAAGGTGAGAACAGCCGGGCAGGGCACGTTCTACTCTGAGTCCGGTTTTCCTTGCAAAGCAAGCTAGTCTTGGAGGAGAGCACCACCCATGTGCCATCCAGCTGCTCTCAGCTTCCCAGGACTGTGACCCAGGAAGCCAAGAGTGGTGAGGGGAGGGGGCACCCAGCAACACCCCATATGTGAGGTGCCACCCCAGGCCGCCACCTACCTCAGCTACTCCCACATGCTGGCCATGGCCAGTTCAGTGATGATGGAAGGAGATGCAGGCAGTGCTGGCACTTAGAAGCCTTGGAGGCCTGAATGGAGCAGTGCTCATGGGTCAGTCGCTTCAGGTACCTGAAGAAGTGAGCAGTGACTCTCAAAAGCTCCTCTCCTGCCACAAATTTTGTTAGTCTTCAAGGTGCTACAGGACCTTGGTATTTCTGCAGACTAATCTTATTCCATACAGGGCTTACAAGAGCAATGAAAGTGCTAGCAGAGACAAGAGGAGAAAGAGCTTAATTTTTTCCTATGGCAAGTATTGCATGACGTGATCACTTGGCAAATGTGAAGATCCTTGCAACTTTGGAGAGTGAAGACTCCGTTGCAGTACTTCCATGCGAAGACGTCCCTGCACTTTGAGAATTAGCCTGTCAAGGAAAACGCTAAGCAGGTAAATTTCTTCCTGACTTCTAGTTTTCTTTGTGCATGGATTTCTTTTCTATGGAAGTCACTCAAGCCCTGTGATTCCTCACCTGGAGCTTGAAGTCAAACTTTTTTTCCCACCTCATACATAGTTTACGTGAACTGGGTTTTACATATGTGGGGGAAATCTCTGGTTTACGTGAAACTGTGCACTTTTAAAAAAAGAACCTTGTTTTCTCAAGCAGATGTGTTTCTGGCTAAAAAAGATCAGAACTGTACATTCCACGTTCTAGTATTTGTTACCTCACTCTTGACTCACTGTAGTTCTCCCCACTGCAAATGACTAAGCGAGGTTACCCCAGCTGTCTGATTTTCAAGCGGCTGAAAGACTTCTTTCCTTGCTCCCATTAAGCAATGCATTCCCGCCCCCCCCCGCCCCCCCGCACTCCGCCCCAGCAGTCGTGTAGTGGGGTTGTGGAAATTACTGTAGTCTGCCTTGCAGCAAAACAACTCATTGAGGAAAGGCATAGAGACAAAATGCCAGCAACAAGCTGTCAGACTCTGTTCATTGATACTATTGCTAAACGCTGACTACTAACCACATTGATCAATACCCATATATGCTAACTAACCTATGATAGTAGAATTGCGGGGGGGGGGCAAGTAGGGAATAGCCGAGGAGTAGCTTCCCAAGAATATCAAAGTCTGTTGGGCGGCCTTTGAAGTAGAGAATGCCCGTCAGGTTCTCACCTCCCCCCTAGAGGCTGCAAGGACATCGCCGCCGGGAAATGTAACCACCAACTGTAAAAGATAAGGGGGAGCTGTGTGAAACCTCGCACATGCAAAGACAGCCTTTGTTTTGGGAATTGGGGAGTAGATGCAATTGCTTTGATGTAGAATGTTAAATACCAGTGATTTGAACTGCTTGCCATCAGTTCCAATACCTATCATGTTGGAGTAACTTTGGAATATACAATAAACGCAACTTTGTTTCAAATAACAAGTCTGCTCATTTGGAAACTTCAATGAACCTTCGCTGACACAAGCAGGATCGAAAAATGTGACTCATTGAGGGGCAGCCCAATCCAGAGAACCGCCGCTTAGCTGCACTCGAGTGCAGAACTGGCATCAGCAGCCACAGTTGGCTCCCAAAGGGGAGACCTTATGACACGCTTGGAAGGGGAGAGGGGCCTGACAAGTGGGAGAAAACCCGTCGTCATGGTGATTCCGCTCAGGCGCATGCCATTGGCCCGCTGCCAAGGCAGGGGTGGGGGAGGCACGGGCTCGTGCGGGACCACAGGATTGGCCAGCCCGTTGCACATGACCGGGAGAGGGGGCGGAAAGCCCGTGCCTGAGAGGCCATCAATCCCCTCACTCCCTCCCGCTGTCAGAGACTCTGCCAATGAAAACACCTCAAAGCCTCTCCGTGTAACCAAAATAATACTCATTATTCCTACTTATTTACTATTTACTAGTAACAAACACAGTGCTCACAGTGATAGCCAAACATAATAGAAACAAACATATTTATAGAACACAAAATCCCTCCGGAACCGAAAGCACACGCTGCTCCTACTGTATGATGGATCAATGTCCTATAGAAAAAATATGGAGCTGTAATACAAGTCCGACAATACCCAAAACCAGTCCAATATTGTTTCGAGTGCAGAGACTCTTCTTCTTGGGACCGTCTTCTTTATTGTTGATTCAGTAGGTAAGTGAATTTTTGTCTCACTTTCATGGCTTTGTTTTCATTTCTCCATGGAACGCCTGCAAATGATCTCCATATCCTTCTGAAATGGCATACCCAAGAAGAAGAGTCTCTGCACTCGAAACAATATTGGACTGGTCTTGGGTATTGTCGGACTTGTATTACAGCACCATATTTTTTCTATAGGACATTGATCCATCATGCAGTAGGAGCAGCATGTGCTGGAAGAGCAGGCTGCGTTTCAGCCGGGTGCTCTCTTAAAGGGACAGTCTCTGACCAACCTCCCCACAACAGGGCAGCTGCCACACACACCATGCCCTGCCAGGGGTTGGGAAAGCAGCCCCCTGCTGGAGCCCACTGCTGGGTTCAAGTGCCAGAGACGCTCGCACACCAAGCGGTCGAGAGCAGGGGGAGGGGGAGAACAGTGGAACTTACCCAGCCACGGCCAACACTCCTCACATGCAGGAGCCTGGAATCTGTGGAGACCTGGAAAGAAGAGCAGTTAGCCCCGGGGAGAGACCTCTCTCTCTCCCTCACAAGTCAAAGATACTGTCAAAGCAACTGCACAGTGCAAAACTCATCACCAATGTGCCTGCCTGTCCCTTGCTCTAAGTCCCTCGCTCTAAGTTGCTCTAAGCTTTCCGGCAGAGCTTCCTGCTATGCGAAGCTGTCCCTAACAACTGAGTTGTGCGAGGCCAGAGCGGAAGTATTTCTAGGAGGGGGGAGACCGCAATTGGGTGCTGGGGAGGGGGCTTGTCTGCCCGAGGAGTGAGGGGATTGGCAAGGCAATCACGCCACTCCCTAAGGGGTTTGCAAGCTTCTGCAGCGGCGGAGGCGACCTTTGTTTTTAGTTTCAACGAGTGCCTATGGGACACACTGCTGTTTTTGCAGGCGTGACGTCGCGCCTCTCGGGGGAGGGATGTGTCATGGGCCGCCTAAACCTGGCCGCGCCCCCAACTCCACCCCCTCCTGCACCTGAACGCCGTGCTCTGCCTCACTTTTGCCCACGCTCAAGCGCAGCTGCTCTCAGGCGGAGCAGTGCTGGGGCAGCCCCCCACCCATGTAACTCCCCTCCCCCACGGTACCGCCAGCCGTACATCGGCGCAAATGCTTCTGGCGGCCACGTAGCGGCAAGTGTGCTTCCATAGCGCTTTCAGCCCCACCCCCTCTTTGGATTGTGCTCTTAGCCTTCTAAAGGAAGAGGCTAAGTAAGGAAAGGGTTGCAGAGTCCTTTCTTGCAGAAAATGGGGCAGTTGAATGTGAGCATCGCTGAAGGAAGAGGGCAGGAACTTGCGGTGGTCTGGATCTGCAGGAGGCAGCAGGGGGGGAGGGTCTGACAGAAGAGGCCAATTGCAACAGAGCTTCTGTCAGAGCTCAGAATGGAATTCTGAGCATATTAAAAGATGCTGAGTTGTCATCTATTTAGATCCTGATTTTAAAGTCTGACATGCACTCCTGAAATTTAGACTGTTGAGACCCCTTTTCCAAGTCTTGTAGTAGGTCAAAATGAGCTCCCTGGATTTTGCAGCCATTGACCATTTTTCAGTTTTGCAGCCATAAGTTTCCCGTGTCACATCCAGTCAGAGGAAAGTTGCCAGTGGTCATTTCCAAACAACCCTCAACAGTAGCCCTGCGTGCAATGCATTACAGTGCTCAAGCCTTTATGCTTTTTCACTAAATCTGAATGGATAACAGGATAAACAGAAGAACAAAAAGTTGCTGCTTGTCAGCTATCATATACTGTTTAAATATTCTGACAAGTCACTGCATGTTGTCAAGAGCTATCAAATGCTGATTGGTAACTGGCTGATATTATCAGTTATTGTCCGCTACTGAAAAGCCAAATGCTAACACTGAATATTAAATATCCACAAAGCTAGAGGTTATTATTGATATTTGTGAAGAAAGATTTTAGGAAGCAAATATATTTCAGCTCAAGCTTGAATAGGCGTGAAAACAAAATGTGCTGGCTTTCCAAAGTCCAAGGAATCCTGCTTCAGGAAAAGTGTATTACAATTGTTACTGGAGAAGTGACAGTTTTACATGTCCCGTTGGAGGGGGAGGTGATAATGGATTGCCTTACTGGATCAGTGGGGCTCTCTACTGCGTTCAGGTTACCCTGCTGGCTCCTCTGATTAGTGAGAATTTTTTGCAAAGGCAGCTTTTCTCAGCACTGCAGCCTAGTGGTAGGAAAAGCTGCTTGCGCCATCCAAGTTACCCTGTGGGTACTGAAAGGTAAGCAGCAGCCCATGTATCTAGTCGATGTACTTTTCCACCATAGGAGGACATTCTCCAAATCTGCCTTTAGAAGAATTCTTCCATTCTGATTACTCTCTTGTGATTTTGTTCGGTGTTTCAGTCCTCTTGAACTGCAGTTTAATGAGGAGATTTGTAAAACTAATTCTGGAGCTGGCACATGCACAGTTTAGCAATTCCATCACTCCTTTGCTTCTCTTGTCTCCACCCATCACATTACTGATGTGCACATTTATAAAGCACTGCAAAAAAGAGAGAGAATCTTGATGTGATTCCATTAATGAAACAAGGAGATCTTTTTCTGGCGTGTTTTACTGATATGCTCCTGGTGGGAAGAAAACACACTCAAAATGCGATACAACCTTACCTACGATCACAACAAGAGTACACTTTTGCCATTTTTAATTAATGTGCGTGTGCACATGTGAAAAAGACAGAAGGATGGCAAAAAGATGCAAACAAACTGCAAGACAGACTGCTCATGTACAATGCACCATATGAAATTTGGACTGGAAAAATGATAGTGGAGGATGACTGATGTGTCAGTGTCAAGAAGGAGGAGGAGGAGGAGATTGGATTTATACCCTGCCCTTCACTCAGAGTGGTTTACAATCTCCTTCCCTTCCTCTCCCCAAAACAGACACCCTGTGAGAAGAGGAAGTAGACTGCAGATTTATACCCCCCTTCTCTCTGAATCAGTGTCTCAAAGTGACTTACAATGTCCTTTACCTCCCCACATCCACAATAGGCATCCTATGAGGTGGGTGGGGCTGAGAGCTCTCCCAGAAGCTGCCCTTTCAAGGACAACTCTTGCAAGAGCTACGGCTGACCTAAGACCATTCCAGCAGCTGCAAGTGGAAGAGTGGGGAATCAAACCCGGTTCTCCCAGATAAGAGTCTGCACACTTAACCACTACACCAAATTGGCTCTTTGGAACAAGACCAAGTGATTTGCAAGTTCAACATCTAGGATGAAATAGAGTTTCAGAATCACCCCTTGTCTTTAAGACCGTGACTGCATCCTATTACATTTCTCTGGGTTCCTATTTCATCTCTCTTCTGGCGCATTCTATGGATGCCAACTTGATATTATTTCCCAGATAATGTTATTTTCAGTCAACTCTGATTTTCAGAGGGAGCTGTCACAAAAGCAAAACAGTCATTATTTCTATCCTTTTACATTTAGCTGAGCAGATGGGAAACTCAGCTGGTGCTTTCCTATTTTTTCTAGGTTTGCAAACTCAAGTTTTAATACGTGTATTACTGGCATGGTGCATTAACAGGTAGCGCCTCAGTCGATAGAATATGTATCCCAAGCTGGATTTCTCAGAGGGTGCTTGAAATTAGTGTTGGGGAGATCAATGGCCACTAATCAGAAAGATTTACAGAAGAGGGACTTCAAAGCAATGGGAAGTCTCCCCATTCAATAAGAAAGAGATCCATTATCACCTCAGAACATACATAGATGCCACCTCTCCAACATCAGTTGTGACCAACTTCCAGTCAAGCAAGACAGCTGAGCTTACTTTTTTTTCAATTAAAATTGGAAAGTAACTTTATTCTTCCGCTTAGGGTTGCCAATCCCCCGGTTTGGAGGCCCTCCGCCTGCTTCAGGGTAATCAGAAAACGGCGGGGCGAGGGGGGGGGGAGAAATGTCTGCTGGGCACTCCCATTATTTCCTATGAAGATCGATTCCCATAGGATATAACGGAGAATTGATCCGTGGGTATCTGGGACTCTGAGGAGGCTTTTTTTAAGGTAGAGGCACCAAATTTTCATCAGTGCCTCTCCCCAAAATGCCCTCCAGGTTTCAAAATGATTGGATCAGGGGGTCCAATTCTATGAGCCCCAAAAGAAGGTGCCCCTATCCTTCATTATTTCCAATGGAGAGGAGGCATTTAAAAGATGTGTGATCCCTTTAAATGTGATGACCAGAATGTGATGACTCCCTTTGGAGTTCAGTGATGCTTGTCACAACCTTGCTCCTTGGTCCACTGCCAAAGTCCCCAGATATTTCTTGAATTGGACTTGGTAACCCTACTTCTGCTTCAAACAATTTCTTTTTGCAGCGCAATCCTAAACAATGTGTCAGCTTTCTAAACCCATCTATTTCAATAGACTTAGAAGCATTTAACTCTGCTTAGGATTGCACTGTTACAGACTTTTTTCTGTCATGGCTTCTCTATGCCTCACACCAGAGCCCACTGCAGCTACTGAGGTTTCTGCTCACACTCAATCCATCTTTCACAGCATTGACTGACATAACATGGAACCTTTAAGAGCCAGTAGCTTCCTTCTAGAGAGGCGGGGCTTGTGGCCTCATCTCCTTGCAGGAATACTTCAGCCCTCCATACCACATTTGGTCTTTGTCAGAAAGAACGATCCTTGGGTGGTGTGCTCTGTTGAGGTCAGCCCCAATGAGGCTTCTTCCCCAGCCTTGAGGAAGAAGTCGGGAGCTGTTTCAGGTTGGGAAAATCCCATTCTGAACTGGGGCCACATGTCAGGAGCACTTTCTACATGATGGGAAGGGAATGCTGGAAGCACCATATTGAGATTGACTTTTTGTAATGGTAATCTAGGGAGTGGGTTGTAGATCAAACCACACCTGAATTCTGCATAGAAGACAAAATGACGAAACTGAGGCTATCATACTTTGGTCACATATAAGAATATAAGGACTATAGTTACTTACTGAATTAGCTATAAGGTTAAATAATAGGTATAAGATACACTGATTCTAGAGAGTCAGTTTGGTGTAGTGGTGAAGTGCGCAGACTCTTATCTGGGAGAACCAGGCTGGATTCCCCACTCCTCCACCTGCACCTGCTGATGTGGACTTGAGTCAGTCACAAATTCTCGCAGAGCTGTTCCTCTCAAGAGCAGTTTCTGTCAGAGTTCTCTGAGCCCCACCTACTTCACAGGATGTCTGTTGTGGGGAGGGAAGGGGAAAGGAGATTGTAAACTGCTCTGAGACTCCTTCACATAATGAAGGGCAGGTTATAAATCCAATCTTTTATTCTTCTACTACTTATCAATTTTCAATTTGGGGATGGGTTTAGTTGGGGGATTAATTGCTTATGATCCGTGTGATTAATTGCTTTAATACTTTAAAATAGTTGTTAAATAAAACAATTTTTTAAAAAATATATATTTTAGTCATAGTACGAGAAGACTAAAAGTCACTGAAAAAGACTAGGGTTCCCAGCCTCCCGCTGGGGGTGGGGATTCCCCCAGTTTTGGGGCCTCCAACCCACTGGCACGGAGCTGGCCAACAGGGGGATCCCCACCCTCAAAGAGCTCCGTCAGCACCAGAGATACCCAGCATGTTGACATCACCCAGAAGTGACGTCATCATGTGGGGGACACTCTAGCATTTGAGTAAAAACTCTATGGCACGTGAGAAGCATCACCAACAGGAGCCAGGTAAGACCTGGCAACCCCAGAAAAGACGGTCATGCTAGGAAAAATTGAAGGCAGCAGGAAAAGAGGAAGACCCAACATGAGATGGATGGACTCAGACAAGGAAGCGAAAGACCTGAGCAAGGCTGTCAATGACAGAACATTTTGGAGGTTAATTCATAAGGTCACCACAACAGGAAACAACTTATGGCACATAAGACATAATGCAAGGAAGTAATGATGCTGTTGAACAGAAGGAAAACCAATGCCTAGGAAGCTGGATATACTTTAGTGCTCTAATTTTAGAACTTCACATTCTTAGTCCAGAATTCAAGACGAGTATGGGGCAGAACAAAGCCCCCAAGTAAGAAAGGAATTGAAATACATCTTTTCATCCTTTTTTCTGGAAAGATTTAATATTATAGGTGATAATGGTTAAAGCAGATACAGCCAAATTTTTAATAGCTATTTCAGAACATATTGAATTTAGTTGGCTGGAGCTCTTGCCACATAATGCTCCTTCTCCAGCAGTTCTATATACAAAAAAAAAAAATGCAGAATGTCAAGATCTAAGCAGTCACTGAGCCTTAGAACAATCTACTCCATGCTTAGAAAAAATCTGTGCTGTACAAGCTCTGCTGCAGAGAGATATAATGTGGCTCTTTCAGTTACATATCATAGCTGTTAGCTGATAGAAAATCAATTTCTTCTTGATTTCAGCAGAAGACTGGCAAGAAAATGTTCAATTTATCTGCAACTTATTTCTTTATAAATTGGAAAGCTCAATAAATGGTGTGGGCAAATCCTCTACTACATTCACCCTCCAAATTCAAAACCTTAAATCTTAGCATACCCCTACAATGACAATCTAAGACTGCAGAAGGCATCTGCTGGAAACACAAAAAGGTCAAGACTTTTGTAATAGGAAATTTATAAGGTCTCTTAAGGAGGCTGTCAAGCATGGTGAAATTCCATTGATAAATGATTGTTTTAGGGTCCTGCCTAACCTGGTCTGTGAAGTATCATGGAGGATCCAACTTTGCTAGCTTGTTATTCTTTCCCTTCCCCCGGTCTTGCTTTATGGCTTATAATTAGAAATAGTGAGAACTGAAACCAAGTAATCAGCACCTTCCCATACATTCCTGTAAGGGAGTAAGAGCCATCTGGGGAAAGCAAGGACACAGTCCTGATAACACTATGGGAATGTAGACATTTATGATAGTTTATGTGCGAATGCTACCCCGCAATCCCGTCCCTTGGAATCCTTTTGAATTAAGCCTTAAAAGTATTGTATCAATGTATTGGCAGCATTACTCTCAAGAACCTGTTACACCAAAGTATCGGTCTATCAATAAACGTAGTATCAACTTCGACTCGTCATTGAACCCACATGCTTGACAGAGGCTGAATAATAGATTTGGCTTTTGTGAGCATGTATCAAGAACATGTTTTATTTTACAATGCCTTTTTAGCCCTGGCTGATTGGCTACCCTGAAAAATAGCTTAATGAAAAGCCATAAGACTGGGCAAGTAGTTCAGTCTCATACAGCAAAGAATTTCTTCTTGGACATGGGTTGGAATAGAGCAGGCTGGAAGCAAAGTCTGATCCAGTCCATGATCCATAGGGAAAGGGCCTTTTAAAGTAAAGTTGAGAGGAAAGAATACCACTGGGACATCCTTTTCCAGTCAATAGAGTGGATCCCAATCCTGATCCATATAAAAACCACAGGATGTAGATCAAGATGGTTTAAGAATAGGAAAGATTTGTTTCTCCCCCCAAGAGCATCATAGACTGTGTTCGCTTGGCATTTATCTCTAACATGCTGATTTGACTATAATTGGATCACCTACGGAGATATGCCCTAGTGGTTCTATTTTATTTTTCATAACAGTGACCTGGATGCTACCGGCTTTTCTGCTGGAGAAAGCGGGAAGAGGGGCCTCTCTGATTACCAGAAAGACTGTGCTACAGAGCTCGTGTGTGGATAAAACTCAGAACAGGAATATGAGCTAGATGGAGCATCTTACCTGGCACTCCTTCCACTTCGCTTTGCTTTTCTCTACCTCCCCTGCAAGACAGTGATACAATTTGAAATGTCGATGTTTCAGTACCATCTGAGAATGTTTTAATTATATATTACCAAACTGGATTCCCCACTTCTCCACATGCACCTGCTGATGTGACCTTGAGTCAGTCACAAGTTC
This sequence comes from Heteronotia binoei, assembly GCF_032191835.1. Lineage (NCBI taxonomy): Eukaryota > Metazoa > Chordata > Lepidosauria > Squamata > Gekkonidae > Heteronotia > Heteronotia binoei. The sequence continues at coordinate 17,113,463 of NC_083241.1, forward strand.
TCACAGAGCAGTTCCTCTCAAGAGCAATTTCTATTAGAAAAAGACTGCAGATTTATACCCTGCCCTTCTCTCTGAATCAGAGACTCAGAGCAGTTTACAATCTCCTGTATCTTCTCCCCCCAGAACAGACACCCTGTGAGGTGAGTGAGGCTGAGAGGGCTCTCACAACAGCTGCCCTTTCAAGGACAACTCCTGAGATAGCTAACCCAAGGCCATTCCAGCAGTTGCAAGTGGAGGAGTGGGGAATCAAACCCAGTTCTCCCAGAGCTCTCTCAGTTCCACCTACCTCACTGAATGTCTGTTGTGGGGAGGGGAAAGGAAATCATAAGCTGCTTTGAATCGCCTTTGGGTAGTGAAGGGCAAGGTATAAATCCAATCTCTTCTTCTTCTACTACTTCTTCTACTAGGAGGGACTAGCTATAAATCTAAATTATAAATAAATAAACTTTAATATATTCTGCATTTTTTGGTGTATTTCTTTCCAATATCTTTTTGCTTTTTTACAAGTCCATCACAAATGAAAGACGGTTCCATCTATATCCCGACATTTCTGGCATTTTTCTTTGTAGTTTTTATGTGCTTTCTCAATGTTCTTTGGCACTATATGCCATCTGAAAAACATATTGTACTGATTTTATCTTAGGGTCTGGCTGACTATAAATTTGATGTTTTCTCCCTAGCCATTTCTGTTTTTTCATAGATATCTGTTCTTTAAGGTTTTGCATCCACTTAATCATACATTTTTTCATTTGTTCATCTTCCGTTTCTAGCTGGAGTAAAATCTTATATATCCATTGTAGTAAATGCTCTTTTTGTTTTATAACCAGCTGTTCAAATTCAGTAACATATTTTAGAACTCCACCTTCAACACTCATGATTTTCCAGATAATACATCAACCATTGAATATTTACACATTCATCTTTAACATCTTGCCAAGACTTGATTTTCCTGAGCGTTTATTATAATGCCCTAAGTTTAAAAATCTGGGAGAACCGGGTTTGATTCCCCGCCTCTTCACATGCACCTGCAAGTATGACTTTGGGACAGTCACAGTTCTCGAAAGAGCTCTCTCAGACCCACCTACCTCACTGAGTGCCTGTTGTGGGGAGATTGTAAACCACTCTGAGTGAAGGGTGCAGTAGACCTCTTTCTCTTCTTCTTCTTCTTCATGTTGTTCATAAGCAAAGAGTTTGAGGGACTCAATAAATTCTGGTGTGTAAATCATATTCTCAAAAGTTCATCTCTGATTATGTGACTTAGTTCTTGTGTTATAGTCTTCAATTTCTTAATCCGTAATTAATTATGTAGGTCTTCAACAAGTTCTGCTGATTCTAATTTTACTATTCCTTGTCTTGGGTTTTTAATCCAGTCCACAATCCAGACAAGACGCTACTTGGTAATAATTTTCTATTTGGGACTACTAAACCTCCTCTTTTTCTCCTTGTAATATTTTGAACCTTATTCTTGTGGGGGGGAGGGAGGGTTGCCAAAAATTCCATATAAATTCAGTTTTCCTGTGTTATCAGTCTTCACATCAAAGGGATAGAGGCAGGGATAGTAAACAGGAAAGAAATCCACAGTCTGTCTGTATCTAACTAACTGAGGGCCAGTTTGGTGTAGTGGTTAACTCTTATCTGGGAGAACCAGGTTTCATTCCCCACTCCTCCACTTACACTGCTGGAATGGCCTTGGGTCAGCCATAGCTCTCGCAGAGTTATCCTTGAAAGAGCAGCTCCTGTGCGAGCTCTCTCAGCCCCACCTACCTCACAGGGTGTCTGTTGTGGGGGGGTGGGAAGGTAAAGGAGATTGTGACTGCTCTGAGACTCTGAGATTCAGGGTATAGGGCACGATATAAATCCAATCTCTTCTTCTTCTCTGGTAACCACCATGCCCCGCCCCCTCCACCTCTGCAGTCTGAAGCTAAGAGTCTTCCTCTTCCAACATTAATTAATGAACAGAGCCAGTTTGGTGTAGTGGTTAAGTGTGTGGACTCTTATCTGGAAGAACCGGGTTTGATTCCCCACTCCTCCATTTGCACCTGCTGGAATGGCCTTGGGTTAGCCATTAGCTCTGGCAGATGTTGTCCTTGAAAGGACAGCTGCTGTGAGAGCCCTCTCAGCCCCACCCAACTCACATGGTGTCTGTTGTGGGGGGAGAAGATATAGGAGATTGTAAGCCGCTCTGAGTCTCTGATTCAAAGAGAAGGGAGGGGTATAAATCTGCAATTCTTCTTCTTCTTAGTCCCTTGAGTTCAATTGACTTAGAAGGATGTAACTCTTTAGATAGATATTGGATTTATATCCCACCCTCCACTCAGAATCTCAGAACGGCTCACAATCTCCTTTCCCTTCTTCCCCCGCAACAGACACCCTGTGAGGTGGGTGGGGCTGGAGAGGGCTCTCACAGCAGCTGCCCTTTCAAGGACAACCTCTGCCAGAGCTATGGCTGACCCAAGGCCATGCTAGCAGGTGCAAGTGGAGGAGTGGAGAATCAAACCCGGTTCTCCCAGAAAAGAGTCCGCATACTTAACCACTACACCAAACTGGCTCTGCCTAGGGTTGCCCCATGGGAGATAGTACAGGGCTGCTTGCCCGCAAGTCACTCCCTCCAATTTAGAAGCATGCCTGCTGAAGTCCTTCAGCCATAATCCCAGAGAGAGGGGAGCAGGAGTGACCTGAGAGGTCACAGGTAAAAAAAAAACCCACTGGCCCCACCCACTTTCTAAAAACATTCTGCAGGTACCAGGAATGGTTCAGGGAAGTGCCACAGTGCCTGCGAGCACCTGAGTTGGAGATCTGTTGGAGGAGGAAAATAAGCTGTGTGACATAAAAGTCATCCTGCAGAATTTTTTTTTAACTTGTACACATTTATACGAGTTCCTGCAGCGAAAGGCAATGTCAAATTGCTTGTAATTCTCAGTTGCCATGAAAACACCTTGCTGCAGTGTTCCCTCTAAGCTGAGTTAGTATGAGCTACGTTATAGTTTTTTTGCTTCCGGCTGACACATTTTTGTTTTAGCTCAGGAAATGTGGCCCCACAGCAAACTAATTTATGCAGGAGCTCACAACTTTAATGCCAGGAGCTCATGAAGAAGAATTTTTACTCACAGGACTCCACAGCTTAGAGGGAGCATTGCTTGCCGGAGGCCGCCATAAGTAGGCTGCGACTTGGCAGCACTTTACACACACATATACGGGGTGAAGAATTGAGATTTTGCTCCCCCAGCATTTGAGTTGTCTTGGTGCACAATTTTTTTTGGATGCTGTTTAGCACAAAGCACACAACCATCTCAAGTTCAGCATTACAAATTTGCAAATGCTTCCTAAAGTAATTTCCTTAGACCTGCCCAACAAAACTGCATGGTAATTTTCTCCCTGTTGCAAGGGCACCCTGATCTTTAACTCAGAAGGCTTTCGGCTGTTGTCACGTTTAAGACACGTGGCCATGTGCTTCATTCTTTTGACAATTAGGTTCCACTTGCAGGTGGCTGAGACCTTCTGCTCATTCAAACCTTATTGTCTCTCTACAGTGGCACATCCCCATCAGCATCTGAAAACATTGGCCTATGTTTAGAGATCTCTGATCGGTTGTCTCTGGCAAACTGAGCTACACCCCTTGAACGTCTGGGGGAATGTGGTTTCGGCGCTCCCAAAAGGGTGCATATGTGTGTCTCACTTTGCTGGCAGTACAAATGACTCTTAAATTTGCATGAATTTGCTGAATGTAACAATCTGCTGTATTTCAACCATCTTATGAAGAGAGAGGTTTAGGGGGTGGAGTTTTCCTCTATCCCATACTCAGGTTCTAGTTAACTCTTTACTATCCCTTTTTGCTACTCAAACAGCTTCTGAAGGAAACACAAAATGAACAGAGGGATTAGTGTCTCTCTCTCTCTCTCTCTCTCTCTCTCTCTCACACACACACACACATGTGGCTCTTCCTGCTTCCCCCCACAGCTCCAGTCTTGCTGAGATTTAAAGGCACACACACCAGATATAACTAATTACTATGAAGCTTGCCAGCTTAAAGCATTGTTAGAGATAGAGAGGGAAGATGATCAGAAATGGGTAAGGTTTGAGAAAGAGGCTAATAATGGAGTAGGAAAACATGGTATCTTCACAAATATGGAGAAGAGGGACTTTAATTTAAATGAGGGACCAAGGAAGAGTGGGTAATGGTGTGGAAGAAGTGTCTGAGGCAGTTTACCACTGAATACCAACTACTTTGGGTAACTATTGGTGGAAGACATCCATGGCCTGTTAGAAACAGGATATTGGGTTAGATGGAACTTGGGTTTGATCCAGCAGGTTTTGTCTTATGTCCACTTTTCTATTAATATAATATACAAAAACTAGGAAAATGCACATCATGGTGTCATAAAGATAAGATGGATGGATGCTGGATATTGCTCAGCACTGTATGCTTACTTCCATTCTTAACTATTAACAGGGGTCGTTTTGTAGAAAAATAGGTGGTGGAGCTCATTGGCATAACTCATTAGCATATGCTGCCCACCCCAGCCAAAAGCAACCCGATGCAAGAAAGGAGAGCCCTGGGTGAGCGAGGCCTGCTTGGGCTTGCTAGAGATCCAGCCAGCCCAAGCAGGCCTTGGTCACCTGAGGCTCTCCTGGGCCACCCCCCTCCCACCGTCAAAAGGCCAGGAAGCCACCAGCCACCCAAAATCACTGAAATGGAGAAAGGGTGGTGCGGGCTTCTCCAGGGGATAATGAGGGTTGCTGGGGGCATGGCAAAGCTCCTGGTGGCTGGCTGGCTGCCCACTCTCCTAATCCAGGGATTGTTATGCAGCTGCACCTACTATTCAATGGACTGGGTAGGTGGGAAGGAAGAGGGGGAACCCTCAGAAAGGTTGAGGAGCTGTGCTCCTGTGAGCTCCTGCTGAATCTGAGGCCTGACTATTAATATCCACTTTGGGCTGTCTTTGCTCTGTCCTTTAGTGTGTGGTATATTGGTTGCTGGCCCTGAAAATAGGTCTGAGATGAAGGGAGGGATTTGTATAATGGCACCTGGTATCTGAGATAAGATGAGTTCAGCCAGCTCTGAATCAACCAAGAAGAAACAGTTACAGAGGAACACAGGCAAAACTGCAACTATATACAATCTGGCCATGGTTAACCATGCCTCCCCAGCAGGCAACAGTTATTCCTATTGGCTCACTCCAGAATCCTTCATTTGCATCTCTTTGTTACAAGTTGTTACACGCCTAGCATCCTGACTGGCCAGGCTTCAGGATCCTGGTTTGCAAGGAGTGTCTGTCTCAAGCTCAAGGAACAAGAACCCAGTGAGATGCCATACATAACAGTATCACAAAGCAATACAGTTCTCCCGTGTTTGTGGAACCCCCTCCACACTGTTGTATGCCTAGCAACTTTTGTGTCAAATTTTAGGAATTGAGTAAAAGGCAGTTTATTCTAATAGTCTTTAAAAAAAAACACAAGTTTTTAACTGAGTGTATCCTGTACAGAGAGAGCAATATTGGCCTAACTTGCAAGGACATTATAAGGACTGCAACAAGCTCTAATGGACATGAAACACTTTGACAATATTATTATACCAAGTTAATAATTTTTCTCATAGTCCTAAATCTTGTATTTGTTAAAATGAGGTGCTCGTAAATGTTCTGGCTGTGCATGACAGCCTTAAATTTGTAGACATGCTCTCTAAAAGAAGTTGCTATTTTTGCTTCCTGGCAGATTGCAAAAAATTCTGAAAGGCAAGTGGACCATCATTTACAGCAGGGGTGGCCAATGGTAGCTCTCCAGTTGTTTTTTTGCCTACAACGCCCATCAGCCCTAGCTAGCATGGCCAATGGCTGGGGCTGATGGGAGTTGTAGGCAAAAAACATCTGGAGAGCTACCGTTGGTCACCCCTGATTTACAGTATGATTTTGAAGCCTGTGGTATTACTGAGTCAGCGACACAAATCCCAACTGACAGTTGAGGAGAGAAGGTGGCATGCAGGTAGGAGAGCCATGTGGTACAAATTTGTAGATTTCTCCCTTTTTCTTATATGATGTTCCATGAATTTACTCTGCCAGTATGGTGCATTAGTTAACAATGTCAAAATAAGACTGAGAAGAAATCTTTACTTGACCATGAAGCTCATTACCTGTTCTGAGGCTGGGCACTTACTCTCATCTACCTTACAGGGTTGTTGTTCCAATAAAATGGATGAAGGAAGAACCACATAACTCAGGGGTGTCAAACATGCAGCCGGGGGGCCGAATCAGGCCCCTAAAGGGCTCCTATCAGCATGTTTTATTTTAGAGTTTTTTAAAAAAATCTTTAATTGTGTTTGCCTGTGTCCTTTATAACATTTATATCTCTGCTACCTAATCTGAAATAAGTATGCACATGGCCCGGCCCGACAAGGTCTCATTTGTGACAAGGCCCTCATAGCAAATGAGTTTTACACCCCTGAGGAACTCTTTGGAAGAAATGATGCAATAAAAATATGACTGATATATGTGATTCATTTTTTTCTTGACTACAGAGAATTATTGAAAAGCTATTCAAAAATCAGAGCATACATGGTTTGTAACTTGAATCTTTTTCCATATCAGCGTTTGTTGTTGTTCAGTCACACAGTCGAGTCCAACTCTTTGCGACCCCATGGACGAAGTCACACCAGGCCCTTCTGTCTTCCACCATCCTCCGAAGTCTGCTCAAATTTGTGTTAGTTACATTAGTAACACTGTCCTGCCATCTCATCTTTTGCCGTCCCCTTCTTCTTTTGCCTTCTGTCTTTCCCAGCATCAGGATCTTCTCCAGTGAGTGCTCCCTTCTCATTTGGTGGCCAAAGTATTTGAGCTTCAGCAGTGTTCAAATGTGTGTTCATAAAACCCTGGCCCCGGGGGTGGCGGGGGGGGGGGGAGCAGCCAGTGCAGTTGCATGTAGATTTGCACCAAGAGTCTTTTGGGACAGGGAGTTACTGATGTGCATATGCATTCCTGTGCAAAAACACCACACAAAAACCAATTTCATAGCATAGTGTATTTGCTCTCCTTAAGAAAAAACTGCTTTTTTGCAGGGTTTTATCATTATATATATATATATGCCAGAGCAGTAGCCTCAATGGAACTAGATTGAGATTTTATCTTTAAAACAAAGCTTTGCTTTGCAAAAGTGTTTTGCCAGTTCCACTTGACCTGCCTTGTGATTTGCTACCCGCAATGATTTGAGCTGAGGCTATTCTTCTTACTTGCTAATTCCAGCCAAATTGAATTTTTGCACCTCATTCAGTATTAGCTGCGATCATGAAATGAGAGAGAGAGAGAGAGGTCAGAAGCAGATAAATAGCAGATGCTGGGAACAAACAAGCAGAAAGGCCATTGTTTCCTATACAGCATCAGATCTGTTCCTTGACTGGATGACTGAAGCTCCTTTTGTATGAATATTCATGGGTTCCTATGCAAATATTGATGGCTCTTTGGATTTGCATGTACCTGATGGCCACCTAGATATTCATTAATAATGAATAACAACAAAAGGGGGAAATGGAGCTTTTATCATTGAGAAATATAGTTGCAGCTGCCTGGGGCCGATAACTGACAATGATGTCACTGATGTGACATTTTACCTGGCCGCCAGTGAGAGATGACTGGGTGGCACATGGTTCTTCCCTTCTGTCTAGCAACAACCTTTCTACTAGCTGCAAGTGACGATTCAAGTGGGACTGAATGTGAAATCTCTGAGCGGTGAGTTAGGAGGAAAGCTTCCCAAAATGAATTTGCACATCTGCGTATTCTTTCTTGAACTTAAAATCACCCCTGGCTGCTGTTTGTGTTGCTGCAGTTTCTTAGGAAGGGAAGGGAATCTTGTAGCAACATTTTAAAAAGGACCATGATTATCTATTACTTTATGTTTCTGCAAAGCAAATTTACAAGCATTTGTCATGCTAATTCCGTCCTGGGACCTGTTTTGTTCAACATCTTTATCAATGATTTGGATGAAGGAGTAGAGGGAATGCTTATTAAATTTGCAGATGATACTAAATTGGGAGGGGTTGTAAACACAGCAGAAGACAGAAACAGGATACAGGATGACCTTGACAGGCTGGAAAACTGGGCTAAAACCAATAAAATGAATTTTAACAGGGGTAAATGTAAAGTTCTGCATTTAGGTAGGAAAAATCCAATGCATGGTTATAGAATGGGGAAGACTTGTCTTAGCAGTAGTATGTGTGAAAAGGATCTAGGAGTCTTAGTGGATCATATGCTGAACATGAGTCAACAGTGTGATGTGGTGGCTAAAAAGGCAAATGCAATTTTGGGCTGTATCAACAGAAGTATAGTGTCCAGATCATGTGATGTGATGGTATCACTTTACTCTGCTCTGGTAAGACCTCACCTGGAGTATTGTGTTCAGTTTTGGGCACCACATTTTAAGAAGGGTATAGACAAGCTGGAACGGGTCCAGAGGAGGGCAATGAAGATGGTGAGGGGTCTGGAGACCAAGTCCTATGAGGAAAGGTTGAAGGAGCTGGGGATGTTTAGCCTGGCTGAGAGGTGATAGGATCACCATCTTCAAGTACTTGAAGGGCTGTCATCTAGAGGATGGTGTGGAATTGTTTTCTGTGGCCCCAGAAGGTAGGACCAGAATCAATGGGTTGAAATTAAATCAAAAGAGTTTCTGACTCAACATTAGGAAGAACTTCCTGACCGTTAGAGTGATTCCTCAGTGGAACAGGCTTCCTCGGGAGGTGGTGGGCTCTCCTTCCTTGGAAGTTTTTCAACAGAGGCTAGATGGCCATCTGACAGCAATGAGGATCCTGTGAACTTGGGGGGAGGTGTTTGTGAGTTTCCTGCATTGTGCAGGGGGTTGAATGACCCTAGAGGTCCCTTCCAACTCTATGATTCTATGATTCTAATAATTATGGGCAAAAAGGTACCAGCTAGATATTGGAGAAAAAATTGACAGTGAGAGTAGTTCAGCAGTGGAACTGGCTGTCTAGGAAGGTGGAGAGCCCCCTCCCCACTGGCAGTCTTCAATCAGTTTGTCAGAGATGAATGCTGTCAGGGATGCTCTAGGCCAGAGGTGTCAAATTCATTTGTTATGAGGGCCAAATCTGACATAAATGAGACCTTGTCGAGCCAGCTATGTCGGGTTGGGCCGGGTCATGTGTGTACCTATTTATGATTAGTTAGAAGAGATATAAACTTTATAAAGGACACAGACAAACACAATGATTTTTAAAAAACCTTTAAGCATCCTTAAAACATTAGCACTCATTGGTCTTAAAGGTGCTTTCTTTGTATCTCTCCTGTGCAATCCAGGGAGATGGGCAAAGCAACCTCTGGCTCTTTCCTTCCTTCCCCAGGGGACCAGAGGGGGATGAGCCTCAGCAAATAAAAGGAAGAGAGGCTTAGCTCAGTAGCTCTGTTGTGCAACTGAGAGAGCCTGGCAAAGCAAGCTCTGCCTCCCCCCCCCCCGCTTCCTCCCCAAGGGAGGAGCCTCAGCCAATGGAGAAAATAGAGGCTTTGCTCTGTAGCTCCTGTACAATTGAGCAAGCCTTTGCAAAGCAAGCTAAGATGCAGAAGGAAGCAAGAGAGAGGGAGAAGGAAGCAGATGACAGCCAGTTGCTCGGGGAGCTGATAGGAGTCCTCCGGGGGTTGATTTGGCCTCTGGGCTGCAGGTTTGACACCCCTGCTCTAGGCTGATCTTGCACTGATCAGGGGTTGAATTAGATGGCCTGTATGGCCACTTCCAACTTTATGATCCAAGCCTTTTTTTTTTTACTTGAATCCCCGTGGCTCACCAAGTTGTGAGCCACTTACAATATGGGGGGACATATTCTGCAATTACAGCAGTAGTCTATCCTGCTCACTGTTTTCTATTTTAACCAGTGCTGGTTCTCCAGGATCTCAGACAAAGAGGAGCCTTTTTCCCATGGCTGGTGCGGGGGAGTAGGCCATGTAGGCAGCTGCCTAGGGTGCCGCATGGCCTACGAGGAGCAGCTAGGTGCCCCCTCCCCACACACCAGCTGGCCCACAGCCTCTTGGGCGGAGGAGAGGCAGCTTGGCCTCGCAGGCGAGGCAGCCTGAGAGCAAGGCAGAGGTCCCGCGCCGCCTCTTTCCCCCGCCCAAGACTTTCTCGCCCTGCGGGACAGTGGAGGTGGTGGGGGCGTTTTCATGGAAGGCTCCTCACACCATGGAGAAGCTGAGCAGGGGCGACGTTTGCGCAGAGCGCTCCTGGGGCGACAAAAAGCCCAGCCCTGGCCCTGCTTTCCCGAAAAGTGTGATGGTTTCATTTGAGAGAACCTGTGAAAGTCACTCTTGTTCATCATGCTGTTTGAAATATATACAAAATTACTGGGGAAGGTCTTCTGGGAATTTGGATTGAGATGTCATCAGTAATCAGATGCCATTCAACTTTTCCTTTTTATCAAGCCTGAGGTGCTGTTAAACCACTGTGGAAGCTGTAATGAGAGGGTGAGCAAACTGAAATGAAATTTGGACAAAATGGCCGTGTGGGTCAGGAATGAAAGCTGATCCAGGAACATGCACTGGCTAATATTGTTCTCCCCCAGAAGGAACAAAGTCATAGCATTGATATGCTCCTGGATGTCGAGAGTGTCTCTTGCCATGACTAATGTAGCTACAAAGGGTGCATGCATCGCCTTGTTATTTGCTCATGAGTGCATTTTGCCTGTTACGTCTTTACATTACTAAGTAATCACTTCTGCCCCAAGAAGGTACATGTGATGGCACCAAGGTCATCCTGCGTTATCTGGCTCTCAGAGAATGTATTTTGATTTCTTTCTCTCAGTTAATGCTTGGAATGTTCCTAAGGGGGAGAAGGAGGGTTTGCAATTGGTAGATTTTGGCTCTTAGCATTTTGAATGTATAACAGATGGACCCAAACCTATATCTGGACAGACTGAGGTCCCAGGCCTCAGTTTCAGCAAGAGAACTCTTACTTGCTGCACCTGTCTAATTATCGTATAATAAACCTTTTTTGGTGTAGTGGTCAAGTGTGCGGACTCTTATCTAGGAGAACCGGGTTTGATTCCCCACTCCTCCACTTGCAGCTGCTGGAATGGCCTTGGGTCAGCCATAGCTCTGGCAGAGGTTGTCCTTGAAAGGGCAGCTGCTGTGAGAGCCCTCTCAGCCCCACCCACCTCACAGGGTGTCTGTTGTGGGGGAGGAAGGGAAAGGAGATTGTGAGCCGCTCTGAGACTCTTCGGAGTGGAGGGCGGGATATAAATCCAATATCTTCTTCTTCTTTATTGGAGGAACTTCACATCAGATTTGACTGATGGGAACTCTTGTGAGAGCTGGCTTGATAGCTACTCCGGCTCTTTGGAATCCACTGACTACAGTTTCTTCTTTAGATGCTCTCCACTGTCAGTTGCAAACCTTTTTAAAGCCAGAAAGCATTTTTTTACTTGCGTTTTGTCACCAGTGCATGTCAGTTTTAATGGCTGTCATTGCCAATTTTTAATTGTGTAGGATGTTCTTGTAACCCACCTTGAGCATTTATTTTTTAATAATTAGTAATGAATTTAAAAATGCAGAAGTTCTGGTACAGGCTGCAGGCAGACCATGGGCTGTAGAACTCAGCCAAGTCCCTCCCCTCTCCCCGTTCTTCATTAAATTGCTGTTGCGAATCTATGAGGCATATGCCATGATGCGGTAGGGAGAGGGTCAGATTTGGATTGGGGAGCCCTGGGATCAGGATGCTGGAGAAAATGGACACTTGATCTGATACAGCAGGACCTGTCTCTTGTGTTAAGGCATAAACTGCATTAAATGATCCTGTGTAGGAGCACTTCCTGTTATTAAGTAGGGCTGCCACCCTCCAGGTGGGGCCTGGAGACCTCTCTGAATTGAAACTGGTCTCCAGGCTCCAGAGAATCCATTCCCTTGGAGAAGATGGCAGCTTTGGGGGGTGGGGACATAAGAACATAGGAGAAGCCATGTTGGATCAGGCCAATGGCCCATCCAGTCCAACACTCTGTGTCACATAAGAACATAAGAGAAGTCATGTTGGATCAGGCCAATGGCCCATCCAGTCCAACACTCTGTGTCACATAAGAACATAAGAGAAGCTCTGTTGGATCAGGCCAATGGCCCATCCAGTCCAACACTCTGTGTCACATAAGAACATAAGAGAAGTCATGTTGGATCAGGCCAATGGCCCATCCAGTCCAACACTCTGTGTCACATAAGAACATAAGAGAGGCCATGTTGGATCAGGCCAATGGCCCATCCAGTCCAACACTCTTATATACCACACACATATACATATATAGACACACTGTGGCTAATAGCCACTGATGGACCTCTGCTCCATATTTTTATCCAATCCCCTCTTAAAGCTGGCTATGCTTGTAGCTGCTACCACCTCCTGTGGCAGTGAATTCCACATGTTAATCACCCTTTGGGTGAAGAAGAACTTCCTTTTGCCCATTCTAATCCAACTGCTCAGCAATTTCATTGAATGCCCATGAGTTCTTGTATTGTGAGAAAGGGAGAAAAGTACTTCTTTCTCTACTTTCTCCATCCTATGCATAATCTTGTAAATTTCTATCATGTCACTCCGCAATCAACGTTTCTCCAAGCTAAAGAGCCCCAAGCATTTTAACCTCTTCATAGGGAAAGTGTTCCAAGCCTGTAATCATTCTAGTTGCCCTTTTCTGCACTTTTTCTAATGCTATAATATGCTTTTTGAGGTGCGGTGACCAGAACTGCACACAGTACTCCAAATGAGACCGCACCATCGATTTATACAGGGGCATTATGATACTGGCTGATTTGTTTTCATTTCCCTTCCTAATAATTCCCAGCATGGCGTTGGCCTTTTTTATTGCAATCGCACACTGTCTTGACATTTTCAGCAGGGGGGTCCCCGGTGTGATGCCAATGGGTGGGGCTCCTGCCAAGCAGGGATTCCGGTTGGCCATTGGAGATCTGATATGCCACACAGATTAAAAGGACACTGGTTCAGTGGCAGCTGCCTTTGCAGTGTTGATTTCATTCTCTCGCACACTCCTTTATTCCAGTGTATTTTTTTTAATTACTTATCCCCTGCGCTTGGTCTTCCTCTGGGTGTATGTGTGGCTCCACCTCATGTGGCAGCCATTTTTGCAGATGCACCCACCACCCTTTCAGACTTCCAAAGATGCCCACAGGCTCAAAAAATTGGAGACCCCAGCAGCTCTCTGGCATTAGACCCTGCTCAGGCCCCTCCCCTCCCAACATCACCCTACCCAGGGTCTGCCCCCAAATCTCCAGGAATTTCTCGACTCTGTTTACTGTAGGACATAGGATGGCAAATGTTGTATCCCTTTCAGTTTGAGAGCCAGTTTGGTGTAGTGGTTAAGTGCACAGACTCTAATCTGTGCGTCTTTCACATGCAGCTGCGGGTGTGACCTTGGGTCGGTCAGTTCTCTCAGAGCTGGTCTCTCAAGAGCTGTTCTCTCAGAGCAGTTCTTTCAGAGCTCTCTCATCCCTGCCTACCTCACAGGGTGTCTATTGTGGGGAGGGGAAGGGAATGGAGATTGTGTGCCCCTCTGAGACACTGAATGAAGAACGGAGTATAAATCTCTTCTTTTCTTTTCTTCTTCTTGTCTGCCTTGGCACGATGCTGAAGCTGTGTGAAATATAAAGCTGTTTTCTTCATTCACTCTTGCCAAGTCAATTAAAAATTAAACTCCATGCAGATTTTATTCATTTCCTTCTGTGCCTAGAGTAAAAAAAAACTATAGACATGATGCAAAACCAAACATTAGGTGAGTCTCCTTGTTGCTATGTGGACTTTGTGTGCATGCACCTGTGTGTGTATACCAGAGTCTGACTGACTTCTGATTGGTCTAGATTAGAACCTGAAAACCAATGAACGCCACTAATGTTTCCTAGCAACAATTTTTTGCTAATGAACAAAAGCCTTTATGACTCCATCTAGAAAAGAGGAGGGGGGTGGCAGCGGCTGGAAATCCTCAGAATGAGCCTGATCCTGTGTTAAGATCCTCAGCTGCTTATGAAAGGAAAAGCAAGAGAGAAAGGGCTTTGTGGCTTTTTCTGTTACATTGCCAATTAGGACAGGGTTGCCAGCTTACTTTGCCAGCCAGTGCTCCTGTGCCTCAAATGGCAGCAGCATCTGCAGGCATTACCCGAGGAGAGGGCTTCTCTCTTGGCTGTGGAATGGTCAGAGCCCCCCCCCCCCCCCGCAGCACTCCCAAGCAGCAGCCCTGGACAAGGTAGAAAAGTAGCAACACACCCCCCCCTTGCCCCATTACTTGGCTGATGTGTTTTTTCTTCTTTTAAGACAGAAGTGCTTGAATGTATTAGTCACAGCATTAGGTAGCACTGACACCACTTCTCTGGCCTTGCTCTTCTGCCCAAACTAGTTAAGCAGGAGGGCTGCTACTAATATCTATGCAGGGTTCTCTAGCCAGGTCTGAAAAATATTCAAGAAAATATTCAAGAATAAACTGGCAAAAAGAAAAAGCCCTTACAGCTATTAAGACCATTTGCTGTGATTCCTTCTTAAAAGTTCCTTGGAATAAACAATGGGTGTTTTCGCACAGGGCTTACCCCGGAGTGACATCCCTCTTCACCGCGCAGCGTCTGCGCAGGTTTCACACCAACTGCTCCGCAGAACCCGGAAGAGCCGCAAAGTGCTGCGGTTTTGCGTCGCAAATGTAAACCGCCAAAAACCAGTTTACATTTGCGACGCAAAAGCCGCGGCTCTTCGCGGCTCTGCGGAGCAGTTGGTGCGAAATCCGCACAGACACTACATGGTGAAGAGGGATGTCGCTCCGGGGTAAGCGCTGTGCGAAAACGCCCAATGTAAATTGATCAGTAGAGAATAAAGACCTCTCCTCCTCCTCCTGGGATTTAGAGAAAAGATAATCTAACTATTTGCAGTGATAACACTTTTGCCCAAACCTAACTAGGAATATCTGTTTTACCTGTGAGTTTCTGGTTGTGCTTTTTATAGTTTATGGACTTTTCTATATTATTCATTTTTTCCCATTTTATTTCCCACCTCCCCCAGTGAGTTCTTCATTCTCTCCTTCATTTTGCCTCCTATGAAGAAGGTTACGCTGAGAGAGAGAAAGAGAGGCTGGTCCAGGTCACCCCAGGAGAATAGTAAAATTAACAAAGCAAGCCTTTGATCTGGGTAGCATGAGCGTGAGAAACCAATAAAACAGTAACATGTCAAAATGTGAGAATGTCCACTAATCACTCCATTGTTATAAGCCTGGGCCAAAATGAGGGCATTTCTTTTAAAGGCATTCCTTTAAATGTGATGGCCAGAACTCCCTTTCCAATTCAATTATGCTTGTCACATTCTTGCTCCTGGCTCCACCCCAGTGTCTCCTGGCTCCACCCCCAAAGTCCCCAGATATTTCTTGAATTGGACCTGGCAACCCTAACCTGAACATATGATTCTATCTGCATCTGAAGAATGTGAAAACTCTGATAGAGGACAAAGGAAGTGCAGAAATGCTCAGTGCCTATTTTGCCTCAGTTCCCTCCCTACCTGAGAGACAGCTGGCAACACTGGATGAATACAGGGCCCCCAGGCCAGGTGGTGGGCACCCAAAAGAGCTTGCAGAGCCTTTGTCCATCATCTTGGAGACCTCTTTGAGGACAGGATGTGTGCCAAGAGATATATGGAGGAGGGTAAATGTTATCACAGTCTTCAAAAAGGGAGGAAGGTCGGCCCAGGAAACTGTAGGCCAGTCAGTCTGACCCTGTCCCTCCCAGCTCTGAGTTTTAAAGGTGTGGTTCCCCACCCCCTTCTCTAGAAATGGCAGGGAGCCGGTTCAATTGCCTGCTAGATTACATCTATACATATGCTAATAGTCCTGGTAGAAAAACTAATTAAGGAATGTGATATGAGGAAGTCTCCAGGCAATCCTGGAAATTTCCCAGAATGCCTTCCAGGAGGGCTCTCAGGGTGCACCTGTGACCTGGGTGGGTGGGGTCAAGAGGGTGGAGGGAGTGGTGTCAAGGGGGTGGAGAGAAGACACTGGTTTGATAAAAGCCCTTGCTCTGAGGTAGAAGGGTCTCTTGGTGCTGATTCTTCAAAGGGAACAGACTTCTGAGGGATGGTCAGTTGTGGCAGACAGACAGTTGTGGTGTAGTGGTTGAAGAGCGGTGGACTCTATCCCACTCCTCCACATGCAGGCTGCTGGGTGACCTTGGGCTAGTCAGTTTTCTCATTCCCACCTACCTCACTGACTGTTGTGGGGAGAGGAAGTGAAGGTGATTGTAAGCTGCTCCAGGACTCCTTCAGGTAGTGAAGGGCAGGTTATAAAACCAACTCCTTTTCTTCTTTTGCAACCATGCAGGTAATGGAATATAAATAGGAACCCTGTGACTTTTAAAGATCATTAGCACCTGTCCTATTTTAACATCATTTGGGGTATGCCTGGAAAAGGGAAAGAGGATTGTGTTTATGACCAGTTTCCTCTTGAATTCCATTTGCTAATCTAGCACTGTGCTTATATTTTCTTTTAAAATAAATCTTCTTGGACTTTCCCCATCACCTCCAACCTGATCCTTTGAATGGGAGATGCTGGGGACTGAATGGAGGACTTTCTGCATGCAAAGCAGGTGTGCTGTCAGTGAACTGTCGTTCTATGTGCCTGTCCTGTCCCAGCAAAGCACATTCATGAAAAACTTTCATGCAATCCTATGCCCACTTAACAGTTGTCAACTGTGCTCTTTAGCCTTTGAGGAAGATATCCTCTCCTAGGTGGTTTGCCAACAGCTTTCAAGCTTGCTCAGATGTTGAACACACAAGCCATTCTAGGCAATGAGTGTCGTTAATTTTTCTTTGCAGAAGGGTAGATGTGGCCATTCCTCTGAAGCAGATGCAAGGCAGTCATGGAACTCTACAGGGCTTTTTTGGTAGAAAAAGCCCAGCAGGAGCTCATTTGCATATTAGGCCACACCCCCTGACATCACCATTTTTACACAGCGTTTTTTGTTGAAAAAGCCCAGCAGGGACTCATCTGCATATTGGGCCACACCCCCTGACACCAAGCCAGCTAGAACTGCATTCCTGCTCAAAAAAAGCCCTGGTACTCTACAAATCTGCAAAGACAAAAGGAGGGGAAACTGCTTTAAACCTACTTCTCTGATTTGTTTTTTTCCTCTTTATTCTTATTGCATAAATTACAATTGTTTTGTTTTCTTTGCCTCAGCATCCTTCTCAGAGTTACCTGGTTGCCTTTCTAAGAAACCAGTTCTGTTAGCCTCACTTCAGGGTGTTCATGTATTGCAGTACATTAATAACAACGATCCTTCCCATTTGTTTTTCACCAGATAAACAGCGCTGAGATATCAGAGGTCCTGTGACTGTTTGCTGGCTACCTAATAAGTGGGAGCAAGAAGCATCCTTGTGGATGGTCTGGTATGGTCTACATGCATGCATTTCTCCACTACACCACCAAGTGATAACTCGTGTGTGTGTGTGTGTGTGTGAATGGGCAGGGCACCACTGGAACAGAGAGAGAACTCACAGCAGGCTCCCTTCATAGGTGTGTCCCAGTGTTACCAAAGGCTCTTCCCTGTTTGTTATGTGTTTCACTTGTTCTGCAGTAGTTGGTCCTCTGTGAATTTTGCACAGAAGGACAGGAATTTGACAGGGGATTCCATATGAGTTTTAAATTCTCAGCACATGCCACATTTTGACTCTTGCATAATAAAGATTGCTGCTGTGTCGTTGTGCATGTTGGGGCTCCCCCCCACCGCATGCTCCCACTCCAGCGTCTCTTCCCGATCACAACGATCCTCCGTGCTGCACTTTCCTTTGTAAAAGAGGTGTGTGTGTGTTAAGTGCTGTCAAATTGCTGCTCATAGGGACCTTCTGAATTATTGTCCTCCAAAACATCCTCTCATTCACAGCCTGGCTCAAGGGCTTGCAAACTGAAAGTCATGGCTTCCGGGATTGTGTCTACATCAATGTTAGGTCTCCCTCTTTTCCTGATGCCTTCAACTTTTCCTAGCATTATGGTCATTTTACAGTGACTCTTCTCATATTGTGACAAAGTATGATAGTCTCAATTTAGCCATTTTTATTCCTGGGCTTGATTTGTTTGATCTAGAACCCCTTACTTGTCTTTTTGGCAATCTGCAGGATCCATAAAACTCCCCTCCACTTTTCAAATAAGCAACTTTCTGTCGTCAGATGACTTGAATGTCCAACTTTTACATCCATATGGCCAAATAAATATAAATCACGGAACAAAGTTAGAGTCCAGTGCCACCTTTAGGACCAACAAAGTTTTATTCAGAGATTTTTGTGCATGCACGCTTTTTCATCCTCTCACTCACAGCCTTGCTCAGGCCTTGAAGAGTCCCTTGGACTGCAAGAAGATCAAATCAGTCAGTCCTAAGAGAAATCAACCCTGACTGTTCCCTGGAAGGTCAGAAGCCGAAGCTGAAATATTTCAGCCACTAAATGAGAAGAGAACACTCACTGGAGAAAATCCTGATGCTGGGAAAGACAGAAGGTAAAAGAAGAAAGGGACAGCAAAAGATGAGATGGCTGGACAGCCTTACTGATGTAACTAACATGAATTTGAGCAGACTTCAGAGGATAGTGGAAGACAGGAGGGCCTGACTTGGTCCAGGGGGTCGCAAAGAGTCAAACTTGACTGTGGAATGAACAACAAACGCTTTTTCAGATATCTTCAGATATAATAGTTGCAGTTTGCCAAGACCCCCCCGCCCCCCAAATAGTCCAAAGAGCACAAACATTCCAATTTATAAATGGTTGTTTATTGGCCCTCAACAACAGGTTACAGGCATGGTGGGTTTTGGAAAGACTGACTAGGCGGGCATCTTGGGCCCTTATATGGGTTATCTCAAACGGTTATACTTTTAAAAGCAGGAAGCAAAAGGGGGAAATCTTTATCCCTCTCCCCCCCCCCCCCGACACCATCGTCCTCTTCCAGGTGCATCTTGGCTATCGGCGTGACCTTGGTAACCCTTAGCAATTCCGCAGGCCATTTGGAAAGAATTTGTATAATTGTTACAACAAGATAAGCAGTGCAGCGAAAGAGCAAAGCAGCCGTGCTCATTAATACAGCTTCTTCCAAGTAAAAAAATGGCAAGGCGCTTAACACAGTTTCGTGATTGAGCACTAGGTGGCAAACTTGGGCTGCCTTGTTTTGTTTTCCAGGGCCTGTGTTGATTAGAGCCCACACGCCAAACACGGTTTAAGGATCAAACCGACTGCCCCTCAGTGAAAACGCACACATTTCCCCAGAATAAACAGGACTTTGTGTGCTCAACAGAAGGAACAATATTCTGCAGTAATACGCATGGGATTTCTCAGTCCACTGCAAAACTTGCAGCCAATTCCATTGGAATACCCAGCACTTTCTCAGAAGGCATGTAACTGTAAAAAATACCTTTATGCCTACATATTGGTGTAAAACTGCTAAATTATGTGTGGTAACTACCCGCTCCAGTAAGGACTTCCCCCACATTGGCAGCTTATTGAGTCTGGTCTCTGCCCCCCCCCCCTTCTGCCTCTATCACACCCCACATCTGTCCTCCCTGCCTGTCAGCAGGTGCAAGCAAAACCTTTGCCACTCCCTAGCAGTTGCCCCCTGAGAGAATGAAGCTATTCATATAAACACAGAAACATACGCACACACACGCACACACACACATATAAAACTAGAAAAATCCCACCCCCATAGCCAGAAAGTAGAAACCCTATATATAGAAATGCCAATCAGTATGATCTTATTTCTAGATGGGAAGACTGGCTAATTCTTTTGGTCTGGTGACATCTGTATCTAAGGATACTTGGGGCTATCTGAGGCCGTGTGCCTGCACATGAAAGCTTATACCTTGAATAAAATTTTGTTGGTCTTAAAGGTGCCACCGGACTCAAACTTTGTCCTGCTGCTTCAGACCAACAGAGCCACCCACCTGAATCTATCTTGTCAGGTACATATCTGCTCAGCTTGGTGTAGTGGGTAAGCGCACGGACTCCTATCTGGAAGACCAGGGTTTGATTCCCCACTCTTCCACTTGCAGCTGCTGGAATGGCCTCTTGGGTCAGCCATAGCTCTCGCAGAGCTGCCCTTGAAAGGGCAGCTTCTGGGAGAGTTCTCTCAGCCCCACCAACCTCACAGGGTGTCTGTTGTGGGGGGAAAAGGTAAAGGAGATTGTAAGCCACTCTGAGATTCAGAGTGAAGGGTGCGATGTAAATCCAATATCATCATCTTCTCAGTCACTCTCTCCCCTTGTTGACCCTTCTGCTGCTTATGGAAACAAAATCAGTCAGCGACGGTCTGGAATAACTGTCAAAAATGGAAAATTTCTGGCCACTCCAGAAAAGAAATCATTCTATTCTGATCAGAGCAGTTGTGATATTTATAAACGGGCATAGTTTGGATTGGTGGTTGAATAGCAAAGTTTTAGCAGCACGCCGCCCCTTGTCCAAGAATGTGTTGATTCTGTAACAAGGAAAGTAACCAGCAGGTGAGCATCATATTCTGTTTTTAGGATATCGTGGAAAAGTTCATGTGGTTTCTGTTTGCACCAAACATCCACATATTTTAGACAAGAAAAGTCCCAATAAGCTAAAAACAGAATTTCCAGCCAGGCCCAGAAGCAGGAGAGATCGTTGCCTGTTTACCTGTAAATGTCATTCTCTTGGAACAACACGGAGGGCCATCGAAAAGGTCAGTTCAAGGTTACATAGGGCAATGTCCTAGTACCATTTCAGGACAATGTTTTGGGCTGCTTTGGTGAGTGGAAAATGGTTCTATAAATCGGGTCCCCAACCCCTAAGCCACGGAGCAGTACCAGCCCATGACCTGTAAGCAACCAGGCCGCAGAGTGAGGCAGAGACCTTTGCCTGCTTCTCATTTAAAGCCCCCCATGGGAGGGCAGGGATGGGGTGTGGGCTTTGGGGCAGCCTGAGGCAGCAAAAACCCCAGCAGCCCCACCTGTCTGTGGAAAAATTGTCTTCCGCAAAACCAGTCCCTGGTGCCGAAAAGGCTGGGGGCCACTGCTATAAATCAGGGGTGGCCAACAGTAGCTCTCCAGGTGGTTTTTTTTGCCTACAACTCCCATCAGCCCCAGCCATTGGCCCTGCTATAAATGATCGAATCTCACTCCCCTCTCCAGTTTTGGAATTGTACCTACAGTCTCACAATGAATAGTTGCACTGTTTTACTTATTTATTTTATTTATATCCCGCCCCGCAGGCTCAGGGCGGCTCACAGTATAAAAATCACAGCAACAATTAAAACAATACATATTATAAAATTACGGACCCTACAACTGAAAACAATCAAAATCTGTTTGGTGATAATCTCATTAGATGTATATTTGCAATGGCGACAGCATTTCTCCAGTTTCCTATGATGCAGGCTCTGCATCAATTAAAAGCCAATTGGAAGAGAGCAGTCTTGCAGGTCTTGCGGAACTGAGTAAGTTTCCACAAGGCCCTCACTTCCTCTGGCAGTTGGTTCCACCAGTTACACAGGGCAATGTCCTAGTACCATTTTAGGACAATGTGTTGGGCTGCTTCAGTGAGTGAGTTCCTTACCCTTGCTGCTTTGACTAGGAAATCCCCAGTTTTGATTTAGCCCTTGTGCGAAACCAGGCTTTGATTCTTTCTTTTTGCACCAAATATGTTTCCATTTTGCAGTGTTATTTGCATGTCAGCATTATACATCACAAGGGAATCTGAGACGAACTCATGGGAGGCGGGAATCCTATCCTCCCCCCTGCCTCTGCTTCCTTCCCTCTTACTGTATTTTTTCTCCATTCAATTGACCTAGGGTCTATATTACCCCAATGCCTTTCTTTAAATCATGGAGCATCTGACCCCTGAACTTCAGAAGAATGCACAGCGTGCAGAGTACATACATGAGGGGAGGGGGCATGTTTTGTGTATTTTAGATCCCTTTGCATTCAATTGCGTCCCTCAATTATATGAAAAGGTGTTCTATGAGATGGGAGCGGGGGATGGGCGTGTTGATGGTGGCATAGTTAAGCAAAATACTTCCCCTGTCTTGATTGTTGCATGGATGACAACCACCATTTACACCAACTTGTTTGCATTGCTAGGAACAGGGCCTGAATTGAACCTGCTTGCAGCTGGGATCCTGGTAACAGGATGTTTCAAGCTGGGGGCTTATGAAAACTCTTTTCATGGCTGTTACAGAGGGATGGCTGTTTCCAGGCTTTAACTCCTTCCCATCTCCTCACTTGGGCCACTTCTGTGCTTGAAATATGCCCGGCTCCATGCAGAAAGAGAGGAATTTACAGCAGCCAACGGTTCAAAGCTGGCAGATTGAGAAGTGAGCTGCAGTCCAGCCGGGTCTCTGAGCAGGCTGGGCCCATCGGGGAGAGGATCTCCTCAAGGCCGCTACTGTCATGAGTTGACGCCAGATCTGCGCTGCGGCCAGGGCGACTTCCAGGTGTTGAGCTGAGGCACAGATGTTCCCATTGTGTGTCCAGGCAAGAGAGCTTTTTTGGAGAACTCAAACCGCTTCACCTCTCAGTCTGCCTTGCTGGGTGTTTTTCCTCAGATAAAACAATGAGGGTCTCTTCTCTCCCCCTCCCCCTTCTGCTTTCCTTTGTCAGTATTTCCCCATGGTTCCCAAGCGCCTGCCACCCTTCGAATGATGGTTACTGGCCTTTCAAAATACTGTTCCTGCCTCATAAGCATGCCAGGTAAGGAAGCGAGG
Organism: Heteronotia binoei; assembly: GCF_032191835.1. Classification (NCBI taxonomy): domain Eukaryota; kingdom Metazoa; phylum Chordata; class Lepidosauria; order Squamata; family Gekkonidae; genus Heteronotia; species Heteronotia binoei. The sequence goes on from NC_083241.1 coordinate 17,136,162, forward strand.
CTGGGAGGCGAAAGACAGGACTTGGTGAAACGGGGCAGCTCAGGGGAGGAGCTGGCTGTAACTTGAAGCAGGGTGATGCCAGAGGATAGTTAGAGGCATAATCTGGGCAACACGGGTTCAAACCCCCACTCAGCCATGATCCTTATGGATCTTAGCTCTCTTTACTGAAACACCTCAGAGGGTTATTGTGCAGCCAGAATGGAGGGGGGAGTCAATGTAGGAGCTCCTTGGAAGAGGAGTGGAATCTGAATGGAGAGCCAGTTTGGTGTAGTGGTTAAGTGCATGGACTCTTATTTGGGAGAACCAGGTTTGATTCCCCACTCCTCCACTTGCAGCTGCTGGAAAGGCCTTGGGTTAGCTATAGCTGTCACAGAGGTTGTCCATGAAAGGACAGCTGCTGTGAGAGCCCTCTCAGCCTCACCCACCTCACAGGGTGTCTGTTGTGGGGGGAGAAGATAAAGGAGACTGTAAGCCGCTCTGAGTCTGATTCAGAGAGAAGGGCGGGGTATAAATCTGCAATTCTTCTTCTGCTGCTGCTGCTGTTACTGCCCATGCCAGAAGTGGAATATAATTCCCAGTTCTGCCAAGAAATTGCTGCAAGGTCTTGGGCAGGGGCCTTGGTGTCTGCCTCTGAAAGCCAAGGGGATGATCCACAAATGACCCCATGGGGCTGTGACTCACGGTGAGCATCTCCCACTTCACAGGGCAGGCAGTCAAGTCCAGGGAACTCCACGTACAGCAGAGGCACAGCTGGCGATAGCCACGATGCGCTTCAGCAACAGGATGCTAGTAGGAGGGAAATGTCAACAAATAAACAACAGATAGTAGGAATATTTACTCAGGCATTAACTAACGAGATGAAAAGCCACTTTCATTAATGGTGGCATTAAAGTGTGTTTGGTTGTGAAGAATAATGATGACTGGTAATCTCTGAAATGCCTTTTATACCTTCTAAGGAGTGGGTTCAGACGCAATAGTGATTTCAACATGCCTACCCGCACCCTGCAAGCTGCAACTATATACACTGGAACCCTTATTGCATGGACATCAAACTACTGTTGTTACCGGATTGACTCAGCAAGAGCGTCCAATCTGAAAGCAGCTGGAATGAGCCGCTCATACAATGGGTGCTCTCTCGAAGCTCACAATACACAACACCTTCCAGCACCCGTGGCCTGCTTTTCACAGTGGCCTAAGGCAGCACTGACTGGGGGTGGGTCAGTGAGAAACACTGTGAGGACAGGAGTGGGAGAAAGGGAGCCAGCAGATAATAGAAATGCCAGGGACTTTATCCGACCAGAAGAGTTACATAGTGTTGCCGCCTAAGCAGATGTCGATAAAAGATCTGTCGGTGCACAGCTTTCAGCCAGTCACTGAAGTCTCATGAGCGCCAGTTTGGTGTAGTGGTTAAATGCCCAGACTCTTATTTGGGAGAACCAGGTTTGATTCCCCACTCCTCCACTTGCAGCTGCCGGAATGGCCTTGGGTCAGCCATAGCTCTCGTAGGAGTTGTCCTTGAAAGGGCAGCTGCTGTGAGAGTCCTCTCAGCCCCACTCACCTCACAGGGCATCTGTTGTGGGGGAAGGAAGTAAAGGAGATTGTAAGCCACTCTGAGACTAACTCAGAGAGAAGGGCAGGGTATAAATCTATGGTCTTCTTCAAATTCACTTTGGGAAGGCTTTTACTATAAATGTCAGCAGGGCTGTCATTTTCCTTTTCTTGAATGTCTCTCTCAATGAAAGCTTTTAACTCCAGAAGTTTCCTTACAAAGAGTGATATCATTCTTCTATCAAGTTCAGTACTGTCTACTTTAACTGGCAGCAGCTCTCCAAGGACTCAGAGGAAGGTCCTTCCCATCCTTCACCACCAGATCCTTCTAACTGTGGATGCTGGAAATGGAACTTGGGGACTTCTTCCACTGACCCATGGCTCCCTTCCTTTACTTGCAGCTTTCCATTCCATTGCCTGCTTTGCTGGTAGCAATTGGGGAAACAGTACGTCAGATTAGGGTCTGAGAGACCCGGGTTTGATCCCCTACTTGACCATGGAAGTTCACTGTATGACGTTTGGCCAGTCCATTTCTCTACCTCACAGCGTAGTTGTCATGAGGATAATATGGATGGAGAGAACGATCTAAGCTGCTTTGAGTTCCCATTTAAGAGGGAAAAACAGAGGATGGATGCCTAAAATAGATCAAATCCACCCAGGTGCAGGAGATGCTCTGGTGAAGAATTGCATATTGAATTGAAATATTTGGAAGGTGCCATCAAGCTCCAGCTGACTTACGGCCGACCCCGTAAGGTTTTCAAGGCAAGAAGTGAACATATATGAACATATGAAGCTGCCTTCTACTGAATCAGACCCTTGGTCCATCAAAGTCAGTATTGTCTACTCAGACTGGCAGCGGCTCTCCAGGGTCTCAAGCTGAGGTTTTTCACACCTATTTGCCTGAAGTGGTTTGCCATTACCTGATTCTGCACAGCAACTCTGGACTTCCTGCAGATCTTCCATCCAAGTACTAACCAGAGCCTATCCTTGTTAATGCTAGTTAATTCTTCCTTAATGGGGGGGAGGGGGAGAGTGTCATTCATATAGTCCTTCATATAATCTCATAGTTTTATAGTAGATTGGTGAGAATATGGCTGCAACCACACACACTAAGTAACGCACTTTCACTCCACTGTCAGTGCACTTTCCAACTAGATTTTACTGTGTGAACTGGCAAAATCGAGCTGGAAAGTGCATTATAAGTGCATAATTTAGTGCTTGGGAGCCACATGTGGCTCTTTCACACATATTGTGTGGCTCTCAAAGCCCAGCCCCCCACCCTGTCAGATGGCTTGGAGAAGGCATTTAAATTTGCTTTCTGTCCACCTCTCCCTCCCCCCCTTCCCATCTATTTTCCTTCCTTCCTTCCTCCCTCTATTGTGGCTCCCAAACAACTGATGTTCATGTCTTGTGGTTCTCAAACATCTGATTATTCTGTGTGGCTCTTACATTAAGCAAGTTTGGCTAGCCCTGATTTAGTGTGTGATTGCAGCCTATAATGAAACACATCTCAAATTACAATTAAATTCCTTTCTATTTGATTAAAATACCTGATTGTTCTAGCACAGTAGTGCTACTACGAGGGCACCCTGAGCCCTGCTTGCAGTGAAGGACAGCCTATAAATTGAATATAATAAATATTAAGAGTACCAGGGCAGTGGAATTACCCAGCAATGAGACCAACAATGCACCAATAGAACATGTTAAATTTCTGCTCAAACCCTGCATTGCAGAAAGTTCTTGATCCAATTTGCGGTGCTGGGTTATGAATGCAATATACCCAACTAGGTGCAAATTTGTACTGACTCGCAGCTCTGGAGACAGAATGCTGAGCCATCGAGGGCCTTCCCAGACATCCTGGCTCTGTTCTCTGTGTGTTGCCATGAGAACCATAATCATCCTGCCAAAATTCACACTTTATATGATATTTTGCACCTTATAAGACATTCTGAGTAGAAACACCATCTGTGAATGTTTTCAACATGTAAGAAGGCTGTCTCTCCATATGTCTTCCTTCCGCTTTGCTCACTTTCCACCCTGTCCATACCTGAGTCTTTATTCCCCACATCTCTTCGAGTGCTGCTAACTGACACCTTAGTGGACCATTGGCAGGAATACTAACTTCCTTTGGCCCTGTACATCCACCTGAGAATAAGCCTTTGCCAGATATCTGACATGGTATCCACAAAGTAAGCTTTGACTCACAAAAGCTTATCCCTTAGAAAATTTTGTTGGTCTTGACTGGACTTCCGGGCTTCATCGCCTTAAGCTCAGTGGAGGTCTGCGGAGCTTGTCTCTAGCGACCCCCCTGAACCAGGCGGTTGGAGAGGTGCTGCAATCGCGGCATCTCTAGGGAGACCCTGGAGGGGTTTCCTGATAGCATGGGGCTTTGCAGGGAGCCAGGGAAATAGCAGCGGCTGTTCCCTGTTCTTCTTGTGTGTTCTAGTGCTCTGCCGTCATGGTTACCATTACAGCAGAAAGAGGTGAACATCCAGCTGTTTGCTTTCTTCTTCTAATAAACTTCTGATGCATTGCTTTTCTACCTTAAGCACTGCAATTCTACTTCGCAAGTAAGTTTGCTCTTCAATACCATCAGCTAATGGGTTATTTTACATAACAACAAATGGGACAGTTCAAAGGAAGGGAAAGAGGTGAATTCCCCTTTTCCGTGAGTGTGGCTTCAAAAAGACAAAGAAGACAACTTTGATCATTTGCAACAATTTGAATTAGACTGAATATAGATGCTTAAATTGACCCTGCTTATGATTGAATAACTGAAAAGGAGACCATTACCCGGTTATAATTTGGTCTGAACAAAAACGAGATATATTTTAGAAAGATTTGTATTTGTTGCTTGAGTGAAGCTGAAATGACAACAATCAAAGCACATGGCTGGAGGAGATTTGGAAGGATAGACTAACTGGGTTTCTGAGTTACTTTTCAACTTTGATTACTAGACTGAGTTATTCTGTGGAGAAAAATGGCATTGCAAAGCAAAATGTTTCATAAAAAGATATAATGGATACCATAATTTCTCTAAAGCAGGACTTTGGTTCATGAACAGAGTTGAGGAAAAAGCAAATGGGAGCTTTTATTCTGAAAGGCATTGAAACCTTAAATCTACATGAGCAGAGTGTTAAAGAGATCTTGGTGAAGTCTGTGGAGTTGAGACAAACAGAGAAAGTTCTGTTGGGGAAGGAGCCGAAGAAAATTAAAATGGACCCAGATTGCACGGTTACTAAGAAGGACCAGAAATCAAGACCGACTAAAGCTTTTCTGAGAGGAACTGATGGCGTGGGAGCCTTATCATTTTTACCGAGAGGGGCAAACGCACTAAGGAGAGAGGAGCCACATTTCAGTAAAAAAATCAAGATGTGGAAAACTTTTAAGAAGAACGAGTTTTTAATTGTTTTTCTTTCTGTAAGTAATTGGCTAATATGGAACTCTTAACAAGAATTGGCATGCAATTTCAAAAGGCCAAGTGAGATCCTCGGGACATGGATGCTTCTCTCTTTCTGTTATTTTCTATATTCTTTTTTTTTTAAATAAAGTTAAATAGAGCTATGTATTAAAGAGCGAGCTATAGAGATAATAGATGCTTTGTTTGTTTTTTTAGGTAAAAATAAATGTGTGGGAGTTGTGGCTGTTATGCTATATAGGTTTGTGCCTCTCAGAGCAATATGGATATAGGAGTTATAGTATTCAAAAACTTTAAAAAGAATTTTACATAAATAAGCAATTAACTTGGATCAATTTTTAAGAAGGCAGACAACACAATTATTTTGTAATCTGGTAGATCTGCTCTTAATAGGTTTGACTGGAGAAACTGTTTATATTGAGACAGATAAACTATTATATTTTTTGTTTGCCACTTTTTTTATCTCTCTACTTTTTATGTTATTTTAAATTTGCTTTCTTTCTCTCCATTTGAAATAAGTGTTAGAAGGATAAAGAAATGATATTTGTTTTTTATGCTTATCCAAATGATGACATCGCTAAAATAACAAGTCAGCTTGTATTTTTAATATGATTAAGTTTAACCAGTTGGTTTTGTGTTGTGACCTCTCTGACTTTTTATATATATATATATATATATATATATATATATATATATATATATATATATATATATATATATATATATATATATATATATATATATATATGTGTGTGCTGAAGAAGAATAGTTTAGACGCATATCTTAAGCAGCAGATGAGTAAAAAGTGTATAATGGAAAATGAAGATGGTAGAATATAAGGTGAAAATTCAATACTTGCAGGTAGAAAGAACTGGGTATTTTGTTTTGAGGTAGAAATGCAATTGATATATTTGCAGCTTTCTTTGTTTCTGGTCCCATTCTGTATTCACCCCTCCCTCTTGTTGTTTCTGTATCTATGCATATGCTTTCTCTTTATATAGCTAAAATCAATAAAAATCATATATATATAAAAAAGAAAATTTGTGTTGGTCTTTAAGGTGCTACTGACTTGAATTTTGTTCTATTATTACCACAGACTAACACACCTAACCACCTGAAACTATAGTTTTGGCAAAGCTGCCAATGAGAAGTGAGCTAGGAATTCTGACCTGATGTTCCAGGGTTTTAGCTTTCTTCCCAGGGTTTCCAGGGGAGGAGCTAAATCTCATGATGGGAAGCCAGGAGCAAAGGATAAGATACTTTCCACAAGACCTCTATGCACCCTCATCTCCCTACTGTTCTTCTGGTGCAATAGCAGTGTATGTGCATTTCCTGGTCATGCTGGTTCAAAGTGAAAAGTTTTGCCTAATGTGAATGTTTAGTAATGAAAAATGGATGCCAGGATTTCCTAACATTAACTACCATCATAGAATGCATTCAAATAATTAGCATCCTTTTGTATTGCATGCAACTCTGTAACCACTGACTAATATCAAATTTAGACAACCCATAACTGTATTATTTCATTTTATCTTTTTACAAAATGCTGGCAGATTTCTCAATATGAGAACAAGTTCAGCTTAACTAGATTTACGAGCTATCTTTGAAGATGGCTGATTTATTACAGCTTGAGCCAATTGAGAAAGGATAATGGGAAGGATCTGAAATGGTTTTTCTTTCAATAAGAGTAAATGAAGGGCTTTCTTTTAAATAGGCAAATGGAGACTAATTTGGTGAGAGAACTACAGCTGTTAGAACAAAATTCTAGGTATTCTGAACAGAGTTCAAGGGCATGTTAGCAGTGGTTCACAATATTCTTAGGGCAATGATAATGAGACAGCAGGAAAATAATTTACTTAGCAGATTTCCAGCAGAATGCTGGTACTGTAGTCCAGGGGTGGCCAATGGTAGCTCTCCAGATGTTTTTTGCCTACAACTCCCATCAGCCCCAACCAGCATGGCCAATGGCTGGGGTTGATGGGAGTTGTAGGCAAAAAACATCTGGAGAGCTACCATTGGCCACTCCTGCTATAGTCTGTTTGCAATAGGGTTGGAGACTTTGGGGGTGGATCTGAGAGTGGGCGGGGTTTGGGGAGGGGCCTCAGCATGGTGCAATGCCACAGAGTCATAAGAACATAAGAGAAGCCATGTTAGATCAGGCCAATGGCCCATCCAGTCCAACACTCCAACACTCTGTGTGACACAGTGGCAAAAATTATATATATATATACACACACACACACACACACACACACTGTGGCTAATAGCCACTGATGGACCTCTGCTCCATATTTTTATCTAAACCCCTCTTGAAGGTGGCTATGCTTGTGGCCGCCACCACCTCCTGTGGCAGTGAATTCCACATGTTAATCACCCTTTGGGTGAAGAAGTACTTCCTTTTATCTGTTTTAACCTGTCTGCTCAGCAATTTCATCGAATGCCCACGAGTTCTTGTATTGTGAGAAAGGGAGAAAAGGACTTCTTTCTCTACTTTCTCCATCCCATGCATTATCTTGTAAACCTCTCTCATGTCACCCTTCAAAGTCCGCCCTTCAAAGCAGCAATTGTCTCCAGGGAACTGATCTGTGCCAGCTGGAGATCAGTTGTAAAAGCAGGGGATCTCCAGGCCTCACCTGGTGGCTGGTAACCCTAAATGAAACAGAGAGATCTTTCATTTGATCTTAAAATGATGGATTGAACAAAACATGGTCACAAGACCAATGGGACAGTAACTTTTTCAAATTAACGTTTTAAATGTACAGTGTCATATACATTCATGGCACAATTGCTAGAAACAAGGAGTCTATCACATCTTCCCATAAGCCAATGCTTGACGTTTTCTTCCACCACCATCACATTTTGCCACACCTTAGTGTGACCAAGAACCAGAACTTGAGCTGTGGTTCTACTGGTGGAGCAGGGCTTTGCAGATAAGGACAGGCTTGATTCACATTGGGTGGGGGCAGGGGGTTGTCAAAGTGACATTCCCAGCCCCAGTGATATCCCCTGGCTCTGCCAAGAAAGGAGAGGATGGAATTATCCAGAATCTCTGAACTAAGATCAGAAGTGCACTGCTGAATTCTATGAACACATCCTATTGATGGTAAGGAAGGAATTTTGATAGCAATGATGCTAAACCATGGCTGATAGTATCTGGGCAGAATTTTAACAGGAGCTAAGCAAGACTGTGGAACGAAGGCAGCATGGTGTAGCCCAATTTTGTCAGATCTTGAAAGCTATTCAGGGCCAGTATTTGGAAGGCTCTGCAGGGGAAGCCAATGGCCAACCACCTCTGCTTCTCACTTGCCTTGAAAGCCCCTTGCTGTGGTCACCATCAGCCAGCTGTGACTTGAGGCCTGTTTGCCACACGCAACAAGAGCTTAACTAAAATGCTGGTTTGTCAGCAGTATTAAAAAGATGAGGTCTGTTTATTAACGTCTTTATTAACTTCATTTATATCCGATTGCTGTCACTGAGGCCAAGGCAGATTATAGGAAAAATGCAGATGGTGTGCATATATGATGGTTTGGATGCACTCCATGTAAGAAGAAAAGTAGGTCATCAAGTAGCAGATTTGGTCTTCCTAATGTGCTAGTCTTCTAAAAACAGGTAAAACAGGAGCAAGAGGGACAAAAGGAAAACATGCAGCCCCCTTTCCCTCCTAATTTCTGAAGTGGCACTGCATATTTTGTGTTCTTATTGGTTAAATAGTTCTGAACCAGCTTTATCCCCCTTTCCTTTAAGGAGTCCGAAAGACATCTATTCATTGATAGGGCTGCTACCCGATACTCAGCTTGCCTCCCTCTTCCACTTCCTGCTGCACTAAAAGGGCCCACAGAACGCCTGTCAATGACCACACAGTGGATTCTTACAAAGCACCTATTCATGGCCAAAGAAATTGACTCGCACAAGCCCAGCTACACAGCAGTAAAACAGTTCTTTATATATACCAGTCTGGGTTTAAAAGGTCATTTGTAATTAAGGGCCTGCCTCCACCCCATCAGCTTTCCCTGGAAGGCTTGGGATATCCATGGCAGGAAAAGCTTCTCTCCACACGAAGGAAATGAGCAGGACCCAAAGGGGAGGCTGCTGCGTCCATTCATTACAGTTGGATCAGATGAATGTCACAAGCACTGTTGGGGAACTTGTGGCATAACCGACCGGGTGTTTTGCAGATCTGCTGCGCAGTAAGCATATAAACGAGCATTTTGAGCATCAAGCCTACAACTTTTTTTAAAAAGCCATGTAAAATTTTCATAAGAAGCAATATTGTACTCTCCCCATTGATGCATTTTGAGTGTAAATACAAATACAGCTACAAATACAAGTTGATGGGTTGTGAACTGGCAGAGACTGACCAAGAGAGAGATCTTGGGGTCGTGGTAGATAACGCACTGAAAATGTCAAGACAGTGTGCGATTGCAATAAAAAAGGCCAACGCCATGCTGGGAATTATTAGGAAGGGAACTGAAAACAAATCAGCCAGTATCATAATGCCCCTGTATAAATCGATGGTGCGGTCTCATTTGGAATACTGTGTACAATTCTGGTCACCGCACCTCTAAAAGGATATTATAGCATTGGAAAAAGTGCAGAAAAGGGCAACTAGAATGACTAAAGGTTTGGAACACTTTCCCTATGAAGAAAGGTTAAAACGCTTGGGGCTTATTATTTGCGGGGTGACATGATAGAGGTTTACAAGAGCAGAGGTCCATCATTGGCTATTAGCCATAGTATATATATATATGTGTGTGTGTGTGTATATGTATGTATGTATGTATATATATACACCTCTCTCTCTCTCTCTCTCTCTCTATCTATCTATCTATCTATCTATCTATCTATCTATCTATCATCTATCATCTATCTACATATACCTATATATATATATATATATATATATACACACACACACATATATTGGCCACTGTGTGACACACAGTGTTGGACTGGATGGGCCATTGGCCTGATCCAACATGGCTTCTCTTATGTTCTTAAATAGCCCATCGAATTGCTCATCAGCCTCTTGGAGAGGAGTGACAAGTGGAGTGCCTCAAGGATCTGTCCTGGGGCCTGTTTTGTTCAAAATCTTAATAAATGACTTGGATGAAGGAGATAGATCAGATCCAGGGAAGTTGGCTGTATTAGTCTGTTGCTGCAAAACAGTAAAAAGTCCAGTAGCACCTTTAAGACTAACAATTTTTATTGTAGCATAAGCTTTTGAGAAACACCGCTCTCTTCATCAGATGCAACTTTTATTATAGCATAAAATCTTGGCTGACGAAGAGAGCTGTGTTTCTCAAAAGCTTATGCTATGATAAAATTTGTTAGTCTGAAAGGTCCTACTGGACTCTTTACTATTTTGGATGAAGAAATAGAAGGAATGCTTGTTAAATTTGCAGGTGATACTAGATTGGGAGGGGTAGCAAATATAGTAGAAGACAGATATATAGTCAGGATACAGATGATCTTGACAGGCTGGAAAACTGGCCTAAAACAAATAACATGAATTTTAATGGGGGTAAATGTAAAGTTCAGCATCTAGGTGGGAAAAATCCAATGCATAAATATAGGATGGGGGAGACTTGACAGTAGTATGTGCAAAAAGGGTCTAGGGGTCTTAGTGCACCATAACACTGAACATATGTCAGCAGTGTGATGTGGTAGCTAAAAAGGCAAATGCAATTTTGGACTGTATCAATACAATAATATAGTGTCCAGATCACACAAAGTGATGGTGTCACTTTACCATGCTCTGGTTAGACCTCACCTAGTTCAGTTTTGGGTATCACAATATTAAGAAGAATACAGGCAAGTTGGGATGTGTCCAGAGGAGGGCAACAAAGATGGTGAGGGGTCTGGCGACCAGGTCCTATGAAGAAAGGCTGAAGAAGCTGGGTATATTTGCCTGGAGAGGAGAAAACTGTATGATCACCATCTTCAAATATTTGAAGGGCTGTCATTTAAAGGATGGTGCGGAGTTGTTTTCTGTTGCCCCAGAAGATCAGACCAGAACCAATGGGTTGAAATTAAATCAAAAGAGTTTTCAACTAAACATTTGCAAGATAGTTCCTGACAGTTAGAATGGTTCCTCAGTGGAACAGGTTTCCTTGGGAGGTGGTGGTGGGCTCTCCTTCTTTGGAGGTTTTGAAACAGAGATTAGATGGCCATCTGACAGCAATGCTGATCCTGTGAACTTAGGCAGATCATGAGAAGGAAGGCAGGAAGGGTTATTTCAGTGCTTTTTTCCTGTGGCCCTTTCTTACATGCCCAGGAAAATGCTGATTGCCACTTTGGGGGTCAGCCAGCAATTTTTCTCCAGGCCAGGGATCTTGGAGGGTTTTTTCCCCTTCTTCTGGGCAGGGGTCACTGCAGGCGTGGGGGGGGGGGAAAGATATTTGTGAGTTTCCTGCATTGTGAAGAGGGTTGGACTAGATGACCTTGGAGGTCCCTTCCAACTCTATGATTCTGTGATTTTTCCTCTCATCTAGGTTTATTTGATGCACATTTCCTATAGTGTAATGCAATCTGACCCGGATGGTCCAGGCTAGCCTCATCTTGTCCGATCTCAGAAAATAAGCAGGGTCAGTCCTGTTTAGTACTTGGATGGGAGATCACTAAGGAAGTCCAGGGTTGTTACTCATAGATAGACAATGGCAGGGCTTTTTTGTAGGAAAAGACCAGCAGGAGCTCATTTGCATATTAGGCCACACCCCCTGGCGCAAGCCAGCCGGAACTGTGTTCCCGTGCACTCCTGCTCAAAAAAAGTCCTGGACAATGGCAAACCACCTCTCTCTCTCTCTCTCTCTAAGATAGCAACAGAAGGAGGAGGAGGAAGGTGGAGGAAGGAGAAGGAAGGAGGAGGAGAAGATATTAAATGTTTAAAATAAGTACTGTACTTATGAATGCCAGTTGAAAAGCAATATCTGCATTTTGCGAATATATCAATGGATATACTCCCCGGAAATCAGAAGAAAAAAACTGCATACAAATTTTCAGAGGCCATCTGAGAGAAGGAAAGCAGAGAGGGGTCAAGCCTCCTTCTCTCAGTCGCGGATTCAGAACCAGCCCTTAAAACTCTCCCCAGGAAGCAGTTTGTGTTTGTGGCCATTTCCACTAGTGAAATTCCTCACAGTGACATTTTTAAAACTGTTCATTGTGTGAAATTTTCCACAATAGATTTTTCCTCGCCAGGCACAAACCTGAAGTTTTTTCCTATTTACCCCACGTTTTTGGAATCCCCAGTTTTAGCAAGTTCCAAAAATGCAGGGTAAGAAGGAGAGAACTTCTGGTTTGCACCTGGTGAGGAAGAATCTACTGCAGTAAATTTCAAACATCTCACAGTTTTTAAAATGTCCATGTGAGGAATGTCACCACTTCAGAAGCAGTCTTGAGTTTTACTTGTCATTTGCATTAGAGTGCAGTTTGGGACAGGCCCACCGTCTCCGCTAGATGGGGCTACCTCTTTAGACAGACCCAGACCAACAAGGCTCCCTGTTCTCTGAACTATGGGATGATGACAATTATCACAAGATACACCAGAAGCCGGGCTGGAAACTCTAACGTCTCTGCTCCCACGCACACTCGGTTGCCAGAACAACCATTGCAGTTACTACAGGTGGCCTGTACATTTACCCACTGACTGTACCACTCAGTTACATTTTCCCAGATTACTGGACTGTAAAAAAAAAAAGTTATTTTTAAAGCCTTAGCCTCATGTGCCTTTATTACTACTTCACTTCCTGTCTGTCAGCTGTTGACATGTTTCCATTCTGTCTGCCCACGGAGCTGTAGCTAAAGGAGACAACCCATGCACTTTTATGGAGAGAGGTGCATGAAAGGACAGCTGCGTTTTTTGGAAAATCTTAATGTTTTCCCATATAATGTTTAACTTGCCTTGGATTTAATGTACAGGGAAGGGTGGAGTCCCATTTCAGTTTGAAAAGATCTGCTCAGAGAGAATCCTTTGTGGATGTCTTTGTTTAAAAGAACATTTTTGTGGGGACAGTTTTTAAAAATTCTTTCAGGAAAGATGTTATGATTTCAGATAGTTGTACATAGAAGGAGGACGCAGAAGTGATTAGCCTGGAAAATACTGCCATCCAGGAAAATGGCTGACACTGCAAACAATCTGAATGCAAAGTTGGAATCCACACCAGGCTGGAGCCAGTGGCTGTCCAATTCCACACCTGGCACATTGTTTCACTCCTCCACTTAAGAATTTTTCAAAACATGAGCTTTTAATTTGTGGCCTGAGAGTGTCCACGTAATAAGAATATTTGGGGTTTTATACCAAAACTTTCCCCCTTGAAAACAGTCCTTTTTTAGCGACTGTGAGCTTGACCAGATGCTTAAAGATTATTTTAAAGAAATGAAACAGCCAATTCAGCCTCAGCTGCTGAGAGATGGGACTCACACATCCAGGATGTCACTCACGCTCCACCCCTCAAACTCACCAATTGTCCCAGGGAGGGCCTGGCCTTATCTGGAGATTCTATATGAGAGCCAGTTTGGTGCAGTGGTTAAGTGTGCAGACTTTTAACTGGGAGAACCGGGTTTGATTCCCCACTCCTCCACTTGCAGCTGCTAGAGTGAACTTGGGTCAGCCATAGCTAGGGTTGCCAACTCCTATTCAAGAAATATCTGGAAACTTTGGGGGTAGAGCCACGAGACATAGCAGGTGAAGCCAGGAGCAAAAGTGTGACAAGCATAATTGAACTCCAAAGGGAGTTCTGGCCATTACATTTAAAGAGGCAGCACACCTTTTAAATCGGAGAGGGACGGTGGCTCAGTGGTAGAGCATTTGCTTGGGAAGCAGAAGGTCCCAGGTTCAATCCCTGGCATCTCCAAAAAAGGGTCCAGGCAAACAGGTGTGAAAAGCCTCAGCTTGAGACCCTGGAGAGCCGCTGCCAGTCTGAGAAGACAATACTGACTTTGATGGACCGAAGGTCTGATTCGGTATAAGGCAGCTTCATATATGTTCATATATATATGTCTTCCATCCATAAGAAATAATGGATAGGGGCACCTTCTTTTTAGGCTCATAGATGTGGACCCCCTGGTCCAATCATTTTGAAACTTGGAGGGTATTTTGGGGAGAGGCACTGGACACTATACTGAAAATTTGGTGCCCCTACCTAAAAAACAGCCCCCTCAGAGCCCCAGATACGCACGGATCAATTCTCCATTATTTTCTATGAGAACAAGTCTCCATACGGAACTTCACCTTCAGAGTTCCCAGTAGACATTTCCCTCCCCTCCCCCCACTTTCTGATGACCCTGAAGCGGGGGAAGGGTCTTCAAACCGGGGGATCCCCTGCCCCCACCTGGGGATTGGCAACCCTAGCCATCTCTCTCACAGAGCTGTCCTTGAAAGGGCAGCTTCTGTCAGAGCTCTCTCAGCCACACCCACCTCACAGGGTATCTGTTGTGCAGAAAGACGGTAAAGAAGATTGTAAGCCACTGTGAGATTCAGAGTGAAGGGCAGGATATAAATCCAATATCATCTTCTTCTTCTTCTATAGCCCCATCTAGCTAAGAAGGCTGGCTGCATCCTGGAACCCATTCATTTGACAATAGATAGCAGCTGCATAGAATAGAATCATGAAGTTGGAAGGGACTTCCAGGGTCATGAAATTCACAAGTACCTCTTATTCCATACAGCCCCAGTGCTGCTGCTGCCACCACCAACTTAGGGTGACTCCTCATGGGATCTTCAAGGCAAGGGACAGACAAAAGTGGTTTGCCACTGTCCATCTCTGAATAGCAACCCTAGACTTCCTCGGTGCTCTCCAATCCAAGTACTAACCAGGGCTGACCCTGTTTATATTCTGAGATCTGGCAAGATGAGGCTAGCCTGGACCATCCGGGTCAGATTTCATTACACCATAGGAAACGTGCATGGAATGGAGAGCCAGTTTGGTGTAGTGGTTACATGTGTGAACTCTTATCTGGGAGAAATGGGTTTGATTCCCCACTCCTCCACACGCAGCCACTGGTATGGCTTTTTTTGTAGCAGGAACTTCTTTGCATATTAGGCCACACCTCCCTGATGTAGCCAATCCTCCAAGAGCTTTCAGGGTTCTTCTTACAGGGCCTACTGTAAGCTCTTGGAGGACTGGCTACATCAGGGAGGTGTGGCTAATATGTAAAGGAGTTCCTGTTACAAAAAAAGCCCTGGGTATGACCTTGGGTCAGTCACAAGTTCTGTCAGTGCTGTTCTCTCCAGAGCAGTTCTCTCAGAGCTCTCTCAGCCCCACCTACCTCACAGGGTGTCTGTTGTGGGGAGAGGAAGGGAAAGGAGATTGTAAGCTGCTCTGAGACTCCTTCAGGTAGTGAAGGGTGAGGTATCCAATCGCCTCCTCCTCCTTTTCTCCTCCTCCTCCTCTTCTTCTTCTTCACCAAGATGAGAGGAAGAATCATAGAGTTGGAAGGAACTCCCCCCCACACAACCTAGTAACCCCCTGTTCCTTGTGCAGAAGATGGATCCCAGGATCCCAGTACTTTTCTTTCCCAGTAACCATTTTTTTAAAATTAGACAAACTGTTTATCAGAAAGGAATTAACCTTGATTTAGTAACCATCCTCATTCAGACATAACCACAAACTGAAGTTACATTGAAGACTTCTGATCTTCGATTAGTGCAACAAGGAAGTTCATGGACCCCCAAATTCACCAGGTTTGTGACCTTCATTCAGATGTCATCAACAAAGAAAACAAGTCTGTTCCTCCCTGATCCTTCTACACCCTCCACTTGCCGTAGAACCCCATGGTTAGCCCCCAAGAGATTGCATTATTAGACCCATGGAGCTGCATACATACTGTTGCCAGGAGCGTATTGGAGGACTCAGTGCCTGAGGAAAACGGTTCTAGAAATATAACTGAATCAGATTTGGTGTTGTGCGCCTTGTGAACAAGCTATTTGTCTTATGAGAAAATTGTGGTTTTGATAAAAGCTAAGGTGAAATGAGAAGCAACCTTGGGCTACCTGTCAGACAAAGCCAAAGTTTCAGACAAAGGGCACATTCTATCAAAGCTGAAATTTACAATCTAAGGGTAGCCGTTAACAATACTGTGGACTTTATCATTCATTGGCTATTGTAAAACTGAATGTAAAAGCACTATACATTTAATTGCAGATACTTTGTAAAGGGTGTT
Source organism: Heteronotia binoei (assembly GCF_032191835.1). Taxonomy (NCBI): domain Eukaryota; kingdom Metazoa; phylum Chordata; class Lepidosauria; order Squamata; family Gekkonidae; genus Heteronotia; species Heteronotia binoei. The sequence goes on from NC_083241.1 coordinate 17,152,285, forward strand.
TTGTAAAGCATGTTGTACTTTTCACAAAGGATTCACTCTGTAGAACATATTGTTTACGCATTGATTCTAAATGGTCTGTTCTGGCAGTGTTTTGCTTGAATGGTATCAACCACACCGTGTATCCTTCTTGTTGATTAGTAATCCCACCAGGAGGCTGGCACCCCTCCCAACTTGTGAATAAGTTGTGACAGACATCCAATGGGAATCAGATTCCCTGAAGTTGGTGTTGTGCTCCAAGCAGTCACTTCTGAAGTACTGGAAAGCAGGCAGTAAACAGGCTGTCAATTGCAGTGAAATGTAGCCTAAAAGAGAGTTTGTTTTCTGTTTGTTTGAAGAGGGCCAGCTGTGAAGAACCATGAGGAGAATTCCCACCAGGCACTGGAGCCTCCAAGCCTTTCTTTGAACAAACTCCTGGATTCCCTGAATCCAGCTCTCTTCTCTTCATCTGTCTGCAGCCCTCAAGAGAACAGGACCACAAAGTCTGACTTTGGTAACAGACTGTGACTCCTTGAGAGACTGAAAAAAGACTGGCGGATTTGTTCCACCGCATAAGGCAACAGTGTTCCAGAGACGCCAGTCTCCCGGGCTTTCCCCCCACAAAGTGTGTGATTATGTCATGTCTCTGAGGTCAGTGACGTTTATCTAAGTTAAAGAAGTTTAAATCATTCCAGGCTTTCTCCAGGCGAGGTCACGATGAGGAGCACATGGTGTTAAACTTCCTTCAGCTAATATTCTCTTTAGCCAGGGGGCAGAATCTCTCCCTCACCCCCTTTCCCTCCACCTCTGGGAAGAAAAGAGCTTTTGTTTCATGTCTGGAGAGCATGAATGGACAGCACCAGAAATATATGTGCAACTTGAATGTCAAAGCATTATAAATCTAACACCTCTCTTTTCAGGGACAGGGTAAGAAGTTAAGTAACGTTTTGTAGCCAGTCCAAAGGACACCCCCCCCCCAAAAAAAACCCCACCCCTGTGCTAATTATTTATAGAATTTTGAAATGTATATACTGGAAAATTATTAGAAGCTCTGGGAATGTTGACATTTGTTGATATTGGTATTATAATTTTTTTTCCAGAAAAGGGTTAGAAAAATCATCCTTTTTTATCATTTGAGGTGTTTCATAGCCTGGAAATATTTTCTGGCATTTCAAGAAGAAACTGGGTCATGTGTTGGAACGGCAGCTGGAAATTCTTGAAATTCATTATCAAATGTTATACATTATTGTGTCATACAGCTGGGTTTGGACACTTAACAGTAAATGTCATTTAGCGGACTATGTGCTGGTAAATGATAGAAATGAAGGTGAAATCTGGTCATCAGTCACGGTTCTTGGAGGATCCTGACACTGATCCTTCTCTCTGAGCCTCTTTCCAGGCTCTCTGGAAAGGCTGTATAGAATCATAGAGTTGGAAGGGACCTCCAGGGTCATCTAGTCCAACTCTCTGCACAATGCAGGAAACTCACAAATCCCTCCCCCTAAATTCACAGGATCCTTATTGCTGTCAGATGGCCATCTAGCCTCTGTTTAAAAACCTCCAAGGAAGGAGAGCCCACCACCTCCCAAGGAACTGCTCTAACAGTCAGGAAGTTCTTCCTAATGTTGAGCCGGAAACTCTTTTGATTGAACTTCAACCCATTGGTTCTGGTCCTGCCTTCTGGGGCCACAGAAAACAATTCCACACCATCCTCTATCAGACAGCCCTTCAAGTAATTGAAGACGGCTGATAGGTTGGAACGGAAAATCCCAAAACAAGAAATGAAATCTGTGTGATTGATTGATTTAGGCTGAAAGGGGCCATGCAGGCCAACCCACTGCTCAGTGCAGGCTCAGGCATCCCTGGGCAGGGCTCGTCCAGCTGCTGACAGGGAGGGGAAGCTCCCCAGGCAGCCAATTCCACTGCAGAGCTACTCTTATCATAAGGGGAAAAAATGCTCTCCTCATATCCCACTGGGACTTTTCCGCCTAGAGCCCCGTGGCGCAGAGTGGTAAAGCTGCAGTACTGCGATCGGAGCTCTCTGCTCACGACCTGAGTTCGATCCTGGCAGAAGCTGGGTTCAGGTAGCCGGCTCCAGGCTGACTCAGCCTTCCATCCTTCCAAGGTCAGTCAAATGAGTACCCAGCTTGCTGGGGGGTGGAGTGTAGATGACTGGGGAAGGCAATGACAAACCACCCCATAAAAAAAAAATCTGTCGTGAAAATGCCGTGATGTGACGTCACCCCAGAGTCAAAAACAACTGGTGCTTGCACAGGGGACTCTACCTTTACCTTTTACTTTTCTGACTGCAATATCTACTTTTTTATATTTTTATCTACTTTTTATATTTATCTACTTTTTATATTTATTTGTTTACATTGTTTGTAGTCAACTTTTCTCTCTGGGACTCAAGGAGGACTGCCCAGAGTGAGTCAAGACAATCAACAGGAGGGAACATTCAACAAACAGTAAGATTTAGGATTGTAGAACCACCCGGAAGTCTCAACAGGCCTCCTCAGGCAGACCTCCTCAGGCGGACCTTTCAAGACCCTTTTCCGGGTGAACCAAGGAAAAGGAAAGGTCCCCTGTGCAAGCACCAGTCATTTCCGACTCTGGGGTGACGTTGCTTTCACAACATTTTCACTGCAGACTTTTTACGGGGTGGTTTGCCATTGCCTTCCCCAGTCAACTACACTTTCCCTCCAGCAAGCTGGGTACTCATTTTACCGACCTCGGAAGGATGGAAGGCTGAGTCAACCTGGAGCCAGCTATCTGAAAACCCAGCTTCCACTGGGGATCGAACTCAGGTCGTGAGCAGAGCTTAGGACTGCGTTACTGCAGCTTTACCACTCCGCGCCACAGGGCTCTTGATTTGACCAGAGGTAACAACAAACAAAAGTAATACTTGTGGGAAATAAATTTCCCTTGCAAACTACTTTCATTTATCCTGGGAAGGATGAAGACTGATACACATCACCTGAGCAATCAGCCTGCTGTGGATCTGCATTCACTCCTTTTTGAGACAAACATGAAAACTTCCATACTGAAGCACCCAAAGAACAGCTGATACTTCCTGCTTCTAGGAGACTCGGCTGTGCAGAGTGCTCGCTGGTGCAAAAAAAAAGGTGTGCCAGCACCAGTCATTTCCAACTCTGAGGTGACGTTGCTTTCACAACATTTTCACAGCAGACATTTTACGGGGTGGTTTGCCATTGCCTTCCCCAGTCATCTACACTTTTCTCCCAGCAACCTGGGTACTCATTTGACCGACCTCGGAAAGATGGAAGGCTGAATCAACCTCGAGCCAGCTACGTGAAAAGCCAGCTTCCACTGGGGATCGAACTCAGGTCGTGAGCAGAGTTTATGATTGCAGTACTGCAGCTTTAACACCCTGGCACAAAACTCAGTGCAAGCTGTCTGGCTCTCCAGATTATATCAGGCAGGGAGGACAGCCAGTTCAGTTGTACAGAGTGAAAAATTGCTCAGATTGAGGTCAGGATAGAATCAGGCTTTTTCCCCCCACCCAGAGGACAATCATGATAGGCACTTTCTGCCCTTTGGCCTCTGCTGGTAGTTGCAGCATGACCTTCTGGGTTGGGCATTCACAGGGTTGGTGCTGACAAGCAGCACAATGCAGGTCTTTCAGTGTTCCTGTGGTGGTACATTCTATAAGACGCAGGGTCTCGCTGCTGTCATCCATAGTGCAAAATCTCTGGCACTTTACACAATTGTTTGTATCATTCAATGTAACCAGGAATTTGGCCAGTTACAGCAGAAGTAAGAACCTTCAAAGCTAACAGATTCATTACAAGCTGGGAACTTGTGAGGAATCGCAACAAGAAAGGGAACAATTTTGAAAATCTCCCCTTCCTGAGAGCTATAAAAAGCCTAGGATTTAAGCAATGCTTGCAGAGTCTTGCAAGCAAAAATTCTACTTTGTGAGCTACTGGCATTAACATTGTGAGCTACTGGCATTAAAGTTGCAAGCTACTGCATAAATTATTGTGCTCTGGGGTCATCCTTCCTGAGCTAAGACAAAAACATGTGATCTGGAGGCTAAAAATCTGTGAGCTAGCTAGCTCACACTAACTCAGCTTAGAGGGAACATTGGTCTTAAGTAGGCTGATCCCCCCCTCCCCCACCTTCTTGAACAGCTGCTCAAGTGTAAATAACTGCAGTGGCACCAGATGGTAGGAGATGACAGAGGGTCCTCTCAAGATCCTAGAGCTTTGGACAATGCCCGCCCCTTCTGCCAGCTGTTTTAGATAAAAGGCAGCATATTCCAAGGGCTACATACGTGTGCACAGGGCTTTTTTTTTAGCGGGAACGCACAGGAACACAGTTCCGGCTGGCTTGGCATCGGGGTGTGTGGCCTAGTATGCAAATGAGTTCCTGCCGAGCCTTTTCTACACAAAAGTCCTGTGTGAAACAGTAGTGATGTCAGGGGTGCGGCCTAATATGAAAAAGAGTTCCTGCTGAGCTTTTTCTACCCCAAAAGCCCTGCATGCTCACTGATTCCAACCCTGCCTCTCTCTGTGCCTTCTGCATCTGAAAGTCTTCCATTCCCAGTGCCACGTATGAATAAGGCACAGTGATTAATTCAGATAATAGAGCACTCTGTGCTACACCACAGAGAATGTCCAAACCTTAAAGCCAATGTGATTCATTGCTCACATTTTCTGCTAGGAAGGAAAGCATAAATCCTGTAACACTGGCCAAAAAAAATTTGGCCTTTTGTTTCTGCTGTTTTTAGCAGACAGGCTGGGCCTGTATTTTTAGCACGTCAACCAAGAACAAGAATTCTGTTGCCAGTGAGTGACGTCTCAATTCGCTCCTCTGATTTCCCAGTGGCCCAGATGCTGAGGCAGCGGGAATCTCCCTCAAAGCAAGAGGCCGTGCTGTCTGGATGCCGAGCGACGCGGATGTGCATTTCCAATGACATCACCCTGAGCTGCTTTCAGAACCAGTTTCATTTCTGTTTGGCCTTCTCCTCAAAAACATGCTGTTATTCAGGATGGGAAGTGTTGTCAAACATGCCAGAAAAATGCAATTGTTGTAAAGCTGCTCAGTAGAAGGAGTGGAATATTTGCTAACAGTGTTTTCAGTAGGGTTGCCAAGTCCAATTCAAGAAATATCTGGAGACTTTGGGGGTGGAGCCAGGAGTACGGTTGTGACAAGCATAATTGAACTCCAAATGGAGTTCTGGCCATCACACTTAAAGGGACCGCACACCTTTAAAAAGCCTTTCCCTCCACTGGAAATAATGAAGAATAGGAGTACCTTCTTTTGAGGCTCATAGAATTGGACCCACTGGTCCAATCATTTTGAAACTTGGAGGGTATTTTGAGGAGAGGCATTAGATGCTAATAGGGTTGCCAAGTCCAATTCAAGAAATATCTGGGAACTTTGGGGGTGGAGCCAGGAGACTTTGGGGGGTGGAGCCAGGAGACATTGGGGGCGGAGCCAAGATCAAGGGGTGGCAAGCATAATTGAACTTCAAGGGAGTTCTGGCCATCACATTTAAAGGGACTGCACATCTTTTTAAATGCCTTCCTTCCATAGGAAATAATGAAGGATAGGGGCACCTTCTTTTGGGGCTCATAGAATTGGACCCCCTGGTCCAATCTTTGTGAAACTTGGGAGGTATTTTGGGGAGAGGCACTAGATGCTATACTAAAAATTCAGTGCCTCTATCTCAACAAACAGCCCCCCAGAGCCCCCGATACCTGCAGATCAATTCTCCATCATTCCCTATGGGAATAGTTCATGGAGGTGAATGATGGCTGTGGGGGCAGGGCTTCCCCTGCCAGCCAGCTGGCTGGGGGAAGGGGGAAGCCTATAAAACCGGGGGATCCCCCTCTGGGACCTGGGGATTGGGAAGCCTAGATGCTAAACTGCAAATTTGGCACCTCTAACTAAAAAAAACAGCCCCCCCCCCGAGCCCCAGATACTCAGAGATCAATTTTCCATTATACCCTATGGGAATCAGTCTCCATAGAGTACAATGAAGTGCCCAGCAGACATTTTCCTCCCCCGCCCCATTTCTGATGACCCTGAAGCAGGGGGAGGGCTTCCAAACCAGCGGATCCTCTGCTCCCGCCTGGGGATTACCAGTCAGAATCAGATATCTGCATATGGACTGAAATCAATAAATCTGGAGTGTTATTTTGGACATTTATCTTTAGGATTGTAACTGCAGGATTACAGGAATGAGTTTGTTGGTTTTTGTAATATGAATATTGTAATACTTTAAGTGTTGTTAATAGGTAATGTTTTTTGAATAATTTTTTGTTATTTTTTCACAGTTGTTTGTTTTGTTTATCCCACCTGGGGTTTGGCAACCCTAGTTCTCAGTGTCCGTGAAAGCACATCTGTGCACCAGCCCACTCAGCAGCACCAGTAGAAAAAATTTCTATCAGAAACCCAGGAGGAACCAGGAAGGTACAGGCAGAGTCTGAAGGACATTAGAACTCTTTGGCTTGAGAGAAAGGTCTCAAAATGGTCCATCTCTTAAGGAACAGATGCAATAAGGAAAAATGCTCTCTCCAAGCAGCATTAAATGGCATTATGATACCAACAGCCTCTAGACCAATGCTATTTTTCCTATTTGCATACCTGGACAGGGCCAGTGTCAAGGGTCAGCATAATGGAACACTTGCTTATGGCCCAGTAAGAGGAGTCACCACTGACCACAGAGGCTGGGCTATCTGTTCCAACTAGGAAATGGGAAATGTCACCTGTTGGAAGGGGAAGGCAGCATCAAAGAAGCCCACATCAATGCTTCCCCCAAGTATCTCTTCCACCAGGAAATGGGAAGGTGATTGAAAAGCTTCCTGAGGTCACAAAGCCTCAGAGCAATCTTAAGCAAGAATCTGGCCCCCAATTGGGGTGATAAAAGAGACCAAAGGAAACCAGAGAGGAAAACACGTGGAGCAGGAATGGGGTGACAAGCAAGTCAGGACCGAGGGTGTATAGTCAAATACAAGAACAAGAAGGAATGATGATAGTAGCCTTTGAACTGGAGGCCAGGGGATAAAAGGAACAAATGCTTGGTTTGTGTGGGAAGGGGGAGCAAGGGAAGTCTATGGGCAGATAACAGTCTCGTTGAGGCAAGAGGAAGTGTGCCCATAAGAGATGTTTGCAGAGGAAGTTTCTCCAGATAAGGAAAGCAGGAAGAAGGAGTCAGATGAACAAAGTGAGAGCTTGGAGAGTAAAAGTTCATCGTCAGAAGCTGAAGTTGTTTGACAAGACAGAGTCCCCAGTTAGAAGAATAATAATTCTGGAGCTGATAATGTTGCACTGGGTCATTTGACCAATCATATGGCACATTCACACTTAAAAATTCAAAGCATATAATAGGCCAGATAATTTAAAATTAAGTTCTAATTACAGTCCAGTTTCTAAGGCATTAGAACCTAAAAATCACCAGATAGAATTGATGAGCAACGTTGGCATTTTTATCAGAGAGAAGATAATCAAGTCTAACTTTTTCAATGAGACCAGAGATTTTGTCTAACAGCAGAGTAATAATCTTGTACTTATAAAATGGGCAGCTACAAAAGCCATGCTCTGTGGTTTCAGCCTTTCTTAGCGGGCAGAAGCAGAGCCTTTCCAGATAATGAGGTTTTGTGATATCTGCCTTCCAGTACTGCAGGAGGGAGGGCCAGGCAGCTTGCCAGAGTAAACACCCTTCTGAATCCATTTATTTTTAAAGATATTAAGCTGCCAGCTTCACAACATATTGAAAGTTTGACCACACACACACATATATATTTTATAGCAATATTGGTTTGGCATTCCATGACCTCAGTCCTCTGTTAAACTAATCTCTTTGCCAGATCATAACCACAAGATAGGAGAGCATGAGGAGAGAAGCCAGTCCTGACAATATGGCTCTGAACAGACTTGAGCCCATTTGATTGAAAATTGTCTCTGTTTATAAGTGGGAATAAGCCTTGGGGATTGAAGCGTCCCTTTAGCCACACATATCTAGAGATAGTATGCATACCCCTGCTTCAGCTCTAATGCTGCCTGTCTCCTTCTTAACCTGGTATTAGGCACACACCTGGTTACCTGTAGAATTGATCTTAGAAACTTAGATTGCACTCTTTCTTGGTGGCCCTACAAATGTCCCATACAGTAATTGGGCCCACATTTTAGCCCAGAATACTTTAAGAGCTGCAGGGACATAATATCTCCCTTGTGACTGATAACATTTTGCTATAGCATTTGCTGATCTTTCTGCTTGGTTGGCAACATATTTGCTGTGGCTAAACCAAGAGCTACCCCAGTATATTTAAAATTTTTAACTTGCTCAATCTGATGACTGTTAATTGACTATGACCTGGTCTTTGCTCTATTCCCAAAGACTACTATTTTGGTTTTCTGATAGTTTAGTGAGACATTCTTTTTCACAATATGCAGAGAGCTTCCTAAGAGCTTTCCTAAGACCTACCAGAGTTCTTGAAAGTAGCACTGTGTCATCAGCATACAGAAGAACTGATAAAGGGCTATTGGCAATTTGGGGGTGGGGGGTGTTCAGGAGTATTGAGACAGCTAGACAGATTATTTATATAAAAATAAATAGAATTGGAGCTAAAGAGGCATCCTTGCCTGGCCCCTTTAAAAGTTTGAAAAGGTTCAACGAGGTGTCTGTATGCATCTAACTCTTAGGTAAGTTTGATCATAAAAGTTTTCTATCTATGCATGAGTTTAGCAATTTGTCCCAAAACAGAGTTCTGGATATGGAATCAACAAAAGCATAGGGTTGCCAATCCCCAGGTGGGGGCAGGGGATCCCCCGATTTGGAGGCCCTCCCCCCGCTTCAGGGTCGTCAGAAAGCGGGGGGGGATGTCTTCTGGGAACTCTATTATTCCCTAAGGAGATTTATTCCCATAGAAAATCATGGAGAATTGATCCGTGGGTATCTGGGGCTCTGGGGGGCTGTTTTTTGGGGTAGAGGCACCAAATTTTCAGCATAGCATCTAGTGCCTCTCCCCAAAGTACCCCCCAAGTTTCAAAACGATTGGACCAGGGTGTCCAATTCTATGAGCCCCAAAAAAGGTGCCCCTATCCTTCATTATTTCCTATGGAAGGAAGGAATTGAAAAGGTGTGCCGTCCCTTTAAATGTGATGGCCAGAACTCCCTTTGGAGTTCAATTATGCTTGTCACAGCCTTGATCTTGGCTCCACCCCTAATGACTCCTGGCTCCACCCCCAAAGTCTCCTGGCTCCACCCCGAAAGTCCCCAGATATTTCTTGAATTGGACTTGGCAACCCTACAAAAGCAGCATATAATGAAGTTACTCCCTCAGTGGAATATTTCTCAATGGCTGGGTCCAGACCAGCAGCTTGGAGCAGATGAGAGGCGTCCCAAATCGGGCCGGCTCAAAATGGGAGTAGCGGAAGCCTGTCCACACACTCCTCCACAAAGCGTCCATATCCTGCATGGGAGGCACTTTGGCATGGTCAGACAGCTGTAGCTCACCATCCCCTCAGCTCGGTTTGGGTTTCTTTTTCCCCATTCATTTCAGTGATCATGCGCCCATGTGCCTGGAGGTCTGAGGGAGAGGCAGCCATTTTGACCATGTGCTTGCCTAAAGAGCTGGAGAAAACTTCTAGGTAATGGTCACTTTGTAGAGATACAGAACTCCTAAGCTATTTTCTAACATTTGATAAGTACGTACAGAGAAAGAAACAGAAGATCTGCGTTTTTGCCCATTTCATTTGTAACCCTTGTTCATTCTGGTGCTGTGCTAAAAGTATGTTTTCTTTTCAATAAATACTTTATAACTTTGGCTGCTGGCAGGAATTCTCTGTACCACCATCTCAGACACACTATTTTAAAAAGAGTGCGAGGGGAAAGCAGGGCCTTGGCAAGTGGCTATACTTCCATAGGCACACAAGGCATGAAAGTGTCTCCATGGTGACCAGGTGCTGGGCAGCAGGAGACACAGAGGCAAGGCCTCAGACCTGGGAAGGGAAGCTGGGAGTCCTGACCCTCCCAGTGGGCAATTCCACTCAAAGGTCAGGTGGTGGCTGCAGGCTACCTTGAGCGTAGAAGAAAAGCCTCACCAAGTGTGGAGAAACCCCAGAGAGGCAGGGCAGAGAAGGGGCCTGCAGGCTAGAGCAGATCCATTCCCCAAGCGTAACAATGCATAAGCCTATTTAACACTCTCTCCCTGTTTCTCAGCCATGAACCCCAGCAGCAGAAGAGCTGAAAAACACTCTGAATGGAACATGTGACTAGCCTCTTAAGCATTTTGTTGAACCTACTCGCTTTGTAAAAAAATATGAGCTTCACAATGTTGATGTAATTGAGTCAAGATATATCCCTTTGTTTCGAGGCAGGCACCCCTCATTGCGTATTTGAAATGACCAGGACATGCCACAAGAAAGGAGATGCTGTGGGGTTTCTTTTTTTAAAAAACATCTCTACTTTTACATACTGCTACGCTCACACTGCTTTTCAATTTATTCTAAAAAGATCTCCATTGTATGATTTCTATACACTATCCTACCTGACTTTGACAAGTAAACATCCCAAAAGATTAGGCTCAAATGATGAACACATACAAAGATAAAAACACCCTATAACTTGAGAGCTGTTTTGCTAGTGTTTACTAAAAAATCCCAAACAGCTGCAAACTGTCTTGGAAGCAATCTGGATATTCCGTTGTTGGGTATCTGAAGTTTTGCAATAAAAGTCTCAGATATTAATCACATTGCAATCTCTATTATTACAATTTTGGTAGCCACCTCTTCCTGCTCCTGCTTTTTCGTTGATCCTATTGGGTACTAAGTTAAACCTTGCCAGATGTGACTTTTAAAAAAAAATTATACAAAGGGTGGAAACTTCTGTGGGGACAGATGGAATGACAGGGATCCACTGGGCTTTGAATTCTGTTTCAGTCTGCATGCAGTTCATCTCTGGAAGCAAAGGAACAAGACTTTAACAGAGAGGAACAATGATGTGGGACTACACCATGTGAGTCATTCAATATACTGGCTTGATGCTTTTGCAACAAGATCTCCTTTCTGAAGCCCCCAAGCATGTAGCTCTGGTCTCAAATATCCTGAATAGAATGAGGGATCATTTGGTGATTGTAATGACTGGGTAAAAGACCATAGTTTCCTTTTGAATCACCACTGAATGAAATCATACCTTCAGGAACTGCTACTCTCTTGGCAACAGAATTTGAAACCCTCAAAGAGAAGGTTAAAAAATGTATGTTGAGTTCTGTCTAAAGATGAAGTTCTCATACCTTACTGGAATCAATTTTGTCTTTTTAAGAAGGGACACACTTAGAGACCAAAGATGTTGGGAGATTCCTGATTGGCTCTTCCCAGCATTTTTTAAAAAGTATATTTCAACCATGAGAAAGAACTAGGGCGTTATAGTAGTTAGGAACAGGGAGTTAGGACCACTTTCAAACTAGGGCGTTATAGTAGTTAGGGCGACTTTCAAACACCCGATCTACCATGAAGCTCACCTTGGGTGAATCATCTCTTAGGTTAACCTTCCTTACAAGGTGATTGTGGGGATAAAACAGGAAGCCTGTGTCTGCTGCCCTGAGCTCCTTGGAGGAAGGAATTGCCAAGGGATCCTGTAGGTGTTGGTTGCTCTCATGGGCATGGACAGAGGCTGAGTCAAGCATGCCTTGTGATGTCAACCACACCACATAGGGGCTGCATGCTCCTGGTACCAGTAGCCCTCTGGGGTAAGGGCCCACTGAGCGTTTCCTGGAACGTTAAAAGGCCAGTTAACCTTTACCCTCCCTCTTGGTATGAAGCGGGTCCTTGGGTGGCAAACCATTGCTGTTCATCTCTTGCCTTAAAAACCCTATTATATGGGGGTTGTCATAAGTCAGCTGTGAATTGATGACTCTTTACATAGCACGGGTGGAAATCCAGCCAGGTCACAGCCTGATCTAGTAGAAGTTGTATTATGTTCTCACTTTCAGCTCAGACAAGATTGCACCATACAGAATGCCTTTCTTCAGTAGGGGTGGACAGGGTGTCTCTCTCAAACAGGACTCAAGTTATCTAAGGTGAAGTTCAGATTTCTGGGTCAGATCCCAAGCTGAAAATACCATCACTTTCAGTGAATATTTAGATATTCCTCTGCTCTGACAGGTTCCACCCCCTTCTTCTTCATAAGCAACACTATCAAAGGGCCTTTCATGGGAACTTCAGCCAGTTATGAATAGCTGCTCCAGCTGGAGAGGTTGGTGCCAAGGCCACAGAGGCTTCCAGCAGAGGGATGAAAAATGAACCAACAACTTCGGCTTTTTGTTTCTTATGTTCACAAAAAACATAGGTCTTAATCCTGGGCTGACAGCATGGGAGATTGAGGCCTGCTCCAGATAGCCAAAGGAGACCTTTCACCAGTGGGCGCAACCTTACCTGACCAAGGGCTTTCTCCCTCAATATGGTCTTCACAAACAATAAAGAAAAGAGCCAGTCATTGCTCACTGCTATTAGTACCGCTGTTATTAAAATGCAGGAATATAACTGCTTTCGGTTTTAAAAATTATATGCGTCTCTCCCACACCCCACTTGTGGGGACTGGCAGCAGTTGGGGGCAGGCAGAGTCATATTAGAAGATGGTGGGTGGGAAGAGAAGAAGAATTGTTGCAGTTGGATTATATCCCACCCTATACTCTGAATCTCAGAGTCTCAGAGCAGTCACAATCTCCTTTACCTTCCCCCCCACCCCTGCCCCACAACAAACACCCTGTGAGGTGGATGGGGCTGAGAGAGCTCTCACATCAGCTGCCCTTTCAAGGACGAGAGCTATGGCTGACCTAAGGCCATTCCAGCAGCTGCAAGTGGAGAAGTGGGGAATCAAATCCAGTTTTTCCCAGATAAGAGTCTGCATACTGAACCAATACACCAAACTGTGGTGCAGGTGGTATCACACCAAACTGGCAGAAGTGGAACGAACAGCCTTTGGGTTGCTACATGGAAGTAAAACTTCTACAGCTGGGCTCCAGTAGGTGCAGTCCTTCCAAACCACTGGATTCTCCTCCAGCCCTGATAACTTCCTCCTTTTCTCCAGCAGACCTATCAGCAATTCACATCATCTCTAGGTACTAGGAGAAACCACGGGTGCATTCCAGATGGAATGCACCCATTCCAGATGGAATGCACCACATAGTGCAACCGTGAATGCCTTGGGTGCATTCCAGATGCTGCCAGTCCAGAGGGATGGAAATAAAAGATGATGTCCCAGGTGCACAGATGATCCTGGCTGCTGGGGCCAGGCCAAGTTACAAGGCAGTGAGAGGCAGTTTTTGGCTCTGACACAATGAAATGACACCTACCACTCGTAGATCAGCATGCTCTCCAGAGGGAATGGGAAAGTAACAGTGTTAGTCAATGCAACTGAAACTCATTTGGGGGTATGGAATATCATGAGTGAATTCTTATTCAGGCACACTTGTAATGACTTGAATTGTTTGAATTTATGATCCCCTACTCCATACTTGGATTTACGTGCAGCAGAGTCCCTCTTTCTCCAGCTTTCAAGTATCAAGCGAACCATTATTGGAGTATAAGAAGCTGCCAGCTTCAGATCCTCTCCCCAAGGTACATTTTATTTAGTGGTGAATTGTCATTTATATTGTCATTTGATCTTTGTGAGGAGTCAAGTGTGGACTGAAACGATGGAGTAGAGATACAAAAGTTAATTAGTGATCACAGCTGCATCCACACACTATCTATTGTGCTGTGTGTGCACGATAACAATAATTTGTAACTAGATTTTCCTGTGTGAACAAGAGTAGTCAGTTGTAAAATGAATTTTAACAGGGATAAATGTAAAGTTCTGCACTTAGGTAGGAAAAATCCCATGCATGGTTATAGGATGGGAGAGACTTGTCTTAGCAGTAGTATGTGCGAAAAGGATCTAGGGCTCTTAGTGGATCATACGCAGAACATGAGTCAACAGTGTGATGCGGTGTCTAAAAAGGCAAATGCAATCTTGGGCTGTGTGTCAGAACTTGGAGGAACTTCAAGCGAGTCCAATACTTGTTGCAAGTTAGGATCTTTATTGAAGAACAGCAGTACTATAGTAACGAAATAACAGTAATGGCGAGTCTGGGCAGTTGGTTACATTTTATGCCCACAGCAAAGCATAATAAAACAATAATTCACACGGGCTCAAGCGATTGTCTCTTCTTCCCAGCCTTCGTTATCAGCAAAGGAGGATGCCCCCCTATTGCGAAGGCCAAACGGCCCGGCTTCAAAGGGCACCTGTGGATATTGAGCAGAGACTTTCTGCCGCCTGTCTTACTGCCCTAAATATTTGGCATAGCAAAGGGGCCTGGGTCAATGACCGCTGTCAGGCACTCTAAGTTATAACATGGAGTCAGTTCAGTCAAGCAAGGCACATAAAGTTACAAGTTCTGACATACTGCCCCCCCTAAGCTCTTCGGCTTCGGCTTGTGTGGGTACAGTAGGTGAAATTTTTTGAGCAATTGCGGTGCAGATACATCACTAGCCTTTACCCATTCATCACAACTAGGAGGAAAATATTTCCATCTTATCAGATAATATAGCGCCCCCCTTTGGACCTTAGAGTCCAGGATTTCTAGCACCTCATGGTGACTCTGACCCTTCACTATAGTCGGAGGTGGCTCCGGGGGACGAGGATGGAATTGCATAGCTCCAGGATCCTTGCGAAGAAGGCTGCAATGAAAAACAGGGTGGATCTTACTCAAGGCTTTGGGTAGCTCTTATTCCACAGTCACTTTGTTGATCACCTTTTTTATTTTGAATGGACCTAGGTATTTTAGAGCGAGTTTACGACACCCTTGGGGCAGGGGTAGATTCTTGGTGGACAGAAATACAGTTTCACCCTCTTTCAAATCCCATTGGGGGGCGTGTTTTTTGTCAAAGTGTCTTTTGTACTCTTTTTTCGCCTCCTCCAGGTTTTCCTGTATCACTGCCCAACTGGCCTTTATCCCCTCCCACCATTGCTGACACGACGTGGGCTCGGCAGGCCCCGCGGGGAGGGGAAGGTTTGGGAAGGGTTTCCCCTCGTAACCATTCACTATCTGAAAAGGGGAGGTTTTTGTGGAACTGAGGAAGCTGTTGTTGTAGCCATATTCAGCGAATGGCAAGAGATCGACCCAGTTCGTTTGTTGGTAGTTAATGTAACATCTTAAGTACTGTTCCAGAAGCCCGTTCACCCTCTCAGTCTGTCCGTCCGTCTGCGGGTGGTAAGCGGAGCTAAGACCCTGTTCGATGCCAGCTAGCTTGCAAAACTCCCGCCAGAAGTTGGCAACGAACTGTGGCCCGCGGTCACTAATGACCTTCTCGGGGAACGAGTGTAGGCGTACCACGTGATTAAAGAATAGTTGAGCTAGTTTCCGGGCTGTGGGCAATTTCTTGCAAGGGATAAAGTGGGCTTGTTTTGAAAAGGTGTCCACTACCACCAGTATCACCGTTTTCCCTTGGGACGGGGGGAAACGGTGATACTGGTGGTAGTGGAGACCTTTTCAAAACAAGCCCACTTTATCCCTTGCAAGAAATTGCCCACAGCCCGGAAACTAGCTCAACTATTCTTTAATCACGTGGTACGCCTACACTCGTTCCCCGAGAAGGTCATTAGTGACCGCGGGCCACAGTTCGTTGCCAACTTCTGGCGGGAGTTTTGCAAGCTAGCTGGCATCGAACAGGGTCTTAGCTCCGCTTACCACCCGCAGACGGACGGACAGACTGA
Source organism: Heteronotia binoei (assembly GCF_032191835.1). Taxonomy (NCBI): domain Eukaryota; kingdom Metazoa; phylum Chordata; class Lepidosauria; order Squamata; family Gekkonidae; genus Heteronotia; species Heteronotia binoei. The sequence goes on from NC_083241.1 coordinate 17,167,988, forward strand.
GAGGGTGAACGGGCTTCTGGAACAGTACTTAAGATGTTACATTAACTACCAACAAACGAACTGGGTCGATCTCTTGCCATTCGCTGAATATGGCTACAACAACAGCTTCCTCAGTTCCACAAAAACCTCCCCTTTTCAGATAGTGAATGGTTACGAGGGGAAACCCTTCCCAAACCTTCCCCTCCCCGCGGGGCCTGCCGAGCCCACGTCGTGTCAGCAATGGTGGGAGGGGATAAAGGCCAGTTGGGCAGTGATACAGGAAAACCTGGAGGAGGCGAAAAAAGAGTACAAAAGACACTTTGACAAAAAACACGCCCCCCAATGGGATTTGAAAGAGGGTGAAACTGTATTTCTGTCCACCAAGAATCTACCCCTGCCCCAAGGGTGTCGTAAACTCGCTCTAAAATACCTAGGTCCATTCAAAATAAAAAAGGTGATCAACAAAGTGACTGTGGAATAAGAGCTACCCAAAGCCTTGAGTAAGATCCACCCTGTTTTTCATTGCAGCCTTCTTCGCAAGGATCCTGGAGCTACGCAATTCCATCCTCGTCCCCCGGAGCCACCTCCGACTATAGTGAAGGGTCAGAGTCACCATGAGGTGCTAGAAATCCTGGACTCTAAGGTCCAAAGGGGGCGCTATATTATCTGATAAGATGGAAATATTTTCCTCCTAGTTGTGATGAATGGGTAAAGGCTAGTGATGTATCTGCACCGCAATTGCTCAAAAAATTTCACCTACTGTACCCACACAAGCCGAAGCCGAAGAGCTTAGGGGGGGCAGTATGTCAGAACTTGTAACTTTATGTGCCTTGCTTGACTGAACTGACTCCATGTTATAACTTAGAGTGCCTGACAGCGGTCATTGACCCAGGCCCCTTTGCTATGCCAAATATTTAGGGCAGTAAGACAGGCGGCAGAAAGTCTCTGCTCAATATCCACAGGTGCCCTTTGAAGCCGGGCCGTTTTTGAACGCAGTGTACTTCATCACTTCGTTCCAGCCTCGGGCCGCTGCGCAGTAGCCCATAAACTCAGTGGCGTACTCACGCGTGGAGCGGTTGCCTTGTTCTATTCTCTGGAGGGCCGCCACGGCTTTCTCCTCGCGTAGAGGGTCTCCGTACTGGCGGAGCATCGCCTGTAGAAAATCTGCAACTGTAGCCAGCTTGGGCTTTCGACCGGTATAGAGCCCCACGTACCATTTCTGAGCCGGTCCTTTCAATCTGGAGGCGATGTGGGCCACGCGGCTGGCCTCGGTGGGGTAGCCCGCTCCCCAGTGCGTAAAAAACGTGTTGCACTAGATGGTGAAGTATTCCACCGCGTCCCCGTCTCCATCAAATGTGATTTTCAATTCTCGGTGCCCCCCCCGTCTCCCCCGACCGGGGCGACCAGGGCAGGGATCACTGGGGCGACCGGCCTGCCTGCCGGCGGGGCCGGGGGCCCGGCAGGGGGACCGGCCGGGGGACCGCCGGAGGACCGGCCGGCGGCCTAGCCGGAGGACCGGCCGGAGGGCCCACCGGCGGGCCGGCCGGCGCACCGCCGGGAGGGCCCGCCGGTCCTCCCCCTGGGGCTTGCCCAGCGGCCACGATTCCTTGGAACGTGCGGATCTGGTCGCGGATCGCTCCTATGTTCTGCTGCATCTCCTCGGCCATCAGGGTTCGAGATGCATGGACCTCATCGTGGATCTCTCTCACCCAATCGAACAATTCATTTCGCAGTGTTCGGATCGGGTCCCCTCCGCCATAGGTGCCAAGCCCCTCGTCTCTGGGCTCGTCCTCTTCCCCCTCTTCAGCGCCCGTGGCGAGGATGCGGTAGCGCTGCTCTGCGGCCTCCATCGCCACTGTGGACTTCCTCGGGCTGTAGGTTCGCTGAGGAAAAGCATCCACGGAGAACGGCGCGGGGACTTTAATCTTCCTCCTCGCCCCCGTTACCTTCGGGTCGAGCGGTGTCTCATCGGGTGGGAGGTTGGGCTCTCCGTTGCCTGGAGCCAGTGCCGCCATCGGCCAGGTTGCCAGCACAGATAAGTCTAAATAAAAGGATTACTGTTATAATGTCAGAACTTGGAGGAACTTCAAGTGAGTCCAATACTTGTTGCAAGTTAGGATCTTTATTGAAGAACAGCAGTACTATAGTAACGAAATAACAGTAATGGCGAGTCTGGGCAGTTGGTTACATTTTATGCCCACAGCAAAGCATAATAAAACAATAATTCACACGGGCTCAAGCGATTGTCTCTTCTTCCCAGCCTTCGTTATCAGCAAAGGAGGATGCCCCCCTATTGCGAAGGCCAAACGGCCCGGCTTCAAAGGGCACCTGTGGATATTGAGCAGAGACTTTCTGCCGCCTGTCTTACTGCCCTAAATATTTGGCATAGCAAAGGGGCCTGGGTCAATGACCGCTGTCAGGCACTCTAAGTTATAACATGGAGTCAGTTCAGTCAAGCAAGGCACATAAAGTTACAAGTTCTGACACTGTGTCAACAGAAGTATAGTGTCCAGATCACGTGATGTGATGGTATCGCTTTACTCTGCTCTGGTAAGACCTCACCTGGAGTATTGTGTTCAGTTTTGGGCACCACATTTTAAGAAGGATATAGACAAGCTAGAATGGGTTCAGAGGGCAATGAAGATTGTGAGGGGTCTGGAGACCAAGTTCTATGAGGAAACATTTAAGGAGCTGGGGATGTTTAGCCTGGAGAGGAGGCAGCTGAGAGGTGATAGGATCACCATCTTCAAGTACTTGAAGGGTGTCAAGTCAGCAGATTCAATAACGAGTCGTTGTTGATACAAAGAAACTACTTTATTGATACTGTTACTTGAGGCTAGGCCAACATTGAAAGACTAAAGAATAACCTGTAAATGCATGGCATATATGGGATACTTCAAAGGGATTCCTAAGGGGGGAGGATTATGCAGGGCACATTCACACATTGATGTTACCAATTCATTCTCAGGCTTGAGTGGCCTTGATCGTAGTAGACTCCCAACTCCCTTCCATGAGCCGAGCCTGAGAAGGCGCAGATAAAACTTTCACATCTTTCCATTTCAAAGCAAGGACACTCGCCACAGGAGGGGGGTAGGGAAGGTACAAGCTAGCAGCATTTGAATACACTTTGGTTCTACCCAGAATGCTCTCTGACTGAGCTAGAGTTACAGACAGACTTGACAAAGGGCTGTCATCTAGAGGATGGTGTGTGGCCCTGGAAGGTAGGACCAGAACCAATGGGTTGAAATTAAATCAAAAGAGTTTCCGACTCAACATTAGGAAGAACTTCCTGACTATTAGAGCGATTCCTCAGTGGAACAGGCTTTCTCAGGAGGTGGTGGGCTCTCCTTCCTTGGAGGTTTTTAAACAGAGGCTAGATGGCCATCTGACAGCGATGAAGATGCTGTGAATTTGGGGTAGGTATTTGTGGGTTTCCTGCATTGTGCAGGGGGTTGGACCCTGGAGGTCCCTTCCAACTCTATGATTCTATGAAATTATTTATTTTATTTATGTCATCTATATCCTGACCTTCTCTCCAATGGGCTGGCCCAAGGTCACCCAGCAGGCTTCCATGGCAGAGTAGGATTGCCAATCCCCAGGTGGGAAAACTAGAGAGAAGTCACTCAAGATTGCAACCAATAAACAACCCAAAAAGGTTATTGTGGTGGAACTGGCCCAATTCTACCTTCAGACCCGGTCCCGTTAATTCCCTTTTGAGTTGCCAGCTCCTGAAGGGAGCTTATCTTCTTCCCACCACTAGGGCATGCTGCCACCACCTGTTCAATTTAGGGGTTCCTGACCGAGAGGAACAGGACTCCCAATCCCCCTTCCTGCCAGTTCTGAGGCCTGGCCTCAAGGTCCTCTGCCAACCCAGAACCTGGTTAACCCAGAGACCAAAGTCCTCCTTGGGAGACCCCTGGAGGATTGGCACCCTTGCCAACTGTATGCCTTCCCCCTTCCCTGGACTCCCCTCTTGCAGTAGTGTGGTCTAAGGAGGTTGGGGAAACTATGTGGGACAGAGGAACTACCTTTTAAAAAGACAAAACATTTATTTAAAATTTACAACTATATACAAGCATTTTAAAATAGTGAACAGAAGAAATAAATCAAACTAGGGAAAAACGCTCCTTTTCCCTATTATACCATACTTGCCCTGGCCATTCCATCCAGGACAGACAGACTCACCAACCCAACTGACTGAACTCAAAATCTAACTCAAACTGAAGGCTTCCTGCCAAAATCACTAATATAAACCCCAGTTCCCGCCCAGTAACTGGTTTTCCCTCCTGCAGCCTTCAGGGAGACCAGCCTGAAAGACTTCCTGTCTCTCTAGGAGACCTCCTCAGAATTGCTGCTTCCAGACCGGAGGGGAGGGGGGAGGAAGAAGAGACTAGGCAGAAGCCTGACTCCAGTTTGATGGCCTCTTCCTGCCAACTCCCAGATAACCATTGACTAAAATGGCGTTTCTCCACAGTTATAGTGACACAATTACTATGATATAATGTACTACAGTAACAATTTTATAGGTAAAAACAATTATACTTGTATATCTAAATATGGAACACTCTCAACACAATATTGTCCATCCACATTATAAATACAATTCCATCTGAAGAGTTCCAATGTACAGGTCAACTTCATATCCTGCTTCAAAGTTTCTTCCAGCAAAGGTGCACTCTACATTTCTTTCTTCAATGGAGACTACTCCAGTAATTCTAAGAACTTTCCAAATGGAAGGCAACTTCAAGCTCTTCCTCCTTCAATAGTTAAATTACACTTCATGTAGTTCATTCGAAAATAGACAACAGTCTCATCATTTTTCAAATAGGCAACAGCTCTATTACGGCTCAATGAACTATTGAAGGAGGAAGAGCTTGAAGTTGCCTTCCATTTGGAAAGTTCTTAGAATTACTGGAGTAGTCTCCATTGAAGAAAGAAATATAGAGTGCACCTTTGCTGGAAGAAACTTCGAAGCAGGATATGAAGTCGACCTCCTGTACATTGGAACTCTACCACTGGAATTGTATTTATAATGTGAATGGACTTCATATTGTAAGGAGAGTGTTCCATATTTAGATGTACAAGTATAATTGTTTTTACCTATAAAATTGTTACTGTAGTGCATTATATCATAGTAATTGTGTCACTGTAAACCTTTTCGGTTGTTTATTGGTTGCAATCCCCAGGTGGGGGTAGGGGATCCCCTGGTTTGGAGGACTCCCCCCACTTCAGGGTCATCAAAAAGTGGGGGGAGGGAGGGAAATGTGTGCTGGGCATTCCATTGTACTCTATGGAGACTGATTCCCATAGGGTATAATAGAGAATTGATCTGCAAGTATCTGGGGTCTGGGATGGCTGTTTTTTGAGATAGAGGTGCCAAATTTGCAGCTTAGCATCTGCTGCCACTCCTCAAAACACCCTCCAAGTTTCAAAAGGATTGGACTGGGGGGGGGGGTCCAATTCTATGAGTCCCCAAAGAAGGTGCCCCTATCCTTCATTATTTCCAGTGGAGGGAATGCATTTAAAAGGTGTGCGGTCCCTTAAATGTGATGGCCAGAACTCCCTTTGGAGTTCAATTATGCTTGTCACAACCTTGCTTCTGGCTCCACCCCAAATGTCTCCTGGCTCCACCCCAAAGTCTCCTGGCTCCATCCCCAAAGTCTCCAGATATTTCTGGAATTGGACTTGGCAACCCTATAGCAGAGTGGGGATTTGAACCTTGCTCTCTCAGATTCAAATCTGACACTTGAACCACTACACAACAATGGCTTGGTGACTGTAGGACTTGCTGGTGCTATAGCAGACTGAGAAGGCAATATCCTATGATGCATGGATGCAGAATGTTTTCTGCTTAGGCACAGGCCCACTTGAAGTAAACTGACTCCCAAACAAGCCTGCCCAGCAGTTCAGCTCTACTTTTAATTGCTACTCTGAGTGTCCCTGAGTGGGTGAGCACCATGGACAAGGGCCTCTTCAGCTGTGGCTTCTTGGATCTGGAGGTCCCTCTCCATAGAGTAGTTTCATACCCCAAAATGAGTTTCAGCTGCATTGACTAACACTGTTACTGTCCCATTCCCCTGAAGAGCATGCTGACCTATGACAGGTAGGTGTCATTTCGCTGTGTCAGAGTCAAAAACTGCGTCTCACTGCCTTGTACCTTGGCTGACCCCAGTAGCATGAAGACCACATCATTGTAATGCACTCCACATGACATGTGTTACATGTTTAAATTAAGCCCTGGAGAATCTTTTAACCCTCCTTTTAACCTAGAGCAGACTCTCATTTGCTGCAGGATTCTTAATGGACATCAATCTGCTATTGTTATGTCTTGCATTTAAGTCTTGATGTACAACAAAGCGAACGCTACAGAGGCGACCAGTGGAAACCCACTGCTCCCCGGAAGTAGCTCACTAATACGCTCCGCCAATCAAGATCTGTGGCGGGAAGTTTAACTGGCCAGGATTGGACCCGGCCAAATGGAGGGTTGTTCCGGGGCATGTATATAATTGGGACTCGGACCGCGTTTCTCTCTCTTGTGATGTACTCGCCAATAAAGTATGTTGCCTTCAACATGTCTCGTCACTCAGTACATTACAGTGGCGACGAAGGTGGGATCCTAGCAATGTAACTCCCCAAGCGGGACTTCGCTGACCTGGCCGGAGATGAGGAAGGCATGCAGTCTAGGGAGACTGAAGCGCCCGCCAACTCCCGGACGGGAGGGAGGTTCCCGTGGCCTATTATTCAAGGACTCTGACCCCCGCGGAGCGCAACTATGCCCAGATAGACAAGGAAGCCTACATTCAACAACTACCTGTACAGTAGGCGTTTCACAATCGCCACGGACCATAAGCCACTACTGGGCCTCCTCACCCCAGACCGCCAGACGCCACAAATTTTGTCGCAGCGCATCCTGCAGTGGAATCAGTTCCTCAATTCATACATATATGCCCTGGTCCACCGCCCGGGCAAAGCTATGGGACATGCTGACGCCCTCAGCCGCCTGCCACTGCCCTCTATGGACCCGGACCCGGCCCACCATGTGATGCTTATAGAGACTCTACCGGAGAGGCCCCTCCACGCCGCTGAGGTAGCTAAGGCCACGGGTAGAGACCACATCCTCGTCCGTGTTTTAGACTGGGTGGGAAGGGGATGGCCCGAGGGCAAACAGGCCACAGAATTCAGGGCCTTCGCATCATGCAGGGAAGAACTGTCCACGCACAAGGGGTGCCTTCTCTGGGGAAGCAGGGTGGTGGTTCCCCCCCCCCCCCCCCCATTGCGGAAACAAGTGCTGGAAGCCCTACGCAAAACACATCTGGGAATAGTGCGGATGAAGGCTCTGGCACGCAGCTATGTATGGTGGCCGGGAATGGACGAAGAGATTGAGGGGTGGGTTCGAAGGTGCCAACCCTGCCAAGAGTCCTGGCCTGATCCACCCAGTGCCCCTGTCCACCGCTGGGAGTCCAATAGGAGGCCGTGGTCCCGGTTACACCTAGACTTTGCGGGGCCAAATATTTGGCCCATACCAGGGCCAAATATTCTTTATTCTTGTAGATGCATACACCAAGTGGTTGGAAGTTATTCCCGTAGCTTCAACCTCCATGGCGGCAGCGGTCAGAGCCTTGGGTAGGGTCCTTTACACACATGGGATTCCCAATACCCTCGTCACGGACAATGGGACTGCTTTCACCTCCTGGGAATCCATCTCATGTTGGGTCTTCCTCTCTTCCTGTCTCCTTCAACTATTCCTAGCATTGATCCAGGTGGGTAACCCTGTTGGTCTGAAGCAATGTTACAGTTAAGAGTCCAATGACACCTTTGAGACCAACAAAGTTTTATTCAGGCTGTGAGCTTTTATGTGCATGCATAACCCCAGCCTTGGTGGGGAGGGCGGGATATAAATCGAATAAATAAATAAACAGCTTGAATAAAACTTTGTTGGTCTAAAAGGTGCTATTGGATTCTAACTTTGTAATATTCCTAGCATTATATCTTTTCTGTGACTCTTGTCTATTCATCATGTGACCAAAGTATAATAGCCTCAGTTTATTCATTTTAAAAGCGTTCAGGCTTGATTTGCTTTTTTTTTGGTATCCATCAAACCCACCTTCAATATCAAAACCACATTTCAGTGGGTCAGTTTTTTCACAATTCAAATATACTAGATGAAGTGATAGATGGGACTTATTTATTTTATTTCTATTACACCCTTTCTGCATGTGGACTCAGAGTGGGTTACAACATGTAAAACTCACAACAGTAAAAACCAGACTTGATGCTTAGGTGACTTTATTGTGAAAATAGGTACTGCAAATGCATGTGTCCCTGTTTTCACCTATGAATTTCACCTGGAGATCATGACAATGATCTTCATGCAGCAAAGGGGTCACACTCACCAGCCCCTGGAGATAGCCCAATCACTCCTCCATCTCAACAGGACAAGTACTTTGTGTCTAATTTAGTCCAAACTGATATGTTAGAAAATGAGGTGCAAAGAGAAAGCTGGAATTCCACCAGCTGCAAGCTGACCAGAGGCAGACATGCAAAAGGAAAATCTCAGCTTTGCCAAGGCAGCCTTTCTAACTCCACCGTTACATTTTGAGAGGCTGGAGGTCTTTTGCCAACAGTCCACCTCAAAACTCCAGACACGAAAGCAAACTTATGTGGCTTGGAGAGAGAAGTGGGCATGTAGACCTTACAGCCTTCTAATTGTCTGGTGCTCATGCAGGGATTCAGCTCAGGAGCTTACCCCCTCCCTAACACACAAGGATGGAAAAGTCCTCTTCAGTACAGCAGCAGAGGCAGTAGCAGGACTGAGGCCGGCCATTCCCAAAGGCTATAGCAAGAAATGCTTGTGCACCATCAAGAAAGTGGATAGAGAGCCAGTGTGTTGGACAAGGGCCTGGGTTCAAATTCTCCACACACCCTGGATCATTGGTGTCCTTGGGTCTGTCTTTCTCTCACAGCCCTTCCCAGAGTTGTTGCGAGGATAAAATAGAGCTCTTCAGGGGTTGGGTAGGTAAAAATGTGATTGATTGATAGTACACTCTGTTTTCTTCTTGCACAAATCCTCTAGCAGTGAAAAAAGAGGCCCCAGTGCCAGGCAGATGAGCTGGCCTGGTTCTATGGTTCCTCCTGGCTCGATTTATCCTGGCACCTGGAATACTTACATCTCTTCTGAAGGGTTTCTTTCTTTGCATTGTCCTCCTGTGCTATTGGCAGTCTGGAGTCTTTCTCCAACTTGCTGACATTAAACACAGGGTTTTCCTTGTTCAGTCCCTTGAAATTTCCAGTAAAGCGCTTTTCGTACAATCTCTCTGTGGCTGTTATAATTATGTGTGAAATACTTCTCCCCCATAAATGAAGGAAAACAAAATCAACATACTAGAATCCTTTCTCTTGGCACGTCCCAGGGCTTCGGTTAAGAAGAAAATGAGCCAAGATGCATCCCAACCCAGGCAGCCGCTGGACTCGAACGGAAAATAACGAGGAAGAGATGAAAGCCTAAAACCCAGCAGCAGATTTAATTAAGAGAGATTTCATGGACTTCAGATTTTTCAGTGGCATACCAAAGGCGGGACAGCAGGGGTGCAGTCCACCCCAAGCACAGCTTGAAGAAGGCCCTTGAAAAGGGGCCCTTGAAGCCAGCATCATGCTGCGTCCAGCCAAACATCTTTCCTTTTATTTCTAAAATGCAGTTCTGGCTACAGCCACTAAGGGTACACAGAAGTCTGAGCATAGCAAAAAGCACGACAGGATTGACTAGACTTCCCTTTCTCCAAGACTAAAGCAAACTCGCTTAACAGATCATACAACTGAGCCAGCATGCTGATGGCTGCTGCAGTAATTGCCAGCAAAGGGTGTTGCAGCACAGCTGTTTATTTATTTATTTAATCAGATTTATATCCCACCCTCCCCTGATGGGCTCAGGGCGGCTGTGTTTATCCTATGGCAGAATTGCACACAGGAAACATATAATAGTTGTTAGCTCTGTGACTGTCCTCAATGAAAGACGCACTCTAGGTTGTAAGGATAAGGCCTTTATTTGACAGACAGAATACAGATACTTCCAGGGAAGTGTCAGAAGTAAAGATGGCTATAGGTGTCACAGGTTATATAGACTAGGTAGGACTATTACTAGGGTCCCGCCAGAATTTGAGTTACTAAAAGTGTGCACTTGCAAAGACAGTTGGTTCTCACAGTAAAAGGAAAACAAATGATTTGCAATAGCAAGTACTTTCACCACTAGATAAACACAACCTTGAGAACCAGCTTGAGCCAGCTCTTAAAACCGGGCACATTATTAGTTTTGATACATGATGAGAGGCAAGATAACAGAGCAAGCTAGCTTAAGACATCACAAGAATAATACGGCATGTTACTGAAGTAAAAGGATCATGGCAAGGGATCTTGACAATAACATAAAATACAAAACCAGGTTGACACAATGGGTATACCAACAGATGGAACAACCCCCCTAAATACTAATATCAAAATTTTCAATCCACTCAATCGCAGTTGGGAAACGTTCAAAGAGCTCCATCACATCTCCCTGGAGAGCATGATACTCACATTTCTGTGCCAGATAAAAAAAAGTTGTTTGGCCGGATGCACCACAATCACATTCAGCTCCCGGTATTTTGCCCCTGTAATGGACTCAGGCAGTTAGCCTGGAAGCTGGGAACAGCTTGCACTGATTGGCTGGGCTGCAGCCATGGTTACGAGAATGTAGGAAATGGAAAAAGGCTTGCAGGGAAGAAAAATGCCTCGGCGTTCAGTTGAGCTTTAGTACTGAAACAGTTCAGTTCAGTCTGAGCACTGGAAGTGTGCAGTATGAGTTTGGTCTTGGTACTGAAGCTGATTATTTGTGTGAAGCAACTGGAAAGGAGCTGAGAACAGCCTGTGGGCTGAGTTCCTTGGGAGACAGAATGGAGTTAAAGTTTCTGTCCGGGAGAGAGTTACTGGGAAGAAGGGGGCAAAACCAGCCACCTTCTGTGAAGAAAAACTCTCTGAGAAGATCTGTCAACACATCAGGACCAGGGCCAGCCCTAAAGTGTGTGGAGCTCCAGGCAGACTTACTGCCTGTGCGCCCCCAGGCCAACTCCCTCCCGTTTTTTTGCAGCGGCGCAACACAGTGCTTCACTCAGCCCACCCCACCCTTGGCGCGCTCAGATGCCAGCCTCATGCTTACTGGCTTTGGCCAGCATTGCAATAGACTCTTCTGTTAATTTAAAGCAGGAAGAGGCTTCGCTCCCCCCTCCCTTCCTGTTCTGGAAGAGAGGGGTGAGAGTGAAGCCTTTTCCTGCTTTATATTAACAGAAGGGTCTATTGCAATGCCGGCCGAAGCCAGTAAGCACGAGGCTGGCATTGCTACTGGAAGCAAGCCGGGGAGGGAGGAGGGGAGCAGCGCAGCAGCGGGTAGACCACCTTTGCCCTCCCTCCCCCGGCGCACTATGGGATCAATCTATCCCATGGGACAAACATAATCGCCATGATTATTGCTATAGTGGACTCCCCTCTTTCTCTTGTTCTTAGGGTTGCCATCTCCAGCTTGGAATGTTCCTGGAGATTTGGGCCTGGAGACTGGGGAGAACAAGGTTTGGAGAGGGGAGAGGTATAATACTGCAGAGTTCAGCTTCCATTTCCTGCAGGAGAACCTATCTTCATGGTCTGAAGAGCTGTTGTAATTTGGGGAGATTTCCATGTCCCACCTGGAGCAAAACAACTGTCCCCCCAGATCAGTTAGATGGTAGGAGGAACTTCCTGGTTTAGTTCCACAATGCAACCAGCTGTCAGCGTAGGGTTCATGGACGCTCCAACAATGGACAGACTCTTTTTCATTTGAAAATAGTTTCATTTATTGGATACATACATGTTACTGCTACGAGAGTTCTTTGAAAGTGATAAGGTACACACAAACTAGCTTGGCCTTTATGGCCCAGGATCAAAGCTAGGGGTTCAGATCATTCTCACAATACCGTTGCATCCTACTTCTAAGAGGTGCGAGGTTCGCACCCTGATATCTTGCATAGCTAGCCGCGTCCGTTCTCTCTCTCTCCCCGGCGGCCTCGCCTCGGCCGAAAGCTGCCCCATAGTTTGCACTTCAAACGCTTTTACAGCTCTTGGCGCCAAGTTCCTCTTCCCCCCCCCCCCACTTCTCCTGTTCTTACAGCTAAATTATAGTTACAGTTCACAGGGTTAGTAAGTAACACAACAATTTAGGCATTCTGGTTAATATCAATTTGAACACAAGCTGACATACTGCCCCCCCTAAGCTCGCGCTCGGGGTTTGTCTGGGTGCAGCAGGTAAAATTGCTTAAGGAGCAGCGGGGCGTTTAGATCCGTGGCTTTCACCCATTCATCACAACTAGGGGGGAAGTAACGCCACCTCACTAAATACCGCAGCGCACCACGGTGCAGTCTGGCATCGAGAATCTCCTTCACTTCGTTGTGTTGTTGGCCCCGCACCTTGATAGGGGTCGGCTCGGGGCCCCGAGGATGCCATTTCGACCCCCCCGGGTCTCGACGAATCAGGCTACAATGAAAAACAGGGCACACCTTACTAAACAGCTTGGGCAAGTCTAGTTCCACGGTCACTTTGTTAATCACTCGTTTTATCCGAAACGGCCCCAGGAACTTATAGGCCAATTTCCGGGAGGTTTGGGGGAGCGGTAAGTTTTTTGTGGACAGGAAGACTGTCTCCCCTACCTTAAAGTCCCACCCCGGGCTGTGTTTTTTGTCGAACTGGGCTTTGTAGTCTCTCTTTGCCTCTTCTAGGTTCTCCTGTATACTCTTCCAGGAGTTTTCTAATGTTTTCCACCATTGATGGCACTCGGGGGAGAGTGAGGGTTCACTGCCCCCTGGTAGGGTAGGTAGGGGCTTCCCCTCGTACCCGTGGACCGCTTGAAAAGGGGAAACCTTGATGGAGGCATGGAGGCTGTTGTTGTAACTGTACTCCGCAAAAGGAAGCAAATCCACCCAGTTGCTTTGTTGGAAGTTTACATAGCACCTTAAATATTGTTCCAGGAGCCCATTAACCCTCTCGCTCTGGCCATCCGTCTGGGGGTGATACGCTGAGCTCAAGCCCTGCTCCATGCCCATTAGTTTACAAAACTCCCGCCAGAAGTTGGCAACGAACTGTGGCCCGTGGTCACTAATGACTTTGTCGGGGATCGAGTGTAGACGGGCCACGTGAACGAAAAATAGATGGGCTAGCTCTTTCGCGGTGGGGAGCTTCCGGCAGGGGATGAAGTGAGCCTGTTTGGAGAACGTGTCAACCACCACCCAAATTACCGTTCTCCCCCTTGACGGTGGTAGTTCCACTATAAAGTCCATGGAGACGACCGACCACGGCCGTGTCGCGGTGGGGAGGGGTTGTAGTAGGCCCGGGACCTTCCCCCCCTTCTCTTTGCCATGAGGCAAGTTGGGCATGTTTGCACAAAATGGGAAATGTCTCTCTTCATTTGTGGCCACCAGAACTGTCTGTGGGCCATGTGCCAGGTTTTTACATAGCCAAAGTGCCCAGCCAGTCTGCTGGTGTGGCAGTGATGTAGCGCTTCTGCTCGGAGGGATTCGGGGACATAGAGTTTCCCCTCGTGGTACCAGAACCCCCCTTCACCCTTGGTCAGTCCCTCTGGTCGCCCTTCCCCCTCTGCTTCAGTCTCGGTAATCAGCCTGCTCCCCCCCCCACGGGCCCGCAGCTGGGGGTTTTGACTTCGAGTCTGCACTGCCCCCGCCACAGCCTGCGGGGAGATCAGTGAGTCTATAACCTCCTCCTTCTCGCTTTCGTGTTGGGGTTGCCGAGACAGAGCGTCAGCCAAAAAGTTTTTGGCTCTGGGGATATGGCGGAGGGTGAAATCAAATTTGGCGAAGAACCCAGCCCACCGGATTTGCTTCCCTGTCAGTTTCCGCCGCCCGGTTAGGGCTTCTAGGTTCTTGTGGTCTGTCCAGATCTCGAATGGGACTCGGGCCCCCTCTAACCAGGAGCGCCATGTTTTTAGTGCAAACGTGATGGCGTAGGCCTCCTTGTCCCAGACCGACCAATTTCTCTGTTCGCCGGAGAATTTCCGCGAGATGTAGGCGCACGGTCTTAGGTGCCCCTCCTCGTCTCTCTGCATGAGTATGGCTCCGACGGCCGTGTCGGAAGCATCACATTGCACCACAAAAGGTTTGAGTTCGTTAGGGTGCACTAACACGGGTTCGCTCGTGAAGAGGCGCTTTAGTTTGTCAAATGCCTCTTGACACTGGTTGGTCCAATTAAGTTTAGCGTTTGGCTTTTTTGCCTCTGGACCCTTCCCTTTCGTCTGCAGCAGGTCGGTGAGGGGAAGGGCCACCTTAGCAAATCCCTGTATGAAGGATCTATAAAAATTGGAGAATCCGATGAAAGATTGGAGCTGTCTACGTGTCCTCGGGGGTTCCCACTCTAACACTGCCTGGACCTTAGCCGGATCCATGGCCAACCCCTTCCCCGAGACTCGGAACCCTAGGTAGTCAAGTTCCTCTTTGTGAAACTCGCATTTTGAGAGTCTGGCATACAGTTTGTTTTGGAGTAGGGTGCTCAGCACCTCTCGGACCAGTTTCACGTGGGATGGTAGGTCCTTTGAATAAATAATGATGTCATCCAGGTAAACCACCACCCCCTTATACAAAAATTTTCGAAGGACCTCATTGATAAAGTTCATGAACACTCCCGGGGGCCCTTGAAGGCCAAACGGCATCACTAGATACTCAAACTGCCCCAAAGGAGTGTTGAATGCCGTTTTCCACTCGTCCCCTTCTCTTATCCTGACTCGGAAATAGGCATCGCGCAGGTCCAGTTTGGTAAAAATGGACCCCTCCGATACGGCGCTTAGCAAGTCTTTGATTAGGGGGATGGGGTAGGCGTTTGACATGGAAATCCCATTTATCCCGCGAAAATCTGTGCAAAGCCTAAGACTTCCATCCTTTTTCTTTCGAAACAGTACCGGGGCGGCGTGGGGGGCCATCACGGGTCGGATAAACCCCCGTTTGAGGTTTTTGTCCAGAAATTTTCTCAATTCAGCCTTTTCCGCCCACCCCATCGAGTACAGTTTGGCTTTTGGCAATGGCTGGTCGGGCAGGAGCTCTATTGCACAGTCCGTGGCCCAATGGGGGGGCAACTCGTCCGCCTCCCGTTCGCTGAACACCCCCTTCAGATCTCGGTACTCCCTGGGGACGGTTTTCACTTCCTCTATTGTCACACAAAGTTTCTCATTCTTGGGGGGAGGTCTGGGGCCCCAGATCTCCTTCCAGAGGTGAGTGACGCACCTCCGATCTGTAAAGTCTATGGTGTGCTCGCCCCACTGGATATCGGGTTGGTGTCGAGCCAGCCAGCCAACCCCTAACACTATGTCGAAGGAGCAGGAGGGGGCTATTACAAATACTTCCATGTCCCAGTGGTCCTCCACCCCCATTAGTATCTCCTGGGACTGCTCCGTGCAAGGCTCCCCCCTCATCCTCGTTCCATCCATCTGCTCGAACTCAAGGGGCCGGGGCAGTTTTTCCCGCCCTATCCCCATTAGGTCCACCAGTCGCGGGGTGATTAGTTCCCGCATGCACCCCGAGTCTATTAAGCCCCGGGCGTGGATAAACCTTTTTTCCCCAACGTTCAACAAAGTCAGTGGGATATACATTAGTTCCCCTGCTATTCTCACCCTCAGTGGTGCCGGCTTCTTTCAGACCTGCCGCGGGGCACCGTCTAGCGCAGGTCGGTCTCGTTTCCCGCTGGCTCCGGCTCCCAAGCCTCCTCCCCGAGCTCCTCCAGTGTTGTATTATCCTCGTCTAGCACCGCCGACAGTGCAGTGCTGCTTCAACGCGACTCTTTCGGTTTCCCTGCTCGCTGGGTTTTGGGCGGGGGACCCTTCACAGTGGGCGCGGGGGCCCAGGCCCTCTCCGGGCAGGTGGAGGCCAGGTGGTTGGGGTCCCCGCATTGATAACACTTTCGCGCCCCGGAGGGGGGCTTTGGGGTTGCCCCCCCGTCTTCTTCGCCTCCGGCTTGGCTGCACCCTTGGTTTCTCGGCTGGGCTTCCCCTGTAGTTCTTGACGCTGGATCGCCACCTCTTTCATGTTGGTTTCGATCTCCCCCGCCAGTTGGATCCACTCGACCAGGGTGTCCAGTCGGACCTGCTGCAGGGCCCGGTCGAGGATCCCGGGGTTCAGCCCCTTTCGATACGCCGTGATTTTCATCGCCTCGCTCCAGCCTTTGATTTTGCGGCTTTGGTTCCTGAACTCCAGGGAGTATTCTCGGATGGATTTGCTCCCCTGGCGGAGCCCTTCGATCGCGGCGATGGCCAGGGTCTCCCGCAGGGGGTCTTCGAACTGGGATAACAGCGCCTGTAGGAAACCGGCCACCGTAGTTACCTCTGGGCCCCGGGTCTCGAACAGGGTTACGTACCACATCTGCGCCTCGCCCTCCAGCCGGGAACCGAGGTACGCCACTCGGCTATGCTCGTCGGGGAAGGACGTTCTCCAGTAGCGCATGTAGCTGTTGGCTTGGATCACGAAGTATTCCACCTTATCTGCGCTCCCGTCGAAGGTCGCGTGTAGCTCTCGGGTCTTGACTTTTGATCCCGGGGGCGGAGGCCCTGGGGGTCCAGGTGGTGGCCCCGCCGGCCCTGTCGGCCCTGGGGCCGGTGATGGCTGGACGAGGAGCGGCGAGGTCGGGCTTCTCGGCAGCGGCCCCACGGGGGGTGCTGCCAGTCTCCCCTCCATTGTCGCCAGGACCCAATCCACTTGCTTCGCCACTTCGTTCAAGGTTAGATTCATGTTGCTGTGCATCTCTCGGCAGAGATCACACCCTAGAATCTCCATCTCTCGCCTGATTTCTTCCAGGGGGTCGGTTTTCGGGGAGGACGCTCACGAATCGCCCTCGCCCTGGGAGTCTTCCCCATTGTCGCCGCCGCCTCCGCCGGCTCCGGTGTCGTTGGGTACTCCCCTCTCGCCTTTCTCCGCTCGCCCGGGTTGCTGCCGCCTTCTGGGTCCTCCGGGGTTGCGGAGGATATTCGCATGCCTTTGCGCCATCTCGCCCATCAGCTTGGTGGAGGCCCGGGGCTTGCACGGTGCCTTCGGGGTGAGGAAGAGATTTTGGCTGCTCACCCTCTGAGGTCTCCTCTTTTCGGTGATGTACTTCGCCGGTGACCCAGGCAGGCCGGGTATGCAGGGCTCTCGGTCGTCCGGTGCTTCGGCCATCCGCCAGAAGTAACCCTCGCCGATAAGTCCCGTTAAATAGGGATCACTTTCAAAATGTCAGCGTAGGGTTCATGGACGCTCCAACAATGGACAGACTCTTTTTCATTTGAAAATAGTTTCATTTATTGGATACATACATGTTACTGCTACGAGAGTTCTTTGAAAGTGATAAGGTACACACAAACTAGCTTGGCCTTTATGGCCCAGGATCAAAGCTAGGGGTTCAGATCATTCTCACAATACCGTTGCATCCTACTTCTAAGAGGTGTGAGGTTCGCACCCTGATATCTTGCATAGCTAGCCGCGTCCGTTCTCTCTCTCTCCCCGGCGGCCTCGCCTGGCCGAGAGCTGGCCCCATAGTTTGCACTTCAAATGCTTTTACAGCTCTTGGCGCCAAGCTCCTCTCCCCCCCCCCCCCACTTCTCCTGTTCTTACAGCTAAATTATAGTTACAGTTTACAGGGTTAGTAAGTAACACAACAATTTAGGCATTCTGGTTAATATCAATTTGAACACAAGCTGACACCAGCTGCCCAGGGAGGTAGTAAATGCTCCGTGATGGGGGTCTTCAAGTAGTGGTTTGACAAGCATCTGTCAGGGATCTTTGGACAGACTACTTTGAGCAGGGGTTGAGCTAGATGGCCAGCTCTAGGCCTCAATGGAAAATGGAAGAGGGAATACCTGAATCCACATAAGGCAGGAACTGATAAGTTGGTCAATATGCCGACAGCTACAGAGTGCGATTCACAGTATGATTTCCCATCATGAATGGCAGGTCTTGGATGAGACACTCCTTTGTGTGTGAGAAGAAAGAAAGTAGGCTAAGATGCTACCTTCCATCCACCATTTTTGGATTTTTTTTTTCTGTTTTGCTTTTTTTTTAAAAAAAAAAAAACTTTTTTGTTGTCTAATGAATCAGGGCCCACTTACAGGGCTTTTTTTGTAGCAGGAACTTCTTTGCATATTAGGCCACACCCCTCTTATGTAGCCAATCCTCCAAGAGCTTACAGGGCTCTTATTACAGGGCCTACTGTAAGCTCTTGGAGGATTGGCTACATCAGGGGTGTGTGCCCTAATATATAAAGGAGTTCCTGCTACAAAAAGAAAAGCCCTGGAGACCGTTGATACATTGCTGCATCCATTTAAAATAATTTAAAATGATATGATTAAATGCTGTCCTTACAACAAGCCCTGCTGGTATTTCTGCTGCCCCATTGATGAGGTGAATGACTGCACCATCCATCACTGGTTACCTTAAAATATGAGCCAGGTCAGATACCTGCTCACTTTTGGGCACACAAAGAGGTCAGGAAGGCATCAGCTACCCAGTAGAGGACAGGTGGCTGGCGGCTTTCAAGATGTGTTGGGGGGGGGGGGAGCGCTTAGACTAGATAACCTTTTCATCCTTCCCAGCACCCCTTGTTCTCTGATTAAGCATTCTGGGGATTCTTCTGGTGCAATTCATTTTTAGAAGTGTTGCAGTTAGCACAGCCCATCCCTGTTCACAAATATTGACTCAGCAACTGGTGAGGGCTAGGAATAACACTTCTACAGTGGCTTTCATCGGATGAGTCTTTCAGTTTGTTTAGCATCAACATTAAAAAAAAAAAATCAGTTCCACTCCCCTCTCATTACGTCAGTCCTTTTGGACATGTCCTTATAACACTTCTCACACCAAAGTTCTGCCTTAAACAACCCTAGAAGGGTCAAAGAAATCTGGTGGAGTTTAGACTGCCCTTATGTATTTCATATATGCTTCTTCAGGGGTAGTGTTGTATAATTGTATAGCCAAAGTAGTTCTGAGAGCAACAGCATTTCAGCTCTGAAACTGAACTTTGACCAAGATGTTCTGGTCATGGCCCTGCCCCTTTCAAGTAGCTCAGACGTTTTTCTTAATTCCCTGATTTCTCCCAAAATGTCACCTTATGTGAGCTTCCCTGCTGGGTCTTTCATCCATCATCAGCCCAAGACTCCAAGCAGGACATCCATTACAGGTGAGAAACAGCTGAAACCCACAATGCATTTCAACTAGCAAACAGCATTCGTCTTTCTTGTGCCTCTCATGAAGGGATGCATAGCAAATATAAAATATCAACACAGGGATAGGGTTAGGCAGGCACCTGGCCCTCTGAGTGTGCTTATTTTCTTCTTGAAGCCTTCAAAAAGATAATCTCACCTGACCACCACAACATTTGGGATGAGTAAATGTTTGTTGTCCATAATTTTGTTTGCTGGGAATTGTCCTGGGTGTTGTGCAGTTTTTAATATGAAGCTAATGATATTTTCCCACCTGCATGACCGTCATGCATATGAATAATTTATGTATGGTGTATAACACTGATTTACTGATGTGCAAATAATGCTGGAAATGTGTACATTTTACAGAGAAAGTTCAGCACAAAAAACCAACAGAATACAGCAGGAAAATAAGGAATGGCACATATGATTTGTACAAGAGAGAAATAAAATCAAAGCAGAACATCTCCGATCAGAGCAGCATGTGCAGACCAGGCGTTGGCAGCATGAAGATGTGAATGTGTTCAGAGCAGCAGGGTAACAGTAGGAAGATATACCTAAAGGAGTGGACAATCTTATAAATAGTACACAATGGATGTTCCCTGACCATTTGTGCTGGTGCCCCAAACACATCATCTCAAAGGAAAATTAAGTGTTCTATAAGCCAAATGGCACATTCCAGACATTGGTCAGAGAGCCAGTCTGGTGTAGTGGTTAAGTGTGCTGACTCTTATCTGGGAGAACCGGGTTTGATTCCCCACTTCTCCACATGCACCTGTTGGTACAACCTTGGGCCAGTCATAACTCTCTCAAAGCTGTTCCACTGAAGAGCAGCTCTCTAAGAGCTCTTTCAGCCCCACCTACCTCACAGGTGTCTGTTGCGGCGAAGGGAAAGGAGATTGTAAGCCATTCTGAATACTCCTTTGGGTGGTAAAGAGCGGGGTATAAATCCAATCTCTTCTTTTTCCCTTAAAGCAAGTTTGGGAAGCAGGGCATGGTGATGGGCTCCATTTCTTGAGCAAAGAAATTAATGAAGAAAAGGGAAAATAAAGTATAAGGACAAAGTTGTTTCCTCCTTCCCCATTCTTCTTGCTATATCATGGTCTGGAAATGTGCTGGACTACAGAAGCCTCTTAAAGAGATCAATAGAAACCAGTGTCTGTCTTTGAATTTCTTTCCCAGCCAGCTATGGGAATGGCTTTTAAAGGCAGCCTTTTAGGACTAAGGACACTTGAATATGTGCATCTCCAGCTAAAAGAATCAAGTAATGAAAGATCTGTATCCAAGATCCATTGGAAAGCCAACAGTGCAGCCTTGCCTTGCGCAGAAGGCGGAGGGCGCGCGATGGCCACTTGTGGCTCCAGCAGGCC
Source organism: Heteronotia binoei (assembly GCF_032191835.1). Taxonomy (NCBI): domain Eukaryota; kingdom Metazoa; phylum Chordata; class Lepidosauria; order Squamata; family Gekkonidae; genus Heteronotia; species Heteronotia binoei. The sequence goes on from NC_083241.1 coordinate 17,188,554, forward strand.
GGTGTCGCGCTTCTGGGAGTGGGGCCAGACTATCGTGTGCGTGGGGCGCAATTACGCGGAGCACACCCAGGATATGCAGGCGGCGCTGCCCGCCGAGCCCGTCTACTTCCTGAAGGCGGTCTCGGCCTACGTGCGGGAGGGCTCGCCCATCGTGCGGCCCGCCTACTGCCGGGAGCTGCACCACGAGGTGGAGTATTTCATAATTCAGGCTAACAGCTACATGCACTACTGGGGGTCGACCTTCCATGATGAATACAGCCGAGTGGCATACCTGGGGTCGAAACTGGAAGGTGAGGCGCAGATGTGGTACGTGACCCTCTTCGAGACCAAGGGGTTGGAGGTAGCCACGGTGGCCGGGTTCCTGCAAGCCCTCCTGTCACAGTTCGAGGACCCCCTCCGAGAAACCCTCGCTATTGCAGCCATAGATGGTCTCCGCCAAGGAAACAAATCCATCAGGGAGTACTCCTTGGAGTTCCGGAACCACAGCCATAAGATAAAAGGATGGAGCGAGGCCATGAAGTGACCAGGCCGCCTGGGGAGAAAAGGACCTGGCCGCCAGAGAAAGGATGCTGGCACAAAAGGCCGAAAAAGACAAACAGCTGGCAGGGAGACTCCCTGGACGAGGACGAAGACTCGCGGGCTTCCTCCCCGAAACCCGACGCAGTGGAGGGGCTCAGACAAGAGATGGAGATCCTGGGGTGCAAGCTCCGGCGGGAGCTGAACATCCAAATGACGATGACCCTGATCGAGGTGCAGAAGCAAGTCGACCGGGCGATCGCGGGCATTAAGGGGGCAATGACCGGGGCAACCGCACCAATCCTCACCCAGCCAGCAGCGCCACCTGTCCCGACAGGGTCGCCCAACCCCCCGGCCCCAGAGTAGATGAGACCAACCTTGAGAGACTAATGGTTTGGGCTTTTTCGTGCTGGGTAAGACATCCAGAGGTGGAATTCTAGCAGGAGCTCCTTTGCATATTAGGCCACTGTTAAGTATTGGAACTGGAGTTTGGCCTTAGGGCCGGCAGAGACTTGGCTGAGTTTGAGACCCTAAAACAATAGGCACCTGGATTCAGGAAGGTGGCCCATCAGGGATTGTTAGGCCAGCTATTAACCTATAGTTGTGTGGAATGGGATTATGGTAATGGGTTTTGGGGTGGGGAGGTTTGCATGCATATAAGCAGGGCCGTTGGTCCTGCCAGACAGTTGTTCCTATCTCACTATGCTGAATCACTGAATAAAGAGTTGAACTCACTATCTCTTGGGCTTCCTCATGCTTTGAACCCAGTACATTTTAGCCACGCACTCCTGAAGCAGCCAATCCTCTAAGAGCTTATAAGGCTCTTTTTTGTAAGCTCTTGGAGGATTGGCTACATCAAGGGTGTGTGGCCTAATAAACAAAGGAGCTCCTGCTAGAATTCCACCCCTGAAGACATGTAGATCCCCCATAACAGCTCCTCCCCTGAAACTGGTTCTTCCTGGCCCAGTACAGTACCTTGTAGTGCAGTATTCTCAGGAACATGGTTTCAGAATCAGAACCTTCTAAGTCGTATCCCAGGGAAATCTTTCTTTTAGAGTCTCTCCCCTTTCCTTGCCTCCCCCCAACCCAGTTCAGGTTCTGTATTCTCACAGATCTTTTGGTTCTCTTTCCTTCACCTGATCTTTCACCGCAAACTACCTGTACTCAACTGTGGGAGAGTGGAAGTGCCAGTCAACAACACCTCTTCTGCTTTAACGGAGTACATACCATCCCATGCGCCGATGTAGTTTTTCCAGCTTGACCTCACATGGACCAGGAACTCTGTGTACTTGAGAAGGAAGTCAAGAATCCCCCCCTTGAAAACCCTCCTAAAAATAACAACCACCCACTTTCAAACCGAGAAAGGAGTATATTCTTTCCTTCTTCAGTTTTGCATGTTTTTTCCTTTGTACCTGTTTGGTTTGGGGTAAACTGAAAGGAGCTTGTGGTTCTGTGGCAAAAGGCATGTGATAATTCTCACACTGTTTATGTTTTCCAGCGTTGTCACTTCAGAGAAGGGGCCACAAAGACAGTATAGCTTATAGTTCTGTTGCAATTGCGGAACAAATGGCTAGAGAGTTCCTACAAAAACTACGTACATTGAACTAATGCTCTGTTAATGCCACATTGGTCCTTTCGCACTCTATCCGCCGCTTATTTTTATGTTGTATGCTCATCAGGTTTGTAACCTGTTTTTAGAAACTGATTTTAATGATTATTGTATGTTATTATTGTTGTACATCGCCTAGAGCCAGGCTTCAGTCAGGATAGGCAATTAGTCAAGTTAAATTAACAACAACTTCTGTCCATTTGAAGGCTCCCATCAGTCAGTATAGTTGACTCAGACTGGCAGCTGCTCTCTAGAGTTTCAGACAGAGGTCTTTCACACAACCTACTATTTGAGCCTTTTAACTGGAGATTGAAGCCGGGACCTTCTGTCTGCAAAGCTCAGGCTTATCCCCTACACTGGTCTTGTTTGCGGAACAGCACTGATAATCAGCTATCTGCTATAAATGCAATTTTTAAAACTGCTGCCTTTTTGGAGCCAGCAAACATGCATAGAAGGGTGGAGAGAATTTCCCTGTTTCCATTCTTGGATTGTTCCTTCGGCTCCCTTTGCCCTCAGTTCACCTCATGAATTGCAGTTGAGCTAGGAAAATTTCAAAAATTAATTCCAGAATTAGAGCATGCTAATTTTGCTGCATTTCTTTTTCATCTGGTTCTTTTACATGTCCCCGTAACAATGACGTGCACGTTGCTTTGTGTTTGAGCCCACAAGCGCATCACAATTCTTCTGCAGTGTTTTACACATGTATCCTCTAGTGCCAGAGTTAAACACTAGAGAAAAAAGAATCCTGATACAATTATACATGCCATTTCTACAAAGAATGCATCCATGTTCCTTTTTGTGCAGTGTTTTTAATCTGTGTGCCCTGGGGCTATGTCATCAACCTTTGAAGAAAAAAATGACATCAATTAAACACTACAGCAGACTACTCAAAGAGGTGCCAATTCTGAAATTAAATTTTAGAAATGTTTTAAACTAAATTGGGAGGCAGGAAGAGCAGACAGGGGAACAGAGACAGCCCCCAAAACACGGTCAGTGCAGAAGGGGAGGCATCTGCTCAGTCCTCTTTTGGAATGCAAATTGCTTCGCCCTGATTCAGCTAAAGTTAGTCACAAGTCGCATGGAAAATAATAATAAGGTTTATGTTAAACCCAGCTAACTTTTCCATTGATTTCCTTGGGGCTTAGTCATACCTCCTTTCAGCTAGGTCTAGGTCACCATGCCCAATATACTGAAGTGACCACTTTCCATGGGCACACCCTTGGCAGGATCCTTCCCACCCAATGGCCAACCTACATTTATATGCCCCTCTGTTTTATTTATGTGCTTTCCCTCTGCCCCCTGCCAGCAGTCTAGGAAAACAATGGCCCAATTGTGAGGTGCTGGTAGGAAACCTCAAGGACTTGGGGGGGGGGGGGGCACATCTCTTTCCGTGCATTCCCCTCTCCTCACTATTTCCTCTTTTCCTCCTCCTGGCAACCCCCATATCCGCTTCCTTTTCCCTGCATCCAGGGGGTGCTGAATTTGGTGCTGCCTGGGAGGGGGTGTTGAATTGGGCACCCCCCTGGGAGGGTTGAGGCTGCCCCCTCCCTCCTGGGTGATTTAAATCACACGGGAGAGCCCCAGGCGTAGCCACTGCCCTCTCTGCACCAGTGAAAGGTCCTACCAATCAGCTGGTCCGTGGGAATTTTCACTAGCAGCTGGCAGAAGCAGTCAGGCTGGTCTTCCCTTCCATTTAAAGAGTCTGCTGACCAGCTGGTCTCCTGAGACTTTCAATTGCACCTGGGAACTGTGAGGCTTTCTGCCACCTCTCCCACACAATTTGGATCACCAGAGGGGGAAAGGGCTTGAGAGCTGCCCCCACCAGCAATCCAAATCAAGCAGGAGGGCTGGCAGAAGCAGCCAGTGGGGGAGTGGGGTGGGGGGAGGAATCAAGCACCTTTGCTGTGGCTTGAAGGCCACCCCTGCAGGAGCAGCCACATGCCTCCCTGTGCAGTTTAAAGACCGCCCACCAACCAGCAGTCTCTTTAAATGGAGGGGGATGCTGGTCTGGCTGCTTCTGCCAGCGCTCCCCATGCCAGTGAAAGTTCCTGCCAATCAGCTGATTGTTGGGACCTTTCATTGGTGCAGGGAGGGCAGCGGTTGCTCCTGTGCAATTTAAATCACCCAGAAGGGAGGGGGCAACCCCACCCTGCCAGCCTAGGGTAGCAGAAAGCCTGGCTCCGGCCCTGCCTGTATCATTCTCTTCTCAGCTGTTCACCAGCTAACTTTTATCTGCCTCCCATTTTCAGCTCTATTTATTATTTATTTGCTTCGTTTGTTTCCCTGCTTTGTTCACAGTAGGAACCAAATCAGCTTGCATTATTCTCCTTTCCTCCTTTGTATCCTCTCAACAATCCTGTGAAAGGTGAAAGAATGTGACTGGCTCAAAAATCACCCGGTGACCCTCCACAGCAAGATGAGGATTCAAACCTGGGTCTCTCAGACTCTGTGAAGCTCCAACCACTCCACCACACTGTGGCAGGTGAATGGTACCAAGCCTAGTTGAGTCATACAAGTCAGATAGTATCAAGTCATTGAGTAGTTGCTGCCAGGCCCCAATGAGTCCTCCCCTCAGAAACCAAAGCAGCTCTGGAAATGCCCTGCCTCCTCCCCCTGCCTGTTACTCACAGAAAGAAAGCATGGGATGCTGTGGTTCCCTAGCAACATCCATTGATATTACCATTTTTTAAAGCTATAGGCACTCCAAAACTCCTCAATTAATTCCCCCCCCCCTTCCCAGATTTCACATTTTCTGGAGACCTGGGCATTTTTCACGTTTATTAAAAAAAAAAAAATCTATCTTATCTATTTACTGTGCCAGTCACTGGATTTAAGTATCCTCAGATTTGACAAGCTTAGCTACTCTAATATACAAGAGGGCCCCCTGCAAGATTCACAGGGAGGGAGGATTCTAATTCCCCCCCCCCTGCGCCATTGTCAAGCCTGAGCAGCTCAACCCCCCTTCTCTGAGTCCAGCCACTGCCTCTGTGGTGCCCGGGAGCCTCCCCAAGCCCAGAGCATCCTCCAACATCTGCCACTTCAGCAGTCAGGTCCACACCCAGCACTAGGGTTGCCAAGTCCAATTCAAGAAATATCTGGGGACTTTGGGGGTGGAGCCAGGAGACTTTGGTGGTGGAGCCAGGAGCAAGGGTGTGACAAGCATAAATGAACTCCAAGGGAGTTCTGGCCATCACATTTAAAGGAACAGCACACCTTTTAAAATGCCTTCCTTCCATAGGAAATAATGAAGGATAGGGGCACCTTCTTTTGGGGCTCATAGAATTGGACCCCCCCCAGTCCAAGCATTTTGAAACTTGGAGGGTAGTTTGGGGAGAGGCACTAGATGCTATAATGGAAGTTTGGTGCCTCTACCTCAAAAAACAGCCCCCCCAGAGCCCACAATACCGCCAGATCAATTCCCCATTATATCCTATGAGAATCGATCTCCACATAGGGAATAATGAAGTGCCCAGCAGACATTCCTCAACCCCTTTCTGGAGACTCTGAAGCGAGGGAGTGGCATCTCTACTCACGAGTTGCTGTCAACTTCTTTAAAGTGACACAGACACACCATCCCAAGAGGAAGCCTTTCAATCGGAGTCTGAAGCCTCCGGAGGTGGAAAGTCACATGGTGGCTGTGAGGGCGGGGCTTCCCCACACCGGCCAGCTGACTGGGGGCGGGAAGGAGCCTGGGAAAGAGGGAGAATCCCCGCTGGGACCTGGGGATTGGCAAGCCTACTCAGCACCCTATATCACTGAAGCCAAGATCAGAGCCTCTCCTTGCATCCTCCACCACCACTGATGGCCCTGGAGATGCTCCGAGCATCTGTTGCAGTTGCAGTTCCTGGCATCTACCACCACTGCCAGCTTTACAGGTAAGTGCATAGTGTACACCTGTGCCTATGCAGACAATGCTGTTTTGTTTTAGGAGGGATTTAAACTCCTGCTGTGTATTTTATTTGTGATTTCAGATTCTTCTGCAAACCTGGCATGTCCCCCAAGTTTGCAGGAAAATCTGTTTAGTGTAGGGGTAGCCTCAATCTGCAGATTTAAATATCCACAGGTAGGGGGACACGTCACTATTAGATATATATATATAGATGATGATGATGTTATAGTTTATATTTCAGGTTTTTAAGTTTTGTATTATTTCCAAACCATTCAGGTTTCTTATAGCTAGCTGATATTTTCATATTCTAATCCAGTTCTTCTTTGAGTCTGATTTTATTTCTTTTTTGTGTTTTGCATAGGTTCAGGGCATATCCCCCTTTTAAAACATATGATTCTCTCTAATGGCTGCCTGCAGTGTAACAGTTATTTGGGCCCCCAGGGGAGTAGAATACCCTGGAATTTTGTTCCTCTTATCTGCATTGCAGGAAACTACCTCCCCCTTCCCCTGCCCCACCTGAAGGAACACTCCTGTCTGGGTTCAGGCAGGCACCTGAGGCAGACCCACAACAGTTCATCTTAACTGGCCACCCAGGGGCTGCAGAAGTGACAAGAAGGATACTCTAGTCTAGCCAAAAGCCCAAGGGCCTCTTGGAGATCGCATCCTTTCCCACCTAGGAAGAACACCAACATGAGAAGATCAGCTTGACCCTAGCTGGATAGAAATGCTGATGTCATTGGCAGATTGTCAAAATAATCTCCCTCTTCAGCTTTCCCCCCTCCTTACCTTGTCTTCTTAGGCCGAAGTCCAGAAGAAACTCATGTTTCTTGAATCACATGAGCTGCTTTAGGGGGACTGTTGTCTGAAAAACAGGAGGAGAAGAATAGAATGCTTACCGTCCACAAACAGATCTGGTTGCAGTTATTATAGAATAGTTGTGTTTAAAACTAATTTGGAAATGTTTATTCTCAAGAAAGCAGCTTGTAGGAAAAATGGAAGAGAAGAAGTACATAGTGATGTTGCATTATCATAAGAACATAAGAAGAGTCCTGCTGGATCAGACCAGTGGTACATCTGCTCCAATAGCCTGTCTCCCATAGAGGCCAATCTTGGAGGGCAAAACAAATAAGATACAGAGGCCAAGACCTTCCCCTGATGTTGCCTACTAGCACTGATATTCAGAGGCTGAATATGGAGGTTCCCTTTATTCACCACGGCTCGTAGACTTTGATGAATCCATCCCCTGCAAATCTATTTAATCCTCTTTTAAAACTATGTGCGCTAGAGCTGTCACTACATCCAATAGAAGAGAAATTTAATTATTCACCAAGTGAAGTATTTCCTTTGGTCTGTCAATGCATTTACATTGTAAAGCAAGGCCAAGTGCACCTCCTCACTCTCCCTTCACAGATTTTAGTCCTGGAGACTCAGGAGAGAGGGCTGAAACCTGAAGCTCTGTAGTGAACATGTGTGCATGCTACCAAAATTAGAAGTAGCTATCCCCAACATTTCCCAAAGACAAAGTGATAAACAAAATGTCTTGCTCAGAAGATTAGGCCAGAAAATAGGGACAGTCACTGGGAAATACAACTGTGACTCCTCCTACTCCTTTTAATAGCACAGTTCCTCCAAAGGGCTTGCTAAGTTTCAACCAGCTGACCTTTCACATTCATCACAGAAGATGCACTTTTACTGCTCATTTCCCCTGAACAGTTGGAATGCTCTTGCACATTCCATGGCAGCACATCAACTCAGCTAGTAGCTCTGAAAAAGAAGGGTGGAGCAGAGTCAGCTCACCATGGCTGGCAAAAGAGGCTCAAAAAATAGTTCACCTCCTCTCCAGGACCTTGATGCCTGCTGATAACTTCCGTGATGTGGAAGCAGGTCTATTCTACTTTTCTTTCACTCTTGGGTAGCCTGCTGCCACCACCTGCTCTTTTTCAAAGAATTGCCCATTGGGAAGGTCTGGACTCCCAGCTTCCCTACCACATTCTGAGGCCTTCCTTCCTTCTGTATCACCCACTGCCAAGCACTTGGTCACCACAAGGACATTTAATGCCTTCCTTCTTCTGGGTACCCCTCTTAAAATAGTGTATCCAAGACAGCAGAGGTCTGTGGGGTACAGAAAACTCGTGTCTGCCAGCATCCAAAGTTATAATTTGTTAAAATGTTTAGAAGTATACTTTTAGCACAGCACTAGATTAAGCAAGGGATACAAAAGGGAAGAAGAAGAAGAAGAAGAAGAAGAAGAAGAAGAAGAAGAAGAAGAAGAAGAAGAAGAAGAAGAAGAAGAAGAAGAAGAAGAAGAAGAAGAAGAAGAAGAAGAAGAAGAAGAAGAAGAAGAAGAAGAAGAAGAAGAAGAAGAAGAAGAAGATGATGATGATATTGGATTTATATCCCGCCCTCCACTCCGAAGAGTCTCAGAGCGGCTCACAATCTCCTTTACCTTCCTCCCCCACAACAGACACCCTGTGAGGTGGGTGGGGCTGGAGAGGGCTCTCACAGCAGCTGCCCTTTCAAGGACAACCTCTACCAGAGCTATGGCTGACCCAAGGCCATGCTAGCAGGTGCAAGTGGAGGAGTGGGGAATCAAACCCGGTTCTCCCAGATAAGAGTCTGCAAACTTAACTACTACACCAAACTGGCTCTCCAGGGAAAATGCAAATCCTCTGTCCCTTTTTCTATACATGCCCTATTACAGGGGTAGCCAAACTGCGGCTCAGGAGCCATATGTGGGTCCCAGAGGTCAAGGAGGAACTTAATGTCAGCCCCTAAGTGCTGACCCATAGGTAGGCAATTATTTTTGTCATGTGTGAAGGAGGGGGAAATAGGCAGGCTTGCAAGCTCTTCTCCACCACAGTGGTTGCCCAGAGAACTAGAGCGGGGAAAGAGAGTGCAAAATCCAAGGAGCCCCTGGAATAGGGTTGCCAAGTCCAATCCCAGAAATATCTGGGGACTTTGGGGGTGGAGCCAGGAGACACTGGGGTGGAGCTAGGGGAGGGGGGGAAACGGCGCCGGGAAGCGTGGCGAGCTGCCCCATCTCGGAGCGGGCGACGCCGCTGCACAGCTGCCGCCTCTTCTCCACTCGCCGTGGCTGCTCCTCCGAGATGGGCTCAGGCTGAGCCCATCTCGGAGGAGCAGCTGCAGTGGGGCGGGGGGGGCGGCAGCGGCGCGGCGGCCTAACCCGCTCCGCTTCTGGGGTGGAATCGGAGGGGGGGTGGAGGCGGGCCGGGGGCGTGATGAGCCACGAGTCTGGGTCCTAGAAGGACCCGGATTCGCGGCTCGCCATGCTCCTGGCCTGCCTCCGCCCACCCCTTCTCTGGTTTTGCCTCGCTGGTTTTGCCTGCGCTGCTGCCGCCTCTTGGCTGCTCCTCCGAGATGGGCTCAGCCTGGGCCCATCTCGGAAGAGCAGCTGCGGATCGGGCGGCTCGCCATGCTCCCCAGCGCCATTTCCCCCCCTCCCCCCGCTTCCGTTTTTTTGGGGAGTGGGGGAAGAGGGTGGAAATCCTGGGGTCCCCCGCCAGGGCGGGAGGGTTGGAAAGCCTACCCTGGAAGGAGGAATGGAATTAGGGCTGCACAGGGTTCCCCCTTCATTTCACAGTTCTTGTGGAGAAATGCCATTTTAGTCTCTGGTTATCTGGAAGTTGGCAGGAAGAGGCCATCAAACTGGAGGCAGGCTTCGGCCTAGTCTTTTCCTCCTTCCCTCCAGTCTGGAAGCAGCAATTCTGAGGAGGTCTCCTAGAGAGACAGGAAGGCTTTCAGGCTGGTCTCCCTGAAGGCTGCAGGATTGAAAACCAGTTTCTGGGCAGGAACTGGGTTTTATATTAGTGATTTTTGGCGGGAAGCCTTCAGTTTGAGTTAGACTTTGAGTTCAGTCAGTCAGGTTGGTGAGTCTGTCTGTTCTGGATGGAATGGCCAGGGCAAGTATGGTATAATAGGGGAAAGGAGCGTTTTTCCCTAGTTTGATTTATTTCTTCTGTTCACTATTTTAAAATGCTTGTATATAATTGTAAATTTTAAATAAATGTTTTGTCTTTTTAAAAGGTAGTCCCTCTGTCCCACATAGTTTCCCCAACCGCTTTAGACCACACTACTGCAGGAGGGGAGTCCAGGGAAGGCATACAGTTGGCAAGGGTGCCAATCCTCCAGGGGTCTCCCAAAGAAGGACTTTGGTCTCTGGGTTAACCAGGTGCTGGGTTGGCAGAGGACCTTGAGGCCAGGCCTCAGAACTGGCAGGAAGGGGGATTGGGAGTCCTATTCCTCTCAGTCAGGAACCCCTAAATTGAGCAGGTGGTGGCAGTGCCTTAGTGGCAGGAAGAAGATAAGCTCCCTTCAGGAGTTGGCAACTCAAAAGGGAGTTGACGGGACCGGGTCTGAAGGCAGAATTGGGCTGGTTCCGTCACAGTTCTTATAGGAGCTGTATTTACTATTTATTGGTGTCAAGGCAAAGAGAGATGCATACTGATGTAAATGGTGGTCAGTGATTTCTGTGGTATATGTGTGTTTCCTTCTCCCACTGGTGCCAAAAAATAATTCCCTAACCTTTCCCTATTCTGGTCTTAGGGAGATTGTTATTCCCAGATTTCGGTTGTTGTTTTTTTAAAAAAGGATCCTTCTAGCATGGTCATCTTGTAAAGTGCATACATATGTATTTTATCTTTCTGTGCAAATAAAGTATGTGTTTTAATGAAGACATGTGCAATATTTGCTCATGTCTTGTGGCTCTCAAATATCTGATGTTTATTCTGTGTGGCTCTTAAATTAAGCAAGTTTGGCCACCCCTGCCTTATCAGATGTTAAACTAGGACAGGCCCTTTTTTGCTTAGGGATGTTCCAGACCCCTATAGCAGGGGTGGCCAACAGTAGCTCTCCAGATGTTTTTTTCCTACAACTCCCATCAGCCCCAGCCAGCATGGCCAATGACTGGGGCTGATGGGAGTTGTAGGCAAAAAACATCTGGTGAGCTACCATTGGCCACCCCTGTCCTATAGAGTTACATGTACCTGGAAGCTTGCTCTAGCTCTTGAGGTGAGCACATGGCCAACGGCTACCTTCCCTAAGAAGAGGTCTGTGTGCTGGATGGAGTACTCAAAGAAAAAAGAATTTCCTTCTAGCTCCCTGGAGTTTAATCTTATCTGTCCCCACCCCCAACCCAGTCAGGCCAGGTCAAGGAAATGTTGCCTGCAGTGTCTTCCTGGAGATCAGTTCTGGAGGCTTGCTAGCCTAAAGTCCTCCAAACCTCTGTTCCCTCTAGGAGGAAGACATATTTGGACCCATCTATTATCTCTCCTGCCAGATCTATTAGCATTTGAATGAAGATGAGCTGAGGTACATCTGGAAGCAATTGCACAGACACCACCACCACCACCCAATGCTTGTTCTCTGCCCAGAAGGTAGGGGGGGGGGCTTTTAAAATACACAGTGGAGGCTTTTGCTCAGTGCCAGCCTCCCAGGAGAAAATGCATTTCTTCACACAGATGACAGAAACTTTTCATAGATACAGATAGTCAGCCCAGCAAATATTCTTCACCTGAGGTTATCCCCTTGTCCATCTCCAAGGTCAACTGAGGGCTGTTTGCACAATGCTCAACTGGGCAGAAAATTCTAGAATATTAATAAACAAGGGAAATGTCCTGTGTTCATATTCACAAAAGATGCTGTATCATCCTACCTTCAGCTAGCCCTCTTTTTTTCCCCACTGAGCCAATATCTAGATTAGGGCAAGTTCTTTTCCTGTCAAGCTTTCAGAGATGTGTGCACTTTCTGGAGAAGTGAAGGTACACCATGCAAGCACAGAATGCTGTGAGCAAGTCTGGCAGAGTCAGACCAAAACCTAGAAGCCCTGGGTTCAAGTCCCAACTCCCCACTAAGCCATAGATAGATAGATAGATAGATAATTTTATTTATATCCCGCCCTCCCCGCCGGAGCAGGCTCAGGGCGGCTAACAACATCATTCAATTTCCCTTATACAAAAGACAAGGTTACATTAACATTAAACATTAAAAAATTCTGATAAGTTTAAAATCACTTAATTAAATTGATAAAAGTGCTAATGCTAGTTGTGCTTTTATAATGGCGGTAATCATTAGCAATTTCTTTCTTCGTCAGCGAAAGCCAGTCGGAAGAGGAAGGTCTTGCAGGCCCTGCGGAATTGTTCAAGGTCCCGCAGGGCCCGCATTTCCTCTGGAAGTTGGTTCCATAGGTTCGGGGCTACAGAGGAGAAGGCCCGGTTACGGGTGCATTGCAGCTTCACCTCTTTCGGTCCGGGGGTGGTCAACAAGTTTTTTCCAGCTGACCTCAGTGCTCTCTGGGGTTCGTATGGGGAGAGACGGTCCCTAAGGTAGACAGGTCCTCGACCATATAGGGCTTTAAAGGTAATGACCAGCACTTTGTAACGAATCCGGTATGGAAATTTACTGGGTGACCATACAGATTGGAGTGAGCTCCATGATGAAAGCTCAGATAAAAATTAAATAGTGTAGAAAGTCAGGTATTGTTTGTAGCAGAGCTGCTGAATTAAAGGATGGAAAGTATGGCTCATTCCTTTTCTTATAAGAAGTAACAATTAAAAACTCATCGTTGAAAAACACCAGAAACATTTCCCAGGTAGAAGAATGGGAATGTTCCAAAGAAACAGATCTAGGCTTGGGGTGATCATTTGGTTGGGCAGACCTGTTGAGCAACTGGAAACGTACAGAGAAGATATAAGACAGGAGGGGTGGTGTTGGAAGGAAACCGCTTCTAAATAAACCCCACTCTGTAAGAAAGTCCCATCTTCCTGGAAGCCTCCACTTCTATTTTTGCCAAGTGATGAATAAGCTTCAATATTGGGATGGTGGTGGAGGGAGGTGGGAAGGGGGAAATGACTGGAGCTGTTTACACCTAACCATGTAAGAGGTGCCCAGTATACACAAGCAGAAGGAGCCTCATTCACAGTCAGCCACGGCAGGTTAAATAGCAGCATTGTCCAGGGGGCTACAGACTTTCGCCAAGGCAGTGTGACCATCCAGAAGATCCAAACTGCCAGGTCGGCTAGAAAGGAGAAGGCTTCAGCGCTTCCCAAAGGCATGGAAGAAGATGTCGCTTGTGCAAAGAGAAAGAGGAACTGTTCAGGCGATCCAGTTTCCAATTTATTTAAGCATTTCTACCCTATTTCTCTTATATGTCAAGGACTCAAAAGCTGCTTAACAAAATAAATACAAACATACTGTTGGAGCAAACAAAAAGACAATTTAATACACCAAGAGTCTCCCAGATGCAAACCTTCCTGGGCTGCTCCTGGATCCGCTTGCCCAGCTCACTCAAGACCAGGCCCCTGTCCAGGCCCAGGCAGAAACGCCTGGGGAGAGAAGGAGCTCCTGGTTTCCCTCCCAGGGTGGTGAGGAGGCTTCCCCCTCTTTTCTGGGGCTCCTAAGCGGGATGCATGAAGCCACAGAAAGGGGGTGGGGGGTGGGGAGGAACCCTTTCTACTGACAGAATCAAGGTTGCGATTGTGACTCTTCAGAAGTATCACACCCTCTGGCCCTTAGTCTCTAATTGAAGCCAGCAATTAACTCAATGCAGGATCATTGGCCGTCATTTCAGTTCCTGTCTCTTAGATGGACTAGAAAACCTATCCTTGAATATCCATTCAGGCCATAAATCCCATGGGTGGTCTTTTTCAGCCTAATCAGCTTTTCAAAATTCTTTTTGAGGGGTGGGGGGAGAATGTAATTTGTGTCATGTATACCAGGGGTGGTCAACGGTAGCTCTCCAGATGTTTTTTTGCCTACAATTCCCATCAGCCCCAGCCAGCATGGCCAACGGCTGGGGCTGATGGAAGTTGTAGGCAAAAAAACATCTGGAGAGCTACCGTTGACCACCCCTGATGTATACCCATTGCTATGCAACACCTTGAAGATGAAGAAGATATTGGATTTATATCCCGCCCTCCACTCCGAAGAGTCTCAGAGCGGCTCACAATCTCTTTTCCCTTCCTCCCCCACAACAGACACCCTGTGAGGTGGGTGGGGCTGAGAGGACACTCACAGCAGCTGCCCTTTCAAGGACAACCTCTGCCAGAGCTATGGCTGACCCAAGGCCATGCTAGCAGGTGCAAGTGGAGGAGTGGGGAATCAAACGCGGTTCTCCCAGATAAGAGTCCGCACACTTAACCACTACACCAAACTGGCTCTCCTGGAGGAAGGATTGAGATACCTGGAGGAAGGACTGAAGGGTGGGGGGGGGGGGTCCAATCCCAGACTTGACCCTGTTGTATGGTAATCTGACCATATATTTTCTCCCTTTTGCTTTCCATTTTCCTAAGCAGTTACTATGTTAATCTAGAAGTGCTCAGCCACATCAAATAGGTTCAAGCATGGGGAGCTGCCCTAATTCCTTGCAGAGGGATCCAGCTTACTATCACCTGAGTGCATAGTTGAAGTTGCCTTCTACTGAGTCAGAGGCTGAGTCCATGCAGGTCTTGTCTACTCTGACTGATGAAGGTTCTTGGACGTTTTGCACATCATCTGCTACCTGAGCTTTTCAGATGGAGATGTCAGGGATTAAATCTGGGACCTTCTGCATGCAAAGCGGATGCTCTACCCTGAGCCACAGTCTTACCACAAATCACAAAACCCACACTTAGAATCACATAACTGCACCACATCTGGAATTCTCCGAACTTCTTCTGTTCTGCCTTGCACATTCTGGGTGATCCCCTCTCTGAGATGCTCCGAATATTTATCCGTCAGCTCTTAGCCAGCCTGCAGCATTATTGACTGCATTGCAGACACCCTCTCTCTGTCTCTCTCTCTCTCTCACCCTTCTGGCTCACAAACCTTACATTTTATTTTTTCTTTCTTTTTCTTTTGCACAAGCCCAGTGTTCTCTTTAACCTCGTTCTCTATTCCTTCCTTTCAACCACTTGTGGTGTATGGTCTGGTTGTATCCAAAGGGTTGTGTTTTAAAAATCTTTCGTTCCTTTTTTTCCTGATTCAGGAGCACTGGCTATTCCCCCCCCCCCCCCCGGGCGTTTTTTTCTCTCCAAGAGGTTTGGCTTCCCCCTTTTCTCTCTCTCAACCTTCCTATTCCTGCCTCCCACCCTCCCCCTTTCCCCCATGCTCATGTCTTATTTTTCCTGGATTCCTGCCTACCTTGACTCAAAGTTTTTCAGAGGAGGATCCAATGCCCTTAGTAATTTGCCACCTATGGCAAGAGGTATCTAAGGAGGGACAGGAGGAGTTTGAATGTCTCTTTTTTTTATAGCGAGTAGCAGTGAAACGTGGACCGTTACTAGTTGAAACACACTCCCTCTCCCCCTCTCTCTCTCTTTTGTTCCAAAATCAGCCCTGCTGCTGCTGCTGTTCTGCTG
This sequence comes from Heteronotia binoei, assembly GCF_032191835.1. Lineage (NCBI taxonomy): Eukaryota > Metazoa > Chordata > Lepidosauria > Squamata > Gekkonidae > Heteronotia > Heteronotia binoei. Next base: position 17,203,921 of record NC_083241.1, read on the forward strand.
CCACTGCTGGAAACGAACCTGATATACCAACTCCAGGAATTCTGAGTTCTTCTTGGGGAAAATAAAGCAAAATTACATTCACAAAACAAAAGCAGGAACTCCCATTTGGAGGCTGTCAAGAAGACCCACAGTGATTGCAAAAAGTTGCAACTTCTTCTTAAACACACACACACATACAAGAATCTTACTGCTCTGCCAGGTGTATGGAACTTAAATTCTTGAAGCACTGAATTGTTAAAGGTAAGATGGAACACTCTTTTCCTCTGCTTTGTAATTAGTTTTGTAAATATTTCCTTTCTCAGGTTAGGAATGGTTGGAGTCCTCAGCCAGTACTGGTAATCTTTGACAGTGGAACGATGTTGCCTGTTATTATCTGCTTATAAGGGTTTTGTTTTGTGGGGGAGGTGGTATCTGGTTGATTCCTGGTAGAAGCTGCCTGCTGGACTAGATAGACCAGTCCGGTCCAGCAGCGCTTTTTTTTCTGGAAGAGGTTCTTGGTTACATCTGCATGGATGCAGCTCTTGCACTAGAAAAGTTTTGCTTGGAGAACAGGTAGAGATGTGGGATTCCCATTGTTGCTAAGCACTTGAGCAGAGTGGTCCTTGCTGCTAATGGCATTCCATTGAAATTTCTGGGAAATAGATTTGTAGCCAGAAGTAGTTGCCTTTGATACACACCCCCAAACACCATTATCTGAAAGAACAGCTGACTCACAAGCCATCAATGAGGGAGGGGTCAAGGGTTAAGCTGCCACCCACCCCATCCCCCTCTAAATCATGCCAGCTTAACTCAGAGGGTACTTGAGTGGCCAATTAGGAAGGCTTTCTTGGACAGGAAAAGCTGCTATGATTGTGTTCCCCACTTTGGTGGAAGCCTCCCCAATGCTTAGAGCAAGTAGGTGAATCTGAGCATCTGCAAGTCAAATCCAGGTACTCCTCTTGACTGGGAAATGACAGGGTTTTATAAATCTCAAAACTTTGATTGTTACCAGGTATCCTTTGGGGCAAATTCAGGATTGCTAACTTTTCTTCCATAACTTTGGTTCTCTTTGCCAAGAGCGACTCATGAAGGTACTAATACCAAAGAGCAAAATTATAGATTTGCTAACAATGTCTTTGCAAACTGCTTGTCAAATGTTAAATCACAGGGCTCATGTTTGATGTATGAGATTCCAAAAACCATTGTGTTGCAAATTCAGAAAATGCTGTGCAAACTTAACTTTTATGTGACTTTTTGCCATAAGGTTCCCTTCACTGGCCCCACCTGAAATTGTGATTCTTTAGTTGAAATGGTAATATAATGGGGAGAGGAGGGGTGAGGCAGGTCCTTAACTTCTGCTGGATGGAAAGAGGAAAGAATGAATGCATTTAAAGAAGAGGGAAGAATCTCATGTTTCAAATGTGAGCCCTGTGATTTAAACAGAAATCAATCACTTTGGGCAGCTTTGAGAACTTGGTCTTCCTGATCCTGAATTTGACAGCGTGCTCACTAGTCTATGGTGACTTTGCTTTCTGTTGATGTACAGAATCTCTTAAGTACCTGCCTTCCTCTGAATTAATACATAGACAACATAACTTTCCTGACAATGAAAAGCTGGTTTTACTACTGTCAGACATTAATCTTTTGGTCTCACGTAGGGTACCACCCTTTGCACTTGCAGCTAGAAAAGTTAGATCCAAGATGGCTTCTAGTAATGCATTACACTGAGCTCTGTAGTTCAGCATAGTTAATATTATTTAACTATTTTAAACATATGCTTGAAATTTTGGAAGCGCCATACAGTTTTAACCTGAAGACTTGGTTTTTAAGCTTGGTATTTTGAATGTAAATTCTATAGTGTTTTTTGTAATGTGCTTTTATATTGTAACGGCCAATGGCCATGTACAATAAACTATTCACTCTACAAAGACGACGTATTTTTCCAGTGTAATTTTCTAAGCAGCCATTTCATCTAGGAAATAAAGTGTTATGCATTCAAGAAGACCTCTTATTAAACTCCATTACTTCACAAAATTTGCACTGCAGCCTGGTGCCAAAACCCTACTCTTTCTACTATATACCACTGGAAAGTTTCCCTCTAAAATAGAAAACAGCAAGTGAATATTAATTTTCTCCAAATAATTTTACTATCTGAAGAAATGGTCTGTTTTGTATACTTTTTATCCTGCCTCTTCTCCAAAGATCTCAGGGCAGCATATATGTTTCTCCCCTCCTTCATGGTACACTCACAATGTTCCCGTGAGAGAGATGAGTCACTTGGCAAATTTCATGGCAGAATGGTGATTTGAGTCCTGATCTACCAGATTCCAACTGAACATCCCAACCTGTAGTCTACCCAGGCCTTGACCTGAATGGCCCAGGCTAGCACAGCTTTGTCTGGTCTCAGAAGCTAAGCAGAACTAGCCCTGTTCAGTACATGGATGGGAGACCACCAAGGGGTTGCTTTGCAGAGGCAGGCAATGGCAAACTACCTCTGATTGTCTCTTGCCTTGAAAACCCTCTGGAGTTGCCACAAGTTGGCTATGAGATCATCATAATTTTTGATTGGTTTATGCATGGCCAACTGCTAGGATTTATGGACCATTGGGAATAGGATATCCATGCCTGTACTGAAGCTCCCCCCCTTCCAGTTATAGTCATTGTTGCCCACCCACCCCCCAATCAAGTTCCTTTCTTCCCTTTCCAAAATTGCACTTGTGCTGTTGTGAGAAGAGACTGTCATCATTTCTCTCCTTATGGCTCCATCAGCGTTGGGAGTCCTAAAATGAGCAAGCAATAATCACAGAGGTCTCTCAGCAGACAGGGAGGGATGCCTCCTGGAGACCACTGTGCATGGTTCTTTTGGAGTAGGGGTTTTTGATCTTCCCCTGTCTTGACAGCTACCATCCAATTATTTTGCCCCAGCTATAAGACTGCCAGGCAACCAGTGGGAAATGGGGAGGGGCGGGGGAGGTTGCCACTGGCAAAGTTAAGACATCCCTTCTAGGGAAAGCCCAGAAGTAGCACAAAGCCCTCTAGAGTTTCCATTGATTCTAGAGAGGACTGGCATCACTTCCAAGTTTTCCTCAGAAGCAGGTCTCAGATTCAGCAGGAGGTCACAGGAGTGCAGGTCCTGAACCTTTCTGACAGCCCCCCTCCTCCTCCTCACCTACCTTGTCCATTGACTAGTAGGTGGAGCTGCACAACAATCCCTGGATTAGGAGAGCGGGCAGCCAGCCAACCCCAGGAGCTTTGCCACACCCCCAGCAGTCCTCATTAACCCCTGGAGAAGCCCATGGAACCCTTTCTCCATTTTTATGTGATTTTGGGCGGTGGGTGGCTTGCTGGCCTTTTGACGGGGGGGGGGGGTGGAGGCCCAGAAAGGCTCTCCTTTATTACATTGGGTTGTTTTTGACCGGGGGGGGGGCAGCATATGCGAATGAATTATGCTAATGAGCTCCACTACCTATTTTTCTACAAAACGACCCCTGCTTGGAAGTAATGTCACCATGTCAGGCTGACAGCGATTTTTTTTTGGGGGGGGGGAATGGAAGCTTGGAATCTCTACATGCCACAGAGAGGAAGCCTGAGGGAGATGTGTCCAAGGCCACCTAGTTACAACTATGAAGCCTAGTCTCCCAGGCTCAGAGCCAGCTCCCATGTACTGGGCCTTCATGGCTTTCAGTCACTATATCTTGAACCTGCAGAAAGCATGATGGGTGATCAAAAGTCCTCCTATGACACCTGCTGAGGAGGACTTGTGCCATATACAGCTACAGTATTACAGGTGTTATACTGTTTCTAGGGTTGCCAAGTCCAATTCAAGAAATATCTGGGGACTTTGGGGGTGGAGCCAGGAGACTTTGGGGGTGGAGCCAGGAGACATTTGGGAGGAGCCAGGAACAAGGGTGTGACAAGCATAATTGAACTCCAAAGGGAGTTCTGGCCATCACATGGGACAGCACACCTTTTTAAATGTCTTCCTTCCATAGGAAATAATGAAGGATAGGGGCACCTTTTTGGGGGGCTCATAGAATTGGACCCCCTGGTCCAATCGTTTTGAAACCTGGGGGGTACTTTGGGGAGAGGCACTAGATACAATACTGAAAATTCGGTGCCTCTACCTCAAAAAACAGCTCCCCCAGAGCCCCCGAAACCTCCAGAACAATTCCCCATTATACCCTATGAGAATCGATCTCTACATAGGGAATAATGAAGTGCTCAGCAGGTGTTTCCCTCCCCCCCGCCCCCGTTTCTGGCGACTCTGAAGCGACGGATTGGCCTCTCTACTCACGAGTTGCTGCCAACTTCTTCAAAGTAACACAGACACACCATCCCAAGAGAAAGCCTTTCAATCGGAGACTGAAGCCTCCAAAGGCACATGGTCCTCTGGGGGCGGGGCTTCCCCCTGTTGGCCAGCTGACTGGGGGTGGGAAGCAGCCTCGGAAAGCAGAAGAACCCCTGCTGGGACCTGGGGATTGGCAAGCCTAACTGTTTCAGTCCCTGAAAAGAAATCCATCTGATGTCAGTGATTATCCCTATTTATTTTAGTTATTTCTGCTGCTAATTCAATTATCATAAGGAGAATGTCATTCATAATCTAGATAGATCCCAGTAGGCAGCCATGTTGGTCTGAAGCAATAGAACAAAGCAGTAGACAAGTTCACTTTTAAGACCAACTAAGTATTATTCAGAATGTAAGCTTTCGTATGCTCTTAAGCAGACTTCATCAGACAAATGGGAATGGAAGCAGCAATTCGTAATAGAAGTGGGCAGTGCGGAATCATGGGAATGTTTTTAGTAGATTAAAAGAATCACAAATAGGGATCTGTGTTTGTTAGTGTTAGGACAAAATGGCTGAAAAAACACTAGAGGGTGATAAAAAGCAGACTGCTGTTGTAGGGGTGCCATAAATCTAGGTAACATTCTGCCTTTGTAAGTTTAAATAGAGGGCATGGTTACTCAAGAGATTACAACATCCATATAGTTTGCCATAGGATGGGTTGGTATATGCAATAAGACATGCAGCCAATATCACCCATTTGAGTATGTCAATACAAAAAAACAAAAACTCCAAATATTCTGATACACTGTTCTAAAAGAGAAATAACATAAGTTAGCCCTTAGAAAAACAGGGTGCATTAAAGTATAGTGGAAGGTGGGTTAGTATATGTAATGAGACAAACAGCCCACACCCCTTATTTGAGCATGTCAAAACAAAAAAAACGTTATTCTGATACACTGTTCTAAAAGAGAAATACGTTGGAACACTGGATGCACAGCTATACTCAGTGAGAGTTGGTTTAGTATATGTAATGAGATAAAAAAACCAATATCCCTGTTCAGTCCCGGGGAGGTTTGTTCCAAGTATCATGATAATTTATAATTCAGCAATTTCTCTCTCCATTCTTTTCTTGAAGTTCCTTTGCAGTAAAACGGCTACTTTGAGGTCACCCGTTGAATGCTCAGGAAGGCTAAAGTGTTCTCCAACAGGTTTTTCAGTTCTGTAATTCTTGATGTCAGATTTGTGTCCATTTATTCTTTGGCATAGGGTTTGTCCTTTTTGCCCTGTGTAGAGCATACGAAAGCTTACATTTTGAATAAAACTTAGTTGGTCTTAAAGGTGCACTTGTCTACTGCTTTGTTGTTCATAATCTAATTACTGAAAGATATGTAAAATGATTAAAGTTGCTAACTTTGGGTTGAAAAATTCCTGGAGATTTGCAGGTGGAATGTGGGAAGGGCAAGTTTTGGGGAGGAGATGCCATAGAATCCACCTTGCAGAGCAGCCTTTTACTCCAGAGGAACTGATGTCTGTTTTCTGGAGACTGGAAGTTGGCAACCCTAAATTAAACTCCAGAATCTGCCTTTGTCTGATCCCTCACTTCCCCAGCTATTTCTGCCACCTGCCCAGTTTCTCCAGGCTCTATCCAAATTTTACCTTAGCTCCACCTTCCTGGAATGTACTCACAGGCTCCACCTAGTAGTCTTGTTTTGTTTAAACTCAGACATTGATGAGTATAGTGGGAAATGAGACCATGACAGAACTTCATACTTAAATCTGAACCCCTGCTTACCAGGAATATCCTAAGTTATATGAAAACTGGATGGTTTCTTCAGCATCTTAATCAAAGTAGCTGAAGAGCTGAAGCTCAGAGGCTGAGCATATAATTGATATGAACATATACTTGGTATGAAAAAGCCCAGTTCATTCCCAGTAAAAGGTTCTCAGCAGGTGTTTATTTTATTTATTTTATTTTATCATATTTATATCCTGCCCTCCCCTGATGGACTCAGGGATTGAGAAAGACTTGTCTGTGCACCAGACCAAGAAGACATACTTTTAGCCAGACATACTCAGCTCAGACAGAACGGAGATGGCCAATGCTCTGACATGCTGTAAGGCAGCTTCATATCCCAATGTGTTGTCAGAGAAAGTGTAAGCAAGAGATGGGTGAAAGAAACCAACAGGAAGACTGAGGATTGTGTCTACTTTTCCCAAGTTTGGTCCTCAAAATAGACACAGGCTAGTCCAATGCACTGCATAGACTAAGAGAGTCTGTCTGTTCATTGCAATAGCCAGCTGAGATAGCCACCATTTAGTGGTGGGTCAGCTTCACATGACAACAGATGTAATGTGTAGAAAAGTCCACCATTTAGGTTACCCCTTCCCCTCCCACAACCAGTCTCCACTGTATCTCCTTGTAGTAGGGTTGCCAGATCCCCCAGTAAGAGCAAGGGTTCCCTGCCACTAGGCCCTTCCCCCAGCTGCCAATCAGTTGGCTGGCAGAGGGGACTTACCAGGATAAAGGAGCAGGCCTAGATCTCCTGGATGGCATTGCTCAGGGAGTGACATCATCATGCCGGTGATAGCCAGGCGATGCTCTGGTATTTGGGCAAAGCCTCTGTAGTAGAAGGTGGTTTTACGAAATACCAGAGCGTCACCTGGATGTCACTAGCTTGATGATGTCATTTCCTGTGCAACACCACTGATGAGGCCATTCTCCTCGTGTCCCCCCATCTCCCACTGGTTGCCAGGAGGGACCTGGAAGCACTGTACTGTGGTGACTCTCAAGTGGGAACCAAACATTCCATGTATTTTTGTACTGAGAAAAGCCATTTTAGGAGAAAATCTGCTTACAGAAGTCGGTTTCTGACTTCATGTAAAAAAAAACGCTGAGAAGGTTTGGTGAGCTTTCTGGGATTGGTGAAGTCACTGAGAATTCTCACCCTCACAAAACTACATTCCCAGCATTCCTTGGGAGATGGGAATGACTGTGAAACCAGTTTGTGTTTGTGGCAGTTATATACATGCTGTTAAAGCGGGGGGGGGGGGGGGGAATCCAGCCAAGCAACCAATCAAGAAACCTTGGGCCATTTTGTTGTACATGAGAGCTGCACAGAATTCAGAAAGCTTTTTGTTTTTATACCCTAGCCAAGGTTTCAATAATTTCCATAAAAGTATGAATGTTACGTAAGGTTCCCCCCCCCCCCAGCCACCAGCAAGGGTTTTCTTTTTGCAGGGGGTGGGGGGGTGGAGGGTGTAGGTCAGGCAGATCCAGGTTGGGAAATGTCAGGAGATTTAGGGATGGAGCCTGGGAGGACAGGGACCACAGTGGGGCACAGTGCCACCCTCCAAACCACCCATTATCTCCAGGGGAGTGGATGTCTGTAGTTTGGAAATTAGCTGTAATTACTGGGGATCCCCAGGTCCCACCTGGAGGCTGGCATCCCTAATTTACATGAGTCATCCTCACAGCAAAGCCTCTCAGGGAGGCACAGACATCTGCTCCGTTTCCATAAGATTCTGGGATTCTCAATGTGATTGCCAGAACTCCCTTTGGAGTTCAAGCATGCTTGTCACACTCTGGCTCCTGGCTCCACCCCCAGAGTCCCCCAATATTTCTTAAGTTGGATCTTGCAACCCTAGTTGGAATCCAGGCACTTATGACAAGAATGCCTCTGGTGAGATGCAGAGCGCCCTTTCCCTCTCTGCTATGCTTCTGGGAATTTGGCATTTAGGGCAAGGGCTTACAGTTCAGAGGGAGTGAGTCATCTTGGGCTTCCACCTTTGCCCCTCGTGTTTTACAAATATTTAGAAAAATACAAGTCTCAACCCCAAAGAGCTTGAAGTCTAAGAAGATTTCTACTAGCCCAGGCCAAATCTCAAAGAATCCCAAAATCTTGCAGTGAAAAAGTCACTGATTTCCACCCTTATTGTTTGCCCATTTCACAAGGACCATACAGTCTGGGTTTCCTTGGAGCTATAGAAACAAATAACATTTTGGCTCAGTTCTGCCCTAATTTCTTAAGAAGAGACCCATTTGTATTCAGACCAAGGCAAGCTTCTCCATCTCATTTCAAAAATCAATAGGAGCTTTCATAGGTTAAAACTTCCTTGTACTTGTACACTACCTACCTGGGCTTTTTGCCTTTCCTTTCCTTTTTTCCTCTTGAAGAAGGGTGCCTTGCCACCCTCCCCCAAGCTTGTCACCTCCTCCCTGGATCTCCCCATCCCTTGACTCCCATGAGCAAAGGAAAAAAGTCACTGTGTGCCATTCACAGCCAACTTCTGAATGGCAGCAACAAAATCCATGTTCACAGCAAGGTCTGGACCACATAGAATGCCAGCTATCAGGCACTGCAGAGCAGGTCAGAACATTCAGGCCCTTTAAAGAGAGGGTGGGGGAGAGAGAGTTTGAAGGGAGAGTGAGAAAGGAAGAAAGAGAGAGAGCTGTTATATATTAAGTTAGCTTGAGCACCATGCAACAACGGAAACCTTACAGTTTTCTTTTTAAGAGCTCAGTGCCTCCTTGTGCGGGAGCAGAACAGTTTGGTCTGTGTGTGCAACCAGAGGTGCTCCAGTCCCCATCCATCTGTGTGCACAAGCGGAGAGAGGGCTAGTGGCCGCCTCTCCTTTCCCCTCTCAATAGCCTTACAGTGTAAATCTATAGTAGCTTTTTTGTTGGACTCAGGAATAGACGGGGCATTTTATTTTGTAATGTGGCCCGTCCAGCTTTCTTTTTGAAAAATGGGAGTGTGTGTGTGTGTTACTCTTAAGATAAACAATCCCATCCCATTTAGGTTCAAGCTGCTATTTTTAAAGGTTAAATAAGGCTAGGAAAGAAAAGGAAAAGAGGTGGGTAAGTTGGGGTGACTTCTCAAGCTTCCCCCAAAGCTACAAAGCCCCATGGCTCTCCAGGTGGTACAGAACTGCCAGCCAAACAGGAGAGAACCCCAACCTAATTTTGTTTATCTGAACATCACTGCTGAACAGGCTGCTTTTATGCTGAGTGCTGCCCCTTTGCTTTGCACTCAAAATGGCTGGACTGGACTCCACCTCCTGACTCCACACACACAACCAGAATTTTGAATTTCAAAAACTGGCAGCCTAAATGCCAGAGCTATTGATCAAGTTCCATCCAAGCTGCAGTAAACAGCACATGACAGTTCCTCTGACAGTTTGCAAACTCTGGATCAAAACTTTGCTATTTGTCTTTACTAGTACAAAGAGCACCCTGACCTCGAGGGCCCAGGTGAGCCCAGTCTCGTGAGGGAAACTTAAGAGCTTAGGCGGGTCAGCCCTGGTTAGTACTGAGATGAGATACTGCCATGGTCGTCTAGGGTTGCTATGCAGAGGCAGGCAATGGCAAGTCACCTTTGTTCCCCTCTTGCCTTGAAAACTCCATGAGGGCAGGGCCAACATCCATTTGGCACAGTGCCCGGACCCTACAATCAGGGCTTTTTTTTTTTTTTAGCAGGAATGCACAGGAACGCTGTTCCGGCTAGCTTGGTGTCAGGGGTGTGTGGCCTAATATGCAAATGAGCTCTTGCTGAGCTTTTTCTACCAAAAAAGCCTTGTGCGAAACAATGGTGATACCAGGGGGTGTGGCCTAATATGCAAATGAATTCCTGCTGGGCTACAAAAAAAGTCCTGCCTCCAATATTTTTAAAGGCCCACAAAATGAAATGTTTAGGGCCAGCTAAAACCTATTACATTTTGCCTAAAAGAAAAATAAAATGTTGAAGTATTTAGTTACATCAAAAATAATTTTTAATATTGATATAATGGTGGGGAGGTCCGCAAAGGCAAAAGTGCCCAGGGCCTTGCATGAGGGGTTGCCACAAATCAGCTGTGATTGGATGGCACTTTCTTTCTCTCACTAGTATAAACAGCCATTGGCATTATAGCGGAGAGCATAGGGTTACCAGTCACAGAACCCTTATTGGCATAACAACAGTATCGAATCAAGGAAGCAGGGGGGAAAGTTGGTTAATTAAACATTCTAAACAGGTTTCTCCTCCTGTAAGCACAGTAAAGGAAGTTTGCCACCACTTTCATGGTTTCAGCCTTATTTGAGGCTAGTAAACTCACTATCTTGCTTTCATCAGATTTGCCCTCCAGGGATGTAATATAGGATCCAGATAAAATGCACATAAATCAAAGTAGTGTCTACAGGATAAAAGTACATGGTCCATTCCTTCAATTTTCTTCAGCCCACAGGAACATAGCTACTCTGCAAGAGAACCACTAAAAGGAATCCCCCATTGCATGGGAGAGCAGCACCCAGAAGCAAGACCTCTAAGGTCTTGAATCTCCATGTCAATTGATATCTGTTTAATCATGACAAAAGCAGGCTTCTTAAAAAAAAAAAAGAGGGTCAGATCATCAATGCTAAGCCCCATTGATGTGATTTTCCCTTCAGTGTGGGTCAGCCAATCAGATAAATAAGATTCATGCAGCATATGTGCAGTGAGACTATTAGGCCCACTTCTGAAATGGAGGCACAGCCAAAATTTGAAATCCACGCCTTTGTGGCTAAATGTCTCTGGTTTGTCTCAAGGCATATTGCCGCATAAGGTACTCAAGCTGGAAGCTCTAAGAAATTTAGATTGGACTCGTTTGACTGTTTTGTTAATGGCGGAAATCCAAATTGGGGCACCATATAATAGTTTAGCGCCTATTTTACAGCCGAACACATTAAGAACAGCATGTATGAACTGGTTTTCTTTAGTATAGAAAAAGTGGGAGATTGCAAGTTCACTGCTATTCACAGATCTTACCATTTCCTTAATATGAGTGGCCCAATTAGCATTATAGTGAAAATGAATACTGAGATATGTGAAACTCTTCACCTGTTCAATAGGGTTTCCTCATATAGTCCATTTGGAGGGCTTACAACTCCAACCAAACACAATAATTTTGGACTTACCAAAATTTAGGGAAACTAAATAATAATAATAATAATAATAATAATAATAATAAATTTTATTTGTACCCCGCCCTCCCCCGCCGAAGCAGGCTCAGGGCGGCTAACAATACGGTGACCAATGGTGCACCAACAATAAAACAGTTACACTAGAAACATTAAATTAACATTAAACTAACCTTAAAAGCCTGAATTAAAACAATTAACTAAAACATTTTATGACGCTATCCTTGACACTCTTCTAGTTGATGCTGATGGCGGATTTTCAGTTATTCATAAGCTAATTTAAAAAGGGTGGTCTTGCAGGCCCTGCGGAACTGATCAAGGTTCCGCAGGGCCCGCACCTCCTCTGGGAGTTGGTTCCAGAGATGTGGGGCTGCGGCCGAAAAGGCCCGAGAGCGAGTATTCTGTAGTTTAATTTGTCTAAAAAGCACATTAGCATATTTTTCATCCCAACTTTTGAAAGTGAAAGTTACCAGCCCCTCCAGTTCAGGCCCCTCCAGGTGGGGCCTGAAGATCTCCCACTTTTATAACTGATCTCTGAGCTGGCAGAGATCAGCTCCCCTGGAGAAAACAATGGTAAATATCAACAGGTTCCAATGTGAGTGAATAATAAAGTCAAAAAACACCAGAATAACATTAACACTTTTACACAATATAGTGTATATGCAAGCTACATTTATCGAAATTCATGCATAGCAATAGTCATCATAAGTAACTTATAAATCACTCCTGATAAAAAAATTCACAAATGCTCATAATACAAACACAGCTGGAAAAAGAGTTTTTTTCACTCCCCCACACTGTCTGCTGTATAAAGATAATAAGGCACAGTTCCTCAGAGGCAATTAAGAACATAAGAACATGAGAGAAGCCATGTTGGATCAGGCCAATGGCCCATCCAGTCCAACGCTCTGTGTCACACAGTGGCCAATATATATACACACTGTGGCTAATAGCCACTGATGGACCTCTGCTCCATATTTTTATCCAATCCCCCCTTGAAGCTGGCTATGCTTGTAGTCGCCACCACCTCCTTCCTGCTGTTCCCTTTATGTTCAGCAACTTGGGTGGAGTCCTCAGATCTCCAGCACAGCTTGTCTCCAAGAGAGCTGGTTTCAGACCTTCATGGTTTCAGACCTTCGTCAGCCTTTTTCTCTCAGTGTTTTATTCTGGAGCCTCAGTACAACATTTAACAACTTGGATCAACACATGTTAATTGCTCTTTGTTTCCGGCTCTCCAGTATGAGCTCTCATGGTAATGATGACTATTGCTATGCATGAATTTTGATAAATGTAGCTTGCATATACACTATATTGTGTAAAAGTGTTATTGTTATTCCAGTGTTTTTTGATTTTATTACCCCGGAGAAAACGGCTGCTTCTTCCAAAACTATTCAGTGGGTTTTAGCAAATCTCCAGACCACTGAAAATATGGGTGGGCAATTAATTTGTGTATCTGGTGGTCTTGAAACTACAATGGTATAGATTAAGAATGGATTCCAATCCTTGCTGTATCAACTAAATATCCTAGTTTTCACCAAGTAGGATTCATTGGTATCATTTTTATGTTTCCTGAGTTTCCCCCAAATATGGTGTGAATTTTTCAGCATAACTTGTACATCACTAACTCAGCATGATATATTTATCATATATTACCTATTTAAATGGCTCACATGGCATGTTTAAATACCATAAATTGCATGCAAAAGAACACAGCACAAAATAATTAAAAATAATTCAGCAAACTCCAAAACCACCAGAGAAGTCAAACCATTGATCAAACAAATATAGAGAAGAAACATTCTCTAACATCTAGGACAGTTAAAATTTCAGGGGAGGTTTTCTCAGGACTGGTACTTTCAAATAGGTGTTTTCTAAGTAATGAAGGACTGACCCAATGCACTTTGGGGAGGGACGGTGGCTCAGTGGTAGAGCATCTGCTTGGTAAGCAGAAGGTCCCAGATTCAATCCCCGGCTTCTCCAACTAAAAAGGGTCCAGGCAAGTAGGTGTGAAAAACCTCAACTTGAGACCCTGGAGAGCCACTGCCAGTCTGATTAGACAATACTGACTTTGATGGACCGAGGGTCTGATTCAGTAGAAGGCAGCTTCATATGTTCATATATATGTACAGATTACTAGGTCAAGACTAGTGTACCTTTGTTGCAAATAAACATGTGGACCCCATCAAGAAATCAATCCTAGGATATGCTGATCAAGAGCCACAGACTCAGTTTTCTCTGGGAAGTTCTGGATGTTCATTCCTGCTCATAGGCAGTCAAAGTAGAAATAGGAGTATCTAGATCAAATATCTGGAAGATTCATCGACTTTATTTCAGAATGGTCACCAGGATTTGGAGGGAATAGGAATCAAAATCCTTCCAGGATTACTGTAGAACAGCCGTCATTTTGGCAACACATTTTCTTTCGCAGACTTTCAGATATTATCTCTCTGAATAAGTCCCCATGGAAAAGTGTTACGTTTCATTTGAGAGCCAACTGGATCTTAAACGAAAGAGCAAGAAACAATATTAACTCTCTAGATCATAGGTTTTCCATTCTAATGACTTTCCTTCCACTGGAATGCATCCAAAAACATGTCTGTGAAAGAAAGAAAAAATGGAGCATGTGAGAAACCTGATGTAGAAAATTCTGGTAGTTTTATTGAAACTCAGTTTTATTGAAACTCTTCCAAATCCTGAACAGAATCCTTCATGTTTACTTCAGATTAGGGCTTTTTTTGTAGCAGGAACTCCTTTGCATATTAGGCCACACCCCTGATGTAGCCAATCCTCCTGGAGCTTACAGTAGGCACTGTATTAAGAGCCCTGTACGCTCTTGGAGGGTTAGCTACATCAGGGGTGTGTGGCCTAATATGCAAAGGAGTTCCTGCTACAAAGCCCTGCTTCAAATAGTTTTTTGGCCAAACTCAAATTTAAACCCACCTGAGACATTCCATTAGCCTTTTCAAAACTCTTTTGGCTCTCTTGAAATTCCTCAGATATTTTGTGATTAATGAGGAGCTCCTGAATTCCCTTCAATTTTTGCCTTAGGCCATAAAAATGCAACCTTGCAACAGAGCAACCTTCGAGGGTGACTTACAATGTCCTGGGCTGGCAAGCAGTGCGGCCCAATAGGGCTGTGAGTGCCATAAGTCTCCCTCACAAGATTTGACACCTTTCAAGATGCCTAAGCTGGAGTGAAAGTTGTATTAAATGGTGGTGGTGGGAAAAGTGTCTGAGAGATGTGAAGAGGTGTGGAATTTCTGTGACAAAGCGGGCTTAGAAAGAGCTCCTTGGAGCAGGGCATTTTGTATCCAGTCAAGCCAGTGCCCAGGGCAGGAAAGACAAACAGAGTTATTTTGTGAAACGGAAAACCTGCCTGCATCTCAGGGACAAGATGTTTGTGTGGCAGGAAACCCATGAGCAAGCTAGCCTGGCTTATAACTTGAGGTGTGCTCATTGAAACCTGTTCCGTTAAATCTGGGATGTGGTCTCATATAAAATGTGAATGTGATTCATTTTGCTCTTTACTTAGGAACATGTTTCAATGCTGACTGGAAAATAAAGCACACTTCAAAAAAACTGAAAATAAAGCACACTTCAAAAAAAAAATATTGGCCTGCTGCCAATCTTGTATAGTGATGTGGTTTACATGACTGCCTTGGCCCTGTTTTCTGTGAAAATTGTTTCATTGTGGTCTTCAAACAGCAAATCATTCGGCAAGTCTTCACTGCAAACCAGTTCGGTGTAGAGAGCCAGTTTGGTGTGGTGGTGAAGAGTGCAGACTGTAATCTGGGAGAACGGGGTTTGATCCCCCACTCAGCCTCCACATGCAGTCACACATTCTCTCAGAGCTGTTCTCTCAAGAGCAGTTCTCAAAAGAGCTCTCTCAGTCCCACCTACCTCACAGGGTGTCTGTTGTGGGGAGAGAAAGGGAAGGAGATTGTAAACTACTCTGAGACTCCAAGTGAAGGGTGGGGCAGAAATCCAGTCTCTTCTTCTTCTCTTATATCTGATTTTATTTATTTAGTGGATTTTTATTGTGCCCTTCCTCCAAGCATAGAATGGGATGTGTGGCTTTTCCCTTCCACAATTTTTGATTATGACAACCCTGTGAGGTAGGTGAGGCTGAGGGACAGCGACTGGCCCAGTGATCTTTATTCCAGTCTGGAGAGTTTGAGCCATCCTAGTTTGACACTGACCGCTACACCATAGTAGCTTGTGATGTTTAAGCACCTTGGCTTTCCTCAGAGGATCATAGCAACTATAATGGTGAGAATGCCGGGATTTTCTCAGTTACCTCACATGATGAAGTTACTGCACTGCCCATTCTTCCTGTGACAGTGCAGGGGTTGGGGGCGGGAAGCACTGAAACTCTTCTGCATTTCAGGCTAAGAACCTGAGAGGCCAAATGAATGCTGGTGTAGAGGAGAGGAATCAGTTGGAGGCTGCGGTCAGATGGGCAGTTTGGCCTGATATAGTTGCTTTCCCCCAATGGATTAAATGGGCTCATTCAAACACCCACATCTGGCAGCCATTCCCGTTATACTCACTCCATCATAAGACAAGTTGGATGTGGAGTAAATAGCCAGTAGAGAAAATCAGATACTTGTGGATCCCCACGCGTTCACCCTGCATTTCTAGATGTCTGAACTCCCACAGTGTGCGCTCAAACTGGATCAGAAGTGTAAACCTTTAATTCCAGTTTTGCTGTTCTTTTTTTATATAATTGTAATGCATATGTGCATGGGCACATATGTGCACCCAAGAAATGTTTTCCGAAGAAGAAGACCAGACCGCATGCTCAATGGTTGACGCACAGCACTAATCTGAACAATCAACCACAAAAGAAGTGCGCAGTGAGGCTGGATCAGGGTGGGAGTCTGATAAAAAATCTCCATTACAAAATGAAATAGAGTAATTAGTGATGTACCCAAACCATGCCAACTTTCCAGTCTGACTGCAGCCACAGTGAGGGCTCCTCCCATGTGACCTCACACTTTTCCCGATAATGGAGTGGGAAGGAACAGCGCTTCAAGTTTGCCCATAGGTCAAATTCTGCTTAAGACTGTACTGTTGATGATGTATTTTAATGATCTTAATAAGTTGTTGTTTTATATTGTTTATTGTTACCTATCCTAGGTCCTGACAAGGGGAAGCAGCCAGTAGCCGGTAAACACGCTAGCAGTGTGGCATCACTTCCGGCAAATAGCCAGAAGTGACATCATATTACCAGCGTCATATTTATTTATTTATTTACATTATATTTATATCCCGCCTATTCCATGCAGACTCAAGGTGGCAAACAACATAAAAATAAACAGTAAGCAATATTAAAACAATAAAACAATCAGATAAATTGCAATGGTGTTACTTCAGGCATATAATATTTCCTTCCTCAACACGTACAGATCCTAGGCAGTTAGTACTAACGTGCGATAGATCCAGATGTGGTGGCAGCCCTCTCCCGTTAGATGTCATATGCCATCTGAAACAGTTCAGTCTCGCAGGCCCTGCAGAACTGCAGTAAGTCCCGCAGGGCCCTGATGGCTTCTGGTAGGGTATTCCAGAGTATTGGGGCTGTAACCGAGAAGGCTCTTGCTCTGGTGGAATTAAGCCTAGCCTCTTTTAGCCCAGGGACAGCCAAAAGATTTTGAGAGCTTGATCGAAGTACGCTCTGGGGAACATGTGGGGCAAGTCGGTCCTGCAGATAGGTAGGTCCTAGGCCATATAGGGCTTTGAAGGTTAATGCCAGGACCTTGAAATGGATTCGGTATGCAACAGGCAGCCAGTGCAGCTCTCAGCACAGGCTGAATGTGCTCCTGCCTCCTGTCCTCCACCCTGAACTGTGAAGATTGCTGCCTGGGAGTAGTGTCACAGCGGTGTCACTATTGCTGTGACACTGTAGGATTTGGGGGAAAACTCTATGTTAAAACCACAGTTTTACCCAAATCCAAGGGCCTCCTAAAAATGTCATGTCAGTTCTAAGAAACGAATCACATTGCCAGCGTGGCATAATTTTTTAGAAAAAATTTCCTCCCACCAGCCCTTAACGGGCAAGTGTCCAATGAATGGGGAGAGCCCTGACTATGTCCAGAGAAAGGCAGGATATACATTCATGTATTTACATAAGTACGTATTTACATTCATACAATAAGGAACATTTATGAACAAAATTGCTCTGTTTAGAAATATAAAGTCCCAAATCAAGAATTGTATTAATGTGTGAATCGGTAGAGAAGTTTGTTGCAAATCATGACAGTCTTGCATTCTCTGAACTCTGCTGAAGTTCAAAATCCGAAACAATCTTTCAGAAGCTAGTTCTGGTAAGAGAGAGAAAAAAAACTTGGTATGGTAATGTATAGTTTAGTTTTTAATGGCATGATGTGCGGGGGATGCATGGCTAATTTAATCTGGAGGCGTAATGACACTTCCTGTGTATGATAATGATGCACAACCCAAGTGATCAATGTTGTTATAACGTTTAGCTCAATGTCCTAATTTAATGATAATCCTTAATATAGTGTGGTTTATCAGGCCAGAGGCAAACACTCTTTCCCCACCCTCAAGAAGCTGTTTGAGAAGGGAATCATTGCTCTAGGTGAAGATGTTTAGTCCCACTGTAATTTGTGGTTAGAAGGCACTGCAGGTGTTGTTTCTGTGTGCTGCCAACTATATGGAGAATAAAAACAGTGGCCCATAATTCAGCAGGACGGAAAAGTTATTGGGGTGAAAGTTGGCAGCCAAAACATACAAAGTCTTTCCTCCACCCTGAACTGTGAAGATTGCTGTAAACTTGGAAATAAGGCCTGTATAGAGAATCATACAGTAGGAAGGGGCCATACTAGGCTTCCCAAATGTGGGGGACCCCCGATTTGGAGCCTCCTCCCCCCACTCGCCAAAAATCCGGAAAGCGGGGGGGGGATGGCGGCCCTTCCCACCCAGCCCTGATCCCAGCAGCTTCTCCTGGCCCCTTCCCTTCCCACCGATCCCTGATGCTTCTCCTCGTCCCTTCCCTTCCCACCCCGGATCGCAGCAGCTTCTCCTTGCCCTTCCCTTCCCACCCAGCCCCGATCGCAGCAGCCAGAGTTCTTCCATTTTCCCAGGCTGCTTCCTGCCCCTAGACAGCTGGCTGGCAGGAGGGGGGAAGCCCCGCTCCGCCCCCAAAAGACCATGTGCCTTTGCACCTCCGGAGGCTTGATTGAAAGGCTTCAACTTGGGATTGTGTGTCTGTGTTGCTGTGAAGAAGCTGGCAGCAACTCGTGAGTAGAGAGGCCAATCCCCTGCATCAGATTTGCCAGAAACGGGGGGGAGGAGAGGGAAACATCTTCATTATTCCCTATGTGGAGATCGATTCTCATAGGGTATAATGGGGAATTGATCTGGAGGTTTCAGGGGCTCTGGGGAAGCTGTTTTTTGAGGTAGAGGCACCAAATTTTCAAAATAGTATTTAGTGCCTCTCCCCAAAGTACCCCCCAAGTTTCAAAACGATTGGACCAGGGGGTCCAATTCTATGAGCCCCAAAATAAGGTGCCCCTATCCTTCATTATTTCCTATGGAAGGAAGACATTTAAAAAGGTGTGCTGTCCCTTTAAATGTGATGGCCAGAACTCTCTTGGAGTTCAATTATGCTTGTCACACCCTTGTTCTTGGCTCCGCCCCCAATGTCTCCTGGCTCCACCCCCAAAGTCCCCAGATATTACTTGAATTGGACTTGGCAACCCTAGGCCATACAGGCCACCTAGTCCAACCCCCTGTTCAATGCAAGGTAAGCCTAAAGCACCCCTGACAAATATTCATCCAGCCACAGCTTGAAGATTACCATTAAGGGGGAGCTCACACAACCTCCTTGGGCAGTTGATCCCACTGCTCAACAATTCTTACTGTAAATCCCCCCACCATGTCCAGCTGGTATCTTTCAGCTTATAATTTAAACCCATTATTGCAAATCCTATCCTTTGTTGCCAACAGGAACAGCTTCCTGTCCTCATCTAAGTGACAGCCTTTCAAATCCTTTAAGACAGCACTCATGCCCCTCCTCAACCTCCTCTTCTCCAGAATGAACATTCCCAAGTCCTTCAGTCTTTCCTCATACGGCTTGGTCTACAGGCCCCTGATCATCTTTGTCATTCTTCTGCACCCACTCCATTCTATCCACATCCTTCTTGAAGTAAAGCTCCAGATGTAGCCTGACCAATGCAGTATACAGCATTCTTCTACGCTCAGGGTAGCCTGCAGTCACCACCTGACCTTTGTGTGGAATTGCCCACTGGGAGGATCAGGACTCCCAGCTTCCCTTCCCAGGTCTGAGGCCTTGCCTCTGTGTCTCTTGGTGCCCAGCACCTGGTCACCATGGAGACACTTTCATGCCTTGTGCACCCCTGGAGGAATAGCCACTTGCCGAGGGTCTGCCTTCCCCTGGCACTCTTTTTAAAATAGCATGTCTCAGATGGTGGAGGTCTGTCTGGTACAGATAATTCCTGTCAGCAGCTAAAGTTATAATGTATTTATTAAAAAGAAGGAGGTTACAAGTGTACTTTTAGCACAGCACCAAATTGAGCAGGGGTTGCAAAAGAAATGGGCAAAAATGCAAATCCTCTGTCCTCTCTCCATACATGTTAGAAAATAGCTATATCTCTACTTGAGTGATCATTACCTTGAAGCTTGCTCCAGCTCTTTAGGCAAGCACATGGCCAAAATGGCTGCCTCTTTTCCAGGCGTCAGCTCAAGAACTTTGCCTCCTCTGATAGATCCAGCATGAAAAAGAGCTTCTTCCTGCTGCAAGGAGTTTTTATCATATCCGCCCACTGCCCAGGTCATGCCAGGTCAAAGAGACGTTTCCTGGAGACTTTCTAGCATTCTGTTCCTCCAAAACTCTGTCCCCTGCCTTGGAGAAGGGGGAGGGCTTGACCCACCTATTGTCTCCAGCTAGACCTATTAGCATTTCTTAAGAGGTAACTGAGATGAGCTTGGAAAGCCACTGACTGAATTCCTCCTTCCCAGCCTTTTCTCTGGGAACTGCAGGGTGGGGGTGGGCTGTTGAAATACAAAGTGGAGGCTTTGCTCCCAGGGAAAAATGCATTTCTTCACAGTTACCATGATCTTTGCGCCCCCATGTTGTTGGCATTAGCCTTTGGTGACCAGGCCACCTATTTTGCCGCACTACAGAAGGTCTAGCAAATCCTCATCTGGCAATTGTTTGAGAGAGTGTTGGCCAGACAAAGGAGAGGGAGAATTGACAAGAGCAGACCACTTTCCATGACTGAGTCTTAGGAGGAGTACAATGGCCAAGTAGCTCAGCTGTGGGAAGGTATAGTCCTGGCACAACAGAAATCCCAAAGAGAGAGAAAATCGACCCAGTGCACCAGAAAAGTTGCTGGAACCCTGTCAGCCACCTGGGAATCAGATGGTTGTCTATGATTCCATAGCTAATTATGAAAAGCTTATACAAGAACTAAAGCCACTTCTTTATCCTCATAATACTAAATCCATGAAATTACATGATGTTTCCAAACCCTGGTTTAATCCATGCTATATGGCAGCAAAAAAGCTTATTGACAATATCTGATTTCTGAAAGAAAAGGTAAATGAGAAGCTCAGCTCTAATTGCTGATTTTTTAAAAAAAAAAAAGAATATAAATTGCTGACACTGAAGAAACTTTACTTGTTGTGATGAATCTCCCTGGCCAACCTCTGCTCTGTGAGCCTTTCTGATGGCTCTCTGATGACTGACCTACAGTGTCTAGCAACCTTAAGATACACTTATTTAGAGGTACATCCTTCCCTCCATTTCTCGAACATTTCCTTTTTCTTCCTTAGCTATTCATGGAGTTCTCTGTCCATCCACATTGATTTCTTGGATTCCCTGCCATGTTTCCATCTTCTTGGATGCAGGGATCTGAACTTACCTTGGTCCCATTTGTGGCACAGTGGGGAGGGGTCAGAGGGAGGGCAGACTTTTGCTGGGTCAAGGGGGTGAGGCCAGGTCAAGTGCGGGAAGCAGGAGCCGGCCCCTGCCTGATGCTGAAAGTTGCTGGAACCCTGTCAGCCACCTGGGAATCAGATGGTTATGCTGGGTTGTCTCTGGGGTGGGTCAGAGGGCAGGGATGGCCAGCAGCTACTTGGGATGTAGCACTGCCTCCCCCTGCCCTTTGTCACCATCGGATTGCTTGGCCCAGCCCTTTAATAAGGTGTTTTTTGCAGGGGTTGCATATGGTTTGTCTTCTTGATTTTCTTGTCATAACTTGATGGTATCAGCATGGGGCTGGATCCATTCTCTGGAAAATCAGCGTGCATGATTTCCAGAGTGTGGGGAGCCCCTTAAGGGATCTTGGTGTGAGAGGCAACTGATGTGCCCAGCACGGGGGCACGTCCGGGGGATTACTCTCACATTCAGGTGGCAGGGGAGACCATCCCTGGGCTTCTGCTCTAGTGGAATCCCAAACCTGCCATCCCAAGGTGACCAGCGGAGCATTGACTGGAAGACGGGTCAGTCAATGAGTGGGATCCTTACCCCATGCTGTGCCAAGGCTTACTACAGCTGTAACCAATACAATTGTGGGCAATTTTATTCCACTTTTTCTAAAAATGATGTGCTTGTGTGTTATTTAAAATTAAAACTGTAATTTAAACTAGAAGGTGTTAGTTGAGAGGAATTTTGCCTGGGGTGCCTGCCTTGGCCCCTCTCCTTGGCGCTGGAGCCACAATAGTCATGGCTTGAGCTTGGAAGAGGTCTTGTTTTAGGAGAGCCAACCCTTCACTTGCTCTGTTCCCTTCAAACATTCTTGTTCCTGGAGTAACTCTCATCATGCCTGATTTTCGTTAAAGGCTATTCTACTAATGTGTGGCTATAACTTTCCTTGGACCCCCACAGCACAAGGAATTCTAGGAGGACATGGTCACTTCCCCCTAAGATTTCCCCCACACACACTTTCACCCCATCGACCAACTCTTGCCTGTTGGTTAATATTAAGTTGAGTATGGTGGAGCCCCTCGTACCTTCCTCCACCATGTGGAAAAGAAAATTGCCAGCCAGGCAGGTCAGGAAGTTCTGTGACTCTGGATGCTTAGCAGAGCTTGTCTCCCAGCACACATCAGAGAAGTTGAAGTCACTCATAAATACAAGATCATGTTGCTTAGAAACCCTATCAAGCTGCTCAAGGAGTTTAAAAAAGCTCCAGACACCCCACTGTCAAAACATCCAGCAGAATAAGTGCCATTATTTTATCTCTAGCTTTGAGATTGTCCGCCTACCTTGACTATTTTGCTAGACATTCTATTCCTAGCTTTCCTTTGGCCTGTGTTTCTGGAATGATAATATCATACAACAGAATCCACTGAAGAACATGAAGCCAATGCCTGTTTGGTTCTTGAACAGAAGCCAGATCTATGACTCTGTTCCTGAACAAACAGACATTTATGAATTAACCTTGATTATATCATTTATGGACTATATGCTTTGCTATATGACACACAACTGCATATTTATTTATTTATTAATAATGTGATTTCTACTCCTCCCATCCCACCAAAGTGAGCTCAGGGGAGGTTACAGCATAAAATCATACAGTACAATAAATATCTCTTTAAAATGTTAAAATTACATCAATTAAATAATATCAACATGGCAATGTACATTAATTCCTTGGGTCTATGTTAAATAGATAAATTTGCTCAATTTAGTCAGATGTTAAATAGATAAATCAGCTCAATATAGATGGGCAGTTGAAAGCAGCTTGAGCAGGTTTGGGCAGGAGGGGCCGATCCTATTGGATCTTTGCTGCCTCAACTAAATATGTAATGCACTCCACTGAAAACCAAGCACTGAGCCAGAGGTGATAGGATCTAGATAACAACTAGGATATTTGACCTGTGATGGGTCATTTGCAGTTGAAATTCACTGCTCAGTGCTAAAGTCCTTGAGGGATGAACATGCCTGTGTGAACCTTCCCTTTGCTTGCATTAGGTAAGACAAGGGGGACTAGAAATGCTTGTTTGCATGACCTAAGCAATGGAGAACTGATGTTACTTCTTCTGCAACCACTTTATTCTTTTTCCACTCGCTTTCTTATTGATTGCAATGAAGTACAAGCAAGTTTAAATCAAGCATTTCATTTTAAGTAGTTTTGCACATCATGGTGTGCAACTTTTACTCAAGGCTTTTTTTGTAGTAAGAACTCCTTTGCATATTAGGTCTCACACCCCTAATGTAGCCAATCCTCCAAGAGTTTACAGTAGGCCCTGTACTAAGAGCCCTGTAAGCTCTTGGAGGATTGGCTACATCAGGGGTGTGTGACCTAATATGCAAAGGAGTTCCTACTACAAAAAAACCCCTGCTTTTGCATACTACAAGATCAGTGGATTTCTCATTATGTACTCATCCTGCATGCTAGGAGTTGATGGCTTTTCCTAATTTTTACCCCTGCAAGCATCAAGCAATATTTTGTAGCCTGAGGAAATCCAGTATTTTAGTTATTTACCTGACTGATTTCTATCCCATTTCTATAGACACCTGCTCAACTGTGCCAATTATTATAGCTTGCATGAGTGTCTCAGGCACCTGTTGGATATTATGCCTGGTGGGCAGAAGGACAGAAACAGCTTCTCACTTGTTATTCTGTGAGATTGTTTTCAAATAATTCTTTACAAATTGTGCACTTTCCTGCTGTATAGTTACAGTGTGTGTGTGTGAGTGTGTGTGTCTTCAGGCTTTCTTGTGCAGTCCCTATAAAATTGAAAAGGTCTGCACAAGAAAGGCAGAAAATGGGAAGCTTGTTTGGGGTTGGGCACCTCTTCAAAAGGGGAAGCCCCTGTCCATTACCCAGTGATTCAGGAGAGCCTGGGCACTCATCCACCTGAGGATGTCCACCTGAGGATGTCCCCTCCTCTTAGGAACTCACTCAGGAGGCTGGTAGAGGAGGAAGCCGGCAGTGGCAATGGGGCAGCCAGCAGTGGAGAATGGCACCCCCCATGGCCAGCTGGGCTTTTCTGCTGCCACTGGAAGATACCCAGTCCATCACTGTAGTGGCCTCCTTCCCTACTGATGCCACCTCCCCATCTTGCCTAGGCTCCTGAGGTGGGCCTGGTCACTATACTGCTGCCATGTCCTTTGACCATGGCCCTGCTACCATTATGCAACTCACCAATGCATCTCCTCCACTGGGCAGCCTGGCTGGCCACCTCTTCTCCACCCCAGCCTCTTCCTCCACCAGCCTCCTGGGTGATTTCCCAGTGGGAGGTCTAGGACCATCCTCAGGCGATAGGAGGATGGGTGAGCACTTGGCTCTTCTAGATCATTGAGGAATAGATAGGGGCTTCCTCAGTTGAAGATGCACCCAACTCGGACAGGTTGCTCCCCATTTCCCAGGTTTCTTGTGCAGTCCCTTTAAACTTTATAGGGACTGCACAAAAAAGTCCCAAACAGCTGAGCAGTGGGAAATGCTCCTAGCCACTCAGCTGGTCTTGCTGCTTTCTGCTAGAGCAGAAATCAGGGGTTTAAAGGGACTCAGTCCCTTTAAACCCTACTTTCTTCTCTGGCCATGAACCAGCATGAACCCCACAAACTGCCTTAAACATTTATAGAAGTCTATAAGCTGGGACTTAACCTTTGGTTCCTGAATCACAAAAAGGGCAAAATTCCTCACAAATTTTGCTTCATGGTTCAGATTATGCCCATCCCTAGCAATATTCAAAAGTTAATATTTAAGGCAGGGGTGTCAAACATGTGGCCCAGGGACCAAATCAGTTCCTGGAGAGGTTCTATCAAGCCCCTGAGCAACTGGCTATTGCCTGTTTCCTTCCCTCTCTCTCTTGCTTCCTCCTGCATGACAGCTTGCTTTGCCAGGCTTGCTCAATCGCACAGAAGCTACAGAGCAAAGCTTCTATTTTCTCCATTGGCTGAGGCTCCTCCCTTGGGGAAGAAGAGGGGAAGGAGCTTGGTTTGCCATGCTCTGTCAGTTGCACAACAGAGCTACTAAGTCAAGCCTGTCTTCTATCTATTGGCTGAGGAAGGATCCTCCCCCTCCTGGTCCCCTGGGGAAGGCAGGAAAGAGCCACAGCTTTCTTTGCCCAGTTCCCTGGATCCCATGGGAGAGATACAAAGAAAGCACCTTTAAGACCAACAAGTGCTAATGTTTTAATCATGTTTTATTTTAAGTTTTTTTTAAAAAAAAAACTTCGTGTTTGTCTGTGTCCTTTATAGCTTACATCTCTGCTACCTGGCAATACATTTTATAACACACATGGCCCGGCCTGACAAGGCCTCATTTATTTCAGATTCAGCCCTCATAACAAATGAGTTTGACACCCCTGATTTAAGGGCTTGGCTCTTTCTCATACAGTTGAATAGCATGCGACTCCTGGGTTTGCGGTTGATGTTTTAGTTCATAAATATTAAATAGGGAATTTTTTTTGTCATGGGCAGCACCAGCTTGTTACAGTTCTATATTCAATGAGTATCTTGATGCATTATTTATGCTTTAGATGGATTGTAGATTCTTCACAAGGGCAAGTGGGCTCTCCAAATCATCCATCCTTATTGCCTAATAGTATTTCATGCAGCAAATATACACCTGTGCTTTCCTGTTTTAATGAAAGAGCAAAAATATGGTTATGATTGATTAGAATCATAAGCAAATGCAGTTATCATTGGGTAAATCAAATGTTCTTCAAAGTACTAAAGGAAGAAACACGCTGGATGGCAGATTTCTTAATTAGGCCATTAAGCCCATGAAGTGTTTATGCTACCTGAGAAATCTATTTGTTCTCTTTATGTTGGGTTACATGGCAAGCGAGCATCCTTTTTTATCTAATTTGATGACTAAATTTATTTAACATCAGGATATTTATTGAGCAGAAAAACTAAGAGAGTAATTCCCGAGAGTAATTAAGAGAGTAATTCCCTCCCCCGCTTCTTCCCTTCCCTTAAGAAAACTAAGAGAGTAATTCCCTCCCCCGCTTCTTCCCTTCTCTTCTTGCACAATTAAATCACAACAGAGGACTTTCCTTGAAGCCTTTGAGCCATCTGATAGATGTCCTCTTAGTAAGTGGCCCAGAACAAACTAGGTTGGTTGTAAACTATCTCTGCTTTCTCTTTGTCTTTTTGCCATTCTTTTGTTGTGGTTCAGCAGTTTGGCTCCATTCAAATAAACCACAGTAGATAATGGGGGAGGGGAGATTTATTTTCCAGTGGAGTTCTGCCCAAAAAAGAAAGGGACAGACTGAAGCAAAGACAAGCAGAATCATATGTCACACTTAACAAAATTTTAACAAGGCGTCTTCAAAACCTACACAATGGGGATAAAATGGAGACTGGGGGGGAGGGTTCCCCAGCGCCAGGGGCCAGCAAATAGGGTTTGTTAAGCACCCAACAGGCTACAGTACATGGCCAGAGGGATGCATTTGGCTTAGTAGTCAAAGCTTAGCAGGACAAGCAAGAACAGGGACATGCTTCTGTAACATCCATTCTTAGATGTTGCATTGTCAATTCCCAAAGGAAATAAATAATCAGCATGGCAACATGGGAAATATAATCCCAGGATACATTAATGGTGGAAGGTGGCCTCAAGTCACACTCTATGGCAACCTGTAGGGCAGGGGTGGACAACGGTAGCTCTCCAGATGTTTTTTGCCTACAACTCCCATCAGCCCCAGCCATTGGCCAAGCTGGCTGGGGTTGATGGGAGTTGTAAGCAAAAAAACATCTGGAGAGCTACCATTGGCCACCCCTGCTGTAGGGTTTTCAAGGCAAGAAATGAACAGAGGTGGTTTGCCATCCCTTGCTTCTGCATAGCGGCCCTGGATTCCTTGATGGTCTCCCATCCATTTACTAACCAAGGTCCACCCTTCTTAGTTTCAAAGATCTGATGAGATCAGGCTAGCCTGAGGCATCTAGGTCAGAACTAGGATATCTTAACTTCCTAAAAAACTAAGGTGGGAAATTGGGAAAGGCTTCTTGGGGGGAGGGTCTCCCTTGCAAATACAAGGTGTGCAAATCCTTGGTGTGGGTGAGAGACTCCCAAGAAATAACAGGCACCAAAAGTAAGTCCATAGACTTCCAAATCATTCATACAAGGACACAACAATGAATCAGCCAAAGGAACTCCACCTGTGGACATAAAATTGTTTTTTCTGGGGAAGTGGTATACTTATTTCATTCATATTATTTCTCCCCCTCCCCATCTACCACCTCCATCTACCCCTTTCTGTTCTCCATTTTTCCTCTCTAGCATTGACACCAAGACGTTTTCACTGCTTTCATTCCAGGCAGGCCTCAGATTCAGCAGGAGCTCACAGGACAGAGCACAGCTCCTGAACCTTTCTGACAGCTCCCCCTCTTCCTCCCCACCTACCTTGTCCATTGAATAGTAGATGCAGCTGCATAACAATCCCTGGATTAGGAGAGCGGGCAGCCAGCCAACCACCAGGAGCTTTGCCACACCCCCAGCAGCCCTTATTAACCCTTGGAGAAGCCTGCACCACCCTTTCTCTATGTTTTATGTGAGTTTGGGCAGTGGGTGGCTTGCTGGCTTTTTGAGGGGGGGGGTGGTCCTGGAAAGCCCCAGGCGAACGAGGCCTGCTTGGGCAGGCTGGATCTCTAGCCAGCCCAAGCAGGCCTCGCTCACTCGGGGCTCTCCTTTCTTGCTTTGGGTTGCTTTTGGCTGGGGGGGGGCAGCATATGCTAATGAGCTATGCTAATGAGCTCCACCACCTATTTTTCTACAACATGATCCCTGACTCCAGGCATTGCATTGTACAAACACAGTGCTTGGTTGTTATTGTTGTTGTTGTTGTTTGTAATTAGAGGTTTTAAAAAGTAAAGGTTTAATGTTTTCACCAGGTCCCCAAGGCTTCCTGCTGCACAAATCCTGGGCTTACAGAGTTTGCTGAAGGAGAAATGTCATCTCCTTTCAATAGGGATCTGACTGTGTCTATCATATTCTTATCTCAGGGCAGGGTGCATGGCCTCCTTTTCCATTTTTTCTGCATAAGACCTCTGCGAGGCAGGTTAGGCTGAGAGACAATGACTGGTTCAAAGCCTGCAAAAGATCTGTCTTCTGAGACGCAGCCTGAGCGATTCAGGAGGTGGTTACTGGAAGCTCATAGGCAGTGCCCGGAAGGTCAGGGAGTGAAGTCCAGTGGGACTGGGTGAAGCTTGGTGTTATGTAGCTGGTCATGCAAAGGAATATGGTGGAGCCTGGTGGAAATGGAAGTAAATTAATTGCAGCTGCTCCGAACCCAATCAGAAATTAGCTATCTATAAATCCATCCTTAGGTTGCAACTTTTATGATGAGAAAAAGCAAAAATTCAGTGAGATTCAAGAACTTTCCCTTTCAGGAAGTTGTATATTGCCCCTGAGGGTATATTTGTTTTAAATGGGGAAAATAGCACTTTATCAAGTGCTATGTGGAATCTCCTTATTTAAAATCCACTTGCAGCTGAATGCAGAACAGGACAATTGAGCAATGCAAAAACATGTGGAACTGTGGGGATTTCAAGGCAAGCCATGTCATGATCCTGGGATTCCTTGGGGATCTCCCATCCAAATACTAGCCAGGACTGGCCCTGTTTAGCTTCTGAGATCCAATAAAGTCAGGCTAACCTGGGCTATCCAGGTCTGGGGAGCTTAAAAATAATATTTTTTAAAAAATGTAGTGAATGCAGTATGTTTTCTGAATGCAATATTAACAGAGAGCCAGTTTGGTGTAGTGGTTAAGTGCATGGCTCTTATCTGGGAGAACTGGGTTTGATTCCCCACTCTGCTGCACGCAGCCACTGGTGTGACCTTGAGTCCGTCACAAGTTCAGTGCTGTTCTCTCCAGAGCAGTTCTCTCAGTGGTCTCTCAGCCTCACCTACCTCACAGGATGTCTGTTGTGGTGAGGGAAAGGGAAAGCCACTCTGAGACTCCCAAGTGAAGGATGGTGTATAAATCCAATCTCCTCCTCCTCCTCCTCCTCTTCTTCTTCTTCTTCCTGGCTGCTCTTGTCAATCCCCTTTTCTCACTTATTCCAAGGCACAGTCACTTGGTTAACACATGCAGCCATTGATAAGCCAGGTGAGGTAGGGAGCAGTAGGAGCCTGACCACTTGAGACTGGAAACAAGGAGTCGCTTTTCTCAGTCTCACACACATAAAACCTCCCTGCAAATAGAAAACCAGCACTGGAGGGAGAGGGCTGGGCTGGGAGCTTTCTTTCTGATGTATTCATTGTTGTTGTTTGTAACATCCGTTCTTAGATGTTGCATTGTCAATTCTCAAAGGAAATAAATAATCAACATGGCAACATGGGAAATATAATCCCAGGATACATTAATGGTGGAAGGTGGCCTCAGGTCACAATCTATGGCAACCTGTAGGGCAGGGGTGGACAACGGTAGCTCTCCAGATGCTTTTTGCCTACAACTCCCATCAACTCCCATCGGGTGATGGGAGTTGTAAGCAAAAAAAAAACATCTGGAGAGCTACCGTTGGCCACCCCTGCTGTAGGGTTTTCAAGGCAAGAAATGAACAGAGGCGGTTTGGCATCCCTTGCTTCTGCATAGCGGCCCTGGATTCCTTGATGGATTCCCATCCATTTACTAACCAAGGTCCACCCTTCTTAGTTTCCTTGTTTAATAAACAAGGTCAGCATTCAAAAGTGGCATCTCCTCCAGTAATGTGAAGTGGCACAATATCCTTTTCCACCTGGAGATAAGGCCTGGTGAGACACTAGAGCAAAAGAATTCCCACAAGCCAGCATTTGGTCGCATTTATAACTTGATTTGAAGCGTGCTGCAGGGTGGTCTCTATGCTCTGAGCTTCAATATTTCTGTGGTCAAATTGTCTCAGGCTGGGGATATGTCAGACTTCAGCTTTCCTGCTAGTGGGGAAGGACCCTATGATGGAAGGCTAAAGTGTGATGGTGGCTCTGATCCAAACCAGCTGCTCTTTGCCTTAAAAAAAACCTCTGGGGATCCTAATCACAGATTTCCCAAAGCACACCTGGTTTGGACCTCTAAGTGGATATGTGCTTAAGAAGGAAGAGTGTGATTAACACTCTCTAAAATCACCTTTGGGCTTTCCTCCAGCTTTCTACCCTAGCCGCTTTCTTCATTTGTAGAAGGATTTGTTTTCTAAACTGATTTGCTTTGGTCCTTCTTTGGCATTTTGTCTGTACTCGGTGGGAATGGCTGGTCTTAAAAGTGCTATTGGAGTCCAGCTTTGTTCTGGGTGGGAATATGCAGCTGATGGTCTGGGTCTGGATTCTTTTCTCCCCTTTCCCCTTTCTGTCTTGCCTGTGCAGGATTTATTTTCTTTTTCTTTTGGCAGTAGGCTTCTGACAAACACTTTTCCACTCAGGGTTGATTCTGATTTTATGAGCATTGAATCCGCCTGCATAAAACTCCTGTTCCAAAGTACTCTTGTAAAGTGACGAGCAACTCCATAGTGAAACCACTTTCAGTGCCAATTCAAGAAAATGATACCGATTTCGCACACAGCTTAGCACGCGGTCACGTTCCTCTTCTCTGCGCAGCGTCCATCGGATTTCCCACTATCTGCACCGGAGTTACAGGAAGTGTCACGGCTTTCGCGTAGCAAACATAAACAGCTAAAACCCAGTTTACGTTTGCTACTCAAAAGCCGCGGCACTTCCTGTAACTCTGTCGCAGATAGTGGGAAATCCGACGGACGCTGCACAGAGAACACGAACGTGACCACGGTGTAAGCTGTGTGCGGAATCGATCTGAGTGTAGACAACTTAAGATAATGCAAAGCAAGACAGAAGTGACAGCGGTATGCAATGTAGATGAACATTTCAAATGCACACTGAGAGAGGATCTGTCAAGTGTAGAAACAGCGGAGACACCATTCAGGGGAAGAGCATATTCTCTGAATGAGGGTCCACAGGTTCAATCCCAGGCTTCATTAAAAGAATAAGTGAGTGGATTGACTGAATCAAATAATAAATCAGGAATTGCTGACACCCTCTAATTCTAGATATTAGCTGAATCAGGATTTCCTTTGGTTTGTATGTGTTTTGTTTTCCTCAAAGAACTGTCCACCTCCCTCTCACTTTGGACGCATATAATTTGGTCTCACCATCTACTTACTTTCTCAATCCCATTTATCAATCTCTGTCATGTTTTCTCTAACATACAAAAGTCCAAAATGCCCTTCCTTGTGGAAACCTTGGGATCAACTTTTTCTGTGCTTTATTCAGCAGTAAGCTGTCCTTTTCTGAAAGGGAGAAACACCAGCCTGATCCACAACAACAAAAGTTTAGCAGGTGAAACAAGAAACCTTTTCAGAGTTTGGGGATGGGGGAGAGTTCAGTTGCAAATGAGACACCAGCAGTCAGCTCTGCTTGGTCTTGGCCCTTATTTGAGGTCACTGGCCTTCAGTAGTGTGGGATGTTGTGTTGTGTCTTGAGATCTGCATATGTCCCCCCCCCCCCCAACAAGCATTTTAGAGGAACAGAACAGATGCTTCTCCTGTCCAAATTGCACTGGCTTTTACTGTCTTAAGAAGTGCAAGCCTTCTTTCTTGAGGAAGCCTGGTAATCTATACTCGTTCTTGAACTTAATGCAATCTAGGATCTACTGACTTCCTCTGCTTCCAGGTAATCCAGCTATAAGAGGAGGCAATTGAATTCAGTCACCCCTATTTTACTAATTCTCTGAAGCTAAGAAGCCTGAACTTTGTTGGATGTGTTGGCACTTTTGGAACTTTCAGTAGGCTACCTTAGAAAGTGTGGGGCTAATTACACAGTGGCTGCCCCTGAAGCTGCTGGGTCCAATCACAAAATGGTACCTTCAAAAAACATTTAAGAGGTTCTCCTGTGATGGAGACAGCTGATTCCAGAAGGGTTGCTTTCCAGAGATACAGAAGTGGTGCCTCTTGGACTGTTCTAAAGCACCCTCTACTTGCATTAAGAGGCTAAAAGCCCTACATTTGGCTCTGCATTGGGGAAGAGGCATGTGAGAACTAGGAACATATTAGGGGGCACCACGTTACCTTTTCTAATGCTGTCATGTCACAGCTGACTTATATTGGCCCTGTAGGGTTTTCAAGGCAAGAGGCATTCAGAAGCTGTTTGCCATTGCCTGCCTCTGCACAGCAACCCTGGGCTCTCTTGAAGGTCTCCCATCCTCCTACTAACAAGAGCTGACTCTGCTTAGCTTCCATCATTAGATCAGATTGAGCTAGCCTGGGATTTCAAGGGCAGGTCATGTTAACTCTGTGCTATGCTAAGTCGCTGCCTTATGGGCCATCACAACATTGTAGAAAAAGGTTTTCTCTAAATATCCCCTAGTGAGACTGTGAAGTGTTTTCTTTTTAACACCATGGGTTGTTGGGGGGGCAGAAATTGCCTGATTTCTTAGCCACTGCACACAAAATTCAGCATCATTTTGCAGAAGGAAATATGTTCTGTTGTTTGGGAGCTGATGTTTATTGGATGCTGGAATATTTGAAATGTAATTGCTTTATACATCTGTCACCTGCTATGGTTTTCATTAAAATTTCAAAGAATTCTAGACCAAGATGCTCCCAGGTCAGAATCCTACAAAAATGTACTCCAAAGTAGCTACATTGGAATAAATTCTAGTGGAAGAAGGGTTTTCCAGAGTGGACAAACAATGCCTCCACTTGCATTCTTTCTTCTGAAGAAAATGTCAGGCTAGCAGAGTGACTAGTTCCTGTGCAAATCTTGCCCCTGCCCAACTCAGCAGGCAGCGTCAAACAATACAAACAGGCTTCGGTGTAAGTAATACAGAAACAGACTGTGCACCAGAATACAGTGATATGTAAATTTTCTATCTTGAAACACTAAAAATATGTATTTATCAAGTCCTTTTACAATGTATCACACATATGGGAAAAGGAAAGGAAAGGTCCCCTGTGCAAGCACCAGTCATTTCAGACTCTGGGGTGATGTTGCTTTCACAACGTTTTCACGGCAGACTTTTTACGGGGTGGTTTGCCATTGCCTTCCCCAGTCATCTACACTTTCCCCCCAGCAAGCTGGGTACTCATTTTACCAACCTCGGAAGGATGGAAGGCTGAGTCAACCTCAAGCCAGCTACCTGAAAACCCAGCTTCCACCAGGGATTGAAAGTCCTTTTACAATGTATCACACATATGACTGTACAACAATTACAATAGCCACATTCCAAGGTCCATACAGGCAACAACATCTACTTAAGACCTTGTGCAGAACTTTCAAGAGATTGCGTTGATCCATGCATAAGAAGGTGTTATCTGTGGCTCCATTACAAACGATTCGTATGAGAGACTGAGCAGAAGAAGAGCACCGAAACCGCCTTAAGTCCCGGAAGAGGCAAGTTCTCTCTTTCTCTTCGTGTAGACTTTTGTTGGCATTCCTCAAAGTGCAGGGCTCTGGATCAACATTGATTAAGATGCTGCTTTGGACATTTGTATTGAAATTTACAAAGGAGTAGAGCATGAGGCCTTAAGTAGATGTTGCCTGTATGAACCTTGGAATGTGGCTATTGCTATAGTTATACAGTCAAATGCAGGAGTGGAATTCTAGCAAGAGCTCCTTTTCATATTAGGCCACACACCCCTGATGTAGCCAATCCTTTAAGAGCTTACAAAAAAGAGCCGTGTAAACTCTTGGAGGATTGGCTACATCAGGCGTGTGTGGCCTAATATGCAAAGGAGTTCCTGCTAGAATTCCACCCCTGGTCATATGTGTGATACATTGTAAAATGACTTGATAAATATATATATATCTGCTTCAAGATAGAAAATTTACATATTACTGTATTTCAGTACACAGTCTGTTTCAGGCTGGTCTATTTACATGTTTTTATTACACCCTTCCACCACCACTCCAGGAGTTCACAACAACCTGCATAGTTATTTCCCCTCTCTCACCTGACCCCCACACAACAGCCCTGTGAGGTAAGTTTGACTGAGTGTGAATGGCTGGCCCACAGTGAACGATGGGCTTTCGCAGTCAAGTGGGGATGTGAACCCCAGGTCCTAATCTCCAACAACTACACCACACGAATGGGGATAATAATACTGACCTACTGCCCAGGCCAGTTTGAACAGGGATCCTGGCGGGGGGGGGGGTTAGCCATCTTCTGGTCATGGGGCAGGGGTCACTGGGGGTGTATTTGTGTAAGGGAGGCATTGTGCAGAGAGTTGGACTAGATCACTCTGGAGGTCCCTTCCAACTCTATGATGCTACGATTCCAGTATGTGAAATGTTAGATTGTGCACCCAGTTCATGTGCATGTATTATGTTTCCTTTCCATGCAGACATTCACCCTCTAAAGACCCTAGGAAGAAAGCTACACCCTTCAGAATGATAGCTCTAGCATCTTGCATTAACTTTGGGTGTGATCAGATGAGCAGTTTGGCCCACTATAGCCACCCCTCCCCTCCAGATTAAATGGGTGTGATCACACATCTGGCCCCTTTGCCCCACTCATCCTTATCTCACGTTAAATTATTCCCATGCAGGTTAAATAACCACCAGCAAATTTGAGTGGCTTCCCCAGCACTGTGCTTCCATGGAAGGTTTCCAGCCATCTGATTGTCCCACTGCACCATGGAAATGCATGAGAAGTAGGATCACACCACTCTATTTCCTGTGCATCCATAGAACCAGCCAGGAATGCTTGTGCACTTGTTTGCTTGCCTGTTTTTGCATATGCAGAGCGGGAATTTGGGAAGAAATACCCAGCCCGGCTATGGGTCCATGGTTGCAGTGTGTTAGCAATGTGGACAACCAACCATGGGACTGCAGCACTATATGCCAGCTTAGTGGCCATCATCTGATCAACACAAAGCAGAGCAAAATCAAGCTGCTTTTTAAAAGGTGAGATCCTGCTGCAGCAATCTGCCCATCTGATTGCACCCAGCATTTTAACAAGGCATCTTCCAAAGGCAAGAAAGGAATACAATAATGGCAGATAATAGAAGCCCAGGACTCTCCCAGTAAACAGAACAAAGTTTAAGTCTAGTGGCACCTTTTTAAGACCAACAAAGTTTTTATTTGGGTATAAACTTGCATGTGCATGCACATCTCTTCACTTCTTCTGAAAAAGAAGTTCGTGTCCACCCAAAAGCTTATACCTGGAATAAAACTTTGTTGGTCTTAGAGGTCCCACTGGACACAGACTTTGTTCTACTGTTTCAGACCAACACAGCTGCTCTTCTGAATCTTCTCCAATGAAAAATTTGAGCACATGACCTTATTTAAGTAATCCTTACAACAATCTTGTACCATACCATACCAAACCTTTAATGACATTACAGTTGCAAATAAAAATACACAGAATATAAAAATTTAAACATTGGAGATAAAATCAAAATGAAACCAAGCTTACAAATGCATTCATACATGGTCAGATTTAAATTTAAGGATGTCAGCCAAAAATTTTGCCACAGCCTCGCTAACCTCCCCCTCAGTATCGTTCAATAAATAATAACAGGGTGGCAGAATAGACAAATCTGGGGAGAAAGAAAGCTTGCAAAATAAATCTTTACGGAGATTATGATAAAAGGAACAATCTAGCATTATATGCTGAACTGAGTCGGGAATATTCGCTGCACAGGAACAGAGTCTGTTGCCTAAAGGGACTCGATGATATCTCCCTTGTAAAACTTTGGAGGGAAACACATTTAGTCTAGCCAACATAAATGCCCTGCGATGACATTGGAATGGTTATGTCTGATAGATAATGGGGCATTTTGCTGCAGAAAGCATAAAGACCTAAGGAAGCTGGGGAGCAAATATAAGGGTCTGTTGGACGTAGTTTCAATTCCTCCAACTCCAACAGTCTCAATTTAATACATCTGAAGATATATGACTCATCAGAAGTTAAAAAATCATCAACCTCTATCCCCAACAGGTTAAGTTTGGACATAAAAACTGCTGACCAGGATGAAATATATGGGTCTCTTTTCATACAATCAAGAAGGCTGTTAGGATCTGTTCTAAAGTGAATTTTGAGCCAGAATTTAAACACTGCAATCCAGGCTTTTGTCTCCACCAAAGACTGACCCACTTCAGAGCAGAGAGCAAAGTAGGACACAAATTTTGGCACACCAAGAATTTGTCTAAAGAATGAGGCTTGAATGCCCTCCACTTTCCTGGTAAATGCTGAGATCCATATAGGGATACCATAGAGAATTTGGGCTAGTGTTTTAGCTTTGAACACCTTAATTGCTGCCGGAACTAATTGGTTGCCCCTTGCAAAGAAAAACTGTTTAATTTGAGCAACCGAACATTTAGCCAAGTTGACAGTGTTGTTACGATGTGAAACCCAGTTTAATTTGTGATTAAAAGTGATCCCCAAGTATTTAAAAAATTTTGTTTGCTCAATTGTTGAGTTGCCAATAAACTATCTCTGTGGGCGCCAGCAATTATTTTAGATTTGGCATAATTAATAGAGAGTGAATTACAATTACAGTAGTCATAGAAGGCATTCAAATACCTTTGCAAGCCCACACTTGGGCAAGAGAGGATGGTAGCATCATCAGCATAAAGTAATAAGGGGACTGCCCGGCCTGCTAGTTTAGGCAGATGACCATTAATAGGGTTCAAAAATTGTACCAGGTCAGTTAAAAATAAGTTTAAAAGATGCGGGGCCAGCATGTAACCTTGTTTAACCCCCTTTAACACTGGGATTTTGCTAGTCAAGTCACCACTAGAAGAAAAATTCACTTGGCAAAAAGCATTAGAATGAAGTTTCCTCATCAGACAAGGGTCCATTCCCAGGTAATCTAGCTTAATCCATAGTTGGGCTCTATCTATTGAATCAAATGCGCCCTTCAAGTTGATGAAGGCAGCATATAATTTTTTGTCCCAGTATGCATATATCTTTCAGCAAGGAAGGCCAGAGTGCAGCAATGGTCCATAGCAGATTTGCTTTTGGAGAAGCCAATTTGTTCAGGACCTATGATGTTGCCTAGGCGCATCCAGTCAGTTAATCAGAGTTCTAAATGTTTGACATACAATTTTCCCACTATAGATAATAAACTAATGGGGTGGAAATTTTCCGGTAACTCCAACCCCCCCTTTTTGTAAATTGGGATAATTATAGAATCAAGCCAAGAGTCTGGGATGAAGCCATGCAGATCAATGAAAGAGAACAATTTTGCAAGGGGTAAGAGCCACCAATCGGCAAACTTTGTGAATACCTCAGCGGAAAGAGCCACCAATTGGCAAACTTTGTGAATACCTCAGTGGAAAGGCCATCAGGGCCTGGTGCTTTACCCGCTTTTAAATCCTTCAATAAATCACTGATTTACTCTAGAGTTACTGGAGGCCAGACCAGCATATCAGTAACTGTGGGGTTTGCTAAGATATGAGGAGATACACATGGAGCAGCAAAAATGTTAGAGAAGTAATCAATCCATGTTTGTGCAGGAATATTAGGATCAGTAACAGAATTGTTTTTTAGTTTACCTGAAATGATTCTCCAGAAAGCCTTATTATCATTAGATTTTATTGAGTGGTAAAGTTGGTCCCATTTATTCTGAAAGAAAACTTTCTTTTTTGATGTAATAAGCTCCAGGTAGGCTGTCTTACAAGCAATATAGGCCTTAATTTTTGTTGGGTCTTTGGAGTGACAGACCTCTTTAAATAGTGCTCTCAGTTCTTGTTTCCAAGCTAAACAATCTGTATCGAACCAGCTAGAGAAACTGGACCTAGACAAGATCACAGGTTTAGCTTTAGCACTACAGTAATCAATTAATAATGAGAATCCTGAAAGGATTGTATCATCTGAATTGGAATTTATGATTGAATCCCTTAATCTGCACAGTGCTTCAGAGCCAAAGAGGGAAGAAAACTCCCCTTCTAGGGCGGGGACCACTTGATTTTTTTTAGAACATTCTCAGAGGCCTTCACATATTGGGAAGATGATACCATATTAACCTCCAGTTCCAATCTTAAAGATAGAATTAGGAGCAAGTGGTCACTTCCCGTGCGCAAATCAATGTAAAAGTTATCAATAGATGACAGAAGGTTGGGTGAACCCAAACAAAAATCTATCACACTGCAACCCCATGTGAGGAAAAAAGTAAAATCAGTTGCAGCCGGAAATTTGGAGAGACCATTAAATATAATAGCATTGTGTGCTATGTAGAATTCAATTTATCTAAGACCCGCCTTATTGGTTAAAGTATCTTTAGAACAACGGGGCAAACATAATTGTAGTGGAAGGGATTCAGCTGCTTCAAAGCCAAAAGGAGAGATCCATTTATGATTATTACTGCCTATCTGAGCATTAAAATCACCAAAAATCATGAGCTGAGCAGTATGGAATTTCCTAGACAGAGACATCACATAATCAGAAAATTTCTCCCAGACAGCATCAAACTCCAGCTCTCCAATAGAAGGGGCTAAATAAACATTAATCATGATTACAGTCAGTGCTGGAGAGGACAGCAATAAAGCCTGGGCAAATGGCGGGCAAGGATCCAAGAGGATCACCTTAATTGGATTGGATTTGGAGGTTAATTGGATTGGATCTGGAGGTTAATATGGTGTTAAATGGTAAGTTGGATTTCACCAAAGCAGCCAGGCCTGCTTTACTGAGACCTTTAGAATGAGTTCTATAAGCAGGGAGATTAAAAACTTTAAAATCCATCAGTCTAAAACTGACTTCCACCCATGTTTCCTGAAGGAAGACACAATCAACAGATTTCAAAAAGCCCAAAAAATCTGAGTCATTCACTTTACTCTTCCACACAGCTATATTCCAAGAAACAATGTGGATATTCCTTGTGGCTTCCCTAGCTGGTAGTCAATCAGTAATGGATATCCTTTCTAGCAGACAGGTTAAAACGGATAAAAGGAAGTACTTCTTCACCCAAAGGGTGATTAACATGTGGAATTCACTGCCACAGGAGGTAGTGGCAGCCACAAGCATGGCCACCTTCAAGAGGGGTTTAGATAAAAATATGGAGCACAGGTCCATCAGTGGCTATTAGCCACAGTGTGTGTGTGTATATATAAATTTTTTTGCCACTGTGTGACACAGAGTGTTGGACTGGATGGGCCGTTGGCCTGATCCAACATGGCTTCTCTTATGTTCTTATGTTCACCCTGGCGTCATCAGTGAAAATACAACCATTATGTTGGGGTGCCCTTGAGCCAGTAAGAGAGGCTTCCATTGTCAGAACAATCTTGTATGATAGGCCAGTATTATGACCTCAGTAGCGATGGGCAAAGGAGACCAGAGTTTACCTATCAAGAACAAGGAGAGGTTTGAACCAGCAAATCCAGCTGTCCTTCTTGCAAAAGGTGTTACTTTGGGGCAGAATTTTCACAATGAAGTGTCTATGTTGAGAGGAGAAATTCTCCTTTTTGTCTAGCCTGAATCTGTTGTTCATCAGCTTCATTGGATGCCCCCAAATTCAATTACAGAAGACAGGCCCCAGGCGTAATTCTATAGAGTCTCAATTTATTTTCCTGTGATCTGCTGACCACCACCACAGAAACTTTTCTTTGGCACCAGACCTCGATCTGTTTTTTTTTTTTAAATTAGTTTGGGCCAGAAAGTGTGGGATGATAATGCAGGAAGAGGATTCACCTTTGCTCACCTGTTCTCCCCACATCCATCCCTGCTTTGTATGTGAAGAAACAAACATGACAGACTCCAGCATATATTAAAATCCTTACAAGAAGCCTGGAAACACAACACTGTGGGGTTTGGTGTGACCCAGGAAACCTTTTGGTGGAAATGTATCCTTATTTTAAAAATGATTTTGTTGTCTCAGGGACTCTGGAATTTTCTTAAAGGGAGGAAAGGAGCTGCATCCAACTAGCCAGCTGCACAAAGGGCTTAGTCTTGGGATGGTTTGGAAACTGGTCAGCATGGAATAAATTTCATATTTCTGTTACAGCTGAGAAAACACTGTTTATTACTTAACGTTGAGTTCAACGTTCTCCTTATTTAAAGGAGAGGTAGAAATGCAGTATCCCCCTACCTTTAGAAACACTCTTTCCTCCTGTTTCCAGGCTGAATTCTGAACAAAAAAGCTCTCAGTTCTACAAACAGGAGGTCCATACGGGATCTGTTTACTGAAGCAAATGTGGATTACCGAGCCCAGCTTGACAGGAGCTCCTTGGGTGTCCCCCCCTCCACCCTGAAACATTCTGTTTCAAGGCTAGGAATGCCAGCCTCCAGGTGGGGGGTAAAGGTCCCCCAGAATTACAACTGATCTCCAGACTGCATCAATCACTTGTTCACTTGTT
Organism: Heteronotia binoei; assembly: GCF_032191835.1. Taxonomy (NCBI): domain Eukaryota; kingdom Metazoa; phylum Chordata; class Lepidosauria; order Squamata; family Gekkonidae; genus Heteronotia; species Heteronotia binoei. The sequence continues at coordinate 17,244,332 of NC_083241.1, forward strand.
TGTTTTAAACACTTATTTCATATCTATGAAAAAAATGTCTACTTTGAGAGGTGGACGGCATGGCGTTATGCCATACTGAGGTTTCTGCTGGGAGGGGGCGCTCTGGGGGCCGCACCCCCAACTTCCTGCTCAAGGCCTCCAACCTGATCAACTCCAAGCAGGGGCGAATTCCCGTTGTCAGAACTTGTAACTTTCTTACATGATGTTAGCCATACTGACTCCATATTGTAACCCAATACTAACACATAATGCTTTGCCTCTGTAACTAACACAAAATGCTCTGCATTTCAAACACCCTGTGATCACTGGAGGGTGACAGATAACCCCCGGTCAACATCTGCAGGTGGCCCTTTGAAGCCAGGTGGAGCAGGCCCTCTCAGCGGGACTGCATCCTCCCTTCTGATAACAACTCCTGAGAACGAGACACTTGTCTGTAAACCGTGTGAAAGATTGCTTTATTGTTGCTGCCTTAACCGCATAAAATGTAACTAGATGCCAGGCTCAGGCATCAGTGTTATCTTGAAGCTCCAGCACTGTAGTTCTCGAATAAATGCCTATACTTTGCAACAAGTTTTGGGTCTTGTTTGACGTTCTGCCAGTTCTGACACCCGTAGTGGCGGGGGCCAGGGGTGGAATTCTAGCAGGAGCTCCTTCGCATGTTAGGCCACACACCCCTGATGTCGCCAATCCTCCAAGAGCTTACAAGGCTCTTTTTTGTAAACTCTTGGAGGATTGGCTACATCAGGGGTGTGTGGCCTAATATGCAAAGGAGCTCCTGCTAGAATTCCAACCCTGGGCGGGGGCCCTGAGCTGCAAGTCTGAGCTTCCCTGTAGGCCACTGGCCCACAGGTCACACCATCAGGTCTCCTCCCCACACACACACACACACACACACACACCAGGTGCCACAGTTGCCCACCACTTGGGGAGGGGAGGGCATCGTCTCCATAAAGGAACCAATTGCATCTGGCTTGGGTACCCCCCCTCTGGGTGCCTCTCTCCCTCCTGGCCATGCGGTAGAACTGTGGAAGGGCTGGGTGACTGGTAGGGTTGCCAATCCCCGGGTGGGGGCAGGGGAGCCCCCAGTTTGGAGGCCCTCCCCCCGCTTCAGGGTCGTCAGAAAGCGGGGGGAGGGGAGGGAAATGTCTGCTGGGAACTCTATTATTCCCTATGGAGATTTATTCCCATAGAAAATCATGGAGAATTGATCTGCGGGTATCTGGGGCTCTGGGGGGGCTGTTTTGGGGGGTAGAGGCAACAAATTTTCAGTATAGCATCTAGTGCCTCTCCCTAAAATACCCCCCAAGTTTCAAAAAGATTGGAGCAGGGGGTCCAATTCTATGAGCCCCAAAAGAAGGTGCCCCTATCCTTCATTATTTCCTATGGAAGGAAGGCATTGAAGAGGTGTCCCTTTAAATGTGACGGCCAGAACTCCCTTTGGAGTTCAATTATGCTTGTCACAGCCTTGATCTTGGCTCCACCCCAAAGTCTCCTGGCTCCACCCCCAACGTCCCCAGATATTTCTTGAATTGGACTTGGCAACCCTAGTGACTGACCCCTGGGAGATGGCCACTTGCCCTCCTCCATCATGCTCCTGGGGGACATGGGATCCTTGCACTGTGCCCTGAGCCCTAAAAAGGGCAAGGACCTCAGAAGACCAGGGCTGGATCCAATCCAGGGCATGTTTCCCCTTGGGAGCCACAGAAGACTCTTTCCACCAGGAAGGAACCTGCAGCAACCAGCTCAGGCAGGGTGGAGTCTACTGGCAAATAACTGTGTCCTGCCTGTCTCTGCCCTCCCCTTCTCCCCCCCTTCCGTTGTATTTGCCAGATAATGTTTCTGTCTTGGGTGGGGGGGAGCCTTGTTTGCTTAGGGAACATGTTAAAGGTGGAGGAGCCAGACAGAGATTCTCACCTTCCCCCTGCCTGGTCTGCTTTCTTATTTGTATTCTTCTTCTTACATCAACTTTAATTAAATTAAGTGTCCTCACCTGAATTTCAAAAGCCTTCTGCAATTTCAGATCCTGGCTATGGTCCTAGTCCCTACCCCCATATCCCACTCTCCCAGGCTCTACCCTCAAATCTCCAGATATTTCTGAACCCAGAGTTGGCAACCCTAAAAAGGCAGCCATTACAGAAAGCCAGCATGTTTAGGAAGAACCATGTTCAAATCCCCACTCAGACATCAAGCTCACTGGATGTCTTTGAGACAGTAGGTGGTTTCCCCCCACCCGCCTCAGAGCATTATCAGAATAAAAGGGGGGAGGCAAGAACTATGCACATAGTCCTGAGCTTCTTGAGAAAAGGATATGATTGTGAGTAGAGACCATGCATCATTTATGGACAGGACTGATTGCTGTGAGGGATTGTGATGACTTGAGAAGAAAAGATTAAACATTCACAGAAGACTTCTGAGCATGAGAAAGAGTGGACAATAATAATAATAATATTTAATTTGTATCCCGCCCTCCCCGCCAAAGCAGGCTCAGGGCGGCTCACAACACAGGCACTTCAACAATTAAAACAATACATATTATAAGTACATACATATTATAACTCAACCATTTATAAAATTAATCATCATTGTAATTAAAAACATTCTAGGATTAGATTAATGTTAAAAACCTGGTGTTATACATCGTACAGTTTTTCCTTGGCAATGGTATTCATTCAACAGTATGCTGTAAGATCATTAAAGGCCAGTTGAAAAAGAGCAGTCTTGCAGGCCCTGCGAAACTGAGCAAGGCTCCGCAAGGCCCACACCTCTTCTGGCAGTTGGTTCCACCAGTGGGGGGCAGAGCCACCGGGGAGGCTCTCTGTGTAGGCTCCTCAGAAGCATCTGGTCAATCATTAAAAGCATGGACCATGCTGAGTCCCTCTGCTTGGCATGAGCAAAGAGATGGGGTAGCTCAGACCCAAAGTCCACCTGACACTCAACCCACCCCTCCAGGGGGGAGGTGTTCACAGTCAGGAGGGGTGGGAGAGTATAAATGTGGGTCCTTGGCCAAGGTATTCAATAGTAGCATTGCTAGGCCCCCTGTCCAGGTGGGGCTTTCCCCACTTTTGCAGGCCCCTTTCAGCCGCTGGCCCTACTCACAAATGCCCCACCCCAAATGCAAACACCCCCAAATTCAGTGTAATGACATTACCCAGAAGTGACATTATCACATCTCTGATGTTGGGGAGGGGTGTGACACTCTAGTTTTTGAGCCTCAAACTGTAGAGTTTTCCCCAAAAATTAGAGCATCACTCCCCGACGTCAACAACATTGATGACATCACTTCCGGGAGACATCATTGCAGAATGGACCCTGGAGCCCCCAACCAGCAGCCAAGTATGACCTGGCAACCCCACCCAGTAGCTAAGCCCCTCTGCTCAGTGTGACCAGAGAGATGGGATGGCTCAGAGTCCTGAGTCCACTAACACCCAAACCCCAAAGGGGAAAGATGTTCACAATCAAGAGGGATGGGAGGGTATCAAATGTGGGTTCTCAGCCAAGGCAACCAGTAGCTAAGCCCCGCTGGTTGGTGTGAGCAGAGATTGGATGGCTCAGGGCCCTGAGTCCACTTAAAACCCAAACCCCACCAGGGAAGAGGTGTTCACAATCAGGAATAAATGAATGTGCTCTGCTTTTTACAAGATCCCTGCTTCACCGTTGAACTGCCAACACCCAACAGAGGAGAGGGTGCAGAACTAAGCTGAAGGTACACACAGCATTCTATGGGCAATTTCCCACACAGCTTACCGAGGAGCGAAGTCCCTCCTCACTGCGCAGCGTCTGCTCGAATTTCCCACCAACTGCTCCGCGGATTCAGGAAGTGCCGCACCTTTTGCGTCTCAAATGGAAATCGCTAAAACCCTAGTTTACGTTAGCAACGCAAAAGATCTGGCACTTCATGAATCTGCGGAGCAGTTGGTGGGAAATCCGAGCAGACGCTGCGCGGTGAGGAGGGACTTCGTGCCTCGGTAAGCTGTGTGGGAAATTGCCCTATAACTCATTCAGTAGCAAAATTTTGTAACGTAATTTGTAAGCGGAAATTTTTGGAAGATTCTTGATTTCATCAACTGGCTGTACATCTATGAGTTGCTCTGATGTCTTCTTTTTTACTTTGTATTGGTCTTTGATGGTAATAAATATTGACTGGCTGGCTGGCATTCTGATCCCAGGAAGCAGAATGGCAGCCAGCTGTGTCTGTTAAGCTTTGGAGAGCCCCTATTAGTGTTTCCAAGTCTGGAGAATTCCACCCACCCTGCTGCTTTGAAGTTTGGTAAAAATTTTGATTGAGTGAAGATTGAGTCTAGAAATATATCCATTCATGAACTGCCACAACCCCCCACAAACAACATGAAAGTATGTGGAAAGCTTTTGCTGGTTGACCTGTTGTGAATTTCTGTTCATGAACCACAAACTGACCAAAATTCATCATAAACTTTTGTTCATGATCTGGTTTGTGCCCATCCCTAAGCAGGGTGAACCAGATGTACCTTTGGTCTGACCCAGAGGGTGCTCTCTCTCTGTCACACACACACACACACAAACAAACAAACATGCTTTTCTTCTGACCTCCTGACCTTTCCTCTGCTTTCCAGCTACCTAGATAAAGAACCGGCTGTAGTTCTTATTCAGTACAGACTCCCCTGTAACATGAAAGAAGAGACTGTGAACATCACAAGCTGCCTTCTGCAAGGGCTGCCAAGTTCCCGGGCCGGGTGGGGGTTCCCTCACTCGGGAGATTTTCAGTCCGCAGGCCCACATTGGGCCAGCAGGCGGGATCCTCCCCTGACGTTGCTGGCATGATGGTCGCTCGCAAGCTGCGGGGGACTTGGCAACCCTACCTTTTGCTGAGTCAGACTGTCAGTCCCCTCAGCCTATTTCAACTGGCAGCAGCTCTATAGATCTCAGCTGGGGGTCTTAACGCAGCTCTGTAACCTGAGGCTGCTGTCTGACTCAGTTCAGTCAGTTGTTTTCGGTCCTCACCAGTAAGTGGCTCCACGAAGCACTTAATATAGTGCTGCATTTTCAGTAACCACTGACAGTGCTCATCCTTGTGAGTAATAGGGCTTTTTTTTGAGCAGGAATGCAGTTCCAGCTGGGTTGGTGACAGGGGTGTGGCCTAATAGGCAAATGAGTTCCTGTTGGACATTTTCTACAAAAAAGCCCTGTGTGAAACAATGCTGACACTGGGGTGTGGCCTAATATGCAAATGAGTTTCTGCTGCATTTTTGCTACAAAAAAGCCCTGACTTAAACTATTCCTTCATTTTTTGTTCTTTTATCCTAAACATTAGGAAAAACTCTCCGACTGAGCAGTTCCTTAGTGGAACAGGCTTCCTCAGGAGATGGTGAGTTCTCCTTCCTTGGAGGTTTTTAAACAGAGGCTAGATGGCCATCTGACAGCAAATCAGATCCTGTGAATTTAGGGGGAAGTATTTGTGAATTTCCTTCATTGTGCAGGGGGTTGGACTAGATGACCCTGGAGGTCCCTTCCAACTCTATGACTCCTAACAGAACATTACAGCATGACATTCTCACACAGCACAATGGAATTCTACTCCCCACACACACACATACCTTGAACACATATGAATCGGGCCATCATGGTCAGTCTTGTCTACTGAGACTGGCAGTGGCTAACCAGAGTTACTGCTGGGGGTCTTTCACATCACCTGTTGCCTGGTGCCTTCAACTGGAGATGCCGGGGATTGAACCTGGGGCCTTCTGCATGCCAAACTGGGGCTCTTCCACTGAGCCACACCTCATCCTTTCTCTTCTCCCATTACCTTGCTGTTTTGTTGCTCTGCTTGGCAAGCAGTTGTTCAAATAATTCATCACAAATCATGTAAACCAGGCTCAAACAAACACTTTAAGAAGCCTATCGTTCAGTTTTCACCTCAGTAATTTTTAGTGATGTTAAAATCTTGCCAATCTGTTCGGATTAGCAGTGTTTTCACACTTGCTCTGTTTTGCAAATAGGCAGTGCAGCTGGGTGCCAAATAGATTCTGCTCACATTTGACCTACACTGTTGAACCTTGGCAGGTCTGACAGCTGAACACAGTCATCATGATGACAGCCTTGGATGTTATTATTTGTTAATTTGGCAAAGGTTCTGTTTCTTTTTACAGCCATTTCTGGTTCTCTGCTTAATTAGTTCGTGCTTGCTCCACAATGACTGCAGAATTCCTGCACTGTGATCCTTACCATTATTTCCTCTTGGGGGGGGGGAGCACTTTAATAACTGTTTTTCTCCTTTTCCAAAATTACTACTCTTCCCCCACCCTTTGCACTATAGCCATATTGTAATTATACAACTACAACCATAATAAATAAAAGAAACCAATTTCCCTGCAAAGAGAACTCTCAATAATCCTTTGCCAATCTAAGACTGGATAGGCTAGGGGTACATTTATACTTTACATTTACACTTATATTTATGTCTTGCTTTTCTCCTTGACTTGGGATGGCTTTTTGCATCATTCCCATTCAATCCTCACAAAAACAGTCTTGTGGAGGTAAGGTTAAACTGAGAGGTTGTGATGGGCCCAAGGCCACCTGGCAGGTTTCCATAGTGGAGAGAAGGATTCAAACCAGTCAATCTAGGCCCTAATCCAATGCTTTAACCACTACACCACACCAGCCCTTTAAAGAGAATCACCACACATCAGGTGTGAAAACACAGGGGAAGACAACAAGGAAAACACTGGGATGCAGTGGGCTGGCAATGGCATCTTCTGCATTTAAAAAGTGAATGAAATAATTATGTCACTTCCAGACTAAACAGTTACTTTGGAAGCAACACAAGATCCTTGTGAAGTAGGAACTCAGGCTGTATTTAAGCGGGTTGGATTTTGTAGCGCACAAGTACTCTTTGGCTTTGTAACCATCCGAGTGAAAACATCTGCCTTTAACGAGTTCATATGGCAAGAACAGGCTGTGAACAAGACAAGGAGAATGCAGCCTATCCCCCCTCTTTTACTAGCCACTGGCAAAACAAAGCTCCTTCTATTACTTTTGCCAGCATCTTTAAAGCATTGTTGGTAAAGAGAACTTTTGCTTTTGGCTACCCTGAAGGGCTTTGCCAATAAATCTGTGTTTCTCAAACATCTGAGACCTGGTTGAGGGTGTTTTCCATGATTAAAAGAGGAAGCACATCTAAATGTTGTATAATTTCTCTATTGGGACAATGGGCGATCATTCAGTTTGCAATTTCAGTTTTCATCAGATAATCTTCATACATTCTTACATCCTCCCTTTGGCTGATATTGTTGCCTTTACGTTAACAGGGAAAAGGGTGATTACCAGGGGTCATTTCATAGAAAAAGTGGTTCTAGAGTTCATTAGCACAATTCATTTGCATATGCTTCAAACCTCTAATATCACCAGAAAGTGTACTAAATTATATCAGCTCAGCATCTACCTTAAAATGCTTCTTGAGTTATAATTGTCATAATAATTATTATTACTTACTTATTATTGTCATAATGAAACCATAATAAAACTCATACTTTTAAAATTACTTCTCTTATGTGGCCACAGTGGCATGACGAAGATTTCCATCTGTTGCTTTATAAGTTTTGGTTATTTTCCCATTTTTTGTGGGAGAAAATATTAGAAAGTTTGTCAAATCTTAGAGTTCAGTAAAATTCTCACAGAGGGTTTGGAACCCAGAAGCAAGTGTTTTTTGGGGGGGGGCAGGGGGGGGAGAGAAAGAAAGAGCACAATAAAATTTAGAGGTTCTGGAGCTCTGCTCCTGTGAGCTCCTGCTCAAAATGAGGCCTGGTGATTATTTATGCATGGGGTTTATATAAGCTATAAAGTTGCTTCAAAAGGTCAGGAAGTGGCCAAGCCAGCTTCCCTGGATAGGGAGATCCAAAGAGAGGGTACGCCAACAGAGGAGAATTGAGATTAACAGCTGGATAGGAGTCCTGCCTAAAAAAAAGTTGGCAATGCTACCCTCCCCAATGGTTCTTGTTGCTGGGAAAGTTCTGTTTCTGGGCTGCAATTCCCTGAAGATTCACTAACAAGCCTGTGTCTTTGTGTGTCATTGCAGGTAAACTATGACCACTTTGCTACTAGTATTTGTGAGTTTGCGAGTCATCATTGCAGCCAGCTCTGTGGAAGTTTTAGGTATGTAATTTTCAGGGCCTTCCTAAAATGCACACCCAGCTTTATGTATAAAAGCGTCAGTGCAATGACAATCTGGTCACTTTGTATGAATTGGTATCACCTGCCTTTTCTTCAGGCTTGCTTAATTTCAAGAGCCTACAGATTTGATGTAAGAGTAAGACTCATTTTCTGCTGTGCTCAAGGTAGTTAAAGAGAACACTGCCGAGTGGTATGACCAGAGCCTCTTCACCCTCTCTATCTCATGAAGCTGAGTTCACACGTAACTGCAGCATGAATTAGTAGGGTGTTGGGGTGGTGGTAAAATGGATTACACCACTTCAGATGGGGGAGGGTCATGGAGGATCATATCATATTGGGGAGGGACGGTGGCTCAGTGGTAGAGCATCTGCTTGGTAAGCAGAAGGTCCCAGGTTCAATCCCCAGCATCTCCACTAAAAAAGGGTCCAGGCAAATAAGTGAAAAACCTCAGCTTGAGACCCTGGAGAGCTGCTGCCAGTCTCAGTAGACAATACTGACTTTGATGGACCCAGGGTCTGATTCAGTATAAGGCAGCTTCATATGTTCATGTTAATTGTATAATGTTCTGCTATGCTAAACACACCTTGCAAACAGAATATCAGCACAGCAAACACAAAGATGGGACAGAATCTTTGCCCTTGCTCTGCTACTTTTCTACTTGCAAGGAGTTCTACGCTACAGAACTTTCATTGATCAAATCTGCCCCCTGCAAATTGGCGAGGTTCATTTTACCACCTCAACAGGTACAGAATGAGCCAGGTGATGTTTCTTTTGATACAAACCTTTGAACTAATTAGAATGATTTGGCTGGTGCAATGGAAAGGCCAGTTCTTAGGGCTGGTGGGCAAGCAGGGATGGGTTCAGCAACTCTGAGGACCAGGACCAAATCAGTAGCTTTTTTCCCACCAGCTGGTCTGAAACCCTGCTAGCTACAGTAGCCCCACTGTCCTATCCACTGAAATGGTGTGCTGAACTACAACAGAGAATATGCCAGCTGCTCTCTATCCAGGCAATAACCCCAGTGGCACAGAGAATAAAACTAGAGTCTCTGATATGAAGATCTGGGCATCTTGTAACATTTCTTATGCGTGCAGAATGCTGGATTTTGTATAGATACCCAGAGGATGTTTCCACAAGTGATGTTAAGAACAGCATTTTGTTTCCACTTCTGAATGTTATTGGTGCAATAAGAGAAAGCAGAAAAGAGCCATTTAAAAAAATGCATGTTTATACTGATGAATCCCAGAAGAATACCATGTAGGTGCACAATTATTCAGCAATGGTCATCCATTTGATACCGGCTGATTAAACTCAAGTTATCAGTTAGCAGGGATAGAGTCTTCTTGGTAGCTGACACTCAGGTTATAGAATAGCCTCCATAGAGACATCCACTTGACACCCTCTTTATTTAAAACTACGTAATATATATTTAAAAATAGTGAATTATAACTTGGTGCTAATTGGGAAAAGGCAAAGCCAAAATAATTTATCTTGCAAAGACATGATTCAGAGGGTGACTTTGTCTCTGTGTCAGGTGTGATGGAATCTTTTAATCATATCATATACAATGACTCAGCAGAAATTACCAACCCTTTTGTGAGGCTGAACAGGAGGATTATACACGGCTTTTTTGTAGCATATTAGGCCACAGATCCTTGATGTAGCCACTCCTCCAAAAGCTTACAGGGCCTACTGTAAGCTCTTGGAGGATTGGCTTCATCAGGGGTGTGTGGCCTAATATGCAGAAGAGCTCCTGCTAGAAAAACAGCCCTGAGGAGGAAGAACCATTAATCACACTGAGATGCAGCAGACAGCCTCCTCTGTGGGTGGATACTCTTGGGTTTATAGAAATTTTAAATTGTTTAATTAATTTGTTTATCCTGGCATGTTTTCTCATGGCACATAAGTGCACCTTAGCACATCACCTGGAATTGTGACTCTTCACAAACAATAGCTTGGAGAAATGTGGACTGCGGGGTGACATGATAGAGGTTTACAAGATAATGCATGGTATGGAGAAAGTAGAGAAAGAAGTACTTTTCTCCCTTTCTCACAATACAAGAACTCGTGGGCATTCGATGAAATTGCTGAGCAGACAGGTTAAAACGGATAAAAGAAAGTACTTCTTCACCCAAAGGGTGATTAACATGTGGAATTCACTGCCACATGAGGTGGTGGCGGCCACAAGCATAGCCACCTTCAAGAGGGGTTTAGATAAAAATATGGAGCAGAGGTCCATCAGTGGCTATTAGCCACAGTGTGTGCGTATATAAAAAATTTTTTGCCACTGTGTGACACAGAGTGTTGGACTGGATGGGCCATTAACCTGATCCAACATGGCTTCTCTTATGTTCTTATGTTCTTAATAACTGTCCTCTGGTTCTGAATTCTGCTTGTCGCCTTTTCCTCATTTTGCAATCTGCAGATCATGAGGCCACACTGAGTGTGAGCATACCTTTACATTCCCCCTTGTGTGTCCCCCTGGGGCACACTCTGACCATCCCCTGTTACTACATTGACACACTGGAGCACGTGACCACATCACCTTCTACCGCCCCCCTGTCCCCAAGAATCAAATGGAGCAGACTCTCTGAAGGAAAGTCAGTGGTCTTGTTGGTGGCCATAGATGGGCATGTCAGAATCAACACTGCATACCAGGAGGTGGTTTCTCTACCCAACTACCCTGCCATACCTACTGATGCCACCCTGGAAATCAAGGCGCTTCGATCCAATGATACTGGGATCTATCGGTGTGAGGTGATTCATGGCATCGAGGACAGCCATGATACAGTAGAGGTGAAGGTGAAAGGTAAGGCCATGTTTCCCTCCTTTGGTAGAGCCGATCATTTGAACTGATGACCATATACTTTACATCCAGCAAGCACAGAAGAGTGGGAGATCATTAAGGAAGAGTGTTGCCCTAGGGTTGGATCATGTGAAGGTTTTCTATAAACAGGAGGAGAGTATTTTTGCTGATTCCCCCCCCCCCCCCCGTTCTGCTGAGGACCTCCAGTTCTTTCCTCGAGCTGCTCCTGGTGCAAACACACCCTATTCCCCTGTCCAACATCCCTTCCATCGGCAGAAATGTTCCATGTCTTTGGTATAATTAGTTCATTTAGAACAAGAAACCTGGAGGACAATGTTATGTTGTGCTCTTATTTTCCTAAGCACTTCTGACTTCTCAAAAGATCATTCCCTAGAAAAGAATGAGGATGATCAAGGGTCTGGAGGAAGAACCCTATGAGGAAAAGCTGAGGGCCTTGGGAATGTTCAGTCTGGAGAAGAGGAGATCGAGGGGGGACATGATTGCTCTCTTTACATTTCTGAAAGGCTGTCATTGAGAGGAGGGCAAGGAGCTGTTCCACATGGCAGTTGGGGACAGGACCCAAAGCAATGGGCTCAAATGACAAGCAGAAAGGTACCAGCTGGATATTAGGAAAAAATTGTTTACAGTTAGAGTAGTTCAGAGGTGGAACCAGCTGCCTAGGAAGGTGCTGAGCTCCCCTTCATTGGCAGTTTTCGAAACACAGCAGGATGATTATTTGTTGGAGATGCTTTATGCTGATCCTGTACGGAGTAGGGGGTTTGACTAGATGGTGTCAAGCATAGATATTTCTCATAATTAGTCTTTTGTTGTTAATCAAAAGTTGCTTTATTGTAGAAACTCAGAAGCTTTTCCAAGGCCAGAATCCTTGGAAGTAATGACATACACAGGTTTACATAGTTACTTTATAGGATAGTTTCAAAGGGTATCATGCAGATGCAGTTTGAGTCACGGGTTCAAAGGTTACTACATAGTATCTCTTTTATTACTAAGGAATGTAGGCTATTAAAAACATCTCCCTTTCTCACACTTCTCTGAGACCGGATAAGACCTGTCTGTGTGAATCTGGGGGGAGGCACATCACACTGTTACCGGCCAGGCTATAACATAAACATCCTTGGGCCAGATGGATTTATTACTTGCCCATAGGTCGTAAAGAAGGGGGGAGCAGGAGCGATTGGTGATCTGCTCTTTGTCTAAGGAACCATCATGGCACACAGAAATATGCATGCTTGACAGATGGTCTGTATGGCCCCTTCCAACTCTATGACTCTATTATCTTAATCGCTCTGGTTGTTTCTTGTTAGACTGCAATATTGTGGGTATACAGAAGCAAGCACATAAAGTAGTACCAGATCCTCAGCAACATCAGCAGTCAAGATCCCAAAAAATCCAAAATGAAGATAATTTCCACACTCGAGAAATGTAGCACAAGTTCTAGCTTTCTGTTGCTTCCCCCCGCCCAAATAAGATAATGTTTGATCACTGTAGTATGGTCATAAAATGATGTATGTTTTGGCACATGTTAGAAGGTGAGTGAGTTCTTGTTGTTAACTTCTAAACTGCTTGCCACAGCTGATATTTTTATTTTTAAATGGTCCTATTATACTAATGAGAATGGTATCACTTCTATTTCTACCATTAGTTAAAAATAAGATGACCTGGTGGGAAAAAAATCTCAGAGAAATCCTTGGGGAGGGAGGAGCATTTTTTTAAAAGTTCATTTTTATTATTTATAGAACATTTTCCAGGGTATAAACTTTTGTGAGTCAATTTTCTGTCCAAATAATATACTGTGTTTTGTTAACTAAAAAAGGTTTGGGTTTTTTTTTTAATTTTCAGCCTTTTTCCCCCTTTTGCCACTCTCAGGTGGCAAAGACTTTCACCATGCTAAGCTAACACAGAATGCAGCAGCTTGCAATTCTCTCTCTCTCTCTCTCTCTCTCTCTCTCTCTCTCTCTCTCTCTCATATCAAGTATATCCACAGACAATGTGTGATTGCAATAAAAAGGCCAACACCATGCTGGGAATTATTAGGAAGGGAATTGAAAACAAATCAGCCAGTATCATAAAGCCCCTGTATAAATCGATGGTGCGGTCTCATTTGGAATACTGTGTACAATTCTGGTCACCGCACCTCAAAAAGGATATTATAGCACTGGAAAAAGTCCAGAAAAGGGCAACTAGAATGATTAAAGGTTTGGAACACTTTCCCTATGAAGAAAGGTTAAAACATTTAGGGCTCTTTAGCTTGGAGAAACATCAACGGAAGGGTGACATGATAGTGGTTTACAAGATTATGCATGGGATAGAGAAGGTAGAGAAAAGTACTTTTCTCCCTTTCTCACAATACAAGAACTCGTGGACATTCAATGAAATTGCTGAGCAGTCGGGTTAGAACTGATAAAAGGAAGTACTTCTTCACCCAAAAGGTGATTAACATGTGGGATTCACTGCCACAGGAGGTGGTGGTGGCTGCAAGCATAGACAGCTTCAAGAGGGGACTGGATAAGCATATGGAGCAGAGGTCCATCAGTGGCTATTAGCCACAGCTTTTTGTTGGAACTCTCTGTCTGGGGCAGTGATGCTTCGTATTCTTGGTGCTTGGGGCGGGGGCACAGTGGGAGGGTTTTTGGTGTCCTGGCCCCACTGATGGAGCTCCTGATGGCACTTGGTTTTTTGGCCACTGTGTGACACAGAGCGTTGGACTGGATGGGCCATTGGCCTGATCCAACATGGCTTCTCTTATGTTCTTAGCTGTGCTAAAGCATTTATGGTGCAGTCCTACACCAAACTACACCCTTCTAAGCTTATTAACTCTGTTGGACTTAAAAGGCTGTAACTCTGTAACTGTTATACTTTGAAATTCCATAATTATGCCTTATAGTACAATTTTATTTGCTGAGTTATAAATTTTTACTGTTAAATCAGCAAAATAAGTCTAAAGTTGATAAGAATTTAATTTTCCATCAAACTTCCATTCCCTCCTCCCCTTCCCCCTGCCCCCAAAAAAGATTCCATTGAATTTCTGGAAATATTACATTTTTGTTAGCCAACATTCCTGGTGTCATGTATTACCTCTAATCAGCTCAAACTGGAAAAAGAAATTCAGAGGTATATTTTGACTGGTGATAAGAGGGGAGGAGATACCAAGAAAATGATCTGATATGTTGATCCTCCTTTGTATTTCTGTGGGCTGCAGATCCTGGAGAAGCCAGACTTTGATTGCAGAGAATGGCCCAAATTTCCTGTAGCGTTCTGTTGCTCTCCCCCACCCCCAGCTTGCTTTTATTTAACACCTGCCATTTTAGTTTATAACAGCCACTGACAGATGTTTATGTTGGTGGATGTGTTTTCCAGGCATCGTGTTCCATTACAGAGCCATCTCTACCCGATACACTTTGGACTTTGAGAAGGCCAAACAGGCGTGCATCCAGAACAGCGCTGTCATTGCAACCCCTGAGCAGTTGCAGGCTGCCTATGAGGATGGCTTTGACCAGTGTGATGCTGGCTGGCTGGCAGATCAGACTGTCAGGTAAACAGCTGGAAGGTGGTGATGTGTGAAACTGATGGAAGATGGTAATATGTGAAACTGACCATGGAGGAAAGTCAGACTGTACAATAAGCAAAGAAATAGGAAAAGATCAGAGGCCAAAAGCTTGGAACATATTAACATCTGCAACATTTATTAACATGGATATTTTGTGTGCCAGCACAGCGTATTCAAGACAATTACTCTACACATGTATTATGCCATGAGCATATTGTTTTTGTAGCTATCTTAAATGCACACTAGATACCCAGTCCCTGAGTAGTAGAGTTGCACCTGTTATTAGCAGGTGCCTTAATTGTGCATCATACTCTCCATTCATAATCATTGATCTTTATAGGCAATGCAATGATTTGTTCATTATTATTAGCAATTGGCTTAATTGCATACCAGTTCATGAATCCAGCTGTCTCATTGGGAGTTTTCATGCAGATCTAGCACCTATATTGTCAATACTATTGTTTGTTTGGAAAATTCAGGAGCATTAATTGGAGTTCTGAAGCACTCTCCCCCCCCCCCCCAAAAAAATCCAGATTTGCGGGCCCCTGATCTGGATCAGGACACTGGCATGGGGGAAGGGGATTTAACTTTCCCTGTACCTTTTTCTGCTGCTATTTGCCCTGTTGGAGGTAAAGATTCAAGCTACAGTTGGGTTGCCAGGCCCCATCACTGGTATATCATAGGACATCATCTTGCCAGTGACTTCTGGGTGACGCTCTGGTATTTGGGCAAAAACTCTATGGTAAAACTGGCTTCTACCATAAAAGTTGTTTCCCAAATGCTGGAACATAACCCAGAAGTTGATGGCATGATTATGTCACTTCCTGTGAGATGCTGGCAACATGGCCTAGGGCTTCCTAGGCCAGCTGATCGGGTGGGGGGGCAGAGCCTGGTGGCAGAGGACCGCCACCTCCACTGGCCACCCTCGGCAACAGAGTGCCTGTATGCTTGGAATATTCCAAATTCCAATACATATTCAGAGGTGCCAGTCCAAGTTCCTCATAGGTCCACATGTTCTGCCTTGTTCTTCAGGATGTTGCCTGCAACCTGCAAGCATGCAGGCGAAATAATTGCTTCCAGCTAACATATTCATTCCTTGCTTGACCTGTCCTACCTTTGCACTCTTAGGTATCCAATGCACCATCCCCGAGAAGGTTGTTATGGAGACAAGGATGAATTTCCTGGTGTAAGAACATACGGCATTCGTGAAACAGATGAGATGTATGATGTGTATTGTTACGCAGAGGAAATGGAAGGTAACAGCGAGTCTCTCTAACCCCACATTCTAAAGAAGGCAACATCACAATCCAAAGGATCCCATAGACAAAGGACATAGTTGACATAGGAGTTGGACCTCGGTCTCCAAAACATTTTCCCCCTTCCTCAGAGTTTCATTTCAAAGACTGATGTCCACCCTCTTAGCATATTAATCTCGACGAAGCTTCCAACAATTTTTAAAATGGACCAGACTTCACATGACACAGGAGTTTTGTGACTGAAACACCAGATATGCAATGGCCTTTAAAAGCCACCATTTTGAAGGTGATGTGGATTAGGTCTCTCATCCTGCAAGTTAACTCCCTGACTGGAAATGGCTGTGCTGCTTCAAGCCTGACAAAAAAAAAAAAAAAAGACAGGTGCTGGATTTGTGCATGTCTTTTTCTTTTCTTACTGAGGCTTAAAGCAGACAGTTCAGGGTTCCTATTGACTGAGGAAATACACAGGGAGGGGGAAAGAATTAACCCCCTCTTTCCATTCTCTGTGACCCTGGCTAGCGCTCTTCCCAACCTGAATTTTACACTAGGAGTGTCAGTTATTAGAATCCCAGTTCCACTATGGTTAGTGGACCATACGCGAACATGAGTCAACAGTGTGATGTAGTGGCTAAAAAGGCAAATGCAATATTGGGCTGTATCAACAGGAGTATAATCACTTTACTCTGTTCTGGTAAGACCTCACCTAGAGCACTGTGATCAGTTTTGGGCACCACATTTTAAGAAGGATATAGACAAGCTGGAATGGGTCCAGAGGAGGGCAATGAAGATGGTGAGGGGTCTGGAGACCAAGTCATATGAAGAACATGTCCGGAGGAGGGCAATGAAGATGGTGAAGGGTCTGGAGACCAAGTCATATGAAGAAAGGTTGAAGGAGCTGGGCATGTTTAGCCTGGAGAGGAAGTGGCTGAGAGGTGATATGATCACCATCTTCAAGTACTTGAAGGGCTGTCGTATAAAAGATGGTGCAGAATTGTTTTCTGTTACCTCAGAAGGTAGGACCAGAACCAATGGGTTGAAATTAAATCAAAAGAGTTTCCAGCTCAACATCAGAAAGAACTTCCTGACCGTTAGTGTAGTTCCTCAATGGAACAGGCTTCCTCAGGAGGTGGTAGGCTCTTCTTCCTTGGAGATTTTTAAACAGAGGCTAGATGGCCATCTGACAGCAATGAAGATCCTATGAATTTAGTGTGTGTGGTGGGGGTATTTGTGAGTTTCCTGCATTGTGCAGGGGGTTGGACTAGATGATCCTGAAGGTCCCTTCCAACTCTATGATTCTGATTCTATGATTCTATGTCTGTAGTCTGGCCCTAAGAAATGGGATTGGAAGGGAAAAGCTGATAAAGGAACAAGAAATGCAACTTGTCATCTAACCATCGGCATCATTGCTGTGTGACTGCAGGTAAAGTCTTCTATGCCACCTCCCCAGAGAAGTTCACCTTCCCAGAAGCAGCAGAGAAATGTCACCGTCTTGGTGCCCGTTTGGCAACTACAGGAGAACTCTATCTGGCCTGGAAAGATGGCATGGATGTCTGCAGTGCTGGCTGGCTGGCAGACCGCAGTGTCCGGTACCCCATTTCTAAGGCACGTCCCAACTGTGGTGGCAACCTGGTGGGAGTACGAACTGTGTACCTCTATGATAATCAGACAGGATATCCTCACCCCCATTCTCGCTATGATGCCATCTGCTACTCTGGTGAGTTCACTGAAAGGAGCACAAGGTCAGCAGCATTTCAGGATATTGTGGCAGCTGCAATATCAGAAAACTCAGTTTTCCTGGGCTAGTTCCAATTATTTTAATAGCAGGGGAGGCAGGGTGTTGTAGCCCGATATTGACACATCTTAGAAGCCAAGCAGGGTTGGTACTTGGAAGGGATACCACCAAAGAAGCCTCTGCAGAGGAAGCCAATGGCAAACCACCTCTGTTTCTCCCTAGCCTTAAAAGCCCCGTGGTGCAGAGTGGTAAAGCTGCAGTACTGCAGTCTGAGCTCTCTGCTCACAACCTGAGTTTCATCCTGGTGGAAGCTGGATTCAGGTAGCTGGCTCAAGGTTGACTCAGCCTTCCATCCTTCCAAGTGGTAAAATGAGGACCCAGCTTGCTGGGGGGAAAGTGTAGATGACTGGGGAAGGCAATGGCAAACCACCCCATTAAAAGTCTGCTGTGAAAACGTCGTGATGTGACATCACCCCAGAGTCGGAAACGACTGGTGCTTGCTGCTTGCACCTTTACCTTTTAGGGTGGTCATAAATTGGCTGCGATTTGACTTCACTTTAATCACACACACACACACTGAAGAGATTGAAGGTTACAGCTAGGATATCTTAAACTCTACTGCAAAGCGAAGTTTATTAAAAACAGTCATAAGACCAGCATACAAAATAATATAAGATAATACAGTATAAGAACATGGCAATAGACAGTTACAGCCATAATTCCTAAAATTCCGGACTGAACTAATCCTTCACTAATAACTCAACTTACAGTATGATCTATGCTTTTTAATTACCAGATAACAATACCTAGCAACCTTGCGTGAGATGGATTCATAACTGTCAGCCAATAAAAACTTCATCACTTGTTCCTCGGCATATTTACAATAATTTGCCAATGGTTTCAAATGTGAGAGCAGGGGTATCAGCAGCTGCTGCCTCTCTTCATCATACAGAGGAAAATGAAGAAATAAATGGGCAGCTGACTCCACCTGATCCGACGCACAAAAAGAAATCCTCTGATGCATGGGAGTCCGGGTATATCTACCAAAAAGGACTGCTGATGGGAGCGCATCGAAATGGGCTCTAGTAAATGCCCATCTATAAATAGGATTTTTTATAAATCCAAAATAAGATGTGGATCTTAGGCTTGGTCCCAGTTTCAGTTTCTCGTAATAACAAGGTAGGGCTGCATAATCATTTTGCGCTTCGATATCCTTAAATCTTTGAGAAATCAAACTCCTTGCATACTTCTGCCCTCCCTCTAATAAATTTTCAGGATCTAACCAATTGATTTCAGTTTATCAACTACTCTATGAGACCACTGGGGATGAGGAGTTGATGTCAGAAAATCAGGGATGAGCCCCAACGGGTTCAGATGAGTTTTAACCAAATAGTTACAGAGGTGTAACTATTGGGTTAAACTCTGCTGTGTATATTCCCACATTGAAACCCCAAAGCACAACACAGTGTTTCTGATCCAAAAGAGTGGATGGCAAATGCATGGAACCTTTTCAAATCGCTACAATCCTGCTGTTCACCTGCTTGGCAGGGTTGGGGAAGATGGTGTGGAGGAACTAAGCTCTTCCCAAAGAGCTACTTGTTAGAATTCTTGAAATATTAAAAGGTCTCCATGAGTGCAGCCCCACATATCATAGT
This sequence comes from Heteronotia binoei, assembly GCF_032191835.1. Classification (NCBI taxonomy): domain Eukaryota; kingdom Metazoa; phylum Chordata; class Lepidosauria; order Squamata; family Gekkonidae; genus Heteronotia; species Heteronotia binoei. The sequence goes on from NC_083241.1 coordinate 17,263,491, forward strand.
GCAGGGGTGGCCAACAGTAGCTCTCCAGATGTTTTTTCACCTACAGCTCCCATCAGCCCCAGCCATTGGCCATGCTGGCTGGGGCTGATGGGAGTTGTAGGTAAAAAACATCTGGAGGGCTACCGTTGGCCCACCCATCATAGTGGAATGAAATGCACACACAAAGCCTGTTCACACATGCAGTTTCCCATCCAGTCAGGGATAGGTATGTGGAAGCCAGAATACATGTACCCGATCCTCCTGTGGATTGAAGCAAATGTAAATGTTGCTGAATATTGTGCCTTACAATTTTGATTTACTTTGAGCATTCTAAAGTGCAATATAAAATTGTATTGGTTTTTTTTGTTGCTGCTGCTGTTCTGATGCTGTTGTTGTTATTGCAGAAAAAAAACCCTAGGGCTGTGATCCTGTGCACACATATCTGGGATCCTTCTGAGTAAATATGCCTGGTGTCACACTATTTATCTAAAGACTTGCAGATTTTTTAAAAAATTAAGCCAGTAATGTCAAATAATTTGCCATGAGGTTTGCTGAGTGACGACGACGATATTGAATTTATATCCCACCCTTCACTCCGAATCTCAGAGCAGCTCACAATCTCCTTTATCTTCCTCCCCCACAACAGACACCCTGTGAGGTGGGTGGGGCTGGAGAGGGCTCCCACAGCAGCTGCCCTTTTAAGGACAACCTCTGCCAGAGCTATGGCTGACCTGAGGCCATTCCAGCAAGTGCAAGTGGAGGAGTGGGGAATCAAACCCAGTTCTCCCAGATAAGAGTCCACACACTTAACCACTACATCAAACTGGCTCTCTGACCTTGGGTCAGTCATTCTCTCAGACTCATCTACTTTGCAGGGCTGTCGTGAAGGTAAAATAGGGAAGGAAGAACAATACATGATGCCCTGAACTCCTTGATGGAAAAGACAGGGTTAAAATGCACTAAGTAATTCTCTTGCCGAGTTCATTCTATCTTCTAAAACACATTGCAGCGGTGACTGTAACTGGATGCATTCAAACCCTTGTGAGTGGAATTCCAATGATGAAAATGTGCTGGGAGTTATTCTCCTTCCGTATAAAGAAATTTCACTTATTAGGAAAAAGGTTATTTCCCCATCCCTGCTGGTCTGTGCCCGTTCTAAATTCAGAAGGCACAGGATAGGGCTGCCTTGCTGAAAGAAAGCATTCTGGACAGAGCTTGGCTGGGACCCCCATACCTGTCTCCAAATTATTGTCATATTCAGGGCTTTTTTTTGTAGCAGGGACTCCTTTGCATATTAGGCCACGCCCCTGATGTAGCCAATCCTCCAAGAGCTTACAGGGCTCTTAGCACAGGGCCTGCTGTAAGCTCCAGGAGGATTGGCTGCATCAGGGGTGTGTGACCTAATAGTCAAAGGAATCCATGCTACAAAAAAAGCCCTGATGATGCTATAGCAAGCATTCACAAGTAGATTGTCCTGACTGTGAACAAGTACTATAGAAAAACAAGACCCCCAAGGCGCAGAGTGGTAAAGCTGCAGTACAGCAGTCAGGGCCCCCTGCTCACAACCTGAGTTCGATCCCAGTGGAAGCTGGGTTCAGGTAGCCTGGCTTAAGGTTGACTCAGCCTTCCATCCTTCCGAGGTCAGTCAAATGAGGACCCAGCTTGCTGGGGGAAAAGTGTAGATGACTGGGGAAGGCAATGGCAAACCACCCCGTGAAAAAGTCTGCCGTGAAAACGTTGCGATGCAACGTCACCCCAGAGTCGAAAACGACTGGTGCTTGCACAGAGGACTACCTTTACCTTTTTCACTATAGCAAAAGAACTGCTTGACATCCAATGATGCAGGGAGGATGCAACCTAGGTACATCACCTTGAGTTTGGTAGGAAAGAGGCAGGATGTGCATGTAATCTTTGCTTCCATAGAGGCAGTCCTCTACTGCATGGCCCTGGGAGCTTTTTGGATCATTGAAGGATGTCAGATTTGCATGAGCAAAAGCTCTTAGCACCAATAATGCGCTCTGCAGCCAAGGGGGACTCTTCCTCAAGCTTTTCTCCTGGAATTATAGAAGGATGCCTGGCTGAGGCTTCTTTTCCCCTCTGGACTCATTTATAGCAGACTCTGGACTCACTGATAGTAGCAAGAAGGAAGAGGGTTTCTCTGCCGGAGCTGGGTCAAGGCATCATGGAGAAGCTGATGTCACTTTCATAACATTTTCTCCTTACCCTAGGTGATGACTTTGAAACAATCATCCATGAGAACCTCACTGATGAGACAATGGGTGAATTGGGCAGCGGTTTCACCATCCAGACAGTCACCCAGACAGATGTGGAGCTGTACTTCCCACGCAATGTCACAGAGGAGGAAGCCCGGGGCAGCATTGCAACGTTGGAACCAATAGACTTTACAGCCACTGCTTCAGAGCTAGATGAAGGCTTCACAGCAACTCCGGATCTCTTTGCTACTGACTTCATTGATGAGGCAGAGAACAGGACTGAGGTGGGAATTTGGGAGAGTCTAGAAAATGCCACCGTCTCAGTGCTGGACACTCTTTTCACCACTGATACTCCAGACGTGAGCTCAGTGGAAGAGACCTTGTGGGCTACTGCAACACCACCAGTGGAGTCTGCTTTTCCATTTACAGTAGAGGATCAGATTGTGCCAGGGACAGTTGCTCCTGACATTGGACACATCCCCGGGCAGCCCATGCCATCCACAGGTAACTACCTGGCCAAACTTCAATACGCATTTCCAATTATAACATTCAGTTCTTACAACAACCCAGTGATGACTACAGTTTGCCCTGTCTTTAATGGACTGTGGAAACTAGGGCTAAGCCAAAACAATGTACTTTGTTTCATGGCTGTTTTACTGAGAATCAACAAGCTCCTCACACTTTTTGGTGCTTGTTGTGAATATATTCATGTTATTTCAACAGCGTCTTCTCAGCACCATTTTCATGCTCCTTGTTTGTTGTCACAACCCTCAGCTTCGTTTACTTACACAGCCCTTCAGTCCGTTTTTTTTGCTGGAGTGCAACATGTCATTTTTGTTGACCATGTAATGGCACTACATATGCTTGTAAACAAAACCACATCAGGTGCTACAGCCCCCTGGATTAAGTGGCAGCATGGGCAATGCTAATAGAGGCTCTGTGAATGGCTGATGAGATAAGCAATTTGGGGTATAATTTGTTTGGCAGTGTCAGAAACACTTTAAATTAGAGAGCATTCAGCACAGTGCTAGTGAAAACTCCCTCAAATATTGGTGGATTCATGCTCAAAAACTCTTCCAATTCATTTGACAGGCACCGTCTTTCATTACCGACCATCCACTGATAGATATTCCCTAACCTTTGTCAAAGCCCAACAAGCTTGCCTGGATAATAACGCTGTTATAGCCACTCCCGAACAACTGCAGGCTGCCTATGAGGATGGTTATGATCAGTGTGATGCCGGCTGGCTGAGGGACCAGACTGTCAGGTACAGTAACACAGTGACTCAGCTGGGGTGGGGTAAAAGGTAAAGGTAGTCTCCTCTGCAAGCACCAGTCGTTTCCAACTCTGGGGTGACGTTGCTTTTACAGCAGACTTTTTAATGGGGCAGTTTGCCATTGCCTTCCCCAGTCATCTACACTTTCCCCCCAGCAAGCTTGGTACTCATTTGACCAACCTCAGAAGGATGGAAGGCTGAGTCAACCTTGAGCCGGCTACCTGAACCCAGCTTCTGCCGGGATCAAACTCAGGTCATGAGCAGAGCTTAGGACTGCAGTACTACAGCTTTATCACTCTGCGCCATGGGGGGGGGGGGAGGCATATCTAAATAAGAGCATTTCAGCAACCTCCATCAGACTGTATCAACACAAGAGAAGACCTTTTATGCCATTGTAAGCATGTTGTAGTTGAGTCTGTGAGAAGAATACAATCACAGCATATCTGTGAATAGTATGTACAGAATTTGTGTATACATAACATATGCATGTTGGGCTCTCTTTATGTGACAAGGAACTCTATGTTTTCAAGGTTCCCTGCCACAAAGAGAGAGTCCTTCAAGTAAAGGATCTCAGGCAGAAGATGTATAAAAGATCTCTCTCTACGTGAAACCATGGAGAACAACTGAGAGTCTGAGCTAGATGATTTGGTAGAAGGAAGCTTTATATGCATTTGTTGCATTTACATTTCACTGTTCTTCCATCATGGAACTCAAGATAACTGACCAGGAGTTCCAAGGAGGTCTCCTGTCCAAACACTGAGCAGACTGCCTAGTTTGATCGTTTGCTTACAGCCAACAGGCCACAGTTTCTTGGCACTCAGTATACAATTTTGTGTATCTTTTCCTTGATCAAGAAGATAAAAGAATTTGATTGTCAGAACTGATGTTGGAATTGACACCTGGTTTGCATATAAATGGCATGAAAGAAATGGAGAAAGCAAAAGAAACAGAGGAGACAAAATGTTCACAGCAAATATATATAAAAAGAAACAAAAGTGGAATATTTGTGTATCCCCACCTATTTATTTATTATTGACTTCATTTATTCCCTATCTTTCTCCCCCATGGATGGCTTACAACGTTCTCCCGCCCTCCATTTCATCTTCACAACCCTGTGAGTTAGTTTAAGCTGTGTGACTGGCCTCAGCAAGCTTCCAGGGCAAAGTAGGGGTGCAAATATGGATCTAACCATGACACCATACTAACATTCTTTAGTTAAATCAAAGGCTTTGAGGTAGAAGAGGTAGCATTCCTGAAATCTTGAGGGAAGGGTTTTAAGGAGGGATTTGAAGAAAGCCTAAGGTCACGCCTGGTGTCCTGGGAAGTTCTAGCAAAATCCATCTCCCCCAATGACCTTCAACTGTGATCTTGATGTCCCAGGCTAGCCCAGTCTCATCAGATCTCAGATGCTAAACAGGATCACTCCTGGTCAGTGTTTGGATGGGAGGCCACCAAGGTATTCCAGGGCAGGCAGCGGCAAACCATCTCTTGCCATGAAAACTCTACAGGGTCTCCATAAGTGGGTTGTAATTTGACACTTTTCACCCCTGCCACTGCTAGTTGATTGAGACCCACAAGTGAGTTGAATCATCATGGCCTAAGGTAGATTGCACTGTTGGACTTGCCACCATTGACTTGTTGCTGTTTAGAGTTTATGCAAAAAAGGGGACATAGACCAGGCGCAAAGTTGAGTACAGTTGCTTTGCTTTTAATAGTTATGCAGAATAGGAAATGGTAGCTGCTGTGGCTTATTACACTGGAACGTGAAGGGTGAGGGTGGTCTGTAAGTCGAATAAATAAATAAGGGTGACCCTTGCTGTCCTTGTTGTCAGATACCCCATTGTCTTTCCACGGAGCAAATGTGAAGGAGACAAGGATGATGTCCCAGGAGTGCGGACATATGGCATGCGCCCGGCATCAGAGATGTTTGATGTGTACTGCTATGTTGACAAACTAAATGGTAAGTTTTTCTATGGTTCTTGTGAGAAACTCTTTACATTAACGTTTACATGTCAAATCTGTCCCTGACAAATAAGCAGTGTCTGAGCCAAGAACCCAGTTTGGTGTAGTGGTTAAGCGCGTGGACTCTTACCTGGGAGAACTGGGTTTGATTCCCCACTCCTCCACTTGCAGCTGCTGGAATGGCCTCAGGTTAGCTATAGCTCTCATAGAGCTGTCCTTGAAAGGGAAGCTTCTGGGAGAGCTCTCTCAGTTTCACCTACCTTGCAGGGTGTGTGTTGTGGGGGAGGGGGCGTTAAGGGAGATTCTGACCACTCTGAGATTCAGAGTGAAGAGCAGGATTTAAATCCAATTTCTTCTCCTCCTCCTCCTTAGGTGAGGTCTTTTTCGCCACCCAACCAGAACGATTCACCTTCCTGGAAGCTCAGGAACACTGTGAGAGCCAGAATGCTACCCTGGCTTCCACCGGACAACTCTATGCTGCCTGGAAACTGGGCCTAGACAACTGCCGTGCTGGCTGGCTGGCTGATGGCAGCCTCCGCTATCCCATCCTGCACCCACGTCCTGCTTGTGGGGGGGACAAACCCGGTGTGAGAACCACTTATTTGCACCCCAATCAGACAGGATTCCCAGACCCACAATCAAGGCACCATGCCTTTTGCTTCAGAGGTAACAGCCTATTCTTTATCCTGCTTTTAACACGTTACAGGGCCAGAATTAGGGTTGCCAATCCCCAGGTGGGGGCAGGGGATCCCCAGGTTTAGAGGCCCTCACCCAGCTTCAGGGTCATCAGAAAGCATGGAAGGAAGGGAAATGTCTGCTGGGCACTCCACTATTCTCTATAGAGACTGATTCCCTTAGGGTATAATGAATTGATCCACAGGTATCTAGGACCCAGGGGGGGCTGTTTTTGAGGTAGGGGCACCAAATTTTCAGCATAGCATTCAGTGCCTCTCCTCAAAACACCCTCCAAGTTCCAAAAAGATTGAACTGGGGGTGCAATTCTATGAGCCTCAAAAGAAGGTGCCCTTATCCTTCATTATTTCCAGTGGAGGGAAGGCATTTAAAAAATGTGCAGTCCCTTTAAATGTGATGGCCAGAACTCCCTTTGGAGTTCAATTACGCTTGTCACAACCTTGCTCCTGGCTCCACCCTCAAAGTCTCCTGGCTCCACCTCCAAAGTCCCCAGTTATTTATTGAATTGGACTTGGCAACCCCAGCCAGAATAATAGCAGAAAGCCAGTGAACTATATAAGTAAAAACCAAGGAATAGAGCAGGGAAGATTAGGATTCACATCTCCTTTCCGCCCTGAGTGGTTCTTGGTCCAGTCATTCCCTTTCAGCTTCATCTTCCTCACAGTAATTGAGGTATTCCTGGGGACTACAGGCAAGGAGGAATGTTGGACAACCCTTTGTAGAATACAGGCCAGCCCAGAGGTGCAATTATCTCTTGTGCCTTCCTATTGCGTGGAGACAAAGTTGAGTTCATATGGAGCTAGCTCAGCATTTCATTCTTACTGATAGTTTTATAGGGTTTACTCTTTGTACAATTTCTCCTTCCCAATTTGATCTTCATATTATTATTTTATTTACATTGTTTGTAGTTTGCATATCTCACTGAGACTCAGAATCAGTGCAAAGTAAGACATCTGATAAGTGAATAGAACTAAGATTACAGAAATCAGTTGAGCTGTGACTCATGCAAGCTTAAATAGAAATAAATGTTAGTCTTTTAGGTGCCACTGGACTTTTGTTTTATTTGCTACGGTAGACAATCATGGCTTCCTTTTTGCAATCATTCCTTCTAAGGACGTGGCTCATTTCATTTTTTTATCAAATAATAGATTATGATCGAAATAAAAACTCACTCCACTGTTCCTTCTTCAGATTTGGGGGGGGAGATGAATATTGTAGCTCAGTGGTAGTGCATCTACAGAAGGTCTCGGGTTCAATCCCTGGCATCTCCAGCTAAAAGGATCAGGCAGGAAGTGATGTCAGAGGCCTGAACCTGAGACCCTGGAGAGGCACTGCTAGACAGAGTAGAAAATGAAAGGAGAGGTCCCCTGTGCAAGCACCAATCATTTCCGACTCTGGGGTGATGTCGCATCACAATGTGTTCATGGCAGATTTTTTACGGGGTGGTTTGCCATTGCCTTCTCCAGTCATCTACACTTTCCCCCCAGTAAGCTGGGTACTCATTTTACCGACCTCGGGAGGATGGAAGGCTGAGTCAATCTGGAGCCAGTTACCTGAAAACCTAGCTTCTGCCAGGGATCAAACTCAGGTCGTGAGCAGAGCTTAAGACTGCAGTACTGCAGCTTTAACAGTCTGCACCACAGGGCTCTTTAGACAGAATAGACAAGACTGATATCAATAACCAATAGTCTGATTCAGTATAAGGCAGCTTCATCTGTCCAAACTCTAATGAGCTGAGCAGGTTCACACATGTCCATTTATCACTGACAAAGAACATCCTGTGATTTGCATGGGTAGATGAACAATAACTCATTCAAAACAACAGAGAGTTTCCTCTCTTCAAAACCCCAAACACAATAGCTGAGGCAGAGTAAACAAGGGGTGGTGGAGGACAGAGACATCCTTGCACTGTGTTAAAAAAAAAAAAAAGCTTTCTATGGGAAGAACATCAGGCTTGGAGATGAAAAAGACTATTCACAACAGCAAACTTTCTTTCAGCTCTACCTTCTCTGTATGAGGACTTTGAGGAGGATCTAATTGCAACCCAAGTGGTCCCTGGGGTTGAGGAGGTCCCTTCTGGGGAAGAGACAACTGTGGAAATGGAGTTTGCCACTGATTCTGAAAATCAGACTGAGTGGGGAACGGAGGTATTTCCAACCAACATCTCATTGATATATGGTGAGTTGGGATTTCATTCCATAGTCCCTCTATCTGGCTCAGTTGGTTTACAAACCACGTATGGCTGATTTCCACTGAAACAGCAGCACAACACAAGCCCTTCCAACTCTATGATTCTATGAAGATCCTGTGAATTTAGGGGGAGGTGTTTGTGAGTTTCCTGCATTGTTCAGGGGGTTGGAATAGATGACCTTGGAGGTCCCTTCCAACTCTATGATTCTAAGGAGGCATTGAGCCCAGCATACATAGGCCATATTCCACAATAGTGGAATTACCCCAATTTTTGATAGGGCTAACACATATTCGACCCATTCCGATGTGGCATCTAATTTATGCATGTCAAGCAGGCACATCAAAGCAAGTAGTGTTTTAATCTCAACCCTCCCCCCATTCAAGTTGTTACTTAAACAGACATAGCACTTTACTTTTAAGGCCTGAATAGACTTTTTTAAAAAGCTCACTGCTTTGAAAATCATTGACATTTTTTTAATCATGGAAGAGGCCCTGAAGAGGCACTGCCAGAGTGCCAGTCAAGAGCAGATGCTACGGAATTAGGTGGACCAATGATTTAATATTTGTTTCTCCATGAAAATTGTCACAAAGTGTTGTTCACCAGGGTCTTTCTAATCTGCCTCTTTCTCTGTTGTGTTTTTTTTTCTTTAGCGAGTCCATCAGCTGTTTCTCCTGTTGACATTGATGAAATAAGTGCAGAAGTTCCCATCACGGAGACAACTGCTGGCTGGACATCAGGAGCTCCAGATACTAGTGGGATGTTTGAACCTAGTGGGGAAAGTGGATTTCCCTCTGGAACCCCAGATTTCAGTGGATTTCCTTCTGGAGAAAGTGGGCTACCATCAGGAGACTCAAGTGGCCTGCCTTCTGGTATTATTGAAGTCAGCATTCTACCTTCCGGAGATCAAGAATTATCAGGGATTGGTTCTGGAATCCCAGACCACAGGGAAATAATCCCTGGACTTCAAGAAGGCAAAGGGATTCCAGAAATCAGTGGGCTGGGTTCCGGTGTGGACTTTTTCAGTGGCTTACCATCTGGAGAGTTTGATTACAGTGGTCATACATCTGGATTTCCAACTGTGTCTCTTGTGAATGCCACATTGGTGGAAGTTGTAACCACAGAGACAGAAAAGGAAGTGGAAGGAAAAGGAACAATTGTGATCAGCAGAGATGGAGACTTATCAGGTTTGCCTTCCACCGAGTGGGATATTAGTGGGATAACCAGTGGGTTACCTTCGGGAGATGACATCAGTGGAATACCTGATATCAGTGGATTTTCATCAGGACTCGATATCAGCGGAGAACTGTCTGGGATACCTGATATAAGTGGATTACCATCGGGATTTGATACTGATGGACAACCATCTGGTCTACCAGATATCAGTGGACTATCCTCAGGAACTTACCTTGGCGGAATCCCATTGGGGATACCTGATACAAGTGGCTTTGTGGACTTAAGTGGTCAGGGTTCAGATGTTGATGGAAGTGGTGAGCCTTCTGGGGTTACCTTCATTGGTACTGATTTATTTGAAATTACAACCCCTTCTACTAAAGAAGAAGAAGGGAAAGGGTTTGTGGAAGTAAGTGGCTTGCCTTCAGGAGATGAGGATTTATCTGGCACACTGTCAGGAATTTTGGACATAAGTGGTCAGACATCTGGCCAAATAGACTTCAGTGGTTGGACTTCAGGTACTCATGAAATTGGTGGACTTCCAAGTGGACTAACAGACATTAGTGGAGAAAGTTCTGGTGTTGGTCAGACCAGTGGCCTGCCATCTGGAATTTATGACTATAGTGGACTTCCATCTGGATTTCCTACCATCTCTCTTGTGGATACAACTTTGGTGGAAGTCGCAACTCAGCCTTCTGTTGCACAGGAAGCAGGAGGAACATCTGGAACATTAGAATTTAGTGGGTTCCCTTCTGGGGAAATATCAGGTGAACTGTATGATGTGACAACCGTTAGTGGACTGCCATCAGGGGCTGTTGACATCAGTGAGGCATCATCGGGAATTCCATATTTTAGTGGAGAAATTGCTGGCATCACTGACCTAAGTGGAGAGCCCTCAGCTGTAGCTGGAACTAGTGGTGAAACTTCTGGAATTCCAGAAGTCACTTTAATAAGTTCTGATTTAGTGGAGGCTGTGACAGAACCAACAGTTTCACAGGAACTGGCTGGCGGGAGAGAAGCATTGCATCCCCATTTTTCTGGATCAAGTGGGGATGCCTTCACATCTAGTGGAGAGGCTTCTGCATATTCTGAAAGTACCATTAAAACCCCTGAATATCATGATGTTATTGATGAAACATCTACATTTCATGAAGGTAGTGTAGAAACTTCTACTATTCATGAAATCAGTGGAGGAGCATCAGTGTTGCCTGAACACCACCCAGAAACATCAACCTTTTTGGAGACAGATAGTGAAGCATCTGCATTACCCCAAAGTCACCCAGAAACATCTGGGGTGCCTTTTATCAGTGGCTTGTCCTCTGGACAATATGAAGTAAGAAGTCAGATTCATGGGGATAGCTCAGGGCCACCCCCTCATCCTGCCTCAGATGGCCCAGAGGAAACCTTTTTGCCAGACATTCTACTCAGCACTAGTGACCCGGATTCTGAACCAACTGAATATTCCAAGCGTCCAGAAGAGACCCAAGTTGAAACAGAGGCTTATACACATATACTGTCTGAAACAGAAGAAGCTGCTGCTCCAGAGGTTCCCCTTACTCCTCCCACAGCTACAGATGTCCTGCCTGAAGTATCACCAGAGGTGGTAGGGCCTACAGCAGAAGGTACAGTTAAAAATATAGATTAGAGGAGCCTCTAATAGCCTTTGATGAAACCCTTGAATGTTCAAAGTCATAGAGTCTCTGCCCTTTCCTCTCCTCTGGAATGCTGCTCTCTTCAGTAGCACAACAGGTAACATCCTTGTTCACTTAAATGCCTGATAAATATTTTGGGATTTCCATTTGAGGCCAAAGCATGATCACTACTCAGTGCATAACAGCACTGAAAATGGCAGGCATGTGTTTAGCTTCTGCTTTTGTAGGACTGAACTGTGTCCTGGTGTCACAATATTTGACTTTTCCTTGCCTGTGTTCCATGTCCCATTCTGCCTTTTGTTGGAAATGAGTTCTGCTGGCTGTGCAGGAGAAACAGAGAGTTAAGCACACAGCTATGGACTGATTCCTCGCCAGCCTTTGTCCCGGTCTTGTGCTCCTTTTCCCCATGGCTCTTCTGCCTGATTTTGCACACGCTTCTGTGGGGCCACGACTTGCTTCACCTCTTTCCCAAACTCCTTCCTTGGCTCTGAGAAGCAGGATAATGAAACGGTTGAGGGAACTTGGGAAAGAGGGTGGGGCAAGTCGCAGCCCAATGGCAGCGTGTACAAAATTGGGCAGAAGAGCTGTGGGGGAAAGGAGCATGAGACAGGGGTCAAGGCTAGTGAGGAATCGGTCTTTGTTTCAGTGAAAGTCATGCAGTGACATGGTTTGGCTTCTACTTGCACTCATGAATGCAAATCCCGATTGTCCCAAGTCCATCCTTGTTAAGTGAACATTCTTTTGCAGAAAGTGCCTCTACATTAATCCATTTAAATTTCTGCTTCCATTGGCATAGTAGTATTAACTGCAGGTTATACAGTGAATCTGAATTCAACTATGAGTTTTCTATTCATTAATAAATTATTAGACCTTAATGCTACCCTCCTTCAACAACCTGAGGATGGCCTACCAGACTCACAATAACCCTGCAAGGTAGATTAAGCAAAAAACCCCCACCAATGACAGCCCCAAGGGGACCCAATAGATTTCCATAATAGAGTGGAGATTCAAACCTGGGTCTCTCAGATCCTAGTCCAGCTTTCTAACTACAACATCCCACTGGCTGTCTTTTTCTAACCAATCTTGAGACATATTTTGCACTGATTTCAATAAAGAAAAATGTGTCCAGTTCATGCTTTTCAGCAGGGCTTTTTTTGCAGCAGGAACTCCTTTGCATATTAGGCCACACACCCCTGATGTAGACAATCCTCCAAGAGCTTACAGTAGGCCCTGTAATAAGAACTTACAGTAGGCCCTGTAATAAACTCTTGGAGGATTGGCTACATAAGAGGGGTGTTGCCTAATATGCAAAGGAGTTATTGCCAAAAAAAAAAAGCCCAGCTTTTCAGCCATTACACTTTACAAAGGAAATGAGATGAGTTGTCCAGGTGTTCTGGAGAAGACAGGCAGTAAGAAAATATATGTTGAGCACATTTGAAAACAATAATGTGTGTTTCCAGCATGTACGTATGACAATGGAATATCCCTTAGGCTGTGCTTGCTTCAGCAGCACATATACTAAATTGGAACTATACAGGGAATCATATCCCTTAAGCTATACTAAGTCTATCCCTCTGCTCCAAGGCCTAAAGAATTCTGACTAAGGGAGGACATCCTGATTCTGTCATCTCAGTCCTCTTTGCATTAGAGAACTCAGGAGTAACTGCAGGTCTTCCCACTGGAACTCTGGAAACCCAAATTAAAAATCAACCAGTCTTGACAGGAAAAATGAAGAGTTATTTATTTATTTATTTATTTATTTATCTAGGATTTATATCCCGCCCTTCCCACTAGGTGGCTCAGTTATGTCATGTGAGGTTTAGTCCCAGTATTCTGGCCTTGATGAATCACTCTATTTTTTTGTCCTTGGGAAGGACCTGTCCAGTGCAGATCCTAATGTGGCAATTGAATTTAATTAAAACTCAATCTCTCCCAAGCAAATACTATGTGAAGTGGGTCCTGCTAAGTTTTGTTCCTAAAGAAATCCCCTTTACAAAAACAAAGAAGTTCTAAACAATTATAGGATTAAGGTGTCTAGAATCTTCACTGATAAAACAATTAAACCTCTAGGAAGAAAGGTGAAAACTCAAGAGAAAGCTTCTGTTCCACAAATGACCCATGAGACCTAAACATTAGCCAATTCCGCACTAGACCTTTAATCCTGGTTCAGCCCTCTCCCCAAACTGACATTCTACACTTGAATCATGGAATCACAGAAACCAATTCTATGAGTTTATGATCCTATGATTCTAGTGTAGAAAATCAGTTTGGGGACAGGGCTGAACCAGGATTAAAGTGATCACCTTCCAGCTTCCCCATCCCTGGACTCAGAGATGCCTGGAATACAACATTTTGAAGATCATAGAATCATAGCTGGAAGGGGCCATACAGACCATCTAGTTCAGGGGTGTCAAACTCAGGAGGGCTGGATCTGATACAAATGGGACTTGGAGGGGCCGGGTCATGAGTGCCAGGTAGTGGAGATATAAACTTTATAATGGACACAGACAAACTCAATTAAAGATATTTTTTAAAACTTAAAATACAAACATGCTTAAAACTCTTCCAATGGTTTAAGTTGGAAAGGTGGGGAACTAGTGGAATTTGGCAATGCAATTTTTAAAATAAAACATCAAGAAAAAGCACAAGGCTCTGAATCTACGGAAACAACGAAATGGCATTGTAAACTCCCCACCAGTCTACTCAGATTAGCAGAGCCTTTCCAGTATAATATCCCCCTTTGGCTGTGGGTTCCCACATTATAGTACGCACTAGGTTAGGTCCATTCAGGAGAGAGAAGCTGGCTGAAAGCATCAACCATTGTTTGCAAGGTCACAACTCCAGGAAGCATGAGTTTCAGCTAGCTATAGGAAAGCTGAAAATGTAACCATCTCCACTCCATTTGAAACCATTGCAGAGTACAGACAAAGCTGCAAGGAAAATGTGGAATGGATCTTAAAATCCATCCCACGTTTTTCTTGCAGCAGCCAGCAAGGAAAGGCAAGAAGAATCTGGGACTCAGCCTGCAAGCTTCAAAGGGTGCTTCAAAGAGCGTTTGAAGCTCCCAGGCTGAAACTGAGTCTCAGCCTGGAAGCTTCAAAGAGCCTGGGAGCTGTAAGAGCCTGGGAGCTTCAAAGGGTAAGGACAGGAGGAGGGAGAAAAGAGCCCCGTGGGCCTGATCAAAGCCTTGGGTGGGGCAGATCTGGCCCGGGGGCTGGGTGTTTGACACCCCCTGATCTAGTCCAACCCCCTGTTCCATGCAGGCTCAGCCTAAAGCATCTCCCACAAATAATCATCCAGCCGCGTTTTGAAGACTGCCAATGAAGGGGAGCTCACCGTCTTCCTAGGCAGCTGGTTCCACCTCTGAACTACTCTGACCGTAAAAAAAAAAAATCCTAATATCCATCCAGTACTTTTCTGCTTGTAATTTGAGCCTGTTGCTTCGGGTCCTATTCTCGAGTGCCAAATAAAACAGCTCCTTGCCCTCCTCTAAAAGACAGCCTTTCAAATATTTATGATTTGATCAGTTTCTTTAGAAAGTTACACACTGAAGAACAACAATGAATTACAGACAGACTGGAAGCTCCAGGTGAGAGTTGCTGGCAGCAAGAGATGATAACGACTGCAATATATAATAGTAGAGAGGGAGGGTCCACTTCTCTCCCTGATATGGAGATAGTTCAGATACATGCGCTAAGGTGTTTTCCCCAGACTCCTGTACTTTTGACTTCTGCAATCCTGACCACAAATCCCTTTCTTCATTTTAGGGAGCAAAATCCCCTTCTTTATTATGAGAGAAGAATGACAATAGGTTCTATTTATGCTCCGAATATTTAACATAATCTGCCTTTTGCAGAACCTTGAATCTCATAGATTTAGCAAAAGGAGATTTGATATTGGGGGATGATTTCAATGCTGTATATAATATCAAGGATGATATGTCTTGTAAAAACAAATGTTGAAGAGTATGCAGAAATCACCATAAACTGTTTCTAACTAGAAGATGTTTAGAGATGTCAGCACCCTACAGTGACCATATTTTTCCGCAATATTTAAAAGCAACTCTAGAATGTGTCTTTTCCAGTAGCAAGACAAATAGGAAAATTCATTACATCTACTAATATAAAACCTAGTGGTTCATGCTATGATTTAATTAAGATTAAATTTGGAAATAATGCATCAAATATTCAGAGATAAAATAAACATACAGTTGGATAAAGAGATGGTAATAACATTGCAAGAAGAACTGGAAATGTTCTATGAAATTAAGGCTAGCATCTCCATTCAGATTCTTCTGTAGCAAAATGCATTTGTGTTCATAGTTTGTCAGCCACCAAAGAATGGCTCCGTTAAATTTACCTTTTATTCTAAGACAAAATAGGGGGAACTTTTTTATGTTCTTCATTTATTCATTGCCTTTTATCCAATGGGAACCCACAGTGGCTTCAACTGTTCTGCTGTCCTCCATTTTATCCTCCCAACAGGGTTGCCAGATCTGACTCAGGAAATATCTGGGGACTTTTGGGGTGGAGCCAGAAGCAAGGATGTGACAAGCATGATTGAACTCTGATGAAAATTGTGTCCATCACATTTAAAGTGACCACACACCTTTTAAATGTCTTCCCTCCATTTGGAAATATTGAAGGATAGGGGCACCTTCTTTGGAGGCTCATAGAATTGGACCTCCTGGTCCAATCTTTTTGAAACTTGGGGGGAGGGGTGTTTTGAGGAGAGGCATCAGATATTGTGCTGAAATTTTGGTGCCTCTAGCTCAAATAACAGCTTCCCCAGAGGCCCAGATACCCATGGATCAATTCTCTATTATACCCCAAGGGAATTCGTCTCCATAGGTTACAATGGAGTGCCCAGCAGATATTTCCCTCCCCTCCCACCACTTTCTGATAACCCTGAAGTGGGAGGAGGGCCTCCTAACTGGGGGATCCCCAGCCCCCACCTGGGGATTGGCAACCCTACCTCCCAACAACCTGGGAGTGAGAGTGTGTGACTTCCTCAGCTTCCATGACAGAATGGGGATTCAACCCTGGTTGTCTCTAATCATAGTCCAGCACTCTAACTACTACACCACACTCATTTAGCAGAATCCATACTCTTAGTTTTCTTCTTTTAGCTAAGAGGTTGTTACAGTCTAGCAAGTGATAACAGAGGAAAGACCAAGGACATCCTGGGAGATACTCCTGCCAGGACACACGAGGCTTCACCATGTCTGTTTTTCAGCTTTGGATTTCACACACTCTCTGCCCCTCCCCCACACCTCACTGTTTTGGTACCAACCCAAAGAGATTCTTCAAGCTTCATTATGTCACAGGAGAGCGATGGTTTTATGCAGGGCTTCTTTGTTGTAAAAAAAAACTCCAGCAGGGACTCATTTGCATGTTAGGCTACACCCCCTGAAATCACTGGAAGTGACATAACCTGTTTAGTAGGTTATTTTCCTGACAAAGAACAGTACAGTGCCATCAGCTGCATTTCATGGATGTGTCCAATGAGAGACTTTGTTTTGTACCCCCCGCCCCCCCCCCCACAAAAAAAAACATGGCTGGAGTGAGAGAGCCATGTGTGGCAGAGCATGCAGCAGCAGGCCCAGCTTCTACCAGAAGGGGGTGCTTGTGGGCCGGCTCTGCTTCTCTCACTCTCTTCAGAAGTCTGTCAGAGGCTGTAGTCAGCAGAGAGGATGGAACGTGTGCAGCGTATGGCTGCCTACTGCCTTCCCTCTGCCAGAGATCTTTTTTTGAGCTGGAGCCCTGGCCAAGCCAGCCAGAACTGCATTCCTGTGCGTTCTTGCTATTTAAAAAAAAGCCCTGGTTTTAGGCTTTTTTTGTCGAAAAGGCCCAACAGGAACTCATTTGCTTATTAGGCCACACACCCCTGACATCACCAAAGCTGAGGAGAGCCAGTTGGAGTCTGTTAGTGTCAGTCAGAAAGATTTGGGTAAAAAGAGGGAGCTGAAGAGAGAGCAAAGCGAAGGAAACCCTGTAAAGAAAATTGGCTGCCTTAATGAGCAGAGCAGCCAAAGAAAAAGTGTGTGGTGGCCATAAATGTAGCAGAAATGCAGTTACTGTAGCTAAACTACGTTTCTAGACACACTAATCATAGCTAATTTTGATTTGTTTATTTTATTAAAATATTTATACCTTGCCTTCCCTCTTGGCTCAAGTAAAGAATTAGTTTTATATTTTTTCCCTTATTTTCCATTTCATTTAGAGGAAATTTGTTCTGCTATTTAAATTGTAATAAACCCTTTAAAAAAAAATCAGTCCCTACATCCAGTAGTCATTCACATTAGTTGCCACCAGAGCTTTTTCCCCTGGTATGTGTGGTGGTATTCTGCGCAGGCATCTGGGGGGGGGGGCTCTTTCTCTTGTCCTGAGGGGGGAATTGGTATAAACCAGTGCAACTTTATATATGTACCAGCACCTCTTTTTCTCCCCACCCACCCCCCAAAAAAACATGGATGACACACTATATTCATGTCTCTTCAGGTATACTTGGAGGGGAAAAAATGTCCTGTGGCAATCGGGTTGCCAGCCTCCAGGTGGGGCCTGGAGATCTCCTGCTTTTACAACTGATCTCCAGCTGGCGGAGATCAGCTCCCCTGGAGAAGATGGCTGCTTGGAAGGGTGGACTCTGTGGCATTGGACCATGCTGAGGCCCCTCCCCTCTCCAAACCCCACCCTCTCCTGGCTCCACCCCCAAAGTCTCCAGGTATTTTCCAACCCAGATCTGGCAACCCTAAGTGGTGACAGCACCCTGAATAGATCATGTGTCACAGCATACCAAAAACTCAAAGCCAGTCCTGGTGGCAGAATTACAGGGAAATGCAAAGGGGGGGGGGGTTGCTGGAGGAATTCAGTGGAACAGAGTTCTGGAACCTCTTCATGGAAACAAAAGTCTCAAAAATATTTAAAAATTCATGAGGGGCACCTGTGTATTTCTCCTTTATTTCTCGCTCAAGAGAGAGTTCTGGCACCTCTTTTTCCAAAAAAAGAATAAAAAGAAAAAGCCCTGGGAAAATGTATTCAGTCATTTGCAGGCTTTAAGCGGGGGCGAGACAAACACTAGTTAGGCTGATCCTTCATTGAGCAGGGGGTTGGACTAGATAGCCTCCATGGCCATTCCAACCAAGGCCGGATTTAGGGAGGAGCAGAAGGGGTATTTTGCTCCGGCGCCAGGAAAGGGGGGCAGCATCAGCGCTGCAAGGCACGTGACGATTGGGGAAGGGGAAACTTTGCAGCGTGCATCTGCCTGCGGCGTTGGCCATTGGTGCCGTGCATTGCAGAGCAGCCGGCCTGGGCATATCACCCTGCTTGGGCAGGCCGCCCGCCCACCCCTGCGGCTCCCCCTCCATCTAAGGCAGACGAAAACGCCGAGATGCAGGCAGGCGCGCTGCTGGCCCCACCCCCTAGGCATCCTTTTGCCCGCCAAAGCGAGCAAGGAACCTTGCAACACATGCCTGCCGCCTGTCTGCCTCGCCCACGCCTGCTACCCACCAGCGCTTTCCCAGCTGACTGTGGCTGGTGTCGCTCGCCAGCTCGGGCTCTCCGCCCCCGGCCCTTCGGCTGCCGCTCTCAAGGTTCTGCAGGGAGCAGAGAGCGATGGCGGGGCGCCGGCGGCAGCAGGAGCCCCGAAACTTCCTGGAGCCGCTTCCCAGGGAGGCGAGGTGTTGAATGCCGCCTCTCCAAGCAAGACCACATGAAAATGCAACGCAGGACGCCGCCTTGTTTGCCCTCGCTCTTGTCTGTCGGGCGGGTGGAGGCGCAGAGAGGGAGGGGTCCCGTGGCTGTCGTTGCGTGGGGCTTGGTGGGCGTGGCAGACAGATGAGGGGGCAGCAGTCCCAGGAGATGGAGCGGCAGCCCCCGTCCTTTTGCCTTTCCTCCCCTCTGCAGTGGGTGTTATTGTAAAGCCCCGCGTTCAAGGACTCCTCCAGGCCAGTCAGAGCCACGCTCAGCAGCCAGGCGTGAGATCCTTTTCCATGCAAAACATGGTTGGTTTGGGGTTTTTTACTTTTTTGGGAGGCGGGGGAAGGCCCTGCCAGTAAAAAAAATCATTCAACCCAGAAAGCCAAAAATCGTGGGGTTTTGCATTGAATCGCCCTGAAAGGTCGCTCTGTGTTTGTGTGTATGTATTCCCGGGGTGGGGGTGGGGGTGGGGGTGGTGAGGAGTTCAGATTCTATCCCTTGCCTTTCGGTGCAAGTTTTCTGCAGCAAGGTTGGGCTTGAAATCAGACCATCCTTTCTCCTCCCCCCTCCCCCGCTTTGGTTTACAGGCAACAACCCCCCCCCCCGGGGGTGTTTCTCCCCAACTCAGCTTCTTGCCTGGACCCCCCCCCCCCCCAAGATTCCAACCTAGAGGCGCTTGGGGTGGCTGTGAAAGGGGGCTGCTGCCCCCAGACAGGAAAGGGGCTGCTGCCACGCCAGCTTTTGCCAGCTGCCCCTCAGGGA
Organism: Heteronotia binoei; assembly: GCF_032191835.1. Classification (NCBI taxonomy): domain Eukaryota; kingdom Metazoa; phylum Chordata; class Lepidosauria; order Squamata; family Gekkonidae; genus Heteronotia; species Heteronotia binoei. Next base: position 17,283,086 of record NC_083241.1, read on the forward strand.
GGGGAGAAAACTGCAGTTGGGAAGCTGCAAGGAGAAAGTAGGGAAACAGGTTGCAGCCCACTCTGCGGCGAGTTGGGAAGCCAAAGTGCTTTAACTTCCTCTTGCTCGGCAGGGGAAAGGGTCTCTGATTTTTCCTTTCTTCTTTTTTTTGGGGGGGGGGGGACAGGACGGGAGGAAGAAGCCTCCAACCCCCCCCCCCCCAATTCCCACACACATTCCTTTTCACAAGAGAATAAAAAAAATGCTTGGGGGGATATCTAAGCCTCTGTGCCTGAGAGACTGCAGAATGCCCTTCAAGTAGCCTCTCTCTCACTCACAAACACGCACAGCCCTCTGACCAGCCATGGCAGTTTCTCTGTAGCAATCAGATTAGTCCTGCCAAGGGAGGGTCAGAAAGCGGTGGAGGGGGTCTACAAGGAACAAAGAAATTGCCTGCACAGGTTAGCTCTGATTCATAGTAAAAACATCCGTTTGCTGATTTTAAACTCAGACTGTTCTTAGTAATGAACTGCTACCATCTGTGTGGATTTTGCTTGTAGTCATGGCTTTATCATGGATTTCCAGAAGCTGAACTGCCAATATGCACATATAGTGCACAGTAGATTGCCCTTCTTTCCTCACACTCTACATTCTGCTCTATCAGTACTCCTAGTAGGTGAGGGAAAGTTGTTAAGCAGATCATAGAATCATAGAGCTGGAAGGTCCCCCCAGGGTCATCTAGTCCAACCCCCTGCATAATGCAGAAACTTCACAAGTACTTCCTCCTAAGCTCACAGGACCAGCATTGCTGTCAGATGGCCATCTAGCCTCTGTGTAAAAACCTTCAAGGAAGGAGAGCCCACCACCTCCCAAGGAAGCCTGTTCCACTGAGGAACTGCTCTGTCAGGAAGTTCTTCCAAATGTTGAGCTGGAAACTCTTCTGATTTAATTTGAACCCATTGGTTCTGGTCCTACCTCTGGGGCAACAGAAAACAATTCTGCACCATCCTCTATATGGCAAGCCTTCAGCCACCTCTTCTTCAGGATAAACCTCTCCAGCTCCTTCAACCTTTCCTCATAGGACTTGGTCTCCAGACCCCTCACCACCTTAATTGCTCTCCTCTGTTTGCTTATTATATATCTACATTAAAAACATTGACCATACATATATATAAAGAAAAAATATATAAGGGGGTGCCATTTTTTACTTCCCCCCCCCAAAAAAATATGTACCAGATCCAGCCCTGATTCCAACTCCATGATTCTATCATTCTATGATCCATTACTATTAAGTTTAGGTGGTTTGATAAGTTATGCATTTGTCAGGATAATTAAATTCCTATCTGCCTTCATTTCATGGCTGCAGGCACACCCAAGACATGTGAAGAAAGGCCGTGTGGGGCTGGTACCTGCCAGGAACAAGATGGGCACATCACTTGCTTGTGCCCATCTGGGTATATGGGCGATCACTGTGATATAGGTAAGCCCCAACTTTATTTTTTAATCTCAGAGTTGAAGGGACCATCAAGGTCATCTAGTCCAACCACCTACCCCTGCAGAAACTATAATATCTCTGACAAGTAGGCATTCAATTAATTTGTAAAAACCTGCTACTACAATGAATCAACCACCTCACAAGGGAGACTGTTCCATCATTGAACACCCCTCACCGTTAGGAAATTCTTCCTCAGATTGAGACGAAATCTCATTTGCTGTAGTTTATAGCTGTTAGTCTTGGCCTTTCATCCAACACCACTGAAAATATATCCCCATCACGTGGTTTCCCTTTAAATACTAGAAGGTGGTGATCCTATCACCTCCCAGTGTGTCTTCTCTGGGGGGTTTCACACAGGAGATTTGCCCCAACCTAGCAGATTTTTTTCTGAATGGGATACAATTGTGTCAATTTCACAGTGTGAAACCAGCCAGAGATTCCCAGCTCTTTCAGCTTCTTCTTACAGGACATGGTCACCAAACCTGTCGAAAACTTCACTGCCCTGTGCTGGACTCCTTCCAGCTTACTAACATATTTCCGAAACTGTGGTTGCGGACAAAACTGAATGCAGTACTTCAAGTGAGGTCTAACCAAAGCACTGTACAGCAGCATCATGTGACTTCACCCTGACTTAGACAGTCCAGGCAACCCCAGTCTCATCAGATCTTGGAAGCTAAGCAGGGTCGACTCTAGCAAGTACCAGGATGCAAGACCTCCTTGGAATGCCAGCAGCTGGGAGGGCAGGGGCAGACTTTATTCAGCCACCTCTCAACATTCTCCAGGCCTCCAGTAGAGGTCAGTCACCAGAGGTTCCCATGACTTCCAGGTGCATGTGCTCGCAAACACAAATACAAAAATACCCCCCAACAATAAATACCTCATGTGCATCAGAACATTAGAATCATAGAGTTGGAAGGGACCTCTAGGGCCATCTAGTCCAACCGCCTGCACAATGCAGGAAACTCACAAACACCTCCCCCCTAAATTCACAGGATATTCATTGCTGTCAGAGGGCCATCTAGCCTCTGCTTAAAAACCTCCAAGGAAGGAGCGCCCACCACCTCCCGAGGAAGCCTGTTCCACTGAGGAATTGCTCTGTCAGGAAGTTCTTCCTAATGTTGAGCCGGAAACACTTTTGATTTAATTTCAACCCATTGGTTCTGATCCTACCTTCTGGGGCTACAGAAAATAATTCCACACCATCCTCTAGATGACAGCCCTTCAAGTAGTTGAAGATGGTGATCATATCACCTCTCAGCCTCCTTCTCTCCAGGCTAAACATCCCCAGCTCCTTCAGCCTTTCCTCATAGGACTTGGTCTCCAGACCCCTCACCATCTTCATCGCCCTCCTCTGGACCCATTCCAGCTTGTCTATATCCTTCTTAAAGTGTGATGCCCAAAACTGAACACAGTACTCCAGGTGAGGTCTTACGAGAGCAGAGTAAAGTGATACCAGCACTGCACGTAATCTGGACACTATACTTCTGTTGATACAGCCCAAAATTGCATTTGCCTTTTTAGCCACCACATCACATTGTTGACTCATGTTCAGTGTATGGTCCACTAAGACTCCTAGATCCCTTTCACACATACTACCGCTAAGACAAGTTTCCCCCATTCTATAACCATGCATTGGATTTTTCCTACCTAACTGCAGAACTTTACATTTATCCCTGTTAAAATTCATTTTATTGGTTTTAGCCCAGTTTTCCATCCTGTCAAGGTCATCCTGTATCCTGTTTCTGTCGTCTTTTGTGTTTGCAAACCTTCCCAATTTAGTATCATCTGCAAATTTAATAAGCATTCCCTCTATTCCTTCATCCAAATCATTGATAAAGATGTTGAACAAAACAGGTCCCAACACGGATCCTTGAGGCACTCCACTTGTCACTCCTCTCCAAGAGGATGAGGAACCATTCACAAGCACTCTTTGGGTGCGATCTGTCAAACAGTTACAGATCCACCTAACGGTAACAGGATCCAAACCACATTTTACCAACCTGTCAACAAGGATAGTATGTGGAACCTTATCAAAAGCCTTACTGAAATCAAGATAAACGATGTCTACAGCATTCTCCTGATCCAGCAAGGTAGTCATGTTCTCAAAAAAGGAGATCAGGTTAGCCTGACATTACTTGTTCTTGAGAAAACCATGCTGTGACCTCAACACAGTACTTCTAATGCAGCTTAAAATTTCATTAGACTTTTTAACTACTGCATTACACTGCTGGCTCATATTAACCTTATGATCCACTAGAATTCCCAGTTTTCTGCTATTAATATGGAGATGGCTCAGACCCAGGATATGCTCCAATTTTATTTTACCCAGTAGCCTTCCTCATTTTTTTCCAGATTGTGGTTTCAAACAATTAATACACAAATCATATTATTTTGCATTAATTTTGCTCTCTTTCTGTAAATGACCCCCAATCCTTGCCTCAAACTGTTTATTTATTTATTTTATTTATTTACGTTTTATTTGCATCCCACCATTCAGTACAGACTCAAGGCGGCTAACAGCATAAAACAGACAGTAAACAAAAACAATGTTGAAAGAATAAAACAATCAGATAAATGACAGTGGTGCTACTTCAGGCAGATCATGTAATATTTTTTTTCTCACGCATACAGATCCTAGGCAGTTAGTAATAAAAGTGCTATGAATCCAGATGTGGTGGCAGCCCTCTCCCATTAGATGTTATATGCCATCCGAAACAGTTCAGTCTTGCAGGCCCTGTGGAACTGCAATAAATCTCACAGGGCCCTGATGGCTTCTGGAAGGGTGTTCCAAAGTATTGGGGCCACAACCGAGAAGGCTCTTGCTCTGGTGGAATTGAGTGCAGCCTCCTCTAGATTGTGAGAGCTTGATTGCAGTGCTCTCTGGGGAACATGTGGGGCAAGGCGGTCCTGCAGATAGGTAGGTCCTAGTCCATATAGGGCTTTGAAGGTTAATACCAGGACCTTGAAACGGATTCCGTATGCAACAGGCAGCCAGTGCAGCGCTCTCAGTACAGGCTGAATGTTCTCCTGACGAGGAAGCCCCATTAGTAGCCTGGCTGCAGAATTCTGCACCAGCTGCAGCTTCCGAATCTGAGTGAAGGGCAGCCCCATGTAGAGAGCATTACAGTAATCAATTCTTGAGGTGACCGAGGCGTGGATCTCAAAGTAGGGGACCAACTGCCATGTTCTCCAAAGGTGAAAAAAAGCTGCTCTGGCAGTGGCTGTTACTTGGGCCTCCATAGTTAAGGAGGACTCCAGGAGCACTCCCAAGCTCTTAACCCTTGATGCTGGTGTCAGTGGCGCCCCATTGAAGACTGGTAGAGGAATCACCCTTCCTGGGCTGCTGCGACTTAAATAGAGAACCTCCATCTTCGTTGGATTCAGCTTTAGCTGACTCAGCCTGAGTCATGATACCACAACTTGCAGCGCCAGGTCCAAATTCTCCAGGGTGCAGGTGGACCAGCCACCCATCAATAGATAGAGCTGGGTGTCATCCACATACTGATGACAACCCAGCCCATACCTCCTGACCATCTGGGCAAGGGGGCACATATAGATATTAAACAACATTGGGGAAAGAACTGCCCCCTGGGGCACCCCACAAATAAGTGAGTGTCTCTGAGACAGCATTTCCCCAATCCTTGGAGGAAAGAGAAGAGCCACTGTAAGGCAGACCCCAGTATCCCCACGTCAGCAAGACGGCTAGACAGCAGCTGGCGGTCAACTGTATTGAATACAGCCAACAGGTCTAATAGGAGCAGTACTCTTGAGCCGCCCTGATCCAGATGTCTCAGGAGGTCATCCATGAGGGCAACCAGCACCGTCTCCGTCCCATGGCCTGGGTGGAAGCTGGACTGGAACGGATCCAGTATGGAAGCATCCTCCAGGAAACCGTGTAACTGTCGCCACCGCCCTCTCTATAATCGTACCCAAAAAGGGCAGGTTTGACACCACCCGATAGTTGGCCAAATTGGTCGGGTCTAAAGATGGTTTCTTCAAGAGAGGGCGGATCACAGCCTCTTTAAGAGGTGTGGGGAAGACCCCCTCTATGAGGGATCTGTTGACAATAGATCAAAGTGGATCACATAACTCCATCCGGCTAGCTTTTATCCGCCAAAACGGGCACGGATCCAAAATGCAAGTTGTAGGGTGCACAGAAATGAGAATCCTGTCAACTTCCTCCAGGCTGAGTGGGTCAAAGTGATCCATAAATGGACCTGAAGAGGTGCTCGGAGCCTCAAGTTCACTTACCGTTTCAGCTGTGTCAGAGAGGTCATGACGGAGTGATGAGACCTTATCTGCAAAAAAACTCGCAAAAGCCTCGCAGCCAATTTCCAGTTCCCTAACATTTGATCTGCCTTGCGGTAGGGCAGTTGAGGACTGAATTGTACTAAATAATTGGGCTGGGCGTGAGGTTGCAGACGCAGGCTGGGCCACAAAGTAAGCCTTCTTTGTGGTCTTGACTGCCACCTCATAGGTCTGCACAAATGACCTATAAGATGTTCTCATCGCTTTGTCCTGAATACGCTGCCACTGTCTCTCTAGTCGTCTAAGCTGCCGCTTCATCGACCGCAGTTCCGGAGTGTACCACGGTGCAAGTCGTGAGCATGGGCGAAGAGGATGCCTAGGTGCGATCTCATCAATGGCTGCAGAGAGCCGGCTATTCCAGGACTCTGCAAGCTCATCTAATGAGCCGCCAGGGGGACAGGGAAGCCGCATTGAGTCCATCAGACTTCGAGGGCAAGCCAAAACACGCTTGTTGCCTAAATAGGGGTGTAGTGACATGTCCATATGGGCCTTCAGGGCATAGTGGTCCGACCATGGCACTGGCTCAGCAGTAGTCCGGTCCACTACCACTCCTGCTGCAAAGATCAAATCCAGCGTCTGCCCGGCCTGGTGCGTGGGTAATGTCACATATTGAGAGTCCTAGAGCCGCCATGGATGACACCAGGTCCATCACCTGAGCAGAGGCTGCGTCATCAGCATAGGTATTGAAGTCACCCAAGACAATAAGTCGAGGGTGCTCCAGTGCCCAGCCTGCTACGGCCTCCATCAGAGATGGCAGGGCACTGGCTGGTGTGTTAGGCATTCCACAACATCCCACAGCAGACCTGCACACTCAATGCCAGTGATCTCTGGGGCCAGGAGCACCCAGAAGGAGTAAGCCTCCCGTATGAAGAGCACCACCTCCCCCCCCCCTGCCTGCTAGTCAATGCTTAGTGGTGGACTGAGAACCCGGGGAAAGCTACTTGGGAGAGAGTTACTGTCTCCCCATCTTGCACCCAGGTCTCAGTCACGCCGGCCAGGTCCATTTTCTACTCAAGCAGATAGTAGGTCTTATTATTTATGGACCTGGTGTTGCACAGCACCAAGGACGGAGGTGAGTACTTCCACTTGGCCCCCATACCTGCCATCATTGGGATGGGACACAGGTTGGAAGGAGGGCGAGCCCTCCTGCGTCTCAGCCACCTTCCTTTCCCATTATGCCTGTTCCTACTGCTATACTTGCCCCTCTCCAGAAGCACTGCTATCCCTTGAGCTAATTCCTCCATAGAACTGTGCTACATGCTGTATTTCAGGCATGTCCAAATTCGAACAGGTTGTGATCTGTTTTTTCCGGACAAAAGTGCTGGTGATCTACCACAATGAAAATTAAGTTTCAAATTAGTTTTGAATTAGATTTTAACCCACCAAAGTTGAGTTCCACCGCCCCCCCCCCCCAATTTACAATGCACCTTCTGTCATTTACTAATAAGCAAAATAAGCAAAAACAAAACAGAGAGACGACGATCCAGAAAGAACTGCGAACAGTTTTTCTTAATTTTTTATTGTTATCACTTTCTTTAACTGTCTTAATAACTGTCTTTAACTTTTATTTAGTAATTTGTGTTAAACGTAGGTCAAGTATTGATCCAGGCTGATCTTGCGCAGTCTTTAAAACTTCACTCTTGCTAATTAGTGAGACGTCTGAGCCTGCATTTCATCCACCAGCTTTTTGAAGTTGGGTGAATATTGTATGAGGGCCAGTCTCGGGGAATCCTGGAGATGTTCATCTGTCATGTTGGTACGCTGTGTACTCTTTGTCATTTTCAGATGGGAAAATGCAGATTCCCACAAATAAGTTGAACCGAAACAGGAGTGTACAGCTTCACTGCATCGTCTCAAGTTGGGAAATTTGTCTCTAGGCACTAGCTTCCAAAACTATTCTTGCTCAGCACGAGTCTTGAGAAAAATGTCATTTTTAAGGGTTACTATTTTGTTTTCAAGAGATGCTTTGTTCAATGAGTAATTTTTACTGATAGCACTGCACTTTCCTTAATGTCCCTATCTGCTTTGAATGGGTATGACAAGTACTCCACAACTTTTTCAATTATTTGGAAGTCACAGAATCTTTTTTCGAATTCCTGGTTAACAGAGCAGATTTCTGTCACATACTTCTCATTCTGAAAAACAAAATTTGGATATTGTCCCAAATGGTCCTGCATATTAGGAAAATTATCAAAAGTGTTGTTTGCAAGGTCAGTCATCATTAGCTCAAATTTGCTCTTGTAGGATGAAACTGTACTCATCATCTCGCCAGTGCATTTGTTTTTACCTTGTAGTTCAATGTTCATATCACTTAGTTTGCCTGTAAAGTCAGCGAGAAATGCCAGATCGCATAACCACTCATCTTCCAACTCTGCTTTGTCATCTCCCCTCTCCTTCAAAAACTTTATTTCATTCAGCAAATCACGAAATCTTTGCAGAAATTTGTGCCTACTTAGCCACCTTACATCTGTGTGCAAAATGATTTCCGCTGCCCCTTCATCAAGAGTAAGATTGAAAAGCTGTCTTTGAAGTGATCTTCCACGAACTGAATTTACAATTTTGAAAGTGATGCCCATGACAGTCATTGTATTGAGTCTGTTGCTTGCCAAAACTTGCTGATGAATGATGCAGTGGTAAGAAAGGAAATCTGGAAAGTCGCCATGCTGTCTACAGAGGCCTATGAAACCGTTAACCTCACCTGTCTTTGCTCTTGCTCCATCAGAAGTGATGGAAACAAGTTTATGCAGGGAAGATTACACTTTGTCTCAAAAGAATGGAAAGAGCTGAATATTTCCTGACCAGTAGTTCTCCCTTTTAAAGAAATTATTCCAAGTAGTTCTTCTTTAACACTGAAGTCTTCAGAAACCATCTGGATAAAGACTAGCAACTGGGCTATGTCTGTAGATTCATCCAGTTGGAGTGAGAAAGCAACACAAACTGAAACATCTTCCAACAATTGTTCAGTTGTGTCTCCACACATCTTTTCTATTTGCCGCACAACGGTGTTTCTTGACAATTGTAGATCTTGAACAGCAGCTATGATCTCTTTCTTATTCTTAAATCCTTCAAAAAGATTGTCTGCTGCTTCAAGAAAACAATATTTTACAAATTCTCCTTCATTGAAAGGTTTGCATTTCTTTGCGATCAGGTTGCTGACCTTGAAGGATGCCATGGCTGTATCCACCAAATGTGACCTTGGCTTTGCCATCAACTGTTGCTGTGCAGCCAAATTAGATTTGAGTTCTTTGAGCTTCAGTTTACGAATTTCACTTTTGTGTGGAAAATCAGCGTCAAACATTGCTATGCAGAGCCTTATAATGATGCTGCAGATTACCCTTTTGGGGCAAGGATAGAGCGGTGTTACAAAGTAGATAACAACACTTGTCTTTCACTAGGATGAAGAAGCAGTCCATTTCCCATTCATCATGAAAGTGGTAGGTTTTGCTCTTCTTTGGAACACTCATCTTCGTTATACTGGAGTGGCTGGGGTGCTAAGTTAACACCGACTGAATCTGGTCTAAAACTGTCACTGTCCCAAAGTATGAAAGATCAACAGGAACTGAAGACCTCTGGATGATGCCAAAATCACACATGCAGTTCTAAAAGTAAAAATAAGAATTGATCATACTGGCACCAATAATCAAATACCACCACACCAAACAATCATCAAAAAAACCCAAACACCTGTCCAGCAAACCATGAGACCAAGTGGGGCTGGTGATCTACCTCTGACCCCTCTGCGATCTACTGGTAGATTGTGATCTACCTGTTGGACATACCTGCTGTATTTTAATGCTGGCATTATGATTTCAAACTCCTGGCCCTCTGCTTTTTGTTGTTCAATCGCACAGTCAAGTCCGACTCTTTGCGACCCCATGGACAAAGTCACACCAGGCCCTCCGGTCTTCCACCATCCTCCGAAGTCTGCTCAAATTTATGTTAGTCAGTAATGCTGTCCAGCCATCTCATCTTTTGCCGTCCCCTTCTTCTTTTACCTTCTGTCTTTCTCAGCATCAGGATCTTCTCCAGTGAGTGTTCCCTTCTCATTAGGTGGCCAAAGTATTTGAGCTTCAGCTTCAGCTTCAGCATCTGACCTTCCAGGGAACAGTCTGGGTTGATTTCCCTTAGGACTGACTGATTGGATCTATTTGCTAGCTGGGCTTTAAGTTATTGATGCAATTTTGATTTTTTTTCATAATTTCTTTTTAAGCAGAAGTTGCATCATCTTTCTTGAACTCATCTCTAAAGAATTGCCTTAAACTTCAAGACTGCTTTTGCTGTCTTTTTGCGTTATGTTTGACTGTGGAGGGGCGGCCAAGGAGAGCCACAGGTGAGCGAGGCCTGCTTGGGCTGGCTGGATATCTAGCCAGCCCAAGCAGGCCTCGCTTGCCCCGGGGCTCTCCTTTCTTGTGTCAGGTTGCTTTTGGCTGGTGGGGGGGGCAGCATGTGCTAATGAGATCCACCACCTATTTTTCTACAAAACGATCCCTGACCACCACCATTCATATGCCGTATCCACGGGCCTTTTTCCACCATATCCACGGGCCTTTTTCAGCCTGTTGGCACCTTGGAATTCTGACAAAGTGGATGCATCCACAAAATTGCTGACACAGCTTACCTTCAGTCATCCCATGAAGATCCTCGTGCTGCAGTGGCAGCAGCTGCCAAAGCAGTGTTTCTAAAAGCCTGCACAACCTATCAGTGACCAGCAGCCCCATGTTGTCAGCAAAGGGTTCATTGAAGTTTCAAAATGATCAGACTTGTCTTTGTTCAAAACTAAGTTTCATTTATTGATTACAACAATGTTACTCTCTACATGGATTCATTGAAACTGATAACAGATAGCTTGTATCATTGGCATTTATGAAGGCTTTAAACTATTTCTCATAATAAAACTACAGTTTAAACTATTTCTCATAATAAAACTACAGTTGTCCCGGCAAGCAACACTTTCACACGCCTTCTTATCTGGCCCTGGTGATGGATGCTCTCTCCCCCCCCCCCCCCCCTCTGGTGATGTTCTTGCTTTGCTCGGGAGGCGCCAGGGCGGCAGGCTGGGCGCTCTGCACTTCAAAGACCTGTACCGGCCTTTGGTGTTTTAGCACCTTCCATTCCCACCCCTCCGTTTCCTCTTGCCAGGCACAATGTTAGTGGCATAGTATTTTATTCAGCAATTGGGTTAGTAAGCATAAGATAAACATGATCAGAAAATATTAATAACGTCAATGAAACATGGCCTGACACATGTGAGCAGCCAATGGTGTGACTGAAGGATTAATATGTATGCCCCACCTAACTCCTGATGATAACCAAGCTGTGGGGTCTGCACCAACAGGAGTCCCTGAGTTGATTTCAAGGGGAGACCCATTAGAGTGCATTGCAGTAGTCTAATCATGATGCTACTGTTGTGTGGCTCCAGGTGGCCAGATTGGCCATGTCAAGATAGAGAACCATCTTCCACTGTATGAGATTGAAGAAAATGTTTGGGGGAGCTGCATTAACCTGCTTCTCCAGCAACAGTGCTTGATCCAGTATGACTCCTAGGATCTTAATCAAGTCAGCAAGGGTAATCTGAACTCCACTGAAAGTGGGAAGCACAGTGTCCTTGAAGATCTCCACCTTCCCATGTAGCATCACTTCCATCCTGTCTGGATTCAGTTTCAGTTTGTTCAATTTCAGCCATTTTAGTAGGTGATGTGAGGTTTCTACCCAAGAACCTGGAGAGCTTCCACTCAGAGTGGACAAGACTGACCTGGATTGACCAATGATCTGATTCCATATAAGGGAGCTTTATAGGTGAATACACCTGAGTTGCTTGGCAGTGGGGCCAGGAGCCAGAGAATGGGACTTCTGCAATCATGAGATAGCATGAAAAGGGTAGAAGACTCCTGGACAGAGGCAGTAGAGCCTGTGCAGGCACCCAAACGGAATGGTTGGTATGTTTTATTTCAACAGTATAACACTTGGTGCCTATTGTGTGGCTAGGTTTCATGTCATGTGACATTGTGATACAGCTTGGTATTGATTTCATTATGGTTTCTGCAATGGTCAGAAGAGGAGGAGAAGCAAAATTTTGGAAACTAGAGACACAGGCAATACATACCAAATCTGGGGTATGCTCAGGCAATCCAAAACTCTTCCCCCTCTTTTTTAAAATTTAATTACTGATTTGAACTGAGGAGAGAGGGCACACAGAAGAGTTCCATGACCTCCTTTTTAAACTGGAACAGTTTGAGTCCAGTGGCACCTTTAACACCAACAAAGTTTTAGTCAAGGTATGAACAAGTGAAACAGGATTTCCTCAACCATTACATATAGAAAAAGAAACCCAAACAAATGCTTACCATATAAACTAAGCTTATTATTCCTGTTTGATCCTTGAATCTGTTAAACATCTTCATTATACGGTATGATAATTTACTGCTCACCCCCTACCTATATGTATGGATTGGTAATTTCTTCCAGTCTCTGTTTTGACTGTAATTGGTCCCTCCTGGCAACTAACCCCCCACCCCACCTCCTCTTTTTCCATATGTAATGACTGAGGGAATTCTGTTTCACTGTATCTGAAGAAGCATCCATGCACATGAAAGCTCATATCTTGAATAAAACTGTGTTGGTCTTAAAGGTGTCCCTGGACTCCAACTTTGTTCTGCTGCTTCAGACCAACATGGCTGACCACCTGGGTCTTCCTTAGTATTGGTTTATGTTCTTGGAGAAGCTACTCTGGAGGATGTTTCAGATGATATACCAGCCTTACACAAAGTGGAAAGGTAAAGAGAGGTGTGTGTATCTTACCTTTAGGGATGTTAGGAACATTAGGAAGAACTTCCTGATCGTTAGAGTTGTTCCTCAGTGGAACAGGCTTCCTCAGGAGGTGGTCGGCTCTCCTTCCTTAGGGGTTTTTAAACAGAGGCTAGATGGCCACCTGACAGCAATGAAGATCCTGTGAATTTAGGGGGAGGCGTTTGTGGATTTCCTGCATTGTGCAGGGGGTTGGACTAGATGACCCTGGAGATCCCTTCCAATTCTACGTTTTTGAATTCCACAAGGCCGGAGTCTGCTTCAAAAGCTGTTCTTTTTTTTGGGGGGGGGGGGGGTTCTTGGTTCTTTAGGAACCAACAAAAAAAATGGAAATCAGTAGAACTGATGTTCTAAATGACACCTGGTTTTTGCATAGAACTCCCATGTCTTTCAGTGAGTCCACTGACCCCCAAATGCATGATTTTGGAGGCATGAGAGGCCCCAGCTGGGCGGGGGGGTCATCAAAAAGTTTGCTTCCACAAGCAATGTTCCAGTTGCATTAGATGAAGAGCAAGTTGGACCCTCTGCCTGAGATCCTGGAGAGCTTTTGCTACTCAGTGTGGACAATACTGACCTTTGTGGACCATGATAAAAAATAAGGCAGCTTCATGTGTTTGCTTCTGATGTCTAGGATAGAGAGAAGTTAGGGTATGGAACAGCCGTTCTAACTAGAAGGAGTTTCCTCCTCCCATGACTGCATTCTGGTCCTCTATGGACTCTCCTTTACTTTCTAAAAGATATTCCCTTTAGCTGCAGCAGAGCTGGAGGGACCCAGGTTGGATCTGGGGAACCTGGACTCCGTTCATTATAAACTGGATGTGTATGTTGGTCCTTAAAGGCATCACTGTATTTAGGATATTTCTTCCCAATTAGACATTTGATGATGTCACTAATTTATGAAGGATCTTTAAAGAAATGATTGAATTCCCAGGTCCTCTCTATGAAGCATTTACATTTATTATTGAAAACTTTCCCCCTTTGGGGGATTATATCTTTTTAGAAATGGAAATGTCCTGAGATCATCTCCTAGTAAGTTCAAAACAAAATCTATGTAAGAAAATCCTTTAAAAAATTATACAGCTGGTTCATAGCTTCCCCTCACTGGCAGGTCTTTAAGCAGTGGCTGGACAAACACTTGTTGGGAATGCTCTAGGTTCATCCTGCATTGAGCAGGGGGTTGGACTAGATGGCCTGTATGGCACCTTCCAACTCAGTGATTCTATGTAATGTATGCAGGAGAAGGGCTGTGAAGAATTCTACTGCAGTTAGACCTTTCCAAGAAAGATGTAAGTGGAGTTCTTAAAAGGGCAGTCCAACTAGTTGACAATCTCTTAGACATTTTCTAGAATGAAGTCTGAAACTCACTTGCTTTAATGGAACATTACTCTCTGTGGTTACATGACCCAGATTTTTGGAATAATATTTCACAGGAAACCTTAGGACCAAATGACACAACGCCAGATTCCAGATGTGTAATTTTTCCTAAAAAGCAGCTGTTGGGCTGAAGAGTAATCTAGATAGAGGGTCACAGCACTGACTTGTAAGAAATGGCTCTCTGTTGAAAATAACCCCAGAGGGGAGGAAAACACAAGCACAATACATCATCACAGCACTGGAGAAAGAGCATTAACGCCCACCGCCACCATTTCCCTACCTGAAAATGATTGCTGCTCTGGCTGCTTTAAAATTTCATAGAGGAAAAGACAACTGCAATATGGATACCTTTCTTTTTCCCAATCAGAGTCTGTGAGGGAACCTTTCTAACTGCAGAAAAGGCAAGAGGAGGACGTCCACATACAGCTCCTGTCGACAATCCTGCTTTAGCTCCTGCACATGTTCTGCTCCTGGTTTCACTGGCAAATGTTACACTGAATAGAAGTTTAGCTTATAGGCATGAAAAACTCCTCCTTCCTTGTTCATGTGGCTAGCTGCTACTGGGAATCTGCTTAGATACTCTGATTTTTTATTATCCCCCAACTCCCTGTATGATCCTCAGTGCTAAGATCAAAAGCCTTATTGAGAACGCTTTCTTGGCAAAACCTTTTCTGGTGCAACCATCTTGAATTCCAGTTATCTGACTAGAAGCCATTAGCTCCCTGGCCAGCAACAAGCAAGCCGATGTGGTGTAGTGGTTAGAATGCTGCACTAGGAACTGGGACAATGGTTTTGAGTCCTCATCCTGCCATGGAAATTTGCTGGCTTCACCCTGACTTACACTCTTGAGTCTGTTGTAATGTAGACAGCAGAGATCAGGAAAGGCTTCCACAAACTGCACTAAACAACAGTAAATTCAAATAATTCTAAAATGAGCAGATCTATTACCGGTGATGTGTGGGATATAGACTGAAAATTAGTGCTTCCATAAAATCCAAGAACAAACAATTCCCTCTCATCCAGTGCTTCATGAGCAAGTCAAATAGAACCAACCACAGATGAGGCAAGGTTTTTCTGCGGGTGTGGGGGGGAGGCAATGTGCACAAAAATTTGGCTTGTAAATTTAAAAAAGGAAAAGGCATCTGTAAGAGGGTTGGAATGCTTCATGCAATTTGCAAATGTGGGGAGGGGATGGAAAATGAATGCCAGGGAGATGGGAAATGGGCTTGGTTAATATCTTAGAAAGTATCTGAAGTTTATAATATCTTAGAAAGTATATGAAATGTCCCAGTGATTTATTCCTCCACAAATCTATGCAGAATTTATTGGAATGAATTTCAACCACGAAAAAGAAATGTTTCTATTAAAAAGCTGTTGAAACCACGAGAGAAACTTTCTCCATTCACTGTCCCAAACCAAGAAGTCTATTTAATGCAAATGCTACAAAAATAGCTCAAAAGGAAGTGCCATAATCATTACAAAAAACCCACAAAATGATCTTTCTGCAGCCAGTCTGACAAGAAAAGTCCCTGATCAGCAAATATAAAATTCATGTCTTTTGTCTTCTTGCTTGTAATGTCATGTCTTTTGTCTTCTCCCCCGCATCTTTCATTTGGAAACCATCTTCTGCTTATTTATTTAGAACCCCAGAACACAAAAGTTCTCAGCAGCCCCCCAAATGCTGAAATGCTTGTTGATTACTAACACTGCCTTCCTTCCAGAAAAAGGAACTCTGAACTGTGAACATGGCTCAGCCCCACTTAGAGCTGTCAAGCCCCCGGAGGTTCCCAACCTGTTGGCACACATTGGGCCAGCAGGGGGAACCTCCCCCTACATCACCGGCACTATGGCATCACCTGGAAGTGCCATCATTGCATTGGTGACATTGTGCTGCGGCCACTTTAGGTGTTTCCAGGAAAACTCTATGGTTTTCCCAGATGCTCTAGCCATTTGGGAGGGAAATCGCTATGGTACAATAGGTACCATAGAGTTTTCCCCTCCCAAATGGAGAGTGTATGGGGAAACCATAGAGTTTTCCTGGAAATGCCTAGAGTGGCTGAGTGCGACATCGCTGGTGTGATGACGTCACTTCCAGGTGGCGTCATTGTGTCACGCATACACTTTACGCACAAAAGTTCCCCACTCCAGAACACAGGGAACTTGGCAGCCCTAGCCCCACTCCCCATTTTATCCTCATGACAATCCTGTGAGGTTGGAGAGGCTGAGCCTCCCCAAGCTCCTCGCCTTTGGAGAAAGGGGAGTGTTTAAAAATATCCAGTCCTGAGTTAAGACGGTCATGGGTGTTTTTCCAAACCCCACCCCCAAATAGGGCACTCTGGTTTGGGGGGCAAACTTTATGGTTTTGAAGGCAAAAAAATAATTCCTCTCTAAATTTGTACCACTGAAGTATTATATGAATTTTAGGTCTGAAGTACTTTGGAAATATCTCTTAGAAGATACACAGAAACTTGCAACTTATGTGGTAGCAAAATTCTGTACTATAGTAATTAGAAAGCATAAATGTAATTAGAAAGCAATGGCATACCACCCCGTAAAAAGTCTGCCATGAAAACGTTGTGATGCGACATCACCCCAGAGTCAGAAACAACTGATGCTTGCAGAGGGGACTATTATTATTATTTATTACGTTCAATTCCTATTCCGCCCTCTCCACAAGCAGACAGGGTGGCTAACAATCAATACTATAATACAATTTAAAAGCAATAAAATACAATTTAAAACATTTTTAAAAACATCTTGCGGTGCTATACAACTTTGGTATGGCAGGATCTTTCTTTTTGCTGTTAGTGATCATATAATGTTCGTAACTTCTCAGCGATGTGAGGTGGCAGTTCTTCCCGGTTAGGTGTTGAAACCTGTCGGAACAATTCAGTTTTGCAGGCCCTGCAGACTACCTTTACCTTTACTGAAATAATTAATTGCAGTCTTTCACAACACAACAGAATATGTGTGATGGACTCAGCTACCTTTCCAGAACAAGGACTTCTGCACTGGCAACTGAGAAAATCTGCCAAATAGTACTACAGAAGGAAATGCATCAAAGCATGCTCTAGAAAAGGCCCATTTATATCTCCCATAGATGATATTTGAGAAATATGGGACTGTTGCATAATTTGGCCACATTTTCAAACTACTGTAGTTTATGGGAAGCATCGCTACATCATTTTGTGATTCAGTATTGCTCAGTCTTTGCATTATTCAAACCCACAGAGTCCCTCAGGGGGCAGTCTTCTCCCCAGTGTTGTTTAATATCTGTATGTGCCCTCTTGCCCAGTTAGTCAGGAATTTTGGGTTAGGGTATGCAGATGACACCCAGCTGTAACTGTTAATGGACAGCCAGCCAGATACCATTCCAGAAGATCTGGACAGTAGTCTGGAAGCTGTGGTAGGATGGCTGAAGCAGGGCCGTCTAACACTGACACTGAACCCTGTGGCCAGGTGAGGTGGGCAGGTCAGGGAATTCAGATTCCCACTCTTGACAGAGTCTAGCTAGTACCAGCTCTCTCCATCAGGAGTTTGGACATAATCTTAGATGTTTCTCTTTCATTGGAGGCTCAAGTTGCAAACATGGTTAAGACAGCATTTTCCCATCTTCACCAGGCCCAACAGCTGAGCCCTCACCTGTCCTGTACTATCCTGGCCACAGCGATCCACACAACGGTCACCTCTAGATTAGATTGCTGTAACTTGCTGTATGCAGGGCTGCCCCTGAACTTGCTCTGGAAACTTCAACTGGTCCAGAATGTGATGGTGTAGGTCCTTACTGGGACCCCTTTGAGATAGGGTTGCCAATCCCCAGGTGGGGGCAGGGGATCCCCCAGTTTGGAGGCCCTCCCCCCGCTTCAGGGTCATCAGAAAGCGGGGGGAGGGGAGGGAAATGCCTGCTGGGAACTCTGAAGGTGAAGTTCCGTATGGAGACTTGTTCTCATAGAAAATAATGGAGAATTGATCCGTGGGTATCTGGGGCTCTGGGAGGGCTGTTCTTTGAGGTAGAGGCACCAAATTTTCAGTATAACATCCACTGCCTCCTCCCAAAATACCCTCCAAGTTTCAAAAAGATTGGACCAGGGGGTCCAATTCTATGAGCCCCAAAAGAAGATGCCCCTATCCTTCATTATTTCCTATGGAAGGAAGGCATTGAAAAGGTACGTGATCCCTTTAAATGTGATGGCCAGAACTCCCTTTGGAGTTCAATTATGCTTGTCACACCCTTGCTCCTGGCTCCGCCCCCAATGTCTTCTGGCTCCACCCCCAAAGTCCCCAGATATTTCTTGAATTGGACTTGGCAACCCTCCTTGGAGAGCACATATATAACCTGTGCTCTTATCAGCTGCACGGGCTCCAGATTTAATACCGAATCAGGTATAAGGTTTTGGTACTTACCTTATCTATGGGACTGTCTCTCCTTATACACTCTGGTCATTTACTGGTAATCGCTGGTCCCAAAGCAGCCCAACTATCCTCAACTAGTATCAGGGCCTTCTTGGCTCTGGCCCCAACCTGGTGGAACTCTCTTGTCTAATGAGATGCAAGACTTGGCTCAGTTCCACAGGGCCTGTAAGACCAAGATGTTCCACCAGGCATATAGTTGAGGACAGTGAAAGACAGCTCAGTGGGCCTCCCTTTCCCCCCTCCTGCCCACCTGTGATAGATGTTTGAGTGGCATCTGATGTAGTTGATGGTTTAGGTTTTTAAATTTGGATTTTAAAACTAATACTGATTGTACTGTATATTTGTTAGAAGCCACCCTGAGCCCTGCTTGGCGGGGAAAGGAGCGGGAAATTAAATAAATAAATAAATAAAATGGTTTTAGAACAGGAGCACTTTCATGAGGTGTTGAACTTACCTGACTACCAAAGGAAACCATCAACAGAATCATATTGCAACAGCCATTCTTCTTCAACAAGACTCTTTTGCCTCTGTCAGTTGATAGTCAGGGAGATATATTAGGGGCCTGCAGTTACTAAGCAGCTTTAGCACTGGGTTTAAGATCTCTACCTGGATAGCAACTTAGGGGCCCCAACCTGAATGCCCAGGCTAGAAGCTAAGCGGGGTCAGCCTTGGTTAGTACTTGGATGGGAATACCACCAAGGAAGTCCAGGGTTGCCGTGTGCATAGACAGGCAATGCCAAAGCACTTCCGTTCATTTCTTGCCTTTAAAACCCCATGCAGTTGCCATAAATCAGCTAAGACTTGATGGCAGTTTCCCAGTATAACAATTTAGGGAAAGTGAAATCCAATCAATGACTCAAGCAAGCAGAGCCGGATTAACAGTTAGGCCAAGTAGGCACTGGCCTATGGGGCCCCATGCCTTTAGGGGTCCCAAGCCAGCTTCCCGCCCCCCCCCCCCCCAGTTTCCCCTGCTTGCAGCCCTCCCAGCCTGCACACACAGCCAGCGACTGAGCTGCTCTTTGCCCCATTTGTCTGGTGTGGCTGCTGCTGGTGTCGTTGCCAAGTTTGCCTCTCTCTGCCTCTCCTCCACAGCTTTTTCAAAGGGGATTTGGAGAAGGTGCATGCAGGTTGCAGCGGGGGCCGTGGGACAAGTGCTCAGACTCTCAGAGGGTCATGGGGCAGGTGCTCAGAGATGATTTGCGAGGGGGCCCCCAAGATTTGACTGCCTAGGGGCCTGCACAGGGTTTAATTTGGCACTGCAAGCAAGACGTTAACTATCCGTCTTTTAATTATTAATAAACCAATCATAGAGTCAAGATTATATGATGCGACAGCCCCACCAATTTCTCTAAGGAGCATGTCTTTTCCCTCAGAATTTGTATCTAGATCAGGAGGACCTATTTAGCTTTAGTAGAAAAACTGTGATACAGCTTCAAAACTATTCTCACAACTAGCTTCAAAGCCAGTTGGCCGACTGGACAATAAAGAGTTCCACCAATAATTTAAAAAAAGAAATGGATTTTGCAAGGCATGCTGAGAAGGCCACTGCCCTGGAACACGAATGATGTCCTCATATTAACTGGCCACCAGGGATAGATTAGTTATTTTTCTGCCTTTACTACAGTTTTGTAAAACATCTCCTCATATCTCATTGCCTGCTGAGTATAATAATACTAACCCTTTAAATGACCAAGAATTGACCAGGATACTATTGTCTCTCTTTCATTTTTAATATCTGCCACTTTTTCATTTCTTTGTCTTTATCACTCTGTCTATCTTCTGGGCAGCCAATGGACATCAGAAAGCTCTTGAACCATTAAACTGACTTTGTGGGCTTCCTCAAAAAAATACAGGGAGTGACACTCTCTTTAGTCTCTTTGCAAGATGCTTGCATAGTTCAAGCCTGCATCCCTGGAATTTGGGCACTCAGAAAGTTGCCTGTTGGCAAGTCTGCAGATCGATTTCTTCCCACTCTTTCTTCCTATTTTTCTTCAGCAGTAGAAGCAGGAGTTCTAAATCAAAGTTGGCCACCCCTCTCCAAATCGCTCCCACTGCATCCCTAAACCACTGACATTTCTCCCACCCCCACAGCCAAGCAAGGAAACAAGCTCTCCTGCTGTTGGAGTTCCTGCCCACCCTAATGGCAGCCCTTGATTTCTTGCAGACACTGATGAGTGCCACTCCAGCCCCTGTCTGAATGGAGCTACCTGCGTCGATGGCATCCACACTTTCAAATGCTTATGCCTTCCCAGCTACGGAGGGGACCTCTGTGACATCGGTACGGCCTAACGACCGGGCTTCAGCTAATTTTACTAACAGCCGCACTTCTACTCCCTTCCCTGGGGAGGGGGAAAGTAACCGATCTGCCCCAAATGCTCCCATCTAGCCCAGACCCCTGGTAATATTTGTTGTGCCAAAGAAAATGCTGGTCCCTCTGATTACTAACCTGCATTTATCTTTTTATATGGCAACCAACTAGTTTATCTGGGCACATTTTTGTTCTAAGTCCATTTTTGAGATTTAAAAGAAATTCCCATTAAAAAAAAAAAGACAAAAAGCATATCGAAACCACTAGTGGGGCTACCAGCACACCAGCTGAAGGCCAGTGTATTTATGCTTAGTTGTGGTACTGTCTACCAAAATACAACTGCTTTTTAGAATAAGCTCAAGGAACACCCACTGAAGATGTATCTTGAAACAAACGTCAGAAAAGAGAAATTGCCCCATACCAAAGATCCATCTAGTCCTTTGGTGTCAATATGCGGCCCGAGGGCCAAATCAGGCCCCCAGAGGGCTCCTATCAGTCCCCTGAGCAACTGGCTGTCATCGGCTTCCTTCTCGCTTGCTCTTGCTTCCTTCTGCATAACAGTTTGCTTTGCCAGCTTGCTCAATCACACAGGAGCTACAGAGAAAAGCCTCTATTTCCTCCATTGGCTGAGGCTCCTCCTTTGAAGAGGAAAGGGAGAAATAGCTTGCTTTGCCAGGCTCTCTCAATCACACAGCAGAGCTACTGAGTCAAGCCTCTCATCCTTCTATTAGCTGAGACTCCCTCCCCCCCCCTCCTAATCCCCTGGGGAAGGAAGGAAAGAGCCAGAGCTTCCTTTGCCCAGTTCCCTGGGTCCTATGGAAGAGATACAAAGAAAGCACCTTTAAGACTGAGTGCTAATGTTTTATTTTTAAGGGGTTTGTTTTAAAAAAAATCTTTAATTGCGTTTGTCTGTAACCTTTATAAAATTTATATCTTTGCTACCTAATGTTAAATAAGAACATACATGGCCTGGCCTGACATGGCCCGGCCTGGTAAGGTCTCATTTATGTCAGATCTGGCCCTCACCCTCATAACAAATGAATTCGACACCCCTGATCTAGCCCACCATTCCGTTCCCAGTATCAGCCTACCACCTGCCTTGGGAACTTCATAAGTAGGCCATGAATTCTACATCTCCCCACAACACACACACACACGTGTGCCTCCCTCTCCCACAACTGGTATTAAGAGACAAACTGCCTCTAAACATGAGGTCCATGTCACTATCAAAGCTAATAGCTGTAGCTGTTCCCTCGATGCAGTTTTCTAATTTTCTTTGAAAGCCATCTAAACCAGTGGCCGACCATCATCAACATGTATTTTGGCTATAAATTCCAATAGTGCACTGTATGAAGATGTGCTTTCCTTGGTTCATCTTTGATCTATGACCAGTCCATTTCACTGAGTGACTCTCAAGTTGTAGCACTAAGAGGAAGAAAGCATTTGCTCTATACACGTCATCCATAATTTTAAAAGCCTTTCATGTTCTTTCTTGCATTTTAGAAGTCTCTTGTGGCCTCTTGTGTTCATGTTAAGTTGTCTTTTTCTCCTAGTGAAAAAGGCTCAAATGTCCCAGACTTTTCCCTGTAGGCAAGGCACTCTAGCCCCTTGATCACAGAGGATGCAAAGCAAGAGGCTATTTGTTGGCAGATGCATTAAAAATCTTTTGTTGTTCAGTTGCACAGTCGAGTCCGACTCTTTGTGACCCCATGGACAAAGTCACGCCAGGCCCTCCTGTCTTCCATCATCCTCCGAAGTCTGCTCAAATTCGTGTTTGTTACATCAGTATCGCTGTCCAGCCATCTCATCTTTTGCCATCCCCTTCTTCTTTTGCCTTCTGTCTTTCCCAAAATCAGGATCTTCTCCAGTGAGTGCTCCCTTCTCATTGGGTGGCCAAAGTATTTGAGCTTCAGCTTCAGCATCTGACCTTCCAGGGAACAGTCTGGGTTGATTTCCCTTAGGACTGACCTATTTGATCTTCTTGCAGTCCAAGGGACTCTCAAGATTTTTCTCCAGCACCACAGCTCGAAAGCATCTATTCTTCTGCGCTCGGCCTTCCTTATGGTCCAGCTCTCACAGCCATACATTACTACTGGGAATACCATCGCTTTGACTATACGGACTTTTGTTGGCAGGGTGATGTCTCTACTTTCTATTATACTGCCCAGGTTTGCCATAGCTGTCCTCCCAAGGAGCAAACGTCTTTTAATTTCATGGCTACAGTCACCATCTGCAGTGATCTTGGATCCCAGAAATGTGAAGTCTGTCACTACTTCCATGTCTTCCCCTTCTATTTGTCAAGGAGTGATGGGGCCAGATGCCATGATCTTAGTTTTTTTGATGTTGAGTTTCAAGCCTACTTTTGTGCTCTCCTCTTTCACCCTCAACAAGAGGTTCTTTAGGTCCTCATCACTTTCTGCCATTAGAGTGGTATCATCTACATATCTGAGGTTGTTGATGTTTTTCCCAGCAATCTTAATTCCAGCTTCTTCTTCATCCAGGCCAGCATTCCCCATGATGTACTCTGCATATAAATTAAATAAGCTGGGTGACAATTATTAAAATTAAAGATCTAGTGGATGCCAAACAATAACATATTATTACAAATTAAATGTCATCAACCTTTCTCTCTGTGTCTTTTTGTGTTTGTGAATAAGAATTCATCATACACTATATTATTATTACCATTACTGTTATTACTACTATTAGATTTATAGACCATCTTTCCCTATGTATAGGGCTTAGGGCAGTGGACAACATAATCAACAAATACACACCAATCAGATTAAAATACTTTAAAACAATAGACAAGTTCTATAACTATTTCAGATGCTGTTTAAAAGACCAATTTAGGTCCTTATCGCACAAGGGAAGAGAAAAGAATGGGAGAGACCAGGCTCAGTGGAAAAAACGCTGCTGTCCTCAACCACAGGCCTGACGAAACATCTTGGTCTTACAGACCCTGTAGAACTGCACTCGGTCCTTTAGGGCATAGATGTCATTAGGCAGAGAGTTCCACCAGGCCAGCACCAGGACCAAAAAGGCCCTAGGTCTGGTTGAGGACAGCTAGATATCTTCTGGGCCAGGGATCACCAGAAGGTTCTTCTCCCCAGAGCGTTCTGGGGAGTATTACCGGGATATAACTCTCTTCTGGGGATATATTCTTGGTCTGCTTCACATTTAAAGTGTATTACACCTGGGGGGGGGGGGGGATGCAACCTTCAACTACTTAGCGAAAATTAAACAAGGCTAGTGGGGAATCAGTCTTAGTTTATCTGCTAAGGAATTCTTTTGTGTATTTATCGACTATGTTGTTCACTGCCCTAAGCCCTTTACATAGGGAAAGATGGTCTATAAATCTAATAGTAGTAATAATACCAGGGTAGGGGACATAAGCAACATTTTAAAGCTTCCCTCTCAACTTTTGAATCTCCCCCCCCCCCATTATGCAATTGAATTGAACATTTGAAGGCACAAAATGAAAACAGAGATCTGTCATCACACAGCAACAAACAAACCAAAGCATGTGTTTAATTTTCGCTAAATACAATTGAAGATTGTATTTTTTCTCCAAGGTGGAATACACTTTAAATGTGAAGCAGACAAAGAACTGGGCTTTATAATGCGTGCCTGCGTGTTAAGTGCTGTCAAGTCACTTCTGACATGGCAACCCAGGACCTCCAAAATGTTCTAATCAGTGACCGCCTTGCTCAGGACTTGCAAACTGAGTATAGAGTCCATCCATCTCCTGTTGGGTCTTCCTCTTTTCCTGTTGCATTCAACTTCCCCTAGCATTACTTTTGCAGTGAATCTTTTCTTCTCATGATGGAACCGTTGACATGTAAAGTACACCTTATTAAAGCCCCCTTCCAAACCACAAAATAATTCCTTAGCAGATAAACTAAGACTTATTCCCCACTAGCCGTGTCCCAGTCTCACACTCCTCTTCTCCACAGGTCTTCTGTGCAATTTCGCACAAGCTGCCGTGGTGCTGCTACTCGCCCCAGCTCTTTCTTGTGGCAAGCTAGATCTTCTGAAAACCGGTTTCTGCTTGCCACAGGAAAGAGGCGGGGCAAGTCACAGCCCCACAGCAGCTTGTGCAAAATCGGACGGAAGCACCGTGGAGAAAAGGAGCATGAGACTGGGACAAAGCTAGTGGGGAATCAGTATGAGTTCAGTGGCCCATTTCCCTAAACTGGCCCGTTTCCCTACAGTGACCATTGCAGTGTCTTTTGGGAAAGTGTGGCATGTTTAATGCAGTGATTCACCTGCATCTCCTAGGGATGCCAGCTTCCAGGTGGGACCTGAGGATCCCTCAAAATTACAGTTCATCTCCAGACTACAGAAATCAGTTCCTCTGGAGAAAATGGATGTTTTGGAATGTGGTCTTTATCGCATTGTACATCACTGAAGTCCCAGTCCACTCCAGGCTCCATCCCCAAATCTCCAGGAGTATCCCAATCAGGATATGGCAACCCTACCCTTGATCCCCTGCCAGTGGCTGAGAGGACCTGGTACCCTACCTTAGACTCAGTAATGTTCATTAACTGAATAGGTAGCTACTGGGGAGCAGAGAGGCTGGAAGTTTTTAAAAGGTGTCTTTTGTTGCTAAAATCTGTTCCAAACGCCAAATAAAAATTATATCTGGTTCATAGGGAAGGTTGAAGCATATGATAAAGCGCCAGGCCACAGATGCTCCAGCTGCCGTTTTCTGCATATCAGATATCTGTTAAACATCAGAAAGGAGGGCAGGCCAAATGACACCCCTAGTTTGTACCCTGCTCTTTGCTTCTGTGTTTGTACATGCTCTTGTTTTAATATTTCCAGATCTGGCAGAATGTGAAGTGGGCTGGACCAAATTCCAAGGCAACTGCTACAAATATTTTGAAGAGAGACACACATGGGTGGATGCTGAAAACCTCTGCCGTGAACACCAGTCCCATCTGAGTAGCATCATCACTCCAGAGGAACAGGAATTTGTGAACAGTGAGTGTGATGGCTACACTAAGGATTACACTTGGGTTCTCAAAGAAATACCCTTAAGTTCACCTCAGATTTTAGGGGGTGTTTGCTGGCCATCTAGCACCAGTTGAAAGAGTTCAAGTGTGGTGCCCATAGTTTAAGCACAGATCCTTTGCCCTGAAACCAAATATCTCCGAATACTGCAAATGGGAGTGGAAGACCCACAGGTCAGTGATGCAGCCTTTGTTCTGCATGCAAAAGGTCACAGGTTCAGTCTGTTGCATGTCCATTTAAAGAATCTCACAAGCCAGATATTTGGAAAGACTCCTCTTTGCCTGCCAATCAGAGTAGGCAATAGAGAGCTGGATGGACCAATGTTCATAGTCAATATATAGCTGTTGCTTACAAATTCACGGAGGATAGGTCCATCCGTGGACCTTAGCCATGAAGCCTAAATTGAACCATCACATTCAGAGGCAGTGTTGGAAAGCAACAACAGTGGGAAGTTTGGCTTGTTATGTCTTGTGGACAAGAGGATGCTGGACTAGATAGCAATGCTGCAGGGTTTTCCTGTGTTCTTAATCACCTCCATTGCTTCTGACTGAGCAGAGGACCAGAGGAGGGAAGGGGCTGTTTAACTCTTCCCTTCCCAGCAGGATTTAAAAGCAGTTTTGTGAAAGGAAGAGAGGAAAGAGTTACCCTCTTCCCCCATTTAAACTGCAGACCTAGTAGCTGAGTTGGTAATGTGTAGGTTCTGAGACAAGGGTGAGGGGATTTTGAGTGTGCAACATCTGAGAGGAAAGGCTTAAAATGCCTTTGCCCTTTAAAGCTCCCCCCTCCTATCCTCCAAGCAATCTAAAGTCCTTCACAAGTGCTTTACATGGTGAACAGCAGCGGGGCGAGGACAATTACAGGACTGCCCATATGGTTCTGGCCTTAAATTGTTTTGTCTTGTGCCTTATGCTTGGAGATGTCCTCTCTACATTTCTGAAGAGAGCTTCTGGGCTTGAATAATTCGCTGTGTTTGAATAATAGGCTTGATTTGAATAATTTCTAGAGGGGAAAATAAATCTTATTTAAAATAACTTTAGAGGGGAGAAACCATATCTCACAAAGAAAATATTTCTTGTGACCAGGCCTTGAATTCAGCAGGAGCTCACAGGAGCACAGCTCATGAACCTTTCTGACGGCCCCCCCTCCTCCTCCCCACCTACCTTTCCATTCAATAGTAGGTGCAGCTGCATAACAATTCCTAGATTAGGAGAGCAGCCAGCCAGCCACCAGGAACTTTGCCACACCCCCAGCAGCCCTCATTAACCCCTGGAGAAGCCCGCGCCACCCTTTCTCCACTTCTTATATGATTTTGGGTGGCTTGTTGGCCTTTTGACTGTGGCGGCCAAGGAGAGCCCCAGGTGAGCGAGGCCTGTTTGGGCTGGCTGGATCTCTAGCCAGCCCAAGCAGGCCTCGCTCACCTGGGTCTCCCCTTTCTTACATCGGGTAGCTTTTGGCTGGTGGGGGGGGCAGCATATGCTAATGAGTTATGCTAATGAGTTCCACCACCTATTTTTCTACAAAACGACCCCTGCCTGTGACAAAACAGACTGCTTTTAATCTCTCTCTCTCTCCTTTCCAGACAATGCCCAGGACTACCAATGGATTGGCCTCAGTGACAGGGCTGTTGAACATGACTTCCGGTGGTCTGATGGACACTCCCTGGTAAATTATGTCCTGTGATGTCAGTCTGCCACCAAGGAGACAATGTTGAGAGTGATAGCCAAGCCTCAGGATGAACAGAATCACACAAATGAACCCCCTCTCAAATCATACCACTTCAGAGCTAAGACATACATGATGCAGGAGATCCATGATCAGAATTTCTCATTTAAAAATGGGGGGGGGGGGGGATAATGTCAGTCACATGGCAGTTCAGAATTGCTTGGGCTGTAGCATGCGGTGTGTGTGTGTGCGGGGGGTTCTTAATATTTCCCTGCCATTTTCACAATTTAAGACACTCTGAAGAGGTGTTCTTTGCTCCGTGGGAGGAAATGTGCAGGTCCCATCTGTGTATCTGTATGTTTTCCCCTGAAGGGTGAACTCAGCTTGTAAGGGTGTGACTTGCATCAGGAAAATGGAAGAGCCCAGATTCATTCCTCCCATCCATGAGTTTTTAGCTTTTTAAAAAGAAGAGAGAGCTCCTGATTATAGATCTACTACATCATGTCCAGTTTGGTTCTGTGGTAGAAGTGGTCTAGCCTAGTTTTCTCCATGCATTCTGAAATCCCCCTCTCCCCTAGATTTTAAGAAGGAAATAGGGATTATGTTAAAGCACTTTAAGAGTTTATGGGCAGGCATAATTTGAGAGGGTATGTTCCCCAAAGAGCATTAAGATTAGCAGATAAGAACATTCTGTTAGTCCCTGGGCCAAAAGATATCCAGCTGGCCTCAACCAGGGCCTTCTCTGCCCTGGCCCCAGCCCAGTGGAACTCTCCTGAGTGACATCCAGAGATGTTCCACCAGGCCTACAGTTGAAGCCAGTAATGTTTGTTGCATCTGCCTGGCACCCACCCCTCCCCCCCATGACTGAAGGCTAGCACTGCCTTCTTGTTTTCAAATGTTTAAATCAGGGGTGGCCAACGGTAGCTCTCCAGATGTTTTTTGCCTACAACTCCCATCAGCCCCAGCCATTGGCCATGCTGGCTGGGGCTGATGGGAGTTGTAGGCAAAAAACATCTGGAGAGCTACCGTTTGCCACCCCTGGTTTAAATGTTTGAAATATTCAAAATACTGTGCATTCATGGTTTTAATTTGTTTTTGTGTTGTATTGTATTCAGTTGTTCTGAACTTCCCTGAGCCCCACGTAAGCAGGGAAGAAGGGTGATTTTAAAAATCCAATTTAATAAATAAATAAATTTAATTCATCTTCTCCTTTCCCCACACCAGCAATACGAGAACTGGCGACCCAACCAACCGGATAATTTCTTTGCCACAGGAGAAGATTGCGTGGTAATGATCTGGCACGAGAAAGGCGAGTGGAATGATGTGCCCTGCAACTATCATCTCCCATTCACCTGCAAGAAAGGAACAGGTGAGAGCTGAGTAGGGTTGCCAAGTCCAATTCAAGAAATATCTGGGGACTTTGGGGGTGGAGCCAGGAGACATTGGGGGTGGAGCCAGGAACAAGGGTGTGACAAGCAGAATTGAACTCCAAGGGAGTTCTGCCATCACATTTCAAGGGACAGCACATCTTTTTAAATGTCTCCTACCATAGGAAATAATGAAGGATAGGGGCACCTTCTTTTGGGGCTCATAGACTTGAACCCCCTGGTCCAATCATTTGGAAACTTAGGGGGTACTTTTGGGAGAGGCACTAGATACTATACTGAAAATTTGGTGCCTCTACCTCAAAAAAACAGCTCCCCCAGAGCCCCTGAAACTTCCAGATCAACTCCCTTTATACCCTATGAGAATCAATCTCCACAAAGGGAATAATGAAGCGCTCAGCAGACATTTCCCTCCCCCCCCTCTTTCTGGTGACTCTGAAGCAAGGGATTGGCCTCTCTACTCATGAGTTGCTGCCAGCTTCTTCAGAGTAACACAGACACCCCATCCCAAGAGGAAGCCTCCAGGTGGAAAGGCACATGGTCCTCTGGGGGCGGGGCTTCCCCCTGCCAACCAGCTGACTGGGGGCGGGAAGGAGCCTGGGAAAGCAGAAGAACCCCCGCTGGGACCTGGGATTGGCAAGCCTAGAGCTGAGTCCATTTTACTTGTAGGGATCTTGATTTAATTTGATTATTTTGTGTTTAATTCGATTTATACCTCGCCCTCCCCACCGAGGCAGGCTCATATTAGTCATATTTATTCTACTTTCCAGCCAAAATGCCCTCCAAAAGAGAGCCCAAAGTGGCTTTTTGGTATATAAAACCAGTGCAAATGACATTCAAATGAAGGGCACATGTTATTGGGGAGGGGATTCTCAGTCGGGAGTTGGGTCACAGCAGGATGGGGGGAAGTGCCTGGCTGCTTCTGTCATTGGCAAATTGAGATTAGAAGTATTCACAGAAGTCCTTTGGAAACTATTTATGGAGCACACAGGATGACTTGAGAAATCTATTAAAGTACCATAGGAAAGAAAGAAAATGTCATAATTAAAGGCTCCAGTGAGGGTTTGAAGGTTGGTTAGCAGTAATTCAATGAACCATTCACACCTCATGTAGAAAGATACATCAAAATTGCCTCTTCTGAGGTCATCTACTAAGGTCTATTATGCATGGGTGCTTTCCCTTGCTTTCACTGTGCATGTCCATCAGGTTTCCTTTGTTGTTCTGCATTGATATTCCTCCCTTCAGCTCTCAGTTTGATTTCTGATCACTGTTTCTTCATGTTTTCTGAGAGTGCTTTTGTGTCAGTTTTTCTCTTGTTTCACTTCCAAGCTAAAGGTAATTCAAAAGTGTACAGATTCCCTCAGATCCTCTCCCCTGCCCTATTGCTGCCCCTCGAAGGTCACTCACCCACATGGAGATTGTTCCACCCACTCTGCACCTTCTGCCATTCTACCCCTTCAGCAGTGTACAAGCTCCATTTTCCCCTGCTTTTTAAGTTTTAATTTTTTTACGAGTGGCATGAATATGAAACTATCACTAATCTCAGATCACTGATTTTTTAAAAATTAAAATGACAGTGGGAAAGTTTAAAAGGAGCTGAGTGAGGTTTAGTTCTCCGCTGGTATTGACTTGAAAGTGGGATTGGAGAGGAAGAAAATGGCGGTGTCCCCAGTGCAAAAAAAAAGTGCTTTAGTGTTACATGCACACAAAATAAAGGTGGAGGGATCGTCAGTGCAGAATGAAATTGACATAAAATGTAAAGAGTGACAGATTGAGATGGGAAGCCTAAAGTTTTAGAAACATTTTTCTCTTTAATGCTTTAGTGAACAAAGTTTTTTTTTGGGGGGGGGGCATGCTGGCCATTTCTGGAAGCTTAACATTAAAATGGAGGCCAAATCACCGGGACCTTCTGGAAACAGCCAAACTTAAGAATCAAATTAGAGAATCACAAAGAGAAAACCACTCAAATTTGCAAGAGGAGGCAGGAAATTAGCATTACTATGCAGCTGCACTAGGGAATCAGCAAAAATGCCCCCCTTTTTTTCAATTTAGTGGCACAGGAATATAAAAGTGCTCCAGAGCTTCTACTAGAAGGCTCCTCCTCCATACAAATTGCAGCCCTGTGCAAAGTGTGGTGGAGTCGCAAACAACTTTGCATAGGCATGCATATGCACACATGTACACACAGAGTTGCCAATGATCAGTTTGCGATGCTAGTGTCAGTTGGTTCTACAGTGCATTCTGTATACTCACATATTTCCCCATATTATGAGATTGTGCAACTCTGTCCCACTTTTTCACAGTGTTTGATAACACAGTAGAGAATCATCTAGTGCTCAGCAATATGGAAAACTGGCCTTCACAGCTGCTTGTTATAAAATCATAGAATTGGAAGGTACCCCTAGGGTCATCTAGTCCACCCCCTGCACAACGCAGGAACTTCACAAATACCTTCCCTCCACACATACATCACCAGCGACCCCTGCTTCATGCCCAGAAGATGGCAAAAACCTCCAGGATCCCTTGCCAAACTGGCCTGGAGAAAAATTGCTGACTGGCCCCAAAGTTTCAAAAAAAAGTCTGGTCAGTTTCAACATAGGTTTTCCCTCTTTGCCTACATTCCTATCTGTTCCTTTTAATTCAAGGAACTAATGCTAAAATGCATGCACAAAACCTGACCATGAGGATTTAAATGGAAGGCACTATTGTGAAGTTGTGAAAGGGCAATTGCATAATTTTTTTAAAATCACCCGCACACATCATAAGTGACATTCCACCCTGATTTAGAAATGTGTGGGTGGGAGGTGTTATTGTAGCTGTAGAATAAATACAGCAACGGAAAAAGAATGGTGCATAAGGTGGGCACAGAATCCAAAGCCAAGATTCATAGAATCATAAAGTTGGAAGGGATCTCCAGGGTCATCTAGTCCAACCTCCATTAAAAGTTTACTGCTCTGAAAACCTGCAGTAAGATGTGTGTGCGTAATGGACCTGAGTCTCTGCAGGAGTCTCTGTTCAGTGTTTGGGGTGGGCCTCAGGGATGGAGGATTAGATCAGGGCTGTAGCAGTGTTGGATGTTTAATTTACTACACACATATGCACACAGTTTTCTTGATCTAAAGGGCTCCCTCCCCATATCCAGCTACAAACTTAAGTATTATACATTGGTTCCTCCACAGAATTAACAGATTCAAGGAAAGGTGTTGGGGAGGGGGGGGACTGAGATAGGAGAAACAGACTGAAAGGATTTAAAACCCCATGCCCTGTCCTCAGCAGTGTTGCCTCTAAGCTGAGTTAGTGTGAGCTAGCTCACAGTTCTTTAGCCTCCAGCTCAGGCATTTTTGTCTTCGCTCAGGAAAAATGGCCCCAGAGCAAACTGATTTATGAAGCAGCTCACAACTTTCATGCCAGTGGCTCATAAACCAGAATTTTTGCTCACAAGACTCCATAGCTTAGAGGCCGTATTGGTCCTCAGTTTTATTCTCCCTCCTTCCCTGCCTGCTTTTAACTTTAAAAAGTGGGGGAAGGGAGAACTCATCGCAGTCCTCCCTTTATTTTTCCCAAGGCTTGACCTAAACATCCTGGCTTGCCCTCCAATTTCAGCATCCCCATGACTAAGTTTCAAAGACAACACTGCAGTTGAATCTCAAAATGGGGCAGAAGAAGAAGACGGGTTTATGCTTAATTATTTATAGCTCCCATCCTGGCTCCCACACTTAACAAAGGAAATGAGTTCCTCTGTTTCTGCAGCCACTGAGCCTGGCTGATGGACTAGGCAACAGGAGGCTCTTAGCAACACTGGCATCAGAAGCACTCAAGGAGAGCACACCAGACAAAAGCTGTGGTATGGAATCTCCCATCTTGTGTGAAGCCAAGAAGAAAGGCAAGGAGAACTTTACAAAGGACTTGCTCCCTGTTCCATTAAGTGACAAGGTCAGAGAACAGCTTTCAAACAGGAGACTTGAGTCTCCCAAGGATCTTCTCAAGAGCATCCATTTCTAATGCCATTGAATGTTCCCAAACTCCTGAAACCTGAAGCACTCTTTTCCACTTGGTTCTTACTGGAGACACACACTTCACTGCTACATCCAAAAAGTTCTATTTTAGTATATACAGAAGTAAGAATTGCCTTCTGCCCACAGTGAAGAACTACATCTCATGTTTCTGTGTGAATAACTGTTTGGACTATGCCTCCTGACTGGAAGGAGGCCAGTCCAGAACAGTGACTGATATTGCAGTCCTAAGCAAAGTTGCACCCTTCTTACTCCATTAGTGTGCCCATTTCATCTAATACAAAGAATTACTCTCTTCCAACTAAATTTTGAGTATGCAAAGCAATGGTTCATGCAGAGCTGCAGTAGGCATCTCTTCCTTTGTAGGTGCAATGCTCTGCGCTTACACGTACCTTCCATTTGATTTTCTAAAATTATTTCCTATTTATATTCACTTGTTTATTTAAAATGTTTGTGTCCTGCATCATTAGCCACTTACAGCTCTTATGGCACCTTTACATCAAAGCAAGATTACAAAGAATAAACACATCTAGTACCCCAAAAGAATGTAAAACTTAAGAGCAACTTAATTTCAAGTCCGTAGCATGTTAAAAAAAGCAATTTTAAAATGCCAGCAGTAACCCCTGGAGCTTCTAACAAAAAGGAATAGACGCCCATGTCACCCTGCTGGATCAGGCCAAGGTTCTATTTAGTCCAGCATCCTATTTCACATTGTGGCCAACCAAATGCTCGTGGATAGCTTTCAAGCAGGACAGAGGGACCCAAACTTTCCCTGTTGTTGCCCCCCTAGCACTGAAGACTCCTCCCCCTAACACTTGAGATACCGCCTCTGAGCATTTTATCATCACGGTTAAAAGCCATTGATGAGCCCATCCTCTCTACAAGTGTTATGGGGGAGGTATTTCTGCCACTGCCCTGGTCCCTCTCACACACGTATCCCCAGTAATGACTAGTAGAAGAAACTTAAGACATGATGTCATCCCATTTGGCAATTCCCTCACTTTGAGTCCCGTTAATTAGCTGCTGCTTGCAGGGGATGGTGCAAGAGGGATGTCACATCACATAGAGCATAGAGTTGGAAGGTTCCTCCAGGGTCATCTAAACCAGCCCCCTGCACAATGCAGGAAATTCACAACTACCTCCCCACACACATATATCCCCAGTGACCTCTGCTCCATGCTTCTTTGAGGCATTCACCAAGAAAACACATAGGAAGGATACAGGTCATTCTTGTCTAGACAGATCCTACATTTCTTTTCCAGAGGAGACACAGCCTATGTAGATGACCAGAGTACCCCTAGGATTAGCAGCCTCATCCCAGACTGGCCTGGTGGTTGGTCTCATTCTACCAAGTGGTAATGAAGTTTTTGCCACCCATTAGAAGAACTGATGAAGATCCTGAGAAAGTATTCACACTGATGTGACTAATTTCTTCAAATCTGTTCAGTTAGGAGCACCATCCCTACCTAATGCGCTGCTTTGAGTAGACAGTAACATTAACTGAAGGATTTCTCTTTCTCTGCTAGTTGCCTGCAGTCATCCACCTGTGGTAGAGAATGCAAGGCACTTTGGTAAGAAGAAGGACCGCTACGAGATCAACTCCATGGTGCGGTACCAGTGCAACCAGGGCTACCTACAGCGCCACGTGCCCACAGTTCGGTGTCAACCCAACGGACAGTGGGAAGAGCCACGGATAGCCTGTATAGATCGTACGTATTGATCTGTTACTACTCTAGCCCCTCAAGATCTGCTGGGTTTAGGTAACTAGAGGGTCACCTAGGGCTCCTGAGTTGTAGATGCTACAGGGCTGGAGACAGAGGATTGCTCAGGCCTAAATAATTGCAGCCCGCTGAGCCATTGCAGTCCACCAGTCACATGTGGCAGTCCACCATGGTTTCCATAAGTCTCCTTAATTTACTGCTGGCCTGAAATTGCAAAAAAAAGGGGGGGTTGAGCAGGAAAAGAGGGGTTTTTTCTTTGCTGGAACACCCTTACTGCTTTGCAAGAGCTGGCTGAGATGGGTGCAAAGAAAGGAAGAAAGAAAGGCTACACTATTGGAGAAAATGACCTCTGTTAGCAATTTCAGGCTAACAGTGCAGCAGCCATCCGTCAAAGTTGCTTGTCTTGCTCCACTGCTAAATTAGTTGACAGGTTTAGCATGATCTGTAAGGCAAGTTTGCTTCAAGAAGAGGAAGTCTAGCCAATACTAGAGTGGCCTTTTACCGTGCTCAGACTTCCCTGCACCCCTAGTGGCAGCAGCCAGAACTGCTTTAAAATAGATGACCCTCCAACTTCAAGGGCCCTCCAGCTAGCCTTACCAATCCCCAGGTCCCAGCGGGGGTTCTCCCGCTTTCCCAGGCTCATCCCCGCCCCCAGTCAGCAGGCCAGCGGGGGGAAGCCCCGCCCCCACAGTCCCCATGTGACTTTCCACCTCTGGAGGCTTCAGTCTCCGATTGAAAGGCTTCCTCTTGGGATGGTGTGTCTGTATTACTTTGAAGAAGTTGGCAGCAACTCGTGAGTAGAGAGGCCAATCCCCCTTCAGAGTTGCCAGAAACGGGGTGGCGGGGGGGGGGGGAGGGAAATGTCTGCTCAGCACTTCATTATTCCCTATGTGGAGATCGATTCTCATAGGATATAATGGGGAATTGATCTGGAGGTATCAGGTGCTCTGGGGGGCTTGTTTTTTGAGGTAGATCCACCAAGTTTTCAGTATAGCATCTAGTGCCTCTCCCCAAAATACCCCCCAAGTTTCAAAACGATTGGACCAGGGGGTCCAATTCTATGAGCCCCAAAATAAGGTGCCCCTATCCATTATTTCCTATGGAAGGAAGGCATTTTAAAATGTGTGCTGTCCCTTTAAATGTGATGGCCAGAACTCCCTTGAAGTTCAATTATGCTTGTCACACCCTTGCTCCTGGCTCCGCCCCCAATGTCTCCTGATATTTCTTGAATTGGACTTGGCAACCCCACCTCCAGCTGACTAAAGCCCACCCACCCTGAATTTTGTCCTCCCAGTCTTCTCTGTTGGCAGCCCTGGAGTCATTACCTACATATCTGATAGCCATTTGCAGCTCAACAAAATAAAGTGGGCTGGAGTTATTCTTAGGGCGTTTTCGCACTCACCTTCAAGTGGCGCGACCACCCTCCTCACGCCGGAGGATCTGCAGGGATTTCGCATAAGAAGCGCCGGAGCAGCCAAAAGAGCCGGCGACTTCCGTCGCAAAAGCTGCTCAAACGTTTTCCTGCTTCTTGGCGGTTTACGTTTGAGCGGGTTTCGCGACGGAACTTTCCGGCTCTTTTGGCTGCTCCGGCGCTTCTTATGCGAAATCCCTGCAGATCCTTCGGCGTGAGGAGGGTGGTCGCGCCACTTGAAGGTGAGTGCGAAAACGCCCTTAGTGTCCTGTAAGCTATCAGAGGAGTGCTAATTTGCAAGCCTGCATCACAATGATATAAGCACTGGGAAAAGAGGGGGAAGAATGGGCAGAAGGGAGGCAAGGCAAGGTGGATGGACTTCTGTCATGCCCCCCCCCCAAGATTTGTTGCTATTCCTGCTATTAGAGGAAGAGAACTCCCTGGTATAGGGACTTCACTGAGGAGGCTCAAAGAAATCCCTACCTTAATCATTGCGGAAAGGAATGTACTTCTTGGAGTGGACAGAATACTCATATGCATTACAAATACCTCTCATCTGGCTTTCTTCTCCTACTTAAAAAAGATCAGTCATCACAGAAATAGCAGAAGAGAGGCAGGAAGGTGGTTTATGCCTCAGATACAGAAATGCTGTTAGTTAAAGAAGATGATGATATTAGATTTATATCCCGCCCTCCACTCAAGAGACTCAGAGCGGCTCACAATCTCCTTTCCCTCCTCCACAACAGACCCCCTGTGAGGTGGGCAGGGCTGAGAGGGCTCTCACAGCAGCTGCCCTTTTAAGGACAACCTCTGCCAGAGCTATGGCTGACCCAAGGCCATGCCAGCAGGTGCAGGTGGAGGAGTGGGGAATCAAACCTGGTTCTTCCAGATAAGAGTCCACACACTTAACCACTGCACCAAACTTGGTGTTATGAGAATTATTGGGTTTGAATCTCTCCCAGTTGAGCCTGGACTGCAGGGTCCAGCGGGCAAGCAAGGCACAACCATTCCAACATTAACAGTGCAATCATAAACAAAGCTGTAGCCATCTCAGCCCATTGCAGAAAATGGGCTTAGAACAGTAAATCTGCTTTGGATTGTGCTGTACATCACAGCTGGCTCAAAATCTTATGCTAACCTCAGCTGCTCAGCCTGGGGCCTTCTAGGGATGCCAGCCTCCAGGTGGGACCTGGGGATCCCCTGGAATTTCAGCTCATCTCAAGTACAGAGAGAAAATGGAAGCTTCGCGGTTTCCCAACCTGGATCTGACAACCATTCCCCCCCATCCCCCACCAGTGGCTAAAGGGAACCTGGCAACAGGGGTAATTTCATTTAAAAAAGAGGTGCCAGAGCTCATACCACAACCATTTGCATATGCCACACACCCCTGACATCACCGGAAGAAGAAGACAATGTTGGATTTATATCCCGCCCTCCACTCCGAAGAGTCTCAGAGCGGCTCACAATCTCCTTTCCCTTCCTCCCCCACAACAGACACCCTGTGAGGAGGATGAAGATA
This sequence comes from Heteronotia binoei, assembly GCF_032191835.1. Taxonomy (NCBI): domain Eukaryota; kingdom Metazoa; phylum Chordata; class Lepidosauria; order Squamata; family Gekkonidae; genus Heteronotia; species Heteronotia binoei. The sequence goes on from NC_083241.1 coordinate 17,320,494, forward strand.
TTGGATTTATATCCCGCCCTCCACTCCAAAGAGTCTCAGAGCGGCTCACAATCTCCTTTCCCTTCCCCCCGCCACAACAGACACCCTGTGAGGTAGATAAAGATATTGGATTTATATCCCACCCTCCACTCCAAAGAGTCTCAGAGCAGCTCACAATCTCCTTTCCCTTCCCCCCACCACAACAGACACCCTGTGAGGTAGATGAAGATATTGGATTTATATCCCGCCCTCCACTCCGAAGAGTCTCAGGGCGGCTCACAATCTCCTTTCCCTTCCTCCCCCACAACAGACACCCTGTGAGGTGGGTGGGGCTGGAGAGGGCTCTCACAGCAGCTGCCCTTTCAAGGCCAACCTCTGCCAGAGCTATGGCTGACCCAAGGCCATTGCAAGTGGAGGAGTGGGGAATCAAACCCAGTTCTCCCAGATAAGAGTCTGCACACTTAACCACTACACCAAACTGGCTCTCCAAGACGTACTAAATTATATCAGCTCAGCATGCTTCTTGAATTACAGTTGTCATAATAAAACTTTACTTCCATCATCCTTTTAAAATTACGTTCTCCTATGTGGCCACAGTGGCATGAGAAAGGTTTTCATCCGTCTGCTTTATAGATTTTGGTTATTTTCCCTTTTTTTGTGGGAAAAAATATTAGAAAGTTTGTCAAATCTTAAAGTTCAGCAAGATTCTCACGGGGGTTTGAGCAACGGAGCCCAGAAGTAATTGGGGGGGGGGGGGTAAAAAAGAAAGAGCACAATTAAATTTAGAGGTTCCAGAGCTCCACTCCTGTGAGCTCCTGCCCCAACTGAGGTCTGCCTGGCAGCCCCACAAGAGTCACTGCATCACCTCCCAGGGTTCTGAGCAGAGCTGGGTGTGGTGCTTCTAGGAGGGCCCCTTGAAATGCACTGCCCTTGAGGGCTGTGTGGACTAGCTTCTGCATCGTGGCATGAATGCCCTTGTCCCCCTGCGTTCAGCACAGCAAAGTGACCTGCAGCTTTTGGGGGAACTGTTACAGGGCAGCCGTTTGCCATTTGATGCATTGTGATAGTTTCATCACCATTTGTCATGTGCCTCTTCGGTGTAGCTGTTAAGTGTGCGGGCTCTTATCTGGGAGAACCGGGTTTGATTCCCCACTCCTCCACTTGCACCTGCTGGAATGGCCTCGGGTCAGCCATAGCTCTGGCAGAGGTTGTCCTTGAAAGGGCAGCTGCTGTGAGAGCCCTCTCCAGCCCCACCCACCTCACAGGGTGTCTGTTGTGAAGGAGGAAGGGAAAGGAGATTGTGAGCAGCTAAGTGGGTGGGCTTATCTCCAATGTCACACCATTCACAAATTCCCACTAGACCCTCGAGCTTATTACACTGTCGATCTATTGCCCCCTTCCTCCCAGGAGCTCAAGATGGTCCTCCTCTCCCCCACATGTGCCGAAGGCCACCCAGTAAACTTCTTGCCAAGGTTGGGATTTGAACCCCAGGTCTCCCAGCAACCATGCTGATATCTCTAACCACTATACCACACTGACCCTTGGTTCAGTGCTCTCTGATTCACTGACCAGGATGACCAGCAAAAACGCCACCTTTGGCTGAACGGGCCATAATGCTTGGCTTATCAGCAGTTAGGAGTACCCACTGGACAGTAGGAGAATTGTCCCAGTGCAGGATAGGTAACACCCTGCTCTCTTCACCCTCCATGTCTGTTGAAAGGGGGGTGGATGGGAGGAGAGGCAAGAGAGAAGTTACCACAAAATGGACTGAAAAGAAACGCCAAGTGGATTCATTGGGTCCCAGAGCTCCAGAGGCAAGAGAAGGCCCGATTGTGTAGTGGCACGCCGACTGGCGCCGTAGCACGTTCAACACGGCCAGCCGGAGGAATAACACGCTACAGCCTCCGCAGTGTTTTTCCAGGGAGGGGAGAGAGAGAGAGAGGAGCTTGGTCAAGCTAGCTCAGGACAAGCAGGGTCTCTGTAACCTTCATCCATGGCTAACAAGATGTCTTTTCTTCTCTCTCCACTCCTACAGCCTCCACCTACAAACGTAGACTACACAAGAGAAGCCCACGGTCTCGGTCAAGGACCAATCGAGGAATGGCACAGAGTACCACCCATTAAAGAAAGGAGAGCAAGAGATGAGAGAGATTTTATGGAACAGTTATATTAACAGAACCAATTTCTTCTCATTGCTTTTTTTGTTGTTGTTATATAAGGAAAAAAATTATATTAAAAAAAATCCACCTTGTGTATATGTAAAAAAAAAGAGGGGGGGGGAAGAAACCTTTTCAAAGCAGTCAAGCAAAAGTGATTATGATTCCAGCATTTTTTAAGCTAACCACCTGGATCTTTGTGCCTTTGGGGTGGGAATTGGGGGGGGGGGGACACAAGAGGGTAAGTTAAATAATAAAGATTATTAGGGGTGTAAGGGTCCTGAAGTTAGCCACAGATTATTTAATCTGCAGGGTGGACGAGACTTTTGTTATTTTTGTAAGCAATTTTTGTTTCTTCTTTCCAGTGCAGAGTAGATTTTAGGATTTCAGGGAGGGAGGGGCTGCTGGAGGTTGCAGAACCAGAGATAAATCAAGGCATTTGGGCCAGAAGGGGACGGAAGGGAGGAGTCACGCCTCTTCAAGAGGTGTTGGGGGGGAGGCCGTTGCTTATTTGGATATATTAATTCCTTTAAATAAATGCAAATGTAAAACAATGTGTGGAGGCTGAAATTAACAAGAACCAGCAGAGGAGATGGGGAAAAACAGCAAGGATGGTAATCACAGGAGGACAGGCGTGGAGCTAAATGTTGGGGGACTCCAGCGTCTCTTGCTTTTAACTCTGCCCCTTTCCTTGCCAATTTCCAGCTACTCGGGTCTGGTTCTGGCATCATTCCCTCCCCCCCCCCCCCACAGCATCCTGTTGATTTCTGTGTTTAGGTGGCATTAAGGAAATTGGGGGTGGGGGGAATGGGTGGAGGCAAAAGTCAGGTGTGGAATTGTTTTCTGTGGCCCCAGAAGGCAGGACCAGAACCAGTGGGTTGAAATTAAATCAAAAGAGTTTCCGGCTCAACATTAGGAAGAACTTCCTGACCATTAGATCAGTTCCTCAGTGGAACAGGCTTCCTCGGGAGGTGGTGGGCTCTCCTTCCTTGGAGGTTTTTAAACAGAGGCTAGATGGCCATCTGACAGCAATGAGGATCCTGTGAATATAGGGGGAGGTGTTTGTGAGTTTCCTGCATTGTGCAGGGGGTTGGATTAGATGACCCTGGAGGTCCCTTCCAACTCTATGATTCTAGGTCTGTCACAGGCCCTGGAAATGTCCCCAGGGGATCAGGCCTTCAAAAATACAGACCTTTTTACCGTGGCCACATAAACACCAAGCAAATGTGATCCCTTTGTAATGTGCCTGTCTGTAGTGGGCTGCCAAGAGGTGAAGAAAGGTTCACTATTCCCATGAACAGACATGGACTTTATGCTAAACACTTCAGTCCTAAACTGAGTTATAGCCTTGGAAGTCCACTGAAATTAGTGGGCTTAGACCAGGACAACTGTGTTTAAGTTAGGTGCAGTGGTTAAGGGCACAGACTCTTATCTGGGAGAACCGGATTCCCCACTCCTCCACTTGCAGCTGCTGGAATGGCCTTGGGTCAGCCATAGCTATCACAGGAGTTGTCCTTGAAAAGGCAGCTGCTGTAAGAGCTCTCTCAGACCCAACCACCTCACACGGTGTCTGTTGTGTGGGGCGAGGGAAGAAAGAAAGGAGATTACAACTGCTCTGAGATTCAGAGTATAGGGCGGGATCTAAATGCAAAATCTTCTTTGGCCTCCAATCATGGTGAGCCAGCTGCCTTAGAGAGGATGGCAAGCAGGACACAGAGGGTGAGTTCTGCTTCTTTCTCGCACACAGCAATTGCAGGTGTACTGCTTTCTAACATGGAGGGTTTTTAGAAGTTCTTGTGGCTAGTGGCCATTGATAGTTACAAATATGTCTAATCCTTTTTATAAAATCACCTAAATTTGTGGCCAAGCTCAATTCTGTAAGTTATTTGCTTATAGCATAAAAAGCTATGTCGTCAACTATATTACACCCCACCTCCCAAGAGCACACAGGGTTGAATACATGATGTTATTTCTTATTATCGTCCCCACAACCTTGTGGGATAGGTCGGGCTTTCTTCTGAGCCTTTTGCTGAGAAATTCAAGGAGCTTTATTCTTTGTCCATCAGGCTCGTGCTACTTATGAGACTTGCCTCTTCAGCCATTTTCTCCCCGCTTCCCTGCAAAATGTAAAAGGGGGGGGGGGACCATTGAAGCCTGCTTTCCCTTTCATGGCTGTTTCTTGTCTCAGCACACGTGGAGAAGGCAACTCCCATCCTGAGACGGCACTCGCTCTCCAAGGGAACCCTGTGCAGAGCACCCCACGTTCCCTACATCTATTTATATATATTTTTGAAACATAATAATTATAACAAAAAAAGAGAGGGGGGGAAATAGTCATTTAAAAGTAATTTAAACGGACTTGCCAACATCTCTGGGATGCTGGTAGGAGTCTGGCTTTTTGCACGTGTTCTGTTCTAAGTGGGACAAGGGAAACTGTCAGGGGGTGGGAGGCAGAATGAAGCCAGAAAGTGCTTGTCTGATTTCTCTGTTAAAAGCAAAAAAACAAAAAGAGAAACCTACCACAGAAGCCTTTTTTTTTTCTTTCTTTCTTTCTTTGTAACTCTTGTGCATTAAATGCAAGACTGAAAACAGCCATGTCTGCTGCTGTTGTGAACCCTGTAAAATAAAGCGTTGTATTTTATCCATGCTGGGGTACTGGTTGCACACTGTGTGCAAGAGAGTGTGTGTGAGAAAGTGTGCATGGTAAGAATCCCCATTAGTGTGCATACCTGTGAGTCTGAGGCTAGGCTTGGTGCTCTGTAATGGAGCAAGGACTTAAATCCACACTGATGCTTAGGGATGCAAAGAACATTGTGTGGGGGTCCCAGGCGGAGACAAGAACAATGGGACACTGTGGAAAGATCCCTTTCCCCACCCCCAGCCTTGTACAGTCACTGATAATGACTACCAATAACTCAATATGGTACTCAAATTTCTCTCCCACAGTTTTGTTCCTTGTGAAGCAGCCTTGGTCCCTGGTCTATCTAGCTCAGCATCATCTTCTGTGACTGATTCGAGGTAGAGAAGCATCTTTCCCAACACCAGAGGACTCTTAAGAAAAGATGCCAAGGATTCAACCTGGGACCTTTTGCACATGAAACAGGAGCTCTCTCACTGTGCCACAGCCCTCCTTTTACTTGTTAGATTAAGGCCTTGACGCATCTCAGGCGCTATTTCCCACAAGCAGTAGCAAAGTACTAATATCTTAAATCAGTGATCTCCAACATGGCCCCTAAGGGTAGTATGGTGCCCATTCGTTCCTCTCTCAAAGAAAAACCAGTCCTGGCTTCAGAACACCCCAGGATACATCACCTTTGGGTTTGCAGGCAGCACCAATTTGGAAGTACCCCTTCCCCACCACACATACACCCTCAAGGAGGAATTTGGGTCTATTTTGTTACCTAGCAGAAGAACCACTTGGAAATCCTGCCCAGTACCAGATTAACCTTGTAGAGGCCCCTAGGCAGCCAAAATCTTGGGGGCTCCTTGCAAATTATCTCAAAGTTGGAGCACCCCCACCACCCTCCTCAGCCCCCACTGCAGCCTGCAGGCACCTTCTCAAAAGCCCCTTTGACAAAGCTGTGTGGGAGAGGCAGAGAAAGGCAAACTTGGGGATGCCAACAGCAGCCGCATCAGGCAAGGAGCAGCTCAGTTGCTGGCTCTTGTGTTTAGTCTGGGAGGGCTGCAAGCCGGGAAAGCATGGCTGCCCATAGGCCAGTGCCTACTTGACCTAATTGTTAATCTGGCCCTGATCCTGCCTCAGGTTTCCACCAGCCTGGAACCATCTGCAATCCTTGCCTTTTCCCCGTTATGCAAGCAGCCTCTGCAAACTTTCATTTCAATGCACAAAGGAAGAGTGTTTAATTTAGGATTGAAGTTCTTTTTATGTTATGCAGAGGTAAGCATAGCCCACTAGTGGCTCTTTGGCACCCCTGTGAATACAGTTAACCTCTGCCCTGTTAACCTCTGCCCTTTCCTTCCTGTTCTCCTGTCACCTCCTCAATACATCTTGCATTTCAAGACGTCTTCCCTTCTGCTTCTAACTGTCCATAAGGAACCTCAGGACTATCTACATTCCTAAAGCTTCCCAGAAAAAGAGAACTCCCAACTCCAATAGCTTCCAAACGCCATGAGAGATGTGAAGTATTGGTTGTGACCGGTTCTTCAGCTGAGGGGAAGGGAGGGGAACCAATTAAAAATGAGATGATAAACCAATAGGATTTAGAAGAGTTTTATTTTGAAGACATCCAAGGGCGCACACACCCTTTGACAGCAAAACCAAGATCCAGGTGTCAAAGTCCACAATAGAGCACATGAACATACAAATATGAAAACTGAAGAGTTTTCTTTAATAGTAGTAGAATAGCAGCTTACAGTGCTGCTTCCAAACAGGCAAATGTTAATTCTGTGTACAGTGAAGACAGCATGCACAGAACACAGTACTGTGCCCATATCTGAGAATCTTGACTTGCATTTCTTAAAAGAGAAGAAAGCACATTTCTTCTTAATGCTGGGTAACATTCAAACATGCAGTCCCTGACCTGCCATCTGAAGTGGCACAGCAGAGCAAGAACGCTCACGAGATCCCGTTAGATTCAACACAGCAATCTGGCAGGATAGCACTACAGAATGGAAGTCTCAAGCCCATTGCCACTGATACTACCAAGAGCTTCCAGTTCTCAGAAGCAAATCCTATTAACATTTGACTACAGATGTGGCATATGCTAAATTATCCAACAGGGAGGCACACTATTGTTTCAATAGTCACAATGGGTTTCCCACCAAACAGTACAGAGTACAGACCTTCTTCTGCACAGTACACTGAATGCCAAATCGATGAAGGAACCATTCCCTTCAATCTTCCCATTGGGATGTCTGAACCGCTCCAGGGGAGGCATGTTTAAGGGGAGGTATACATGCATTCATCCTTTACTTTATACACAGACAAAGAGAAAAGAACTTTCAAACTTCTCTAGGGACTGGGGGGAAAGGTGAACTGGAGACATTACAAACACTAGCCTCAAAGGCATGCAGATTTGACACAATCAAGTGAACCACCTTTTCCACAGTTCATGTTGAAAACTAGCAGAAACAGTTGTGCCAGAGGACTGGGATCATGGGCAGCAGTGCTGTGAGCCAATAGCCTCCAGTGGCCTTCAGATGTTACATCTGTCTTCACCCTGAGATTTCCAAGAGACAGCCAGGGGGTGAGTAATGCTAATTCCCAGGGCTTTTTTTTTTAGCAGTTCCAGCTGGTTTGGCATCAAGGGGTGTGGCCAAATATGCAGATGAGTTCCTACTGGGCTTTTTCTACAAAAAGCCCTGTATGGAACAATGGTGACATCGGGGGGGGGTGGCCTAATATGAAAATGAGTTCCTGCTGGGCTTTTTTCTACAAAGAAAACCCTGCTCATTCCTTATTTCACAACCAGCTGTTACTATAAATCACCTGCTGCGGCAGCAGCAGCACATCCTGTCATTTCCACAGCCAAACCGTTAGATCTGATGGGATCAAGAGCTCATGGGCTGAGAAGACCTGAAGGGGGGATCTGGCAGTGAAACCAGGAATCTTCTGCCACGGCCCAGCTCCTGAATACCCAGGTTAGCCTGAGCTTGTGAGAGGTTGGAAACTAAGCAGGGTTGGCCATGGTTAGTTCTGGGGTGGGAGACCCCCACCAACACAGATGGGGTTTGCTACACGGAGGAAACTATTTACACAGCACCTCTGCTTGTCTCTTGCCTGAATTCCCCGCACAGGGGTTGCCGTGAATCAGCTCTGAATGGATGGCATGTTCTTTTTGCTTATCGTCTACAGGCTCTATCTAGCCATTTCTACATTTCTTTTTTTTTTTTAAAGTTGCCTGATCTTTCAGAAAGTAGACCAAAAACTTTGTCTCAGGTTTCTCCCTTACTACAGAATCCCATGGTCAACAGAGCTGGGTAATTTTGGGATCAGCTCCAAGACAACTACAATGCCCTTTCACTACAAAAGCGCAAAACAAAACAAAAAACATCATTTAAAAAAAACCCCGAAGATTAAAATGCCTCTCCCCCCACCCCGAGACTGGCCCTTTAAATAAGTAACTCTAGAAGGCACCTGAAGGCCCAAGTCCATTCTTCAAAGAAGCTCCTCTCTCCACTGCTCTTCCTTTAGTTCATCTTGTAACAGTAGGCCCCAAATTTCCCACGTTTGGGAAAGCCAAAGCTTCTGACTCCTGGTTCTGGTGGACCACACTTGGGCCGAGGAGAGACAATGGAGTACCGCACGCTTCCATCAGCCAGCCAGCCAGCATCACAACGGTCCAGCCTGTGCAGCTGCCATGCCGAATAGAGCTGGCCCACCTTTGCAATCTCAGCCTTGTCATCCTGGCATGCTTGCTTGGCTTCTTCCAGGGTGAACTTCTGCGGATGAGACAGGTAGTAAACCTCCCCTGTTGGGGGAAGGAGAGAACACATTACTGGGCAGCAAAGGATATGTGCTGTCAGTCACAAAAACAGGGAAGTTGCAGCTCCCCTCCATGTGGTAAGGGTAGTGCAGTAGTTAGAGTGGTGGACTAGCAAACTAGGGGACCAAAGATTCAAATCCCCATCCTGCCATGGAAGTTCACCAGGTGACCATGAGCCAGTCACACATTCTCAGCTTAACCTATCTCAGATAGTTGTTGTGAAGATCAAATAGAAGAGATAAGAAGGATGTAAGTGGATTTAGGTCCCAGATGGGGAGAAACATATGCACTTAAGAAAAAGAAGATATTGGATTTATATCCCGCCCTCCACTTCGAAGAGTCTCAGAGTGGCTCACAATCTCCTTTCCCTTCCTCCCCCACAACAGACACCCTGTGAGGTGGGTGGGGCTGGAGAGGGCTCTCACAGCAGCTGCCCTTTCAAGGACAAGTCCTGTGATAGCTATGGCTAACCCAAGGCCATGCTAGCAGGTGCAAGTGGAGGAGTGGGGAATCAAACCCGGTTCTCCCAGATAACAGTCTGCACACTTAACCACTACACCAAACTGGCTCTCAGAAAAAGATATTGGATTTATATCCCACCCTCCACTCCGAATCTCAGCGTCTCAGAGCGGCTCACAATCTCCTTTACCTTCCTCCCCCACAACAGACACCCTGTGAGGTGGGTGCGGCTGAGAGGGCTCTCACAGCAGCTGCCCTTTCAAGGACAACCTCTGCCAGAGTTATGGCTGACCCAAGCCATCCCAGCAGGTGCAAGTGGAGGAGTGGGGAATCAAACCTGGTTCACCCAGATAAGAGTCCGCGCACTTAACCACTACACCAAATTGGCACTCTTAAGTGCCACCCAGTTGCAACTGACTTATTGTGATCCCCGAAAGGAGCTTTCAAGGCAGAAGCAGAGGTGGTTTGCCACTGCCTTCCTATACGGAGTCTTCCCTGGTGATCTCCCATCCAAGGACTAAACCTGCTTAGCTTCCAAGATCTGACAAGATCAGGCTATGCCACGCAAGCTTTCCTCCCATTGGGAAGAAAAGCATGGTATAAATAAATCAAAGAATCACAGAGCTGGAAGGGGCCATGCAGGCCATCTAGACCAACCCCCTGCTCAATGCAAGATCAGCCTAGAGCATCCCTGAAAAATGTTTGTCCAGCTGCTGCTTAATGATGACCAGGGAGGGGGAGCTCACCACCTCCCCAGGCAGCTGATTCCACGGCTGAACAACTCTGATTGTAAAAAAGTTTTTCCTCGTACCCAGTCAGTACCTTCTTGCCTTTAATACAGACCCATTATTGCAAGTCCTCTCCTCTGCTGCCAACAGGAACAGCTCCCTGCCCTCCTCTAAGTGACACCCCTTCAAATTCTGTTTACATCCTTTTTGAAGTGAGGCCTCCAGAAATGCTCACAATACTCCAGATGTGGCCTGCAGTGTACAATACAAATAAATCAGGGCCATAGCAAACCTCTCTAACTCCATGGTGCTGCCATAATCTCAAGTAGGGTTTCAAAGAAACCAGCAATTTAATAGGAGTACCTGTATCTCAGTTGCCAAGCCCAAGTTTCTCTGTCTCTTTTAGTATACCCGTGTAAAGATGCAAACTGGTGAGAGCCAGTTTGGTGTAGTTGGTTAAGTGTGTGGACTCTTATCTGGGAGAACCAGGTTTGATTCCCCACTCCTCCACCTGCACCTGCCAGCATGGCCTTGGGTCAGCCAAGTTTGGAGAGCCAGTTTGGTGTAGTGGTTAAGTGTGCGGACTCTTATCTGGGAGACCAAGTTTGATTCCCCACTCCTCCACTTGCACCTGCTAGCATGGCCTTGGGTCAGCCAAGTTTGGAGAGCCAGTTTGGTGTAGTGGTTAAGTGTGCAGACTCTTACTGGGCGAACCAGGTTTGATTCTCCACTCCTCCACTTGCACCCGCTGACATGGCCTTGGGTCAGCCATAGCTCTGGCAGAGGTTGCCCTTGAAAGGGCAGCTGCTGTGAGAGCCCTCTCCAGCCCCACCTACCTCATAGGGTGTCTGTTGTGGAGGAGGAAGGTAAAGGAGATTGTGAGCCGCTCTGAGACTCTTCGGAGTGGAGGGCGGGATATAAATCCAATATCATCTTCTATAGCTTTCATAGAAGCTGTCCTTGAAAGGGCAGCTGCTATAAAAGAACTCTCAGTCCCATCTACCTCACAGGGTGTTTGTTGTGGGGAGGGGGGAAGGGAGAGGAGATTGTGACTGCTCTGAGACTCTCCGATTCAGAGTATAGTTCGGGATATAAATCCAAAATCATCATCATCTTCTTCAAATGTATGAACATGAAACGGCCTCATGATCTATCTAGCTCAGTTTTGTTGACTCTGACCAGCAGGCCCTATCTAGAATCTCCGGAGCCAACCTACTTTTTCTGCCTGAAAGTGTGACAGCTAGAGATGCCAGGGATTGTACCTGGAACCTTCAGCATGCAAAGCGGATGCTCTGCCGCTGAGCTCTCCAAACTCTTTGGGAAGAGACCATACCAGCCAGAGAACACAGGATGCCTGTACAGAGCATCAGCCAAAGACCACCTTCCTCTCATCTAAACATCTGTCAATTTGCTGCTAATCAGGGCATTGAGACTCACCTTTCAGATAAGAGGAGAAACAGAAGACATCAAAATGATGCAGGCTCTTGTGGCGCTCTCCATAGCTCCGGATCCCAGGGGCCATCCCCCTTCCACCACAGGGCTCCCGGGACAGAGTGATGGGGTACTGGACCGTGCCGTCTGCCAGCCACCCTGCATTACACCAGTCCAGGCCTTCCTCCCACGACTTGAAGAGCTGTTCAAAGGAGGCAATTACGGCATCCTGCTCTTCACAGGTCCTCTTGGCCTCATGGAAATTGAGCATGTAGCGGCCGCGGTGAGGCTGGTAAGGGAAAACAACCCCTGCGGGATAGAAGAAAAGGCGTGATTAGTTAGCAAAGGAGGGCCTAGAAGGTTTGCTTCCTCTTTCATCCTAATGTTCAATAAGGCTCAAGGGCAACAGTTTGTTGGTGTAGTTACTCTTCGGCAATCAATTATTTAATTTACTTCATTTATTTTGTCCCCCCCTTTTTTCTCCCTAATGGGGACCAAAGCATAATTCTCCTGCTTCATCCTCTCGCCCACCCTGGGAGGTGGGTTAGACTGAGAGCATATGACTGGCCCAAGGTCACCCAGCAAGCTTCCATGAAATAGCAGGGATTCAAACCTGGGTCTCCCAGGTCCTAATTCAACACTTCAGTCCAACAGCACACCACAGTGGTTCTCATCAGGCTCAGCAGCCTCCCCAAAGACCAGAGGGCAATATGATTTGACCTCATTTTATCCCCAGAATGATTCTATGAGGTAGGTTAAACTGACAAGAGAAGCTACATGTAAAGTTCTGCAACTAGATCTCCAGACACCTTGTGTGGGTCTAAAAAGCAGCCAATATGGATTGGACCCATGCTATGGTTAAATCTACAATCCCCACAAACAGAGAGGCTCCACTTCCTTCATTATAGAACCACAGAGTGAGAAGGGGCCACACAGGCAACCTAGGCAACATCCCTGCTCAGTGCAGGATCAGCCTAGAGCAGGGGTGGCCAACGGTAGCTCTCCAGATGTTTTTTGCCTACAACCCATCAGCCCCAGCCATTGGTCATGCTGGCTGGGGCTGATGGGAGTTGTAGGCAAAAAACATCTGGAGAGCTACCGTTGGCCACCCCTGGACTAGAGTATCCCTGACAAGTGCTTGTCCAACTGCTGCTTAAAGACGGTCAGTGAGGGGGAGCCCACCACCTCCCAAGGGAGCTGATTCCATTGCTGAATTACTCTTACTGCAAAAAAAGTTTTTCCTAATATCCAGCCAGCACCTTCCCACCCTTAATTTAAACTCATTCTTGTGAGTTCTTCCTCTCCTCTGCTGCCGACAGGAACAGCTCCCTGCCCTCCTCTAAGTGACAGCCCTTCGAATACTTCAACAGAGCAATCCTGTCCCTCCCTCACCTTCCTCTTGCTAGACTGAACATTCCCAAGTCCCTCAGCCTTTCCTCATAAGGCCCGGTCTCCAGGCCCCTGATCATCCCTGTCGCTCTCCTCTGCACCTGCTCCACCCTGTCCACATCCTTCTTGGAGTGAGGCCTCCAGAACTGCACACAAGACTCCAGGTCTGGCCTGACCAATGCAGTATACAGCAGGGCTACGACATCTTGTGATTTAGATGTTATGCCTCTGTTGATACACTCCAAGACTGCATTCGCCTTTTTTGTCACTGCATCACACTGACTGCTGAAATGTAACTTATGGTCCACCCATACCCCAAGATCTTGCTCACACACACTGCTTCCCAGCACACTGAATCAAACCACCATGCCATTGAAATGGCTTGCCTTAATTTCTTAGTGTGCCTGTCTTTCTTTCCTACTAATGGGTAATACTTTCAATGGCAATATTTATTGAATATTTATTGGGGAATACAGAGCAACGAGGAAAAGATACATTCTTCCTTCCTCTTATGGAGAGGGCCAAACTACACAATGGGAGAACCAATCATGGAATTTTAACATAGTATGCATTTTGGCCCACAGTCAAACGGTGAACTTTGCAGCTGAGACAGGATTTGAAACCAGGTCTCCCTGACTCTCTCCACCACCTTGCACTGGAATCACTGAGGAATCTGGAATCTAAACTGCTGAGTCTCTGACCTCTCTCTGTGTTTCTGTCTCTATACTTCAGAGAGACACATGCAGCAAACACAATACACTGTGCCGCATATGCAGAAGTTACAGACTCATTCAACCACTGCAGGCCGCAGGGGCAAGAAAAATCACCAGCAGCCATTTAGGAGCATAGCAACCTTCAATAGGCAGTTAAATCCAGAAACGTCAATATCCTTCCCCACTCACTATTCTCTAATCCTACTAGTCCAAGGCAGAGGAAGATCCTGATACCAAAGATCCTTTCACTGGAGCTGCCAGGGAGTGGGCCTCAATGGGATCTTGATCTATTTAGTGGGGAAAGATTTGCAGCCACACAATCTTGAGCAATTCAGAACAATCACATGCCAGATTGTCCACATCATAAACATACAGAATGTGTGTCTTTGTCATCTGGTTCAGACAGAAGGAATAGCTGTGAACATAAATAATGGTGTAGACTAATGGTGACACCTGCCGGCCAGAAAGAATAGCCTCAGTTCAGACCTAAAATGAAACTCTGGCTTAAACATTGCTAGTTGTAAAATTAGGACCCAAGCTTGCAGATGATCACTCAAATCCTGGTTTCAGTGCCTTCACTTGTAGCAGGAGAGCACGGTGCCAGAGAGCAAGCCAGGATGTATGCATAAGACTACAGCAGCGGTGGCCAAAGTTGCTTAACATAAGAGCCACATAGAATGAACACCAGATGTTTAAAAGCTGAAAGACATGAATGCCAGATGTTGAGGGAGGGAGGGAGGGAGGGAGGGAGGGAGGGAGGGAGGAAGGAAGGAAGGAAGGAAGGAAGGAAGGAAGGAAGGAAGGAAGGAAGGAAGGAAGGAAGGAAGGAAGGAAGGAAGGAAGGAAGGAAGGAAGGAAGGAAGGAAGGAAGGAAGGAAGGAAGGAAGGATACTTTAACTTTAAATGTATTCTTCAAGCCACTGGCTGGCTTGGCTTGGAGAAGTGATTTAAAGAGACCAATGCCTTCTCCAAGTTGGCCAACAAGGCGGTGGGGGCTTTGAGAGCCACACAGCATGTGTGAAAGAGCCACATATGGCTCCTGAGTCACAGTTTGGCCACCCCTGGACTACACAGTTAAATGATGGTTCAAGAGCCATGTTTAATGAACTATAACTATACTTCAGGTTGATTAAACCACAGCTTCAGGTGATGTCTGAACACACTAAATTTGTATGAACCCATGAAGCCACCTTAATACTGAATCAAAGCATTGGTTTATCAAGGTCAGTCTTGTCTACTCTGAGCAGCAGTGGCTCTTCTGGGTCTCCTTGTTCTCCCCCGCCTGCCCCCCCCCCAACCGCCTGCAAGAAAACATGAGACTGAATCAGGAGTATGAGAGAAGGCATTTCCTTATATGGTTCCCCTTCTTGCTGGCATCTGAGAAGAGGCTACAGTGTAAAGTCAGAAATCATGGGCACTACTTAGAAAAAAGCTGTCTGCATTCCGCACCACTCCCACAACCAAATTGCAGAATTTGGTAGTGGATATAAAATCCCTGAGAATTTCAGCTTCCACTTTAAAAAGAGGCGGTAAGAGACTGTGTTACCAGTCCTTAAGGATGCAAGGAGATATGTTAAATTCAGCTGAATATGGTGGTAGAATCCTAAGTTGGTACAGCAGATTGTGCCACTTCAAATGCAGGCTGGGCATGCTGTTGCTGAAATCCCTCCACATTTTTTTTTAAAAAAACCTCGCCAGTTAGAAAACAACCATCAACTTACAAAAAAGGACATCTGTCCAGCCTACTTTTTGATGAGTTAGCTTTCTACTTGCAAGGTGCCTATGTTTTATGGAAAGAAATGTAACACAATTCACATGTACAGAACTAGCTCTACTTTAATATGAAGAATATGAGCAATGTTTAGCATTTATTTTAGAAACCAGAGATGGGGCTGAGTAGATTCTCCACCTGTTAAGGGGTGAGCCTTCTGGATTATCTTTGGCCATCATTGATTTAATTGACTGCCCTGCACCCGAGGCAGAAGAGCCCAGCCTTTCTCGATGCAAGGCTCAGTTTCCCCTCACAGCACTTCCCCCTCACCTTGCAGCTCGAGATCCACAATCCCACTCTCGTCTTCCAGTCCATCAATGACCTCGCAGCGGTACTTGCCACGATCGTGCAAGCGCAGGTCATGGATCACCAGGGACACATCTCCAGGGCTGTCCTGCTGCAGGTGAGCGCGCCCGTTGAAGTCACCAAAGCTGCGGTGGTTCAGGCCAGCAGCCACCAGCACGTCCTTGTCTTTGGTGCTGTCCTCCCGCAGCTTGGACCACTTGATGCGGATCTTACGGGACTTGACCAGTTGCGGATCATAGTGGTAGTGGCAGGAGAGCGTGACATTGGCCCCACGGTGGGTGAAGATGGGGTCACCTGGAGTTTCTACCACCAGCTTTACGCCATTGAAGTGAACTGGTAGGGAGAGAAAGAAGGGATTAGTATCACCATGGATGAAGTCATCTTACAGGCTGAATCATGCCACCGTGCCATATAGGCCAGCATTCTCTGGACTCAGGCAAGCAACTGTGTTGGATTAGGTCAATGGCCCAGGCAGTCCAACACTCTGTGTCATACAGTGACCAAAACTCAGGTGCCATTAGGAGGTCCACCCACAGGGCCAGATCTCCAGAAGCCTTCCACCCATTGCCCCCCAAGTACCAAGAATATAGAGAATCACTGCCCCAGACATAGTGTTCCCTCTATACCCTGTGGATAATAGCCACAGACGGACCTCTGCTCCATATGTTAATCCAATCCCCTCTTGAATCTATCTATGCTTGTAGCTGCCACCACTTCCTGCAGCAGTGAATTCCATGTGAATTCCGTAAGTACTTCCTTTTATCTGTTCTAAACCTACTGCTCGTTAATTTCACTGAGTGCCCATGAGTTTTTGTATTGTGAGAAAGGAAGAAAAGTACTTGTCTACCTTCTCTATCCCATGCATAATTTTGAAAACCTCTGTCATGTCACCTCTCAGTAGTCATTTCTCCAAGCTAAAGAGGCCTAACTTTTTTAACCCCTCCTCATAGGGAAGGTGTTCCATCCTCTAATCATTTTAGTAACTCAAAGATGGCCAACGGTAGCTCTCCAGATGTTATTTTTGCCTACAACTCCCATCAGCCCCAGCCATTGGCCATGCTGGCTGGGGCTGATGGGAGTTGTAGGCAAAAGGTGAGGTGCAGTAACCAGAACTGTACACAATATTCCAAATGAGACCACACCATGGGGACATTAAGATACAGGGGCATTAAGATACTGGCTGATTTGTTTTCAACCCCCTTCTTAATAATTCCCAGCATAGCATTTGCCTTTTTTATTGCAGCTGCACACCGAGTTGACATTTTCAGGGAGTTATCTACCATGACTCCCAAGATCTCTCTCCTAGTCAGTTACCGCCAGTTCAAACCCCATAAGTGCACATTTATAGTAAGGAGTTTTGGCTCCAATGTGCATTATTCTGAATTTGTCCACCCTGAACCTCATTTGCCATGATGACACCCACTCACCCAGCCTTGACAGATCCCTCTGGAGCACCTCACAGTCCTCTCTGGTTCTCACTGTCCTGAGCAGCTTAGTGTCATGCACAAACCTAGCCACTTCACTGCACATCCCCAACTCCAAATCATTAATTAACAAGTTAAAAAGCTCCAAACCTAGAACCAAGCCCTGCGGTACCCCACTGCTTACCACCTTCCACAGTGAAAACTGTCCATTTATACTCATTCCTTGTTTCCTGTTAAGGAACCAGTTTTTAATTCACAAGTGGACTTGTCCTCTTATCTCAGGACCGCCAAGTTTACTTAGGAGCCTTTGATGAGGAACTTTATCCAAAGCTTTCCAGAAGTCTAAGAAAACAACATCTACTGGGTCACCTTTGTCCACGTTTGTTCACCTCCTTGAAAAAACTAAAAGGTTAATGAGACAAGATCTTCTCTTACAGCATCTATGCTGATTCTTTTTTAGCTTTTGTTCATCAATGTGGCTGAACAAAACAATACTGTCTTTAATAATGGATTCCACCAACTTACCCAATATCTACATTAGACTGACTGGTCTGTCATTTCCTGGATCTCATAGAATCTCCTCTGAAACCTTTTTAAAAGATGGGGTTACTTTAGCTACCTTCCAGTCCTCAGGAATGGAGGCAGATTTTAGTGATAGATTGCATATTTTTGTCAGGAGATTCACAAGTTCACATTTGAGTTTCTTCAGAACTCTTGGATGTATATCATCTGGGCTTGGTGATCTGTCAGTTTTTAATTTGTCAGCCAGGCATAGGACCTCCTCTCTCATCACCTCAATTCAAGTTAAGTTCATTTTTTCTGACCCCCCCCCCCCCCCCAGGATTGTAATTTGAATAGTATCCAAGCTTCTCAAAGGGATTTGAACTTCCTTACCTTTCCTTTCAGTTTTTTCTTCACTAGCCACCTCATTTGAGAGAAATTACCCCTTCTAAGTTGAATTTGGTGGTGTTGGTGTTTTGGAGTACTCCCTATTTACATAAATGCCAAACTTAACAGCATTATGGTCACTGTTCCCAACTGGTAGTATCACATTTACATCACTCACCAGGTCTAGGATCTCCTCCCCCCTGGTAGGTTCTGTGACCATCTGCTCCATGGCACAGTCATTGAGTGTATCTAGAAATCCAGTTTCTTTCTCTTGACATGAACACATATTGACCCAATAAATGAGTAGGTGGTTAAAATCACCTATTATGACAGAGTTATTTTCTCTAGCTTTCTTTAATTCTTTTGCTGTTTTTAAATCATCCTCTAACCTTTAATCTGGTAAGCAACAACAAATTCCCAGAGTTAAGCTTTCTTTTGGGCACACTATTTCCACCCACAGCATTTCTGTAAACAAAACTATTTCTCTTACATTCTCAATCTTACAGGACTGTATATCCTCTCTGACATAACACAGCCACTCCACCTTCAACCCTTCCTTCCTTATCCTCTCAATATAATTTATATCCAGAAATCACTGCATCCCACTAATTATCCTCATCCTACTAAGTTTCTGAAATCCCTACAATGTCTATGTTCTCTTCTGACAAGAAGCATCCCAGATCCTCCATTTACCTCAGACACTTCTAGCATTTGTATATAAACATCTATAATTTCCCAGACATTTAGGCCTGCAACCATCCTCCTGTGGCCTCTAGATCTTGTCAGGAAGTCGATATTATTTGTCACCCTCTCAGTGGCCAGTCCTAATCCACTTCCCCCTCACACAGTAACAGCTACCCCTTCACCTCTTAGAGATGAGCCATCCCTAACCAGAGACATTTCATCTCCTGTCAGCTTTCTCCCAATATTTAGTTTAAAAACTGCTCTGCCGCCTTTTTTATTCAAAAGCACCTGCAGCCTAGTTCCTTCTCAGGACAAGTGGAGGCCGTCTCTTTTGTATAAGTCCTGCTTGTTCCAAAAAGCATCCCAATACTTAACAAACCGAAACCTTTCCTCCCTATACATTGCTTCATCCACACATTATGACTCCTAATTTGTGCTTGTCTAGCTGGCCCTGCGCATGGACTAGGTAGCACTTCTGAAAAGCCTATCTTGGAGATCCTGATCTTGTGTCTTCTGCCTAGCAACCTAAATTTTTCCTCCAGGACCACATGACTATATTTCCCCACATTATTGGTGCCAATATGTAACATAACCACTGGCTCCTCTCCAGCACTATATACCAGCCTATCAAGACCATGCATAACTTCCTCTACCTTCACACCATGGTCAGTACCCATCTATCTACATGCCTAAGGTTCAAATCATCAACCACCAAAAGTCCTTCTCCCTCCCTGCCCAGGGATGGTTCCTTGGTGCGAAAGGATACCTGTTTGCCAACTGTAGAAAGGGTCCCTTCTGAGGGGATATCTTCCATTTCTTCAGCATGGTGCCCTGTTCCCCTTGACCATCATGCTCCCTGAAAGCAGCAAGACTGCCATTCTTGGAGTGGGACACATCAGCAAGTCCCCAAGAGTGCTATTTGTGCCTCTGCTTCTCCAGGTGAGCCATCTTGGCTATGAGGGTGTGAACTCGTTCCCTGAGAACCAGGAGTTCCTTGCACCAAGCATCCACCCATGACTTCTGTCCAGCAGCCAGACAGTCATACATGTTACATTCAGTGTAATTTAGCAATACACTGGACAGCCCCCAACCCCTGCTGGCATTAGATCTTTGTAAGGTCTGATAACAGAAGGATATACCTGCCAATGGTTTTCTTATTTACAAATCTTAGAAAGGTTTAAAGTGGATAAAAGGCTTTATGAAAAATTACCAAATGTTGGTATACCTAAAGGTATTTTTAACTATTTGCTCTCCTTACTATTTTAACCCTTTTTTGATAGAAGTTTACATTAAAACCTAGATACAGATATATTAAAAGGTGCCACTTGCCCTCTTCTTGCATGTCTGCTAAACTTGCCTGTTTAATTCCCCTGTTCCAGACACTTTGTCACTGGAGCTGGGACACTGCATCACTGGAGCAGAACTTGATACTTTGAAGACAAGATACTCTTAACACAGTGGCTCCCATTCCACTGATGCATCCAGCTCAGTCTTGTTTAATCTCTGACTGGCAGCAGCTACCAGGGCAGACATGGGTAATTTTGACACCTACTACAGTACTGCAGTCCAAGCTCCGCTCACAACCTGAGTTCAATCTTGGCAGAAGCTGGGTTCAGTTAGCTGGCTCAAGGTTGACTCAGCCTTCGGTAAAATGAGTACCCAGCTTGCTGGGGGTAAAGTATAGCTGGCTGGGGAAGGCAATGGCAAACTACCCCGTAAAAAAAGTCTGCCAAGAAAACACTGTGATGTGACGTTACTCCGTGGGTTGGTAACAACTCAATGCTTGCACAGGGGACTACCTTTACCTTTTTACCTAAATCCTATTTGTAGACCATGAGGACACATATATTCCCCCCAAGGAGGCAAACTGCAGCTCCCTGAGAAAATTGGGGAGAGGTGTGAATATGAATATGCTGCCTTATACTGATTCAGGTTATTGGTCAGTCAAAGCCTTTATTGTCTACTCAGACTGGCAGCAGCATTCCAAAGTCTCCGTGGAGGTCTTTCACATCACCCACTGTGTGTGTTTAAAGTGCTGTCAAGTTACTATCATATTATGGTGACCTCAGAAAGTTTTTACGCACATGATTAAGCACAGACATCATTGACTTTCTGGTCCTTTATAACTGGAGATACTACAGATTGCACCTGGGAGCTTCTACATGCCAAGCAGATGCTGTGTCACTCACAGCCCTTCCCTAACAGGCTTAGATATCTTCCCCACCCCCCATTCCCAATATGGACCCTGCATGCCTGAGAACCAGTGTTTCCTCTAAGCTGAGTTAGTGTGAGCTAGCTCACAGATTTTTAGCCTCCAGCATGCACATTTTTGTCTTAGCTCAGGAAGGATGACCCCAGAGCGCAATAATTGATGCAGTAGATCACAACTTTAATACTAGTAGCTCACAAAGTAGAATTTTTGCTCACAAGACTGCTGCTTAGAGGGAACATTGCTGAGAACACATCTGGGGCAGCAGGAGCAGGGGTAAACAATGCAGAAAGAGAGCTGAACAATGTAGTGTATACCTAGGTCCTGTCCCAATGCTCAGGATATGCCGACACATGTAGTATCTGTAGTACCTAACTATCACCTATAGAGGGAGAGATAGCACCAGTAAGTGACTCAGAAGCCTGAAGCAATTCTTTTGGACTTCTGGGAAACATTGGATATTGATAAATCAAAAAAAGATATTATTCAAAAAAAGATAATTAGTTTAATATAGCTAAATCATTAATCGCATTAAAATGGAAGGAAGACAAAGCACCGACAATACAAATGTGGATAGCCAAAATATGGGAATATTTTATATTTACAAAAATGACATTTATGACATCTAACTGTTCTCTAGAAAAATATGGGAAAAAAAGTTGTAGAACCATGGTTTATAGTGATATCTGTTACAAAAAGAACATATACCAAATAACAGTTTGTATGAAAAACTGATTTATTTCTAAATACTTTTGCTCTAACTGTAAGATATACTTGTTTAATATGTGTTGAAAAATTAATAAAATTTAAATGGAAAAAAAAAGCGACTGGGAAGCCGGAGGAAAAATTTGTGCAGTGGATATTCAATGTAAATTTGAGGGTTTATTTGAAAATTTGGGATATTGGGGGAGTATATCATAACTCTTAATAGCAGCTATCAAGAATTATACTAAACTCCCATAATCTCCCTAATACTGCAACAACTCCTCCCCCACCCCAATTTTGCAGTTAGCATCCACTGCACAAGCTGTTCCACACTTGCTCCCTATTTGGTATTTTGATAAATACCAAAAACAGCACTCTTGAAGAAGTCATCTTTGGATCCAGTGCATCCAGCCAGTTATTGCCCAGTCCTGAATCTATCATTTCTGGGCAACGTAACTGAGAGAGCAGTGGCCAAACAGCTCCTAGGGGTCCATCATCCCTAGCCCCATTCCAGTCTAGCTTCTGCCCTGGCCATGGGATGGAGTCGGTGCTGGTCACCCTCACAGATAACATCTGCAGACAGCTGGACCAAGGCAGGTTGGCATTGCTGTTGCTGACCTGACAGCAGCATGCAACATGGTCGACTATGACTAGTTGGCCCACTGCCTTGCTCACAGAGGAGTCTGTAGAGTAGCCTCGCAGTGGCTTATGTCATTCCTCCAAGGCCATGGACAGAGAGTGGTGCTAGGAAAGAGGGTGTTGCCCCAACACCCCCTAGTGTGCAGGGTGCCCCAAGGGGCAGTCCTCTCTCCAACACTGTTTAACGTCTATATGCACCCTCTTGCCCAGCTGGTGCAGTGTTTTGGTCTGGGCTGCCACCAGTATACTGATGATACCCAGCTGTATCTGTTGATTGACAGCCAACTGGCTGCTGCCACATCTGTTTTGGCTGGGGGGTCGGAGGTTGTGGCTGGATGGTTGAAACAGAGCCAGTTCAGACTGAATCCATCAAAGATGGAGGTCCTGTGACTTGGGGGAGGTGACCCAAGGTTGGGGTGTCAACTCCCATTGCTCGACGGGGCGCCACTGACACCAGCACTGACCATCAAGAACTTGAGTGTGCTCCTGAGCTCCTCTTTATCTATGGAGACCCAGGCTGCAAATGTTGCCAGGCTGGCATTTTTCCACCTGTGCCAGGTCAGGCAAATAGCCCCCGTCCTTCCTCTCTAGCCCAGACCTCCCCACAATGTTCCATGAAATGGTCACCTTGAGATTGGATTACTGTAACTCATTCTATGTGGGGTTGCCCTTGAGGCTGATCTGGAAATTACTGTTTATTGAGATTGCAGCAGCACAGGTGCTTACAGCTGCACTGGCTCCAGGTTGAGTACCAGATCCACTTCAAGGTTTTGGTACTAACCTTTAAAGCCCTTAATGGTCTGGGGCTAAAGTACCTGCAGGGCTGCCACTTTCAGTCTGCCCCAGGAAAAGCCGCGCCAAGGTCGGCGCTTCCTACAGCAGCTTTCCTGCACACTCAGCAAGTTCAGCATTGGCCATCCCAGCGTAGAACACGCTGAGCACGCCGGAAAGCCGGTGTAGGCAATGCCAGCCTCTGCGCAGCTTTTCCCGGTGATTGGCGGGGGCGTCTTGAAAGAGCCCCAAGAGCCCGTTTTTTAAAAAAAAAAATATTCCAATTTTATTTGAAACATTAACAACACAAAAGATACAATTAGTAACACAAAGAATAATATAAAATATGAAACAAAATTGCAACCATTCTAAAACCCTAAGCAAAAATTTCCCCCCTTAATTTGATACTCCATTATTCCCCTGTTCATTGTACATCTATTATTTAAAAGTAATTTATCCTTTTTAAAAAAAACAAACATAAGCTGCTGAAACAAAATATTAGATGACAGAATTTCTCTCTCGAAGAAGAAGAAGAACTATCAGAAACCAGACTGACTGAATTTTTTTCTGATAAGGAACTAAATTTTGTAACCCTGAAGAGAGATCTAATTTACCAAACACAAAATGATTCCAAATAGCGTTATACCATTCCTCCAACCTGGACCCTTTTTTCTGTCTATTTATGTGCATTTTCTATCTTAGCGATTGCTAATAATATTGAAACCATGACTTATTTTGTTTATCTAACTTATTCGTTTGACTTACTTAAGAAGGATGGTCTCTGGGTTTCTACTGATTTGTATTCCAACTATTGCTATTTGAGAAAGCACCTCATTCCAAAAAATGTTAATTACTGGGCAACACCAGAAACAGTGTATGCTACTTGTCCATAGTCCTTTCAACATTTATTTTTTACCCCTTTATAAAATTGAGAAAGTCTCACAGGTAAAATACCATCTGTATAATATTTTAAAAGCATTAAATTTAATTGTAGATATTTTGGAGTTAAAACTTCCCAGTCCTCTACATATAATCTACCTTCACAATCCTTCATCCAAGCTTTCATAGCATTTGCTGGGTCTTCTTCTGCAGGTAACCAATAATTTATACAGTTTAGATAAAAGTCCTTTGTGTTGTTTATCCCAATGCTTTAAGAGTATTTCAAATGGAGTCAGTGACCTAATTATTCCTAGGGTCTCTAACAAATGTCTAATCTGATAATAATTCAAACAGGAAATTTTTTGTTCTATTTTCATCTCTAATTCCTCCTTCGAAATAACTTGACCATTTGAAACAAAATCTGTCAGTCTTATATATCCTTTCTGGTACCATTTTCTGAAAGGAGAAACCCCTTGTCTTGGGGGGAACCAAGGTTAATTGAGAGAACAAGTAAATCTAGTGGTCAGCAGCAACAAATCAAACCTATATTTATCCCAAATTCTTAATGAGGCTTTTAAATATTCATTCTGGGGGCTTCTATTCTTTGCTAAATTCCAGAATATTTCTGGAATAGTGCCCTGATTTCCATAATGTTCTTTAATATGTTGCCAATTCATATCTTCTTCAGGGTTAGATAATATATTAATAAGGAAAGATAAAAATGATGCCTCATAGGAAAATTAAGACCCCCCTTGTATACTGGGGCAAGAAAGAATTTTTGAATTGACTCTTGGGGGCTTATAAGAGCAGAAAAATTCTAGAAGTGAAGCCTGCCATTTATCTATGTATTTAAGTGAAATTGCGATGGGGAGAGCTCTGAACATAAATAAATATTTGGGCATAATATAACTTTTTATTATCATCAATCTGCCTGCCTGTGAAAAGCCCTTTTTATGTAAAAATTTCATATACCATTTAAAATCTATATACCGTTATCAAAGTTACAATGAATCAGCTTCTTCAACTCTAACCTTACCGGAATCTGTATACCCAAGTATCTCCACTGCGCCTCACTCCACCAAAATGGATTTTCAATAAGCAGATGTTCCTGGACTTTTTTTGTCCACTTTAATAGGTATGATGAAAGATTTATTAAGATTAACTTTTAAACCTGATAAAGTATAAAATTTATGGAATATTTTAATTAATGTTGGAATTTACGGTTTCGCCGGGTTGGTGAGTGGATGGGAGGGAGAGGGAGGTGCCACGTGGAGGGGGGCGGGGCTGCCAGAGCAGCAGGGAGATCAGGCTGCCAGAAAAGTGGCGGCGGAGAGAACAGGGGCCACCAGAGGGGCCCTCCACTCAAAAAAATTTTCCATGGGCCCCCCCAACTAGAATTTTTTGGCTACGAGCCTGGTCCCCAGCCTGGTGGAACTCTCTGCCTAGTGACATCCATGCCCTGCAGGACTTAGTTCAGTTCCACGGAGCATGAAAAACTGATGTTCCGCCAGACCTATGGTTGAGGACAGCAACCTCTCGGTCTTACTATGACCTTCATCATGTCTGGTTCATGACCTGCCCTTGAGAGGAAGAATAATTTACGTAGGCCATCACGAACTAGAAAATGCGCATTACACTGTATTGTTTTTACTTTTTTAAAATACTATTTATGTTGTATTTTAAAACCTTGTAGTCTAATTGATGCTGTACACTGTCCTAAACCCTCTATAACAAACAAAGAGCAACTGCATACAAATCAGAGGACATTATTGCATTTAAATTTATCAACAGTGTTTCCTCAACTTCTGCAGGCCAATAGCAACTCCCAGATAGCTCTGCAATGCTCACACCTATGGGACAATTTCTGGTCCCTCATGTCAGAGGTATACAGTCACTGAATCTGGAGGTTCTACTTCTGTGGACAAAACGGAATGCCAAACGTGCAGTTTCAACCAAATACGTTCTTGATTCAGAAAACACCAGACAGACTTTTGCAGAGACATAAAACATCTCCAGTTTTACAGTGACATGAACACCTTCACGTGGCACACCTTTTCCTTCCCCAAGTCTGAGTAGCATGCTTTGCTGGCTCACACTTACTTTCCTCATTTCCATTTCCTTTGTCATTCATGACGTGATTGTAGTAAAAGCCATTGTAGAAAGGGAGGTCGCAGAGGCTGTTGTCCGTTTGCAGCAGGATCACAGCCACCAAGAAAAGGAGCATCACTTGCAGGTGATTCTGGAGAGAGGAACCACAGAACAGCTGTCAGCCAAAGAGAAGGGAATGAGATCAGACTGGTTCGTACACAAGCCTTGGACCTTTCCAGATCCAGGGCTTGTTTTCAACCCCAGGTGGCAACAGGGGGTACTCACTAATCTGCAAGCATGAGGCAGGAAGTCCCATGACATCTCAGTCATATGACAGGAACTGATGGAGATGGTGTCCACACAACTGCCTGTAGTAAAAAAGGAATTGTTTGCATTGCTCAGTGGCCTCTTTGCTGTCCTGCTCCTTTGGAGGAGGGGCTGCAGCTCAGTAAAAAGAGCCTCTGTTTTGTATGCAGAAGGTTCCCAAGTTCATTCCCTAGCACAGGGGTGTCAAACTCATTTGTTAAGAGGGACGGATTTGACATAAATGAGATCTCCCATGGGATCCAGAGAACTGGGCAAGAAGCTCTGGCTCTTTCCTTCCTTCACCAGGGGACTGGGGGGGAGCCTCAGCCAATAGAAGGATGAGAGGCTTGGCTTAGTAGCTCTGCTGTGAAACTGAGAGAGCTTGGAAAAACAAGCTCTGCCTCCCCCCCTTCCTCCCCAGGGGAGGAGCCTCAGCCAATGAAGAAAATAGAGGCTTTGCTCTGTAGCTCCTGTGCAATTGAGCAAGCCTTGCAAAGCAAGCTGTTATGCAGAAGGAAGCAAGACATAGGTAGAAGGAAGCAAATGACAGCCAGTTGTTCGAGGGCCTGATAGGAGCCCTCCGGGGGCCTGATTTGGCTCCCAGACCACATGTTTGACACCCCTGTCCTAGCATCTCACATAAAAAGGACCAGGTACTAGGTGTTATTAAAACCCTTTGCCTGAGACTCCAGAGAGCTGCTGCCAGTCTGAGTAGACAGAAATGAATTTGATGGACCAAGGGTTTGATTCCGTATCAGGCAGCTTCATGTGCTGCTATCAGCGTGCGTACAAAAAAGCAACAAGAGTGTGGCTCCATGGCTCAGTGCACATGAGTGGCTTCCAAAAAGAGCCCCTAAAATGGCAAATCCAGATGGGCCCATGATCTAACAGGGCCTACCTGACAATCCCAATGTCAGACAATGGAACTTCAAATCAACCAGACTCCATTTGATACAAAGTTTAAGGCTTTATTTGAGAATTCATAGTTTCTGAGCATGGAAAGATTGGAACTGATACATTCTTGCCAATGAGGAGTTACTTTAAGGAATTACACATCAAAGGTTTCTAAACAAAACTACATTCCCAAGTATTCTTAGTATAAAGTGATACTTTTCACACAGTAACTTTCTCTTATCTCTTTGCGGTCCATGATCTCACAGGATTGGCTAAACTGCCATCCCCGGAGGCATTTTATCTTCAAAGGAGAATTGCCTTTGTTAGTTCCAGGGACAGGAATTCACACCAGTGTTAGTAAATACTATGCTCCTACTTTGATATGCAAGATCTCTTCCCATGGTTAGTAATATAGGTTAGAAAATGGAGTCAGTTAAGCTAAGCATTTCATCACATTCATTTAAGCTAAGCATTTCATTACAGTATTTTTCCAGTGTCTGACATACTGCCCCTCCTAAGCTCTTGCTCGGGGTTTGTCTGGGTGCAGTAGGTAAAATCTTTTGAGAAGGAGGGGGGCCCGAAGGTTTGATGACTTGACCCATTCATCACAGCTTGGAGGAAAATACTTCCAACGGACAAGGTAGTACAATATCCCCCTTTTTAATTTTGAGTCCAGCACCTCCTGCACCTCATGGTGACTCTGACCCTTCACTTGAATAGGTGTGGGCTCTTGAGGGCGAGGGTGCCATGACGTAATTCCAGGATCTTTGCTAAGAAGGCTGCAATGGAAAACAGGGTGAATTTTACTAAACATTTTAGGAAGTTCCAATTCTACAGTCACTTTATCACCCGTTTTATTTTGAATGGACCCAGAAATTTGTATGCCAGCTTTCGGCAAGTCTGTGGTAAAGGTAGGTTTTTGGTGGATAGGAACACACTCTCCCCCACTTTGAAGTCCCATTCCGGGGAGTGGTTTTTTGTTTTTTTTTTATCAAAATAGGTTTTATAGTCTTTCTTGGCCACTTCCAAATTCTCCGGTATGGCTGCCCAGCCTTTCTTAATATCCTCCCACTACTGTTGGCAGGAGGTAGGTGGCGTTGTTCCCTCAAGGCTGGGCAGCAATGGGAAGGTCTTCCCTTCATAACCATTCACTATCTGAAATGGCAACGCTTTGGTGGAACTGTGCAGGCTGTTGTTGTATCGATATTCTGCAAACGGGAGCAACTCCACCCAATTCGACTGCTGATAGTTTACATAGCATCTTAGATATTGTTCGAGAAGGCTGTTCACACGTTCTGTCTGTCCGCCCGTCTATGGATGATAGGCAGAACTCAGCCCATTCTATGCCTGCCACCTTGCAAAACTCCCACCAGAAGTTGGCAACGAACTGCAGCCCGCAGTCACTAATGACCTTGTCTGGAAATGAGTGTAGTCTAACAATGTGCTGAAAAAATAGATAAGCCAATTTCTTGGAGGTGGGAAGTTGTTTGCAAGGAATGAAATGCGCCTGTTTTGAAAAAATGTCCACCACCACCAAAATCACTGTTTTCCCTTGTGAAGCCGGAAGCTCCACTATAAAATCCATCAACACCACTGACCAGGGCCTCGTGGCCGTGGGAGTGGGTTGGAGAAGCCCCGTAGGTTCTCCCTCCTCCATTTTGCCATGATACAAATGGGACATGATCCTACAAATTTGGAAATGTCTTTCTTCATTTGCGGCCACCAGAACTGGCGATTTACTAGATGTAACGTTTTTACGTAGCCGAAGTGGCCAGCCAGCTTGCTGCAGTGACAGTGCTGCAGTACTTCCTGGCAGAGGGCTTTGGGCACGTACAATTTCCCCTCGTAGTACCAGAAACCTCCCTCTCCTTTAACAATCCCCTTCGGTCTCCCGTCCCCTTCCTTTTCAGTTTCCTCAATCAGTCTATTGCCCCCCCCAGGGTTCCGCTTCTCCCGTTTTCTTCCCAGATTGAGTGGTCACCCCCCCCCCCCAGCGACGGCTGAGGGGGGAATGCTAGAGTCTATGACTTCATCTCTCTGACTCTCATGTTGGGGCACTCAAGATAATGCATCGGCCAAGAAATTTTTTGAGCCGGGAATGTGCCGGAGGGTGAAATCGAATTTTGCAAAGAACCCCGCCCACCGAATCTGTTTGGCGGTCAGTTTCCATCGGCTAGTGAGCGCCTCTAAATTTTTATGGTCAGTCCAGATTTCAAATGGCACTCTCGCCCCTTCTAGCCAGGACCGCCAGGTTTTTAAGGCAAACGTTACTGCAAATGCTTCTTTGTCCCAGACTGACCAGTTGCGCTGCTCTTGTGAGAATTTTCGGGAGATATAAGCACATGGTTTCAACCTCCCCTCGTCGTCCCTCTGCATCAATATGGCTCCGACTACATCGGAGGCGTCACATTGGACCACAAAGGGCTTTAGCTCGTCCGGGTGGGCGAGCACCGGTTCACTAGTGAACAGTTTTTTTAGTACGTCAAAGGCCACCTGGCATTTGGGTGACCACGGCAGTCGGGCCTCAGGTTCCGGCCCCTTCCCCTTAGTCTTGAGTAAGTCTGTCAGGGGCAGCATCACTTGGGCGAACCCCTGAATGAACCCCCTGTAAAAATTTGCAAATCTGAGGAAGGACTGAAGCTGTCTACGTGTCCTCGGGGGTTCCCAGTCTAACACCGCTTGTATTTTGGCTGGGTCCATCGCCAACCCCTTCCTGGACACCCGGAATCCTAGGTAATCAAGTTCCGTCTGGTGGAATTCACATTTAGACAGCTTCGCATACAGTTTGTGCTGATACAGGGTGGAGAGTACTTTCCTGACTAGCTGTACATGGGAGGGTAGATCTTTGGAATAGATAATGATGTCATCCAGGTACACCACCACCCCCTTGTACAGATATTCCCTGAGCACTTCATTTATAAAGTTCATAAAGACACCAAGGACCCCTTGTAGACCAAATGGCATCACCAAATATTCGAACTTTTCCATGGGTGTGTTAAATGCCATTTTCCACTCATCCCTCTCCTTGATTCTCACTCTGAAGTAGGCATCTCTCAGATCTAGTTTTGTGAAAAT
This sequence comes from Heteronotia binoei, assembly GCF_032191835.1. Lineage (NCBI taxonomy): Eukaryota > Metazoa > Chordata > Lepidosauria > Squamata > Gekkonidae > Heteronotia > Heteronotia binoei. The sequence continues at coordinate 17,350,434 of NC_083241.1, forward strand.
GGACCCTTCTGATACTGTGCTTAGTAAGTCTTTGATCAACGGGATGGGGCAGGCGTTAGACATTGAAATCCCGTTTATCCAGTGAAAATCGGTGCAAAGCCGGAGGCTCCCGTTCTTCCTAAAGAGGACCGGGGCGGCATGCGAGGCTGTGGCTGGCCTAATGAACCCCCGTTTCAGGTTCTTGTCAATAAACTTCCTTAACTCTGCCTTTTCGGCCCACCCCATTGAGTACAATTTTGCTTTTGTCCCGGGATTAATTCGATCGCACAGTCAGTGTCACAGTGGGGCGGCAGCTCGTCCGCTTCCTCCTCGCTAAACACCCTGCGCAAGTCCCGATACTCCTTTGGGATCGATCGGACTTCTTCCACCGACACGCACATTTTTTCATTCTTAGGGGGTGGGGTCGGCCCGCATTTCTCCCGCCAATGGTGGTGGGTGCACCTTCAGTCAGTGAAGTCTACTGTCTGCTCCCCCCACTGTATGTCCAGCTGGTGTCAAGCGAGCCAGCCCACCCCCAGCACCACATCAAAAGAGGAAGAGGGGGCGATGACTAAGACTTCCACCTCCCAGTGCTCCTCTATTCCCACGGGTAACCCCTGGGTCTCTTCTGTGCATGGCTCTCCCCTCATGGCTATCCTGTCCATTTGCTCGAATTGGATCGGGTGGGGCAGGGGAGTTCTAGACAACCCCAGTGCATCTACCAGTCGGGGTTATGATTTCGTGGGTGCACCCCGAATCGATCAAGGCCCGGGCGTGCATAAACCGCTTGAGTTTTGGGTTCAACAGAGTCAAAGGTACAAAGAGTAGGGCCCCGGTTATTTTCACCCGTAATGGTGCCGTTAGATCCACGACCTGCCGTCTGGCACCTTTCAGTGCAGGTCGCTCCCGTTCCCCGCTGGCTCTGGCTCCCACGACTCCACGCCTGGGTCGTTGATAATTATAGTATCCTCGTCAAGTGCAAGCGAAGCGGCGGCACTGCCCCGACTGGGCTCTTTGGGCTTCCCTGGTGTTTTCTTCAGTCCCGCTGCTGTCGGCTTTGGGTTAAGGGGGGGGGGGCTCGAGGCTTCTCCGGACAGTTAGCTGGCAGATGTCCTGGATCACCACACCGGAAACACTTTCGGCTCTGCACTGGCTTGGGGGTCCCCCCTGGAGCTGGCGCCTTCCTTGGTTCAGCTTTGGTCCCTTGCCGAGCCTCTCGTCCCCCCTTCACCCCTTGCTGCTGCTGTCATTGTAGGGCGATGTTCCTCATGTTGGTCTCAGCCTCTCCCGCTAGCTGCATCCACCCCACCAGTGTGGTAGGACGGGCTTGGTGGAAGGCCCGATCCAGCAGGCTTGCATTGAGGCCCTGCTGGTAGGCTTCGATCTTCATCCTCTCGTTCCAGCCTCGAACCTTGGCACAGTAGGCTCTGAATTCCGCCGTGTACTCCCTCACTGACCTCGATCCCTGCTGCAAGTCGCATAGTGTGGTGAGAGCTCTCATTTCTTGGAGGGGGTCTCCGTACTGCTGAAGCATCGCTTGTAGGAAACCCTCTACGCTGGTCAGCTCGGGGCCCCGGCTCTCATATAGGCTCACGTACCACCGTTGGGCTGCTCCTTTCAGCTTCGACCCAAGGTAATCCACTCGGCTGGGTTCGTCAGGGAATGTGTTCCCCCAATAATGCATATAGCTGTTGCCCTGGATGGTGAAGTATTCCACTTCTTCAGGGTCGCCATCGAATGTTATGTCCAGGCCCCAGCCTCTGCCCCCATCCCAGGGCTCGGGAACTGGCGGTCTTGGGGCAAAGGGCCCAACCGGCCACGCAAGTGGTGCTGCTGGGACCGGTGGCACCAACGGCCCTGCTGGTACTGGAGGCACCAGCGGTCCCATTGGTGCCGGTAGAACTGGCGGTTCCACTGGCTCCCCCAGTGGGGGTGCCGGCGGGTCGGGTTGTGGCACCGGTGGGTCGGGTTGAGGCACTGGCAGGTCGGGCTGAGGTGCTGGTGGGGTGGGCATGGGTTGCGGCAGCGTTCGCATCTGGTCCAGTTGCCGTTGCACCTCTCTGGCGATGTGCACCGTGTTGACCTGGATCTTGTTCCGGAGCTCCCTCACCCAACCTCGCATCTCGTTCCTCAGTTGTTCGAGGCCTCCTTCCCCTCTCGGGACTCTGCCCTCCTCTCGATCGTGGTCGTCTCCTCGGCCCTGTTCTTCCTCGGCCTCCTCCCTTCTCGAGGTGCCATTCCCCCCGGGTCCGTTCTAATGAGTATGTTCTCGTAACGGCTCACCGCCTCATCCATTAAGGTGGTTGAGGTGCGCGGCTTCCACTTTTGCGGGATAATGAAAAGTGTCTGGAAGTGCAGCGGGGACCCTCCTGTCCGTCGAATGATGGTGACACCGGGTGGGGTCTTCGGCTCCTCCACAGGTTCGGTAGGTTCTCCATTATCCGGAAATTTTGCAGCCATCCAGCTTAAAAGTTGTTGGTTCGGATAAACCCGTTCTTGGATCAGTTCCAAAATGTCAGACAATGGAACTTCAAATCAACCAGACTCCATTCGATACAAAGTTTAAGGCTTTATTTGAGAGTTCATAGTTTGAGTGTGGAAAGATTGGAACTGATACATTCTTGCTAGTGAGGAGTTACTTTAAGGAATCGCACATCAAAGGTTTCTAAACAAAACTACATTCCCAAGCATTCTTAGTATAAAGTGATACTTTTCACACAGTAACTTTCTCTTATCTCTTTGCGGTCCTTGATCTCACAGGGATGGCTAAACTGCCATCCCCGGAGGCATTTTATCTTCAAAGGAGAATTGCCTTTGTTAGTTCCCGGGACAGGAATTCACACCAGTGTTAGTAAATACTATGCTCCTACTTTGATATGCAAGGTCTCTTCCCATGCTTAGTAATATAGGTTAGAAAATGGAGTCAGTTAAGCTAAGCATTTCATCACATTCATTTAAGCTAAGCATTTCATTACAGTATTTTTCCAGTGTCTGACACCCAACCCATGAGTTGAAGACCCAGGGATTGAACAACATACCCTCTGTGACAGGAGCTCTCTTCCACCCTTGTAAGAGCTTGCCTGTTTATTAAGGTATCCTGACAAGGCCCTGTTTCAGATTCAATATGTACCATGAAATGGCATCAGAACAGGACCTAAGAACATAAGAAAACCCTTCTTTAGTAAGATCAGAAGTCCACCTAGTCCAGCATGCTGTCCTATACAGCAGCTAACCAGGTCCTCTGGAAGCCCAGCAACAGAGGCTAAGCCCCCCAGCCCTGGAACTGGCACACTGAAATTCACTGCCTCTGAACATGGAGGTTCCCTTTAGTTACCATGGCTAGTAACCAAGAAAAGACCTATCCCCCATGAATCTGTCTAATACCCATCTTCCCATTTCTCTTTAGCCATTCCTTTATTCCTTGGTCATCCATAAGGCCCAGCTGCTTCTCTGGCTGGTCTCCTGCTCCTTCTTCACTGTAGCCCCTAAAGAGTGGGAAGCGAGACAGCTGCAGAAGCAGCAACACAGCTCACAAAGTCCAACATTCATGAGTTAAGAACTCCAAAAGCAGTGGCAAAACTAAATGGGGGGGGGGCGGGTTAGTCAAGTACAGCCCACCTGTGAGATGTTCTGAGGTGCCACAGGAGGGCTACCATAATCCTGTAAATCTGAAAAGTTCCAAATAAATGATCCTTCTGACCCCCACCTCACAAGACTGTTGGGTGGCTAAAATGAGGAAGAACCATGTATGCCATCTTGAGCTCTCTGGAGGATGGAATGGGTTTTTAAAGAATACACTAGAAAGATAAGCTTTAGCAGCTGGATTGTGGCCCTTTGCAATTACACAATTATCTGGATCCAATTTCAAGGAGCATGTTTGCTTCCTTTTCTAATGCAGGGGTCCATCTTGTTAAAAAACAAAAACAAATACAGCAATTCAAAATTTGAATGAATTGCCAAAGTGCCCGCAAATTTCCCTCTGGCCAACAGAGGGAGTGTGGTCTCCATGGAGTTTTGCTGATTAGCTGAGGAATTTGACTTCTTGGCCTTCTGGTTAGACAAAGTTTACAACCCCCTCTGGTAAGTGTCACTGCCCAGGGTGGGTATGTGTGTAAAAGGGGAGGGGGCACGCAGAGAGAGCAACAGACTTTTTTCACGTCTTCAAAAAGTCATCCGGTCCTTGCTTCGCCATGCATTCCAGGAACTCACAAGCTCTGCTTCCTGCTACTGCATCCATCTCCAATACAAAACTGAGGACTAAAAATACATGGTGTGTAGGGGGGTGGGGTGGGGAACGACCCTCCACTAAGCACAGAGTCAATGAAGTTACAGGATACAACAAGGTGTCTCCCAAACACCCAAGAGCAGAAGCACACTCCTTTTTAAATTAAAATTGGATCCATGCTTACAACTGAAAACATTTCATTTCAAAGCGGGAAAAGATCCATGATCCCCAGAAGAGCTGACACTGCCTAAATCAGTGCTCAGGATAGGCCTCTTAATCCCAGAGCAGAAACTCACATAGGAGCACAACAGACAGCCTGGGGAGGTGTCCATCTGCATAGGAATGGAAAGAATGCTTCACCCAGGCCCAAGCAAGAAAGAAGGGCAGAATCATTCACGTCTGGGGAGGAAGCAAAAACTGCACAGTGAACGATACAACGATGCAGCAAACTGTCTCCATAGGGGGGCATTTTGGTGTCACGGGAACTTGTCTTTGTTTCTTGCTGCACACTTTTATCATGGCATGCGAGGATGCCCCAGGACTCAGTGTGCAAATTACTAGCACAAAATGGACACAGTTTAAATACCCACACAAATGCTGACCTGAACAAATCCTGCTTCTCATGAATCTCAGAGCAACTGTAACTCCGCCCAGCATCTTAAGGTAACAAGTCAGTTATTTCTTAACCAACCCACTAAAGCAGGGATGGCCAATGGTATCTCTCCAGATGTTTTTTGCCTACAACTCCCATCAGCCCCAACCATTGGCCATGCTGGCTGGGACTGATGGGAGCTGTAGGCAAAAAAAATCTGGAGATCTACCGTTGGCCACCCCTGCAGTAAAGCATCCATTAATTCTATGAATAAATGTGATCTTCTTAGAGATATATATTATCATCACAATGACCCTGCAGAATATCACACAAGGGATAAGAAAATGAGCAGTGATTCCAGCGGCTCCCAGTTCAAGTTTTGCCTCTCCCATAAACTAATTAAGTGGTCTTAGGGCAAGCCACAGCCTTCCGCTCCAAGCTGCACTACTTAGATGATAATACTATTGGCCTACTTTGTAGGGCTGTTATTTCAACCATAACCTGGAAATGACTACAGAAGGAGGAGGAGGATATTGGATTTATACCCCACCCTTCACTTGGAGTCTCAGAATGGCTTACAATCTCCTTCCCTTCCTCTCCCCACAACAGATACCCTGTGAGGTAGGTGGGGCTGAGAGAGCTCTTTCAAGAACTGCTCTTGAAAGAACAGCTCTACAAGAACTGTGGCTGATCCAAGGTTAACCAGTTGGCTTCATGTAAAGGAGGGGGGGGACTCAAGCCTGGTTCTCCCAGATTAGAGTCTGTACACTTAACCACTACACCACTCCCAAGTTAGAGTCCACGAACTAAATCACTACACCAAACTGTTATTAAACAGGTTAAGACATCACCACACCCAACTAATCAACAAGCTTCATATCCAAAGAAGAATCTGAACAAAGCTCTTTCTAACCCAAATCCAACACACTCAATCCACTCAGTTTAAGGTCTGCAAAAAATTTGATAAAATCAGAGCATATATTTCTAATTTCTCTTCCATTAACAGATCAACTGCATGCCTTTCTGCTCCGACCTCCTTATTCTCCCAGGGAACACAATTATGTGGCTGTTATCCTTTCAAATTCTGGAAGAGTCTAAAGGCCTTCACTTCTGGCAAGAACTCAGAACTCAGGTGACAGCAGTGGCCCCAGGGACTCAGAAATTATCTACTTTCTGTTCCCTTTGGCAGGATCCAGTAGAAAAGTTCTTGAGCACAATATGGGGCCCCACTGAAATGAACCGAAGCCATGCAAAAATTCTTGTGCTGTTTCCCTTTCTGTTCCGTGGGGTCTATGCACAAGAACTTCCCAGTGCATTCTGTGCTTCATTTGGGAGCATTTAAATTGGTCCTACTTTATCCTCCGTGCCCCAAGTTTCCTTTGAATTTCTGAAGTGCCAGGATATGCTGGAGACACGAATAAATGAAGCTACAGAAACGAAAAGCCACACCCTCCACAGGAACTTCCATTGATATAGGGCAGCTAGTGGAAACACCATGTTCAGAAGCAGTATACCTCAGATGCTGGGGATAAGCCCAGTAAGGTGGCCAACATCATCACCTGCTTGTAAGTGTCAGGAGGCATTTAGTCACAGGTTGCACAAACGCTGTATTAGACAGACTCCCTTCCCCAGCAGGAGAATTCGTATGCCATAGCTAAGTAACTTCTGACCCTTAACCAGAGCCACCAACAGAGGCCGACTGGGGGAACAAAATTCAGGGGCCCCAAGCAACATTCCCTCTAAGCTGCAGAGTCATGTGAACAAAAATTCTACTTTGTGAGCTTCCGGCATTAAAGTTGTGAGCTACTGTATAAATTAGTGTGCTTTGGGGTCATCCTTCCAGAGTTAAGACAAAGCTGGAGACTAAAAACCTGTGAGCTAGCTCATGCTAACTCATCTTAGAGGGAACCCTGGCCCCGAGTCAGCTCGAGGACCCCTTGAAGCTAGCCTCACACAGCATCCACCCAACTATCTTCCAATTTAGTTTAACGCAGTTCTAGCTGCTGCCACCAGGAGCTCAGTAAAAAGGCACTCAGCTAAACTTCCCTTTCTCCAAGTCTGAAGCAACCTTGCCTTACAGATCATGCTAAACCCATCAACTAATTCAGCAATGGAGCAAGACAAGCTGATGGCTGCTACACTGTTGGCCTGCAGCCTGCTAACCAAGGTCATTTTCTCCAACAGTCTAGTGTTCCTCTCTTTTCCAGTCAAGATCTTACAAAGCAGTAGTTAGGGTGCTGCAGCAAGATAAAACACGTTTTCTTTTCCTCATGTTATCTCCCTCTTTCCCACACTTTTCTCATTTTTCAATCTCCCTCCACCCAATTTTTCTGCCCCCCCCTTCCCAGATTTTCACTTTTTGATTTCAAAATCTTTTCATCACTATCCTACTTGGCGACAAAATGTACTTAAGAATAGTATAGTTAATTTGTTAATACTATGAACAGAGGGGGGGAGAGAGAGTTAATATTTCCCCTGTAAAAGGATGCTTCACCCCTCCTCCACCCTTTACATGCATGGTAATGGAACATTAATATGTTTTAGCAGTCAAACGTGTGGAAAAGAAGTTACAGCTCCCAGTTCAGGCGCTGCCTTGTTAATCATAATTGTACTGCTGAAAGTTTCAATAGCACTTTGTGAAGGCTACTTTGCTATCTGACAAATGATGTAATTTTTTAGATAGCATTAAAATCATATTTATAACAAACACCATTCCCAGTCTTCATCCCCAATGGGGGCCCAAAGCTGCCTTGTTCTCCTGTCCTCCATTTTATCCTCACAACAGGTAGGTCTGGCTAAGAGTGCATCACCCAACAACCTTTCATGGTGGGTTGGGGATAAGCACACACGACAGGTTGCTTAAAAGTTCTCTTATTACATGCTGTTTGTTATGAAGATAACCTAACTCAGGGTGTTTCGGTCTCCTTCATTTTTCCCACTGTAACTTCCATCATCATTCTGCAGTCAGGTCATGTTCTGAGTTATGCCTGCCCCTTACCTTCAGTTGCAAACAGTACTGTGTGGTGGTGGCTTGTCTCACCTGGGCCAGGATTTTCCCATGCCTTTCAATTTTGGCCATGGAACTTCCACAATCATCCTGAAGCCAGTGGCCAATTTTGAGGCTCTTAGCTTTATTCTCTGATAAGTAATGCCTACCATGGAGTTTAGTAGTTAAAGTGTTGGACTAGGATCTGGGAAACTCAGGTTCAAATCCTCATTCTGCCATGGAAGCTTGTTGAGTGACCTCAGGCCAGACTCTCAGCCTAACCTACCTTGCAGGATTGTTGTGAGGATAAAATGGCTGAGAGGAGAATGATGTGGTCCCCACTGGGGAGAAAGGTCAAATATAAATAAACGAATACACTAATGTGGACAGAAGGGTCAATTATTTCATTGTTATAGATTTAAGCCAAGTAACTTGTTCATCTGGTTTGGATCAGGGTCATGGGGAGAACAGACGGAATTTGTGTCTAGAGACCATGTTGGCTCTCAGAAGTCCTGTTCTTAACTCTCCCCCACAATTCCCTGTTCCCAACCTCTTGCCCCTCCTGTTCCTTTCTTCCCTCCACTAGAAAACTCTTATTGTTGGGAGTGACTTTGGGCTAGTCACTCTCTGAGCTTAACCTACCTCGCAGAGCTGTTGTGAGGATAAATCAGAGTAGGCGAGACCCAAGTATGCCACCCTGAGCTTCTTGGAGATAAAAATCTGACATACGGGAAAAATATGAACCTGCTTGGAACCTCCCATGTCTGCACCCACCAAGTTGACTGTAGTTCCCCAGACCAAAGGTTTGTGCTGTTCTGCCCCCCTATAAACCTGGCTGTGAGCCCCTCCACAATTTCATCCCCCTGTCTGAAATGCACAACAAGACTCAGCCCAAGAAACCACAAGAAGACCGATAGCTGCTGATACCGGTATCTACTTCCCTTTCTAGTAACCCTCTGTCCCCAAACCTTCTTTGAAAGAGCATGTGCAGTAGTCACTGGTTCTTTTAAACCACCAAAACATGAATGAAATTACTGTTTTTTTCTGTAATAACAACACTGCAATGGACGAAGATTGTACCTTACATATTAAGATTCCCTTTGGATTCTGCTTCCACAAGAGGGAGGGGCAGAGGTGAGGAGTCTGTACTCCAATGTGTTTTATGTTGTCACTTAGAAAAGAATTCTTTTAAAAATCATCTTAACAGGACTGTCCTAGAACCTTGGAGCTTCAGTGGAGTATTTGCCTTCCACCATATGGGATGCAGCCCAGCCCCAAATACATGCTTATAAGTCCCCGTGATTTCTGCGTACAAGTGTTGAGATCTCATCCTCACATCTCTGAATCAACAGAAAGTGTCCAGTTTGGGCGGGTCTAACCTGCTGTTTCTTGTTTGTAGGATGCTCAGAAATCCACAATCAGTTTCCCAGGGGTTTTCCCAAGAGGCCATTTCTACAATTAAAATCCACCCACCCCAAACTGCTTTCCTGCCACATTTCGAGAGCTCATCAGGGCTTCCAAATTTAAGACACGGTTGTTGCCGGTGGGGGAGAGGGGGTGGTATTGTACTTACAGTCAGATGTGCTTTAGAAAAGGTAACATACTGTACGCATACTGAATTTATTGGATTGAATAATGGAAGGGGGAAACTGATCTAGAGGGACAGGGTTATGATACAGAAAAACAGGAAAATAAAATTCTCATGGAACTAGGGGGGAAAGGAAAGCTAAACACCTTCCATGTCTATTTTAATGCTGCACTTCTGCTTTTCAATACAGGAGAAGTTTTGGAAGAGATACAAGAACTGATTTAAAACCTCCTATGTAAACAGGACAAAAAGATTCTCAGATATTCATGGGAAAGCACTAGGTGAAGAAGACATTCCCCCCCCCCTTGCAAAAAAATTACCGCTTGAAACAATCAATGACTGCTAGAAGCAGTTTTAGGATTAGGCTAAAATGTCAGGCTATTGACCCTAGAACTCCTCTGCCGGGAACAAGAACTGCAGCAGTGATTGCATTTAGGAATGTCCATTTAGCAGTGATTTATTTAGGAATTGCATTTAGCAGTGATTTATTTAGGAATGTCCAACAGAGTACTCTGGGGCTAATAGTACCAAATTTATGCAAAGTTATCTGCCTAAGACCACTGATTTCAAATGGCTTTGGCTGCAGTCTAACTCTGTGTAGGATGAATAGCTCTTTGCACATGTACAGGCTAACAGTTACACAGATCCCTGGAGTCCCTGAGAGATCATGTATTGCTTTACAAACACAGGTCATCACAAAACACATCTCATAGCGAAGGAGCTTGTAGAAAACTGCACCATGCAAAGACTTCCATACCTTGGTATCATAAACACCCCATCAATACTAAACTCAGTCCAGACTGCAGGATGATATCATTGCTTGTTTCTCTATGAGGTGGCTGTTGGGGTGAGAGGCCGTGAATTCTGCACCAGCCAGGACACACTTGGCCTCCCCCACCCCAGTCACCTCTTCCTCCTCGGCAGCTGCAGCCCCTCCCTCCCCACACTCTCTCCCTTTGGCTTTAGGCTGCTTTTGCACCTTTCCATCCCTGGGATGTTAGTTTCCTGTCTTCAGTGTAAATTGGGGCACTGGCCCACGTAGAAGTTAAACTGGATGTGGCTCTACCAGTGGAAACCCGGGCAGAACCGACATGCCATTCCTCTGGCCCACACTAACAACGCTTGACTGTGCCCTCGAATTCACCTGCACCTATGAGGCAGCACTCAGCCCATGGTGCCACATAACCGGGCAAGAGGCGCTCAAACCTTCTTCTTCCTACCACCGTGTGCAAGAACTGCCTTGCCAGTCCCCTCTCCCCCCCCCCCTTCTTTTCTTTTTTTGCAGCTCTCCTGACAGCCGCTTCATCTCCCCTCGCGCAGGGCTCGCTGCGCACCCCAGCGCTAAAAGCCATTCGGTGGTTGTTTCTGCCTCCGCGCTTCCCCCTTCGTTTCTCCAAAGTCCAAACGCCTCCGGGACACGATCGCCCGAAAGGCTGAACGCCCTGCTGCCCGGACCTGTGGCTGAAAACTTTCCGCCAGATGCCTGCATGCAACCGGTAGCCTCGCTCTGCCTCCTCCGGCTGCTCACAGAAGCCGAGCTCAGCCTCTCGGGGGATGCACAAACGAGGGTGCCAGTTGGAGAGCTGCCCCGCCGCCTCTTCCCAGCCCTGCTCCCAGGAAGCCTCTACTTACAAGTAAGCCCGTCTCCTTCCTTGGGTCGAGCGCCGGGCGCCGTCCTCGCTGGCTGCTCGGTGAGTGCCGAGGCAATCAGGCAGGGCAGAAAGGCTGGCGGGGCGCTGAAAGGAAACAGCCGCGGGACGAGCCTCCCGCCCGCCAAGGCCAGCCCCTTAAAGGAGCAGCACGCGCCCCGCTCCCGAAGCCGCTGGGGAGGGCCGGAGGGCACTTGCCCCTCCTCACCCACCCTTTCCGAGACTTGGCATGACTTTGTCCCACCGCACCCAGCCAGCCCTTTCCCCAAGGCTCCAGTCTCACAAGTCACGGGGAGCGGGGAGTATTCTTCCTTTACGCTCATGCTACTCAGATCAAAGGTTTGCTCCATTTGTTAATTTTACTATTCTGTCATTGTACCATTTTACATTCTAAACCACGGCCTACCAGATAATTTTACTTCACTGTCATTGGTTCTTAAATCTGTACCATGTTGCATTCTAGGCCACTGCCTACCAGCTATGTATGGCTCTGCTCAGCTATGGATGGCTTTGCTCCGTGTGCGGATTCCTCGTCTGACGAAGCGCGCTTAAGAGCACACGAAAGCTTACATTCGAAATAAAAATTGGTTGGTCTTAAAGGTGCCACTCGACTCCTGCTTTGTTCAACTGCTTCAGACCATTCTGTACCATGTTGCATTCTAGGCCTCTGCCTACCAGCTGTGTATGTCTCTGCTCAGCTATGGATGGCTTTGCTCACGGCGCTGGATTCCTCGTCTGACGAAGTGCGCTTAAGAGCACATGAAAGCTTACCTTCTAAATAAAAATGGGTTGGTCTTAAAGGTGCAACTTGACTCCTGCTTTGTGCAACTGCTTCAGACCAACAGGGCTGCCCGCTTGGATCTATTCTTATTACTTGACTGCCATAAATAGACCATGGGAAGTGGGGAGAGACCCGGACCTCCAGGTTGAGGGGAAAGACCCCAGGACGCCATCTCCAAAACTCATCCTGCCCAGAAGCTCCAGCAGGTGAGTTTAGGGCCAGCAGCAGCCACCTTTTCTCAGCCGAAGCTCCCTCGTCGCACAGAGTGTAATGGCGGCGGGAGGCCCTTGTGGGGGAGGGACCCAGGGAAGCCTGGTCATCGAAGGGAGTCCATTGGAGCAAGTGGGGCAGCACCCCACCCCCGTCCCCGGAGGTGGCGGCCTGTCGGCTAAGGGCTGGAATCTCCCCACAGAGAAGGAGGACGACCTTTTCCCCTGCTGAGGCCACTCACTGTAAGGCAGCAGTCCGGCCTCTGTGCCAGGCCTCTTCTTCATCATCAGGCAGGGAGGGGAGCGGGAGAAGAAGCAACAAGGAGCCCTACTACTGACGGGGACTTGGTCAAACGCAAGGGGTTCCAGCTGGGATTTGCATGCCCAGAGGGTGCATCCTAGCCTGCCGCCACAACCCCATGCTGGTTGGAGCCTGTGAAGCACCACATGCTGAGAAGCCTTCTCCTCTCCATCCACAGGGTCCAAGATTGTGGCCTGAAAGATCTTCTCCCTGCCCCCCTTTAACATTCATCCTCATAAAGAGTTCTGAAGACTCCTGCTGTTGCCAGTGTTCCCTCTAAGGTGAGTTAGCGTGAGCTATCTCACAGATTTTTAGCCTCCAGCTCACACATTTTTGACTTCGCTCAGGAAGGATGACCCCAGAGCACAATAAGTTATTCAGCAGCTCACAACTTTAATGCCAGGAGCTCACAAAATAGAATTTTTGCTCACAAGACTGCAGCTTAGAGGGAACATTGGCTGTTACTGTGAGGGGGGCAAATCCATATACTGTCCTTCAGATTTTCCCCTAGCTCTGAGAAATGGAAGAAGATGACGATGATGATAAGGGGGTGGCGGAGGGGCCTCAGTGATTCAGCTGCCAGGAAAGCAGATCTGCTTGAGGCAAGGGTGTCAGGCCGCAGCCTGCAGACCCCAGGTGTGTTTGAGGGCAGGGACAGGCAAGCAACATCATGCCAGTTGCTGACATAATTTCCAGTGAAAACCAGCAATGATGTCAAGGGGGGAGCTCTAGGATTTGTAAACACTATGACTAATTGGGAGAGGGGGCTGTTGGCAAATCCTAGAGTGCTCTGTGACATACTGCAGACCATACCATCTTGTTGAGGTTCTTGGAGGTATCAGGATGTGTGCTGAACCAGTTCAAATCATTCCTCACCGATTGGACTCAAAGGCCATTTTCCCACTTACCTTACCCTGGAGCGACATCCCTCTTCACCGCGCTGCGTCTGCGCGGATTTCGCACAAACTGCTGCGCAGCACCAGGAAGAGCCGCGTAGTCCCGGGGCTTTTGCGTCGCAAATGTAAACCGCCAAAAAGCAGTCTACATTTGCGACGCAAAAGCCCCGGGACTACGCAGCTCTTCCTGGTGCTGCGCAGCAGTTTGTGCGAAATCCGCGCAGACGCAGCGCGGTGAAGAGGGACGTCGCTCCGGGGTAAGGTAAGTGGGAAAACGGTAAAGAGTTACTGAGGGAGACCAGTTGTCATCACTGTGGGACCAATCCTGTAGAGTTCTACATAGTGCAATCCTATCCCCCATGCTTTTCAATCTCTATTTAAAGTCCATAGGAGAAATCATTCACAACTTTAGGGCTGGATGTCATCAATATGCAGATGATAGCCAGCTCTATATATCCTTATCCAAATCCCCTGGTGATGTGGTAGAGGTTTTGAATAACTGCCTGGTTGCTGTGGTAAATTGGCTAGAGTTAACAAACTGAAACTACACCCTGAAAAGACAAGTAATTATGGTTGGAAGGTGGAAGTTTTGAAGAACACAGTACCTCTTCCCCGCCCCGCACCCCCCCACCACCTTTTCCACTTTTGATGGAGTCCAGTTGACCCCTGCTGGCTGAGTTAACAGTCTTGGAGTTATACTAGCCCCAACATTATTACTGGAGAAGCAAGTTAAGACAGTTGCAAAAAAAGGTTTTATTCCAACTCAGTCTAGTCCAGGGGCGGCCAAACTTGCTTAATGTAAGAGTCACATAGAATAAATGTCAGATGTTTGAGAGCTACAAGACATGAACGTCGAAGGAAGGAAGGAAGGAAGGAAGGAAGGAAGGAAGGAAGGAAGGAAGGAAGGAAGGAAGGAAGGAAGGAAGGAAGATGGGGAGGAGGAGGGAGGTAGAAAGAAAGAAAGCAACTTTAACTTTAAATGCATTCTGCAAGCCATTGGCTGGCTTGGTGAAGTGATTTAAAGAGACAACGGCCTTTTCCAAACTGGCTGATGTCAGGGGTGGGGGCTTTGAAAACCACACAGCATGTGTGAAAGAGCCACATGTGACTCCTGAGCCACAATTTGGCCACCCCTGGCTTAGTCCAAAAGATGGCCTCTTACCTTGATATAGCTATCTGGCCACATGGATCCATGCCACAGTAACACTGAGACTAGACTACTGCAATGCCTTGTACGTTGGTCTCTCCTCAAAATCAATTCAGAAATTCCATCTGGTGTAGAATGCCACAGTTTGCTAGATGGAGCATGCATATTACTCCCATCCTGCAGGCCCTTCACTGGCTGCCCATCAGTTACCAGGCTCAATTTAAGGTATTGGCTTAAGCCCTTCTTGGCCTTAGCTACGAGACTGCCTCTCCCCCCTACATTCCGCCATAACAACTTCACTCATCAGCGCAGGTCTTCTACAGGTACCAACCTTAATGTGTCATGTGAACACTTATGTGTTGCTTCAGTTCTGTTTTTTAGCCTTCTGGTTGGTTCTCCAACCCTAATCCCATTGCATTGTTTACTGACTGTCCCATCCATCAGGTCTGTATTGACTCACTGTGTGTAATCCACCTTGTGTCCAAGTGAGAAATGCAGGCTGTAATAAATAACATAAATAAATTGTCCTTCACTTTCCTCACAGTAACATTTCAGGTGCTGGGAGGCAATGACCAGGTTACGGCCAGGTGTCCTATTAAAAATATCCAGCAAGGAGTTCAATTGATTAATCAGTGTCTTCCCTGAGTCCAAAATACCCATAGAGAGTGCCCATGGTTTGATGCTCTGGCATGGCCTCCTTCCAACCTTTCCCTGCAGAACATTATTTCAACTCCTAAATAACATACTAAGTGATAGTAATTTCCAAGCAAGCAGAAGAAACTGAATGTCTACCCCAAGGCTTGGTCCTCCTCCAGTTCTTTTCAATCTATACATCTCTGATGTTCCCAAAATGGAGCTCTTTGAACTCTCCCCAGGTGCAACTGAGTGGATTTAAAATTTAGGTATTAATATTTAGGAGGATTACCCAAGCAATCTGCATACCCATTATATCGACTTGTATCAATTGTATCAATTACCAAAACTGAGCTGGGGATGTTTAGCCTGGAGAGGAGGTGGCTGAGAGGTGATATGATCACCATCTTCAGGTACTTGAAGGGCTGTCCTATAGAGGATGGTGTGGAATTGTTTTCTTTGGCCCCAGAAGGTAGGACCAGAACCAACAAATTGAAATGAAATCAAAGGAGTTTCCGGCTCAACATTAGGAAGAACTTCCTGACCATTAGAGCTGTTCCTCAGTGGAACAGGCTTCCTCGGGAGGTGGTGGGCTCTCCTTCCTTGGAGGTTTTTAAACAGAGGCTAGATGGCCATCTGACAGCAATGAGGATCCTGTGTATTTAGGGGGAGGTATTGTGAGTTTCCTGCATTGTGCAGGGGATTGGACTAGATGACCCTGGAGGTCCCTTCTGACTCTATGATTCTATTATTCTAATTACTGTATCAATTATTATATGCTTCCTGTGTATAATTTTGTCATATGATAAATAAATCTGGACTAATTTTCTGTCATGGTTCATTTAGTCATGGCAGACACACAGCTGAACTACAATCTTCTGTGGAGGTTACACGTTGCATGTCTGCATGAGTCTTTTTAGGGGCTTGAGCCGTTCCAGTGAAGACACATGCTCAGAAAATTGAGTCAACAGATGGATACGTGCTTGCTTCGGCAGCACATATACTAAAATTGGAACAGATGGATTCCTCTAAGTGGGCAAATATTATGGCCAAATTTTGTTGTGTTGAGGGGATGCTCTGTTTTCTTTAACCGTCAATTCAGAAAGAAATTCCTAAATGGGAGCCATACTGTAACTTGTGTGTAGAAAATTCCACAAAGCAAAACTGTCCCTGTTGTCTCCTCCTTCCTGAAACAATAGCAAATGTGTTGGAATACTTTGATCTGGAATGATCAAGACAAATTGGACAAGGAACCTTGTTTTATTCTGCCTCAGGGGGTTCCTCACAGGGGGTTCTCATTGCTGAACATAGAACTGTGGAGTAGAGCCTGAATGAGAAAAGGAACCGGCAAGTTGTGTGCACTGTGGCTAGAGTTTCTCTGTAGTCTGGAGATGAGCTGTAAATCCAGGGGAACACATGTCCCACCCTGAGGCTGGCATCCCCAACTGTGACCCCCTGGCCTCTGGGTCTGGCCTTGTGCTGATGAGATGATGCCTAAGGCCCATAGCTAACTAGGGGCCCACAAGGCCCACACCCTGACAGTTTTGAGGGGGCCCCTCATCCTCATCCCCCCACCCCCCATCCTCAGGCCACCCCCTCCCTCCCCCCCCTCCTGCATAATTTAAATGGGGGGGGGGGTGTAGGAGCAGCTGCCGCCCCTCCCATGCCATTCAAAAGCCCACCAATCAGCTAATTGGTGGGCTCTTTAAATTATGTGGGAAGGGCAGCAGGAGCAGCCACCAGCCTCCCAGGCAATTTAAAGGGCCCATGGATCCACTGATTGATGGGCCCTTTAAATCACATGGGAGGGGCAGCAGCTGCTTCTGCAAACCCCACCCATGTGATTTAAATTGTGTGAGAGGCAGAAGGGCAGTCCCTGGCCTCTTCAGCTTCCTGCTCTCACCCCCATGGCCCTTAGCTACGGGACTGGACGCCTGGATCCTGCCATGCTCTGCAAGCAGGGGATGTTCAACCGGGAAGGAAAAGACCCTCTCAAAATAACAAGAAAGCACTCATATGCCTGGGCAAGCATATCCTGGCAACACACTACCCATTAGAACCAGGGCCAGACCAGAATCCATTGCAAAATAGCTGCTGCTGCTGCTGCTGCTGCTTAAGTCTTCTCAAGTTATTCCCAGAGATGTAAAAAGGTTGTCAGATTTCCTGTGAAAAGTGTGTTATTGAGCTTTCTTGAAGTCCATTAATAAGCAGTAGTCTTCTTTTATGGCTCCCATTTATTTTTAGCCATTCTATCAGTGCAATCCTAAACAGAGTTACACACTTCTAAAGCCACTGAAGTCAATGGGTTTAGGAGTGTGGCATTCTATTTAGCGCTACACTGTAATTGGCCTGCTGTGTTAATTGTCCTTCACTTCCTTGCAATTGTTGTTTTAGCAATCATACTAAGTATAGACATCTCTGTTTATGTAATCTTTTAATAGCCCTGAGATAATTACTTCTGGCAACAAGGATGTCTATATCCAATAATCAGAAACAATACATTTACACCATCTCTCCAAATAGAACAAATTTTTGTACATTGTTAATTAGCACAATAGAGCAGGGGTGGCCAACGGTAGCTCTCCAGATGTTTTTTGCCTACAACTCCCATCAGTCCCAGCCAGCATGGCCAATGGCTGGGGCTGATGGGAGTTGTAGGCAAAAAACATCTGGAGAGCTACCGTTGGCCACCCCTGCAATAGAGTATGTCATATTGTGCATGAGTCACTGATTTGGATGTGCCTTTTGGTTGGAAAAAGAAAATTCAGAGTTTCAGACAACTTCCTCAAATTGGGGTAATTCTGTTGTACCTCTGCATTAGGTGTGATAGGATCAATCACACCAAAAGAGAAAAGGCAGAAGATATTACCAGCCTCAGGAGAGGCTAATTAAAAAGGAGAGGAAGCCAGAGCAGTATGTCATACAGAGATGTAACAGGCAGCTTCCACTGTAAATAAGTACTTGGAATTCAGTAGACTTTCATTACTGGATCAGATTGGCTCATTAGTCATCATCTTGTGGAAAATACTATCTGAATGGTATTTTTGCTTCATTTGCGCTTGAATAGGAAAGGGTTAGAGTTGGTCAGGCCAGCCTCACAACCAGTGAGAGATTGGGGTTGCTGACTTCCAGGTGGTGACTGAAGATTACAACTGTTTTCAAAGTGACAGAGATCAGTTCACCTGTAGTAAATGGCAACTTTGGAAGGTGGACTCTGTGGCATTATACCCCATTGAATCCATCCCCTCCTAAACCCTGCCCTCCACCCCCAAAATCTCCAGGTCCAGCCAGGAGTGGCAGTCTTAGACAAGGCTATACAGGCCCATCAGCAAGAGCATGATGTCACTTCCAGGAAAACCCAAAAGTGATATCATTACTCTTTAGGAAACATCAGAAACTCCATGGTTTTACCATAGACTTTCCGGATTTTCCATAGAGTTTCTGGCAATTCCTAGAAAGGTATGGCATTGCTTCCAGGTTTTCCCAGAAGTGACATTATGCTGTCACTGCCTGCAATTGGTTTTTTTTTTTTTTAACGTTCTCCCTCTAGCCATTGGTGCACTGCCAGGCAAGGCCGACTGGGGGTGGGACATCTCTTGCCCCCTGCATGCACATGGCAACCCTAGAAAGGGCAAATGTTACTTTTTATATTTTAAACAAATATTAATTAACAACAGTGAAACCATAATGAGTAGCTTGAAAGGACACAGGCTGATAAATATGAAAATATGCCTGGTCTAGAACAGGCAAGCCCAAGCAAGCTAGCTGCCTTCAGCCCCCACCCCCACCCCCAGCACTCTCCCTTTGATCTCGGTAGCGCCAGCGTCTCTGATAAGCATGGGACAGGACTCAGGGGGTACTTTCTTTCTCATATCACCAAGTGGTTTTATCTGCAAACCAGTCTGTCTCCCAGTAAAGAAGAAGGAAATGTTGTCTGGAAAGGGCACACATAACCCTGCTTTGCATACACGGGAAAGGCCCTGCAAACTGTGGCTAAGGCTGCCAATCGGCCTTTTTAAAAATCAGTCTGGCTTTTGTCTCTTTTTTTCTACCTGGATGCTTGCTTGAGGACGTTCTAGCTGCTAGAGTATCCATTACCTTGTAGGGATGGCAATTGTGTGATATTTATTTACAAACCTATAAATTAAGCATCAGGGAAGTGGTGAGCTTCCAAACAAGCAGTGGATTTTAACAACCTCACCTCTCAAAGGCTGCTTCTTCCAGGAGGGTATAAACCTCATAGAATTAATACCTTTGCTGGCTATTATTTATTTATTTACGTTATATTTATATCCTGCCTATTCTATGCAGACTCAAGGTGGCTAACAGCATAAAATACACAATAAACAATAAGCAATATTAAAACTATAAAACAATCAAATAAATTGCAATGGTGCTATTTCAGGTGGATCATATAATATTTTCCTTTCTCAGTGCGTACAGATCCTAGGCAGTTAGTACTAACGTGCGATAGATCCAGATGTGGTGGTAGCCCTTTCCCATTAGATGTTATATGCCATCCGAAACAGTTCAGTCTTGCAGGCCCTGGGGAACTGCGATAAGTCCTGCAGGGCCGTGATGGCTTCTGGGAGGATGTTCCAAAATATTGGGGCTGCAACCAAGAAGGCTCTTGTTCTGGTGGAGTTAAGCCTAGCCTCTTTTAGCCCAGGGACAGCCAAAAGATTTTGAGAGCTTGATCACAGTGCTCTCTGGGGAACATGTGGAGCAAGGCAGTCCCACAGATAGGTAGGTCCTAGGCCATACAGGGCTTTGAAGGTTAATGCCAGGACCTTGAAACGGATTCGGTATGCAACAGGCAGCCAGTGCAGCGCTCTCAGCACAGGCTGAATGTGCTCCTGCTGGGGAAGCTCCATTCTGCACCAGCTGCAGCTTCCAAATCTGAGTCAAATCTGAGCTCCCATGTAGAGAGCGTTACAGTAATCAATTCTTGAGGTGACCAAGGCATGGCTCACAGTAATCAATTCTTGAGGTGACCAAGGCTGTGACGTACTAAGGCCCTTAGCCTGAGTAGCTGAGAAACAGGCTTGCAGCGATTAGCTGGAACATTGCCCAAGCAACAAAAAAGTATCCTTTTGAGGTTTGCTCAGCAGAAAATCAACTCAGGATTTTTAGTCTTAGCCAAGGGGTCTTCAAGAGAAGTCTTCAGAATACCAGTCTGAAGTGAAGACAGTGGGCTTCGGCCCGGCAGTTGTAAAACCAACTGGAGGGGCTGAGAGCAGCCAGAGTGGCCGAGCTCCTTGTGGCAGACAGAGCTGAGTGGACTCTGTCTGGAAAAGGCAGTTTTCAAATGGTTTGAAACTATCTGAGGGAGATTTTGCCAGCGCATCAAGCAATCTCCAAGTACAAACTAGATCACACAATTACACACTGAGGGAAGAACTGGATTCTGGGGGTCAGCGAAGGTACCCAAGACTCAGACCCAGAGGACTAGCTGTGGAGCTGAGACGCATCGGAATTGTGGGGTGCGAGTCCTGGAAGATAGGTAGTGTGAAAGGGTCTGTGAGGGAGAATACTGACACGGGTCGGGAGTTCTCTATGTGTGTGTAGAAGAGTGATTGAAGTTTGTTATTTATGTGATTTGGCACTGCCTAAGTTAGGGTAAAACATCTGAAGAAACAGCATTCTGAGTGCCCAGAAGGCACAGACAGCCTGTGTGACGTAGAGTCTAGTGAGACTCTGAAACCTGCCTGGTTTAGAACATAAAAGAAGCCATGTTGGATCAGGCCAATGGCCCATCCAGTCCAACACTCTGTGTCACACGGTGGCCAAAAAATTTAAAATTTATATATATATATATACATATACACACACACACACACACACACTGTGGCTAATAGCCACTGATGGACCTCTGCTCCATATTTTTATCTAACCCCCTCTTGGCTATGCTTGTAGCTGCTACCACCTCCTGTGGCAGTGAATTCCACATGTTAATCACCCTTTGGGTGAAGTGCCTCCTTTTATCTGTTCTAACCCGACTGCTCAGCAATTTCATCGAATGCCCACGAGTTCTTGTATTGTGAGAAAGGGAGAAAAGTACTTCTTTCTCTACCTTCTCCATCCCATGCATAATCTTGTAAACCTCTATCATGTCACCCCGCAGTCGACGTTTCTCCAAGCTAAAGAGCCCCAAGCGTTTTAACCTTCTTCATAAGGAAAGTGTTTCAAACCTTTAATCATTCTAGTTGCTCTTTTCTGCACTTTTTCCAATGCTATAATATCCTTTTTGAGGTGTGGTGACCAGAACTGCACACAGTATTCCAAATGAGACCGCACCATCGATTTATACAGGGGCATTAAGATACTGACTGATTTGTTTTCAATTCCCTTCCTAATAATTCCCAGCAAGGCATTGGCCTTTTTTATTGCAATCGCACACTGTCTTGACATTTTCAGTGAGTTATCTATCACGACTCCAAGATCTCTCTCTTGGTCAGTCTCTTCCAGTTCACAACCCATCAACTTGTATTTGTAGCTGGGATTCTTGGCCCCAATGTGCATTACTTTGCACTTGGCCACATTGAACCTCATCTGCCACATTGATGCCCACTCACCCAGCCTCAACAGATCCCTTTGGAGTTCCTCACAATCCTCTCTGGTTCTCACGACCCTGAACAATTTAGTGTCATCTGCAAACTTGGCCACTTCACTGCTTACTCTCAACTCCAAATCATTTATGAACAAGTTAAAGAGGATGGGACCCAGTACCGAGCCATGCGGCACTCCACTGCTTACCGTCCTCCACTGCGAAGACTGCCCATTTATACTCACTCTCTGCTTCCTATTAATTAGCCAGTTTTTGATCCACAAGAGGACCTGTCCTTTTACTCCATGACTCTCGAGCTTACTAAAGAAACTTTGATGAGGAACTTTATCAAAAGCTTTCTGGAAGTCAAGGTAAACAATATCTATCGGGTCTCCTTTGTCCACATGTTTGTTCACCCCCTCAAAGAAATGTAACAGGTTAGTGAGGCAAGATCTTCCCTTACAGAACCCATGCTGAGTCTTCCTCAATAACTCGTGTTCATCAATGTGCCTACTCATTCTGTCCTTGATAATGGCTTCTACCAACTTTCCTGGTATTGAAGTCAGACTGACTGGCCTGTAATTTCCCGGATCTCCTCTGGAATTCTTTTTAAAGATGGGGGTGACATTTGCTACCTTCCAGTCCCCCGGAATGGAGGCAGATTTCAATGAAAGACTACATATTTTTGTCAGAAGATCCACAAGTTCAACTTTGAGTTCTTTCATAACTCTTGGATGTATGCCATCCGGACCTGGTGACTTATTAGTTTTCAATTCGTCTATCAGTTGTAGGACCTCCTCTCTTGTCACCTCAATCTGACTCAGGTCTTTCAACACCCCTTCCAATATACGGTAAGTGGTTCTGGAGCAGGCAAATACTTCTCATCTTCCACAGTGAAGATGGAGGCAAAAAATGCATTCAGCTTCTCAGCCATTTCCCTATCCTCCTTCAGTAATCCTTTTACCCCTTGGCCATCCAAGGGCCCCACTGCCTCCCTGGCTGGTTTCCTGCTTCTAATATATTTGAAGAAATTTTTATTGTTGGTCTTTATGTTTTTTGCAATATGCTCCTCATAGTCCCTTTTTGCCTGCCTGATCACAGTCTTGTTTATTGTTTATTTTAAAGATATTCTGTCATAGTAGTGTTATATTTTACCTCAGCCTGAAAAAGTCTTTACTCTCTGTAATTATTTTTATTCTGCTAACCAGCTGCAAACTGATTTGCTTTTAATATTGAACAGTTATAATCAATATTATTTCATCCCCCTCCTTGCCTTTTGTTACCTAATAAATATTTTGTTGTTTTTGGCCTTTGAAACTGTCTGGTGCCAATTATTAATAGTTCTGACAGGATTTCTGTGAGTCTGACTGAGAGACTGAGGGAAGGTGATCAGGGAGAAATTTAAAGTGGTCGCCCTCCCAAGTAAAGCCTCTGACTGGCTCCCTTATAGCCGCGCTCAAGGTAGGGGGCCAACTGCCGTGGTCCCTGAAGGTGGAAAAAAGCAGCTCTGGCAGTGGCTGCTACTTGGGCCTCCATAGTTAAGGAGGACTCCAGGAGCACTCCCAAGCTCTTAACCCTCAACACTGGCTTCAGTGGCGCCCCATCGAAGGCTGGTAAAGGGATCACCCTTCCTGGGCTGCTGTGACTTAGATAAAGAACCTCTGTCTTCAGTGGATTCAGCTTTAGTCAGCTCAGCCTGAGCCATGATACCACGGCTTGCAGCTTCAGGTCCAAGTTTTCCGGGGCGCAGCTGGACCTGCCGCCCATCAATAGATAGAGCTGGGTGTCATCCACATACTGATGACAACCCAGCCCATACCTCCTGACCATCTGGGCAAGGGGTGCATATAGATATTAAACAATGTAGGAGAAAGAACTGCCCCCTGGGCACCCCACAAATAAGTGGGTATCTCTGAGACAGCATTTCTCCAATTGCCACCCTTTGTCCCCGACCTTGGAGAAAAGAGGAGAACCACTGTAAGGCAGACCCCTGTATGTCCATGTCGGCAAGACCGCTAGACAGCAGCTGGCGGTCGACTGTATCAAATGCAACCAACAGGTCTAATAGGAGCAGTACTGCTGAGCCACCTTGATCCAGATGTCTCAGGAGGTCATCCATGAGGGCAACCAGCACTGGCTCCGTCCCGTGTTATGGGAATATAAATGCCATCAAACTGGAACTGACTTATGGTGACCGCAGCAAGGGGCTCACAAGGCAAGTGAGAAGCAGGGGTGGTCTGCCATTGCCCATTCTGAAGAGTCTTCCTTGGTGGTCTCCCATTCGAGTACTGGCCCTACTTAGCTTCCAAAATCTGATGAGATTGGGCCATACTATGCCACCTTCCCCACTCTACCACATGATCTTGGGTCAGTCACAGTTAGAGCTGTTCTTGAAAGAGCAGTTCTCAAAAGAGCTCTCTCAGCCCCATCTACTTCCCAAGGTATCTGTTGTGGAGAAAGCAATGGAAGGAGATTGTAAGCCACTCTTAAACACCAAGTGAAGGGCAGAGTATAAATCCAGTCTCTCTTCATAGAATCATAGAGTTGGAAGGGATCTCCAGGGTCATCTAGTCCAACCACAATGCAGGAACTTCACAAATACCTCCTCTACACACATACATCCTCAGTGACCCCTGCTCCATGCCCAGAAGTTGGCAAAAAGCTTCAGGATCCCTTGCCAATCTGGCCTGGAGAGAAATTGCTGACTGACCCCTAAGTGGCTATCAGAATTTCCCTAGGTGTGTAAGAAAGGGCCACAAGAACTAAGCACTGCTGCAACCCTTCCTGCCCTCCCTTTCATGATCTGCCTAATTAACAGGATTGGCAGTGCTTGAGGATGGCCATCTAGCCTCGGTTTAAAAACCTCCAAGGAAGGAGAGCCCACCACCTCCCGAGGAAGCCTGTTCCACTGAGGAACTGCTCTAACTATCGGGGGGTTCTTCCTAATATTGAGCTGGAAACTCTTTTGATTTAGGATGCCAGTCTTTTAGTTTGACTTCAGCAGTCATGGAATGGGAGGGTGGGAGCCAACCAGCACTTCAAACCAGGGCTTTTTCTGAGCAGGAACACACAGGAATGCATCAGGAGGTGTGGCCTAATATGCAAATGAGTTCCTGCTGGACTTTTCCCACAAAAGTCCTATGTAAAACAATGGGTATGTCAGGGGGTGTGGCCTAATATGCAAATGAGCTCCTGCTGGGCCTTTTCTTTTTAAAAAGCACTGCTTCAAACAAAAATGTTATTCAGGTGTTTTGAATGGCTCAAGATCTACCCATTTCAGGCCCGGGATAAGCTTTTCTGGGTGCATGAAATACATCAGAAATAGAAGATAATTTCTTTGATCCCATCTGACTTAGTAAAAATGGTTTGGCAGGATATGGGTACAATAGATGCTAAAACATTTATAGTCACGAACATTCAATCAGAGCGGGAAAGGGGAGCTGTGTACCAGAGCGTAAAAGAAGGCTGGAGAATTTTCATCTGTGCCACAGCTCTGTTGATTTTGGATTAAGGAGCTTTCTAAGGAGGCGCCAGAAAGGAGGTGTTACAAGATTGGAGGAAGGGCAGCGATTCAACCATAACCAAAAGGCAGTGTGCAGCAGGCGGCATGTTCTGCCATCTCTTTGCAACTTCTATTGCAGCTATTACAGCAACTCTGCCATTTCTAAGGGCAATGTTCTGATATCACCACTGCATGCCACTCTGGGGTGTGTGTGTGTGCATTTATATACAGAGATTTAGCTCAACCCCTCCAGCCTCAGGGCTGCCAATTCCAGACTAGAAAATGTCTGGAGATTTGGGGGTAGGGCCTGGTGAAGGTAGGGCTTGGAGAACATAAGAATCTAAGAGAAGCCATGTTGGATCAGGCCAATGGCCCATCAAGTCCAACACTCTGTGTCACACAGTGGCCAAAAGAAAAAAGGTGCCATCGGGAGGTCCATCAGTGGGGCCAGGGCACTAGAAGCCCTCCCCCTGTTGCCCTCCCCATGCGCCAAGATAGGAAGGAGCTCAGCACAGATGTGATCCCATAGAGCCCACCCTCCAAAGAGCCATTTTCTCCAAGGGAGATCTCTGGAGGTTGGCAACTCTACTGTCCACAAAGAAACCAGGTGTATGAACAGTCCTGCACTCTTGGAAAATCCACTGACAATCAGGTCCCCTGCAGAGGGCAAAAAGGGTTGTCAGCTTCTCAGCTGGTCTTTACAGACATTCATAGGGTTAATCCCAGTTCTTTATTCAATCCTAATTTGTGATTTATTAATTAATCCAACCCCAAACACTGAAGATTGTTTAAAAGCTCTGCACTGCAAAATAACATTTGGACCACCATAAATTATACATCCGTGCATTCAGGGGACTCTTCCCTTCGAGAGGACATATGTTGTTTCCTGGTCCAAAGCCCACATCTTGTTAGGGTTGCCAGGTCTCTGGCTCTCACTGGTGGGGGGTTGGAGGGAGCTCTCTGGGAGCAGGATGGTGGTTCCCCCTCTAGCCAGCTGACCAGCGGTAGGCAGGAGCCTGCAAAACTGATGACTTGTGCTCTCCCACCTGGCAACCCTAGTTCTTGTAAAGAGCCAGTTTGGTGTAGTGATTAAGTGTGCAGACTCTTATCTGGGAGAACTGGGTTTGATTCCCCACTCCTCCACTTGCACCTGCTGTAATGGCCTTGGGTCAACCATAGCTCTCGCAGGGCTGTCCTTGAAAGGGCAGTTGCTGTAAGAGCTCTCTCAGCCCCACCTACCTCACAGAGTATCTGTTGTGGGGGAGGAAGGTAAAGGAGGTTGTGAGCCGCTCTGAGACTCTTCGGAGGGGAGGGCGGGATATAAATCCAATATCTTCTTCTTCTTCTTGTGCCAGCTGCTCCAAAGTTTGTGCCGGAGCCCACTGGAGCACAGCTCTGCATGGAATGGCCAAGGCTCCGGCAGAAGAAGGCAACCACATGCTCCCAGGCCAGCAATGCATAATGATGTGAGACCAGTGCCAGGCTTGCGGGGCTGAGTTGTGCTTTGGTGGCGGCTTCCTGGAGCCCAGTTCACTGGTCAGGCTTATGGGGCCAAGCCATGCTGCCGCAGCAGCTTCCTAAAACCTGGCAGAGTGATGCCCTTCCAAGCCAATTGGCTTCAGTTGTCTTAGAATCATATAACTGTAGGCTTGTGCTGGTGGAAAGAGCTTCTTCAGTGCTGTGGGTTGGTAAGAAGCATCAGCAGCTGCAGCCTTCCCTTTAATCTCAATCCCTTCCCTTTTAGTGCTACTGGGGAGTCAGATCCATTGATTGCTATGGAACCCTTCCAAAGACGCATTCTGGGCAGTTTGGAGCAACAGTCTGGGGTCACGGTTGTCCTATGCATGCTTGCTTGAGAGCTGGACTCACTGAACACTTTGGGGCTTGCTTCTGAGTAGACCTGCATTGATCACAGGGTCAGGCATGCTTAACTGGGAGGACTGCATGCCCTCTGCACCCCCACATAAGGCTTGGACCACCACGTATTTTACATCCCTACATTTTCATTGGGTGCCTAGCTGATGTCACTTCTGGTGATGTGGCAAAGTGGGCATGGCAGGATGATGACACTTCTGGTGATGTCAGGGGTGTGTGGCCTCCTATGCAAATGAGGTCCTGCTGGGCTTTTTCTACCTGGGCTTTTTCTATCAAAACAATCTTCAGACCACTTTGGACACTGTCCCCTGCAAGAAAACATACAATGGTGCTTGGTCTGAACCAGGGCCGGCTCGCCCACTAGGCAAACTAGGCAGTTGCCTAGGGTGCCGAGAGGCGAGAAGCGGCAAATTGGGCTCTCCCCCCTCCAATGCCTCAGGCAAGTGCTTAATTTGCCTCCCTCCCTGCTGCAGCCGCCACTAGCCCCCTCCGGGCCTCCCCTGACACCCCCGCCACCCCCGCTGCCATCACTGCGGTGCTCCGCTCACTCGCTCCCCTCCCCCCACTCGCCACGACTAAAACTAAGCTCTGCGGGCTTCACAGCCTGTGCCTGCATGTTTTGTTAAGAGGCTCTTAACAAAATGTGCAGGTGCGGGCTGCAAAGCGGCAGAGCTTAGTTTTAGTTGTGGTGAGTGGGGGGAGGGGGTGAGCGAGCAAAGCGTTGTGACGGCAGAGGGCAAGCAAGTGGAGCACCGCTGCAGCGGGGGGGGGGCAGGTGAGCAGAGCATGGCGGGGGGGTGCTGGGGCGCTGTTCACCCTAGAGCCGCCCCTGTCTGAACACTGATTCTGGTATTATGAATTTCTTTTTAGAATGCCACTAAGAAGCATGTCTTGCAAAGAAGATTTGAATCAGGAATTGGAATGACTGCATGCCCTCTGCACCCCCAAATAAGGTTTGGACCACCACATATCTTACATCTCTACAGTCAGGGAACTGCCCTCCAAGGGGATTTATGCTGCTTCTTGATCCTAAGCCCACTTCCTGTGTTAGTTGCTCCTGTGTTAGATTCCCAGGACTAATGCACAGGCAGACATAGGTGCCAAAGACATTCAGTTGTTTTCCAAGAAGTGGCACGCTTCAGGGAAGCTTTAGGGGTAGATTACAAACTGTGATTGCTGAAATGAAGTTCATTCACACATACAGAACAATGGACCCACCAGGGCTGAATGAATTCTTATCTCACTGCAGACGTTAATGTTCTACACCTGTGCATTTCCCCTCTCTCCTAATCAAGCTCATTACAATGTGTATTGGTCCTTTGCATCCTGACCCCTTTCTCTGCAACACCTGACTGGGATTTCATGACTCAGATATTCCATTTCAACTTTAATCTGATCAGGTGAGTTTGGGTTCTTGAGAGCTCAAGCCCCCAAAAGAGTGCTGGTCTTCCAAGAATTACTATTGAGGATAGTCGATGTGTGCAAAATGTACAGTGTTTGGGGAATTAGCCCCCTGTGATTTGTGGGATGCTGGGAGCCTCAAGGAACTGTACTATGATTATATTTTCAAAGCTATATTAGGAGCTTAGTATCTTCACATATGTGGGGTTGTTTATTACCTCATGAAATAGGGTTGCCAAACCCCAGACCAGCCAAGGGATCCCCTGGTCTTCAGTGCTCCGATCTGCCGCTGGACAGCTGGCCAAAGGGGGAAACCTCACCCCCAAACAAGGATGTTGTCACGCAACGCCCCTGACGCAATGACATCACTCAGAAGTGACATCATTGTGTCACCAATGCACAAAAACCATAGAGGTTTTGCCCAAAACCTAGAATGTCATGCACAACATCAGCAGCATGATGATGTCACTCCCAAGATGCCCTTGCCAGCAGCAAGGTAGGACCTGGCAACCATATCATAAAGTTGAAAAGAAAAAACATAAGACTGCATCCTTCCTTTCTCTGTATCCCAAGAGCAGAACACGTGTTCAGCTGCATAAAAAACAACAATGTCTTCTCTTCTCCAGATACAAAGTTGTTGGCATAACTTATAACACAGGACAACATTTTGTTTGCATCCACAAATATAGTAAGAATGGCCACTGTCATTTGTATGATGGACTAAAGGAACTAAAGAGCTTAGGATATGGTATGGTATAGTATGTTGGGGAGGAATGGTGGCTCAGTGGGTAGAGCATCTGCTTGGTAAGCAGAAGGCCCCAGGTTCAATCCCTAGCATCTCCAACTACAAAGGGTCCAGGCAAATGGGCATGAAAAACCTCAGCTTGAGACCCTGGAGAGCCGCTGCCAGTCTGAGTAGACAATATTGACTTTGATGGACCCAGGGTCTGATTCAGTATAAGGCAGCTTCATGTGTTCATATATGTAACACAGAGGACACAGAAGACATCCATTTCCCAACCACATTACTACTCTGCATCAGTCAGAGACTTAAATGCTCCCCCCCCCCTCTCCCAGGAGGGAAGACTCAACTTTCCAGGAGCACTTCATTAAAAGGTATCTGAACCAACCGGTCAGTTCCATTTTTTTCTATGATTTATTTCACACTCCATATTCACTGCCCTCACAATTGATGGTGCTGTGAACTTTCAGGACATTAGAGCCACCAACAGGCAGAGGGCATGTAAAGTTTCCCCCACCACATTCTCCTCACTAGCGCATTGCTCCTTGGGGGCTTTCAAGACTCACTTCCAAGAAAAGTCCCTGCACTCCCATGGTATGCAGGGCTTGGATATGCCCCAGCCTGAGGAGCTTCAGCCTACTGTGGTGACGACAAGAATAGAAAATCTACCATTCCGTACATCAGGCCAGGCACTATACAAGGAGAAGGACAGTTATGACTGAGGACAATAACTCTACAGATGCCACAGCAAACAGCAGTTTAGGATGAATCGACTGTACATATTTTATACTCCTCTGTTCGAAATTGTAGTCACTAGCAGCAGAGAGTTTTGCAAAGCACAATAAGTAACTTAAAATAATTATTTATTTAATCAAATTTAATCACATTTTATTTATTTAATCAAATTTATATCCTGCCTTCCCCGACAGGCTTAGGGCGGCTAACAGCAAATAAAAACAACATCAAAGATTAAAAACAAATATACAATGAAATCGTTTCCATTATATAGTCATTCAAAGTGCACATTGATGTTCTAGTTATTCTGATGTTTCTGGTTTCAGTTATGTTAGTTCAGTGAGATTGTCAGTGCTATGGAATAATAGCCACCTCCCCTCAACCGTTAAAAGCAAGTTTGAACAGTTGCGTCTTACAGGCTCTGCAGAACTATGGCAGGTCCCACAGGGCCCTGATGTTTCCGGGAGGGCATTCTATAGAGTGGGGGCTATTACCAAGAACACTCTGGCTCTGGTGGTCGACAATCGAGCTTCTTTAGGTCCGGGGATCTTAAGAAGATTTTCGGATCCTGAGCATAGTGCTTTCTAGGGTATGTATGGGGAGAGGCGGTTCCGAAGGTAGACAGGTCCCAGGCCATATAGAGCTTTAAAGGTTATGACCAGCACCTTGAAGCGAATCCAGAATGCCATAGGCAACCAGTGCACCGTTTCCAGCGCAGGTTGAATGTGCTCCCGTACAGGTAGCTCCATTAGCAACCTGACTGTTGCGTTTTGCACTAGTTGCAGCCTCCAAATTTGAGTCAAGGGCAGCCCCATGTAGAGGGCATTACAGTAGTCTAATCTCGAGGTGACGGTCGCATGAATCACTGTTTGTTTGTTTGTTTGTTTATTTATTTATATTTTGACTTATATCCCGCCCTTCCCACCGAAGTGGCTCAGGGCGGCTCACAACACATAAACTTACATAAGTTTATCTTAAAAACATTTACATAGTAAGGATTAAAAAAATAAATTAATAAAACATAAGACATAAAAACCAGCGGTCTGTTAAATGCATTCTAATTCCATCCAGAAATTCTCAGTGTCAGTTAGTTGTTGTAGGCCAGCCGGAAGAGGACTGTTTTACAGGCCCTGCGGAACTGCCCTAGGTCCCGCAGGGCCCTCACCTCTTCCGGCAGCTGGTTCCACCAGTAAGGCGCCGTTACCGAGAAGGCCCGATCCCTGGTGGACTTCAGACGGGCCTCCTTTGGCCCAGGGATTACTAGCAGATTTTGTGAGCCCGATCGTAGTACTCTCTGGGGAACGTGTGGGGAGAGACGGTCCCTAAGGTAGGCAGGTCCTAGGCCATATCCCTGGTGGACTTCAGACGGGCCTGTTGCCAGGTCATTGCATTCCAGGTACGGAGCCAGCCGCCTTATCCGCCTAAGGTGGTAAAATGCGGATTTGGCAGTGGCTGCTACCTGGGCCTCCATAGTCAGCGAAGGCTCCAGGAGCACCCCTAAACTCTTGACCCTTGGAGCTGGTGCCATAGGCATCCCATCAAAGGCTGGCAGAGGGATCTCTCTACCCAGACCGCCATGACCAAAGCACAGGACCTCTGTCTTTGCTGGATTCCATTTCAGTCGACTCTGCCTGAGCCATTTCACTACGGTTTGCAATGCCAGGTCCAGATCTTCCAGGATGCAGCTGGACTGACCTCTGATCAATAGATAGAGCTGGGTGTCATCTGCATACTGGTGACAACCCAGCCCATATCTCCAGACAATCTGGGCAAGGGGCACATGTAGATGTTAAACAGCATCAAGGAGAGAACCGGCCCCTGAGGCACACCACATACAAGTGGGTGCCCCTGGGACGATTGCTCCCCTATAGCCACCATTTGTCCCCGACCTTTAAATTAAAAGAAGCCATTGAAGGGCAGACCCCTGAATCCCCACATCGGTGAGGTAGCGGGACAGTAGCTGGCGGTCAACTGTATCAAACACAGCTGACAGATCTAAAAACAGCAGCACTGCCGAGCCACCGCAATCCAGATGTTTCAAGAGATCATCCATGAGGGCGACCAGTACCATCTCAATCCCATGGCCCAGATGGAAGCTGGATTGAAATGGGTCTAAGACTGAGAGGCTGGACCTAGGATACCTCGGACAAGTGAAAGTATGGATCTTAGTGGTTCTAAGGTTTTGGTAGCAGAAGCCATATTTGGTCCACACACCATTTCATGCATGTTAGTGCTGGAGGCAGCTCATGCTGGAGCAATTTGCACAAGAACTTGGCCTTGGACCAGGAAGCAGCATCAGTAACCATGGAGGGCAGAGTCCCCTGATTGTAGGGTTCCGTGATGCTCCACTTATTTTTGAATGCAGAAGGCATGCAGTTCCTTATTCAGATCTTCTTTGCAAATGCAAACCTCCGGGGGGCTCTCCAAACAGAAGCTTGAGTTGTCAGAACCAGTGTTTGGACTGTGCACCACTGTATGTCTTCTTGCAGGGGACAGTCTCCCGAGTGTGGGGCTGTGTTATTTGGTATGGCCCAAAGCAGTGTTCCTTCTAAGCTGTTGGTGTGAGCTAGCTCAGTTTTTTAGCCTCTGGCTCATACATTTTTGTCTTAGCTCAGGAATAATGCTCCCAAAGCAAACTAATTGATGCAGTAGCTCACAACTTTAATGCCAGTAGCTCACAAAGTAGAATTTTTGCTCACAAGACTCCACAGCTTAGAGGGAGCATTCATCCAAAAATTGTTTTTGGAGTACAGCCTGGCCCCAGTATCTGCCTGCGTGATTGTCCTGGGGGCACCTCACTTTGGAGCAGCTGGTACAAGAACTGTGCTTTGGACCAGGAAACAGCATGTCATCTCAAAGGGTAGAGTCCCCTAAGTAAGTGAATGCATGATTAATGGAGGTCCAAATGTTATTTTGGGGTTCAGAGCTTTTAAATCATTCTCAGTGTTTGGGGTTGGATTCATAAATGTCATGAAAAAGGATGGGATTAGGAACTGGGAACCAGCTTCAGCCTCCTTTCTCAGTGTCAGTTTTCAGGCAACATTTGAATGAACACTTGTCAGGGATGTTTTAGGCTGATCTTGCACTGACAGGGGGCTGGACTTGGTGGACTTCTATTATACTATAATGCTATTAATCAGTGCAAATCACACTGTGATTAACTCTATTAATGTCTGTATATACCATTAAAGACCAGCTGAGAAGTTTACAATCCTTTTTGCCCTTTGACACAATTGTCAGTGGGTATTCCAAGAGGGCCTGAATGGTCATACGTGCAGTTTCTTTACGAACAGACATCCTTTTTGAAGTGAGGCCTCCAGAACTGCACACAGAACTGCACACTCCAGCTGTGGCCTGACCAATGTGGTGTACAGTAGGACTATGACAACTTGTGATTTGGATGTTATGCCATTGTTGATACACCTCAAGCTGCAAGCTTGCCATTTTTGTCTAACTAGCCCAATTTTGTTCACTTAGTTTATTTATACTGCCTTTCAACTAAGTGATAGCTTACAACACAGTACAAGACAATAAAATTAGTTAAAAAGTCATTTCAATACAAAAATGCAGTTATATTTTAAAATATTTTTAAATCAAAAGAAGCAAATGCAATAGAACACTATACAAGCAATAAAATATAATGGTACCATTCCCCTGCTATCCAGTTTTTATAGACCTAACTCCAAGCCTGTTTGTAAAAGACAGGTGTGACACCTGTATGGAAGACCTTTAGGGAAATGAGACTTTTTGGGGTGGGGGGGAGGAGTTCCAAAGTGCAGGGCAACATTAGTAATACAGTGCATCACAGAGCAAAATTGTGTTAAAATGTGTTTCTTGGTGGTTTATTGTGACATGTTCCATTTTCATTGCTGAAACATGCTATTTTTCTGCATATAAAAACCCAGAGAGATGCTTTAGTTTTACAAGGGAAATTTTTTTAAAAAATGTTCTGAAAACAGTTCCCCACATGATTAATATGAGCTAAATGTGAACAGTGGCCACAATGTTCCATGAAGTAAATGATATGAGATTAGTGCAAATGTCTGGGCAAGAAAACACTGATAAGAGGCATCAAAAACTGAAGGAATAGAGCATCAGTCAACTTCCTTTTGGATTGACAACAAAACCAAAATATCCCCCAGAAAAAGGTTTATCTGAAACAGAGCAATAAGGACCAGTAATCTGTCTAGGACAAAGAATAGGGACTCCCATTTATTTTTGCTACAACAGACTAACACAGCCACCCTCTAGACTTAGCAGTTGATGGCAGCCTCCATATGAGGCCTTTACAGAGCAGATGCTGTTATCTCAATGGCTTCTCCATTCTCCATTTCCCATGTACCCCCTCCCCCTCCAAAAGAGCATGTTGTGTTCTGTCTGCATCTCTTTTTGCTGAGTGGTAAATTTCCCTTCCAAGCTCTGTCATGCTTCTAGGAAGTCATGTCCCTGGCAGCTTTGCTATGATGGGTATGATATGTCCACAGCCAGACCCTGAGTCACCTGCTCCATTGTTTCCAGGCAAAGGAAAAAGCTGCTTGCTGTTGTCCATGTGGCAATGGGATAGGGAGGGCTCCTGGGATGCCCCAGGAATGTGCTGAGGTACACATACCATTTTCAGCTTTCCAGGAAAAAACATGGCTGGGGGAGAATGCAGAAGTTCAGGGTCGGTTGCTGTCAAGAGCCACAAATGTCTCTGATTGGATGAATTACCCTCATGTCACAGGCTTGGGGTAGGCAGTGGCTGCCATTGGATGAGATGCTGTGATCCTAGAGAGGGATGATGATGATGATTTTGGATTTATATCCCGCCCTCTACTCCAAATCTCAGAGGTCAGAGTGGCTCACAATCTCCTTTACCTTCCCCCACACACACAACAGACACGGTGTGAGGTGGGTGGGGCTGGAGAGGGCTCTCACAGCAGCTGCCCTTTCAAGGACAACCTCTGCCAGAGCTATGGCTCACCCAAGGCCATTCCAGCAGGTGCAAGTGGAGGAGTGGGGAATCAAACCTGGTTCTCCCAGATAAGAGTCTGCGCACTTAACCAGTACACCAAACTGGCTCTCCTGGACAGGAATGCAGAAAGTAAGAGTGGTAATCCCTGTTGCTCACGCTGAACAGTTGTATGTCAAACCACTTTGCTCAGCACCCAGGGCTGGTCCTCTGTACAAACTACCCAGGTGAGCTTCTGAAACACTGGTATATCACCACGGGGGTGGGGTAGGGGGTGTAGGAGAAGGTGATGGGCCATAACTGCTGTCCATCATTGCCTCCTGGAGCCCCACAGCCACCAATCTGGCTTGCTCGCAGCATGTCTGGCCAAGTTCAGCCCTCATCTATTCCCCTGCCCATGTTCTGTGTGTGTCTATCAGCACCTGCACAGAGAAGCGCTGCATTTTTATCAGTACTCAGACCTAAAAGATGGCCAGCCTCTGGGCTCAGGAAAAAGGGGTAGAAGTGCCTCAGGCAACAGGTCTTCAGAGGCAGCATATCAAAGAAAGAAAGAAATACGAACTCAGCAAAGAGGAAATACAAGCCCGAGAAGATGGCTCCCAGCACCAGCTGTGCCAGGCTTTTTCTGAAAGGCAGGAGGGGAACATCGAAAGAGCTGCTCCCCTTTGCTTCTACCAGACTCCCCATGGAAATTGTGTGTCATCTGTAAGGGGGGGAAGTCCTTTAAAATAATCCGAGAACTACACATGACATGCAGATACTGCCCCCCCACTTGAAATGGCCAGCCTTTTTTGCTAGGTTTATTGTTGTTGCAAACTTTAGTGAATTGTGGTATGCGTTAAAAAGCAAAACAACAAGCAACAAGTAAAGCACATTTCTATAAAACAGAACAATTTCTGCCACACTTGGTTGAGAACCTAACCCCAAAGGAGTCATGCCAAGTTGTCCAGGATACCTGTAGATGATTGAGAGACCTGTAAACAATGGCAAAAAGGAACCAAGGCTTTTGTACCACCCTTCCCTGGCACGAGGGTTCCCCCCCTCCCTAATTGCTGAGTTCCTAGTCTTGCAGTCAGGAGACAATCAATACCTGTGTCAGGTTGCCAAGCAGGTCACACTGACCTTTTATTCATGTCATATTTAAAACCAGCGTTTCATTTCTACTGAAAGAGAAGTCAGGACTCCAATGTGCCTGGAAATGCCATCAGCCCCTAGTCTAGAAACCCCTCCCCGCTGACGCGTGGGGATTCTCTGTAGTGGGAGCAGCTAGGGGGCTTATGAGCCCTGATCTGCCTGGTAAGCCAGAGCTACTCTCATTTCCACAACCACTATGAACAAGTGGGAAAGGGCCATGGGTATGCAGAAGGGGCACGGTTCAGTCTCCAGCATCTCCATTTGAAAAGAAATCAGGTAGAAGGTGATGTGAAAGCCTGAGACCCTGGACAGCCATTGCCATTCTGAGCAGACAATACTGACCTTGATGATCCATGACCACAAAAGCTACTAAAACATGCTTATGTGAGCACAGAAGTTGCATCAGACTACAGAGAATGCAGGCTCTGCTGGGTGGGCATTTCGTGGCCCTGAAACACTCAGAAAACCAGCTGAAGTTTGGGGTCACTGAAAGTCTACAACTGTTAGAGTCACAGCTGCATCATCTACTGAAATGGAGAGAGAGATTCTTCTGGAGCCATATATTAAACACCCTGATGCCATTTGGCCTGAAATGAGGAAATAGATTAGAGAGTCAGTTTGGTGTAGTGGTTAAGTGTGCAGACTCTTATCTGGGAGAACCAGGTTTGATTCCCCACTCCCCCACTTGCAGCTGCTGGGATGGCCTTGGGTCAGCCATAGCTCTCGCAGGGCTGTCCTTGAAAGGGCAGCTGCTGTAAGAGCTCTCTCAGCCCCACCTACCTCACAGGGTATCTGTTCTGGGGAGGGGAAGTAAAGGAGATTGTGACCGCTCTGAGACAATATAATCTTCTTCTTCTTCTTTCTAACTGAATAGCTGAGTCATTTCAGTGTAATTGTAATAAGTTTAGTTTTGATAACCTTATATTTTACTTTTAAAACACACAAAAATTAATCCAAATAAATTGTTTTTCTCTTCTTTTTCAGGATGTTTAGTGCGTTAGAATCATAGAGTTGGAAGGGACCTCCAGGGTCATCTAGTCCACCCCTCTGCACAATGTAGAAAATTCACAAATATCTCCCACACACACACCACAAACCCATTGATCCCTGCTGTGTGCCCAGAAGATGCCAAAAAACCTCCAGGATCCTTGGCAAAACTGGCCTGGAGAAAATTGCTGCCCGACCCCAAAGTGGCAATCAACATTTCCCTGGGTATGTAGGAAGGGGCCAGTCTTCCTGCCCTCCTTCTCATGATCTGCCTAATTCACAGAATCAGCATTGGTGTCAGATGGCCATCCAGCCTCTGCTTAAACACCTCCAAAGGTGCTGCAACAAGTCTTAGTCAGGTTTGTAATTAAAAACAACAACAGTATATGGTAGGGGTGGCCAACAGTAGCTCTCCAGGTGTTTTTTTGCCGACAACTCCCATCAGCCCCAGCTATATAGGCAAAAACATCTGGAGAGGTACCGTTGGCCACCCCTGGTATATGGTGTGTAAAGCAAAGACTTAAACCACTGAGGAAGGTCTCACAGCTGAAACATTTTTTAAATGTGTGTTTTATGTTTGTTGTAAATGTACTTGGTCATAGGAATGCACTGTATGACATTCCTGTGTATACAAATACAATTTTACTTTCAAAAAAAGTTCATACACTGAAGGAAGGTATATATGCATATAACCAAAGAGTGTTGTTTTGTGATGCATGGTTTTTAATATTTGTTATTTGATTCAAGATTTTGGATTATAATTTTAGCTTCTTTGTTGACAATCTTACTCTACACCTTGATCCTCCGCCCCTTTCCTGCCTTTTTGGTAATAGGGTTGCCAGGTCCCATCATTGCTTTGGTAGGGGGATTTGGAGGTGTTCTGGGGGTGGGCATGCATGTTGTGAATCATACCCCATATGAGGATGTCACCCAGAAGTGACATATTTGTATCAGGGATGTTGCGTGGGGGATGCTCTGGTTTTGAGCAAACTCTATGGTAACACTGGGCTTAAACCATAGAGTTTTTAGGAGTGGAGTTTCCCCCACTGGCCAGCTGGCTTGTGGAGTGGAGAAGTCCCCGAAACCATATTTGGCACTATAGGGTATTTGACTCAAATTGCTAGGCCAGCTCTACACAACATGCCCGCATGACATGCCCAATGTGATGATGTCACTTCCGGGCATGTCAGGTGTGATGGAGCTCTATGGGGTGGGGATCCCTCCATCAGCCAGCTCTGTGCTGGCAGCTTGGGGCCCCCAAAACCAGGGGGAAACCCCACCCCCAGTGGGAGGCTGGATATCCTAAACCCTATAAATGTTTGTTTGTTTTTAAATTTCAGATTTTTCCACAAACCAGGGCTTTTCTTAGATTTATAGAAAGATTGGTTTTGTCTGTACATGGGGCTATGTTGAGAATTAGCTGCACTGATAGCAGCCAACCTTCCAAGGATATTGTAAGGATTATGAGCAGGGCCGTAGCCAGAATACACACCCCCAGCGCCCCACACAACCTTTCCTCTCCTTCCTCCCCACTCCCTCCCTGCTGCTCTTGCTGCTGCTCTCCCTTCCCTGCCACTAAAATAGTGTGCGGGGACGGGGGCCAAAGCAGCCCCCAGCCTCCCGCACTAGTTAAAGGGACCGCCAAGCTGATCAGTGGTCCCTTTAAGTAGTGCGGGAGGCTGGGGGCAGCTTCTGCCCCTGTCCCCACACACTATTTTAGTGCAGGGAAGGGAGGGCAGCAGCAAGAGCCGCTCTCTTGCCGGCCTTTCTTCCCTAGCCAACTTTAAAAAAGAGCAGCCCCCAGCTGATCCACGTGGGCCCTTTAACTGGTGCTGCTTGTGCCCACGCCTTGCGCGCTATTTTAGTGGCGAGAATGGAGGCCGGTGGTGAGAGCGATTCTCCCTGCCACTCTCACCGCCACCACCCTCCCTTCCCGCCACTAAAATAGCTGTTGGGCAGGAGCAGGAGCAGAAGCAGTCCCCAGCCCCCCAGCTGATCTGAACCTTTAACTTGTGGGAGGGGTTGGGAGCTGCTTCTGCCCCCGACCCGACATGCTATTTTAGTGGTGGGAAGGGAAGGCGATGGTGAGAACGGCAGGGAGAATCGTTCTCACCACCGGCCTCCGTTCTCGCCACTAAAATAGCGCCCGGGGCCGGGGGCAGAAGCAGGCCCCGGCACTTGTTAAAGGGCCCCCAAAAGCCCCGACTGCTTCTGCTGCCTGCCCCGCGAGTAGGGTTGCCAAGTCCGATTTAAGAAATATCTGGGGACTTTGGGGGTGGAGCCAGGAGACTTTGGGGGTGGAGTCAGGAGACATTAGGGGTGGAGCCAAGATCAAGGCTGTGACAAGCATAATTGAACTCCAAAGGGAGTTCTGGCCATCACATTTAAAGGGATGTAACACCTTTTCAATGCCTTCCTTCCATAGGAAATAATGAAGGATAGGGGCACCTTCTTTTGGGGCTCATAGTATTGGACCCCCTGGTCCAATCGTTTTGAAACTTGGGGGATATTTGGGGGAGAGGCACTAGATGCTGTACTGAAAATTTGGTGCCTCTACCTCAAGAAACAGCCCCCCTAGAGCCCCAGATACCCGTGGATCAATTCTCCATTATTTTCTATGGGAATAAATCTCCATAGGAAATAACTGAGTTCCCAGCAGACATTTCCCTCCCACCTCCCGCTTTCTGATGACCCTGAAGCGGGGGGAGGGCCTCCAAACCGGGGGATCCCCTGCCCCCACCTGGGGATTGGCAACCCTGCCCGCGAGCGAATTCTCCATCATGCAAATCGCTTGCAGGGCCAGAGACAGCCCCCCGGAGATGGCAGAGGACCCAGGGGCTGCTTGGGGCAGAAGTAGGGGGGCTGTGCCCCCACAGGCCCCCTCATAGCTACGGGCCTGGTCACCCTGCTAGCAGCCTGTAGGGGCTATGAAAAATCTGCAGAACCAGGCCAGGACAACTCTGGCCCACAACTCTAAAAACAACAGCTTTGCTATATATTGTTATTCATTATTCCACTATAGGGTTGCCAAGTCCCTCTGCAAGTGATGTAATTGTGCTAAGGATGTTCTAGAACTCATGATAAAACTCCATGGTACCATAGAGTTTTTACCGCAAGTCCTAGAGCATCCCTGGTGTGACGTTCCTGGCATGATAACATAACTTCTGGGTGACATCATCATGCTGGGGATGGCGCAAGCCAACAGGGCTCTTTGGGGGCGAGAATCCCCTTGGCAGCCTGCTCCCTGTCGGTGGGTAGGAGCCCTCCAGGCTCGGGGATCCCCCGCCCCCTGTGGGAGCTTGGCAGCCCTATTCGGGGTGACATGATAGAGGTTTACAAGATGATGCATCTTTACAAGATAATGAGGTTTACAAGATAATGCATGGGATGGAGAAAGTAGAGAAAGAAGTACTTTTCTCCTTTTCTCACAATACAAGAACTTGTGGGCATTCGATGAAATTGCTGAGCAGACAGGTTAAAACGGATAAAAGGAAGTACTTCTTCACCCAAAGGGTGATTAACATGTGGAATTCACTGCCACAGGAGGTGGTGGCGGCCACAAGCATGGCCACCTTCAAGAGGGGGTTAGATAAAAATATGGAGCAGAGGTCCATCAGTGGCTATTAGCCACAGTGTGTGTGTATATATAAAAAATTTTGCCACTGTGTGACACAGAGTGTTGGACTGGATGGGCCGTTGGCCTGATCCAACATGGCTTCTCTTACGTTCTTTTCCACTAGCCGAGTTGCCTGCCCTATAGTTACTGTTAATAGAGTCCTTCAGCCTAATGGAATTGGGTGTTTGTTGTTTGGTTTCATTACACAAAATCCTTTACATCTCAAAAGGGGTTATGTAGGGCTCCAATTTTGATAAAGGCAGACCTCTTTCTTACAGGGTGGAAAAACAGGGCTGATTGTCCTGAGCTTCACTCATAAACGGGGGGAGGGGGGCATTGACATTTGACAGGCAGAGTCTTTCCAAGGTGGCAACACCCATCAGAGATCACATAAGCCCTGCTTTGGGATTGTCCCACACTCTATTTATGAGGCTGTTGACTTCACTGGAGGAATCTGCCCTTCCCTTTAGCCTGCAGCTTCAATGAGCGCACACCCCATTAGCTGCTTTCCTCCTCTTTCCTTCATGCCCTCAGGCAACCAGTGGCTTGACTGATAGCTCAACTGAAGGATGGGATGATAAGGTCATCACCCCAACTCCTGATAGGCATTACTACTGACTATTTCAATCCCAGAAACTTCAGGACCCAACCACACTAAAAATTCTGTACTCTTGTATCCCTCTGATTTGTGAGATGGGAAACCTTCTATGCACTCCTGAAGCTGAGTCAGACCACTGGTCTATTAAGGTATAGTATCTGCTCTAACTGGCAATAGCTCTCCAGAGTCCTCAGCCTGCCTACGTGATACTCTCCAAAGTACATCCCTGAGTCAAGTTGACAGGTGTGATCTGGGAATGCTGCTCTTTGCAGGCGTGCATAGGCTGAAGTCAGATCAGAGCCTATGGTGTGTGAGAAAGGGGGGTGGGGTTAAGCCTTCTCTCTGTGCTAATTATCTAGGACCAAATGGTCCGGGGGGGGGCACTATTTGCTCCACAGAGAACCTGAATGGGTATTGATGGGCTACATACATTTGTCCAGCAGGGTAAAAAGCAGCTCTTTGGGGCATTTAAAAGGTAAAGGTAGCCCCCTGTGCAAGCACCAGTCATTTTCAACTCTGGGGTGATGTTGCTTTCACGGCAGACTTTTTATGGGGTGGTTTGCCATTGCCTTCCCTAGTCATCTACACTTTCCCCCCAGGAAGCTGGG
This sequence comes from Heteronotia binoei, assembly GCF_032191835.1. Lineage (NCBI taxonomy): Eukaryota > Metazoa > Chordata > Lepidosauria > Squamata > Gekkonidae > Heteronotia > Heteronotia binoei. The sequence goes on from NC_083241.1 coordinate 17,392,116, forward strand.
GTACTCATTTTACCGACCTCGGAAGGATGGAAGGCTGAGTCAACCTGGAGCCGGCTACCTGAACCAGCTTCTGCTGGGCTCGAACTCAGGTTGTGAGCAGAGGGCTCCAACTGCAGTACTGCAGCTTTACCACTCTGCACCACAGGGCATTTACAGGCTTGCAAAATGGTGTGTGGAGGAAGAGTGAAGCCCCTTCTTCTCACATGCTGTGGTTCTGGCCCAAATTGTGCCCTTGTACACCTGGGTAGCCCACAGCCAGCCTTGTGTAGTGGTACAGTGTTGTGCTAGTAGGATCTGGGAGTCCAAGCTGGAATTCTTGCTCTGCCATGAAAACTCACTTTGTGAGCTTGAGCCAGCTGTTGTTGTGAGGACACAATGAAGAAGGGGAGGAGGCTTAAGGCCACATTTTTAAGTAGTTGGATCAAATGCTTTTGTCTAATGCTTGTTTGTCTTGTGGGAAGGGGAAAGGAATGTGATTGCAGGCTGTTTTGAGACTCCTTGAGGTAGCAGAGTGGAAAGCTGCAGTACTGCAGTCCAAGCTCTGCTCACAACCTGAGCTCGACCTCAGTAGAAGCTGAGTTTAGGTAGACTCAGCCTTCCATCCTTCTAAGCTTGCTTGGGGGTAAAGTGTAGATGACTGGGGAAGGCAAAGAAGCCGGCCAGAAAACGTTGTGATGTGACATCACCCCATGGGTCAGTAACAACTCAGTGTTTGCATAAACAAAAGTGAGGTACAAAAATCTTCTCCTGCTCATCTCTTTCCCTGCAAACCCCATGGTCCTGGGGTCACTGCAAGTCAGTTGCGACTTCTCTGCACATTATTGGTATTACTGGGAAACTGGCATTTTTAAGCTCTGGAGTAGCTTTCAGTGGGAAAGCACTGTATTGGAAAAGTAGCTTTCAACAGAGGTCCATCAGCAGAGGTGTCTTGCAATGATGTCCTGGGGGAGGGAATAGGAAAGCAGCATTTTTCCAGCTATCCTTCCCCCCCAGCCCTCTTCTGTACCATGTATCTAGCCAGGAATTTCCTGGTTGGGAGAGAGAAGGATGCCCAGCTCATAACATTTCCTGCACAGCTGTCTTCCAGGCACCAGGCAGTCTGATATGATAGAACCAAAGACAAGGCTGGTCTCTGCATCGTGACCTACCACCCGAGGAGGCCTCCATCAATTTCCTCTCTGTGCATCTGGAACTTCCATCTGTTTCTGCTCCCCAGAAAAACATTCCAGAAGGCTACTTGGTAGTACAAGGCAGCCATGCCAGGAAAAGCTTGCTATTTGACCCCCTTCCTACAGCCTCCATGGCCTGGAGGAGTACATCAAAGTCTTCACACACCTCTGGACTCCCTTGATATTAACAAGCCAATAGGTTTAAATTCATGCCTGAAAGGGGGGACGGGGGATCACAGCACTGTACCCTTCATCAACCTCCAGAGAAATGTGCTAACTCAAGAGAGTGCCACCATTTCTTTTGTACTTATCTTACAAGCTTAGATTCTATCCTGTAAGTTAGGTTTGACCCTTGAAGCACTGTGGTATAGTGTTTAGACAAGTGTCAGATTAGTATCTTGGAGATCAGTGTTCAAATCCCCACTCTGCCATTGGTGATCTTGGGCCAGTCACACACTCTCAACCTAACCAGCCTCACAGGCTTGTTGTTGAGGAGAAGAGAACAATGTAGGATTCTTGGCTCCCACTTGGGGGGAGAAAGGGAGGTGACCAAAGTTCTAAAAAGATGAAAAACCTTGTAAGTAAAAAATATCATGGCCAATTCTAAAAAAGTGAACAATATATTAAATCACAGAAATTTTAATCCAATTGAAAACATTAAAAACTGCAAAAAAATTAATCCGCTGTGGTTTTTTATATATACGTAGCTTCCTCAGTGTAAATTTTTAAAATTAAAATTATATTTATACACATGGGATGCCATACACTAACAAGTATCTTTCCTATGACCAGGTACAGTTAATAATAACATTGAATTCATATACACCAAATGCATGCTGAGCATGAGGCCTTAGTATTCAGTGACTTAAATTTGTACAATGCACACCACGTAATGTATTTGTTAAACTTATGACATGCTTGACCGAGGCACTGAACATCCAGATCCAAAAGCTTTTACATGGAACGAGTTGCTATAATTAATTAGGACCACTGGAGATAACTTTCCAGATGGTAGTTATCAGTGGTCCAAATTTTTAGAACATAAAGAGAAAAATACTCTATAAGTAATCCAAATGAATGAGATACACTTATGATACAACTCAAGATTACAGCAGATATAAAAAAAAATACTCAAGAGGAACACCAGCAGAAAATCCTCACATTTAAACCAGCTAGATCTGCTTAACATATCTGATGAAATAAGTTGTGGTTATTTATTTATTTTTAAATCAGAGTAAGTTCCAATTCCAGCGAATTTCCTGCATTTGCAATCCTGGAGAATGGAACATTAATATCACATAAATGCATGAATCTTTCAAGATGCTAACTAGCCTACTGAAAGCCAGTAAATTAATCAGGTATTTTAAAAGAAATCTTTAATTGGTCAGCATTCTTGCTTATAACGGGGAAGGGATTAGTAAGATCATAGGGTGGGGCTTTGCCAACTGCAGGGCTGTGCTGCTATCCTCTTGGCAGGGACTTTTATTATACTCCCCCCTGTCTCAGCCTGAAAATTTACAAGAAGCTCCAGGCCAATTAAGAGCTGATCCATCCTTCCGCTGGGGCTGCACCTCGAACCTTTGATTGTTAAACAGCTGCAGTTGAGCTGGGGGTGGGGGGTGTCTGGCATAATATTTTCCCATACAGAAGGGAAGAGAATCTGCTCACTCCAGAAGAACCCTGAATTGGAGCCAAAGGAAAGCAATTGGAGGGTGGGGGGAGATGGCTGAACTACAAACCATACCGGCCATTGATTACCAAAAGAAGTGAAAACACACCTCAAACTCCCCTCCTTTTTTTAAAAAAATACCTCTCCTGAAATGGCTCACCATTCCTAAGAACAGGCAGTGCTTGTTCAACCAACCTGAAATCCACTTTGATTCTCCTGGCCCATGACACAATCTGTCTGTGAGGCCATCAGCCAGCTTTATTAAGAAGCGGTGAAGAATTGAAACGGCCATTCAGAGAGAATCAAGGGCTTTCCTTCTTTCAGGAATTCAAGCTAGCCTTCCTGGGTGGATTGGATCCATTGAAGTGGAAGCCAGATTTAACCCTCATCCCGTGGCTAACAGCCAAACGACACTGATGCTGTGGAATCTTGGGACCGGAACCCCAGACATGTAATTGAACTGCCAAAGGCAGGGAGGATACAGTTGGTGACTGTAGCGCCAGAGGAAATGTTTAACTCTTTCCTTGACTAGAATTGTCATCCTCCATGGCTTTAAGGCCCATGTCTTTTTTTTCCCCTTCTGGAAAGCAGTTGGGAGGCACCTCAACTAGGACAGGCAGTAAGTAAGATGGGTGGGTGGGTGAAACCCCTCCAAATCCAGTGTCATAGCCCTGACCCAGACTGAAAGTCTTACTGCTGATTTTTAAGCCAAATCCAAGCATAAACAGGTACAAAGAAGAGCCATATGCTGCTGGATCTTTTGCACATTCAGGCTGATCAAAAAAGCAGATCAATATATAGTCAATACATAGTTTTGCTGCAAAGGAACTTCAAGAACAGAATGGAGAGGGAAATTGCTGAATTACAAATTATTATGAAACTTGGAACAAACACCTCCCTAGAACTGAACAGGGATATTGGGTTTTTAATCTCATTACATATACTAAACCCACTTTCACCAAGTATAGCTATATATCCACAGAATTCCAGTATTTTAGAATAGTGTATCAGAATAAATGTTTTTTGCATGGACATACTCAAATAGAAATACTGGCTGTTTATCTCATTACATACATTAACCTATCATCCACTACATTTTAATGTATTCTTATATCTCATGGCAAACTAGAATTATGTTTATATGTGTGTTACATGTTTAAATCAAACCTCTGAGAAACCTATGCCCTCATTTTAACCTAAAGCTAACAGACTCTCATTTATTGCACTTCACACCCAGGATACTTAATGGGTTTATAGTACATGTACATCAATCTGCTATTCCAACTTAATTGTTATTGTTTCACCCCAGTTAACATAAGCTTAACAAACACCAGACCATCATGATTCTTGTAAACTGCTAAAAAAAAAACATTTCCATGACACTGCATACTAACTCACTGCTCACTTTCTCTATATTTAGGATTGCTTGCCATTCCATACTTTTGTCTGATGAAGTGTGCTTCTAGCACATAAAAGCTTATATTCTGAATAAAACATTGTTGGTCTTAAAGGTGCAACTTGACTCTTGCTTTGCTCTACTGCTTCAGACCAACATGGCTGCCATGCTCTAGCCAAAGATATAGCCAAAGAAAGGTCTCTCGAGATCAGCAGCAGTGGGAACAGAAAGCCCCAGGCCATTTAAGGATGCAAACTGGCATCCTTCTTCTAGTGGATTTTCACCTGCTCACCCCCCTGTAACCCACATTTTCTTCTTCTCATTGCAACTGTGCTGTTGCCACCCACCCCCACACCAACCTGGCACATGCCTTGCTCAAAAGCAATCAAATCCTTCTGGATAGCTACAGCTTCTGAAGCTGTCAACAGCTTTTTTTTTTTTGGGGGGGGGGGGGGGTGGGCGCCTGCAGCAAGGAATTCCACCTCCAACTGACACCTCTGCTCAAAGTGCTCCCAGACATTTCCAAAGCAAACTGCAGCTGGAATGAATTAGGGGTGTAATCTCAGCCTCAAAACATGGTGCTCCTGAGGATGACAGAGCAGCTGGTTTGAAGGCAGAGAGGGACTCCCACAATGGCTGTGAGAAACGTGGTGAAATGCTCTCTGCAAGAGCTGTAAGATTTCTAGTGCCCAAGTGACTAAAACAGGGAGGCTAGATACATAAATGGACTTTTCCCAGTCTCCAGAGGTTGAATCTGGGAGGTGGAATGCCTGCTTTCAGTAAAAGCTAGCTGCGGCTAATTGGCTAGGACTAGTGGGTCAGCAACACTGTTTTGCCACTATCCTTGGAGTTATTTTGAAACCATTAAAACATTTCTGGTTTTTAAAGGAGGAGCTGATTAACAGATGTGTGGTCCTTTTGAAAAAGGCAACCCACATGAAGCTGGGGGAAAGGGACACCACTGATAGCAGGCCCAACACAAAGTTTCTTAGACTGTAAGCCTGTCCTGCAACCTGCAAAGCTGGGTTCCTGCTGGCTATGCCATGTCTTGAAATATCCTGCCCGTCTTCTTACAGCTCCCCCATTCCTGATACATGAAATCAATGCAGTGATCCCCCCACCCCCTCTCCACCCCAGAAAAAAGCTCAATGAAAACATTAAAATCTGGCCATTTTTAATCCAATCAGAGCCACGATGGGGAGAGCATGCGATGTCACACATGTTCTAGCATACACTCAACAACGCCATTCAGCAGCTGGGTTCCAGAACAGAGCTATACATTATATGGAGTTTTCCACAATCCTTTTTAACTTTACCTCCATTAATACAATACAGCTGGCAGATTCTAATTTAACATGGAAGGCAGAATGGGAAAAGATTGTCAGTTAGCCCTTCCTGTTGCCCGGTTTTCCTAATGGAAATCACCGTCCCAAACTGCTGTTGGCCGCATCACGGAAACCTTACAGATCTACAAACAGTATCCCTGGCCTGGATAGCCCAGGCTAGCCGATCTTGTCAGATCTTGGAAGCCAAGCAGGGTCAGTATTTGGATGGGACAGTCAAGGAATTCCAGGATCGTGAGAGGCAGGCAAGAGCAAACCACCTCTCAATGTGCCTTGCCATGGAACCCCCATATAAGCAGGGGTGTCAAACTCATTTGTTATGAGGGTCGGATCTGACATAAATGTCAGGCCATGTGTGTACCTATTTAGATTAGGTAGCAGAGATACCCCATGGCGCAAGAGTGGTAAAGCTGCAATACTGCAGTCCAAACTCTCTGCTCAGGACCTGAGTTTGATCCCGGCAGAAGCTGGGTTCAGGCAGCTGACTCAAGGTTGACTCAGCCTTCCATCCTTCCGAGGTCGGTAAAATGAGAACCCAGCTTGCTGGCGGGAAAGTGTAGATGACTGAGGAAGGCAATGGCAAAGCCACCCCATAATAAGTCTGCCGTGAAAACATCATGATGCCATGTCACCCGAGTTGGAACATCTGGTGCTTGCACCTTTACCTTTTTTTAGCAGAGATATAAACTTTATAAAGGACACAGACAAACACAATTAAATATATATATATTTTAAAAACTTAAAACATGCTTAAAACGTTAGCACTTGTTGGTCTTAAAAGGTGCTTTCTTTGTGTTTCTCCCGTGGGATCCAGGGAACTGGGCATAGGAAGGTCTGGCTCTTTCCCTCCCCAGGGGACCAGGAGAGGGAGGAGCCTCAACCAATGGAGAAAATCGAGGTTGGGGGCCTGATTCAACCCTCGGGCTACATGTTGACACCCCTGCCCTATAGTGTCATGGTAATTCAGCTGTAACTTGAGAGCACTTCCCACCGCCATAACAAACAGGATGTAGTGATGGCTGATAACTGAGATAGCTTGAAAAGGAGCTCATGAAGGACAGACAGGTCTGTCAGTGACCGTTAGCCATGATGACTGACTCCCTCATGCTCGGTGGGGGTCATCTTCCCATGGAGGATTTGGCTTTTGTGCCTGTCTACAGGCCTTCCAAGAGCATTGTGTTAACTGCAGTGGGATCCAGCAGGGCTTTGTTTCTGTTGAAACTTTGCAAAGAGTATGCAGGTGATGACAATAATTGCAAGGACAACAATGGAACAAAGCCAGCATTGGCAAGGGGAAAAAGTGGTGCTCATAATTAAAGAGGAAAAGTAGACAGGAGAAGGAACTGTAGACAACAGTCAAAGTGTGTGCACGGGTGGCTGTCGGTCAGGATAGAAAACAGACCTATAAAGGGAAGCTCCAAAAGAGGAAGCGGCAGAATACTGAAAACACACTTTAGACTTCAGAGCACCACTGCCTCCATCCCCAAAGTCAGCAGGTTTCCTCCAGGGCAGGAAACTGGGATAAACTCAATCAAATCTAGCCTGAGCGCCTGGAGCCAACCTCAGTGTAGTGGATCTGGGAAACTGTATTGCCAGGACAACTGCTGGGGAGGATGGGAGGAACCTCAGCCAAGTTACACACCCTCTGCCTAACCTACCTTGCAAGGTAATTGTGAGGAAAAAATGGGGAGGAAGAAGACATGTGACCCTGAACTCCTTGGCAGGAGGACAGGATAGAAATATGCTAGATTTAGTAGCTCTGTCAGCTTCAGCTATAGGCTGGTGCAGCCCCTCTACTAACCAGACTTCAGGATCACCCTGCTCCCTGATTTCCTATCCTCTGCTATACCCATTCATAAGATCATAGAGTTGGAAGGGGCCACACAGATCAGGGGTGGCCAACGGTAGCTCTCCAGATGTTTTTGCCTACAACTCCCATCAGCCCCAGCATTGGCCCATGCTGGCTAGGGCTGATGGGAGTTGTAGGCAAAAAACATCTGGAGAGCTACCGCTGGCCACCCTGATATAGACATCTAGTAGTCCAACCCCCTGCTCCATGCAGGATCAGTCTGAAGCATTCTTTTCCCTTTTACTGTCAGATACAGGTCACTGCCAGTACTAACCTTACAAGTAATGGGGGCTTAATATTAAGCACAGGCTTTTTAAAAAAAAAAAAAACACCTTGAATCTCTGGCTAAGCACAGTAGCACCAGCAATCTGTGCCCAAGGCAAGCCCAATCCTTTACCACAATTGAGGGACAGGCAACTTTTGCATCCATCCTGGCTATGCATGGAGAACATGCGAGCTCACTAGAGGTCCACTAGATACTGTGGGAGATCATCTCAGCCCTTTCTTCTCATGGCTGCCTCACCAGAGAGCAATTTTATGTGGGGAGAAGAAGTCTCCTGCCCTCTTGGAAGATACAGCATGGAAAGAAACCCATCACGCTCCTGTTTTCCAGCAACCAAACTGGTTAAATGAGTAGAAAGAGACGTCAGAAAAGCAGAGCCCACAAGGCATTTTATTCCACAGAGGTTTACACACACTGCTCCCTGCTGGAAATCCTGATCACCACAGCCTCTGGCTTTTCCTAGGACTCTTATTGTAGTCATTGTTTGAGTTAATTGCTTCCAGAGCTCAGATGGGGTCCCCACTGCACTGAAGCCCCTTCAGTTAGGTTTGTCTGACTGCGAGATGAGCCACACCCTCACCCTGCCAAAGGGACATTTGTATTTTTCTTTTCCAAATTGGTCCTTTCTTCCCAGTCTCAGAATCACAAAGTCCTGCTGCTTTAGCATGCTCTTACCATGTGCCAGGACACCTGAGCAAAAGGCCCTCATATAGGATGCTGTGGCAGGAAGCAAAGCACCGTGGGTAGAAGTGCAGCTGTTTTTCTGACTGCCAGCCAGCTGGGGCCAATGCCAAGTGAACCAAAACAGGCACACTCTGTAGGACTATGTGGATCCTACCAAACACAGATGAGACCACCAGGTGGAGAATTCAGTTTTCATTGTTAAAAAGCAAGTTTCTAGGCCTTAAGGAAGCAAAAACAAGTCTGAAAGTGGGCATGCAACAGCTGGTGAAATCTCATGAGGGAAAAGAAGGGACAGATATTTAGGCATCCTGATGAACAGCTTCTTGCTCCTCTCTGATGATAAAAGCAGAATTATGTAAAACTATGCAAATCTGCTTCAATGGCAAAAAGATAACTAAGAATTCACCTTAAAATACAGAGTGCACATTGATCCATTTGCATCCTAGGCTGCATGTAGACTACAAAACGTGTATTAATTTTATACCAGCTTAAGCAACATGGCTTCCTCCAAAGACTTCCTGGGAGCTGTAGTTTTATGAGGGTGCAAGACCTCTCTCTGCTTAAGAGCCTCAGCTCCCAGCACTACAGTTCCCAAGTTCCTCAGGATGAAGGAATGACAACGGCACAGAGCAGCTTGAAGTGCATTGCTGGAGAGCCTCGGGAAGTGAGGGACCATCACATGGCAGTGTAAAGAGGGTAGCTCCCTACAAAGCTGTCTGGGTCATCACGTGATGTTTGCAAACAGATGCAAAACAGGAAGGCAAGGAAGAAAAGGAAGAGGGGGGAGCAAGAAGGCTCCTGGTTTCTGACAGCTGCTGGCTCTGATCCCAGCCAGACGATGCTTCCAGTGCCCTTGGCCACACGTGGCACAGAATTCACGTCAGCGCTTCTTGGGGCACAACGTGGCAGAAAAGATGCCGCAACAGCAAGCATGCAGGTCCAGGAAAAGGACAAGAAACATCAGTCTGGCTCTTCATTCCACAGTTCCTGGCCAAAAGGTGGTCTACTCGTTGCAGCCCAGTAGCTCTACCCGCAACGTGATGCGGTTGTGCCAAGATTCAGGAAGGATGCGCACAAAGCGAGCATAGAAGGGCTCGTCAAACACATTCTTCTTATGCGAGTAGTTGTCAGAGTTACCTTCAAATATCTGTAGGGTGAAGAAAACAAGGTTGCACTGTTAGAAAAGACAAAAGGGTGGAAACCCTACAGCCAGGCAAGAAAGTGGATTGGCCTACTTTACAGGGCTGGGATTGGGGGGAATGAAATAGGTTTCATTTTAAAAGGTCACACGATGCAGTAATTATAGATCTTGCCTATCCATCCAAGGAGCAGTATACACAGCTCCCCATTTTAGCCCCACAACTACCACCCTGTGAGGGAGATCTGGCCGAAAGGGCATGACTGGCTCAAAGTCACACAGAGAATTTCGACCAGCTCAGCAGGAATTTGAACCCAGACCTCACAACTCCTGGCCCAGTATTCTGATTAATGCACTCCCTCGCACCCAACCCTGGCAGCTCTGCTGGTAGAAAATGTTTGGAATGAGACACCAGGTGGACCAATCATCTGGCTCCAGAAGGAAAAGGCTTCTTATATGTACCTGCGTGCTATTCGTTCTGCTGTCCCTGTAAAGAGTCCAGGACCGGCCGTCATTGCTATAGGCCACTTTGTAGGCCGCCACGTACTGAATATGCCCAAAGTCACGAGCCCCTTGAGTGATGACTCCAGTCACCTTTTTCTCTTTTTTAAGGTCAATCTGCAGGAGACAAGAAAAAGGGACTTCACTGTTATGAGAAAGACATGCTGGAACCTCCAGTACAAATGCTACCATCTGACCTGGAAGTCTATTTCCCTAATATGCTACATGTATCTGCCTCCCAGCAAGATGCGGCTGGAGAAGAGACACAGCCTTTTTAGGATTTGACTGTCTTTCTTTATGGATGGCAATCTGTATTTTTGGTTGTAAACTTTTTTTGCAGGCATTCTTGAAACTTGGGGTGGGGTAGGGGTGGGATCGCATGTTGGTTTAAACCAGGGCTGGCCAAACATGTGGCTCTTTCACACATATTGTGTGGCGCTCAAAGCCCCCACCACCCTGTTGGCCAGCTTGGAGAAGGCATTTCTCTCTTTAAATCACTTCTCCAAGGCAAGCTAGCCAGCAGCTTTAAAGCTGAAGCTGCTTTCTTTCCACCTCTCCTTCCCTCCTCCATCTATTTGCCTTCCTGCCTTCCTTCCGGCTCTCAAACACCTGACATTCATGCCTTGCTGTTCTCAAACATCTGACATTTATTTTCTGTGCTCTTAAGCAAGTTTGGCCAGCCCTGGTTTAAACCAAGGGGAAGGTCATTAGAGAAAGAACATGAAGGAAAGGAAAGGTCCCCTATGCAAGCACCAGTCGTTTCAGACTCTGAGGTGACGTTGCTTTCACGTTTTCATGGAAGACTTCTTACGGGGTTGCTTTGCCATTGCCTTCCCCAGTCATCTATGCTTTCCCCACAGCAAGCTGGGTACTCATTTTACCGACCTCTGAAGGATGGAAGGCTGAGTCAACCTCGAGGTGGCTACCTGAAAACCCAGCTTCCGCCGGGGACTGAACTCAAGTCGTGAGCAGAGCTTAGGACTGCAGAACTGCAGCTTTAACACTCTGCACCACGGGGCTCTTCCCATATGCCTGCATCCATCCCCCACTAAAAGAATCTTAGGGCCACTGCTTCCAACAGACATTGATGGTGTCAGAGGACGGAAAAGATCCAGCCGATAAATGTTTGATGTTTATACTTAAAACTGCCCTGCCATGCATGGCCCAAACTAGCCCGACCTTGTCAGTTCTCAGAAGTTAAGCAGGCTCAGCGCTCTGGTCAGCATTTGATTGGAGGCCACCAAGAAGACCAGGACTGCTGCGCAGAGGCAAGCAATGGCAAACCACCCCTAAATGTCTCTTGTCTTGAAAACCCTACATGGTTGCCATTTGTTGGCTATGACTTGACAGCAAAAACCCCACCCCATCTTAAAAGCCACTTAAAGAACTAAAAAAGTTTGAAAAGCAGGTGTTCATCTCCACATACATCCCAATCATCTCTCTTCCCCAACTCTGAAAGTTCTCCTTAAATCTCAAACTCAAATATACAATTTTAGCTTGAAGGCAGGGCATAGCAATCAAATCTAACCAAACTTCTATATAGTTTGTTTGTAATGTTAACTAATAAGTTCCCTTGTTTGAGGAAAAAATGTCTTGGGCTATTTTTAAAAAAAATTATGGACTTGGCACTGCATATTCCAGGGTATTTTAACACAATCACATTGCTAGGAGCAGACAAGCAACTTGTAGCTAGACAATCTATCCTACTGAATCCCAGAAACTGTCAACCTTTTTTTTTCTGCAGCAGCAGCAGGACACGCTTAGAACGTTTCTACAAAATAGTAATTTCCCATACCGAGAGAAGCTATTTTTTGAGCTGGCTTAAAGTTCTTTCTCTTTTTTTAGTACATCCTATGAATTTGAACAGTCCTACCCATAAGTAGCTATGCAAAGTTTCTGGGATTAGATCAAGGGTTCAAATTCACAGATCCTGTCCTTGAACCATCCTTCAATCCCTCCTCTTTCTGCCTAGCAACAGCAAGGACGTACCTGAAGCCACTCTCCCAGCGCATTGGTGAGGGCAGACCAGGCGTTGGTCTTGCCTGTCTTGTCAAGGCGGGCAAAGTGTGGATGCCAAGTAAAAGCATCAATGCCCCAAGTCTTGTGAACGCTGGAGGCTGTGATCTGTTCGTCAGAAATGAGGGAAGATTTCATGCCCAGGGGCTCCGAGCAACCTGCCATGTTGAAATACACTGTAACACAACGGTTTACAGACACAAGTGAAAGGGAAAGGTCTGCATGCAACAGACCCGCCAAATAAACCCTGTCAAGCAGGCAGATGCAACCAAAGCTCCTTTACCTCAGTGGCTTTCAACCTGCCAGAGAACCCTTCGCCATGTTCACCTGTGTGAATCCCTCCAAACCCTGCCACACAGTAAGAGAAGGCTAAGGCCTTCGTCAAACAGCACTCCAGTGGCACCTTGAAAGACTACATTTATTTCAACACAAGCTTTTGCCAGCCAGAGCTCACTTCTTCAGATAGACAACCTTCTGTTTGTGGTTCTCAGAGGCACCTGGTCAACAATGAGGGAAACAGATGCTGAATTCTGTGAACCTTGGGCTGACGCAGCAGGTTTTGGTTTGTTATGTTCATTGAACAACCCTTGCCTCACACGCACACTTCCCCTACAGGTGAGCACTCAAAGTGACCTGCAAGATTCCAAGAAACCTCTTCACTATTACATTTCAGATTTCTGATACACTTCCAAAAGACATCAGGGTTTCTCGCAAGGCAGTTTGAAAACCACTGTTTCAGACACCAATACATGGAAGACAAGTCCCAACCACAAAAAGAGAATCCCAGCAAATGCCTGCAATACATTCACAAGTCACTTTTTGGTTTGGGTGGGTTTTTGAATCTATTTTGAAATTTCAATTTGTGCCAACTCAAAATTTCTAAGACTGCAAAATCCTGTATGTATTTCCAGCCAATGCAATGGCTGGAAATGTGCAGTGTTATCTCTGAGCAACTTGACTTGTGGGAGAATTGAGGCCTGTGGGAACTCAATGGCTTATGAATTCACTGAAGCCCAGACTGTCAAAGCAAATAATTCAAACCTTCCTCAGATCACAAATTTCTTAAACCAAGCACTGAGAATGGAAAGACAAGCACTATGCTTATGAAGTATCCAGTGAACACCAATGTGGTGAGACAGCCAATACTGTTTAGTGATTAGAGTATCAGGCTAGGATCTGGGAGACCCAGATTTGAATCATCACTCTGCCCCAGAAACTTGCTGGGTGAAATTTGGGCCAGTCACACACACTCACCTAATCGACCTCACAGGCTTGTTGTGAGGATAAAACAGAGGAGAGGAGAATGATGCACCCCACTTTATTTTTTAAAATTTATTTTATTTATTTCTTCTACTTAATGAATCGCCCCATCCCGATTAATGCCGGGCTCTGGGCAATGAACAGCATAATTGAAAGATACAAAACATTTTAAACCAATAAAATAAATAAAAACAGCTGTAAACTCTGATGGTGTCCTATTAAGTTCTTCCAATCCGGATTTCCAGATGCTGCATCGAGGGGAAGACCCCCAAAGGGAGGAGGTGCCAGCATGGCAACCATCGCTGTCCTTAGTTGAAAGCCTTGCGGAACGTCTTTGTCTTACAGACCCAGTGGAACTGGGTCCCCACTAGGAAGAAAGGTGGAGTATAAATGGAGTAAATAAATATCCACCCTCTGTTAATTGCATCACTTTCCTCTTTTCCCTTTCTATCACCCATCTTGACCAGTATTAAGCCTGGTTCACATGACATTGGAGAAGTAAAAACCCTTCCCTGTAGGGTTTTATGCCTGTGCCATGTCACACCTGAGCTGGTGCAGCTGCTCTACAGAAGCACAAAGTCCCACAGGTGAGTGCTTCTGCCTTGCTACTGCCAAATGGGGCCTGGAGGCCTCCCAGGATTACAACTGGTCTCCAGGTTACAGAGGTCAGTTCCCCTGGAAAAAATGGCTGCTCTGGAGCATGAACTCTATGGCACTTTACCCCACTAAGGTCCCTGTCTTCCACAACCCATGCGGGGCCACAAACTACTGGTCAATTTCGGTTGAAATTCAAATTGTAAGCTCCTTGGGACTGATTTTCCTGAACACTGTGAGGTATCATGTGCATTGACAGCTGTATTAGCAACAGAAGCCATAAATAATCCCAGAGTCCCTAGCACCACCAGCGGGTGTCACTGTGGTTACTGATGTGGACAGAGGAAGAGCTGGGAGCAGAGAGCCAACATCTTCAGGACACGAAGGCAGGGAGTCATTCAGACTTGGCTGCCATGAGGGAAGCTACTGGAGGCCCCATGCAATCTGACTGGCACTTATAGATTTTGAGGGGAAGTAACCAGTGGCAGGCTCTCTGTCATAGAGAAGCAGGAGTAGAGTGACTCTGCTATGGTTATCATTGTCCCATCACTCATATACAGCTTTTCAATTGGTACTAGAAGTCTCATTTTAGCTTCTCTTAACCTCCCAGTGGATTGGGGTGGGCCTTATTGTACATCTCCATGGCCTTCTCCACAGGACAGCCAGGCCCAGGTCAACAACCAGCAAAGGGGCAGGAGGAACAGTGACATGGGGCAGCAGTCATCAGTGACAGCATGATCTCACTTCCAGGAAAAACCAAAAAGTTGCACCTTCAGGAATCACCAAAAACTCTATGATAAAACCACAGGGTTTCCAGAGATTTCTAGAGAGGACTAGCATCTGACAGGTTCCCCCAGTAGTAACACCATGCCATATATCTGACAGCCTTTCTAATTTTATTTTTCTCGTCACAGCTCAAAACTACTTATCCGCGACAAGTATAATTGATTAAGTCATGCGAAACAGTGAAAATTTTAGCGGCAATGAAGAAAGGCATGACATTTGTGGTTCAAATTACACTGACCTTCAGATTGCCTGGGTACAGCATTTTAATTGTTCTGCCCCTCCAAGTGCAAAGTACATACAGGAAATCCCACCACTGGAATGTAAGATCAAAGCCCCACTTCCCAAGGTAAGTGCTAACATATTTCAAAAACTGGAGCTCAGCAAGAAGCAATAGCTTTAGTCACACAGAATCCACCCCACAGGCACACAGGTATACAAGGTGAAGCATTTTGGTCTTGATGCAGCATTTTGAGGCTTTCTTTTTCCCTTTGTCCAAACTCCCTCCCTCCCTGAGTTCCAGGATACAGACTGAAGCAAAGATCCAGGATGCTGCCCTCTGATTAGTCACCCCAAAAAGAACATGCAGGGCACCCAGCATGGTGCCATTCATTTACCATTCATTTCGCAGCCAATCAGCTCAAAACGCAATGTGCAAGCTCTCTGGCAGACCACAGGATAGATGCGGATATATTGTGCTGTGATTGGCGGATTAAACAGATTGGTCACTGCGATGTCATTGTTTATGTTGCCTTCAAAAACCTGCAGAGGAAAATTGTGAGGAGAGAAATGTCTTGAGATCAGAGTTGCTACTTGACTCCACCCCCCCCCCCCCGCCCCAGCCCTGCCCTTTTCTGAGGGAAATTTTGGTTAAGGCAACTACAGCTCCACATGCTGAACAGCAGAAAAATCTGTAGCTGAAATATATATGGCAGCCAGATTTAAATTATATTAACTACTACATTCCATAACTAAAGCTTGAATAAATGAGCGCCAATATTAAAAAGCCAGGATCTGAGTTAAACATTCACTTGATTTTTTAAAAAACGATTCTGGTGCTGGCACATTAGAGGAATATTTATTTTTAAAGTATTTGTGCCCCATGTCCTAGATTATCACTCTTAAGGGAGCTTCTAAGAATGATTAAAATGACATTACTGATGAGAAACTGCAATTAATAAAAACCCACAATGAAAATCAAAAAGGCCACAATGAAAATATTACAGCCATTACTTTTTTTAAAGGGGAGAGGGAGAAAACAAAAGTAAAAGTTGCCTTTCTAAGAACAGTTTTTGAGTTAAACTGCAGGTCATCTCTCTTTCTCTCAAAAAACAAACTTCTCTTGGGACTGAGATAATATTCAGATGCATTTGAAATTTAATCAAGCAAATAATCATTAACTAGTTACAAGGCAGATGATTAACCAAGTAATGTTCTTGAATGGACTGCTAAGCCTAACAAAAATGCTTTACTTTTTTTTTTATTTATTTTTTTATTTTATTTTTTTAAATTTAATTTCTATCCCGCCCTCCCCGCCAAAGCAGGCTCAGGGCGGCTTACAACATAAAATACATTATACATCAGATTACATAAATTGCAAATAAAATCCAAGTTAAGACAAATTACAAGTTAAAATTTACAAATTACAATGGTGCTAAAACATTCGATCTTCAATAATTCCATAAAATTCAGTAACCAAGAGCACTTTTTTAGAGGCATTTCCTAGTTTATCATTGGTTGAAGGCTAGTTTATAGAGGTGGGTCTTACAGGCCCCGCGGAACTGTTCCAAACTCCGCAGGGCCCGCACCTCTACCGGGAGTTGATTCCACAGCAGTGGAGCAGCAATAGAGACCATGGACCATGGAGAGACTTTGACCATGGAGATGGTGTCTTTTAGTCTAATAAGTCAACCCAGTTAATGTTGTGCTTTGGTATTATTAAGAACACTTCAGCACAGATACTGCACAACGTCATAGTCACATGACAAAAGGAACCAGACCAGAGATACAACACCACAGGTAGGGAGGAGGGCTCTGTACTGCAAACAGGACAGGGCAACACTCTGAACATCTGTGCTAGAAAGAAGACCTCTTCACCCCTGAGCGGCTGTGTCTCACCATCCTGGTGCTTTGTCTCAGCATGCAGGCAAACAGGCATGGCACCCCTTCTTTCAACACATTCGTTCTAGCAGCATGTCCTTCCAAAAAGGGGGGACTGAGATCTGCAAAGGGGACTGAACATCCTCTCTTTAACCCATGTGCAGAGATAAGCATTTTTATCCCCAGACTGTTGGTGGGAGACTGATGCTACGAGAGTGGCTTGCCAAGGACTGTCAAATAAGCTCAAAGAGGAATTTGAACCAGAGACTTTGATTTCTCTGCTCGAGTTTCTTGGCTCCTCCCTGCACACAGAAACGATTAGTGTGAAGGAATTAGAACACACAGGTCAAATACATGGGTAAGAAATGTGAAGTTCAGACCCTGGGATTTCAACTGGAAAACAGAACTGTTTTCAGCTACAGGAAAGACCTATACCCAAAGAGATGCAAGTAGCCCGAAGAGAGGGCATTTGGTGGACTTTCACCTGATAATCTCAACTTTCACTTTTCCCTTCTGCAAAAAAATCCACCTCACAGAACACAAAAATAAAAGCACGCATAGTACTAATGTAAGTAGATTTTAACAGTCGCAATTGATTTCAGTTGCATGTTCTGCATTTTCAGCATGTGTGAAGTTTTGTGCATGTGTTTTCATGCAGAAAGCACACATGCCTGTTTATAATATACATTCCAGGCCTAGCCAGCTGCGCTTCATAAGTCTCCTCCTTTTAGTGAAGGACTGGCTGTGATCAACTGCTTCCAATCAGCCACAAGCACATTTGCTAGAACAATCATCCAGATTGCTTTTGAACCCGCTATTTGGGTGCGCCCACATTCCGGCCATGTGTACAAGCATCTGATGCCTTGACGTGGAATACCTCTCACCTTTCATGCAGAAGAAACCCCAGTCGCATGTGTTTTGTGTTGTCCTTCCAAAAGGGCAAGAAAAAAACATTTTAAGCCAAGGGGAAAGCAATGGGAACTATGCAGCGAGGAGCCGTGCGCTTCTGATTATACGGCTACTCAAAGCTTGTGGGAGGAGGAAAAAAAACCCACAAAGAATTTCTGGACTCAAAAGGATTCAATAGCCTTCCATTAGGGGTCAGGCCATAGCTCAGTAGCAGAGCATCTGCTTGGCAAGCAGAAGCTCCCAGGTTCAGTCCCCAGCATCTCCAAGTTACAAAAATATCATGCGTGCAGCAGGTGATGTGATCTCTGCCTAAGACCCTGGAGAGCCACAGCCAGATCAAAGAAAATGAAACATTCTTAGAGCTCATGAGTAAGCACATTTCTGATGGTGAGGGGATGGAGGCCATGACAGAACACCCACAGGAGGCCTCCTCGGACGCATGGGACTGGCGCCTTCAGGGATACTCCAGACTTCTCCCCTGAATTTTCAGCTTTCAAACCACACTGCAGTAAAGCGGCTCAAAACATTGAGCTACAAATCTGGAAGTTATGAGTTCAAATCTCCTCTCTGTTGTAAGTTTGCACAAGGTCGCCGCAGCACTCTTTTCATTACAGGGATAAGAATACTCTCCTACTTTTGCCAGAATAGTGTTGTGGTTGGATTGCTTGGTTAGGATCAGAGACCACTCTGAAGTTCACTAGGTGATTTAGGTCAGTCACACACAGCCTGACCTACTTGAGGATAAAAATGGAAAAATCACAGGAGGATGAAAGGAAGGGTGGAATAAAAATACAATTAGACAGTTCAAGCAGCTCACAAATATGAAGCCCTCTGAAGACCTGAAAAGTGTCTAACAAATGCTGAGCATTATTAGGAAGCACAGAACGTAGAGGTCATTCATTTCCTTCCCTCAGGCACAGTTTTCCCCACCACCTCCGCTAGTTTACCTTTTCGTGAGATTGCCTCATATCCTTGAAGAACACAAAGTCACGTCCACTCAGGCTGTAGGCTACTTTGTAGGCTCGCACATATTCCGGTCGGCCGAAGCGACGAGCCCCTTGCGTGGAAATACCAGAAAGCCTCATCTTCCTCAGCAGGTTTACCTAGAGCAGAGAAAAGTTCCTCAAAAGGGCAGAATTACCCAAACTGGTTGGCTGAACAGCAGCACTGATTGGCCTCGGAGCAAGTAAGAGTTGAGCAGCCCCTCTGGTGGTATAAGCCAGCACTGCAGGGTCACTCAATTCAGCTGGGCTGACAGTAGGAGTGTGCATTCAGTTCGGCCGAACCGTATTTACAGCCAATACGGAATCGGCTGCAGCCGATTCCAATTGGAACCTATTATGCGGCAGCCAAATACGGCTCACCGTATACCTCCGAAAAGATATTCGGAAGTATACTTTCCTGCCTTTGGTAGCTTTTTCCCGCCTCTCCCATAGCCTCCCTGGGATCAGGGAGTGGGGGAGGGGGAAGAGGAGCCCCAGCAGCCAATCCAAAGCATGCATTTGCAAAATGCATTGCAAATGCATGCTTTGCAGGGCTGTTGTGTAGCTGATGGCCCAGCCACCAGCAACATTGTTGTTCTTTTGATCTTTTGCTTACTTGGGTATCCAAGTAAGCACTGTTGTCTGGCCAATCAGAGAGCAGCGCTATTTTTTGAAACTGCTCTCTTTAGGACCAGAGAACCTTTTTAAGGAATCTTCCTGGCTGGACTCCTCCATTGCTGCTGTGTTGCTGTATGTTGGTTGGTGTGAGAGATTGTGCTGCTGCTGGCTGGCCCTTGGCTTCAGCTGCTGCCTGCTGCTCTCTCACTCAGCCTTACCAGACTTCCCTGGACTAGAGAAGACAAGGTAAGACAGTCTTGGGGTTCTTGTTTTTATTTATTGTTGGTAAAAGGACTTTTTAAGACTCAGAATCCCTTTACTTATCCAGATTTGGGTGGTGGTGGTGGTGGGGTAGCTTATTTGGGGTTAGGGGTTTCTGCTTGGGGAGGGGGCCTGGGGGGGGGGTTTTGCCAATTTGCCCATATCTTAATTTAGTGAGAGGACTTTTAAAAGTGCAGTGTCCTTTTACTTCTCCTGATTTGGGTGGCTTGGATTTCTTGGCGTTAGGGTGAAGGGTTTTTTGGGGGGAGGGGTTGGCAAAGTTCCTGTATTGTTAAAAGTTAAATTTTTTTACTGTTTTAAAAGTATTCAGTGTTTGATTTGTTGCTGCTGTGTTGTGCTGCTGCTGTTACTCTTCTCTTCTGGTTCTTGGGGGGGGGGTGCTGTTTGGCCTAATTTCCATTGTTTAAAAGGCCACTTTTGTCCCCCTTTTCCTGGTTCTGGTTTTAAGGGGGTGTGTTGTAGACTTATTTGGCCTGAATTTTCTTGTTGGTGAAAAGGCCACTTTTTTAACACTTGGCCTTTTGTGATTCTGCTGGTTTTCTTTTGGTTTTTTTAAAATTAGCTCTGGTTGGTGTGGGGGTTGGCGAGGGTGTGTGTGGGCTGGGTCACTTTCTTGTTTTTATAGAGTAGATTGTGTGTTCTGTGGCAGGGAATCTGGCACCTGGGTGAGAGACCCAGAACCAGCAGGCTTGTTGTGGTTGGCCAGCTCTCCCCGTGTTGTTTGGGGCAGGGCTGGAGAGCTGGCATTGGGTTTGCTGCAGCCAGGTCTGCAGAGCAGACCTTGAGCCGATTGTGTTTTCTGTGGCAGTGATGTTGGCAACTGAGTTTGTATTGGTTCCAGGCCTGCAGGGTTCATAAAGTAGATAGAGGGATGTAGTGCATTTGGGTCCTATAGAGATTCTCTGGTGTAAAGTTAGGTTTGGCTTTGGGTGCCCCAGGAATTGGACCCCCTGGTCCAATTTTTTTTTGGCCTTGTGGGTTTTGTGTGGGACAATGCCCTGAAGCTGCACAGCAGTTTGGGGGGCTCTCCTCAAAACCCCCTGCTCCCCAGAGCCACTGTTCCCACGACAATTACAGTGAGGAAGTGGCTAATTGGGCTTTCCCCATCATTGTTGGCAATGGGCCTTTTGGGGAGCCCAAAGACAGGGACCCCCTGGCCCAATCTTTTTGGGACTTGGGGGAGTTGGAGGGGAGAGTCCCCTGCAGGTCCCCTGCAAATTTGGGGGCTCTCCCTCAAACCCCTGCCCCCCCCCAGTAGCCTCTAATTATGCCCTATGTTGCCATTGATTTCAATGGCCCATAGGGTATAATGATGGAATAGGGGCGCCCTCTTTGTTTGCCCCTGGAATGGGATCCCCTGGCCCAATCTTTGGGACTTGGGGGGGTTGGAAGGGAGAGTCCCCTGCAGGTCCCCTGCAAATTTGGGGGCTCTCCCTCAAAACCCCTCCCCTCCAGGCGGCTTCAAATATACCCTATTTGCCATTGATTTCAATGGCCCATAGGGTATAATAGGGCCGTATATTCGGAAATAGCCGCGCATCTACCGTATATGCAGCTATTCCGAGTGCGGTTTTCGGCAGTATACGGGGATTCCGAATTTTCCCCCCCGTATACTTCCGAATCCGTGTAATTCCAAAATATTTTTTTTTGCACATCCCTAGCTGACAGTGGGCATCATTCCACAAATGTGAAGCAGTGCAGGGCGCAGCAAGTGAGCTGGCACCAACAGACCACGGCTGACTGCCAACTGCCAAGCAACCCCTGAGGATCCAACAGAGCTGCTGAGGCTTGGGGGTCTGCTTGCTCCAGGCCCCCAGTGGCCCCCAGGGCAGCGACCCACCTGGAAATTGCCTTGGTAGTTAAATGGCCAATTCGCCCCCTGACTGAAGCACATTTACTGCATTGCTTATACAACGTGTGAAGAAAGCCCCTAAACAACGAAGAGACCAGAGAAACTAGTCTCCCACCAGCTTCTCTTCCAAGCCCACTTGGATTGCATCCCCCCTTTCTCTTGTGCTTAATGCGAGCTTCACATTTTACTGCTGCCCCCAAAGTTAACTGATATTTTGTCATGTGCACCACACCCTCCCTTGCAACTCCCTCGCCCTCCCCAGGACCAGATCTACACATTTTTTGAGGGGGGGGGCAAAATTAAAAAATGAAGCCCCCTTTTGGGCCATTCTATTTTATGGTCCCATAGAATACAATGGACTCTATACCCAATTTGGCATCCCCCCTCTGTCGGCATCCGGGGCAAGCACCTCCCTCTGCCCCCGCCCTAGATCCGGCCCTGGCCCTCCCTTGCAAAGACTAAGTCCTCCGCTTAGGACTTCACTAGACCCGAGCCAGCTTCGGTGGGGAGGGCGGGATATAAATCCAATGAAATCAATAAATAATAAATAAATACTCCCTGCTGCCTATCCCACAAATACCTGAATCCAGGGGCTCCTATCATAATTGCTGGAGGTCCAGGCATTCACAATCCCTTTGTTGTTTAGGCGAGCCAACTCAGGACCCCAGCGCTGCAGACCAAGGAACCCATAATGCACAGATGAAGCTGAGAGCTGGGTGTTTGCAATGGCACGTGTCTCCATGCCCAGTACACTGTCACAGCCTGAAGCGCAGAATTGGTAGGTGTGGAAGAACAAGGTGGAGGAAACAGTGTACATAAGGAGAAAGACAAGCAGGCAGAATAAAAGAGGTAAAAAAAAAATAAGAATAAGATCATCCTACCAAACCACAGAGGTCAGCTTCTACCTGACAACTAATATTCCATCCGTTATATTGCCTAAATTGTTAATTAAGCCCTTCTCAAAGATCAAGATATTCTAGCGGACAGAGCACTGAGCTAGGATCTGGGAGACCCAGGTTCAAATCCCCACTCCACCATGGAAGCTTGCTGGGTGACCTCGAGCTAGTCACATTCTGTCAGCCAAACCTATCTCACAGGGTTGTTGTGGCAATAAAATGAAGAAGAGATGCAAGTTGCTTTGGATACGCATTGAAAAGAAAGGCAGGATATAAATGAAATAACTTTGGGGAGGGGGCTCAAAATTTCCTCCCTGTTGTGTTTTCTTCCCAAATGCCAGGCTCTTTCTAGGTCCCCAGTTTCGATTTTTATGTAGCCACAATGTCCACAATTGGTATCTCCCAGAAACCTTCAGCAGGCTCACAGTGCCACAGGTAGGTCAGACAGGGGAAAGACAGTCTCCTCCCAGAATTGCCTAATAATTCAGATTGACACTGATGTCTTGAACTGCAGTCCAACCAGTTGAAATACAGCAGGTAAACACCAGAGACAGCGTCTTGTCTGAGGTGGCACCAGGGTTGTGGAATATCCTCCCCACAGATGGTTTTTTAAGTGCTAAATGAAAATTTGGGGTCTTCTGCCTGCCTTTTAATCAGGACTTCTGTCACAAAGGCTTTAATCGTGCCATTTATAATTGCCTGTTGAAATATACTGAGTTATAACTGATCACTCTGCCCAGCTTTTCTCAGCACAAGGAATTTCCGGCTAAACGTAAGGAAGAACTTCCTGACTGTTAGAGCAGTTCCTCAGGGAACAGGGTTCCTCGGGAGGTGGTAGGCTCTCTTTCCTTGGAGGTTTTTTAAACAGAGGCTATATAAGTAATTATTTTATGGTTCTTGTTACTGGTATTTGGATTTGTATGTTTTAGTATTTAAGTTTAAATAAACTATTAAAAAACAGAGGCTAGATGGCCATCCGATAGCAATCCTGATTCTGTGAATTAGACAGATCAGGAGAAGGAGGGCAGGAAAGGTTGCATCAGTACTTAGTTTCTCGTGACCCTTTCTTACACCTCCAGGCCATTTTGACAAGAGATCCTGGAGGTTTTTGCCATCTTCTGGACATGGAGCAGGGGTCACTGGGGATGTAGGGAGGGGAGGTATTTGTGAAGTTCCTGCACTGTGCAGGGGGTTGGACTAGATGATCCTGTAGGTCCCTTCCAACTCTATGGTTCTGTGATTCTTCTGAAAGAAGAGGCTCTTCTGCTGGTCACTTACACCCATATTTTCACTGATTAGTATTGGTTATTCAGGGTCTCAGGAAAACATCTCTCCATGTGCTTCCATTTGAGGTCTTTTAGCAGAGAAGGAACTTTTACGTCATCAACACAGGTCTTCTATATCTGCAACACTTATGCTGTGTCGCTGTTTGGTTAAGAGTAGTTAATAGCATTATTGGATGTCTTGTTCTTCAACTCTGACCCTAAATTCTGCCCTACAGCACTTCTTCATTTTGTCTGCAATCATTTCAAATGAGGAGCCACCAAAGAGGAGTATGCCTTTGTGTATTTAAGCTGCACCAGTTGCTTTTCAACGCCTTCAAAGGATTAGGTCTATGGCAACAGAGCAACACTCCCAAACCTGCTCTGTTTCCTGCTCGGCATTTCTCTCCTGAGAGTTGACAAATCAAGTCATCAGTGTCTTGGAGGAAAGAACCCTTTTTAGTGAGGTTAGGCTGACCAATGTAGCCTTCTTATCTCCCTTTTGTTCCTTTCATCTATGGAATCAAAGTCATTGCAAAGATGAAAAGGAGCTGCAGCTTCATATTGAGATAAATGAGCTAAGTAAACACTGACATGGCAATTATCTCAAGCATGCAAATGTGGGTGGATTTCACCCCTGAGCTGGTAAGCACACCCTGACCTAAGGGTGACCCACGAGCAAGGGTCTCCCAGTCTGACAGTGAATTTTGAAGCACAATTCAAAAATAACAAGCCCTGTTGCAAACAGAGTTGTTGGTAAAGTGCTTCAGCAGGAAGATTCAGCACACAGATGGAGTAACAAAACCACCCATGGGAATGAAAGGCTGGAAATTGGTGCATGATATAACCCATAAAAATCTTGCCATCATATTGCTTGAGTGTTGTCTTCTGTTAGCAGAGATATGTTTAGAACAGTGCCAGAAAGCTGTAGGAAGATGGAATAGCTGTTTCTGGGTCATTTTTATTAGTCACGTAATCCAAAAATGGAAGCCATGGTTCTAGAAATGTGGACTGATAAAGTGAATTATCTATGCTCTGAAGTTCGTCTGAGATTTTTTTCCATAACAAAAAAGTCTCGTATTTTCTTGTAACACTAAGAAGTTCTTGTTTTTTTCATTTACATGCAAGTTAAGCCTTGGCTGCTACAAGTAGAATGAAAATCAAGGCCTTCCTTATGGCTGGGATTTCCAAGCCTTCCCATAAATTCAAAAGGATAGCTTCTGAGTGTTTGGGTACAGAATATCCTGCAGTGCATTTGATCTGAAACAAAACATTTTCCTAGTAGGCTTTTACCATACAACAACCCCACCAATAGTGTATATATGTACCCACTTGTTCACAATGTTTCCAACAGAGGGAGTAAATATATTTTTACTTTGAGGGTGTCTTGTACCATTTGGCCAAAATTTTAAAAGTTAATATTTCACTATTGATTGATTTTTTTAGAAGAGGTTTGAATTCCAAATTGTCCTCCACTGAGTATCTGTTACTTTGGTTGAACAATCTTTTTGCCTTTTGTATGGTATGATTAATTTTTCACTAGAATTTTGTATAATTTGGAAATTAAAGCTTTATGGTTACTTATGTCTTTAATTAATTGTTCAAATTCAGTAAGCATTCAATTTATGCCCATTTTAGCCTCTGGGATGTTCTGTCAGATGCTGTAAATAATGAAGCCAGGGAAGTTTGATCTCTGAGCCTTTCTCTAGTTGTAATTTAATTAAACTCTATCTGTAGTAGATTTTGGCTGCAATTAATTTTTCTGCAAGGGTTTTAGAATCATAGAGTTGGAAGGAACCTCCACGGTCATCTAGTCCAACCCCCTGCACAATGCAGGAAACTGCATACAAATAAATACCTCACTGTAAATTCACAGGATCTTCATTGTTTTAATTCTTTCTGGTTTTGTAGTCTGGAGAGAGATCCTGATATACAGATATTTTTATATCTTTGTGAAGTAATAACCCTTCAAGTCAGGATTTACATAAAATCTTTTATTTGGTATGATGATTTAAAAATCTTGCTATCTCTCTAAGAAACGTGGAGCAGGCAGAAGCTGGCGGTCCCACTTTTCAGTTCTGGGTGCCCCACTCCCTCCTTAAACACAAGTGCCTTTGCAAGCCATGATGTTATAGATATGGCTAAATCACAAATACCTTCAGCAGACTCACCAAAACCTCTGAATCTCAAATTATTCTGTTTAGATTTATTTTCCAAATCCATTTTTTCTTTTATGTGCATTTCACTAGATTGCAGTTCTTTTTCTTGAAGAGTCATGCCAAGCTCCACTGCCGTGTCAGCAATTTGGGCTGTTTCTTTCAGTGCATCTTTAATTTCTTTCAGTTAAGTAGATACAGGTTCCAATAAGTTTGTCAGTCATTCTGTAATCTGTGTCTCTAGACCAGGGGTCCCTAACCCCCGGTCCGTGGACTGGTACCTGTCCGTGGCCTGTTAGCAACCGGGCCGTGAGTTGTATAATTATTTCATTATATATTACAATGTAGTAAAAATAATGATGACACTGGATTTATATCCTGCCCTCCACTTTGAATCTCAGAATGACTCACAATCTCCTTCATCTTCCTCCCCAACAACGGACACTTTGTGAGGTGGGTGGGGCTGAGAGAGCTCTCCCCAGAAGCTGCCCTTTCAAGGACAACTCTGCAAGTGTTGTGGCTGACCCAAGGCCATTCCAGCAGCTGCAAGTGGAGGACTGGAAAATCAAACCTGATTCTCCCACGTAAGAGTCTACACATTTCACCACCACACCAAAATAAAGTGCACAATTGTATAATCCCGAAACCATCACCACCCCTCCCCCTGGTCCGTGGAAAAATTGTCTTCCACAAAACCATTCCCTGCTGCCAAAAAGGTTGGGGACCACTGCTCTAGACTATCCATTAATTTGAGGAGGTCTTTCTCAGAGGAGAGTTATCTTCTTTTGCTATAAGCTGTCTGGCTATCATTTTAGATCCCTTCCTGGTCTCAGGGCTTGGGGCGTTCTTGTGCTCTCTGGGTGAGAAATATGTTTTAACCAAAGGGGGGGGAGGTGTTCACTTTACTTTTCCTCCAACTGTTTTCCCCCATTCTGTATTATGTTAATAGGCTGGCATTCTGTCATAAAAGCATCTTGTACCAACCAGTGTTCCCTCTAAGCTGAGTTAATGTGAGTTAGCTCACAGATTTTTAGCCTCCAGCTCATAGATTTAGCTCAGGAAGGATTATCACAGAGCACAATAATCTATGCAGTAACTCACAACTTTAATGCCAGTAACTCACAAAGTAGAATTTTTGCTCACAAGACTCTGCAGCTTAGAGGGAACATTGGTACCAACTGCCTAGGATCTGACAGCTTTGGAAAAAGAAAGATACTATATGATCCTGCCTTGAATACTTGAAGCAGCACCATTGTAATTTTATCTGATTGTTTTATTGTTTTAATATTGTTTATTTTATGTTGTTAGTCACCTTGAGTCTTTGTAGAATGGGCGGGATATAAATCTAACTTGATAATAAATAAATTGTCAGGTCGGGAATGGTAGCTTCAGATTGAAGTGTCCAAAATCATCTTGTCTTGCTCTGCACACCCCACCCCCCAGCCCTACCCATTTATAATGCTCACTGGGTGGTCTTAGACAAGCACCTGTCACTCAGCCAAGCCTACTGGTTGTTGCTTAGATAACTGAATTGTACAGTCACCATTTTATATTTTTGCTCATAAGAACATAAGAGAAGCCATGATGGATCAGGCCAATGGCCCATCCAATCCAACACTCTGTGTCACACAGTAGCCAATATATGTGTGTGTGTGTGTGTGTGTGTATGGACTACATGTAGCCTTGAGCATACCAGATGCTAGGGACAGGGACAGTTACTACCTTAATGTTTGCTAAGGGGTATGCCTGGAGCATCACATTAGCCACTGCTCAAAACAAGAGAATGGACTAGGTGGTAGGTGGACCTTGGACAGATCCAGCAAGGCCATGCTTGGGATCCTTTCTACACTCTCCTCTACCAGCACCATAACAGGAACTTACGGACATTACAGGTCTTCCCCAAGTAGGGTGAAGTACATTTGCAGGCATAGCCTCTATCCAGATTCAAGCAGACTCCTCCGTTCTGACACGGGTGTGAAAAGCATTCATTCACGTCTATGGCTGAAAAGGAGGAAGATTCTGAAGAAAAAGAAGAAAAATCACTAAATTCAAGAAACCTTAAGTCAATCAGATTAGTCTTAAAACTAGTTCACTAGACCTGCATAAGTTATTATGCCAATAAAACTACACAGAAGAAAGAAGCTTTAGGCCACATTCATTTTCTCTATAAAAGCACTGTCAATATTTCTGCCACTCTCCTCTCCCAACACTGAATAAATAATATTAACTGCTGATTTAGAAATCTTTGGATATTTATTTTGTTAAAGCCTTTGTTTCTTGGCCATCAACCTGACATGGCAGTTATCTGCACAGTAACTACTGTTACTTCCAATGCTGAACCAGAAGCATTATTAATATTTTGCAATTTTTAAATTAATTTACTTCCAAAACGTCCTTATTACTTGCATTCCCACAATATTTGTATAAAAGTACCCCTGCCAATCCTGTAATATCAACAAATATTTGAGGAACTCCCAAACATTTTTGCCAATTCTGAAGGTATATAATCCCACCTACAAAATTACCTCCAGGCAATTTTCCTCAAATTTCTAAGTTCTTAGATACCTTTAAAATCCTTAAAAAGATTCCAGCATCTTTGGGATTAGTTCCGACATCATCTCAGAAGAAGCACTCTCTCCTATGCATGAGAGAATACTTACTTGCCCACCTTTCTCTTGACCAAGTCAGGACCCAGAGCAGGTATCAGCAAAATAAATACAATAAAACCACACAAAATCTCATAACTAAAAATATTAAGCAGCAAATAAAATACAATCAAACCAGATTTAAAATCTGCACCTTGACAGACACAAGAGTGCCCAGGATGAGGGGGCAAGCCTTCCCCCACCATGCTGTTTCCCAGACTGACAATAGCCCCATGGAACTCCTATTGGCTTGTTGGGGAAACTAGCATCTACTGAAGGCTACATGCAAGCTTCCCCAACTGGGTTAGGAAAATTTCATGAGGGATGGCTTCAGTCTCCTCCCCCCACATATCATGATCCCAGTCAGAGCCTATTCATACCTGGAAATTCTGCTCCAAGAACAAAACTCACAAACTACATCTGCCAACCTGCCATGAGAGGAGATGCAAGGACTTTGTAACCCTTTGTAAGGGTTTTAGCTAAGGGCAGAAACCACATTTTTGTAGGGATGGACAGAAACCACATGTTTGCAGTTCACAGCTAAAACAGCTGTGATTCACAGCTGCACCACAAACTGAACCATGAACCCATACGAACTAGGAGGTTGGCTCCTGAACTGAACTGGTTCGTAACAGTTTGTGAGCCATTTAAAGTTAAACCTTTGCTTTCTGCTCCCTGCAACTTTTTGTGGGGAGCAGAAAGCAGGGTTTACATGGCTTCAAGCCATTCAAACCTAATAGCTGTTTATCATGAGGGACAGAAAGCAGGGATCCCTGCTTTCTGCTCTTTCTGAACTGCCACAAACTGCACCAAAATTTGTGGAAGTTCATGGAAGTTCTTCAGTTCGTGAACATCGATTTGCTAACCACAAAAAATGGACTTCTGGGATTTGGAGAATGCTGAGCTGACCTGCCTCTCTAAGGGGGGCAGACTGGAGCTTTTGTTTGGGGTAGTAAAGGGCAAATTTTTGCCTTCTGCCTACTTTTCTCAGTGAGAGATTAGTCCAAGATAGGCACAGGAAACTTTGAGGTGATTTACCTTGGCTAAAAGGCAGTCCCCGGGGGGGGGGGCTCCTTTGAGGGATCCCCGGAGAAGAGTTGCATATTCATCATCTGCAGAAGCTTAAGAGTCATTTATTTGACATGCTTGACAAGATCCTAATCTTCTTTGAGACTGCTAAATATCTGATGCTGTATGAGACCAATGTTGATTTGGATAACCTTTCCGGGACTATTTTAAAGCAAACAAAATAATATTAGAAAGTGGGAAAGAGAAAGTTTGAAAGCTTGGAAGAAGAAGAGGAGAAGGAGTGAATTTTGGACTTTGTTAAATTAAGGACAGTGTTAAAAATTGGAAAGGAATTTATTGTTTTGTCTACCTGTCGTCGTAGAGTGAAAGCACCATCGTCAGAGATCTGCAGTTTCTACAGTCAACACAGGAAATACGTCAAGTATCGAGAGACTTTGTTACCAGTGAGAACGTAACTTGGGGCAAGCAAAGCAGGAAGTAATTATTGAAAAAGTGGACCTACTCTAGGATTGTATTACCATAGAAAAACATCAGCAGCCATTACCGGGAGGCTAAATTTAAAAAAAATTAATTCCTGAGCCTGGGCAGGTTGGAGGACAGTGAAATTAGGCTCATCTGAAAGGGCAAGTTCTAATCTATCAAACCTGACAGTTGAAATTTAATTTGGTGATATCAAATTTTTCGCTGTTTTTTTAATGTCAGAGTCAAAGGTAACCTGTGCAAGGGCTGCCTCATTGGAGAAGATGCAAGATCAGTTGGAAGCAATGGAAGCTAGGATGATGAAAGGGGTGGAAAAGATGATAAATGCTTGCAAAAAAGAACTTAAAAAAAGATATTGAGGACTTTAAAAAAGAAATGAAAGAGCTTAGAAATGAAACAGTGGTGGTGTCAAAAAAAGTGCGGGAGGTAGAAGGGAAACTCCAGGATTCCACCTAATTAAAAATGCAAGAAAAAATAACAATCCATGACTTTAAATTGATGGAGACACAAATACGTCTGAGAGGAGTACCTGAAGAAGGGACAGATTTAAAAGAACATGTAATAAAAATAATTGCTGATTTCTTGGAGGAAGATCCTGAAGCGACTAGAAATATGTATGATTATATGTATAGAGTGAATTCATCATATGCCAAGAAAAATAACTTACCAAGAGATGTGGTTATAAGATATATGACAAAAGAAATGGTGGGGAAAATCTTGAATAAAAATTTTGAAAAGACACTGATAGTGGGAGGAAGCAGAGTAAGAATAATGAAAGAATTGCCAAGACAAGTGAAAAATGACAGGAGAACATATAAGAAATTAACAGAAAAGCTACGTGACAATGGAATGAGGTATAGATGGATAATACCTGAAGGTTTGAGCTTTGAGCTACAAGGAAGAAGGATTACAATTACAAATACACAAGAACTGCGTAAATTTTACAAAGAGAATAAAGAATTTGCACCATGATGGAGTATAAATTATTATCTTGGAATGTAAATGGACTACATTCACCACAAAAACGATATTAAAACTGAAGGAATAAGGCGAGCAGAAACAGAAATGGAAAAAGTTCTGCTTGGAGATAATGAAAAATTAATTTCAAAAATTTATAAGTTACTTTTAAAATTGTCTACAGAAGATTAAGTAGTGAAATCTCAAATGATTAAATGGACAATAAATGTAAATAAAGAAATACAGATGGATATATGGGAATATTTATGGAAGAACTCTATGAAACTTTCAACATGTCAGAGTATTAAAGAGAACTGTTTTAAAATGATGTATAGATGGTATATGACTCCTAAAAAATTGGCCAGGATGAATAACAAGATGCCAGACAGATGTTGGAAATGTAAAAAACATGAAGGTTCTTTCTACCATATGTGGTGGACTTGTGAAAGAGCGAAAAAGTATTGGCAGATGATCCAACAAGAAATTTCTAGGATCTTGGGATATGAATTCAAGAAAGCTGCAGAGACTTTTCTGTTGGGATTACAAATGGAAAAATTTCCAAAAGAAGATATAACTATAATTTGGTACTTGCTTTCAGCTGCTAGGACACTATATGCTCAGTTATGGAAGCAAGAAAAAATACCAGAAAAATGGGATTGGATTGTAAAAGTTATGACATGGAGTGAGATGGACAAATTAACAAGATCTTTAAGAGACTATGATTTAGAAGATTTTAAAAGGGAGTGGAAAAAATTTAGAAGTTATGTAGAAGACAAGTGGAAAGTAAAAGGACATTGGACAATTTTTGATAATGATTAAAGTTTAGAAGAAAGAAGAATATTAATTTTAGTTCTTAGGAATTAAGGGTACCTTTTAATGTTAATATTTTGAGTAAATAACACTGGCAGGGGTCAAGTAACAGGGGGAGGGGTGATTAGAAAGAAGCATATGGGATAGATGAAAAGAAGTTATTAATGGAAATTATTACCATATGTTATCAATAAAATTGTTTAAGCCAGTGATATGCAAACCACAAACTGTCCAACATCTGTGATGAACTTTAGTTCATCAGCTGGTTTGTGCCAATCCCTACTTCAATGTCTTTTCCCCAATGGCCTAGGAAAGCTTCAGATGAGAATAGAGAAGCAGGAGGAAGGACCTTTCTCCTCTTGCCATTCCTCCCTCCTGCTTTTCACCTTCATGCAGTATTTTGATTCTGGCAGAAAAGCAGATTGGAGGGGCATTTTGTCAGCTGAGAAATTGCAGAAGAACAAAGGATTAAGACACCCAATTTACCCCTGCCCTCTGGATCACTGTCTCTAAAAGTATTTGTTTTTTTTTAAAGTGTAGTGGTCAAGTGTGCAGACACTTATCTTGGAAAACTGGGTTTGATTCCCCAGAACTCTCCCAGAGCTGTCCTTGAAAGAGCAGCTTCTCGGAGAGCTCTCTTAGCCCCACCTACCTCACAGGGTGTTTGTTGTGGGGGAGGAAGATAAAGGAGATTGATTGTGAGCCACCCTGAGACTCTGAGATTCAGAGTGTAGGGTGGGGTATAAACCCAATATCATCATCAAAAGTCAGGAAAGAGACAAAACACTGTGCCATATCCTGACCCAGTAAGGCTGTCCTTGCATTCACATTGCCTTCCTTCCCAATCACATCCCATACTCACTGTTCTGGCAGTGTTTGCCTTCATATCCCAAAGGACAGTTGCAGACATATTTGGCGAAGACATCTCCCCGACTGGGGACAAGCTGACACACACCATCGTTCTGGCAGGGATTTGGGTGGCAAGGGCCTGAAGAAGAGAGGCAGAAGAGGCAATCGGATGTAAAGTGAAGGGGTGGAGAAAGCGTGTAACCTCCAGTATATACTTAGTTCTAGGGGCCAACTTTGACAGGATGCAGCAAGGCAATGGGCAATTGTCCTCAGGCGTCTGTCCACAGGTTTGTGTGATCTGAATCGGATCTGAGCTGTGGCACTGGAAAATGTGTTTTAAAAAAACACAAACACTTTTGACTGCACCATGACACCACTACGAATCTCCCTCCATCCTCTCTGATCTGCTATTTGCTGTGGAAGGGAAAACCAACAGGTACCATGCGAGTCAAAAGCAGCTCCGGAGATGAGATTTGCATAAGGAACATGAAATTTGAGGTGGGAAGATTAAAAATCCTGCTCACAAGGTGCAGCCCTTACACAATTCTGGCCATCTCTTGTCTGCAGGCTGCTTTAAACTTTTTTACTTTTATTCTTTAAAAAAATAAGGAGATGCACTCATGGATCTACGCTTCTCATTTAACTTGAGCCTCAGACTGCAGTTTAAGTTCACATAACAGCTCTCCTAACACCCCTGCAAAGAACACATCCCAGTGAACACATACAAATAAGTACTGCGCCTGAGCAAAAACTGGTCTGCGTTTAACAGGCATCATTTGAGTATCATTTGCAAAAAAAAAAAGAAAATAGAAAATTCATTAAGGTCAACAGAAAAACCAGCTGGACACAGCCCATGTTCTGTTAATGTCCAAATAATACTGTGTTTACATAGTGCTTTAGTGCTCTTTCGTTTAAAGAACTTCATGTGCTGGAATAAATGTTGTTAGTTCTTAAAGTAATTCCACAAGAGTTAGTTAGCCACCCCGAGCCTGCTTCGGTGGGAGGGCAGGATATAAATCTAATTAAACCTAAACCTAGTCTGTTGCAGCAAAATAAAACAGAAGTCCAGGGGCATCTTAAAGACAAACAACATTTATTTTAGAGTGAGCTCTTGTTAGTCAGAGGTTACTTAAGGTGTCTCTAGTCTCCTGATATATTATCTCAATGTTTACAACAATCCTGTTAAGTAAGCCAATATTGTTGCCTCCCCTCCCCCCCCCCCCCCCCCACTGCAGGAGCTGGAGCTCAGAAAAATGAGGCCAACATGCCAGTCTGTGCCATATTTAATGGGATTTATTCCCAGCTAAATGTGCTTAGGGCTGCAGCCTAACAGAGCAACCTTAAACACAGTCATACGCTTCTAAGTCCTTGATCATCACTATATTCAGAAGGGTGTAATTCCACTTAGGATGGTCCTGTTATTCACTTAAGATATTCTTTTGCATGATTATAGCGCTTCTACCTGTCTCAGTTTCATTGCAAACAATCCCAGTGAAGCCATCAGCACAGATACAGAAGAAAGGAGACTCGGTGATGCCGATAAGGCAAGTCCCTCCATTCTGACATTGGTTCACTTCACAGAGCTCACCTGAAAGAAAACAAGGCCTGTCAGTGCAAAGAGAAGGACGAAGCACCCCTGATCTGACTGCATTTTATTTTCTCTGGTAAACAGCCTGGAAGAATTGCTCTGGAATCAAATAAACAAAACACATTCATGCCATGTTTTTGACTTGAGATCGCTTTTGCATTTGTTCTGAGAATGAACCATCTAGGATATCACTCTGATAAGTGCAAAGGCATGTGAAACACTCCTATCCTTCTGTCAGCCTTTGCAGATGGATGATAACCACTTTTTTGATAGCTCCGTTGAAGCTTGCCTCTTTTACTGTGGTGTAGCCTTCCTTCTCATTGGCTTACTTCCTGGGCCAGCTGACAAGGACGCAGAGCCACATGCGTGTCTGAACCAGCACTAAAGAGTTTGCTGTCTCATTAAAAACTCACGGCTTCAGGCTGTGGATGTTATAAACAACAGCAACACCCACACAAAAACCCTCCTTGCTGTAGAGCAGGCCAAAGCAACAAGTCCAAAAATAACCCCTGATTTACTCATGATCCAGAGGCGGGGATTAACACGCTGCCCAGAGATGGGGGTGATGCACAGCGTGTTTAAGCCACTACTCCTCCGAGCATTATTACATTGCAAGGCTTTTTATAG
Source organism: Heteronotia binoei (assembly GCF_032191835.1). Classification (NCBI taxonomy): domain Eukaryota; kingdom Metazoa; phylum Chordata; class Lepidosauria; order Squamata; family Gekkonidae; genus Heteronotia; species Heteronotia binoei. The sequence continues at coordinate 17,426,844 of NC_083241.1, forward strand.
AAGAAGCCCTTGGAACTAATCTCACTTCCTGCCACTCCATGGCAGAGAGGGCAAACAAAATCCAGAGAGCGCAGAGGGACTGAAGAAAAGCAGCAGAGCCTGGGCACCAGATCAAATCACAGACCATTCCACCGCTGCCCTGGCTGGCTCCTGATGACCTCATCCTCCATCAATGTGCTGCCACAACAGGGAGGAGGGGATGCCCACATGAACTGGCGATGTCTCTTCCCAGCCACCACTTAGCTCCCCAGGTCAGCCTCTGTGCCAGTCTCGCTGGCACTCAGTGTCAGGTGGCTCTCAGCTGGAGAGCCACAAAAGCCAAGCAGCCACAAGCAACAATCCCCAAACAGTTGATGAGAGATGCAAATAGAGAAGTGATGAGGAAGCCCCCGCTATGATGTGCAGCATGCAGTCTCAGCCACACAAGCTGTCTTTTTGTGGCTCTCCACTTCCATGTGGGGAAAAAAGTTCCACGTCTTTAAGGATGTGAAAATACGGCTTGAAGTTGTATGGACATGTTCACAGAAGTCAGAAGTGCCACTCATTTTTCAGCACTTCCCCAACTAGCCAATTAGTGAAAGAGATGCCAAACAAAAGGGCTGGAAGTGGGAGAAGGTCTAGATTTCCATCTTCTGAGGTAGAAAAGGCAGAGATCCTGCAGGAGAAGCCAAAGGCCTGTTTCCACGACAACTTTTTTTTATGTTATAGACTCCTGGGTTTTATTGCCTTCTCGACCAACTATTTACTTTTCGTTATTCCACAGGAGTAAAGTACATGGACCAGCAGGAGACTTGGGTTCAAGTTTCCACTCAGCATGAAGCTTAGCAGTTGGCTTTGGATCAGTCACTCTCTCAGCTTACCACACTTCACAGGATTGTTCTGAAGACAGAACCGAGCAGAGGACCTCCACCGTATACCCTTCTTGGCGGAAGGGCTGGATTGATCAAATTTGTGCACCAACCAAGGAGACCCTTCATGCCTCCATTCCACAGGCCTATATCTCAGAAACAGAACATCCTAAGGAGTGTCACACCTGCCTAAGACCACTGAAGTCAAGAGACCTCAGTTCCACAGGGCCTGCAAGACAGAGCTGTTCTGCCAGCTTTTGGGTGAGGCAGCAGGCATCAAAATACCATCTGGTCCCTCCTGTCCCTGTCTCTATTGCTATCGTCAGTCGCTATTTACTATTGACTATAAGGACTGCAACCTCTTGAGAAGGGACTGAAGTGGTTATCAGGACACCATGGACACAGTACAGTGTGGAAGAGTCTGAATCACTAACTTATTTATATCTTATAAGTATGTGTGTAACCTGCCCAAGGCCCATTCACAGGAAGGATAAAAATCAAATAAATCAAATCACTTAAAAGGGTGCAAGTCAGGACTGCGTTGAAACAATCTGTTTGTCCTTAAGGAGCTCCAAAACCTTGCTTACAGCAAGCTACCACACCAGCATTTTAATACACAACGCTTCAAATTTCTCTCGTGCACTTACAGAACATGTAACTGGTAGTAATGTGGAAAAGGATGTGGCTTGTGTCAAATGTCAAGCCAATAACGGGTTAATGGTAATGTAACATTCTGAAAGCAACTTCATAGTCTGTATTGACAATTGCCACCACCTATTTAGTCTAATATGAATTGCTTGCAGGAATGCAGTAACAATAGCAAGAGATGAACCTTGGGAACTGAAGAGTTTGTCACCTTTTTCATGGAAAATCTGCAAGCCACGGATAGCTGAAATCAGGTGAAACTTTCTTCCTCAATCCATACTAGGAAGAGCCTCACAGAGTCTTAATTGCAACCCTGGTTCATTCATGTGTTTCTTCAAGGTCCTTTATCTTTCCTGACTCATCAGGGCCAAGAATTAAAGAATCTTACAGCATTCACTGGGCAAACAGAAGCACATTCCATTTGGCTCAGATAAAGGCTCTGCAGCAATGGACAAAAATTATATCTAGTAGAAAAGATTAGACACCATTGTCTGTTCTTTGAGACAGGGGTTGCCACAGGATTAAAACACAGAGCGAGGTTTCAGTCAAGACCCCTGAAGTCAAAACCATTTTCTGACTTAAGTCACCATCACAGGAGCAAGAAAACTGGACTGAGTAACAGGGCTCCAAACCAAAGAATTTAGGCAGATCATGAGAAGGAAGGCAGGAAGGGCTGCATCAGTGCTTAGTTCTCGTGGTCCTTTCTTACACACCCAGGGAAATGCTGTTCACCACTTTAGGGGCAGGCAGCAATTTTTCCCCAGGCCAGTTTGGCCAGGGATCCGGGATTTTGGGTTTTTTGCCATCTTCTAGCCATGGAGGGTGGGAGGGATCTATTTGTGAATGTCCTGCATTGTGCAGGGGGTTAGGCTAGTTGACTCTGGAGGCCATTCCAACTCTATGGCCTCTTTTTGGCCACTGTGTGACACAGAGTGTTGGACTGGATGGGCCATTGGCCTAATCCAACATGGCTTCTCTTATGTTCTTATATGACACAGAGTGTTGGACTGAATGGGCCATTGGCCTGATCCAACATGGCTGCTCTTATGTTCTTATATGACACAGAGTGTTGGACTGGATGGGCCATTGGCCTGATCCATCATGGCTTCTCTTATGTTCTTATGATTCCTTTCCTTTTGTACCTTTAGAAGCTTATTGATTCATGAATCTTGAGCAGCAGAAGACAATTTTTTATGCAAGGGCTAAAAGGACTGTGACAAATTTTGCAATTGCTAGAGTGTTCTTAGGATCCTTACACGGAGCAAAAAAGCCAGGGTTTCCGGAGTACAGGGGGAGGGGGGGAGGGACGATTGGTTGAATAAATCAATCAAACTATGATAGTAATATTCCCTTTCCTTTGCAGAACCTGGAAACAATCCTCAAATCCCAAGATTTCACATCAGAGAAAACAGCAAACTGGTAGTCCTCAGAATTCTAGCAGAACACTGTAAAAAAGCATGTGGACAGTTTCTGCTAGAAAACAGCAGGGGCTTTGAGCTGTGCGCCTACAGCCATCCTGACTTTACTTGATTACATTAATACCCTCCACTGCTTCCTCACAATACTGACAACATGCAGCATCTGTGGTGGCTTCCACTGCAAGACCAAGCAGGACTGCAAACTGCTCCAATTCACAGATGGAACCAGATAATGCACTTTTAAAACATTTTTCAAATTGGGTTCCACTACCTAGATTCCATCCCCTCTCCCTCCCCTGGGCCTCATAATGGACTCCCACAATCTCCAAGGAAAAAAGCTCAAATTCTTTCCAATAGGGAGCTTTGATTGTTGTTAGTATCAGCATCCCCACATGCAAGGCAAAAGATATTGGATCCACGGTGAGCAGTTATGTTGCTTGGGGGACCACTAACTGGAACAAAGGGTGGGAAAAGGCTAATACCTCTTGGCCTACCCCCTCATCCAATGGCCTGATGCCTAATGCCACTGATGCCCATATTCTGAGACTGGCAACTGAAGAGGGCAGCTGGCACAAGCTGGAGGGGGGCAGATTTGGCCCAAAGCCTACCAGCTGCTTACCAAGGAGTGGGAACAAAAAAGAATCTTTTGCAATTCAAAAGCCATTGGGGCTCATAGCTGAATAAATGGCCTTTTCATTCATGCAGAATTCAGAGAGCAATCCTAAGTCTACTCAGAAGCATGTACTGTTGTCCTTAAAGTTTGTAGCCCCCGTCTCTAAACCAGGAGCCCCCAACCTCTTTTAACCCGAGGACACCTTTGGCGTTTTGAAACAGTGGTAGGCACAATCATACTATGGATGTTGCGGGAGGCAAAGCCCAGAATGTGCCTGCACATTTGCACACTAGAGGCAGGGAGATGGAGCACAACACACATACAAATAATAATGCACATACAGAAGCCCACTAAGGGGAGAGGGGAACGGACCCCTTTAGTTGCATAAAGGCAGCCAACTGCTTGTCCTGCATTCACACTGGCCCCGCCCACCTCTCTGAAACACACGGGGGGGGCACAGGGGATGTGCTGGCAGGCACCATCGTGCCCACTGGCAGCAGGTTGAGAAGCAACCTGTAAATTCTTCTGACTACCTGACCCCTCTTTCCTTCTCACACCCAGTTCCTCTTTCCCAGTTAAAAGGTCTCACTAGGGCTGACTCTGCCAAGAGGGTCAAGAGAATTCAAGCAGAAATGATTAGTCTGCCTGGCCTGGGGCTCTAACCAGCTGCTACAGGAGTCTATGTCAGTTTCTTCTCTGGACTCACTCTTCAAAATACTTGGCTGGACATGTTGTCTTGTACATCACCTTACTTTTATTGCATTTATTCTACCTTTGCAATTCACTTCCTGCATAATTGTATGCAGGGCTTTTTTGCAACAGGAACTCCTTTATATATTAGGCCACACACCCCTGCTGTAGCCAGTCCTCCAAGAGCTTCTAGTAGGCCCTGTAATAAGAGCCCTGTAAGCTCCTGGAGCATTGGCTACATAAGACGGGTGTGGCCTAATATGCAAAGGAGTTCCTACTACAAAAAAAAGCCCTGATTTGTATGCCATGTCTTAGACAGCCTGTCCCACCAACAAAAATGCTGCATTCCTAGTCCTACCACAATGTGTCATATAATGTCTACTTAATTTTTCAAATACCCACCTTCAGTGAGAAAGGTGGTTTATCAGTGAAGCACACAAATACACATGAAGCTACCTTACACTAAGTGGGATGATTGGTCTCTCTAGGTCAGCACTGTCTTCTCTGACTGCAGTCAGTAGCCTTCCCAGGTCTTGGGTGAAGTCTTTCACATCACCTACTACTCCATTGAGTTGGAGATGCTGGGGACTGAACCTGGGACTTTTGGTATGCAAAGCAGGCACCCCTAATCCCAAACTAAGGACCCTGAGCTAAGACACCATCTTTCAGGACTGCAGGAATACCAGCATTAATGTGGGTTTGAAAGGTGCATACACACCCATGTCCTCATTTGCCATTCTGACATCTATGAATAGCATAAGGAAAGACATTACTTCCAAATCATCACTGCAATTACTTGGAAATTCCCCATTTGGTTTCCAAGAAGCTTCCGTTCTACCACATTGTGCCTGACTTAGTGTAACTAAACCGATTAGAAGCACTTCTAGGTTACCAGACAGAGGCGCCTTAAAAAAAATCATTTCTAACTGCATCTGATCACTGTGCAAAAAATTACAAAACAAAGGCAGATGGAAATGGGGACAGCAGGCAGCATAATTTCACATTGGCTAGCAACCTCTGTGAATTTATTTGTAAGGTTATTCTATGGGACTCTAAACAAAAACAAGAATGTTTCCTTGGGAGGAAAATGCATCTTCTTCCTTCCTGTTCAAGCCAAATCTGGATGGCCTTTCGTGTTTCAGAAATCTTTACCTCCACAATCAGAAATCCCAGGAAAACAGAAAGGATATCCAGACTGAGAATAATTTTAAGACTTTAATACAACTCATGGCTGGGCCTGAAAATACAGTTGCTAGATCCAACTCAAGAAATATTTAAGGCTAGAGACTTTGGGGGTGGAGCCAGGAGCAAGGTTGTGACAAGCACAACAGAACTCTAAAGGGCGTTCACATTTAAAGGGACCATGCTCCTTTTAAATGCCTTTCTTTCATTGGAAATAATGGAGGATGGGGGTACCTTCTTTGGGGACTTATAGAATTGGATCCCCTGGTCCAATCGCTTTGAAATGGGGGGGGGGGGGAGTTGAGAAGAGGCATAAGATGCTATGCCAAACATTTGGTGCTTCTACCTAAAAAAACGGAGGGGGGCAGAGCTCCAGATACCCACGGATCAATTCTCCATTATACCCTATGGGAACCATCCTCCACAGGGTATAATGGGGACATTCAATCCCTCCCCCACTTTCTAATAACCCTGAAGCAGGGGGGAGGGCCTCCAAACCAGGGGATCCCCTGCCCCCAACTGGGGATTGGCAACCCTAAAAAACCACTTCTGTAGGAAAGAGTTCAGTCCTAAAAATGTAAAACAGCAACAGGTTTTCATCTGAACATGTGCAGAGTGTAGTTCCTCAGTCTTCTTAGTAGGACTGAGGCTGTGCATCTCTTACTTTCGAAATTAACCACTATATTAAATCTACTTTTTACACGTTCAACATCCCAACAGAACTGCACAGAAACCCTGAAATCAACAACAGCGACAACCTTTAATGGCATTCAACAGCATCACAAACAGGCAAAAGAGATTACTGGTAATAAATCACGGACACTTATTTATGCAGTTTCTCCTTTGGCCGGATAAAAAACATTTGGCCACCATTTCCATAGTCACTACACGACCATCAGAGAGTAGAAATCAAACTCACAGGCCGGAATTTGAGCCAGAGCAGTATCAACATCAATTTTAAAAACCACAACATTTCTTTCGCCCTTCCCTTCAAAGGAAGCGTCCCCCTTTTGAGGCTTATCTTCATCACAACCCTGTGAAGGAGGTGAGGCTGAAAAGGAGTGCTTGGGCCCCGGCAAACATCCAGGCTGAGTGGGGATCAGAAGCGGGGCACCCCCAGTCCCTAGTGCAACACAGGCCTGTAGCCACAGGGGGGCCCATGGGGGCACTGCCCCCTGACATCCAGGCAGGGTGTCCCCCCCCCACTTCCAGGGGACCTCCAGCATGCAGTCTGCTTTTTTTCATTTTCTTTTTGCCGCGGCTGAGCCGTCACCAGTGGCAGCCAGAGCCCGGAGAGCTGAGCAGGGCACAGTTCACTGTGGCAGAAAAAGCAACAGGTAGAGAAGAGGGAGGCAGAGGAAGCCATGTGGAATGGGCTGGGAAAGGGCGGGTGGATAGAGCTGCTGGCTGCCAAGTGCCAGGGTGGGAGAGAGGGAGTGGAAGGAACACCCCCCCCCCCCCGGCACGCAAGGTGCAGTCCCTTCACTCCAAAGTTTTAGGGGCTGGCTGTCTCAATTTGGCCACATTCAGAGCCTCCAGTTTTGGCCCCTGCTCCAGAAAGCTTCTGAGAAGTGGCAGGCCCTGCAGTGGATGGGAAAGGGGCGCCCCTGACTTTTTAAAAAAGCCTTGTAAAATCCTGCATTGCAACAGGTCGCCCGCCCACGACACCCCATCGCCTCCCCCACAGAGCAGCCACGCTTCCCAGACGGCCAACCAGCTGGTGCCGCCAAAGTGACCCCGTCGATCCCCATCACTCCACCCGCGGGCAGGGCAAACGCCCTCCGGAGAGGCTCCCTGCAGCGAGCCCGGGGTGGGGGGGGGTCTCTCGCCCACTGACCTCTCGCCCCAGTCGCCGCGGCCAGGAGAAGGAGGGCGAGGAAGGAGCTCCGCCGGAGCGGCGAGGAGGCGCTGCTGGAGTCCCTCATGACGCTCCCGTCCCGTCTGGTCCGGCTCTGCCTGCTCTTCCAGCCCCGTCGGGTTTTTGTTTCCTCTGCGGGAGTCAGCGAATGACTCAGGCGAGGAGCCCGACAGCCTGCCTTCCCACCCTCATTCGCTCCGCCCCAGGGCACGTGCTCCAGCCCTCCGGCCAATGGCGAGCAGCCGGCAACTCCTTTGGATCGGGCGCGGGGTTGGAGCGCAGGCCCGGAGGCTGCAGAGGAAGCGGGCTGCTCCAGACGAAAGTTACTGCGTGTTGTCTTTAAATCCATACCGAATGGAAACTCGAGAGTAGGGGAATGATGTATTTTCTTACGAGATTTCAAAACTGTCGGAGTCGTTGGAAAAATGATTTGTACGGTTTGGGAATAGTCAATGATAGTGTGCTGTACGCGAGTTCTCTTTATTACCGAGCATTTATTATAATTCATTTTTTAAACGCTGCTTTTCCTCCCTCCTCCGCCCCCCCAAAACCCTAATTAATAAGTTTAACGTCATTTTTCAAGATCTTGGTTTGGGATTCCCCAGACGTTAATTAGATTCGCAAAACAAAGGGAATTGTTCCCGAAGAGCACCAAAACCAGGAAGAAACAGCACTTCCAGGGAGTAGAGTAATAACCTTGCATTATCACCTCTGGCTGCTGTATTTTGGGTTCTGTATTTTCATTGCATTTATTTATTTACTCAGTAGGCTTGTATCCGCCCTTTCCCATAAGGGTCTCAGGGCGGATCACAACATGAACTGAACCAACTGTAAAAACCTACAATTTAAATTTAAAACAACGTAATAAATTTAGCAAACCAAAAACAATAGAACAAAATAAGGTGCATCACAGGCAGGAAGAGCACAATTATATCATTCTTTCCATGATGACCATACTTCTCTCCCTTCCCCCCCCATCTTGGTAGCCTAATCTATAAACGTCTTGCCTAGTGAAGCAGGCTCTGCTATTAGGGCTGCCAGGTCCAACTCAGGAGAGCCACTTTGGTGTAGTGGTTAAGTGTGCAGACTCTTATCTGGGAGAACCGGGTCTGATTCCCCACTCCTCCACTTGCACCTACTAGCATGGCCTTGGGTGAGCCATAGCTCTGGCAGAGGTTGTCCTTGAAAGGGCAGCTGCTGTCAGAGCCCTCTCCAGCCCCACCCACCTCACAGGGTGTCTGTTGTGGGGGGGGGGGGAGGTAAAGGAGATTGTGAGCCCCTCTTGAGACTCTTTGGAGTGGAGGGCGGGATATAAATCCAATATCTTCTGTCTGGGGACTTTGGGGGGGGGGGGGGTCAGGAGCAAGGTTGTGACAAGCACAATTGAACTCTGAAGTGAGTTCTGGCCATCACATTTAAAGGGGCCACACTCCCTTTAAATGCCTTCCCTCCACTGGAAATAATGGAAGATGGGGGCACCTTCTTTCAAGGCTCATAGAGTTGGGCCCCCTGTTTCAATCTTTTTGAAACTTGGGGGAGGGGGGTTGAGGAGAGGCTGCAGATGTTATGCTGAGAATTTGGTGCCTCTACCTCAAAAAACAACCCCCTCGATACCCACAGATCAATTCTCCATAATACCCTCTGAGGACTGGTCTCCATAAGGAATAATGGAGCGCCCAGCAGACATTTCCCTCCCTGCTCCTCCTCCCCCCCCCCCCGGCTTTCTGCTAACCCTGAAGGGGGAGCGCCTTCAAACTAGGGGATCCCTTTCCCCCACTGGGACTTGGCAACCCTAGTTCTGCTGATGATAGAATAAAAGTGTTCAAGCTGTCCCCAAAGCTCCTCTTTATTTTTGCTGTGACTCATCTAGAACTATATTTATGCAAACAGAAAGTGAACACTGCAGAAGAATGGGCCTGCATCCTCGCTCTTAGTTTGCTTGACCGGTTATGTTTCTGGGGAGTATTGCAGCATGTGATCCTTTCCTAAAGTGGTGTGGTCTTCTGCCATCTCATTTCTCCTGCATCCTTCCTCGAGGAATTACTTTCCTGTAACCACCAACGTGAGCTGTGGGACAGGTTTGCATAACCACCACTGTTTGCAGATGTCATCTGCAGTGCCCTGAGAAAATGACGACTGAGCATTGTTCAGCTTCTGATGACTCCAAGGTACCCACCCCTCATCAGACCCTGCTATGTCTCTGCATGAGTGGCTGCTCTGAATTTTCCTCCTTTCAAGCTTCAGTCGTCCAGTATCTCTCTTCATTAATTTTGACTGAAGCATTCATGCAAGAAAGCCCAGAGGGGCATCTCTGCATGAGTTACTGTTTACTTAAGTTTCCTCCCAGTCAGCTTTTATTCTGTGCCATCACTGCACTGGGTATAAATGCAGTAGGGTTCCCAATTGTGCCTGCCACGCTTTGCAGAAAGTGGTGGGCTGCTATAAGGTGGTGCTTGTTCTTGGTTGCCCGTATTAAAATGATATAGCAGCTGCAGCCATTTTAGGACCTACCATGTTCCTTAGTTACTGTGGACCCCTGTACTAGAGCCATCAGTGACACTGGATGCATGCACACAGCAGAAGTGTACCCTTTGCATCTTGCCGTAAGTTATTGCTCAGGTCATAATTTCAGATGGGTAGGTAGAATCACACAGTCCTGGGGCATGTTAAAGAATAACACAGCATTGTACTTGATGTGCCTTTTTCTAAGTAGAAAGCTTGCCCAGATCAGCAACTGATGCAGAAACAAAAAAATGGACATCTCCAAGGACAGAATTTTTCCCCATGCCTTGACAGCAAACATTCTGAGGAGTAAAAATGAAATGTGCACCCAAATTAATTTTTAAAAGTAGCAATAAGCTTGCACGTTAATTAAAAGAGATTTGAAGCACCACTTTGAGAGAAGTAGGTCACAGGTGTGGAAATTCCCTTGAAAGGGAAAGTAGAAACAAAGTCACAGAGCCATATACAAGCAAAGGGCAAAGAAAGTTGTATGCAAACCAACAACGGGTGACTGTTTCAGATGTTGACATTACAGTCTCGTCAAACTTTTATTCTTAAAAGAATAGTTTGAGAATCTATAATTCTTATGGGCCTTCTGAGCAGAGCAGAAACCCCCACACCAAGTTTCTAGTCACTGCAGACAACAGCAAAAGGGTTTGTCTCCTGTAAGTTTTTTAAAAAATAAACCAAATGAAGAAACCCATCTGAGAGCCAGTTTGGTGTAGAAGAAGAAAAAAAAGACTGGTTTATATCCCGCCCTTCTCTCTGAAAGAGCCCCGTGGCGCAAAGTGTTAAAGCTGCAGTCCTAAGCTCTGCTCACAACCTGAGTTTGATCCCCGGCACAAGCTGGGTTTTCAGGTAGCCGGCTCGAGGTTGACTCAGCCTTCCATCCTTCCGAGGTCAGTAAAATGAGTGCCCAGCTTGCTGGGGGAAAAGTGTAGATGACTGAGGAAGGCAATGGCAAACCACCCCATAAAAGTCTGCCGTGAAAATGTTGTGAAAGCAACATCACCCCAGAGTCGAAAATGACTGGTGCTTGCACAGGGAACCTTTCCTTTTTCCCCCTTCTCTCAGAACCAGAGTCTCAGAGTGGCTTACAACCTCCCTTATCTTCTCCCCCCACAACAGACACCCTGTGAGGTGGGTGGGGCTGAGAGGGCTCTCACAGCAGCTGCCCTTTCAATAATAATAATAATAAAATTTTATTTATATCCCATCCTCCCCGCCAAGGCGGGCTCAGGGCGGCTAACGATATTTCAAGGACAACTATGAGAGCTATGGCTGACCCAAGGTCATTCCAGCAGCTGCAAGTGGAGAACTGGGGAATCAAAGCCAGTTCTCCCAGATAAGAGTCCACACACTTAACCACTATACCAAACCGGTTAAGGGTGGTGAACTCTAATATGGAGAACCAGATTTGGTTCCCCACTCCGCCACATGCAGCCAGCTGGATGAACTTGGATTACTCACAATTCTCCCAGAACTCTCACTGCCTGTTGTGGGATGAAGAAGGGAAAGCGATTGTAAGCCACTCTTTTGCACGCTGCAGTTCTCTCTCTCTCTCTCTGGCTGCTGCTCTTTCACTGTCCCCTCTCTCTCATGCTGCTGTTCTCTCTTGCTCCGCAGGGCCTTCCTCTTTAGGATAGCCTTTAGCTGACTGAATGACTGATGGACTCGTCTTAAGTGATTCTGCCATCATACATACTTGCATCTAATAGAATAGCACCAGAAATGTTAATTTTAAATTGGAATGTTTTAAGTTGAATGTTGATTTTAAAATTTGTTGTATAACTCATTGTACAGACTGATTGTATTGTTAGCCGCCCTGAGCCTGCTTCGGCGGGGAGGGCGGGATATAAATAAATTATTATTATTATTATTATTGCTGCTGCTCTTTCACTGTCCCCCTCTTTCTCATGCTGCCCCCTCTCTTGTGCTGCCAGTTTGGTGTAGTGGTTAAGTGCGTGGACTCATGTGGGAGAACCGGGTTTGATTCTCCACTCCTCCACTTGCACCTGCTGGAATGGCCTTGGCAAGCCATAGCAATTGCAGGACTTGTCCTTGAAAGGGCAGCTGCTGTGAGAGCCCTCTCAGCCCCACCCACCTCACAGGGTGTCTGTTGTGGGGGAGGAAGGTAAAGGAGATTGTAAGCTGCTCTGAGTCTCTGATTCAGAGAGAAGGGTGGGGTATAAATCTGCAATTCTTCTATCTGCTGCTCTTTCACTGTTCCCCTCTCTCTCATGCTGCCGTTCTCACTCTCACTGCCGCTCTTTCACTGCCCCACCTCTGAGCATCTGGCCTTGAACACCCTGCAAGGGTGTTGAACTCATTTGTTATGAGGGCCAGATCTGACATAAATGAGACCTTGTCGAGCCGGGCTATTTGTGTCATGAAATATAATGCCAGAAAGCAGACATAAACACAATGAAAGATTTTTTAAAAACAACTTAAAACATGCTTAAAACATTAGCACTCTTGCAATATTTTATTTATTTAACAGCCCATGATAATCGATACCTCTTGTTCTGAATTATTGCATCAAAAACTGGAGATAATGTCTGTGTTGTAACAATCTAGAGTATGTTGTTCAGGGGTGTAACTGTAAGTTGCAAACCTACTTTTGATTGTCTTGCGGGTCTGATAGGACCCCTCCGGGAGCCTGATGCGGCCCCTGGGTCACATGTTTGACACTCCTGCCCTATGGGGTCACCATAAGCTGGCAGCAACTTGACGACGCTTAATGATAACTATATTCTTTGGCTCTTAGTCATGATAAATGTTCTTGAAACCAGTAGAACAACTTTAAATTGTTATTAACGATAAGCCTTCTTGCGTTCAGTAGGCCAACCAACCACTCTTCCATTACAAACACACTACAAAAGAAAAGCAGACAAGCCTCCCTTGCTTTTTAGTGGGACTCGGCAACAAGCAATGGCAATTGGATCAGGGTCTAATGAACAAAATGCAGGAAGAAAGGAACGAAGGAGGAGGGAAATCCAGATGGGGACACAGCACCAGGGCACAAGGACTTCCCCCTACACCATTGTCCAAACTGACAATGGCTCTTCAAAGCTGTTTCAAATTCAAGCGCAGTGACCGAAGACATGGTCTGTGTCTTCCTGCCCCCCCCCCAGGTTTGTCCACTGGACGGTGTCGAGGTGCACATACATTCACCACCACAGGGCTTTTTTTGTAGAAAAAGCCCAGCAGGAACTTGTTTGCATATCAGGCCACACCCCTGACATCACCATTCTTTCACACAGGGCTTTTTTGTAGAAAAAGGCCAGCAGGAACTCATTTGCATATTAGACCACACCCCCTGATGTGTTTGTTCCTGCTAAAAAAAAAAAGCCCTGCACCTCCAGCTGGGACTAGACTAATCTGGCACAGCATCCTGGATGCCCTCAGTCCCCTGGCTGAGAACAGGGGTCAGATTGTCCTCTGCTGAACAACTGACTGTTGCTGCAGTGTTCTTTCTAAAGTGATAAGTTTGTTTAAATACAGTCCCTGCCAGCTGTTAGCAGAAGTTAGGTGGACTCTCAGGATTTCATGGGGCACAGAGACACAATTTTTGTTGAGGGGCCCGGGCCCCCTCCCCACAGCAAATTATCTGGAGTCGATAACAGTGCCTCTTGTTAGGAGGTTGTAGGGATAGGTGGGTGCTTTTCTAATTTTTCAATGGCAAAAGGCCAGAGAGGGGGATCCTGTGAGACCTGCCCTGTGGAAGCACCCCCTACCACCACCCCGTGGCTCCCACAGCCCCCCACCCACATGAGTGGCCATCTGGGGAAAGTGGTGGGAAGTCTCTGGGGCAGCCTGGAAGAGGAAGAGGCGAGGAGGCGCTCCTGGGCTCCCCCCTCCTCCACTGCCAGGGCCACACACACTATCGGGCCAGTGGAACCTCCTGGGCACTTTCCAGGCCAGCTCCTTCTGACTGTGGCGCCACGCCTGGAGGAGGCAGGAAGCACATATGGCCCCACCTGTGTGGAATTCAGCTCTGCTGATGAAGGGGGGCAAAAAAGCGCCCCTCCCAGCCTGGCCCTCCAGCTGCTGCCTTCTGCCACCCAGGCAGCACTGTTGGCCCGGTCTGCCTCTCTGGAAGCGCTGCCACCACCACCTCCAGTGGCTGCTGCTGCCCCATTCCAAGTAGGGGCTGGCAGGAGGCAGGCAGTAATGGGGCGACCCCCAGTGCTGGCTCAGCCTCCTGAGGGGATTATACAGACCTGAAACCTGGCAGTGCCCCACTGGGGCAGCTCCCAAGTTAGGAGGTCTTTAGGTCCAGAGGCCAAGGATCGTGCTGGCCACACACACAACCCCCGGGATGAGCAGTGCCAAACCAAGGAATGCAACACTCTGGGCACTCAAGCAGCACTGGCTTAGCTTGCAGCCCCAGAGGATAGGGGGGACACAGGGGCGACGGGGGACTGAGATTGGTGGGGCTGGAAACGGCATAGTTGGTAAATTGGTGGGGCCAGGACCGCAGGGGGCCCCATGAAGCTACAGGCCTGTGGAGTCTTCTGAGGAGATTAATACATTCAAATCTGAAATATTCTGAAGAGGCTGTATTTGGGGGCAGTTGTATTCCTGCAAAGAGTTAACTTGCTGCTTTGTATTTAATTCAGACTATCCTGTATTTACCATTGCTACATTCCAGAACTAGAATGCTGCTGTTCAGACAAGCCTCCTTGTTCTGCCTTATGAACACAGGATAAAGCGGTACCTTTCATGGGGGGAATGTTATCTTTCATTCAACTGCCAAAATAAGTCTGATCTAACCTCACGTTGTACTTAAGCATCAATTGGATACCTCTCCAAACACATGATCCTTGCTCATGACTAGCTGGCACTTCCCTCTGCAATTAAACCTGCCCTTTACACTTTGCTAACATTATCATTAGATGACCCTAGTTACCTACAAAAGCTTCTCCATTGTTGCTAGAAATCAAATTGGGAGATTTCTGCCGTTTCTCATTCTGGAGGTTGATTGGGTCCTTTTACTGCAAATCATAACAAAGGTTGTGTTTCATCAAGCTCAGAACAGAAATATGGGTGTGTTTTTTTAATATATCAATGAATGAATGACTGAAAGGTCCAGGGTTTCTACTTCCCTGCTCCTTTAATTTTATTTATTTCATTCAACTTATAGCCTACCCTGCCATAGAACAGGCTCAGGTTGGGTTACATCATAGAAGAAGGCAATCAGTTAAAATCAAATTAAAAATACATAAAATCTAAAATTTCAGACTAAACGTTGGAAGCTAAAAATGACAAATTCTGCCTCACAGGCATGGCCTGTTGTCCAGGTCCAGCAGGTCCTACAGCGCTGAGGTGGAATGGAAGGGGGGAGGTCAATAACAAGTGATGTTCACTTTCTCAGCTGAAAGCCTGGCAAAATGTCATGTTCCTTTTAAATGCCATGTCTCTAGAGCAGGGGGCCATGACACCCACTGACACCTTTCCTGGTCGCCGCAAAATATTTTTAGAAAATGGGTAGCAAGGTTTCTGGTTGGCTATTGAGATCTGATAGGCTGTAGAGATTTTTTTTAGAAGTTGCTTTTGGTGTAGTGGTTAAGAGCGGTGGACTCTAATCTGGAGAACCAGGTCCCCAAGCCTTCACGTGCAGCCAGCTGGGTGACCTTGGGTCAGTCACAATTTTCTCAGAGCTGTTCTCTCAAGAGTAGTCCTCTCAGAGCTCTCCTAGCCCCACCACCTCACAGGGTGGGGCTAGGAGCCAGTTTGGTGTAGTGGTTAAGTGTGCGGACTCTTATCTGGGAGAACCGGGTTTGATTCCCCACTCCTCCACTTGCACCTGCTGGCATGGGCTTGGGTCAGCCATAGCTCTCGTAGGAGTTGTCCTTGAAAGGGCAGCTGCTGTGAGACCCCTCTCAGGGTGTCTGTTGTGGGGGAGGAAGGTAAAGGAGATTGTGAGCCGCTCTGAGACTCTTCGGAGTGGAGGGCGGGGTATAAATCCAATATCATCATCTTCTTAACAGGGTGCCTGTTGTGGAGGGGGGTGGGAAGGGAAAGGAGATTGTAAACTGCTCTGAGACTCTGAGTGAAGGGCAGGGTATAAATCCATTCATTACTGCTACTTCTTCATTTTGTTCTCCAAGGCCAAACTTGTCAGTTGTTCCGGTTACCTTTTAACTTCCTACTTTGGCATTCCAGTCCCCTATGATGAGGAGGACATCTTTTTTTGGTGTTAATTCTAGAAGGTGTTGTAGATCTTCATAGAACTGGTCTACATCAGCCTCTTCTGCATCAGTGGTTGGGGCACAGGGTATTCTTGGAGTATGAGTACTCAAATTGCACGATAACTAACAGAACCTCCAAATGCAGAGAGAGGATAAAGAGAAGGGGAAGGCCCCTGTCTCTCCGGCCTTCCTAAAAACTTCCTGTAGGCATCAGGCTAACAGCTGTCATTTCTTTTGTTCTGACATTGCAAGAAGTTCTAGGGAGCTGTCTTTGAATAATGAACTATTCTCACTCTTCAGAATGGGATGATGGCCCCTCATTAAGGAGATCCCTATTGCATAGATTAACTTCATCCAGAAATTCAAATTCCCAACCAAATTGCAGGAATAAAGGATTTATAAACTCGTGCGTTTCCTGGCATCTCTGCCCCATCCTGTATTATCTCTGAGATGCCTGCGTTCTATAGATTATAGGCATATCAGCCAGTTTGCAAACTCAACCTTCTAAAACTGAATGGCTCGTGTTTGTCATGATAGGCCAGAAAAAAAGATCAAAGGAAGAGGGTTAGATCTCCCAACAGTCTTTATAGCTTCTGCAGCTACCAAGTTAATCCCTACTTGCAACACCTATTCTAGTAAACTCCAGTATGAAGACCTCCACCACCACCCCACTCAATAGAGTCAAGGATGAAAAACTGCAAAGACTAGTTATGTCACACTTTGTCACTTCAGTGTTATCTTTTCACTTATTCAAGCAACCACAGGGCCAGCCTACAATAAGTGTCCTTGCTTGTTCCTACAATGAACAATTCTGTCTGTTTACATTTTTATGCCACACTAAGGTGACTCACACAATGCTTTATTAACTCTCACACTAACCCTGTGAGGTAGGTAGACTGAAAGTGACTGGCCCTAAGTCACCCCACACACATAAAGTCAAGTATGGATCTGAACTCCACCATTCGTGCTGTAGCCAATACCTCAACCTCAACATGAGAAGCCCCAGACCTCTTGCTTAACAAGAGCCACAGAGAATAAATGTCAGATGTTTGAGAGCCACCAGATACGAACATCAGATGTTTGAGATCAACAGGAAGGAAAGGAAAGGAAAGGAGGCAGATATATGGGAGGGAGAGGTGGAAAGAAAGCAACTTAACTTTATATGCATTCCCCAAGCTGCTGACTGGCTTGGTTGGAGAAGTGATTTAAAGAGACAAATGCCTTCTCCAAGCTGGCCAGCAGGGCAGTGGGGGCTTCGAGAGCCACACAATATGCGTGAAAGAGCCACATGTAACTCCCAAGCCGCAGTTTGGTCACCCCCGTCCCAGACCATAAGCAAGGAGCTATCCCATTTTAAAGGCAAGAGATGAACCAAGGTGGTTTGTCAGTCTGGTTACAGTAGGAAGGGGGAAATGCCTGACTTGCTGTAAGGATCCTGAGCTTCCTTCTTGGGGGTTTCTTTTTTTTTTTTAAGCAGTGCTCTGCTCCTGACAAGTCTTAGTAATAAATCCATTCTCCTTCAGGACTTAGGCATGTGATTCTGCTGTTTTGTAGATTAGGTCAGTCCGGGCTTCTCCCACATGGGCCGCAGCCTTCCATACTACTGAATTATAGGGCCTGGGGGCATCAGCTCCTGTGCCTCTGGAGGATGATAAGGACCTGCTCAAAAAAATTCCTTTCCTATTCCTCTTCCGTGGGCAGCTTGCCACATGACAGGAAAATAAGATTGCCAGCACCCTTCAGCCTCTTGTTACTGCAAGCAACTCTATACATGCTCTAAGGAACCTGCTACAGCTTAGGTAATGTGTGTCTAGCTAGTCGAATGGGATTTCTTCTCATTTGAACTTCTCTGTGCTGCTGTTGTGGTGTGCCTTCCACAGTGTTGGTTTTTTGCCCTTTTTTCACCCCGTTTTGGAATCCAGCCACCCTTTTCCTTTTTTAAAAAAATTCTCTTTTATAATAAATCTTTTTATAAAGACTTTTTTTTTTTGTTCATTTTGTACAATTTATTTCTCAGCCTCTTCCCCGTGTGGCAGAGCTTACAGGTGTTGCTAGGCTGGTAATTAGGCATATCCTAGAGCAGGGGTGGCCAACAGTAGCTCTCCAGATGTTTTTTGCCTACAACTCCCATCAGCCCCAGCCATTGACCATGCTGGCTGGGGCTGATGGGAGTTGTAGGCAAAGAACATCTGGAGAGCTACCGTTGGCCACCCCTGTCCTAGAGTCTCTATTCTCTCCTTCCATTATTATTCTAGTACTGCACTAGAAGGATACCTTCTCAGAAGGTCAGCCTGGATGTTCTCAGGTGGGCCTGAGGGGTGGCAGTGTGTGATCTTGGCTTTACTGTGGTGTTTGAAGCAAAACCATAATGTCTGGCACGCTGGCCCAAAATTAAACTAGAAGCAATCTCCTCAAGCCCCAGTGTCATGTTGGACATGTTTAGTGGGTGCTACACTCCAAGTGGAAATGCAAGGTCTATCTTTCCTACAACAAGGACTTCCAGAAGAAAGGGGGAGGGTTTAGTGGAAACAAATTCTGAAGGACCCAAGTCTAGGGCCAATTCAAGAGATTTTGCTGCCTCATGCAGTGCTGCAGGGGCTCACCTAGGTTGCAGTGGGGTGGGTACAGAGGCAACACATATGAGCAATTTCCATTGCTTCCTCTCATCCCCCTCCCCGCAAGCTGGGCACAAGCTGAGCCTCACTGACACTGCCAGCACCAAGAGGGATTGCCTCAGACCTGGTTGGCACCAACACAGGTCTGAGAGCTGACAGTGAGCAAGATTCACACTGGATTAGGTCAAGTGTCTTTGCCAAAGAACAGTGTCATGTGTAAGCAGAGCAACATTTCCCAGCCTGTGGGACCCAACTCAAAAGCAGATCATGAAGCCTGCGAAGGTAGGTTGTGGAACTGTGCCGTTTTACTTATTTGTGCACGCTCTGGTTTTGTAAGTGGGTCTCACCACAAGGTGGGGAAGCTTTGCTTGTAGAAGCACCACATTTGGACCTCAGCCTACACTTCCAGCTTTAAAGACAGAGCACCATTTATTCAGAACAGGAAAAATGGAGCCAGAGGAACCAATGGGTTGATGCAAATGTCAGGCATGCTCACATGGAAAATTGCATGCAGAAGAGCTCAGGATTAATCCCCAGCATCTCAGCAAGAAGATATGGGACAAAGCTGTTATCTGGCTTTAGAGAGCTGCTGTCAATCAGGATAAGAAGGCTGTTGAAATTACTTTATGCTTAGTGTCAGAGCTAATGGGACCCACCGTTGCCACCCCCACACTCAAACACAGTGCTGCAGCACACGACCTACTGAGCTACAAGCACATTACAGGAAGAAGGGGAACCATTGATTTGACCTCACAGGTGTCCAGGCCAGAACTATGAAGAGCAGACCAAGAGTCAGAGGAAGAAAAAAATATCCCAAGCATCAGGAGATGAACCATAGCCAAGGCAAATCCAAGGGCCAGAGCTATTAGAAGAACTGCTGGCTTAACTTGCCTTACTGGGGCTGTGGCTCAGCAGTAGAGCATCTGCCTCATCTTCAGAAGGCCCCAGGTTCAATCCACAGTATTTATCATTAAAACAATGAGATAGTAGGCAATGTGAAAGATGCTGGATAGCCGCTGCCAGTCTGAGTAGACAATATTGACTTTGAGGGTCTGATTCAGTATAAGGCAGCTTTATGTGTCCACATGTGCCTTCTTGCTTCTCTCAGCACAAACTGACAAGAGAAGAAGTAGGCATAGGACCCTTGCTCTCTATGCCTGCTCATTAGTAGCTTATCCAAAAAGCAGACTCACAACCCTGCGGAGGGCCTCATAGAATCATAGAGTTGGAAGAGACTTCCAGGGTCATCTAGTCCAGCCCCCTACACAATTCAAGAAACTCACAAATACCTTCCCTTAAATTCAGAGGATCCTCATTGCTGTCAGATGGCCATCTAGCCTCTGTTTAAAAACCTCCAAGGAAGGAGAACCCACCACCTCCCGAGGAAGCCTCTTCCACCGAGGAACCGCTCTAACGGCCAGGAAGTTCTTCCTGATATTGAGCCGGAAACTCTTTTGATTTAATTTCAATCCATTGGTTCTGGTCTTATCTGGGGCCACAGAAAACAATTCCACACCATCCTCTATATGACAGCCCTTCAAGTACTTGAAGATGGTGATCATGTGTAATCTCACTAGGCAAGGAGCTCAATATAAAATAACTTCATATGTCCACAGGCAAACCTGGAAGGCCAACGTCAGAGATAGACATTGAAGGCCAAAGTTCTATAGAGTGGCTGGGACCTAAAGAAACCTAAAGGACCTAAAGGATCTAGCAGGCCTGAGTCACCGAACAACCCCCACCCCCACCACCCATCTCCAGCAGAGCTGTTAGTAAAGAAAGAATGTCCCAGCTCAAAGCCTGGCTTGACAGAGAGAAAGCTGGTTAATTAGCAGCCCAGAGGAATGAACTCCCTGCGTGGCCTTCCTTTTAGCCATCGATGAAGAATGATTTCTTCCCCAGTTCTGCTGTGCTGTGTTCTATTTGGTCTGGTGGTGCTGCTGGATAGGTTACAGTGAGGGATCAGGTCTTCCTGTCCTTAGGAATGAATGCCATACAATTGACAAAAGAAGCAAAGTACCAAGTGTGCAGTGCTGGATGGGTGAGTTGAAGCCAAAATCAACAGATGGGGGAGAGGAGGGGGGGCTTTGAATAGTGCAAAGTCCTTGCTCCAAGGGAAGCTGAGGGAAATGGGATTATTATGGATTGCACAATAGGATCCTTCCCAAGTCAGCCAATTGCTGGCTATGCACGAAGTTGCCTTCTGTTGAATTAGACAAGGTCAGGATTGACTACTGGCTGAGGCTCCCAGAATTTTGGAGAGATGACTTTTGCATCATCTGATGGCAGGAGATGGTGCGGATTGGACCTGGGACTGCCTGTTCTACCATTGAGTCACAGACCATCCCTAAGCAACTAGCGACTATTGGGTTATGAACAAGTACCCATCCTATGGGGTTTTATTTTTCTTTTATTCAATTTATGCCCCACCCTCCCTGCCAAGGCAGGCTCAGGGTGGCTTACATCAAGTCATAGCGTGCTAAGATCACAGGCATAAAACAATAAAACCACATAAATATATAAATTAAAATACATAGATTAAAACAGTGTACAGCTTGGTGCTGCACATTAGATGTTCCTCAAAGTTCCAGGATGGCAGTTATTCCAGAATTCTCCTACGGTAGGTTGAAGGCCTGCCAGAAGAGGACGGTCTTACAGGCCTTGCAGAACTGGGCAAGGTCCCGCAAGGCCCTAACCTCTTCTGGCAGTTGATTCCACCAGGACGGGGCTGCCACTGAAAAGGCCCGACCCTTGGTGGTCACTAATCTCACCTCCGTCAGTCCAGGAATCACTAGAAGATGTTGGGATCCAGATCTTAGTACCCTCTGGGGAATGTGTGGGGACAGACGGTCCCTAAGGTAAACAGGTCCTTGGCCATACAGGGTTTTAAAAGTAATAACTAGCACTTTGTAACAAATCCGGTACACTATTGGTAGCCAGTGCAGTTCCTGCAGTGCTGGCTGTATGTGCTCCCACTTGGACAGCCCCAATAGCAGCCTAGCAGCCACATTCTGCACTAGGTGGAGTTTCCGGGTTCACGACAAAGGCAGCCCCAAGTAGAGGCATTACAGTAGTCCAGTCTCGAGGTGACCGTTGCATGGATCACAGTCGCCAGGTCGCGACGGTCGAGGAAGGGAACCAACTGTTTTGCCCGCCTCAGATGAAAAAAGGAGGATTTCGCACTTGCTGCTATTTGGGCCTCCATTGACAGGGAGGCTTCCGACAGCACCCCCAAGCTTCTGACTTTGGGCGCCATTGAGAGTGGTGCCCCATCAAAGGCTGGTAGGGGGATTTCCCTGCCCAGGCCACTGCAACTCAGGCAAAGGACCTCTGTCTTCGTCGGATTCGACTTCAGTTGGCTCAGTTTAAGCCAGCCACGGCTTTCAATGCCTAATCTAGGTTTTCTGGGATAGCGCCAGGCTGGCTGTCCATCAGTAGATAGAGCTGGGTGTCATCAGCGTACTGATGGCAACCCAGCCCATACCTCTGGACAATCTGAGCAAGAGGTTGCATGTAAATGTTAAACAGCATTTGGGATACAACTGCCCCCTGAGGCACACCACAATTAAGTGCGTGTCTCTGGTACGACTCTCCCCCAATTGACACTCTTTGTCCCTGACCACATAGGAAAGAGGAAAGCCACTGTAAAGCTAGCCCCTGAATCTCTGCGTCAGCGAGGCAGTGGACTAGCAATTGATGGTCAACCGTATCGAATGCAGCCGATAGGTCTAACAACATCAGTACCGCCGAGCCACCTCGATCCAGATGCCGCTGGAGGTCATCCACTAGGGTGACCAGAACTGTCCCCGTTCCATGACCAGGCCGGAAGCCGGACTGGTGGGAATCTAGGACGGAAGCATCTTCCAGAAAACTCTGTAACTATAGCGCTACTGCCCTCTCAATAATTTTCCCCAAAAAGGGTAAATTTGAGACCAGTCGATAGTGTGCCAATTTGGCTGTGTCTAAGTTGGGCTGTTTCAAGAGGGGGCAGACCACTGCTTCTTTAAGAGACGTTGGAAGAAGCCCTTCCGAGAGAGATCTGTTTACAATATCCTGTATAGGATATTGGAGCTCTCCCTGGCACACTTTAATCAGCCAGGATGGACATGGGTCCAGATCACATGCTGTTGAGCGTACAGTGGAGAGTACTCTGTCATTTTCCTCCAAACTGAGTGTTTTAAAGCGATCCAAAACCGATCCGAGAGACAGGCATGAAGCCTCGAGTTCGCATACTGTTTCAACTGTAGCGGGAAGATCGTGACGGAGCAACAAGATCTTGTCTATGAAAAAATTAGCAAAAGCCTCACAGCCAATATCTAATTCTCTACAATTTGGCCTGCCTTGTGGCAGTACAGTAAGTGACCGAATTACACTAAACAATTGTGCCAGGCGTAATGTCACAGACACAATGACTGCCATCTCGATCCTATGATCGAGGATACACTCTCTATAAGATGTTCTGGTTGCTTTGTCTCGAGTCCGCCACCACTGCCTCTCTAGCCGTCTGAGCCCCTGTTTCATCAGCTGCAATTCCAAGGTATACCACAGTGCAAGCTTAGAACAGGGGTGCAGAGGGCACCGTGGTGCAATCTCGTTGATGGCCCTGGAGAGTCAGTCATGCCACGACTCTACCAAGTCATCTAGAGAGTTGCCAGGGGGCCAGGAACTCCAAAGAGCCATTTGGAACTGCTCTAGGTCCATCCGGCTCTGCAGGCAAGCCAAAATACGCTCGCCGCCTAAACAGGCTTGAGGTGGGACATCCACATGGGCCTTTAGGGCATAGTGGTCTGACCATGGCACTGCATCAGCAGCAACCTGATCCACTACAACCCCCATCGCAAAGATCAGATCTAGCATGTGCCCCACCTGGTGAGTGGGTGTTGTAACAACCTGGGAGAGTCCCAGTGTCGCCATGGATGACACTAGGTCCGTTGCCTGAATGGAGGTCGGGTCATCGGCATGGACATTGAAATCACCCAGGATCAAAAGCCTTGGGTGTTCCAATGCCCAGCCTGTCACGGCCTCCATCAGGGATGGTAAGGTGCTGACTGGTGCGTTAGGTGGATGGTACACCAGCCAAACCGCCAATCCCTTCCCAATATCCCACGCCAAGCCAACACATTCAATGCTGTCAATCTTTGAAGACGGAAGCACCCGAAAGGAGTAAGCCTCCCATATTGGAAAGCATGAAGATAGCTAAGGCCCATCTTCATCAAGTTTCGGGTGGGGGGGTGGAGTTGGGAGTGGGAAGGCAATTCTGGCCTCAGACATTAAGTCTGTTCTAGAGCTGCTTGTGGATGAGAGCTCCCAAAAGCTATACAAGCAAACTCTGAAGATGCAGAGTTCTTCCTGTTGGCTTGGGGAGGAGACAGGTGAGCTATTGAGAGTGCAGAATCTCTGCCAGGAAAAAGAAAAAAATAAACACATCACAACACCCTCAAGCCGGGAAAAGAGCCCATTTGTAAGGCAGCTAGCATACAAGTCCCACCAGACTTCCCCCAAGCAAAACACCTTCACAGATATCAGCAGACCAAAACCACAAATTAATTTCCTCCACCCCAACCCATCTCCTAGTAGGGATGGAGCAGGTCTTGTGTTCCCTCTAAGCTGTTAGCATGAGCTAGCTCACAGTTTTTTAGCCTCCAGCTCACACATTTTTGTCTTCGCTCAGGGAGGAAGGCCCCAGAGCAAGCTGATTTATGCAGTAGCTTTAAGGCCAGTAGCTCATGAACTAGAATTTTTGCTCCACAGCTTAGGGGAATTGGAGGGAACGCAGTCGGGGAAGAGGAAACGCCATCTGATAGGCCAGATCCTTGTCACCCCGTAGTGCAGTGAATAGTGTCTAATCCACCTTACTGGCCTTGGACCTATTACTAGGATGAAATGGAGGAGAGGAAGAGAATGATGTTGAAAGCTGTTTGGGGGAGAAATGCAGGGTATAAATATCTAAATAAACAAAAGCCCTGCTGTGAAAAATGGACTGGCAGCAATTCAGCAATGGATTCCTGCATTCTTATATCTGGGCTGCTAAATGAAGTGCCCGTCTCTGTAGCGGTTGGAGTGCTGGTATCTGGGAGGCCTGGGTTCAGATCCTCAGCCTACTGTGAAGCCCACAGAGTGACTGACTGGGCCAGCCGCACTCTGCTCATTAGTAGCAGTGGCCCAGTGAGAGTGTGATGAGGAAAGGAGAACTATACGTGTTGTGCTGACTTCCTTCATGGAAGGGAAAGGGGAAGGATAAAAATGGGCCAGTCTTCCAAGGGCTGGATTTGCTCCTGTGACCTCCAGTTACTGATCTTTAGTTTAAGGAATATGATAAAAGAAGAGTCAGCAAAGAGAAGTCAGCAAAGACTGGTAGAAACACTCAGTGTTTGTCAACCCCCCTGCTGAATGGTGTTTACACTCTGACAGTATCACAGGGTGAGCCCTAATAAAACAGACCATCTATTATTGGAAAAGAAAAACGCCTTTTTTCTTCTCTCTGTAGGAACACGGATGGCAAAAATCTAAACAAAACCAAGGCACTTGAAAACACAGCGAATTTAAAAAAAAAAAAAGACAGATGCCAAATAAGGACATTGTTCAGTGTTTCCCAGAAAAACAGGGATGGGGGGTTGGGGGGGGGGAATCACAGCCAAAATAAAGGAGGTATCTAAGTAGGAAGAGGAAGAAAATTATCTTCCTTTGCTAGGAGGTGAACTGGGAAAGAAAGCAGCTTGTTGGTGAGTATAGATGCCAAAGCACTGGAAAATTCTGCTTCCACATTATCTTCAAGTCATGTTTTCCAAGGCCAGCCAAGCCTTCAGGAGAAAGCAATTTGTGTTCTGGTAGAGCAGGCTGTGCTCAAAATAGTTGCCTTTTAGAAATATTTGCCAAGAAGTTTAACCTTGGGCTGTTGTGAAGCTGGATTTTGGGTCTCTATGAATTGGTCATAGGTGGGACTTAACCCAGATTGGGACTGTGTATCAGTAGAAGGTGCATCAGAGGACTTCACCAAGCGAAGGGGAGAATGTGCTTCTCCTGGGGAGGTGCCTTGCTTAGGAAGCCTGAAATCGAATCAAGGCCTTCCATCTCTTCCTGCCTTTTATCCACCTCTCAGAAAGTGTTTGGAAGGTAGCAGCTGCATCTGGAGATGCCATTCTCTTTTTCTAGAGAAGTGGTTTTAAAATCTGACACTTTTATTGGACTTGATGTTTTTATGATGTGATGTTTATTTTAATGCAAGCTCCTGTATGTATTCCTGGACGGAACAGCAAGATGGGAGACAGTCTTGAAACTGCTGTTTAAAATGAACAAATATATTTTGATTTAGCTTTTCAGCCAAAATCTGATTCTAAGAATTAAAGCAAATAAATTAAAATGCAATAAGATGAGCGAATGTAACAGCATATAACAGCAGTCCTAAGCAAGCCTGTTCCTATGAATGCAAAGAATAAAGCAGCCTTAAGGTAAAGGTAGTCCCTTGTGCAAGCACCAGTCTTTCAAACCCTGGGATGACATCGCATCATGACGTTTTCATGGCAGACTTTTTGTTAAGGGGTGGTTTGCCGTTGCCTTCCCCAGTCATCTCCACTTTATCCCCAGCAAGCCTAGGTACTCAGTTTACCAACCTCGGAAGGATGAAAGGCTGAGTCAACCTTGAGCCGGCTATCTGAACCCAGCTTCTGCTGGGATCGAACTCAGGTTGTGAACAGAGCTTGGACTGCAGTACTGCAGCTTACCACTCTGCGCCACAGGGGCTCTCTATAAAAGCAGCCTTATACAGAGTCAAACCATTGGTTTATCAAGCTCTGTACAGCCTGTTCTGGCCAGTAATGGTTCTTTGGGTCATGTCATCTGCTACCTGACCTTTTTGACAAAGGATTAAACCCAGGACTTTCTGCACACAGAGCAGATCTACTCTCTTGTATGCTTGCTCTCCTCACCTACGGGACATAATTAGATTCTCCAATTCCATATCAAACCATCATTTGTCATTATGCCCATCCTGAGGAAAAGATGCTTTACCATTCCCAGTAAACCAGAAATCCAAGCCGGAGTTTGCAATCCTGGTTTTCAGGGAAAGCACACACCATAACTGGTTGGTTCCAGCACAATCATTTGGCAAATAAATATTTTAATTATCCAGTGGACTTCCCCTTTGTTTTGGTGAAGAACTTGAAAGCTGACCACAGCAACTACCTTGGAGGCCACAGTCATCCAGTCCCACATGCCAGACTCACCACAGGGTCTGTCAAGAGATCACAGCATACCACAGACAAGCAAGCCTAAAAGTGCAGGCCCATTACAGAGGCATGCTAGGGCTGCCTACCTCCAGGTGGAAGCTGGAGATCTCCTGGGATTACCACTGATCTTCAGGCAACAGAGATCCAATTCACCAGGAGAAAATGACCACTTTGGAAGGTGGGCTCTATGTCAGAACTTGGAGGAACTTCAAGCGAGTCCAATACTTGTTGCAAGTTAGGATCTTTATTGAAGAACAACAGTACTATAGTAACGAAATAACAGTAATGGCGAGTCTGGGCAGTTGGTTACATTTTATGCCCACAGCAAAGCATAATAAAACAATAATTCACACGGGCTCAAGCGCTTGTCTCTTCTTCCCAGCCTTCGTTATCAGCAAAGGAGGATGCCCCCCTATTGCGAAGGCCAAACGGCCCGGCTTCAAAGGGCACCTGTGGATATTGAGCAGAGACTTTCTGCCGCCTGTCTTACTGCCCTAAATATTTAGCATAGCAAAGGGGCCTGGGTCAATGACCGCTGTCAGGCCCTCTAAGTTCTAACATGGAGTCAGTTCAGTCAAGCAAGGCACATAAAGTTACAAGTTCTGACATACTGCCCCCCCTAAGCTCTTCGGCTTGGGCTTGTGTGGGTACAGTAGGTGAAATTTTTTGAGCAGTTGCGGTGCAGATACATCACTAGACTTTACCCATTCATCACAACTAGGAGGAAAATGTTTCCATCTTATCAGGTAATATAGCGCCCCCCTTTGGACCTTAGAGTCCAGGATTTCTAGCACCTCATGGTGACCCTGACCCTTCACTATAGTCAGAGGTGGTTCCGGGGGACGAGGATGGAATTGCGTAGCTCCAGGATCCTTGCGAAGAAGGCTGCAATGAAAAACAGGGTGGATCTTACTCAAGGCTTTGGGTAGCTCTAATTCCACAGTCACTTTGTTGATCACCTTTTTTATTTTGAATGGACCTAGGTATTTTAGAGCGAGTTTACGACACCCTTGGGGCAGGGGTAGATTCTTGGTGGATAGAAATACAGTTTCACCCTCTTTCAGATCCCATTGGGGGGCGTGTTTTTTGTCAAAGTGTCTTTTGTACTCTTTTTTCGCCTCCTCCAGGTTTTCCTGTATCACTGCCCAACTGGCCTTGATCCCCTCCCACCATTGCTGACACGACGTGGGCTCGGTGGGCCCCGCGGGGAGGGGAAGGTTTGGGAAGGGTTTCCCCTCGTAACCATTCACTATCTGAAAAGGGGAGGTTTTTGTGGAACTGTGGAAGCTGTTGTTATAGCCGTATTCAGCAAATGGCAAGAGATCGACCCAGTTCGTTTGTTGGTAGTTAATGTAACATCTTAAGTACTGTTCCAGAAGCCCGTTCACCCTCTCAGTCTGTCCGTCCGTCTGCGGGTGGTAAGCGGAGCTAAGACCCTGTTCAATGCCAGCTAGTTTGCAAAACTCCCGCCAGAAGTTGGCAACGAACTGTGGCCCGCGGTCACTAATGACCTTCTCGGGGAACGAGTGTAGACGTACCACGTGATTAAAGAATAGTTGAGCTAGTTTCCGGGCTGTGGGCAATTTCTTGCAAGGGATAAAGTGGGCTTGTTTTGAAAAGGTGTCCACTACCACCAGTATCACCGTTTTCCCTTGGGACGGGGGGAGCTCCACTATGAAATCCATCGACACCACGGCCCACGGGCGGCTCGCGGTAGGAAGGGGGACTAGGTGGCCGGGCGGCTTCCCCCCCCCCCTGCGTTTAGACATGATGCATGTGGGGCACGCTATCACAAATTCTGAGACGTCTCGTTTTAGTTTCGGCCACCAGAACTGTCGGGTAATTAGATGGAGGGTTTTTACATACCCGAAGTGCCCTGCCAAGCGGCTGGAGTGGCATTGTTCTAGGACTTCTTTTCTCATGGATTTGGGCACGTAAATTTTCCCTTTGTGGAGCCACAGTCCTCCCTCCCCTTGCTCCAGCCCATCGGGGCGCTCCGTTCCCTCCAAGTCAGCCTCTGATGCCAATCGTTCGGTTGGTAGGGAACCCGGGGCTTCCGTCTTTTTCCCGGAGCGGGTGGTGACCCCCCCTGCAACTGCCGAGGGGGGAACGAGGGAATCAATTACTTCCTCTCGCTGGCTATCGTGTTGGGGCATGCGTGATAGTGCGTCGGCCAAAAAGTTTTTTGTGCCTGGGATGTGTTTTAGCACAAAGTCAAATTTGGCGAAGAACCCCGCCCACCGGATTTGCTTGGCAGTCAATTTGCGGCGGCCCGTGAGTGCTTCTAAGTTTTTGTGGTCAGTCCAGATCTCAAACGGGACTCGGGCCCCCTCCAACCACGACCTCCAAGTTTTCAGGGCAAACATTACAGCAAAAGCCTCTTTGTCCCATACTGACCAGTTCCTTTGCTCATTAGAGAATTTGTGAGAAATGTAGGCACAGGGACGCAGTTCCCCCTCTTCGTTCCTCTGCATCAATATGGCTCCTACGGCGACGTCGGAGGCGTCGCATTGGACCACGAACGGTTTTAATTCGTTGGGGTGAGCCAATATTGGTTCAGAGGTGAAGAGTTGTTTGAGTTCCTGGAAAGCCCTGTGGCATTCCGGCGTCAAAATCAAGCGCGCTCCGGGTTTTTTCGCCGCCTCCCCCCTCCCTTTTGTCTTTAGCAGTTCGGTGAGGGGGAGCATCACCCGGGCGAACCCCTTGATGAATCCGCGATAAAAGTTCGCGAACCCGAGGAAAGATTGTAGCTGCCGTCGGGTTCGGGGTGGTTCCCAATCTAGAACTGCTTGTATTTTGGCTGGGTCCATCGCCAGCCCCTCCCCTGACACTCGGAACCCCAGGTAGTCTAGTTCCGTCTTGTGGAATTCACATTTGGACAGTTTAGCATACAATTTGTTTTTACACAACGTAGCTAGCACTTTTCTCACTAATGGCACATGAGACTCAAGGTCTTTCGAATAAATAATGATGTCATCAAGGTACACCACCACCCCCTTGAACAGGAATTCTCTTAACACTTCATTGATAAAGTTCATAAAGACCCCCGGCGCGCCCTGGAGTCCGAACGGCATCACTAGATACTCAAACTGTCCCATGGGGGTGTTGAACGCTGTCTTCCACTCGTCTCCCTCCTGAATCCTTACGCGGAAGTACGCGTCTCGGAGGTCGAGTTTAGTGAAGATTTTGCCCTCGGCCACCGTGTTCAATAAGTCTCTTATCAACGGGATCGGGTAAGCATTTGACATAGAAATCCCATTTATCCCACGAAAATCTGTGCAAAGCCTAAGCCCCCCATCCTTCTTCTTACGAAAGAGCACAGGGGCTGCGTGGGGGGCCGTAGCGGGTCGGATGAAACCCCGTTTCAGGTTTTTGTCAATGAATTTCCTCAGTTCTGCTTTCTCTGCCCATCCCATCGAGTACAGTTTAGCCTTTGGTAGCGTTTGCCCGGGGATTAGCTCGATGGCGCAGTCCGTCGGGCGATGCGGGGGGAGCTCGTCCGCTTCTCGCTCACTAAAAGCTTTTTTCAAGTCCCTGTACTCTTTGGGGATCGACCCCACCTCCTCGAGCGTGAGGCAGAGTCTTTCATTCTGGGGGGGTGCTTTCGGGCCCCATTTGGACCTCCAGTGGTGGTGCTCACACCGCCAGTCCGGGAACCTCACAATTTGTTCAGCCCAGCGGATGTCCAGCTGGTGTCTGGCCAACCATCCTGACCCCACCACCACGTCAAAAGAGCATGAGGGGGCTATGACGAAAGTTTCTATGCCCCAATGCTCTTCGGTCCCCACAGGGGTTGCCTGGGTCTCTAGGGTGCATGGTTCCCCCCGCATAGTCGACCCGTCCATCTGTTCGAATTGAATGGGGTGAGGCAGAGGGGATGTGGCCAGCCCAAGTGCTTCCACTAAGCGGGGAGTGATAATGTCCCTCGTGCACCCGGAGTCAATCAGGGCTCGGGCGTGCATGAATCTCTTTAAATTTGGGTTCAAAAGGGTGACCGCCATGAACAAAAGCCCCCCAGAAACTCTCACCGTTAGTAGTGCCGGCGTTTTGTCGACCTGCCTCGCGGCACTGATTAAAGCAGGTCGCTGTCGTTTCCCGCCGACTCTTGGTCCCAGGACTCCTCACTGGACTCTTCCACGGTGGTAACTTCCTCGTCAATCGCCAAGGAGGTGGCGACGGTGCCCCGACTGGGCTCCTTTGCGCGCCCACCTTTCTTCTTCGGTGCGGTGGGCGTTTGCTTGGAAGGTGTCGGGGTTGGCGGCTGCTTCACCGGACAGTTCGCCGCCAGGTGATTCGGATCCCCGCACCTAAAGCACTTCCGTGGGGTGGTTGAGGGGGTTGACGTTGTGGGGCCGCGTTTGCCCTCTCCCTTGCTCGGGGAGGGGCTCGCCTTGACTCCTTTCTTGCCTTGCTGTTGACGTCGCATCCCCACATGCTGGAGGTCGGTTTCTACTTCCCCCGCTAGTTGAATCCATCCCACCAGGGTGTCTGGTCTTCCTTGATGGTAACATCGATCCAAGATGTTTGCGTTCAGGCCGTTTTTGAACGCAGTGTACTTCATTACTTCGTTCCAGCCTCGGGCCGCTGCGCAGTAGCCCATAAACTCAGTGGCGTACTCACGCGTGGAGCGGTTGCCTTGTTCTATTCTCTGGAGGGCCGCCACGGCTTTCTCCTCGCGTAGAGGGTCTCCGTACTGGCGGAGCATCGCCTGTAGAAAATCTGCAACTGTAGCCAGCTCGGGCTTTCGCCCGGTGTAGAGCCCCACGTACCATTTCTGAGCCGGTCCTTTCAATCTGGAGGCGATGTGGGCCACACGGCTGGCCTCGGTGGGGTAGCCCGCTCCCCAGTGCGTAAAAAACGTGTTGCACTGGATGGTGAAGTATTCCACCACGTCCCCGTCTCCATCAAATGTGATTTTCAACTCTCGGTGACCCCCCCGTCTCCCCCGACCGGGGCGACCGGGGCAGGGATCACTGGGGTGACCGGCCCGCCTGCCGGCGGGGCCGGGAGCCCGGCAGGGGGGCCGGCCGGGGGACCAGCCGGAGGACCGGCCGGCGGCCCAACCGGGGGACCGGCCGGCGCGCCGCCGGGAGGGCCCGCCAGTCCTCCCCCTGGGGCTTGCCCACCGGCCACGATTCCTTGGAGCGTGCGGATCTGGTCTCGGATCGCTCCTATGTTCTGTTGCATCTCCTCGGCCATCAGGGTTCGAGATGCATGGACCTCATCGTGGATCTCTCTCACCCAATCGAACAGTTCATTTCGCAGTGTTCGGATCGGGTCCCCTCCGCCATAGGTGCCAAGCCCCTCGTCTCTGGGCTCGTCCTCTTCCCCCTCTTCAGCGCCCGTGGCGAGGATGCGGTAGCGCTGCTCTGTGGCCTCCATCGCCACTGTGGACTTCCTTGGGCTGTAGGTTCGCTGAGGAAAAGCATCCACGGAGAACGGTGCCGGGACTTTAATCTTCCTCCTCGCCCCCGTTACCTTCGGGTCGAGCGGTGTCTCATCGGGTGGGAGGTTGGGCTCTCCGTTGTCTGGAGCCGGTGCCGCCATCGGCCAGGTTGCCAGCACAGATAAGTCCAAATAAAAGGATTACTGTTATTATGTCAGAACTTGGAGGAACTTCAAGCGAGTCCAATACTTGTTGCAAGTTAGGATCTTTATTGAAGAACAACAGTACTATAGTAACGAAATAACAGTAATGGCGAGTCTGGGCAGTTGGTTACATTTTATGCCCACAGCAAAGCATAATAAAACAATAATTCACACGGGCTCAAGCGCTTGTCTCTTCTTCCCAGCCTTCGTTATCAGCAAAGGAGGATGCCCCCCTATTGCGAAGGCCAAACGGCCCGGCTTCAAAGGGCACCTGTGGATATTGAGCAGAGACTTTCTGCCGCCTGTCTTACTGCCCTAAATATTTAGCATAGCAAAGGGGCCTGGGTCAATGACCGCTGTCAGGCCCTCTAAGTTCTAACATGGAGTCAGTTCAGTCAAGCAAGGCACATAAAGTTACAAGTTCTGACACTCTGTGGCATTATGCCCCACTGAGATCCCTCCCCTCCACAAACCCCACACTCCTCAGGCTTCACCCCCAAAACCTCAAGGTATTTCCCATGCTGGAGCTGGCCACCCTAGAGGCATCCCTTGTCCTGAGAAGGCAGCACTTGGGTAGGACTTCAGAGCCTGCATGGATGGTCTAGCTTGGAACACTACTGGTGCAAATTCTGTCATAAGAACATAAGAGAAGCCATGTTGGATCAGGCCAATGGCCCATCCAGTCCAACACTCTGTGTCACACAGTGACCAAAATATATACACACACACACATACACACACAGTGGCTAATAGCCACTGATGGACCTCTGCTCCATATTTTTATCCAATCCCCTCTTGAAGGTGGCCATGCTTGTGGCCGCCACCACCTCCTGTGGCAGTGAATTCCACACATTAATCACCCTTTGGGTGAAGAAGTACTTCCTTTTATTCGTTTTAACCTGATTGCTCAGCAATTTCATTGAATGCCCACGAGTTCTTGTATTGTGAGAAAGGGGGGAAAGTACTTATTTCTCTACTTTCTCCATCCCATGCATCATCTTGTAAACCTCTATCATGTCACCCCGCAGTCCACATTTCTCCAAGCTAAAGAGCCCCAAGCGTTTTAACCTTTCTTCATAGGGAAAGTGTTCCAACCCTTTAATCATTCTAGTTGCCCTTTTCTGCGCTTTTTCCAATGCTATGATATCCTTTTTGAGGTGTGGTGACCAGAATTGCACACAGTATTCCAAATGAGACCGCACCATCGATTTATACAGGGGCATTTATACAGTGTCAAGAGTCCTATCTTGCCATGAATGTATGACTAACACTTTGCTTCGCACCTCAACTCAGCTCTATTTTGACTGTAACGTATGTAACCGTTATGCCCCGGAAAACAAGGCAGCTTCTCAGACAGTGAGCATTCCTGTCACGAGCTGGGGCTGAGTCAGGCAAAGTCCAGGGGCAGTCCAAGGTCGGCAACTCGTGAGCAAGGAGGGTCCAAGGCGCCAAAACAGAATCGTAATCCAGGTATCACAGGTCAGAGGTTCAGAAGCCGAAGTCAGGGGGTCCAGAGGTCCAAGCCAAAGTCAGGAATCCAAAAGCCAAAGTCAAGAGCCGGAGTGGATGCTAGGATGTCAGGTATGTGACTAGTTGCTTCCACAAAGCCTCCTCCCAAAGCCCACAGCTATATAGCCCTCTGCTGCCTGTTGCTCATTTGGGCTAATTGCTGTCTCAGAGCAGCAGCCAGGATCCTGCCGAAACTTAAGCATCCTCACACTTAGAAGGGCCAGAATCCTTTCACCACTCAGGGCTCAGGGAGCGTCTTGCTTGTGAGCGTGCCGCCCTCCTCCGATCCCTGAGGTCCTGACGAAGGCGGTCACGCACACGAGCCACCCGAGAGGGCGAGGCAGGGGGGCTTGGATCTTCTTCAGCAGGAGGCAGGGGCACTGGTGCAGGTGGCAGGGGCACAGTTCCTTCTGCAGGCTCTGCAGGCTCGGTTTCTTCTGCAGGGTCCCCAGCACCCATGACACTATCCCCCCCCCCAGGGCCCCCCTCCGTCGAGGGGCCTGGGAGTTCGGGGTGGTCGCTGTGGAATCGTTGCACCAAGTCCGGGGCATGAAGATTGTCCACAGGTTCCCAGGACCGGTCTTCTGGGCCGTATCCCTCCCAGTCCACAAGGTACTGGAGGCCTCCACGATGGTACCGGGAGTCCAGAATCTGGCGCACCTCATATTCTTCCTCGTCATCCACCAACACCGGTGGTGGCGGCGGTGGGGAAGGAGGCCGAGCTGGGTCAGGGGGTGCAGCTGGAACAAGGAGGGAGCGATGGAACACAGGGTGATGCGGAGGTGGGGTGGCAACTGGAGCCTGAAGGCGACGGGGTTTATTTGTTCTACGACGGGGTAGGGTCCAATGAACCGTGCATCCAGCTTGTGAGACCGACCAGGCCGGCGCAGGTAGCGAGTTGAGAGCCACACCTGATCCCCCGGCTGCACTGGAGGGCCTTCTTGCCTCTTTTGGTCCGCAGCCCGTTTATATGCCTCCTTGGCCTGCTGTAGCTGCTCTCGGAGCAAGTCTTGGCTGGCGCGGAGTTCTTGCAGGTAGGCATCGACGGCGGGGACATTCGTGGGTGGTAGGATTGCCGGGAAGAACCGAGGGTGGTACCCGTAGGTTGCAGCAAACGGGGTCATTTGGGTGGATGAATGGACCGCATTGTTGTATGCAAACTCCGCTAGGGGCAATAGAGTGGTCCAGTCATCCTGCTGGTAACAGGTGTAACAGCGGAGATATTGCTCTAGCGTGGCATTGGTGCGCTCTGTCTGGCCATCTGTCTGTGGGTGGTAGGCTGAGGACAGGTGCACTCGAGTACCCAGGCTGGAATGGAGGGCTTGCCAGAACCGAGAGGAGAACTGAGGGCCCCGATCGGAGATCAGATGGGCTGGGAGTCCGTGCAGACGAAAGATGTGTTGCAGGTAAAGCTGGGCCGTCTCCTGAGCTGTGGGAAGTTTCGGGCACGGAACAAAGTGGGCCATCTTGGTAAATAGGTCGACGACCACCCAGATACAAGTCTGACCCTTGGAGCGCGGAAGTTCCGTGATGAAGTCCATCGAGATGGTCTCCCAGGGTCCTGAAGATGTGGGCAAGGGCTGTAGCAACCCTGAGGGTTTGGCTGGGATGTCTTTGGCCCGTCGGCAGACGTCACAGGAGCTGACATAACGGACAACATCAGCGCGAACTCGTGGCCACCAGAATTCCCTTGTCAGCAAGTGGGTGGTCTTATGCTGTCCAAAGTGCCCGGCGGGTAACGAGTCGTGGGTCAGGCGTAGCACTTCTGCTCGCAAGGGCCTGGGCGGCACATAGAGGCGTTCGCGATGTAGCAAGAGGCCGCCTCGAGTCGTGAACTCGCCTGTTGGGTCATCTTGGAGAGCCTGGAGGTGTTGCTGGACCCAGGGATCATTGGCCTGGCTAGCCCGAATGTCCTCCACGAGTGCTGGTGAAGTGGAGGTGGCTGCAAATACTGAGGGCGGCAGGATTGGAGCAGCGGGCACGGTCTCAGTTGAGGCAGGGGCGTATTCCGGTTTCCGGGAGAGCGCGTCTGCTTTCCGGTTCTGGGTATGGGGGATGTAGGAGATCCGGAAGTCGAAGCGAGAGAAGAAGAGGGACCACCGGATCTGGCGCTGGTTGAGACGGCGGGTGGTCTGGAGGTGTTCCAAGTTCCGGTGATCAGTGAGCACTTGAACAGGGTGGCGAGCCCCTTCGAGGTAATGTCGCCAAACCTCAAACGCCGCCTTGATCGCGAGCAACTCCCTCTCCCAGATGGTATAGTTCCTCTCTGCAGCAGTGAGCTGGCGCGAGTAATAGGCGCAGGGCTGGAGTGGCTGGGACGGCTCCTCGCGCTGGGACAGCACTGCTCCCAGGGCCACGTTGGAGGCATCAGCTTCCACCGTAAAGGGAAGCTGGGAGTCAGGGTATCTCAGGAGTGGCCCGGTGGCAAAGCGAGTCTTCAGGGTGGAGAAGGCGTTATCGGCCTCTGGGGACCAGCGGAAGGGTTCTTTGGGGCGGAGTAGTTGAGTCAGGGGTGTGGTCAGGGATGCGTAGGCCGGGATGAATTGCCGATAGTAGTTGGCAAAACCAAGGAACCGCTGCAGGTCTTTGCGATTCTGAGGAGCCTGCCAGGTCAGGACCGCTTCTACTTTTTTCGGGTCCATGAGGATCCCCTGCGGTGACACAATGTGCCCAAGGAACTCGACGGAGCGCAGGTCGAAGTCGCACTTCTCCAGCTTGGCGTAGAGGCCATGGGCTCGTAGGCGCTGCAGGACCTGGCGGACGTGCTCGGCGTGCTGGGCAGGATTGCGGGAGTAAATTAGGCTGTCATCTAGGTATATGATCGCGAAGCGGTCGAGCAGGTCCCGGAATATGTCGTTCATGAACCTCTGGAAGACAGCAGGGGCATTGGTCAATCCGAAGGGCATCACCAGGTGCTCGTACTGCCCGTATCGGGTCCCAAACGCGGTCTTCCACTCGTCTCCGGGCCGTATGCGCACCAAATTGTACGCTCCATGGAGGTCCAGCTTGGTGTAAATCTGGGCCCCCTTTAAGCGATCCAAGAGTTCAGGGATCAGTGGTAGAGGGTACCGGTCGCGGATGGTGATCTTGTTCAGGGCCCGGTAGTCATTGCACAGCCGCAGCTCCCCACTTTTCTTCTTCACGAAGAGGACTGGAGCAGACAGGGGAGAGGTTGAGGGTCAGATGAATCCGCGTTTCAGGTTCTTGTCCAGGTAGTCTCGCAGAGCTGCCAACTCAGGCTCCGACATCGGGTACAGACGCCCCACCGGGAGTGGTGCCCCAGGTACTAGGTCAATGGCACAGTCATAGGGCCGGTGAGGGGGAAGCTGATCCGCTCCTGTCTCTTCGAAGACATCGGCGAAGTCCGCATACTTCTGAGGGAGCTGAGGACCACCACTCGGGATGCCGGCTGCTAGAGTGGTGGGAGGAGTCAGATGGGGGCATGGGTCTCGGAAACGTAGTTCCTGCTGGGCCCAGTCCACGATGGGGTTGTGCAGCTCCAGCCAGGAAAGGCCCAGAATCAGCGGGAAGCGAGGCATGCGGGCGACATTAAACTGCAGCTGTTCTTGGTGCTGCTGGACGTGGAAGGTGATGGGGCAGGTCTCCTGGGTGACGGGGCCAGAACGGAGGAGGCGCCCGTCGATAGCCTCCACCAGCGTTGGAGTCTCTTTTGTCTGCACTGGTATCTGGTGCTGCTTTACAAAGGCAGCATCAACAAAACAGTGGGCCGCTCCCGAGTCCAGCATGGCATATACAAACAGCCAGCGTTCATCAGGCAGACGGAGTTTGACTGGTAGCAGGAATGGGCCCGGGGTATCAGTCTGCTGTTCGGAGGACCCAGCTAGTCGCCCCAGGCTGGAGGGCCCACTTACGCCTGGGGCTGCTCTTTTGGCGGCGGTGGCAACGAGGGTCCGGGTATCCGACGCTTAGCAGGGCAGCCAGAGGCATAGTGGCCTGCCGTACCGCAGTAAAGGCACAGATTCTGCGTGCGGCGTCTGGCCTTTTCTTCTGGAGTCAGGCGGGGTCGAGCAGCTCCAAGCTGCATAGGCTCCTCCTCGGCTCTGGTACTAACTGGGGATGGGCGAGGAGCCAAGTGGCACGGCGCAGGGAGCTGGCCCCCCCTCTGGTCTTGGCTTGGCGGCGACTTTCCAGGCGGCCATCAATGCGGAGGCAGAGGGTGATAAGTCCTTGGAGCGTGGGTGGCGACTCCACCCTGGCCAGTTCATCCAGGACTTCCTCTGCCAGCCCCTCGGTAAATGGTCCATCTGGGCAGCCTCATTCCATGCCAAGTCTTGGGCCAGGAGCTTGAATTCGGTGGCATACTGAGCCACTGAGGATTTGCCTTGTTTCAGCGCCCTGATCTTCCGGTTGGCTGTGGCTGCTTGGACTGGGTTTGAGAAGGCAGCAGACAGGTGGGCCTCAAACCCCTGGTAATCAGTCAGCAGGGGAGAAGACGCAACCAGCAAGGGTGTGGCCCATTTGGCCGCCTGCCCCTTTAACAGGCTGATGATGAAACACACCTTTGTTTTGTCATTGGGGAAGTCCCGAGCTCTTAGTTCGAAGTACAGCCGGCACTGCGCTAGGAAAGCAGGAAATTCTTCCACGGCACCCCCAAATCTGTCAGGTGGGGGAACTGGGCACTTGGCTGGAGCACTGGCCACAGGTTGTTGCTGCAAGTGTACTACTGCCTGTGTCAGCTGCTGTACCTGGGCTTGGAGCGCAGCCAGTAGTCCTGTGGTTCCACTTGCTTCAGCATCCATCCTGTGGAATGGGTGTTGGTTGTGGGTGGAAGCAATCTGTCACGAGCTGGGGCTGAGTCAGGCAAAGTCCAGGGGCAGTCCAAGGTCGGCAACTCGTGAGCAAGGAGGGTCCAAGGCGCCAAAACAGAATCGTAATCCAGGTATCACAGGTCAGAGGTTCAGAAGCCGAAGTCAGGGGGTCCAGAGGTCCAAGCCAAAGTCAGGAATCCAAAAGCCAAAGTCAAGAGCCGGAGTGGATGCTAGGATGTCAGGTATGTGACTAGTTGCTTCCACAAAGCCTCCTCCCAAAGCCCACAGCTATATAGCCCTCTGCTGCCTGTTGCTCATTTGGGCTAATTGCTGTCTCAGAGCAGCAGCCAGGATCCTGCCGAAACTTAAGCATCCTCACACTTAGAAGGGCCAGAATCCTTTCACCACTCAGGGCTCAGGGAGCGTCTTGCTTGTGAGCGTGCCGCCCTCCTCCGATCCCTGAGGTCCTGACGAAGGCGGTCACGCACACGAGCCACCCGAGAGGGCGAGGCAGGGGGGCTTGGATCTTCTTCAGCAGGAGGCAGGGGCACTGGTGCAGGTGGCAGGGGCACAGTTCCTTCTGCAGGCTCTGCAGGCTCGGTTTCTTCTGCAGGGTCCCCAGCACCCATGACAATTCCTCCCTTTTCTTGAAGACCAGGTGTTTGTTTGTTTATTATTTTCAGTTTATAACCTGCCCTTCCTTCTATGGACTCTGGGTGGGGAACAACAATTAATAAATACACAGAGTTAAAAATTAATTCATGCAATAAAACAATATAACCATCTCAAAAACAAGTCAAATGCTGCAGGTGGCGGCATCAAACTGCAGCCGCTTTCGGTTGCACCAGTGTTCCCCAGGGGGTTCCTTTCTCCTCCTGGAAAATGTTTTCAATCTTGGTTCCCACTTTGCAGACCTGCCAAATTTTGCTTACGTAGCAACAGTTAAGGTAGTAGTAAAATTGCATGAACTGACCCTTAGAAAGTCAGTTCTTCTAAAACAGGGATGTCAAACTCATTTGTTAGAGGCAGATCTTCACCTTGTCGGGTCAGGCCATGTGTGCCATAAAATATAATGCCAGGTAGGCAAGATATAAACTTTATAAAGAACACAGACACACGCACTCAGCCTAATCCACCTCACTGGCTTGTTACGCATCAGCCAATAGAAGGGAAAGAGGCTTGGCTCAGTAGTTCTGCTGTGCAATTGAGAGAGCCTGGCAAAGATAGCTTTCCTTCCCCAATTTCCTCCCCAAGTGAGGAGCTTTGCTCTGTAGCCCCTGTGCATTTGAGCAAGCCTGGCAAAGCAAGTTGTGATGCAGAAGGAAGCAAGAGAGGGAGAAGGAAGCACATGACAGCCAGTTGCTCAGGGGCCTGATAGGAGCCCTCTAGGGGCCTGATTTGGCCCCCGGACCGCATGTTTGACACCCCTGTTCTAAAAGGTATCCTGGCTGTATCATGTCTCAAATAAAGGACCTTATTTGATTTCCGTCATAGAGGTGTCCTTATTGAGAACTATGCAGAACTTGACTTGACCTTGTTTGGTATCCTACAGCTCAGATCTAAGCATCCCTGCCCCGAAGAATGCTATCAGTCTTTTGATTTCCCCATGGCTAGGGCGTTGCTTCTAGAGCTTCACCTCCTCCTTTGCCCCTGTGTGTAGTCTGAATTAGACACAACAGTGCTTGCCCTGTAGGACCTTGCTGTCATCTAATAGTAAGTGTCTGGCCATTGTGCAGAGAATAAAAGCAGCCAAACTGAATCAGCCACAGCCAAGGTAGAATTCTTGGGACCCTCCTCCTGGTAGACAGAAAAAATATGACTTTGTTAATTGACCACAAAAACACTCAAATGCCTGATAAGGACTTAATAGAGCAAGTTTGGTGGCGTAATGACGAAGCAACATGAACATCTCCTAGGATGCTAGTGCAATCCTATAGGTGGTGGTGAAGGTTGCAAAGAGGGAATACTACTCAGCCTCCATCATGTCCACAGGCTCACACTCAGACTTAGCCACAGTAATCCATGCAATGGTCACTTCCAGGCTAGACTACTGTAACTCGCTCTACGCAGGCCTGCCCCTGAGTCTGACCCAGGAGCTCCAACAGTTCCAGAATGCAGCAGTGCGAGTCCTGATGGGAATATCATAGACAGCACATATTCGACCGGTGCTGTGCCAACTACACTGGTTTCCGGTTGACTACGAAGTCGGATTCAAGGTATTGGTTAAGACCTTCAAGGCCTTGAGCAGTCTGGGACTGGCATATCCATATCCGCTATATCCCTGGAAGGGTAACAACTTGTTGGTCGCCCCTGGCCCTGAAGAGGTCTGGCTGTCCTCGATGAGAACCAGGGCTTTTTTCAGTCCTGGCTCTGACTTGGTGGAACTCTCTGCCAGCTGACACCAGGGCCCTGCAGAATCTGCTGCAATTTCACAGGGCCTGTAAGGCAGAGATATTCTGCCAGGCGTTTGAGTAAGAACAGTGCCAGTTGCCAGGCTGGCACCTTTTCTGCCGTCCCTTCGGGCTACCCCCTCCCCACCATGATGGAACAACAGAATTGAGAAAAATCGATTGGGGTGCCCATGATGTAATATTTTATTTGGAATGTTTTAATGTTTTTAACCCCATGTAGTGTGTTGACCAATTTTGTTGTGCATCACCCAGAGCCCGGCTTTGACCAGGATGGGGGTGATTCATGAAATGAAATCCAATCAAATGAATAAATACATTTATGAGTATGGAATGCTGCAAGCAGCTCAGGCAAAATGTGAGGAAAAGAAATAAGGTCACTAAGAAACTCTGGAGGGGGATATTTTGAGGAAGAGAGATTTTCAAATTGTAATTGTATCATGCTCTATGGCAGCTTTCCAATGGGCAGTGAAGTTGGTGTGTCTTTCTGGCAGGCCTCAGCTGCGTCTTAAATGACCCATATTCATTAAAAAAAAAATTCTGGACAGCATCTCTTTCATTCCCTTGGATGGCAGTTAAATCTTATTGCCAGTTAAACTCTTGCCCGTTCAAAGTCTGTGTGTTTCATTATCCGCCTCTGCAGATGGACTTTGTTGCATCCAATTTAAGTGACGGTGCTAAGCAGACTGAAGTCTCAAGAGTACAATGCAGGCTGCATTTTTTTATAACCTGTTATCTGGGCCCCAAGGAGATTAGCCAGAGGGGTTCTGATTAAGCCTCCTACCAGCAAGTGGGGGAGGGACCTGCAGCCCCCAAAAGGATTAAATCCTGGGCCTGTTCTTAATCTTGCTTATGCCTCTTAGCTGTTGCATCTTAACCTATAGTGAAAATGAGCTGGTACGGTCAGGGAAAGAGTTCTGCCAGTGGAGGAGTCTGGGATACTCTATATTGATAACATTTCCAGAAACAAAACAATAAAAGGAAGTGGGGACATTTGTGGGTAACCAACATTACCCTGCGGTTTCAAGCTATAAATATAACAAGATACCATACTCGACAGATTGGCTTTTTCTTTGAAGAAGGAGGCATGGCCAAAAATTCAGAGGGGTCATGTCAAATGAGTATGATTAAAGAAGGGGCAGCTTCAGGATACCTGACTGGGATGGCGCAGGCTAGCTCAAACTGGCCAGATCTGGGAAGCTAAACAGGTTGGCTCTGGTTAGTGCTAGATAGGCACTCCGGGATTGCTGAACAGAGGAAGGCAATGGCAACCCACCTCTGTTCATCTCTTGCCTTGGAAACCCTATGAGGTCACCATAAATTGGCTGCAACTTGATGGCACTGCCCACTACACTGGGCAGAAATTACTCCCTCTAAGCTGTGGAGTCTTGTGAGCAAAAACTCTGCTTTGTGAGCTACTGACATTAAAATTGGGAGCTGCTGCATCAATTAGTTTGCTCCAGAGCAATTTTTCCTGAGCAAAGACAAAAATATGTGAGCCAAAGGCTAAAAAACTGTGAACTAGCTCACACTAACTGAGCTTAGAAGGAACACTGAGCTTGTGTCAGGTTATGAGTATCTGATACCTTTGATAGAAATTTCCCCTAGTGTTAAGTTCATCCATTGCATCGAAGCCTCACTCTAGATAGCCCCACCTTCAGAGGTTAAGCAGGTGGCAAGCAGAGAAAAGGCCTATGGCAGGGGTGGCCAAACTTGTTTAACATAAGAGCCACATAGAAGAAGAAGATATTAGATTTACATCCCGCCCCCCACTCCGAAGAGTCTCAGAGCGGTTCACAATCTCCTTTCCCTTCCTCCCCCACAACAGACACCCTGTGAGGTGGGTGGGGCTGAGAGGGCTCTCACAGCAGCTGCCCTTTCAAGGACAACCTCTGCCAGAGCTCTGGCTGACCCAAGGCCATTCCAGCAGGTGCAAGTGGAGGAGTGGGGAATCAAACCTGGTTCTCTCAGATAAGAGTCCGCACACTTCACCACTACACCAAACTGGCTCTCCAGTTATAGAATAAACATCAGATGCTTGAGAGTCACAAGATATGAACGTCAGATGTCTGAGAGCTGCAACATGAACATCAGATGTTTGAGAGCCACAAGAAGGAAGGAAGGAAGGAAGGAAGGAAGGAAGGAAGGAAGGAAGGAAGGAAGGAAGGAAGGAAGGAAGGAAGGAAGGAAGGAAGGAAGGAAAATAGATGGGGAGGAGGAAGGGAGGGAGAAATGGAAAGAAAGCAACTTTAACTTTAAACGCTTTCTTTGAACCGCTGGCTGGCTTGGCTTGGATAAGTGACTTAAAGAGAGAAATGCCTTCTCCAAGCTGGCTGACAGGGCTGTGGGGGCTTCAAGAGCCGCACAATATGTGTAAAAGAGCCACATGTGGCTCCCAAGCCACAGTTTGGCCTCTCCTGGCCTGTGGTGTGGTAGAGCCTTGATAATGGAATGCCCTCACCTTCAGGAACCTTCCAAAGGAACTCTCCGATATCAGGTGAAGCCTGTTTTATTCACCAAAGCCATTTAAGTTTAGATGGCTCTCTGAAAGTGACATTATTGCACCAGGCAGGTTGTAGGCAGAGTGGCCTACAATCTCCTTTACCTTCCTCCCTCACAACAGACACCCTGTGAGGTAGGTGGGGCTGAGAGGGCTCTCACAGCAGCTGCCCTTTCAAGGACAACCTCTGCCAGAGCTATGGCTGACCCAAGGCCCTGCTACCAGGTGCAAGTGGAGGAATGGGGAATCAAACCCAGTTCTCCCAGATAAGAGTCCGCACACTTAACCACTACACCAAACTGGGAACAGCCTCTATCACCTCTGTGGTCCTCACCCTGAATCCTGGGATGGAGACTGATCTGTTCCCCATGCTTATCAGTGTTATACCTTTGCCTACAGCTAAATGTCAAAGGATTGTCCACCGAAGGAAGATAGCTGTTGTCCCCCACCTTTTTTCTTTTCTTTTCTTTTTTTTGTAAAAATGGCACCGTTTCCTTTGTTTTGTATCAGGAATTTGTTTGAAAAGTCCAATGAGATTGTGTTACTCTTCATTTTGCTCAAGTAAAAAACAGCCGAACCATAACTGAGATAGATGAAGCCCTGTTCAATGGCACATTTAGGGCCATTTATGATACTGAGACCCTGTGACTGCCCCAGGGACTTCATATCAGACATGCCAAGTGAGTTCTGTGCTTCTCAGATGCACCTGGGTCTGATTCTAATGGCAACTGTGGTGCACAGAGATAAACAGCTTCATTCTCCCCAGTGGCGTAGGGAGGGGGGGGCGGGGGGGGCGGGTCGCCCCAGGTCTGGGGGGTCTGGGGGGCCCCTTGGCAATGCCAAGGGGCCCCTCAGAAGCCGGCTGCACTTGCCGCCTTCCCTGCCCGCGCGCGGGGCCCGGCGGCGGTGGCGGAGGCCGGAGAAGCGGCGGAGAGGCCGGCGCTGGTCGCTGGAGGGCCTCCAGCGACCAGTGCCGGCCTCTCCGACGCTTCCCCGGCTCCGCGACCGCCGCAGGGCCCCGCGCGCGGGCCTCCAGTGCAGGCGGAGGCCGGGGAGGGCGT
Organism: Heteronotia binoei; assembly: GCF_032191835.1. Classification (NCBI taxonomy): domain Eukaryota; kingdom Metazoa; phylum Chordata; class Lepidosauria; order Squamata; family Gekkonidae; genus Heteronotia; species Heteronotia binoei. The sequence continues at coordinate 17,471,470 of NC_083241.1, forward strand.
CGGAGAAGCCGGCGCTGGTCGCTGGAGGCCCTCCAGCGGCCTCGCCGCCGCTGGCCTCGCCGCCGCCGGCCTGGAAGCAGGTAAGGAGGGCAGGCAGGGAGGGAGGGTGCCGAAAGCGGGGGGGGGGCGGCTGGCGGGAGGGGGCGGCCTTCCTTCCCTCCCTCCTTCCTTCCTTCCTTTCTTCCTTCCCTCCTCCCTTCCTTCCTCCCTCCTTCCTCCCTCCCTCCTTCCTTTCTTCCTTCCTTCCTTCCCTCCCTCCTCCCTTCCTTCCCTCCCTCCCTCCTTCCTTTCTTCCTTCCTTCCCTCCTTCCCTCCCTCCCTCCTCCCTTCCTTCCCTCCCTCCCTCCTTCCTCCCTCCCCCCTTCCTTTCTTCCTCCCTCCCTCCTTCCCTCCCTCCCTCCTCCCTTCCTTCCCTCCCTCCTTCCTTCCTTCCCTCCCTCCCTCCTTCCTTCCCTCCCTCCTTCCTTTCTTCCTTTCTTCCTCCCTCCTTCCTTCCTTCCTCCCTCCTTCCTTCCCTCCCTCCTCTCTTCCTTCCCTCCCTCCCTCTTTCCTTCCTTTCTTCCTTCCTTCCTTCCTTCCCTCCCTCCCTCCTCCCTTCCTTCCCTCCCTCCTTCCTTTCTTCCTTCCTTCCTCCCTCCCTACTTCCCTCCTTCCTTCCCTCCCTCCCTCCTTCCTTCCCTCCTTTCTTCCTTCCCTCCTCCCTCCCTTCCCTCCCTCCTTTCTTCCTTCCTTCCCTTCCTTCCCTCCCTCCCTCCCTCCTCCTTCCTTCCTTCTTCCTTCCTTCCTTCCTTCCTTCCTTCCCTCCTTCCCTCCTTCCCTCCCTCCCTCCCTCCTCCCTTCCTTCCCTCCCTCCCTCCTCCCTTCCTTCCTTCCCTCCCTCCTCCCTTCCTTCCTTCCCTCCCTCCCTCCTTCCACCCTCCCTCCTCCCTCCCTCCCTCCCTCCCTCCCTCCCTCCCTTCCTTCCTTCCTTCCTTCCTTCCTTCCTTCCTTCCTTCTTCCTTCCTTCCTTCCTTCCTTCCTTCCTTCCTTCCTTCCGGGGCTCTCAAATATCCGATGTTCATGTCTTGCGGCTCTCAAACATCTGACCTTTATTCTGTGTTGCTCTTTTGTTAAGCAACTCTGGCCACCCCTGGAGTAGACAATACTGACTTTGGTGGACCCAAGCACTGATTCAGTGTAAGGGAGCTTTGTGTTTGTGTCTTCTGGTGCAATTTTGATCTCAGATCCTGTATTTACTTCATCAGTATATGGGATAAGGCACTTTCTCAACTGTGCTGCATAATGCAGCCTATTTATTTTGTCCTGTTGGCTCTGTTGGCTCTATCTGTGCCACCTTCATCACTTTCGGGGTGTGGATCCCCCAGTGGGGTGGGCTCCCGACTCCCTCTGCCGGCTGTTTCTGATAGCCCTGCGCCCCCTCTTTCATTTGATATGTGTCCCGTGCGGGTGCCACCCTCCCACCGGGAGATGCCGCAAAATGAGCCCCCTTGAGGCTTATGGCGGCAGGGCTCGGGGGAAGCGAGCTAGACTGCTGTTCTTTTGAGGGGTTATAGAGTGTTTCGAGCCCGTCCCTGTGGCATCGGTCCCATTGTTGTGGGACCCAGGGGGGCGGCGCAGCGGCCCGCTGAAGCAGCCTGTCGGTCACTTCCGGGTTCCTGTCCTGCATCTTGACCTGTGTTATTAGTGACAGGCTGCTTCAGTGGGTCGCTGCGCCGCCCCCCTGGGTCCCACAACGATGGGACCGATGCCACAGGGACGGGCTCGAAACACTCTATAACCCCTCAAAAGAACAGCAGTCTAGCTCGCTTTCCCCGAGCCCTGCCGCCATAAGCCTCAAGGGGGCTCATTTTGCGGCATCTCCCGGCGGGAGGGTGGCACCCGCACGGGACACATATCAAATGAAAGAGGGGGCGCAGGGCTATCAGAAACAGCCGGCGGAGGGAGTCGGGAGCCCACCCCACTGGGGGATCCACACCCCGAAAGTGATGAAGGTGGCGCAGATAGAGCCAACAGAGCAAACAGGACAAAATAAATAGGCTGCATTATGCAGCACAGTTGAGAAAGTGCCTTATCCCATATACTGATGAAGTATATACAGGATTTGAGAACAAAATTGTTTCCGGCGGTGATATTTGGGGGATTTTTGGGGACGTCACAGGAAGTGCTGTGAAGTCACTTCCTGTTTCCGGCAGTGGCATTTGGGGGAAATGATGTCATTTGGGGGAAGTGATGCCACAGGAAGTGATGTCACTTCCTGCTTCCAGCAGGTGGCGCGGGGGGAAATGATGTCACAGGAAGTGATGTCACTTCCCGTTTCCGGCAGGTGGCGTGGGGGGGGGGGAATGATGTCACAGGAAGTGATGTCACTTCCTGTTTCCGGCGGTGGCATGCTGTCACCGGAAGTGACGTCACTTCCTGTTTCTGGCGGCGTGCACACACGTAGGGGGGCCCACATAAATCTTGGGCCCCGGGCCCCGAAAGCCCTAGCTACGCCCCTGATTCTCCCCACCCCTTCTTGAACCATTGTAGCATTCAGATTCATAGCTTTTGGCTTCAGGAAACTTGTAGCCATCACCAGGGCTTTTTTTTGGTAGAAAAAGCCCAGCAGGAACTCATTGGCATATTAGGCCACACCCCCTGATGTCGGAACTGCATTCCTGTGCATTCCTGCTCAAAAAAAGCCTTCGCCATCACTTCTTGCTAGTCACCCAATTACCTGCTTTCAGGGCTTGAAAATGGCACAGAGAAGACTGAAGCCATTTCACGCATCTGGAGGGACACAGAATGCCCCTCGCCTTTCTGATACAATGTCCTCTTGCCTAACTCAAGGTCCTGACCCAACAATCTTCAAGGCTGACTGATATCTAAAACTAGATATCCCCAGTATGCTTTCTGTATCAGTTAAATTTCATGTAAGCTGCTTTAGACATCAATCCAACGGAAGGCAGGATAGAAATGTTTTAAATAAATACATCTGCAGGCCAGCAGTCTACACTGGTTCTCATTAATGTTGGTCACATTCCAGTTTATTAACTGCTTACTGCTAGGGTTGCCAACCTGTAGGTGGGGCCTGGAGTATTTCAGAAATTACAGGATCTCCAGGCTACAGAGATTATTTCCCTGGAGGAAATGGCAGCTTTGGAAAATGGTACCACAACCATTTCCTCTCCTTCTAAACTCTGCCCTCCACAGGGCGGCACCCCGCCCCTGAATATCCCAGAATTGTCCAAAATGGAGTTGGTAACCGTACTTACTTCCTAGTCAGTTCTGAACAGGAGCTCCTTGGTGTCTCTTTGACTGCTCCTCCTATAAACTCTCCTACTCTGCCCATCCTTTTGTTTTTGCATTGTGTGCACATATAGACCATGAACACAGCTTGCAGAGAACCGGACAAAATTTTTTGGTGATATCCATGAACTTTTCTGTTTCCTGTTTCTCCTCCTTCTCCAAGTCTAGCCCACTTTGAGGGAGGGGGGGGGTGTTGCTAGAGAAGAGAGATCCCCGCCTGCCTCCAAGTGCGATTATTTTGTGAAGTCCTCCTTTGATCTCATTATCGCCAGTTTAATTAGAGAATCTGAATCATGCTTTAACCGCTGCTTCAACTGGCTCACCCATTTCTTGCCCCGTAGCTCTGATTTATTACAGAACTGATTTGATAAATGGTAGCTGTAACCAGCTTCCTTCACATAATTATTTTTTTAAAAAAGTATAGCCTATTTTCTGCTTTAATAAAGAGGTTATAAAATCAGTCAAAATAGCAGTGTAGTCAAAGGAGGTTGATAAGCAGCATTTTATTTTTCTCAGACCGATTTCGCACTAGGCTTCTTCCAGGTGGAGAGCCCTTTTGCTCCTGGCTCTTCTCTCGGTTTTTGCGCAAGCTGCCATGGAGCTGCGAGTGCCGCTTTCCTGCTGCAAGCAAGATCCTCTTACAAGCGGTTTCTGCTTGCCGTGGGAGAGCAGCATGCCAACTCCTAGCTCCACGGCAGCTTGTGCAAAAACAAAGAAAAAGAAGAAGACTGCAGATTTATACCCCACCTTTCTCTCTGAATCAGAGACTCAGAGCAGCTTACAATCTCCTATATCTTCTCCCCCCACAACAGACACCCTGTGAGGTGGGAGGGGCTGAGACAGCTCTTACAGCAGCTGCCCTTTCAAGGACAACCTCTGCCAGAGCTATGGCTCATCCAAGGCCATGCTAGCAGGTGCAAGTGGAGGAGTGGGGAATCAAACCCGGTTCTCCCAGATAAGAGTCCGCACACTTAACCACTACACCAAACTGGCTCCTGGGAAGCACCAGAGGCAAAAGGGCTCTCCACCCGGGACAAACTCTAGTGCAAAATCAGTGTCTGTTTTTCACATTGTCCTTTCTCCAAGAAGCGTGTATGTCATTCTCCCCTATTTTGTGACATATGTTAGGCTAAGAGCATGTGACTGGCCTGAGGTCACCCAGGAAGCTTCATGGCATTGTAAAGATTTGAATCTGGGTCTCCCAGAGCCAGTTTGGTATAGTAGTTAAGTGTGCGGACTCTTATCTGGGAGAACCAGGTTTGATTCCCCACTCCTCCACTTGCACCTGCTAGCGTGGCCTTGGGTCAGCCATAGCTCTGGCAGAGGTTGTCCTTGAAAGGGCAGCTGCTGTGAGAGCTCTCTCCAGCCCCACCCACCTCACAGGGTGTCTGTTGTGGGGGAGGAAGGTAAAGGAGATTGTGAGCCGCTCTGAGACTCTTCAGAGTGGAGGGCGGGATATAAATCCAATATCTTCTTCATCTTCTTCTTGCCTGAATGTGAGCCATTGTAAGGTTTTGCTCTGAGTATCACTCAAGTGGACTTCTCAGATGAATGCAGAATAAGTATTTATTGAAATAAATTGGTTTTTTACTGTTTTTACTATGGACCGTTTTTATGATGTAACATGCCCTGAGCCTGTTCTACAGGAAGGGTGGGCTAAAAATCGAATAAAATATATAAATAAAGAGAAAGGGTTAGAAGCTTATGGAAGGAAGGAAGGAAGGAAGGAAGGAAGGAAGGAAGGAAGGAAGGAAGGAAGGAAGGAAGGAAGGAAGGAAGGAAGAAAGAAAGAAAGAAAGAAAGAAAGAAAGAAAGAAAGAAAGAAAGAAAGAAAGAAAGAAAGAAAGAAAGAAAGAAAGAAAGAAAGAAAGAAAGAAAAGCTTTTAGTGCTTTTCTTAAAAAAAAAATAAGGGATGCTGTGATGCCACTGATAACAACACTGATGTCAACAGCATTCTCCCTGGAAAATCCTAATTATTTTTCCTATAATCTTGGTAGGCGACAGCTAGCTCTCTTTTTGCTTTCTGGCAGTCTTTGTCAAACCAGGGTTTGGAGTGACTCTTGGATATCCATCTTTGAGCAGAGGCATCTTGGGCTAGCAGTGGTCTCAAGAGCAGAAGGAGATGATTGAAGGAGATCAATGGGCTCAAGTAATAAGGACTGTCCATAATTGCAGCTCTTCTTGTACAAGCAACCTTGTCTTCCAAAATCTCCTTCAGACTTTGAGCTAAGTGGACTGACCACTTAGCGTGACAGCCCACTTGATAAGCTGATACCTGGTACAGTATTACAGGAAGTCTGGGAGGCCAAGGAAGCCAAAGTAAGCAGAAGAGGAAGATGGTCACTCATGAGATCAGGTAGAACCTGAAGCTGTGTAATTATTTAATTCACATTTTTTTTGGTGGGGGGAGGAAATAACTGACTCCACGATTGTTAGAATGAACAGTTAGGGCAGAGGAACCCTGCCCAAACTGTTACCAGTGTTAGTGGATTGACACCCAAGGAGTAGCTCCACCTGAGTTCGATCCTTGGGTTCAGGTAGCTAAAGGTTGACTCAGCCTTCCATCCTCCCAAGGTCAGTAAAATGAGTCCCCAGCTTGCTGGGAGGAAAGTGTAGATGACTGGGGAAGGCAATGGCAAACCACCCCATAAAAAAATCTGCTGTGAAAACATCATGATGCGACGTCACCCCAGAGTCGGAAACGACTGGTGCTTGCACAGGGGACTACTTTTTTTTTTTTTGACATTTTAACTAGCCATGATATTTGCAGATAGCAAAACCATATTAAAGGCTGGCTGTGGTTAACAAACCAACTTCAAAGCCTCGTTTGAGATCCTGGTTTGATGCACCCTAACCAATCATAGCTAGCAGAATGGCTCCCATTCAGACAAGTATATAAACCATAATGAACTTCATCCAAGTATGAGTTTGTGAGATTTCTAATACAAGCCTCAGTTAATTTTCCCACCTCATGTTTTTTCCACCATCTGCATTTGTTTCAAATCAGGGGTTTGTAGCTTGGTGAGAGAGCCTCTGCTTCGCATATAGAAGGTCCCTTCTGGTTCAGTCCCCAGGATCTGTAGTTAAAACAGATCAGTGTCAAAGAATGGCACAAAAATAAGTTCCAAAGCTGTTGAATTCTTTATTGTAAGATCACAAGAGACAGCAGAGCAGCAAGATTCGGGGGGGGGGGGGCGTGTTACCTCTCTTAAATCCATTTATAATCCCCCAGATTAGAAATTAGAATCTAGGGATTTTCCAGTGAAACTGACTTCTTAGTATCTTCTTTTCTCAGCAGCTGGCATGGGTTGATCCAGACCAATTAGTTCTAGTTTCAAGGTCACTTACTCTTCCTTATTTTTGCAGTCACAGTTAATGTTCCCTTTAGCTGTGAAATCATTGTGAGCAAAAATTCTACTTTGTGAGCTATTGGCATTAAAGTGAGCTACTGCATGCATTAGTTTGCTCTGGGCCATTTTTCCTGAGACAAAAACGTATGAGCCGGAGGCTAAAAAACTGTGAGCTAGCTCACACTAACTCAGCTTAAAGGGAACACTGGTACATCCCACCTAGTCTACACATAGGGATGCCAGCAGCCTCCAGGCAGGACCTGGGGATCCCCTGGAATTACAGCTCATCTCCAGACCACAGAGATCAGTTCCTCTGGAGAAAAGGGATGCTCTGGAGGGTGGGCTCTGTGGCACTGCACCCACTGAGGTCCCTCCTCTTCAGGCTTCATCCCCCAATCTCCAGAAGTTTTCCAGCATGGATCTGGAAACCCAACCCCCATCCACCACTGGTGGCCAGCGGGATGTGGCCACCCTACCTACACAACTTCACCATTCTAATATGCCTCCATCAGCCCTGTAGCCACAGGGGGGGCCCATGGGGGCACTGCCCCCTGACATCCAGGCAGGGTCCCCCCCCCCCACTTCCAGGGGACCTCCAGCATGCAGTCTGCTTTTTTCATTTTCTTTTTGCCGCGGCTGAGCCGTCACCAGTGGCAGCCAGAGCCAGGAGAGCTGAGCAGGGCACAGTTCACTGTGGCAGAAAAAGCAACAGGTAGAGAAGAGGGAGGCAGAGGAAGCCATGTGGAATGGGCTGGGAAAGGGCGGGTGGATAGAGCTGCTGGCTGCCAAGTGCCAGGGTGGGAGAGAGGGAGTGGAAGGACCCCCCCCCCCCCCCCGGCACGCAAGGCGCAGTCCCTTCACTCCAAAGTTTTAGGGGCTGGCTGTCTCAATTTGGCCACATTCAGAGCCTCCAGTTTTGGCCCCTGCTCCAGAAAGCTTCTGAGAAGTGGCAGGCCCTGCAGTGGGTGGGAAAGGGGGGGCCCTGACTTGTAAAATCCTGCCGATGGCCCTGGTCTCCACTCTGGTTCATTTTTACTTCCATGCCAGCAATAGGTGATGTGAAAGACCACCAACTGAGGCTCTGGAGAGTCTCTGCCAGCCTGAGTAGAGAATACCAGCCTTAGTGAACAGCCCTGTGGACAGGCTTTGTGGGGGGAGGGGTCAGTGGGGGCATGTCAGGGCACCCACCCCCACCCCAGTCTTCCATCAGCTTAAGCTCTCCCACCCTCCAGGCACAGCAGGGAGGGAGAGGAGGAGTTGCTTGGTGGGCTAGTATTGTTGAAGCTGCACCAACCCCCCGGAGTGATTTCACTAACCCTCCTTCCTTTCTCCTTCTGCAGGAAGCACTGCAGGAAGGAAGGAGAGTTAGAGAAATTGCTTCAGGCCACTGGCCGTGCAGCATAAGCAACATTAGCCCAGCCTGTGCTGTGCTGCCCCCCATCCCAATAAGGTGCAATCTTAGCTGCGTGCCACACCAGAATGAGGGTTAGAAAATAGCTTCAGGCCTCCTTTTTGTGTGGCTTGCAGCTAAGAATGTGGTTTAAGATTGAGTGGAGGCACTGGGGTGGCGGACTCTGAAGATCTGATAGGGGGCTCAGCCCCTGAAGCCCCACCACTGGCTATGGCCCTGTTGATGAACCAGTGCACTGATTCAGTATAAGACAGCTTTACATATTAAAGCTTTGGCCTTTTAAAACCAGAAAATTAACACAATGCCATTCTTTTTTTACTTCTCCAAATGCCACTTAGACACTCCCACCACAAAATTTACTTGGCATACTGGTAAATGCAGTTTATGGTATGCTCAGTTGATTTTTATTTTACCATCTAGCCTGCTGAAAGAAGGATTATGGCATGCGATGTATATGCTTGCCCCAATTTGCCTCTGATAATCAGATGCTGCCGGATTTCTAAAACCTATCAAATCTGTCTGGTTAGAAGCCACACTGGACAAAAGGAGTGCGTGCACAACACCAGAGGAAATAAGGCTTTATTCAGAGCACTTGGAGCGACTTTATTTTTCCAGCCTTAGAGTTATTAAGGAGGAGCTCAATCCATCAGGAATTGAATTAGTTAAAACCCGGGCTGCTGCAGAAGGCAAAGGGAAGCCAGCAGAAATGGGAATGCTCATTCTCCCTTTGGGCGAAAGATTCTGCGTCGTTTCCTGCCTTGACATATTTTGCAGGGCACCAAGGCTACAAGGAAAGCCTGGCATAAAAGAATCCCATATTTGGAAACGGTTCCTCACTGGCTGACTCTCCTTCCCTCTTGATGACTACTTCTTTCCTTAAGGAGGGGGAAACTGAGTCCCAAAACAAACATCTTTTGAGTCAGCCATATGTCCCAAATGAGATCCATGTGTTGAGTGTCACTGGCAGACATCTGCTGGCGGGACTTCGGTCGCCGCCAACCCACTGCTTGTTAGAGTTCAAGGCGCAGTCCAGAAGATGGAGGAGGGGGGAAGGAAATGTATGGAGGGGGGCCCATAGGTTTGTGAACTGTAATTAGCCATGTAAGCAATTTGCAAAAATCCCCCATCTTCCTGCACTACTAGAATGAGGGCATGAGAGTCAATGATTATTTTAAAATTAGAATATTTTTCAAATATTTTTAAAAGCCAGAATGCAGTAGGGGTAGATTAAGCAGGGGGGAGACTGATAATGTAATCCTTTTCCTTGATACTGTATAATTTTCTCACCAAAATACCATCATGCCCTCAAGGATTGTTCCCCCCAGTACGGGTCCACCATGCAGCATGGGGAGGTATGATGACCTGGGGCATGAAAACCGTAGGAGGAAAAGCAGCTGAGCCCCCTCCCAGAAATGCATATGCTTATGCATCTCTCTCTCTTTAAGTTGTCCCTGCTCCAGTTGCATTTTGCTAAAAACAGTGGGGACATTTCTTGTTTTGGCTTAATTAACCATGTTATAATTATCATTAAAATCCTACCCTGATTACTGATGGGTTTCCAGGCACAATTCAAAGTGTTGTTTTTGGCCTTAACAGCCCTTCATTTCAAGAGCTGGGCAGTGGATTTCATGCTACTGCAGGTAGGCTTCCCAACCCCCCCGCCCTGCTGGGGGACCCCTGGATTAGAAGCCTAAACTCCCGCTCTCTAAAAATCTGGAAGCGGGGGTGGGGGGGTGGAACAGTGCCGTGTCTCTTTCCCTACCTGGCTTCAGGCTTCTCCCTTCCTCCGGGTCACAAAGACCCGCCCACCGCCAGCCTGCTATTCGCTCCAGTCCGGCCTCCCTTCGTGAGGTGCATGCTGGGACTCGTAGTCCTTGCATCCTCTCCGGTTGCCAGGTGGCGTCTCCTCAGGGAGTCTGGCCGGTGGGGGGGGGGGGGAGCTCCGCCCCAGAGGACCTTGTGCATTTCTACCTCCGGAGGCTTCAGTCACTGATTGAAAGGCTTCCTCTTGGGATGGTGTGTCTGTGTTACTTTGAAGAAGTTGGCAGCAACTCGTGAGTAGAAAGGCCAATCCCCTTCAGAGTCGCCAGAAATGGGGGGGACACGTCTGCTGAGTATTATTCTCTATGTGGAGATTGATTCTCATAGGGTATAATGGTATAAAGTCTCCTGGCTCCACCCCCAAAGTCCCCAGTGTCAAGTCGGCTGGATTCAATAACAAGTCTTTGGTTGAAACAAAGTTGCTAGTTTATTGAAAGCAGAGCTGAAGACCATGATAGAGATTGAAGGACTGGGGTACACAGACATTAACCAAGCTTTTAAGGTATAGATCAAAGGATTCCTACGGGCGGGGCACTCTATGCAGTATATTTTCACACTAGAATGTTACTCCCTCATTCCCAAGCTAAGGCCTTGGCGATTTCACACTCCCACAGACACCCGGCTTGAGAAGGCTTTTCTCTCTTGTTCACATATCAGCATTTCAAAGCAGACTACACAACAAAGGCGCAGCTAAGAAGAGGGGGGAGGGAGAGGTAGCTAGCAGCATCTCGGTGTTCAGTACAAGCCCAGAATCCTTTGCTTCTGAACCAGAGTTAGACAACATGTTCATAAGAAATACAGCAGACTTGACATACTGCCCCCCTAAGCCCCCCCCCCACGGCGCGGGCTCGAGGTTGCTCCCGATTATGGCTCTGTGCTTCCGGACTCGAGGGGGACGTTGATTCTGATTGGTGCCAACCGGTCGAACTCGGACTTCGGCGGAGTAAGCTGCAATGAAACACAGGGTGGACTTTACCAAGGGCCGGAGGCAAATCTAACTCCACTGTTACTGGGTTAATTACTCGCTTGATCTTAAAGGGGCCCACGAACTTAAAAGCCAGTTTCCTGGATGGCTGAGAGAGAGGTAGATTTTTCGGTGACAGATATACTGAGTCCCCTACTTTTAGTTCCCAGACTGGCACATGAGACTTAGCATACTGCCTCTTGTAAGCCTCTTTTGCTGCCTTCAAGTTCTCCTGAATGGATGGCCAGCACTGGCTAGGTCCCTGCCACCACTGTTCGAAGGCAGAGCCCGTTCCTGGACCTTCCCCCCCCGCCCCGGCAGCATAGCGATCCGTTTTCCCTCATACCCATATACTGTAGAGAAGGGGGAGGCTTTGGTGGAGCTGTGAGCGCTGTTGTTGTAGGCATACTCTGCAAACGGGAGGAGATCTACCCAGTCGGACTGGCGTTGGCTCACAAAGCACCGCAATTACTGCTCTAGCACCCCGTTTACTCTCTCCGTCTGTCCGTCCGTTTGGGGATGGTAAACTGAGCTTAGTCCCTGCTCCATTCCTAACAGTTTGCAGAACTCTCGCCAAAAGGTGGCAACGAACTGAGGCCCCCTGTCACTAATGACTTTGTCTGGAATTGAGTGGTGTTTGGCCACGTGATCAAAAAATAGCGTAGCCAGTTTCTTGGCGGTGGGTAGTTGGGCACAGGGGACAAAGTGAGCTTGTTTAGAAAATGTATCCACCACCACTAAGATGACCGTCTTCCCCCGAGAAGGAGGGAGCTCTACTATGAAGTCCATAGACACAATGGCCCAGGGGCGTTTGGCCGTTTCTAGTGGTTGCAGCAGACCTGGGGGCTTCCCCCCTCTCTTTTTCACCATTATGCACACCGGGCAGCTGGTTACGAATTCCGACACGTCCTTTTGGAGGGACGGCCACCAGAACTGCCGGTTTACCAGGTGCAAGGTTTTTACATAGCCAAAGTGCCCAGCCAATTTAGATGAGTGACAAAGCTGCAAGATTTCTTTTCTCAGAGTCATTGGGATGTACAGTTTCTCCCCTTTATACCATAATCCATCCTTTCCCTTCTGCACCCCCTCCGGCCGCCCTTTCAGCCTCCAGGGCGATGCGTTCCCGGCTGAGCCCGTCCAGCTCCCTCCTTTTCTGCGAGCGGGTAGTGACCATGGCCGCCACTTGCGTGGGGGGTATTAAAGAGTCAACCACCTCTTCCCTCTGACTCTCGTGTTGTGGGAGCCTGGGCAGGGCATCGGCTAAGAAGTTACGGGTTCTTGGGATGTGTTTCAGAGTGAAATCGAACTTGGAAAAGAACCCCGCCCACCTGATCTGCTTCTCGCTTAGCTTTCTTTTCCCGGTGAGTGCCTCGAGGTTTTTGTGATCCGTCCATATCTCGAATGGCACTCTAGCCCCCTCTAGCCACGAACGCCAGGTTTTTAGCGCAAACATGACTGCGAAAGCTTCTTTGTCCCACACTGACCAATTTCTCTGCTCGTCTGAGAATTTTCTTGAAATATAGGCACAGGGTCGCAGTTTCCCTTCCCCATCCCTCTGCATGAGAATGGCTCCTACGGCGACATCGGAGGCGTCGCATTGGACCACGAAGCCCTTGAGCTCGTCTGGGTGACTCAGGACTGGCTCGCTAGTGAACAGTTGCTTGAGCCGGTCGAAAGCCGCCTGGCAAGCGGGCGTCCAGTTAAGCTTGGCCCCGGGTCGCTTAGCGTCCTCCCCCTTCCCTTTTGTTTTGAGAAGGTCTGTCAGGGGCAGGGCGATTTGGGCGAACCCCTCAATGAACCCTCTGTAAAAATTTGCGAATCCGAGGAAAGATTGGAGCTGTCTACGTGTCCTTGGGGGGGCCCACTCTACTACCGCTTGCACCTTCATGGGGTCCATGGCTAGGCCATCTTTGGACACACGGAACCCGAGGTAGTCTAATTCTGTGCGGTGAAACTCGCATTTAGACAGTTTGGCATACAGCTGGTGCTCCAGCAGGGTGGTTAGTACCTCCCTCACCAATTTTACATGGGATTGCTCATCCTGGGAGTAAATAATGATGTCATCCAGGTACACCACCACCCCCTTGTACAAAAATTTTCTCAACACATCATTTATGAAATTCATGAACACTCCAGGCGCCCCTGCAATCGAAATGGCATAACTAGGTACTCAAACTGTCCCATCGGGGTGTTGAACGCCATCTTCCACTCATCCCCCTCTTTGATGCGCACTCGGAAGTACGCATCCCTCAAGTCAAGTTTTGTGAAGATCTTCCCCCCCGCCACCGTGCTCAGCAAGTCTTTGATCAGGGGGATGGGGTAAGCATTGGACATTGAAATCGCATTTATCCCGCGAAAATCAGTGCAAAGCCTAAGCGTATTGTCTTTTTTCTTCCTAAACAGCACTGGGGCCGCGTGGGGCGCCATTGCGGGTCTGATGAAACCCCTCTCCAAGTTCAGGTCTAGGAATTTGCGCAGCTCCTTTTTCTCGGCCCACCCCATCTGGTAGAGTTTGGCCCGGGGGAGGCTCTCCCCGAGGATCAGTTCTATGGCACAGTCCGTGTTCCGGTGGGGGGGTAATTGGTTGGCTTCCCGTTCACTAAACACTTCCATTAGGTCTCGATAGGCACTCGGGACCTGGTACGCCTCCTCTACCAGGATGCACGCCCTCTCCCGGGCGGCGGGCGCTCGCGGCCCCCACGCCGGGTCCCACGAGTGCCCGCCACAATCGGGGTCGGGGAACCGAATGGTTTGCGCCTTCCAGCGAATGAGGGGCTCGTGTTTCTCCAACCACCCCACTCCCAACACCACCGGGTAGCCGCAGGCCTGGGCGATGACGAAAGTCTCCATATCCCAATGGCCCTCAAACCCATGGGGCATGGTTCTGTTTCCTGCGTACAGGGTTCTCCCCCCATCACCGACTCATCCATCTGCTCAAACAGCATGGGGTGGGGAAGCTGCGAGCGCTCTAGTCCCAGGGCCTCAACCACCTTGGGAGAGATCAGTTCTCGATTACACCCCGAGTCTATGAGGGCTCGAATCTGTAGGAATCTTTTCAGTTTTGGGTTCAGTAGTTTCACCATCACAAAGTACAGTCGTCCCGTGGTTCTCACCGTTAATGGTGCCTTCTCCCGATCGACCTGCTGGCTGGCACCGTTCAGAGCAGGTCGGCGCCGTTTCCCACCGGCTCCTCTTCCCACGCGAGGTCGGCCAATTCGGCGGAGAGACGGACCTCCTCCTCCTGTAGTTCCTCTTGCACCATCAGAGCGCTGCTTTTCGCCGCGTCCTTAGGGCGGCCAGTATTTATTTATTTATTTATTTAGTGGACTTATATCCCGCCCTTCTCACCGAAGTGTCTCAGGGCGGTTTCTTCGGACCCGGGGTGCTTTGCCTGGCCGACCCCGACATCGGGGCGGCTCCTGCGGGCGGCTGGGGGCAGTTGGAGGCGAGGTGGTTAGGGTCGCCGCAATGGAAGCGGCGGCGGGGCCCCGCCGGGGCGGCCGCTGGCAGTTTTTTGGCTTTGGGAGGCTCGACCTTCCCGGGGGTGGTTTTGGGTGCACCTTTGCCAGCCGCCAGTGCCTGTCGCAGCATTGCCACCCTCTTCAGGTTGGTTTCCACCTCTCCCACGAGCTGGATCCACCCCACTAGCGTGTCTGGACTGGCCTGGGTGAGCGCCCAGTCCAGGATGCTAGGGTTCAGCCTGTTGGTGAAGTGTTCAATCTTCATTACTTCGTTCCAATTCCGGGCCCGAGCCGCGTTAGCCTGGAAATCCGCCGCGTACTCCCGGATGGATCAGGCCCCTTGCTTCATATTCCGCAGCGCCGAGAGCGCTCTGGCCTCCTGCATGGGGTCCTCGTACTGGGTCAGTAGGGCTTGCACGAACGTGTTCACGAAGTGCAGGATCGGGCTGTTGGTCTCACACAGGCTCACATACCACTTCTTAGCAGCACCCCGCAGCTTCGACCCCAAATAGTCCACTCGGCTCATCTCATCGGGGAACAGATCTCCCCAGTAGTACATGTAGCTATTCGCCTGGATCGCAAAATAGTTCACTTCCTCCGGATCCCCGTTGAAAGTTGCATCCAGCTCCCGCCCCCCCCCTAGGTCTTGCTGTTTGACCGGGGCGGGGGCCGCCGGCGCTTGGGGCGCCGCTGGAGCTTGGGGTGCTGCCGGGGCGATGGGTGGAGGTTGGCTCGGCCGGCCCCGCGGCCCCGCCGGCACCGGCTGCTGTTGGCGGGTCCTGGTTACCCCTAACGCTCTCCCCAGCTGGGCGGTCAGGGTCTGCAGTTGGTCCTTGAGGTCCTTCACCGCCCCGTCAACCTCGCGGCGGACCATTGACCGGAACATCTGGTAGTCCTCGTCGTGCGGGTCTTTGGGCTTCGGCCCCCCGTCCTCCTCCCCACACTCCGCGCCTTCGCTCCCGCTGCCCGGGACTTGGGTCGCGGTCGCCTCGGCTCCTTCCTACGGCTCGCCCAGGTTGGCAGCCGCGGCTTCGGCCAGCTGAACCCGCTTGGTGTGGCGGGTCATGATCGCCTCTCGGCGGATCGGTGCCTGGTCCATCAACGTGGTTGAGGTCCTCGGCTGGTATTGCCAGGGGGTAACCACCAACTGGAACTGGGGGGGGGAAGCCGCGGTCCTTCTGGCAGTATGAATGTGCCAGGGTGTCTCGGCCCCCTCCGCTCTGGTTGGGAGTTCTCCGTTGTAAAGCAATAACATCACTTCATGTGATCTGGACACTATACTTCTGTTCAGGGCCTTTCTGGTAGGGAAAAAAACAGCAGGAACTCATTTGCATATTAGGCCACACCTCCTGACATCACCACTGTTTCACAGATAGCTTTTTTTGTAGAAAAAGCCCAGCAGGAACTTATTTGGATATTAGGCCACACCCCTTGATGTAAAGCCAGCTGGAACTGCGTTCCTGTGCATTCCTGCTCAAAAAAAGCCTTGCTTCTGTTGATGCAGCCCAAAACTGCATTTGTCTTTTTAGCTACCACATCACACTGTTGACTCATGTTCAGCGTATTGTCCACTAAAACCCCAAGATCCTTTTCACACAGACTACTGCCAAGACATGTCTCTCCCATCCTATAGCCATGCATTGGATTTTTCCTCCCTGAGTGCAGAACTTTACATTTATCCCCGTTAAAATTCATTTATTGGTTTTAGCCCAGTTTTCCAGCCTGTCAAGATCACCTTGTATCCTGTTCCTGTCTTCTACTGTATTTGCAATCCCTCCCAGCATCTTCATCATGTTGCATACTAATTTGTTGCTCAATCGCTGCTTGTATGTTTGAACTGTTATCTTGCATTTCAATATAGCTGAGGAAGACCGAGTCAAGTAGCACCTTTAAGACCAACCAAGTTTTAGTCAGAACATATAATAATAATAATAATAATAATAATAATAATAATAATAACAACAACAACAACAACTTTATTTTTGTATCCCGCCCTCCCCCGCCAAAGGCGGGCTCAGGGCGGCTCACAGACATGGAATTCCATGATTCAAATAAAACAATATAAACAACAATTTTAAATACAATCAATTACATAAATAAATTAGTTAGAAATAGATAAAATAGGTGCTATAAAATACTATACATCATAATCATACTGTCAGAACTTAAGAACTTCAAACGGATCCCATACTTGGTTAACAAAGCTAGGATTTTATTGAAGAGAACTAAGCACTGGAAGAGGCAAGATAACAGTGATGGCGAGAGCCAGCACCAACACAATTTTATACACGTAAAACAAACATCTCACAAAGCCCCAATTCACACCGTTACAGGCACATCTGTCTTCTCACCATCGCTATCAGTAGAGAGGATGCCTCCCTACTTCGAAGGCCATGCTGCTCGGCTTCAAAGGGTCCCAGGGTGAGAATGTGCAGAGACATAACATAACTCATTCTACAACCCCAAATATTTTGGATACCAGTGGGGCAAGGTTAACTACTATTCAAGCATTCTGGGTCAAGCAAGGGTTACAACATGGAGTCAGTTTGGTTCAGTAACAAAGCAGTTCTAAGTCATAGTAAAAATGCATTGCAGCATTGGTCACATTATAGGGGACCAGCAGTAAAGATACAAGTTCTGACATACTGCCCCCCCTAAGCGCCCCCTCCCGCGGGGCCTGCCTTGGGCTTGTGCGGGTACAGTAGGTGAAACTTTTTCAGCAGTTGCGGAGCGGCTACATTCTGAGATTCGACCCACTCGTCACAGCTCGGGGGGAAGTGTTTCCACCTGATCAAATAATACAGTTTCCCCCGTTTGACTCTGGAGTCCAGGATCTCCTGGACCTCATGGTGACTCTGACCCCTCACTGTCGTCGGAGGGGGCGGTGGGGCCCTGGGATGGAAGGACGTAGCACCAGGGTCTTTCCGAAGCAAGCTGCAATGAAAAACAGGATGGATCTTACTTAGAGCTTTGGGCAGTTCGAGTTCCACGGTCACTTTGTTTATTACCCTTTTTATTTTAAATGGGCCCAGGAACTTCAGTGCGAGTTTGCGACAGGCCTGGGGAAGGGGAAGGTTTTTTGTGGACAGAAAAACTGTATCCCCCACCTTCAAGTCCCACTCTTGGGAGTGCTTTTTGTCAAACTGCTTTTTGTAGGCCTTTTTCGCTTCCTCCAGGTTTTCCTGAATACCCTTCCAGCCTTCACGGAGGCCCTCCCACCATTGCTGACAGGAAGTGGGTTCGGCCGGGCTGGCGGGGAGGGCGAGAGTGGGAAACGGTTTGCCCTCGTAACCATTGATGATTTGAAAAGGGGAGGTTTTGGTTGAGCTATGGAGGCTGTTGTTGTAGCCATATTCTGCAAAAGGGAGGAGGTCCACCCAGTTGGACTGTTGGAAGTTAATGAAGCAGCGGAGGTACTGTTCCAGAAGACCATTAACTCTCTCCGTCTGTCCGTCCGACTGGGGGTGGTAGGCAGAGCTTAGCCCCTGCTCGATACCAGCTAGTTTGCAGAACTCCCGCCAGAAGTTGGCAACGAACTGTGTCCCGCGGTCACTAATGACCTTGTCCGGGAATGAGTGTAGGCGTACAATGTGGGTGAAAAAGAGCTGGGCGAGTTTTTTGGCCGTGGGTAGTTTTTTGCATGGGATGAAATGGGCTTGCTTAGAAAAGGTGTCGACTACGACCAGGATGACTGTTTTGCCCTGTGAGGGTGGGAGTTCGACAATGAAATCCATGGAGACTACCGACCACGGTCTGGTGGCGGTAGGGAGTGGAACCAGGTGGCCTGGGGGTTTACCCCCCCCCTTCTTTTTGCCATGAGGCAGGTGGGGCATGAAAGAACAAATTCAGAGACATCTTTCTTAATTTTCGGCCACCAGAACTGGCGGGTGAGTAGGTTGAGGGTTTTGACATAGCCAAAGTGGCCGGCCAGGCGACTTGAGTGACAGCGCTCCAAAACCTCTTTTCTGAGGGGGTCGGGTACATAGATTTTTTCATTGTGCAGCCAGAGGCCGTTTTCGGCTTTAACCAAGTTGGGTGGGCGGTCGGTCTCTTTGTTGTATTCTGAGAGGAATCGAGGCAGCAGATCTGAATCCGGAGGGCTGGTCTGTCTGCCTGAGCGGGTAGTGACCCCCCCCGAGATGGCTGAGGGGGAAATTAATGAGTCCACTACCTCCTCCCGGAGACTGTCGTGTTGTGGCATGCGAGAGAGGGCGTCTGCTAAAAAGTTCTTTGAGCCTGGGATGTGTTTCAGCACAAAGTCAAATTTAGCAAAGAAACCTGCCCACCGGATTTGTTTTGCAGTCATTTTGCGGCGCCCGGTGAGGGCTTCAAGGTTTTTATGATCGGTCCAGATTTCAAAGGGCACCCTCGCTCCTTCGAGCCAGGAGCGCCAAGTTTTCAGGGCAAACATGATTGCAAATGCCTCCTTGTCCCAGACTGACCAATTTCTTTGTTCGTTGGAAAATTTTCTTGAGATATAGGCACATGGACGGAGCACCCCATTTTCCCCCCTCTGCATTAGTATGGCTCCCACTGCGGCGTCGGAGGCGTCGCATTGGACCACGAAGGGTTTCCGCTCGTCAGGATGAGCCAACACGGGTTCGGAGGTGAAGAGGCGTTTTAGTTCATTGAAAGCTTTTTGGCATTCAGGCGTCCACGTTAGGCGTGCGCCCGGTTTTTTCGCCTCTTCGCCCTTCCCTTTGGTTTTGAGAAGTTCTGTGAGGGGGAGCATGACGGTGGCAAACCCCTTAATGAAATCGCGGTAAAAGTTAGCGAACCCGATAAAACTTTGTAACTGCTTGCGGGTTCGAGGGGGCTCCCAGTCTAGTACCGCTTGGACCTTTGCGGGGTCCATGGCCAATCCCTCCCCCGACACCCGGAAACCCAAATAGTCCAATTCAGTCTTGTGGAACTCGCATTTTGACAATTTAGCGTACAGTTTGTGTTTGCAAAGGGTGCGTAACACTTTTCGGACCAGGGGCACATGAGACTTTAGATCTTGTGAATAGATAATGATGTCATCAAGGTACACCACCACCCCCTTAAACAGGAATTCCCGTAGCACTTCATTGATAAAGTTCATGAAAACACCAGGGGCTCCCTGCAGTCCGAAGGGCATGACTAGGTACTCAAATTGTCCCAGGGGGGTGTTGAATGCCGTCTTCCACTCATCCCCCTCTTTGATGCGGACGCGGAAGTACGCGTCTCGGAGATCAAGCTTGGTAAATACTTTGCCCTCTGCTACGGTGTTCAACAAATCCTTTATCAACGGGATCGGGTAGGCGTTGGACATGGAAATCCCGTTTATAGCACGAAAATCTGTGCAAAGCCTAAGAGACCCGTCCTTTTTCTTTCGGAAGAGGACGGGGGCGGCATGGGGGGCAGTGGCCGGCCGTATGAAGCCGCGCTTAAGGTTCTTGTCCAAAAACTTTCGGAGTTCAGCTTTTTCCGCCCAACCCATGGAGTACAGTTTCGCCTTGGGAAGCTGTTGCCCTGGGATCAGCTCGATGGCACAGTCCGTAGGGCGGTGGGGCGGTAGCTCGTCCGCTTCCTTCTCGCTAAACGCTAATCTTAGGTCTTGGTATTCCTTGGGGATCGAGGCGACTTCCTCGAGAGTGAGGCAAGCCCGCATGTTTTGGGGAGGAGCGTGCGGCCCCCATTCGGGGCGCCAGTGGTGATGCTCACACCTCCAGTCCGGGAACCGGACGATCTGTTCCTCCCACCTTATGTCTGGTTGGTGGCGGGCGAGCCAAGACGAGCCCATCACCACGTCAAAAGAGCAAGAGGGGGCAATTACAAAAGTTTCAATCCCCCAATGCTCCTCGGTTCCCACCGGGACTGCCTGAGTCTCTAACGCACATGGTTCCCCTCTCATGGGCCCCCCGTCCATCTGCTGGAACTGCATCGGCTGTGGTAGGGGGGAAGTGGCTAATCCCAACGCCTCAACTAGGCGGGGGGTGATCAGTTCCCTGTTACACCCGGAGTCGATCAGCGCTCGGGCGTGCATGAATCTCTTTAGGTTAGGGTTGAGGAGGGTAACGGCCATAAAAAGTAAACCCCCTGTCGCTCTCACCGTGAGGAGTGCCGGCTGTTGCTGGACCTGCTTTGCGGCACCCATTAAAGCAGGTCGCTGTCGTTTCCCGCCGACTCGGTGTCGTCCGATTCTTCGGTCGATTCTTCCACGGTAGCCAATTCGGTGGTAAAATCCTCGTCAGTGGCCAGGGAAGTGGCGACAGAGCCCCGGCTGGGCTCCTTCGAGCGGCCGCTCTTTTTCTTCTTCGGCCCCGGGGTAGTCGTCTTCGCCGTGGGTGGGGCGGCACCCACTTTCACTGGGCAGTTGGCAGCGAGATGATTTGGGTCTCCGCATTTGAAGCACTTGCGAGCAGGAGACGGGGTGGAGGTCGCCGGTGTCTTCCTCCCTTCGGATTTAGTCGGTGTGAGTTTCGCCGCCTTCTTTGCCAGCTGCTGCCGTCGCATCCCCACATGTTGGAGGTTGGTCTCCACCTCTCCGGCCAGCTGGATCCATCCGACCAACGTGTCGGGTCTCCCCTGACTGTAACAGCGGTCGAGGATTGTCGGGTTCAGACCATTGATGAACGCGGTATATTTCATGACCTCGTTCCATCCCCTTGCCGCCGCGCAGTACCCCAGGAACTCGGTGGCATACTCGCGGGTGGAGCGGTTGCCTTGCTCTATGCGCTGAAGGGCGGCGACAGCCTTCTCCTCCCGTAGGGGATCGCCATACTGGCGGAGCATCACGTGCAGGAACCCCGCCACCGTAGCTAGCTCGGGTTTTCTTCCCATGAAAAGCCCGACGTACCACTTGCGGGCCGCGCCTCTCAGTCGGGACGCGATGTGGTACACTCGGCTGGCTTCGGTCGGGTAATCCGCACCCCAGTGGGTGAAGAACGTGTCGCACTGAATGGTGAAGTACTCCACGTCCTCCGGATTCCCATCGAAAGTAATCTTCAATTCTCTTCCTCGACCCTCGGCCCCTCCCGGGGCTCGCGGCGCCCCCGGCGGCGGCGCGGGGCCCGGTAGAGCCGGCAGGATCGGGGCGGGTGGCGCCGGGGCCCCTGGAGCGGGCAGGGCCGGTGGCGCCGGGGCAGCCGGGGCCAGCGGGGCTGGTGGTGCCGGGGCAGGTGGAGCCGGCGGCGCCGGGGCGGCCGGAGCTTGCGGCGCTGGGGCAGCCGGAGCTGGTGGGGCCGGGGCGGCCGGAGCTTGCGGCGCCGGGGCCGGCGGAGCCGGCGGGGCTACGGGCGGTTGCCCCAGCGGTAGCCCTCCTATCGGGACTCCCAGGACCGCAGTTTGTAAGGTGCGGAGCTGGTCGTAGATCGCGCCCAGGTTCTGCTGCAACTCCTCGGCCATCGTCACGCGGGATCGATGCACGTCGTCGTGTATCTCCCGGACCCAGTCGAATAAGTCGTTGCGAAGGGTCCGGATCTGGTCGTCTCCCCCTCGGGGCGCCGGACCCTCCTCTTGGTCGCCGTCGCCGTCTCTGGCTCCCCCTTCGCCCAGCATGCTTCGGTACCGCTGCTCCGCGGCGTCGATTGCTGCCGTGGACTTCCGTGGGCTCCAGGTTCGCGGGGCTGGGAACGCGGCGTCGACCGAGAAAGGCGCTGGGACCTTAATCTTGCGCCGGACTCCCGTCACATTAGGGTCGAGCGGCGGGTCCTCTATTGGGGTGGTGGGCTCTCCGTCGTCTGGCACTTTTGCCGCCATCGGGCCAAGCCTCCAGTACAGATAAGCCACGAACAATGGGATCACTGTTATAATGTCAGAACTTAAGAACTTCAAACGGATCCCATACTTGGTTAACAAAGCTAGGATTTTATTGAAGAGAACTAAGCACTGGAAGAGGCAAGATAACAGTGATGGCGAGAGCCAGCACCAGCACAATTTTATACACGTAAAACAAACATCTCACAAAGCCCCAATTCACACCGTTACAGGCACATCTGTCTTCTCACCATCGCTATCAGTAGAGAGGATGCCTCCCTACTTCGAAGGCCATGCTGCTCGGCTTCAAAGGGTCCCAGGGTGAGAATGTGCAGAGACATAACATAACTCATTCTACAACCCCAAATATTTTGGATACCAGTGGGGCAAGGTTAACTACTATTCAAGCATTCTGGGTCAAGCAAGGGTTACAACATGGAGTCAGTTTGGTTCAGTAACAAAGCAGTTCTAAGTCATAGTAAAAATGCATTGCAGCATTGGTCACATTATAGGGGACCAGCAGTAAAGATACAAGTTCTGACACATACATAAGATGGCTAGATGGCTACAAATCAGTTTAGCCAGGTTCTGTCTTAAAAGCAAGCTGAAAAAGAAATGTTTTGCAAGCCTTGCGGAATTGATTCAGGTCCCGCAGGGCTCGCACCATCTCTGGAAGTTGATTCCACCATCGAGGGGCCATTGCTGAGAAGGCTTGCTCCCTGGTTGTCTTCAATCTAGCCTCTCTTGGCCCAGGGATTGTTAAAAGATTTTGAGAGCTGGATCTCAGTGCTCTCTGGGGAACATATGATCAACAAACTGCGTGTATTTCAGCCCACTATACCTGATCTCCTCGTCTGACGAAGTGTGCTTAGAGAGCACACGAAAGCTTACATTCTGCATAAGACTTGGTGGGTCTTAAAGGTGCACTTGACTCATGCTTTGTTTAACTGCTTCAGACCAACACGGTTGTCCACTTGGATCTATCTGAGGAAGGCTGTGTGCAGAAGAAATTTGATACCTAGAATAAAATTTTGTTGGCCTTAAAAGTGCCACTGGACTCAAACTTTGAAAGCATCACTTGTATTTCCTGTAACACAGTGCCCCCTAGCACCGTTGTAGGGAATTATTATCTGGTCTGGATTTACCCATTCAATTCAATTGTAGGATGTAGTGCTTATATTTTCTGTTTGATTTCTGGGGATTTTGTGCAAGCATTTTTTGGATCTCAGTTATCAGATAACTTTAGAATAGGATGTACTAGGTTAGCTTCATCTGTACTCCTGAGTGGCATTTTTTCTCCTTTCCAGTTTATTATTTTAACTCTGATTTGAAATACAAAAAGCTGTTGGCAGATTAAACAAGGACTTTTGAGTACAGATCAAGTCTAAAATGACTGTCAAAATAAATCATTTCCTTTGAAGTTCTTTAATTATATTTACTTCATTTATGCTGCACTTTTCTCGCCAGTGAGTACCCAAAGTGATTTATAGTATCTCTCCTCCTCCATTTTATCCTCACAACAATCCTGAGATGTGGTTTAGGATTGCCAGGTCCTGTCTTTTCCCTGGTGGAGGGCTTTGAAAGATGTTCCTGGAGGGGGCGGGAAGCTACAGATCAAAGTCTTTATTTTCTCCATTGGCTGAGGCTCCTCCCTTGGGGAGGAAGGGGGGAGGGAGAACTTGTTTTGCCAGGCTCTCAATTGCACCGTAGAGCCACTGAGCCAAGCTTCTCTTCCTTCTATTGGCTGAGGCTCCTCTCCCTCCTGGTCCTCTGGGGAAAGAAGGAAAGAGTCACAGCTTCCTTTGCCCAGTTCCCTGGATCCCATAGGAGAGATTAAACCCACTTTCACCAAGTATACCTATATATCCACAGTATTCCAGTGCATTTCTCTTTTAGAATAGTGTATCAGAATAATGTTTTTAGTACTGACATACTCAAATAAGAGATATTGGCTGTTTACCTCATTGCATATACTAAACCCACCTTCCGCTATATTTTAATGTATTTTTTCCTAATGGCAAACTAAAATGATGTTTATATGTATGTTACATGTTAAAAGATTACTTGGACGGGAAAAACCTCTGAGAAAGAAATGTCCTCATTTTGGCCCAGGCTTGCTAGCAATAGAGTAATTAATAGACATTCTTACATTCTGACATGTTACTGATTTATTCGTTTCCCATACAAATGCTATCCAGACCAAATGTTCTCTCAAATTTCACTCTTCTGCCATTGAATTCTAATTCTTTGTACCACTTTGTATTCTAAACCATTGCTCACCAGCTACTGTATATGTAGCTCTGCTCACTGTACCTCAATCCATTGTCTGATGAAGTGTGCATGTGTAGCAGGAAAATAACGAAGCCTCACACACTGCTTGGTTTGAAACGAGGTATAAGCCCAAAAATGACTAAGTTAAAATCATCAGCCTTCTGGCCATTTTTATTCATCCCCAAAACAAATGCTCCACCTCCTGCTTTCCTTCCAGTAATTCCTTGTAGTTTTCCACTGCTCTGTCCCTCTGCTTATCAGCAAGAAGCTCCTTCTCTGTGGGGCCCTGTTATCTTGGATTCACACCCTTAGCCTGTCTGGTTTTAACAGTTTAGCAGAAGCTCCTCTGAGGGGCCTCTTAAGAGTCACTCTAAATGTTGCATCAGACACTCTCTTTTGAAGGCACAACCATATTATTATTATTGAGGTATTCATTAATTATTCGGGGGTCCCTCTTCACATGCATACGAAAGCTTACATTCTGAATAAAACTTTGTTGGTCTTAAAGGTGCAACTGGACTCCTACTTTGTTCGGTTTGGAGAGCAGTTATTCTAGGAAATCTCCAGGTCCCACCTGGAGGCTGGAAATGAAATAGGATTTGAGTGTTGATGTAGATAAATGTTTAGGGGCAGGGCTTTTTTTGTAGCAGGAACTCTTTTGTATATTAGGCCATGCACCCCTGATGTAACCAATCCTCCAAGAGCTTACAGGGCTCTGAGTACAGGGCCTACTATAAACTCCAGGAAGATTGGCTACATCAGGGGTGTGTGGCCTAATATGCAAAAGGATTTCTGCTACAAAAAAAGCCCTGTATATGGGGATAACTAAACAGAGGTCCAATGGCACACAACTTACTCTAGCATCAGATAACCATGAGTCAGAACTCACATAGGATGCCTGAAATATCATTTATTTATACTAAAGCTACAAGTAGCAGAAGGACAGTGGAAGAAAGATGCTAAAAAAGAGCAGAAATAACTCCTATGAGGGTACACTCTGTACAGCTGATGAACTGAGCCTCGATACACAAAATGTTATATGTCATGGGTGCTGGGGACCCTGCAGAGGAAGTTGAGCCTGCAGAAGAAACTGTGCCCCTGCCACCTGCACCAGTGCCTCCTGCTGGAAAAGATCCCAGCCCCCCTGCCTCGCCCTCTCAGGTGGCGCGTGTGCGTGACCGCCTCCGTCAGAACCTCAGGGATCGGAGGAGGGCGGCACGCTCACAAGCAAGACGCTCCCTGAGCCCTGAGTTTTGAGAGGATTCTGGCCCTTCTAAGAGCAAGGATGCTTGAGTTGCAACAGGATCCTGGCTGCCTCTCTGGGCCAGCAATTAGCCCAAATGGGCAACAGCCAGCAGAGGGCTATATAGCTGTAGGCTTTGGGAGGAGGCTTTGTGGAAGCAACTAGTCATCTTCCTGACGTTCTAGCAGCCACTCCGGCTTGACTTTGGTTTCTGGACTCCCTGACTTTGGCTTGTGACTTCTGGACTCCCTGACCTCGGCTTCTGGACCTCGGACCTGCAATACTTGTACAGTGATTCGGATTTGGCGCCTCGGACCCTCCTGCTTACTGGCTACAGACCTCGGACTGCCCCTGGACTTTGCCTGACCCGGCCCCAGCCATGACAGATTGCTTCCACCCGACAAACACCCACTCCACAGGATGGATGCTGAAGCAAGTGAAACCACAGGACTACTGGCTGCGCTCCAAGCCCAGGTACAGCAGCTAACACAGGCAGTGGTGCACCTGCAGCAACAACCTGCAGCCAGTGCTCCAGCCAAGTGCCCAGTTCCCCCACCTGACAGATTTGGGGGTGCCGTGGAAGAATTTCCTGCTTTCCTAGCACAGTGTCGGCTGTACTTCGAACTGAGAGCACGGGACTTCCTCGACGACAAAACGAAGGTGTGTTTTATCATTAGTCTGTTAAAGGGGCAGGTGGCCAAGTGGGCCCCACCCTTGCTGGTTGCGTCCTCTCCCCTACTGACTGATTATTTATTTATATTTATTTATTTATTTATATTAGGATTTATACCCCGCCCTTCTCACCTAAGTGTCTCAGGGCGGCTTACAGCATAATAATTCAAACACTTCAGTTTAAAACATTTAAAAATACAATTAGAATACAATTAAACCATAAATTAATAAAAACAAGATAGAATAAAACCGGCGGTCTATAGATGCATTTTGTTCCAACCAAGATATTTTCATTGTCAGTTAATGTTATAGGCCTGCCGGAAGAGGGCTGTCTTACAGGCCCTGCGGAATTGCCCTAGATCCCGCAGGGCCCGCACCTCTTCCGGCAGCTGGTTCCACCAATAAGGTGCCGTTATTGAGAAGGCCCGATCCCTGGTGGATTTTAGACGGGCCTCCTTTGGCCCGGGGACTACCAACAGGTTTTGTGAACCTGAGCGTAGTACTCTCTAGGGAACGTGTGGGGAGAGACGGTCCCTAAGGTAGGCAGGTCCTAGGCCATATAGGGCTTTAAAGGTAATGACCAACACCTTGTACTGGACTCGGAATATTACCGGCAGCCAGTGCAGACCCTGGAGCCCCGGCCGAATGTGCTCCCGTCTTGGGAGCCCTAATAGCAGCCGGGCAGCAGGGGTTTGAGGCCCACCTGTCTGCTGCCTTCTCAAACCCAGTCCAAGCAGCCACAGCCAGCCGGAAGATCAGGGCGCTGAAACAAGGCAACTCCTCGGTGGCTCAATATGCCACCGAATTCAAGCTCCTGGCCCAAGACTTGGCGTGGAATGAGGCTGCCCAGATGGACCAGTTTACCGAGGGGTTGGCAGAGGAAGTCCTGGATGAACTGGCCAGGGTAGAGCAACCACCCATGCTCCAACAACTTATCACCCTCTGCCTCCGCATCGATGGCCGCCTGGAAAGTCGCCACCAAGCCAAGACCAGAGGGCGCCAGCTCCCTGCGCCGTGCCACTTGGCTCCTCGCCCATCCCCAGCTAGTACCAGCACCGAGGCTGAGCCTATGCGGCTTGGAGCTGCTCAACCCCGCCTGACCAAAGAGGAAAAGACCAGACGCCGCACGCAGAATCTGTGCCTCTACTGCGGCATGGCAGGCAACTATGCCTCTGGCTGCCCCGCTAAGCATCGGATACCCAGACCTTCGCTGCCACCGCCGCCAAAAGGGCAGCCCCAGGCGTAAGTGGACCCCCCAGCCTGGGGCGACTAGCTGGATCCTCCGAACAGCGGGCTGATACCCCGGGGCCGTTCCTGTTACCAGTCAAACTCCGTCTGCTGGACGAACGCTGGCTGTTCGTGTATGCCATGCGGCCCACTGTTTCATAGATGCCACCTTCGTAAAGCAGCACCAGATCCCGGTGCAGACAAAAGAGATTCCGACGCTGGTGGAGGCTATCGATGGGCGCCTCCTCCGTTCTGGGCCCGTCACCCAGGAGACCTGTCCCATCACTTTCCACGTCCAGCAGCACCAAGAACAGCTGCAGTTTAATGTCGCCCGCATGCCTTGCTTCCCGCTGATTCTGGGCCTTTCCTGGCTGCAGCTGCACAACCCCATCGTGGACTGGGCCCAGCAGGAACTATGTTTCCAAGACCCATGTCATCATCTGACTCCTCCCACCACTCTAGCAGCCGGCACCTCGAGTGGTGGTCCTCAGCTCCCTCAGAAGTATGCGGATTTCGCCGATGTCTTCGAAGAGACAGGAGCGGATCAGCTTCCCCCTCACCGGCCCTATGATTGTGCCATTGACTTGGTACCTGGGGCACCACTCCCGGTGGGGCGTCTGTACCCTATGTCAGAGCCTGAGTTGGCAGCTCTGCAAGACTTCCTGGACAAGAACCTGAAATGCGGATTCATCCGACCCTCGACCTCTCCCCTGTCTGCTCCAGTCCTCTTCGTGAAGAAGAAAAGTAGGGAGCTCCGGCTGAGCAATGATTACCGGGCCCTGAACAAGATCACCATCCGCGACCGGTACCCTGTACCACTGATCCCTGAACTCTTGGATCGCTTAAAGGGGGCCCAAATCTACACTAAGCTGGACCTCCGTGGAGCGTACAATTTGGTGTGCATACGGCCCGGAGATGAGTGGAAGACCGTGTTTGGGACCCGATACGGGCAGTACGAGCACCTGGTGATGCCCTTCGGATTGACCAACGCCCCCGCTATCTTCCAGAGGTTCATGAATGACATCTTCCGGGACCTGCTCGACCGCTTCGCGATCATATACCTAGATGACACCCTAATTTACTCCAGCGATCCTGCTCAGCACGCCGAGCACGTCCGCCAGGTCCTGCAGCGCCTACGAACCCATGGCCTCTACGCCAAGCTGGAGAAGTGCGACTTCGACCTGTGCTCTGTCGAGTTCCTTGGTCACATTGTGTCACCGCAGGGGATCCTCATGGACCCGAAAAAAGTGGAAGCGGTCCTGACCTGGCAGGCTCCTCAGAATCGCAAAGACCTGCAGCGATTCCTTGGTTTTGCCAACTACTATCGGCAATTCATCCCGGCCTACGCATCCCTGACAACACCCCTGACTCAACTACTCCGCCCCAAAGAACCCTTCCGCTGGTCCCCAGAGGCCGATAACGCCTTCTCCACCCTGAAGACCCGCTTTGCTACCGGGCCACTCCTGAGATACCCTGACCCCCAGCTTCCTTTTACGGTGGAAGCTGATGCCTCCAATGTGGCCCTGGGAGCAGTGCTGTCCCAGCGCGAGGAGCCGTCTCAGCCACTCCAGCCCTGCGCCTATTACTCGCGCCAGCTTACTGCTGCAGAGAGGAACTATACCATCTGGGAGAGGGAGTTGCTCGCGATCAAGGCAGCTTTTGAGGTTTGGAGGCATTACCTCGAAGGGGCTCGCCACCCTGTTCAAGTGCTCACTGACCACCAGAACTTAGAGCACCTCCAGACCACCCGCCGTCTCAACCAGCGCCAGATCCGGTGGTCCCTCTTCTTCTCCCGCTTTGACTTCCGGATCTCCTACATCCCCCATACCCAGAACCAGAAAGCAGATGCGCTCTCCCGGAAACTGGAATACGCCCCTGCTTCGACTGAGACCACGCCTGCTGCTCCCATCCTGCCGCCCTCAGTGTTTGCAGCCACCTCCACTTCACCCACACTCGTGGAGGACATTCGTGCTAGCCAGGCCAAAGATCCCTGGGTCCAGCAACACCTCCAGGCACTCCAAGATGACTCGGCAGGCGAGTTCATGACTCGAGGCGGCCTCTTGCTACACTGCGAACGCCTCTATGTGCCGCCCGGGCCCCTGCGGGCAGAAGTGCTACGCCTGACCCACGACTCGTTACCCGCCGGGCACTTTGGATAGCATAAGACCACCCACTTGCTGACGCGAGAATTCTGGTGGCCACGAGTTCGCTCCGATGTTGCCCGTTATGTCAGCTCCTGTGACGTCTGCCGACGGGCCAAAGACGTCCCGGCCAAACCCTCGGGGTTGTTACAGCCCTTGCCCACACCCTCAGGACCCTGGGATACCATCTCGATGGACTTCATCACGGAACTTCCACGATCCAAGGGTCAGACTTGCATCTTGGTGGTCGTCGACCTATTTACCAAGATGGCCCACTTCATTCCGTGCCCGAAACTTCCCACAGCTCAGGAGACAGCCCAGCTCTACCTGCAACACATCTTTCATCTGCACGGACTCCCAGCCCACCTGATCTCAGACCGGGGCCCCCAGTTCTCCTCTTGGTTCTGGCAAGCCCTCCATTCCAGCCTGGGGACTCGAGTGCACCTGTCCTCAGCCTACCACCCACAGACAGATGGTCAGACAGAGCGCACCAATGCCACGCTAGAGCAATATCTCCGCTGTTACACCTGCTACCACCAGGATGACTGGACCACTCTGTTGCCTCTAGCGGAATTTGCATACAACAACGCGGTCCATTCCTCCACCCAGATGACACAGTTTGCTGCAACCTACGGGTACCACCCTCGGTTCTTCCCGGTGATCCTGCCACCCGTGAATGTCCCCGCCGTCGAGGCCTACCTGCAAGAACTCCGTGCCAGCCAAGACTTGCTCCGAGAGCAGCTACAGCGGGCCAAGGAAGCCTATAAACTGGCTGCGGACCGGAAGAGGCAGAAAGGCCCCCCAATCCAGTCGAGGGATCAGGTGTGGCTCTCAACTCGCTACCTGCGCCGGCCTGGTTGGTCTCACAAGCTGGATGCGCGGTTCATTGGACCCTACCCCATCATAGAACAAATAAACCCCGTTGCCTTCAGGCTCCAGTTGCCACCCCACCTCCGCATTCACCCCGTGTTCCATCACTCCCTCCTTGCTCCAGCTGCACCCCCTGACCCAGCTCGGCCTCCTTGCCCACCGCCGCCACCACCGGTGTTGGTGGATGATGAAGAAAAATACGAGGTGCGCCAGATCCTGGACTCCTGGTACCATCGTGGAGGCCTCCAGTACCTTGTGGACTAGGAGGGATACGGCCCAGAAGACCGGTCTTGGGAGCCCGTGGACAATCTTCATGCCCCGGACTTGGTGCAACGGTTCCACAACGACCACCCCGACCTCCCAGGACCCTCGACGGAGGGGGGCCCGGGGGGGGGATAGTGTCATGGGTGCTGGGGACCCTGCAGAGGAAGTTGAGCCTGCAGAAGAAACTGTGCCCCTGCCTCCTGCTGGAGAAGATCCCAGCCCCCCTGCCTCGCCCTCTCGGGTGGCGTGTGTGCGTGACCGCCTCCGTCAGAACCTCAGGGATCGGAGGAGGGCGGCACGCTCACAAGCAAGATGCTCCCTGAGCCCTGAGTTTTGAGAGGATTCTGGCCCTTCTAAGAGCAAGGATGCTTGAGTTGCAACAGGATCCTGGCTGCCTCTCTGGGCCAGCAATTAGCCCAAATGGGCAACAGCCAGCAGAGGGCTATATAGCTGTAGACTTTGGGAGGAGGCTTTGTGGAAACAACTAGTCATCTCCCTGACGTTCTAGCATCCACTCTGGCTTGATTTTGGTTTCTGGACTCCCTGACTTTGGCTTGTGACTTCTGGACTCCCTGACCTCGGCTTCTGGACCTCGGACCTGCGATACTTGTACAGTGATTCGGATTTGGCACCTCAGACCCTCCTGCTTACTGGCTACAGACCTCGGACTGCCCCTGGACTTTGCCTGACCCGGCCCCAGCCGTGACATTATACTAGAATAGGAGATTTAGGTGACACTGCTGTTTTATTTTGTTGCTATGGTTCAATACAGGAACCCCATGTGGAACTTCTTTGGCACAGCACTTTTGAGTCAGTCCCAGGACTCAAATGCTTTTCATTCTCCACAGGGTGCTTCTGTTTGCCGGCGCTGCTTTCCTTTCCCTGAGAGTAGAGCTACCTCCTTCTCCTGCCGACTGCCCATATCACATTAATCATCTCCATGCACCACCAAAAAAAACCACCCCTCCCTGAGGCTTTAAAAATGCTCTAGCAATGTGTCACAAAAAGCATTACACCCACAAATACATCTTAATCACATGCTCTTCTGTATGAAATTGCAATTAGAGGAGATTTATTAGCAGGATGAATGCCTCATGCTTAGTTCTGCGCTGGAATCATCACAAGAGCATCTACAGTATGTCTAAGCTAGTTTTTTTTCCAAACGTCTAAGGACTATTTCTTTTTCCACAATTAAGATTGAAGGCACACCAGTTGGCTGTGGAAAGGAAGATTTTTTTTTACTTTTGGACTGTGTCAGAATATGAATAACCTGTTCTCAGATGAGCTTGTCCCCTGTGATTTTTTTGGTGAGTAAAGACAAGGCCCCACCCCATCCAAGTAAGCAAGCAAACAGAAGAGACTCAACAGAGCCTCCATTGTGGCAGGGCTATGGCCAGCCTATCTTATTAGCTTGGGGGTATCAACATTTCCAGCTGATTCCCATGCAGGGGGGTAGGAACCACTCACACTAAACTGGAGAAAGTAGCTGCCCTTTCATTAAGTACCTGGTCATGCTCAAAGTCATTAGTGATTAAAAAGGGGTTGGGTTACCAATTGTTTTTTTCTCTTATAAAGAGGGACACAGTTCTTTAAATAGAAAGTCTGGTTGTGGGGAATTAGGCTGGACAAAACAGTACACCAGATGGGGCAATGCAT
Organism: Heteronotia binoei; assembly: GCF_032191835.1. Classification (NCBI taxonomy): domain Eukaryota; kingdom Metazoa; phylum Chordata; class Lepidosauria; order Squamata; family Gekkonidae; genus Heteronotia; species Heteronotia binoei. The sequence continues at coordinate 17,503,829 of NC_083241.1, forward strand.
ACACCAGTCTTGGCCTGGCTGCTGCCCTGTAATTGTTTGCTTTGGGCTCTCATAGATTAACTAAAGTTTCCTCACAACATGGGAATTACTGGCTCAAGTAGAAGACGTTCCCTTACTGAATGGCTATTATTTAATTGTTTACTTCATTTATACCCTGCCTCTCTCCCCAATTTATACCCTGTCTCTCTCCCCAATGAGAACCCAAAGTACCTGACATCATTCTCATCTCTATTTTGTCCTCACAACAACCCTATAAGGTAGGTTAGGCTGAGAGTACGTGGCTGAAGTAAGGCAAAGGATTCTATAATATAGTGGGCTCAACGCAAAGAAGAGGCGAGGTGGTAGTGATCATAGTTCTTTCTTTCAATACAGCAAGTATAGGGCTGCACTCTAAGACTGGAGAACTGGGCCAATGGGGCCAACTTTTATACACTTTAAGGTTCCCGTGCTAGCATGCCATTGGGTCATTTAAACCGGCCAGGGGCTCCTGATTGGAGCAGGGCAAGAGGTATTTGGATCCTGCTGTCCATTGTTCCTGAGTCCCCAAGCTCAGTTCTCACGGCTCCAATGAGCAAGGCAGGAACTCACACAATAGTCTTCACTTTGGTCCGCATACACAACAGATTCAAACTGGGCCTCCCAGATCCTAGTGTGACACTAACCACTACACCACACTGGCTCTCAATATAACCTTTTCCTTATCTGTTATTGCCTCTCTCTGCCTTTATGTGACATCTTTTAACAGGAAACACCTGCAGCCAAACTCAAGACCTTTCGCATGCAGAACATGTGCTCTGCTGTGCCCTGGGAACGCAGACCCTCCCACTCAACCCTCAGGTTTGCAACCAAAGCAGAACTCAAGCAATGCAATTGATCCAAAGTCAGACACTTTGTCAATCAAGCACACAGTCACTGGGGGGGGGGGGGGGGGGGGGGCGGGAAACTAAGTGTCAAATTCTGCAAGTTCTTCTCCATTAAACGACTCAGGAAGGTTCAAGAATTCATTTATTAGGATAAAGACATGACGGGTTAGACGGTCGTTGCTATAACCGACTTTGGCAGGCAAAGCCCCTCTACATATACCTTATGGTTGACTTATGCAGGCGTGGAATTCTAGCACTAGCTTCTTTGCATATTAGGCCACACCCTGCTGGTGTAGCCAATCCTCCAAGAGCTTCCAAAAAAGAGCCTTGTAAGCTCTTGGAGGATTGGCTACATCTGGGGTGTGTGGCCTAATAGGCAAAGGAGCTCCTGCTTTGGACTAGATGACCCTGGAGGTCCCTTCCAACTCTATGATTCTATGATTCCTGCTAGAAATCCACCACTGCTGTTATGCATTTCAAAGTCCAAGGCACCAAAGGCAAACATTCCATCCCCCCCAGGTTCAGTCCCAGTGGCCCCTTCATTTGCAGGTGCAAGCCATTCTCTGTGGACCAGACAACTCGGCCTTGAGATGCCTGGCACAGGGCAAAAGACACTTCATGAATATTACGATACAGAATGTAGATAAACGGCATGCATAGCACAGTGCATTAAGGTTACTATATAGGGCATAGGAAGTTCATAGTAAAAAGGTAACAGAATGTATCATGGCAAGAGACACTCTTGACACTAAGCTCATGGACAGAAGCCCAACCAGTTGTGCCTTGCTGTCTCTCTAGGAAGTGTATTTCCATTTTCCACAGATGACATAATAAATGACGAATGCTTCTGTTGTTTTAGCTCTGGGTACGGCTATGGGCAAATAAAGGAGGCTCCTGCAAATAGTCCATTGTAACCAGATGAGTAAAGAGGGAGAACTGGGTCTAAATGAGGCTTTTGCCTTCTGAAAGAGAAGGTGATGCAATGAAGGTGAAGTCTGCAATCCTGCTAGCATTGCTATTAAGTTGCAAAATTCCTGGATATTTGGGGGACAGAGCCTGATGAGGATGGGGATTGGGGAGGGGAGAGACTTCGGCAGGGTATAATTCTATAAAGTTCAATGCCACCATTTTCTGCAGAGGAACTAATCTTTGTTGTCTGGAGATCACTTGTAATTTTCGGAGATATCTCCCAAGCCCACCTGGAGGCTGGCAACCCTGAAAAGGCACCCACCCACAGGCAGTTCAAGCTTGAGCATGTTCTAGCTGAGTGTCATCTTGGGGGAACTTCCGGTGGGACATTGAGCTCATAATCTAAGGCACTGGGCGTTTTCGCACTGACCTTACTCGAGAGCGACGTCCCTCTTCACCGCGCAGCGTCTGCGCGGATTTCGCACTAATTGTTCCGCAGAACCCGGAAGAGCCGCAAAGTCCCGCGGCTTTTGCTTCGCAAATGTAAACTGGCCAAAAACCAGTTTACATTCGCGACGCAAAAGCCGCGGGACTTTGCGGCTCTTCCGGGTTCTGCGGAGCAATTAGTGCGAAATCCGCGCAGATGCTGCGCGGTGAAGAGGGACGTCGCTCCCGAGTAAGGTCAGTGCGAAAATGCCCACTGAAAGATCCATGATGGAGTTTTTCTTTTGAAAGTAAATAGCAGACATAGGGCTCTTCAGTTTGGATCTGGGGTGCAGGGCTTTTTTTTTAAAAGCAGGAATGCAGTTCCGGCTAGCTTGGTGTCAGAGGGTGTGCCTAATATGCAAATAAGTTCCTGCTGGGCTTTTCCTACAAAAAAACCCCTCTGTGTGTGTGTGTGTGAAACTTTCTTCTTCCACCTGTTTGAATCAGGGCTTCAGCACAAGAAGAAGGGTGGGGAATTAAACCTCCTTCTTCCACCTGTTGAAGCCAACACCCTCCTGTTTTTAGCCCTTGGAAAGAAAAAGGAAGGCAGCTAAACTGTCCAGGGAGAGAAGAATGAAACCCCTTGGGTTGCAGCCTTGATCTAAATCTGAAGAGATGGCTGGCTTGGAAGAATGATTCTTATATACTTCTCAAAGCCATTGATGATTGACTTGAAACACTGTGGAAACAAAACCCTACAAGGACATATTTACTCTGTGGCATAGTCTCCTGGCATGAGTTCTTAGTTTCCAGTATTGTTTTCCTTGCTCATTAATCACACATTCTGTAATATGTTCTGTATTTTGGTATTGTTTTCTTTGTTTATTAATCATGTATTCTGGTATTGTTTTCCATGCTCATTAATCACATATTTGGTATTATAGACATACCTTCTGATTCTTTATGACACATCACGTAATCTTATTCCCAATTCATGTAACCTATTTATAGATAATAATTTACTGTAGTTGGATATTATTATTTTAACACTGTTATAAAAGGAGGAGCTCAGTGGGAATGAAGGGTTTTGTGTGTTACCTCAATGGAATGCATTTATCTAGTCTCCTAGGAGAGGGACTGAGACAGTACCAACAGCGGCTGCACATGTTTGTAGTTAACCTTGGAGTAGATGTAAATAATACCAGGTTTGGAAATCTTTTTAGAAGTGTTAAGCATGCGAAATTTTGGGCACGCAATAGTAGCCGTTTGGAGCATCTATAAATATTCATTTAGTTTTGACTGTGTCAGTTCTAGCAAGGACGACCTTGCTGAGTGTTTGCTACTTATCTTTCAATAAAAGCTTTTTCTATATTCATCAGTGGAGCCTCTTGTGACTGGTACTGAGCAAAACTTCACAATCTGTTTGAGTATGATGTGGCAAGACCTCCCTTTTCATTGCCTCTCATCTCTCCTCTCCTTATGAGCCTAAGGGTCACTTGAACTCTAAACAGGTACCAAGTAAAGAAGTATTGCTTTTATTACAATAAAAGCAATGAACTTGTCTCTTGTTTATTAGTTAATAAATGAATTCACATCCCTACTTTGTAGGGAAACACTGAATACACATTTAGGTAGACAATTGTTATGCAGATGTATTGTTAAGATGAGTAGGATCAGGCCCCTGACAAGAAATCCAATTGAGCAAGAAAGCTTTATAGTTCTAATGACTAATGTAGTGAAGTCTGTGTAAAGCTGCCAATCACACACAGAATTACACACTAACAAAGTAATCTTTGCTCAATTTAACATAGGACTGGGTGGAACACTTTCCATTTAGCAATTTTCTTTCATCTTAAGCATCTTTTCCCTACCTTCATGGTGACTCAGAATCCTGGAGACTTAGTCACCTTGACAAACATACTACTCTTTGGAAAATTTGACTATCTTCTCGCAGTCATATGAACATATGAAGCTGCCTTATACTGAATCAGACCCTTGGTCCATCAAAGTCAGTATTGTCTTCTCAGACTGGCAGCGGCTCTCCAGGGTCTCAAGCTGAGGTTTTTCTTGCCTATTTCCTGGACCCTTTTTGGTTGGAGATGCCAAGGATTGAACCTGGGACCTTCTGCTTACCAAGCAGATGTTCTACCACTGAGCCACCGTCCCTCCCCTTAATAAAATAAAAAATAAAATGTGCTTAAAACATTAACACTCATTGGTCTTTGTATCTCTCCCATAGGATCCAATGAACTCAGCAAAGGAAGCTCTGGCTCCTTCCTTCCTTCCCCAGGGGACCAGGAGGGGGAGGAGCCTCAGCCAATGGAGAAAATGGAGACTTTACTCTGTAGCTCCTGTGTGATTGAGAAAGCCTTGCAAAGCAAGCTGTGATGCAGGCGGAAGCAAGAGAGAGGAAGAAGGAAACAGATGACAGCCAGCTGCTCGGGATCCTGATAGGAGTCCTCCAAGGGCCTGATTCGGCCCCCGGGCTGCATGTTTGACACCCGTGGTCTAGTTACTCTATGGACCTTTGCTTTCCCTCTGTGCTAGTCTTGACAATTTTAGTTCAATACATTTTATTCTGTGGTTAGACATGGGTCTTTTCCAGATGGTACTTTCCTCCATCCTCCACATGGCATGGTGAAATCAGACTTGCACTCTTCTTCCTTATAACTCCATGAAGAAGATAATTCCCAAATCAGGAAGTCATCTGTTCAGAATCACAGTGTGCTCCCAACAGGTAAAATGATGTTAAGTTTCACTCACTCCAAAATACAACAAACCTTTAAAGTCCTATTCCACATTCTTTTCTTCAGGAGTCAGGCCACATGCCACCAAAACTAGATGACTGAGCTCAGTAAAGATTAGTCCATATCATTCCTTTGGTTATGATATCTTAGGAAAAGCATGGTGACTGACTCTAGAAAGGAATGTTTCTATATTGTCTCAACTGGAATGATTTCTCACCTACTGGTTAACTCATATTTCCAAGTGGCCATGGACCTGGCTCAGATTAATTTGAGACTTCTTTTCACAATGTTATTCATGCTATTATAGTATTTATAATACTATAATAGCATGAATAGTATAGTACAATAGTTTATAATAGTTTATAATAGTATAATAGTTTCCATACCATACCAAACCTTTAATGGCATAATAGATTCAGATAAAAATACACAGAATATAAAAATTTAAACATTTAAACATTGGAGATAAAATCAAGATAAAACCGAGCTTACAGATGCATTCAAACATGGTCAGAATTAAATTTAAGGATGTCAGCCAGAAATTTTGCCACAGCCTCACTAACCACCCCCTCAGTATCACTCAATAAATAATAACAGGGTGGCAGAATAGACAAATCTGGAGAAAAAGAAAGCTTGCCAAATAAATCTTTACGGAGGTTATGGTATAAAGAACAATCAAGCAATATATGCTGGATTGAGTCAGGGGTATTTGCTCCACAGGAGCAAAGTCTGTCGGCTAATATAATAGTTTATAATAGTATAGTACAGTCGTGTTTCATATGGGTAATTTCAACACAAGCAAAAAAGGAACACAATTGAAAGAGGATATTTTTACACAATGATTTAAAGCAGCCCAGGATGATGCTTCCAGAAGATTCAAAGTTGACAAGTAGCATTGGGGAATTCCTTATAATCTCAGCCAAACTTGCCATTTTAACTGGAAATGTTAGGCTACATCAATGATGCTCAGTGACTCAAGAGCCATCTGTGGCTCTTCCAAATGCCAGTCCCCAATGAAGCACCCACCCTATAGAATCATAGAGTTGGAAGGGACCTCCAGGGTCATCTAGTCCAAACCCCTGCGTAATGCAGGAAATTCACAGATACTTCCCCCAGTATTCACAGGATCAGCATTGCTGTCAGGTGGCCATCTAGCCTCTGTTTAAAAACCTCCAAGGAAGGAGAGCCCACCACCTCCCAAGGAAGCCTGTTCCACTGAGGAACCACTCTAACTGTCAGGAAGTTCTTCCTAATGTTGAGCTGGAAACTCTTCAGATTTATTTCAAACCATTGCTTCTGGTCCGACCTTCTGGGGCAACAGAAAACAATTCTGCACCATCCTCTATATGACAGCCTTTCAGGTATTTGAAGATGGTGATCAGCTGCCTCCTCTCCAGGCTAAACATGCCCAGCTCCTTCAACCTTTCTTCATAGGACTTGGTCTCCAGACCCATCACCATCTTTGTTACCCTCCTCTGGACCCATCCCAGCTTGTCTATATCCTTCTTAAAATGTTCGAGGAAAATGGGCAAAGTCCAGGGCCAGTGGTTTTTGTGGTTGGCAAAGGTTTCCCACCTTGAAAGAGTCACTGTTTGAGGAATAGGTAACTGCAAGCATCCCCAGGGTGCTGGGCTTTTTCCAGAGACGGAAATAAGTGTGGCTGTTTAGGTTGATGGTAATTGTGAGGCTGAGCCACTGAGTGAATACCATTAGCCCACTTCTTAAATGCTTCTCTATCATTACAATAGCAACAAAAATAGTTTCAGGTTTGGCTAAAACAGTCTTGAACCCATGAAGCTACCTTATCCTAAGTCAGACCATTGGTCTATCAAGGACAGTGTTGTCTACCTAGCTGACAGCACTCTCCAGTGTCTTTCACTTCTCCTACAATGTAATCCTTCCAGTTGGAGATGTTGAACATTGAACTGGGAATGTTCTGCATGCAAATCAGAAATGCCCTACCTGTGGGCCACAACCCTTGCCCTAAACATGACTCAGGTAGGACTTGAACTTATAACTTCTGAATTATTTTAGCCACTGTACAGTCTATAGAGCAGCATCCATTATACCACAGAGCCGCTCAGATCAGCAGAACAGCCACTTACCAGAAGGTCTTGTTCTCGAAATGGAATATTACATAAAACATTTCAGGCATCAGGTTTGAAAAAGCGGACTAATAACAGGAAGTGTTAGGAACTGAACTGTAATTGGTCTGGGTGAGTGGGAGGAAAGGTTTGCTAGGCTGCCTTGTCATAACTAGTCTCTTTAGAGTTTGGAATAGATTGATTGCTCCTTCAGCTGGGCTTGCCAATTGCATAGAAAACAGGGAGCCTGTATGATTGAAGACATCCTGGAGTAACTTCCCTGGGCTTCCACAATGCATGCAGTTCAAACTTATTCAGTCAGCTGTTGTCTACCTCCCCTTATTCTTCAAACAGGTAGTCAAACAGACCTATGTGCAACTAGTTTCCAGTTAAAATCTCCAGCACTTCATCTGATTTAATCTGAGCAGTCCACAGTTGGATTTCTGATTTTTAAAAGCAGTACCTATAGGAAACCCTGATTCAGATTATGACTAAAGTATCATTTTGTTAGCTCCAAACCATCCCCTTAACCTAATATTTTCCCTGTTGAAGAAATACACTCAGCATACAGACATCCAACAGAACCAAAAGCAATCCTTATGGGCCGGCGGGTTGGGAACCTCCCAGCGGGGGAACACCCGCCCGGACCGGGGGCTTGGCAGCCCTAATTCCATCAGGTCAGGGCCAGGACCAAAAAGGACCTGGCACTGGTCAAGAACAGTCTTTGGGCTGGGGATCACCTGCAAATAATTATCTGTGAAGCATAATGCTCTCCTGGGGACATACCAGAAGAGGCAATCCCATAGATATGTGAGTTCCAGACCACTCAAGGTCAACACCAAAACTTTAAACTTGATTCAGTTCTCCACTGGGGAGCCAGTGTAAGAATAATAATAATATAATAATAACATTTTATTTACACCCCGCCCTCCCTGCCAAGGCAGGCTCAGGGCGGCTTACAAGGTATGGCAAAAGCCATGTTGAACAATAAAACAGTTATACAATTCAATACAGTTTACAATTTACCATTAAATTTTTACATAATCTAAAACAGTCTAAAATCAGTCTAAAATAGTCTCATCTCACTGCTGTCTCAGTTATATTAATGTTAATGATGGCATGATGTTTATTTCAAGCTCCATCTTGGAAGGCTAGCCGGAAGAGGGCGGTTTTGCACGCCCTACGGAATTGGCTAATGTCCCATAGGGCCTGCACCTCTTCCAGCAGCTGGTTCCACCATTGGGGTACTTTTATAGAGAAGGCCTGTTCTCTAGTTATTTTTAGTTTGGCCTCCTTTGGCCCAGGTACTTCCAGAAGATTTTCTGAGCTGGATCGCAGTGCTCTCTGGGGAACATATGGAGAGAGGCGGTCCCTAAGGTAAACAGGTCCTCGGCCATATAGGGCTTTAAAGGTAATAACCAGCACCTTGTAACAAACTCGGTAAACAATTGGCAGCCAATGCAGCTCCCGCATCCTAGCCCACACATGTTCCTACCGAGGTAGGCCCAATAGCAGTCTGGCTGCCGCATTCTGCACTAGCTGCAGTTTCTGAGTTCGGCACAGGGGCAGCCCCATGTAGAGGGCATTACAGTAATCTAGCCTCGAGGTGATCGTTGCATGGATCACTGTTGCCAGGTCATTGCGTTGCAGGAAGGGAGCCAACTGCCTCGCCCGCCTAAGATGAAAAAAGACGGATTTGGCAGTGGCTGCTATCTGGGCCTCCATTGTCAAGGAAGACTCTAGTAGCACTCCCAAGCTCCTGACCCTGCACACTGGTACCAGTGACGCACCGTCAAAAGCTGGAAGGGAGATCCCTCCCTCCGGACCACTGCATCCTAGGCAAAGGACCTCTGTCTTCGCTGGGTTCAATTTCAGCCCACTCGACCTAATCCAATCTGCCACGGCTTGCAGCGCCCGGTCCAGATTTATAGGAACATTGGCAGCCCGGCCGTCCATCAATAGATAGAGCTGGGTGTCATCCGCGTACTGGTGACAACCCAGCCCATATCTCCGGGCAATCTGAGCAAGGGGGCACATGTAGATGTTAAATAACATTGGGGAGAGAACTGCTCCCTGAGGCACCCCACAATTAAGTAGGTGCCTCTGGGACAGCTCCCCCCCAATTGCCACCCTTTGTCCCCGACCCTCCAGGAAAGAGAAAAGCCACTGCAAGGCTAGCCCCTGAATCCCTGCGTCAGCGAGATGGGGGGTCAGCAGCCGGTGGTCGACCATATCGAACGCAGCCAAAAGGTCTAACAACAGCAATACCGCCGCACCGCCTCGGTCCAGGTGTCGCCGGAGATCATCCATGAGGGCGACCAGAACCGTCTCTGTCCCATGGCCCGGGCGGAAGCCGGACTGGAATGGATCCAAAGCGGACGCGTCATCCAGGAAGCTCTGTAACTGCAATGCCACAGCCCTCTCTATATCTTTGCCCAAAAAGGGCAAATTTGAGACTGGCCGATAATTGGCCAATTCGGCCGGGTCTGATGTAGCTTTTTTCAGGAGGGGGCGGACCACTGCCTCTTTCAGAGGGGTTGGAAAAGAACCCTCCGAAAGAGATCTATTTATGATGTCCCGTATAGGACATCTCAGCTCCTCCTGGCAAGCTGGTGCAGCACAGGCTGTATATATGACATCCATGACATTCCAGTTAGGATGTGTGCAATCACATTCTGGATCAGTTGGAGATTCCAGGACAGTCTCAAGGGCAGGCCAGCATAAAGCAAGTTACAGTAGTCTAGCTTGGAGTTGACTGTGGCATGGATTGCCTTGGCTAGGTCAGGGCATGATAAGAAAAGGGCCAATTGCTGAGCCTGGCTCAGTAAACAAGTAATTATTAAAAACGTTTAAATGTTTATGAAATATTTTAATTTACCTTGTTTTATAACTAGAAGTTGAAACTGAATTTTTTATGTATAATATTTTATATTGTACCCAGCTTAATTGTATACCTTGTTTTTTTTATAATGTCACTTGTTATTTATTTTCTTTCTTTCTGGATGGGTCTCTGATAGTATTAAACTTGACTTGACTTGACTGTGGCATGGATTGCCTTGGCTAGATCAGGGTATGATAAGAAAAGGGCCAACTGCTGAGCCTGGCACAGATGAAGAAATGAGGTATCCAAGATAATGTCCAAACTCTTGACAGACTATGTCGGTATCAACAGGGCCCTATCAAGAGCAGGAACTGTCTGTCCGAACCCTGAAGTCCCCCTTCCCAGCCACAGAACCTCTGATTCCATTTCAGCCTTCTCTTTTTCTAGCCACTCAACATGGCCTCTGATGTTGCTGTTCAGTAGCACAGTCGATTCCAACTCTTAGCGACCCCATGGACCAAGTCACGCCAGGCCCTCCTGTCTTCCACCATCCTCCGAAGTCTGTTCAAATTTGTGTTAGTTACATCAATAATGCTGTCCAGCCATCTCATCTTTTGCCGTCCCCTTCTTCTTTTGCCTTCTGTCTTTCCCAGCATCAGGATCTTCTCCAGTGAGTGCTCCCTTCAGCATGGCCTCTACCTGCAGCTAAATTATGCAAGGCAATAGTCAGGTGGCCTTCTAGGCTTTCCAGTCCCCAGGTCCCAGTGGGGGTTCTTCCGCTTTCCCAGGCTCCTTCCCACCGCCAGTCAGCTGGCCAGTGGGGGGAAGCCCCGCCCCCAGAGGACCATGTGCCTTTCCACCTCCGGAGGCTTCAGTATCCGATTGAAAGGCTTCCTCTTGGGATGGTGTGTCTGTGTTACTTTGAAGTTGGCAGCAACTCGTGAGTAGAGAGGCCAATCCCTCGCTTTAGAGTGGCCAGAAATGGGGGGGGGGGTGGAAAAAGAAGGAAATGTCTGCTGGGCACTTCATTATTCCCTGTGGAGATTGATTCTCATAGGGTATAATGCAGAATTGATCTGGAGGTTTCAGGGGCTCTGGGGGAGCTGTTTTTTGAGGTAGAGGCACCAAATTTTCAGTATAGTAACTAGTGCCTCTCCCCAAAGTGCCCACCACGTTTCAAAACGATTGGACCAGGCGGTCCAATTCTATGAGCCCCAAAAGAAGGTGCCCCTATCCTTAATTATTTCCCATGGAAGGAAGACATTTAAATTTTATTTTATTTATTTATTTGATTTATATCCCACCCTCCCCACCGAGGTGGGCTCAGGGCGGCTAGGTGTGCTGTCCCTTTAAATGTGATGGCCAGAACTCTCTTGGAGTTCAATTATGCTTGTCACACCCTTGTTCCTGGCTCCGCCCCCAATGTCTCCTGGCTCCACCCCCAAAGTCCCCAGATATTTCTTGAATTGGACTTGGTAACCCTATGGCCTTCCAATAACAGATACAGCTGGATGTCATCAGCATACTGACACCCAGGGCTTTTGGGGGGCTGGAACACTCTGGAGTGCCACTCCAGCTGGCTTGGCCAGGGCTCCGGCTCAAAAAAAAAAAAAAAGGAAAGCAGAGCCAGGCAGGCAGCGGCCCGGATGACACCAATGCCTGAAACTCCAAGCCAGTTGGGCAAGGGGGCACATATAGATGTTAAATAACTTTGGGGAGAGGAGTGCCCCCTGAGGAGCCCCATGTGTTAAGGCAGGGATGTCAAACTCATTTGTTATGAAGGCCAAATCTGACATACAGTAAATGAGACCTTGTCGGGCCCAGCCGTGTTGGGCCGGGCCATGTCGGACTGGGCCATGTATGTACCTATTTAAAATTAGGTAGCAGAAATATAAACTTTATAAAGGACACAGCCAAATACAATTACAGAATTTAAAAAAACAAACCTTAAAACATGCTTAAAACATTAGCACTTCTTGGCCTAAAAAGGCGCTTTCTTTGTATTCTCCCATAGGATCCAGGGAACTGGGCAAAGGAAGCTTTGGCTCTTTTCTTCCTTCCACAGGGGATAAGGAGGGGGAGGAGCCTCAGTCATTAGAAGGAAGAGAGTCTTGGCTCAGTAGCTCTGCTGTGCAATTGAGAGAGCCTGGCAAAGTAAGCTATCCCTCCCCGCCTTCCTCCCCAAGGGTGGTGCCTCAGACAATGGAGAAATTAGAGGCTTTGCTCTGTAGCTCCTGTGCAATTGAGCAAGCCTTGCAAAGCAAGCTGTGGTGCAGAAAGAAGCAAGAGAGAGGGAGAAGGAAGCAGATGACAGCCAGTTGCTCGGGGGCCTGATAAAAGCCCTCCGGGGGCCTGATTTGGCCCCCAGGCTACATCATTGACACTCTCTCTCCTAGCACCACCCTAGTGAAACCATGCAGGGTGGGGAGAATTAAAATCCTATCCACCCCTTTCATAGAACTAATATGGAGCAGAGATCTGTGGTTACAATGTACTTTTAAGAAACACCAGGGCTTTTTTTGAGCAGGAATGCACAGGAACACAGTTCCAGCTGGCTTGGTGTCAGGGAGTGAGTTCCTGCTGGACTTTTTCCAAAAAGAAGAAGAAGAAGAAAGCCCTGAGAAACACTGGAAAATCCACACAAATTTCCCAGGGTCTTATCTGGTTCGGTCCAAAGCAGCAACGCTTTAACAACTTGTGTGTGTCCTGTCTGATGACAATGTTTGATACTGTTCCTCCTCATAGTCTGTGGCAAATTATTTATCTTTTTTGCCTGCTTGGATTTTGCTTTCTGAAAAATGACTCTCTCAAATGGGTTAACTGATGTTTGCAATAATTATGGGGAAAGGTATTATCATATTACTTGCCCGGTAGTTATAACTAAGCATCAGAAATAGTAGTGAACTGAGAAAGATATAGCTAAGGCAAGTCACTCTTAATTAGAGTCACTCTTAATCTTTCAACCCAGCAAGAAAGATGTATGTGCAGGGCAAAGGACTTGTGGAGCTATATCAGCGTTCCTTGACCTTTCCCAAAACATTCTTTGCTCTAATGTTCATTTTGCATTTGATTGCACTTTAGGCAAAGTAAGGACTGAAGAATAGAAGGCAGAAACCCTGGAGAAACTTTTTGTGGCTGTCTGCGGCCTGCTATTTACAGCAGAACAGCAACTATGGGAGAAAGCTTTGGAAATCTCACTGGCATTCTTCTCACTGTAACTGTCTTCCTTACAGAGCCTTTTACATGTAGTTCAAGGTTCTGCCAGTTGGAATAATGGAAAGGGGCTGCCACTCATTCTGCTAGGGGCCTACTCACCCCTCTGCCCAGCCTGCTTACTGGCTTTGCCCAAAGTAGGGTTGCCAAGTCCAATTCAAGAAATATCTGGGGACTTTGGGGGTGGAGCCAGGAGACTTTGGGGGTGGAGCCAGGAGACTTTGGGGGTGGAGCCAGGAGACATTAGGGGTGGAGCCAAGATCAAGGCTGTGACAAGCATAACTGAACTCCAAAGGGAGTTCTGGCCATCACATTTAAAGGGACGGCACACCTTTTCAATTCCTTCCTTCCATAGGAAATAATGGATAGGGGCACCTTCCTTTGGGGCTCATAGAATTGGACCCCCTGGTCCAATCTTTTTGAAACTTGGGAAGTATTTTGGGGAGAGGCACTATATGCTATACTGAAAATTTGGTGCCTCTACCCCCAAATAACAGCCCCAGAGCCCCAGATACCCGCAGATCGATTTTCCATGATTTTCTATGGGAATAAATCTCCATAGGGAATAATAGAGTTCCCAGGAGACATTTTCCTCCCCTCCCCCCCACTTTCTGACGACCCTGAAGCAGGGGAAGGGTCTCCAAACTGGGGGATCCCCTGCCCCCACCTGGGGATTGGCAACCCTAGCCCACAGAGGTGGAGTGAGAGCCTAAACACATGAGCCACCATGTGCAAGGACTAAGAATGCACTCAGCGACCTGCAGGATGACTCATCAAGAATCACAAATGGAGATGAAAAATGCAGTCCAGGAGCTGCAACCAGCCAATTCTCACCAGTTACATTCAGCAGAGGCGAATTCAAGGTCACCTGTTTTTCTAGGACCTCTTCAGGCTGTAGGTCATGCTGTCCCCAGATCTCATAGCTGTGTGGTGCTGAATTGTGGTGGTTGGTGCAATGTGGAGCCCACATTGGCAATGGAGGCCCAGATAGCAGCCACTGCTAAAGCCTCCTTCTTCCATCTTAGGTGGATAAGACAATTGGTCCCCTTCCTTGAGCATAGCGACCTGGCAACTGTGATCCATGCAATGGTCACCTTGAGACTGGACTACTGCAATGCCCTCTACATGGGGCTGCCCTTGTCTCATACCCGGAAACTGCAGTTGGTGCAGAATAGCGGCCAGGCTGTTATTGGGTCTCTCTATACGGGAGCACATACAGCCAAGGCTGTGGGAATTGCACTGGCTGCCAATAGTATTCTGGATTCGCTACAAGGTGCTGGTTATCACCTTTAAAGCCCTATATGGCCAAAGACCTGTCTACCTTAGGGACCGTCTCTCCCCACATGTTCCCCAGAGGGTACTTAGATCCGGAACGCAGAACTTATTGCCGATCCCTGGGCCGAGGGAGACGAGACTAAAGCCTACTAGAGAGAGAGCCTTCTCAATTTGCGGCCCCTTACTGGTAGAACCAACTTCCAGAAGAAGTAAGGGTCTTGCGGGACCTTGCTCAGTTCCACAAGGCCTGTAGAACAGTCCTATTTCGACTTGCCTTCAGCTGAATTATAGTACAAGAGGATGCCCAACATCACTAGAATTTTTTACATTGGTTGAACAGAAGAAGAGAGGAGTAGTCTTTTATATTAAACAAGAATTAGACCCGAAATTTGTATTTAAAGATAAAGATGGAAGATATATATAGCGGTAGAAATTACTTTGAATGCCAAAAAAAACTTGTTGTTGGGACTTTATGCTCCAAATGGTGCTAAAGACATTTTCTTTAAAAATATTACACAACATCTTGATGAAGTGACTTATGAGCAAATTTTATTGATGGGGGACTTTAATGGAACAATTCAGAATATGATAGATAGACCTGGGAAGAAAAAAAAATGATAAAGAAGGGAAATTGCCAAAGTCTTTTTTTGAATTGGTTAAACAGGAGAGTTTGGAACATATATGGAGGAAGTTTAATCCTGAAGTACGGGACTATACCTTTTTTTCAGCCAGACATAGCTTTTTTGCTAGAATTGACATGTTGTGGGGTACTAAAGATTTGGGACTTATAACAAAGAAAATAGAGATATTACCTAAAATAGGAGCTGATCATAACCCAATAATATGGATTACAAAATTGTCGAAAAAGTCAAGAAGATGGAGATTAAATGAAGATTTACTACAAAATAAAGAAATAGTGACATCTCTAGAAAATGAAACCAAAGCGTACTTCCAAGTAAATGACAGAGAGGATATAGAATTTCAGACAGTATGGGATGCCTACAAGGCAGTAATGAGAGGATTATTAATAACATTGAATAATAAAGACAAGAGAGCAAAAGATAAACAGATGTTGGACATTCAAAATGAAATTAAGAAAAAAAGGTGAATTGAGGAAAAGGCCAGGAAAAAAGAAAAGTATAAGGGAGATTACAATATTGCAAGCACAAATGAGACATCTGTTAAATAAATAATTGGAATGGAATTTGAAAAAATTAAAACAGAAATCTTTTGAGGGAGCAAATAAACCTGGAAAATATTTGGTCTGGCAATTGAAGAAAAAGAGAGAAAGTAAAATTATTAATAAAATTGTGGCTGATGGAAGAGAGATGGTAGATCAAGAAGGAATAAAGAGAGAATGTTTTAAATATTATGCTAAACTATTTAAAGGTGTTAAAGTAAAGAAGGAAAAGTTGGAAGCGTATTTGCAGAAGATTAAAATAGCACCCTTAACTGATTATATGGAAAAAGTTTTGAATGATCCAATTGAAAAAAATAGAAATTGAAGTAGCGATTAATGCAATGAAAATTGGAAAGGCTCCTGGACCAGATGGATTTATGGCAAAAAATTTTAAAACGTTTAAAGAAGAATTAATACCGAAACTTCAAAAATTAATGAATGTGATAAGAATAAATGGGAAAATACCAAATACATGGAAGGAAGCAGTAATTTCCTTGATTCCAAAGGAAGATAGAGATGTCACTAATGTAAAGAATTCTAGATCAATCATTATTAAACAATGATTATAAGATATACACAAGAATCTTAGCAGAACGGCTTAAACAATATTTAATAAACTTTATAAAGGAAGACCAAACGGGTTTTCTCTCTAAAAGGCAAATAAGAGACTGTTGTAAATATTGTAGAATAATATGAAAGACATCCAGAGAAGGAAGTTGCATTATTCTTTGTGGACGCAGAGAAAGCTTTAGATAATTTGAATTGGGACTTTATGTTTGCAGTAATGAAGAAAATAAAGTTGGGGGAAAACTTTATAAGAATGATAAAAGCAATTTATACTGAACAACATGCAAGGTTATGTATAAATGCAGATCTTACAGAAGAAATGATAATCAACAAAGGTACAAGGCAAGGTTGTCCGCTTTCACCATTGTTGTTGTTTATAATGACTCTTGAAATCTTATTGATGCAAATACAAGATGATGAAGAAATTGAAGGAGCGAGAATTAAAGGATTTTCCTATAAATATAGAGCATTTGCAGATGATATAATGTTTATATATGAAAATCCTACGCAAGTAACACCTTTGTTGTTAGCCAAAATACAAGACTTTGGAGAATTGGTGGGACTTTATGTTAATAAAGAAAAGTCAAAAAATTTGTGTAAAAATATGCAAGTAAGTAAACAAAAGGAATTGCAGAGATTAACGGGATGTGAAGTTACCCCTACAGTAAAATATTTGGGCGTGGAAATAACAATGAAGAATATTGATTTGTTTAAAAACAATTATGAAAAGTTATGGCGTAAAATGGACGAAGATATGATAAAATGGAACAAGTTTAATCTGTCACTGCTTGGTAGAATAGCTGCAATTAAGATGAACATTTTGCCAAGAATAATGTATTTGTTTCAAACTATTCCGATTGTGAAAAACAGTAAACAATTTAATAAATGGCAAAAAAAGATTTCAGAATTTGTATGGGCCGGGAAAAGACCAAGGATTAAAATGAAAGTTTTAACAGATGCTAAAGAAAGAGGAGGATTTCAACTCCCAGATTTAAGATTATATCATGAAGCAATTTGTCTAGTGTGGATAAAAGATTGGGTGACGCTGTTGAATAAAAATTTTTTAACGTTGGAAGGTCATAGAAATAAATTTGGCTGGCATGCTTATATGTACTATGGAAAGAAAAAGTTGGATTTTTTTTCTCACCATTATATAAAAAATAACCTACTAAGTATTTGGATGAAGTACAAGAAATATGGCGATGAGAGAAAACCACTATGGATAGTGCCAGCAGAAGTAGTAAAAATAACAGCTGAGACAGGAGAGGAAAAAGGGATGTCATATAATCAATTACTAAAAATACAAAGCGGTAAAATAGAATTGAGAACTGCTGAAGAGTTGAATAATAAATATGATTGCTTTCCAATGCAACAAATAAAAAGTTTGGTGGAAAGCGATGTTAAAACTGAAGGAATAAGACGAGAACAAACAGAAACGGAAAAAGTTCTACTTGGAGATAATGACAAATTAATTTCGAAAATCTATAAGTTACTTTTAAAATGGTCTATGGAAGATGAAGTAGTGAAATCTCAAAAGATTAAGTGGGCAATTAATGTAAATAAAGAAATACAGATGGACAAATGGGAATATTTGTGGAAGAACTCTATAAACTCTCAACATGTCAGAGTATTAAAGAAAACTGTTTTAAGATGATGTACAGATGGTATATGACTCCTAAAAAGTTGGCAAAGATGAACAATAAGATGCCAAATAGATGTTGGAAATGTAAAAAACATGAAGGTTCTTTCTACCATATATGGTGGACTTTTGAAAGAGCGAAAAAGTACTGGCAGATGATTCAACAAGAGATTTCTAAGATGTTGGGATACAAATTTAATAAAGTTGCAGAGACTTTTTTGTTGGGATTACAAATGGAAAAATTTCCAAAAGAAGATAGAACTTTAATTTGGTACTTGCTCTCAGCTGCTAGGACATTGTATGAGCAGTTGTGGAAGCAAGAAAAAATATCAGAGAAATGGGATTGGATTGTAAAAGTTATGACATGGAGTGAAATGGACAAGTTGACAAGAACCTTAAGAGACTATGATTTAGAAGTATTTTAGATGGAGTGGAAAAAGTTCAGAAGATACGTAGAAAAAGAGTGGAAAATAAAAGGACATTGGACAATTTTTGATAATGACTAAGTACAAGAGGGAGGAGGATATTAATTTTGGTTCTTATTAATTAAGGGTACCTTTAATATTAAGATTTTAAGTATATAACACCGGCAGGGGTCAAGTAACAGGGGGAGGTGTGGGTAGAAATATAAGGGATAGATAAAAAAGTAATTATTAATGAAGTAAGAAACTGAAATTTATTACCATATGTTACTAATAAAATTGTTTGAAATAAGAGGATGCCCAACATCACTGAACATATTGAAATTAATACTAGCACCAAAACGGTTTTAAATTGTCTTAAACTATTTAATTGTTATTATCAACTTACCGTAATTGTCAAAACTCCAATGTTTATTCATTGTTTTAGTCTTGATTGTTGTGAGCCGCCCTGAGCCTGCTTCAGTGGGGAGGGCAGGATATAAATCCAATAAATAAATAAAATATGTTTGGGTTTAATTTATAACTAATTGGTTTTTCCCTGTAATAAAAATCCAAATGTATTGTGACCTATAACTAGGGTTGCCAGGTCTGTGTTGGAAAATACCTGGAGACTTTGGGGGTGGATCTGGAAGAGGCTGGGGTTTGGGGAGGGGAGAGGCCTCAGCATGCAGGCCACCCTTTAAAGCAGCCATTTTCTTCAGGGGAGCTGATCTATGCCAGCTGGAGATCAGTTGTAAAAGCAGGAGATCTCCAAGCTCCACCTGGGGGATGGCAACCTTTAAATGATAGCACTTAATATGAAACACCATTGGGGTTTATAATTTTTTAATGTAACTGGTTTTACTGATTTCAATGTATGTATTTTATTCTTATGCTGTACATCGCCCAGAGCCTGGCACTGGCTGGGATGGGGCAATTCGTTGTTGTTATTATTGTTGTTGTTGTTGTTATTTAACAACAACAACCACCTTACCTATAACCTTAGCTTGTTATTGCTATTTAGTCTTTGCATATGTCAAACCATCTTCATTAAGTTAGGTCAAGTGTGGGCTAATATGCAAATAAGTTCCTGCTGGGCTTTTGCTACCCAAAAAGCCGTGGTTCCCCCCATCTGTTTTATCCTTACAACAAGATAGCCTATTAGCCAACTGAGTAGCTAGGGGCTAAAATGTATTTATTTTATTTAATCAGATTTATATACTGCCCTTCCCTAATATTAAATTAGTATTACATTTTAGGCTCAGTATAATAAACACGTTCCCCATAGAGGAAAATTTAACCTCCTTTTGGCCACAAAATCATCCTCGCCAAGCTATGTTATGTTGGACATCTAGGATCAGTTCTCCTTTTTTGATCCTAAAAAATGCTTCATGGAGCACAATTTAAATTGGGGAAGTCTCCCCCCGCTATGCTTCTTTTTCTGAATTGAAATTAGGTTAGCCTATTAGGGCATCCTTTGCCTAGGATTAATTTATTTACTTCATTATACCACATCATTCTCCCCAATAGGAACCCAAAGCACTTTACAGCATTTTCCTATCCTCCATTTTATCCTGACAAGAACCTTGTGAGGTAGATTAGGCTGGGAATATGTGACTGGCCCAAGGTCACCTAATAAGTTTCCATGATGGTAGAGTGGGGAAGTGTCAAACTACATCCAAAGGAGTTCAGTTGCAGAGAGAATGTAGTTTTGGAGGAAAGAGTGAATTGACTTCTCTTATAAACTGCTGCAGCCCCGATCCCAGTTTAGTCCTACTGCATTATTTGTAATCTTTGGGGGTCTGATTTAATTACTTTTCATATGTTTTAATCTGATTTGAGTCTCATTGAGAAAGGCAGGCTATATATTAAGTTAATAATGATGGTATTTTTTCTGACAATAAACTCCAGATTGGGAAATTCTTGGGAATCGGGGGCAGAGTGTTTGTGAGGGGCAGGGTTTGGGGAGTGGAGGGCAACCACCTCAGTGGGGTAGAATGCTCTAGAGTCTACTGTCCAAAATTGCCATTTTCTCCAGGAGAATTGGTCTCTCTAGTGTAGAGATCAGCTGTAATCCTGAGAAATCTCATCAAGGTTGGCAGCCCTTTTCAAGGTATCTGATGACAATTCTCCAAAGTAATGTGTAGTTGGCCCTCCATTTAGTCCCCCATCTACATTATGGAGATACACCTGGCCACTCGACAGGATTTGCTAGAATGTGAAAACTGGTAACCCCAAAGCATGAAACAATTGCTAAGTGTAATTATTTCCACAAGTGATGTATGTGACAGAATTACACTTTAATCTGTGCTTTTATCTTTCATCTCTTGTGTGTTATATACCAAGCCCATGTGTCCTGTAATTACTATGTATGTGTTCCCTAATTATTAAAATGCTTGCAGTTAGATGGGGTTGTTTTGTAGAAAAATAGGTGGTGGAGCTCATCCAGGGATTGTTATGCAGCTGCACCTACTATTCAATGGACAAGGTGTGGAGGAGGAGGGGGGACCCTCAGAAAGGTCTAGGACAGTGATGGCTAACCTTTTCAGCTTGGTGTGTCGAAAATCGGGAAAAAGTGTAGTCTTCCTCGGGTCGCGTGTCACTTCACCGTGTCACTTCAACCACACTCACCAAATGAGGGGGCCGCAGGAGAACCAGGCACAAAGGATCCAGTGCGCGGTCTGCGGCCTAGGTCAGACTAGGGTTGCCAAGTCCAATTCAAGAAATATCTGGGGGCTTTGAGGGCGGAGCCAGGAGACTTTGGGTGTGGAGCCAGGAGACATTGGGGTGGAGCCAGGAACAAGGGTGTGACAAGCATAATTTAACTCCAAGGGAGTTCTGGCCATCACATTTAAAGGGACAGCACACCTTTTAAAATGCCTTCCTTCCATAGGAAATAATGAAGGATAGGGGCACCATCTTTTGGGGCTCATAGAATTGGACCCCCTGGTCCAATCGTTTTGAAACTTGGGGGGGGGGGTATTTTGGGGAGAGGGGGATCCCCTGCCCCCACCTGGGGATTGGTAACCCTGCGGGAAAGGGTGTATCTTTTTTTCTTCCCGCCTTTTCTCCTCCAGCGCTTGCCAAGGGAAGCCAAGGGGGGCGACCCAATGCTCCCCTCCCCTTGCTCTTTTGCAACCCACACACAGCCCCCATCGCCCACCCCCTTCCTCCTCTTCCAAGCTGAAAAGGGCAGCTTGTCCTTTAAATCTGAAACCCCGCCTCCGGCAGGCGGCCATGAGAAAGAGCGAGAGAGCAAAGTGAGAAAGATCATGTTGGTTGCAAAAAAAAAAAACCAGGACCGGGTGGAGGAGGGGGGGGCAGCCCCACAACAGGCCCAAGAGCGACGCCCCCTCGGGCATTGCACCCCACACACACTGCTGCAATGCCATCTCTGCCTCTCCCCCCCCAGCCGCTCCATGCAAACAAACGGAAAAAAACACGCCTGCCTTGCTCCTGCATTTGCAAAGCCCCGGCATTGCAAAGGCGCAACCCGCCAAGGAGGGCACTTCTTCCCCCCCCCGCCTCTTTTTTTGCAATGCTCTTTTTTTCTTTCTTGCTGTACCCACCTATTTCCTCAGGCCCCGGGGAGGGCGGGAAAAGGGGGTTGCAAAGCTCGGCCCTGTTGCGAGGAGGAGGAGGCGCGTTTGGCTGCCTCTGCTTTGGGTGGGGGACGGGTTGCGCCAGGAGGCTGTCTCCTCCCACCCCCAGGTCAAGGCGAGGCACTGGCAGCGTCGGCCAACCTTCCCTCCCACCCCCAACCTTCCCTCCCACCCCCACCCCCAGCCTGGAGCCGGGGAAAGAGGCGGCGGTGGCCCTCTGCGCTGCTGCTGCCTCCTCTCGCCTTCACCTTAGCAGCTGCTGCTCCTCCGAGACGGGCTCAGCAGCCTCCAAAGGACTCGCGGCTCGCCATGCTCCTTGGTTTCTGGTGTGTCAGCCAAATTGCCTCGCGTGTCACCAGTGACACGCGTGTCATAGGTTCGCCATCATGGGTCTAGGAGCTGTGCTCCTGTGAGCTCCTGCTGAATCCGAGGCCTGTGGGCACCAATATTAGATTTTACTGAGTATTCTAATTTTTATTTATTTATTTATTTATATTTAGGCTTATATCCCGCCCTTCCCACCAAAGTGGCTCAGGGTGGCTTACAACATTTTAATTCACATAATTCAGCTTAAAAACATTTACATAACAAAGTTAAAACCATAATTAATAAGACATAAAAATAAGAATAAAAAGCAGTGGTCCATAAATGCATTTTTAGTTCCATCCAGAAGATATTCTCATTGTCAGTTAGTTGTTATAGGCCTGCCGGAAGAGGACTGTCTTACAGGCCCTGCGGAACTGCCCTAGGTCCCGCAGGGCCCGCACCTCTTTTGCTTGTTATTATTCTAATTTGTGTTTGTCACTATTCTAATTTTTGTGCTGTGAGTTTACATATCTGGAAATGTATGTCAGGTTTTATTCCATACATATTGTTGACCACAACAGTTAATTTATTTATTTTTAAAATGCTTATGTTTGTATTTTATTGTAGGGCCATTCCATTCTTCCAAGTTATTTTGACTGCAAATTTACAAACTGTATAGTCCAGTTTATTTTTAAAAGCTGTCATTGAATTTGTTTAAAATCAATTTACTAATTTGAATGTATTTATTACTACAAATGCTGCGCCTGTTTTTCATTCTGCAATGAATGCAAGTTTTTGTTGTTTTTTTAAAGCAGCATTACTGCTCTGACCTGGTTAGTGCAGGGAAATCAGACTGTGGAAGCTAAACAGGGCTGACTCTACTTGGGATGGGAGACCTCCCTGGAATACCAGAGGCCGGGTCAGGCACCTCTCTGAATATCCTCCAGATCCCCAGCAGGGGGATCAGCCACCAGTTCCCCCTTGGCTTCCAGGTGTAGGCACACACATGCACATATAAAATAAAAAATACCCCCCCCCCCCAAAAAAAAGAAAAAAGCAGCGTTACTGATCACTATAGTAAAAAAATAAATTAAAGAATAAAAACAGAAGATTTACAGTAAAGTCTGAACTCTTGGGATATTTGATAAAGCCTGGTACCCATCCATCCTGGGGAGAAAGCAATGTAATCTGGAAAACCCTCCCTGGTACATTCTGAAGATGGCAGATTAATACAGAGAAAAGCAAAAGGAGGGCTTTACTGTAACCTCAAGGCAGCAGCGCTCCCCTTCCCTCACAGCTCACAGCCCCACCCCCCCTCCTGACAGACACCCCACCCTGGCCAACGTTGTCTTGAGGCCCCGCCCAACTGCGTCATAAGGAGCCAATCGAAGCCCGCTCACTTCTCCTCCTTGCCTGGCATCCGCGAGACGGGCGGTGCCGCCCCCGCCTTAACAACCTTTAAGCCCCTTTTTGTCCGCCCCCGCGTCCCTTCTACCAATAGTGTACGACCGGGGCCCCGAGTGGCGTGCAAGCAAGCCAATGGGCAGGACAAGGGCGGGTTGGTGACAGGGAAGGAGGCGGGGGCCGCGGGAGCCGGCTTGGGGCGTGTTTTAAGTGTGTGGCTGTGAAGCGGGGGAAGGGAGACGTATCTCGATGGGAGTAGCTGGCGGAGCAGAAGCTGGCGGTACTGCCCGGACTGGGCCTGTACAGGTGAGGCGATTGTCGAGGCAACCGGGGGTGGGGAGGAGAAGAGGATGCTGCGCTCCGCGGAACAGCCGGGCGGTCATCTCCAGACCCCTCCCAACATCCGGGGACCTTCTCAGACTGAGGAGAATGGAGCGGTCCAGTCACCTGCCTGTGGGGGAAACGGGGGGGGGGGAGAAGAGAGAGGTCGCAGTTGGCGCCATTCAATGGCCACCAATAACCCCCCACCCCGTGCGCTCTGAGCATGGCGTCTGCGGGAGGGCCTCTGCAGCCCTCCTTTCCTCCTCCGATCTCCCATAGCATCATAGAGTTGGAAGGGACCTCCAGGGTCATCTAGTCCAACCCCCTGCACAATGCAGGAAACCCACAAACACCTCCCTCTAAATTCACAGGATCCTCATTGCTGTCTGATGGCCATCTAGCCTCTGTTGAAAAACCTCCAAGGAAGGAGAGCCCACCACCTCCCAAGGAAGCCTGTTCCACTGAGGGACTGTTCTGACAGTCAGGAAGTTGTTCCTAATGTTGAGCCGGAAACTCTTTTGATTTAATTTCAGCCCATTGGAGAGCCAGTTTGGTGTAGTGGTTAAGTGTGCAGACTCTTATCTGGTTTGGTTCCCCACTCCTCCACTTGCACCTGCTGGAATGGCCTTGGGTTAGCCGTAGCTCTGGCAGAGGTTGTCCTTGAAAGGGCAGCTGCTGTGAGAGCCCTCTCAGCCCCACCCACCTCACAGGGTGTCTGTTGTGGGGGAGGAAGGTAAAGGAGATTGTGAGCTGCTCTGAGACTCTTTGGAGTGGAGGGCGGGATATAAATCCAATATCTTCTTCTTCATCATCATCTTGGTTCTGGTCCTGCTTTCTGGGGCCACAAAAAAACAATTCCACACCCTCTTCTATAGGACAGCCCTTCAAGTACTTGAAGATGGTGATCCTATCAGCTCTCAGCTGTCTCCTCTCCAGACTAAACATACCCAGCTCCTTCAACCTTTCTTTATAGGACTTGGTCTCCAGACCCCTCACCATCTTTGTTGCCTTCCTCTATATCCTTCTTAAAATGTGGTGCCCAAAACTGAACACACTACTCCAGATGAGGTCTTACCAGAGCAGAGTAAAGTGACACCATCACTTCAAGTGATCTGGACACTATACTTCTGTTGATACAGCCCAAAATTGCATTTGCCTTGCACTGTCCAAGAACAGCCTGATGAGTACAAGTCCCCTGAATGACCTGGCCCCCAAGGCCCTGTGGCCCCTTCCGCTCCCATGGCTTCTACGCTTTGCCCTCCATGGCCTTCAAGGTTTCATCTCCTGGCTTCTCAGGCTTGGCTCGCTGGCTGTCTTTTGCCTTCTGTAGAAAAGGGAAGGGGGGGTTCCTGATTCTTTCTTCAATCTGCTTTCCCATCCCAGGCATCCTTCTCTCCTCGCCACCACTAAAGGTTAAGCACAGAATGAGGAGGCACCATAACAGCTGCCCTTGCTGAATCAGACTAGTGGTCAATCTGGTCCAGCATCCTGTTTTCTGTCATGGCCCGAGGCAAAGCACTGTCTGATTCAGCAGTGGACTTCTTAATATTGTCGTCACTGCCGCTTTACCATTCCCTAGAGTCCCTCCCTTTCACTCTCAACACACATCAGAATCAGGAAGTAGAGTAACCCTGTTTGTTCCAAAAGGAGGGGCAGGATCTCTCCTTCAAACTACTCATTGAAAAGCTATTAACTAACATAGCACAAAGCAAGGAGATTAACTAACATAGCACAAAGCAAGGAGACTGATTCAAATAGGGAAGGGAAGGAAGGGTGGAATAGAAGTCAATGCTTGTCTGATATAAATGAAGCCATACTGCATCCTATCATGTGAAAGGTCAAGCATCCTGGTTCCAGCAGTAGATATTTATTGGTGCTTCTGGGAAGCTAATGGGAAGGGTAGAAAAAAGGGGTTGGCCTTTGCCTCTCCCGCAATTTGTTAGGAGTATGAACAGCAGTGGAAGTTTTGCAGCCAGGTCTAAAAGCCCATCATTGAATGTATTCTACATTCAGTTCCCCCCAGCATTATAAGAGCATTTTTTCAGTTACTTTTTCTAATAAGTAGATGGTCTTAAAAATGTCTAACATGGTCTGAAATAGAAAGGTGTGTTGGCCCACTCTTGTGAAGGCTCAGGGTACTTTGCTTAAGATTCCCACTGCCTTGGTGGGTTTTTTTTTTCTATTTTAGGTTTCAGGGGTCATATTCCGCATCTCCTCCTAGCTTCTTCTTTTCTACTACATGCATTATGACCTTTGCAGTTGTAACAAGTTTCAGATTGTCTTCTTATCTTTATGTCCTGGGGATCCCATCTTTGAGATTTTCTTTTCTCTTCCCCCCCCCCCCATTTATTTTCTACAAGGGTAATGAAATTCTTTCTAGTTTGAGCAGTTTCATATTAGTAGGTTTAAAAAAACCTGTCAGATGCCCAGTCACGCCCCTCCCCAGCTCCATGGTGTTTTGTTATCTGTGTTGCCATTCTCTTTTGGAAGCTGTGTGCTCACTGTGCTCTTAAGAATTCAGTTGAGCTGGAGCCCTTTTGCTTCTGGGGTATTATGGTGGTGGCATTTCTCCCCCTGGATATGTCATCTTGTCAGTTTGTACCCGGTGTATACCTTTTCTTATCTGCTTGGGTTAGTACTATACCCTTCTTCCTATTGTTTCCTCTTACCAGTGGTGCATGTTCTTCTTTGTAACTCTTAGTTCTCTGTTTCTCAGAGGAGTAATATCCAAACTGCAAGATGGTGTCCTTCCATGCCTCATCAAAAATCCTTTGAAATTTGTCATTATCTCCCCCCCCCCACTAATACTTATTGTCTCTGAGTTTAGACCTTTGTCATGTTGTTCCTGTATTTCATCAACTGCCCACCTGTCTTGCAGCTGGGCTGTACAAGTCTATTATCAGTTTTACTCCAGAGGATGCACAAAAGTCCACAAATGAAAATTTCCATTTTATGTCTGTATGTTTTAGCTGCAGCTAAGAACATAAGAGAAGCCATGTTGGATCAGGCCAACGGCCCATCAAGTCCAACACTCTGTGTCACACAGTGGCAAAAATTTTTATATACACACATACACTGTGGCTAATAGCCACCGATGGACCTGTGCTCCATATTTTTATCCAAACCCTTCTTGAAGGTGGCTATACTTGTGGCCGCCACCACCTCCTGTGGCAGTGAATTCCACATGTTAATCACCCTTTGGGTGAAGAAGTACTTCCTTTTATCCGTTTTAACCTGTCTGCTCAGCAATTTCATCGAATGCCCACGAGTTCTTGTATTGTGAGAAAGGGAGAAAAGTACTTCTTTCTCTACTTTCTCCATCCCATGCATTATCTTGTAAACCTCTATCATGTCACCCCGCAGTCGACGTTTCTCCAAGCTAAAGAGTCCCAAGCGTTTCAACCTTTCTTCATAGGGAGAAGTGCTCCAGCCATTTAATCATTCTAGTTGCCCTTCTCTGGACTTTCTCCAATGCTATAATATCCTTTTTGAGGTGCGGCGACCAGAACTGCACACAGTACTCCAAATGAGACCGCACCATCGATTTATACAGGGGCATTATGATACTGGCTGATTTGTTTTCAATTCCCTTCCTAATAATTTCCAGCATGGCGTTGGCCTTTTTTATTGCAAACGCGCACTGTCTTGACATTTTCAGCTAAAATAAATACTTGGCAGCGCTTCATCACTTCCCATTCTGTGGCATTCAGATGCTCTGCATAGGTGATCTATTGGTTATTTCCAAGTGGGAAAGCAATGTACAGAAGTGCCATGACAAGAGGTCACAAGCTACTGGCACAAGTTTGATCGCAAATAATATATCTTTGATCCCTGTGACTCATGTTTGACCCACTGGATTACAGTGTCTCCTGATAGGGTTCTCAAAGCATTTGTCATGTCATGTTTAAAATTCACTGTGTGCATTGTCCTTTGGTTATTTACTTGCAGGCTTCTTTTGGAAACAGTCTAAACTTTGAGGTAAGATTTTTCTTTTCGTTAGCTGCCTTGACAGTTTTGAAATCTGTTTAATGTAGCTATGGTGTTCCTTTGTTGACTTATTTGAACCTAGCTTGAATCTTTCTGTGAAATGTTTGTTAAAGAGTTGTTCTCTCTAAATATGCATTTTGTGACTCTTCTGTTACTAACAGGAGCACAATCAGGTTATTTCTTGATTTTTTTCTTTATTTTTTCTTTCACAGAGCCCATTAATAATAAATATTATTTAATGGATGTACATATCTTATATTTAATCTGTTTCACACAAGTGAGTCATAATTGCTTATATAAAATCATTTAAAATGGGGATGGCCATTTTTGTCATACTGGTTTCACAGGGGGGAGAAGCTTTCTCCTCAGTTTCAGCGGTATCTTTTTTTTTTTAAGCTTTGACACCACCACCCTCCCGCACTTTATTATGCTATACCATTATGCCATCGTTCCTTCTAAAACAAACATGTTGGGATCAAATGTGTCTTAAAGTCAAATACTTTTTACTTTTCATTACACTGGATGGGAGATGATACAGGGCTCTATGTCTGATTGAGCTGGAGATGACCTTCCAAATGATCATCTAATCATAAAAACAGCTTTGCGTGAAGCTTTAATATGTTTGAGAAGATATCATTTGGTCCTGAAGTAGGGGTGTGAAGCAAGAGTTTGGGAAGGAAGAGTGACACCAATACACTGAACAAGTCCACTACTTTGTTACAGGTGCCTGAGATTTTGGTATTACCCAGGAAAGGAATTGTGAGGTAGCTGACCAACTGTCTGCTGACAGTAGGGAGAACTGCAGGTAGTTACTGGGGAATGAGCAGGGGAGGAATAACAGATTAGGTTAGAAGTAGTAGGATTTGGAGGATGGTGGACGATAGGAGGGCCTGGCATGACTTGGTCCATGGGGCTGCAAAGAGTTGGACTCAACTGTGTGACTGAACAACAAAAAGTAGGTACTACTATCCTGGTGTGGCTGGTCTGTGAGCTCATAGATCCTTGGCCTTTTAAAGGGACATTTAGGAAACCCATTTCTGCTTACCTTTGGCCAGCAAACAGGGCAGAGAGGCCAAGGTCTCCTTTGGTATTCAGAGGGTTACTGTTGTGAATGTGTAGATTCCCTGTAGTCATTGATGAACCTTTACTCTATGAATCTGTCTAATCCCCTTTGAAAACCATCTATTATAGTGATCATCAGTACATCCACTGGAATTAAATTCCACAATTTAATCACTTGTTGATTGAAGAAGTACTACCTTTTGTTCTTTCTCAATCTGTTGTCTATCAGCTTAATTGGATGCCCAGTCCCTGACCTGGATAGCCCAAGCTACCTCAATCATGTCAGATCTCACAAGCTAAGCAGGAGCAGCCCTCGCTATTACTTGGATGGGAGACCACCAAAAAAGGCTAGGCTTGCTATGTAGAGGCAGGCAGTGGCAGCCCACCTCTGAACATCTCTTGCCTTGAAAATCCTATGAGGTTGCTATAAGTTGGCTGCAACTTGATGGCATTCAAAAATGGTAATAGTATTGGGGAAGAAGGAGAAAAGGGACATGGTTAACATATGAACATAAGAGAAGCCATGTTGGATCAGGCCAATGGCCCATCCAGTCCAACACTTTGTGTAACACAGTGGCAAAAAAAAAAAAAAACAGGTGCCATCAGGAGATCCATCAGTGGGGCCAGGGCACTAGAAGCCCTCACCCTGTTGCCCCTCCCAAGCGCCAAGAATACAGAGAATTACTGCCCCAGACAGAGAGTTCCAGCAATATGCTGTGACTAATAGCCACTGATGGATCTCTGCTCCATATGTTTATCCAATCCCCTCTTGAAGCTGACTATGCTTGTACCCGCTGCCACTTCCTGTGGCAATGAATTCCATGTGTTAATCACCCTTTGGGTAAAGAAGTACTTCCTTCTATCCATTCTAACTCTACTGCTCATTAATTTAATTGAGTGCCCACAAGTTCTTGTATTGTGAGAAAGGGAGAAAAGTACTTCTTTCTCTACCTTCTCTATCCCATGCATAATCTCTATCATGTCACCCCGCAGTCGATGTTTCTTCAAGCTAAAGAGCCCCAAGCGTTTTAACCTTTCTTCATAGGGAAAATGTTCCAACCCTTTAATCATTGTAGTTGCCCTTTACTTGACTTTTTCCAATGCTATAGTATCTTTTTTGAGGTGCAGTGACCAGACTTGTACACAGTCCTCCAAATGAGGCTGCATCCTCGATTTATACAGGAGCATTATGATACTGGCTGATTTGTTTTCCTTCCTAATAATTCCCAGCATAGCATTGGCCTTTTTTTTATTGCAGTCTCACACTGTCTCGACATTTTCAGTGAGTTATCTACCATGACCCCAGGATCTCTATCTTGGTCAGTCTCCTCCAGTTCAAATCCCATCAACTTGTATTTATAGTTAAGATTTTTGGCCCCAATGTGCTTTACCTTGCACCTGGCCACATTGAACCTCATTTGCCATGTTAATGCCCACTTGCCCAGCCTCTACGGATCCCTTTGGAGTGCTTCACAATCTTCTCTGGTTCTTACCACCCTAGACAATTTAGTGTCATCTGCAAACGTAACCACTTCACTGCTTACCCCCAACTCCAAATCATTAATGAACAAGTTAAAGAGCATGGGACCCAGTACTAAGCCCTGTGGCACCCCACTGCCTACCACCCTCCACTGAGAAAATTGCCCATTTATACTCTGTTTCCTATTAATTAGCCAGTTTTTGATCCACAAGAGGACTTGTCCTTTTACCCCATGATTCTTGAGCTTCCTTAGGAGCCTTTGATGAGGAACTTTATCAAAAGCTTTCTGGAAGTCAAGGTAAACAACTATTGGATTCCGTTTGTCCATATGTTTGTTCACCCCCTTAAAGAACTCTTAACAGGTTAGTGAGACAAGATCTTCCCTTACAGAACCCATGCTGAATCTTCCTCAACTATTTGTGTTCATCAATGTGCCTACTAATTCTCTCTTCAGTAGTGGTCTCCACTAACTTTCCTGGTGCTAAAGTCAGACTGACTGGCCTGTAATTTCCTGGACCTCCTCTGGAACCCTTTTTAAAGATAGGGGTGACATGAGCTATCTTCCAGTCCTCAGGAACAGAGGCAGATTTTAATAAAAGATTACATATTTTGTCAGGAGTTCCACAATTTCACCTTTGAGTTCTTTCAGAACTCTTGGATGAATGCCATCCAGGCCTAGACTTGTCAGGTGTCTATCAGTTGCAGGACCTCCTCTCTTGTCACCTCAATCTGACTCAGGTCTTTCAACACCCTTCCTAAAATCAGCGGTTCTGGAGTGAGCAAATACTTCTCATTTTCCACAGTGAAGATGGAGGCAAAGAATGCATTCAGCTTCTCAGCCATTTCCCTATCATCCTTTAGTAATTCTTTTTCCCCTTGGTCATCTAAGAGCCCCACTGCTTCTCTGGCTGGTTTCCTGCTTCTGATGTATTTGAAGAAATTTTTATTATAGATGTTTGTTTTTTGCAATATGCTCCTCATAGTCCCTTTTTGCCTGCCTGATCACAGACTTGCATTTTATTTGCCACGGCATGTGTTCCCTTTTATTAACCTCACTTGGACTAGCTTTCCACCGCTTAAAGGAATCCTTCTTACCTTTTACAGCTTCCATTAGTTTGTTTGTTAACCATGCAAGTCTTTTCTATACTTATTTGTGCCTTTCCTAACTTGTGGTATATATTTTATCTGACCTTCTAGGATCGTAGTTTTAAATAGCCTCCAGGCTTCCCCAAGGGTTTTAAACCTATTTACATTTCCTTTCAGTTTCCTCCTCACATGCCTCCTCATCTCAGAGAAGTTACCCCTTTTAAAATTAAAAGTGTTTTTTGGGGGGCAACTCTCTATACCAATGGTGAACTCAATAACATTATGGTCACTGCTCCCAAGCGGTGCAATCACTTTTACATCTCTCAGCAGCTCTTGGGCATTACTTAGAACCAAGTACAGGATCACCTCTCCCCTGGTGGGTTCTGTGACCATCTGCTCCATAGAAACTCAATCTCTTTCTCCTCATCTGAACACATACTGACCCTGTCAATGTGCAGATAGTTAAAATCACCTATTATGACACAGTTTTTATGTCTAGCCGCTATCTTAAATTCTTTCATCATTTTATAATCATCCTCTATCTTTTGATCCAGTGGGCGATAACAAACTCCCAGAATTAAACTTCCTTTTGGGCCCACTATTTCGACCCAAAGCATTTCTAGAAGTGAATCTGATTATCTGACGTTCTCAATCTTACTGGACTGTATGCCCTCTCTGACACACAGACAATATGTATACGGTTGTATAGCAGAGTTCATTGCTTGCTTCTTATATTAGGATTTCTGTAGGCCTGGAAAGAATGCTGTGTAGTATAGAGTGGGGTCTATCATCAACCTAGCATGTAGGCAAATTGCAGGTATGGCAGTTGGTGCTCCTAGGCAGACTCCTCTACAGGTTGCATTTTGAGAGCATGGTAGAGCAGAATGGTTCCAGTGAAACACCTCTGTTGGCAGTAGAGAGCTGCAGAATTCTTTCATACAGAAACATTTGTGACAGACCATTTTCAACAGCAGTTTTTAAGGCCTGTTTTTAAAGTGGAAAAAAAGAAAAAGCTCAGTGGGCATGAGTCAAACCAATTCAGAATGTTTAAATTAGCTCTAAGTTCCCATTACTACTTGGGTGTAACCAGGATTCTGTGTGCCTTTAAGTTTTTGAGTGGGGCATGTCTGTGGATTGGGAGATGTAAAATGATAAATGATACAAATTAGTGTAAACTGAGTGCCACAATAAGACTGCTGAAGTCACTTTGAGGGATAAATACAAACACTGAAAACACTGGTTTACTGAAAACACTTTGGTAGGTGGTACAATATTAACTCTTGGCATTTTTTTTCTCAAGGTACCATTCTTCCATCTACCCCTTGGGTAGGCTTTTTTGTTTTTGTGCTGATCATACAAATATAAGAATTATTGTCAGGTGATGCATTATGGAGCCAGAAGACTAATGTTACCTGTTGTGCAAGCTCATGTCATAGGATATGATAAGAACCGAAGATTTGTAGTGATGTCAGTTGACCCATCATGAGCATGGAATTTTTCAACTGCTTGGTGTCACCTGCAAGCTCAGTTAACACCTTGTATAAGTAAAACCGAAATTTGAATCTTGATATTTCCTATCTGGTTGCAGACTGGTATCTGCCATTACCTTGAAACTAGGTGCCTGCTATACTTTCCCAAAACAGCTAATAGGATTAACATGGCACAGGGGCAAAATAATACAGGGATTTAAAGGTTTTCTTAGGTTGTGTTGACTTCTTTTTTTTTTGCATTGTGATAATGAGAGCACTTTCTGCTTAACTGATATTTATGGCCAAAATAACTTGACAAGTTTATTATATCCAACATATGCAAAGCACGAGGTTTTTTATATTATTATGAACTGACATGGCTTTAGCCTGGCTCTTGGTGGTGGTGGTCTCTAGAAACGGGAATGCTCTTTTATTTTGGCAACCTCTTGTTAGATATCCAGGCAGCATAAACTCTGTTTGAATCAGAATATAAATGTCTGGCAGGTCTTCCATATTTCCAGTGATTTTTCAAACAAATACATAATTTTGAAACGGATTTTCATGCTGTGGGATTACTGTACGGTTTTAGGGTAAGTTTGTGATTGAATGCATTCTCAGATTAGTAATTGAAAGGACCTGTAATATTTTTATTTTTCAATACACATTAAATATTAAGGTTTTGTTTCATATAACTGGCACAAAAGAATTACTTTTAGCATACCTTTGCTATTGTATATATGTAAGGCTAAAGCATTTTGGTTTTGCTTCATCTATTCAACACACCTGAAATCATGCTTATTGTCATTTTATGGAAGGGTGAGAGTAGTGACATATGTGCCTCTAAAAAAAGATGGTTTCCTTTGGATTCTAATGGCAGGCAGTGGCAAGCCACCTCTGAATGTCTTGAGCCTTAAAAACACTAAGGGTTTGCCATAGGTCAGATGTGATTTGATGACAAAAAAGTCTCTAACAAGTACTCTATTGTACTGGTGGATGAAAAATTTTGATAAGCTATTCTACTTTCTGATGATTTATGCAAATACATCATGCAGATTCCCCACTCCTCCACTTGCACCTGCTGGAATGGCCTTGGGTAAGCCATAGCTATCGCAGGACTTGTCCTTGAAAGGGCAGCTATTATACGAGCCCTCTCAGCCCCACCCACCTCACAGGGTGTCTGTTGTGGGGGGAGAAGACATAGGAGATTGTAAGCTGCTCTGAGTCTCTGATTCATGGAGAAGGGCGGGGTATAAATCTGAAATTCTTATTATTATTTCTGAAGTCTTTTTTCTCTTGGCAAAGAAGTAGGGATTGTTTCTGAGTAATTAATTCCACCTGAATTTATTTATTAAAACAGTTATATCCCACTTTTCCTCTTGGTTCACGGTGGCTTACAATAACAACCCCCTCCCCCCAGCTAAAACCAAAGATAAAATAACAAGCCCCAGATCTTTCCCTCCTTGTAGAATGCATGCTGTGTTTCCTGATCTGTTCTTCTGGAGGTTCAAATTCAGATTTTTTTGAGCAAGACTCTCTTCCAACCCTCCCCACAGTCATGTGATAGTGGATAGGAGGAGAATTTAAGTATTTTCCCAGTGTATTAGCAGATTACTTGTTTAGCAGATTTTTATATCCCTTTTGTAATCTGTTACTGGGTGATGTGGTTTTCTGCTCCCTGCTTCCCCAGATGAGCACAGTTGTGATTTGGTTGGTACTACAGACTGGCTCTAGGATTTTTCTTTCTGGGATTACAATTATCGTGTATGCTTCTATTCTGGTCTGTACTAGGTTAATTGGAAAAGACCCTGGGGGCAGTATTTCATGGTTGAAGACTTGGTGCTAATGAGGGCACTTGGGCATCTCAAAAAAGAATCTCCTAGGAAGGTTTGGGGGCATTGTATACCCAAACCAGTCTTTTATGGTGAGGGCTAGCTATTTACAGCTCATGGAGCAATTACAGTCACACGTCACTGACAGGTATTGGCCTCTCCGTGTGCAGTTCTCCACCCAATTTCTATCTGGCAGTCAGGCAGGGAAGTACAGCTCCTGAGTTCTTTCCCTCTAGTCACTCAAATGTGTTCTCTTAAAAGCTGTGTCTATTTTTCATTCTCTTCTGGCATTTTGGCAGTCCATCCTTCTCACTCATAGAACAATGCTAAACATGCACCTAAATGCAAATTAGCAAGTGTAAATTCATTAATCTCCTTTCTCCAGGAGAGACAGTGCCCTATTTGTATGTTGTATCTCTATTTGCACTAGCAGCTACTGCCAGTTTTTATGTTTGGGCAGCAAACGTGGAAAATGCTTGGCATGTGCTTGATACTTGTGGACTTCTTTGCTTTGGCAGTTAAGTTGGATCCATTTTATTTTTAGTGCTGCATCAGTGCCTGTTGAAAACATTCTGTCAGATGTACTAATACTGTACTATTTGTGCCTGTGAAGGAGATGAGGTGTCTCCCAGTTAGCTGTGTCTGGACATAAAGCAAGCTGGTTCTATAACTTTTACATAGGAAAATGAAAGAGAACAGGGAGAGGTGCGGCTATACTATCTTCAGTTCCCTAAGTGAGTTCTAGATCTTTGTTCAATTTTCTAGTTTTGTTCTATGCAAACAATCCTAGATGTTCTGTAGATGCTATCATTGTGGCTAGGGACATGCTCATCTTGTATCTGGTTTGTATTTTTTGCCAGGGTGCCCATCTTAGTCCCAGAACAGTCCCATTACCATAAGTTGTATATCTGTTGAACAGTACTAAATGGCATAGGAACCCTCCTGCTTTGCCTTGGCAATTCAATAAATCATAAGGAAAAATACACAGAGCTCCATGATGTGTTAAAGGTAAAGGTATGCAAGCACCAGTCATTTCTGACTCTGGGGTGACATCGCATCACGGATGTTTTCATCCTTGTAGAATGCATGCTGTGTTTCCTGATCTGTTCTTCTGGAGGTTCAAATTCTTATGGGGTGGTTTGCCACTGCCTTCCCATTAGGTACTAACTAAAGGAGAAATCATGGAAAACAATAGAATGAAAATTATACCAGAATTTTACTATCACATAAGTTAAATACAGATAGGTAGTTCAACAAGTTAATGTCAAGAGTTATCCTCTCTGTATCCCTCTTGTCATATTTTCTGTGCTGTAACATTATCATTTAGCTTGGGTGCATTCTTGCTTAGCTCATCTCTCTCTGCACGCTTATCTGAGGAACTTTTTATTGAAGTTGTTTCCACCGGCCAAGGTCAGTCGCTAACAAAGCACAGATAAACACCTGGACTCTAAGACTTGGGGTGGGAGGGGAGTCCCGCCATAAGTTGCTATTGCTTTGCTGCGCTTTGCACTTGAATTATAACAGTTGGGGCAAGGGGTTAAATAGAGAGTCACTGAGCTAAGATGTTAGTCTTAGCAAAGATGGTGTACTGCCTCATGGTGCCTGGAATAAACTGCTGACTTATTGGACTGTGTTATTCCTTGACTCGAGGTCTTGACAGTAAAGTCCAAATGCTATTGTTTTCCATGGTTTTCACATTTAGTTAGTTGTCTGCACAGCAGTTGCTTGTAGCCTGCATGCAAAGTTTGTAGTCTACATGCTTGTAGTTTACATGCAAAGTATCTGCAAGTTGTAGAGGCTACCACTTCAAGTATTTGCATGCAATGGGCCACAATTGTGCATCAGCAGTGGTTGTATTCCATGTGGACTTTGACTCTTGACTTGTCTGTCATGTAACAAAACAATGTAATTGATTGATATTGTCAGACCACTATTACTGAACTGTGCAGGTATTTATGTCTGAACAAGGATTCACTTAGTACCTGTTATCTGTAGGAGTTAAAATAAGAATATTATAAAATTATCAGTCTGCTTTTGGAAATGATAGACTAAGAGAACAATCCTACTTAGGGATTACGCCTAAGAAAATATTCTTAAAGGTGCCTGCTCAACTGTGTTGTCCAGTAATAATACTGAATTACTTATTGCTGATTATGTCAGCTCTTACTGGATTTCGGGGACATAAACTCTGGAAATTGACTGCCATTATGCAGGTAACTTGCTTCAGTGCACATCTTTTACATTGTTTTGAAAACTACCAACAGGAATATTTTGGAGTGGTGTAGGCGCATGCAGTAAGAAATTCAAATGTTAAGGTAACTGCTGCATGCAAATAGCTCACCCCTAGGAACGGACGTTTCCAATGACTTTTATGTGTTTATACAAAGCAGGTCTAGCTAGATATCTGCAATTTTGGAGGGGAGAAGTTGAGAAAAAAATAAGCTTGTGGAAGAAAATATACTATATCCAAATAATTACTTTCTTATCAAGACTATTCTTACTTTATCATTTTAACATAAAATGCAGCATTATAATTTAGCATTTTAAAAAGTACTGTTTGACATATTTATGACATTGAAAAGTACAGGGGGTTTTTTTGTAGCAGGAATTCCTTTGCATATTAGACCACACACCCCTGATGTAGCCAATATGCAAAGGAGTTCAAGCTTTAAAAAGAAAAAAGCCCTGAAAAAGTATAAATGCCTTTGTTTATATGGAAGTGAAATTATTGATATACCAAATTACAGAGACTGGTAAAGATGACTTTATCCTGTATCCTATGTTATCTTGGATGCTCTGTTAATTGTGTTGTACTTTGTTGGGTCATTCTGTTGTCAGTAAAGTGATATTTGATTTTTTTTAAAACTAGGTTAACTTTGACTTGGATAGCAGAACTTGCTTAGTGGATTCCTGAACTACCTGTATTTAAGAATAAGTGGTGCAGGTGAGTTTTATGTTCTTGAACGCACTGCTTGGGTAATGTTGAGAGCTCACTTGGCTATCGTTCATCTTGCCACCAAGCGCTCCAAGTAGAAGAGTAGCTTTGTATAGGAATGTATCTCCATCTGATGCAGAGACAAAAATGGAGTTGAAAATAATGAAGTTAAAGTCTCCATTACTATTTTTTATCACTTCTTGGTCCATAAAATAGCAACATAATGTTGATAAGTTTATACAAAGTGTAATTCTGAGAGCAGAGTGTATGAAACAGCATTTATATATCCTATTGTGTGTTTCACAAGTTGATCTGAAACCTTGGTGAGACAAATTTACTCCCATATTTCTTCTTTGGGTTATTTATATTTATGTCACTTGTATATCAACTGATATGTGAGTTGCAATTTATATATTTTGTGGCAGTTTTAAACAAGAGAAACTGCAGCAACAAATTCATCTGTATAAATTCATCACTTCTCAGCCTTTTGGCTAAGATCAAGTGTGTAGTTACTGATGAGAATTTAATTTACTTCTCTGTAGCATTTATGCAAAACACTCTTCTTCCACATCACTGTCTGTCCCATGCTTTACACTTCTCCATAGGGGGTTGTTGAATACAAAGCTTTCCTGAGATTTCCAGTGATGCTTTTGCTTCTGTATGTTTTACAGAGAAATAAATATCTGTAAACTATGCTTCTTTCTTCCATGGTTCAGTAATGTGTTTTTACAGATTGGGCACAATAATTGTTCCTCTTTCTCTTTCATTCAAGATTCATTGCTTCATACATTACACATTACAAGTGGAAAGCAACATTTGGCCCATTAAAAAGTTCATTTCTCTTTTTAGTGCAGCATAAAATGCAGAATAGTTCTGCCCTTCAGTTGCTTTGTGGAATCTCTCTCTTTCTAATAGTAAGCACAAGAGAAAGGACATCTGCTGAGGACACTTTCCTTAGAACAGCCTTTGCTTAGTCTCCAGTTTGTTAGCCAAAGAATTCTTGAGTATGTAGATGGTAATTCTTAGTTTTAACTGAGTAATTCATTCTGTATGAGCCTGGCCTGAGCTTGTTGTTTTGCAAGTGGTATTTGTATGTGAAAGCATTTTCACCAGTTGTATGGTTAACAAAAGGCCAAATGTACTCCATTGCAAGATGCAGGAAGGCCTGACCACTATTTTCCTTTTGCAGATTTCAAGATGAATGCCATAATGGAAACCCCTGAGCTGCCTGCAGTATTTGATGGGGTGAAGTTGGCTGCTGTAGCTGCTGTTCTCTACATTATTGTTCGCTGCCTCAACCTGAAGAGCCCAACTGCCCCTCCGGAACTCATTTACCAAGACACTCCTTTGTCTCGCTTCCTACTCAAGTCCTGTCCTCTTCTGTCCAAAGAGTAAGTTGTGGACTATGCTAACAAGCTGTTTTCATATGTTTATATATAAGTAATTCAAGATGTTATCTTGAGAAATCAACATGTGGGAGGTACAGAGATTTTTTTTCTGCCAGAAGAATGCAAAAGCAACCTGGTTTCCCTATTGGAAACCAAGAATTATAGGCAGAATCGGGCCGGTTCCGTCACAGTTAAGTATGCAGACTCTCTGGTCCAATCTCCTGAGGCAACAGAAAACAATTCTGCATCATCCTCTGTATGTCAGCCCTTCAAGGACTTGAAGATGGTGATCATATCACCTCTCAGTCATCTCCTCTCGAGGCTAAACATACCCAGCTCCTTCAGGCTTTCCTCATAGGATGGTCTCTAGACCCCTCACCATCTTCGTTACCCTCCTCTGGACATGTTCCAGCTTGTCTATAGACTTCTTCAATTGTGGTGCCCAAAACTGAACATAATATTCTAGATAGGGTTTAACCAGAACAGAGCAAAGTGATACCAGGCTAGCCCAATTTTGTTAGGTCTCAGAAGCTAAGCACGGTCAGTCCTGGCTAGTATTTGGATGGAATATCTCCAAGGAATACCAAATTTCTTTGCATTGTTTTATCCAACAGTTGTTAGAGTGGGGAGAGAGTGCCTGAAATTTGGGGTCAAGCTACAGTTGTGGTGTCTCAGAGCCTGAGGCTATTTGTCACTTGGTCTCAGGTTATGGATAGTACTGCTATCTTGCTGAAACTAAGCAGGTGACAGGTCTGGTCAGTGTTTCTGTGGGAGTGGACATAAGTATAGGATGTTCCAAGGCATAATTTCTTAGTTTAGGGAATGGGTGATGAAAAACAACAGAGATTATCTTTTATGTGTGTCTTCACAGAAGCAGGAACTTCAGCAAATGCAGCTTTTTTGTGATGTGAAAGAAGTTTCACATGTTTCAGTTCTTTCTTCTGTGTAGTTGCTAAAGTTACTGGAGGCTTGTCCTCCATTACAGAGGAGTCATGCTCTCTATTAGATTCGCTCACTCTCCTCGAAGCACTTGATTTTCATCAGTGTTTGCAGGTAGTTTTTAAATCCCTGCTGCTCTGAAGCCTACATTAAAAGAAATGTAGTCACTTTTATAATACAAACATGCATTTCCTTACATGGAAAGAAGGTAGCTGTCATGTATTTGAGAAAGAGATTCAAAGGACATTTCTTTAATTGACCAGTCAGTACTTGACTTATTGTATGACTACCAATGATTCTATTCCTTGTTAAAGCAATTTCTGTTTGTGTAGGAATGAGACAAAAATGTATTAAAAATATCCTGCCTGTAGAACATTAAACAGGTTTAATGCTTGGTTATGTTAACTATTGCAAGTTTAAGAGCTGTTGATTAATGTTTTGGTTGAACATGAGTATAAAATCACTGGGACTGAGTTCTGCACCCAAATCACTTATATAAGTGATGCTATTTCACACTGGTAACAATTATTTTTTCTAGTTGGGGTGCTTAATAGTAGGTTTTTGGCACCACTCAATTTACAGTAGGTTATATTCTACTGTAAGTGCCCCATGGCGCAGAGTGGTAAAGCTGAGTTTGATCCCGGCGGAAGCTGGTTTCAGGTAGCTGGCTCAGGTTAACTCAGCCTTCCATTAGTTTAAGGTCAGTAAAATGAGTACCCAGCTTGCTGGGGGGGAAAGTGTAGATGACTGGGGAAGGCAATGGCAAACCACCCCGTAAAAAGTCTGCTGTGAAAACATTGTGAAAGCAACGTCACCCCAGAGTCGGAAACGACTGGTCTTGCGCAGGGAACTACCTTTACATATATTCTACTGTGGAACCAGGTCTTGCCTTGCCATTTGAGAGCAAATTTTTAGGGGAGGTTTTTGAGAGTTTCCTGCATTGTGCAGGGGGTTGGACTAGATGACCCTGGAGGTCCCCTCCAACTCCAATGATTCTATGATTCCTGCACCAATTTCCTGTGATCTCCCCAAAATGTGTTTTTCTGGGGGAAGGAGGACCTTCAAAGATGAAAGGTCACACAGGTCAGAGGATTGCAACCTACTACCTAGAAATGTTTTGCTAAATATGTTTCATTAAAATCTCCAGGACCCTTAGACTGAAATGCCATTAAAACATTCTAAGAGTTATTTCATCCTAAAACTCTACATGCTTCATAGTTACCCTGAGCCTCTGTCTAATAGAACATTTTTATCTAGTGTTTTCCTAAATATTTACTCCTGTTCTATTCTTGTCATTAGCTGCTAATTTGTTTAGCAGAAATGGGTTGTTAGATAATAATTGGACTGTCTGAAGTTTCAGCAGCATCTAGAGGGTTTTGTTTCTGCTGGATGTTTTTTCTCCTCTTCTCCCACCTCAGAACGTGTTGGTTGGAATACAGTCTGAGAGCAATGGCAAAAGGCAGTAATCTGAGAGCCCCATGGAGTGCCTATCCAAGAATCTAGATTTGCTGTACAGCAAAATAGTTGCCACATTTCTGTATAGAAAAAGCAGTTTTCCTCCTGTGAAATGGAAGGATAAGTCAATCTTGAGGCAGCTCATTTTAATTTAATTGAAGGATTCTTATTTTCACAGTTTGTGTGGTATTCCCCCCCCCTTCCTCCCTCCCCTCTTTTCAAACAACACATGTCCCTTGAGCTTCAATCCTGGAGGGATTTTCAATTTACAGAGCTGGTTGCTATTTTTGTTACTACTGTACTTTGTTTCTTCATTGTATAAACTGGTGACTTAATTGCTTATTTGCATAGGCTCTCAGTCTTTCTGAAAACAGTTAATATGATGGGTTCTCATTCTTTTAACTGAACAAATAGCAATTATGCCTCTACATTTTTTACTTTGTCCTACAATAACACTAAACTCTAGGCCAAAGTAGATGTAACAGGGCAATTCCATATGTATGTCTCCAGCTTTTGCAAGCAAAGCAGGGGGAGTGGGAAGTCTTTTTCTCTTTTTTAAAATGCATGGCATAGCCAACCCTTTCTCCCTCACTGCCTGTGTCCTGTTCCTTTAAGCATTCTTTCTTAACCCAACTTCATTACTGTAAGTAAGCTAGTCTGAAAGAACAATGCTTAGAACAAGGAAATGACACAAAAGGGGAGACATCGGTTATCCTCATACCTCATCCATACCTGCGCAATCTGTTTACCTTTCTGTTTATCCATATCTGCACATTCTGATGCTAATAGAATATGAAGTTTGCAGATTTTGTGCTCTGTACTAATTAAAGTAGAAGTCTTTTGTCTAGGAGATTTCACAGCATATTCTTGTCAATGCAAAAAACACATATACTGGAATTATAGTATTATTCCCCCCGTTATAAATTTGGGAGCTTTGTGGCCCCTTCTGCTTCGCAGAGAAGTTGTCTATAAAATACTTATTTCCATAGTTGAACAGTATCAGTTAAACAGTAGAAACGGAAAATCTTATCCTTTTCCGTAGATGTTGCATAAAACCTAAAAAATACAGTTTCTTCTTTGATGACTGAGCTGCAAGAATAGAATCATTTTACAGCTAGCAGTTGCTAGCTCCACTTCAGCATCAATATTTAAAGTGCATTAGCTGTTTAATCAGTCGAAACTTGTATTCCTTAGTTGTAAGAGCATTTAAACCATATTTAAGTTTCCAAGTCTTACACCCTTTCTTGGAAGTTAGCTCAGCTGAACAAAATAAGTCTTCCTTATGAGCAAATACGCATGAGATGGGGCTGAGAAGAGTTATATGAAATCCTTGTTCACAGTTGATCTAAGTGCATGGAATTTTAATTGGTGTACTGTTCATGGAATTTCAAGAACCTTGTTAGAGCTTAAGGGATTTCCTCTTAATATAGTATGAATAGCACACACTATATTTCCTCTTCTAGTAAAACTAGCTTGTAGCAGTCAGGTTCCTAAAAGGGAGTGTGTAGTAGTAGCACAAGTGGAAAGTAATTGGCAAAATTTATCTTCAAGTTTCCCCTGACCATTATTTACATTTAATGTGTTTATTCTGCTTGCCCCAAATCATCTTGTTGTAGTAGTAAACTCTTGTGAACTCTTGTTTTTATTGTTTGTCGGTTTGCTTCTGTAATGGAACTGCAGACAGCACATGAGAGAATTTCTGATGCTCTTGCAATAGTGCAGCATGACACTCTCGTGTTCAGCATGAGTAAACTACTTTAATGGATATTCTGCAAGCTGAGCATCATACCTCTACATTAAGCGACATGTCTAAGATTTTTTTTTCATTTGCTCATTTTTGATTAAGTTTTCAGGGTGATATGAACACAGGTATAGATATCTTGTTTCCTGTATTTAGATAACTTGCTACTGGATTCTCTCTCTCCCCACCTACCCTAG
Organism: Heteronotia binoei; assembly: GCF_032191835.1. Classification (NCBI taxonomy): domain Eukaryota; kingdom Metazoa; phylum Chordata; class Lepidosauria; order Squamata; family Gekkonidae; genus Heteronotia; species Heteronotia binoei. Next base: position 17,547,155 of record NC_083241.1, read on the forward strand.
AGTAGGATGAGCTCATATGAAAGAGCCCTCCAAGGAGTACTTGTGAAAATCTTAGAAATTTAGAGGATTGCCTGTTGGTGCTATTTCCCTTGGCTCCTGCAATAGAATTCTCAGACCCTCTGTAGTGTAGTCCTTTGTAGATGATCTTGAGAGTTGGCCACCTAGAGAATGAATTTGGCACACATGGTGATATACTCCATAAAGGTGTGTACAAGTGCAGCACTTTTATTTAAGGAAGTCTGCAATCAGAGATGAAAAAGTTACCCTCCCCTTATCTTGTGGCAGGAGGCTACAATGGCTTTACATTCCCCATGGGAGAAGCGTTGCACAAATATTCCCTTAAAATACTGGGGTCACCTACTGAGCACAGCAATTTCTTGTGATATTTTTTCCTAATTGGGCCTGAATTTATGAGGAATGCTGAGTTTCTGTATATTCAACCTGCTCAGAGTGCCTGCAGAAGTAGATTGCATGAGAGTGAATGTGAACATTGTGGAACAGAGAAGTAGAAATGACCCTTGATCTGGAGTCTGGACAAGGGTTATCACTTTTCTGACTCCGTTTGAAAATACTCTTGAGAAACCCTTATCACTACTCTATATATATATAGTAGAAGTATTTTAACTATAAGAAACCAATCCCTAGTAATATTTGTGTGAATAAAAAATATAGTTCATTAGCTGTGACAGATATTCTTGCATGCATCTTTCAGTATTGCTTTATACTACTTCTATACTTTACACCAGTGGTCCCCAACCTTTTTGGCAACAGGGACCAGTTTAGTGGAAGATAATTTTTCCGCAGGAGGTGGGGGGCGCGATGGTTTCAGGATGATACAGTTGTGCACTTTATTTCTATTACATTGTAATATATTATGAAATAATTATGCAACTCAAGGCCCAGTTGCTAACCGGCCACGGACTGGGGCCGATCCATTGCCCAGGGGTTGGGGACCCCTGCTTTACACTACTTCTATATACTTTGCCACCACAATACATTTTTGAAAAGAATAATAGAGTCATAGAGTTGGAAGGGACACAAGGGTCATCTAGTCCAAAGGAGGCAAGCTTCAGTGTAAACATCACTTCAGCGTGAAGAAAGGGATGAGGCAGGAAGTTGCTGCATGATGTTTTCTTGCTATGGTGCAAAATGCTTTGCTTCATAAGGGAATTGTAGGGGTTGATGCAACTCTTGTGAGAACAGGGGAAAAAGAGTTCCTACATTCAAGTTGTGCAAGGCTTCAGCCTCTCCTTTTGAGAGTAAACAATGAGTTGAATCACAGACATATGTTTTTGAGGTAAAATATTTGGCTCATCTTTCTGAGGGTGATAGGTATATACACTGAGCAGTATCCTACCACTCTGCTCAACCAAGACTTCCTCTGATGGAGAAGTATGGAGCTGTAGGATACAACCCACAGAATTTTCCTTCCGTTTAACTGCAGACCATGGGTTTGTGCTGAGTCTAGCCTTTTTCTTCTGTAAATGCAAGCAAGTACAAAATGAACCACTGGAAAGGAGGACGTCTTGATTAGGTGATTCCCAATATCCAATTAAGGGAAGTGAAAACTAATTTTCCATCTTCCTGTCTCTAGCCTTATGGGAGTCACCCCCTCCAGTTTAGCAACTCCAGCAACAGTTTATCATGAAGTCCAGTCTCCTAGTCAAGGAGAAAAAACAGCAGAAAAAAACATAACCAACAAAGAAAAGAGAGAGAAAGAGGCTGAGACAAGAAGGGGATCCTGTTGATGTCTTGCTAACGATGACTCTGGGAGGGGCAAGATGTCCTTTCCTCAAAGGAGAAGGACCCTTCCAGTGGTCCATTCTCACTCTGAGGCAGAAGACATCTTGATTGGGACCTTCAAGAAAAGTGCCCTCAGTTATTGCGTGGGTTGGAGTTATTGTCATTCAACATCTTCTACAGCACTCTTCTACCAAAGGCAGCACCTGCTGGGTTGTGAGAATTGGTCTTGTAATGGTTGACAAAGGCAGATAGAGAAGACCAGGTCATTGCTTTGCAGATCTCTTCAACAGATGCATGTTTGACAAGGGCTGCATAAGTGGCAGCATTCCTGATGAAATGAACTATAATGCCCAAAGGAACAGGAATTTTAAACACTTTGTAGGTCTCAACTATACAAGCTCTAATGTTACTGCTTATGGCAGATCTAGACTGCATCCATAAATGAAATCATGAGTGCTAGCAGTTTGGTAAAGGTCAAGAGTGTTGTGGACCTGGCTTTGATTATGGCTGCTGGTAGTTCCTTTATTTTCTGTGCTTTGCCTTGGGGCAGGAACAAATGGCTGGAGAAGGTGTCGGTGATGACACCTGGATGCTCTGTGTTGTGTGGGAGAAAGGAAACTTTTGGAGGTTGACAATAATTCCATGATCTTGAAGACATTTGAATGGTCATTGCTCATTTGAATATTGAGTTGTGCCTTCCCTCTGGTACTGGATCTTACCCACAGGTCATCCAGTGAGAGCAGATATCAATCCCTTGTTGTCTCAAACAGATGATTAGAGTTAACAGTTGGGGGCAAACCCTCGGAACTGTGGCAAGTGCTCCGAGCTGAATGGGAGTGCTCTGAAAAGAAAATAATCTTCTCCAAGGCTTTCCTGTGAACTGGAAGTATTGGAATATGACCAATGAAACTGAGAAACTTCCCTAGTTGTGTGGTGGATGAAAGGGTTTCCATCCTGAAATGGAGCCTTGCCTTGACGAACCTGTTGAGGAACTTCAGATTCAGATTGGCCCTCCAATCTCCATTACATTTTGGGACTGTGAAGAATATAGAGTAAACCCCTGATCTGAGGATAGAACTGACTTGATGGCATGTATGGGGAAAGGTGTTGAATAGCCTAGGAGGTTCTTTTTTCTCTGGTTGCTTGGACACTGGAGAGTGGCTAGTGGGAGGTTGGAAAATTCAGTTGTGATATTCCTTGGAGACTATTTTGATGAGCCAAACGTCTGCTTGTGAATGTGTCTATTTTTCCTTGAAATGAAGTAGCTGCCTTCCCACCATAATGTTGTAGGCATCATGTCTTGGATTGTTAGTGAGGACGTGGCCTCCCTGGCTAAAAGGAAATGGTCTTTCTTGCTCCTTTATGCCATTTTCAAAAATCAGCTGCTGCAGTTAGTCTCTTTATGCGCTTGCCACATGTTTCTGTGTGGATGGGTGGCTTCCCACTCTCCCTACCAAGAAATTGGGGGGGAGGGGTTTTAAAAGGTGGAAGAGGGGAGAAGGAGAATAAGCTATCAGGTTTAAAGTAAAAGAGAGGTAAAAGAAAGAGGAAATAAGAGATTAAAAGGTAAAGGCAAAGCAGAAACCAGTTTGGTGTACTGATTAAGTGTGTGAACTCTTATCTGGGAGAACTGGATTTGATTCCTCACTCCTCCACATGCAGCTGCTGGAGTGACCTTGGGTTAGTCATAACTCTCAGAGTTTTTCTGCTCAAGAGCAGTTCTCAGAGAGTTCTCTCAGCTCCACCTATCTCACTGACTGTCTGTGGTGGGGAGGGGAAGGGAAGGGAGATTGTAAACTGTTCTGAGACTCCTTCAAGTAATGAAGGGTGGGACATAAATCCAATCTCTTATTTTTCTCCAATGCTGCTCTCCCTTCTGAGGCAGGAAACAAACTGGAGAGGATAACTCCAACAAGGCTAGAGATGAGTAGATGGAAAATTAGTTCCTGCCTCGCTTTATCAGATGGTGGGAATCACTCAGTCAAGATGTCCTCCTTCTCAGAGGGAGAAGCTTTGTTTCGCTCCTTTTCAAAAAGAATTAACATCTACTCAATTAAGACTTTGCAATAAGGACTTCAAAAATGTTTTTAAATATCTGATGTTCTGTTTTCTGTTTAATTTGATATTTTGCAGAACTTTTACTTTTTCATGATAGGTAGTAGCACAGTATCCTACCTGAAATACATCAGCAGTAACCTTAATTTAGAAACTGGTGTTTGGGCCACCATTTGGCTACTAGTTAACACCTCTTAAGTTTTTCTAAAAATTCTGTAACATGTTCTGCATCTTCACAAACTTCTATGTGATATTTTGTAAAGCTTCAAAACATTGTGGTTCTAATTTTTAGGTACCTGAAATCAAGCTAAATACTGATGTGTGGTGTTTGAGAACTGGAAACGAGGAGGTCTTTCCTCACTGTTACACAAAAAAGCCTGCCTAGTCTCTGTTAGGGTAACATTAGTGATTCTGATTTCCATGTTTCGCTTTAAATGCAACCAATATGATTATACGTCTTTAGTATTGATATTAGAAATGCTGCTGAACTACTGTTGGACATATTGTGGAACTATAAATAAAAACGCTGATCATGAATGTCTTCAGAACATTAGTCTAATATACTTAACTGCTGAAAGTGTATTCTGGAAATTAAAACAATACAGCTGAGCTGTTTATGAAATTGATCTGTCTAAGGTTGTAGAGCAGTTCTTTCCTTTCATTATTTGAGGAGGAAGCATCATAGACAGACACACCCAACACATATCTGTTCCTTGGTAATCAGGTCAGACACACATTGCACTTGCTGTGCAGACAAAGGACCTTCTTATAATTTTGGATGGGCTGGATTTGAGAGCATTCTAGAATACTCTTTCCCTAATGCAGCATCATTCCCTGTAACTGGCTGAATAATGTTGTTACTGGCCAAATGCCAACTCCAGAATTGGTGTATAGGAGCCAGTTAAACAGTCCAGGTGAACAGCATTTATTTGTTTGTTTTTTTCAAAATGTGCCTGTCTGTGTATGTGTGTATACTCACACACTGCAGGAGTATCTAGGTTTGTATGAGTTCGCCAGTGCCATAGTCTCTTTCTGTCTCTGTGCAACTAGAAAGATGCGTTGCAACAGTGAGGCATGCCAAGCTATATCTCTGGGACAGTTTCCCTTAGGATGATTCTGATAGCTTCTGTATTGGTGATAAGAATTGGTGTGTTCCTTTGAATCCTGCACTGGGTTTCTTGGCTTGCTTGAAAAAGGCACGTCCTGTTTGTTCAAGGTGGTGCATCTGGCCAGCTGATTCCTGCCAGCTGTTCCCAGGGTTACCTAAATAAAACTGCCAACTTCCTTCCCTCTCTTCTCCCCTCCTCACCCCTTCCCTGCCCCGCTTTCCTTTTCTGTTCACTAGGAACTGTAACTAAGAGATGATATGCCATTTTCTTTTGCGTGATGCCTTACAACTTTCCTGATAACCATGATACGGATGTTCTTTCTTCCCTTGAATGGAATTTCTTTCCTAAGTGCTAGACAAGTGCTTTTAAATGTCACTCAGTCATACCCAATATCAGATCCAGTTTATCTGATGTTGGATATGGTTAAATGTCTTTGAAAGAGTGCCACTCCAGGCCCATTTATAGTTGCCATAAAGCATTATCTGCTTCTTTTCCATTAGAAAAGATTGTGCAAGTTGGCTGATGAACAGTCCTCTCCCTGGGAAGTTTCTTGGGAACATGTTTCAAATATATACTGATGTGTATCTCATGTTTTCCCAACAAATGGATTTGTTTTCTTTTTAGGTACATTCCACCTCTGATCTGGGGGAAAAGCGGGCACATCCAAACTGCCCTTTATGGGAAGATGGGGAGAGTGAGTTCGCCACATCCATATGGGCTTCGCAAGTACCTCACAATGCCAGATGGTGCAACAGCAACTTTTGACCTCTTTGAACCTCTGACTGAACGCTGCATTGGAGGTTAGACAAACAGCTGTATCAGTCCATAACTTTTTGTGACAGTGACTTGATATTCTTGGGAGGCAGTTATGCCACTAGTTTGGAGTACCAAGGCAGGGCCGTGTTTCAGAATTCTGGGCTAAATATGTTCCACTTTTTCTGTCAGTGTTTGATGCTGATGCTGTTTATGAACTTGGTTATAGTTATGGTTATAGAGTTCTCTTTAATGGTTAAACCTACAGATTCAGTGCTATGTTATCTCACTTTTTCAACAAGTGGATACCTCTTATTTCTTATTTGGAGGGAGTGAAATGTCATAAAGGTGGGGAAATCGCCACATATAGGTTCCTTTTTTCATGATGGTTAAATCTATATTTCCTGAAACAGTGTATTTTATTTGCTTGTTCTAATGAGCATAGGACTTAATATCATGTCCATAGTTTTCACCCCCAATATAATGTATGTTTTGTATGTATGTTTTGGATTGGTTTTGTTGTTAAGATGTTTTAAATACTAAAAAAAAAATAGCTAGCTGATAAAATGGACTTTGATTTATAGTTAGGGAGTGGGCGCAGAAGGGCAGTTCCTGTGACCTATAAAGAAAATAATACTGAGGATTAAATTCTCTTAGCAGGATGTTTTGCCTGTAGAATTTTTCCTTACAATTAAACATGGAGCTGTCATTTCTAAAAGAGAGCTAATATGTATCAGAATTGAGAGGCAAGGTCAAGCAAATTGCATGGTGAAGAAGCCTCCTGCACTAAGAATCAAGCCCTGCTGCTCTGTGAAAATGAGGGCATGTAGGCATTGGTGCTGGCTACCTGACTGTGAGTCTTCCATGAATTAAACATAATGTGTAGATTGGCTGTGAGAATACAGGAAGTAGGAAGCTGCCAGTACATACTTGGGGCATATTCCATCCTCAGATTGGACCATTTGCCAGAACAGGAGGGTTAATTCCAGTTCGCTGGCTGTCTTCTCCCACAATGCAGGTGACAGATTGATGAACTATGGAACATTAAAGACAGCTTTCGGATTTTAAAATACATTTGATATTACATCTGTCCTCAATGGCTGCTTTCCAGCCTCTTGGTAACTCTGATTTGAACTTCAGAAAACAGAAGCTGAGCACTTCAGAGTGTCATTTAGCAGATGGATGGGTCCCTTGCTTTTTTGTCTGACATTTCAAAACTGAACCCTTTATCTTTTTTGCTGAATTATTCTTTTTAGTCTTCCTCAGAGGCCAGTTGGTGCTTCATCTATCAATAAAACTACCTCTAATTTAACTCAAACTTTTTATTATGAAAAGTTTTTCAAAGTATTTCTTCACTAGAAATGCCTTTTTTTTTGTATTACTGCATTATTTATCAACAATATCTTTAAATATCTTCTAAGAATCTTCTAAGAATTTTAATCAGTCCTCTTAACTTCTGACAGGGAGTCAGTTGGAATGGTGTTCCCTAGTTAATAAGCACCATTTTGGGGGGAAAATAGATACTTGTATGGTAGCCCCTTGTCTTGCATGGGGAAGTTGGCTTTGTTAACTATCAAATTCTGATCAAGAGCCTACTTTGTTCCAGCAGTGACTGTGAGTCACTGAGGCAGAAGAATATGCTCTTGTTTTAACAGATTTTTGGGATTTTTTGTTGTTCTTTTAACAAATTTTATTTTAGCAAATGCATGTATATATCTTTTGTCATGTCTAGCATGACCAGAACAATTTTTTTTTGCAAATATGTTTTTATATTCAGTATATTCTGACACCAAGTAATGTCTGTGTCATTTGATGAGTTTGATGTCTGATCTTGGATCATAGTAAACTAAACTCTCTCAACTTGGTTATCCCAGTTCTTTCAAACCTACTGTATGAAATTCCTTAGGATATTCCTTAGGGTACCTTTCCCTTGATTATATGAACTTTACATAATTGTTGGTGTTTTTGCTTTGTTCTAACATCACCTCCCCTTTTTAAACTTTTATAAGATATCACAATGGTAATCTGTCCTGGAATAGCCAATCACAGTGAGAAGCAGTACATCCGAACTTTTGTTGACTATGCCCAGAAGAATGGCTATCGATGTGCGGTGCTAAACCACCTTGGTGCCCTGACAAACATTGAGCTGACTTCCCCACGTATGTTCACTTATGGTAAGAATGTTTGGCTTTCCAGTTTCTCCTTTTTGTGTTGCATTTATTTACTGAAGCTGGGCAAAGTCCCCCAAAATCAGATTTGCACAGGAACCAGTAAAAATCCTCTGAAGCTTTGTTCATTGTGGTAGAAATTAGTCCTCGGGCAGCCCAATCCAGAGAACCGCTGTGTAGCTGCGCTTCAGTGCAGACCTAGCGTCAGCGGCCACAGTCGGCTTCCAAAGGGGAGAAGTTACGCCGCCCAACAAGCGAGAGAGAACCCGTCGCCATGGTGATTCCGCCCAGGTGCATGCCATTGGCCCGCTGCCAAGGTGCGGGTGGGGGAGGCACAGGCTTGCGCGGGACCACAGGATTGGCCAGCCCATTGCACGTCACCGGGCGAAGGGGTGGAAAGCCCGTGCTTGAGAGGCTGTCAATCCCCTCACTCCCTCCCGCTGTCAGAGACTTTGCCAATGGCAGGCAGGCAGGCAGAGACATGCGCGGACATGCAGGAAGTACCAAGTGCAAGAGTTCGCTTTCCTAGACAGCGGCTGGAATGTGTTCAAAAGACACCCCCTGGAGCCACACACACACACCGGTGTTGCCCTGCTGCCACCCCCTGCTATGTGCAAGGAACACCTCCCCTGGGGGCCTCAGAGTGCGAGCCACTGGGCCTGCATCCACTTCAGCGGCCCCTCCCCCAAGTGCCCAGCACACAACAGCCCTGTGCAGATTTGGATATGAGAAATCCGAAACGAGATCCAGGCAAACGCTGTGCACATCGTATACGAGGTGCAGAGGCAACTGTATCAGATGGGAGAGCAGATACGGGCCCCGCCGGGCGAGCCGGCACCGCAACCGGAGAGACTGCCGCCGGACCAGCCCGCGGGCCCGCCGGGAGAGCCAGCTGAGCCACCACCGGACCGGCCGGCGCCACAGCCAGATCAACCGAGGGGCCAACTGGGAGAGCCTGAACAAACTGAAACCCTTCATGGTCCAATGTGACGCCTCCGACGTGGCCGTAGGAGCCATATTAATGCAGAAAGTTGAGGAGGGGAGGTTGAGACCCTGCGCGTACATTTCACGCAAGTGTTCGCACGAACAGCGCAACTGGCCAGTCTGGGACAAAGAGGCGTTCGCTGTAACGTATGCACTAAAGACTTGGAGGTCCTGGTTAGAAGGGGCCAGGGTGCCGTTCGAAATCTGGACGGACCACAAAAATCTGGAAGCCCTAACCGGCCGGAGGAAATTAACAGCTAAACAGATCCGGTGGGCGGGATTTTTTGCAAAATTCGACTTTGTGCTCCGGCACATCCCCGGTTCCAAGAATTTCTTAGGAGATGCTCTCTCACTCCTTCCCAGCATGAGAGTCAAAGGGAGGAGGTCATAGACTCAATCATTCCTCCCTCCGCAGTGGCTGGGGGGGTAACCACCCAGTCCGGGAAGAAAACTGGGCAGCCAGAACCATGGGGGGGCAACCAACTCATCGAGGAAACAGAGAAGGAGGGAGAGGGGAGGCCGGACGGAATACTAAAAGGGGAAGGGGGTTTTTGGTACTATGAGGGGAAGCTTTATGTGCCAAAGACCCTTCGGGCAGAAGTTCTGCAGCACTGCCACTGCAGCAAGCTGGCTGGCTACTTTGGCTATGTAAAAACGCTACATCTGGTAAATCGCCAGTTCTGGTGGCCGCAAATGAAAAAGGACATTTCTGAGTTTGTGGGATCATGCCCCATCTGCGTCATGGCCAAACGGCGAGGGGGGAAGCCCCCGAGGTTATTGCAATCCACCCCCACTGCCAGCAGACCATGGTCAGTGGCCTCAATAGACTTTATAGTGGAACTCCCCGCCTCCCAGGGGAAAACGGTAGTGCTGGTGGTGGTAGATACCTTCTCCAAACAGGCACATTTCATTCCTTGCAAACAACTACCAACGGCTAAAAAACTGTCTTATTTATTTTTCCATCACGTGGTTAGGCAACACTCATTCCCTGACAAGGTCATTAGCGACTGCGGGCCGCAGTTCATTGCCAACTTCTGGCGGGAGTTTTGTAAAATGGCGGGGATAGAGCAGGGACTGAGTTCCGCCTACCACCCCCAGACGGACGGACAGACGGAATGTGTAAACAGTCTTCTCGAACAGTATTTAAGGTGCTATATAAACTACCAGCAATCCAACTGGGTGGAGCTGCTCCCGTTTGCAGAGTACGGGTACAACAACAGCCTGCACAGCTCCACCAAAGCTTCACCATTTCAAATAGTGAATGGCTGTGAAGGCAAGCCATTCCCCTTGCTGCCCAGTCCCAAGGGAACAGCGCCACCTAGCTCTTGTCAGCAATGGTGGGAAGGAGTGAGGAAAGGCTGGGCGGTCATTCAGCAGAACTTGGAGATGGCTAAATAGGACTATAAGAAACAAGAAGTGTTTGACAAGAAACACTCTCCGGAGTGGGACTGCAAAGTGGGGGAGAGTGTGTTCCTGTCAACCAAGAACCTACCGTTACCACAGACTTGCAAAAAACTGGCATACAAGTTCTTGGGCCCGTTTAAAATAAAACGAGTAATAAATCAGGTGACAGTAGAATTGGACCTTCCTAAAATGTTTAGTAAAATTCACCCTGTATTTCATTGCAGTCTTCTTCGCAAAGATCCTGGAATTACGTTATGGCACCCCCGCCCTCCAGAGCCCACACCTATTCAAGTGAAGGGTCAGAGTCACCATGAGGTGCAGGAGGTGCTGGACTCAAAAATCCAAAGAGGGATGTTGTACTACCTGGTCCGTTGGAAATATTTCCCTACTAGTTGTGATGAATGGGTCAAGTCAACCGACCTGCAGGCCCCCTCTCTTCTGAAGAAGTTTTACCTACTGCACCCAGAAAAACCCCGAGCAAGAGCTTGGGGGGGGGGCAGTATGTCAGACACTGGAGCATATTGATACTGTATTACTGAAATGCAATGTGTAGCTTGACATGACTAACCCCATTTTGAGCATTTACTACTAACCATGAAGCAGAGGCCTTGCATATCAAAGCAGCAGCAGAGATGTTACTTAACCCCTGCTGTGAATTCCTTTTCATAGTACTAAGAAAAGCAACAGTCCTTTGAAGACAGCATGCCTCAAGGAGAGCCAGCAGGGCTCCTCCGTGAGAAGAGGAACCAAAGAGATAAGGGGAAGGGAAGGTGTTACTTGTATTCTAGAAGTGTGAGACTGTAGTATTGTTTAGAAACTCTTTGATGTACACTACTTAAATACTTGCTTTTCCCGCCAACCGCTATCAGTTCCAATGCTCCTTTGTTCAGAACCTTGAGATATCAAATAAACGTCTTAACGTTTGCAACAAATGGAAGTCCGTTTACTTTGAACCTCCATCGTCTGACACCTGCCCTTCCAGGGGTTGGGAATGCTGCAGAGAGCAGACCAAGGGAAGGGGGCAGGCAGCAGCACAGGGAAGCGGGCTCAGCAACTGCTCTCTGCTGGAACCAACTGCCTGGTTCAAGTGCCAGGGATGCTTGCATGCCAAGCAGCCAAGAGCGAAGGGAGGGGGAGGATAGTGGGGGTGCACAGTGAAAGTTACCCAGGGCTCCGCCTCACTTCCGCCCACGCTCGAGGGCAGCCCTCAGGCACCGTTGTCCTCGGGCAGAGCAGCGCTCGGGCGGCCCCCCACCCACGTAACTCTCCTCCACTGTGGTGGCGCCGGTCGTACATCAGTGCAAACCCTTCCTGTGCCCACATAGCAGCTCATCTGCTCCCAAAAGACTCTCCCCCCCCCCCTGGATTGTGCTGTTAATCACCAAGTAAATTATTTGATGGGGGAAATATTTCAGAAATAGAATTAACATTTGTAGAAGACTTTGCTTGTGGTAGTTCAATACAAGTTTTTGCCTCCAAAAAGTTAATTCTCAAAAGTTCCTTCTTTTTTCTTTCTTTTTTTTTTTTTTAAATGAAAAATAGGGGAGGCATTGCTGGACTGTGGAAAGCAGAAGTGATAAGAGCACTGCCTTGTATTAAGAACATGCTATCACTTTCTCTATGCTGTGCAGATTATAAAGCTGTCATGTCCCAATATTCTGACATACGTAAGGGAGCGAGGTAGGCTGCAAAGAAGCAGAGGGATGCATGAGAGCCTTTTGAAGAAGAAGACGACTGCAGATTTATACCCTGCCCTTCTCTCTGAATCAGAGACTCAGAGCGGCTTACAATCTCCCATATCTTCTCCCCCCACAACAGACACCCTGTGAGGTGGGTGGGACTGAGAGGGCTCTCACAGCAGCTGCCCTTTCAAGGACAACCTCTGCCAGAGCTATGGCTGACCCAAGGCCATTCCAGCAGGTGCAAGTGGAGGAATGGAGAATCAAACCTGGTTCTCCCAGATAAGAGTCTGCACACTTCACCACTACCCCAAACTGGCTTTGGTGAGAGCCAGTTTGGTGAAGTGGTTAAGTGCGTGGACTCTTATCTGGGAGAACTGGGTTTTATTCCCCGCTTCTCCACATGCACTGCTGGAGTGACTTTGGGTCAGTCGTCACTCTCTGAGCTGTTCAGTCGCACCTGCCTTGCAGGGTGTCTTATGGGGAGGGGAAGGGAAATGAGATTGTAAGCCTCTCTGAGACTCCTTTGGGTAACAAAGGGTGGGCTATAAATCCAATCTGCTCCCCACTCCTGAGTAGGGGGATGCAAAAAAGTGGTTAGCAAACATAATGCTGGCAGTGCTGTAGCATTTGAATCTTTACCCTGCTGTCTTATTACCGGGGTTATATTGCTCTAATGGTGAGTAATGCATAGTTTATCACAGGATGGCTAGGGCCCTTTTGGAGAGCAGCTGAGCTCCAAGCAGAGAGGTCTCTTAAAAAGCATTTCAGCTGGTGCCTATTGACGCTTGCTACTTTGTTGGTTGTTGTGATATCTATCAAATTCCTGAGTGGGACCTTCTGTGTAGCTGCTCTTTAATAAACAGTCCTTTTGCAGCCCTTGGGAGATAATTCTAGAGTGGTGTTGAGAAACCCAAAACATTCCTGTTCAGCTCCGCACTGCCCCCTCCTTCATGTGGGAGTTGCTTTCTTTGTGGCTCATCCTTGTTCGTAAACAAGGCTTGAAAAACATTCTGTGCCTCTATTCCAGAATATAACTGTGCAGCTGCTCTCCTCCTGAAGCCCTGAACATTTGAGTCATGAGATGTGTCTCTTTATGGGCATTTCCCAGGGGAGGCTGAGGCTGAGAGAGCCAGTTTGGGGCAGTGGTTAAGTGTGCGGACTCTTATCTGGGAGAACCAGGTTTGATTCCCCACTCCTCCACTTGCACCTGCTAGCAAGGCCTTGGGTCAGCCATAGCTCTGGCAGAAGTTGTCCTTGAAAGGGCAGCTGCTGTGAGAGCCCTCTCCAGCCCCACCCACCTCACAGGGGGTCTGTTGTGGGGGAGGGAGATCCAGGAGATTGTGAGCCGCTCTGAGACTCTTGAGTGGAGGGCGGGGTATAAATCCAATGTCGTCGTCTTCTTCTGCACTATCCTTGCTGAGGAGCACATTGTATGGAGAGTTGCTCCCCTTCCAGGGATCCTGGCTAGGCCCCTCACCTGACCAGAGTCACCTTGTCCGTTTTGTCCTAAGGGAGGGACCATTTTAATGAGGGAATGATTGCAATCACTGCCTAAGTTTTGATGCAGAGTGGAAAAGGCAGGTGGAGGAAAAACAGATGACAATGGGTGGCATGGCTTCTTGTTGCTCCATTTCACGTGAACAGGAGGATGAAGGATAGAAATTAAAAGAGATGATGCAACTTGGATATGCAGCCCTAAATAAAGTGTTAAGGTGAAGGAAGTGGGAGTTAATGGAGGATTGGCAACTGCAGTTAGAGCCCAAATGTGTAGCCTGCTGGAAGCTCATTTATTTATTTTATTTACTGCATTTATAGTCCTCCTACCTATCTGAGACTCAAGGTGAATTACAGGACATAAACACTGCAGTCATGTTACATAAAACAACCAGTGAACAATACAATTGGACTAGGATTACAGAATTAAAGAACAGTGCAAATAACAAACTTTATAAAGTGGGTATAAGATAAACACATAAAGTGGATTACAAGTTAAATAGACTGCAGGAAAAAGCAGATGATACCTGCGGTAATCATTGCAGTGAACTGCAATCCTGTTCCATTATAAAGGTACCTTCCTGGACTCTTCAGTTTTTTTTACAGTTCTAGTCTCTCCTTAAAAATGCTCTCTTGAACTTTATGGTTTTGCACACTCTGCAGAATGATAGAATTTTATACATATATAAAATCTGTCTCTCTAAATGGAGTACTTCAGATGAATCATTGATGTAAAGGTTGCTTGCTCCTTTTCCTTGTTCCATAGGTTGCACATGGGAATTTGAAGCCATGGTAAACTACATCAGGAAAACTTATCCCCAGACCCAGTTGGTTGTCGTGGGCTTCAGTCTGGGTGGAAATATAGTCTGCAAATACCTAGGGGAGAACCAGGCAAACCAGGAGAGTGTGTTGTGCTGTGTCAGTGTGTGTCAAGGGTACAGTGCCCTGAGGTAAGCTTGCTTTCAAGATTGGTGTCATGGCTCACAACCTGAGTTCAATCCTGGCAGAAACTGGGTTCAGGTAGCTGGCTCAAGGTTGACTCAGCCTTCCATCCTTCTGAGATGGTAAAATGAGTCCCCAGCTTGCTGGGGGGAAAGTGTAGATGACTGGGGAAGGCAATGGCAAACCATCCCATAAAAAAAGTCTGCCAAGAAAACATTGTGATGCGACATTACCCCAGAGTCAGAAATGACAGGTGCTTGCACAGGGAATGTGCATACTGTATTCCTTTACCGGGAATGTGCATACTGTATTGGCTGTACTTGAGGACAGCAGTTGCATGCTACATCCAAATGCATACCATTGAACTGATTGATCTGTGCTCCTTTGTGATAGTTCATCTTCATTTAAAAAAAAACAAGTAAATGTGTTTTGTGGCATCGAAATTGCAGCTTTTCTGCACTAGGTGCTGTCATTTAAAATGGAAGGTTAAAAGTGCATGTTACCAGCGAATGAGTGTGACATCCTCAATACTTGGCAGGAGTTAAGTAATGAAAAACAGCCTCTGGAAGCTGCGGTGTTGAGCAGAGGAGTGACAGGAGGGGAAAGGTTGATGTTTATTCCTTTCCCTCTGGTAGTTTCTGTGCCCCCAAATCATCCCTTGAAGAATCTCAGGTGCATTTTAAGCAAGTGTACATCTGGAATGCTGCGGGGCAGGGGGGAGCAGCTGGAGGGGAGGTTTTAGACTGAAAAAACACCACCAGGAAAATACTTCCTTCTGCCACTCCTCTGTGCACAACTGCAGCCACCTGAGGCTATTTTCCCTTCCTTTAAAAAATTCAGAGTTTTGTTGCAAATAAATGGCATGATACTGCAAACCCTGATTCTACCATAATATTGGTTAGCAGTTGGAAGCATTGGGTTCTGATGTAGGGAACTTGGGTAATACCGAATGCTTCCTGGTCTTGTAGTTTTGAAAAGTGGTTGGTCGGGAGTGGGGGAGGGGAAACTAACCTTTGCTCAAATAATTGTCTCCGAGTAGTCTTAATACTTACATGAGTCTTAAGACTTCAAGCCCTAAATACAGTACTTAATGACTTTGTAAAGGAAGTTGTTATTCCATAGTCTGGAACTCATCTAGATTGGGTTGGAGTCAAGGGGGAGATTCCTGTTATCAGAAATAATGAAGGTCAGACCTGTATTATCATGTTCTTATAGACAGGGCTTTTTTGTGTGTGCTGAAAAAACCTCAGCAGGAACTCATTTGCAATTAGGCACACCCTCTGACATCGCCATTGTTTCACAGAGGGCTTCTTTGTTGAAAACAGCCAGCAGGAACTCAGTTGCATATTAGGCCACACTCCCTAATGCCTAGCCAGCTGGAACTGCATTCCTGTGCATTCCTGCTCAGAAAAGCCTGATAATAGAAATTTCTCTGTCATGTGACTGAGGTTGTGATCATAAGCATATTTCTTTAGAAGTTCCATCGAAATTAGTCACTCTGCTTTAAGTAAAGGATATCAGATATTAGTCAAAATTAAGGGATTTTGAATCTGAATATAGTCCTTTTCTAGTTTGGAAAGCGTTATTAAGTGTTAAGGAGTAACACGAAGGAAACAACAGAACATGTCTCATTTCAGTTCAGACTTGAGGAGGAAAGTGTGTGGTATATTTGTGTCTCTTTTATAAACCCTATAAAAATCATAGTAGATAAATACCATACCAGAGAGAGAGAAAGCAGCAGCCATACACTCAAAAAGGGATGGTAATTTTGACAGCAGCTAGCACGATGGCACAATGATCCTCCCTGCATGACTGAATGATGGCTGTATGTATACAAGAAAGCATTTTAAAATGATACATCCATGGTGAAAGGCATCCTGTTAGACAGAGCTTCTGCCTGAAATGCGGAGCCATTATTAGTCTCACGCATAACTTTACTTCTTGATATTTTGTGGTTGGTTCCACATCCTATGGCAGCAATGTTGTTGATAAATTTTTGTGGCTGTGCTCACCGCTCCCAAGTCAAAATTCCAAAGGTGTTCACAGGCTCAAAAAGGTTGAGGATCCCTGAACGACACCATGCAGACTATTTGGAGTGCTTTTGTGACTTGGAGAATGAAATTTGTTTCATCTGTTTAAATAACTAGGTTGGGACTTTTTTTTTTGTAGGGCACAAGAAACCTTCATGCAATGGGATCAGTGTAGGAGATTTTACAACTTTCTCATGGCAGACAACATGAAGAAAATCATCTTATCTCATAGGTATGAAAATGTATGCCTTATAGTACGGTGTTGGATGTTCTAATCCTGTGTCATATGCTCACCCTTGGTTTGTAGACTACTTGCAATTTATTCATTATTCTGAAAGAACCTTTAAGCAGACTGCTACTATTTTAGCAGAGAGCCAGTTTGGTGTAGTGGTTAAGTGTGTGGACTCTTATCTGGAAGAACCGGGTTAGATTCCCCACTCCTCCACATACACCTGCTGGAATGGCCTTGGGTCAGCCATAGCTCTGGCAGAGGTTGTCCTTGAAAGGGCAGCTGCTGTGAGAGCCCTCTCAGCCCCACCCACCTTACAGGGTGTCTGTTGTGGGGGAGGAAGATAAAAGAGATTGTGAGCCACTCTGAAATTCGGAGTGGAGGACGGGATATAAATCCAATGTCGTCGTCTTCTTAGCAGGAGTTGAAAAGCTGAGTAAAACTATGAACTGGTTGTTCACACAACTTCGAATTAGCAGCAGTTTGCCCAAGGCAGTCTGGGGGGGGGGGGAATTGTGGCACTAAAATACTCTATTTATGTGTAGAACCTTTTAAATTCACTCTGATTAACCAAATACTTTGACAAAATATTTTGAGGACTATAATCTCCTTGTTTAAAAAGAGCTCTTGGTTGAAGGCAAAAACTGCCTTTTTGCAGGTTTAAATTACTGCTTGTTTATTGGCCAAAACATTTTGTTTTGCACTTGAAATATAACGGTTGGGGCGAGGGGATAAATAGAGAGCCATTGAGCTAAGATGTCAGTCTTAGCAAAGATGCTGTACTGCCTTATGATACCTGGAATAACTACTGTATTATTGGACTGTGTTATTCCTTGACTTGAGGTCCTGACATATTGCTAAGACTAACTTCTTAGCTCAATGGCTCTCTATTTATCCCCTCGCCCCAACCGTTATATTTCAAGTGCAAAGTGCGCAAAGCAACTACAACTTTTGGCGGGACCTACTCCCCCCCCCCCCACGTCTTAGAGTCCAGGTGGTTATCTGTGCTTCGTTAGCGACCTTGGTTGGTGGAAACAACTTCAATAATAAGTTCCTCAAATAAGCATGCAGAGAGCAAGATGAGCTAAGCAGGATTGCATTTAAGCCAGGGGATAATGATACAGCAAAGAAACTATGGCAAGTGGGATGGAAAGAGGATAACTCTTGACATCTATAATGGATCTTCTGTATTGTAGGGCAAACTCCCAACCTTCTGTGTGTGCACACATACCTTCTCTCTCATTCTGTTCTAACAATGAAGGGGGATCATGCATTCCCCCAGTCCACAACATCCCCTTGTCCATCATGCATCTCCCTGTCCACAGCTCTGTTAATTTTTATTCTGCAGCTCCTCTGCAGTCAAGGCTGTTTCTCAGTTATGTAATCTTCTCCAGGGTTTAATCTGTTTTATGGTGTCTCCACTGAATACCAGGGGACTGAAATGAGTGCTCTGAGTAATTTATCTGGGTGATCTAATGTGGAGGAACAACTGTACCATGATTTTTGGCATGAGTACTGAACCTCCTGTGCCTGATAGTTCAGACAGATGCTTCTCCGCTGCAGAAAAAGATCCATTGAGAAGGTCCAGAGCTGCTGTTACTTTTAATTTGGCTTCAGTGTCGTGTAGTTTTAAGACACAGTAAAAATTGCCACTTTTTAAAAGCACAAATTTCCCACTCCGTTCTGGCAGTCCCAAACTTCTCAGACTTGCTCAAGTTGCCTCAACAGCTGCTTCAGATGTGATTCAGCCAATGTTAAGCACTGTTAACTCCCAGTGATTGATTTATTTACTTTATTTATTTTCTCATGGAGACTCAAGGCCAATTACATGATCAATGCAATCAATAGGGAATATGTGTAATAAGCCATGTAATTGGCTAGGAACTCCAGAAATTTGAAGCAGTGCTGTCATCTGAACAAAGCATCCTGCTTGCTTGTTCCTTTCTATCCTGCCTTCTTCCAAGGAACTGCATAGTTTCCTCCCTTTTCCTACTATATCCTTACAGCAACCCTGAGAAAACTGTTAGACTAAGAGAGAATGGCAAGGGTATCCAGTGAACTTTCTGGATAAACAGGAATTTGGACCTGGGTCTCCCAGTATATATATGTAACCACACTAGTTCAAGATTTTTGATGTTTGCACCCTTTTATTGGCACACACTTTTAAAAGTCATGTCAGTAGCACATTTGCAGGATTAAATTTCTGCCATTCATCTTGGTTTCACTCAGCACAGGTTCAGGTTCACTATTGTCTTGGAACTGAAATTGCTGTGAAATTGACACCTTAAAATCAGAGTCCACTGAAGCTCTGTGGGTCAGTTCTAAATCTAGCAGCTGCTCTTATTAGTTACCATATCTGTGTGACAGATGCAATTATTTCTGTGTATTTCAGACATGTCTTGTTTGCTGACAGCCCTAAGAGACCCCAGTCTTTAGTGGATACAGACTTGAACAGACTTCACACTGCAACATCTCTCATGCAGATAGATGACAATATCATGAGGTATATCAGTAAACTGTTTTGCCATAATTTGAATCTGTGCATCAATATACATGAAGGAAATGTGACCAAGTATTGCCAGACCAACCTCATTTCCTTCTTTGATGAAGTGACAAGCTTACAGGATTGTGAGTCCTGGAAAAGTAGGTGGATGTAGATAAGAAGCAATTCAGCAAGGATATGAGTCATGTTCTACATTTGGTAACAAAAATGAGAAGCATGTATACTGGATGGGGAACACACTTCTGGGTAGCAGTGTGTGTGTGAACAAGATCTTGGGGTACAGGTGGATTGTAAATTAAATATGAGGAGTCAGTGTGATGCAGTGGCAAAAAAAGGCTAGTACAGTCTTGAGGTATATCAACAGAGACAATACATCCAAATCACAAGATGTTTTAGTCTTGCTGTACCCCGGATTAGTCATGCCACACTTGGAGTACTGTGTGCAGTTCTGGAGGCCTCACTTCAGAAAGGATGTGGACAGAATGGAGTTCATGCAGAGGGGGGTGATGAACATGATCAGGGCCTAGAGACCAAGTCCTACAAGGAAAGTCTGAGGGACTTGGGAATGTTCAGTCTTGAGAAGAGGAGGTTTAGCAGGGGATATGTTTGCCCTCTTTAAGTATTTGAAAGGGGTTCACTTAGAGGAGGGCAGGGAGCTGTTCCTTTTGGCAGCAGAGGAGAGGACTCACAATGATGAGTTTAAGATCAGAAAGGTATTGTGGCACTATTAGTGGGTTTTTTTCATAGTTCAGCAGTGAAATTGGCTGCCTAGGGAGGCTGTGAGCTCCACCATCACTGGCAGTCTTCAAGCAGCATCTGGATGAAAACTTCTCAGGACTGATCCTGTGTTGAGCAGCGGGTTGGACTAGGTGGCCTGTGTGGCCCCCTCCAACTCTGTGATTCTCTTTCATAATCTTCTTGCCCTCTGTCAGCCGATGTAACTTTACTGAATAAAATGCTTAGCTGAACTGACGCCATCTTTAAACGCTGTTACTAACCATGAGAAAGTGCAGATGTTGCCAATGCTTGATGTGAACATTTCTTTCCCTTGATACTAACAAAGGCAGAAATTCCCCCCTTTGAAGATAAAGCGCCTCCAGGGACAGCCGCCAGGCAATCCCCGGAAGACTAACAGTAACAATAAGATAAGAGAGGGAGACCATGTGAATCTTTGCACCTCACCTCAGCAATGTTTAGAATTGTGGCTTTGTATAGTTCCCTTTGATGTACCCCAATATAGCCTGCCCTCTAATGCTACAATGTATCAGTCTCAATTTTCCTTTGTTCCGATGCTTATGGATTATCAAATAAAGCCTAACTTTGCAATAATTCAAGGTCTGGTCAATTTGAGATCCCATCGTCTGACACCCTCTACATTTGGTTTGCTGTAGGAAGGCCTTTTCAGAACTATCTTTTTCCCTGGATAGCAATGCTATTGGTGACTATACTGGATTTTTGTTAGTGAAGCAGGACTTCTCTGTTTACTTTGCCTCTTTCTCAGCCCTTTGATTTCAGTGGACTTAAAAGGGTGTAACTCTGCTTAGGATTGTATTGTAAGTAGCTGTGCCCCTAATTGGTCCGGGGAAGGAAACGCCAGCCAGGGAAATGTAGCTGTGCCCTCTTCCCTGGAACAATTAGTTTCTTGGAATTCAATATAGATAATCTAAAATTGTAGTTAAGAGTAAGAAGAATTTAGAAATAACTGTAATACACCCTGGAAGTTTTATTGAACAGTTTCTTCTAAAGCCTAAGCAAACCTCAGGCTTTGAAACAAATGATGATTCCACTCACTTTGTATAAGCAAATTGTTTTCTGATTATTTCGTTGTTCTTTATTTCATTTTCTGTCCCTTCAACTACAGGTTGGTGGGATTATGGATAAAATGAAAACAGAGCAAATCAGTAAAACAATAAATACTCTTGTTTTAGTGTTTGCTCTGTTTTCATTTTATCTTATTCTGGGAGTGGGAACTAGAAGAAAATGATGTCCTGTTGCAAAAGAATTTTTCCTGGGCCTTAAGTTTGTTTGTTTTAAATTTTAAATTTCTCTGTGCTTTTAGGAAATTCCATGGCTACCAGTCCTTAAAGGAATATTACGAACAGGAGAGTTGTTTGCGTTTCTTGTACAGGGTGAGTTGCCACAATAAATATTGTTAAGATTTACAATGTTTTCAGGTGGTTTGGTTATTGGTGTCTTCTGAAAGAGCCTCCCAGTGACAGAGGCTGTGTGTTATGTCCCTGTATACTGTCCCAGTGCTAATGTGTAACAGAGGGTGGAAGTGGCAGGCTGGGTATCAGGGAGGTACTGTAAGGAATATTGAAAGAGGGTTAATGTTTTAAGCCTGTTTGTATTTTTGAGTAAAAAATAACATTGTTAATTGGGTGTGCTTGTGTCCTTTAAAGTTTAAATCTCTGGCATCTGGCATTACATTTTATGGTACACATGACCTGACCTGACAAAGTGACATTTGTCAGATCTTCTGTTTGTAACAATTGAGGTGCTTTAAGGTGTAGTCAGCTGGTAGAAGGACATCATTCTATGAAATTAAATAACCTAAAAATTTATTATTTGGCATGCGGTCATTGTCTGTTACAGTGGGATAGCTCAAATTCCTGTGTTCTTCCTTGCTTCTCAAGTTCAATCAATTCAATGTATTGTATACAGCAAGCATAAAACTCTATACTTAGGACCCTGTAGACAAAACATCTATAAGCCTTTTGAGAGTAAGGACTGTGTTTTTGTATTTCTCACTACCACCACTTAAAAGTATTCACTCTTCTAACTCATTCTGCAAGGGTCAAATCCTTAAATTTGGTGCTGGCTGCAAGTGATAAATGGATTTTTCAGAAAGACAATCCCATGAATTGATTGCTGTCACAGAACAGTGCTGTGCTAGAAGAGATGTTGTTTGCCAGTACTAGGGAAAGTAAATTTTTCTGTGACCAGGTTACCTAGGCTGTAATCAGCTCTTGTCTTGGTTGGATGCAATAGTAGTCTGTTAAATGGGAATGGTATTTCCCTAGTGTCCCGCCCAGGCCGGGACTCCGCGGAGGGCCCCCCCCCCCGCAGCCGCCAGCCATTCCCCCCCCCCCGCACTGACACTCCCGGAGCGCCCCACATCGCCACTGGAGGCCCCCACAGACCCGCCGCCACTCACCTGGGTGTCCGACGCCCGAGCCACAACCCCAGCAGCACCCCTCAGCCAGCGTGCCCGCCCATGGAAGCGAGGGGTTCGACCGGCGCGCAGCGTCGAAGGAGGCTGGGGCCAGGAGGTCGGGAAGGAGGCCAGCAGCAGGGAAAGGAGGGGCCGGCAGACCGAGCCGCAGCTGCTGCCGCCACCGCACCCCGACGCTCCACAAGGACCCAGGAAGGCCCAGCAGCCTTTTGGGGGAAACACCTAGCCATTTTGGGGAAACACCATTCTCATTTTCAGGCCAAATGAACAGGAAATGTGAACCTCTGATTATTCTAACTGTGCTCATCTTCCATTAATCAATGTTGCCATGGGCATTCAGAATGCCTGTCATTGTATATAGGATGACTACAGTGGTCTGAATGCTCTTCTAAAGCATTTGTTACAATGTGTGAGGAAGTGCTCTCAGTGTTCCTGTGTGACCCTACTTAGGTATCCTCAGAATGTTGGGTTTCCTATAATGTCTCTTCAGTTTTAAATTTAGTTCATTTGTATCCTATCTTCTTCCCCAATAGAGACCTGGGGCCTCTTACAGTGTTGTCCTCTCCTTCATCTTACCCTCACAACAACTCTGTGAAGTAGGTTAGGCCAAGGTCACCTGTTAAGTTTTTATGGCCGTGGGGATTCAGATTTGGGTTTCCCAGATCATGAACCAGCACTTTAACCACTACACCACTAGTTGTCAAGACAAGAACAGAACAGCCCCACAGATTCAGAGCAACTGCAGGATGTGACATTTGACCATTCCTTTGGATGCAGCTTGAGAGTATGTGGCTTTTGTTGTCGATAGAATCAAGCTCAGTTACAGACCATGCCTTACTACACTTTTGTGTTCTTTCCATTACAATGCAGATCTATGTTCCCCTCTTGCTGGTTAATGCTGCTGATGACCCTCTAGTGCATGATAGTCTGTTATCAATTCCAAGAACCCTTGCAGGTGAGTTGAAAACTTAGATTTAAAAAAAATCAGTTTTCTTTTGATTTTCTACCACCACACACACATACACTCTGTTACTTAAAAGGAATACCTTGTGGGTACTGGAATAACTCAGGCGGCATCTTTCCTCCTGGACTTTAGTGAACAGTTGTTTTGGATTTTGAGCAGTCTGCAAGGCAGTGATGCACTGGGAAATGCAGGCAGCCTAAAGAGTCTTGGGATTTGCTTAGGGACAGCGTGAAGAATATTCCTGCCCATTGGCCTGATTTTAGGAGAAGTAACATGGAGTTGAATTCTGCAGGTTGCAGCCTTCCCTTTTAACTAATGCATCCTACAGTCTGGGGCGAGTGTCTGTGAAGTGCCCTCTTGAGTACTATTGGCTCCCTGCAAAGTATATGTCCCAATCAAGGGGATATACTTTAAGTGTAGTTTTCTCACCCTTAAATCTGGCCTCCAAGTTTTATCAGAATACAGAATTTTTCCGCTCAGATTCTAAAAAGTATTGTTTTGTCCCTCTTGCAGAGAAGCGAGAAAATGTCATGTTTGTTCTGCCACTACATGGAGGTCACCTGGGCTTCTTCGAAGGTGCAGTACTCTTTCCTGAGCCCCTCACCTGGATGGATAAACTTGTGGTGCAGTATGCCAGTGCCATATGCCAGTGGGAGCAGAATAAATCTCAGTGTTCTGATACAGAACAGTCGTCATCTGGCCAAGAGTAAATGGTCCCAAAGACTTTTCAGGTTGTTTCATCTTATCTCCACCACCCCCATCTTCTGGGACTCTTTACTTCTCCCCCCTGCTTTTCCAGGCTTGTCATCTTGACTTCTTGAAGTTGGGTCTGTCCACAGTGCTTCATGCCAAAGCAGAGGTACAACAGAGGGGCAGTGTCTGGTTTGGAGTATGTCTGAATGTTGCAGTCCTCTTTTCTGTGCATTTAAAGAACTGATCCACTGTATTGGAGTTGCTGTCTGTAACTTGCTTCGGAGGTTCAGAAACTCGTGCAGTGGCCATGAACATCTTCTAAAGTAGGATGAAGGTCCAGCAGTCCTGACCATCAGTCCACACCTTCACCAATCAAAAACCATCTTCTGGAATTTTGCAGAATTACATCTAGCTGTTAGTGATGTGGTTTTTAGGCGTTAACAATTTCTTTGTGTTTGCATTTTTCTTCCTCCCCCACACCAACATGGGGGGGAGAACCTTATATCACATCTGTAAAAGAAGCCCACAAGCAAGGAGAAGATGAGGGGACTGAAGTTTCCAGAAATTAATCCCTTCTCAACCATTTTGTTGAAGCACTTCTGATGGTTTTTAACATGTTATCAGCGTGTTCAGTTATTTCAGAATTCTGCAGGGTGCATTCAGTCACATGGTACTGTTTTTGGTTGGGACTTCATGGTCAATCAATACAATAGATTCCCTGCTCGGTTAACATTTCTTGAGACTAAAATGGTAGACTTGTGATACCTGCCTTTTTAAATGTGCGGACTTCTATTTCCACACAGGGTTGCTTGTGTGCTCTTAACCCAGGCCTTTTAATGCTGTCTTAAGTGGAAGCCAGTTACTGTTAGACTGTGGGTAGTTCATTTTTTCCCCTTCAGGATACTTCATAGTGAATCAATATATATGCTCTTAGGAACTTGTGGGGGGATATTATATCTGTGTTTCTGTTCTGTGTTTGTTTCTTCCACCTCTCATGTATGTCAGAGCAGCAAATCAAAAGAAAAACATCTCCCCAAGTTTTTTAAAACATTGAATCTCTGTTCTGACCACCATGACTTGCCTTAGAGAAGTTGACAGTAATCAAAAACCCTAAGCTGATATTTCTATGTGACTACATGCTTCTGAAGTTACTGAGAACTTGTAGGACAGTTTTAGGAGTCTGCTGGAACATTAGCATTCCCCTTATTGCAAAGTTTTTGGGACCAAGACAGGCACAGGGAACTGGCAAGGGTTGCTCATGGGTGCTTACAGTATGAAGGCCTAAAAAGATTTTTTGCCCCCTTGTTGCAGTGGAGACAGACTTCTGAACTGAGCCAGACAGTTGCCACCTTGGGAGAAAAATCTTGCCCTGTCAGTTAAAAAAAAGCAAAAGCAAAACCTGATTAAAGTGATGGTGGAACTTTATAGTCAAACTGTGCTTCATTTTCACTTGGTATTGTTAGTTCCTCTGTGGCTCCCTCACCTCTGCAGTTCTCTCACAATGATGGTTAGCACTTTATGTTTCACTCATGGTTTTGCTTTCTAGGCGCTTTAATTTGTAGCCTTTTAACGCATGTAAGAAAACTTTCTGGACTTCAGTACTGTGCTGTATGCTTCCAGGACCAGTTTCTGAAATTCAGAGGGCATATGATTGGTGACTCTGTATGTTCTTTTTGTTTTGTTTTAATTGAGCAATAATCAACTACTGTAGCGAAGGTGCTTTTCTCTCATCAAGAATCAGATCTTTTCATTTTGCCTTAGTCCAGCAATTTTTAATCGGGTCAGCAATCTGTGACCTAGACTTGTTTTCATGTGAGAAAACTGAGGACCTGTTGTTCCCTCAGAGAGAAGGAACAAGTGACCAAGCCAGAAAAAATGGCAAAGCTTGTGGAATTTCCCCACAGCTGCACATACCGGTTTTTTTAAAGTAGGTTTTAAAATAATCTTCAGCTTCTTCATATACCATTCTCTGGCAATTCCCTATACATTGATAATCAAAACCAAAAACATATAGGGCATAAAATTCCATGCATCTAATGTAGTAATTCCATAAGCAGGGGAGAGCAATACCTCAAATCCATCTCCCACTTGAGTAGAGGCTCATATAGGTGATTAAGTCAGTTTCAGTAGCTACAGTGTATAAAACGGGAGATAAAGTGGCTTATTTCTCTTCCAACATATTTACATTTTTTAACGGTAAGCTATAAGAAAATCTGTTGTTTTGCATCAGTCTCCAACATGTTACTTTACTGCTGCCTCTTCAGTCTGTAGCCATTTAATCAAAGCGACAGACAGAGACAGCAGTCCTAGCTCTTGTCACTGAGATCCTCCTTTCCTTCTGGCTTTACTTTTTCGATGTTTTCAATACACAGGAAATGGCATTCACTCCCCCCCCTCATTAGAATGTTATCGTCTTACAACTTTTTAAAAATGCAAACTATAATCTAAGAGAATCCATCAAACCCCTTTGAAAACAAGGCTTTATTTCCTTCCTCTTTCTGTGGAAAGTGAAGTTTGAGGACACAATTTGATCATGTTTCAAAGGGCCTTTCAGTGGCAGATGATCATGTGTGTGAGCAAGACAAGAAGCAAATGCCTCTACTCCTTTTAGTCTAAACACTTCTTTACTCAGGGATTACATTGCCATGGAACTGTATTTATAGCCTTTTCTGAGAAGCAACAATTTTCTATTACTGAATTTGTTTTGAGTGGTGGTGGTGGAAACATGCACCATTCTATCTACACCACCACCCTTCAGAAATCATGTGGACAAATCACTGTTTGCAATTCATGGAGCAGTTTCCACCCCCTTTCAGATATGGAAAGCCCAAATCTTAATTTGACATGGCCAATCAGGGACATATGTACTCATCACGTTGTAGACTGATTCTCACCAACACTGCCAGTGAGTCAACAAACAAGGGGAATTCTTAGCTGCTTGAGGTCTTCTGTAGACTATAATAGTATATTATAGTCTTCTGTAGACTATAAAAACACAGGAGGAAACGAGCTGATGAGAGCTTGACCAATTAAAAGTAGCTGCAGAAATTCCAATTAAAAATGGCACTGAATTTCTATTAGTGATTTTCCAGTGAAGTCAAAATGTAATGCACATTCAGACATTCTGTGTTCTGTATCATTCTAGAAAGGCAACAGGATTTGTTTGGAAGTAAAACCAGAAGAAAAGCTGGCCAGCGTTTATGGTTGCTGTGTGGAAACTTGCAACATTAACTGTATTTTTAAAAATAGTGTTGCAAATTGTTTGTTTTGACAATTAGTGCACTGAATATTGACCCTGACCCCCCGAGCTGTTGCAGTCAACTGACTCGTTATGCAGTAACAGCCACCATGTTGAATGATTGAAAGCAGCCTTTGCCAGGTGACAGTAATGCATAAACTTGACCATTTCCTGATGATACCTGGAGTGCTTGGGATACAGTAGCTCCACTGTCTTGCAGTATGGTTAGCATCTTGACAGCTTGTTGATGCCTCCATTCAAAAGAAGCCTTACTGTGTTTGAATCATCACATGCTTGAGGAAGTTATGGTTAGACGCTTTAAGCTTAGCTTTGGAAGGCTCAAAGCAGTGATTGGCAGCTTAATTTCCTAACTTTGTTTGCTTAGTTTTTAAAAAGGAATGTTGCAATGGGCCCAAATCCACTTGCATCTCCCACTTATCCATATAAACAGTGAGGTAAGCAGTTTTCCTTTAATTCCATTTTCTTAGTGGTACATGCTCGTTATTATTGAACTTCCCTTGGACTTGTTGCCAAAACTGAAGTCCAAAGTAGTTGTTTTGGTATTTATCATAGGAGACTAGGAAAAGGGTCCACCTTTGCATCAGTGAATATTCATGACAGCAGTAAAACCACTTTATTGTGTGGAAGAGTCCACACTGTCCTGCCTCCCATATTTCTGTTCCATTGGCAAGTCTATTGCTTTGTGCCATGTGGGGGGTCTTGGTGACACACCAGGTGAATTTACTGCAGATGATCAAAATGAGGGCAAAAGCCAATCAGCTCTTGGTGTGACATTTCTGTAAACAGCTATTTAGAAGCCAGGGTCATTTGCTTGCTTTAAAGCAAGGACTCAGTTGAAATAGGATTATCGTTGGAGTGTGTGGCCTTTTTTCTCTTTTGATAAGAGTCCTATATGATTTTCTACATTTGTTCCCATCTAGAATTTTTTTTTTTAAGACCACTTTAGCTTTCAGGCATAGTTGCATGACATAGTGAGATTAAATCATCTGAGGTGGTTTTGGGGGAAAGTATTTGGATTTACCAAGAACTGTACTGAATCTCATTGAAGCATCTGGCATTCTGTTCTTTTTGCTGGTTACGTCAAAGGGGCACAACCATGAAAGGGCAGCATTTACCAAGGTGGGTCTCAGAACTGGCACTCCCGCCCATGACCAGAGGAGCTCGACCCATCTTCCTCTGAGTGAGCAGCTTCATTTTAGCTCCTCTGTCCTAACTCCCAGGAGCTTGACTGGTTCCAGTTACAGAGATACAATCTGTCATGCAGAATTCCTGAGAATACACAGCTCAGCAGCTATCTCTGCTTGTGCAGAAAAACACAAACACAACACCTTCTTTCAATCAAAGAAGGCTAAATTTCATATCAGTGTGGCTACTTAAAAGCATTGCCTGTCAAGGGACCATGCTGCTTCTGGGAATACAAAGCATTCAGTCCACCATCCCTGTGAATTTGTTGTTTCTCAAGCCGATTGCTTCGCTTTATTTTAAAGTGATTTGTGACTCCCACTGATTCATTCGGGACAGTTTTATTTCTCCTGATTAAGCAGGAAAGCACAACTTTTTGAGAGGCCGCTCCCCCCCTTTTCCCTCTCCTGCACATACCCAAGCAGAGTGATAACCCAACTCCTCAGGAAGCTTAGACCTGAACCTGTGCGCTCTTTGATTTCTGTCACTGCAGCTGCCTTATTGGAGTGAGTAGAATGTGGTGTGTTTTCTTATTTTAAAGGTATCTCTTGAACCTGAATTTTGCTGGCCGTTTTTGCTTCCAAATAGACATTTTGGAAACCCATCACTTTCACATTCCTGATTCCTTTGGAAACAAAAATGCCCTGAAAAGGTTTCATGTGTGTAAGCGATTCTTCTAGTTGTTGGTTCCTTTGTTGGACTTTCAGGACCAGTTGCTGATAGGATGAAGATTTGCAACTAGCAATGCAATTTTTTCTAAATCTGCTAATGTTTTAAGAACTTATAAAAAAGTGTGTCCTTGGGTTTTTTTGTTCTGTAAGTGATAAACAGGTCATTGCAAACAGTGATTTTGTTAATATTTGATTAAATGGAATTTCTTTGCTTAAAAAATAAAGAACTTAATTGAGTTCAGAATGAGTTTGTGATGTGTTATTTATTTCTCCAGGCTTGTGAGGTGTACAGTGAAAGTAGCAGCCCAAGTGCAGTGTTGCAGTTCTGTATATTTTTGACCCTTCTGATTCCTTTAAATTTGACTATTCAAAGTTTGCAAAACGCTGTGAACTTATATCTTGGGCTGGGGTGGGCAGGCTTGCCAGTTCTCTCTCAGAATGCCCATATATCCATGAATCTTGATTTTATCCCACTCCTCTGTCAAGGATATTTTGTAACAGAACATTGCTGTATTTAGGCTTGGTTTGGCTAATGCAAAACTTCTGCATTGTAACGTCCTGTCATATTCTGTAGTGGTGTTGAATTCTGCCAGCTGGGCCAAATGCTACTAATGGCTGAACTGTTTTTTGTGGGATGCTGAAGGACCAATGCAAAAAGGCAAGCAGGGGCTGTGTCTGCCTTCCAGTTTTCTTCCAGCTTTGGGATAGCGTAGTGTCAGTTTTATTCTGTGTTGTTGTTTTACCTGGGCGAGATCATCACAAAGCACTTCTGATCCCAACAACATTCCTGCTCTGCTGCTATGCCTCTACTTAGGGTGAGTGGGTGTTGCTTGTGTCCCCGTCCCACTGCTCCTTTTAGAAAGCCCCCTCCCTTCACAACAGACATCCTGTTTGGCTTGAGTATCAGCCAGTAGTCCAATGAATGCACCTCTTTTAGAGGTATCAGAGCTCTTTCCATTTCAGGGGGACCCCTGCTGGTGTGCTTTCACAGCTCAAATAGGCCTGGTATTTGGTTTGAGGAACAAGAACTGTTCTTATAAGCATAGCCAGCTTTAAGAGGGGATTGGATACAAATATGGAGCAGAGGTTCATCAGTGGCTATTAGCCACAGTGTGTGTGTGTATATATGTGTGTGTGTGTGTACGTACACACACATATATTGACCACTGTGTGACACAGAGTGTTGGACTGGATGGGCCATTGGCCTGATCCAACATGGCTTCTCTTATGTTCTTAAGAATGGCAGCACTGCATTGTGAATTCAATTTCACGGGGAGAAGGGAGGAATGGGGCAAAGAAAAGAGAATCAGCTTCTCTTGACTTTCTTGCTCCCCAGCATCAGAAAGTATTGTAAGCTGTTGTAAGAAAAAAACTGAGGATTTGGCTGAGCTAGTTTGTTCCAGTGGTTAGAATGTTAGACCAAGAACTGGGAGATCCGAGTTCAGTTCCCCACTCTGCAGTGAATTTGCTGGGAGACTTTGGGCACATTTTTCAGCCTAGACTGCCTCATAGGGTGGTTGTGAGGATAACATGGATGAGGGGAGAACCATAGATTGAGCTCCTTGGAGAAAAAAGTGGAATAAAAATGTGTCTGATAGGCATGGTGAAAGTTACAAGATACTTGTGCTTGTCCGCATGGACACAGCTGCTTGCATCAAAGAGCCCATGCTGCACGGTCCCTAATCCACCTCCCTGGTATACTTAAAACAACACCATGGAGAATACACCAAGGTGCAGGAGTGAGCTGGTGGTGAATTTCACTGGAAGACAGAAAGGTCTTCTGTCTGGGAGGGTGTACTTTGGGTCTCTTATCTGGAGCTCACAAAGATGTGGAATTGGCTCTCATATTGAAGCCATCACACAACTACTGTGAATCAGAAGGCATTTGCCATGCCCACATCTTGATGGTGGTAATCTTTTTGCAAAATAAATACGTGGAGTAGCTGTGCAAAAACCAGATGGGGTCTTCTAAACAGGGAGTGGAAGCTTCATGTTTATAACTAGCTGTTTTGCAAGCCTTTCACAAAAACTGTTTCCAGTTTGTCTGAGGCTTCTTTCTGGAATCTTGTCCCCCTCTGCCACTGACTGCTGTTTCCCCCCCTAAAATCATAAGGTTACAACCACACAAAATTGTAGAGTTGGAAGGGACCATACAGGCCATCTAGCCCAATGTAGTTCAATGCAGGTTCAGCCTAAAGCCTCCTTGAGAAGTGTTCATCCAAATGCTGCTTGAAGACTGCTAGTAAGGGGGAAACTCATCATTTCCCTGGGCAGCTGATTCCATTGCTGAACTACTCTTATTGTAACCCCCACGCCAATACACAGCTGGCATTTCCGCCTGTAATTTAAACCCCTTATTGTGAGTCCTGTCCTCTGTTGCCAACAGGAAAAGCTTCCCACCCTCCTCTTTCGTGAGACTTCCAGATATGTAAAGAGAAAACTTACGTACCCCCACCACCACCTCTTTTCCAGACTGAACATTTCCAAGTCCCCTCAGGCTTAGATCTTGGCCTC
Source organism: Heteronotia binoei (assembly GCF_032191835.1). Classification (NCBI taxonomy): domain Eukaryota; kingdom Metazoa; phylum Chordata; class Lepidosauria; order Squamata; family Gekkonidae; genus Heteronotia; species Heteronotia binoei. Next base: position 17,578,709 of record NC_083241.1, read on the forward strand.
CAGGCTCCTGATCATCTTCGTCACACTCTTCCGCACCCATTCCATTCTGACCACATCCTTTTTGAAGCGAGGCCTCCAGAACTCCAGGTGTGGCCTGACCAATGCATTGTACAGCAGGACTCTGACATCTTTTAATTTGAATGTTATGCCTCTGTTGATATATTCCAAGATGGCATTAGCCATCTGCTCACGCTATTTAGTTTACAGTCCACCTATACCCCAAGATCTCACACACATTGCTACCCCAGAAGTATAAGCTCATCCAGTATGCACACGTCTCATTTTTGCTAGTCAGATGTAGAGCCCTGCATTTATCCTTGTTTGAATTGCATCTTTTTCACATCCACCCACTTTTCCAGTGTGTTCAGATCTCAATTAATTGTTTTGCTACTCTTCCCAATTTGATGTTATCTGCCCTGTGGCGCAGAGTAGTAAAGCAGCAGTACTGTGGGTCTGAACTCTCTGCTCAAGACCTGAGTTCGATTCTGGCAGAAGCTGGATTCAGGTAGGCGGCCCAAGGTTGACTCCACCTTCCTTCCTTCCGAGGTGGGTCAAATGAGTACCCAGCTTGCTGGGGGAAAGTGTAATGACCAGGGAAGGCAATGGCAAACCACCCCGTAAAAAGTCTGCCATGAAAACATTGTGAAAGCAATGTCACCTCAGAGTCAGAAACAACTGGTGCTTGCACAGGGGACCTTTCCTTTCCTTTTTCCTTCCACCCCCACCCTCCTCATCCAGGTCATTTATAACAATGTGGCTCCCCACTGGACAATCAGATGAAGTGCCACTCCTTTTTTTGTCGCCATTCTCCAACCAGTCCCCTATCCACCTAGAGTTCTCCAGTTTACCCATCAGAACATTATGGGGAACTCTGTCAAAAGCTTTACTGAAATCCAGGTAAACAGCACAGACATGTTCCTACAGTCCAGTAAAACTGTCACTCGATCAAAGAAGGAAACAAAGTTGGTCTAGCAGGGCCTGATGGAGACAAATCTGTGCTGACTTCCCTGGATCACCAAGTTCTTCAAATTCTCACAGACTGACCCCTTTAAAATATTTTTTAATATCTTCCCTGAGTGGGTCAAACTGACTGGCTTGTAGTTTCCTGGCTTTGTGAAGATTGGGATAACAATCACTCTCTTCCAGTCTTGTGACACATCTCCCATCCTCCCAGAGGTCCTGAAGATGATAGACAAACTCTGCAAGCTCTCTAGAAAGTTCTTTGAGCACTTTCAGGTACACACCATCCAATGCAGCCAGGTACATCTCAACAACCTCTCTGTCCATGTTAATCCTGGTCTTGCACTTTTGTCAGCAAGTGATAAATAACGCTGTTCATATGTTGTGATTCTGCAAAAATGTAGAAAAGCTGCATAACTGAAGGGCAAACTGTAGAATGCAATTTCTTTGGAACTATTTAAAAAGTTCTACCCCTCAGGGATTTGAATATATGCTTAATATTAATGTAGTGCCTGATTTTATTGCTCAACAATATTGACGGGCCAACATAACCCTATACCATTTACCAGGATTACGAACAATGCAATATGTTATAGAAAATTGTAGAATAAATTGTAGAACACAATTCCAAATTTGCTTCATGGGCATAACTTCTACACATATTGGGGAAAAACCTGTTACCTTAAGTATAGAATTACAGAGATGGAAGGGGCCATACAGGCCATCTAGTCCAACCCCCTGTTCAATGTAGGATCAACCTAGAGTATTCCTCCCAAGTGATTGTCCAGCCGCTGCTTGAAGATTACCAGTGAAAGGGAGATCACCACCTCCTTAGATAGCTGATTCCACTGTTGGTTAACTCTTACTTGTATCCCCACCACCACCAATATCTGGCTGGTACCTTCTCATCTTTAATTTAGACTCATTATTGTGAGTCCTCTCCTCTGCTGCCAACAGGAACAGCTCCCTGCCCTCCTCTAAGTGACAGCCCTTCGAATCCTTCAAGAGAGCCATCATGTCCACCCTCACCCTTCCCTTCTCCAGACTGAACATTCAGCCTTTTCTCATTGGTCATGGAGTCAATGGATCTCTAGTTTTTGGTGCTTTCATCTATAGCTAACATAAAGGGAGCCAAAGCATCTTTGTTATTTGTCAGGGTTTATTTTTTAAAAAACTGAAAACAGGTCTTTGCTGAACTCCCTTGCTGTGAATGAAGTGTCCTACAGTGAATGAAGTTGTTTACAGTGTCGCAAGGGCACAATTTGGTCTGTTTGGTCTTTGTTTCCTTCTCTCTTCCTTCCTTAGCCAATCCTTCCTGCACAACCAGTACTGGGGCACCTACATTTCCTGCTCGTCCCTATTATTCATTAGACAAACCAGTAAATCGTTAAGGGAAGAAGGCACTTCTCAGCTTCTGTACTACGCAGGCACTTGGATTCAAGGCAGACCAAGCCAGCAGTACCTCTGCCTCTTCTCTTGGCCTTCCTGCCACAGACATTTCTCACCAGTTCTTCTGGTTTCCCAGGGTGGAGGACAGGTAAAAGGGTTTTAAACAGCAGAGTCTGCTATGCTCTGGGGTCTGTCTGGTGGCAGGAGGGCCAAGAAACATGCGAGAAGTTGAGCATCCTGGGGTTTTGTGATCATGAGAAACCTTTTCAACCAACACTACATATAAAAAGGATGTCTGGGTTTGACAGCCACCTTTGACCCTATTTGCTAGATTGGGGTGCTGCTTTTCTTTTTCTCAGAGAGCTGTGTCTTCGCCATCCACCCGGAGCCCAAAAAGTTTCTCAGCCGTGCCTTTGCCATCATATTTTGGCAGGTTGCCCCCAAAGTCTGCTGGCAGGATATCGGCATCAATCTCTTGGTAGAAAGATTCCAGTTCATCACCGTGCACAAAGACCTGAATGTTAGGAAGAAAGGGGAAAGAGGGTGAGCAAAGGTGGACCATTGCCATGGAAGGGCTGCTGGTTGCCAGGAACAAGCTGAGCTGAGAGTTGCCTTCTGCTGCCTCCTGTGCTGCCACTAGCTGGGCCCAGGTCCATAGAGGCCCCTCAGCTCAGACCCAGCCTACAAGAGTGGAGAAGGTGACTGCTCTATAAGAACATAAGAGAAGCCATGTTGGATCAGGACAATGGCCCATCCAGTCCAACACTCTGTGTCACATAGTGGCCAAAATACACACACACACACACACACACACATATACATACACTGTGGCTAACAGCCACTGATGGGCCTCTGCTCCATATTTTTATCTAACCCCCTCTTGAAGTTGGCTATGCTTGTAGCTGCCGCTACCTCCTGTGGCAGTGAATTCCACAAGTTAATCACCCTTTGGGTGAAGAAGGACTTCCTTTTATCTGTTCTAACCCAACTGCTGAACAAGTTCATTGAATGCCCACGAGTTCTTGTATTGTGAGAAAGGGAGAAAAGGACTTCTTTCTCTACTTTCTCCTTCCCATGCATTATTTTGTAAACCTCTATCATGTCACCCTGCAGTCGACGTTTCTCCAAGCTAAAGAGCCCCAAGCGTTTCAACCTTTCTTCATAGGGAAAGTATTCCAAACCTTTAATCATTCTAGTAGCCCTTTTCTGCACTTTTTCCAATGCTATAATATCCTTTTTGAGATGCGGTGACCGGAATTGTACACAGTACTCCAAATGAGACCGCACCATCGATTGTATTTATTTATTTATTTATTTATTTAGTTCGATTTATATCCCGCCCTACCCCACCAAAGCGGGCTCAGGGCGGCTATATATACAGGGGCATTATGATACTGGCTGATTTGTTTTCAATTCCCTTCCTAATAATTCCCAGCATGACGTTGGCCTTTTTTATTGCAATCACATACTGTCTTGACATTTTCAGTGAGTTATCTACCACGACTTCAAGATCTCTCTCTTGGTCAGTCTCTGCCAGTTCACAACCCATCAACTTGTATTTGTAGCTGGGATTCTTTGCCCCAATGTGCATTACTTTGCACTTGGCCACACTGAACCTCATCTGCCACATTGACGCCCACTCACCCAGCCTCAACAGATCCCTTGGAGTCTGTTGACTCAATTACAAGATGACTCCACTTGTTCCTTGGCCTTTTAGTGTTCCTCTATAAGTTTTGCTGCACTGGAGTGTATCAAGAAAGAGGAAAATGCCCAGGCTGCTGCTTATGGTTCCCCTCACTGGTTTCCTCTATAACATCCAGCTCTGGACTAAAACTGCCATGTCCTTTGCCTTTCTTTTGGCAGTGGTGCTTCTGTAGCACATGCATCCCCAGCATGCGTACTCACCCTTTCCAGCAATTTGTTCTTCAGGAAAGGTTTGACCACGTTGTAGGTTGTAGTGAAGTACCAAGGCTGATGGATGAAGTGGACAGCCTTGAAACGAGCTGGGAAGGAATCCTGGGGATTGCAAAGTCACACAGGTTATGCACCCAGTTGGGAGGGCAGGAATTGAAAGAAGAGAACGGCCAGGAGAGGGTACTTCAACATCTTGTAATTCTGTCCTTTGACATCTAGATTCCTCTTTGAGGATGGAAGAGGGCTTTTGCCCCAAAGCCTGTACCCTTTGATGTGTGACTAGGTAAGGTATATTGACTACCTTGCTAAAAAGGTGAAGGTAGTCCCTGTCCAAGCACTGAGTCATTACCGACCCATGAAGTGATATCACATCATAACGTTTTCTTGGCAGACTTTTGTGGAGTGGTTTGCCATTGCCTTCCCCAGACCATCTTGCTAGTACCCTAGGAACCCCTACATTCTCCCAGATGCCAAAAGGGGCTACTTCCTTCCCCTTCCTTAAAGGTTTCCCTGATCTTTTGAAGCTTCTGGGTCTGATTGACTGGATGTATTCTGGCTATACATCTTCCCTTTCTGAATGTAAATCTGGAGTCAGCTTATGTATCTACATTCATCATTCCTGCACAGATGTGTGTGCGGCTGCTGTTCTCGTACTCCTATCGCCTCCAAATTCCTGCTGTTATCACAGCCTGCTCACACAGTCCATGGAGCGCTTGGCAGCACTTGCCTTGCAAAGGAATTTTGGCAACTCCAGCAGTGGCCAAGAAGAAGCAGCAGAGATTGGATTTATATCCCGCCCTCCATTCCGAAGAGTCTCAGAGCGGCTCACAATCTCCTTTCCCTTCCTCCCCCACAACAGACACCCTGTGAGGTGGGTGGGGCTGAGAGGGCTCTCACAGCAGCTGCCCTTTCAAGGACAACCTCTGCCACAGCTATGGCTGACCCAAGGCCATGCCAGCAGCTGCAAGTGGAGGAGTGGAGAATCAAACCCAGTTCTCCCAGATAAGAGACCGCACATTTAACCACTACACCAAACTGGCTCTCCATGTTTCATTGTCACCTCAGGAACACAGAGACCAGTAGAAGAGGATTAAGGAAGACTAGAAGAGCCAGATACCCGACAAATGGCAGATTCAGGGCTTTTGCTTCCTCCTAACTTTGAGTTGGTCTGTAGCCATGAATCTCTCGAAGACCCAACTCACTGGCTAGCACAGACACAGTGAGGTGCCAGAGGGGACCACTGGAGAATGGCCAGCCCTGGTGCCTCACTGAGCCTGTTCAAAGAGCCAAGGAAGCAGGTGGCAGGGCAGCAACCGCTGTTCATTGCCCTGCCACCTGACTGTTTCAGCTCTCTGAGAGGTCTCAGAGAGCCAACTTGCTGGCTGGTGCAGATGCAATGAAATGCCAAGGTGGGCCATTGGAGAACGGCCCACCCCGGCACCTTCACCGTGCCTGCTCAGAGAGCTAAGAAGGCAGTCAAGCAACTGGGCAGCACCTGGCTGCCTCCTTTTCAGACAGTCACTTGCAATGATGTCACCATGTTGAGGGGGGCCCACGATGCCCTCTCCAAAAATTTCACAGCCCCCCTGACCATATGTTACTAATAAAATTGTTTGAAACAGCAAAAATTCCACAGCCCCCCAAGGCCACATTTTCTGGCTATGGGGCTGGCTTTGAGGTTCTTTTCCTGTCTATGGTTGGTGCCTAGGCTGTGCTCACTGCTTTCTTGGGACTGCCAGAAGGTTGGCGGTCTCACCTGCAACATGTCCACCATCTTCTTCAGTTCTGAAGGTTTGATGCCAGAAGCCTGCTGCACTGTGAAGCCCTTGAAGTTCTCGATGATGCAGAAGCCATTGATTTGGGTCTCCTCGTTCTCCAGCAGCCTCTCTAGGATCACACAATAGGCACGGAGAATCTAGACCAGAAGAAGACAGAGATGCAAACTGAAGGCATGTCCAATCCCCCACCCCCAGCACTCCTGTTGTACAATGCCAAAATGGCAACTGCAAAGGCAAATGATTAAAGAGCCGGCTCGCCAGTGCTTGCGACCCCAGTGTTTATTTCTCCTTCTTTACACAGACAGCAGTTCTTTTACACAGTCCCAGAGCAGTTTCCACTTTAAGCCCCAGTTAAGTCTTACAGCCTCGGGGGAGGAATCCTCCTGCATTTCTCCTGTTTTGCACAATGTCAGCCCCTCCTGCTGTATCTCACTGTCCTGTTGTCCTCTCCCGGCTCTTCCGACACTTCCCTCTTACTCAACAATGGCCCCCTTTCCTTGTCCACCTCCCCCTCTAAACAGCTTGTGCCTCCACCTGGCTGCCGTTTCACCAGATGTGCTTTTTCCAGCTTGCACCTTCTCTCCCTAGGGCAAGAGACATCTAATGGGTCCCATCACAGCTGTCTTTGGCTGAATGTCTCCGTTTGATGGGATAAGACCAGGTACAGTCAAGTGTCTTAGGATTTTTCACTTGCAGCTCTGCTTCTTAGAGACAGAGGGACATAGCCGAATGATACAGCACCTGCAGAAGGTCCTTGGTTCAATCCCTGGTATGTCCACTTAGGGTAATATCTTGCCTAGCTAATTTCCTCCACATCCTTGCCCTTTCTCCAGTGGTCCTAGGAATGGGTCAGTCCTTACTTTTAAGTTAGGCTCTTCCTCTGTGGAAGCAGGGTCAAGCAGATGAATTTGATCCTGGAGGGGAGGGGCATGCCCAGGAATCCTCAGTCTTTTTGGCCCTGCTTCTGGAGCAGGACATCAATGGTGGTGCTCTTTTGAGCACAGCGAGTCCTGAATGAAGAAAGAAGAATGAAGCTAGGCCTTCAGTTAGAAGGGTGAGGAAAGCTCACAGGGGAAGGGAAGGGCTTGTAGCTCTTCCCTCCCCTTCCACTGTGTCACATAGGAGCGACAGCGAACAACCAAAGCAGATGGCACTTGGATCTCCTAAGGCACAACTGCAGACTCCCACAGTGGTCTCCAGCCTTTGGGCTGCGAACACCTGCCTCTGTCATTCTGAGGGCATGGTAGAGTCAGCGCCAACCTGCCTGGGCACATAGGCCCTTGTCGGGGGAAGGCTCCCACAGGTCTGGTGGGAGCTAGCTCCACCAGATTATTGACGGAGCAGCTCCACCACAATGACCCCATCTGAACTGTGGTAAGGCAGCCCATGGATGTGGGAATAGACCCTTGGGGACAGAGGGGAAGAGTACTGCTCAGTCCCTTCTAGTCCCAGTTGGAAGGTAGCCATTTTGTCTTTCCTTGCTTCTCCACAGGAGGGCCTAGTTTCTCTTTCCCCTTGGTGGGAAGAGAGGTTTTTTTGGCGGAAAAATGGCAATGAAGGCAGGTCTATCAACTTCCCAAGGACTGTAGAGTGCAGTACGTGACCTGGACCTCTCTAGCTCTTCAGCGTCAACCTCTACTCAGGCTTCCCACACAGGAGACAACAACTGGGGAGGAAGAAAGGGACCATGAGGTGGATCTGTCCGGGAAAGATGCTAAAGAAACCTCCTGGTGTGGCTCAGAACTGAGATGAGAAGGGAAATTAGAGAGGCCATGCAGGAATCCAGACAGAGCAGCAACTCAGAGGCAGGGCCCCTGGGCAGACAAGGGAGACATCATAGGACACATGGACAGAACTGTCTCTCCCCTTCCAAACCAAAAAAGAGAAAGATGAAAGAGTCTAGTTATTAGCAACAACAGTCCTCTTTAGGTTCTCAATCTGAAGAAGGCTCAGAGAACTTGGATGACTCCTCCCAAAGAGGAGGGGGAGTTATTGGAAGCGGAGAAATAAATAATAACCACTATGCCAACAAGTCTTTCCCCCCAGGACCTGTATTCTAGGCTACCACCAAAGGTCCTAAGAGTCCTGGAAATTGCTCCAAAGTCAAAAGCAAAGGAGGAATTGGACCTAAGAAGGAGCAGAGAAAATGCTTCCTAAGTTGGAAGTAGAACCACTGGGGATGCCTCTCCCGGCTGCCTTCTTTGACCTGATGAAGGCTGAGTGGGAGGCACTTTCAAGGTCAAAAGCTAGCCACCCTATTTTCTATAAGCTAGCTCACACTAACTCAGCTTAGCGGGAACACTGGTCTTGACCCAACCTTTGTTCTGAAGGTCGACTCTACCTTCCATAGAATAGAGGAAATAGTATTTCCATCCTTCTGCCCTAACCCTAAACATGAGAGGGGAAAGAATTGGCATAGTCTGGATGTACATAGAGCCTTAAGCTTCTATTTGGGTAAAACTAAACATTTTTTTTACAAATCTGGCATTTTTTGTGTGTCCTTTAGGAAGGCAGCACTGGGACAGTGAGTCTCCACGTCCACCTTGTGTAGGTGAATAAGTGGGTGCATAATTCTGGCATACAAGGCCAAGGATTTGGAGCTGCCATAAGGCCACCCCCCACCCCAGGGGGGCAGCAACATCTGCAGCCTACAGATCCTTCCCATCAGGGATTTTTTTAAAGCAGGAATACATAGGAACACAGTTCCAGCTGGCTCAGTATCAGGAGGTGTGGCCTAATATGCAAATAAGTTCCTACTGGGCTTTCTGCCCATCATTAAAGATGATCTGTAAGGTGGCCACTTGGAAATCCATACATTCTTTTATACCGGGCACTACAGAATTGACAAGATGGCATCTGTCGAGGCAGCCTTCAGCAGAAGGGTGTTAGAGCATACCCTCTAGGTCCTGAAGCCAGTCACCCACCCTGGGGCACTGAGCTCTCTTATGTCCCAAGATTAAGGACTGATCCACTCCTAGGACCACCAGACTTACTGTGAAGCTTCCTTCTTGGTGGTCCAGGTGTTGATCAGTTCTACCCACTGAAGGGTTTTTTCCCCCTTGTGTTGACTTCTAGGACCCAAGGGGTTTGCTGGAGAATTGTGTGGTAGTTTTCCTCAACGAATGAGTAAAGTGATGGGACCTTATATCCACTGCCTAAGTAGTATATAGTTAGTGCTAAGCAGTTAGTGGAGTTGATGTTACTGTTTACGTTATACTTCCTTTTCCATTCAAAGTGTTTGAAGGGGGAGTTTTTTCTTTCTCTCTCCATATAATTTTTGTTGTGGGAGGCATGGCTTGGAGACAGACTGAGATTCCCGGGCAGGCCCCTCATCTCTGGGACTGAATCTAGCTTCTCAACCCTGCTTCCAGAGAGGAGCATAACCCAAGCGTAAGCACTGACCCACTCCTGGACCACTGACAAGGAAGCTTCCTGCTAAGTGAAGACAAATCTTCCGCTTTCAGATCTTGGAGTAGTCAGTACTTTAAGATGGACTGGAGAATTTCCTTAGTGTAAGGCAGGTGCATACTTGCAGCTTTAGGAAGCATTGCGAAGGTCTCTTATTCAACCTGTGCTGCTACTAAGAAGATGGTAGGAAACAGAACAGGAGAAAGAGCTGACAGAACTCCCCTACAGTGCCATACAAACATTCTCCCCCTGCCCAATTTCATTCATATTACGCCTTGTTTAGATGTCCAGTTTCTTGAAAAACAAAGATTTTGGAACCTCTATTAAATATGCACAATTGTCTGATGGATGAAGGAATAGTATATCCATTTGGCACACTGGATAGATAGATAAAAATCCCCCATCTCTCCCAGCATGGCAACAAAGACTCTGGGAATATTTTATGATGACTAAGATTTCTGTTCCGTCCCGGATTCCTTTGACCGAAAATTATGAAACCCTTTTTATTGCTGCCTGTATGGTATCCAGTAATAAGTTCCCTATCTGAACAAAATGTCCTACCAGGCAGAATGCTTTATAGTAAGATGCTATACTTTTTAAAATGGAAATGTTCATACTGTTTTAGGTTTCTGTGGACTTTGTCTTTTTGTATTTGACATGGAACTATAACCTGAATGACTACTCTCTCTGAATATTGTACTTGAGCTTCAAATTTAAAATAAAGCTTGTAAAAAAATAATATATCAATTTACATAGTCGCATATATATCATATATGGTTTTAGCCTTTTCTTCTTTCCTAGGGGATCCAATGCATTATAGTTTGTGGCGGGGGGGGGGGGGGAGTTTGAACAGAATTTGTAGGCCTTCAAAACTTGAATTCCCAGAATTCCTTAAGGGCTTCCCTGATACTTTGTTCCTCTAGTGGAATGAAACTGGACCCAAACTGTAGAGTCAATAAAACTTGGCTGCAAGATGCTGACCTCATCGAAGGTGATCTCTTCGTAGTCCCAATTCTCAATATTGAAGAGCAGCACCACCCGCCCATACTTATCCCTGCTGGACAAAATGCCTGGGTAGCCAGCCTCAATGGTACTACGCACAGCCTCTGGCGTCAGGTTCTCAAAAAGCTCTGGATACTGCTGACGAAAGCTGACGTAGCCTGTGGACAGGGGAAGAAAGAATGCTGTGGTTGAGGACATAGCCTGAATCCTCTGTTCCTGCATAACAGATTCTGGACAGATGATTGTTTGAATCAGCCTTATACTGACTTAGACCACTTGTCCACCTAGCTCAGTTTGGTGTAGTGGTTAAGTGTGCGGACTCTTATCTGGGAGAACCGGGTTTGATTCCCCACTCCTCCACTTGCACCTGCCATACCTCTGGCAGAGGTTGTCCTTGAAAGGGCAGCTGCTGTGAGAGCCCTCTCCGGCCCCACCCACCTCACAGGGTGTCTGTTGTGGGGGAGGAAGGTAAAGGAGATTGTGAGCCACTCTGAGACTCTTCGGAATGGAGGGCGGGATATCTTCTTCTTCTTCTCAGTGTTGTCTACTGTCTCTGGTAGAGGTTCTCTACAGCAGTGGTTGTCAGACTGAGGCCAGGACTCTCAGGTGGATTGCAAAGCCTCATCTGCTAAGTTGTGAGCCCTGACAGTGACAGTTGTGAGCCCTGAAGCCCTGTGTTCCTTTTCGGAATGACCTGCTGTTAGTATGCCTACATCTCAGGGGCAATGGCCAATGGCCAATCCAGTCCAACACTCTGTGTCACACAGTGATCTTGGTTCAGTATAGCAGGGGTGGCCAACGGTAGCTCTCCAGATGTTTTTCGCCTACAACTCCTGTCAGCCCCAGCCAGCATGGCCAATGGCTAGGGGTGATGGGAGTTACAGGCAAAAAACATCTGGAGAGCTACCGTTGGCCACCCCTGCAGTATAGGATCACCTAGTTCAGGTGGGAAGCCATGTTGATCTGCAGTAGAGGAACAAGATTCAAGTCAAGGAGGACCTTAAAGACCAACAAGGTTTCCAGGATATAAGCTGTTGAAAGTCAACACTCCCATTGTTAGGTACCCCATGAAGGGAGCTGTGACCCTCAAAAGCTTATACCCCGGAAATCTAGATAGCCTTTAAGGTGCACTTGATACAACATGTATGCAAGTCTCTCTTTTCCCAGCTAGACAATATATATATATATGTGATAGGAGCAGGTTCCTGTGCTGAAGTCCAGCTATCCCATATTATGTAAAGGGTGCTATGGTAGAAAGTACCTAAGGTTCAAAAGGCGCTGACTCTTTTCCTTGCTGTTCTCTGAGATTACTACTCAGCAAAGAGGGAAGATTGGGCGGGAGGGGGAAGCACACACACCTTTCAGCAGATCATAAGCTCTGTTGACATCAAACTTGCGGGCCCGGATGAAGCGGAGGAAGAATGCACCATCTTTTTCATTCACTTTTTCAGCCACTGCTTTACAGAGGTCGTCTCCTCCATCAGCTCTCTCCCGGACCAGGTCCTGCAGCTCTTTCACGGCTGAGTCCCGCTTCTCTGGTGTCTCATTCAGTTCATCCTTGGCCTGTGAGAATGAAGAGATTCTAGCCTGCTGATGTTATGTTGGGCAGAAGGAGGAGGAAATCAAAAGAATTTGGGTTTTTGCCTCTGCGTAGTGACTCTGGACTTCCTTGGTACCCTGCTTAACTTCTGATGAGACTGGGCTAGCCTTGGTTGGCCAGGACAGGGCAAGTCAGTCTCTGAGCTACCTTTGCCAAAGAAGAAGAAGATGATGATGATATTGGATTTATATCCTACCCTATACTCTGAATCTCAGAATCCCAGAGCTGTCACAATCTCTTTTACCTTCCCCCACCCCCAACAGACACCCTGTGAGGCAGGTGGAGCTGAAAGAGCTCTTATAGCAGCTGCACTTTCAGGGACAACTCCTATACGAGCTATGGCTGACCCAAGGCCATTCCAGCAGGTGCAAGTGGAGAAATGGGGAATCAAACCCGGTTCTCCCAGATAAGAGTCCATGCACTTAACCACTACACCATCCTGTCTCACTTGATGAGTGGGCTGGCCTCAATGTTTTCCTGCTCCTTCAATATGAGCACTAAGGGATGAGGCATGGTGACTTTGCAGTCCATTCAGGCACACTAGCCAGCAAAGCCTTCCCTCCAAAGGCAGCAAACACATGTTGGCTCTAGAGAAGCTTGCAACCAGTGTTCCCTCTAAGCTGAGTTAGTATGAGCCAGTATGTTAGTATGAGTCAGCTGACAGTTCGTTAGCCTCAGGCTCACACATAAGAGAAGCCATGTTGGATCAGGCCAATGGCCCATCCAGTCCAACACTCTGTATAACACAGTGGCTAAAAAAACCCAATTATTTATACACACACACACATTGTGGCTAATAGCCACTGATGGACCTCTGCTCCATATTTTTATCTAACCTCCTCTTGAAGCTGGCTATGCTTGTAGCTGCCACACACCACATTTTTGTCTTAGCTCAGGACAAATGGCCCCAGAGCAAACTAATTTATGCAGGAACTCACAACTTTCATGTCAGTAGCTCACAAACTAGAATTTTTGCTCACAAGAATCCTCAGCGTAGAGAAAGTATTGCGAAACTACCTCTGAAAACCCTATGGGATGCCATAAGTCAACTGCTACTTGAGGACACTTTCCACCAGTTTAGAGACTGCCACTTCTGCAATACTTTCCCTTGCCTTCTCTTTCTTACCCCTGACCAGCTCCTACATTAAATGAACCTCCAAATCTCTATGCATGAGCAGTATGGAGTCGCCTTTGTCCTGTTGCAGGTCCTTGGCTATTAGCGGTATTGGCTGAACAATTGTGGGGCTGATAATTTGCTTCAGTTTTCAGATTTCCAAAACATGTTCTTTCACAACTATATATTCACAGTCCCATCCTCAGGGAAGAGTCCCATCAGGGAATAGATGGACAGATGCCCCCCCCCCAAAAAAAAATCTCTGAACCAGCTGATCTAATAGTGAACAGTTTCAATACATATATTTCTATGGGAAATGTCTTCTAAGCTCAGAGAAGAGTTCAGTCATATCATCAGAAGTAATAAACTGGAAAGTTTTGGTATGGTCATATGGTTTTCATGTAATTCAACCTATACAAGATAGCCACACCCAAAACACCCCTGAATCTCTCAGATATAAGAGTATATGAGTCTGATCTTTCTGAAAGCATTTGGTGAGAATGTTATAAATTGTATTTTACTTTTTAATCTTAAAATATGCAGGATATCTTTTAATTTTAAAATAGATTAGGAATAATACGTGTATCTTTTTGTTTCTGATTTCATCTACATATGCAAGTATATTTTGTATCGTGATTTCTTCATATTTACCCATTTCAGGAACGATTGGATTAATTTTAAATAAAAATACTAAGCAAACAAAGATGAATGATGTTTGGCTGGGATAGCTGGTTTTCACTTGACACGCGGGGGAAAAAAACCTTTGACTTCTCTTCAGTCAGAGGGCTGAACTCTGTGAGGTGGGTGTCAAAGACAACAGCCATCTCAGGATAGCCCTGTGATTTAATGATTAATGTGTTGCTTTGGAATAGGCCCTTTATTTCCATGTGTCTGTTCTGAAAGGAACGCTTCCCTTACAGGCCGGGTTCATCCTTTACAGCCCTACCAGTGAGGCTTCTCGCCATGTGACTCTGAAGGCCAGTCACATGGTTGCGACAGCTGCCTTATGGGTATTTCAGGTGAGTCCTGGGTCCAAAAAGGCTGAAGAGTGTATAATTAACTTCTGTGATTGCCACAAACACCAGAGGGAAAGAAATGCCTTTGAAAAAAGTTTCATGCCAAATATATGTACCAATTAGGGTTGCCAATCCCCAGGTGGGGACAGGGGATCCCCTGGTTTGGAGGCCCTCCCCTCGCTTCAGGGTCATCAGAAAGTGGGGGGAGGGGAGGGAAATGTCTGCTGGGAACTCTATTATTCCCTATGGAGACTTATTCCCATAGAAAATAATGGAGAATTGATCTGCGGGTATCTGGGGCTCTGGAGGGGCTGTTGTTTGAGGTAGAGGCACCACATTTTCAGTATAGCATCCAGTGCCTCTCCCCCAAATACCCCCCAAGTTTCAAAAAGATTGGACTAGGGGGTCCAATTCTATGAACCCCAAAAGAAGGTGCCCCTATCCTTCATTATTTCCAAAGGAGGGAAGGCATTTAAAAGATGTGTGGTCCCTTTAAATGTGATGGCCAGAACTCCCTTCGGATTTTCAGTTACGCTCATCACACCCTTGCTCCTGGCTCCACCCCCAATGTCTCCTGGCTCCACCCCTAATGTCTCCTCGCTCCACCCCCAAAGTCCCCAGATATTTCTTGAATTGGACTTGACAACCCTGGTACCAATGGCTAAGTGCCTCAGCAACTAAATGGAGTTTCCATTTTCAGAGGCAGTATGTCTCTGAATTCCAGGTGATAGGAAACTTAAAGGAAGAGGAAGGCTTTGTGTGCTTTTTGAAATCTTCTTGCTAGCAAGTGTCAAACGCTGCAAGCTGGACTAGGTGGCCCATTTGACCTCACTGAATTTCACTTGTTTGGCTGAAGGAGCTGGTTTGCTCAGCTTTACCAACCCACTGGAAACAGCTTTTAAGCTGTGTCTGATTTGGGAAATTATGGCCATGACGCTAAAACTCAGGCCTGGAATTTGCAAAGGTTAGAGACTACTCCTTTGGAGAGGGCAGGTTGAGTTAGCAGGACATCAGATGCTGAACTTGCAGCCAAAAACAAACCTCCTTTGCTATCTCTTGTCAATGCAACAACTCCATTACAGTGCTTGATTTTGCCATGTTCATTTAGCAGTGGTAACCCTGCTTCAAATTCCACCAACAGAAATTGATGCCTGCCATGTTCCCCAAGTGGGTCACTCTCCTGGCCGCATCTAGAGGCCAATGATGGCTTTCTGTCCTGCAGGCCCTCCAACATTTCACAGATGAAAATGAGACATCCTTGTAGCACACTCTACTCATACCAAGCCCCCTCCTTTACACACACCTACCTTCCACCAAAATAAAAATGGAAGCAGTTTCTGAGTGAACGATGCTTTGCCCGATGGGCAGATTCCCAGTTCTGCCTCCATCTGCTGGAACTACCCTTGATCCCCAGCGCTTCTCTTTCTCTCACCTTTTGCAAAGTGTGTGCAGGGATACTCTCACATTTCCCGAAGACTGGGCCATGGTCCTTGGTGGTCAACCGCTCCAGTTTCAAACGCAAGGCCTGCTCCTCCTCAGAAACGATCCTGTATGTGCCAGGCTGAGGTGGGAAGAGGGAGGGTATGAAATCGCAAGAGGAACTGAGCTTCAGGGCTTAATGGAATGCCAATCTGAACTGTCAGGAAATGACAGAGAAAATAATGTGAGCTGCTTTAGTCCCCAGAGTGGAGAAAGAGGGCAGTTTTCCTTGGAGAGGCTGCAGGAGACTTTGGGGGAGAGATGTAGAGCTGAAGACAGAGAGGTAGATAAAGGCAGACTGGCTGTTGGGTGGGAAGGAGATAGGGTTGCCGACTCCAGATTAGTAATTTCCTGGAGATTTGAGGGGTAGAAGGTAAGGTTTGGGGAGGGGAAGGACATCAGACAGGTACAGTGCCACCCTCCAAAACAGCCACTTCCTTCACAGGAACTACTGTTTGCTTGCTTGCTTGTTTGTTTATTCATTCATTCATTCATTCATTCATTCATTTATCCGATTTATAGACCACCCTCCCCCTTACAGGGCTCAGGGTAGTGAACAACAATTCAATACATACATATATTAATCAATTATAATCAAATTAAAACAGTGAAAAATTAGAAGTTCCAGTCTAATTCAAATGGCAGTTTACCCATTTATGTCCTTTCCCCATGAGTCAGGCTCAATGATAAGCCATTGCTTTCCTCAGCCAGAGGCCTGGCAGAACATCTGTTTCACAGGCCCTGTGGAACTGCACTAAGTCCCTCAGGGAACAAATGTCGTTAGGCAGAGAATTCCACCAGGCCAGTGCCAGAACCGAAAAGGCCCTGCCTCTGGTCGAGGAAAGCTGGATATCTTTTGGGCCATGGATCACCAGGTGGTTTTTCTCCCCTGAGTGTAATACTCTTTGGGGGAGGGGGGTATACCAGGAGACGCAGTCCTGTTGATACATTGGTCCCAGACCATTTAGGGCCTTAAAGGTTAGTACCAGAACCTGGAACCTGTGCTGCTGGTAAAGCACTGGCTGAATATGTGCTGTCAGTGGGGTCCCAGTAAGGACCCAGGCTGCTGCACTCTGGATAGGATTGCCAGTCCCCAGCTGGGAGCAGGGGATTCCCTGGTTTGGAGGCCCTCCCCCCACTTCAGGATCATCAGAAGGCAGGAGGGGGGGAGGAAGTCTGCTGGGCACTCCATTATTCCCTAAGGAGACCAATTCCCATAGGGTATAGAGAATTGATCCATGGGTATCTGGGAGGGGGCTGTTTTTTGAGGTAGAGGCACCGCATTTTCACCATAGCATCCAGTGCCTCTCCCCAAAATACCCTCAAGTTTCAAAAGGATTGGACCAGGGGGGTCCAGTTCTATGAGCCCCAAAAGAAGATGCCCCTATCCATTATTTCCAATGGAGAGAAGGTGTGCAGTCCCTTTAAATGTGATGGCCAGAACTCCCTTTGGAGTTCAATGATGTGTCATAACCTTGCTCCTGGCTCTGCCCCAATATCTCCTGGCTCCACCCCCAAAGTCCCCAGATATTTATTGAATTGGACTTGGCTACCCTAACTGTGGACCAGTTCTAATGTATTTATTTCTTTATTTATTGAGACTTGTATTCTGCCATACCCCCACAAGCGGGCTCAGGGCGGTTTATAACAACAACGACGAGATCATAATAGTCATTAATAAAACAATCCATTCGAACATCAACTCAACCAAATAAAAATTTGGTTCAACTAATTTCAATATGCAGCATAGCAAATAATCTCTTCCTTCAGTGTCTGCCAGACTCATACACAGATCCCAGGCACCCCAGATACACACAGAGCCATGGTCATTTGAGCAGGGGAGGCCATTGTTATTTGACATCTGCTGCTTTAGCCAAAAGCCTGGCAGAAGAGCTCCATTTTACAGGCCCGGAGGAATTGCAATAAATGGCCCAGATCTCAATTGGGAATGTGTTCCACCAGGCTGGGGCAAGGGCTGAAAAGGCCCTGGCCTGGTCAAAGTAAGGCTTTCATGCCAGAGATTGCTAGATTAACATATGAAGCTGCCTTATACTGAATCAGACCCTTGGTCCATCAAGTCAGTATTGTCTACTCAGACTGGCAGAGGCACTCCACAGCCTTCAACGCCCTAGCCAGATTATCTGGAGCAGATTCCAGCCAATTGTCCATTAACAGATATAGCTGGGTGTCATCAGCATATTGATGGTAGCCCAGGCCAAAGTACCAAATTAACTGGGTGACAGCGTGCTTATAGTCAGTCTCAAGGATAGCCCCGCATAGACCAAATTAGAGTAGTCTAACCTGGAGGTGACCGTTGCATGGATTACTGTGGCTAGGTCAGGGCAATACAGGAAGGGGGCAAGTTGTCTGATCTGGTGAAGCGGGAAAAGATGCCAGTCTGGCAACATTTGTGATCTGGGCCTCCACTGACAAGGAGGCATCCAGAAACTCACCCATGCTCTTGGTGGTTGGCACCAGTGTTAAAGATACATTGTCTGTCAAGAGCCAGAAATTGGCACCCCACTCCTGAGCCCCCCCTTCTCAGCCATATAACCTCCATCTTCAATGGGTTCAGTAGTCTCTGCTTCAGCCATCCAACACAGCCTCCAGCCCTTCAGCCAGGATATAAGGGACAGCTGCATCCATCAACAGATGCAGCTGGATGTCATCTGCATATTGATGACAACCCAGCCCAAAACTCTGCACCTACCTCCAGGCGCGGGCTGGAGATCACCCAGAATTACAACTGCTCTGGAGAAAATGGCTGCTTTGCAGAGCGGAGTCTATGGCATTATACCCTGCTGAGGTTGCTTCCTTCCTCAAACCTCACCCTCCCAAGACTCCACACCCAAATCGACAGGAATTTCCCAACCTGGAGGTGGCATTTGGGAGCTCAGTTGTGATTCCTGGAGAGCTGCTGCTGCCATTGCTGCTGCGTGGGGGAGTGGGGTGGGGGGTGGGGAACAGATGGGTGTCTGGAAGTGCTGTGCTGGGGGGGGGGGCAGTCAGGAGTCCAGAAAAATGATGGGGAGAGAGAGAGTGATGGGTGGGGGGCAGAAAGAAAGAGTGTTGGGGTGGGGGCAGAAAGATAGACAAAGTGACAGATATGGAGGAGAAAGAGTAAATAAAGGGGTTGTAGGAGGGGGAAAGAGTGTGAGAGAAGTAGGGGGAGAGGGTAGGAAGCAAAGGTGGGGGAAATGGGATAGCCACCCTGCTTGTTTCTTATGGGTCCCCACTTGTGGTTTGTTTTTTGTTGCTGTTGATGTGCACATTTTTCAGCCTGGGTGCTCCAAAAAAGTTAATGTTTCTTACCTAATGAACACTTATTACTGTATTCACGGCTGGTAACAGCAAGCCAGGAATATTTGGTTTGATCAGGGTGATACAGGGGGAGGCCCAAATGGAGTCTTTGTTCAGGGGCCTATGGAGCTCTCAGCAACCATGTGGATTGGGGCCATGATGTGGGGGGGGGGGGAAGCATCCACCCCGTGCCATCTGTCTAACTCTGATGGGTGCCCCAAAGTTACTATGAGATCTGGTTATGGGTTGGCATGGTGACCAAGAAGATCTCCTGACATCATGACACTTGCTTAAAAACATAAGAAGTGCCTTGGTGGATGAGCCTGTATATTCCAGAATCTTTTACAAACATCTCAGCAACCAGCAGGTGTGAAGCAGGAGTGTCCCCACTACCCCTATCCTAGAGAAAGGAAGAACCTCAGTCTCTCTGGGAAGAGGTTTTAGGCTAGCACTTAATCCCTTTGAGTGTGATCAGAGAAACTGAACAAACAGCAGGGATTGGTACTCACCACCGAAGTCATGCTGTTTCCTAATCCACACACCTACAAAAAGAGAGCATGGATAATCTTAGGTTAACAACTCCTGCCAAGCCTTGTGTACTTAGAGCTTCTGAGCCTTTCATTAAGCTTAGATATCCTGAAATGACTCCACAGGCAAGAGTTCTCTCCAAGGGGTTCCTCCATCTTCATTCAGAACGTCATTAATCCCACAATTCCATCCATCCAAGGATCCCAATGATCAACATATGGAAAAACAGCCTCTAGAGTTATAGAATCATAGAGTTGGAAGGGACTTCCAGGGTCATATGGTCCAACCCCCTGCACAATGCAGGAAATTCACAAGTACCTCTCCGTAAATTCACAGAGGCTTCATTGCTGCCAGATAGCCACCTAGCCTCTGTTTAAAAACCTCCAAAGGAGAGCCAACCTTTCTTCAAAGGACTTGGTCTCCAGACCCCGCACCATCTTTGTTGCCCTCCTCTGGACCCATTCCAGCTTGTCCATATTCTTCTTAAATGTGGTGCCCAATACTGAACACAATACTCCTGGTGAGGTTTTACCAGAGCAGAGTAAAATGATACCATCACTTCACATGATCTGGACACTATACTCCTGTTAATACAGCCCAATATTGCATTTGCCTTCTTAGCCACCACATTACGCTGTTGACTCATGTTCAGTATATGGTCCACTAAGATCCTGCTTCTGTAGAGTCCACCTAGCCACCATCTGAGGCAGAAAGCACCTAATTAGACTGCAGCCCTGTATGGGCTAGGGATGCCAGCCTCCAGGTGGGACCTGAGGATCCCCTGGAATTACAGCTCATCTCCAGACTGCAGAGGTCAGTTCCCTTGGAGAAAATGGGTGCTGTGGAGGGTGGACTCCAATACTCCCTCTAAGCTGTGGAGTCCTGTGAGCAAAAATTCAACTTTGTGAGCTACTGGCATTAAAGTTGTGAACTCCTAAATAAATTGATTTGCTTTGGGGGCATTTTTCCTTAGCTACAACAAAAAAAAGTGTGAGCCGGAGGCTAAAAAATTGTGAGCTAGCTCACACTAAGCTTAGAGGGAACACTGGTGGACTCTATGACAATTGTACCCCACTGAGGTCTTTGTCTTCTCCAGGCTCCATTCCCAAATCTCCAGGAGTTTCCCAACCTGAATCTGGCAACCTTAGTATGAGCCCAAGACTAGTGTGGTATAACAACATGTCAGACTAGCACCAGGAAGACCTGAGTTCACATCCCCATTCATCCAAGAATTCACTGAGTGATCTTTCTACTCCAACAGACCTTGATCTATCAAGACCAGTCTTGTCTCCTTTGGCTGGAAGGACAGGGTCTCAGGCAAAAGTCTTTCTTATCACTTGCTACTTGATCCTTTTAAGTGGAGATACCAAGGACTGAAACTGGGACATTCTCCAAGTACAGAAGATGCTCAGCCACTGAGCCACAGCCCTACCCTCGTGTGATGTTGTGTTGGTCACACACTGTACCCAATCTCATATTGCTTTGTTTATTGGATGTCTCATGCTGTATGATTATATTACACCCCCCTTTCTTTACTCTGTAATCTGCCTTAAGTCTCAGTGAGAAAGGTGAGCTATAAATAAACTAAATAAATAATAAACAGAATAGAGGAAAGAGCCATGTACGCTGCTCTGACCTCTGGAGAGGAAGGGCAGGAAATAAAAATGTGACCACCGGTTATGCAAAGGGAGCCACCGGTTATGACTGCCCCAAGAGCCTGCAGTGAGCTGAATGGCTGAACTGTGATTTGGAGCAAAACTGTCACAAATGTTCTGTGCCCTTACTATGTGACTTGTCCAGGGAACCTTATGGTAAAAAAAGGTTGTTGCATTTCACTCTGTTTGGATTCTGAGAATCTAACTTGCTTCCACTTTTCACGTAAGTGAAATATATTATCATAGGATTTTTTTTTTAAGCAAATGGAAGCAAGCCACCTGCAATGTTTTTGTGGTTAAAATGTAGGAGGAGGGAGCCAGTCCTCAGAGATCAGGGGCTTATGGTGACTCTCTCTTTCTTTACTGAGGCAGTGATAGCGGGACATTTCTAACTGCATCTGGAAGCTATTTGTGGAACAAAGATGTACAATGTCAAGGACTAAATTCCCAGGTAAGCCCCTAGTCCTGTCGATTAAACTTGCTTGGAAGGAAGGAGAAAATAATGATCTGGTGCACTTGGGTGACTGTCTTTTCTTCCTTCCAATCTTAGTCTTAGGAAATCTGTCTGCACCCCTCCCCCCCCCCCAAAAAAAGTTTGCATGGCTGAGTAACACCCATGTTTACTGAGTAAAAATCAGAAAAATGTGCACAGTCTAGTTAAAGTCACTAAGAAACATTCCATTGGACTCTGTGTTTACTTCTAAGTAAACATACTTTGGAACAGGCTCTTAGTCCTGTTGTTTTGTTTGTTTCAGGGGGAGATTACAGATGCTTAACTTTGTCTGGATTGTGTTAAGTAGGATGGGGAAGAATATTAAACTAAATTGGTGCAGATGTATTATCTTCTGAGCTCTGGAGACAGGTGGTGCAAGAGGAACCTACAAAACCCAATCCAAATAAAAGTCAAAACACTCACCAGAAAAGTCAGGAGTTCCAAAAAGGGCAGCGCACAACCCTGAAGATCACGTCAGGAGAGAGACTGACCACCTCAGCCAGCAATGAACCAAATGGGGCCAGAGTGGAGCAGAAAGGAAATTTCAGGCAGAAAAGCTTTGAAGAGTCACCGGTTTGGGATTAGACCATCACAAGGCATTGCTTGAAACAGGGTTTTTTTTCTTTTAAAAAAATTAGGTCAGTGCAGCCCAAGTAAGGGACCCCCATTAAAAATTACAAAAGGCAGATGAGGAAGTCTGGTGTCTCTTGGCTCACAGAAGCGCATGGCGAGGCAGGGGAGCTGTTGGAATTCTGGGACTGATTAGACAAGTATAAAAGCTCCTTATTGTGTAACTGGGCCATGCTCATTAGAGTAAAGCTGGGTGGGAAGGAGGAGGGCTTTGGGGGGCTCGGAAGAGCTGTGAGCCTCCAGAGTAAAAAATAATTGCTGTGTACCTAGCTACACACATTTGGTGGCATCGCCGACAGCAGGAGAAAGGAAGAAATGGGAGAATGAGGGGCAGATAGCACTGTTATTAGCATAACTTACAAGTTGGTTGTAATGATGACTTGGGGTGGATCTACACAAGCAGTAGAAGTGAGGCAGCAGAAAGTGCAGCAAATCAAACTACAGGTGTGTTGAGGGGTTGTGTCTTTTTAAAAAAAAGTTTTAAAAATATTTTATGCAACTGGAAAGTTAGCCTAGCATGGAGGTGGCTGAAAACTCAGTCTTTCTTCTTGCTGTGCTAGTTTCCTGCTTGCAAAAACAGCATAGGCCTCCCAGTTTGGTGTAGTGGTTAAGTGTGCGGACTCTTATCTGGGAGAACCCAGTTTGATTCCCCACTCCTCCACTTGCACCTGCTAGTATGGCCTTGGGTCAGCCATAGCTCTGGCAGAGGTTGTCCTTGAAAGGGCAGCTGCTGTGAGAGCCCTCTCAGCCCCACCCACCTCACAGGGTGTCTGTTGTGGGGGAGGAAGGTAAAGGAGATTGTGAGCCGCTCTGAGACTCTTCGGAGTGGAGGGCAGGATATAAATCCAATATCATCTTCTTCTTCTTCATATGCTGTCTGAAGTAGTACACAATGCTATTCCACCTCTGTGCTTTGCTACTCCTTTGGACAGGTCAACAGAGATCATGCATCTTGAAGCAATCTGAACTCTTTCTAAAATGCTCTATGCAGGCATTGTCTGTGTGCATACCCACCTCTGGAAGCTCTCCATCATTGGTTAACTCCTGCAAATAATGTTTTGCATTTCGATGAGTACTGTGTAACCTTTAATCTAATAGTGCCTGCCGATATGCAGTGTTATTAACAAATGCTCCTAATTTGCAAATTGAAAATTAGAAAATCAAGAACAGCACCTATATTTACAATAGACATACATGGTAACTCATATCTCAGGAATGTATTCAGTGAGGTCCTTGGGCTAAATGGCCCTCAACCAACTTCAAAATGCTAACTCCAAAATACATCCCTTTCTCTTTGTAGGGCATAATCTCAGCCGTTCTTATCCCCTCAAATTTACCCATTAACTCTGCAAAAAATGTCTCTGAACAGATACAGAGTAGACTGAATCTCCCTCACCACAGAATAACTGAAGCCCTGCTCTGAGGATGGGGCCAGCAAGAAACTCAATGCCCAGAGGTTTTAAGTTGCATGAAAAAAAAGGAAAAGAACACATGATGTGCATTGCAATATCTCTGTTGAATGCAAAAGCTTGTTCTCAACTATTCTGAATGAATGGACTGGACCAATCTGGTTTAGGCATGCACATTAGGGAATCCTCTCCGCTGGGACATTTTACTCTGTTGAGGGATTTCAAAAGGCTCAAAGTGGACTGTGCAGAAATGAGAAGGCTTACACAAGGCATGTTTTGTAAGGGTACTGAGATTTATGAATTTGAATTCCACATCACTAGAACTGCAGGTGGAATGGAGTTACTATTGACAAGAGCAAGTAACATCCATATGCGCCCCCTTGCCCAGATTGCCCAGAGGTTTGGGCTGGGTTGTCATCAATACGCAGATGACACCCAGCTCTATCTGCTAATGGACGGCCGGCCTGGCTGTGCCCCAGGGAATCTGGATCAGGCACTGCAGGCTGTGGCAACTTGGCTTAGGCCGAGTGGGTTGAAGCTGAACCCGACGAAGACAGAGGTCCTTTGCGTGGGCCGCGGCGCTCTGGGAAGGGAAATACCTCTCCCGGTTTTCGACGGTGCGCCGCTAAAAGTGGCGCGCCAAGTCAAGAGCCTGGGAGTTCTACTGGAGCCTTCACTATCAATGGAGGCCCAGATAGCAGCCACTGCCAAGTCAGCATGTTTTCATCTGAAGCGGGCAAGGCAGTTGGCCCCTTTCCTAGAGCGTCGGGACCTAGCAACAGTGATCCATGTGATGGTCACCTCAAGACTGGACTACTGTAATGCCCTCTACATGGGGCTGCCTTTGTGCCAAACCCAGAAGCTGCAGCAGAACGTGGCGGCTAGGCTGTTGCTAGGACTCCCGAAGTGGGAGCACATACAGCCAGGGCTGCGCGAACTGCACTGGCTGCCAGTTACATACCGGGTTCGCTACAAAGTGCTGGTTATTACCTTTAAAGCCCCATATGGCCGAGGACCTGACTACCTGAGGGACCGTCTTTCCCCATACGAGCCCCAGAGAGCACTGAGGTCAGCAGGGAAGAACAAGCTGACTATCCCTGGGCCAAAGGAGGCCAAATTGCAGAACACCCGCGCACGGGCCTTCTCCATCGCAGCTCCATGCCTATGGAACCAGCTCCCGGAAGAGGTGCGGGCCCTGCGGAGTCTTGACCAATTCCGCAGGGCCTGCAAGACCATCCTTTTTAGGTTGGCCTTTGCAGATTGTTGATTAATGATTGCTGAACAAATGGATCCGCCAAAATGATTTTGCCCCAGGGATCTTTGCTATCATGTAAACTGACAGAATAGCGCCAGGAACACCACTGTTACTGTCAAGTTATGTTAAATGTATATTTAGAATGGTTTTTAGATAATGTTGATTTTAAAGTTTTGTATAACTACTGCATTGTATAATTTTATGGATGTTGTTAGCCGCCCTGAGCCTGCTTAGGCGGGGAGGGCGGGATATAAATAAAATTTTATTATTATTATTATTATTGACTGGGCATGGAACAGTGGAAGGAAGGCATGAATGGGGTTCAGCCAATAGTCATGGGGGGTTATTTTATTTTTACTTCAGATTTGTAAATTTGGAACTGAAAAGTTTGTGGATTACTCCAGCAGATGGTCCTTGCTAAAGCAGAATCAGTTTTGTACACCTCTCTCCAAGCCCCAATTTGAAAGTCTGGAATGGGTTGCCTAACACTGTGGGGAGGGGTAGACACAGGGCCCAGTGCCTCCATCAGCTACATAAGAGGTAGACATCAATGTTTTAAAAAAAGGGACTGTGATGTCATGCAATTTTCCTGCTTCCGGTATAAGCCCAGTTTGATTTTGAAAAGTGTACATTGCTAATGCAAAATCGGCCATTGGCCCAAACAAGGAATCCTGAGAGCTGCCAGGCTGTGAAGGGGCTGTGGCTTTCTAATGTACTTAGTCCCTTTCCCAAGCTAATATCAAGGAGGGTGGGGAATCTGAGCCTATTAAATCAGTTTCAGACTGATTTCGGTCTGTAGTATCAATGTCCTTGATGTGGCTGGTCCTCATAATTATGGCTTGAAATATCATTTTTTTCCCTGAGTAATAACAGCATCCAAGTTCTTCATTCTGTGTGCTATGGCCACTGTTCTCTTGCTTTGAGATTGGCTCTTGTCCCTGAACAGCTTTGGTTTTTATGAAAGCCCTTGGGTGCCTGTGTGAGCTGTGTTTAGCAACTGGCTACTTAGCTTAATCCACGCTTCCTCAACACAGGTTAAATCCCTTCCCAGAACAAAGACTTCCCCTTGTCCCTGCAGTGTTTAAAGAATATGTACAAAATGATCCATGCGAGTTAGTACGACCTGCATGGGGAAGAGAGTCATGTTTTGTTCCCGCTAGGTCTTGAATGGGCCTTTTGTCTGAGTTTATGGCAGTGAAGAAAAGCCAGTCAAGGAGTTAAGCCTGCACGAGACAAAAGCAGTTAGAAAGAATGTTATATAAATTGCATCATGCAAAATGATGAGTGTATGATGCTGGAGGTTGGCTAAGGTTAAGGCATGAGAAGAACTCTGTTTGTTCAGACCCGTGGTCCATCTAATCCATCATCCCGTTTAATTTCAGCTGCTGGGGGGGGGGCGCTATCAATACAAGCCAAAGCCCTTCTCTGATGTTTTCTTTTAGCGCTGGGTTTCAAGGGTTTCCGCCTCTGAATACGGAGGTTCTCCTGCTGATGGGGTGGCTGATGCCATTTGTATTCAAGATGCTGTCGGGCAGGGCTTTAGGATGGGGTCAACGAAGGTCTGGTTTGGTGGGAATCCATGTCCTGCAGACTGGAGATCAGCAGATGGAGAAATGGGATCTTGGAGCACTTCCTTTCACCGAACAGCCCCCACCCCGCTGTACCTCTCGCTCTCTCTCGGATTGGCTTCGCGAACGAAGATTTAAGAAGGGTGCAATAGTCCATGTTTGCTGCAGGATGGTGCGAAGGCAGCGCTGATGAAAGCGCTCAAGGAGTCGCAGGTGATGACGGTATAAAACCCACGATTCGGAGCCATAGATGAGGGTTGTCATCACAACCGCTTTGTAAACATTGATCTTTGTGCCTTTTTTCAGATGCTTGTTGCTCCACACTCTTTTGTGCAGTCGGCCAAATGCACGGTTTGCCTTTGCCAGCCTGTTGTCAATCTCCTTGTCGATCTTGGCATCTGAGGAGATGATGCACCCCAGGTAGCTGAACTGCTGGACTGTCTTCAGAACTGATTCACCCACAGTGATGCAGGGAGGGTGATAATCTTCCTGGGGTGCAGGCTGGTGGAGAACTTCTGTCTTCTTCAGACTAACTTCTAGGCCGAATAGCTTGGCAGCCTCTGCAAAGCAGGACGTCATATGCTGCAGAGCTGATACCGAGTGGGAGACGACCCCGCTGTACACAGAGGGGGTTAAACACAATGTTCCCTCTAAGCTGCAGAGTCTTTGAGCAAAAATTCTACTTTGTGAACTACTGCAGGGGTGGCCAACGGTAGCTCTACAGATGGGTTTTTTTTGCCTACAACCCCCATCAGCCCCAGCCAGCATGGCCAATGGCTGGGGCTGATGGGAGTTGTAGGCAAAAAAAAATCTGGAGAGCTACCGTTGGCCACTCCTGAGCTACTGCATAAATTAGCACGCTCTGGGGTCATCCTTCTTGAGCTGACAAAAATGTGTGAGCTGGAAACTAAAAATCTGTGAGCTAGCTCACACTAGCTCAGCTTACAGGGTAGATAGATTCAAATAGACAGCCGTGTTGGTCTGAAGTAGTAGAACAAAACAGGAGTCAATTGCACCTTTAAGAAGAAGTGTGCATGCACACGAAAGCTTACATTCTGAATAAAACTGTTGGTCTTAAAGGTGCAATCGACTCCTGTTTTGTTCAGCTTACAGGGAACACTGGTTCAACGCAAACACGTTCCTGGCAAAGACGTATTATTAGAAGTGGCAGCATTCGTATAAGAATGAGCGTCTCAGCGACCACATATCACAGGGTTGATCATTGACTTGAACGACGACGGCTGCTTGAGAGCTGCAACATTAAACTAAAGTTCCAGAGGTGGCCAACAGTAGCTCTCCAGATGTTTTTTGCCTACAACTCTCATCAGCCCCAGCCAGCATGGCCAATAGCTGGGGCTGATGGGAGTTGTAGGCAAACACCATCTGGAGAGCTACCGTTGGCCACCCCTGAACGATAATGAGCAAAGAGGCTATAGAGGTAGGGGAAAGCCATAGCCCTCAACATAGACTTCCGGCTTAAGACAGAACATGCTTTCGACTGCGAGCGGCCCCATTCGGGGCTCACATAAACTGACAATCATAGCTTTCTGTTGGAACCCGAAGTTGGGGTTGCGTGCCGCTGCCGACTTTTGTGCCCTACCGGAAGTTGTCTTGTGGCTCGGGGCAACGCTGACGAGAGTTCCTGGCGGGAAAGTTGGATTCCGCCAAGGCGTCGGGGCGAAGGGCGGCGGCTCCCGACGGGGTTTCTGAGGCACAAGAGGGAAGGAAGGAAGGAAGGGGCTGAGGAGGAGAGAAGCTGGTAGGGTCAGCGGCCGTTAGGTGGAGGGGGGCTGCGCCAACTGCAGTGGCCTCTTGGCCCCTCGGAGGGCTTCCTTCGGGCGGCAGCTGGGTTTCTGCTCTCAAGACAGCCACGCCTACGCGGGAAAGAGTCCCTCTGAGCGCTGCAGATTGCCTCTCTCGACTTGCTAGTGAGGCTCTACTGCGGCATATCTGGCCAGGTGGAAGTCGTGTTTCCCCCACAAGGCTCCTCTTTATTCAAGAGGACCAGGGCATGTTCAAATCAGATTCTGCTTCCTTCTCTTGTTTAATATGCTAGTTGACCGATACTTGGCTTCCTAACCGGCTCCTAGGCAGGGCTTTTTTGTAGCAGGAACTCCTTTGCATATTAGGCCACACACCCCTGATGTAGCCAATCCTCCAAGAGCTTACAGTAGACCCTGTAATAAGAGCCCTGTAAGCTCTTGGAGGATTGGCTACATAATAATAATAATATTTTATTTATATCCCATCCTCCCCGCCGCAGCAAGCTCATATCCCGCCCTCCCTGCCGCATGAGGGGTGTGGCCTAATATGCAAAGGAGTTCCTGTTATTTAAAAAAGCCCTGCTTGTAGGCATCAAGATTTGATTAAAGTGGGAAAATTCAATGAGAGGATGGGCCATGACTCAGTGGCAGGGCAGCTGCTTTGGCTTCATAATGTCCCAGCTCCACCCCCAGCATCCCTGGTAGTATGTGAAACGAAAGATCACCACCAGAGAACCTGGAGAGCTGCCATTCAGAGTGGGTATAAGAGTTAAACTTAGAGAGAAACTGATGGTCCAGCTCTGTATAAGGCAGCTTTAAAGAAGCGGAAGGGCCCCTGGCTCAGTAGCAGAGCCTCTGCTTTGTGCGCAGAAGCTCTCAAGTTCAATCTGTGGCATCTCCAGTTAAAAAGGACAAGGTAGGAGGTGATGTGAAGGGCCTCTGCCTGAGACCCTGGAAAACCCACTACCAGTCTCTGCGCACAATACATAAGTGATACACCAAATACCTGACTCACTATAAAGCAAAATATTCTTTGGGGAGGAAATTTGTAGCCTGCTCCAGGCACATTTGAGAGGTGCCTCAAGTGCCACCTTTTCTCCTTGTAGTGGCCCTATTGATGGTGGTTGGAAGGGACTCTTCACCGGAGCTGAGACCAGGCATGATGAACAGGTGCCTGGGTACCTACAATTTATTTATTTAATTTATACTCCGCCCTATCCCATCAAACAATAAAAACTGTAAAACAATGAATGGCACAAGAAATAATAACAAAAACCCATGCTTTGTGTCAGCAGGAAAAGGTACCCTAAGAAACTTCAGTGCTCAAATAATATCCAGGACAGCAGGGCTCAGGGAAAGGGGTGGTGAACATATTGTACTGCTTCTTACAAGTACTTTATGGCCCTCAAAGTTAGAAGCTAGTTTTACATCACTTATAAATTTGGCCTGGCTAGCAGTCTCTAGATTTGGAATCTGCCTTTGTTCACCTGTGAACAGAACAGTTTTCTTTACACCTAATGACTGATCCTTATACTTGTCTTAAATCAGTAGATGAGAAACTGACTGCTTTTGGACTTTCCCCTCCTTTTCGTGGAGCTAAATAAAGGTTATTTAGTGAGCAATGGCTGTATAAGGAATATTGATTTACAAGAAACATTGACTAAAGCCTGCAGTGTGTGTTTTCCTCTACTATTCCACTTTGCTCTAATGATCCCGCATCAATATTTATTTAATTAATTAAATTTTTGACCACCCTTCCCAGAGACTGGTCTCAGGGCGGTTCACAACAAATTGCATTTCAAAAACAATTAAAGCCAGGTTAATAATACTAAAATTTCAGATTCCCTAAAAACAGGATGGCGTCAAATCTATGTGGTGCTGCCATCTCATGGGGGAGTGGGAGTGCCATTTGTAAACCACAGCTGTCCTCAACTAAATACTTGGTGGAACATCTGAGCCTTGCAGGCCATGTAGAATGGTAGTAATTCCTGCAGGAGTCAGATGGAAATTGACAGCGTGCCACCAGGTTGCCGCCAGGGCAGAGAACGCCCTTGCCCAATTTGATGACAGCCAGAGCTCTCTCGGGCTGGGAACCACCAGCAGATGTTGGTCACTAGAGTGCAAGGCTCTCTATGTTACCTGTGTATGTTATCTATCAATATTAACTGTTCCAAGATATTGCCATGCGTTGATGCTAGCAGATATAATGTGCTGCCATCTGCGCTATTGACAGGAAGATACAAAAACAATCTACAGAAATAGTACATTTTCTTGGTGTGCTGACCTGATTGTAACACTGGTTCATATGTTTTTCCATTGTAGATTCTATATACAGGCATGCTTGGATTTAAAAATTTTTTTAAACAATTTCTGTTAAATTTGTCAAACTTATTTACAATAAGACATAGTGTGTGACTTAGTTACAATGTCCATTTCATACAGATGAAGTTAAAAGTTTCAGTTTCTTGGAGAAACAGGAAGAAGAAAAAATAATTATACAATTATTAAAAATGGAGCATTCATGCATAAATTGGATTTTGTGGTACCACATCATGTTCTGCTAAATGTTCCACAATTGGAAACCAGATTGTCACAAACTTAGTTTCATATTTTCCCACTGAAGTTGTTAATTAACTGTTTGCTATTTTGCTTTGTACAAAATATTCCCAAAGCCGGTGTTGCCGCTTAGTCATTGTAGGTGAAGAAGGCATTCTCCATTTGGTAGCCAACATTGTCATGCTTGGATTTATTGGAACCTGTGTTGGTTGACAATAAACTGTTCCCTGAGCAGAAGACTCTCAAAATCTTATTGGCAGAGGGTTGACCAAAGTTTCTGTTTTCTGCAATTAAAATATAGGCCAATATAATGTTCTGTGTATAACCTACTCAGATTCCAGCCTTTAAGATGTACTAGGATGAATGATGTATGCTGAAAGTTTCTGTAGGTAATTACCTCTATAATAGTGTTTTTCTGCTTCATAACCCTAACCCTGTGGGCCACAATAAAGACCGACATTAAAGACATTTCATTTTTAATGGATTTTGATTTCTGAGAGCAGTCAGGAAGCTTTTTGAGGCTAAAAAGCAGAATATGGCAAACAAAAACCTTCTCCATGCACATAAAAGAAGAAGAATTGCAGGTTTATACCCCGCCCTTATCTCTGAATCAGAGACTCAGAGCAGCTTACAATCTCCTATATCTTCTCCCCAACAACAGACACTCTGTGAGGTGGGTGGGGCTGAGAGGGCTCTCACAGCAGCTGCCCTTTAAAGGACAATCTCTGCCAGAGCTAATGGCTAACCCAAGTGTCAAGCATCAGATCTCAAAATAACCAAACGTTGATTTTGAAACAAAGTATTGGTTTATTGATAATCCATTGTGATCGGGTAGGCACCAGATTGGAAGTGATACAATGTAACTCAAGAATGCTAATTTTAAGGGGGCACATCAAAGGTATTTTAGGAATTTTAACACAGGAGTGTGAAACTAACACTCTAGCTACTTTATCTGTTCTTGCGGTTTAGCAACATCCTGGGTCTAGGTTTAATCCTGGGGAAGTATCCCAGGAGACCTTATCTTCAAAGCGGACATTCCTGCATTTGCTACTAGTGAGAACTAAAGAATAGGTTATATGGCTTTGATGTGCAGTACATTAGAACAACAGTTGAAAATACAGTTTTACAAAGAAAGAAATCACATGCTTGACACCAAGGCCATTCCAGCAGGTGCAAGTGGAGGAGTGGGGAATCAAACCCGGTTCTTCCAGATAAGAGTCCACACACTGAACCACTACACCAAACTGGCTCTCTAGCATGCCCAGTAAAAAAAGTTGGCCAGGTTCTTCTGGCTAACAGATTTCTTACTTTATAAGGAAGATATATTAGGCACTCAAACTCTTAATGTGTCACCACCAGTAATTCAAAGTAGGACAGATAAGGAGAAGATTTGCTATTTGAAAGTGCTGATTGTATAAAGTTAAGTGGAATGGTGTAAATATGCTCAGCAGTAAGTCCCACTGTGTTCAGTACAGCTTAGGTAAATTGTGCATATGATTGCACAATTAGTCTTTTTCTTTTTTGGTAGCAATTGCAAGAATGCAAATGATCCATCTGTGAGTCCTATCTTTATTTGTATTTGAATGTCTTTTTTTGGTGCTAATTTTGCAGATCACAATCAAAATTAGCTCTTTTTTTGTTAACTGAGCTGTAATGGATAAAAAAATCCTGGCTTTAGCAGCGGAAGAAAAAACAGAGCAGCTTCAGGCATGCCTACAGAACATGAATGAAGAAGAGGCAAGTTGTTGCAGTGGATCCCAAAGCACTACCCTA
Source organism: Heteronotia binoei (assembly GCF_032191835.1). NCBI lineage: Eukaryota > Metazoa > Chordata > Lepidosauria > Squamata > Gekkonidae > Heteronotia > Heteronotia binoei. The sequence continues at coordinate 17,611,299 of NC_083241.1, forward strand.
AGGGTGGGGGGAGACTACCAGTAATACCTTTGTTTGGTCCTTTGCCTTTAACAAGATATTGATCACTCTTTTTATTTATTTATTGCTGGTTCACACTAGTAGGAGCCTTATGGCCAAATTGCAAGGCTTCTGGTGGGTTGCTAGAATTTCAGTTTTGGACCTCCAGCTTCTGAAGAAGCATATATTGGTTATGCAACATACAGGCCACTTACTTGAGGGTGGTTGGAATTGCACCTCCCCATGCTCATAATTCCTCCACGAGCTTACTATAATGTTTGAATGAGTCTACATACATAAAAATATACATGCATAAGCTTCATTTGCATTAACTTGAATCCCTGCCTTTTCTGGGTTCCCGGCCATGAAGACAAAGTAGATGTGTAAGCTTCCTGTTATATGCATAGGCTGCCACTATGAATTTTAATGTTGGTTTTAATTTTGAACTTCACAACCAGTTGGACAAATTCATCATTTGATTCTTATTTGGATTATATTTTTTGTGATTGCATTCCCCCTCCTTCCCAATCAATAAAGCATACCAGGTAAAAGTTTAAGATATTGATATGGCAAATGAGTCCTTAAATTCCTTTTTCTTCTTCCTGTAGTTGAGAGACCTGGTTATCAAGCAGGCCTTGAGAGGGAAAGAAATTGGTGCTCTTCTGAGAGGAATCTTCAAAGGTACTAGGCAAGATCTATGGCAGTCTTTTGGCTCAAGTACATAAATAATTTGTTTATATACAAGACTTTGATCTCAAGTAAGCATGGTAACAGTGCCATCCAGAGAAGAGTTACTTCCTTCTAAGCTCATTGTCTTCATGGAATTTAGATTGGGATCAGAAGGATGTAACTTTGCTTAGGATGGTGCTATAAGTAATGCCTGAGTTTCGTTATCTGTTCATAGGGCATTCTTGCAGAGGAGGGCTACTGTCTGGCATCCCCAGGAGCGTTTTTTTGTGGCGGGGGGTGGGGGGCAAGGGATGGAAATGTCTGGTGACATGTGACATCACATCCATCTGAAATCCCAAATGTGATGTTAGTGCATTGGCTGCTGTTCTAGCTATCCCTCCAAACTCCACTGTACTTAACATGGAATTGCCAGGGTGGCCACAGCGTTTCTCTGAACATATGAACATATATGAACATATGAAGCTGCCTTATACTGAATCAGACCCTTGGTCCATCAAAGTCAGTATTGTCTTCTCAGACTGGCAGCGGCTCTCCAGGGTCTCAAGCTGAGGTTTTTCACACCTATTTGCCTGGACCCTTTTTAGCTGGAGATGCCGGGGATTGAACCTGGGACCTTCTGCTTCCCAAGCAGATGCTCTACTACTGAGCCACTTCTGACATCACATCCAGGATTTTGGGTGGGTGTGATGCCATACATTGCTGGATGACATTCCTGGCCCTAGATCTTTCTCTCACTGCTCTGAGGAGCAAGGGTAGGAGGGAGAGACCAGCCAGTGAGAGGCTTCCCACTACCAGTGGGCACTGATGTCCCTAGATTAGCCCCATCTTTACAGAACTTCAGGACTGGACTATGACTTCTTTTCTGAAAGGCCCTCAAATTAGATTGGTGCTGCTTGACAGCGGTGTTTGTTTCCAGAATATTATGGGGTTTTTTTATTGTCATATTTTTCAATATACTTCAATGTACTTGGCCACCATAAGGACCCAGTGGGTGAAAAGGCTGTGTATAAACATTCTAAGATAAATAAGCATAGTCAGTTTCCAGATAGTATTGTCCTGAACAAATGCCTTGAATAACAATCAAAATAAATCCCAACAGCTGATACCTCAGTGTCACTTGAATATACAAGCATGAACTAATTCCTAATGGACAGTTGATGCTTGTTGCCACAGTCTGAGAGAGCAATCCTAATCAGGTCTACTAAGTCTCATTTTATTTTCAGTGGGACTTACTCTCAGAAAAGTATTCTTTGGACTGCCGTCTTAGAAATGCAGAATAAGCAAGGTAGTAATTTCACTGGACCTACTTCTGTGATGCAGGAGTGTCTGTACTTGTGTATTAAAGAGAACTTTCTGACTATGGGCGGCCAAACTGAGGCTTGGGAGCCACATATGGTTCTTTCACACATATTGTGTGGTTCTCAAAGCCTCCAGCACCCCACTGGCCAGCTTAAAGAATGCATTTCTCTCTTTAAATCTCTTTTCCAAGCCAAGCCAGCTGGCAGCTTGGAGAATGCATTTAAAGTTGCTTTCTTTCCACCTCCCCTCCCCTACATCTATTTTCCTGCCTACCTGCAGCTCTCAAACATCTGACGTTCATGTCTTGCAGCTCTCAAGCATCTGGCATTTATTCTATGTGGCTCTTATGTTAAGCAAGTTTGGCCACCAGCTGTGATTTAAACTGTGCAAAATAAGGGGGCATAAATGCTGAGAAACCATTTCACATTGAGAAATGGTCTGTGATTAATGACTCTGTTGCTTTTGAAAGATCCCAGCTTTGGTGGATTCCTCTTGACTGAGCTGTCTGAGGAGACAGCCTGTGTATATAAATTCATTTGCTTTCTATCCTCCCCATTAGGGTCTCCTTGCTCTCAACAGAGTTGCGTCATCAGAAGAATCAGCATTTACAAACATGGTGTCCAGCTGGTAGAATCTGGTGACCTGCATGTGGAAGTAGCATCTGAGATTATAGGGCTGCTGATGCTAGAGGTAGTAACAGCTTTATTAGGATTAATTTCTTCTAGACCTGCAAGATCTGGTTAGGAAATTTATTATGTAATTATTCGCTCCCATTTATACCTTACTTTCCTTCCCTTGGGAATCCAGAGCGACTTGCAGCATTTTCTCCTTCATTTTATCATCACAACAAACCTGTGAGGTAGGTTGGTGGTGGTGGAAAAGTGCTGTCAAGTTGCAGCTAACTTATGTTGACCCCATAGGGATTTCAAGGCAAGAGATGAACAGGGGCGGTTTACCATAGCCTGCCTTGGACTTCCTTGATGGTTTCGCATTCAAGTAAACTAGGAAGTTTTGACTGCGAGTATTTTACTAGCCTAAGGTCACTAAGCAAGCTTCCATGGCAGAATGGGTCTTTGAGCTTTGGTCTCCCAGGTCCTAGACCAGGGATGGCCAACGGTAGCTCTCCAGATGTTTTTTGCCTACAACTCCCATCAGCCCCAGCCAGCATGGTCAATGGCTGGGGCTGTTGGGAGTTGTAGGCAAAAACATCTGGAGAGCTACCATTGGCCACCCCTGTCCTAAACCAACGCTCTATTCCAGTGGTTCCCAAACTTTTTTGGGCCACCACCCCCTTGGTTCCATAAACACATCCCTCCTGCCCTACCCAAATCATTATTCAAAAGACCAGTTTGCACAACTCACTAGTGAAGAGAATGGCAATAAAATTCAAAACAGTAACAATTGTTTGCACATTTATTCAAAATACAATTATCATAGAATCATAGGGTTGGATGGAATTTCCAGGGTCATCTAGTCCAACCCCTTCCACAATGCAGGAAATTCACAAATACCTCCCCCTAAATTTACAGGATCCACATTGCTGTCAGATAGCCACCTGGCTTCTGCTTAAGAACCTCCAAGGAAGGAGAGCCCACTACCTCCCAAGGAAGCCTGTTCCACTGAGAAACTGCTCTGACTATCAGGAAGTTCCTTCTAATGTTGAGCCAGAATCTCTTTTGATGTAATTTCAACCCGTTGGTTCTGGTCCTGCCTTCTGGGGCCACAGAAAACAATTCTGCACCATCCTCTGAACCTTAGTTATCACATTTAGTAACTACTTCACTCTGCCCCATGGCACAGAGTGGTAAAGCTGCAGTACTGCAGTACTGTGGTATGAACTCTCTGCTCACGGCCTGAGTTCGATTCCGGCGAAAGTTGGATTCAGGTAGCCAGCCCAAGGTTGACTCAGCCTTCCATCCTTCTGAGGTCGGTAAAATGAGTACCCAGCTTGCTGGGGGGAAAGTGTAAAAGACTGGGGAAGGCAATGGCAAACCACCCTGTAAAAAGTCTGCCATGAAAACGTTGTGAAAGCAACGTCATCCCAGAGTTGGAAACGACTGGTGCTTGCACAGGGGACCTTTCCTTTCACTGCTCAGTAAATTTTTAGTGTGATGGATGGGCTTGATGAAGTAAGACCTATTTTCCAATGTCTGGCTTAAAGTCACTTAGCAGATATCTTAAATCATGTTTATTAATCTGGAGTCAGTTTCTTTGTTTGGAGAGAAGTTGGATGACCACACTAAAACTATGTTCTAGCAAATATGATGTTGGAAATGCAACAAGAAATTTCTTAACCTCTGTCTATAATGCAGGATAGTTATCAGAAATTTCAGAAAAAAACAAACATAACAGACAAAACAAACACATGGTGCAGACAGTTTCTCAAAATGTGGTATACTTGTCTGACTAGAGATCTGGTGGCATATTTATTAACAATTTGTAGTTTCCACCAGATCTCACCACTATACAGAGGCAGAAAGACGGAGTGCCATTTGCCAACATTGTGCCATTGCCTGGTCAGCTGTAAATAAGTGAACAATGCAGTCAAAGGGGCACTCCTCTAGTGTCCCATGCTAACTCTTGCCTATTAGGTAATCTGCCCTCACCCCCATGGGACACTACCATCCACTTTGAGAACCACTCCTCTATCCAATGCACCACACTGGCTTTTTTTTACTTCTAAGTTTCAGGTTGGCTGAGGGGTTTCCATTCCAGCTTTCAGATTCGTATTCCTGAGCAGGCCAGCAAGTAAATGTCAGTCTGGTCATCTTCCCTGTGCACATTTATTTCAAACATGCTGTTATTCAGTGGGACTTCCTGTCAAGCAAATGCATATGGTTGCAAAATGAGTCTCCCAGGTAATGCAGTTATCGTCATTAATATATTGGGTTGCCAACATACTGGCTATCCTGTTGTGCCTTTAACATAAACCAGAAGCCTTTTCTGCTACTGAGAAAAAGTTTCATCTGATTAATTTTTCGGTCTGTTAGACTGCCATTAAGGACATGGGAAGAGGACTGCTGAAAAATGTTGACAGCTTTGCCCTGACCTGGATAGCCCAGGCAAGGCCTGTCTCGTCATAACTTGGAAGCTAAGCAGGGTCGATTCTGGTTAGTATTTGGATGGGAGACTGTCCTTGAAATACCAGTAGTCGGGAGGACAGAGGCAGGCTTTATTCAGCAACCTCTCTGAATATCCTCCGGGCCCTCTGTAGTTGTCAGTCACCAGAGGTTGACATGACTTCCAGGGGCAGACACACACACACAAATATAACCCCCTCCCCCCCAAAAAAAATGTAGACAGCTCTGTTAGGATAACACTGCATGTTTGTATTCAAGATGGTGGCTTGGACTCTTCAGGTCTCAATATGATGCACCAGTTTCTTACTGACAGTTGTCATGCATGACAGTAGGTTTTTATATTTTTCCAGCATGGGGGTACAAGAGCTACTTCTAAAACAATTCTCACTGGCATCTTGACAGCCACTTTCCTTCATTCTTGATTTTTTCTCCTCCTCCCATATTCTTATAACTTTGAGATTTTTTACCTCCCCTTTGTTAGGTCCACCAGCTGCCAGGCCCTGCATTGGTTGACTTGGCCACTTTGTTTCTTGAAGCAGTCCGAGGAGGCAGCCTGCTAAGCGGCAAATCTTTAGAGTTGCTACCGACAGTATTGACTGCGCTGGCTACTTCAAAAGAGATCCTGATTTATGGCAAAGGTAAGCTCTTAGGTTCTCTCCCCCCACCCGCCGCCCCGTTCCTTCTCTTTTCCTATAATGAGTCTTCTAAATGTTCCATTTCCCCTTCCTAACAGGTGAGCTGAGTGGGGGAGAGCTGAAGAAACAGCTGATCAATACACTGTGCTCCAGCAGGTAGGTATGTCTGGTGTTTTCAGTTCCCTGGGTTCTCTGGGAGAATTGTTCAGAACTCACCTGTGAGCCTTTCTCCCATGCATGATTTCAGAGTCCAATATGGTATACCTTTCTTGGAATGGAGATCAGCCAATCAGTCTTTCTCTCTCACACACACACAGATATCTTAAATCACCACTCTATGAAGTGCTGCCATAATCAGCACTGTGAAACATCAGTGCTGTTCTAGGAAATGCTCTTTGCTTAATTGCCCTTCAGTAAATGGTGAGCATCTCACTATAGAAGACCTTTTTGCTTCATTTCAAGGCTTCACTCTCCCTCCCTCTGCTCTGCTTTCTTGAGCTCTTCTCATTCCTCTGTACTGAAATAGCAGTGGTATGATTGCTCTGGGTTCTTCAATCCTTGTCTCTGGCAAGGCATTCATCAGTCCTGTTTGTCAACAGATCTATTTATGAACAGGCCACAGATGTTGCAAGTGTTCTGGAGGGGATGGTAAAATTAGCCTGCATCAGCACAACACCAGGCTTTTATTTAATGTAGTCAAAGAATTATCTGGGGGGAAATATGAGTTGGATCTGGATATGGTAATATTTCTTGCTAGTAATTCCCCCTGCCCTTGTTCTCAGACTTTTTAATTTTATCTGGGCAGGTGGAGCCATCAGTGTGTGATCCATCTCACCTCCATGTTCAGGTAATCCCCAGTCTCTGTTGCTGCTTTTTTTGGTGAGATATTTGTGACTTGGGGAATTGTTTTTTTTTAAGCCATGCAGTCCTAACCAGAGTTACACCTAAGTCCTCTTATTTTAACAATCTTAGAAGGTTGATGAAACTCTGCTTCAAATTGCACTGTAGAATGATCTGCCTTGACTGGGTCTGCTAGTGATCCAATTGGATATTATCCAGAAGTCAAGATTTGCAAAGCCACCGTGATCCATATTTTATCCATCTTCCCAGAGTGATTCACACTTGATAGTAGAGCACAGGGGTGGCCAAACTGTGGCTCTGGAGGCAAGTGTGGCTTTTTCACATATATTGTGTGGCTCTTGAAGCCCCCACTGCCCTGTTGGCTGGCTTGGAGAAGGCATTTCTTTCTTTAAATCATTTCTCCAAGCCAGCTGGTGGTTTGGAGAAAACACTTAAAGTTGCTTTCTTTCCACCCGCCCTCCCTCCCAGGTTTCAAACATCTGACATTTATTCTATGCGGCTCTTACATTAAGCAAGTTTGGCCACTCCTGGTAGAACAGCTTAGGCTATTAGTTGACTCTCCTTATCTAGTCACTGCACTCCCAGGCACTTTTCTACTGAAGCTTTGGGGCAATTACTTCAAAGAGCTGTTGGGGTCTGCCCATCATTTCAGAAACTTCTTTGATCCACAGCCAAGGAGAGCTTTTGGTCTTTTGCGGTGGGATTCCTTTTGTTAGCTCTCGGTCTAAGCATGCTGTTGCATTTTAAAAAGTGCCAGCATGAAGATTTACAAGATTATGCATGGGATGGAGAAAGTAGAGAAAGAAGTCCTTTTCTCCCTTTCTCACAATACAAGAACTCGTGGGCATTCAATGAAATTGCTGGGCAGTCAGGTTAAAACGGATAGAAGGAAGTCCTTTTTCACCGAAAGGGTGATTAACATGTGAAATTCACTGCCACAGGAGGTGGTGGCGGCTACAAGCATAACCGGCTTCAAGAGGGGATTGGATAAAAATATGGAGCAGAGGTCCATCAGTGGCTATTAGCCACAGTGTATGTGTGTGTGTGTGTATGTATATGTATATACATATATATATAATTTTTTTGGCCACTGTGTGACACAGAGTGTTGGACTGGATGGGCCATTGGCCTGGTCCAACATGGCTTCTCTTATGTTCTTATGAATAGGGAAATATTTGAGTTGTCTCCCTCACCTCCAAATTCTGCAGGGATGTCCCACTGAGTGGGGAAGAGCTGCAATTTGTGGTGGAAAAGGTACTAAGGATGTTGCCTAAGGTGGATCTCCAAGAAATCCCTCCTCTGGTCTACCAGCTGCTGCTGCTTTCTGCAAAGGTAATATCTATGGAGAAGCTGACCAGGTTCCCTGAATTCTAAAACATGGACCACACAACTTTTGAGGAAGTTATGTTCTTATAGACAGCTTCAAAATACGGAGCAGAGGTCCATCAGTGGCTATTAGCCATAGTGTGTGTGTATATATATATATATATGTGTGTGCGCGTGCGTGTGTGTATATATATATTTAAATGTTGGCCACTGTGTGACACAGAGTGTTGGACTGGATGGGCCATTGGCCTGATCCAACATGACTTCTCTTATGTTCTTATGAAGACAAAAGTTCCAGTCACTCTTTCAAAGGCTGTGGATAGCAATCACTCTTAGACTGAACAACTGCCTGCAGGCCAACCAGCTGTATCTAAAGTGCATCCTTCCACAAAATTTGCATCACCTCCCCCAGAAGCTTGTTAGTAATGAGAGAGTAGCAGCTAACAACAGCAAACTGTTTTACACCAGAATTGGAAGAGAACTCCACCAAGCCCATTTCTGTTTCTCTGACATTCGTGATTTACCCGACATAGGTGAATAGCAGTGTCCCCTCTAAGCTGAGTTAGTGTGAGCTTGCTCAGTTTTTTAGCCTCCAGCTCACACATTTTTGTCTTAGCTCAGGAAAAATGGCCCCAGAGCAAACTAATTGATGCAATAGCTCACAACTTTAATGCCAGTAGCTCACAAAGCAGAGTTTTTGCTAACAAGACTCCATAGCTTAGAGGGTGAATGCGTATGTCAGATGTCAAAAGGCAGATTAGACAGATTATCAGTGGCTACTAGTGATGGTAACTAAAAGGTACCCCTGCATTCAGAGGCATAAAATCTCTGAATTCCTGTACCAGGAGGCAGCATATGGGGAAGGCCTCTGTCTCTGTGCCCTGTTTACTGACCCTCCAGGGCCACTTTTTGGCCAGACTGCTGGACTAGGTGGATCACTGGTCTGATCTAGTGGGGCTCTTCTTTCATTCTTTCAGGAAACAGGCTGTAGTCTTGGTATTAAAAGAGAAATGGGCTGGGGGACCCAGAATAGCAGTCTGACTGTGGACTGTGAACCAGAAAGTCGCTGGCCGAAAACTGCCCTCTGCCTTGAATTTGCAAGATGACCTTGAATTTGCAAGATGACGCTCTGTCTGCCTCAGTGCCCTGTTTGCAGCATGGGTGAAAATAAATTTTGGGCTAATTTTCTAGCTTGTTCCAAAGACTGGTGAGATTCTGTCTGTCTGTGAAGTGCACTGAGCATTGAGTGCTTACTTTTGGGTTCATGCTACATTTTAATACTTAAATATAAAATTATTTCTGTTAATTTATTCTCTTCTAACCTTCCAGGGCAGCAAGAAAAACATTTTGGAAGGATTAATCAACTTTTTCAACCAGGTAGATCAAAAGCAGAAAGAAGAGCAGAGAGATTCACAGTGAGTAATTTCTCATATACCATATGCATTGGTCCATATTAAGATTTTTTTTACAGTATCTTTTTTCAGACCAACTCACATAATGCCACACAATATGCACGCTTTTGAGTTTTCCAGAACTCTTCAACTTTCAGCTGAAGCAATATAGAACGAAGTTTGAGTCCAGTGGCACTTTTAAGACCAACACAGTTTAATTCTGGGTATAAGCTTTTGTGAGCAAGCACACTTCTTTAAATACACTGAAATGGTTTTCCTCAAGCCTTACATATAGCTGTACTTATGCGTCTTGACTCTAATTAGCCCTACTGGGCACTACTCCCACCCCCCATCTTCCTATATGTAACGCTTGAGGAAATCTGTTTCGATGTATATGAGGAAGTATGCATCTACACATTTTAAATCTCTCAGTTCTTGCTCATACTCAGAATTGAACTTCATTCGTCTTGGCAGTACCACTAGACTCAAACTTAGTTCTCACATCTGTTTCTTAACTCTTGTATTTATTTGTTGATTTGCTGCCATTTACAGGTTTTACCGACTGCTTTAATCCAATTTCATCTATACATCACCCAGTTATTTATGCATCTTGATTCTCATTAGCCCTTTCTGGCAACTAACCCCACCCATCAACTTATATGTAAGGCTTGAGGGAAACTGTTTCAATGTATCTGAAGAAGTGTGCATGCCCAGGAAAGTCCTGAGAAAAGTCAGGTCACCTTGACAATGGCCTGTTTGAGACTCCATGCAAATATGTCCATTTCTGTGGAAATGTCTTTACTGCATCTCTGTCAGAAACAGGATTATTTTTCCAGCCAACAACTCTTTCAGGTCCGTGGACCTTGAAGAAGCTACGGTGCCCTTAGATCAACTCCGCCATGTGGAAGGCACAGTTGTTCTGCATATTGTGCTAGCCATTAATCTGGACCAGGATTTGGGCAAGGAGCTGCTAAAATACTTAAAGGTATGTCAAATGAAAGAATGAGCCAAGATGGAGCTGAAGGTCCACATGCATGGGCAAAGTATGTACATGGCCTGTTTTCTGCTACTCCGTTGAACAAGTCACACAAAAAAATTACGCCACTATCACCCAGTGCTGTGTTGCAAGTTATATATATAATAAATTGTAACAGTGTGTAACTACCTACAATGAACAATGTATATGTTAGAAGCACATGAGGTTGCTGTATAAATTCAGCTGGAAGGACTACAAGAGGCTGATCCTGCTTCTCTGTTTTCAACACTCTTCTTCTGTTCCAGAGCTGATTGATATCACTTACAATTGTTTACATCCTCATATAAAGGTCAGACTTACAAGTTTGACCGTGAGAACTTATAGAAGGGTAACTTGTAAGCTGCTGCTATGTATAAAAATCTAAGAGAAGTTTCTGAAGAATTAGAAAATGCCTTTGCCATTGAGGGTCACAGTCAAGTTTGAACATTATATGAGGATGTAAACATTTGTCAATGATATCAATCAGCTCTGGACCTCAAGAAGAGTGATGGAAATAAAGAAGCAGCATCAACCTCTTATAGTCTTTTCAGGTGAATTTATATTGCAACCTTATGTGCTTGTAATATTTACATTATTTATTATGCTGTTACAATTTATTATATGCATAACTTGCAACACAGCACTGGGTGATTTTTCAGCCTTACTAGTGGTGTAATTTTTTTGTGATTCACTCTCCACACCACAGCCGGTTTTTGAATACTCCACTGAGCAAAGCTAGTGGAGCAGCCTTCCTCCAACTTATGTGGCTCTTATGTTGGATAAAGGGCTGTAAGGTATGAGAGTGTCTAACTGAAGCCATGAAAAATTGTTCCACTCTAAGCTAATAGGGGGGACGACAACTTTTGTTGACTAATTCAACCACAAAATTCCCTGCTTTCTGGTAATTAAACTTTTTCCTTTATGACAGAAGGTGAACGGAATGAAACAGCCACTACCATCTTAATTCCAGCAACTTCTGTTTATTTACCTTATTTATTTATTTTCCCCGTTAGGGACCCAAAGCATTACTGTTTTTGATCTCTTGCCTAGGCTTCTGCCTCCTCCAACATTCTTGCCTCCTGCCCCAATGTTCTTCTCTTCCACACTCCAAGAACACAGGGTGGTTGAGTTGATCCCTTCGTTTTGGACTCCTTGGAGAAAGGGAGATCCAGAAGGGGCAGCTGTCATTGGTTCTGGGTTATTTTGCCTCAGTGCAGTGGAAAGAGGGCTCATGGGAGCAGCTTTCTTTTTTGTTTCTTGGATAGGAAGGCTTTAATGGTAGGAAAGGAAAAAAAGGAGTGGGGCTTACAAATAGTTTTCCATAGCTTCACTATGGCATGACTTCATAGAATCACAGAGTTGGAAGGTACCTCCAGAGCCATCTAGTCCAATCCCTCTGCACAATGCAGGACAGTCACAAATTCTCCTCTCCCTCCCATTATCTTCCTCTTAAGAAAAACAGAGAGATAAAGCAAAGATAACCTCCTTTTTATACATTTGAAACTCTAGTTGTGCTTGGTGTTTCCCAGTCTGAGCAGCACAGAGATCCTGGCAAAGCCCTCTGTCCCTTCAGTGTGACCGTTCTGCTGTCAATGGCCAGAATACACCGATTTCAGGAGCAGGTATGTCTTCTTTCCCAGCTCTTACTGCATCAGTAAGGCAGATATGTACACTGACAGTATCCAAGTAATTTGCATTAAGGCTTGTCTACAACATGCCAGTTCTTCTATCCTGGACTCTCAGTAGTGCAAACAAAAATAACTTCCTGCTTAGTTACTTTTTTGTTTTTGCTGTAGGTCTTTGACTTCCTGAAAACATCAATTATGAAATGCTTCAAGGACCTGCAGTTCATTCAGGGTTCCAAATTCTTGCAGGACTTGGTTCCTCCACACTGCAGTGTATCAGTCACAGTTTTAGAAGTCGTGGCAAACAGGTGGGTTGTGGCAGCCTTGCAGCCCTCTAAGGTCTGCTCTGCACATCCAACAGAATAGCTTTTTCCATTTCAGGCTGTGGATGAGGAATTATACATACATATATACATACACACACACACATTGATTGCAAACAAGATATTTATACTTCTTGGCTGCTAATTTTTACATGTGTCTTTACTCAGTAAAAATCTACAATATAAATCTGTAAGCTCTTTTAACCAATCAAAAGAGTCGCCAGAACTTCTAGAATTGCTCATCAAAAGCAGAATATTCTAAACAGGTACTCAGGTACTTCAGCTGAGCTCAAAGGTGGGATCTTCAGCTCCCAGTCCAAGTTGCCTCAATATATGACCCAACACAGGTTATATGAGCTGATTAAAGTGGCATCTTCAGGCTTGTTCACAAAGCTCTGCAAGGGATCATGCCAATTTCTTGTTCTTATGTCTACAAAGGATGTCTTGTTTCAGAGATGGAATGTTACATATTGGCCCATTTGAAGTTCAACCAGTGAAGATTACTATACAGCTAATGTACTCGTTGGTAGTTTTCTATCTTCTCCAAACCTTCAGAAGTTTTGCTTGACAAGAAGAGAAATCTTTTAACATGTGAGGGGAGAGGAAGTGATGAAAACAATGTCCACATTTACAGTAGCAGGCCATGTTCTCTTTTGCTGCCTGGAGAAGGGGGGGGAAACAGGATTTTTTTTTTTCAAATTCCCTTACAATAATTTTCTTTATGTGGAATCAGCAAAGTGTGTAAACAGCTAACTGGAACCTTTCTCTCACATATGCAGAGTCCAAATGACACCTTTACAACTTGGAATCACAATGGCTATTGAATGAAAACATATATCAGGGTGGCCAAAAGGTGGCTTGGGAGCCACATGTGGCTCTTTCACACATATTGTGTGGCTCTCAAAGCCCCCACTGCTCCACCAACCAGCTTGGAGAAGGCATTTCTCTTTTGAAATCACTTCAAGCTAAGCCAGCTGGCAGCTTGGAAAATGCATTTAAAGTTGCTTTTGTTCCACCTCTCTCCCCTTTTCCATCTATTTCCTCCCTCAAGCACATGTCTTGTGGCTCTTAAATATCAGACGTTTATTCTGTGTGGCTCTTACATTAAGCAGGTTTGGCCATCCCTTATATAGTCATTAATAGAACATATCAAAAAGTTTTATTTTTATATATAGTTATCCATTTTTATGTGGGCCCCCCTTGTTGCCTGGCAGCTATTGCTGATTCTCTCTCTGTCTCCAGGTACACTTCATTGAGCCACCTCAGTGTGCTACATGTATAGATCAGGCCTCTGATAGGTAATGTTGAATGGAGAGCAGTATTGCAGAACATGTTGTCTGGCGGGGGCAGCAGGGAAGAACTTGGCTTTTTGTGGGTTTTTTGTCTCTGAAAGGCCATCTTGGGAAACAGGATACTGAATGAGAGGGACCTTCAACTTGATCTAGCAATTCTTATTGCCCTGTCAAAAGAAGGAAAAGGGCTTGATGGTAAAACTGTTGTCAAGTTTTTCTTATGCTGCTGTCTTCCTCTCCTTTCTTTTTAACATCTCCATCCAGTGTGTTTGGTTGGGATCATGTTACTCAAGGCCTGGTGGATTTTGGTTTCATCCTGCTGGACTCTTATGGGCCAAAGAAATTTTTTGGAAGCAAAGTCATGGAAATTACTACCAGCCTTTCCACAACTCCGACCCATAAAGTGTGCAGTCTGGGAGCCAATATGCTGCTGGAAACCTTCAAGGTAAGGCAGAGATGGAAAAGGCATTGTCGCAGTCTCACAGTTTTTCTTGTTGATAAGCAGGGATGCCCTGTTTCCTAAACTGCTGATACTCAGGGCACTTTTTAAATTTAAGTTGGAGCCACATTTCACTCACTTAGGGTGAGTAAGCATGAGAACTGCCCACCATTAGAAGCTTCTGCCTGAGCCACATGTTCTGGGCATACTTCCTGATTAAAACAAGGCAAGATGTGACATGCAGAGATGCATCAGGCAGCTCCCTGTGAGGGCTGAGAATTTTGCTTCTCTGTGTTAATTGAAAGTAGAAAGACAGAGCTACGTCTATCCAGGGATGCTGATTAGGTGGAGATAAGTCTAGAGCAGTAAATCATACAACAGGCCACCTTTTTATGGCTTTTTTCATAGCACAAGTTTTATTAACATTTTGGCTTTCAAGATTACAGGGTAGATTTAGCCTCTCGGTTTTCCTATATATCTGTTGCATAGCCTTGTTTTTTTTAAGAACGTGCATCAGTGGAAGAGGGTGTCTGTGCGTCCCTTTCACTTTCCAAGGCAAGACCAGAACATTCCAGGACTGTTGTTGTTCTGGTAGGAATAGCATTCTTCCTCTGCAAGTTTTGTGATGTTGAAATTTGAATGACTAAAAATAAAATTAAAAAATGACTTAAAAAAAACATTAGGAAAAAAAACGCTGATGAAAAAGCCAAGTAGTGAAAGAGCAAGGAAGGAGGATCCTTCCTCAGGAACTGGTCTGAGCTTGTGAAATCCCTGTGAAACCAGGCAACCTACCCCACTCCTCTACCCACTGACTGTAGCTCTGTTCACATGTTACACTGAATGCACATACATGCTGCTTGCACATACATCTTGCATGTACATGTGTTAAGAAAGAGCCACTGGGCATTCAGTTTACAAATGAAGCTAGGGACCAGTATCTGAATGAATGTGGGGTTTAAATCACATTCTGCTGTATGTGTGTGGAATGTAACATGAAATATAGAGTACACTATACACAGATTGTATATGCATTCACTTTAATATGTGAGCAAGATGAGTAAAGCAATCCAGAGGGCCTGAGGTAGAGAAGGATGCCCTTCACTGAGAAGATACTATTGTAAATAAGTCAGATGACCTGGACTTATTACTCCTGGAAAAGTTGGTCATCTATGGGAAATTTTTATGGGGTTGTGAATGTTCTGCAAGTCTAGTAGTCTAGGGGGTGGTGTTGAGTTCCTGAAATTATGGACAAAATCGTTCTTGCTTGCTTGTGTGTGCTTTCTCTCGAGTGCTCTGCGTCTTTCCAGGTCCATGAACCAATCAGGAGGGAGATCCTGGAGCAGGTCCTCAACAGAGTTGTCATCCATGCTGGCTCTCCCATCAGCCACTTCATAGGTAATGGTGAAATGATCCAGTGGGCAATCCAATCCATTATCAAACTGCTTTTTAGTTTTGTTTCATTCTTCACTTCAGAGGGATAACATTTCCTCATTCCAAAACATTGGCGGTCTGTCCTTGAGAATACGTAGCACAGACCAGAGACTATATCTGACACACCAGGATGTGAGTGCTAATAAAATTGAACTGAACTAGCACTCACATCCTGATGTGTTGGAAATATTCTCTAGCTTCTGAATGCCACAACAGGAGAAGTCTGTCCTCTTTTCTCTCTTCCCACCCCAGGCTCCTTGTATTTGGACCTTTTGTTCTTACCTCATTGGAGTCCATAGCTCCACTTGTTATTTTTTCTTTCAGATTTGCTGTCCAGCATCATCTCCTATGCTCCCCTCGTCCTTCAGAATTCTTCGTCCAAAATCACAGAGGTCTTCGATCAGCTGTCTTTTCTTCCTCTTGCAACAGTGCAGGGTCTCCTGAAGGCTGTGCAGGTAAAGTGTTGTGTTCCAGAGGGAGGGCATGTATATCTGAGGCAGCCTCCTCAGTGGGTGCATGTTCTGAGCTAACAGGACTCATCAACTGAATGGTTTTTTGTGAGTACAACTATCATTTCTTTCATAGCACATAGTTTGACTGTAACTGATCCAAAGATGACTTTCTCCTAACCTCTCTCTGGATTTCCTAGTATTCTTCCTCCTCTCTATGTTGACATATTCTGATCTATTCCATCCTTTTTTGTTCCAGCCCCTGCTCAAAATAAGCATGCCCATGAGGGACTCCCTTATCCTTGTTCTTCGCAAATCAATGTTTTCAGGGTAAGTTTCTTTTAAAAAATTATTTCCTTCAAAAGCAGAAAAAGAAGATATTTCGACTTGTCTTTAGTTAAACTACAGTACAAGTAGATGCCCAACATCGCTGAATGTAATGGTAGCAACACTAGCACCAAAAATTATTTTAAAGTATTTTAAGCTGTTTTAAATTGTTTAACTGGTAATGATTGTTAATTTTAATTGTTTGCTCAGTGTTTTATTGTTTGGTGTTTGATTATGTTAGCCGCCCTGAGCCTGCTTCGGCGGGGAG
Source organism: Heteronotia binoei (assembly GCF_032191835.1). Taxonomy (NCBI): domain Eukaryota; kingdom Metazoa; phylum Chordata; class Lepidosauria; order Squamata; family Gekkonidae; genus Heteronotia; species Heteronotia binoei. The sequence goes on from NC_083241.1 coordinate 17,627,747, forward strand.
GGCAGGATGTAAATGCGAAGAATAAATAAATAAAATAAATAAGAAAAAGGGGGGAAACCCCTCAAAAGTTAACAACTAAGGAGTGGGGAGTATATATAAAGTTGAAAGACAAAAATGGCAGTGATAGAAGATCTGCACATAAGTTTCTATAAAAGATGTCAAGGTATTTTTATAATATAAAAGCCCAGATGTACTGGTCATGACTCATCACATCAGCCATTGGCCACTGGGGAACCTGCCTTCACATCCTGTTGGCCCATTCCACTGGCAGGGAACTGCAGCCGCCTTCCTATAGGCCTTCCTGGGGTCTTCCAGCAGCCTCCCAGGGCTTTGTGGAGGCTGTGGGAGGTTCATGATGGCAGCTCCCAGGACGCTGTGGAGGCCTCAGGAGGCCACGGCAGGGACCCAGCAGCAGCTCCCGAGTAAGCAAGAGCGGGGAAAGTAAATGGCAAGGGGTGGGTGTGGGTGGAAGGGGAGCAATGGTGAGGGGTTAATGCCAAATGTGTGTGGGGTAAGAGGGCAGCAAGGTTGCGGGGGGGAGTACATGCCATGCGGTGTGTGGGAAGCCAGCAAGATTGGGGAGAGTTGAATGCCAATTGGGTGGGGAGTGCTGCAAGAGGGGGGACAATGACAATGGTGTTGGGAGGTGGGAAGACAGTAAGTGTGGGGTGGATAGGAATGGAGTTGAATTTTCCCTTTTCCTTTGACTTGATGAGGGGGGGATTTTGTTGGGATGGGGACACGTGACAGTTGCCCAGAGCCTCTTTCTGGAGCCCGTTGTATTTATTTGCACAATGGGCCTTATTCCTAGTCTAAAAATAAGTCGATATGCAGTTGTCCTAAGTCCATTGATTTACAAGAAGCAGGCATTTATGTTTCCAGTGCTGTAATATGGGTCTTTTAGCTGCAGTAAGGGCACAAGGGGTCCATTTTTGTTGACCACTGGTTAATCTCTAAGAGACAGTCATATGATTTAAAAGTACATAAAAATCCTTAAAAATCAATGAACATTTTTAATACAAAATTGATGAGAGTAATAATCTCCTCCCAGAAAAGCCAAGTGACTGGACACACCAGGGATACATCCTGTGAGTTACAATACCAACAGCTAGATACTTTACTCAGCCCTTTACTAAAGAGTCACTGTTGTGCCCAGTATATCCTAAACATAACATTTTGTGGCTTAAGTCTCAAGATCCATAGAGAGAGCTATATTCCATTGCTTTGGCAAGCAAGAATGATTCCATGCATTCCTGAGATCTGGATTGGCCCATATAGAATTTATTAATTGACATCAATTATTTATAAAGAAATATTTATGATTCAAATATTACAAAACAATTATCACAAAAAGGGTTCTTTTCTTATGTTTAGAGTAAGAAAAAGAGAAAGGACATGGTAGGCCCATTGCCAGGGCAAGAAAGTGAAATTGTAACAGATGATGAAGAGAGGGTGGAACTGCTCAATTCCTACTTTTCCTCAAGTCTTCTCTTCTGAGGGAAACAATGCTCAACATGGCATAAACAGAACATATAATGAGGGTATGGAGTTGCAGCCTAGGATCAGAATAGGGGTGGTACATAAACACCGAATTTCTTTAAATGAAACTAAGTCCTCAGGGCCAGATGAACTGCATCCAAGGGTTCTAAAAGAGCTTGGGGATAAGAACATAAGAACATAAGAGAAGCCATGTTGGATCAGGCCAACGGCCCATCAAGTCCAACACTCTGTGTCACACAGTGGCAAAAAATTTTATATACACACATACACTGTGGCTAATAGCCACTGATGGACCTGTGCTCCATATTTTTATCTAAACCCCTCTTGAAGGTGGCTATACTTGTGGCCGCCACCACCTCCTGTGGCAGTGAATTCCACATGTTAATCACCCTTTGGGTGAAGAAGTACTTCCTTTTATCCGTTTTAACCTGTCTGCTCAGCAATTTCATCGAATGCCCACGAGTTCTTGTATTGTGAGAAAGGGAGAAAAGTACTTCTTTCTCTACTTTCTCCATCCCATGCATTATCTTGTAAACCTCTATCATGTCACCCCGCAGTCGACGTTTCTCCAAGCTAAAGAGTCCCAAGCGTTTCAACCTTTCTTCATAGGGAAAGTGCTCCAGCCCTTTAATCATTCTAGTTGCCCTTCTCTGGACTTTCTCCAATGCTATAATATCCTTTTTGAGGTGCGGCGACCAGAACTGCACACAGTACTCCAAATGAGACCGCACCATCGATTTATACAGGGGCATTATGATACTGGCTGATTTGTTTTCAATTCCCTTCCTAATAATTCCCAGCATGGCGTTGGCCTTTTTTATTGCAGACGCACACTGTCTTGACATTTTCAGTGAGTTATCTACCACGACCCCAAGATCTCTCTCTTGGTCAGTCTCTGCCAGTTCACACCCCATCAACTTGTATTTGTAGCTGGGATTCTTGGCCCCGATGTGCATTACTTTGCACTTGGCCACATTGAACCGCATCTGCCACGTTGACGCCCACTCACCCAGCCTCAACAGATCCCTTTGGAGTTCCTCACAATCCTCTCTGGTTCCCACCACCCTGAACAATTTAGTGTCATCCGCAAACTTGGCCACTTCACTGCTCACTCCCAACTCTAAATCATTTATGAACAAGTTAAAGAGCATGGGACCCAGTACCGAGCCCTGCGGCACCCCACTGCTTACCGTCCTCCACTGCGAAGACTGCCCATTTATACTGACTCTCTGCTTCCTATTACTAAGCCAGTTTTTGATCCACAAGAGGACCTGTCCTTTTACTCCATGACTCTCAAGTTTTCTAAGGAGCCTTTGATGAGGAACTTTATCAAAAGCTTTCTGGAAGTCAAGGTAAACAACATCTATCTGGTCGCCTTTGTCCACATGTTTGTTCACCCCCTCAAAGAAATGTAACAGGTTAGTGAGGCAAGATCTTCCCTTGCAGAACCCATGCTGAGTCTTCCTCAATAACCCGTGTTCATCAATGTGCCTACTCATTCTGTCCTTGATAATGGTTTCTACCAACTTTCCCGATATTGAAGTCAGACTGACTGGCCTGTAATTTCCCGGATCTCCTCTGGAACCCTTTTTAAAGATGGGGGTGACATTTGCTACCTTCCAGTCCTCAGGAACGGAGGCAGATTTCAATGAAAGATTACAGATTTTTGTTAGAAGATCCACAAGTTCAACTTTGAGTTCTTTCAGAACTCTCGGATGTATGCCATCCGGACCCGGTGACTTATTAGTTTTTAATTTGTCTATCAGTTGTAGGACCTCCTCTCTTGTCACCTCAATCTGACTCAGGTCTTTCAACACCCCTTCCAAAATTAGTGGTTCTGGGGTGGGCAAAAAGTTCTCGTCTTCCACAGTGAAGACGGAGGCAAAAAATTCATTTAGCTTCTCAGCCATTTCCCTATCCTCCTTCAGTAATCCTTTTACCCCATGGTCATCCAAGGGCCCCACTGCCTCCCTGGCTGGTTTCCTACTTCTAATATATTTGAAGAAAGTTTTATTGTTGGTCCTTATGTTTTTTGCAATATGCTCCTCATAGTCCCTTTTTGCCTGCCTGATCACAGTCTTGCATTTGATTTGCCACAGCCTGTGTTCCCTTTTACTAATCTCACTTGGACTGGTTTCCCACCGCTTAAAGGAGTCCTTCTTACCTTTTACAGCTTCCATTACTTTGTTTGTTAACCATGCAGGCCTTTTCTTATGCCTGTTTGTGCCTTTCCTAACTTGTGGTATGTATTTTATCTGAGCTTCTAGGATTATAGTTTTAAATCGCGTCCAAGCTTCCCCAAGGGTTTTGACCGTATGTACCTTTCCTTTCAGTTTCCTCCTCACATGCCTCCTCATCTCAGTGTATTTACCCCTTTTAAAGTTAAACGTGGTTGTGGCGGTCTTTTTGGACAACTCCCTATTTATACAAATGGTGAAATCAATAACATTATGGTCACTGCTCCCAAGCGGCGCAATCACTTTTACATCTCTCACCAAGTCTTGGGCATTACTTATGGGATGTAATTTCTGAGCCTCTGGCTATTATTTTTGAAATTTTTTTGGAGAACAGGAGAGGTGCCAGAAGATTGGAGGCAGGGAAGGAGGTAAAGGAGGATCCGGGTAATGTCTATACCTGGAAAAGTTTTAGAACAAATCATCAAACAGTCAGTCCTGGAACATTTAGAAAGGATGGCTGTGATTACTAAGAGCTTCTCAAGGACAAGTCATGTCAGACTAACCCAATCTCTTTTTTTGAGAAAGTGACTACCTTACTGGATCAGGGGAATGCTTTACACATTGTTTATCTTGATTTCAGTAAGGCTTTTGATAACGTTCCACGTACTATCCTTGTTGACAAGTTGGTAAAATGTGGTTTGGATCCTGTTACCATTAGGTGGATCTGTAACTGGTTGACAGATCTCCCCAAAGAGTGCTTGCGAATGGTTCCTTATCCTCTTGGAGAGGAGTGACAAGTGGAGTGCCTCAAGGATCTGTCCTGGGTCCTGTTTTGTTCAACATCTTTATAAATGATTTAGATGAAGGAATAGAAGGAATGATTAAATTTGCAGACGATACTAAGTTGGGAGGGGTTGCAAATACAGTAGAAGACAGAAACAGGATACAGGATGATCTTGATAGGCTGGAAAACTGGGCTAAAACCAATAAAATGAATTTTAAGAAGAAGAATTGAAGATTTATACCCTGCCCTGAATCAGAGCAATCTCCTTTGTCTTCTCCCCCCACAACAGACACCCTGTGAGGTGGGTGGGGCTGAGACGGCTCTCACAGCAGCTGCCCTTTCAAGGGATAAATGTAAAGTTCTGCATTTAGGTAGGAAAAATCCAATGCATGGCTATAGGATGGGGGAGACTTAGCAGTAGTATGTGCGAAAAGGATTTCGGGGTCTTAGTGGACCGTACACTGAACATGAGTCAACAGTGTGATGTGGCTAAAAAGGCAAATGCAATTTTGGGCTGTATCAACAGAAGTATAGTGTCCAGATCACATGAAGTGATGGTATCGCTTTACTCTGCTGTGGTAAGACCTCACTTGGAGTATTGTGTTCAGTTTTGGGCACCACATTTTAAGAAGGATATAGATAAGCTAGAACAGGTCCAGAAGAGGGCAACTGAAGATGGTGAGGGGTCTGGAGACCAAGTCCTATGAAGAAAGGTTGAAGGAGCTGGGGATGTTTAGCCTGGAGAGGAGGCGGCTGAAAGGTGATATGATCACCATCTTCAAGTACTTGAAGGGCTGTCCTATAGAGGATGGTGTGGAATTGTTTTCTGTGGCCCCAGAAGGTAGGACCAGAACCAATGGGTTGAAATTAAATCAAAAGAGTTTCCGGCTCAACATTAGGAAGAACTTCCTGATCGTTAGAGCGGTTCCTCAGTGGAACAGGCTTCCTTGGGAGGTGGTGGGCTTTCCTTCCTTGGAGGTTTTTAAGCAGAGGCTAGATGGCCATCTGACAGCAATGAAGATCCCGTGAATTTAGGGGGAGGTGTTTCTCGGTTTCCTGCATTGTGCAGGGGGTTGGACTAGATGACCCTGGAGGTTCCATCCAACTCTATGATTCTATGAGATCCGTGTCTTGCAGGACTTCTCTAGGTTCTGCAGGGCCTGCAAGGCTGAGCTTTTCGTGTCAGGCCTTTCCCGACTGAATTTATGGCACAGAGTGGTAAACTGCAGCACTGCAGTCCAAACTCTGTTCACATCCTGAATTCAATCCCGGTGGAAGTTGGGTTCAGGTAGCTGGCTCAAGGTTGACTCATCCTTCCAAGGTCCGTAAAATGAGTACCCAGCTTGCTAGGGGTAAAATGTAGATGACTGGGGAAGGCAATGGCAAGCCACTCCTTAACAAAAAGTCTGCCAAGAAAACGTAATGTGACATGACCCCATGCTTGCACAGGGGATTACCTTTACCTTTCAAGCTTGATCCACCACTATCAGTAGTTAATTGTTTGTTTTTTTTGTTTTTGTACTGTTTTAACTGCATTTATTTTATCTGTTTTATACTGGTGTGATCTGCTCAGAGCTCCTCTTCATGGGGGAGAGGCAGTATATAAATTGAAATAATAAATTTAAAATAAAGCATAGGAAAATAGATCAAGTTGATATTGTCGGGACATCATAGTTCTCTTGCTGCAAAAACTGCAGGAGGAATTGGATCCACCATCATATCTAGACCTTAATGCATTCCACAGTGAGGGGAACCAGTAAACAGACCTCCAAAAAGGCCCAAGATGGATAGTCCAACTGCCCAGTAAAAGTTAATAAATATGCCTTATGATATATAATAAGATCAGGGAAAACAAATCATCCTTCATTGAATGGGAGTTGCATCTTCCTTTAAAAAAAATACCCCACATAAATTTCTGAAACACATCTGTGAGGCATATGAAAAGGAATTGCATGTAAATTATAAATAATCCTAGGTATAGTATTCATTTTGAGTGTATTTACTTTGCCCCATAAAGACAACTTTAAAGTTGTCCATCTGCCTAGTTCCAAAGTTATATCAGCCAGTAGCTTGTTAAAATATCCCTAGGAATCAATATTCCAAGATAAGCGATGACATCTGGGCACCACCAAAAAATGTCCATAAGCAAATCCACTCTATGACATATTGTCTCCCAGTGGCATCAACTCAGATTTTGTCCTGTTGATGGAATAGCCAGACAAGTCTTGGAAGGTATTAATCATATTTATTAATGCAGGAATGGAAGACTGAGTTTCCAAAGAAAGCTTAAAGATCATTCACTGTGACCTGGGCCTCCATAGAGAGAGAGGCATCCAGAATCATCCCCAAGCTTCTAACAGTCATGATTGGGATGAGAGATGCCCCCCCCCATGAGGGCTGGGAGCCTTTTTTATAGCCCATTACAATGAGTGAAATGCATGTCATTCTATTTTTTTTTGTTAAGTTCTAATGTTAAGAAGAAGATGATGATATTGGATTTATATCTCGCTCCACTCTGAATCTCAGAGCAGCTCACGATCTCTTTTATTTTCTCCCTCACAACAGACACCCTGTGAGGTAGGTGGGGCTGAGACAACTCTCACAGCAGCTGCCCTTTCAAGGACAACTCCTGCGAGAGCTATGGGTGACCCAAGGCCATTCCAGTAGTGGCGAATCAAACCCTGTTCTCCCAGATAAGAGTCCACGCACTTAACCACTACACCAAACTGGTATATAATTGAAAATACTTATTTGTTTTTGTTTAAAATTGCTTTCTGTCTCCCCCCAAAGCCTTTGTTCTTGATAGGGCTTTACTCCTAAGTTTATTTATAATTTATTTTACTTTTATTTATTTTTCACATTTCTATTCCACTCTCCCTGTAGGTGGGCTCAGGGTAGATTACAGACAAATAATTAAGCCATTTGGCTTCACAGTAGTACTTAAATTAATAAATAATTAAAACACATTAAGTTTCATGGGTAACTTAAATTGGTATGGCTGTGTTCATTGTTGCCTCGGTATATAGCAGAGGAGAAAGAGTTCCAGGTTTCCCAACAGGAGTTACTTTCCACCTCCTTTCTTTCTCAATAACAGGCAGCTGGATGCTCGTAAGTCAGCAGTTGCTGGGTTTTTGCTTCTATTGAAGAATTTCAAGATTATGGGCAGCTTGACTTCCTCCTACTGCAGCCAAGCAATTGGTGCAAGTCAGGTATGTGCTACGCCTGCCCAATCCAGAAGTTCCCATCAGTGTGTACAATTCTGGTCACCGCACCTCAAAAAGGGTATTATAGCACTGGAAAAAGTCCAGAAAAGGACAACTAGAATGATTAAAGGGTTGGAACACTTACCCTATGAAGAAAGGTTGAAACGCTTGGGGCTCTTTAGCTTGGAAAAACATCGACTGCGGGGTGACATGATAGAGGTTTACAAGATTATGCATGGAATGGAGAAGTCCTTTTCTCCCTTTCTCACAATACAAGAACTCGTGGGAATTCGATGAAATTGCTGAGCAGTCAGGTTAAAACGGATAAAAGGAAGTCCTTCACCCAAAGGGTGATTAACCTGTGGAATTCACTGCCACAGGAGATGGAGGCTACAAGCATAGCCAGCTTCAAGAGGGGGTTAGATAAAAATATGGAGCAGAGGTCCATCAGTGGCTATTAGCTACAGCTTATCGTGGGAATTCTCTGGGGCAGTGATGATCTGTATTCTGGTGCTTGTGGGGGCACAGTGGAAGGGCTTCTAGCCCCACTGGTGGACCTCTTGATGGCACTTGGGTTTGTTTGTTTTTTGGCCACTGTGTGACACAGAGTGTTGGACTGGATGGGCCATTGGCCTGATCCAACATGGCTTCTCTTATGTTCTTATGTCTGGGGCACCTGTTTTACCTGCTGCACTAATGTATATACAGGGGGGCATAAGAAATAAATGAAGTTTGTGGAACTCAGTACCACACGATGTGCTGAGGAAGATGTGCTATTAAAAAAGACCAGGCAGATTCATAGAGGATGCCAGTAGCTATGAGCTTAATGGAACCTCCATATGCAGAGGCAACATATCTCTGACTGCTAGATGCTGGGGACAAAGAACAGGAGAACGACATCACCTCTGTGATCTAGTAAAGAGTGCCATCAAGTGCTTGGAGGGGAAAGTCACAAAGTTACAAAATGTGCTAGAGGGAATGAAAAAAACAAAATATAGTGCAAGTTCAAAATTTTTGTAACAAGATACAGTATAAATATAATTATACAAGCAGGGAGCCTCAAGAAACTTGTAGGAGCAGCGATCCCATTCCTGCCACATGTGCTTCCTCTCCTTTCCCCCCCTCCACCTTTTCTCTCAGCCACTCTCTTATCATTCTCCCTCCCCCTCCCCCCTTTCTGTTTCTGTCACTCATGGTAAGCTGCACTATTGCAGTCCTAAACTTTGCTCACGATCTTAGTTCGATCCCAGTGGAAGCTGGGTTCAGGTGGCCAGCTCAAGGTTGACTCAGCCTTCTATCTTTCCGAGGTCAGTAAAAGGAGGACCCAGCTTGCTGGGGGGAAAGTGTAGATGACTGGGGAAGGCAACGGCAAACCACCCCGTAAAAAAAGTCTGCCATGAAAATGTGATGCGATGTCACCCCAGAATCGGAAATGACTGGTGCTTGCACAGGGGACTAGCTTTTTACTTTATTGTAAGCTTTAAGACTCTTTACAGAGCTTCTTTTTTACCTGCCAGCATCTGCAGTCTTTTCTCAGGTCCTTCAGCATTATTTGTGGGAATAAACCATGAGAGAGCTTCCAAGGTCACTTTCATGCTTTGAGTATACCTAGCTTGTATTTGGTGGTCAACTCTCTGCAGCTGTTCTGATGGTCCAAAGGCCAGAGAGTTTTCAGGAATGGATATGATAGAGCAGAGGCCATCTCTTGGACTTGCAGTTCCAGAAAAGGCAAGACTGATGGGCTAGGCTCCAGTGAAGTCTAGCCCAACTAAGACTCACAGAGTCAAAATCAACAACGCATCTTTCTTCTTCAGTGGCAGCAGCTCACCCATCTGCTCAGCAGTGTCACTGTCCGAATAGCAGTGGCTCCTCACCCTTCTGGCCATCCACCTGGCTACTTCACTGCCTCAGCAGCTTCGCTGCCTATCCATGTAGCCTCTTTGCCATCTCAATTGTGGTGACAGCAGCTCCTTCACCTGTCCTTGCCACTTCGCCACCTCAGCAGTGGCAGCTTGCTAGCCTTAGTGGTTGCAGTTCTCACAGGCCGTTTTCGCACTCACGTTTTACTGGCGCCACGACCCTCCTGACGCCGGCGAATCTGCATGGATTTCGCACCAGAAGCGCCGGCGCACCCAGAAGCGCCGGCTACTTCCGTCGCTAAGCCAGCGCAAACGCAAATCGCAAAGATGCAGGAAAACGTTTGCGCTGGCTTAGCGACGGAAGTAGCCGGCGCTTCTGGGTGCGCCGGCGCTTCTGGTGCGAAATCCATGCAGATTCGCCGGCGCCAGGAGGGTCGTGGCGCCAGTAAAACGTGAGTGCGAAAACACCCACAGAGAAGCGTCTGCACATACGCAGTTTGGTGTGGGAGAGCCACTTTGGTGTAGTGGTTAAATGTGCGGACTCTTACCTGGCAGAACTGGGTTTGATTCCCCACTCCTCCACTTGCAGCTGCTGGAATGGCCTTGGGTCAGCCATAGCTCTGGCAGAGGTTGTCCTTGAAAGGGCAGCTGCTGTGAGAGCCCTCTCCAGCCCCACCCACCTCACAGGGTGTCTGTTGTGGGGGAGGAAGGGAAAGGAGATTGTGAGCCGCTCTGAGACTCTTCGGAGTGGAGGGCGGAATATAAATCCAATATCATCGTCATCTTCCTGTCTGGGATAATTAACACTCCCTTCCGTTTTTCTCATGTTTAAAGATTTTTTTGCAAACCTGGGTGGTTCCCTCAAGTTTGGTGAAAAACTGCCATTCTCCATGTGGCCCCATTCTACAATTATGGGACCACACTTATGACAAGATGGGACCACACATAGATGGGAACACACTTATGATAAGCAGAGACCCATGAAAAACTCTTGGTAAAATTCCCTGCTTTGTCCTCTAACTTCTGATGCACACACCACAGCCACCTTTCTATACTGTTTCCTCTCACTGCCCCCACCTCCTCCTCCCGTCTTCTCGCATCCACACTGTACTCTTTCTTCCCCTTGCCCCCACCATTGATCTCTGCCTCCCCTTTCTCTCCCACTGTGCCTTCTTTCGTCACTCTTATCTCTGCTCATCCCCCCACTGCTGTTCTGCCCACCACCACCCCTTTCTCTTCGCTACTGTGCCCCCACCCCTTCATTTCTCATTCAGCCACTTCACTTCCTCAACAATGGTAGCAGCTCCCCTGCCTCAACAATGCCAAGAGCAGCTCCACAACCATTCCACACCCCCCCCCCACGCACTCAACAGTGGCTGTGGCAGATGTGGCGCCCATCCCTGGCCTAGTGGAGCTTAGTATGTGTTTGCAGGGACAATACTTTTGTTTAGGTGGTGAATTTTTAAAAAGCTTATAAAACTTTTTTTTTTAGTATTTAATTTTTTGCAAGCCTGGGTGGAGTTCTCCGGAATATGTTGAAAATTCTTCTGTGTAAAATCTGTTGATATAAATGTCTGCCGATCGGGGCACTCTTGACTATTAGAATATAATTATACAATTGATGGGCTTGCTCAAAAGTAAGATCTTCTTCGTGGTCTCTGTGCATCACACCAATGGGAGAGGCGCCGGCGCCGATCACGATCGGTAACTTCAAAGCCGCGGATTTCCGCGCCCCCGCCCCGGTGCGCATGCGCAGGCACCCCTCCCCTGCGCATGCCCAACGGGGCAGGAGCGGACATCCCGCCAGTTCTCTTCTGACTGCCGCTGAGATCAGTTGATCTTTCCTACGGTCGGTGGATTACTTACTTCAGCCTTGCTGGTTTTTCCAGTGCGGACTCTTCTAGCGTTATCGCTTTCCTTCGTTTCGTGAGTGGGGTGGAGTGTTATTTTTGTTATTTTTCCTTGACTCTAGTATCCCCTTCCCTTCCCTTCCCTCTTCCCCCCCTCACCTTCCCCACGCTTTCGCGTATGGAAAAGCGCTGGGGCTTCTTCAAGCGGTGCAGGCGGTGTGGCAGTAAGATCGCCCCTCCGGACGGCCATACCCTTTGTTTGTTGTGTTTAGGAGAAACACATAAACCGGACTCCTGCACCCATTGCGCGAGGTTTTCCAGACAAACCCGCAAAAACCGAGCGGCTCGTCTCGCTGCAGCCTTGGTCGAACAGGCGCTGTCTCCGAGGAATATGGCGTCATCAGAAAGCGCTCCAAAATCCTCGACGTCGGTGGTCGATACCGACAAAACCTCCCTCGATGCCGATCGCCCCCTGAAAAGAGCGGGCTCGGCTTCGTTATCGGAGACCTCTACACCAGCGAAGAGGTCTAAGGAGGATAAAGGAGCTTCTGCGGGGTCGAAGAAAAAGTCCGACAAGCAGAAGCATAAGAAGGTTCCTGCGACCTCGTCACCGACATCGCCGCCCGATCTAACAACTCCAGTGTTACCGCCTTTAAAATTGCTGGCCTCCCCGGCCCGGCATCGGCCGACTTTGCCGCTCGAATCGATGTCGACGCAGATAGCGATCTCTTCCGACTCCGACCGAGACTTGGAATCGGCGCAACGTCTGGTGAGCGATGACAGCCCTTCGGACCTCACTCAGGAGGAGAAGGACAGCTCTCGAGATCGATCGGAGACGGCTCCTCGGGATCGATCCCGCAGTGCGCAGAGAGTCTCCCCTCTAACACTGAAACGCGTACCACATCCGGACCAGCTTAAGACATCCCAACAGGACCGATCCTGGAGTCCTCGGTATCGACGGGATCGTCGGTCATCGAAGGAGAGATCTCCGGAGGATCGATCTCCTAGGAGGCACCGAGAAGTTTCCCCACGACTGCGAACACCGCCACCGCTCTCATGGGACCAAAGGCAATGGCAATACCTCTACGGGTCCTGCCCGATGCCGTCCATGTTTCCCTGGTTCCCTCCTCGTCAGTCTGAATGGGACCAACGTTCGGAAGCATCTTACCGTTCGAGGACATCGTACCGCCCTCCGAAGCGCAAAGCGTCGGCATCGATGTCGAAGCCTCCGGCCGAGGAACCGGCAAAGAGGAAGAAGTCTCCTCCCACCGAAGAGACTGTGGCCTCGGAACCGATTCGCGATCGACCCGCTCAGTCAGACCAGTCGGAGTCCTCGGACTCACCGAGATCCTCCGAGGGCTCTATCCAAGAGGAGCAGCTGTCCTCAGAGGAGCTATCTCCCCCAAACAAGGTCGGAGAAGACCAGCCCATCTCCCCTTCGGAGGACTTAAAATCCTATGGGGAACTGATAAAGAGGATGGCTCAGTCCATATCTTTGTCGACCATTCAGCCTGTGCCTGTCGTTACCGATAGTGTATTCGACATCGTTCAGATGGATACATCGACGGCTGTAGCGCTTCCATTGACAACGGTGATGTTACACACTGCGAAAGCTTCATGGGACAAGCCTGCTTCCACCCCTATTACATCGCGCAGGCTTGATCACATGTATCGTACTCAAGAATCCTCAGCGGATTTTCTCTTCAATCACCCCCGACCCAATTCAATCGTAGTGGCTTCATCCTCCAAGGCCAGGAAGACCCACGCCACCCCTCCAGACAAGGAGGGTAAGAAGCTAGATGGTCTGGGGCGAAGATTTTACACGGCAGGAGCATTGGGCCTCAAGGTCGCCAATTACGCTGCCTGCATGGGGCGTTATCAATACGCCCTATGGGATCGTGTGTCCACCCTACTCCCAGGGCTTCCAGAACATTCCAAAAATGCCCTTAGGAAAATCCAGAGCGAGGGCATGGCATTGGCCAAGCAGCAGTTAAACTCTGCTAAACATGCTGGGGACATAGGTGCCAAGACTCTTACTTCGGCTGTGACTCTTCGGAGACACTCATGGCTGAGATCCACAGCCTTACAGGCTGACACCCAGGCCTACGTCGAGGACTTACCTTTCGACGGAAAGGGGCTATTCAGCGCCACCACCGATACGGTGCTCCAAGACATGGACAAAAGCATCCGTACCTCCAGAAATCTGGGGGTACCGGCGTCATCCAGGCAGCAAACCAAGCGTCCATGGTCCAAGACATGGAACAAGAAACCCTTCCAGAAGCAATCTGGGGACCAACAATGGCGGCCCAAGACCTCGGGCTCCTTCAGCAAGTCCCAGTACGGGGCTAAGGCCAAATACTCGCCTACCTCCTCCCAGTCCTCCAGGCAAAAGGGGAGCAGGCCGGCCAAACAGGGCCTTTGACTCCCCCCCCTTCCTTTACCACAACCCCACCAATTCTTCAGACCACCCCCGCCTGTGGCCTTTTTTCCGAGCGTGGTCATCCATAACAACAGACCACTGGGTGCTGTCGATAGTCCGGCTGGGCTATCTAATCGAATTTCTACAGGAGCCGAAGGCTCCAACATTCGTCTACACTACCCCGTCTTCCACCCTCCAAGAGGAGGTGAGGACTTTGCTCGAGAAGAAGGCCATAGAACCCGTTCCACCAGACCAAGTCCGGATGGGGTTCTACTCCCGCTATTTTACCGTTCCCAAGCGGGATGGGGGCCTGCGGCCCATAATGGACCTTCAGGGACTCAACGACTTTATACCACACCAAAAGTTTCGTATGACGTCCCTGTCCAACATACTTCCTCTGCTAAACCCTGGAGACTGGATGGCTACATTGGATCTCCAGGATGCTTATTTTCATATAAGCATCCATCCAGCTCACAGAAAATTTCTAAGGTTCGCCATTGGGACTTCGCATTTCCAATACCATGCGCTTCCCTTTGGATTGTCAACAGCCCCAAAGGTGTTCACAAAGACTATGGTAGTGGTGGCGGCTCACCTCAGATTGCAGGGCATAGCAATATACCCGTACATCGACGATTGGCTTCTGGTGGCCGGATCCGAACTCGACCTCCTGAAGCATATCTCCACCACCCTGAACCTCCTCCAACAGTTGGGGTTACGAGTGAATATGAAGAAGTCCTTCCTCCATCCATCCCAAAGGATCCAATTCATTGGGGCGATTTTGGACACGCAACAGTGCAAGGCGTTTCTGCCGGAGAAAAGAGCGAAGGACATTATGGACTTAATACACATCTTCCAGTCAAGCCAAACTGTAACTGCACTCCAGATTCTGCGATTGCTGGGACTAATGGCAGCCACTACGGCGGTGCTGACGTTCGCAAGGCTGCACATGAGAAGTCTTCAGTTGTGGTTCCTGAGACGATTCCGTTGTGGGATAGACCCTCCACTACGCAGGTTTTCCATTCCACAGGAGATCCTGGCGTCTCTGACGTGGTGGTGTCACAAGCAAAACTTGCTTCAAGGGGCACCGTTCCACAGGCCGCAGCCGACAGTGACTCTGACCTCAGACACATCCCTATGGGGATGGGGGGCACATGTCAACGGTCTTTGTGTGGGCAGCAGATGGCCCAGGGACCACCTGCAATATCATATCAACTTCCTAGAACTTCTGGCGATTCATCACGCTATCCTCTCCTTCAGGCCACTGCTGGCAAACCGAACTGTAGCAATACTGACAGACAACACCACGGCGCTGGCCTATATAAACAGGCAGGGCGGCACGGTGTCTCGCAAGTTGTGTTTTCTAGCATTGCAGGTATGGCAGATTTGCATGGAGATGAACACTTACCTCTTCGCAGCTCATCTCCCGGGCGAGCAAAATGTATGTGCGGACTTCCTCAGCAGGGGAGGAGCGTCCCTGCATGAGTGGGAATTGAACTGGACCTTCCTACAGCCGGTCTTCCAGGAGTGGGGGACTCCGGAGATAGACGTCTTCGCCACTCGGGACAACAGAAAGTGCGAGAACTTTTGTTGCCGGGGAGGGAAAGATCCCTTGTCGCTGGGGGACGGTCTTCTGCTTCGCTGGTACCGCCTCCACCTCTATCTGTTTCCCCCGATCCCGCTCATCACACGGGTGGTGCAGAAACTATACTCGGAGCGCCCGAGGGGCATCCTGATCACCCCCTGGTGGCCCAGGCAACACTGGTTCGCCCCTGTGCTACAGTTGTCCAAGGGCAGGTTTCACCACTTCCCAGGGGAGCCGGACCTACTTTCCTCCCAGCAGGGCAGGATAGTTCACCACGACATCCCGCATCTGAAATTGACGGCATGGAAGCTCGGCTGAGCGAGCTGTCAGAGAGGGTGCAACACGTCATCCTTAATTGTAGGAAGGAGTCAACGAGGAAGTCCTATGCCTACAAATGGACTCAATTCGTTAAATTTGCCTCTCAAAGGGGCAGTGACGCAAGGAGGGCGGCCCTTCCTAGCATCCTTGACTTTTTGGTCTCCCTGTTAGACAGGGGACTGACAGTCTCTTCCATCAGAGTGTACTTGGCGGCCATCTCAGCCAATCATGAGCAGGTTGAGGGCCGGTCGGTGTTCACTCACCCTACCACTAAGAGTTTCTTGAAGGGGCTGGTGCAGCTGTACCCCTCTGTCAGGGCTCCTTTGCCTTCCTGGGATCTACCCGGGGTTTTGGAGAGTCTCATGGGAAAACCCTTTGAGCCTATGGCCACGTGCTCCCTGCAGCTTCTTTCATGGAAAGCGGCTTTCCTGGTGGCCATTACCTCAGCACGTCGGGTGGGAGAACTAGCAGCTTTGCGATGTGACCACCCTTATCTGCAGTTCAGCACGGAAGGGGTACGTTTGCGACCAGATGTGACCTTCCTACCGAAGGTAGTGTCTGCCTTCCATTTAAACAAAGAAATTTACTTGCCGGTCTATTTCCCGAACCCTACTTCGGCTTCGGAAAGACGTTTTCACGCTCTTGACGTGAAGCGTGCACTCTCCTTTTATTTGCATAGGATCAGACCTGTGCGCAAGGACTCCAGGCTCTTCGTCTCGTATGCCTCGGCCTCTATGGGGCAGAGAATCTCCTCACAGAGACTATCCAAGTGGTTGACAGAGACAATTAAGCTGTGCTACTTGCTACGTAAGCGGCCTCTGCCAGGGCCTATCAGAGCTCACTCCACTAGGGCAATGGCTACCTCAGCTGCGTTCATGAAAGGGGTGCCTTTGCCAGACATTTGCAAAGCAGCTACTTGGTCCTCCCCGCATACGTTCATCAAACACTATGCGCTGGACCTTCAGTGGAGACAGAGTTCGTTGGTGGGCAGTGCAGTTCTGCAGTCGCTCGCCTATTGACGGACCACGCAACCCTCCTCCAGGTATGTGGTGAGCTTGCTATTCTCCCATTGGTGTGATGCACAGAGACCACGAAGAAGATAAACAGGTTTCCTACCTGTAACTGATGATCTTCGAGTGGTCATCTGTGCAGTCACACTACCCGCCCACCTTCCCCACTGCTGCGGGTCCGTCTCCTGGGCTCCTGCAGCGGTCAGAAGGAACTGGCGGGATGTCCGCTCCTGCCCCGTTGGGCATGCGCAGGGGAGGGGTGCCTGCGCATGCGCACCGGGGCGGGGGCGCGGAAATCCGCGGCTTTGAAGTTACCGATCGTGATCGGCGCCGGCGCCTCTCCCATTGGTGTGACTGCACAGATGACCACTCGAAGATCATCAGTTACAGGTAGGAAACCTGTTTTTTTACTGCAGTCAAGGGAGGCTTGCTTCCAAGGCAGACATGTCTAGGACTTCAGTCTTAATTAGGTAAGCAAGAATTAGCAAGAGCAGGACTCTCTGGAGTATCTCCTTCTTTGGAGGTTTTTTAAAAAGGGGAGGTTTTTAAAAATGCTTATTCTTTGATCTTAGGCAGATCATGAGAAGGAGGGCAGGAAGGGTTGCATCAGTCCTTAGTTCCTGTGGCCCTTTCTTACACCCCCAGGCTGTTTACCACTTTGGGGTCAGGCAGCAAGTTTTCTCCAGGCCAGTTTGGCCGGGAATCCTGGAGGGTTTTTTGCCACCTTCTGGGCATGGAGCAGGGGTCACTGGGTGTGTGTGGGGGAGGTATTGTGCATTGTGCAGGGATTGACTAGATGACCCTGGAGGTCCCTTCCAACTGTGTGATTCTATGCTTTCCAGGTCCAGGTGGATGTTCACTCCCAGTATAACTCAGTGGCTAATGAGGCCTTTTGCCTCGAAATCCTAGGCAGCCTGAGGCGATGTTTAAGTCAGCAGGCTGATGTCAGAGTCATCCTGTATGAGGTGAGGAGGATTCTGCTCTTTTCTTTCATATGTCTGCTGTTGCATCTGTCTCTCCTGTGCTTCCTGTTGGTGCAACCCTCATGATGGATTGACTTGGTTTCATGGGCTAGTGTTTTGTCTATTGTACTGTGGAGCAGGAAGGTGATTCTGAACAGGACTACAATATTGGGAGAGATGGGGTTGAATCTGAGGGAAGGGGGCAGGGTTAACCCTTTCCCCTGAGGTGTTTCTCAGATATAAATACTCACCTCTACTTCTCCATAGAGTAGGACATACTGGGGTCAGTATGATACATCTTTCTCCCAACTTGGAGAAGGAAGAATGATTTAAGTTGGCACAGAGGAATATTAATCTGTATTGCCCTTCACTGTAGCCCTGATCAGATTTTCCATTCTCCCTCTTGCACACACACTTTGCTTTGATCATAGTAGAAACGTAAGAGATCCTATCCATGGCTCTTCCACGTTGCATGTCTAGTTTGCCTTTTGTTGTAGGCAGGCCGCTTGTCCAGGAGAGGTGGCATGTATGGGCTAAGTGCAGAAAGAAGAATTAATTATCAGGAGTGGTCGTTGGTTTTGTAAATGCTGCCTTTTTATATCTCTGTTCTCAGGGTTTTTATGATGTCCTGCGTAGGAATTCCCAGCTGAGTAATTCTGTTCTGAAGACGCTGCTATGTCAGGTACAGGATACTGTAGGAAGCTCAAACCACTGATTCCTGTGCCTAATAAATACAGTACTGCATTAACTATTCACTGTTGTATATTTGCTGCTTTTCAAGATGTCACAGAACTCTCCATCTGTGGTAGAAAAATCAAGAAACGTGACTTCCAATGTTGTTTTCAGGCTGCTGGTGAGAAAAGGACAGACTCTTGGCTTAGAACAGGGTTGGCCAAACTGTGGCTCAGGAGCCACATGTGGCTCTTTCACACATATTATGCAGCTCTCAAAGCCCCCTCTCTCAATTGGCCAGCTTGGAGAAAGCATTTAAATGTATTCTCCAGCCAGTGGCTTGGAGAATACATTTAAAGTTAAAATTCCTTCCTTCCTCCCTCCCTCCAACCACCTTACATTCATGTCTTACAGCCCTCAAACATCTGACATTTATTCTATGTGGCTGTTACATTAAGCAAGTTTGGCCTCCCCTGGCTTGGAATCTCAGTTCTTTCCTTGTAAATACTTCTGATGTCTCTCTGCTAGTTGAGTTTTAAACCAATGTTAGAAAGTGTACATTTCTTTTGTCTTGCCTCTGCCGCAGAGCACTTGGAGTCTAAAATAGATGTCAGTACCATGTGAGAGCGGAAAGATGAAAACCAAATGGAAGGGGAGGTGACCAGGGCCATGCCCAGTAATGCAGCCACCTGAAAAAGGGATGGTTGTTTCATTCTCAGTTCAAATTAGCCACTCATCCTTTTCCTCCTTCCTCTTGCATCGCCTGGTAGTAAGACGGGTGTGTTAGTTTCTTGATATGAAGTGCTAATCTGTCCATTTTTTGTGGCAGATAAAACGATATTATGAACCTGAACCGGACCTGTTGCCCCCATTAAAGCTAGAAGGGTGCATCTTGGCTCAGCGAGACCAAATCTTTCTGCAAGAACCTTTGGTAAGAATATGAATGAGTGATACAATAGCACTTAGCAATTGTATATATAACTCCAAAGGAATTTGTTCACCTTCGTTTTAAAGATTAATTTTTTAAAAGATAGTGCTTGTAGACTAGGCCAGTGTTGTTATTCCCATACTGCAGTGGCTGCAAGAAGGAACTGCACCAGTTCTTACAGATAAATCTTTCAAGTGTATTTTCCACTCTCCTGTCATCTGGGTTTGTTTGAGGGTTAAAAAGCACCCCTTAGAGGCCGCCATCTTGTAAAAGGAAAACACTAGGATATTTTCAAGCAGCTATAGATCCCTTTTTATCACATCCACTCATTAAATTGTAATCTTATTTGGGAGGGGGGGCTCAGAAGGAGGGCAAGATGCAACCAAGTACTCCTGCCTCCCTCCTCTCCCTCCCTGTGCCTGAATCCACCTCCCTTCCAGAAGAGTGTGTCAATTGCTTTTAGCAGCAGTTAAAGAAGAACCTTGAGGTTTAGGAGAAACACTGAAGTAATGTTTGCCCACCAGCATTTGTGAACAATTATATTACTACTTTGTCGTTTTCATGGATTTCATAACCTATTGAAAAAGTCATGCATGGTAGAAAAGCTTCACACGCACTGTCCCATCCTGCACCTGGCTCTAGTCAGGCAGCACGGCTGAAGGATCACAGGTCGGCCAGAACATGAAGCAGGAGACTGGAGAGACATCCAGAAGAGGCAGGTAGGGCCAAGAGAGCTGGAGCTTATTCTGCTATCCAAATTAAAACATAAGCTGATTGACTGGAGATGCTGAACCAGCAAAGGATGAGAGAGGCTCAGCTCCAGGACTAAATAGGGAACTAAAAGTTCTGCCCTCTCCTGTAGCCAAGATGAGGTCCTGATCCTGCAGAGATCTAGAGTTAAGTCCTCGATCATGCCAAGATCTAAAGAGTTGCACAACAAGAGTAGTCACACAAGAATGATATACAACAACAAATACTGTGACTAAATTACTATGGATAATTAAGAAACAAAAAATTAATTACAATAGCCGCCAAGCATAAATGGAAAACAGTTCATATAAATGTAGCCCCGATTAGGTGTGAAATAAGTTCCAAAGTCCTTGGCAAACGCCACTTGTACTAGTAACTTCCACAATACTATCCAATAGTAACAAAACAAAGATATGAAGATTTATATTCCTTTAATCCCATAGAAGTGCAACAGGACCGCTAGCTTGCTTTGCCTGCTTCAAGGTTCTTTCCTTGTGGAGATTTTTGTGGGGACCTAGTGTCCCAACAGAGATTGTCAAGTGGTTGTATTTTTCAGAATTGATTTTCAATAATCCTGTGCCTAAGGAAAGAATTAAATTTATGTTTGTTAATTATCCATAATAATTTAATCACAGTATTGATTTGTTGTTATATAAAGACCTAAAGAGTGGCAGAAGTTCCTTCTGACAGAGGCTGAAGGTCCCAGGGCTGCCAAGTGTGTGCTCCTCCACCCGGTCCAGGATCCAGTTCTTTGGGAGACACTGGAGGTGTTGGAGGTGGACAGATCCTGATGGCTCCACAGGAACATGGCTGGGAGCCTGGAATTAGAGAGGAAGAAGGGGGTTTCCGCCTAGACCTTCCAAAAAGCCTGAAGCCTTGGCCATAGTGGGAACCATGAGAAGCTCATCTCCTTCTCAGGAGACCATATGCAAAAAGAATGGCAGACACCACAGCACAGGAGGAGGAAGAATTTGACATGGAAGAGGAGGAGATGAGGGAGTGACTTGACAGAAGTTTGATGGCTCCTGGAATATCTTCAGCGATATATGAATGGCAAGAAAACAGTCTGGAAGCTTAGGGGTCGACACAGTCACCGGAAGAGACACCCATGGCTCTTGAGCAACAGGATAGTCCTGAAAGCCCCAATATCAGGATGAGGAAACAGGTGATTATTAAGAAGATTACAGAATGGCAGGAAGAATGGATAAGGAACCTTAAAATTCAATCTAATCCTCCTGAGGAAGCATTTACAAGAACAGAAATGAAAACGTACATAGTACTAGGATGAAGCAGAAAGTGTTTAGGGAGAGAAATATATAGTAATAGCTAATTTAGTGGAAGTATTCAAGCTCCGTATTCAGATTTGATCTAAAATCAAAAGGTGGTAGCCATGAATACAGTTATTCAGTAGAAATGTTAGTATTGGAAGTAGCTGTCTTTATCCTTCCCTATAATAAGGACACTAGTTGGTCTGGTAAATTTGCCTTGTAGTGTAATTGGTTTTATTTGTTATTTATTTGCCATTTCCTTTGCAAAGTGGTTTTAGGAAGGTGAGCCCTTTGTTTTTGGCATTTCCTCCTCCCCCCCCCTCCCGCCACCTTTAGAACATATATGAATTTGAAATGGCAAGCCCATTGCTCTGGACTCTTCCTTGTCTCTGTGCAGCCCCACCCCCCCAAAAAAAACATTTGGTAGGTGACTTCGGAATCTTTTTTTCCCTTTTGCTGACAGATTCCAGGTACTTCAGGGAGGGAGGGTGTAGAAGAGGTTCTCCTCCTGTGGTATAGGGTAGTTTTTAAAGTATTTTGTGGGGATAGTTTTCTCCCCCCCCCCTCTTTTTTATACAAAACAATTATTTTATTCAATCACACCTCAGTCCCAAACAAATTTATTCGGGACGTAAGGCCCGCAGGTAGTTTTCTGATTAAACCTGGGATGTAACCTTTCCTGCCCTGATTTTCTGTTGATGCTTCCTTTGATTGGGTAGCTTTTTAAAATGAGTTTTAGTGTTAAAGTTTACTCCACATCCCAGAATATTTTTAAAAAATATATTTTCTTTTGTATGCAGTGACATGTATATGGATTTGTTCTGACCCCTTCCTCTCCCTCTTTAGTTTGTATGTGAATTTGGAGTTTTTCTTTTTTCTTGTTGGCAGATCCCAGGTACTTAAGGGAAAGAGGGAGTAGTAGAGGTCTTTCCCCTGTGGTATGCGGTAAATTCCAAAAAATTCTGTAGGGGGAATACTCTGATTGAACCTGAAATGTAATGTTGGCCTTCCCTATCCTCCCTCGATTCCTTGTTGATATTGCTGTTGATAGTATGTCTTTGTTTTCATGAATTTTATTGCTAAAATTTACTCCACACCCCAGAATACTTTGGCTTTTTTCTCTCCCCCACCTTTTTGAGGAGTGATATATATGTGGCATGTATTAAATAAGCTAGTTAATAGTTTATTTAATACATGCCACACACATATCACTATATATATCTATATCTGTTTATCTATCATCTATCTCATGAGTATCAGGACTTACTTGTGTAATTGTAATGATTATAGCAGTCTTTTCCTTATCCTTCTCTAAGGTTCCCAAGTAGTCCTTTAAAACTGTGATGTGTGTGTATGTGCGTGTGAGAGAGAGAACATTGGCTTGTGTGCTACAGAACCCTTGCATGCATCTGGTTGTCTTTGCAGAGGATTCTGAAGCATTCTAATTCTAGGTACAAATGCACACATTACATGCAGCAATTGGCCAAGCTTTGCCACTGAGAATGCGTGTCTTGGTACATAATCCAAGACTCATGCCGTTCCTCCGCATTGTAGTGAAATATTGAATTTGAAGGGCAAACTGTGTTTCAGGAAAGCTCAGTTACTGATCTTCTTCCCAGAGCACAATATGAAAACTGCCTCCTCAAAGCCATATGGAAACCAAAGTCATTCCTCTTGTCTAATCTTTTCAAATGAGGTTTTGAGCCCCACCCCCACCCCATTTATTTGCATTCCTCATTGTGGAGTCACAGCCATCTTTAGCAGATTTCTAGGCAGAAACGGAATCACAGGTGAGCTTCTTGGTCCTCCATCTTCCATCTGCAATATGAGGACAGAATCTGACATAGTTCCATGGAGATTAACAGGACATTTGAGCATTCTGCATTTTGGCCATGTCCCAATTCTATTAGGTTCACCTCCTCTGCTGCATCCAACACTGCCTGTCTTGGTATAAAAACACTTCAGTCCTCCGCCAACAGGCTGATGAGGAGGAGGAGGACAATGAAGAAGAGGTTGGGTTCCACCAAGAGTTGGGTGAGATGTTGGTGTCCATCACACGGCGAATGATCAAGAGTGAACTGGAAGATTTTGAACTGGTAACTTGGGCATGAGGGAACAGGGAAAGAGATGGACCTACCCTCTTGTGGGGCATTTGGGAAGGAAATCTTAATTTCTTTGGTTTTATTGTTCAGGATAAATCAGCGGATTTTTCTCAGACTACTGGAGTGGGCGTGAAGAACAATATTTATGCCATTTTGGTGATGGGGGTCTGTGAAGTCTTGATCGAGTACAATTTTAGCACAGGTAACTTCAGGTAAGGAACAAAAGGGTTTGGAATACTTGCAGTTTTAAGGTGGAAAATCTGTGTCTTTCTCCTTCTTCCTTCCATGTTTGATTTTTAGAATTTATTTATTTAGGTGTTTTTGCCTAACTTTTCTCCCCACTGGGCACTCAAATCTACTTACAGAAATCCTGCAGAAAATTAATAATTTAGACAAAAAAACCCTAATATTTTACACCAGCAGAAGCCATGTGCAGGATTTGTGCCACTGGTTCTGCACAAGAGAATGTTATTGTTATTTCTAGACAGATGGTAGAGAAAGGGTGACTCAGTTGGGAACTCAAGCTGGCAGTGGAGTGGAGAGCCACGCCCCTATAAATTACACTTAAAAATCTAGCACATTTTTATCCTGCCCTTCCTTGAAGGAGCTATGGGGAGTGTGTATGCTTCTCTCTTTCCCTATTTATCTTCACAACAGCCCTGTGAGGTGGGCTGGGCTGTGACGGGCCCAAGAACGCTGAGGCAGCTGTGCAGCGGAGGAGGGATCTTAACTCCTGGTCCAGCATGATGGCTGCCTGCCACTACAACACACTGGCCCTCATGTATACCTTGCTGGCTTTCTCGGATACTCTGCTGGGCATTCCATTCCACCACTAATAATCCTTAGGTGGAAACCAGCAGCCTCTGAAAAATCATGAGATTTTGATCTACTGTTTTGAAGGTTTTGAATTTTCCTTTTCTTTGGAAATTGTGTTGTGGCAGCAAGAGCACATCAGAAGACGTTTTGGGCCTGTTCAAGTGCTACACCAGTCTTAGTGACATCCTGAAAGAGAAAGGTGGAAGGAACAAGTCCTCATCAGCAAATAAAATGGCCCGAAGCTTCCTTTCTATGGGCTTCATCTCCACCTTGCTCACAAGTCTCTTCAGGTAAGAGTTTTTCCTTCGCTTGCAAGACTATTGTGGCTACCCATTGGGAGGCAGTTCCCAGTAACCTAAGGGTCTGACAATAGGGGTTCTCAGGAAACAGTCAAACACCACAAAGTTAAGGTCTCAGTTCAGGCTTAGGCAACAGGAATAGATGCAAAGCAGGTCAGGTAACTGGTGGGATACTCAGCAAGATTGCAGGAGTACTGGGGCCCAGTTACTGTGATAACTCTTCCAGCATTTCCTTAGCAGACGGGAGGCTGCGGACTGTCTGGTGCACTTTTCTGTACCTGGTCCATGCCTCAGCTGTAGGTAGCCCTTTGCCACCTCTGTTCCTGGGTGTTTCAGGAGACCATGGAGAGTCTGGTTGTAGACAGTTCCATGCTCGGGCCTCCAGGCATGAGGTGGCATCAGTCCTGTCTAAGGGTCCTTTCAGAAAGCCTCTGAGACCCCAGTGAATGAGAAGGGTCTGCCAAGGCAGGGCTTGAGGAAAGGAAAAGTTGTCTTCTTCCAGTGAGGACTCATCCCCCCATACTAAGACAGGGAAGTCCGTAATAAAGACTTAGATACAGGAGTGGCCAAGCTTGCTTAACATAAGAGCCACATAGAATAAACATCAGATGTTTGAGAGCTGCAAGATGAAGATAGGAAGGCAAATAGATGGAAAGAAAGCAACTTGAAATGCATTCTCTGAGCCACCAGTTGGCTTGACTTGGAAAAGTGATTTAAAAGAGACAAAAAGCTAGCTGATGGGGCAGTTGGGGTTTCAAGAGCCATACTTTCACCCCCCCGGGCCTGCCGGGTTGCGCCGGGAGCATTGGTCGAGGACTCTTGGACTCTCAATATGTGTCATCTTATACCCTGGCGTGTGACCGCTGCTTTCAGTATTACATCCAACGCGGCATTATTTCGACGCCTGCACCTGACTCTGCACTTTATTTACCCAGCACTCCACTCCGCATTTTATTTCAAACCTAGAAGAACTTGCACTGATTAGCACAATAGCACTTTCCTTGCAATATTCTACCTCCATCCACTCATGAACTGCTAGTATAATTTGAGTTTAGGTCAATTAATTCGCTTGATTAGTTGTTGTTGTATTGATTGGGTCTGATTTATATAATTTTTTGGCAAATTAATTTGAGGGTGGTTATTAGGGTGGGATTATAGTCAAATATTGCCATTAGATTTAAATTATGTGTTTTATCAATTAATACACAAAGGGAGATTGTGGGGTGGGCTTGATTGGGTTGATTTGAAAATTGGGATCTGGCGTGGTGGAGTGGACTGGGGAGTTATTTAAGGGCGGTGTTAACGGGCACTAGTGGTGGTGGCTACGACAACAACAGTTACCACTAGCGGGGGATGACTGGCCTAGGGATTCCAATGCTCCTGGGGAGGGGGAGGTATGACGGTGGGAACAGACAACGATATAAGGGAAGGGGACTGAGACCAGTTCGTGCTCGATCACCTTCCAGTCTGTGTCCCATCCCGAGGGTGACAGGTAACAGGGTCAGGCTGAATGACCTGCCTCCATCATTGGTGTTATGCAATGCCAGGTCCATTAATAATAAGACCTCTGTCCTTTGAGAGTTTTTACTCGAGCAGGACATGGACCTGGCTTGTGTGACCAAGACCTGGGTTCGAGAGGGAGACACAGTGGCCCTCTCACAAACAGCTCCCCCAGGTTACTCGGTCTTTCACCAATCACAGACTAGTGGGCGGGGGGGGGGAGTGACATTGTTCATACGTGAGGCTTACTCCTTTAGGGTGCTCCTGGCCCCAAGGATCGAAGGTATTGAATGTGCCGGTCTGGTGTGGGAGGTTGGAGAGGGGTTGGCGATTTGGATGGTGTACCGTTCACCTAGCACACCGGCCAACGCCTTACCATCCCTGCTTGAGGCTGTGGCAGGCTGGGTGTTGGAACACCCAGGGCTGATGATCCTGGGTGACTTCAACGTCCATGCTGATGACCCGGCCTCTAGTGTCATCCATGGCGACGCTGAGACTCTCTCAACTCGTTACATCCCCCACCCACCAGGCCAGGCACATGTTAGACTTGATCTTTGCGGCCGGGGTCATGGTGGACGATATAACCGCAGTAGCAGTGCCATGGTCAGACCACCTCGCCCTTAGGGCTCGTGTGGACGTTCCACTCCAAACCTGTCTAGGCTACAAGCTGATTACGGCTTGCCCGCAGAGCCAGATGGACCCGGAACGGCACTCTGGCACTCTGGCAATTCCCTCGATGACCTGGTTGAGACCTGGCATAGCTGGATCTCCAGGGCCATCGATGAGATTGCACCTCGACGCCCTCTGCGACCTCGGACTAGGCTGGCTCCATGGTATACCCCGGAATTACGCCAGCTGAAACAAGGTCTCAGACGGCTAGAGAGGCAATGGCGGCATACCCATGATGAAGCGACTAGAGCATCTTATAGGGAGCTTATGAGGTCCTATGAGGTGGCAGTCAAGGCTACAAAGAAGATGTACTTTGCGGCTAAGATTGCGTCTGCAGATTCGCGCCTGGCACAGTTATTTAGGACAATTCGGAATCTCACCACACCGTCAAGCATGCGGGTTCAATGACGAGTCAAAGTTGATATAAAGACTACGTTTATTGACAGACTGATACTTGGGCTCAAGCCGTTGCTTGAGAAGAATGAAACCAATACATTGATACACAACTCTTAAGCTACACTTCAAAGGGATTCCTACGGGGAGGGGAAGAAGGAGAACATTCACACATAGAATATCAAAACTACATACATTCCCAGGGCGTTATCAGGCATTCGGCCTTGCAGTGCCCAGATGGCTCATCCTCCCAGAGAAGGATTCATGGGAAGGTGCTGATTACTTTGTTCCCTCTAATTAACAGTCATAAAACAAGAGAGGAGCCAGGAAAGCATAATAAACTAACAACATTTGGTTCTCTGTGATATTACCCAGGCCCTAAAACCATCAGTTACTGATCAGAATTAGCCATGCTTGACACACACTGCCACAAGGCAAGCCAAATGTTAAGGAATTAGAGATAGGCTGTGAGGCTTTTGCGAAATTTTTTGCAGACAAAGTCCAATCGCTCCGCCACGACTGCCTTGCCATATTGGATACAGTATGTGAACCCAAGGGTCCGTACCTGTCTTCTGGTTTGACCCTGGATCGTTTCGACCTCCTAGGCTTGGAGGAGGTTGACAGAATCCTTGCTACTGCACGTCCAACAACTTGTGATCTGGACCCGTGCCCCTCCTGGCTAATTAAAGCCAGCCAGGAGGAGCTGAGATGTCCTATACGGGACATCATAAATAGATCTCTTTCGGAGGGTCTTTTTCCAACCCCTCTGAAAGAGGCAGTGGTCCGCCCCCTCCTGAAAAAGAACATCAGACCCAGCTGAATTGGCGCATTACCAGTCGGTCTCAAATTTGCCCTTTTTGGGCAAAGTTATAGAGAGGGCTGCATTGCAGCTGCAGAGTTTTCTGGATGACGCTTCCACCCTGGATCCATTCCAGTCTGGCTTCCACCCAGGCCATGGGACAGAGACAGTATTGGTCACCCTCATGGATGATCTCTGGCAACATCTGGATCGAGGCGGTGTGGCAGTATTGCTGTTGTTAGACCTATCGGCTGCATTCAATATGGTTGATCACTGGCAACTGACCTGCCGCCTCGCCGACGCAGGGATTCGGGGGTTAGCCTTACAGTGGTTTTCCTCTTTCCTTGAGGGTTGGGGACAAAGGGTGGCGATTGGGGGAGAGCTGTCTCAGAGACACCTACTTAATTGTGGGGTGCCTCAGGGGGCAGTTCTCTTCCCAATGTTATTTAACATCTACATGCGCCCCCTTGCCCAGATTGCCCGGAGATATGGGCTGGGCTGTCACCAGTATGCTGATGACACCCAGCTCTATCTATTGATGGACGGCCGAGCTGGCGATGTCCCTGTAAATCTGGACCAGGCGTTGCAAGCCGTGGCAGATTGGATCAAGTTGAGTGGGCTGAAATTGAATCCAGCGAAGATAGAGGTCCCTTGTCTAGGTCGCGGCAGTCCAGAGGGAGGGATCCTTCCAGCTTTTGGCGGTGCTCCACTGGTACCAGTGCGCAGGGTCAGGAGCTTGGGAGTGCTACTGGAGTCCTCCCTGACAATGGAGGCCCAGATAGCAGCCACTGCCAAGTCCGCCTTTTTTCATCTTAGGCGGGCGAGGCAGTTGGCTCCCTTCCTAGAGCGAGGCGACCTGGCAATAGTGACCTCGAGGTTAGACTACTGTAATGCCCTCTACATGGGGCTGCCCCTGTACCGAACTCGGAAACTGCAGCTAGTGCAGAATGCAGCAGCCAGACTGTTAATGGGACTACCTCGGTTAATGGGACTACCTCGGTGGGAACACGTACGGCCTAGGCTGCGGGAACTGCACTGGCTGCCAATTGTGTACCGAGTTCGTTACAAGGTGCTGGTTATTACCTTTAAAGCCCTATATGGCCTAGGTCCTGCCTGCCTTAGGGACCGCCTCTCCTCATATGTTCCCCAGAGAGCACTGCGATCTAGTTCACAAAATCTTCTGGAAATCCCTGGGCCAAAGGAGGCCAAATTAAAAACAACTAGAGAGCAGGCCTTCTCGATACAGGCACCCCAATGGTGGAACCAGCTACCAGAGGAGGTACGGGCCCTGCGGGATCTCAATCAGTTCCGTAGGGCTTGTAAAACCGCCCTCTTCCAACTAGCTTTCTAAAATAGAACCTGGTAGTAACATCAAGCCATCTTTGTACATATTGAGATTGTGGCACAATTAAGTTATACTGGTTTTAGATTATTTATTTAATAATATTTAATTTATGAATTGTATTGTAATTGTATATCTTGTTTTTATTGTTATAACATCGTTTATACCATGTCCTGTAAGCCGCCCTGAGCCTGCCTAGGCGGGGAAGGCGGGGTATAAATAAAAATTTATTGTTATTATTAAAGAACCACATATGGCTCCCAAGCTAGTTAGGCCACACCTGCTTAGATATCTGAATTTGAAGTTTGCCATAACCCTCCTTGCTCTTAGTCTCTCAGTGTTTGCTAATTTGCATTTTAAATCTTGCTTCCTTTTTACAAGAACTTAGGGCTGTGTATGTGGTGTGCCCCCTTCTCCCAGTTGTATCCTCACAACAACCCTATGAGGTAGGATAAGCTGAGATAGATGGTTGGTCTATCATAAAAAGGTAAAGGTCGTTTCTGACTCTGGGGTGGCAGGCTTTTTATGGGGTGTTTTGCCATTGCCTTCCCCAGTCATCTACACTTTACCCCCAGGAAGCTGGGTACTCACTTTTACCAACCTCGGAAGGATGGAAGGCTAAGTCAACCTTGAGCTGGCTACCTGAACCCAGCTTCTGCCGGGATTGAACTCAGGTCATGAGCAGAGCTTGGACTGCAATACTGCAGCTTACCACTCTGTGCCATGGGGCTCCTCTTGATCAATCATACCATTACCTTTTACTGATGTTGGCCAATTTCCTCATGTTTCCAACTGCGTGTTCTTTAATTAATCCTACTACCTTTCTCTCTTTTTTGCACTTTTGTTTATCTTCACTGCACATGAAAGAGTCTAGAACCTCTTCGTCCATTAAAACAGCCAAGGCTGCTCAAGTCACTGACAACAGAGAATTACACCTGATTTATGATGCCAGGCCTCTCTTTTCTCAACATCTGCCTCTTCCTCTCCCCTTCTTAATTTTCTGAGTAACAATGAGGAAAACAATAAAGATACCTATATTTTCTGGTATCTTCTGCAGACTACAAGAGACGATACAAGCCTGGGTACTATGTGGAAATGTTCATTTAGATACCCCAGGATCAGTATTGGCAAGACCCTTTCTGCAATCTGGGACTTTTCCTCTTTTCTGTTCAGTTACATTCTACAGCAAATCTCCTAAAATCACGTATGTACGTGTGAGAGGCAGAAATCATTGGGACATATCATACCCCACACCCAGAAAGATCATCCATTTATTTCCTTGTAACTTTGTAGGGACTGTTCTCAGAACCACGAGGAGAGCTTGGCCATACTACGTGTCAGCAACGACTTCCTACGCTATGCTGTCAGCGTGGCACTGCAGAAGGTGCAACAGTTGGAGGAGACAGGGCAGACAGATGGGCCAGATGGGCAGAACCAAGAGAAGATTTTCCAAAACCTTTGCAAAATCACTCGGTGAGTTGCAGTGTGCAGCCTTGGGATTTGGTATGGGTTCACCCTGAAACAGTATCATCGGACCCACTGAACTGTGAGCACATGCCATTGCAATCACATGACTAGAAGAGAGGGGGGCTGGACCATGGGCAGCCAGGGAAAATGGGTAGTGAGAATCTGAGCCAAGAAGCAAGCCTCTCTCCTTTTGAGTAACCTTGCTTCATCCCCTGGTGCTCCTCTCAAAATGTAGGCGAGGATAGAGCCAGCTATCTACACAGGTGCCCAAGCACCAGGCCCTTCCAAAAGGGTGCTGGCCTGTGAGTTGAAGATCGCTGTGGCAGAGCATATTTCTTAAATGCAGCTGCATTCAGATGCCAGGATATATTGTGGTTTGTGCAACAATTTGGTTTTTCTTTCAGGCTAAGTAGCTAAGGTTGTGCCGCTGAGGAAGACTGTAGAAGAGAAAGGCTTTTGTCCTGGGATCCACTAAGAGAAGGCTGAATGTACCTGTCAGACATTGGTTATTTTTTGCTAAGCGGAGTGCAGCTGATGAGCTATGTGTGAAATCTGACTTACCTCCTGGGTGTGCTGCCCACATGGAGAGTGCAAAAGGTGGGGAACTGCAAACCAGGGAGCTGTGCTCTCTAGGCAGGTCATGAGACAGGCAGCAAGACCCTTAGTAAAAGGTCAGAATCACAAGCTGTGCAGGCCTAATTGGGACATGTTGAGTGGAAGGAATGGGTACACTCAAAGAGAGAAGGTGCATATCTGTTTGATTAGTGCTGGATGTTTAGTTTGTTCAGACAGCTGTGCTGGTTCCTAGTGTTCACTCTGGGCCATCAAGTATACTGGAGCACCCCAGACACTCTCTATCTTCTCCCCCCTCCACCACCATATAGAGTCCTGCTCTGGAGGTATACTTCGATCCCAACTGCTGCTGAAGAATCGGGGAAAAAGGAGAAAAGCAAGAGCATCTCATTGCTGTGCTTGGAGGGCTTGCTGCGGATCTTTAACACAATGCAACTTCGTTATCAGCCAAAGCTCCCTCAGTTTCTACAGGCCTTGGGTAGGCATTTGTGCTAGTTTTTCTTCTGAATTGTACCTGTGGGCACTGAGAAGCTGGTCAGAAGGCTTGCTCTTAGAATTAGGGATGGGCATGAACCAGGAGGTACGGTTTGGTTTGTGGCATGCATGGTGTGCAAACCATGGACATTCGCAAACTTTTTGACAAATTGGTGAGGTTTGTGGTGTGGTGCAACAGGCCTCCCCCAACCCCCAGCATGCTAGAGATAGCTAACTTGCCGGGGATCTCTGGCTGACTCTCCTCTACCTGCCTTCTAGGTTTGGTGATTGCATTGATGGGGTCTAAGTTATGGCCCCCCAAATAAGGTGCTCCCAGGAAAGTGCTTTCTGGGGAAATGACAGGCACAGGTTACGGCTGACTCTCTTCTACCTACATGCTAAGTTTGATGAGGATTAGATTTATGAGGTCCAAGTTACAGCCTCCCCGAAGAAAGTGCTTCCATCCATTGTTTTCAGTGGAGGGTGGAGGAAAGCAAAATAATAACAACAACAATAAAGCGAGGGCAAGAGAAACTCAGCAGAACAGAATCAAAGCCCCTGAGAATCTCTGCAGTAGAAACTGGGGAGGGGGGGGCATTTTTGCAGCTCCAGCAGAACCAGTGCACTGCAAACCCAACAAAACTAAGGTGTAGCCAGGAATGTACTTTTTGGGGAAAATGTCAGGCACAGGTTCAAAAGTGTATAGAATGGGCTCCCTGCAAGCTACATGCACCAAACACAGAGAGAACCTGCCCCTACCACCTGCTTCTCTACAATCTCTCCAAATTGGGAGCAGGTAACATTTCTAGGGTCTCAGTTACAGACCCCCTGCCCCAAAGGTCTCCCCAGTGCTTTCTCTGGAAAAAACAACTACAGAGTCTATGGAACAGCTCAAGAACAAGCCAGTGACACCAAACTCACAGAGAAACTTCACCTGGACAGACCAGCACATAAAGCAGCTTATGTACAAAAGCTGCCCAGCCATTTAATGTTTCCCCCTCAGTCTTAGGCTCAAAGCATTGACCATGAGATTTCTGTAGTGAATGTCAATCAATCAAACATAGGGTTGCAACTTACAGATGCACACCTGAACAGCATACTCAAGATTGCCACAGCACAGACATTGATTCCAGATTTTGATGCAATCATTCAGAGCAAGAGGTGTCAGTTATCAGAAATAGTTAAATAAACAAAATATTGCAAGAGTGCTATCCTTTTTTTTCTCCATTGGCTGAGGCTTCTCCCTTGGGGTGGAGGGCGGGGGGAGGCAGAGCTTGTTTTTCCAGGCTCTCTGAATCGCACAGCAGAGCTACTGAGCCAAGCCTCTCTTCCTTCTATTGGCGGAGGCTCCCCCCCCCCCGTCCCCTGGGGAAGGAAGGAAAGACCAGAGCTTCCTTTGCCCAGTTCCCTGGATCCCATGGGAGAAATACAAAGAAAGCACCTTTAAGACCAACGTGCTAACATTTTAAGCAAGTTTTAAATTTTTAAAAAAATATATTTAATTGTGTCTGTCTGTCCTTTATAAAGTTTCTATCTCTGCTACCTAATCTTAAATAGGGACATGGCCTGGCCTGACATGGCCCAGCCGAACAAGGTCTCATTCATGTCAGATCCGGCCCTCATAACAAATGGGTTCGACACCCGTTTTAAGTGGTGTAAGGTATTATAGTTGAAAAGCAGGATATCAAATAAATATGTCTGAGAGCCTTGGATCGCAAAGCCAGCTCGGCATGACTCTCTCAAAACCTCATCAGAGCCTAAAAGATGCCCGTTGCTTTTCAAATTATATTTATTTATTTATTTAAATATTTATATTCTGCCTTTTTTATGGCTGAAGTGCAGTATGTTCAACTATAATGACTCTTTTCTGCTGTCCGTTTAAACTTTGTTGCTATCCCTTCATTCTCCCTGGCAGATCCTGCCGACGAAGATGGAGAAGAGGAGGCAGCAGACATTAACGTTACCGCGAAGACTGGATTCCTGATCCGACAGTTTCAGGTTAGCGATGGAAAAGCTGCTTTGGTGCTGAACAGCTTGGAAGGATCCCCACTTAACTGGGCCCTCTTTTCTTAACACTTGCAGAAATCTAAAGCCAAAGTTCCGCTGGGTCCCATGCTAGCATCCTTCTGTAGAATGTGCAAACAGAATTTTTCTGGAGGGCATTTTTAGGAACGGGATATTTGTAAATGGTGTTTTAGTATATTTAAGTAATATATTTAAGAAGAGCCAGTTTGGTGTAGTGGTTAAGTGTGCGGACTCTTATCTGGGAGAACCGGGTTTGATTCCCACTCCCCCACTTGCACCTGCTGGCATGGCCTTAGGTCAGCCATAGCTCTTGCAGAGGTTGTCCTTGAAAGGGCAGCTGCTGTGAGAGCCCTCTCAGCCCCACCCACCTCACAGGGTGTCTGTTGTGGGGGAGAAAGGTAAAGGAGATTGTGAGCCGCTCTGAGACTCTTCGGAGTGGAGGGCAGGA
Organism: Heteronotia binoei; assembly: GCF_032191835.1. NCBI lineage: Eukaryota > Metazoa > Chordata > Lepidosauria > Squamata > Gekkonidae > Heteronotia > Heteronotia binoei. Next base: position 17,661,936 of record NC_083241.1, read on the forward strand.
TATAAATCCAGTATCTTCATCATCATCATCTTGAATTTTGGAGTGTCTGTGAGAAGTAAATAAATGTAGGGCAAATGGAAGAAAAGATTTGCTGACCTTGCCAGAGGGTCTCTTGCTTGCTAGGGAAAGTGAGAAACTGTTAAAAAAATAAATTTAAATAGTTGAAAATCAACAAGCTATTAACACAGTATTTAAAAACTGACTTTCTGGAACAGCCATGATCATCGTGGTCTCTGTGCAGTCCCACACATGGGGTCTTGCCGCAGGCAACGAATCCATACCTTGGAGTCTCCAATAGCTTGCCTAGAGCTTTTTTTGGCACGCTTTTCACTCGCCCTGGGGATCAGGCATCTACTGCACATGCCTGGAGTGAGCGGGAGGCACCATTCCCACTGTTTCTTCCTTTCCGCCGCCCGGACAACACCTACCTTGCGTTCCTCTCTCCCCAGCTCGTCTTCTCCTGTTTGGTATCGTATTCTCCTTTTCTCTTATCTCCATTCGTCTGTTATTTTTTGTCCTTATAAAAAAAATTTTTTTTAAGCCCTTGTTTCTGCGCTTTCCTTTCCCTGTTTTTCTCCCCACCCTCCCCTCCCTTGTCCGGAGCGAATGGAAGGGAAAATTGCTTTCAAAAAGTGTCGAAGGTGTGGATCTAAAATGCCTACTTCAGACAGACACTCGTACTGTCTTTTCTGCTTGGGTGAAGCTCATTGGGTAGATACTTGCCCCCATTGTGCCAACTTTGGTAAACAGGCGCGAAAAAATCGAGCGGCTAGACTTCAAATTTTCCTGCTCGAAAAATCTCTCCGGGTTATGCCCAGCTCTGATTCACCGCCTCCCCCACACCGAGTGGGAGTTTCGGCTGCGTCAGCTACTCAACTCCATAAGAAGCATAAGTCCGACAAGAGAGCATCCAAGCACTCCGACACCGGCCACAAGGCTTCGAAGAAGTCTCGCCTTACCGATCCATCAGCCTCAGCTCCAAAGAAATCTCGCGATCCGACAAGGTCGACTCCGACGACTTCTCCAAGGACTACCACTTCGATCACTATAGCTACATCTATGGCGTTGGTTTCCACCCACTCGGCTCTGATCCAACCTCTAGTTCCACCAGAGCTTTCAACGCCCTCCGACATCATTTCTGACATGCCTCATCTTACTCCTCACTCTCCAGCTGCAGTCGAGGTTATACCGGTCTGATCTCGTTCGCCCTCGGTCCATAGCATGGCGCCCTTCGACATCCTCAAGCCCGACCCCCGTTTGGATCTGACTTTCTCTCAGGAGCATCCCCGGTCTTTGCTACAGGCAGGATCCTTTCAAGACATTGGCGTCTCTCCTCTGTACAGAGAGTCTTCGACACAGGTTTCCACCCAACATGTCCGATCTCACTCACCGGTTCGACGTCGTGATTTCCATTCACGCTCTCCAGTTTACCGTGAGTACCAGGACTATTACCAGAGGGGTCGATATGAGTATTCTTCACTCTCCAGATCTCCATCTCCCAGACACCGTCGAGTTTACCATTGCTACTCTCGTTCCCCCTCGGATGAGAGTTTCCGCTGCTCTCGGTACCATGAATTAGATGTCGTGTCCCACAGAGACCGTGAAGTATTAACACCTCGAATCCATGACTTCGAATCTCCTCGGTACCGTGAGCCCTCTCAAACCCGAGACCCAGAGTATCTCTCTTCTCGAGACCATGAAACCCTTTGAGTCTGTGAACCTCTTCGATACTGGGAATCTTTTATGCCTCGAACAGCTTGTGCCACCTTTAAGTATGCATTCTACTGCTACTCTGTATCAGTTCCAATACCTGGCTCAATAGAAGCACATAGATTATCAATAAACCATACTTTGTTTCAACTCAAGGACTGGTTACTTTGAAATCTGCTTGCTTGACAGCACCTACCAAACCTCTAATCTCTCCCGCGACCGAGGAATCCCAATCCGATGGGGACAGCTCTGGGTCTTCTGACTCCGAAGATCCTCCTGGATCTCCTGCCTCCGATTCCACACATCAGCCCGTCTCTCTCCATCAGATGGTTCAAAGGCCTACCTTAATCTGATTACTACTATGGCTGAGGCCTTGAATGTGACTCTTCCTTCCAACTCACCCAAGGTTTCTGACATAGTCCACGATCTGGTTCAGGCGGATTTCTCAGTGGGGTCACTCCTACCTATGCTGCAGGTGCACTTGGAGGGACTGCGTGAGGCCTGGGACAAACCTGCTTCGATTCCACCTACCTTGAAGCGCTTTGACTCCCTGTACAGAGTACACGCTCCAGATTCTAAGTTTTTAGCCTCCCATCCTGCTCCAAACTCTATCATCGTGCACTCTGTGACTAAAGCTAAACCATCCAGACATCCTACTCCTCCTGATCGTGAGGGCTGGAAGTTGGACACCCTGGCTCACAAAATTTACAATCTTGCCTCTACTAATTTCAGGCTTAACAATTACCTGGTATATTTTTCTGCATATACATTTAATCTCGCCAACCAATTTACTTCTCTCATTCCTTCTCTGCCTGAAACTTCTCAGAGAGTCTCATCCAACTTAGTCTCCGAGCTCTCACGAGTTTCCAAACAGCAGATAAACACCATCAGACGTGCCGTTTCCTGCTCACCTAGAGTTTTCGCTTCATCCATGGCACTGCATAGACACGCTTGGCTAAGATCCACAAACCTGCAACCTGACATCAAACAATAAATCGAAGACCTACCCTTTGATGGCCTTGGCCTCTTTCATGCATCCACTGATGAAGTCCTCACTTCGGTAGATGACGGCCGTAAGAGGGCAAAGCGCCTTGGAGTCTCTCAGCCAGCCTCTCAGCAGTTCAACCGACCCAAGCCCTGGAAACCATCTTTTCAGAGGCGTCAACACTCTCCCAAACAATCCGATTACTGGAAGAGGAAAACCCCTCAGCAAAAACAACCTTTTCAACAGAGGCCACGCTCTCAGCAGACAAAGAAGTCTTCCCAGCCAGCCAAGCAGTCTCTTCGACTTCCCACTGCATCTCACCCAACAGCTGAATCCCTATTATCAAACACGACTTTTTCCGTTCTATCCAACCTGGAGCTCAATCACCACGGACTCTTGGGTGCTCACCATAATCCGCCTAGGTTACGCAATCGAGTTCATTTTGCCACCTCACCGTCACTATTTCACTGTTACTCCACCATCCCCATCTCAAACAAGAGATTCTGGACCTGCTCCAAAAAATGCCATAGAACCTGTTCCTCCTCACCATCGGGGGACAGGTTTCTACTCATGATATTTCCTGGTGCCCAAGAGGGACGGGGGCAAGAGACCCATTCTGGATCTCAGGAGACTAAACAAGCGGATAGTCTACAAGAAATTCAGAATGATCTCCGTCCAATCCATCCTACCCTTAATTCCGCAGGATTCCTGGATGGCATCCCTGGATCTCCAGGAAGCTTATTTCCACGTGACCATCAGACCTCAGCACCGCAAATATCTTTGCTTTGCCTTGGGACAACATCACTTCCAGTATCTATCCCTCCCGTTCAGGCTGTCCACCACCCCAAGAGTGTTTACGAAATGCATGGCAGTGGTCGCAGCTGCCTTGCGTCTTCGCAACATTCTGGTGTTCCTGTACATAGACGACTGATTACTCATCGCTCCCACAGCACATCAACTGGCGAAGAATCTCAAAACAACTCTTTCTCTTCTTGCCTCCTTGGGCCTGTGTGTGAATGCTACCAAATCTCACCTCACCCCAACACAGGACCTACAGTTTATAGGTGCTCGTCTCTGCACCTCTCCTCACCTTGTTTTCCTTCCCAGGGATCGTGCCCACACTATTCGGTCATTGGCCCAGGAGGTCATACGTGCCCCAACGCAATCTGCAATTACCATCCAACGTCTTCTGGGCCTCATGGCCGCAACAACCTCTGTTCTTTGCTTTGCAAGACTGCGTATGCGACCTCTCCAGCTTTGGTTTGTTCGTGCCTATCATCCACACGTACAACCACAGATACTGTTCTCACGGTACCTCAGAGGGTTCAGTTCTCCCTTGTCTGGTGGACAGTACCAGATAATCTAATTTGCGGAATGCCTTTTCTTCCTCCTCCTTCTGTCATCGTGACTACAGATGCCTCCAAGTGGGGATGGGGAACCCACTTAGAGGACAAGACTGTCAGGGGCCTGTGGACTGCGCTCAAGAGGGCTATGCATATAAATTGTCTAGAACTAGCTGTTCACAGGGCTCTTCAATTGTTTCTTCTGTCTGTAATCAACCGACAAGCCAGATCACAACCGACAATATGGCTACAGTCTTCTATGTGAACAAGCAGGGTGGTACCAGATCTCTCCGTCTGTGCCGCATAGCCTTTTTCTTTGGGAATGGTGCATCAAAAACAGCATCTACCTGACTGCCGTTCACCTTCCAGGGACAGAAAATGTGTTGGCTGATTCTCTCAACAGGATTCGCATAGACGACCACAAATGGTCCCTCAATCCACACTACTTGCATCGCATCTTTGCATGCTTCAGGACTCCAAGAGTAGATGTTTTTGCTACGAAGGACAATTCGAAATGCCCTCTCTTTTATACCAGGAGAGGCAACAATGCTCACAGTTGGAGGGGTCCTCATTACCTTTTTCCACCAACCCTTCTAATTACCCGATCTCTACTCAAAATTGTTCGGGACGGTACAGACTGCATACTGATAGCGCATGGTGGCCACAACAACCGTGGTTCACAAGACTTCTTCAAATGTCCCATCACACTTATTGCCTCCTTCCCCTGGCAGACGATCTCCTCACCCAGAATCACGGCCAGGTATAGCACCACAACCCCCAAATTCTAGGACTTATAGCTTGGAGAATTCGGCCACATCTTTACCACCCAGAGTAGCGGAAGTTATCCTGAATGCCAGAAAACGTTCTACCAGGTGCTCATACCCGTGCAAGTGGAAGCGCTTCTGCTCCTTTGCATCCTCTCAACAACTTGATCCACAGTCTGTACCTCTCCCTTCGATCCTAGAATACCTGCTGTCTCTACAGGTGTTGGGTCTCAGCTATTCTTCTTTAAAGGTTCACCTTTCAGCCATTTCTGCTTTCCATGAGCCTACTGATGGTCAGACTGTTTTCTCCCATAGACTGTCCAAATCATTCCTCAAGGGCATGTTGCACCTTCACCCTCCTATCAAACCGATTGTGCCAGTTTGGAGTTTGTTGTTAGTTCTTGCACAACTTATGAAACCCCCGTTTGAACCCTTGGCCACTGTGGATCTTAATCTTCTATCTTGGAAGATTGCCCTGTTGGTTGCTCTCACTTCTGGCAAGCAGGCCAGTGACTTGTGTGCCTTCCACTCTGACCCACCTTATACAGTTTTTCGTTGGAACACAGTGGTTCTGAGAGCAGATCCTTCTTTCTTACCCAAGGTTGTATCGAAATTTCATCTTTCAGCTTCTACTTCATTGCCCATGTTTTTTCCTAATCCTAAGGACTCTGGACAAAGAGCTCTACACACCCTCGACGTCAGAAGAGCTTTGTCTTTTTACCTCTCTCGTACACAACCGTTCCGTAAGGACCCTTACTTATTTGTGGCCTACGACAATCCTCAAAGAGGATGTAAAATTTCTACCCAGAGACTCTCTAAGTGGGTATCCATTGCAATCTGGTTGTGTTACGAAGTTGCTAAGCAACCTTTACCTGAAGGCCATAAGGCTCACTCGACTAGAGCAGTCTCGACCTCTTCGGCCTTCCTGAAGGGTGTCTCCTTAGAGGATGTCTGTGCTGCTGTGTCATGGTCCTCACCATCCACATTCGTCTCACACGATGCTTTGGACGTTCATGCCAGACGGGACGACTCATTTGGCCAAGCGGTCCTCGGGTCCATCTTCCACTGAAATCACCCCAGGTGAGTGCATGCATACATTGTGAATATGATTTTTTTTTTCTTGCCAGCACCCACCTTCCTTTTGACTTTTAGCTTGCTAGTCACCCATGTGTGGGACTGCACAGAGACCACGATGAAGATAAACAGGTTGCTTACCTGTAACTGATGATCTTCAAGTGATCATCTGTGCAGTCACACCCACCCAGCCTTCCTCTCTGCTGGCTTTTTCTGCGTTGGTTTTTACCTTTGTAGACTGTCAGTAGCAGCTGGAAGAAACTGAGTGGGAATGGCGCCTCCCGCTCGCTCCAGGCATAAGCAGTCGATGCCTGCTCCCCAGGGCGAGTGGAAAGCGCGCCAAAAAACACTCTACGTGAGCTATTGGAGACTCCGATGTATGGATTCGTTGCTTGCGGCAAGACCCCATGTATGTGACTGCACAGATGACCACTCGAAGATCATCAGTTACAGGTAAGCAACCTGTTTTTCTCAGCTCCTCTGTCTACTCAGGCCAAGGAATGTGTAGCTCATCCTTTTCTGATGGTATCTCCAGCAGGGGAGTGTCTGCTCACAGAGTCCTTCCTTCCCGTTTCTCCCTCTCAGAGGTCACTTGTGAATCAGCTCAGCCACACTGAGGATGACTTCAATAGCAAGGAAGCCCTTTGGCTGATCTCCATTCTTACGACCCTTTCCAAGTTGCTGGAGCCTTCCTCCCAACAGGTACGGACGCAGCTACTCAGGAGGGCAGGGAGGGTTTCCGCATTTTATAGGTGTGCTTTCTTAAAGTAAAGGGCCACTTACCAACTTCAAAAACAGTCCGCAAACACCAAAATGCTAATAAAATATTTTTTTATATAAACGCCAACGTAATGCAATGAGATGGTATAGAAGTTTTTTGTTCACTAAAATTTCATGACAGACAGATAAATGTCTTTCAAATGAACGGTTAAAAGCCACCCCCTGTGAACAGTGAGAGGGAATCTGCCTCTTCTGACTTCCCCTAGTGCGGAGTTCCAGGGGCTGGAGCCAGGACTGAAAAAGCCCTTGACATCTTGTCTTCGCCTCCCAAAGAGGTGAAACGGTCAGAAATCTGTGTTGGCTGGACCTCAGCAGTCCACTGAGGAATCTTGATTTCAGGTTACAGTTTTTGTAAACTTGAGAATTGCCCCCCCCCCACCCGACACACAATTTCTGTGCCCTCTTTTTTTGGCAGAATTGCATAAAACAGTGGTTTTCAGTCTTTCAAGCCTTCAGGGCCTCTTTTTGACAACACATTGTTTATTAAGGTAATCCTTGTACATCTGCTACCGATCTCACAGATGCTGCAGCTGTGGCATGTTTTAGGGAACATGCTCAGTTCATGTGCACTACTGGCCTATTCTCTCAGACTCATCCACTCCACATATGAACCATATGATGGTTTAATGTTGGAACGGATAGTGGTTGGTGGAGCGGTGGTCTTCCAGAGAAGCTTATCAGCCAGGATTAGTTTTCCTGTTGGGGGAAGCCAGGTAATGCTTCCAAGGAACTCTCATATTCCCTTCAAAGAGTTTGAAAAACACTTTAAAAAAAATACAGCTCATTAAACAATTGCTTTCAGAAGTAGTTGTTTGATTCTGAAAGGATTACAAAAGCATTCTCATGCTTAGATGAGCAAAATGGAACCTGATAGCCGGGTCCAGTGCTTCATTTTGCAAACCATCTAGTGGTTTCTGGAATGACTGCAAGACTATATGAATATGAAAAAACTTTTTCTGAAAAGACCATCTGTACTGATTTGATATTTTGGGTTGGGCCCAGACTACACTGGAAATGTCCACCAATCTCCCCTTCCTGCTGCAGACCCCCCCTCCCCCCACCCCGTCATCCCTCCATCCCCAGGGGTGGGATTTCATGGAGACTGGTATGCTGCAGTAGCAAGGGGAAGGCTGGAAAGTTTCATTCTGCCATTGGGAAATTCAGCCTGGATCCAACCCTGTGTTCATAAATATTCTGTGATCTGAAGATGCATTTCCTGGATGTATGATGCTCATGGAATCACGGATAAAGCAATTTATAGGAGTGAATATGGGTCTTACCTGTGCTATAGCTTTGATTTTATGCCACTTTAACTGACAGCTATTCCCCAGAAGAATCCTGGGAATTGTAGTTTGGTGAAATCCTAAAAATTCTGTGTTAGAGCCTCCCTCTCCATTCACAAACCTACTGATTCATAGGGTTCTCTGGGACCTCAGCCCCTTTCAAGTGTGCACTGTGGCCATTTCAGCCAGCCACCACATGTATAAAGCCCTTGGTCTAAATTTTATCAGCTTTTAATACAGGCTTATCTAATCCCTTATTCATTTTTACATGACTTCCTTCCCTTTCAAACCAAATTTTGAAAGCTTACCCTCAAGGCAGCTTAGAATAAAAAGATAACGCTTCTCTCTCTCTCTCTCTCGGTGTTTGTAAGCAGTATGTGCAGTTGTTATCTTGGACAGTCAAGATCTGCAAGGAAACCAGCTTGGGTAAGATTTAGTCTTGATTCACCTGCCTTGGACATTAAGAATTCTGAATTTAGAAGACACCCCCAAAAAATCTAGCCTGTATGTGCAGAGGGAGGAGGAAGGTTGTTGAAATTCATGGAGGAAAAGGTACCAGTGGCTGTTAGAGAAACTGTGTGCACAGGCTAAATGTTTCTTTGTGGAGAAATACAGTGCTGTCCATCTTCTGATCATAGATTGACATTACATTTGCATTTATTTGTATCCTGCTCCTCCCTACTATGGGAACTCAAAGCAGCTTCTCTGTCAAATTCTGCGCAGTTCTCATTAACTCCGCCTCCAGGACTGGCCCTAGGGCTCATGGCGCACTAGGTAGACTTGCACCCACTGCCCCCCTCGGCCACGTCTCCTCCCTCCCTTCCCCACCAGGCCTATTTCAATGCCTGGGAACAGGAGGTTTAGCGCTGTGCTCCTGGGCTATTTAAAGGCGCCCCCCCCCAGCTGATCGGTGGGTAAAACCATGCTGCAGGCTCCTGACTCCTATGCTGGCCCCCTGGCGCCCTCACTGTCAGTGCCAGATTGAGGGAGCAGGCCAGCAGCAGCAGGAAGGACCAGCAAGCTGCTGAAAGTAGCTACTGCTGCCCCCTCTCCACTTCCTTCCCATCCCATTTCAGACCTGGTGGGGAAGGGAGGGAGGAGGAGGCTGCGAAGCAGGCAAACTAGGTATTTGCCTAGGTGGGAGGCCAAATTCGGCAATCCCGCCCTGCTGGTGCCCTAGACAAATGCCTAGTTTGCCTTGTGGGTGAGCCGGCCCTGTCCGCCTCTTTGATATAATTCAAATCAGGCTTTTATTAAATGAGCATCATGCTCACAGTCAAGATGTTCTTTGTTAGAACTGATCCAGCAGGGCCAAGCAATACATTTATACCTTATCCCAACCGTTAGTCATGTAAGCAACTAGGTGTGAAGCAAGCGTTGGAAAAGAGTTCAAAAGGTATTCTTAGGCAGATGCCCCCCCCTCCCAGTCCTAGACTGCTTTCAGAAGAATCAAAAATTACTGTCTCTGGCTTTACAGATTACTTTCACAGCTGCACTTAAATGTGTCTTAGCCCACAGAGAGGCCTTTCTTTAGCCAGGGTAGAGAGAGTACTTATGATATCATTTCAAAGAAATAATATACAGGCTTAGCACAAAAAGCATGACTACACTGAAGCATTTGATGCAAACAACCACAGAACTACACAGGAACATTTTCAATAGTGAGTGCATACTACATTGGCAAGAACCAATTATTGACATTCTCGCTCCTCTATTTTCTCACAACCTTGTGAGGTAGGTTAGGCTGGGAGAAGGTGATTGACTCAAGGTCATCCAGTGAGCTTCCATGGTTGAGTGGAGACTCAAATCAGGGTGTCCTAGATCTTTAGTAGAGTGCTCTATCCGCTATGCCACACGGGCTCTCAATGCCTGGTAAAAATTCCTCTCCCCTTTCTCTTTTAAAGCCAGCTGGTTAGCATTTACCACTGTATTTTGGTGATCCTTAGTGTCAAACCATAGCTTGGAAAGTGTTGAGTTAGCTATTGTTCCTGAAAAACACTGGGATAGACTTGTCCTTAGACAGAGAATTGTCTCTACAACTGGAAAAGAGAGGGAGGAGAGATTTGTATGAGAGAGCAGGAACACATGAGCCTGCAGGCCACTTTCTTTCTTTGTAGAACAGACAGGTCTCTTGGTCTCTGAAGAGCTGTCATTAAGCCTCCAAAGTTTGCCAAATGCTTCCTCTCCCAACAGAAGATGCTCAGTGCTGTAGAGGGCTGCTCACCCTGCTCTTCAGTCTGCATGCTCTCATCAAGAGCCCTGTCAGCCTACTGTGTGAGCTTGCCCGGGATATCCATGCTCAGCTTGGGGACATAGACCAGGTGAGTGAGGGAACCAGGGTGACCACCTCAATTCTGTTGACAGTGGATGCCTCTGCTCTGCCCTCAAGGATCCCCTTTCCGCTCCTAAATGACTGTCTCTCAATCCCCACAGGGACTTGAATTGGAGCACCAGTCTCACTTCGCAGTTGTGAACACCAAGACAGCAGCTCCTACAGCTTGTGTGAGTTGAAGGCTGATAACAGATGGGCAATGTGGGGCAGACTGGAGGAGTTCCAAATTAGGCTGGCTCAAAAAGAGCCGTCCTGAAGCCTCCACACACTCACCCGCAAGTGGTCCCCCATCCTGTCCATGGGGCAGCATGGGTGTGATCAGACAGCTGTCGCGCACCATTCCCGTTGCTCAGTTCGGGTTTCCCTCCCATTTTTAGTGGTCATGCGCATGTGCACTGAACAGTTTTTTGTTTTAAAAAAGCCAGATGTGGCTTGGGGCAGCTTGGCGGTTTCACACCGCCAAGACGTCTCGCTTGCGCCCTTCCGCTCCCAGACAGTAAGGAGGCAACTGGCTTTCGGCTCAAACATTTGCTACCACTTCAGAAGTGGTAGCTTTTTGAGCCGCACTGCAGAGGATGGAGTGAGGATGGACAGCAGATGTTTGTTTGTGGAAGGATTTTTCTGGTTGATTTCTAAGGTGTCTCTGAGTTGAAGATGAAGATATTGGATTTATATCCCGCCCTCCACTCTGAAGAGTCTCAGAGCGGCTCACAATCTCCTTTCCCTTCCTCCCCCACAACAGACACCCTGTGAGGTGGGTGGGGCTGACAGGGCTCTCACAGCGGCTGCCCTTTCAAGGACAACCTCTGCCAGAGCTATGGCTGAGCCAAGGCCATTCCAGCAGGTGCAAGTGGAGGAGTGGGGAATCAAACCTGGTTCTCCCAGATAAGAGTCCACGCACTTAACCACTACACCAAACTGGCTCAAAGTTGGCCCAGAGTCCTGGTCTGTAAGCAGCCGAAGTGTGTGCAAAGGTCATCCCATCAAGAGGATTCCTCTGACCAAGCTCTTCACAGAAGCATCCTTTCCCCTTCTTTTTCTGTCTTAGTTGCTTGTTTTGGGCCAAGCAGAGAAGGTCCTTGAAGAGGTGGACTGGCTGATCAATAAAATGAAGAACCATTTGGGGTCGGAGGCAGCAGGTAAAACTAGGGAAATTTGAACCAAAGTCTGACCTTGCACAGAGGTTATTATTAAAAGAAATCCCTGCACTGGCAATTTGCCTTTGATAAAACCCTCTCTCATTTGAGCTTCCCTGCGTGTAACTACATCAGAAAAGCAGATGACTCACCTGAGTCATGTTGCCACTGGGTATGGGGTAACACCAGGATGGGATCCTACAGGCACATTTTAATTTAATGGAAAGAAACCCTAAATACCATGAGGACAAAAGTGGCCTCATTGGTGACCTGCACTTGGGCTGAAGCCAAGATTTCTATACCTTACAGGGTTTGTAAGCATTACTGAGATAATTGTACAAGATTTTGATGGTTTTATTTGATTTACTATCTTGGGCAGTAAACAAACGACCCCATGTAACTTGATCACCCACCCCCTTTTCCAACATCAGCAAGAGGAAACCACTCACTGAAAATGTCAAGACAGTGTGCGATTGCAATAAAAAAAGGCCAATGCCATGCTGGGAATTATTAGGAAGGATACAAATCAGCCAGTATCATAATGCCCCTGTATAAATTGATGGTGTGGTCTCATTTGGAATACTGTGTGCAATTCTGGTCACTGCACCTCAAAAAGGATATCATAGCATTGGAAAAAGTGCAGAAAAGAGCAACTAGGATGATTAAAGGTTTGGAACACTTTCCCTATGAAGAAAGGTTAAAACGCTTGGGGCTCTTTAGCTTGGAGAAACGTCGACTGCGGAGTGACATGATAGAGGTTTACAAGATTATGCATGGGATGGAGAAAGCAGAGAAAGAAGTCCTTTTCTCCCTTTCTCACAATACAAGAACTCGTGGGCATTCAATGAAATTGCTGAGCAGTTGGGTTAGAACGGATAGAAGGAAGTACTTCTTCACCTAAAGGGTGATTAACCTGTGGAATTCACTGCCACAGGAGGTGGCGGCAGCTACAAGAATAGCCAGCTTTAAGAGGGGATTAGATAAAAATATGGAGCAGAGGTCCATCAGTGGTTATTAGCTGCAGTGTATATATATATATATGTGTGTGTGTGTATGTATACGTGTTTGTGTGTGTGTGTATGTATGTATACGTGTTTGTGTGTACACACATACATATATATTGGCCACTGTGTGACACAGTGTTGTACTGGATGGGCCATTGGCCTGATCCAACATGGCTTCTCTTATGTTCTTAAAAGAAAGAGCTTGCAGAGACAAGCAGCTGAGAGTAAAAACAAAAAAAGCAAAAGGGGGGATGAGATTTGTTTTTAGAGATATAGCGATGTGACTTGGCAGAGTGAAGCGATAAAGGCATCTTGCCAGACAGGTGAAGGTCTGGGGAGCTTCTTGGGTGTTGTATGTGACTCTTATACAAAGATCTGACAGCACATAAAACATTTTGAGCTCCTAAAAAGTGGTGTATTAATAGTGATAGTTGACTGGAAGAAGAATATCCCCCAACCCTTTCTGTGTGTTCAATGGGGGTCGTGAAGAGTTCTCGCTGTATTTCATAAGGGCTCCTTCTGGCTCCCAGCCTTACACAAACACCCACTTCCCTCTTTTCTCTCCCTGCTGCTTCTCCTCAGGCCTCCCTTACCTTTATAACAGGAAGCTGCACCTTTGTCCCTTCAGTTCTCCAGACAGGGCTGCATAGGTCCTTCAGATCTGGGAATGGGAACCATTTTGCTGAGACTTTTCCTTGTTGGTTCAGCACTTCTTTTTGAGTGCGTATCAATTCCATGAGATTATTCCACCTTAGATTGTGCTTTTTTCTTGTTGTTGTGAAGAAGATTCTTCCCAAGCAGCCAGTGCAGCACAGCTGCTGGAAAAGGCAATCATCCTTCAGCTGGGGACTTTGCTGACCTTGTACCATGAGCTGGTACAAACAGCTCTGGCGGCTGGGAGCTGCGTGGATGCCTTGCTCAGGAGTGTCTGCAAGATGTACACCATCCTCACCTCCCTCATCAAATATGTGAGTGCTCTTAGGGTGGGCAGGAGGAGAGGGTGCAGTGCTGAGATCTGATCCTCTGCTTCCCCCTTGGCCCAGGCTGGTTCACCTACTGGTGCTGGGTGGCTTAGTTCCAGACTGCCAGCAAGGCTGCATATGTTTTATACCTGAACCATAAGTACTGTAATGTAGCTTAAGTTCTTGGAGAGGCTTAACAAGAAGTCAAAAGCCTCTTCCAAGAACAATGCAATAAGCACAGCCCAATAACCACGTTGCTAAAAGCCCTGGAGCTAAAGCCCACCATCAATACAGATTGAATTGCTGCTGTGAATTCCTTGCTGGAGATGAGCAATCTTGCTTTTGGTGGACAGAACTGAGCCGTTTGTTTCTGATTGCTAGGACTGACTTGGCCCAGGAAGCCTAACTGGATGGAGGAATCCAGTGGGAAGGCACCACAGCCAAGCCAGTCCAGGATTAGTCAGGCGGCAATGGGGTATTTGGAGCAAGGCTTTAGACAGAGGGTTATTTAGGGAAGGGTTTCCATGGCACAGGCTGCTTGTGGCTCATGCACTGTCTCTTACCTCACTCTCCTAGTATCTCCAAGTTTGCCGCAGCACAAGTGGGGGGATTCCAGGGCGGCTGGAAAAGCTGGTGAGTGTTATCAGTCTTGTATAGCACCTCACGCTAACAGAGGCTTACTAAATAGTTCATATTCTTTCATGATGCTGGAAGGAAATAAATTGTTGGCTTAACAATGTTTTCCCCTCCCTAGGTTAGGCTGTCAGGTTCCCATTTAACTCCACAGTGTTACGCTTTCATCACATATGTACAGGTAAGGTTGAGACCTGAATTTCCTGTCAGGCAAAAAAGTGGCACTTGCTTTTGCTGTTGAACCTCCCTGGTTGGATGGCCAAGTGCTGCATTCGACTAAGCTTGGATCCAAAGTACAGAGCACAGGTTTCTTCAGCGATCAAACTTGTTCTAGTTAATTTTGTCTGTACCTGTGTCGTGAGTCCTGGGTTCAGCTCCCCACCCTACCATGGGAGCTGGGTGCCGCTGGGCCAGTTGCATCTATTTCACAGGGTTGTTGTGAGGATAAAATAGATGAAGGGCGAAGGAGAAAAGCAGAGTATAAATGTCTTCATAGAAATATTTTGTGATATCAAAGTTCAAAGTCTGCACTTGTGGGGGCCTCCTTGTCCGATGAGCCTGCCATGCTTGCTTTCTTCCGAAATATGTTAAGTTTCGTTTCTCTAGCACTTGCATGTAAATACACCTTGTTAAGTGGGCGCAGGAGGGGGACGGAGGACAGTGATGTTAAACATACATCATGGTTGTAATGAGCTTGCTTATCTAGTTGTTATAGTAATGGGCCCAGGTGCCCTGAGAATGTCACTGTGGCCTTGGAAGTGAAAAGCCTTGGAAGATGCCTCACACCTTGAAGCACTACCTTCTGTGGGAACCAACGGGCCCAGGGGTTTTTTGCTATGGATAACTGTAACCCCACATAATTTACCAAGAGATGTTGTCATAAGATTTATGACAAAGGAAATGGTGGGAAGAATCATGAATAAAAATTTTGAAAAGACATTGATAGTGGGAGGCAGTAGAGTGAGAATCATGAAGGAGCTGCCAAGGCAAGTGATAAATGATAGAAGAACATATAAAAAGTTGACAGAAAAATTGAGAGACAATGGAATGAGGTTTAGATGGATAATACTTGAAGGTTTGAGTTTTGAACTCCGGGTAAAAAGAATCACAATTACAAATGCACAGGATATGCGTAGATTTTTTCAAGAAAATAAAGAATTTGCACCATGATGGATTACAAATTACTGTCTTGGAATGTTAATGGACTAAATTCACCACAGAAAAGAAGGGCAACATTTCATTGGATTAAGAAACAAAATTGTAATATAATTTGTTTCCAAGAAGTGCATATTAAACAAAAGGATTATAAATTTTTATGGAACAAACAATTGGGAGTGGATTTTTTTTCATTGGCTGAACAGAAGAAAGGGGGAGTGGTTTTTTATATTAAACAAGAATTGGAGCCAAAATTAGTGTTTAAAGATAACGATGGAAGATTTGTAGCAGTAGAGATAATATTAAATGGGAAAAAACGTTGTTATTGGGATTGTATGCACCTAATGGTGCAAAGGATGTTTTTTTTTAAGACATTATACAATAGCTTGATGAACTGACTTATGACCAAGTTTTGTTAATGGGAGATTTTAATGGAACAGTTAAGAACTCATTGGACAGGTCTGGAGGGGGAAAAAATAACAGCAAAGAAGGAAAATTGCCAAAGTCTTTTTTTGAATTGGTCAAACAAGAAAATTTGGAAGATATATGGAGGAAATTTAACCCTGAAGTTCGGGACTATACTTTTTATTCAGCAAGACACAAAATTTTTTCCAGAATTGACATGTTGTGGGGCACAAAAGATTTAGGTCTTATAACAAGGAAAATAGAGATTTTACCCCAAATTGGGGCTGATCATAACCCAATAATGTGGATTACAAAATTGTCTAAGAAGTTGAGAAGATGGAGATTGAATGAAGATTTGCTACAGAATAAAGAAATAGTGACATATCTAGAAAATGAAACAAAAGCTTTCTTTCAAATGAATGACAAAGAGGATATAGAATTTCAGATGGTGTGGGATGCCTATAAAGCAGTAATGAGAGGAATATTGATTACTTTGAATTATAAAGATAAGAGAGCAAAAGAAAAACAGTTGTTGGACATTCAAAATGAAATAAAGAAAAAAGAAGGAGTTGAGAAAAAGGCCAGGAAAAAAAACTTATAAGGGAAATTACAATATTACAAACACAAATGAGACATTTGTTAAATAAAGAATTGGAATGGAATTTGAAAAGACTGCAGCAGAAATCTTTTGAGGGAGCAAATAAACCTGGAAAGTATTTGGCTTGGCAAATGAAGAAAAAGAGAGAAAATAAAATTATCAATAAAATTGTGGTAGATGGAAGAGAGGTGGTTACCCAAGAGGGAATAAAAAGAGAATTTTTTAAGTACTATGCCAAGTTGTTTAAAGGTGTTAAAATACAGAAAGAAAAGATGGATGAGTATTTACAAAAGATAAAAATAGAACCCTTAACTGAAAATAAGCGAAAAGTTTTGAATGATCCAACTGAAAAAATTGAAGTTGAAGCAGCAATTAATGCAATGGAAAAGCACCTGGGCCAGATGGATATACAGCTAAATATTTTAAAACCTTTAAAGATGAGTTAACACCGAAATTGCAGAAGTTGATGAACATGATAAGAACAAAAGGGAAAATACCAAACACATGGAAGGAAGCTGTTATTTTGTTGATACCTAAGGAAGATAGAGATGTCACGAATGTAAAAAATTATAGACCTATTTCGCTATTAAATAATGACTATAAAATATATACAAGAATCTTGGCAGAACGGCTTAAACAACATTTGATAAATTTTATATAGATCAAGCGGGGTTTCTTCCCAAAAGGCAAATAAGAGACAATATCAGAATTGTTGTAAATATTGTAGAATATTATGAAAGACATCCAGAAAAGGAAGTAGCATTATTCTTTGCGGATGCAGAGAAAGCATTTGACAATTTAAATT
This sequence comes from Heteronotia binoei, assembly GCF_032191835.1. NCBI lineage: Eukaryota > Metazoa > Chordata > Lepidosauria > Squamata > Gekkonidae > Heteronotia > Heteronotia binoei. The sequence continues at coordinate 17,678,905 of NC_083241.1, forward strand.
GGGACTTTATGTTTGCAGTAATGGAGAAAATGGAGCTGGGAGAAAGCTTTATAAGAATGATAAAAGCAATATACACTGAACAACGTGCAAGGCTATGTATAAATGCAGATCTTACAGAAGGTATGATTATCAGCAAAGGTACAAGACAAAGTTGTCCACTTTCCCCACTGTTGTTTATAGTGACTCTTGAAATATTACTGATGCAGATTCAAGAAGAAAAAGAAATAGAAGGATTAAAAATAAAAGGATTTACTTACAAATACAGAGCATTTGCAGATGATATGTTTATAAATGAAAACCCTATACAAGTCACACTTTTGTTGTTAGCCAAAATACAAGAATATGGGGAGATGGCGGGACTTTGTATTAATAAAGAAAAATCAAAACTTCTATGCAAAAATATGCAAATAAATAAGCAACAAGAATTGCAGAGACTAACGGGCTGTGAAGTCACCTCCAAGGTAAAATATTTAGGTGTGGAGATAACAATGAAGAATATTGATCTGTTTAAAAATAATTATGAGAAGCTATGGCATAAAATGGATGAAGATATGTTAAAACAGAATAAACTTAATTTGTCACTGCTGGGTAGAATAGCTGCAATTAAAATGAATATTCTACCAAGAATAATGTATTTGTTTCAAACTATTTCCATTGTGAAAGATAGTAAACAATTTGATAAATGGCAAAGGAAAGTTTCAGAATTTGTGTGGGCTGGGAAGAAACCAAGGATTAAAATGAAAATTTTGACAGATGCAAAAGAGAGAGGTGGATTTCAACTACCGAATTTAAAATTATATCAGGAAGCAGTTTGTTTAGTGTGGATTAAAGAATGGATAACGCTGTTAAACAAAAAACTCTTAGTGCTGGAAGGTCACGGAAATAAATTTGGCTGGCACGCATATTTGTATTATGGAAAAAAGAAGATGGACTGTTTTTTCTCTCACCATTATATAAGAAATAATTTGTTAAATACATGGATGAAATATAAGAAATATGGAGATGAGAGAAGATCGTTATGGATAGTGCCAGCTGAAGTAATAAAAATAGCGGCTGAGATAGGTGAAGAAATGTGGTTGTCATATAATCAATTATTAAAAATACAAAGTGGCAAAATAGAATTGAAAACTGTTGAAGAGTTGAATAATAAATATGATTGGTTCCAAATGCAACAAATAAAGAGCTTGGTGGATAACGATATCAAAACTGAAGGAATAAGAAAAGAACAAACAGAAATGGGAAAAGTTCTGCTTGGAGATAATGAAAAATTAATTTCAAAAATATATAAATTACTTTTGAAATGGTCTACAGAGGATGAAGTAGTGAAATCTCAAATGATTAAATGGGCAATTAATGTAAATAAAGAAATACAGATGGAAACTTGGGAATACTTGTGGAAGAATTCTATGAAGCTCTCAACGTGTCATAGTATTAAAGAGAACTGTTTTAAAATGATGTATAGGTGGTATATGTCTCCTAAAAAATTGGCAAAGATGAACAATAAGATGCCAGACAGATGTTGGAAATGTAAAAAGCATGAAGGTTCTTTCTACCATATGTGGTGGACTTGTGAAAGAGCAAAAAAGTATTGGCAGATGATTCAGCAAGAAATTTCTAAGATCGTGGGATATGAATTTTAAAAAGTTGCAGAGACTTTTCTATTGGGATTACAAATGGAAAAATTTCCAAAAGAAGATAGAACTGTAATTTGGTACTTGCTTTCAGCTGCTAGGACATTATATGCGCAGTTGTGGAAGCAAGAAAAAATACCAGAGAAATGGGATTGGATTATAAAAGTTATGACATGGAGTGAAATGGACAAATTAACAAGAATATTAAGAGACTATGATTTAGAAGTTTTTAAGACTGAGTGGAAAAAGTTTAGAAGATATGTAGAAAAAGAGTGGAAAATAAAAGGACATTGGACAATTTTTGATAATGATTAAATTTTAAAAAGAAGAAGAATATAAATTTTTGTATTAATAGTTAAGGGTACCTTTAAATATTTGCATTTTAAGTAAATAACACCGGCGGGGGTCAAGTAATGGGGGGAGGGGTGGGTAGAAAGTAATATACGGGGTAGATAAAAGAAGTTTTTAAAGATGTAAGAAACAGATTTATTACCATATGTTACCAATAAAATTGTTTTAACCACAAAAAAGTTGCTTTATTGTAGAAACTCCAAGCTTTACCAAGGACAGAATCCTTGAAAGTAATGACATATACAGATTCTAATAGTTACTTTATAGTATTGCTTCAAAGGATAACATACAGATGCAATTTGAGTCACAGGTTCAAAGGCTACTACCTAGTATCTCTTTTATGGCTAAGGAATGCAAGCTAATATAAACATCTCCCTTTCTCACACTTTCTCTGAGAGCAGATAAGACCTGGCTGTGTGAATCTGGGGGAGAGGCACAATACATCGTACCAGCAAGGCTAATCTAAACATCCTTGGGCCAGATGGATTTATTATGCACCCTTCGGTTGTAAATGAGGGGGGGTGGGGAGGAGCAGACTACGGTGGTATGCTGCTCTATGTCTTGTGGGCTATTATGGCACATAGAAATATGCATGCTTGACACCTGGGTCTGCCACTGGTCACTTACATCAGAGGGCTTGATACCCCCTGAGCACCCCCTTGCTTGACTTCCCCTCCTTTCTCACTGGCAGACTGACCATTTCCCCTTCATTCTTGCTGTCCAGAGTGAAACCTCAGCTGTTGCAGAAGAAAAGAAAAAAAAGAAGTTGACAGCAGAGGGGTCCACTGTCATGGTGAGTGCAATTGCTTTATTGCTTTTTTGGAATATATTGGATGCAAGCAGGGATCCCTTGGCCCCTCAATGAACCCGTTTTCAGGAAAACAGGCCACTGTGTCCTTCACACCTGCTTTTCTGCATACATTTCCTCCTAACCTGCTGAAAGGCTAGTGTAGCCAGCCTTTAAGATAGTTTGGTATCAATTTGCAGAACTTCTAAACAACTTTAGGATCCGATTATTTAAAGTGCCCAAGGTCACCCAGAGAGCTTCCACTGCTATGAATTGGGAGAGTTGAAAGGCATGTTTTATCCTGTAAAGGGGTATGTGTTAACTGTTACCCATGTCTGTGCTGTGCCAGTCTCGGGGCTGCTCACATAAAACAGTTATCAGAAAGAACACTTGTCTGAAACTACTTTCCCACTGTAGCACTCAGGGGAAACGCTAAGAGAACATTTCCTGGGGTAGCTCCCTCTCCTCCATCTGATAGGTTGAGGGTACAGAACTGTTCTTAAAGCGAGTGTAGTTCCAAAGAGCTTTTGTGTTTCATAGTAGAAAAAACATACAGTCATAAATTCTGAGCACTGAAACTTGTAGCTTCCATACTCCATTGAGGTTCGAAAGCTCAGTATGAAAATCCTCCTAAAGTGATGATATATGCTTTGCTTGTGCCTGATAGTCCCATACAGTGACTTTATCTGAGATGTTATACTTTGGTGTCCCATAAATCTATTGAAAAGATTCAACACTTCTCCCACCACAGGCCAAAGTGCTGCGGGAGACCAAACCAATTCCAAACTTGATTTTTGCCATAGAGCAATATGAGAATTTCCTGATTCATCTCTCAAAAAAGTCAAAGGTAATGAATCTTCTCCATATGTGTGTCTTTTTAGCACTCATAACAAACTCTGACCACCACCTCTTTGGCTACCACAGGTCAACCTGATGCAGTACATGAAACTGAGCACCTCCAGAGACTTCCGAATCAATATGTCTACCCTAGAGAGTGCCCTGGAAGAACAGGATGCTGAAAATGAGTCAGATGATGACCAGGTGTGTCCCAATTTTTAAAAAAGTGTGCAATCTATGCACACCTTCTGACTCACATGGTGAACCAAACACCACAAGGCTTCATGCAAACTGGAATGAAGCTGAGGCCAGGCTGTCATTTTGGTTTAGGAATGTTGATCCAGTTTACCCAGTTTTTTCCAAATGAAGAAAACAAAAATTTAACACAATAACGAACTTATATAAACAAGTTATTTCAACAGATAGTTTTAATAACATAAGTGTTCCAACATCTTTTCATGTATGAACCACAGCCGTTCAGTGGTGTGTGTTTGGGGGGTGGGGGAACTATTCCTTCCAACTGCCAGGAGGGCTTGAATAAGAGCATATGGGCATTTAAGCAAGGAACAGACCTAACATATGAAGCTGCCTTATACTGAATCAGTCCATCAAAGTCAGTATTGTCTACCCTACACTGCTTAGTCCCCCCCACAGGCTGTTCTCTGGCTTAAGGGCTGAGAAACAACAGTACAGGACGGGCAACAAAGGGGCACTTGCTGGAAATCCTTGGGCGCAAGTGGCACCAAGCTGCGAAATGTTTCCAAATTCCTCCTGAAAGGGTCGGGAAACAGCAGCATGGACTGTGCTGTTTAGGAGCAGCAAGAGAACCTAGCAACAATCCGCAACATTTTGTTGCTCTCCCCCTTTGTAGGTCTGAATTTCAGAGTGTCAGGATTTAAACAGCTACCTTGAGCTCTCTATACTTCAGACATGCCAAAGTGGCTCTTTAACTGCTAAATGTCTCAAATTCAGCCCTGGGATGTTGAACTGAAGAGCAAAGGAGGAGCATACCCTCTAGCCAGAGTGGGCAGTTTCCCTGTGGGGTTGAAGGTTCAAAGAGTGACCTCGCCCATTTCCACATCAAAAAGGTGGCTCTTTACACTCAGAAATTCAGCCCTGTTGGGGAATCTGTCAACAAATACTGAGTGACAAGCACTGTTCTTGGTCTTGCCCATAAAAAAATTATAATTCAGTTCTGAACGAGAAGGATTAGATGGGGTTAGATGAGGCAAGAATAACGCTGGCTGCTCAACTGTTCCTCTATACAGATGAATATCAACATTTCTGAGTTTAAATAGCCAAGGGGTGTGGGGAATGCTTTACAATGGTAGAGTGGTTCTTTAAACCCAGAAATTCTCAAATTCAGCCGCACACCTGGAAGGTATGAAAAGGGATTGCTGTACTCCACCACTCCATGGGGCAGTTTCCTCTTGGGACTGAATTTCAAAGGTTCGGGATTTAAGAGAACAGTCTTTGTTTCTTACTTGAGAAGGAGCAACATGGATCATTAAAACCTGATATTCAGCCCTCTGCAGGACAGTGGCTCTAGAACTGGGGGGAGTAGGTGAGGAGCAACTTCTGTTCACATTTCCTATTCATGCCTTTGTTCCCATTTCTTTTAGAGCAGTGCATCGGCGCAGCCCAATGACAGCCAGGAGCCCAAAAAGAAGAGACGAAAGAAATGAGAACTGACCTATTTATGCCCAGCCAGGTTTTGTGGACAAAGAATGCTTCCATTAACACCTGCTTTTCTGCAAGAGTCTTTTTGAAGCAACTGCTCATCCCTGAATGCTGCAGAAGAATGGCCTGCGTCTATTGCCACAGGGCTCCGTGTCAGATAAGCTGCCTTTGGAGCCACAGCTTGTCAGCACCGCCATACTCTGGCTTATGATTGCCTCTCCAAGAAGTAAGGCAAGGCCAGGCTCCTCAAGAGACAGCTTCTGGGAAGATTCCGGAATCTCAAAACTTATTTTCCTTTCTCCAGCAAGCCTTTGGTTATTTTAAGAAGTTGATATATATCCAGAGCTTCACCTGAAAGAAAGGGTAGAGTGTGCAAAATACATCAGATCCTCTTGCCCCCCCCCCTCTCTGGTGCCTCAAAACTGAGCTTTTAGTCAGGTAGAGGTTTTCTACTATATGTGCTCATACTCTGTTCAGCGGCTCCTGATAAAATTCTTAGGGGACCAAAGGATGTTCCCCAAACCAGGACCTATTAATTATCCTTTTACAAAACTGCACTTTGCCTTCGTTTAAAAGGGGTCTTGTGGGAACTTAATTTAATAAAATACACAAACTACTCCTGATGTGGTTTTCTTCCCAAGCTGTCATAATTACAACACACACAGTTGCATCTCAGTAAATAATTAACAAGCCTTAGTTTGAAGTTGTTTAAACACACATTAATCCACATCAGTTAAAGAAGCAATTATGTCAAGTGCTGTGCATAATTGCTGCTTGTGTGACAAGATTTCATCCTGAAGAGTTTGCAGAGCTCTGACGTGGCACGAAGCTGCAATAAAGAACTGTCAGCAGTTGGATAATGAGGACTGCCAGAGAGAGATGTTAAAACCAGATGTTGCCAAGAGGGCTGCGTAAGGCCAGGGCAGGGAAGATGGTGACACTTCAGCATGTGCAGTTTATCTTAATAATAATTCTCTCTTGGGGTGGGAGGAAACAGTCACTGGGTGGGCATAACTGACAAGCAGGCCTTTCAAGGACAAAGAAACTAGAAGACTTACAAACATGTACTGTTAATTAAACAGTGGTTGGAATATTTAGGCTTTATGTTCTTTCTCTCACATACATACTCACACAAAGACAGTAAAATAGAGATCCTGGATTAGTTGCACGGGGAAGATAAGAGGTTAATTCACCAAGGGCTCACCTGCGGGGATGCCATATCTCTGTTCCATGCCGGTTGGGTTGGAGGGAGTAATGCAATCCATGGTTGCCTCTTTCCTTAAGCACCGATCAATATCAACAGCACTGAAGAAGGCCACTGACTGAGGCAGATCTTGCAGACCCAACTTATAGGCAAACATGCACCTGAAAGCAAGCAAAGTGCAACATATGTGCTCGATCATTTAGTTCTTCCTTAGGACAGGGACAGGTGGTAGACCCCTATTGCTGCAAGCCAACTCTGTGCTCTAACATGTCAGTGATTGAAAACACTACAGGCATTAGTATTCTTGAGTGGAAAATTCCTTTTAAAGCAGTTTGTAGCAAGCCCATGATTACCAAATGGCATTTAGACCTGCTAATGCATGTTCAACAGATACACATCAGGCTGGTATATTTTAACAAGAAAACAAATGAGAAGAGCCCTGCTGGATCCTAGTCCAGCATCCAGTTTTCTACAATAGCCAATCGCTTGCTCCCAGGAAGCATACAAGCAGAACATCAAAGCAACTGCCTAGACTTGCTCCCGCCCAAAGGAGATTTACCGTCCAATAGCCAATCATTTGCTCCCAGGAAGCATACAAGCAGAACATCAAAGCAACCCCTAGACTTGCTCCTCCCCAAAGGAGATTTACCGTCCAATAGCCAATCATTTGCTTCCAGGAAGCATACAAGTAGAACATCAAAGCAACCCCTAGACTTGCTCCCGCCCAAAGGAGATTTACCCTCCAAGAATGCTGTCTGCTCTTTCAGGTCAAACTGACTTAACTGCACCAAGTTCTGCAGAAAAAAGAAAGGAGAACTTGGGGAGAAAAAAATTCCTTTGCCCTCTGAAGGTGCCAAATTGGGGCAAGTGCACTTGATCAATATACTTTACCTTCTTGCAGGGCTTTTTTTTGTTGAAAAAGCTCAGCAGGAGCTCATTTGGTATAAGGCCATATCCCCAATGCATTCCTGCGCAAAAAAAAGCCCAGCTCTCATGACAAAAATGTAGCTACCAAGTCCATACTCTAACTTCAGAACTTCATTTCTCCATGGAAACCATTCTATTTCCTGTTAAAGCAACCAAGGAAGATGCTTTAAACAATTGTGCTTTGCAGAATTTTGGATACTTCCTCCTCCTGGGACTTTGGGAATTATTTTGCAGCCTATAGTGCATGCAAAGAATTCATATGCCATGGCCGAGCTGCACCAGCTCCACCCATGCCACCTGCTGCTACTGGATCCATCTCAAGCTGCCACCACTTTGCTGTTTTTGGGAAAAAAACCACCATGCAAATGTGACAGACTGTGTATTTACACAGCACTTCTGAGTTTTTAACGTGCAAAGGACTGAAGGGTTAATGCCTCACAGAGTCAGCTTGAGTGACAGGCAGCTCAAAGAAATTTGATTGGTTCGCATCATTTGAGCAGAAAGACTTTAGAGCTGAATACTGAAGAGAAATCAGTCTGAGTCTAGTCTTGACTAAGAAGAGTTGGGTGCTTGATAGGGTTTGTGTTTAGCCCTGACAGAGAACAAAGACAGAGAACTGAGAAGGTTGGCAGGAGGAGTGGGTAGATCGGTAAAGACTCCCATTCAGACCAGAAAAAGGGATATAAATCAAGGAGTAGAGTGATCTGTGGTCTGGTGTGTTTAGAGAATGACTTCTGAAACCTGAAGAGTCAATAAAACTTAAGAAAGCCTATTGATGTGTTTAGTGAAGGTACTTGGGAACTGGACAGTGTATGGAAACCAAAAGAGACAGTTAAGCTCAAGAAAATATACTGGAGTGTTTAGGAAAGACTGAAACAAAAGCCTCTAATCTTAAAGATTCTAATACTTAAAATTTAAGAAACTCTCAGTTGTTTGAAACATAGACTATAGTCTATGCCTATACTGATTTACTTCAAACATTCTACCCATGATTTCACCTGACCTTTCCCTCTCTATGTTGAATAAAACATTTTCATTTTGAACTTTTAAAAGCCTCTCATGTGCCATTTCAGTAGTTTAAGTAAAAGGGTGATCTTGTCCCTTCCCTCAGATTCCTGGTCTGGGCAGCAGCAAAGTATCATGCTGTGACAGGGTGGGACAGCCGCAGATCTTCAAAGAAGAGATAAAAAGGGCTCCTCAGAAAGGGAGAGAAATACGGAAGGGAAATTCTGCCTCTGAGGGAGGGAAGTGGGTAAGGTTGTCATAGCAGGAAGCCAGCTTTTCTTATTTGCTATGCTACAGAAACATTTCAGTCCTTCCCCAGCTTCCTGCCAAGCTCTTACCGCGTGAGGAGGTTGGCAATCTGCAGGGCAAGGGCTGCCCGATAGCGGTCTTCGCTCTGGACCAAGTAGCGCACTTCATCATGAATGCTGATGCAGAAGCGGCCATTGATGCTGAACTCCTCACAGAGCCATTTCATGGCCACCAGCATCAGGTGCAGGTAATCCACAGCAGAGCTCTGTACTACCCAGTTCACTCTGCTGGTTACAAACTACAACAAAGCAAAACAGAGTCAGAATTCTCACTTGCAACAGATAATCAAGGGGACTCATGCTGGAACAGAAGACTGTCAGGGTTTCCTCGCCAGGCAACTAGATCAGCACTGTAACAGACCTGGAGCACGACATGACCGCTGGTATTTAGGGAGTCAGCAAATGAGTGCCCTGTCCTTTAAAAAAAAACAAAGTTAAGCACATGAAAAGAGATTGGAAAGAAAGACAAATCTGAAACAGGTTTCAGTGAAGACAACAGTTATTAGGGCTGTTCGGTCCATCTTTATACAAATGTAATTTATTGTAAGAGAGATATTTGGAGATACAGGCTCTTAATAGAATAAACAAGTGAGGACCTGCAGGGAACTTGTGGCAGCAGCCTTCCTATTTCCCTACCTTTGCTTAACTCCTCTCTCACCACCCCTTTCCTCAGTTTCGCTCTTTTGCTGTCCTCCCACACCTTCTTTCTCTTTATGCCCCTCTCTTACTTATGTCTTTCTATTCTCTCTCCATCATGCCTGCTACCAGTCCTCTTTCTCTCTCCTCCACCCCATCACTCTCCCTCCTTCCCTCCCTCATCATTCGGTTTTACTTTCTCCCCATCCCCAATCACTGGATCCTTCCTGCTGGCAACCCAGCTGCTTTTCCCTCCATCTGTCCCCCCCCCCCCCCCCACACACACAAACATACTGGGTGAGCCAGGGGGCTGGCTCAAGTGGCTCCAAGACCCCTGGCCTCTCTCAGGCCCACCTTCTGTCTAGCCGCCTTGTCTGACAGCTGAAGGGCTTACCTGGGCCACCTTTCTGTCTCTGGCAAGTTCTGAGAGCACACCCTTATCAGGGCTGTCGACAGCACCTCCTGTTGCAGGTCCCCAAGCAGCAGGTAAGGCCCTGCACAGCCATCACCCAGCCCACTTCCAGCCTTAGGAGGCTCCCTGCATGCCTGCCACCCTGCCCGCCCCCAGCCTCTGCAGTGCTGGTGATGAGGGAAGCCACGCTGGGTCTGGCTGGACTGGGGGAATGTGCAAGCAAAGACAACAACTCTGTTTGGGGCTTCTACCCCCTCCCCCCTTGAATGTTTCAGATTTTTCTCCACCTAGTTCCAGTTTGCGGGTACAAGTGTTTACAGAGCAGGCTGGTTTGTCTATGCGTATATATGTGTGTATAGTTCAAAGTAGAGATAACACCAGTAACTGCCAGTAACATATTTTGGATGTTAAAAGCGGTTCCTTTATCCACAGGTTTCCTAACCTTTTACATTCTTCGCTACAGCCTTTCAGACCTCACAGACCTCTGCTTTTCCCATAGCTTCCAAATGAACTTGGAAGGCTACATATGAGAACTGTCAACTGGTTTGTGCCGCAGCAGGCCCCCACGCTAGACAGCCCGCTTCTGACTGCAGACAGAGCAAGATCCCTAACTTGCCTAAGGAACCTCTCAACCAAGGATCTTGCCCCTTCTGTTCCTCCCTTCTCCCTCTGAAGGTTTGGTGGGCCTTGATTACCATCACTGGATTTCTCTGCCAGACCACCATGGTACAAACAAAGGGGATGGATAGATCTGGAAAGGGGTACAGACTTGTCTCTTTCTGTCAGACCCAACATTTCCATGCCCTTGCTCCCACACAGGGCACAGGGTGTAAAGGTCACTCCAGTCACCAGCTGCATCTATGCTGGTTTCTAAACAATAGTTGGTGCAACTGTTACTAAGGGATGTGTTCATTAGGAGCACTCCAGTGAGGGGAGAAAAGGGAAACCTGACCTTAAATTAACAGACGTGTGTGGGATGATGCTTTTGGATCTTAACCAAACAAACTGGCAGTAGCAGAACAGGGCAAAAAGCCAAAGGGCTGGGGGTTTCCATTAGAGACAGAAACAGCTTCCTACACACAAGAACTGCAACTGTTCAGAGCTTCTGGTGACTGAGCTTTGCATTGATCAGAGAGCCTGCACACTGGGAAAGCAAGAGAAGGGGGAGGCAACCAGAAGGCAGTGCAACTGGCTCCACGACACAAAGCAAAGCAAGATGTGCAAGTTGCTAGCTTATGTCATTTTCACAAGCATGGTGCCCACATGTGCCCACATTAGTCACTTATTTGACAAATGAAGAATCACGCAACTTGTGTATAAATTTTGCCACCTGATTCACCATAGGCGATTTGTCCATACCGCAGCCATGTTGTGATGCAGCTCAGATCCCTACAGGTGACCAGACTGCAGGATGGGCTGCCAGACATCTCTTACAAAGACAGGGCTAGCATGTTTCCCCCACAATTACAGAACTGGGGGAAAGGACTACCCCACAACTGCAGGTCTTTTCTTCTCTCTGTCCCAAAGAGACTGAAGAGAACATAAGAACATAAGAGAAGTCATGTTGGATCAGGTTAATGGCCCATCCAGTCCAACACTCTGTGTCACACAGTGGCCAATATATTTGTGTATACACACACACACATATATACACACACACACACACACACACTGTGGCTAATAGTCACTGATGGACCTCTGCTCCATATTTTTATCCATCCCCTCTTAAAGCTGCCTATGCTTGTAGTCGCCGCCACCTCCTATGGCAGTGAATTCCACGTTAATCACCCTTTGGGTGAAGAAGTACTTCCTTTTATCCGTTTTAACCTGACAGCTCAGCAATTTCGTTGAATGCCCACGAGTTCTTGCATTTTGAGAAAGGGAGAAAAGTACTTCTTTCTCTACTTTCTCCATCCCATGCATAATCTTGTAAACCTCTATCATGTCACCCCACACTGCACTGCAAAAATGCTAAATTCAGGGTATCCAGGGACACTGTAAACAAACTGTATCACCATGCACTGTCCAGAGAGTAGCACATCATGCCAGAAGTGCTTGAAGCAAAGCAGCAACGAGCTGCTGCTTACAAGCAACTGGAGGAAGGACCAGTGAATGATTCCAGCTGAGCATTTTGCTACAGGCTGCTGTCTATTGACAGGAAAGGGCCTTTATCCCTTCCAAATACTGTGGATAAAGACAATCACAAAGCACTGGCATCTAACACTACAACAAAAGGAGGAGGGGGTTGAGGTAAATCAACAACTACAGGAAAGACAGAATTCAGCATCATAAGGCTCTTCCTCACCTCGCCCTTGACAGCAGCTGGCTCCAGTGCTCTGCTGATGTGGCAACCCAGCACTGGGGTGCAAGGCGATTCCAAATTGGCAATACTTTCCAGTTTGTTGAACATTTCGGACTCTGTCCCACCGGCCCAGACTCGCTGGCGAACCACGTCCCACTTCCTCCTTAGAGACCTGCAACATTTGTTTATCTAAGGTATTTTTAGTCTGCTTAGAGTTTTCAAAGATTCACTTTGTCAGCAAAGATTCACTCTGCCTAACATCAGCAACAAGATTCAGTTCTAATTCCTGTAACATGCCTGATTTATAAAGCTCAGAGGGTGTATGTGGTTCAGAATGCAGCTGTATAATTCAACAATAGGGATGGTCCAGACTTCCCAAATCAGGGGTTTAGGAGAATGTGCATCCCAAGAACCTTGCCTGAACCTCCATGGATAACACAACAAAAAATGCAAGCTAGTGAACAATTTACTAAGAAGTATATAGAAACCAGTCCAAATGTCCAAAACATGTATATTCAAGTCCCAAAGTAGTGTGGTGACAAACCAATCGATTAAGTACTTGTTTCTTTCCAGTCTTCATCAGACCTGGAACCAATATTGATTCAATTATATAGATTCTTTACACAATTTTCACAATTGCGCAAGAAGCCACCTACTGAGCTGTAGACTGAGAAATTGCTGCTGGAGACACTCTCCGTCCCTCTTTTTTGAAAATTATGTAAATAATTGAATCAATATTGCTCCCAGGTCTGATGAAGGCTGGAAAGAAACAAGTACTTAATCGATTGGCTTGTCACCACACTACTTTGGGACTTGAATATACATGTTTTGGACATTTGGACTGATTTCTATATACTTCTTAGTAAATTGGTCACTAGCTTGCATTTTTTGTTCTGTTATCCATTATAGTGACCTCTCTCGGATTGTATTCTGAACCTCCATGGAGGTTTGTGAGGTTTGGGAAGGGTTCATATGGATGGCTTAGGAGCCCCTCTCTGGGTCAGGACAGCCTGACTGAGCTCTGAGAGCGAACTCCAAAAGCCTTTAGAGCTCACTCTTGAAGCTCAGTGATTGGACTGAGCTCTCAGAGTGAGCTCTGAAGACTTTTATAGGCCTTCAGAGCCCACCTCCAGGTGAAGCCTGCCCATATAAAGCCTATAAAAGCTTTCAGAGCTGGCTTTGGGAGCACAGTTGGGCGCCAGCCTGACCCAGATGGGAGCTCCAAAGGCATTTAAATTTCCTGCTGATGGGCCTGAACCTGATGAACCACAAACTTGGTTTGTCCAAAGCATGAAAACCACAAACCTCCAACAAACTTCCATTTTTCCAGTTCATGCCCATCCTTATTCAACAGTTCTTTAATTATACGGATACATATTTACTAAGTTTTTAATTCTGTCTCCAATATGTATCTAATTATATTTTACTATCTTGCAGAACCACCACTTCTTGGATCTTACAGTTTGCTTCCTAGAATTGTGAATCATCTAAACTGAGAATGGTATTTGTCATAAACTGAGTGATGTAGGAATTACTAATGCAATATTTGGAGGGTTTTTTTAAAAAAAAAAACTATTAGAGAATAAACTCAAAAGGAAACATATATGAAATAACAATACAGTAAGAATACCCCTTAAAAGTGATTTGCAGAATACCTGGCAATGTAACCATGATAAGATACATTGCTACAAAGAAACTACAGAAGCCACAAGAACCTAATAAATCATGTTGATGGCATCTACTGTGGATTTAAATTCTTTTTTAGATGATAAAACCTCCAAAACAGATAACCAAACAGAAAAGATGATGAGTATTGGTCTAATTCATTTTGCAATACAGAGTCTGCATGTTTATCCATAATACAAAACTCCTTCTATTTCATAATCCAATCTGACACTGTGAGCCTTTTATTACACTTCCAAAATTTAGCAATGACAGCCGCACAGAGCATTTCTATAAAAAGATTAGACAAAGAGAACAGAATTGACAATGATTCAATACTAAATACTCTATATCAAATGGAACCTTGTAATGAGTTACTTTAAAAATTTTGTCTACCACTAGCAGTCAGAATTCTTTGAAAAATTTACAGTCCCACCAGCATTGCTGGTAAGTCCCTATTTCTTTGCAACTGCACATTTGCTTTTGAGAGAAATGAATCGTACGAGGAGTTAAATACCAATGCTTCAGGGTCTGAAAAAATTGTTCTCGTATGGAAAATTGAGGATTGCCAGATTGACTTCCAGTAATCTAAAGAGAAAGTTTTCTTACAATCTTTGTCCCAGTATTTGGTATAGGGTGGCATGTCAACATCCTTTAATGACAATAAAATGTTATAAAGTAGAGATATAAAATTCTTCAAATTGGAGCGCGGATTTTTTAAATTAATGTTTTAGATGCAGTAAGGGGGTTGGTAAAGTCTAGTTTTAAAATCAGAGGACATTTAATGGTAGATCTAAAGTGGGCTCTTCAAAGGATTGTTAGTCTTATTAAAATAGAGCCAAACAATAATGGACTTGACCTTATGATTGCACAAGCAAGAGGGCATGCACACATCTCCCTCCCCAACAGTACACTGTGATTCCCATAAAGGTACTATTGGAGGCCAGAGGACACCATACACTAAAAACTCCCCTATAATGAATATAAAGAACTTGAGTCAAACTAGGTGCCTGGCAATAGATCATGTCTAGGAGCCACTGCAAAGCCAGAGGGCATGGTTTGTAGCAGAAAAGGGCAGGCAGGAGGAGAGGCCCCTCTCATCCTCCACTGGTCCATCAGTCTTCTCTGCATGTCCCCCACCCTGGGCAGGAGAACCCCAGACCACCTGCCCCTTCTCTGTTACAAAGGTGGCAAAGGAGATGGTGGGCTCTCCTTCCTTGGAAGTTTTTAAACAGAAGCTAGATGACCATCTGACAGCAATGCAAATCCTGTGAATTTAAAAAAGGTAAAGGTAGTCCCCTGTGCAAGCACAAGTTGTTTTCAACTCTGGGGTGACGTTGCTTTGACAAGGTTTTCACAGCAGACTTTTGACGGGGTAGTTTGCCATTGCCTTCCTCAGTCTTTTACACTTTCCCCACAGCAAGCTGGATACTCATTTTACCGACCTTGGAAGGATGGAAGGCTGAGTCAACCTGGAGCTGGCTACCTGAACCAGGTTCTGCTCGGATCGAACTCAGGTCATGAGCAGAGGGCTCTGACTGCAGTACTGCAGCTTTACCACTCTGTGCCATGGGGCTCTTTAAGGAGAAGTGAATTTCCTGCACTGTGGTTGGACTAGATGACCCTGGAAGTCCCTTCCAACTCTATGATTCTAAACTGAACCCTCTCTCCACTTCTTTGCAGATGATTTGTGGCAACTGAGATTTCTAAATCAGAGCTGCAACAAATGTCTAATTTGGTCCATAAGATGCATGTTATTTTCCTTGGGATGAAGACTATGAAACAGACATATGCCATTGCAATAGCCTGTTTTGAATCCATATCTGGAAACAAGGGGAAGGGCCACAGGCCAAACTATGTATATGCCACGCCAGAAAGGGAAAAGCACAGAAGTCCGTTTTGTGAGAAGTCTCTTAACTTTAATGACTCCAGCAATGCCTGTTAAGTGTCAAAGGTGACCAATTAAGATTTCCAGCTGTCACGAGGACAGAAATGCCATTCCTGGAGTCCACTGCCCCTTCCAATTATAAACATAATTTAACAATTTGGTAACCTTGGCACAGGAACCAAATATACTCCAGTTTCAGCATGATGACTATGCCTGGAAAAGTTTTAGAACAAATCATCAGTCAGTCCTTGAGCATTTAGAAAGGATGGCTGTGATTACTAAGAGCCAGTATGGGGTTCTCAAGAACAAATCATGTCAGACTAACCTCATATCAAGGATCCTGGAGGGTTTTGTTTTGTTTTTTTGCCATCTTCTGGGCTTGGAGCAGGGGTCACTTGGTGTGTGTAGGGGGAGGTACTTGTGAATTTCCTGCATTGTGCAGGGGTTGGTCTACATGACCCTGTAGGTCCCTTCCAACTCTATGCTTCTATGATCTGCCCCCAGCAAACTGTTTCCTCCCTCACCTTTTCCCTGCTTCTCTGTGAATCCGCCGCACATCTTGCAAGGACACAGAACCATCTGCTTCACGTTCCACAGGGATACGCAGCTCTTTCACCAGCCACTCTCCTTCCTCAGACAGGATGCAGCTGCAAGAAAGAGCACAAGAAGGCTATCAGAAGGCACACAAAAAGCAAAGTATGCCCAACACCTAGCAGGGTCATGAACAAAGTGGCTCCAGTGGAGTTAAGGCCACAAGCAAGCTCCCAGAGCAACTGAGTGCAGTTCAGAGAGGCCCTCAGACAGAGCAACAGTTCCAAGCATTTCTAAGTTCCAGGGTTCTCAGCTTGTCTATTCTGGGCAGCAGCCCCAACCCTTGACAGAGATCATTTACCCCGTCGTGTTATAGTACAGTAGCTACTCTGAAGCGTGAGGCGATTCCTGGAATTCTCTGTCAGCAGAGAACGAGAACTTTGGCTGGTGCCACCAGGTAAGCCAGTCATGGTCTTCGGTCCCACAGAGCGGTCCCGTGGCAGAGAGCAGCAAAGTTCAGTCAGAGAACCTTCCAAGCTCAACACGGCTCTTCCTTTCCCTGCCTGATGTGCCCATTTTGGAACAAGATGGGGTACCCACTAAAGGTCTTTTGCCAGGAGTAGCCAGGAGAGCTGGCTTTGCAGATTCTGCTCCTTGATCTATGGAGCACACAGTACATTACAGCAGATGTGCTTTCTACTCAGGTGAAGTTTCAAATTGCAAAACAGCAGATTCAATCTCTGCTATCTCCAGTTACAGTTATTTCAAGTCACAAGCCTGAGATGGCTTCTGCCTCAGCCCCCTGGGGAACTGAGGCCAAGCAACACTGACCGTCTGATTGAGAACAAGGCAGCCCTCTTCAGTACAACACAAAATATTGCCATGAAGCAGGAACATGCCAATCTGTGACTTTCAAGACTTCCTTCCTCACCGCCTGATCCCCTTTGTGCTGGCGTACATCTGGCGCGCCTTCTCACTGGCCTGCTGCTGCATCAGGCGATGGTTGAACTGCATGAGGAGGCGCTCAGCAAAGGGCTGCCCTGCCCCATAAATACGGCCATAGTTGAACACTTTGGCATGTTCTCGACTGATGCCAACCATGGAGGCAGTCTTGCTGTGCAGGTCTGTGCCGTTGCTCTTCTTCCCCTGCAGGGTCATCCAGCCAAATGCGGTGCAGCCTGTGACGGGAGGACGAAGGGGCTCATTCAGTCCAGAAGCAACAGAAAAGAGTCACAAGTCCAGTAGCACCTTAAAGACTAACAAAATTTGTGGCAGGGTAGGAGCTTCCTTGAATCCCTGCTCATTTCTTCAGCCCAGAAGCAGTGCTGGACCCCACAGTAGTCAAACAAAGGACTGCACTGGAAACTTTTTGGAAACCTCTGTTTTCCATATGAAAAAGGCAAAAAAACTGCCTCCAACAGTACACCAGGAAAATCCACTACTCCACTAAGCAGCTGTAACTCTGCTCAACTCTCAGCCTCTCCTTATGGTTGGCAGAAAGCTGACAAAAACAGTTTCCACAATTTATACAGATATATGCTTCAGTTTATCCTCATGTATAACTGGGGTCCCTTCATGCCACATATTTTTGGACAGGTGGTGTACACACAGCCCTGCCATAGGGCAAAGGGCCCGACTCAGGCATGAGAGTTCCAAGACTCCTCCTCCTTCTCTTCCCAAGTCCATGTCATGCAGCTCCCACAAGCTTCCAAATCTAGTTATTCTGCATGCTGGCAGAAGGTCCAGGAAGGACCCTTCTTGACATGTTACAGAACTCCCTTCCACTAGATACAGGAAGGACTGCCAGTAAGAATGGGCATAAACTGGGAAAATAGGGGTTCATTTTGTCTTTTTCAGGAACCGCATATTGCTACTGTTTTTATCTCCTCTGGAGTCATTGATATATTCCTACAAAAACCACCAGACAGGCTGGTTCAACCATTCACATTTACCTAGGATAACCTTGACTAGAAAAAAAAATTTTTTGCAGTCCTGCTCACTGTCACAATACAGTTGGCATTAATGCTGATATCAACCAACAGGAAGGTCAGTTACAGTTGCTGTATGCAGTTCTGGAACCTCTCCCTGCACTGTCACATAGATAAACTAAATTAATAAACAGGACCCAGCAGTCCCTATTTTAGATAGCGGTTCTTGAAAAAGACATTTGGAAACAGCTTGGAGCCGCCCTGAGCCTGCCTTTGGCAGGGGAGGGCGGGATATAAGAATAAATTTATTATTATTATTATTGGAGAACTAGCTCACTGTTGAACCAAAGTGCTACACTGAACTTTCTGTATCACTGTAGACAGAGAAACTTAGAGGCAAATCTAGAGAGGACAGTGTCTACCAACAGCCATTAGTTGTTATAGCTAAACAAGTTGGGGGCCCAGAAAAAAATCACAGGGGAAGCAAGGAGATGCTTGTGCCAAAATGTTCCCCCTGTCAATCTTCTCTAGGACTTCAGCTCCTCAGAAACCATTTTTTCACCTTCTTGTAGGTGAATACTCTCATTGTTCCAAGGACAGTTTTTTCCATCAGGGTACTGTGGCGGTTCCTGCCCCTTCATTCAAAAAATCTACAAGGTTAATTTTTGGTATGCTAAAGGAGTCTCCAGAGTCCGCAGAAAACCTGATTAGGAGGGCTTCATGAGAACTGGGGTTTGGATGGGATTCTGCCCACAGCTTTGCTTTGTCACAGGAGACGGAACCATCCCCACATTAACTGCATTTTATCATTCCTCATAAGCCACTTTGAGATCCTCTGGAATGAAAGTGGACATAGAAATCAAACAAGTAATCATCTCCATAGGTTTACAAATTAATTTTCTTCTCTTGCATATATGAGAACTTCCCAAGTCCACAGAAAATCCTGTTTTGCCTGGGGGTGATCATTTTGCTTCCCTACTAACAGATCTTGACTATCAAATTCAGTACTGGCAGGAGCGACCATAAAGCCTTCATCAGCAGAGACAGTTTCAGAATTCCAAACACTGGAGGCATAAAAGGGATGGCGGAGGCACTCACCATGTATGCCGGCAAAATGAGCTTCTCCCAAGACAGCTGCTATCCAAAGCTCCTGGGAATCCACGTCAGCTCCAACCAGGTGGTAGCCGGGAGGGGCCTGGACCATGGCCTTCAGCTCACTGCCCACCCGGTCAGCCTGCCAGGCAGGAATGAAGATAAGGTCACCATGTCCCCAGCTAAGCTCTCATGGAGACATCTCGCTGCCTCTTCCTGTTCTACACAAACAGCTTACCGCGAGAATGCACCAATGACCACAAATGCTGACATCTTCGCTAAGAAGGAAACAGCACCACAGGAAGGGCAGGGGAAGCTCATGACTACTGCTCTCTCCCTTTGCATTGGCATTCTTTATGAAGACCTGACAATTCTTTTTATTCCGTTCATATAATGTAAACACTTCCGCATCTACTTGTAGGAGCATTAGGCCTGCTGCTTCAGAGCGCCAAGTGATATTTGCCCACCCAGAAGGTGTGTAATTTACATCACACTGATAAGGTGGGAAAGGGAAAGAGATTAGAGATCACTCACTGATTGGGGAGAGAGAGAGATAGTGCTGTAGGCTGGTAGCATGTGTGAGTGAGGCCAAGACGGTTTGGGGGGCACTTCAAACATTAAGCTGTGGCAAATACATCTGCCACCATGTGGACTCATGGCAAGTACCATGGCAAATCCAGCTCCACAGCACATTTTACAAATTGCACATGTGATGCACATTTGGCAACATGCCTTTGCCACATGCATCCACTGTAGCTTTACAGGGCGTAAGTAACAAGTTTTGCACACACCCTAAACATTGTAATGTGTGAAGCGCCCCCTTCTGCACTTCTGTCCTCTTCTACACCCCTGTAAGATTCCTGCCCACGAATATCACACACCAAGGATCCAATTTGCCCTTGGTCTTGGGGGGGTGGGGAAGAAGGGTTGCACACCACCCTATTCCATCTCCTCTCATCTAACCCTATTCCTTCCTGAGTTGGGAGCCAGCATTAACTTCTATCCTCACCATCCTCCTCCCTCAAGCCTTTTAAAGGACCCAGCCACACCTGAGGCCTCCCTCTGCCCAGAAGCCTTGTGAGCAATTTCTGCCTGTCCTGTGGGTGGAGCTTCCCAACAGCTGGTTGTCAAAGGGCCAGCTGCCACTTGCTGCCTGACTCTTAAAGGGCCAGCTGCCACTGATCAGCTGGCAGGGGTGAGGACCTTTACAAGGTGTATCTGTGATGCCACTGGGCCTGGTGGATGTCGGGACTGACAATGTAAAGGGCCAAGATGAGTCTGGGGTCGTTTCTGCCATTGACTAACACATCATCTCTGCGGTATCTCAAAAGTTTAGCTTCAATGCTGTTCCCATTTTTCGACGTGGAGATGGACAGAGAGACTCCAGGATCCCTTCAAGTTTTCAGTTTCTGTCTCCAAATTTCATCTCCCCTGCATATCACCCTGCTGGAACAACTGGACACCCTCTGCATAGAATCATAGTTCGAAGGGACCTCCAGGGTCATCTAGTCCAACCCCCTCCACAATGCAGGAAATTCACAAATATCTCCCCCCAAATTCACAGAATCTTCATTACTGTCAGATGGCCATCTAGCCTCTGCTTAAAAACCTCCAAGGAAGGAGAGCCCACCACCTCCCGAGGAAGCCTGTTCCACTGAGGAATCGCTCTAACGGTCAGGAAGTTCTTTCTCATGTTGAACCGGAAACTCTTTTGATTTAATTTCAACCCATTGGTTCTGGTCCTACCTTCTGGGGCCACGGAAAACAATTCCACCCCATCCTCTATATGACAACCCTTCAATTACTTGAAGATGGTGATCATATCACCTCTCAGCCGTCTCCTCTCCTGGCTAAACATCCCCAGCTCCTTCAACCTTTCCTCATAGGACTTGGTCTCCAGACCACTCACCATCTTCGTCGCCCTCCTCTGGACCTGTTCCAGCTTGTCTATATCCTTCTTAAAATGTGGTGCCCAAAATTGAACAGAAGACTCCAGGTGAGGTCTTACCAGAGCAGAGTAAAGCGATACCATCACTTCACGTGATCTGGACACTATACTTCGGTTGATACAGCCCAAAATTACATTTGCCTTTTTAGCCACCGCATCACTGTTGACTCATGTTCAGTGTATGATCCACTAAGACTCCTAGATCCTTTTCGCACATACTACTGCTAAGACAAGTTTCCCTCATCCTCTAACCACGCATTGGATTTTTCCTACCTAAATGCAGAACTTGACATTTATCCCTGTTAAAATTCATTTTATTGGTTTTAGCCCAGTTTTCCAGTCTGTCAAGGTCATCCTGTATCCTGCTATTGTCTTCTACTCTGTTTGCAACCCCTCCCAATTTAGTATCATCAGCAAATTTAATAAGCATTCCCTCTATTCCTTCATCCAAATCATTGGATTCCTTTCTTGCCATCTTGGTTCCTTGCCTTAGCCTATCCTAAAAAGAAAGCCAAACACTCCCTTGGACTGGAATATTGGCTCTCTGAGGGTCCCATCCTATCCAGCCTTAGTATCTGGGACTTCCATTAATCTGGAATTTGAAGGAATCCTGCATTTCTGAGTCTCATCACCAGAGCACAGTAGCCCCAGCCCATGCCTTTGGCAAGAAAGAGGTACCCACTCTGGCATTGCTGGCTGTCAACCAGGTGGGCTCCACGGCCCGGCGGGTTATAGTCCCAGCAGTCACCACCTGTGGCAGAATGGCCCCGTAGCTGCTGTCCTCATCGTAGTCTGGATGCCTAGAGAAGTGTGATGATGAGCACCTTTTAAAGCACAACAAGAAGCACAGCAGCACAAGCAAAGCAACCAATCACTTGATAGGGACACCTGAGGTTGCAGCTAAACTGACACAAATAGGAGGTCAGACCCACAATGTGTCTTGCTGGAATCATGAGCATCTACGTGTTAAAATTTAAGCACTGCGCCCAGCCATTAGTCTTCTGTTAATCTGCCTCTAGGAGACATGCCTGGAATATTATAATCTGGTGGCAATTCTTGAGAAATGGAAAGCTTTGATTTTTTTTTTTTTTTAATTACCCTTTGGAGCTTCAGGCTTTAGTTACAAATGTCTATTCCACTTTCACCCTTGAATTTACAAGGATATGAAGAGAGACAATATGGAAACACGTATGAATAGTCTCAAAACAGGCTCCTTTGTTCAAAGAGAAAAGATTCTGTGCTCTTCAATTCTCTTTTACACCTTGCCCTAAGTGCATCCAACTATGCAAACACCTTTGAACTGTTTCATAACGTGTGAGTTTATTTAGAAGCTAGGATCTGGACTCACCCAGGTCCTGTTTGCGTGCCGCGGGGAATAGCAAGAGCAGGGGCAGCCATGGCAAATCATTGCCAGGCGGAGGGGGTGGGCCACGGTTAAGCATGGGAATCTGGAGCCTGACTGACCTGACGCTGGCCCTATCAGCTGGCCCAGGGTGTTTAGGGGGTGACCTGCTCAAACAGCTCAATTTTGTGGAACTATCACTTCTTGCTGGGGCATTGGAATTTCTTGGCACAGAAATTCCAGGCCATACATAACTGAGTCAGATTAAAAGGGAAGCAGAAGAGAAGTGAGCCTTCTTTTAAAGAGAATCTCCACACAGCTATGTGCATTCATGAAAAATAAACATCTGGTTTCAGCCCCCATACCTCCCACAAAAAAGGTGTGCTGTCCAACAGGCTGCCACTCAGACAGCCTCTGGCAATGTTCTCCTTGCAGAGAATTCTTAAAACTCCAGCACCAATAGGGAAACTGGAGTTGATGAAAGTCATACATAGAGTGAAGGAACTACTAATTTCCCCCTACTAGCCAGAAGGGGAAGGAATGGGAGAAATTAACTGTTAACAAGAGATATGTAGCAAGAAACAAAAGATGGAGGCAGAGAGCCCACAGAATGTGCACGAGTGAGCTCAGGGGCTGTTCTCCTGCGGTGACTCTGACGCATCAGGGACTTTCTGCATACACTGCATGTGTTCTGCTAGAGAGCAACTAACAAATCAACACTGGCCTGGAGGTACCTGGTCACAGCTCGAGGCAGCTCCCCTTTCTTCAGCCACACCACCACCTGGGAACTGCCAAAGGAAACAAAAGCAAAGGAGGGTGTCTAATGAAACTAAGTTTTGAAAGCAAACCCAACAGTTAGACTGCCGATGGCAACTGCCCCCCACCTGTGTGCAAAAGAATGCCTTCCTGGGGTTCTCATCAGATTGAAGATGGGGAAAGAAGTTTGTCTCCCTTTGTAGTGGGGTTTGGAGAATGTAAGAAACAACAGGAATTCTCTCTCACTCAGCTCAGTGAGAAGGCTCCAGCCAGTTCCTGCCACCTCCTTCTCCCAGCACCAAGGGCAGCAGACTCTCCTCCTCCAGTGACCCATCTGTGCCTGGGAGCAGAGTTGGGGGAGGGAGACATTCACACAGAGACCTTCCCCTGGATTGGGTTTTGAAACAGAAATTCTGGAGAATACTGAAAGTCACTCTTACGAAACATTTTCTCTTTCAGCATCATATGAAGATTTTATGCAAGACAATTTGCAGTACCATGGATAAGTCCTGCATATACTGAAGAAATATGTAACTTTTTAAAGCATGTTTAGTGTGGAAATGCAACTAAGACCAACAATATGACATGCACTTATATGGCAATCATAGACTACACACTTAATGCTTAAAAATAATAGCATTTTAAAGTTAATATCAAAACCTGCTGATATTTTTTAATGTGCAACATCACAGATTGTTTCTAATAAGTCATCTTGTGTTCTCTTGCAACATGTATGGTTTTTTTTCAGCTTTTATGTGTTCCTGCTCCTCAGCAATATGGGCTAAAGTAGCATAGGATGCAGCAGTTGTCACCTCTCTCTCGAGTATTCAATAAATCTGCAGTTTTGCTTTATCCAGACTTCTAGATTTCATGAACAGTACAATTTTGATGCCAGCAACATTAAGAATGACACATTTCACATCCTTAAAGAAAAAAAAGTTTGATAAAAATTAAATATTGCAGGTATTTCAAATTTTCCCCAAATTCTATGGTTTTGATGTTTCCAGAAAATTTATAGCTGTAGTAGCAAGCAACCACAAATAACATCTTGCTCTCCCATGTGCTCTTCACCAAAGTGCCCTGTCAAAATTTGAGTACAGGGTGATGTATGCAAACCGAATATATTTATGGAAGATGCACATGTGTCAAGGTTTTGACCACAAAACTAAAATCCTCTCACTGCAAAGTAGGAGAGGAAGATCAAGAATTACAGTCATGTACAGCAATCAGCAGGGAGTATCTGACAGCAAAGCAGATCTGCAGCTCAACAGCAGAGTGCCCAAATTACCTTATTCGCTTATGCGCATTCCTCCAGAAGGAGATTTTCTTGTTGATTTCAAGAGCTCGAGTCCCGTCAGAACCCCTGGTGCCAGCTTGCAGGGTTCCGTCCTCCATCTTGGGCAAGAAATCCTTGGCAAATGGACTTCCAACATTGTTGTCATTCCCATCCTTTAACAGCAGGGGAAGAAGTTAGTTTGGACTCAGACCAGGAGCTCCGAAACAGACAATGTGATGTGAAATCCTGGTCACCTTTCTGTCCAGTTTATAAACACATTTTGTTGCCACAAGTTACAGTCTTTCTAACTCAATTGCTAACAGGATTTAAACAAGTTCCTGCCTTCAAGGGTTCTGGCCAAGGAGTGCTAATGGCAATGGGATGACTGACAAACAGGAGTCTCTTGCATTTCCATTTTATTAAAATTGAATGCATAACCTAACTAACTTTAAATCCACCAAATTATAAGACCCTCCTGAAAAGTAAGCCTCTCACTTCCCAAATGAAATAGTGTTGACTGATGCTAGATTCCTGCAAGTTTATATTCCATCTTTTGTGTTCAGTATATGGCCGAGGATCTGTCTACCTTAGGGCCCGTCTCTCCCCATACATTCCCCAGAGGGTACTCAGATCTGGATCACAAAATCTATTAGAAATCCCCGGGTCAAGGGAGGTGAGATTGAAGGCTACCAGAGAAACAGCCTTCTCTATTGCGGCCCCCCACTGGTGGAACCAACTCCCAGACAATGTTAGAACCTTGCGGGACCTTGACAATTCCGCAAGGCCTGCAAAACAACACTATTTCGAATGGCCTTCAACCAAAATACATAGATGTCTAACATCATGGCATGGAATTTAGCACCAAAACTGTTGTTTTAAAATTGCTTTAATAATTTAGATTGTTAATTTTAATTGATATTATTGTAATTGTTTTTATTGTTCTATTGTTGATTCAATGTTGTTAGCCGCCCTGAGCCTGCTCTGGCGGGGAGGGTGGGATATAAATATGAAAAATAAATAAATATATAGCTTTGAGCTATAGGCTGTTTTGCATCTTTTGCAGAGGCAAGCCCACATTTGCCCATTTACAGCAACCCATTTACAGGAAAGGGTGGAATATAAGCCTACTAAATAAATAAAAAAATAAATTTGCAATTGAGCCTCCCAGAGTCTCCTCTTCCACCTCACCATGCTCCTCTTCCTTTTTGGCTTTGCTCTCCCCCCGTCACTGCCCAAGAAAGTCATGCTGTGCTGTTGGGTTCCAGTCTGAGAACCACAGACATAAGGTTCATCTTAGAAGCACACCTGAGCTCCAGCATGCCTGAATGTGTATTTCCAACACAAGGGAGAATTGTTTAATTGCCAAGGGAAGTGGGCAGGAGGCTGCCTAATCAAATGCCAAGAACACAGGCACTGGGCCTGACACATCTACAGAATAAATCTTGTCCCCAACAAGTCTTTTCTACAAGAGTGTTAGAAGGAAGGGGGAGAATATTCCCCCTTTTGTTGTAGAACATTCTTCTTACACTATAAAAACATATACACTTCAATGTATTTTCTAATTTTAGAGTGCAATTAACCACTAGGATCCAGAGATGGCGAAGTCTCATTTATCCATGAGAATTATTTGTTAAAACAGGGGTGTCGAATTCATTTGTTATGAGGGCCTGATCCGACATAAATGAGACCTTGTCGGGCCAGGCCATATGTGTCACAAAATGTAGCAGACACAACACAATTAAAGATTTTTTTTAAAAAAACCTCAAAACATGTTTAAAACATTAGGACTCTTGCAATATTTTGGTTTTTTAACCGTCTCTGATAACTGACACCTCGTTCTGAATTATTGCATCAAAAACTGAAGACAATGTCTGTGATGTAGCAATCTTGAGTATCCTGTTCAGGAGTTGGTCAGGTGTGTATCTGTAAGTTGTAAACCTGCTTTGGATTTGCTCGTGGGCCTGATAAGACCCCCTCCGGGGGCCTGATCTGGCCCTTGGGTCTCTTGTTTGACACCACTGCATTAAAATGTTTCACACTCACCTTGTGAGGTAATCTGAAAAACCAACAGCCTGAGATATTGACATCATTGTATGGACCATTGCCATGATGATATTCAGGATGGTTCTCTGCAGATCCCACCTCATCCTAGAGACAATCAATGTTGAATTAAATGGACAAAATCAAAATTTACAACAACAAAAATTAACAGATTTCAGGTGTGGGAAGCACCTAATGATCACCTCATATAGACAGAATGCTGTAATAGAAACAGAGTCCAGCTAAGTGGTCCCAAAAGGATTGAGAGCAGGGCACTTCCCCCTCCCCCACCAATCCAGCAATAAGCTGAAGCCATCAATGCCTTTGCAAAACCCTTGGGTGGCAGCTTCTGGAATTTCTCCCTGGACGTTTCTGACTAGTCAATATATTTGTTACTATGTGCTGTTTGAATTCTGTTATGGATTTTACACAAGTGTTATTTCTTTTTTTCCTTTGTTGATATAAGCCACATTGAAACCAGGCTGAAGGTTATAAATACTTTACATAAATGAATTCGGTCTGCTAGACCTGTGCTCAGTCTGGAATGACAGACATCAAGGGCTTTGAACACTTCACAAGGGCTCCTATCATTTCCTCTGTGGGACTAGACCCACACTGTATGAAAAATGAACCCGGAATACTCAGCACCTCCTAAGACACTCCAAATGCACAAGCTTGAGCAATATCCAGTGCATGCAAATCGACTTATGCTGATACCTGTCTTGAGGACTTGGCTGCAGGATCTGCATCTCCATCTGCCTCGAGGTGACTGAACTCTTCTGCCTGGCAGGAAGGGAAGAGATCTCTTTAACATCTGATCCATTTTGTATACCTCTATCTACCCATATCACTTTCACCTTGCCAACCATCTGAGCAAATCAGGTCTTCACACAAAGCTCACATGCTAGTTTTCTGTGTTCAGGGAGTTGTTCTTTTTTAATGGATGCTCATTTATGCAAGTCCTTCATGAAATGGCACAACCACAACAATTACACTGTGTGATTCTACCAAGTTTGAACCTCATAAGTTGTACCTTTTGCCAGAAAGTGCTGTTTTCTGTTAATATCAGATCTTCTTCCAGAGAGGCTTCTAGCAACCCAGGCTGCTCTTTGCCTTTCTCCTTGCAATGCTCCTGGTACAGATGCTCAATAACCCTGCAAGGAGAAGGAGAAGTTTGCTGCCCCACTGAGCAATTTATCTCACCCTACCTACTGAAATGAATGGGGAAATTGGTTTAAGTCTTAAAGAAAAGCTGAAAAGTTCTATTGACAGTCCATCAACTCTTGATTTGTTTCTCCTAGATGCTCTCAGTGCAGCTTTCACTTCACTTTCTACACCTGTAGGCTCTTAGAAAAATTCTTCTTTGAAAGAACCTCATCCTTTCATCTCTTCTGCCCTCTGGCAGTCCCCTCGAGGGCCTTATTGAGTCTTGGAACAGCCGGCTCTCTACAGCCATCGATGAGATCGCACCTCGGCGTCCTCTGCGACCCGGATCAGACTGGCTCCTTGGTATAACCCGGAACTGCGCCAGCTGAAACAGGGCCTCAGACAGCTAGAGAGGCAATGGCGACGTACTCGCGATCAGGCGACTAGAGCATCTTATAGAGAATTTATGAGGTCCTATGAGATGGCAGTCAAGGCCGCAAAGAAGACATACTTTGTGGCCAAGATTGCGTCTGCAAATTCGCGCCCGGCACAATTATTTAGAACAATTCGGACTTTAACTACATTGCCGCAAGGCAAGCCAAATGTTAAGGAATTGGAAATAGGCTGTGAGGCTTTTGCGAAATTTTTTGCAGACAAAGTCCAATCGCTCCGCCACGACTGCCCCGCCATGTTGGATACAGTAAGCGGACTTGAGGCTCCGTGCCTGCCTTCGGATTTGATCCTGGATCGTTTCGACCCCCTCAGCTTGGAGGAAGTCGACAGAATCCTCTCTGCTGCACGCCCAACAACTTGCGATCTGTACCCCTGCCCCTCCTGATTAATTAAAGCCTGCCAGGAGGAGCTACGATGTCCTATACGGGACATCATAAATAGATCTCTTTCAGAGGGTCTTTTCCCAACCCCTCTGAAAGAGGCAGTGGTCCGCCCTCTCCTGAAAAAAACTACACTAGATCCGGCCGAATTGGCGCACTACCGGCCGGTCTCAAATTTGCCCTTTTTGGGCAAAGTAATAGAGAGGGCTGTGGCGTTGCAGCTACAGAGTTTCCTGGATGACGCTTCCACCCTAGATCCTTTTCAGTCCAGCTTTCGCCCGGGCCATGGGACAGAGACGGTGCTGGTCGCCCTCATGGATGATCTCCGGCGACATCTGGATCAAGGTGGTGTGGCAGTACTGCTGTTGCTAGACCTATCGGCGGCATTCGATATGGTCGATCACCGGCTGCTGACCCGCCGCCTCGCCGACGCAGGGATTCAGGGGTTAGCCTTACAGTGGCTTTCCTCTTTCCTTGAAGGTCAGGGACAAAGGGTGGCGATTGGGGGAGAGCTATCTCAGAGGCACCCACTCGATTGTGGGGTGCCTCAGGGGGCAGTTCTCTCCCCAATGTTATTTAACATCTTTATGCGCCCCTTGCCCAGATTGCCCGGGGACATGGGCTGGGTTGCCACCAGTACGCTGATGACACCCAGCTCTACCTACTGATGGGAGACCGGGCCGTTGATGATGCCCCTATAGACCTGGACCGGGCATTGCAAGCCGTTGCCGATTGGATCAAGCTGAGCGGGCTGAAATTGAATCCAGTGAAGACAGAGGTCCTTTGCCTGGGTCGCAGCGCCCCAAAAGGAGGGATTCCCCTTCCAGCTTTTGACTGGACGCCATTGGTACCAGTGCGTGAAGTCAGGAGCTTGGGAGTGCTACTGGAGTCCTCCTTGACAATGGAGGCCCAGATAGCGGCCACTGCCAAATCTGCTTTTTTTCATCTTAGACGGGCAAGGCAGCTGGCCCCCTTCTTGGAGCGAGGTGACCTGGCAACAGTGATCCATGCAACGGTCACCTCGAGATTAGACTACTGTAATGCCCTCTACATGGGGCTGCCCTTGTACCGAACGCGGAAACTACAGCTAGTGCAGAACGCAGCAGCCAGGCTGCTACTGGGACTACCTCGGTGGGAACACGTGTGGCCTGGGCTGTGGGAACTGCACTGGCTGCCAATTGTGTACCGGGTTCGTTACAAGGTGCTGGTTATTACCTATAAAGCCCTATATGGCCAAGGACCTGCCTACCTCAGGGGCCGCCTCTCTCCATATGTTCCCCAGAGGGCACTGCGTTCCAGTTCACAAAATCTTCTGGAGATCCCTGGGCCTAAGGAGGCCAAACTTAAAACAACTAGAGAGCTGGCCTTCTCCATAAAAGCGCCTCAATGGTGGAATCAGCTCCTGGAGGAGGTGCGGGCCCTGCGGGACCTCAACCAGTTCCGCAGGGCCTGCAAAACTGTCCTCTTCCAAGAAGCCTTCAAGACGTGATCAGACTGAATATTACGCCGCCAGGATAAACAGAGATTGTAGCACCATATTGTTTTTAGCTTTTTAATATTAATGTATATTTATATTCGTATTTGTATTTATTGTGAACTGATTTTACTTGTATTGCCACTTCATGATATTATATCATGACATATTGTAAGCCGCCCTGAGCCTGCCTCGGTGGGGAGGGCGGGATAGAAATAAAATTTATTATTATTATTATTATTAGTTCTCCAGTGTATTATTACTACCTATTTTGTCCTGTTCAGTCAATGTATCTCCACGTTGATCTTCAGCACAACTAACAATGCTTTAAATTTCCCTTTGATTTCTTGTGGAACAGTTCTCATTCTTCTTTTTTTTTGTATTCTCTTTTTATTTCTTTACACTGGTTATTATAATAGCTCTCTTTATCTCTACATGCAAGTCACGGGAATGCTACATTTAAATTTCTGATTCTATTTCTGTTACATTCTACTTTTGCTTCTGGTTTAGCAATTCTTAGAGTTTCATTGGCCATCCATTGAGGTTTTTCAATTCTTTGGCTAGCTGAACAGTCATTGAGCATTCTTCCATGGTAATATCTCTGGTTTGGACCCCTAGTTCTTCTGGTTCACTTTCACTTGAACTTATGCAAATCTGTTCTTATATGGTCTTCAAACTCTTCAGGAATGTTGTTTAAATTGTATTTTGGCACTATGAATGCTTTGGTGTTTTTCTTCAGCTTTATTCTATTAACAACTCATCCTGTCCCTCTGTGGTAACTGATCTATTACCACCACTAAATCCCTAATCCTTAACCTTCATCTTAACTAGAATCAGGGATTTAACAAGCTCTAAAGTACATAATCTTTCACACAAATATCTGTTGATGCATATCCTGTTAACCCTTTTGGATATTCCAGTACATAGTAAATAAGCTTTAAGTATCAACAAAGTCAGCAACTGACCACCCTTTCTGAGTCCACAGGTACCTGTACGAAGCTACTGTAGCCATTGTCCACATGAACCACATTTTGTTTAGCCACAGTCCCAAAGATGGAACTGACTGATTCTTCCATCTCTGTGCCAATGTCAGTCTAGCTGCAGTGAGCCCCAGAGCCGAGAAAGAGTGGCACTTCCCTTCCCCAGCGTCCTCCGAGGACACTGGGGAAGGGAAGCGCTGAATGCCCAGCGTGATGATGTCACCTCTGGGTGATGTCATCATGCCCCACACACGTGAAAACTTTTCTCCCAGCGAGATGGGTCTTGGGTGCCAGAACCCCACGTGCCGAGGCTGACACTATTCCAATATACCTGGACAACTAGACAAGCCCACCATAGATAAAAGGTGGCTTCTTTTTCTTTACCACATTTACTGCAAACCTTCAAACCCCCTGAAATCTTTTAGGAATCAATTATCAATGATGAAGAATTTTCAAACAATTCTCCCTAATCCCAAGATCTTAGATAATTTATGAAATGCTTTTTTCCCACTTATCCACTGAAATAAAAAGGTAAAGGTAGTCCCCTGTGCATGCACCAGTCATTTTCGACTCTGGGGTGATGTTGCTTTCACAACGTTTTCACAGCGGACTTTTAACGGGGTGGTTTGCCATTGCCTTCCCCAGTCATCTACAGTTTCCCCCCAGCAAGCTGGGTACTCATTTTACCGACCTTGGAAGGATGGAAGGCTGAGTCAACCTGATCCATTGTAATAGGCAAGCCTAAATCTGCTTCCCACCTAGTTTTATGTTTCCATCTTATTTTATCCTCCTCCTGAAGACCTCCATGCATTTTTGCCAATAACTCTTTTAAATTAATTTTGTCCAAGAAGTTTTTTTTATCTGCTATTTAACAAATGAAACATGTCAGTTTCTTAATAGGAATCACATACCTTGTTTCCATTGAAAATATTAAAATACAGGAATCTGTCTCAGTGCCATTCTTTTCCCAAGTTTATCTCACATTAAAAGGTCCCTCTTCCTTTCAAAATAATACATCTCACGGATAGTTCCCAAAACAGTTTAGAATATCTTCATGATTTTAAACGGGAGTTCTAAAGTCCTAGATTATTGACACATCTGTTCCAGGTTTTGGCTATCCCCTGTCTAAATGGATTAAAGAAAGGAACCTTCTGTTTCATATCAGTCAGACCCATCCCCTAAAAGGTTTTTATGAACCTTTCTGTCCCATCCCCCACTCACACTCCCCCAAACCAGCATGCCACTGCTGCTAATAATGCAGCCTCCTTATATTAGGAATTAACAAGACAACATTAGATTTATATTCTGCCCTCCACTCAAGAGTCTCAGAGCAGCTCACAATCTCCTTTATCTCCCCCCCACCCCCAACAACAGACACCCTGTGAGGTGGGTGGGGCTGAGAGGACTCTCACAGCAGCTGCCTTTTCAAGGACAACCTGTGCCAGAGCGATGGTTCACCCAAGGTCATGCCAGCATGTGTAAGTGGAGGAGTGGGGAATCAAACCCGGTTCTCCTAGATAAGAGTCCACACACTTAACCACTATACCAAACAAGCCTTCCCTATCAGAGGAGGCAAGCACAATATCTTTGAAAACACTGCATTTCTTATCACACTAAATGTATCAAATATTGACTGTACTTTTCTCAGTAACTCTTGTGGAGCATGTAAAGGGAGAAACAAACACCGAAAGATAAATCTTAGTGAAATTTTCATCTTGGTAGACCCAATACTACCTAAACCACAATAGTCTGTACCTGCACCACTTTTTCAAAGACAGTTTCACTCGCTGAACTAAACTTTTGGACCAACATGTCATCTGTATGAAAACAAAAAAAAGTTCCTGAAGAGTGTGGGGCAAAGTTCTGGTCAGGTGATTCCTAGCCTCACTTATATCCCTTTAATATTAGTTTGATCCACAGCAAATAGCAGGTAATGTTAAAGGGACGGGACATTTTTCTCCAGGCCTTCTGCCAATCCTGCAGTTTACAATCTCACTGGGGAGGGGGGACCTCAAGGTAAGGGGAGAGATCAAAGGAATGAAGTACAGTTATGTGTACGGGGTTTTTTGGACATGCAACTGCTCTATCAATTCAGTCTTTTGGATTTCAGACCTCTTTAAACTTGAGCTATCACAAGCCATAAGAGTGGCCAGAGCAGAAGAGAGCAGAGCTGACTCTGCCCTGTTGAGCTTGCATGTGCAGCATCCAAAGTCCCCCCTCCAAAAGGAGATGAAGAAATTACTCAGGCTTGACTTGGCTTCTCCTGAGGTGTGAATACAGGATCATGGAAAGGAAGCCTGTTGCTTGCAGCCCCACAGTGAACTGCAGTGCGATGTTGTTGGGCACGGCTGGAGACTGAGACTAGGACAGGCCCCACAGGAGCTACAGAGGAGGGGTGGGGGAGGCAGAGCTTGCTTTGCCAGGTTCTCTCAATCACACAGCAGACCTACTGAACCAAGCCTCTCTTCCTTCTATTGGCTGAGCCTCTCTTCCTTCTTTCCCCTCCTTGTCCCCTGGGGAAAGAAGGAAAGAGCTTCCTTTGTTCAGTTCCCTGGATCCCATGGGAGAAATACAAAGAAAGCATCTTTAAGACCAAAGAGTTCTAATGTTTTAAGCATGTTTTAAGTTTTTCTTTTAAAAATTGTGTCTGTGCCCTTTATAAAGTTTATATCTCTGCTACCTAACCTTAATTAGGTACACACATGGCCCAGCCTGACAAGGTCTCATTTATGTCAGATCTGGCCCTCATAACAACTGAGTTTGACACCCTCCTTTAGGCTGATCCTGCATTGAACAGGACACTGGACTAGATGGCCTGTACAGCCCCTTCCAACTCTATGACTCTACAATTTTAAGTCGGAAGCAACTTGACAGCACTCAGCACAGAGGATAGGAATAGTTATATTCATACTTAAATACGATTTGGTCATATGTATTGAACAAAAATAAAGATCAGCCTTCTAAAAGAAAAAAGCCACAACATGAAGTTGGCTGCAATATGATGACACTTTCCCCCACCCAACGGCTGCTACAGAAGGTTCTTACCTGAATGGGCATGAAGGTGAACTGCCACCCAGGTCATCCTCTGCTGGTCTCTTCTTCTTTCCTGGCACCAGGTAGCCCCAGCCATACTTCTCAGAGTAGTGCAGCGGAAAGCCATCCCAGGTGAGCCTCATGAGCTTTGGAGTCACTCTCATCTGCAGGCTGATGAGACTTGGCCCAGGTACCCAACTAGGATCATCCAGCCGGGGACACAGTTTACGGTACCACCTACAGAAATAGCGTTTGGAGGGAAAGAACCAGTGCAGATTAGGGCCATGGCTTTCCTCCACCACCCCTCTCAAGCCTACTTTTTAGCTTTCCTTCTACGAGGGCTAAAAACAGCCCGGAGATGCCACTTGCTAAAGCTCTGAGTTCATAATTCAATCCCTGAACTACAGAAAGAGGCAATTTCAAATAACAGACTACAGCATGAGCATCCAGACCATCAGGGCACAAAGTTAATATGGCACTGGAGAATTGTCACTATCTACAGGGATGTTAAGGTTTATTTTAACTGGATTAACTGGTCTTATTTTATACTTCTGTTTGCAAATTTATAGAACACTCTGTGGATGTTCCTATTGAAAGCAGTTAATGGAAGCTTCCTTTAACAACTCACCCTGGATGGCCAGGCAGATGCTGAATCCTTTTTGGCTGCAAAGTAACAGTCTCCTTCAGATGGTCCAAGCACAGCCGGCTGTCAAGGATCTTCTGATCCTCCTCTTCAGCAGGGGGACCAGGATCTGTTCTCAACAAACAACAAACCAGGAAATAAAATGTCAAGGCATTTGGAGGACAATGCCATTCTGTACCTGCACTGCACCTTGCATCAAAGGGCTTGAGTCTACATGGCCACATTCATTCAGTGGCTAAAGAATCTAGAGCTTGATGTAAAATTTGATACAGGTATATGGCTCCGTATTAGCTGGGCTTTCACTGAAAAAACAAGTATCTAACCCCTATAATGGAAGAATACAAACAGATCAGAATCTGAAAACAAATCTTGCTTCTTGCTGCTAGGATAAATGTGACCCACATGAGCAGGCAGTTGGCCAGTTACAATAGTGTTCTACCTTCCTGCCACTCCAACATGGAGGCCTTTTCCACTGCTTTGGGAGGTATATCATCACCATCTTGATTCTTCTTCTTCCCAGTTTTCTTCTTCTTCTGCTTAAATTCTTGGAGGTCCCACTCCAGATCCCATAACCAAGGGTCATCCTTGTACCTGTGCAATGCACCATACAAAACACAACATGTGGATTATTCTGACACAGCCCTTTTCCAATGTCTACCTCTTTGCCGAAGATTCCAGCAGATTTACAGTAGCCCAGGAGAGAGCTTGAAATACTCT
This sequence comes from Heteronotia binoei, assembly GCF_032191835.1. Classification (NCBI taxonomy): domain Eukaryota; kingdom Metazoa; phylum Chordata; class Lepidosauria; order Squamata; family Gekkonidae; genus Heteronotia; species Heteronotia binoei. The sequence goes on from NC_083241.1 coordinate 17,714,274, forward strand.
TCCCGATCAAAGTTACTGGTCTGAAATTAGCTCCCAATCCTATCTAGATACACCCAGCATGAATGACAGTGATAACTACAGCTCCTTGCTGAGCCATCTTCCCCTTCATAAAATATACTGCATCCAAACAACCTGAAGTCTAAAACCTTTCCTCTATATATTCCTTTTTATTCCTCACCTTCAAAATTTGTTGTAAAGGGAAAGCAAACTACAGGGTATTAAGGACAGAGCTCCAAGCTCAGTGATAACCTATGCTGGCAACATAGATCTTCAGAGTGTGCAAAACGGAATTTTTTATAAATTGAATGTTGCTTGCAGTTAACATCTGTAAAATTGCAGGCAGTTTCCATTGCTTTGTTCATTGTACATGTTATCCTTTCTTATTGCATTGTTTGTTAGGTTTGCAATGCAGCTTTGTTGTGTTCTTTATATGTATATAGTGTACTTCGTTCCTATATACATTAGACTGTTTTAAATGCTTTGCTCACATATTATACTGCTTTAGCTGCTTTGCATTTATATATGAGTTTTATTACATTGTTGATAGTTTATCACATACAATCTATTACAGCGGTTTTAGCGCACCTTGAGTTTTGGTGAGAAAGGCAGACTGTAAATAAACAGTTGCAAAGTTGACGGGGAGGGGAGCATTGAAGCAAAAGAGTGGCAGATGGAAGGGTAGCTTCATCCTTCCGTAAGAATCACTGTTCCCATGCAATCCCCCTCCCTCAGGTGCCTTCTCCTTAAGACATGACAAACATGCAGCTAGATTAGTGGGAAATAATAGATGATCAAAACTCCCTTTCTCCCTATCATTTCACCTCACACCCTCCCCAGACTGCAGCTGCTCAACTGAGACTCAGGCATGGCTCTTTACCTAACAGACAGCTGTGTCTGAAGGCACTCTGTGGAGGCACCACAAGATATTCTGCCCCTCCAACATTAATGCCACTACCTTTCCTCATGAAGCAGCTGGCAGGCATCATCAGCCAGGTTCATCAAGGACTTCTTCATCTCCTTTTGGAGTTCTTCGTAAGTGGCCTGGGCTTCATCCAGATATCTTTCCCAGTTTTGATTGACAGGGAGATAACAGACCCCCATTTCTAGCATCCCTGCGAATGTCACAGGATGGGGACACCTGAAACAAAAGGAAAAAGAGGGCTGATCACAACATAGAAACTACCTGGCTTGCAGCAAGTGGCCATAGTTACATAAACTTTAGACATTTGCCAATCTTAACATATAAGAAGAAAACAGTGGCAACACAGTAGACATAAGCAGCCCAAAAAACCACTGTGTCCAAAAATCAAACACAATAAAGAATATGAAAAATATTTCATTCTATAAGTGTTTCCACCTTTTTCATAAGCCACCAATTAAGTCGTTAAAAAACGGGCATGTAAGAAAAGATAGGCAGAATGCTGCTATCAGGTTAATCGGCTTATGAAAAAGATGGAAACAGTGAAACATGATAAAAAGCTGGCGATCACGTGAGGATGAATTTTGCCTTTACAGCCGATATCTGAGGTTTGACTCTGGATGACTGAAGAAATCGGGAGTGATACCCATTGAAACAAGTTTTATCAGAGTCACTCAGAGGAAAGGACATTTTATCAGTGGGAGTTTTTAACCTTTTTTTGATACTGGGTATGAACTTTGTATGAATTTATAGATGTTTTTGCACTCATAGATGTTTTTTGCACTTATATTTTTCATATTCTTTACTAAGTGTTTGACTGCTGGACACAGAGGTTTTTTTGGCTGCTAATCTTAACATATAAGCAGTTGTTAAAAATCTTAGCATTAATTTTGCAACGCTCATTGGCCAATATGAAGAAATGAGCAGTGAATCATGAAAGTATGGACGAAATCACAGAATCACAAGGAACCTCCAGAGACATCTAGTTTAACCACCTGCACAATGCAGGAAATTAACAAGTACCTCCATCCTACACACACACACAGTGACCCCTGTTCCATGCCCAAAAGATGGAAACCCCCATCCAAAAAAACCCCTCTCTGGGATCCATGGCCAAACTGGCCTGAAGAAAAGTGGCTGCCTGACCCCAAAGTGGCAAACAGTATTCCCCTGGGCATATAATGGACAAGGACTAAGCACTTATGTAACCCTTCCTGCCCTCCTATTCATGACCTGCCTAAGTTCACAGAATCAGCATTGCTGTTGGATGGCCATCTAGCCTTTGTTTAAAAACCTCAAAAGGAGGAGAGTCTATCACCTCCCGAGGATGCCTGTTCGACTGAGGAACTGCTCTAATTGTCACAAAGTTCTTCCTGATGTTTAGTGAAAAGCTCTGATTTAATTTCAACCCATTGGTTCTGGTCTGGCCTCTCGGGGCAACAGAAAACAACTCTCTACCATCCTCTATGACAGGATTCTGGGAGGGATGCACCTCAAACCCCCATGGGTTTGTGGAGTCAGTGTGGATGCACTCCAGAGAGAAAATGCACTCCAGAGAGAAAAACAGTCCACTCTGCTTAGTGCTAAGATACCATTTATGGACCAAGGAAAAGAAAAAAACTAAAGTACTGAGATCAAATTAATCCAATGGAACATCAAGCAAACACCCCCAAAAATAAAATAAAGAAATGTTCCTTGTCTGCTCAACAAGCACTTCAGAAAGGGTTACTGAAGAAGCAGCCCCAAATGGTAGAAAGGACCATTCACTTATACCAGGGATGGGGAACCTTTTTTCTGCCAAGGGCCATATGGATATTTATAACATCATTCGTGGGTCATAAAAAATTATTAACTTAAAAAACAATGCTCCACCGAGGGAGAATGATTCAGGCCAGCAAAATTAATGCAAATAATTGTTTTTCTATTTGAAGTCAAGTGGGGAGAGCCTAATCTGGCACACACACACACACGGTCCGCCGCCCAAGACAAATGCACAGGTCCAGGACTTTTTTGTAGAAAAGGACCAGCAGAAACTCAGTAGCATATCAGGCCACATCCCCTAATATTAGCATATTAGGTCACACACTCATTAGCATATTAGGCCACACCGTCTGGGATAATCAAGTGTAAACTGAACTGTGACAGTAACTTTTCCAGGCTCCGCAGCAATTCTGGCCAGCCAGCCAGGCCCCAGGGAGGCTGTTGCACAGTACATCTGGGCCCTGTGATCCCTGCCTGGCCCTGGGGAGGCTGCTGCACGGCGCAGCTGGGCCCCAAGATCCTCACTGGCCAGCCAGGCCCCAGAGAGGCTGCCACATGGCTCGGTTTGGTCCAGCAATCTCCAAGGGCCACATCAAGTGACCTCGAGGGCCGTATACGGCCCTCGGGATGGAGGTTCCACACTCCTGACATAACCCTTCTGCTCACCTAAAGGATTCACTGTGAAACACCAATATGGAATGACGAAAACTAGACCTTCCTTCTTACCGTAGGTAAGAACTCTCAGCAAGATAACTAATTTTTCCTCTATGTTCTTCAGAGAGTATAGTGCCTCACATACTTATGGCTTAACGTATAAAATGTTTAGGCTACTGCTTGGTACATGGAAACCATGATGGAACTAACTAGGAATTAGAGCAGAAGGCATATTTGGAGGGCTTTATTTTTACACTTAGGATGCCAGCAGGAAAGCAAAGACTTATGGAATAACTGAACCAAGGAACAGTAGTTAGCTATTTTAACACCTGTGTAGCACAGAACAGGGGTGGCCAATGGTAGCTCTCCAGATGTTTTTTGCCTACAACTCCCATCAGCCCCAGCCAGCATGGCTGATGGCTGGGGCTGATGGGAGTTGTAGGCAAAAACATCTGGAGAGCTACTGTTGGCCACCCCTGGCACAAAAGAACAGAAAGGCCCAAGCTCATGTAACCCCAAATTCTGCAACAGAAAGCTCATACCCGACCACAAATTGTGTTCATCTTTAAGGTGCTGGACTCTTACTCTTCTCTATTGCTACAGAAAGACTAACATGGTTACCCAACTTGCTCTATCTTCATGGGTCAACTGGTGATTTATTTTTCTGGCCAAGCTTTTTATTCATAAGACAGATAAAACCCTGGACAAAGCAAAAAGGGAAAATAAATAAGCTAAGGATTTTTTTCATCAAGCTGTTGTAGAAAAGATGATAAAAACTATTTATTTGAGCAGTGCAACGGGGGAATGGGTTTCACAAAGAGAAAAAAAATGCACCTCACACAATAGAAAACCACTCTCAAGACAGGCATTTTGAAGAGCAGCCCCACAGCAATAATTACAGGTACATGTATCACTTCCTTTTGGAGATGTTGGCTCCATTTCCACATAATGCCAAGTCATGCCCAGTGCCTTCTTCCTCTCCCTGCCCCCCCCCCAAATGTTCTGATTCCCTCACTGTCATGTTGCACTTGAAACCAGGTTTCCAGTTCTGATGTGGAGAATAATTACAAGCCCTGTCTGCGAATTCTGGCAGGAGGGAACCGGAGTGTGGGAAGGAGAGGAGAGAGCAGGTGAACCCAAGATTTGCTCCAATAACACTGAGCCATGGTTTGGCATTCCATCTTAACTAGCCCACTGCCCCCTGATTCTTTCTTGCAGGATTTGTGGCACTGCCACAATAGCAACATTTTGCCACCATATCAAACTAAATAGATTTCACCTATATCTAAATAAAGGGAGGAGAGAGAGAGAAAGAGAACAGGACAGGGCTTAAGGTGTTGGGTTTTCCTTTTGTTTTGTTTTTTTGGAGAAAGTGGCAGCAGCTTGCCTCCTGAAGCTTTTCTCCCACATCAGGTAACCCAGCACTGCTTTTTCCAGGCTGGCCAGGAATCTCATGAAAGGTATTTTATAGAGAAGGGCTCCTCATAATCCATATTTTCGTATACTTGCATGGATTACTGTAATGGTTTCTACACTGGGCTGTTCTTGATTACCATCCAGAAACTGTAGCTGGTCCAGAATTTGGCAGCCCAATTATTGTTAGGGACTAGCCAACAGGAACGTACATTACCTTGCCAATTTTGAAATAGTTACATTGCCTGCCCAGTGTTCCCCAATTCAATTCACAGTGCTGGTTGTGACCTTTAAAGCCTTCGCAACCTAGAGCCCACATATCAGAAGGAGCATCTCCTCCCAAATGGTCTGCAGACAGCCACCTGCTGGCCGCTCCCACACTTCATGTGAACTGCACAGTATCCATCAGAGAACAGGCCTTTTCCATCTTATCTTTCAGTATGTTGAATTCGCTCCCTGAAGAGGCAAGAGGAGTCTCCCATATTAGACATCTTCAGGGGGTGCTGCAAGTCATAGTTATCTGTCTGGGCTTTTGATGGCTATGAGTGACATTTTTAACGTGGGGGTAGTATTCGGGATTTTTTTTTCAGTTTTAATCTGTAACATTTTAAGTATTAGCTTTAAGCCACTGTAAGTGAAGAATCAAAAGAGGGTACAATATTTATATAAATAAATATAGTACCCAGGAGAGAATCTTTCCCTCTGTGGCTCTTTAAGTTCTGGCAGTGTTTAGTATCTCAGTATGACTGTACCCCAGCATCTCACCGTTTCATGAAGAGTGGAAGCTGCTCCTGGAATACCTCATGCGTAGCTTGAACATCAAGAGCACAATATCTCATCAGATCCTTGGGGAAAAGGAGAAGCAATGAAAAGGTACATTATGAGTCAGTTCCTCATACAGCCTTCATACCTAGGCACAGCTGTTAAACTATTCCCGCATTATCTCCTTCGACAGACAGCAGCTTCCAGATTGAATGCAAGCAGTCCCTCCTTGCCCTGTTAGCTAACCCCTTACTTCAACTGGAAATAGCAGGGAATGAACCCAAGGCATATTACTTACAAACCCATGTCCAGTTCCACAGTTTCTTCTGTTAAAAGATCTTGCCCAACAGATTCCCTCCTTACCTGGAAATTGTTCCTGATGTCATTCATGCTTCCCTTCACAAAGAGTTCCCGGGCCTCTTTCTCTAATGTCTGGCCCCCTACATAGAGGGCATGCACATCTACTAGGTTGTTGATGCTGCTAATATTCACCCAGTCCCAAGAGGCAATCTGCAAAGTGATAGGATATCAAGAGAATGGGCAACTAGTCCACAAATAAAAAAACCTTGATTTCTTGTTCTCTCCCATTCAGAATTTTGCAGGCACCCACTTCTTTCCCCTTATGTCAATTCAGAGTCCTCTCGCTAAAACGATTTCTTTTCCCCATCCATGAAGATCCCCAGGTCACACCACTGTCAAAAAACCACCCTGGGTCAATATGGGCTTATATGTATGTTGCATGTTCATGTGCATATAAAGCATGTTCTGTATCCTTGTGCCATCAACCCAAGTTTAAAAATCCAGCCTCTCATATTACCAGTGACTTGGGGAACACTAGTAAAGGATGCCTCTGAGCATGTGCAAAAGGGCAGAGTTCCCTAATTTCTCCAGCCCTTCTTCTGTGTGTGTGTGCATTTAAGTATGAACAAGTGATAAAGGTGCACGTGGAGGACTTTCAATCACAGTCTGCTATCTTAAACAGGAAAACTGTATTGCTACAAATTAAGCTAGAGAGCAAGAGAGAAAATATTCAAGCCAACTGAGTTGCAGATTTCAGGAAAATAACAGGGAAACATAACAACGAGCTAAACTTAACGATACAGAAGGTTTACCTCTGACACCCATTCTGACCCCCACCTGCTCCAATCAGGGGAATCCAACTTCCAGCATTTGGACAAAGACTAAAAGATGTTACCGATTTTCTAATCCGTATTGCCTTTGCTGGCAGGAAGCTTCTCACTCAATCGAGATGTAAGATCTTGCCTTCACAAGAGAAGGTGAACTCCAATCTCCCAATCAACTCAAGGTGCACGTCTCACATATCTCAATACCCAAATCATATTTTACAACAGCTATCTTGGCAGGCAGAGCAAATAGCTATCCCTCTGCAAAAACAAATCTCTGTTCCCCTCTGATCTCTTGGTGCATTTTATGGATCTCTTATCTGAGGAAACAAGTAGCTGTCAAGGTTCTAGAGGACCACTGGTGGGCTTCAAATCACAACCACCACTCCTTAAATCTCCTTGGCTAGCTCACTGCTGCATTTTGCAGCTTCAGTAAGAGATAAGAAGCAAAGGTGCACATTAGAATATGAAATTTTGCAAGTATGCTGCAGTCTCGCCCCTCCTATAAATTTTTCAGTCTGTATAGTGTTTACTCTTAGCTGATAAAACATCAGTTCATTGAAGTGTATTTCTACCTGCCTCTCTCCCTACTCTTTTAACACAAGAGAATATCAAACAATAGTTATCACAGACGTCACTATAATTGTGTGAAATATATTTCAACCACTGTTTCATTCTCAGATCAATCCACTGAGCAGCATAATTCTCATTCCTACGTTATGGATGGGGAATTCATACTAATAGACTAAGGCTCAGTCCAGATGTATGCCAAATCATGGTTTGATGCTACATGAGGAAGCCTGGCGTAAGTCTCAGTCATGGAGATTCTCTCTGCTTCTCTATCTGTCCCCCATATGCTGATGTTCCCTTCAAACAGGAAGAAAGGCAGAGAAATCATACAACTGGCAAACCAGGATCTGAGTGCATTATCCAGAGTTTCCAAAATAATACAAAGATCCGTAAATCTTGTTCAGCAGATGTAAAGTAGAATGAAAAACCACGCTCCAAGCCCCAGTTCTTCTTCCAAACCTATTTCAACTATATGGAGGAAAAAGATATTTCTGCATTCAGCTTCATTGCTGTTACATGCAGGAAAACACTGGCTTCTATCTGACACTGCCTCTTTTCAAGCCCCATGGATATAAACTGGTGATGAATGGATGTAATGCATTGCAAGCGACACGCAGCCAAGGAATGTGAAGATTAGCACGCAACTCCTCATTACTTCTCCAACTCACCAAAGGGCCATCAGTTTTGCTGCGCATCTTCTTGATGTGCTCCTGCACTTGCTGCTGTCCTTTCCTCTTGCCATGCTTTGCTGCCATCCAAAGGCTGCGCTGGAATCCTGACAAGCCTGAAATAGCCATGTGCATACTCATGGTGTCCAGGAAACGCATACGAGAGCCCTGAAATACACAGCTGTTTTCAAAGAGACAAAAGAACTCCTATGCTACCAACTCACAATGCAAAGAACTATATGTGGCAAGATAACAAGTGGGCTATGACTCACAAAAGCTCACACTGAAACGATTCTCACCTCTGTCAGGTACTGCTCTTTGATGTGTGCTCGGTCAAAGGAGACATTGTGACCCACCACGAGTTTCTCCTGACAGTGCTGCTTGGGGCAGCTGCTGCCCGATTCCAGGGGGATGAGGTCTGACAGAGTCAGCTGGCTGGACCAGCTATACCTCTGCTCTAACAGCCGCTTGCTGCACCAGGAGTACCTGGAAAGCACAGGCAACATCTTGCAATTACACATTCAGAGGACTAAAGTGCCCTTACCAACATATATGGAAGAACCAAGACTCTCAACACAAGCATTAAAAATGCTAGTGACAGGAAACTTTGCACTAAAGCTACATGAAAGGTCGCCCATACTGGAACAACCGCACATAAACCCTGCCATTTTAGCCCTCATCTCAGTCAGCCTCTGCTTTTCAAAGCATGTGGGCCTAAAATTTGCAAACAAGGAAGTCCCACTGAATTCAGCAGAAGGTCTTTCTGAGCAGATATGCCAAATAACCAGCTATGTGCATTCCTGTCTCTAGACTTTAGAGCACCAAATCCCCTTACTGGCCAATTGCACTGACATGCTTAAAAGTGGTCATATTCATATGGATGGGCTAACTATGCATACAGCCCAGGCACACTAGTAACTGTAATACTGCTATAATAATGGCCTTGGAAACCATTCTAAAGACACCAAGGATACATCCAGGTGGGCAGCCATGCTGCTCTGAAGCAACAGGACAAAGTTGAAGTCCAGTAGCACCTTTAAGGCCAAAGAAGCTTACATTCTCAATAAAACTTTGTTGGTCTTCAAGGTGCTACCAAGGATACAGTTATTTAAGATTTTTTAAAATTAAATTTAACATATCTTGTATGGCTCAAAATACACTTATGATTCCTGAACAGTTGTAAAAAAATGGGGGGAAGCAGCCTTCATAAGATGCAATACAGGTTCACCCTTCTCCTCCCTCTTGTGCTTTGAGCATGTAAGCAATGGGGGTGGAGGAGGTGTTTCCAATGCCAGTGTTCTATAGTGGCTAGAATGCGAGAGGATAAAATGTAGAAGAAAATGATATAAGCTGCTTTGGGTCCTCACTGCAGTCAACAGCATGGTATAAATCAAGTCATTTTATTCACTTAATTAGTAGCCTGTCTTTTTTGCTCAGACTCAAGGTGGATTATGAATACGGGGGGGGGGGGGGAGACATTCCAATCAAACAGCATAAAACACTGAATGAACAATGTAGTGGGACTTGGAAAGAAACACAAAAACAAAGAAAAACCTGCCTAAGGCATCCTGCAAGAAAGTGGGTAAAACCTGCCTAAGGCATCCTGCAAGGAAGCAGGTAAAAAGGTAAAGGTAGTCCCCTGTGCAAGCACCAGTCGTTTCCAACTCTGGGCTGATGTTGCTTTCACGACAGACTTTTTACGGGGTGGTTTGCCATTGCCTTCAAGAAAGTGGGTAGATGTGCACTCAGATTCAACAAACCTCACAGCACCTGTGCACAGCTTACACTGATGCCTCAGTAACCTATTGACCAGACTGGGCATTCTGTGGATCAGTAGAGAGCTTAGCACAAACAATGGAAAGCCACATAATGCCTCAGGACACATCAAAGGTCTATTGGGGGTCCTGCTGCTCACCCTTTTGGTTTTGCAAAATGGCCCAGGAAATTCCTAGGTATGAAATTTCCTCTTCGTACTGATGTGCTGCAATCAAAGGAATTCAGGAGGAAGGGATGGCAAGATGGTGAGTGGAGCTTGGAAAAGACTGGTTCCTGCAAGCCAAAAGGTGTAAGATGGTGGCTGAGGAAGGACTGTGGGGCTGAGAAAGAAAAGATGATGAAGAAAAAGGGCACTGACTATATTACCACTCTTAGGCACAAGAATTCTGCTCCACCTTACATCTTACCAGGCACTTGGGGAAACAGCCACTGCAAGTGTGGGGCAATGCCCTTCTTCCATGCACACCTCCACATCAAACACCAATGCTCGCTCATCTGGGAAATCCACCGTTTCCATCTCCCCACTGGGTCCATATCTTGTCCACCCAGCTGCCCAAGCCCACTCCTGAGGCATTGGGGAGATCTCACTCTGCAGAAGTTCCTTAGCAGCCTCCAAATATGGGAAATTCTGCTTCTGTGCCAAAACACAGAAGTGTTCATCAAGGTTGGCCCCATATAGCCGGGGTAGCTCGAGCTGAACATCTGGAACAGTGGAGGTCTCCTTTCCCCACAGATCATGCCTCTGCAGGTGTTCCACACTTTTTCGGATGTCTTCTTCCGAGTAATGGACCTGAGCACCTCGAAAAATCTGTTCATGAAGGCCCTTGGAGAGCATCTGGATCCCTAGTGGGTTCATGCGCTGCTGGCCTGAGGCCATCCCAGTATCCTGAACCAACTCCTCCTTCAGCAGGCGGCTGGTAGAGGAACCTGAAGACCATCTCAGATGCATCCGTGATGGGGACAGACCTCCTAGTAACATTCTCTGTACCAAACATTTCATCTTTACCAGGATACATCAGTCCAGAAACTATACAAGAGTTTGATTAACTGATCAGCTCGGACCTGTCAGAAACCAAGCTGTGTGCGACAGAACTGAGGTCCAGTGTGCTGTTCTCAAAACCAGCGTTCCTTCTTTTGCACCCAGTTCAAGCTCTAAGTCTAAAGACTCCAAAATACATAAGTAAGTGCATGCCATTTGTTTCCTTGAAATGCAGACATTTTCCTTATAAAGGCTATCGTCTCCCCACCCCACCCCCCACCCCGCCGGTTTTAAGCACCAGCATGAGAAATAAAGGATGAGGGCTGATTTGCTGTACACAACAGAATTCCTAGATTCAGTCAAATCCCCTCATCCAGAAGCCTTTCTCTTCTTGGCCTTTCCCCAGAGAAATTAGTGCTTCTTGCTTCTCCCACCTCCAGAAGCCATGTTGCCCCTCCCTGACAGACAATCTCTGCTTTGGCTTCCCTTCTTCCTCCCTCTCCAGAGAAACCAGCGACTGCTGCCTTCCTTGCCCAACTGTAACTGAAATTATCTCCCCCCCCCCACCTTTCCTCTTTATCTAATATTCTTCCCCTCAAAAAAAATTGTTTTTCTCCAACTGTTCCGCCTTCCCCCCCCCCCCCCCGAAAATATGGCTCCTCTTTCTTCCCCCTCAAAACTCAGCGCCTCCCCCGCTCTTTTCTATCTACTCCGCGCGCACCCCTCTTAAGCGTCGGCTTGGTTTTCCCCGCCCCTCTTCCTGACTGAGAAGCCCGACCGGAAGTCCTCTGGGCCGCCGTTCTGCTCCTCCCCCTCTCCTTCGAGGCTTTTTCTGGGGGCCTCCGCAATGAGCTCGTCCGATGAGGGGGTGAGCGAAGAGGCACGGAAGGGAAAACTTTCAGTTGTGGCGCTCTAGAGCCTCAAGGCCTAAGACTGTAACCAAAGAACTGCCGCCATGTAACAAAAAGGAGTTGCTTGCACCTGAGCCGCAGCGCTTCGGCCACTATTTGAACACGTCTCTCCTCCCCTACGGGAAATTGTATTTTCCTTAACGGCCCAGACTCTGCGCTTCCAACTTCCTATAGAAGTAGCTGAGCTTTCTATGTACGAGGGCCGCGTGGCCTAATGGATAAGGCGTCTGACTTCGGATCAGAAGATTGCAGGTTCGAGTCCTGCCGCGGTCGCTTGAATTTGAGAGGCTGAAATATTTTCTTTTTCTATTACAACAAGAACATGGCTCATTGGCTCTTTTCTTCTTCTTTTTTAAATATGCCGCCCTCATTTCTGATAGTGGTTTTATTCTGCACCTAGTAAGGGTGACCAAGGGTAGCGCTCCAGATTTTTTTTTTTTGCCTACAACTCCCATCAGCCCCAGCCATTGGCCATGCTGGCTGGGGCTGATGGGAGTTGTAGGCAAAAAAACATCTGGCGAGCTACCCTTGACCACCCCTTATTCCACCTTCCTTTTCATTCTTTAACTTTTAGCGTAATCGCTAGTTTTCTAATTGCCCGGGAGTTAAACTGGCACCTTTGCCTTTCTTCCAGGCAGCAATTCTGTGTCTTTTAACATCTTATACTTGCGTCCCCGCCGCCCCCCGAGAAACTGGAAGTGCTTGTCGGCATGTTAAAGCGGGGCGGGAATTCCCTGGAGAAACGACGGTCCTCCTTTCACAAGCCCCTGCTGCCTAAGCTAAATTCAACAGGTGAAGCTTTACCCTGAGTAGGACCGAGCCGGTGCTGGGAAATGCACCGTTGCCTGTTGAATTTCTGCTAGGGTTGCCAAGTCCAATTCAAGAAATATCTGGGGACTTTGGGGGTGGAGCCAGGAGACTTTGGGGTGGGGCCAGGAGACATTAGAGGTGGAGCCAAGAGCAAGGTTGTGGCAAGCATCATTGAACTCCAAAGGGAGTTCTGTCCATCACATTTCAAGGGACCGCAAGCCTTTTAAATGCCTTCCCTCCATTGGAAACAATGAAGGATAGGGGCACCTTCTTTGGGGGCTCATAGAATTGGACTCCCTAACCTAATCCTTTTGAAACTTGGAGGGTATTTTGGGGAGAGGCACTGGATGCTATGCTGAAAATTTGGTGCCTCTAACTAAAAAAAAAAACAGCCCTTCCAGAGCTCCAGATACCCATAGATCAATTCTCCATTATACCCTGTGGGAATCGGTCTCCATAGGGGATCATGGAGTGCCCAGCAAACAATCCCCTCCCCTGCTTTCTGATGACCCTGAAGCGGGGGGAGGGCCTCCAAACCGGGGGATCCCCCACCCCCACCTGGGGATTGGCAACCCTAATTTCTGCTGGCTGCAGAGTCAGGGGACAGCAGCACAATATTTGTCAGATGTTATCTTCCTTCTGGTATTGTACACCCAAACAGTTATCATTTAGTAATAGGGATATCTCACCTCTGTGTTGGAAACAGTGTTCACAAATCAGAACATATACACACTGTTGGTTATGGTGCCTTAAAATTTATGAGTATTGGTTAAAAGTACTGGATAAGATAAAGCTCATCACTGGAATAAGTGTACCTCTGATACCAGAAATCATTCTGTTAAATTATAGAGACCAGTTAAAGTTGAATTCAGTAATGGCAAAAAGAATAACTTTGCTAACATTTGCTAAAATAACCATTGCAACAAAATGGTAACAAACATTTGCTCCAAACCTGAGTCAATGACACAATGGCAGCTCTATATTATCGATAAATTAATGGATATGACAAAAATAGATATAGAGTTAGAAAACATTGACTTCTATACTATCTGGTACCGGATTTTGGACTACCTTATTCTTCAAAATGAAATTCCTGAAATTGAAACATCTCTACAATTATGGTAGTACTATAAATGATAAGAAATATTAGTAATGTGAACAAGGGAAGGCTATATACTTAACAACAAATGCATGGAGAAATATAAATAGTTACTATACATTAGAGTTATAAACAGGAATTTTAGTCTTTTAAACTTTTATGTACATCCATGTATTAATTACCTCTGATCACAAAAATGTATATGGAAATACTGTTGAATTTCTTTATGTTTTTATAATTATTTGAAGAAATTATTAATAAAAACTGTGTTTAAATTTTTTTTTCAGATGTGCTATATATTTATTCTCCATCCTAAAGTACACTTTCAAGAGACAAATAATAATAACAGCAGCGCTCTTTGCAGCCCTCTAGATTCCTTCCCAGCAGCACTCCCCTCCCACCCCTTCAGCCACACCCCGTCCAGCAGAAATGGGGTTGCCCTGTGGCGCAAAGCCTCCCCACGCCCCTCCTTTCATGGATTGTGGGCTCAAGTTAGGGGAGGGGACGCAGGTGAATGCACATTGAGGACTGAGACCTCACTGAATAGTTTTTGAGTGTGGCAAAACAGAAAGACTGACAACAGGATGGGGTTTTTTTTAAGGCAACTAAGGAAATTGGTATTATTATGCTGATTTCTTACGCATTTGTACAGTATTTTAAAATGTTGGAATATTGGGGGGGGGGATTCCACCTTCTCTCAAACATAGCTGAGTTTTACAGGTACACTGAGTTTTGCTTTACAGGTGGAAAAGAGTCCTCAGATCTTCTGTTTGTATTTTGGCAGGGAGGTTACTTATGTGTTCACCTGCCCCCTTCCAGCAATGGCTTACTTCTTCCTGATGTTACCACTTTAGGGGTCTCCCTTGTGCATTGAGGCCAACTCGGTGGCCCTCCCCCAGTTCTTTAGTATATGGGGAGCTTCCTTTACAGTACTCAGACTGAAATACAAGATGTTGATCTAAATAAATATCTACCATGTTGTCTGGTGCTTATTGATTTTTTTATTCTAGGCAATAACTATTCTACCAGAATGCTAAACGTTCTCTGACGTAGGATGGGGATACCTTCCAGAGAAGCTCCCCACACCAGCTTCTGTGTCCTACAGTTTGAGACCCTTGCAGATAGCTTGGTAGGGTATGTAAATGATGTCGGCAGAGTCCTCTACTAAGGAAGTGTGGAGACCTAAACAACTTGCTCAGAAGTAAATCCATTACTCAGTTTCCCAGCCTTTAGAATAGCAGCCTAATAGTGCCTTTCTAAGCAGTTACCCAATTGAAACTCAATACTGATTTCAATGGACTTAAAAGGACAACTTCCTAAGATGGCATTGTTTCTGTGTAGTGAAAGTCCACTGAGCACAGGACAGCTGCCCTGAGTAAACCGGCTTAAGAGGCTTATACAGGTGCAGCCCTGGGCCTGTGTAAGGTTTTGTCCAGAATCTATCACAAGACTTCTTGAGTAACTGCAGAAGAAGCTTTAATAAAGAAACATAAAGCAAACACTTGTAGCAAGGCTACTGACGTTGCCAGACGGTCCTAAAACTAAACTTACAGTCCAAGTATAGCAGGGGTTCCCAGCCCCCCGGTCCGTGGACTGGTACCAGTCTGCAGCTTGTTAGCAACAGGGCTGTGAGTTCTATAATTATTTCAGTAATTTCAATTATTTCAGTAGTAGTAATAATAATAATAACATTGGATTTATATCCTGCCCTCCACTCTGAATCTCAGAGTGGCTCTCAATCTCCTTTACCTTTCTCCTCCGCAACAGACACTCTGTGAGGTGGGTGGGGCTGAGAGAGCTCTCCCCAGAAGCTGCCCTTTCAAGGACAACTCTGTGAGAGCTATGGCTGACCCAAGGCCATTCCAGCAGCTACAAGTGGAGGAGTAGGGAATCAAACCCGGTTCTCCCAGATAAGAATCTGCACACTTAACCACCACAACAAAATAAAGTGCACAATTGTACCATCCTGAAACCATCAACCCCACCCCACCCCATGGAAAAATTGTCTTCTACAAAACCAGCCCCTGGTGCCAAAAAGGTGAAGTATAGGTTAAGGGTCCATCACCTGCCTAAACGTCTCCCGCTCAAAAGTCTTTGAATTAGTTCCCAGACTCCAGACTGTAATGAGGTGCTTTTTCCTTCTCACGTGCTCTGGAAAAAAGATATATGTGGGACAGGGATAAAGGGAAAGTAGTAATGCCAAGTCGACTGTGGGAGTTGAGAGTCTTGTACCATCACGAAGCACTGCCCTGTTGGTCTCCAGGTGGCAGCGTTGTCTACTTCTTGGCGGAGTATCGATAACGCTGCTTTCTGGCAGCCTGGGATGACCTTCAAACGCCATTTTAGACAAAGATGTAAAAATTCTAGAAATTTTGAAGGGGGGGATCTTTAATTTTTGCTCCCTGCAAGGTAGGAATAAAATCAAATGAAGACCAGAAGCAAATTCTGTAGTAAACAAAAGAGTGCCTGGATAGAAGCTCTGAGTCACTATCAGTAGGGTTACCAAACATGACTGGATATTAAACTAAGCTTTGTAACATTGAAAACACTGATATTTTTAATTCTCTGTTATTAATACAGTATAACATATTAATTGTGGCTGGAAATACCAACAACAATAATAAAATTTTATAAGCCACCCTCTCCCTTATACAGGGCAGTATACAACGTCATTAGAACATACAGAAATTAAATATAAGATAAATAATAATTAATTACACAATAAGACAACGGGGTTTTACTATTAGGACATAAACTGGAAGGTGCACATTTGCAATATTATTATTTGCTGTATATGTAATTGCTGCTGACATAAGGCCAGAAATATTTGTGGTTTTCCAAAAATTGTCATTCATCTCTATATTGGAACATTCCATTTTGGGCCCTATATTAATTTTTTTATTGATTTATAAGTGTAACAGGGACTTTGTTGTATTTTGAGTCTGAAGAAGGCCCTCTGCAGGCGGAAACGCGTCATATGTTTTTGTAACAAACGTGTGCTTTTGTCTATAATTGTTGATGTTTTTAAGTTTTGGTGTCTTACTAGTATTCTAAACGTCCCTTGGAGATTTTTGCTTGGTTTGTTTGTTTATTTATTAAATTTATATCCCGGCCTTCCCGCCAAAGCAGACTCAGAGCAGCTTACGTATCTACAGGCAATTACATAAAACCAGTTAAAACAGATATGGACAGTAACACAACAAAACATTAAAACGATGTCAAGTGCTGTATCAACAGTCTAGAAGTGGTAATATATTTAACGATGGTGGAAGCAGTGTGCCTATTTCATATTTTCAACTGTTTCATCCAGATGTTTTGTAGAAACGTAGGATCAAGTCTGTGCTTCAAGGTGGTCGGTTCACTTCCTTTAATGTGGCAGTCTCTGGTCTTAGCAATCAAAGGCTTGGCAGAACAGTTTTAGCAATCTGGTCTTAGCAATCAAAGAATTGGGAGAGATCCAGTGGCGGACTGGCCAGGGTGTCAGCTTACCTAATGGCAAGTGGGCCCTCTGGGCCCCTGATGAAGTTATGTTGAAAATGTTAATCACCTTTTAGTCGCTTGAAAATATAATAGACGTTCCAATATAATAGTTCTTTATCTCCTGGCAACCAGTATTTTTAGACCCAGTCCACCACTGGAGAGATCCCACAGGGCCCTTACATCCTCAGGGAACTCATTCCACCCGCGTGGAGCTGCAACAGAGAAGGCCCTAGCTCTGGTAGTCTTTAGCCTGGCCTCTTTAGGGCCAGGGATCAAAAGAAGGTTTTGGAACTCTGACTGTAGTACTCTCTGGGGAACATGCGGGGAAAGGCGGTCCTGAAGGTATGCAGTTCCCTGGCCATATAGGGCTTTAAAGGTAAGAACCAGCACCTTGAAGCAAATCCGGTATGCAATAGGTAACCAGTGCAGCACTTTCAGCACAGGTTGAATGTGCTCCCATGGGGGGAGCCCCAATAATAGTCTGAACCAAGCAGGGGCAGGGACCCCCTCCTCATCCCTGCTCACACCGACCTGAACATCCCTTGCCCGGCCCTCTCCCACTTCAGAGAGACCTGGGAAGATGCAAGAAAGAAGGAGGCAGCCTCTTTCCGGGTCCCTCTGAAGCAGGAGAGGGCCAGGCAAGGGGCGGGGTGGGCCACATGTTCTTTCTCCTGCTTCAAGAAAGAAGAAATACAAACCGAGAGAGGTCACTATAATGGATAACACAACAAGAAATACAAACTAGTGACCAATTTACTAAGAAATATATAGAAACCAGTCCAAATGTCCAAAACATGTACATTCAAGTCCCAAAGCAGTGTGGTGACAAGCCAATCGATTAAGTACTTGTTTCTTTCCAGTCTTCATCAGACCTGGGACCAATATTGATTCAATTATATAGATTCTTTACATAATTTTTTTAAAAAGGGAATGCAGAGCGTCTCCAACACCAATTTCACATCGACTACAGCTCAGTATGAGGCTTCTTGCACCAATATTTGTCCCAGGTCTGATGAAGACTGGAAAGAAACAAGTACTTAATCGATTGGCTTGTCACCACACTATTTTTGGACTTGAATGTACATGTTTTGGACATTTGGACTGGTTTCTATATACTTCTTAGTAAATTGGTCACTAGCTTGTATTTCTTTTGTGTGTTATCAAGAAAGAACGAGGCAGCCCCTTTCCGGGTCCCTCTGATACTGGAGAGGGCCAGGCACGGGGCGGGGTGGTCTGAGCCAAGCATTCTCAAAGAAAGAACGTGCTGCCCGCCCCACCCCTTGCCTGGCCCTCTCCTGCTTCAGAAGGACCCGGAAAGAGGCTTCCGCCTCCTTTCTTCACAAGAAAGAAGGGCGCGGCCTCTTGCCGGCTCCCTTTGAAGCTGGAGAGGGACGGGCTGAGCATTCGCACACGTGGTCCAATAGCGTCACCTCCAGTGACATCACTGGCTGTGCATGCTTTGCGTGCTTGAGAAGAGCCTACAAGGAGGAGGGGGTGCAGGGTTTGGCCTGGGGCACCAGAACCCCTAGTGCTGGGCCTGATTACAGTGATCCAGTCTCGAGGTGACCATAGCATGGATCACTGTTGCTAAGTTGCTGCTTTCAAAGAAGGAAACCAACTGCCTTATCCGCCGAAGATGGTAGAAGGTTGATTTGGCAGTGGCTGCTACCTGGGCCTCCATTGTTAAGGAGGGATCCAGAAGCAGCCCCTAAGCTCTTTACTTTTGGTGCCAATGTAAGAGTTACCCCATTGAAAGCTGGTAGTGGAATCTCCACTCCAGGACTGCTACGACTTAGATACAGGACCTCCATCTTTGTCGGATTCAATTTTAGTCAACTCAGCCTGAGCCACATTGCCACGGCTTGCAACATCCGGGCCAGATTTTCTGGGGCACAGTCAGACCAGCCACCCACCAACAGATAGAGCGGGGGTCATCTGCATATTGATGGCAACCCAGCCCATACCTTTGAGCAATCTGGGCTAGGGGGCACATGTAGAGAGAACTGTCCCTTGAGGCACTCCGCATATAAGCGGATGTCATTGGAACTGCTGCTCCCCTATCGCCACCCTTTGTCCCTGACCCTGGAGAAAAGAGGAGAGCCACTGTAAGTCCAACCCCTGAATCTCAGTGTTGGCAAGGTGGTGGGTCAGTAACTGATGGCTAACTGTGTCAAATGCAGCCAACAGGTCTAACAACAGCAAAACAGCATTGATCTTCAAGTACTTGAAGGGCTGTCATCTAGAGGATGGTGTGGAATTGTTTTCTGTGGCCCTGGAAGGTAGGATCAGAACCAATGGGTTGAAATTAAATCAAAAGAGTTTCCGGCTCAACATTAGGAAGAACTTCCTGACCGTTAGAGCGATTCCTCAGTGGAACAGGCTTCCTCGGGAGGTGGTGGGCTCTCCTTCCTTGGAGGTTTTTAAACAGAGGCTAGATGGCCATCTGACAGTAATGTGGATCCTGTGAATTTAGGGGGAGGTGTTTGTGAGTTTCCTGCATTGTGCAGGGGGTTGGACTAGATGACCCTAGAGGTCCCTTCCAACTCTATAATTCTGTGATTCAGATGCCTCTGAAGGTCATCTGTGAGGTTGACCAGAACTGTCTCCATCCCATGACCCGGGTGAAAGCTGGATTGAAATGGATCTAGTACAGAAGCATCCTCCAGAATGCTCTGCAGCTGAAGTGCTACTGCCTTCTCAATAATCTTGCCCCCAAAAGGCAAGTTGACACTAGCTGATAGTTTGCTAGTATGGCCGGGTGACTAATGATGACATTTTTTAGGAGAGGGAAGACCACTGCCTCCTTAAGAGGCTGAGGGAAGATCCCTTCAAGTAGGGACCTGTTGACAATTCCCCTCAAAGGATCCCATAGCTCTACCCGGCTAGCTTTAATTAGCCATGATGGGTATGGGTCCAAGCTACAGGTGGTCAAGCGTACAGAAGTAAGAACTTTGTCAACTTCCTCCAGGCTGAGTGGGGTGAAGTGATCCAAAACCTCACTCAAAGATGTGCACAGAGCCTTGAGCTCATTCACTGTTTCAACTGCGGCCGGGAGATGATGCCAGGGCAACAGGACCTTATCTGCGAAAAAGCTTGCAAAAGTCTCACAGCCTATGTCCGGTTCCCCAGAATTTAGTCTGCCCTGTAGTAAGGTAGTAAGAGACTGAATTATACGAGATAATGTGCTAAGTGCGAGTTTGCTGACGCAATCATGATGGTAAAAGTAAACTTTCTTAGTGGCCTTGACTGCCATCTCATAGGTTCTTATAAACGACCTATAAGACGTTGTCACTTTGTCACAGCTGTCCCATCACTGCCTCTCTAGCCATCTGAACCCCCATTTCATCCGCTGCAGTTCCAGGGTATACCACAGCGCTAGCTTTGAAAGGAGGCACAGAGAGCGCTGGGGAGCAATCTCATCAACAGCTGTGGAGAGCCAATTATGCCAAGTCTCCACTAGCTTATCTAATGAGCCACCAGGAGGCCAAGGATCCCGCAGAACCATATAAAGCCGCATAGGGTCCATCTGGCACCACGGGCAAGCTAAAATACACTCACCACCTAAACAGGGTTGAGGTGGGACATTCATACAGGCTTTCAGAGCACAGTGGTCTGACCATGGCACTACCTCAGTAGTAATTCGGTCCACCATAACCCTCACCACAAAGATCAAATCCAGCACACATCTGGCCTGGTGAGTGGGAGTTGTTACAGATTGTCCATGGATGACACTAGGTCTGCCACCTGTGCGGAGTCCGCGTCTGGCATGGATGCTGAAACTGTTGGGTTTTTGATGCAATTTCACTTCCTGTTGTCATGAGCTAATTAAATGTTTGTATATGCATGCTGATGTTTAGCTAGTGAGACTGGTAGAGCCAATGAGAATGTTTGCACGTACTTCCCGCCAAGGCTAGGTGTCCATTGAGGGAGAGCCCTAATAGGCTAATCCATATATTTGGGTGGTGGTCTTGGTCAGTTTTATTGCCCTTTGTGTTAAGCCCTTAGATCTCCATGCAGTTGAAGTTAAGACTTGAGAGAGTCAAGATGTAGCTTAGAAGCTAGATAGGATACTGAATCCTTTCTTGTTTTCTAGAAATCCCAGTCATCTCTTTCCTCATTAGTAAAGTAAACTACTTCTGTTCTTAAGCTAAACCGTGTGCCTGGCTGTTAATTGTGGTTCTCTCCACATTACTCTGCTAATCGTATATCTAAACCCTAACAAAACCAGGGCCCAGCCTGCTATGGCCTCCACAAGGGACAGTAAGGCCCTGGCTGGTGCAGTAGGCCAGAGGTCCCTGAGCCCCGGTCTGTGGACTGGTCCCGATCCGTGGCCTGTTAGCAACCGGTCTGTGAGTTGTATAATTATTTCATTATATATTACAATGTGATGTGATGATGATGGTAGTGATGATGATGATTATGATGAAGAAGATGGAGCTGGAGAAAGAGGAGACGATGACACTGGCTTTATAGCCTGCCGTCCATTCTGATTCTCAGTGGCTCACAATCTCCTTTAGCTTCCTCCCCCACAACAGACACCCCATGAGTGGGGCTGAGAGAGCTCTTACAGCAGCTGCCCTTTCAAAGACAACTCTGCGAGAGCTATGGCTGACCCAAGACCATTCCAGCAGGTGCAAATGGAGGAGTGGGGACTCAAACCCAGTTCTCCCAGATAAGAGTCTGCACACTTAACCACCACACCAAAATAAAGTGCACAATTGTATCACCCCAAATCATTGCCACCTCCCGCCCCTGGTCTGTGGAAAAATTGTCTTCCACAAAACCGGTCCCTGGTGCCAAAAAGGTTGGGGATGACTGCTTTAGTATACCAGCCAACAGCCAAACTCTCCCCAACATCACACTCTAGAACAACACTGGTGATCCTTGGAGATGAAAGAGCCTGGAAGGACTAAACCTCCTGAATGAATAGAGCCACCCCTCCCCCCTGCCCACTAGTCTGTGATTGGTGAAGGACTGAGAACCTGAGAGAAGCTAGTTGGAAGAGAGCAACAGTTTCCCAATTTTGCACCCAAGTCTTGATCATGCAAGCTAAGTCCATATCCTGCTCTAACAGAAAGTTCTTCAGGACTGAGGTCTTATCATTAATAGATCTGCCATTACACAACACCAATGTCAGAGGTGGGTAATTCAACCTCGCCCCATTGTCCGCAACTATTGGGATGGGATGCTGGCTGGAAGAAGACCAAGCTTTCTGGCATCTCAGTCTGCTTCCCTTAAAATGCTGTTCCCACCACTATACTTTTTCTTCCCCAGGAGTACCAGAATCCCAGTCTAGTTTCTTTCCCCCTCTCTTTGTGCTTGTTTTAAAGGTTAACACCCAAAGTGGATCTTGAAGTGGATCCAATACTCAACTTGGAGCCAATGCAGCTGGCGAAGTGCTGGCTGAATGTGTGCTATCACTGGGGTACCTGTAAGAACCCACGCCATTCCATTCTGGACAAGCTGCAATTTCCAGATCGATTTCAAGGGCAGCCCTACTTAGAGTGAGTTACAAATCCAGCTTTGAGCTGACCATTGTGTGGATCACTGTGGCAAGATCAGGGCTACAGAGGATGGCAGCCAGCCTGGCAACATTTGCAGCCTGAGCCTCCATAGACCAGGAGGCATTCAGGTGCACACCCAAGCTCTTGATGGTTGGTGCTGGTATTAAGGGCATGCCATCATGTCTGGGGAGTTGACACCCCACAACCTTGGGTCACCCTTCCCCAGCCACAGGACTTCTATCTTTGATGGGTTCAGTTTCAGCCAGCTCTGCTTCAGCCATCCAGTCATGGCCTCCAGTCCTTCAGCCAAATTAGATGGGGCAGTGGCCTGCTGGCTGTCCATCAGCAGATACAGTCCGAAACTCTGCACCAACTGGATGAGAGGGTGCATGTAGATGTTAAGCAGCTTATAAGAGAGGATCACCCCTTGAGGAGCCCCACACACCAAAGGATGTTGGGGTGACACACCCTCTCTCCTATTACCACCCTCTGTCTCTGACACTGGAGAAATGAAGTAAGCCACTTCAAGACTACTCTGTGGATTCATATGTTGGTGAGGCGAGGCAGTGGGCCAACAGATATGGGTCAACTGTGTTAAATGCTGCCGTCAGATCTAATAATAGCAAAAGCTCATGGCAAACTGCTGCAAAAATACACAATATTTTAGGTTATATTCAATCAAGTGCTATAAATAGAAGTTTTGTGTGAATTCTTACAGATAAATGTCCATAACAGCCGTACACGGACAGTCTAAAAACACACTTGCAGACTTGAAAAGGACATGTATAAGGTCCACATACACAATGCAAAAATCTTATAATCAATGATTCCAAGTCCACGTAAGAGCTAATTCTGACACAGTAAAGTGTAGCTCTTTTTTCCTTGCCAGCCTGGTTGCATGACTCTAAGTGAGCAGTTACTGAACGAATTGTCCCTGACAAGCTCCGCTAGGAAACGGCTTGGTAGTGCTGGCTATCTGTCACACCTCTTTGCACCAGGACGACTGAACTGTTTCTTGATATCTCCATGTGTACAGCTGTTTTTGATGTAAATCTGTAAGAATTCACACACTTTTACTTATAGTGCTTTATTGACTATAACTTATAAAAATGTTGTGTATTTCTGCAGCAGTTTGCTGCAAGCTTTTGCTATTATTATTTGCTTTTGCCATATCCACATGGCTTCCACCATCAGACCTAATAACAACAGCAGTGCCAACCTACCTCAGTCCAGCTGTCTTCAGAGATTGTCTGCGATGACAACCAACACCATCATGTATTTTTCCATTGGAAATATTTTCCTCCCTCCTCCTTGCCTGCCAGACAGCAATGGAGGCAGTGGGGCAAAGGTGCAGGCGAGTCCTGCCTCTTCCCCCCCCCCCAAAAAAAAGCGGGCATGGAGCAAGCGAGCTAGGCTGCCTGCCTTGTTGGCTTGGCCTGCCTGCCTTCCTCCCTCCTGAAGAGAAAAAGAGAAAGCCCTCCCTCGAGTTGGAATCCCCCCAGGAGGACAGGGCAGAATGGAGCTTGCAAGTCAGAGTGGGCATGTTCTGCCGCAAACTGGAAAGGGTTTTGATTGAAATGAAGAAAAGGGCAAAGCACACATACAAACACACACAAGCTAGTGAAGAAGAAATCAGGGAGGATGTGGGAGAAAGTGATTTCGGGGAGGCGAGGATTACCCTGCTTAGCTCTCTCCCCGCCTCAACTTGTACACGCCAGGGCTTTTTTTGTAGCAAGAGCTCCTTTGCATATTACACCACACACCCCTGATCCTCCAAGAGCTTACAGGGCTCTTCTTGCAGGGCCTGCTCCAGGAGGATTGGCTACATCAAGGGTGTGTGGCCTAGTATGCAAAGGAGTTCCTGCTACCAAAAAAAAGCCCTGGTACAAGCTGAGAGCTGTTTCAAACATTTGTGTTTCCCCAGGATTGTACGTGCAGCCTGATAGTCCAGCCTATCCTGAGCTCACCGGAGCTTGGAAGCTAAGTAGTGTGGGCTGTGGCTAATACTTGGATGGGAGACCAGAAGGATGACCAGGGTTAATATGGCAGACCAGGCAATGGCAGCCCACTATGCTCACTTGTTGTCTTGGCTGTCCTTTGGTCCTGGGGTTGCTGTGAGCTGGTTGTGACTCAGTGGCATGCAATTATGATTATATATGCCCCCAGGCCTCAGATTCAGTGGGAGCGCACAGGAGCTCAGCTCCTGAACCTTTCTGAGACTTCCACCTCCTTGTCCATTAAATAGTAGGTGCAGCTGCATAACAATTCCTGGATGAGCTCCACCACCTATTTTTCTATGAAATGACTCCTGTATACCCCCTCCATCTCTTATCTGAAGCATTGCAAATAATAGGGAGCAAAACCAGCAATGGGGAATGGCAGTTCTGTTTCAGAAGGGGGTTGGACTCTCCGCATCTCTGGAACTTTAGTCTGGGTTTTGCTCAAGCGGCAGCCTGCTCCTATACGCAGGGAGTCACAAGACTGCGGTTAGTCAGGGAGGAAGCAAAGACACTCTGAGCATGCTCAGAAATCTCATTTTCTTCCAGGAGTCAACTTTAAGGTGGAAAGCAAAATCCTATGCTAAGCTCTGGTGAGTTGGCCCAAAACTGAATGATAAAACTACATGCAGGAGGAAGAGAGGGAATGGGAAAGCAGAGCACAAAGGCCAGGAAATGCAAATTGCATCCTTTATTTCACTGGGATACAAGATAAGCAGACCGTTAAGTTCTAGTTCAGCAATGATCATGGCTACAATGGATCTGTTAACTTTGGTGGTGTCCCAAAACTCCTTTTTTGGTAGAAGGGAGAACAGTGCTTGAGGCATCTGTTAAACCAGGCTCTTCTGTACACCTCTGCTCTTTGACAACAAATGAACGTTGCTCAACTTATGGATTTGAAGGCAGAAGAAACGGGAAATTAAAACAAATGATAGCCTACATAATAAGCTACTTTCTATGAATGCCTATTGTTTGCAGGGGGTGGGGAGAGGTAGATAAAACACATGCCATAAGATGACAAAATGAGCCGCCTCTGCAGTGCACTAGTCGGGGGGGGGGGGGGGCAACACGGGAGGGGAGAGGGCAGAGTGCTGTCCTGGCCGGCCTCCTTCAGCTGGGCCAGAGCAACAGCCAGGCCAGCACAGTCCCAGTCCCATACTGGGAAGTTTGCACACAACGGGGGTGGGGTGGGGGGACATTTCAGCACTTGAGGTCTGGTTTTCAGTTGGGCTTCTGTGGTTAATTTTGCTGTCAGTTCAAAGAAGCCTTGGTCGGTCCTCTTGCCAGGCCCATAGCCAGAAAAGTTTAGGTGGGGGGCCCAAGGGTGAAACGTTTAGATGGGGGGGCCAACAGGGGACAAAATGACATCTGACTTAGAAAGCTATGAGCAGCACGATGCTCACTGCCTAGATCACAAACCATATAGGGAAGGTGCCCAAGTTGCGGGGGGGGGAGAGGGGGGAGTCACTTACAAAATAAATGGCAGTGCTTGTCTCCCGCTGGAGCAATGCTGCACTTGTCCAGAGTGGCAGCGAGTGGCAGTGACCAAAGGGGCAGATTGGAGGCCCTCCAATGGAAGGGGGTGTTGAATGGAGTGGCCCGGCCCCTCCTGGGCCTGCCTCTTGCTGCTGTCCTCCCCTCCCCCAGCCCACCCAAAAGGGGACAAGTGTCTGGCCAAGTTGCCTTTGAGCTTTCTGTCTTGCTAAAGATGCTCAGTTCCCCTTTAAGAAAATTACCTACTCTGAGTCATTTCCAAGTCCCCCCTCTTTTACACACTCTCGCTCCCCTCCCCCACGGCCAGCGCATTCATTCAGTAAGAACAGAGGAGACCCGATATAGATGTGTCAAAAACAGCAGAGTCGGGTAGCACAAACAAACACAGTATATTCAATTGCTCATAAATGGCTCATTCATATACACAAACCATACAAACATATTCTTAAATGTCCCAGTCCACAAAAGTCCACTGTATTCCAAAACATGCTTTGAGATGCAATCTTCAATTTCTTGTAAGAAGCGTTGGAGAAGAAAACAGAGACCGGTTTCGGCCACGCCTTTCTCAGTCGTCACTCACAAGGGCCCCTCAGGGCTGCAACCAGCCATGGAATGTGTGTGAGGCGATGCCCATTAACGTAGCAGAACTGGGTCCCATTTAGGGAACGATCGTTCCAAAAAACTGGAGAAGGTGGACGCAGCAACTTGCGTTGTGAGTGACGACTGAGAAAGGCGTGGCCGAAACTGGTCTCTATTTTCTTCTCCAACACTTCTTACAAGAAATTGAAGATTGCATCTCGAAGCATGTTTTGGAACACAGTGGACTTTTGTGGACTGGGACTTCAAGAATATGTTTGTATGGTTTGTGTATATGGAATGAGCAATTTATGTGCAACTGAATATACGGTGTTTGTGCTCCCCGACCCTGTTGTTTTCAGGCATCATCCATCCAAAGCCCCTTTGAGTTCAGAGCCAGGAAGCCCGCTTGGTTCTTGCTTGTTTCTATGGAAATCTTCAGGGTTTTCATCAGGCTGGTCGGGGGGGATGAGACCTACTTGCTAGGAGGGTCCAGTCCTTGAATCAAATTTCTTTCTAGCTGTCTCCTGTTTCCTGCCAGTTGCTCCTGCAGAACGTCCTCAGCTTCGTGTCCAAACATCAAGGTAACTATCTGCTTGTGCTGTATAAGCAGGCAGTTGATCTAGACGGCAGGCTGTAGGGCTGTGCCAGGGTTTCTATGCCAAGTAACTTCTTCAAATGTCCCTTCAGCCAAAAGTTCTCTGGCAGGGAAAGGCGGACACCCAAGGCCAAGAAGGGTTCACAGAACCCTTCATAAGTCAATGGGCCTACTTAGGAGCAAGGGACTTGAAAAGGAACATGCCATAAATACATGTCTTCTGGGTTCCAGATTCTGCTGGAGGAAAAGAATTGGGTTTATTCCCTTCCCTTCACTCAGAGTCTCAGAACAGCTTCCAGCCGCCTTCCCTTGCTCTCTCCACAACAGACACCCTGTGAGGTAGGTGGGGCTGAGAGAGCTCTTTTGAGAACTGCTCTTGAGAGAACTGTGACTGGCCCAAGATCACCCAGCTGGCTTCATGTGGAAGAGTGGGGGATCAAACCTCCAGATCAGAGTCTGTGCTCTTAACCACTACACCAAATTGTCGAGACAATTATCGCCCCACTCATTGCTCAAAGGAAAGCAGCTATCTTTCTGAAACCTGTCGATCAGCTCCTAGGAGCTTTGATGGTTTCTGGTTTTTATTTTGTTTTTAAATTAAGCACCTGTAAATATGTTGTGGAAGAACCCCGTGGCGCAGAGTGGTAAAGCTGCAGTACTGCAGTCGGAGCCCTCTGCTCACGACCTGAGTTCGATCCCAGAGGAAGCTGGTTCAGGTCACCAGCTCCAGGTTGACTCAGCCTTCCATCCTTCCGAGGTCGGTAAAATGAGTACCCAGCTTGCTGGGGGGGAAGTGTAGGCGACTGGGGAAGGCAATGGCAAACCGCCCCGTCAAAAGTCTACGGTGAAAACCTTGTGAAAGCAACGTCACCCCAGAGTCGGAAGCGACTGGTGCTTGCACAGGGGAGACTACCTTTACCTTTAAATATGTTTGAGTTCAGGATTCAAAATCATTAGCAGAGTTAACAATAGTCAGAATAAACTTGAGCTGAGGCTGTTGTGTTTACTTAAAAAGGAAAAACTTTACTAGACACAGGGAAGGGACCTTTGGAGGAAAAAAACATCACACCGTCTAAACATCCTAATGGCTGCATTGCCCAAACTAGGAATGGTGCCAGCGGCGGCTGTTGCTTGCTCAGAACAAAGAGCGGAAGATCAGCAATAATAGATGCCTGCAAGATCAAAGCATTCCTTCTAATTAATCTATTGACAACCAGGAGGTTACAGGTCAGTTCATTTTACTAAGCAACACCCCCAGATTTCCCCGGGTAAAGCTAAAGCTAACATGATCTGTTACAACTCATGTAATGTCACGTTTACGAACCACCACAGTTAACTCTATAGACTGAAATGTTGGGAATTATGTGAACTCCAACAAAATAACTTCTCCAATCCTGTGTATGTTTGTTCAAAAGCAAGTTCCATTCATTTCAGTAAGAATTAGTGTTGAAATACAAGCTATGCACATTTCAGACATTATAAACTGTTTACCTGAAAGAGGAAATAATGTATTGTAACCTAAACCCAATTATGTGCAGAGTTTTCTTTGCCCGCGAAAGATGTAAACACAACATTGGTCAGAAAGGATGTTAGGTGTGAAATGCTTCGATCTTGTACGCATGCTGAATTTCTCTTCTTCCTGGTGAAACGCTCTTTGGGAAGAGGCTAAGATGGGAGCTGTAGGTTTTGTGTATAGATCGACTCAGGATCTTGCGCCTTAAGCATGTTTTGAGTTCGCTTCTCTGTCCCCTGTCTGTGCAATTCGTAGAGTGCTTTCTGGCAACCAATGCAAAAGGACAGGGTAGATGGTGATCAGAAGGATTTCTTGAAGACGAAGCGGAAGGAATCTTGTGAGTTTGTTCTCGCATTTTCCCCTTTTCCTTGGCTAATAAACGAATGCGTTTCCCCCTTTGTCGTAGCACTTGAAGGGAAATGAAATGAACGAAACGAATAAGTGTCATTTTAGAGAGGATTTCCCATCACAAGAGATGACCGCCGGTTAAAGAAAGTCTACCGCGTTCTTGCAGCATCCTAGCCAGCAAACCAGACGCACCTAGCGTGGTGATGGGAGGTGGAAACTCCTTGTTAGAATAGAAGTGCTATGGCTTTAGCGTTGATTAATGAAAAGCAACTGTCTTTTCAGCAAAACTCTCCCCCCGGAGATATTTATTTATTTGCAGATAAATCAGCCTGCCCCCACAGAAAACGCCCAGTCCACGTTTCATCTCTGATTGATGGTGGCATCTCAACGCAACAAGTTCATCAATCCACCAAGACGGTATAGTATTGAGTTGGGGGGAGAGATAAAAAAAGATTAAGTGCCCCTGGACAACCGACCCTGCGTCGCGCAATAGCGCAATTCTCAGTGGAGCCGCTAAGTGTCGCTCTTACCCAAACTGGATGGCCTAGGGCACTTGTCAATCAAACCTGCTCTCCAAGATGCTCCCAACAAGTCAACCCCTCGTTCCCTACTGAAAACGAAATCAGCAATGGATCACCCACTCTTTTCATATATACCTTTAAATTGTTTTCAGCCAAAGTTTTTCAGCACACTGTCACACCCCTTCCAAGCATCTTAAATCTAACAGGTCCCCCCCCTCACCCCCGATTCTCTATAGAATAATATTTTGTGGGATTTTGCTTTGGAAAGGGTGGGAAAAAAATCTAAAATTTAAAATAAATACATCAAAAGTAAAATAATGTTTAAATACAAAATTCAACATGTTTCGATGCTTTTCTTTGTCGACATCTGTGTGTGTGAGAGAGAGACACACAGAGAACTGGACCTGCGGTGAATAAAAGGCCAGCCAGGTCACACGCAGCTCCCCCGCCGCCCACAACCGCACAGGCAGGCGCGAAATGAGCACCCCTAATCCCAATCAGCAGAAGACTCGCCTCCGCAAGAGAGAAACCGAGCATGGCAGGAGACCCCACGGCCGAGATTCCAGAAAGCTGGGCGAATTTCGGGGGGAGGGGGGGGAGGGAGCTGCAATGACCACTCCCCACTTAACTTACATATAACCCTCTTAAAGGGACACACACCGCAGGAGTGCGCGCTGCTTTGGGCTGCCGGGCATGGAGAGAGGCGAGGGCTTCGCCGCGACACCTTCAGTCAGCAGCTAGAGCCTGCCTGGAGGCGCTGCGAGGGGGGGCAGGCGCGGGCAAAGGCATTTCCAACTGCAGCTCCGCCCGCCGCGTCTCGGGGCTTCTGGATGCAGGCCTCTCTCTATGTTTGTTTCAAGACATCGGATCTTCTCGAACTTGACGGGCATTGCCAAGGCCGCGAGCCCCAAATGGCAGCATGCGGGGGGAGGGGCTCGCGTGCCTCTCCTAAGATCCCCCCCCCCCCCCCGTTCACGACGTGATGCCCTCCGCGGAATGCTGGCAGGGCGAGTCGACGCACCGCTGGAGTTGGGCGCCTGGCTGGCCGGCAAATGGGAGCCCCCCCCCCGCCCGCCCCCCCTCCTCCTCCTTGGAGGCGCGCAGTCAGCCAGCAGCCAGGCCAGGGGGAGGCGAGCGGGGATTGCTTGAAGCCCCCTTCTCCTTTTGCCCCCTCCCTGGCCGAGCCCGAGCCCGGGGATCGCCCCCCCCCCGCCCGCCCGCAGCCCCCAGACGCGCCCCCCCCCCAGCCGGCCAGGGACTGCTGCTGGCAGACCCGCCCCCCGCCCCCCCCCCCCCAGGCGAGGCCCGCGCTGCAGCCGGTGGCTTCGGGGCTGCCGAGGACGGAGGCTTTGGTGCTGGCCCGAAGGGGCGGGCGGAGTGACCCGGCTGCCGCAGCCAAGGCGCGGGTCAGAGGCGCTTCCCAAGAACAAGCACCACGAGGCCGGCCAGGCCGCCCCGCCAGAGGCAGATCCTGGATCTTGGCCGGGCCCTTCCCAAAGGGGGGCGGGTGGCGAGGGGGGGAGCCCCGCAGCCCCGCAGGCAGACGGGCCAGGCATTCTGGGCAGCGACCGCCGCTTTTGCTTCTTGGGAAGGGCCGGCCTCCAAAGTCGCGCAGAGGCCAAACGCATCGGCCCGTCTCTCAGGCCCACAGGCGCGGCTTCCACCCGTGCGCGGGTCACAGGCAGTGCAGCTGACACGCGCCGGGATGTCAGGGGCGGCCGAGGGTCGCGCTCCAGAGGTTTTTTTGGCCTACAACTCCTGTCGGCCCCAGCCAGCATGGCCGATGGCTGGGGCCGACGGGAGTTGTAGGCCGAAAACGTCTGGAGAGCTACCCTTGGCCGCCCCTGTAAGAGGGCCTTCTCCCCAAGACAAACTTCCAGCGTGCTGGGCACCTAGCTGCACGCGCGCACACACCGCACACCCACACAGTTGATTGGGCGTGTTCCTCGCCGGAACTAGTCAACGCACCCCTTCCCACGTGCACAGCGGCGGAGTGAAGCCTTTTGCAGAACCCGTGTCGCCCAGGCAGCTTCCCCCGCCCGCTCCCGCCCCCATCTGAGGTCGCTCCGTCCATCCCTCCGCCCTCTGGATTCCTGGGGGGGCAAACGGGAGGAAGAGCCCGTGCAGGAGCTGCCCAGGGCCCCCCACCGCCCGCCCCGCCTCTCCCCTCCCTCCCTCCCTCCTTCCTCCCTTCCTCCTCTCTCCTGGGCTCTGCGGGGGCGCGGGGGGCGGGGGCGGAGGCCGCGGTCTGTCTCTTCAGCCCGGAGCTTCCCCCTGCCCGCTCCCCGCTCCCCGTGCCCAGCCAGGCCAGGGGGCTCCCCGACGTTGCTGCAGCGCGGCAAACAGGACCCCGAGGCCCGCAGCCCAGCCTGGCGGGCGGGGGGGGGTCCCATTTGCCAGACAGCCAGACGCCCAACTCCAGCGGTGCGTCGACTCGTCCTTCCAGCATTCCGCTGAGGGAATCACGTCGTGAACAGGGGGAAATCTTAGGAGAGGCAAGGAGAACACGTGAGCCCCTCCCCTCCCCTCCCCTGCCCTCTTTCCCCTCCGCTCTTCCCCGGCTGGGACAGGGTGCTTCGAAGGGGGGGACGCCTGGAGATGCCAAAGAAGCTCCCACCCCTCGGCGGCTGCCCTCCGCCGCCTCTGGGCCAGGAAGCCCGGGTCCTCCCCCACCCATCCCCCAGGAGGGTGCCTCGAGGGAGGGCGCCGTTGCGGGGAGCGCCCGAGGATGGCCCCCTCGCCTTCCTCCCAGGCTGCCAGCCACTCCCGCCGGCATTCCCGCCTGTCTCCAGCCGGCCCTGCCTGCCCCACTTGGCTCGGGACCCAAAGAAGGACGCGCAGCACATTATTCTCCACCTTCCTCAAATACACGGACTACGGGTAGGAAAATGAACAGAGAGAGAGAGAGAGAGAGAGAGAGAGAGAGAGAGAGAGAGAGAGAGAGAGAGAGAGAGAGACTCTGTCTGACGACTGACTGACTGGCTCTGGGAACCAGGAGCCCAGGAGAAAATAGGAGAATTATAGGAGGCTACAAACCTAGGTGGGGCTGAACACCCCCTGCAGTTCTCCTGTTCCCTGAGAGAAGGGGGGAGACCCTCTTTTTCTGCTCGAAAGACACGCCAGGACTTCAGATGCACAGAGGAAAGGGGGAAGGGAGAGCTTAGCAAAAGGGCCACCCCTGGAGAGGGCTCAGAGATCGTCCGGGGAGGAGGGAGGGAGAGAGAGAGAGGAAGGAAGGAAGGAAGGAAGGAAGGAAGGAAGGAAGGAAGGAAGGAAGGAAAGAAGGAAGGAAGGAAGGAAGGAAGGAAGGAAGGAAGGAAGGAAGGAAGGAAAGAAGGAAGGAAGGAAGGAAGGAAGGAAGGAAGGAAGGAAGGAAGGAAGGAAGGAAGGAAGGAAGGAAGGAAGGAAGGAAGGAAGGGAGGGAGGGAGGGAGGAAGGAAGAGAGGGAGGGAGGGAGGGAGGAAGGAAGGAGGGAAGGAAGGAAGGAAGGAAGGAAGGAAGGAAGGAAGGAAGGAAGGAAAGAAGGAAGGAAGGAAGGAAGGAAGGAAGGAAGGAAGGAAAGAAGGAAGGAAGGAAGGAAGGAAGGAAGGAAGGAAGGGAGGGAGGGAGGGAGGAAGGAAGAGAGGGAGGGAGGGAGGAAGGAAGGAGGGAAGGAAGGAAGGAAGGAAGGAGGGAGGGAGGAAGAAAAGGAGGGAGGGAGGAAAGGAGGGATGGAGGAAGGAAGGGAGGGAGGAAGGAAAGAAGGAAGGTAAAGAGGGAGGGAGGAAGGAAGGGGGGAGGGAGGAAGCGAGGGAGGGAGGAAGGAAAGAAAGGAGGGAGGGAGGAAGGAAGGAAGGGAAGGAGGAAAGAAGGAAGGGAGGGCGGGAGGGAGGGAGGGAGGGAGAGAGGAAGGGAGGGAGGGAGGGGAAAGGAAGGATGGAAGGGAGGGAGGAAGGGAGGGAGGAAAGAAGGGAGGGAGGGAGGGAGGAAGGAAGGAAAGAAGGGAGGGAGGAAAGAAGGGAGGGAGGGAGGGAGGAAGCAAGGGAGCGAGGAGGGAGGGAGGGAAGATCTCTGAATCAGCTGGGTGCGTAAGGAGAGGTCTTTTCTGTATTGTTCCAATTTTAGTATATTTGCTGCCGAAGCGAGCCCAGGAGAGCGCCTTTTCTCCGAATGGTGCTTGGGGGAAGGGCGCGTAAATTGCTTGGGTCTGGATCCCTTTCCAGGGCTTGGCAGGGCGCGATGGAGATTGGGGGGTGGGGGTGGGTTAGATGGGTGGGAGCATTTTGGGGAATGTTTCTGATCAAACTTGGCGTCTGAAAAAGTCAAACCCAGAATGTGAAGGAAGCAGCAAGCGAGTCCCGGCGGTCTTGAGCTGGGAGTCGCTTCCTTCCCGGCCGGCTGCAAGAGACCCGGTGCCAGGCGGCCCTTCTGCCTCCTTCCCGCTGGAGACAAGGAGCAGGAGAGCTGAGGGCTGCCGGCTGCCTCCGGGCTCCGGGCGCCGCCTCGCGCGCCTCAGTCTTCGCCTCGGGGCTCTGGGAGCGGGCTCGCGCTCTCCCGTCGAAAGGGCCGGCTTCTGGCAAGGCGGCCTGGCAGCTCAGCCGCCCCTGCGAGGAGCGGGGGTGGTGGTGGGGGGTGGGGGAGCGCATCTCCGCCGACTGGCCCTGCAGAGCAAGGGGGCGGGGCTCCAGCTCTTCCGCTCGCCTTAAAGGAAGTCTCCCCCCCACCCTCGCCCGCCCGCGGCCCCTTTCCTCGGCCTCTTTCTGCCATTGCGCCCTGCTGCTGCCCCCAAAGGGGAGGGAGCGAAGAGGAAGGGCGGCACCGGAGCAGGGGGCTCCAGGGCGGCCTGTTTCTTACCATAAAAATGAAAACCATCTGTGCAAAACCGCCATGGAGTAGGGAGCTGCACGTCGGTGCGCTGGGCTTGGGCGAAGGAAGCCTGGAGTTGTGATTTGCGCACCTGCCCCGCTGCGGTAGGGATACGATGGCCGCGGTGCCTCTAGGATTTGGGCGCCCTAGGCAGCGCCTTCTCGGGAGGGCCAGCTCGGCGCGGTCCTCTGTTCTGACGCACACACAAACACACACACACCCGCGCGCGCCGAGGCACTGAGATTGCTTACAGCAGGCTATGAACTGTTCTCTTGCCAGCAGGCCAGACTTCAGCAAAGCCATACAACACCCCCCCCCACACACACACACACCCTCCGCCGTGTGCGCCTTTTTTTGGGGGGGGGGGGAGAATTGGAATTTGCCTTGGCAGTAATTTCGCTCAAAAGGGCGACAAAGGAGCCCCAGAGAGACCGGCACAAAGAAGTTGCAAAAGGGCGACAAAGGAGCCCCAGAGAGACCGGCACAAAGAAGTTGGAAGTCGTTAAACTGCAAAGCACGTCCACCGCCCCGGTGCTTGAATGTTAAAAAGAAGAAAGAAAAGAAAGTTGTGTTTTTTTTTAAACGGAGCGAGACTTTTCTTTGGGACGGTGAGAAAATACTCCGGGTAAAAGTTGATTTGGCGTCTTCATTTCAGCGTCAATGGAGCAGAGCTAATTCAATAGGAAACGCGCGGGCTTTCAAAGGAAGGGCGGCGGGCGGGCGGGGAGAGACGCCGCATTTACAGGAAAGTTGAGCTCGGGCGGATTCACCGTCCAGGCAAAGAAACCAAGTGGCGGAAACGTCGGCAGGAAGGCGAGGCCGAATCATGACTGCGTTTATTCGAACTGCTATAAGCGACTACTGTTAGTACCACGCAGTATGGTTGCTTTTCGGGTTTATTGCACTGATACAGTGCAATCCTAAGGAGAATTACTCCAGTCTAAGTCTATTCATTTCAATGGGCTTAGAATGGGGTAACTCGCCTATATGTCTTCTTGATTACTATTGCACTATATGTCTTCTTGCTTACGCGAGTTCGGCGTCTTCCTAGTCTCCCAGCCGGGCTGTGTAACAGTTTCATTCTTATGGGAGCGAAAGGATCTCCTGCGCACCACCCAAAAGCTTCAAGCCACCCTAATCTGGCCAGGAGTCTCTGGGCGGAGTGCCCTGCAGACGCTGCCCGAAGGCTGCCCGCCCGCCAGTCTCCAGCCGCAGCCCTAACCCGACTTGCTTTGCCTTGCGGGGTCGCCTCCTGCTCGCCTCCCCACCGCAACGCCCCCCGAGCCCCGCAGCCCTCTGGCGCGCCGATTGGACCAGCACCCCGCAGTCGTGGGGCAGACGCGGGAGCCAGAAAGGTCTCCTTAGGGGCGGATTGGCGGGTGTAAAACGAGTTTGAAAAATGGGGGAGACGCCAAATGCAGAGCCGAAAGGGGAAATAATATTATCCAGGGGTGGCCAAGGGTAGCTCTCCAGAAGTTTTTTTGCTTACAGCTCCCATCAGCCCCAGGCATTGGCCATGCTGGCTGGGGCTGATGGGAGTTGTAGGCCAAAAACATCTGGAGAGCTACTGTTGCCCCCCCTGTTAATTATACCAGCGCTAAAATATGGCCAGAAAAGAAGAGAATATTGCTAGGGGAAGAGGGATGAAGATGTTTATGTATGATATGACAACAAAATTTAATAAGAATCATTTGTGATGTTAAGAATATAAATCAAGGGCGGCCAAGGATAGCTCTCCAGATGTTTTTTGCCTACAACTCCCATCAGCCCCAGCCAGCAGGGCCAATGGCTGAGGCTGATGGGAGATGTAGGCAAAAAAATCTGGAGAGCTACCCTTGGACACCCCTGTATTATATCAGCGCTAAAATATGGCCAGAAAAGAATGGAATATTGCTAGGGGAAGAGGGATGAAGATTTTTATGTATGATATGACAACAAAATTTAATAAGAGGAAGCATTTGTGATGTTATATAATATAATCAGGGGTGGCCAAGGGTAGCTCTCCAGATGTTTTTTGCCTACAACTCCTATCAGCCCCAGCCAGCAGGGCCAATGGCTGGGGCTGATGGGAGTTGTAGGCAAAAAACATCTGGAGAGCTACCCTTGGCCACCCCTGTAATATGGGCATATACATAAAATAGGAAGAACCGATCTCATTCCCCCCCCAAAAAAAAGGGGGGGGAGGAGATTTCCAGCTGATAGATTTGAGGACACCCCCAGGCCCGCGCAAGCTCCATCGAGTTGTGCAAAATCCGCTGGAAGCGAATTCTGCGTACAAATGGCAGGCAAGGAGTTAAGTCGCTTGCTCGTGAACTTGGCTCGTCTGTCTGGATTTTGATGGATGGGGAGACCCCGCTGGAAGTTCGCGAGGCAAGACACGCCCCCCCCCTCGCGCGCGCACTTCGGCTGCTTCTGCGGCCCTGGGAAGCCGAGGAGAGACCCCCGGGAAAGACGGAAACCTCCCCCCCGCCCCCCCGCGCCTTACCCCGCCGCTGCCCTCCTCTCGGCCGCTCTGCAGGGGAAAGAAAAGGACCCCGCCCGGGTCGGAGAGACTGGCTCCGGCCGCAGTGGGGAGCAGAGGTCCCGCCAAGTCTGGCTCGCCCTCCCAGAGAGAAGAGGGCCGCCTTGGGGTCGGGGGGGGCGTGGGGGGGAGGGAAGAGCAGCTTCAGCACTTGGACAGCGCTCGAGGGCGGGGAAGCCGCCGGGGGGCGCGGGAGGGCCGAGGCAGCGGCGCCGGGAAGGAGCCGGGCGCAGAAAGGGCCGCGCCAAATGGGAAGCTCCTGCCAGGCCCCCCCACAGGCCAGAAGCGGGGATGGGAGAAGGGCCCGAGAGAGAGAACCAAAGGCCACAGTTGCCCTGGGCTGAGGTTTCCGCAGGACTGCTGTCCGCCTGCCCCTCCGCCCGGTGGCCCATCCGTCCATCATCTCCCCCCCCTCTCTCTCTTTCTCCCCCCTCTCTCCCTTTCTCCCTCTCTTTCTCTCTCCCTTTCTCTCTCTCTGTCTGTCTCTCTCTCCCTTTCTCTCTCCCTTTCTCCCTCTCTCTCCTTTTCTCTCTCTCTGTCTCTCTCTCTCCCTTTCTCCCTCTCTCTCCTTTTCTCTCTCTCTGTCTGTCTCTCTCTCTTTCTCTCTCTCTCCCTTTCTCCCTCTCTCTCCTTTTCTCTCTCTCTCTGTCTGTCTCTCTCTCTTTCTCTCTCTCTCCCTTTCTGTCTCTCTCTTTCTCCCTCTCTCTCTCTTTCTTTCTCTCTCTGTCTGTCTCTCTCTCTTTCTCTCTCTCCCTTTCCCTCTCTTTCTCCCTCTCTCCCCCTTTCTTTCTCTCTCTCTCTCTTTCTTTCTATCTCTCTCTTTCTCTCTCTCTCTTTCTTTCTTTCTCTCTCTGTCTGTCTCTCTCTCTCTCCCCCTTTCTCCCTCTCTCTCCCTTTCTCTCTCTCTCTCTCTTTCTTTCTATCTCTCTCTCTTTCTCTCACTGTCTGTCTGTCTGTCTCTCTGTCATCTCCCTGCCTAATAAAGTGGGTGTAACCGACTGGGTGGCCAAAGAGAACTGCCCCCCCTGGCGATTGTCCCACCCCGCCCCTCACCTCCTGTTTTGGGCCCGCCTTGGCCCCCTCCACTTCCCCTTGCCCCCGAAGTCGACCCGAGACTTCTCCCTGGCGCGCCCCCGCCACTTCTCCAGGTGACCCGCCCTCTCCCTTGACCCACCCCTAGCCGGGGCTGGAGCTCTTTGTGGCTGTGGCGGGTGTTACCTGCTCACCAAGGCGCTCCCCAGCCAGGTTCTGCAGGAGCCTGCAGGTCTAGAGCGGGCTCGAGGGGTGTGGGTGTGTGTGCGTGCGTGTGTGCGTGCGTGCGCGCGCGCGCAGTGGCGGAGGGCGGCTGCTGATGGATTTGCAGGCCTGGCCCAGGCGCTTCAGACGTGACTCTCCCTTTCATTGGGCGCCCTGGGCGTCTTAATTACAGGCTCCGGGAGCGCTTTCGGCGGGGCCTCCCCTCCCCTCCCCTCCCCTCCCCTCTCGGACCTGCTGGGGTTGGCGGGCGGGAGCTGCTGCTGCTCTGACGTCAGTGCGGGCTCAGCCTGCCGGCGGAGGCAGCTGCGTGGAAAAGCACCCGAGCTGGGCTCTGCTGCTGCTGCCAGAAAGCCGCGGGCCTCCAGGAAGGCAGACAGGCAGCCCCCGGCAAGATCCGCCCGTCCTTCCCCGCCGCCGCCCTCCAGCTCTCCGGGGAGGGGAACGCGACGCGCCCCCAGCAAAGGCAGCGGGGAATCGTCTCGGCGCAGCTCCCACCTGCCTGCTTTTGCTGCCGCCGCCGCCGCCTCGTCCTCTCCCGCCCCCGAGGATTTGGTCCAGGAGCGCCTGCTGCCGCCGCCGCTGCCGCCTCCTCCTTCTCTTCTCTGCCGCCCGGCTGGAGCTGCCGCGCGTAAGTGGCGGGGAGGGGGGGGTGGCGGCCTTCCCTTCCCGGCTGGAGGGGGCGGAGGGCGGGCTGGCCTCGGCGGAGGGACCGCGTGGCGGGGTCGGGAGGCCGAGGGGCCGCCGATGGAAGCCAAGGAGGCAGAGCGCGGCAGGCGCCGGTGCCGGGCTGGAGCGTGGCGCGACGGAGGGGGGGGGGCGTGGAGGGAGGGCTTCTCTGGTGGCCCCTCCCGCTCGCGGCTCTCATCCTCCCCTCCCTCCACCCGCCGCCGCCTTTCCCGGGCAGGAGCCAGGGGGTCTTGGGGGAAGAGCATTGCAGCCCACCTTGGGGAGCTTGCGGGCCGTCGGAAGGCAAGGGCCTTATTCCCCCCTAAGTGCCTTCAAGGTCCTGCCGGCGTTTCTTGGGGGGGGGGGGGGGAGGAAGGGTGGGCGCGGTAGAAGACCCTGGCTGGCGGGCTTGAAATACTCGGAGAGGTTCGTCGCGGCAGGCCTAAGCGATGTAGGGGACGGGACTCCTTAGCAAAGTCACACATCCGCACTTTTTTTTGTTTTCAAAACGTCCCGGCAGATTTGGAACGCCGACCCCCCCCCCCCCAGGGCCTCAGGCAGCGGCTGCGCTGCTCCCTCTAACGTTGGGGCCGATTGCCCAGCTGGTGTCCGGTTGCAACGGGGGAGGAGGGGTTTTTTTAACGCTGCTTCTTTTGAGACTGGCCGGAGCGCTGCGAGGCTCCCGACTGGCCCTTGAGGCCGCCGGAGATGCAGCGGGCACCGGCCCCTTCCCTAAACCCACCCGGAGCTTGTCTGGATCAGCTGGTTCGTTGAAAGCTCCCTTGGAAATCCTGCCACGAAACCAAGAGGCCTGCGAGCGTTCCTCTCTTCTCCAGGCACACGGGTGGCGAGGAGAACAAGAGGTTTCAAACAAATGCGGAATATCCGAATATCCGAGCAGACCTAAAATAGCCGGTGGAATCTTTCCAATATGGGGGTGTCGATGGCGACGACTCCTCTTACAAGGCACGGGGCCTTGCAAACGCAGCGCGGGAGAGCCTGTCCTGCACCAACCGACAGCCGTTGCATTTGACTACGATTCCCTTCTGTATGGTGCGGGAGAACCCGCTTAATGCTTCCGTTTAGATGTTTTCCCCGGATATTTCCCCGCTTCTTCCCCGGCACCGTTTTTATCTTGTCCATCTGTTCGTGCTGCTCTGTCCAGGCACCAGACCTTGGAGTCGGTTCCGCCTTTGCCTCGTTTTTACAAAAAAACAAAACAAATCCAGCAGACGTTTCCTTCTTCCTTCCAGCTCCGTGGATGGATTTTTTGCTTTCTTCGGAACCTTTGTGAATTCACCAGAACGGTAGGCCACACAACCTTGGCGTAGGTGTGCGTTGATGTGCGTGCCTGCGCCCACGGGGAGCTAGAGACGGTGTCGCGCCGTGGCGATGCTGCCTTGCTTGGCGGCATCTCTCCCGCAGGCCGGAGGGGGAAAGGAAAGCGTCTTCCGCCGTGGACCAGTTTCAATCCCCCTTCCCCCCTCCCAATCCTCGCGTTGTCCTGGGAAACCATCCCAAAAGGCGCTGGCCCGCCGCTTGGATTCTCTCCGCTCTCCCCCCCCCCCCCCGTCTTGCTAGTCACTCGCTTGCTCCCGTGCTGCTGGGTTCCCATGGATCCCTGGCTAAAGACGGAGAGAAGAAGAAGAAGACATCCCGCCCTCCACTCCGAAGAGTCTCAGAGCGGCTCACAATCTCCTTTCCCTTCCTCCCCCACAACAGACACCCTGTGAGGTAGATGAAGATATTGGATTTATATCCCACCCTCCACTCTGAATCTCAGAGTCTCAGAGCGGCTCATAATCTCCTTTCCCTTCCTCCCCCACAACAGACACCCTGTGAGGTGGGTGGGGCTGAGAGGGCTCTCCCAGCAGCTGCCCTTTCAAGGACAACCTCTGCCAGGGCTATGGCTGACCCAAGGCCATTGCAAGTGGAGGAGTGGGGAACCAAATCCGGTTCTCCCAGATAAGAGTCCGCACACTTCCCCACAACACCAAACTGGCTCTTGGCGATGTTTTCCCTCCCCGCGCCGGGCCACAGAGGGCAGGGACTCTCCCCTGCAGGGGCAAGCACGGGAGAGCAGAGGCTGGCGGCTGGCACCCAGAGGAGAGGCGCAGACGGGGCGGGGCGGGAGCCACCAGCGGGGTGTGCCGGGGCCCGGGGAGGCAGGGGGCGGCCTTGGCGATCCCTGCGGGAGGGAGGGAGGGCTCCTTGGGGCTGCCCGCGCCGGAGAGCGGGGGCTCTGGAGAAACGGGTGCGCGAGGCACGTCCTCTCCTCAGGCCTCCCGGGTCCGCTGCAGGCCTGCCCGCGAGGCTGGCAAGAGAGGCCGAGAGCGGGAGGGCGGGGGGAGACCAGGCGGCTGCCCGAAGGAGGGAGCGGCGGCCGGGCGACTGGGAGGAGCTCAGCCGCAGTCTCTGCCCTGGCTGGCGCCCTCCAGGCCAGCAGAACCCCGCCCCGCAGCTGGAGGAGAGATGGACAGGGCAGAGACGCCTGGCTCCCCCCGCCGCCTCCAGGGAAATGTCTGCCCCTGTCACTCCAAAGGAGCACCTTCGCCTGGAGCTGGGGCCAATTCCCGGGGGAAGAGAGCGGAGACGGCGGGGCCTCGCGCTTCCTCCCCTCCAGCTTCCCATTCCCACTCCCGCCCCCCAGCAAAGACGGTTTCCTGTCCCCCAGGCCTCTGCGTCCTCTGCGGGGCGAAAAGGGCCGGGGGCTGCTGGTGGGGAGAAGAGGCCCTGCCGCCGCCGCCGCGGCCTCCTAGGCGCAGGTCAGGTCCGCAGGGGGTGGAGGGGAAACTGCTGGTTGGGTCTGGCGGTCGCCGGTCTTGATTTAGGCCGCTCAACCCGCAGCGTTCTGGGAAGGCCAGCAAAGGCGGAAGGCCCGGGGGTGGGGGGTGGGGAGCCCCTTGGAGGGCGGTGGAGATCCGCCAGCTCTGAGAATCTTCCAGGCGGCGGCGGTAGCTGATACTGGGACGCGGCCTCTCTTTCGGGATGAGGAGGTTTGCTCTGCAGTCGGAAGGATCCTGGCCCCGTTGCCGGGACAATGCCCCGCCTGGATTCCTGCGGTTGAGGATATTTTTTTGCAACGCGGGTGGTCAGGGCAGCCGATCCCGGGATGTGGCTCTTTGTCTTGCGGGGAATAACGGGCTCTTGCAGGGTCCCCGTCGGGTTTGCCTCTTCGCAAAGCGAGCAGGGAGAGACTGCGATCCAATCCCATGCGGGCTTCCAGCACCTTGGCCAGGGCCTGCATCCGAGAGAGCCGTCCAGCCGCTGCTGGGGCTGCGTCGGGGGAGGCTTGCTTTGGGCACCAACGGGAACGCCTCCCCAAAGGCCTCGGGAGGCTGGAGCCAGCCAGGGCGGGTGGGCAGAGGCCAGAGGGGGCCCTCGCCTGCCTTCCTTCCCCGTCTCCAGGAGACCGACGGTCCCGTTGCAGGGGCGCGGTGACCGGGGCGCTGCTTTCTCTCGCCTCTCTGGTTCACCCCGCCGGCCTTCAACCCGCAGAGGCCCGGCAACCGCCCGCGTTTCCTTTCCATTCGGCTGCTCTTCTGGGCTCTGGGCTCGGCTCCCGGCGGCCTCCGGGATCCTAGTGGATCTACACCCGGTGCCGTCGAAGCGGGCGCCTCTTTCTTTGCGGGCGCGCGCGCCTGACAGACTCGATCCGGGTGACTGGTCGTTGGGAGCCCGGAGGGTGTCAAGCGCGCCTTTGAGACTGGGCGTTCTGCGGTGGACGCACACTAAATGCAGGCGGGTCTCTGCACCTCTAGCCCTCCGGGGAAAGGAACCAACCAACCCGATGTGTTTTGCATGCATTTTCGTGCTAGGAAATAGTCCTTTGTCTGGGAATTTTACACACCTCCAGTGAAGGCGTTGACAGGTCCGGCCTTGCGATACTTTCCCCCAGTTCTTCGAGCCCACCCAAGAGAAATGCAGACCTGCAAATTCTACAGGGTTGGCGGAAGATGTCGCCAGGGGCTGGGTCCAGAGCCCGCCGCCCTCCCTCGTGGCAGTCTGAGAGGTGCCGGTGGGCGCCCTGAAAGGTCTCTGCAACCTGCCCCACCCCTGGCCCAGAGGCAGCTCCGGATCGCGGGGGAGGCTGACTTACACCCACCCCGCTGGTTGATGTAGTTAAACATCAGGATAGAAAGGGCTTAAGAAGTACATCTTGAAATGGCATCTGGCTTTTATTATTATTTGTTAGACTTGATTGATTCCCCCATCCTAGCCAAGGCCGGGCTCTGAGCGATGAACATAAAGGGGGGAAATAAACAAGATTAAAACATTGGTTAATTTTAAAATAACAAAACAGTAAACTTCTTAGTCGACAGCGGGGGCGGGATGATTAATTGGGAGCATTTTCCTTCCTTCCTTCCTTCCTTCCTTCCTTCCTTCCTTCCTTCCTTCCTTCCTTCCTTCCTTCCTTCGGCGGTAGGCGTTTAAACTTAAACCTAGACTCTGGTTAAAGGTAGGTCTGGAATTTGAAATCACAAACTTCTATGTACCGAGTCTACAACCCAGTTATCTAGAAGGGCACACGGGTTCCAACGGAGAAGTCTCGCACTCCGTTGAAATCCAAGTGTTGCAGCTCCATCGGTCGGTTCTGCAAGCTCGCCTGGATGAAATGTGATGTTTTTGTCTGGGGGGGGGGGGTATTTCTGTCTC
The DNA here is from genome assembly GCF_032191835.1 of Heteronotia binoei. Classification (NCBI taxonomy): domain Eukaryota; kingdom Metazoa; phylum Chordata; class Lepidosauria; order Squamata; family Gekkonidae; genus Heteronotia; species Heteronotia binoei. The sequence goes on from NC_083241.1 coordinate 17,757,696, forward strand.
CCCCCCCCATGGTTCCAATGCAAACGGACCAGAGGTGGGAAATAAATTCCTGCGAAACCTATACAACGTATTTAGGATCGGGTCTCCACAGATTCTTTCTTTCTTTCTTTCTTTCTTTCTTTCTTTCTTTCTTTCTTTCTTTCTTTCTTTCTTTCTTTCTTTCTTTCTTTCTTTCAAAACAAAAACAGCCTGTGTATATCTCATGAAGGAATGTCGAGCTAATGAAGATTTTATTTCGCTGGGCGGTGTGCAGAAGCCTAGAAACAAGAAAATCAACAAAAGAGAGAGATTATATTCGTGTGTGTGTGTGTGTGTGTGTGTGTCTAGAAAGGGAAAGCCCGCACATCCCCCCCCCTCCCAGCTAGCAGTGACTCTACATGAAGCTGCCTGGGGGGGGGGGGGCGCCCGGAAAGAAGAGGGGCATCTACTGGAGTCGTTTTCTCCTGCAAAGGGCGTATTTCCGCAAAGGCGGGGGGGGGGGGGGTCCGAGGACGGGCTTCTCTCTGGAGCCCCCAGGGCCGGCTGGCATGACCTCGCAGGGGCCCAGGGATGGGCTCGGTCCAAGCACCCCGCTCGGCCAGGGCCCAGCCCCTCCGCGGCTCGCCGACCCACTCCTCCAGCCCTGGGCCGACTTCTTTCTTGCCTGGATTTATATCCCACCCTCCCCGCCAGAAAGAGCCCCGTGGCGCAGAATGGTAAAGCTGCAGTAGTGCAGTCGGAGCCCTCTGCTCACGACCTGAGTTCGATCCCCGGCGGAAGCTGGGTTTTCAGTAGCCGGCTCGAGGTTGACTCAGCCTTCCATCCTTCCGAGGTGGGGCAAAAGGAGTCCCCAGCTTGCTGGGGGCGGGGAGAGGGCGGGAAGCGCAGATGACCGGAGAAGGCAATGGCAAACCACTCCTCTGTAAAAAGGTCTGCTGTGAAAGCGTTGCGAGAGCAGCGTCAGCCCGGAGTCGGAAACGACTGGTGCTTGCACAGGGGACCTTTCCTTTCTTTTCCTTTCCTCCCCGCCAGAGGCAACTACAGCAAACGTCATATCCCAGCAACCAAAACCACGGGGCTTAAAATGATACCCACAATAATGAGTAATAAAAACAAGAATCCGAGCTGCAAAGCAGACCCAACGCAGCGGTTTTAAAGGGCCGCGGGTGCCGCTTCCCTTCCCTTCCGCGGCCAAGGCAGGAGAGGAAGGAAGCGAGGCTCTTTGCCTGCCTCTGCCGAGCAGCCGTGGGATTCCTCGACGGCCTCCCTCTCTCCCTCGCTCGTCTCCGGGCCCGCCGAGTCAGCCCACTTGGGCGGCCTTGCTGGAACTCGGCTGGGTGGAGGAGGAGGCGGTGGGGGGGGGGGGGCTCCAGCCGAAGGCCCGTCGCCGCCGGATATTTGGCCCAGGCGAGATGGGTGTGCAGCCGGCCGCCTCCAAGGGCTTCTGCAGCGCTCGATCTTGCCTGGGGAGGGGGCTGGGGGGAGCGGCTCAGCTGCTGCAGGGCACAAGCTCTGCCCGGGACCCTTGCTCGGCGTGCCCCGCCCCCCCAAAAGAGCCAGGGGGTCTGCTCAACACCAAGGGACAAAAGGGCGGGGGGAGGGGAGATCCCCACCCCACCCCGAGGACGGTTATTTCTATCCCCCCACCAGTCCCGCCGAGCCCCCAGATGAAAGCCCGAGGGGGCTCTGTGTGCCAGAGAGCGCGGGACGGGACGGGAGGGGAGGGGGCTCTCTCCTCTCAGCAGGGGCCAGAGGGGAGACGCTGGGGGGCCCCAGGGCGATGGACTGGGATGAGCCCCCCTCCTCGGTTGGCCTTGGCTGGGCTGAGAGCTGGAGAGGGGGGGCGGGATCCTCCCAGGCCGGGGGCTGCCCGCCCGGGGGTCCCACCCGGGAGGGCGGGCTGCTGTCTGGAGGAAGGGGGGAGGTTCCGGAGGAAGCCTTAGTTCAGGCCCGGGCGGATGGGACCTTGGCCCTAAGCGCCGGGGAGCCGCCCAGTGGGGTGGGGGTGGCGGTGCTGGAGAAAGGGGCTGCCCTGGAGGGAGAGCGGAGGAGCGCAGGTGCGGGGGGGGGCAGCGCTCTTTCTGGCAACTTTTTGGGGAGGGAGAGGAGGAGGGGAGGGGTGGTGTTGCAGCAGGAGCAGCCTGACCCCTCAACAAGGCGGGAGCCTCCCGGCCAGCGCTGGCATCTTCCCTTCTCCTGCCGTGCCGTCGAGCGGGAGGGGAGGGGAGGGGAGGGGAGGGGGAGAGGCGAGGCGAGGCAAGGCCCGGCGCCCAAGAGGCGGGAAGGCGCGGCGATTTGAATGTGCAGCTCCTGGTTGGTGCAAGCCCTGCTGACGTCGCCGCCCGAGGAGAGTCATTCACGTTGGCGAAGGAGTTGTAGAAGTTGGCCGGCAGAGCCCGGGGGCCAGCAGAGCTCCGCAGCTCCCTCCTCCGGGGGTGCTCGGCCTGCAGCCCAGGCGCTTCCCCAGCGGAGGTGACCGACGGACGGACGGACGGAGTGACTCCCCAAGTCCAGAGAGCCGGTGGTCGTTCAGGTCAGGGCTCCGACTCCTCCTCGCCCTGGGCAGAAGCCTGCAGAACAGAGCAGAACCAACCCGTTCTCTTGACATGCGCCCTTCCTTTCTTTTGCCTCTTTCTCCCCCCCCCTCTTATTTTTATTTTAAACGGTATTTTCTTGTTCTTTTATTTTCTCGATGACAGAGAGAAGATCCGACCTCCCTCCAAGCCTTATTCTCTACCCCGCCGCCAATCTGAGTCGCCCCAGCCATGGAAGGGGAAGGAGGAGAGGAGAGGAGAGAGCCGCTGGGAAAGAAGGAAGGCCGTTTCTGTCTTTGGTTATCTAGCTGTATGAGTGTTATGGAGCCATCATAAAGCTAGATAACCGAAAGTAGAAATGACTTCCCAAGACGTCCCGGAGCTGAGAGGCAAAAGAAAGAAGAAAGGGTGGGAGGGAAAGTGGACCAGCAGATCTCCCGGAGAAGTACCAGGCTGAGCATTAGATCCATTCGGACTGAGGTTCAAGGATTTCTTCCTGCAAAACCCTGCGACACAGGTATCGCCCCTCTTTCCCTTACTCTTTGCGTTTTGCTGATCTCATTGTTCCTCCCGGTTTGTGTTGTGAATAAGTTCTGTTGCCAAATGTGTCGAAAGACCAGAGTCATTTGGGTGGGTGGGAGAGAGGGAAGCAGAGGTGTGGAAGAAGAAACATAACCAGGTCAGCTACTCATGAAAGGCATTATTATTATTATTATTATTATTATTATTATTATTATTATTATTATTATTATTATTATTATTATTATTATTATTTTAAAAAATACAATATGTGAAGTGTGTGGTGGAATCTGCTTCAAAGGTCTGGTAACTGATGAGTCTGTTAGACAGTGCCAAGGTGGGCTGAGGGAGGCTTGGGGGGGGGTCAGTGGGGGGGAGATTGCAGACTGCGCTCTTTCTAACAATGCTTCTTGATAAAATTATTCCGTGCACCAACCCCAGAAAGCCCATTAGCATTTGGAGTCTATGCCCCCCCTCCCCTCACAAACCTCTTGGATTTTGCTGCAGGCCTTGGTCTCCCCCCACCCCGCGCAAAAAAAATTCTGCCCCCTCTGTGAGGTCAAGTTCTTGATAATTTGATCACTTTTCATGGACCCTGGCAGCTGCTTTTGTGTAGAGTTGGGGGGTCTCTGTGCAGAGTGAAGTGGAGCAGAAACGAAGGAGAGTTTCTGAATAGAAAGAGGCCTGGTTCATAGGGCCAGACCTTAACATTGAGACTCTGCCTGCATACAAACTACCTGTTTTAACTGCTGGGACTTTTCTCTGTCTTTCTCTCTTTAGTCCCCCCCCCCCCCCCCCATCTCCAAGTTGCCTGAATGGTTAACATTCATAAAGGATTCTTTACCTCGCTGCAAAACCCCAGAGTTGAAACATAATATGTATTACAATGTCTAGCAAATAAAAAAGCAATTGGGGAAATCTGCATTCTGTTCCCATGGTAACCCAAAGCACTGCGCTCAGCTTGGCCTAGTCTTTCTCTTCTGGCACATTTTAGCCGCCAATTTGAGGCAAATAAGTGCTTTTTGCCTGCTCCGGTTGGAAGCAACTCTCCTCTTCAACCTCCCCTTCCCCACAAAAAATAAAAATCTGTGAAGCAGCAATTCACTGAAGATCATGACAATTTTTGCAGGGTCCTGTCTTGGCTCTTTGATGGGGAGAATTTGGCTGTCATCCCCCCCCCCCCTTGAAGTACAAACTGTCTTTAGAAGGCTCCAGGGAATTAATTCCTTCCCATGATTTCTTCTTGGGGCGGTCAGAGGGCTACAGAGCTTTTCTTTTGAATAGAACCATTCGTTTTCAGGAAATGGACACAACCCTCCTGAATGTGTAAGCACCTTTCCCAATACTAGCCTTGGACAGGTTTCATGTCAGTGTGGAGATGCAGGTTGGCTTGTTCCCTTGGTTTGGGGCAGTCACCATCCCAGGCTGTGGGGGAATGTGATCTCCCTGATCCCAGCCCCATGGCAATACCCCTTTGTCTGCAGGGGTTTTCAAGCACTTCAAGCAACACTTTCAGGGACATTTTAATTCTTGGGAACCGTCGTTCTCCAAATGTGGGATGGAAACCTGAAGCAGGCAGTATCTTCCTTCTCTGGATGCGAAGTCTGGTATAGAGTGTTCCCCTCCCTTGGGGCACTGGGCTCCCTTCGTGATCCTCCTTGCATTGGTGGATATGTGTGTGACTGCACCCTTGGAGTCACATCACTCCAATGTGATTTGGGAAGAGGGAAACTCAGGAAGGGCTTTTGTTTTAGGCTTGTCTGTTGTGTGGAGGAGAAGGCCAGAGATCCTGCTCTGTTCTTCTGCCCTTTTCCAGGATTTCTTCATCATACCTTTACGAGGCAATCACAAAGATCCTGCTATATCCTTCTTTTAATGCCATTGTCCCATCTATATCTGATTGCATGTAGTACCAGGAGCTTTAATGACAGGGAAAATGTTATCTAAAAATACATATTATTGGAGGGAAAGGCTTCTTGGACCAAAGTTCTGACATCCAACCTGGGTTGAAATATTTCAAGAATATCTTCCTTGGGGAACAGACCAAAATCCATCTAACTGGATCTAGCAACAACTATGCTGATGTGGACATAAAAGTTGATTTCTGTTGTCTTTGTTCCTCAGTCTTGTTTGCTTTATTCCAAAGTCTTATTTGCTGTGGAGTATCCTATGCAGTTCTAGCTTTCATTGTTTGTTCCTTTAAAAAACAACAACACAATGGTTAAGTTAATGTCTGTCACCATCATCTCATGGTAGCAAGTTCCATAGGTTCATTATGTGGTGTGTTTATAGTTCTCACTCTAGAAATGAATTGGAGCATCCTGAATCTGATTGGGAAAACTGAATTAATAGAGACTGTATAAGAGAATCCACCCTTCCCCTCAAGCTATCAGTATCCCCACATCACACTTAAATCTTGATTCCATGTACAGACGTATTTCTCACAGTTCAATAGGACTATTTCCTATGTAAATGTGCACAGAATTGCAGCCTGTGGTCTCCTCCACCCCACCCTGGTCAGTAAAAATGCACGTGATCCATGTTCCTATTTAATCAGATGTTCTTATGTTTTCAGTATTCAAGAAGTCCATTGTCAGATCACCTGAATAAATAGGATTTTAGCATATTCATATGATCAAAACAAACATACCCTTATTTTCACAAACATTATGCTGTGTTGGACAGTTGTTGGCTGCAACATTGTAAAGACAGACAGTCATGCACAATTAATAGTTGAGTATGTCTTAACACCTTGGCAAGACTGCATAGTTCTCATCTTCTTACAGATTCATATCTTTGCCTTCATTACTATGGCGATTTTAGTCATGTTTCTAGGAAAAAATAGAAGAAACATAACCCGGAGGTGGAGAAGTCAGATTTTACAAGAGAAATAGTTGCTGTTTTCAGGAAGTTTGAGTGGCTTCCCTAAATGCTCAAATGTTCTTGGTGTGTTAGGTATAATCTGGGCAAAAAAGCTATGCTCATCCACAGCTCTAAAATTTTTAGAATTTACTCATGAAAAATATCTGCTCAGAATGGTTAAGTTTCATATGTTGCATGGGGATATATCAGTGATTTGGGAATGAGATCTGGATAGGTGCTACAATATAGATTGAATGGAGATGGGGATCTTCTCCTTATTTACACATGGAAATTCAGTTCTGTGGACTGATCATTTGAATTGTGAAAAGCTGTTAGAGTTGAAATTCATGCCCAGCAGCAATCACACCTGTCTTATCTTGTTGTTTTAAAAAAAGTTTTCAGGAGACCTGTTGGATTTTATTATCCATACACTTAATGTATTCATACACTTCATTTATTCCCCGTTTTCTCCTAAATGGACACTGAAGGTGACTTTAAATTGTTCTCCTCTTCTTCATTGTATCCACTACCATTTGGTCCTGGATTTTCATTATTATAGAAGAAGAAGAAGAATTGCAGATTTATACCCCGCCCTTCTCTCTGAATCAGAGACTCAGAGCAGCTTACAATCTCCTATATCTTCTCCCCCCACAACAGACACCCTGTGAGGTGGGTGGGGCTGAGAGGGCTCTCACACCAGCTGCCCTTTCAAGGACAACCTCTGCCAGAGCTAACGGCTAACCCAAGGCCATTCCAGCAGGTGCAAGTGGAGGAGTGGGGAATCAAACCCGGTTCTTCCAGATAAGAGTCCGCACACTTAACCACTACACCAAACTGGCTCTCTATAGAGTTATAGAGTTTAATGTGCAGGTTGAAATTGGAATCTAGGGCAAAGGCATGAAGAAGAGTTTTCCAAACCTCTTTTGGCTAAAAGTTGTGATTAATAAATCGGTCCATTTCTGCTTTCTTGACTGCTAATCCTTTTGTGAAATAGATTGTCATATATAGTTCCAAAATGCTGATCTGTTCTCAAAAATATGTTTTGGCTGTGTTTAAGTACTGATCATGCCAATCATTTGTTTGGATGCACTCAGCAATATTTATCATGGTTTCTGCAATTGTCTGAGTTCCTAAACACATGAAGGGTCATCATTGGATGACTGAAAGATGAAGAGATGACTTTGGATTGTGTATTGTGTTGTGCATTGTGCATCTAGCATTGTCAGATAGAAAATTCATATCTTGATTCAAGTAATACTTACCAGTGAAGCTGGGTCATGTTAATTAACCAGTCATTGAAGGCTGAACCATCAAATGATATGTGAAACAATCTCTTTGTGGAGAAAGTGGGCAATTTGGTCAATGTTTGGAAGAAGAGAGAAATGCTGACTGAATTTTAGATATTGAGGGCCAACTGGAGGTGAAAAAACTTTAACTGGCCGTACAAAATGTGCTGTCTCATTGAACTTTTAAGATGTTAGGTGCAAAGTCATGCCAAATTAGTGGATTCTCAGAAGAGAAAGAGACCATAACTGTCGTTGTATTGAAATAGAAATTGGCATGAATGTGGCACTGCATGGAATAAGGTGAAGGAGAAAAGAGAGCTCCTTGCCATAAGAAGCTTACAATCTAAATAGTGGAGGGACACAACATGAACAAAGAGAGATAAAGGTAATAAACAACACAGAAAATAAATATGAGAGGGGAGAGAGGTTGTTTTGAGTTTTCACTCACTTGTTGCCAATAGGGAAGGACCTCCCCCCTTCTTTCCTCATCCAGTGTGCACCTCAGAATGTTCATTTCTCATGCAGAGCGTAATCCATAACCTTCTTAGCCCAAGGTGCTGTAGATGTCCTTCCATTTTCATCCAACCAAGTTCAATTAGGCCAAATCTGCTGAAGTGTTTTTGGCCTTTGATGGCTTGTGGATCTGGCAGAAAGTTCACTTGCCATTCTCACAACGGCCGCATAAGCAACCTACTGCACAAATAACATGTAAAGAAAGGTTATTTGTGTTTAATCTCCGGCTCTCCAGTGGAAAAAGGCAACTCTGGAGGAGCTCTCGCTATTATATATTCTAATGAGAAATCATTGGAAAAATTTAAAAAGGAAAAGAGCCTGGCGAAGGCAGCAGGGACACTAATTCTACAGGAGGCCTCTCAGGAGCAGCAGCAGAGCAGCAAATGCCAATAGCATGAAGATGTGGAATTAGGCTATCATTTAGACAGCGTTACTAATCCAAAGTTACAGCAGTTGTTTTAGGGTTTACTGGGGTCCCACACACACTGCCAGAATTAGAATGTGTAGATTTTCTAAAAATGGAGCTTAACTATAGCACATCGTCTTGGGAAGATAGGAATGAATCATTCATCACACATCCTTTTTGCTCTTTCCAGTCCACCTAAAATAGTATTCTGGACATAGTCACAGAAAACGAGAGAGAAACAAAAGACGAGAATTCTCCGTCAATCACTTTTTCCAGTGTAGAGTTTGCAATACTATGCAATGGTGCTCTATTTTCCAGACAGCAATGTCTATGCAAACCCGTGTATATAAACACAGGCATAATCCTGGAGAGAGTTATGGCAAGTCTCTTTTTTTGAATGGAACTGGGACTGAACTGGGATCGAACAGAATGCTCTCCGTTTTTGACATTTACCTTAGATGCAACTGAGAAATTTACCAGAAAACACTCCCTTTAACAAACATATGCATCATTTTGATGTCCTCCTGGTGTCCATGGCTTCAGCTGCCCACATGGTTGCTTTGGGGTCAGGCTAATGTGTTGGCTTCACTGAAAAATCACAGCAGATCAGATGAAACATCAATGAGGGCAAAGAAGAAAGAGAGAAAAAACACAAACTATGAATACTTTTCGATGCCACAACACAAAGCAATGTGAGGACTCTGAATTTCTGACTAGCTTAAGCCTGGTTACTTACCGTTACTTCCCATGGGGTTGTGCTTACTGTGTTGTACCCATTTGATAGTCAAAGGACTGCACAAATATGGCATGTTTGTATCCTCTGAGTATAACCCTTTGGGTATATAGCTGTTACAATTCCAGTGCTCTCAGCCTAAATACACACTGGTACACCAGGGTAAATTGTGTTGCTTTTTGAGCATTTTCCAGTAAAATGCAAAATACTAAAGTTGCGCATGTGATGACAGAACATACCACAACCAGTAGATAAGATGTTCAGGTTTTCAGTGGCAGAGCACACCCAAGGCCCCCTGGCCTCTTCAGCAGTGCTTGGCAAAGACCTTGGAGAGCTGCTGACTGTCAAAGCAGACAGTTTCTGGGGTAGCTGAACCAATGGTCTGACTCTGTATAAGGCAGCTTCGTGTGTTCATGTTGCCATAGCAACTATGTGCTCAGTATAGGTGGCCTTAAGCCCATGTTTAGGAAGGAGCTACATCAACAAGGTGGAGTAATTGCAGCCTACCTTTAATATAGTGTGCAGATAGGATGACAATTTGTTGAAGTATAAATCTGCAGAGACATAGTTGCCCTGAACCAGCAAGAGATTTGCATACAACTGTTCCAAAGACACTTATGGATGGATGCATCTTGTGTAGTGGACATGTATAGCCATGCCATGTGTGTCTTTGTGACAAGAGATCAGGGCCGGATCTAGGGGAGCGCTTGCCCTGGGCACAGAGGGGGGGGACCAAATTGGGTATGGAGTCCATTGTATTCTAATATATAGAATACAATGTAGAATGACCCAAAAGGGGGTGTCCTTTTTAATTTTGCCCCCCCCCCCAAAAAAAACCCATGTAGATCCGGTCCTGCTAGAGATGGATCAGGGTCAGCATTCCCATGAGCTGAATATGGTCAAGTAACCATGAATGAAGGATAATAAACCAATGGTCTTTCCTTTGAACAAGGTGTGATGGCAGTTTCTATTTATCTGTACACAGAAAAATATATTTTGGTAGCTAGGCTAGCTGTTTTAATACAGTCAATTAATTTGCTATTCAGTGGTAGAGAATGAATCAACTACAAAACAGCATTAGAATTTGGATAGTGCTTTCTGAGCTGTCAAAGCACTTGACTTAAATTTCAGTAAATCTTGTAACAACATTTAGGAGATGTGTGCAGTTGGGAGTGGTAAAGCTGAGAAGAAGAGATAGAAAGAGAGGGTAGTCTAAGCTCACTTCTATGGCAGTGGTGCGGTCTGGATCAAGTGTGGTTTGCAGCTGGTCTCCAAAAGCAAAAATGTCTTTAATTGGTTGGCAAATTTCAAACTGCTTTCCCTCTTCTCCTGCACAGACTGAATTACATTCCCTTGTGTCTAATCAGGTTTCTGTGCAACCTGCCCCTCCCCATCTTTCCTGTCCCCTTTGTGTGGTGTCTGCAGAGTGTATGGTCCTGTAAAACTGCCATCTTTGATGAACTTGTGTGCCAGTTTATCTCACCTGAGCCACAACTGTGTCATTTCCTTTGAACAAGAATCTTGTTTGTAAAAATCAGTGACTTGTGCTGATTTCCTTGTGTCGTCGGGGTTTGCTAGAGGCATGGGGGTCTCAGTAGTTCAGGAGAATGGAAGAGAGAAAGAGAGATTTCAATGAAGTCTTGGTAAGTTGGTCTCTTAGAAACAGAAGGGGCTGTTCGTATAGAGGTTCCTTTCACCTTGGTCCTGGCTGAAGCAGCACTTTAAGTGGGCTGCCTTCATTCAGAGCCTGGCTCCTTCAAGCAATTGAGACTGCAGGCATTTGAAAAGAAGGACCGGCCTTCAATGGCAGGACCTTGGACCATTCTAATTGGTTTTGGTTCAAGGGGCTACTGGATTTGTGAAAAGCCCCAAGGCAGCTTTCCCACGCCAGGCCCCAGGTTTCTGCAAGGGGGAAGGGATCATGGAGAGAGGCTGGTTAAAAAGGATGGAACAGAAGCACACATAACAAGATGGCAGAGGAGCAGAGCCCTAGAAGGGCTGAAACCACACTTGCACTTATTTGGAATGATGCAATGATCTTTGCAAATAGTTTGAGAATCAAACTTCTGTTGCCTGCAATGCCTTCTTTTCTTTTCATGAGGGATGCATCACATAATGTTGCACTGATGATTTGTTCACAATTTAAAATGAGTATATTTCAAATAGTTTTGCATAGGTGGTTTTTGGTAAAGCAACTGACACATGCTCAAAATGAGGTGCTTTGATCGTTGGGGTGATTGCTCAGATTGTATATGCCCTAGGTTTATTTGTGGCAGGTTTCACATAATTTTAAAATTAGTTACATTTTGAGTATGTGTTCTGATTTTGATGTCTGCATTGTCTTTTGTATTTTTTTGTATTTTTGTATTTTGTGCATGTGCATGTGGATGTGCGTGCACCTGGAAGTCATGGCAAACTCTACCTGTCCCTGCCCTCCTGGCTTCTGGTATTCCAAAGAGGTCTCCCATCTAAGTACTTGCCAGAATTGACCCTGCTTAGCTCCCAAGATCTGATGAAATTGGGCTTGCCTGGGCTTTCCAGGTCAGGGCGGTCTTTCGTATTTGTTTTAAAGTGTGTGCACACATGTACATGTGTGTGTGTGCACCTGGAAGTCATGGTGACCTCTGTGACTGACCCCTACTGGGGGCCTGGAGGATATTCAGGGAGGTGGCAGAATAAAGCCTGCCCTTGCCTCCAGCTCTGGTATTCCAGGGAGGTCTCCTGTCCAAGTATTTGCCAGAATTGACTCTGCTTAGCTTCCAAAATCAGGCCAGCCTGGGCTATCCAGTTTGGGGCTTATGTAGCAGGGCAAGAGCACAAATAGTATTTGCAGTGCAGTTTAGAACACTTAATCAACACATTTGCCTTTGGGAACCAGGAAGTCTTCCAAAATACCATGGAAACTGTTGGGCTTGTTCTCCTTCAAGGACTCACAAAGTCCCCAGGTCAAGAAGGAGAGAGAGAGAGAGCACATGCACTGAATGTAAAGGTCCCAGTCCATTCCCTGGCATCTACTGCTAGAAGGATCTCTGACAGCAAGGTTGGGAAAGACCAGGGAGTGAGGGGGAAATCCTTCTTATATGACCAAGGATCAGTCCTGGGACCTGTTTTGTTCAACATCTTTATAAATGATTTGGATGAAGGAATAGAGGGAATGCTTATTAAATTTGCAGATGATACTAAATTGGGAGGGGTTGCAAATACAATAGAAGACAGAAACAGGATACAGGATGACCTTGACAGGCTGGAAAACTGGGCTAAAACCAATAAAATGAATTTTAACAGAGATAAATGTAAAGTTCTGCATTTAGGTAGGAAAAATCCAATGCATGGTTATAGGATGAGGAAGACTTGTCTTAGCAGTAGTATGTGCGAAAAGAATCTAGGGGTCTTAGTGGACCATATGCTGAACAGGAGTCAACAGTGTGGTGTGGTGACTAAAAAGGCAAATGCAATTTTGGGCTGTATCAACAGAAGTATAGTGTCCATATTACGTGCAGGGCTGGTATCGCTTTACTCTGCTCTGGTAAGACCTCACTTGGAGTGTTGTGTTCAGTTTTGGGCATCACATTTTAAGAAGGATATAGACAAGCTGGAACGGGTCCAGAGGAGGGTGATGAAGATGGTGAGGGGTCTGGAGACTGAGTCCTATGAAGAAAGGTTGAATGAGCTGGGCATGTTTAGCCTGGGAAGGAGGAGGCTGAGAGGTGATATGATCAGCATCTTGAAGTACTTGAAGGGCTATCATATAGATTATAGAGGATGGTGTGGAATTGTTCTCTGTGGCCCCAGAAGGCAGGACCAGAACCAATGGGTTGAAATTTAATCAAAAGAGTTCTGGCTCAACATTAGGAAGATCTTCCTGACTGTTAGAGTGATTCCTCAGTGGAACAGGCTTCCTCGGGAGGTGGTGGGCTCTCCTTCCTTGGAGGTTTTTTAACAGATGCTAGATGACCATCTGAGAGCAATGCAAGTCCTGTGAATTCAGGGGGAGGTATTTGTGAGTTTCCTGCATTGTGCAGGGTATTGGACTAGATGACCCTGGAGTCCCTTCCAACTCTATGATTCTATGACCAGATGGTATAGCTCTGTGCTGGATGGACCAATGGTCTGTCTAGGAAGCTTTGTATCCTGACCTTTGGGGTGTTCTTTCATATTGATAATTCAGCTATTGATAATTCAGCGACAGTGTGAGCAGAGAAGTCATAGTGAAACATGTTCAGGTTAATTTCGGAGAGAAGCCATGTCAGTCCGCAGCAGCAGAGCTAAAGTCCAGTAGCACCTTCACGATCAACAAGATTTGGGTGGCGAAAGCTTTCAAGAGTAAAAGCTCTCTTCACCAGATATCTTTGTCAGAGTTTCAAATGAATATCTTTGCAAATCAGGAAGAAGCATGATCAGTTTGAGTGGGGGAAGGTTCTGCTCCTCCCACCACACCTGCGATCCATTGTTCTTTTGAACCGGCATTGGTGGTTTTGCATATGTAAATTAAGCCATGTCTCCTTGGCTGCTTTTGTCCCCAACAGCGCACATTATCTCATTGCAGTGGATGAGCTTTCAGCTGCACATTTCACAGTCTGGGTTCTGTGAAGTTCTCCTTCCTATCTTCTTTAACGTTAATCAAAAGCAAACAGAAAAGTAACTGTAAGAACATTGCTTTGGGTTAGCTTTTTATTACCTTGAAGAAGATTTAATGAGTATCATGATAACAATGAACATGGCTTATCAAATACAAGAAGATGCAGGAGCAGGTACTGTGCATAACTGTACATATCCCTTATCTGATTCATTATCCAGAAAAGGTAAATAAATCTGATGACATGCTGAAGACTCAGGACTTCTGGTCATCACAGATATAGCCAGCTGTGTCAATTGTTAAGCATTTTTGGAAAATGCTGTACTTACTGTCTGTAGAGTATAAGCCACCTGGATTCTGGCATTGCTGAATACCTGAAGAAGTTGATATGCTGTCAACGGAGAACCCAACTTGGAAGCTTACACACCTATTCCTTTCAAGCTGATATATGTTATTGAGAATGTGTGAAATGTAGTAGATATTAATTTTTATCCTAGAGATACACTGCTGATAGTCACCTACCTGCAGGGGTCATTTTGTAGAAAAAAGAAGCGCTGGAGCTCATTTGCACAACTCATTAGCATAGGCCACACACCCCTGACATCACCGGAAGTGTGTCACAAGGCAATGCCCACAACTCAGGCTCCACCCCCAAATTCTCCAGACCTCTCCCAGCAGGATCAGCTGTTCCACAGGCTCTGCTGTGCTGCAGGGCTGATGGGGAAGGGAAGAAAGATCGGGAAGAGATCTCTCCATTCTATCCTGTGGGACTAGGATAGAATTGAGAGATTAGGCCATTGCTATGGCATGACCTCAGAGAAGAGATTTAAGGTTTAAAACTCCTTCACTAGCATCATGGCACAGTGATGGCCTGATCTCTCTATTCTATTGGATGGGCCCAAAGGATAGAATTAAGAGATCGGGTCGGCTGTTTGGAGCTTCCAGAGCACCGCTCCAGGAAGCTCCATCCCCAATTGAGGCCTTACTTGTAACGATCAGCATTCACACAGGAAGCTGCCTTATGCTTGGTGTAGTGGTTAAGTGCACTGACTCTTATCTGGGAGAACTGGGTTTGATTCCCAACTCCTCCACTTGCAGCTGCTGGAATGACCTTGGGTCAGCCAGAGCTCTCACAAGAGTTGTCCTTGAAAGGGCAGCTTCTGTCAGAGCTCTCTCAGCCCCACCCACCTCACAGGGTGTCTGTTGTGGGGGAGGAAGGTAAAGGAGATTGTGAGCCGCTCTGAGACTCTTAGATTCCGAGTGAAGGACAGGGTATAAATCCAATATCATCATCATCTTTGTAATGTACTGAAGTCAGAGACGTTCAGATGGCAACATGCTTTATTAGCGAGTACATCATAAAGACAAAATGGCGGGGCTGTGTCCCCTGATATATACATTTCCCAGAACAACCTTCTTCCTGGTCAGATCCAATCCTGGCCAGTTAAACTTCCTGCCACTGATCATCATAGGCGGGCTGCATTCGTCCCTTCCAGGCACCGCCCACAGGTGCGCTGTGCTGTACTTTCCGGGACAAACGCCAGACACAACACTCCTAGCCCCTAGTTCAAGATACATAGTCTTTCAAATGAGCGGGCGGCCGCCCATCTCTGAGTGACCACCAAGGTTCAATCTGGGGAGCTGGGGCTACTGCCTGGGGTTCTGTAACTGCTGGTTCCTCGCTTTGGGCCATGGTCGGCAGAGCGTTGTCTTAATCCTGCGGAAGTATCTCCCTCGCCCTGTAAGGCTCCTCTGCCAGCGACCCCAGCGAGCTTGGCAGTTTTGCTTCTTGCAGCTGCCCCATGCTCTCCCCACCCCACCCCACTTCCCCTGGCCCTGCCGGTTCCTTCGGCAGGGTGCAGCAACGGAGTCGGTCTATTATGGAGGAGCTGCCCCCCTTCCGACAAGACCTTGTAAGAGCGGGACCCGGTGAGCTGCAGCACCCAAGCTGGTATCCACTCCAGCCTGCTCACAGAATTTTTGGTATAGACCGGATTCCCTGGAAAGAACCCTCTAGTGGCCTCCCTGGTCTCGGGGGAGTTGCAGAGGTCCGGTGCCCGGTCAGGGTGTAACCTATCTAGCCGGGTGGTTAACCGCCTACCCATGAGTAGCTTGGCAGGGTTTACGCCCGTAACCGGGTTGGGGTTGATCCTGTTCCCAAACAGGAAGGCGTACAGTCGGTGGTCACAATCCCCTTGGACTATACGACCCAGGGCCTCCTTGGTTGTGCGAACCATGAGCTCCACTTGGCTGTTAATGGCCGGGTGAAAGGGAGCGGACCATATGTGGCAGATGAGGTATCTATTCAGGAATTCCTGAAACTTCTGGGAGGTAAATGCGGTGCCATTGTCCGTCACTACGATGTCAGGGATTCCGTGGGTGCAGCCACGGTGGAGGTGGACGCGACTGGGATGACCTCCAGCCACTTCTTGTAAGCATCCACCAAGATAAAGAATATTTGCCCCTGGTATGGCCCCACAAAGTCTAAGTGTAGCCGGGACCACAGCACCCGATTGGATTCCCAGCGGTGAACGGGGGCGCCGGGCAGATTCGGCTGGGACTCTTGGCAGGGCAGGCCCCTCCTAACCCATCCCTCAATCTCTTCATCCATTCCCGGTCACCATACATAGCTCCATGCCAGGGCTTTCATATGCACTATCCCTGGGTGCGTCTTGTGCAAGGCTTTGAGCACTTGCTTCCAGAGTGGGGGAGGAACTATCACTCTGCTGCCCCAAAGAATATACCCTTTGTGTAAGGAGAGTTCTTCCCGGCGGGAAACAAATGGTCTGAATGCAGTGTCCAATTTGCCTGTGGTTCAACCCCTCCCTACCAGTCCGAAAAACATGCAAGGATGTGGTCTCTGCCTGTGGACCTGGCTAACTCCGCTGCGTGGAGGGGCCACTCCGGCAGAGATTCCAGGAGCATCACATGGTGGTCCAGGGCCGGATCTTGGTCCATCTGCAGCAGCAGAAGGTGTCTGAGGGCATCTGTGTGGCCCATTGCCTTGCCGAGGTGGTAGACGAGTTTGTAGGTGTATGAGTTGAGGAACTCATTCCACCACAGGACCTACTGCGACAGCATCTGTGGTGTCTGGCGGTCTGGGGTGAATAGGCCGAGCAATGCCTTGTGGTCTGTGGCAATCATGAAGCGCCTACCATACAGGTGGTTGTTGACTTTGTATACACCCGCCATGATTGCCAATGCCTCCTTATCTATTTGGGCGTAGTTGTGCTCAGCCTGGGTCAAAGTGCAAGAGTAATAGGCCATGTGGACCTCTCTCCTGTCTGGGAGTTGGTGGCCCAGGACGGCGCCCACTCTGTAAGGAGAAGCATTGCATGCTAAAATCATGGGGAGGGACCCATCAAAATGGTGGACTACCTCATTTGAAACCAAAATGTCCGTGACCGCCTGGAAGGCCATGGCCTGCTTTTTCCCCCAGACCCATGGGGCACCCTTATCTAGGAGTTTGGGCTGCTTTGTGGGGCAAGAATGAGTGGTAAAAGTTCAGGAGCCCCCAAAAACTTTGTAGCTCTGCCCTGCAAGTGGGGGCCGGGACCTTTACTATCGCCCTGGTCTTGTCAGCTGTTGGGTGAATTCCCGCGGTGTCTACTGCAAACCCCAGGAACTCCACCCTTGGCACCCTAAGCAAGCACTTTTCCCACTTCACCTTGAGACCCACATTCTGGAAATGTGGAGCACCTCTTGAAGGCAGCGGCAGAATTCGTTGGCATTGGGTGCCACTATCAAAATGTCATCAAAAAAGGGTTGTATTCCGGGAATCCCTTTAAGGAGAGAGTCCATTAAGCTTTGGAAAATTCCCAGAGCCACGCTGACCCCAAATTGTAGCCTCCTCACCTTGAAAGCCCCCCGGTGCCTAACGATGGTCTGAGCCTCAGCCGTTTGCTCATTCACCAGAAGTTGTTGGTATGCTTAGGCCAAATCCAACTTCCCCGAAAATCTTGGAACCGGCCAGGGAGGCAAGGACATGGCTGACCCCCGGGACGGGGTATGGGTTGTCCTGTAGTGCTTTATTAATTGTTCATTTGTAGTCTGCACAGATGCACACGTCCCAGTTCGGATTGACTGGGGTGACTATGGGGGTTTCCCAAGTGGCATGGGAGACAGGCTCTAGCACCCCCTGGGCCAAGAGGCGGTCCAGTTCAGCCTTGATTTTTGGCTTAAGTGCAAACAGAACCCGCTGAGCCTTCAGCCTTAAGGGGTCCAGCTGCAACACGATAGGTGGCCCCTTGTACATTCCCAGAACCCCACTGAATACTTCCAGGAACTCCCAGCACACTTGGTCGAAATTGTGGGCCTGTATGTGGTCCACCTCTACAATTTTGATGCTCAGGGGCTTAAACCAAGCCAATCCCAATAGGGTGGTGAGCCGGCACTTCACCACAAGAATGTCCAGGGCCCCTTTAAAATTTTTGAACTCCACCCCAACTCTTGCCCACCCCATGATCTGCATTGGATTCTTTTGAAAGTCTCGCAATATGAACTCTGTGAGCCATAGGGCCGGCCAGTTGTGGGGGCAGAGTTTACTGAGGGTCTCCTCCAAAATAATGGAGATGGAGGATCCCATGTCCAATTCCATCAGGCAGGGACCCCCCTCGATCAAGACCTGCACTTTGACCTTGTCAGGGTGTCCTGGGGCAAGTTCATTACCTGGATGCTGTTTGCGGCCGTTGTGTGTGAGTCTGGTGAGCCGTGGTGTGTGGACTGGGGCCTCCTGTTGGATCTGGCCCTGCAAGTTTGGGTGATATGGCCCACTTTTCCGCAGCTTCTGCAGTCCGCATTATAGTAGGGGCAGTCTCGACGCTCATGTGGGTCCTCACAGCTGGCCCATTTGGTGCTCGGCTTCTCCGCTGCCTGTGGTCGGTTTGGTGTTTTCAGCCCACTGCGTGGCTGGCAACAAAGCTGATGTGTCCCTTCCTCGTCAGAGCCATCTGAGATCGAGGCAGCGGCGGCCTGGTTTGCGGAAGGGCTGGTGTGCGTCTGTTCGAAGGCGGCTGCCTGTCGGAGCGCTTACGCGATGTCGATATCTTTGTTCTCGTATGCTAGCAACTTTCGGCGCATTTTCTCCTTCCGGACGTCAACCGCGAAATGGTCCAGCAGGATCTTTTCCAGGTCCTCCATGAAATCGCATCTCAGGACTAATCCCTGGAGCTCTGCAAGATACTCGGCAGCGGACTCAGCTTGTCTCTGCTGTCTCGTGTACAACGTGTGCCTGTGTGTGAGACGGCTGTGGTGCCATGTGGTTCATCATAGCCTTGACCAGCTGGTCGTAGGTTGCCCTTGCGCAGGTGGTCGGTGCGATGAGTCGCTTCATCAGCTGGATGGTCTCCACCCCACACGAACTCAGGAGAAGTGCCTTCTTCTCTGCCGCTGCCTCCATTTTGTGCAGCTCTATGTAGTAGTTGATCTGGTCCACCCATGATTCCCATAAGTCAGGCCGGGTGATGTCAAATGCCGGTAGGGTTTGTCCGGGAGCAGTAGCCATGACCTTGGCCATGGGAGCACTAGAGCTCGGATTGCAGGGCTTGCAGGTGGCTGGAGGCTGCTTTCTGCTCACTGGTATCCCATCCTCGTTGCCAGTGTAATGTATTGAAGTTGGAGACGCTCAGATGGCAACATGCTTTATTAGCGAGTACATCACAAAGACAACATGGCGGGGCTGTGTCCCCTGTTATATACATTTCCCGGAACAACCTTCTTCCTGGTCTGGTCCAATCCTGGCCAGTTAAACTTCCCGCCACTGATCATCATAGGCGGGCTACATTCGTCCCTTCCAGGCACCGCCCACAGGTCCCACTTTCTGGGACGAACGCCAGACACAACAATCTTCTTCTTCAGATCATCCTTGGTCCATCAAGGCCAGTATTGTCCACTCAGACTGGCAATGGCTCTCCAGGGACTCAGTCAGATAGGACTTTCACATTACTTAATACTTGGTCCTTTTTAACTGGAGATGCCAGGGACTGAACTTGGGACCTTCTGTGTGTCAAAGGGATACTCAACCATTGAGCCACAGTCCCTCATAAATGACTAAAAATTGAGAAAAAGTATGTTTTAGAGTATGAAAAGTTCATCTGGGATTATCAGCATTTAGAAGAGTAAACAGTCACCCAGTTTTAGAATATATATATAGTGTGTGTGTGTGTGTGTTTGCTTAGTAGGGTTACAAGTTTTAATTGATTAACCACACCCAATGGGGTGGCTAATTTTTTTTCTTTCAAGAGAGGCTCTTTGTGTTTTACAAAAAACCCACCTGCTTTTGAATGCCTGTTCAGTTTCAAAAGTATATTGCCATGCAGCATGGTTTGAGAAATGTAAGAACACCCTTTGAAGGTGCAGTCTTGGTTGCATACTTCAGATTTTGGCCAATAGTTGCAGAGGAGCATGACCTTCCTCATGACAAGCTACTGTTATAGTGGTGAAATCACCAATGCATATTGGTTGATCAGTTGTTCATGAACATGGTCCAAGAACAAAGCTTGTCTCCAACAGAACGTTCACAGCCCAACCTGTGTGTGAAGGGACAGTTGTCAGTTAGGTACCTCTGTCTCATGGAAGGAGATTTTGTGTGAGGAAGAACAGCAGTCTGAGAGGGAGAACTTAAGGATACACTCCTACGTATACTTACTTGGGAGTGGGTATAATGGAACTGAACTCAAGGTGGTGTACATTGTTCTCCATTCCTCATTTTATCTATAAAGCAATCCTATTGTTTGGCTGAGAAAAAAGGTTGGCTCAAACATCATGGCAGAGCAGGGATTTGAACCCCGGTCTCCCAGATCATAGTCCATCTTCCTAAGCATTATGATTCAGCAGCTTAAAAGACAAGATTGGGGTGGACTGGTTGTTACCAGGAAAGTTTTCTGGTATCCTTAATGGGTGTCAGTGGCCAGGAGCAATCTGATCCAAGTGGCCCCTGCACCTCTCATGGCAGCCTGGGCCGGAAGCAAGAAGACTCTGGCACTGGCAGCACATCAGGAGCCACCTGGATCAGCTCACCCCGAAACCTAAAATTTCCCACTCCACACCTGGACAAGGCAGACAGAAGATGGGGTAGAAAAACAAGTGGATACAGGAACCCAAGGCAGTGGCTGGTGGAAGAAAGAGAGGACTGTGGGTTAGAGGACCTAAGGGAGCAGGTTGCTGGACGTAGCCCCTGAGAGATCTCTGATACCTTTTAGGACCATGTTGAAGAGAGGATTCTGTCAGCCACAGCTTCTGCAGTCACTACAGCATTGTGATCTGGCAATGCTAAGGAGGCAACAGGGATTAAAATCCAATGAGATAGGAAGCTGGATCTCACAAATCACCCACGTCTGAGGCTACAAGTTTCTAGTGTGCTTTGAAATGCAGAACACTATTTAAACTCTGCATTGGAAATGGGATATGCATCAGATGTGTCTCATCCAATTGTACATTATTTATTATTTTATTTACTCATGAATACACCACCTTTCTCCCCAGTGAGACCTCAGAATAGCTTACATCATTCCCATCTTATCCTCATTACAAGCCTGCGGTGTAGCTAAGCTGAGAGTGTGACCCAATGTCACCCAGCAAGCTTTCATGGTAGAGTGGGGATTTGAACCTTGGTCTCCCAGATTCTAGTCTGACTCACTACACCACACTGATTCTCTGGGTCTGGTTTACATATGTAGGCTTCCACATCCTGGTCAGAATGGTTTTGTATAGACATTAGGTGCACATAGGTGTGTATAGTATCTCCTCTATTATCCCTCTTGCTTATGAAGCTTAGCAGATCATTTCAAACCACCTAATGGAAGAGGAAAGGAACTGGCATAACTCTACTCAAAATGCCAGGAACATTTTGGCTGAAGGTGAAATATCTTTGTTGACCTGACCAAAACAGCTCTGATATTTTTTCTTGCCCTGGAACTCTGATCTCATACTAATCTCTTATGGGAGTTCAGCTGCTTTGTGTTTCCCCAGTGCACATGCTACAGCTGGAACTGGATACAGCACAATATACATATCCTATGCAAATATATACATCTGGATTTGCACGCCATATCTGCTAGTGTAAAACTGCTTCTGTTGCATCCTTCCCTAGTTTTACACCTCTGCTCTCTCAAGCTAATAGGATCACTTTTGCATTCAGTGACAAGAAATCTCGTTGTAGCTTAAAGCAGAAGATCCTATTTTTTTTAATTGCTGGTCTATTTTTTTGGGGGGGGGGGACAAGTCATCAGCAATGTGTTGTTTATTTTTGAAAGCCTCTTCCTTTCTTTCTAGATGCAAAGGAGTTCACACTGTATATTTTGGATGTATATCCATAAGTGAAATGGATACGCCAGCATTTGGTGGCCAGGTCAACTTTTCACCCATTTTAAAGGCTGTATGGATTCTTTTCCCACATGCATTATGCATTTTTATTGGCATATTTCAACTGTTGCCTTTTGTAATCTTTTATAGTGGGTGGTAGAGAATTCCTTTCTACAATCATGGCTTCTCTGGGTTAATATTGACTTTGTCATTCTTTGTTATCCAAATTTCCTCTGTTGACTTCATCTTTCTTTCTAGTCAGGCTGGTAGCCCATTAAGAAAATATTTGATAAATCACCTGCCTTTTAATGTTTATTACCAAAACTCACTGTAGCTGCCTTTTTAAAGATATTGAGGGTTGAGGTTACTTAACTGAATAACAAGAACCTAGTACTCATTACTAGAAAGAAATGCCATATTTAAATGTTTTCATTTTGTCTCCTATAATACCATATCAGAATCAAAATAGTATTTTTAAAAGCTATGATTTTCACTATTACTGCTGCTAAATATTTATCCTGCTTTTCTTTCAAGGAAGGGATACACCCTCTCAGCCTTACCAGTTAATACTTGCCCTCCTCTGTTGATAAGCTTAAGATGTGCAAGCTTTAAATTCATGGATTGATTAATCTATGAATTCAAAGCTTGTGCGTCTGATTTGATGCTTTGTACATAGGCTCTCTCTCCCCTTTCCCCAAACTCTATACCCATTGCTGTGGGTGTTTTCTCAGCTGTCCAGGTAAACTGGGGTTATTCTCTACTCATGCACATTTTCCCATTATCTATGCGTTAGCATAGAGGCTGTTTGGTGCATGCACCTGCTCAGAAATCAGTTCAATAATTAGACTGAGCAAGAGGAGCATGTCTGTGTCTGTGATGCTCTGTCTGTGATGCAGGCAATAAATGTCTGTTCTCACCCTGCATTCTGTTAATGAGATAGAGACAGGTAAGCATCACACATCCTGACTTCCTTGCCTTCCGCTACATCAAGGAAACAGTGACAAGCTATTAATGGGAAGTGATGGGCCCAGTGCTAATTAGTATTTCTCTCTCTCTCTCTCTTTAACCCAACATTTACTAACCCTGTGCACTGAGTTCTTAATCACAGCCTTTTCTTTAAGCCCAGCATCCTTTGTTTTCAGTAGTAGACAAAGTAGGATGCTATCTTATACCAAAACAGACCATTGGTCCATTCAGCTCAGTATTGTCTACTCTGATTGGTAGCCGTTCTGCAAGTTCCTGGGCAGAGAAAGATCCTTTAACTGGAGATGTCAAGGACTGGGACAGAGATATTCCCGCCCCCCCATGGTCACTGAGCCACAGTGTGTTCTCTCAATGCTTGTGGAGGTGCTTTCTGATTGTCTGAACAGGGCTGCTCAGTTTTGCATTAAAAATGCCTTGCTGGATCAAACCATGAGTCAGTTTCCAATGGCAGCCACCTAGAGGCTTCTGGAGAACTCAGAAGCAAGGCCTGAAGGTGATGACTGTCCCCAGCACCTGATGTGCAGAGATGTACTCTCTCTGAATGTGGAGGATCTGTTTAGCTGACTCAGCCTTCCATCCTTCCAAGGTCGGTAAAATGAGTACCCAGCTTGCTGGGGGTAAAGTGTCAATGACTGGGGAAGGCAATGGCAAACCACCCTGTAAAAAAAAGTCTGCCATGAAAATGTCATGATGTGACATCACCCCAGAGTCGGAAATGACTGGTGCTTGCACCTTTACCTTTTTGCTTCATAAGCACAAGTTTGTGGCTAATTTGTTGTTCAGTCGCACAGTCAAGTCTGACTCTTTGCGACCCCATGGACAAAGTCATGCCAGGCCCTCCCTCCTGTCTTCCACCATTCTCCGAAGTCTGCTGAAATTTGTGCTTGTTACATCAGTAACACTGTCCAGCCATCTCATTTTTTGCCATCCCCTTCTTCTCTTGCCTTCTGTCTTTCCTAGTATCAGGATCTTCTCCAGGGAGTACTCCCTTCTCATTTGGTGGCCAAAGTATATGAGCTTCAGCATCTGACCTTCCAGGGAACAGTCTGGGTTGATTTTCCTTAGGACTGACTGATTTGATCTTGCAGTCCAAGGGACTCTCAAGATTCTTCTCCAGCAGCACATCTCAAAAGCATCTATTCTTCTGAGCTCCGTCTTCCTTGTGGTCCAGGTCTCACAGCCTTTACCTTTTTGCTTCATAAGCACAGGTTTGTGGCTAATAGGAGTTAATAGACATGACCTCATTAATTTGTTTCATTTTTAAAAATTCATTCAATTAGGAATTATCATCATTTATTGTGATCATGAATTAAAGAGGTTCATTTATGCATTGTTTGAAGAAGAACTTTCTTTTGTCATTCTTTCACCTACTACAAGTTTTGCATTTTCAGACAGGGTAGAGGAAATTTCTCTCTTTCTTCCCACACCACCCGCTATTCTCTCTCTCTCCTTCCTGTATTTCACCTTTAGGAATAGGCTAAAAAAACAGGCTGCAGCCCAGTGGCACAGCACATATTTGGCATGCTGAACATCCCAGGAATCTCCCAACATGCAATAAATATTCTTTAGCTGAAAAAAACCTGCTGTCACTCAGCAATGAGCCGTATGGATCAGTAGCCTAGCTTGGTAGTACAGAGCAATTCTAAATCCTTTGCTGAGAACTGAACTGTACGATATCTTTATATGTCGTCTACCTACCAAATTCATGTATGTTATGCCTGCGCCCAAAAGAATTTATGAAGCACTACAGAAAATCTTGCATATTAAAAATCAAGATAGAGTAGACCATAGGTCTGCTGAGCTTTGGTTGGCTACTTCTTCAATGTCTTGGGCAAAGGGAGCTGATTGTATCATGAGTTGATAGGAAGTAATTGTTTAAGGTTTACATTTCACAAGGGGTGCCACATTCCTGCCCGTAATCTCCAATTCTCTAAGTCAAAAACGTAGAGGGAGGAGGGGTGTTTATTCTTAGTCTTTGTTTCATGCATGAAAAATCCAACGATGAGAGCATATGCAGAGTCATAACCTGTCAAAACAAGCATTCATAGGGTTTTAAGCAGAAAATCCCTGCATATGCAAACTGACTCCTTTTGCTGTCATGAGGGCTACAAACTTGCTCCTCAAAAACTGAATGCACCACAATCCTGAGGTTCTTGAAGAAAGTATTTGCCCATTGTTCAATAGGAAGCCAAACCTACACCTGGCTTTCTAGTGCTCTGACTCAGGAGCACAGAGACAAGGGCAATTTGGGGGGAAAAGCACTTGGTATTTGTTTTCCTCCTGCCCCAAAATTATTTAATTGAAATTAGTGCATCAAACAGCTTGATGACTGACATTTAATATTTGCAGTTATACCTGGATTTATAATGCCTCTCTAGAGCCCATTTAGGCCACCCAAAACAAAATTTCTAAAAACTGTCTAACAGTCATTTGTTTAGCTAAGTAACAGAGACAAATTATAGTTACTCTAAATGGCCTCCCATCTCTAACCAGCATACTGAACTGGCTACTAAATACCCTGAAATCCTAGACTTGCTGAGAGCAAACTTCTGTGTGTGGGGGGGGAGGGAAATCATGTAAGCTTCCCTTCCCTATGCTAATTTATTCATATCTGAATTGTTATTTGCTCCCCAGATACCACTGCTGGTGTGGGGCTGCCATGTGCCCCCCTCCCCAATTCTGGGAATGATGAATGCACTTTTCTTGACTGCACATGAATTTTATGTAATTACTATATATCAAGGGTGGCCAAGGGTAGCTCTCCAGATGTTTTTTGCCTACAACTCCCATCAGCCCCAGCCATTGGCCCTGCCGGCTGGAGCTGATGGGTGTTGTAGGCAAAAAACATCTGGAGAGCTACCCTTGGCCACTCCTGCTATATATCATTGTCTGCCTAGTGAGGATATACTACACACATCTGACAAAAAGTGCTCTGGTTTGCTAACGCTTATATTCCAATAAAGACTTTATGGTATTTTTAGGAGTTTTTGCTGGGGAGATCCTTAGTCTGTTAGAGATCTCTAGTCCAACAGGGAGAGGATAACTGCTAAACTATTTGAAGCTCATGGTATAGAAATGCCCTCAGTGTAAAGGGTCCAGTGTGTGTCCTTAAAGAGCCATGTTTGCATGTTGGAATGTCTCAATTGGGTATGGAACCCTGATTGATGTTGCCATGTGTAAAAGACCTGACTGATATACGCAAGAGAATGAGCAGACAGAGCTCTGAGTTGGGAACTTGTTTCAGACTGGAGGTCGAGAACACTGGCATAGAAGTACTTTCTCATAGAAGTTCACGCAAATAGTAAAGTAGAACAGCAGGAAAATGGGGTTCCATGCCTTCTGTTTTTGCTGATTTCTATTTGCAGGATGTTTTAAGCACAGCGGGTAGGGGATTTCAAAATATCATCCTCCACCTGCAATCAGAAATGGAGACGTCCATTTTACCACCTGGTAGTTTACACCAGAGGTGTTTGCTACAGGGAATCCCATTGTACCCATAGGCATGGCAAATGCAATGGCCTCTTACAGCATAGTCCTGATCTTGCCAGAGGGACCACTTGTGTCAGGGAAGAAAAAAAGGAGCAGTTAGCTAAGATTTGCATGTTTGTGACTAAATGGTGTGATGGAGTTTCTTTGTCTACATTCCCTCTCCCAGTACCTCCCCCCCGCCCTCCTATTTTATTTTTGCTTGCCCAGGAGATGGCGCCTGCAAGCCCTTGGAAGTGCAAATCATTATTTGGGTTGTGTGGAGGTGTTACTTTTTTTGGAGGGGAGGAAGAGGAGTTTTCCTTGCTTTGCAGATGCATGTTTGGAAAGGGGTGGCTGTGGCTGATTCACATTAATTTTCTTATTAAATCCAGAGCCTGAAGGCCAGTCTCCACACACACCCCCGCCCCCGCCAATGAAACCATATGTTGCATCCATACAGAAATCTGATGCTGGAACAAAGCCTTCTGCACCTTGGACCACTCTCTCTGTCTCTCTGTGTCTCATGCTGAAGGTTTCCTAGTGGCAGGGAGATATGATAATTCTTGTGGAGAGAGAAAGTGAAAGAGAGAAGGATGAAAATACCTTCGCTCTTTGTGTCTGTTTAATTCAATGCAAGTCCTAGGCTCTGGGCATCATGAATGGTGGCTTTGTGTTAGCCTTTCCTAAGCTCCAACCGCCAGCCCTTGCCTCTCCCCTTCTCACTCGCTCTCGCTCTCTTGTTTCCCATCATTGGATGCTGATTAACAAACTAAAATTATTTTCCCTCCCTAATGATGTTTTCCCACTTTGCCCATCAGTATGGATAAAGCTGGCCAGGAAGGAAAGCATTCTTATGGGGAGCGGGAGGATGAACTCAGCTTGAGAGACTGGGAGGGAGAAACAAAAGGAGCCTGGGCTTGTTTTTGTGGCCCTGGCAAATGCAGATGCACTTTGTTTTTCCTTTTTCCCCCTTTCCTCCCTTTTATGTGCATGTAAGGGTGTGTGTAAAATTATTTGACCAATTTTTCTTTGTTTGCCTTTTCACATAAATCTTAGTGTTCCAAATATATGGTATGAGAAATATAGGTGTATTGGATTTAAGTATACATGTGGGAACATCATCCATTCCGATTTGAGCTGGTGTAGTGTAGGGGTTACAGGGTGCTTTCACACTACACTAAATAATGCGTTCGCCAACTGGATTTTTACTGTGTAAGAATAGCAAAAATCCAGTTGCAAAATGCATTGCTTAATGTAGTGTGAATGCATCCATAGTTTTGAACTAAAGTCTTAGAAAGCCTGGTTCAAATTTCACTCTTCTGCCATGAAGTTTGTGCTCGCTCTCTCTCTCTCTCTCTCTCTCTCTCTCTCTCTCTCTCTCTCTCAGCCTAGCCTACCTTACGGGGCCACATTAAGAACAAAACAGGGAAGGGCAAGAACATGATGTCCTTGGAATTCCTTGCTGGCAGGGCAGGCTAAAAATGTACTAGTGAAGTAGAAATCTTTCCTTCTGCAATATATAGGGATAGTTTTACTGGCTTGACTTTTAGGGCCATTGTAAAAGAGACCGAGTTCCACACTCCATGGCAACATTTCCACTTGCCTATGACCTCTGGTATAGAAATGCTGCTTCTCTGAATGCTGCCATACTATTTCAGATTTCTCTGTCACTGAAAGAGTAGGAAAATGCAAGCTGTGAAAAAGCAATGGTCCATGGCCAGTGACTTTTACAGGTTTCTGCTGAGAACCTCAAGAGTAATATGCAGCCTGGACCTGACATAAAATGTATACAGAACTCTCTGAATGCCTGAGATGCACCATGCATTTTTGTTGTTATTAGTGATATTAAGCAGTAAACTCTGCAGAGAGTAAAACTAGTAATGCAATATGCACACAGGCATTTGGGTGGGTGAGCAATTCTAAAATCATTTCTAATGAACACTACGCATTGGGCAGAATGAAGTGGTAGACTTGGGTAAAATAAAATGCACCCATGCATGTAGAAAATTAAAATATTGGGGAGAGAAGTTGAATGCAGCCTTCTTCCCCTTGGTGCTAGTTTCCTGCATGAGGGGAAGTGGATTTTATTTTTCACCATGAAAATGAATCTAGCCTGAATTGATAGGACAAAATTCTGCCAGTTCATGTTGCTTAATGCATTGATCACTTTAAGCACTCACTCAATAGAACCAAGAGGTAAGGTTTTTTCCTGGACTGTACTATTTCAAATGGAAAGTGAGGCACTACACATTTTTGAACATTTTTGGCAACGAATAACACTTTATTGCACAATGAGGGGAAGCACAGCAACTTAGAGAGACAAAGCCCCGTAGTTATTTTCTACAATGAAGGAGCTGTATTTTGTTTGAGGAGAGCACTCAACTGACAACTCTTTTCCCAAAACACATTCACACCTACAACTGGAACATGGAGTGGTACAGTCCTCAAAAAGCAGTACCAACGGCATGCAGTCTGCCTAAAAAGAGGCCTCCAGCTCCCTCTTCAAGGCCTGCATGTAAACCCAAAACTAAACTCTTCTTGCATCCATTTGTCTGTGAATGACAAGCAGTAATGACTTGACATCCATCCAGATGTGTGGGAGCCAGTCTGTAATTGAGATGAATTCTCTCTTCCTTAATCAGACATGATGGCTTGGATGGCTTCATGGCTTGGGATGCAATGAGAAAAAGAGGCAAGGCATTTTCTCTCTCTGAGCCTGGAGAGGTAAGTCAGTGGGTCCTAAGATGCAGGGTAGGCTTGGGGGAAATGCTTGGAATCTATGTGCTGTAAGACTGGAATCTCCACTCCATCTAAGCATTCTTTCAAGCCAGGACCAATGAGGTTGGATGCTATGGTCAGTTCTACATAAGAAGATGCAGGAAGGGAAGGAGGGATTTTAAATATACTGGGAAGAAAAATGCAAGGCTGATGCGTTCTTGCTTTCTCATTAATGAACTAATACGAAGTGTGAGCAGGAAAAGGGAGTGAGAAGAAAATGTGCATTGAACAGTGATGCAGTTAGATCATTTCACAATGAATATAATGATCTTATATTGCCCATCCTTGATAATAGGGCATACTTTAAATGCAAAGCTGACCTACTGCACCCATGACTTAGGGGCCTGGACTTCTACCCCAAACTGTCTCAGTGGTGACACCACTGTTATGCTTATCCTGATCCAGATCACTGCTGTCTCTGTCCTAGTAGTGTCTATTCAGTAAGTGCTGATTCTCCAAAGCCTTGGGCTCTTTTGGAGTCCTGATGCCTGAGATTCTTTAGTTGGAGATGTCATGGATACCAATGGGGCTTTCTACTCAAAAAAGCATGCGCTGTACCACTGTGCTATGACTTTGGTGAACTATGGCCTCTCCTTTCAATGTATAAGGACTATTTAAATATAGCTTACAAAATTCTGAGGGAGACCAATCAACTATATTCCATATTCCATCATTTTACAGATAACTTTTTATTCTGACAGACAAGGAAATTCTCATACAATTTCATTGAACTGGGTTTTTAAAGACCCAGAGAACAGAATCTGTATTTGGAGTTTAAAGCAGGGAAGGGAGGGGAACAATGGTAGATATTATTTCAACAATAATTTGTCCATTCCAGTTGCTTCTTAGGGGCCAGTTTGGACAAATGGCAGATCAATACTCTTCTTAGGCTGCGCTATTCCATGGTGTACTCTAATTCAGCCAGAAATCTTTGACGGTGCATGCTGGAGGTTTGGGGTTTGATTCTCTCTGTTTTGCTTTTAAAATATATTTGACATCAAACTAGAAAAGTTATAGTAGACACTACTGGATTCATATAAGTTCACATCTTGGAGAAAGAGTGAAGAGAAAACATCTTTGATTTGATTAAGCAAGGCCTGAAATTTCTAATTGCTTCATTTCCTGAAAGAATTTTCAGAACCTGGGTGGAAGTTAGGTAATACATAGAGTGAATGCTCCACAGAAATGTGTTGAAATAATAGGACTGGTCACAGTGCTTTCCCACACTGACATTTTAAAGCTTATATGCAGTTTAATGTTCATCATCAACAATGTAGCAAAACATGATCATCTATCTAGCATGATCAGGAGCAGAGAGGGAAATTATGGACCTTACTGCATTCAAGAAGGCAGGTAGCAAAGATTAATTCACACCCAATTAGTGAGCTGCAAATGGATAACAATGAAGTGCCAATTATCCTAGTAGCAGATGCATTCACACTTTTTTTGGTCCTAGTTGGTGGAGGACTTGCTGCCTTGGGGGTGTGACCATGCTTATTTATTCAAATGTAAGCAAGACAAGTAAGCAAGATGTTTGACCTATTCTGGCCAAACTAGGTTTTGGGCAAGAGCCAAGGGGAATTGACCCAAAACAATGGAAATGCAATGAGGAGGTCTGTATCCAGGCAGTAAAGAGCAAGGTACAAAGCAACCCAGCACACTCAGTTACTTCAGGACCCCGGAGAGGGAGAGCTCCTGTGGGTAACCAGAAGTTGTTCTGACAAATTCCAAAGCCTGAGTCCCCCTATATTGCCAAACAGGCCAGATTACTTCCAGGGCCTCATAAATCAAGAAGATGAATGCAATTTTTACCACATAAGACACCTTCTCATGTCACTTTCACAAAATTGTCTGTTATGCAGCTATACTTAGTCAAGTAAATGCTTCTGTATTTCATCCTTTAAAATGGCGCTAACTTCTCCTTTCCTTGTGCCCTTAGCTATGAAAGCTGAGTGGCTATAGCAGTAAGAGAGTGAGTACAGTGTGAATGCATATAGTGATCTATCAGTTCACAGGGATTATCTGTGTTTTTGTCTTTCTGCATGTAACCATGGCATTATGCCCATGTACTGTAGTCTGTGAGTAATGATGCTGTGCCTTACTGTCTCCTGCACAGAGGCTGTGCGACATTCTCCAGCTGAGATAAGGAACTTCCAATTTGGCACAAGCAGGCAACAGCAATGAAGATGGAGGGCCACTGTGTGCATCTCTGGTTTAATTCCCCTGCCCTACTTCTTCCTCCTCCTCAATACATTCCCCTCCCTCCAACAAGGCCATCCAATGTCCTCAAGAGCAAGCACAAGAGGAGGAACAGGCACAGAAAAAAGGAAGAGCAGCCCTCCCCCCCATGAGTGAAGATCCTCTCATCTACTTCAGGCCAACCTCCTGCAGCTCTTAAGGTGCTTAGTGCCAGGAAGCCATTTTGATGGAGTCAAACACTGTTTGTAAGATGGCCACATTGACACGAGGTAGGTTGCACAGCTGCTGAATTGTTACCATGCTATTTCCTTCAAGCCCGCCCTTTCCTTCTTTTGATCTCACTAATTAATTACCCACAAAAGCAGAACAATAGGCCAAGCTGGCACACCCTGGGTTCTGTCAGTGCCAATCTCCTTCCTCAGGCAGAAAATCCATGCCCTTCTGTGCTATTAATTGAACTAATGTATTTTCTCAGGTGCCCCCCCACCCTATTTTGTGCATCTGCCACCCCATCCTCATGTGTTTATCCAAAAGGGGATAGCAAGAACAGGGAAGGAGGGGGTCAATGGAGAAGGGGGGAAAGAAATGCAGATATGGGAAATCCTTAATGCCATTTAAACTGTGCGGGTTACACAAACACATACAAAATGCATCAGAGCCGCGGCACACAGCCCTTGCAGTATTCACCAAGATAAGTCAGCTTCACAGTGGGTGGGTGTATTGCAAATATTCATTCCCTTACCCCATGGATTTTACATTTCCACACAGTATATTTATTATACCATCGTAATTTAATATATTATTATATTGCGTTTCTTTGCTTTAGGGTTTTGTGTTCACTTGTTTAAATATTATTTATTTATCTATTTATCATGATCTCTACTGTGCCTTTCTCCATACTAAGGACAAAAAAATCATTCGTACGTCAGCTAAGTCAAACACCAGGCTGTTACTTTGGCATGGCCATTTCTCACTGCTTGTGTGTGTGTGTGTGAAAGGAAGGAATTGCTATTAAAAAGCACATGAAGGATAATATTCCACCCACCCCCCATACGATTAGGTGAGGGAGAAATCCAAGAATTATCCTTTCTGCATCAGACATTTCCTTGATAACAAAGAAAAATGCACTCTGTTATGCACTCTTCTGGCAATGCTGGAAAAGAAAAATCTATGAACCCAACTCCCCCCCCCCCCCCCCGCAATTTCAGAAGCTTTCCCTAAAAGCAGTAATTTGAATACATGCCTGTAAATATGTGCCTGTTGTGATCTCATTATTCACGCTCTGTTTCTGTTTCCTCCCTTATAAACATTTAATATCAGGGCAGGGGGAAATAACCCAGCCTTGGGTTTGTCATTGTTAAACAGATAGATATTTATTTGCATTAATTTCACTTTTAGTTTTATTCCAAGTATATTTAAGAGTATGCACATATGGGAATGTGCACAGGCCATGTATGCATGTGTGTCTTTTAAAAGCATCATGGCAGTGGCCTGCAACTTTAATCCCACTTTACTGTCTAGGGCCACATTTGAGAAGAAGGGCAGGAGTGCAGTTTGGGGATAGCAAAGAGGTATTGCTCTCCTCCTCTGGCCAAGTTTCACTCCATATGGAACTATTGTTAAAAGTCATTGCAGCTCTCTCTTCAAGTACACAGAAGGCCAAGATATACACAGTGGTACAGAATTCCAGGTGTGCAATTTGGGCTCTGTAGATCAGATGCAAGGAGAAATGCCCAGTCTTAACTAGGGCCATGATGCTGGGGAGGGTTTTGCTCTTCCCCTACAACTGTTTTCTAATCAGAAATTCTCCTCACTGCTTTAAACTTTAGTTGAGAGGGAAAACAACAAGTTTTTGCTGAAAAGGGGATGGAATGGCCATCAAAAGATATATACCCTTAAGGTAATCCCTGTGCAAGCACCAGTTGTTTCCGATTCTGGGGTGATGTTGCTTTCACAATGTTTTCATGGAAGACTTTTTACGGGGTGGTTTGCCATTGCCTTTCCCCGTCATCTACACTCTCCCCCCAGCAAGCTGGGTACTCATTTTACCACCTCAGAAGGATGGAAGGCTGAGTCAACCATAAGCCGGCTACCTGAACCCAGCTTCTGCCGGGTTTGAACTCGGGTTGTGAGCAGAGCTTGGACTGCAGTACTGCAGCTTTACCACTCTGCGTCACGTATCTTTAGGTGCTCATCACTGGAGCCTAGCTCCTTCCCATCTCCTTGATTAGAAAGCAAGCTGCTTGCCTCTATAGCTGAGAGGAGATGAGAGAATGCTTTCTGGGGCAAATGTTCACAGGTATCATGTGGACAGTACACACCTGTACAAGACTTAGTGCCTGCATACCTTGGGTATTCTCCGTCCTAACCTTTCATTCTTCCTCCTTGAGTGCCCAGTAAGAGTGGGTACAGGAGAGTGAGTACAGTGTGAACACATATGTAAGTTCTAACGGTCAGTAGTATTACTCTGATGCTGACTGACCATAGCGGCATTTGATTTCACTTATCTATCATCCTTTGGTTATTCATCTATGTTTGTAGTTATGTACTCTGGCACTATATAAATCTCTTCTTGTCTGCCCCTCTCTCTGTCCTTCCATCTGTTTCTTTGTGAGGTGTCTCATGACTTGAAATCTATGCTAACAAACTTAAATTGACAAAATAGGAATCTGTTTCTGGCCATTGCCATAAATATGCAATAGAAGACACCATGTCATGTCAGAAGTCAAGAGACCTGACAGTGCTTTTGCTCATCTTGGGCCTTCCCTCTTCCTCCTGGCTTGAAAATCGCCAAACTGCGGAGTGCTGTGCATCATCATGATCCCACCTCTTTTGGACTTAAATAAAAATATACCCTTCTATACAGGAACTACCATCACTTCCCCTATGCACATGCTCTGAATTTATTGCTAAGTCACAAAGGAATCAAATTTACTTGATGTTGGGGATGTGAAATGGTATAGTATAGCTTTATCTCATCAGATCATCCTCTTGGAAAGGAGTGACAAGTGGAGTGCCTCAAGGATCTGTCCTGGGACCTGTTTTGTTCAACATCTCCATAAATGATTTGGATGAAGGAATAGAGGGAATGCTTATTAAATTTGCAGATGATACTAAATTGGGAGGGGTTGCAAATACAGTAAACAGGATACAGGATGATCTTGACAAGCTGGAAAACTGGGCTAATACAATAACATGAATTTTAACGGGGATAAATAAAGTTCTGCATTTGGGTAGGAAAAATCCAATACATGGCTTTAGGATGGGGGAGACTTGTCTTAGCAGTAGTATGTGTGAAAAGGATCTAGGGGTCTTAGTGGATCATACGCTGAACAGGAGTCAACAGTGTGATGGAGTGGCTAAAAAGGCACATGCAATTTTGGACTGTATCAACAGAAGTATAGTGTCCAGATCATGTGAAGTGATGGTATCGCTTTACTCGGCTCTGGTAAGACCTCACCTGGAGTTCAGTTTTGGGCCCCATGTTTTAAGAAGGATATAGACAAGCTGGAACAGGTCCAGAGGAGAGCGACGAAGATGGTGAGGGGTCTGGAGACCAAGTCCTATGAGGAAAGGTTGAAGGAGCTGGGGATGTTTAGCCTGGAGAGGAGGCGGCTGAGAGGTGATATGATCACCATCTTCAAGTACTTGAAGGACTGTCATATAGAGGATGGGGTGGAATTGTTTTCTGTGGCCCCAGAAGGTAGGACCAGAGCCAATGGGTTGAAATTAAATCAAAAGAGTTTCCGGCTCAACATTAGGAAGAATTTCCTGACTGTTAGAGCGGTTCCTCAGTGGAACAGGCTTTCTCGGAAGGTGGTGGGCTCTCCTTCCTTGGAGGTTTTTAAACAGAGGCTAGATGGCCATCTGAGAGCAATGAAGATCCTGTGAATTCGGGGGGAGGTGTTTGTGAGTTTCCTGCATTGTGCAGGTGGTTGGACTAGATGACCCTAAAGGTCCCTTCCAACTCTATGATTCTGTGATCTATGAGATCTCAGAAACTAAGCAGGGTTGGTACTTTAATGGGAGACCACCAAGGAAGACTTAGCAGAGAAAGGGAATGGTAAACTCCCTCTGCTTAATTACTTGCCTTGAAAGCCACTTGCTGGGGTCACCAATAGGCAACTGCAACTTGATTACACACATATAAATTTTAGTGCTGAGAGGTGTGGGAAGGAAATGGAGACCATTTACTTGAGAGCCTGACCCAGATAGCCCAGGATAGCCTGATTTCACCAGAACTCAACAGCTAAGCCAAGCTGGTTCTAGTAGTACTTGGATGGGAGACCACCAGGGAAGTCCAGGGTTGCTATGCAGAGTTAGGCAATGGAAAACCACTTCTGTTTGTCTCTTGCCTTGAAAACCCTTACACCATAAACTAGCTGGAACTTGATAGCAATTAGAGACCATTTACTGGACAGCAAATGTGATGTAGTAGATTCGGGTGCTGGACGGACTGGAGAGACCCAGCTTTAAATCCAAGCTCAGCCACTAAGCATAATTACTAACCTTGGGCCAAGTCACTCTGTCTTACATCATACATGTTTAAATGGGTACCTTTTCTGTCGAACTGGGGGGGAGGGGTTGAAGGGGGGAGGGGTTTGGTAAAAATTTCTCTTGTCTTGATGCATCTGTGTTCAGTTCTATTGGGTGAGCTATTAGCAGAGAGATGTGGGAAGCATGAGCCTTGAGCAAACCACAATTCCTGTTGCCTCTTGAGTGGTGATACAATTTCATCATAAGGTGACGCAGTAATTCTGACAAGAGCCCTGCAAGGTAGGCTGATATCATTGTAGATGTGGAGCTAAGGGTCATAGAGAGAGATTTTCCAAAGCCCCTCCTAATGTGATTGTCCATTTAGGCCTGGACAATCTGAAGGACCATCTTCTCCCATGAGCTGCTGCCCAGGATTTAAGGTCACAGGGAGAAGCCTTCTGGACAATTCTGTGGAGAAACTGCCCCCCCAGAGGTTTAAAAGTGTGTGTGTTTTTCCTCTCTGGAAGTGGCAGGGAGTCAGATTACACTTATACTAATGTGGAATGTCATAATGGTACAGTAGTAATGTGAAATGGTATGGTATAGCCTTATCTACGGGACCGCCTCTCCCCATATGAGCCCCCCAGGCTCTGAGGTCTGCCTCACAACATCTTCTTGCAATCCCTGGGCCTAAGGACGCCCGACTGGTTTCAACAAGGGCCAGGGCCTTTTCTATCCGGGCTCCTACTTGGTGGAATGAGCTCCCCTTGGAGATTCGAACCCTGTGGGACTTGTCAAAGTTCCACAGGGCTTTCAAGACAGAGCTCTTCCACCAGACTTTTAACTGATCTGGCGACTGTCCCTTTGAATGTCATCACTTCCCCCCACCATTTTACACTCATGGTCCTTATATAGAGCTATGGACATATGACATGTGGACATATGGACATATGAAGCTTATACTGAATCAGACCCTTGGTCCATCAAAGTCAGTATTGTCTACTCAGACTGGCAGCGGCTCTCCAGGGTCTCAAGCTGAGGTTTTTCACACCTATTTGCCTGGACCCTTTTTTGGAGATGCCAGGGATTGAACATAGGACCTTCTGCTTACCAAGCAGATGCTCTACCACTGAGCCACCATCCCTCCCCAGTCATTGGGGAGTCACCGTCCCTCCCCAGCTGACAGTCATTGGCCATACGTGCTGTCAGGGGTCATTTGTAGAGAAGAGCTTTCCAGGAACTCATTAGCATAATTTATTTGCATAACGTACTTGCATATGCCACACCCCCTGACATCACTGGAAGTATGTCAAAAGGCAACTCCCACCACTCAGGCTCCACCCTGGTTACATTGATCTCCAAGTATTTCCCAACTCAGAGCTGGCAATCTGGAGAAAAATTACTTCAAAAGCACAAAGAAAACAGCCAAGATGTCAAATGATTTCAATATCACAAACATTTATCAGAGGGCATGCATGGCCTGTCAAGTTACTTTTGGGGGGAAAGAAAGATGGGGGACAGATGACAGGGAGATAGAGAAAGGAAGGAAAGGTGAGGGGAGAGAAAAAGGAGGGGAGAGAGGCTTCTCAGTCTGCATTCCACACACAGGGAAATTATCTGGCTGCTAAGTCTGCAACAGCTCTTGAAACCAACCCTTTTCTGGACAGTTTTTTTTAGTAGTGACTGGGACTTGCCACTTCTTTCTGGCTTACACCATTTTTTTTCATGGTTAATTTTATTTTGTACTAATTTGATTGGTCCAGTAAAAGGCCTTACATTGATTTTATTCTTGTTTCTGTCATTTTGTTTTTCCAGTAACAAGACTGGGGTTTTTTTAGTCTGCCTTTTTCTCATACTGATCATAAAATAAATAACTTTTGTTAGAGAGAATCTGGCTAAGGCAGCTGGCATGATAAAACAGCCAGGTCTCTGCTAGCTGCATGGATAAGAGTAGGTGCAAGTTCAGGTAAGAGTAGGTGCATGGGGAGGGCCTCATGTGATTTTGGACTGGCTAGGCCTTGTCAAGTGTACTGTCTCTATAGGAAGGTCAGAGAAAAGAAACAAGAATGTTTATGTGAACAAGTGGAAATCTGATCTTGACACTGAGATGTTTTTGCTGAGCTTGACTGAAAAGGGAGGAGGGAATGAGGATCCAGGTAGAAGCTTAGTAGTTGTCTTGGCTCAGAGTTCTGAACAAGGGAAGCCGGATTGGTCTGCTCGTATGTCAGGTCAGAGCACAGAGAGAAACCTTTCAGTTTGGTATTAGTTTGAGACTGGATTCAGGAAGAGCCTACAGAAGATGGATTTGGCTAGGCATGGAATTGATGCAAAGTCTCACTTGCCTTACAGGGCAGATGGTAAGGGCTTTTGGCAATGGGAACTGGAGGAAGAAGCCAGAGTTAAATCTGCCTTCCTCACTCCTGGTAGCTTGCATGAGATTACTGTGTGACATTTTGGACCTAGTGACACAGATGCATTGTTTCAGAAGCTGACAAACGGAGTGGCAGGGCAGAATTTTCAGTAGTTTACATGGATCACATCAGGGATTTTTGCAGGGACTTGGGTTTGTACTTGGAGCAGTTAGCAAGAGTTCTGTGTGCCATCCAGGGGGCAGGTCTCAGCATCAAGCTGGGAGAATGGCTGTTTACAAGGCCAGATGCGGTTTTCTGAGAATCCAGAGTGGGTAGAGGGAGCATTCCACCAATGAGGAACAAGGTAAATGTGATACAGAGATGAGAAATCCCAGAGGCCAAGAGGCAGGTGGGGGCTTCTCTGGGTTTGGCAATTGTCTGGGTACTGGGAAAACATAGGCCATGGTTGTCGAGGTAAGATTTTGCCAACTTAACAGACCACTCAACCCTCCACTGGTGTCAAACTGCGAAGCACCCAAACACCAAACCTCAGAGGTGGTCTTGGAAGAATTAGGAGTTCAGCCTAAAAACTGAACATATTGCTGGGCACAACAATGATGTTGCAGATTTCCTGTCCAGGAAGGATACAGATTTGTGAAGGGGACTGAGTGCTAAGTCTGATTATTTTCTGGATGAACTGCATGGATATTCTCTAGTATATACTATGTATCTTGTAATTGTAACTGATGTGTTTGGATTCCACCCTTCTGAAAAAGGGGTGTCCTTCTGCTGTAATCTGGGAAGAAGAGAGGTATAGAAGAACCCTGAGTTTTAAAAGTGTATGTGTGTGGGGAGTTTTCTCTCTGGAAGTGGCAGGGAGCCAGTTCAATGGCCTACTAGATTACACCTATATGTATGTTAATGGCCCTGGTAGGAAAACAAACCAAGGGATTTGGTGCTAAGAAGTCTCCAGCTGATTCCTGGAGATTTTCCAGAATGTCTTTCAAAAGGGTTCCCAAGATGCACCTGTGACCTGGGCAGACTAGGCCAAGGGGGAGGAGAGAGTGATATCAAGGGGGAAGAGGCACAGGCTTGTTAAAACCACATTGCAAGGTGAAGGTGGCCTCTCTTTTTTCCTTTAAATGCTTAGCTAGACAGACCTCTTTTCTGAGGATGCAGGGTGGCAGTTGTCTTTTTCTGATCATGTGGTCTCCCAGGCAGTGTTCCTCTAAGCTGCAGAGTCTTGTGAGCAAAAATTCCACTTTGTAAGCTGCTGGCATTAAAGTTGTGGGCTACTGGCATGAAAGCTGTGAGCCACTACATAAATTAGTGTGCTCTGAGGTCATCCTTCCTGAGCTGAGACAAAAATGTGTGAGCCAGAGGCTAAAAATCTGTGAGTTAGCTGATGCTAACTCAACTTAGAGGGAACACTGCTCCCAGGTAATGGGACATAGGTAGGAACCTTGTAACTTTTTAAGATCGTTAGAGCCTGCCCTATTTTAACATCAGTTTAGGGTGTATCTAAAACAGGGAAAGGGGAGTGCATTTATGACCAATTTTCTTTTGCTGATCTGGTGTTGTGCGTAAGAAGGACTTTTTTTCTGAAAAAAATGGTGCCAGAACTCTCAAGAGGGAAATGAAGGAGACACACATGGGTGCCCCTCATGAACATTTAAACATTTTTTGAGAATTTTGTTTCCATTAAGAGGTTCTGGAACTCAGTTCCACCGTGTTCCCCTAGAAAAAAAAGCCCTATGCTTAAGGATGCTTGTAAATATTTTCTTTTCAATAAATCTTTTTTTACTTGGGAAGTTGCACCTCCATCACTGTACCATCTACATTCTCCTACTATGTTGGACACGCTAGTGCAAAAGGGGCCCCTGGGATGAGAGGAAGGCAGTCTATAGGCATGTGACTGTTTCTCCAGGGGAGCCCCAAAACTGTAATTGGTCCCCAAGGTAACCAGACTCCAGGTAATGGAGGACACAGAGGTGAGACCTCAAGTTGGAAAGGGGAGCTAGAGACATTGGGCAGGTGGTGGCAATGGTTACCCTAGTAGAAGGAAGAGCTAACCCCTTGCCAAGTCCCCTGTGGGCTCTGGTGGGGGACTTGCTCTGCATGCGCTTTGTACACGCAGTGCGATGACATCACCCAGTTGTGATGTCATAACGCCGGCGATGTTGTGTGGCAGCTGCTCTGGAGGGTTCTGGTAAAACTCTATGGTTTTCCCAGACTCTCTAGCAATTTGGGAGGGAAATCTCTAAGGTACAATAGAGTACCATAGAGTTTTCCCTCCCAAATTGCTAGAACATCTGGGAAAACCATAGAGTTTTCCCGGAGATGCCTAGAGCGGCTGGCACGTGACATCTGGGTAATGTCATCATGCCAGCAACCTCAGGGGGCCAGCAGGTTGAGAACCTCCAGGGTGTTGGAAACACTAAGGTGGGGTGGGCAGAACAGGGTTTGCAAATCAAAGCAGGCCTGTTCCACCACAGTCCTAATCTCATCTCTCCTTCAGTCTCTAGGAGGCTGCTGAGCATGGTTTTGTTTGATTGAAGTATTTGAGTAATTTACCGGCAGTCCTAAATTGTGATTCTAGATTTTGGGTTTTTATATATTCTATGTATTCTGGTTAATATATTTTATCTTCATTGAGGGAGAAAGACAGCAGATAAATGTTTTAAACAAGCAAATAAAGTTTCTGATTAGAAATGGGGAGAGCGGGGTTCAAATCCCTGCTCAGCCATGATCAGGGTTCAAATCCCTGCTCAGCCATGCTAAGGTGACCCATGGCCAGGGCTGTAGCCAGAGGCGGGGCACATGTGGCTCCACCCCTTTTTGCATCTGCAATGCCCCCACCCAATCTTCCATTTCTGAAGGGAAAACCGTAGCTACTCACAAGTAAGCCTCGTTGCAATCCTGTATAATGATTACATACAAGAAGAGCAACCATTCAAGTTCTTGTGTATTATTGTAGCAGCATTCACCGCAAAGCAGAGTTTACAATGTTCACTCTACTTGCTTGCAAGGAAAGAACCTTTGCTGAATTCAGTGGGATTGAAACAGAAGCAACTCTGAAATATATGCACACGTTGCAATTTTACAGCCATAACTCAGTGCTGCAAACTCCCATGGGGCTCTTTTAAGGGCAGTAATTCAAAATCAAGACTTGCACTTATAAGGTGTTTTTTTAATCACAGCAATGATTGTTAAAATAGTTTGACAAACTATATAAAATAAATAGTTAAAAATCATACCAATGCTTGCTTTTGGGGTGCCTGGGCAGGCGTATGCATTTTATTATGGTGATTTGAGGACTCACCTTTTGTGAGAAGGGGTGGCAGCTGCAACTTTTATCAGCCATCATATGTCCTGGTCCCCGGATGCTCTGTTCCGGGCAGCTTCCCAGCCTCCAGCTTTTCCCATTCCCACACTCCTGTCTGGGCCTGCCAAAGATGCCACTGCTTTTGATGTGTTGCTTTCTTTAATTTCTTTTTCTGTGTCCAGTTTTTCTCCCTCCCACAATGGCTGCTTGCAACCAACCCCCCAAGTTGCCTCTCTGCATTCATTTATTTGTGTGTCCCTCCCTGTGTGGTCGCAATTGCCAGCTTGGATGCATTGCAATAATTTGTTAATTGCCAGGGAAAGCTCATTTGTTTGTGATGCATCCACCCTCTTGCAAAAAAAAGAGAGAGAGAGAGAGAGAGAGAGAGAGGAGGGTTTAATAATTTAATTTAAATAGCGCCCCTGGTGCCCCCTCCTGAAAAAATTCCTGGCTATGGGGCTGCCCTGGGCCCATCGCTATTTCAGCCTAACCAGCCCCACAGGGTTATTTGTGAAGAAAAAATGGAGAACAGGAGAGCCAGCTGTCCACAAGGGTCAGGGCTGCTTGGAGCAAAGCCCTTGGCCAGGTGGGACTGAGGAGGCTTCAGGAGCAACGGCAGCAGCTGTAGGGTCACCAAGAGGGCAAGATTGAAGTCCAGCCCTTCTCTAGTGGAACTGGAAAGGATTTAAGGGCTCCTGAGCTGCAGACAAGAGCCAGCAACCAGGAAGGCAAGGATGGATCCTGGCCAGTCATGCAGTTAGTTGTGCGGCAGCCAGATGCTGAGAAGGAGCAGCACTGGACTACTCCTTTGGGTCAAATCCTACTCCGGGTAAGAGACTTGTTGGGGCGGTTCATGGTGTTCATACCACTGGAGGGCATGCAGCAAGGGATCCTGTACCTGTGATGGAAATAAACTGCTGTTCCGCTGAAATCCCTGGGACTCGCTTGGTCTTATTTGTCACGCCAGGTATGCTTCCCTGTTCCCCTTAGAGGAAGAACAAGGCAAACATGTAGGAGATTAGTAAAGACTGGAAGGAGGAGGCAGAGATGGATGTGAGCAAATGCAGCAGCATGTATTGAGGCTTTGTTGAGGTTACTGACTGTTAAATGAGACCCTATAAAGGGGTATCTCTTTTAAAACGTGGACATCTGGCTACCCTAGGTTGGGGGTTTAATGTGGCTTTGTCTGCCAAGCTAAGAAGGTGAAAGTGAACCAAATGGGACAATGTTATGTTCTCATGTGGGTGGGCGGGAGTACTCGCTGGCTTCTTGCCAACCTTGGCTTTCACAGGCTTTGTTTTCTAATGTTTCTAGCGCATGCCTAGCAATCCATTATTTCGGATTTAGGTTACAGGGCTTGTGTGTGTGTGTGTGCTTGTGTGTGTTTTCTGTTCTGTTTTGAAAGGAGGCAGGGTTTTGTTTTTGTTTCTTGTTTGGGGAGGAATTGTTCCCTCATGGATTTTCTTGGGCTGCTGCGGTGCATGCCAAGGATGTGTTGTGGCTGTCCATGCATATGACAAGGCAAAAATGAGAGGTCAGAGTGTGATGTGGCATGAAGGCTTTGACACACGTGTAGGAGGTACATGGGACAAATGCCAAGGAGCAAGCAACAAATTGTGCATCTTACACAAGGATTTGCTGAACTGCCAAATCTGTTGTTATGTATCTGTGTAGGGGACAGGACACTGGCCTGGCTATAGGGAATCTTTGCAATGAATCCAGCTAGCTAAAGGACTCAGAATCCTTAGAACTTTCTTTAAAAAGCTAAAGAATATGGGAAACAAGCCAGCTTGTACAGTTAAGAATTCAAGCTTAAGGATTTATAACCAACTTCTAAAGGCAACAGTGCCTTGCTTCATAAGAATCTAAGAGGTGACCTGCTGGATCAGACCAGTGGTCCATCTAATCCAGCATCCTTTCTCGTACACCAGCTAATCTGTTGCCCTGGAAGCCAACAAACAGGGCATGGAGGCCGAGGCCTCTCCCCGATGTTTCTGTTCCCTTCAGTCACCAGGTCGATTGATGGACTTCTCCATCAATCTGTCTTTAAAAGTAATTTATACTAATGGTCATTATGACACCAATTGGCAGTAAATCCCACAATTTAATTACTCTTTGAGTAAAGAAGTGCTTCCTTTGATCCATCCTGAATCTATTGCCTGTCAACTTCATTGGGTGTCCTCCAGGTCTATGGGAGAGGAAGAAAAAGTTCTTTATATTGACATTCTCCTCTCCGTGTATTACTTGTCACGTTCCCCCACCCAAGACTCTTTGTCCTGTTCCCTCACATAAGGCATTGTACTGACATAGGTATATATGGATGAGGGAATAAGAGTATGAATGCCATCCTGTCTAACATTCATGTTGCTGTATGTATGCTTGATGGTCACGGTTTGATGTAAATTGGGATTTAAATATAGTTAATAACTGATTAATAGTTATGGTGGAATTGGGTAGAATGCTATCTAGCAGTAAGTGAAAGGGAAATACTTGGTTATGAATCTAGAAGCTGAAAATGTAGGGAAAATGGTCTTGAACTGCTATAAGGAAATCAGAAATGCACAGTCCTCCTTATGCATATTGCTACAGGCCTGGACTTAGGTATGAAGATTTAAATCCAAATAGTACCCATTTTCCTTCTAACTTTCTCACCTGTACCTGAGAATGTTTCAGCAGTTTGGAGTGCTGAGCTAACTGAGATACAGAGTGAGGTTCTTGAGGCTTTATAACCAACTTCCAGCGTTGAACATGAACTGGAATAGTGGAGATTAATCTTTTTGTGGTCTCCATCACTGTGGAGCAATTTCTACATGCTTCCTAATGGGATCATTAGAAAGCCACCTTCAAGAAGGGTTTAGATAAAAATATGGAGCACAGGTCCATCAGTGGCTATTAGCCACAGTGTATGTGTGTATATAAAATTTTTTGCCACTGTGTGACACAGAGTGTTGGACTTGATGGGCTGTTGGCCTGATCCAACATGGCTTCTCTTATATTCTTATCATGCCCTGTGTGATTGTAACCCTCCTCTACTAAAGCTCTCCCCATGCATTCCAGCCCAAAAGATTATACCTCCTAACGGCAGGGTTAAACCCTCTCTGCTGAGATTTAGATGCAGCAACCATCACAAAAAGCACTTGCTTCACTCTCTACTTGGCTTTCTAAAAATCTTTTCTTTTGCATGAATTTGTCTCTGTAAAGAAGATATTGGATTTATATCCCGCCCTCCACTCCAAAGAGTCTCAGAGCGGCTCACAATCTCCTTTACCTTCCTCCCCCACAACAGACACCCTGTGAGGTGGGTGGGGCTGAGAGGGCTCTCACAGCAGCTGCCCTTCCAAGGA
Organism: Heteronotia binoei; assembly: GCF_032191835.1. Lineage (NCBI taxonomy): Eukaryota > Metazoa > Chordata > Lepidosauria > Squamata > Gekkonidae > Heteronotia > Heteronotia binoei. The sequence continues at coordinate 17,802,330 of NC_083241.1, forward strand.
CAGAGTCTCAGAGCGGCTTACAATCTCCTTTCCCTTCCTCCCCAACAACAGTCATCCTGTGAGGTGGGTGGGGCTGAGAGGGCTCTCACAGCAGCTGCCCTTTCAAGGACAATCTCTGCCAGAGCTATGGCTGACCCAAGGCCATTCCAGCAGGTGCAAGTGGAGGAGTGGAGAATCAAACCCGGTTCTCCCAGATAAGAGTCCACACACTTAACCACTACACCAAACTGGCTCTCCAGAGCCTTTAGGTATTTATTTATTTATTTATTTATTACGTTCAACTTATTTCCCGCCCTCTCCGCAAGCGGACTCAGGGCGGCTTACAACATCATGTCAATACAGTTAAACCATTAAAACATATAAACCCATAATTTACATATTTCAATTAAAAAAAACATATTACAATTTTTAAAACCATTCTATGGTGCTGCATTTATACAATATAGTGCTGTATTCATACAATATAGGTATAGTTATGATCTCCAAATCACATTAGGTAAAGATACTGAGGGATATCTGACTGCCCCCCCCTCCTTCTCATCAGACTTTAAAAACAAACAAACCCTAGCCCATAGATGGGAAATCAGTCACAAAAGATGTCAGAAAAAGGTAGGATGGCTTCCAAATTCTGGTAGTGAGCCAGGGTGTTGCTGGGGGTTTTTTTGAAGCTGCTTTAGTAGGTTCCCCCTAATAACCAAAACATGGCAAAACATGGGTTTGAAGCTGTTTTTCTGGTTCGTTTTTAAAAAATCTTTTAATTTCCCTACATGGCAAGGAAATCATGTGGTATAAAAGTACTGCAAGTGGAGAAAATACATATCTGAATACTCCCAACCATTTAAAAAAAAATCCTTCACACCTGGAAAGCTACCATATCACTGAGAATAATTCTTTCTCTTAAATGCCAGGGTCAAGGGGGGAACTGGATTTTGAGGGTTGTTGTTCATTTCATTATTGCAGGTTTCTGATCCTTTGGAACAGCAACTGAGGCATAGATGTTATACATCCTGGCCTCCGCTTAGTTTCTCATTGAACCTCCTGTTTCCCACAAAGGTTAGTTTAACAAAGGGAACATGGCCAAGGCAGGTTGAGTGTTTTACATATCTTTGGCCAAATTGGCATAGAGTCTAGCAGCCGAGAACCTCTTGCTTTGTACAAAACAAAACTCAGCAAGTTTCTAGCCCCTTGTGCACAGAGGAGCTTGAAAACCTAGAGTTTGAGCATAGCAGGATCTAAAACTCTTAAATGGGTGTTTAAAAAAACCACACCACTCCTTGTCCCATGTGAGAAGAGAAGAACTGCTTTGCTGGATCAGACCAAATGTTCAATTTTCTGTTTCCATTTGTGTCCAGCTAGATGCCTCTAGTAGCTCACAAGTACAGCAGTCTTTTGTCACATTTCACCATCTGGTACTTAGAGCTATAAAGCCTATAAATGTGGAGGTTTAGATAACCATGGCTAATAGCAGCTGATAGGCCTACCTTCCAAAAACTTTCTTCATTCTCTTATAAACCTTTCTGAATCTATATTCAAATCCAGTGACACCTTAGAGGCCAACAAAAATTTTGGAGTATTATTTTTTTTTAGAGTCAAAGCTCCCTTTATCAGATACCTCTAAACCTGCCACCACCTTGTGTGACAATGACTTGAACAAGTTAATTATGTGTGGTGCAAAGAAGTACCGTACTTTCTTTTCCTTGAATCCACTGACATATAGTCCCTTTGGCTGACTGAAATTCTAGTATAGGAGAAAAATGTCTGTCTACATTCTTTCTAAGCTGTTTAGCATTTCATAAGTCCTCTAAATTAGTTTATGAGAGTAATTCAGTAAGACCTTTTTTTTTTTTTTTGATCCAATATGTATCTGACTGTATTTGGAACAAGCAAGTCTGTATGTAAGCAAGCAGGTTTGTGGAGGCTGCCGTTATCTTGCTTTTCCTGGTATAGCATTTAGATCAGGGGTATGGAACTCAATAGTTAGGAGGGCTGCATCTGGCGTAAGTGGTACTTTGTGGGGCTGGACCATGCATGTAATAAAATGTAATTTCAGGAAGCGGAGATATAAATGTTAGAAAATACAGACAAACACAATGAAAGATTTTTAAAACTTAAAATACAAACATGCTTAAAACTCTTGCAATATTTTGTTTCTTTAACAGTCTTTGATAACTGACACCTCCCAAACACCCCCCCCCCTTAAAAGATGACTGCCTAAAATGGAAAGGTAGGAGAAAAGTGGGATTTGACAATGCAATGTTTAAAATAAATCTTAAAAAAAAAGCACAAGGATTATAAAAATATAAACTACAAATATAAAATGCTCTGAATCTAGGAAAACTGAAATGGCTGGGCACTGCAAGCTTCTCCACCCCCCACAAGGTCTATTCATGGCTCTTCAATATAATGTCCCCCTTTGGCTGTGGGTTCCCAGGTTAGGGTACTCACTCAGGCAACCATTTTCAGGTCCATTCAGCAGAGACAAGCTGGCTCAAAGCATCAACCATTTATTTGCAAGGAGACAATACCAGCATGCAACAGCTTAAGCAGCATCCAAAACTGAAAGTCAAACTCAATTTAAATACATTGCGGCACAGACAAAGTTGCAAGGAAAATGTGGAATGGATTTTCCATTAAGGTATCTGGGTCCAGATAGATTACTTTGAGACTGGAATGACAGCCCATAGAATGAAAAGACAGCCCCTGGGAGTAGCAGAAGTGTTCTGGGACTGGAATGAGGGCTCCTAGAGTGGAATTCCATCCCCAGAACACTGCTGCTACTCTGAGGGGTTGTCATTCCACTCTGCACCCTGTCATTCCAGTCCCAGAACACAGATTCTTTGCTAGGGATTGTCATTTTACTCTGGGGGATGTCATTCCAGTCCCAAAGCAAGTTTGTATTGATAGAAACAGTCCTAGTCTCAGAGACCTAGTCTCAGAGACCTTAAGGGAAAATCCATTCTGCATTTTGTTTGCAACTTTGCAAGCACAGACAAGCTTCCTGCCAAAGGAGGCAAAGACAAGGCCAAGGGAGCTGGGAACTTTGGCAGCCTCCAGCTTCAAAGGGTGAGGACAGGCAGGGGAGGGGAAGGGGGGGGAGAAAAGAGCTGCAGGTTGAATTGAAGTCATGGGCAGACCAGTTCCGGTCTATGGGCTGTAAGTTTGACACCCCGATTTAGACCATTGTGGTATGAAGGCTACTGGAGCCTTTACAGTAGCCATTGAGCAGTGGCTAGTGGGAGAGGAAGTTTCTGATGATAGACAATATCAATAATGAACAGATATATGCTGCAAGCATGCCAGGTGTATATTCCCTCCATTGCATTTCCCAAAAGAAGTTATGCCTGCAGTCCTGAATTCTGTTCTGTTGCTGCTGGCAGTGTGTCTCTGTCATAAACCAAAAGGGAAATCCACACGTATTTCTAAATATGTCAATGTGTCCTAAGTCATCAATAACCAAATTTAAAAAAAGAAGGCAATGAGCAGTTGGAACATGCAACAGAACCCATGTAACAGGACTGGGCAAAACTCTGTGTCTGAAAGCCTATGTTTGCACTCTTGTTCTGTCTCCCTGGCACAGGTTCAGGAGATGAACCAAGTTGGTCTGCAGAAGAATGCCCCTAAGCATTGATCCTTCTGAGGTCAGTAAAATGAGTACCCGACTTGCTGGGGGTAAAGTGTAGATGACTGGGGAAAGCAGAGGCAAACCACCCCATAAAAAGTCTGCTATGAAAACGTCGTGATGCAATGGCATCCCTGAGTCAGAAACAACTGGTGCTTGCACAAGGGACTACCTTTACCTTTAAGCATTTTGTCCCTGCTTTAATCAAGCTGATTACATTTTGCATTGTGCCTCTGCATCCTGACTCCCTTCTTTGCAGGGATCAGCATTCCTACTTGTGTCTGATAAAGGGAGCTTTGACTCTGGAAAGCTTCTTACCCCCCCACCCCCACCCCAATCTTATTGCTGTCTATGGTGCTCCCGGACTCAAATCTAGCTCTTATGTCAGAGATACCAGTGTGTGATGTCCTTGTAACAGAACTGCTTTCCCTTAAAAAAAAATCCTTTGGAAAAAAAAATCCTTTTTAATATGTGTGGAGCAAGTTTATGATGATGTTGCTGGTTCCAGTTATCCAACCAGTGAATTGGGTGCTGAATATCTGAAGCTGCCTTGCCCTGTCAAACCATCAGTCTATCTAGCCCAGTATTACCCACTCCAAGAGGCAGCAGCTCTCTGCTGCCAGAGATCCTTTAACTGGCAATGCCAGGAACTGAACCTGGGACTTGTGTGGAAAGTGTGCACTCCATCATGGAGCTATGGGCCTCCCCTTTAGCCAGGCACTTGCGATCAGAATACAGATTGCCAATTTTTGTAGGACAAAACAAAGCCTGCTGACTTCTGGGGTTCATGGAAAGAATGCTGGACCTCAGTCTTCTGTTCAGGCAAGCTTTTTAAAAATGTCCTTAAGCAATAGAAAGTATTCAGGATCACTTAAGGAAGATGAATTGTGCCTTGAGAGACCCAGAATGTGCACTGTAGCTTTGCAAACACAACACATGGGGATTCTAATAAATTAAAAAGTGGACCAGGCATCACCAAAGTCATCCCATCCCTGCCATAGCTTATCCAGAAGGAAGCTTCTTATGAAAGAATTAACTATTTATCTGCTCCAAGACAGGGGGTGGGGTGGAAATTGAAACAAACTCAAAAGATGAGGAAGCAGATTATTTATTTCTCATTCTGTCTACTTAGATTTTCTGTCTGGTGACTAGATAATGCAGGGATCTGCTGTAAGAAAAGCTGAGAGACGGAACAGAAGTAGATTAAATACTAATTTATTATATCTGGATGTACTACTGCTGGATGTATGAGCAGTGGGTTCTAACTAATGGTGGATGTAATCCTTTATTTTTGTATGAACATTTAATTAGATTAAATGGCTTTTGGACTTCCTATTAATTTAGTTTGCAGTGCGCATATAGAACCTGTTGTATATTCCCACATTTGTACACTCTGTTGCATACATAGAGCTTGGGGTATGCTAGCAGAACCCTCATTAACTCTCCCATGTCCAGCCTCCCTTATGCAGACTTTGTTTGTTTCTAAGTGTCTTAACATGATGGCAGTTGATTGAGTCAACCACTGACAAAGAAAACTGGGGAAATCTGTGTGGTGCATACTCACTAGAACAATGGTTTTTCCGCTGGTGGGATCCTGGGATATCGGAAAAGCTCACTGGAGGCCACTTGGTGACATAGGTCAGATATATTGACAGTCAATATGCTACATGAGCAAATCTGAGGGAAGGGGGATCCTCTGGCTTGTGTGATTCCCCCTTCCCTTGCATGCAAGGATCTAATTTGATTCTTCCACTTTTTCAGAAAACCATAATTCTGGAATGGTGAAATTATGGTCTCTGCTTTTCCTCAATATCATGATTCCAAACTGTGGCTTTGGAGGAGACTGCAACGTTACTTTGTCAGTTTGGGTGTTCTGCTGAAATATCTGACTCAGCACAAGGGAAGGGGGAACCTGAGCTTTGTGGATCCTCTGGCCTTGTTCACCAATGAAAATATCAGCCAGGGTGGACAACAAACATCCCTGAAAGGGCTGCCTTGTCCACTGTGTTTGATTTTCCCCTGCAAACCACAAGGCACAGAGGAGTGTTAGGTACATCCTGGGATATGCTCTCAGGCTGCAGTCACATGACAGGCTTGGTGTGATCTGGTTGTGCCTCTAATTACAATGGTTTGTTTTGTAATGGGAAACTTTGATCAGACATTCCACCCTGAACAGGCTTCACTACACACTTGCCCCATGATTGATCATTCAGATTGTTGCAGCATCCTTTTTTTTCCTTTCACCAATGCACATAGGCATGTCTCCAAAGCTCTGGCTCTTTTTGACAGCTTCACAGTCCCTCTGCCAAATATTCTGGCCCCTCTCAGCCACTTTTTGTCTTCTTTGGAATATGGGGGGGGGGGGGGAGTGCAGATTTACATGAGAGTAGTCCATTGACTTCAGTGCATTTACTCTTATGTCAATCATGGGATGCTATCCAACAGCAACTCTGATGCAGAAACAGGAGAGAGGGGGGGGTTTTTGGAGGGGGGGTTGTTTGTCACTCTAAAACAATTCTCTCGGAGACTCCCAATCCAGAAGGACTACTTAGCTGTGGTGATTGACAATGCCAGGGGGATTATGTGCCTTTGCGCACATCACTACCTGATCCAAAAGGGGGAAAAGGAGGCAGAAACGAAAGGGCAGGTTCAGACTTCCCAAACTGCTTGACTTTGCAAGAGGGGAGTTCAGACAGCCAGAAATAAGGGGCAAAAGTGAAGCATCCATAAAGACCAGACTTTCCCTGGTGACTGTTAACTCTGCTTCAAAGACAGGGCACAACAGGGTGGTGATGACTGAAGAAGATAAGAAGAAGATGATATTGGATTTATATCCTGCCCTCCACTCCAAAGAGTCTCAGAGCGGCTCACAATCTCCTTTACCTTCCTCCCCCACAACAGACACCCTGTGAGGTGGGTGGGGCTGGAGAGGGCTCTCACAGCAGCTTCCCTTTCAAGGACAACCTCTGCCAGAGCTATGGCTGACCCAAGGCCATGCTAGCAGGTGCAAGTGGAGGAGTGGGGAATCAAACCCGGTTCTCCCAGATAAGAGTCCGCACACTTAACCACTACACCAAACTGGATCCAAACTGGGGCACAGAAGGCAGATGTCACTGCCTGGTCATGCTCTTTAAATCTGCAAGGGTGCCTCAATGATATTGGATTAAATTGCTCATGTGACCACAGCCTCAGTTTGCATCGGCAACAGTGATGCCTACATTCCAGGCCTCACTAAGCATGCATCTAAAAAGCTGTGTGTGTGTGGGGGGGGGGGGGGGGTTCATGGCAGGCAAGTAGGTTCAAAAATATTTCCCAAATCAAGGAAAATATTGTACTAAAGAGATCTGGGTTTTTAAAAAGTCTTTAGGATGAATACAGCTAATATCACAAATGTTTAAAGTCTCCTAATTCAATGGGAGAATTAAATATATTTATGTGTTTCTCACATAACAATCAAATATAATTTAAAAATATTTAAAATTTTGCTGGTTTGCGTCCTTTTTGTTTTAAATTCTTCATTGTGAAGATTCCATAAAGCCAAACTAAACTAGATATTGTATGATAATCTCATTAACTACAGCCAAAATTGCACATGCACAGTAAAGCATAGGATGGAATTGTGCGTGAGCAGCAACTATTCCCATTTTGTAACACTGTATTTGGCCCCCAAATCTATTCTTCTAGTGGTCATCTTGGTATCGATTTGGTTTGTACAGGATCTTTAGCTTCTTAAGATTTTCTTCTCCCCATTTCCTAACAAGTTTTGTGTTTGTTGGGGATATCACTATTTGCATGAGGGTTGGTATAGTCTTTTCATTTGAAACCTGAATGAATGAATGATGCTATGTTTGAACTGATCCCAGGCAGGAATATAAATTTTGTCTGCATTTCTCCTGCTACAATTAACATTTGTGTGCTCAAGTGAGGTGTCTAGACACTTAATTGTCTCCCCTGTTTTACATTTCAAAATGCACATCCTACATGCATACTGGTTACAATTGGTCCTGGACAGTTCTGGAACACATTGACACCACAATGTATGTGTGCGTGCGTCTGTTGGAAAAGCTGGGAAGGATTTACTCATTCAGTCTTTGTGGCCTTTGTTCTGCAATAAATCTTTGCAGTGCCTTTACTCTCCATAACCATTTTGTATAGCTTGTGAACAGGACAAAACAGCAGCGATTCAGCTGGCCAATTCCATTCATGCATGTATAGGTAAAAATAACCAACATGCAATAGATCCTCAACAAGTCTGTTAGATAATTTGAAATAACAGTGGGTTTTGCAGGGGTCAAAATCTGGGCTTGGATGTTAGGGCCAGTTTTCTGATTAAATGAAAATAAGAGCAATTGCATTACTAGATAAATGAACCAGATTGGATTCTTTGTTCACCTCCCAAAAGATATTTATTTATGTACGGTAGTAATGGCATAGTTTCTCTTCACTCTGTGCCTGCATTGTTTTAAATGGTGCAGTTCCCTTTAGTGGAAATGAAAATGATGGGGAAATGGATCTTTTGTGGACCTAGGGAAGAGCTTTTAAGTCCAGTTTGGTTTCAGTAGAGGGGATTTAAACATGTGCTTATCTTACCCATTAAAATCTAAAGGACAAACTGCTTCTCTTTGGAAAACCTACCTCACAATATTCTGATACATGTTAAATGAACAAATGTTAAAAAAAAACCCAACCAGGACACATTCAGACAACTTCCATGAGTTCAGCCAGTGGGGTCTTTCTAAAATATGAGCTTCAAAACATTCATTTTTTTTCTGCAATACAGAGCGCTTGTTCTAGTATTCAGGTGCCACAGATCTGTATCTTTTTTTGAAACATTCAGAGTATTTCTTCCTCCCTACTCTGGATTTCAAAATGCAAAATATACACACAAGAGGTACAAAATAGGTACTCTTGGCAAGCTGGCTCCAGGTGTTGCCAGAAATCTGATAAGATGGTAGAAAGGATGGTCAAAATCAGGAGCCTAATGCATTAATCCTTAAATTGTACAGAGGTGCTTTCATTGAACATCCTGTTTATTTCAATGTGTATTGTCAAAAAAGCATCTAATTAGGTTGGGCTCTTAAACTACATATTGGATTGAAGAGGTCTGTGTTCTGGAAAACAGGTCTAAGTTTCTGGAAAACAGAAGAATAAGCAGTAGTGATAGGAAGAATTTTTAGGGGCCTTGGTTTGGGATAGCTTAGCAGACAAATCTGTTTTGTGTGTGATCGCTTTGTATGTTGCTCCAGTCCCAGCGGTTACATCTTTGTGTCTGGGACAAGCAAATTTGCATGCTGGGGAAAACTTTCTCCTTGTTTTCCCTTGGCTCTTAAAAGTGGGGTGGGGGTGGGGGTGACATCCTGGATGGATGATGGCAAAAGATGGCTGATCTGCCAGCCAGGTGTAGCTGGGCCTACTGTGCTGTGCGAGAGCCATCTGCTCCACATTTTATGGCATGTTCCCTCTGGGGGGGCGGGGGGGGAGGGAAGATGGTGGGTTTTTCCCCTCCATCCCTGCCTGGATCTCCCCTGTAATTTATTAGCTCCAAGGGAGAAGAAATAAAAACCATGAAAGGTGGCTCAGTCTGCATCCTCCGCCTCTGTTCCATACATTGGTATTTGCCTTGTCTCCTCTGCCTGCTACTAGCAGCAGCAGTCAGATTTGGAAACAACACACCCCCGGGCTAAGTGCTGTCTTTGTGGCTGTGACACTGCTCTCCCAAGGCTGGCTTAAATAAATGTTGTTTTAGCTGTGGAATGCTGGGATGGGGAGGGTTGCGATGTCTCTTTTCCTTCACTGCCAACTCTGCCTGCACCTTTTGCTCTTTTTCTGTTCCTCCCTTCTGGCATCACATATGCACCCTCCCCAAATTAGAATAATCTATCTTTTAAAAAAAAAACCTGTTGGGATATTTAGTGGAGTAACGAAGGCAGCCAGATGTGTGTATTAGTTTCAGGAAAAAGGATTTACTTTTTTATAAAAGGAGAAAAAAAGGTTACATTTGGAAGTAAAACAGAAAGCATTCTGTCCATCTAGTTCTAAGCCCCATGTTGACTATTTGGATGCTAAGCCTTGTGCATCGTTAGAGAACAAAGGGAATAAAGTTTCCCAGCGGTCACCCACTTCCTGTGGAAATGCCTAAGCTCACATAGCACCCCAATAAAACTTGATAAGCCAACAGATATCTTGCAGCTCTCTCTCTCTCTCTTTTTTGGGGGGGAATATTGTCACCATCTCTGGCTCAACGATGTGTGTAAGACCTAATTGGTCCTAAACTAAATAGCTAACATTTTTATTATTTTTCAATATATATTAACATGCATACATAAACAAGTTAACTCTTTTATAACTCAAGGATGAACTGGCAAACTCCAACAAAAACACATCTTGCTTTTGTGTGTTTAAACTGGAGAGCCAGTTTGGAGTAGTGGTTAAGTGTGCAGACTCTTATCTGGGAGAACTGGGTTTGATTCCCCACTCCGCCACTTGCACCTGCTGGCATGACCTTGGGTCAGCCATAGCCCTGGCAGAGGTTGTCCTTGAAAGGGCAGCTGCTGTGAGAGCCCTCCCCAGTCCCACCCACCTCACAGGGTGTCTGTTGTGGGGGATGAAGGGAAAGGAGATTGTGATCCGCTCTGAGACTCTTCGCAGTGGAGGGCGGGATATAAATCCAATATCTTCTTCTTCTTCTTAATAGCTGACTGGAAATGGAGCATAGAGATGTAGCCTCTTTCCCAGCATGCAGGCCCTGTGGCTCAGTGGATGAAACTCTGCATCGCACGTATAACATCTAGGGTTGCCAGATCCAGGTTGGGAAACTTCTGAAGATGTGGGAATGGAAAGAGCCAGGGAGGGCAGAGACCTCAGTGGGGAGCGACGCCATAGAGTCCCACTCCCCTCCAAAGCAGCCATTTCCTCTAGGAGGACTGATTTCTGTAGCCTGGGGATGAGCTGCAATTCCAGGGAATCCCCTAGGTCTCACCTGGAGACTGGAATCCCTAAGAACATCCCAGGTTCAGTCTCCAGCATCTCCAGTTAAAAGGACCAGACTCTGGGCAGCTGCTGGTAGTCTGACTAGACAAAAATGACCTTGATGACCAATGGCATGATGCAATGTAAGGCATCCTCATGTGTATGTATAAGGAATAATGAAGAGTTGCTTGCTACTGTCTGTGCCAAGTGACTGTTAAAGGCAGCCCCGCATTCCATTGAGTTCAGGAATCCTAGTCCAATATTTTCCAAGGTCAAGTTCCAGATAGCTACTTGACTAGGTCTGGGCAGGCCCAGGTGCAAATCCTTGCTCAGCTATGGAGCCAGCAGTGTGGCCTTGAACAAGCAGCTTGCTGTCAGCCTAGCCCACCTGATAGGGTTGTTGTGAGGATGAAATGGAGGAAAGGAGAATTGTGTGTGCTCACATGATCTCCTTGGAAGGCCAGCAGGACAAGGTTATTTTCCTTGAACAGCTCTCAGTATCATGCTATAAACTGCTTTTAAAAACTCCTCTCCATCTCCAGAGTTGTTTTTCAAGTTGCCCTAGAGAATGGCAGTGCCAGGCACACAAGTATTAACCCTAGTGGGGCTCACAGCCAGAGGCAAGTGCAATCTCTATGTGATCTAACACCCACCACAGATTTATTCCAAATATTAGCTTCAAAATATCAACCTTCAGGCAGGGCTAGGTGGACTACCATAGGGGGCAGACTGGGGTGTGTGTGTGTGTGTGTGTGTGTGTAACCCACTAAACTGCAGCTATAAGATAAACTTCAGGACTTTAAAAAATCTTAAAGGTAGTAAAAGTTAGGGCACATCTGTGCAAGCACCAGTCATTTCTGACTTGGGTGATGTTGCTTTCACAACATTTTCACGGCAGACTTTTTAGGGGGTTGTTTGCCATTGCCTTCCCCAGTCATCTACACTTTCCCACCAGCAAGCTGGGTACTCATTTTACCAACTTTGGAAGAATGGAAGGCTGAGTCAACCATGAGCCAGCTACCTGAACCCAGCTCCCACCAGGATCAAACTCAGGTCGTGAGCAAAGCTTAGGACTACAGTACTGCAGCTTTACCACTCTGTGCCATGGAGCTCTTTCAAAAAATCTTAGGAGATGTCATTTGCTTTCTACCTCAAGCATACTAATTCCTTGGGCCACATCAGGTTCACAGTAGTAACTTTTGGATCCTAGCCCAAATTTATAGCTTGCTTCCTGACTTGGCCCCATGGGATCTGCCAACACCCACCCAGTCGCTTCCATTCACACCTTTGGGCACACTTCTCAGCCCCCATGTATTGATCTCTATTCCCCACCCTCCTATCTAGAATGTCTAGCAGAGACTCTGAGGCAGCTGTAAAAAGTTATGTTAGTGAACATTTTCTTAGCTCACATTTTCATTCCCCCTCCCACCTTCTCCTCTCTCTTCATCTTTCAGAGTCTCTGCCCCCCCCCCCCCCCGCCAGTCTCACACAATCAGACCATTGTCAAGGGCTGATCTGAAAGAGGGGAGGAGTCCTCTGGGCATGTTCCCAGCATTGTAAGAAGGGCTGGGAAAAAAACAAACCCTCCAGGGCCAGCCAGGGAAGGCCAGACCAGACTGAGACAGATGCTTAAATTAGTGACAAAGCCATTTCACTGTCCTCTTTCTCTCCCCCCACCCAGTCTTTATGCTCCCTGCTTCCCTAGACAAGGGCAGCCTTGTGTGCGTGTGCGCGTGCGTGCGTGTGTTTGTAGGGCTGGACAGCAGCTTGTGTGTCTCCCCATGTTAATTAGTTTTGCATGCATGTCTGATAAGGTGCCACTGAATATGTTTGTCCTGGCAAAAGCTGTTTTAACAGTGGGGGAGGATTAAGGAGCGGTCTTTGGGGGGGGGGGTGCGTATTAATGTGTGTGCTGAATTCAGCCTTGCAGCTTTGGATAATTGAGCCACAAAAAGGAGGTCTCGGGGGTTAAAGTGACTGTAGCTTTGTGTGTCTGTGGAAGCTGCCACTTGGAGGTTGTGCTTTGTAGAAATGTGATCTGATATTTTAGACCAAATTATTTGGGTGGGTGGATGTATAAATTGGAAGCAATGTTTATGTTCTAATTTTTTCTAATATACAGTTCTTCTCCCCTCACTGCCAGGGAAATGGAAAGACAGAAGTCTTTTGTTCTAAAGATTTCTCCACTTCTTTGCAGACTGATTTGGGCAATCCTGAAAAGAACAAAAAAAAAAATTAAGAAAGAAAGCTGATGATTTGTCTCTATAGCTGAGGAACAGAGGCAGGGGAAAGACTCTTTTCAAGGGAAAGACTAAAACGGGTGACTGCTGTGGTTGGTTGGATCAAACAGGCCCTAGGTAAGAAAAGATGGCTGCAAAAAGGACATTGAATATTACCGTAGTTATCACTTGCAGGTGCTGTTCTTCTAACAGCTCTGGGTGCTCTATGTTGTCCCATCCTTTTCTATCATTTTTCCTCCCCCCAAATCCTACAAAGTTAATGAGGCTGATTGGCTGGTAAGTGGGGGATTGGAACCTAACTATCCCCCTCCAGAAGTCTGATTCCAGTATATAATACTATTGGTGCATGTTGGTGAGTGACTCACTAAGAGCTTTGCAGACACAAAAGACTGCTGCCAGATAATCAGAGGTGAATAGTGCAAAGCTTAACTGGCTGTTTGGGGGTATTTAACTCCTTTGAATCTCTTTCTGCATTTAGCATCTATCACAGACTTACACAGTGCTTTGCAGAAAGACAGCTGCAGGTCATTAGGGTGTGGCAGTGGCTGAGAGTGTGAATTCCAAAGTTTGAGGTTCAATTCTTGCCTTGGCACCAAATTCAGTTAAGGGCCACTGCTGCCCCAACTGCTGTACTGCAATGTGGGGTTGTGAACACTGACTATACAAAGCCACTCGAAGGATTACAGTGTACATGAAGTGCTTTGGCTGCTCAAACTGAGGAGCTCTTCAGGCTTCAATCATGTAAACGGCTTGTTCTGGGGCATGACTCTGCTTTGTAATAATTGTTGTCACTTTTTATTCTGATCATCTTCTAAGAACTTCACGGTTTCCCCCTCTTCCGTTTTATCCTCGCAACATCCCCATGGCCCAGGGATTGGCCCAGGGAGCTTCCAAGGCAAAGCATGGATTTGAACCCAGGTCTTCCAAGTTGTAAGTTGACCCTTTGACTACTGTACCACATTGCCTCTCCAGGAACTATTTAAACTGCCGCAGGAGACATTTGCTGGTTTTGCAAGAGCATAGAATCATAGAGTTGGAAGGGACCTCCATGGTCATCTAGTCCAACCCCCTACACAATTCAGGAAATCCACAAATTCCTACCCCAAATTCACAGGATCCTCATTGCTGTCAGATGGCCATCTAGCCTCTGTTTAAAAACCTCCAGGGAAGGAGAGCCGACCACCTCCTGAGCATCTCCTGAATCCTTGTATCAGGAGAGTTGTTCCTGCTTCACATCCAGGTTTCTGCACTATCCTAATTTACTGCCACGAAATATGAAGTATTCATGGAGTGTAAGAAGCCTAAAAGCCATCCCAGGCAGCCATCAGTCCCCCACAAATGAACACCTGCAATCCAGACCACAGAATGCAATATGCAAAGTGCTGTTAAGTGGCCTCAAGGACAATTGCTCCACAGAACTCAGTGCCACTGGACAAGTTACAGTAGGAAGACAGCCCCTTTCTGGATGCCAAACATTTCAATTCAATTTCAACTTTTCCCCACCCTTTAGTAACCAAGACGCCTTAAAGTACATGTTTACCCAATGCCAGGCTTCTACCCACCAGTCAGTGGTGATGCTGTGATGAGTCAGAAAGATCCACATGACTTCATATAATTCAGCGAATACTCCCCTCATTTTGATGGGATTAGGGTTAGGTCTCCTTAAAACTTATACCTCCTATGACATGGCCTGGTTTACTCAACTGTGTACAGTTCTCGTCAACCCACCTCAAACAGTTCTGAAAGACAAGCGCTGAGAACCAAAGGTAATGGACATCAACTTCATACCCTACCTATAAACTGCAGAGGTATCTGGCTGTTATTGAAAACAACATGAGCTCCGTCTTTGTGTAGTGGTTAGAGCGTTGGGGGCCCAGGTCTGAATTCCCACCCTGCCATGGAATCTTTGTGACCTGGTGTCAGTCACACACCCTCTGCCTAACCTACTTCACAGGGATAAAATTCTATTTTTACTTTATTAAATTTATGGATTGCCCAATCCCTGCTACTGCAGGGCTCTGAGCAATATACATCATTTTATAAAACCATCAAAACCATAAAATAAATGCAAAACAATACTAGTACAATAAATCTAAACAAGTTAGAAGATGATGATGAAGAAGATACTGGATTTATATCCCGCCCTCCACTCCAAAGAGTCTCAGAGCGGCTCACAATCTCCTTTACCTTCCTCCCCCACAACAGACACCCTGCGAGGTGGGTGGGGCTGGAGAGGGCTCTCCCAGCAGCTGCCCTTTCAAGGACAACCTCTGCCAGAGCTATGGCTGACCCAAGGCCATGCCAGCAGGTGCAAGTGGAGGAGTGGGGAATCAAACCCGGTTCTCCCAGATAAGAGTCCGCACAGTTAACCACTACACCAAACTGATTAGATGATGAAATTTCTTTCAGTTTTCTATTCCAGACAGCGGGCACCTCATAGTTGGTGCTGGGGAACAGAGTGGCCTGGAGAGAAAGAGAGGGTGCCAGCCAGAATGGGAGGCTATTGCTGTCCTCAACAAAAAGCCTACTGGAAGATCCTTACAGGCCATGCAGAATTGCTTAAGATCCCTCAGGGCCTCGATGGTACTTGGCAGACAGTTCCACCAGGTTGGGGCCATGACTAAAAAGGCCCTGGTCAAGGACTGGTGGATGTCTTTAGGGTCAGGGGTCACCAGCAAATTGCTTTCTAGAGAATGTAACACTCTCCCAGGGGTATCCCTAAGGAGACAGTCCCACTGATACATTGATCCCTGACTGCTTAAGGCTGCAAAGGTCAGCACCAAAACCTTGAACTTGACTCCACTGGAAGCCAGTGTAGCTGGTGCAGCACAGGTTGTATATGTGCCATCCATGACATTCCTGTCAGGACTCATGCTGCTGCATTCTGGATCAGCTGGAGCTTCTGGGTCAGTCTCAAGGACAGGCCAGCGTAAAGCAAGTTACAGTAGTCTAGTCTGGAAGTGACCGTTGAATGGATTACCATGGCTAGGTCATGGTGCAACAAGAAAAGGGCCAATTGCTAAGCTTGGTGCAGATTTAAAAAGTGCCAGCCTGGCAATATGAGTGAGACTTGGGTCTCCACGTTCAAAATGGAGGAGAGGAGAATGATGTACGCTGCTTTGGATCCACATTGCTACACCAACAAGGGGCCACAGTGGATGGAAAACCCAAGAATTAAACAGACCACTGTGAGACAAACACTCATAAAATCTCACAATATCTGATACTATAACACTAAATTGCAAGCATATACCAGAAGCATTCAACAAACAGCTGGATAATGCATACTAATCACATTGCAAAAAACCCCCAACAAAAATGCTCCCATCAAATGAATGACTGTCCTTTATTGTAGCTGCAAACATCATTCATGAAAATTATGATTCTTAGTCCAATGCTAATTGAGGAAGCTTTCAGTCATGACATCATCAGCTGGACCGACAATTGATAAAGGGGCCAGTTTTAGGGTTTTTCTCGATAGCTGATTAAGGAGTAGAGCAATGAGAAGTAAATCAATGGTGCAACACCTAACCCTCATATTCTTACAGCATGGTTTCTTGTCAATTTCAGTAGTGCACTGTGTTGGTAATTTTTGTGCAACATTATTAGTATGTATTATACAGATGTTTGTTGAATGCTTATAATATATTATTGTGTCAGATACTGTAAGATTTTTGTGAGTGTTTGTGTTACAGTGGTCTGTTTAATTCTTGGATCCATATTGGACAGAAGAGCAGGATTATAAATATAAATAAGACAAACACTGAGCTTAACTGGACCTTTGGTCTAATCCAACAAAGCAGCTCTGCTTAAGAGAGGCCTTGATGCTTTCAGCAGATTCTTGTCACATTTGCAAAATTCATAAGCAGAATATCAAATTTATACTTTCCCTCCCCTGAATTATTATTATCTGTATCTCTGTTTATACAACTAGCACAACAATCCCAATTCACTGTGTTATCACCCAAGGAGT
The DNA here is from genome assembly GCF_032191835.1 of Heteronotia binoei. Lineage (NCBI taxonomy): Eukaryota > Metazoa > Chordata > Lepidosauria > Squamata > Gekkonidae > Heteronotia > Heteronotia binoei. Next base: position 17,819,131 of record NC_083241.1, read on the forward strand.
TTCATGTCAGTATAATGATATGTAAATTATCACTCTTGTGTACTAAATTTCTGATTATCTGAGCATTTTGGATATCCCCTGGCCATTTTGGTTAGATGAGATTGCACTTTATTGCAAAAATGCAGGAACACTCTATTTGTTAATTGGCCATTTGAATGCTGCAGTTCATATTCTTTTTCGACAATGCTCCCATTGATTTGCTGTAGTTAATTCACAATTCATTATTTCAGTATTTTCATATTTTAAATAACTGCCGTTTTAGCCAAATACGCCACAGTGGAGAATTCTAGCAGCTAGCTTTGTCAACGTGTTTGTGCACACATTGCACAATTGAGTCCCTAGTTCAAGCCCGGTTCAAGTGTGTAAACGGCCAATGGAACTTGCATTTGACCTGCAGTTTGCTGGAGTACTGTTCTTTACAGTATGATTTCAGCTGTCTAGCTAGAGCAGAAATACCCTTCTGGGGGCAATGCCCTTCATGTCCTTGCTTTGAGGGAGGTTCATGCCAATATTCTGGTTGTCTTAAGAGTATGTTTATATTAAATCAGTTTGCTAATGTACAGAGAAGTAAACTAACCATTTTAATATGCCAGCGGAAGTCAATCAAAAGTCTTGCTCAACACAATACACACTCTCACTGATGCTGTAGATGAAATTAAAATTTCAGTATGATTTCTTTGACCAATAACTGCTGTTATTAAAACAGTTAAATTCAACTGAATTAATCAAAGGTTGCTTGCTAACTCTAGGTATCTGCTGATGCAGATATGCTTCTGAATAATACTGGGGGGGGGGGCGGGGTTTGGTCCTGATATCAGTTAAAACGATAATTGACTTGAAATTCAAAGTTGACTGGAGTTCTTCAAACAGAACTGAATCACAGTCTTGCTATACAGAGAGGTTTGACTCTGAAAAGCTTATGACCCCAAAATCTTATTGGTCTCTAAGGTGTTGTTGGACTCAAATCTGGCTGTATTTGGTATGAGGACCGCTTGATTCACAACTATGAGGTCTCTTTATTTCAGTTCTATATACCTGTTCATCACATCATTCTTTCACTTATAACAGAGAAATGTCTTAGTGGATTAAAACAATATGATTTTCTTTTCTCCTTTGGTGAAGGGTCTTTGTGAAGGACCCCCAGCACCATGGACAGAGCTCTTTGAGAAATTAAATATACAAGTCTAATGAATAAGTTACGGTAATTCTTCCGATGCCTGAATACTCCCAAGAATCTTCTGCATAATTTTGCACTGGTGCCTTTATACCCTCTCCTCCCTTGCAAAAAAAGAGAGTGAAAGTCTTCTGTTTTTACAATGTTTTTCTGATTGGCTTTAATTTGGTCCTGGAAGAGAAGCTGTTTTATAAATGACTACTAGTAAAGCTCATTGTAGGAAGAAATACAACAGGCCCTACAAAAATATTCAGGAGGGGGGTGATGAATGTGCGGGAAGGAAGATAGGCAAACAGAATGAAAGAAAAAGAAGGAAACAGAGAAAGAATGGTAGGGAAAAGATGGGGAGAAAAGAATGAGAGAACGGCCCCTTCTCCATTCAGCTTTGCTCCAGATCTACAGAGTACTGAATCCGCCTGCTGCAAATTCGTATAATCCAAAATGCTTCTACATTTAAAAATTTGCTCCTCACCTTTTGCACAGTTTTACTTCTATATTTGAAAAAGAAGAAGCCCCAGGCAAGGATCTCCATGTGGTGGTGTGCATATTGCTGCCGTGTGCCACTTCTTTCGCCTGCCCAGGATCCAGGCAGGTGAAGGGGGTGGAAGGGCACCTTTCCATCAGTTGGAGGATGCCTTCCTTTGCTACTGCCTCTTTTGTCTGCCTGGGATCTGATCAGGTCCAGTACTAGGGCCTTGAGTGCCCCAGGCAGGCACCTGCCCCATGCCCCTCACCCATGCCTGCCCTGCCACCGCACCCCTGTCCACAGCATGGAAGGAGGACTGGGTGGGCTCTGGCCAAGCCACACCTGTATAGTGCAGAGCACCTCTGAGAGTGCACTCTGGAGGCATTCTCATCTGAGCCATGCTTGGAGAAGCCGCACTGATGCCCTCCCTGGCTACTTTCAACTTGAAGGCAAGAGCAGATAGGCAGGCCATGTTCTCATCTGAGTCAGGCCTCCCTTGTGAGAGAAGCCCAGCTTAGAGAAGCTGCACAGATGCTCTGTCTGGCTGCTTTCACCTTGAAGGCAAGAGCACATTCTCCTCCAAGCCAGGCTTTCCTTGTGAAGGAAGCCCTGATCGGAGGAGTACAACTTTGGCAGGGAGTGTTAGTTGGAGGTGGCAAAATGATGGCAACGTTTTTTTTTGGGGGGGGGGGAGACAGACTGAGGAGAGGCAGTAGTATCAGTAAGGCTCCAGAACAAACTCTCAGCAGAGATCTGTCTCCTTCAGAGGTCAGAGGCTGACTGATGGGGTTCTGGTCTGACAGGGTTGGCAGCAGGCGTGTCACAGAGAGGCTACCCAATGACAGGGGAGAGTGGTGACAGAGTGCAAGGCCATTCCTGTGGTTGCCACATCTTCCAATAAAAATTGAAGGATGTGCCAATGCGCTGGGCTTTTATTATATCTGTGAGGATACTCAAAATCCAAGTGAGAGCCTTCTTTTCTTAGCTGCTGCTGCTGGACTCCTGTCAGCATGGTGCATTCAATTTTTTTATGGACAAGGAAAAATGTATTCTCTCCCACAAGGTAAAACAGAGCTTGAGGAAGCACAAGAGCAGGAGCAGAGGATTTAGGGCTGTACATGCAGAGACTGGTAGGCCAGCTGGGAGGCTTGAGCTTCACTCTTGGAAGACAAATATAGAGCTGAGGGAATCCAAAGGGCCTGTGTGCTGAAGGAGTGTTTGTCTTTAATTTTATCAAAGCAGCAGTTGTAGCAGTGAATCTCTGCTGTGTGCTCTTTCATAAAACAAGGGAAAAGTCATAAGAACATAAGAGAAGCCATGTTGGTTCAGGCCAATGGCCCATCCTGTCCAACACTGTGTCACACAGTGGCCAAGTTTTTATATATATATATATATATACACACTGTGGCTAATAGCCACTGATGGACCTCTGCTCCATATTTTTATCTAACCCCCTCTTGAAGCTGTTTATGCCTGTAGCCTCCACCACCTCCTGTGGCAGTGAATTCCACATGTTAATCACCCTTTGGGTGAAGAAGTACTTCCTTTCATCCATTTTAACCTGAATGCTCAGCAATTTCATTGAATGCCCACGAGTTCTTGTATTATGAGAAAGGGAGAAAAGGATTTCTTTCTCTACTTTCTCCATCCCATGCATTATCTTGTAAACCTCTATCATGTCACCCCGCAGTCGACGTTTCTCCAAGCTAAAGAGCCCCAAGTATTTTAACCTTTCTTCATAGGGAAAGTGTTTCAAACCTTTAATCATTCTAGTTGCCCTTTTCTGGACTTTTTCCAATGCTATAATATCCTTTTTGAGGTGCGGTGACTAGAATTGCACACAGTATTCCAAATGAGACTGCACCATCGATTTATACAGGGGCATTATGATACTGGCTGATTTGTTCTCAATTCCCTTCCTAATACTTCCCAGCCCTATGCAAGACTTTGGGAGGGAAGGGATCAATATGACATGGCTGGGAAGAGTGTAATCCATTGTTATCTATATCTGTGTGATTCAAAGTATTCTATTCTATTTGCCACTTTCACCTGAGGGTGTGAACTCCTCCCAATGTAAAGTACAATTTGAGACAAAAAAGCTCTTTTTGTGTTTCATACATGCAGACCATTGCCTCAATCCTTGTGATGAATGTGCACATGTGAGTCACCCTACAGTGTGGTGGATCCAGTCCACTGGATTTTGATTAGAGTCCACTGAGTCCGCTTCCGGAGAGGGCGGGATAGAAATAAATAAAAATTTTGATTACAGAGACCTGGGTTCAAATTCATTCATTCATGAAAGTTGCTGGGTGACCTGGGGCCTTGAGAAGAGAGGACAGCATTGCTGTAGAGAAGGAGGTTTTATCAAAGGGGGAAGGATTATAGTTTTTGCTATTGCCTTCCCACAGCTACAGAAAGGTGTTTGAGGAAGTATTTCAGTGCCCTTTTGGGGAAGGGAGAATGGTCAGACCTGTCTCTTTAAGCATGCCTCCATGGAGATTTTTGTTACAGTTCATGAGCTGATCCTCCTTTCCAATTAGTGTTTAATTCTGTGTGTGTGTGTGTGGGGGGGGGGGTTACTGTGTTTCTGCCTGGGGTTTTAAGGTATCATTTTATAGAGAATTGTCACTGGCTGCAGCAGCACCTCCCAATTCAGTTGCTTGCAGGAGGTACCTCCCAGTTCAGTCCTGGGAGCAACAAACAGGCTAGAAATGAATGAATGGATTATTGCCAGTGTTTAAAACTGAGCACTGTATGGTGGAGTTTTAAGAGTGGTCCAGCCAAAACCTGCAGATGTAGTACTTCAATCACTCAGCACTGCAATGACTAATTGGGCTCAATATGTGGACTTCCGCCCTTCCCATCAAATGGCACTGTGGTTGATGATGATGCAAAGTGATCTTTGGTCTGGGATGGCCCTTGCACAACTGACTGATAAGGTAGACAATATAGGAGAACAAATGACAGAAATTAAACAAGAACTTCAAGAGAATAGAAAACAAACAGCAGAAACCAACAAAGCATTGAGGTCTCTAGATGCCCAAGTGGTGGACAATATGCAAAAGGTAGAACAGTTGGAAAAAGAGCAGAAGATATATGATACTCAAGTCATTCAGTTGGAAATGGACAGAGCAGCCTATATGTTGAGATTTCAAAATGTACCAGAGGACAGATCTGAAGACTTACAGAAAATTCTTAGCAAAGCCCTTGCAGAGATTTTGCAGGTGACTCCAGAGAAAATACAAGAAGAGTTTGACTATGTTAAGCGGGTACCATCAAGCTTCACCAGGAGGAATGAATTACCTAGCGAAATCCATTTGAAACTTACAAAAAAAGGGAACTAGAGACAATATCTTGAGACAAACAAGAGACAGGTAGGTGGGGACAGCAGGAAATATGGTAAAAATCTTGAAAGAGGTGCCATAGCCAGTTAGACAGAAGAGAAGAGAATATCAAGATTTGATAATCTTTTTAAGAGAAAGAGAAATACCTTATACGTGGCTAATGCCAGAGGACCTGCTTTTTATGTTTGAGGATAAAAAAAATATAGGATTAGCTCTATCTTTAAAGCTGAAAATTTCTTGGAGAAATGTGGGTAAAAGGAAGGAAGGAGAAGGAAAGAAGATGAAGAAGAAGAAATATCAGATGAGGAAGAGGCAAATTGAGCAAAGAAATACCAAACACGGTTGCAGAACAAAAAAGATAGTGATAAGAATCCATAATGGCATCAATAGTCTCTCTTAATGTGAATGGACTTAACTCTCCTTTAAAAAGGAGAAAGACCTTTAAATATTTAGCACAATTGGATACTGATATAATTTGTCTGCAAGAAACTCACATTTTAACAAAGGACCAACATTTTTTGAATAATAAGAAACTTGGCAATTTATTTGTAGCAACGGACTCAAATAGAAAGAAAAGGGGCTTGGCAACTTATGTAAAGGACAAATTAAACCCACAACTATGGTTTGCTTCAGAAGATGGAAAAAATTTATTAGTAGAAATCACTATGGAAAGTAGGAAAATCTTATTGGCAAATATATACACACCAAATGATCATCAAGATAAATTTTTCATACACCTTAAGCTTGCAGATTTATTCAGAATATTGTCTAATAGGAGATTTTAATGTAGTTTTTGATAGACAAATGGATAAAAGATCAGATAAACATAGTGAAACTAAAAGATTGCAATTGCCAACAAGTTTTTTGAAACTAGCAGAAGAATTGAACCTTGTCGATGCCTGGTGAATAAGATACTGAACAACAAGAGATTTTACATATTATTCTACTGGCCACCAATCTTGGTCAAGAATTGATATGTTCTGTCTGTCTGTAGATTTGATGAAAGATTTAGTAGAGACTGAAATTCAACCAAGAGTGATCTCAGATCACAATCCAGTAACTGTAAAAATTAGAGGAGTTCAAATGAGAAGAAGCTGGAGACTACATACCCAAATCTTAAAAGATAAACACTTTCTCCAAGAGTCGAAGATAGAAATGGAGCCTTTTTTTAAACAGAATATAACTCATGATGTAAAGATGCAAGTTGTTTGGGATACTTCCAAGAATCTTTCCTTCTTTTTCTTGGCCGGTTTAATGCCAAGAAAAAGAAGGAAAGAGCGGAAAACTTTCAAAAATTAATGAAGCAAGCAGAGAAAGCTGAAAAGGACTTAAAAGCACAACTCAAAAAAACAGGAATTTCAAAATAAAGTAAAAAAATACAACACCAATTGAATCTATTGTGGAAGAAGTGGGGAAAAAGTTGAAATTTGCCAGACAAAATTATTTTGAGCATGCCAATAAGCTGGGAAGGTGGTTAGCATACAGATTGAGAGAGTACAAAAAGAATAATAACAGTATTGAGGGATGAAAATAATAAAGAGAAATTCAAAAGAAAGGAGATATGTCAAATTGTGGAACAATTCTATAAAAAGTTATATGAAGATAAACAAGTCCCAAATGAAGAGAGAGAAGAATATCTCAAGCAGAATAATCTTACCAAATTTACAGAGGAACAACGAAAAATCTTGAATGAACCAATAATGATAAGAGAACTGGGAGAAGCAATAGCATCGCAAAAGAATGGCAAATCACCTGGCCCAGATGGTTTGCCTGCAGAATTTTATAAAACCTTTGAGGACTGCTTATTGATACCATCAAAAATCTTATAGAAATGATTCAAAAAGAAATGGAAATACCGAATTGGCAGGAAGCTACAATATCCTTAATCCCAAAAGAAGATGCAGACTTGAAAGATATAAAAAAAATTAGGCCAATTTCTCTTTTGAATGTGGATTACAAAATTTTTGCTTCAATTGGCTCAACAGCTGAAGAAAGTGTTGTCTGTTATACATCAAAATCAAGCAGGTTTTCTGCCTAGAAGGTACTTAAATGATAATGTCAGAACAATATGCAATATAATGGAATACTATGAGACACATTCAGAAAAGCAATTGGCTCTAATTTGTTTGGATGCAGAGAAGGCCTTTGATAATGTACGTTGGCAATTTATGCTACAACAATTGAATGGTATGGAGTGCGGACAAAACTTTTTGAGAATGATTCAAGTGATATACTCCCTTCGAAGTGCGAAAGTAGTGGTAAAAGGCGAACTATCAGATTCGATCGTTATTCAGAAGGGAACAAGACAAGACTGTCCTTTATCATCACTTCTTTTTATTCTAAGTTTAGAGATATTGAATAATCAAATAAGAGAGGACCCAAACATCAAGAGGGCAGTGATCAAGGGCAAACATTACAAGTTGAGAGCTTTTGCAGATGATTTGGTTTTTGTATTAGAGCAACCATTGGACTCGATTGACCATCTGATGAATAAGATTAATGAATTTGGCCATTGGGCAGGACTGAAAATAAACTATGGTAAAATGAAATTTTTGGTCAAAAATATGACACCAGAACAAGTCTTCCTTCAACAAAAATCAGGATTCTCTAATGTGAAGAAGGCGAAATATCTGGGCATTTATATTTCAAATAAATGTAGCAATTTAAAGTCAGAAAACTATGACAAATTACTTAAAGAGATCAAAAAAGATCTGGAGAAATGGCAGGATTTCAACATATCCCTAATGGGAAGAATAGCTATGATAAAATATCTTGCTAAGACTCCTATTTTTATTTCATACCATTCCGATTCTCGTAACTAATGTATTTTTTCAGGAACTGAATAAAATAATCTCAGCATACATCTGGAGAAAGAAAAAACCAAGTATCAAGCTCAAAACGTTACAAGATTCTAAAACAAGAGCCGGTCTGGGTCTACCAGATTGGCAACTATACTACAGAGGTGCAGTTCTGTCTTGGGAGAGAGACTGGGGTCTTCTGAAGGGCAGGAGGCAATTAATGCTAGAGGGCCATGATCTTACGCTGGGCTGGCATTTGTATTTATGGTATCAAAGACTAGAAGGACATTCTTATTTTAAGAATCATTGGTCCCGGAAATCTTTGTATCATACATGGACATGGTTAAAACCGAAGATTTATCAAAAAATTCCAAGATGGGTTCCACCAGCGGAAGCGTTTACACCTCCAAATCTTATAAGACCAAACCAGAATTATATATATGAAAAGCTTTTAAAACAAGATAACCATTTAAAATCTAAAGAACTAGAAAGTATGGATATCAAAATGAACTGGTGGTTAAGATTACAAATAGAATCTAGATATGCTAAAGACAAAGTAATAGGCTTTAATACAGAACAGTATCCATTTGGTAAAATTTTCCTGGGACCTCAGGAGAAATTGATCTCAAAATTATACGCATTTTTACTACAGATGAAGATGCAAGATGAGATTGTAAAAGATTGTATGGTCCAGTGGGCTAGGAATGTAGGTCATAATGAAGGACATGTTAGATGAGTGGGAGAGGTTGTGGAAATCTAATATTAAATTAACTAAGTCAATAGCTTTTAAAGAAAATCTGTATAAGATGTTTTATAGGTGGTATCTAACTTCCCAGAAGCTCTCTAAAGTGTATCCTAATATGTCTAATCAGTGCTGGAAGTGTACAAAACATGTGGGGTCATTTTATAATATGTGGTGGACTTAGGGTGGCCATAATGTCTGAAGGCCAGCCAGGGACACCTTGGGGAGGGGGAAGGTAGGGGTGCGCGCGCGAAGCGCGTGCGCCGCCGGAAACAGGAAGTGACGTCACTTCCGGTGACGTCATGCCACCGCCGGGAAAAGGAAGTGGCATCACTTCCTGTGACATCATTCCCCCCCCCCGCGCCACCTGCCGGAAACAGGAAGTGACATCACTTCCTGTGACATCATTTCCCCCCCCGCGCCACCTGCCGGAAGCAGGAAGTGACATCACTTCCTGTGACATCACTTCCCCCAAATGACATCATTTCCCCCAAATGCCACTGCCGGAAACAGGAAGTGATTTCACAGCACTTCCTGTGACGTCCCCAAAAATCCCCCAAATATCACCGCCGGAAACAATTTTGCTCTCAAATCCTGTATATACTTCATCAGTATATGGGATAAGGCACTTTCTCAACTGTGCTGCATAATGCAGCCTATTTATTTTGTCCTGTTTGCTCTGTTGGCTCTATCTGCGCCACCTTCATCACTTTCGGGGTGTGGATCCCCCAGTGGGGTGGGCTCCCGACTCCCTCCGCCGGCTGTTTCTGATAGCCCTGCGCCCCTCTTTCATTTGATATGTGTCCCGTGCGGGTGCCACCCTCCCGCCGGGAGATGCCGCAAAATGAGCCCCCTTGAGGCTTATGGCGGCAGGGCTCGGGGGAAGCGAGCTAGACTGCTGTTCTTTTGAGGGGTCATAGAGTGTTTCGAGCCCGTCCCTGTGGCATCGGTCCCATCGTTGTGGGACCCAGGGGGCCGGCGCAGCAGCACGCCGAAGCAGCCTGTCACTAATAACACAGGTCGAGATGCAGGACAGGAACCCGGAAGTGACCGACAGGCTGCTTCAGCGTGCCGCTGCGCCGGCCCCCTGGGCCCCACAACGATGGGACCGATGCCACAGGGACGGGCTCGAAACACTCTATGACCCCTCAAAAGAACAGCAGTCTAGCTCGCTTCCCCCAAGCCCTGCCGCCATAAGCCTCAAGGGGGCTCATTTTGCGGCATCTCCCGGCGGGAGGGTGGCATCCGCACGGGACACATATCAAATGAAAGAGGGGGCGCAGGGCTATCAGAAACAGCCGGCGGAGGGAGTCGGGAGACCACCCCACTGGGGGATCCACACCCCGAAAGTGATGAAGGTGGCGCAGATAGAGCCAACAGAGCAAACAGGACAAAATAAATAGGCTGCATTATGCAGCACAGTTGAGAAAGTGCCTTATCCCATATACTGATGAAGTAAATACAGGATTTGAGAACAAAATTGCACTGCAGGCAAACACTGCCCATAACTCCTATCTGGCCTTTGCTGAAAGGATTTGGGTGGTATGTCTGAAAGCACCAGAAGACACAAACACAAAGCTCCCTTACACTGAATCAGTGCTTGGGTCCACCAAAGTCAGTATTGCCTACTCCAGGGGTGGCCAGAGTTGCTTAACAAAAGAGCAACACAGAATAAAGGTCAGATGTTTGAGAGCCGCAAGACATGAACATCGGATATTTGAGAGCCACGGAAGGAAGGAAGGAAGGAAGGAAGGAAGGAAGGAAGGAAGGAAGGAAGGAAGGAAGGAAGGAAGGAAGGAAGGATGGATGGATCCTGGGGATAGCTTCTCCAGGAGAAGCACTCCCAGCCAAGTCAGTGTGCAGCAAGGAGTGATCTCCTTCCTTGCCACAAGCAGATCCTGGGGCCAGTTTTTCTTTAAGCACAATTTAAACCATGCTGCAAGGAGAAGCCCCAGAGTCAGGGCGGGTTTTTTTAAAACTACAGATATTTTTCTTCTTGGGTCTATTGGACCCAGAAAAAATTGGGATTTCTGAAGAATCCAGGATCCAAATACCATACCGATACTGGGATCTGGGATTTTTCAGAAATACTGGATTTTTTTTAATCCTATAGACCTGAACCAAGAAATATGGGGGGAGGGGGTTTGCATACCCTTAATCAAGAGATCCATAGCTGGGAAGCATTTTAACATTTGCAAAGACACTGATATATTTGCACAATCTAGCCAGAGCTAAACACTTCAGTCCTATTAACTTCAATTAAATAGTTAAGCATGGTCTTAAATGGCATGCATCAATGCTTAATTTTAAAGTGCTTAACTTTATTATTGTTACTGACCATACAGAACTTAATGGAGCTTTCTAGACAGTAATTCCAAAGCCACAATCACAAGTAGTAAAACTACATGTCCATTAGTTGCATTCTGTAAGATAACCAACAGATTTCAGTATTATATATACTTTCAGTACATGTCTTCCCTTGCTCCTATAGTGAGCTATCAAGTATCTGAACATGTTCCTTGTTATTTGCCTCCTTTTTTCAACTGAATTTTTCCATCTACTCATGCTCCAAGCACAATAAATTTAGTTCCGCTTTACACACCTTCAGAAATTGCTACTGTAGTACGTTAATGGTATACTGGTACAAATTCTCCAAAACAGTAATTTCTGACTCTGTGGTGACATCACATCACAATGTTTTTCATGGCAGACTTTTTACGGGGTGGTTTGCCACTGCCTTCCCCAGTCATCTACACTTTCCCCCCAGAAAGTACTCATTTTACCGACCTCGGAAGGATGGAAGGCTGAGCCAACCTTGAGCTGGCTACTTGAACCCAGCTTCCGCCAGGATCAAACTCAGGTCGTGAACAGAGGGCTTGGACTGTAGTACTGCAGCTTTACTAATCTGTGCTGCAGGAATACCATATTGGCTGCTGACTTAAAATTTGTGTACAATTCTTAGATGGAATGGCCAATGGAATTACCAAGCAGCAATATTAAAACTCTGGTCAATGTTAATTAGATAATTGGAGTGGATGGGACTTTGCAAATTTCTACCAGGTTTGCAGCTGTAGGAATATGCTCTTAAAGTAAAACCTCTGGGGCAAAATTTAAAAGAAGCAGGCAATCTTTTACTTTAAAAATTCATGTTGGAAAAACAACACTTTTTTCTGTTTTGGAAACAGATGTCTGAATCAATTTTATTGACACTAAATTAAAACAAAGCAAATTATAACTCTTATCATGCCACTATGCAAATATGAAAGAAAGGACTTAAGTAATGATCAAATAAAACTGGGATTTTTATTGCATGCCCAATCCATTACCTTTAGTTATGCAAAATTACACCCAATGTTTTATAATGAGATGGAAATTCCATGTAAATTATTGTCTAACATATATGTATTTTATGCATCAGAGAAATGCATCTACCATAAGTGCTGGAAAGTTCAGTTAACAAGGAATGCTAAACCAAACACTGCAAATAGGCACATTTAACATATTAGAATATGACTATATTTGTCCCTGCAAAATGCATACCTAAGTGCCATGTTTATAAAAAATGTAGGGTGTGAATTGAGTCACAATACCTCCACCTTCAATGTATGTGCTCCCTGTATGGGTACTTCCTACTACTGACCCCCTCCCCAGCAATCAAAGACCTCCTAAATCAGCAATCAAAGACCTCCTAAATCTGTGATAGAGCTAGGGTTACCAACTCTGGGTTGGAAATTCCTGGAAATTTGGATGTTGAAGCTTGAAGAGGACTATCCTGAGTGCTATTACACAGCAAGCACACAGAGGTAGTTTCTAGGCATCAGAGCTGATCTGAGTACAGTTCCAAAGTTCATATCAGTGCCAGTTTAAACCCTGTGGAGGCCGGGCCAGCTAGGGTTGCCAAGTCCAATTGAAGAAAAATCTGGGGACTTTGGGGGCAGAGCCAGGAGACTTTGGGGGTGGAACCAGGAGACATTGGGGGTGGAGCCAAGAACAAGGATGTGACAAGCATAATTGAACTCCAAGGGAGTTCTGGCCATCACATTTAAAGGGACAGCTCACCTTTTAAAATGCCTTTCTTCCATAGGAAATAATTAAGGATAGGGGCACCATTTTTGGGGCTCATAGAATTGGACCCTCTGGTCCAATCGTTTTGAAACTTGGGGGGTATTTTGGGGAGAGGCACTAGATGCTATACTAAAAATTTGGTGCCTCTACCTCAAAAAATAGCCCCCCCCGAGCCCCCAATACCCACGGATCAATCCCCCATTATTCCCTATGGGAATTGTTCTCCATAGGGAATAATAGGGTGCCTAGTAGACATTTCCCTCCCCCCCCCACACACACACGCTTTCTAAAGGGGGGGAAGGGCCTCCATACCAAGGAATCACCCCTCCTTGCCCCGGGCCCCCTCCCTCTCACACACACACACACACACAAACACCTACCGCACTTGGTCTTCTTCCCTCTGCCTGCTGTGAAAACGAAAGCAAAGAAAGGGAGGGGCCGTTCTCCGAAGCCCTTCCTGTTTCCTCCTTCCTGCCCAGGCCAGCCTTAAAGGGGCAGGCATTTTACAAACTGCTACACCTACAGGTATGTTCTCCCCCCCTCCAGCCCCCACCCCCACCCCGCTTCCTGATTTCTGGAGACCCACCGGGGGATGAAGGGGGGGGGGGTTGGGAAGCCTAGGGCCAGCAGGGAAGGCGAGGAGGGCCTCTCCCTCGGCTACCAGCGCAGCACAGCTCCCCTCCCACCTTCCGCATCACCCCCGGACTTACCAAGTCCTTGGCTCGGAAGGCCAGCGCGCCTCCGCCGCAGCCATGCCGCCTCCTCCTCCTCCGGCCGCCTCCTTCTCCTCCGAGGCCGGCCCAGCATGTCCCTTGCCGCCCGCACAGCAGAGGGGCCGGGCGGAGAAGCGAAGCAGGCCCACACATGCCGCCTTTGCCCCTGCAGGGAGTGGAGGGGCGGGGCGCAAGTCCGGCCTGCTCCTGCTCCTCCAGCGTTGCTGCTCAGGGTCCTAGAAGGACCCAGATTCGGGGCTTGCCACGCTTCTCCGCAGCTGCTCCTCCGAGATGGGCTCAGGCTGAGCCCATCTCAGAGGAGCAGCTACGGAGAAGAGGCAGCAGCAGCGCAGCCTCCCCCCGCTTCCTGGCCCCGCCCATGCCCGGCTCCTCTCGCTGGCTAAACCGGGACTTGTAATGGTCCCGGTATAGGCAGGTCGGGAGGCGGGAATTAGGACCCAGAAGTGGGACATTCCCGGGTGACCGGGACGGTCTGGCCACCCTAGGTGGACTTGTGAAATGGTGAAAGAGTACTGGAAGATTGTGCATAAATTACTACAGAAAATGTTGAAGATACAGATCCAATTCAAACCAGAAACATTTTTATTGAATATATACCCCAGTGACTACACAAAAGAGATAAGACATCTAATATCATATATATTATTACAGCAGCTAGGATTTTACTTGCACAGAAATGGAAATGTCAGGAGATCCCTATGAAGGTGGACTTGATTGAGAAAATACTGGAGACAGCAGAGATGGACTACTTATCCCAGTTCTTTTCTGCGAAATCTAAGGAAGAAGCCAGAAAGCATTGGGAGAAGTTTTATATATGGTTAGACTCTTAAGATATACTGATGTGAACTTTTACTTTATTTCATTTTTTTCTGTCATATATACTATCCAAAATAGAAATATAACTCGAAAAAGAGATGGTTCAAAGGAGGACTTACAATCTATATATTATAGTGATACAAAATATTTTGTATTATTGACTTATCGCTATGCAGAATGCTTTATAACTGTATTACTAGCTGTACTAATGTTTTTTCTATTTCCATCTTCCCCTGATCCCCTTGTTTCTGCTCAAAGTTCAGTAAAACTTTTGAAAATGGTCTGGTCTGGGATGGCCTATTAAAACATCCAAAGTTATCACATATTGTGCATGTGTCAATTGGCCATTGAGATTTGACAATAATGGGAGGGGAGTAGTTATATTCTCTCTCACTGTGTCACTCTGTCTATCTGTCTGTCTCTCTTACAGTACAAACCACTAATCAATACACTAGTAACTTTAATTTAATTTAATTTGATTTTGACTTTTACCCTGCCCTATCCCGCAAGCGGGCTCATTAATTAACCCCCTTGTTTCAATAATTTTACATTAATTATCCTTCACTTGCTCATAGTTCATCCAATCAAAAGTTTCACAGGAATCTAAATAAATGTTGAAGCAACTGGCTTCATTAAATATTCTGGTATATAGACATGAGTATTCTTGGAATAATTACAAATTATCAGTAAGTTAGTTTTTCAGTATGTGGTATATACCAAATAATTCTGTTTTGCTGCTAGATGTCACACAGTCTATTCAATCTTGATAATATGAGGAGGGAAGGCTTAGCGGAAGAGCAGGAGGGAAGGCAGCATGGTATAGCCTGTTCTTGTCAAATCTTGGAAACTAAGCAGGCTTGGTACTTGGATGAGAGACCACCAAGGAAAGACTTTGCAGAGGAAGGCAATGCCAACCACCCCTGCTGCTCACTTGCCTTGAAAGCCCCTTGCCGGGGGTGCCATAACTTGGTTGTCACTTGACTGTTCTTATGCACATAGTGGAAGAACACAGGTTTTGTTTACAGGAAGTACCTCCTGGTTTAGTCCAGGCAGTCCCATGGTATCAAGTCTTGAGAAAAACCTCTTTGCCTTAGAGCCTAGACAATTGTAACCAGTCAAAGATGCCATATTAAATTTAACAATATTCTAACTCAATAAAGGAAAGGAAAGGTCCCCTGTGCAAGCACCAGTCGTTTCTGACTCTGGAGTGATGCTGCTTTCATAACGTTTTCACGGCAGACTTTTTACGGGGTGGTCATTCTATGAGCAGAACAGCACTTGGGAATCCATCCTAGAGAAGAGGACTTGGGCTAAATGAAGCCACTCTATTCAGAGGTAGTCAGATTCTGAATGCTAGTGCTTCTATCTGTACTCTGCTTGGAGGCTTGGCAGGGGCATCTGGTTGACCATTGTGTGAAATAAGATGCTGGACTAGAGGGACCAGTAGGACAGCCCTTAAACAGCACCCATTCAGCTCTTCCTTCCCAACGAAATAATCCTAGCAAACTTTCCTTGTCTCTGAAGGGCAACAGTTCCTCTCTCCCTCTTTCTCTCACCCCATCCCCATTTTCTTTACTGCTTGACTCTTCTCATTTAAATCTGATCACATGCTGTGCAGCAAAACCAGACAAAATTGCTTTGTCAAAAGCCTTAGCTTGCGTCGTACATGGAGGATTTTCCAGCTGGAATAAATATTTTATTCCCCCCCCCACCCCAGTATTTGAGCAAAGCTTCTTAATGAATCCATGGCAGAAAATGCAGTTTCCCTGCAAAGGCTTCTAGACACAGGCTAAGTCACGTAGTCAAATGAACTGTACCAGCAAAAACTGGTGAGTAATGGTTAAATGAAGGCATGACAAGCTATGCCCACAAAGTATAGCCACGCTTTCCCCTAGATCTTTCTTTTACTTGTGTTCTTTTGCAACCTTTATCTTTCCTTATCTCCTCCCACCCATTTTCATTTCTTGCCACGGATGCCTTTTCAGTTTCCAGTGTGGTATGTGTTGAAGAGATATGACTGGAGTGCATGTGTGCAGGGGGAGTTAATAGCTCAGAGGCCTGTTCTTGGATATGTTTACATTTTAAAATGCAAGGGGGGTGGTGGAAACACCATGCATTTCAAGAGCTATTATTATGGATACTTTTAAAGTCCTAAAATAACTTTAAAAGAGATGTGATTCAGAGAAATAAATGCACGGAGTTTGAAACATAATAGGGAGACAGACTGCCCGCCTTAGATGGCCTCCTGTTTCTCCCTTGCCTTTTTCTTTTTCTTTGGTTTTTCCAATCTGTTCCCTTGAGTACATTTTTACTGTATATAATTGCAATGTAATATAGTGTGTTTATTGAATTTCTTGTTTAGCCAGCTACTGCTGTTTTAAATTATTTGAAAATGGCATAACACATACACCCTGATATTTCTTTGGTCCCTCAGTCATCTCTGGACAACTAGATATGGCAAGCTTTTGAAGTATTACAAAACCTTGTTCATGAGAAATGTGGTGGGAGGGGGTGTTTACACATGTGAAGTTCTGCAGTGTCTCTGTTACACCATCTGCAGTGTTGGGGCGGTGGTAGGGGGACTTTCTCTACCTTTCAGGCCGCAATCCTTAATATACTAACTAGGGAGTAAGTCCCAATGAACTCAGTGGGATTTACTTCCTGATATTTTCATTTTTCATTTTATTCGATTTATATCCCACCCTCCCCACACATTTGAGATTGCTTTGGGTATATTCCTCTCCTTCTATCAGCGCCTTTCTATAGCTTTCATTTCACATCCTGTCCCTTGCCTCCCAGGTTAGGTGTTCCATAGAGAAAAAGGGTATATGCTTGTCATATTTGTCATATATGTATTTTGGCTGCTGTGGAGGTCACAGCTGTATGGCAATTGTTTAAAAGAGATTTGCCCACATCATGGCCCATGTGACCAGCCTCAGCTGCAGCTCTCTCTTTCCTAATCTGGAGATAAGCGCGATTATCCAAGGAAGGGCTGTTTGGAGCTTTGTAACTGTGACAGGGGAGCTTCAAGTTGCACTTTGCTGGCAGAGCGGTGCTTAAAGCCGGGGAATCAGATTCCGAGCGTGGTTTTGCATCTCTTTGCTTGCTGGGAACAGGAGCATGGGGCAAGGGTGGGAGCAGGGATGGGAGTCTTATTAGGACTTTGCTTATGAGGCGGGAAAAAAAAGATGGGGGACACACAGACTCATTAGCCCATTTTGCAATCGTGACTACTGTTGGGAGACACAGATGGTAGGTCCTGCCATCAGCTCTTTGTTGGGATGGGACCTAGTATGGGTCTGATTAATTTCCTTATTCATCTCTTTGTAACATTATTCAGTTGGGTTCCTTGATTCCATTACGTACTTGTGTTTATTGACATCATATCCTTCTCCCAAGGATATCTGAGTGTCCTTTTAGCTTGTAACAGCCCTGAGGGAGATAATGATGCAGGGAAGCTGACAGTGTGAGCAAAGGAGGCTCTGGGTTCCAGTCTCAATCGTAATACTCAAGTGCTTTAACTTGACCTCTATTAATGCATCTGAACCTTGTAAGGAAAATGGACTTGCACATAAGAACTCCTTGCACATATGGGAGGAGCCATAGCTTAGAGGCAGAGCATCTGCTTTGCATACAGAATGTCCAAGGTCAATCCCTGTCATCTCCTGTAAAAAGGATCAGGCAGTAGGTGATATGAAAAACCTCTGCCTGAGACCCAGAACATTTGCTGCTAGCCTGAATGGTTCCAAACCTTTTTGAGACTGTGAGCACCTTTTGAATTCTGACACAGTGTGGTGGTTGCAGCTACAAAATGGCTGCTGCAGGACATGCAGCCAGCCACAAAATGACTGCCACAGCTTACCTTCAGTCACACAGTGAAGAACCTTGTGCTGTGGCAGCAGCTGTTGCCAAAGCAATCTAATGGCTAATGAAATGCCTCGCTGGCAAAAGCCCCACCTGGCACTGCCCACTTTCTAAAAACATGGGGTGGGCACCAGGAAATATGTCAGCAGGTGCCATGACACCCATGGGCACCCTATTGAGGACCCTTGGAGAAGATAATACTGACCTAGATGGGCCAAGGAGGGGTGTAATTCAGTATAAGGTGACTTCATGTGTTCATGTATGTTCAGTCCACCTCCCACTGAGTCCTACAATCCAGCTTAGTGGTATTGAGAGACTGGGAAGTTCCCCCCACAATCTCTGCCTAAGATCCTGAGACCCTCTGCATCACAAAGCAGGTGCTCTATCAAAGATCCACAGCCCCTCCCTAGACAGACCATCAAATGAGCTGTCTAAATGTTAAACATTTCTAGCTGAGAGCAAAGTTCTACTCCAGGGCCAGGGTAATTCATGGCCCAAATTGCCCCCCCCCCCAAAGAAATATGGCTTTGAAGTATCTTTAGCAGAGATGACTGTAATTTGCCATCAAGTGGGCATTCTGCTGCTGCTTGACAAATGCATCTTTCTTTTCTTCCAAGCACAGTTATGTGCCTAGGTGTATACTTTAAAAACAGCTTAAGTGTTTTCCAAAGCAGTAGTTAGAAAGCAGATAGGCTGAGGATAACTGAACAGGGGTTTTTTAGAGGAGGGGAGTTAATAAGCAGAACAGAGATTTTATTATTTGTATTCAGGCCAGAGTTATGCCCAGGATCCACCTTCTAGTTCAACAGGAATCCATATTACAAAAGCTGCTTCTTCTTGATACCATTCCCAACAGTAGCAAGTTTCAAGTAGCAAGTTCCCAAAAGTAGCAAGTTCACTAGGGAACTTATGGTGCAATTCTATGTGTTAATTTGGTCTAACAGAAACCGGTTTAGAAGTGTACTGTAGATTTATGTCTTCTTTGCTTATATATACCCAATGCCTATTTATGTATGTCTTTCTGGAGATTTTATATCTATGCCTTCTTCCACATACTCATATCATACATGTGATCCAGTTTGCAGTTTGCTTTCGTAGGGTACAGTGCAAAGAGGCCTTTCAATAAACCAGTTAATTCATATCAGTAACATCTTGGAGTCTGTGTCCTTTTACTGACAATCACCTAGGGGAGGGGGCTGAGGCTCAGTTCTGCATGCAGAAGATCCCTAGTTCAGTCATTCCCCAGCATCTTCAGTTAAAAGGAACAACTAAAAGGTGATGTGAAAGACCTCTGCCTGAGACCCAGAATAGCTGCTGCCAGTCTGAGTAGACATTACGCACCTGATGGTCTAATTCAGCATAAGGCAGCTTCATGGCTCTTCATGTGTGTGATAAGAACCATAGGAAAAGACTACCTGCTTGAAGGGACTGAATTGACACTGCAGAGTTTTGCCAGTGTAAATGCAGTAGCTCCACATATAAGAGTATCTGTCTACACAGCTTTGACTATCAAAAGCTTAGACAATCAAAAAAATCTTGTTGGTCTCTACGATGCTATTAGATTCAGATCTAGCTGTTCTGCTGCACACCAACACATCTGCCCTCTGAAGCTATCTGCATAAAGTATGTTCTAAGGCAGGGGGTCAAACTCTTTTATTATGAGGGCCAGATTTGACATAAATGAAAGCTTGTCAGGCTGGGCCATTTGTGTCATAAAATGTAATGCCAGATAGCACAGATATAAACATAAAGGACACAGACAAACACATTTTTTTTTACTTAAAATAAGACATGCTTAAAACATTAGCATGCTTGCAATATTTTGTTTATCAATCTCTAACTGACACCTCTTGCTCTGAATTGTTGCATCAAAAACTGGAGACTATGTCTGAGCTGTAGTAGTCTTGAGTATGCTGTTCTGGTGTTGTTCAGGTGTGCATTTGTAAGTAGCAAACATACTTTTGATGTATTGACATTCATTACAGAAATCTTATGTTCAATGCTTTGATCCTAAGACCCAGAGGAAAACATGAAATGGCTGGCCATTGTGAGCTTTTGTACATAAGTTGCTTCATGTGTTGGTCAAAAACATGTGAAGAAACTATGACACAGACTGAGGGCTGTATGTTTATTTACAAAACTGTAGTCTTCCGTAAAAAAAATAACTGCAGCTCCTATGAGGCAGTGCAGGAAAAGAGAGACAGCCATGTATTGTGGTCAGTATCAGCCTACTATCTGGGAAGTCTAAGTTAAAAATCCCCAATCAATTAAAGGAAATCAAAGGAAAAAGTGAAAGAAAAACCAAAGGAAATGTGCTGGGTAAACTTGGTCTGGACATACACTCTCAGACTAATCCTGGCATTGGATCATGAGAGCATAAATAAAGGGGAAGACAAACTCAGTTGCACCTGTAACAAGCCCAGCAAAACACACGCACACTCTGTAGCAAGGCAAAACCTCATACCTCGACTAAAATGTTGCTGGCCTTGAAGCTGCTTTCTTTGTATCTCTCCAGTGGGATCAAGGGAACTGGGCAAAGGATGCTCTCTCTTTCCCTCTTTCACAAGAAGATGAGGAAGGGGAAGAGCCTCAGCCACTAGAAGGAAGAGAGACTTGGCTCAGTAGGTCTGCAGTGTGATTGATTGAGTCTGGCAAACTTAATCACACAGCAGAGCTACAGAGTCCAGCTCCTCCATTGGCTGAGGCTCCTCTTCCCTTTGGGAAGAGGAAGGGGGAAGAAGGAAAGAGCAGGAGGTTGCTTTGCTCGGCTGCCTCTTCACAGGAATGAAAAAAAAAAACGGAGACCCAAAGAAGCGGATGAGGGAGAAGGAAGCAGACAATGGCTACTTGCTGGCAGGCCTGATTGGAGTCCTTAGGGGCCAGACCAGGCCCATGGGCCATATGTTTGACACCCCTGTTCTAAGGGGCTTAGAAGGCCACTTATTCCAACTGTTGGCCAATATAGCAAATGCTCTATCCATTCTTTATCCAGTCTTTGCTTGACCTATAGAAAAAGCAAGGCCCCACATCCTATAATCAGTATCATCACTTGCAATTGATTGTGTTGGTGAATGGAGGAGCGCCTAACACGGGAGGAGGGTGCATGGAAAAAGGTAGCTCACAGAAGCAGGACAGTCAGGAGACATTCCAAGCCTCTGTTTCTAAGCAATCAGTTCCAGGATCTCCCTGTAGATATTGATTCTAGACCACTGAAACAAAGGCTACTTCCCCAGCCTCCATGAAACTTGAAAGAAATATCTCAGGCTCCCATGGATGAGAGAACTCAGAATTTTTGCTCCCCAGTATAGGAGAAGGCATATGCTGGTAACTGGGTATTCCCTACCCAGAGGAGGGGACCCCAAAGTGTGTGGACTGGACTTGTCATCTTGAGAGGTATGCTGCCTTCCTGCTGCACACATCCCGGATGTGACTGAAAGGGTAGGAAGATTAATCAAGTCGACGGATTTCCTTTCTTGCTGATCTGTCTGGGAACAAATGATACTACCCGGCATGGCCCAGAACATCTTAAAAGACACTATGTGGCTCTGTGTAAAAGATGAAGGAGCTGGACCACAGGTGGTTTTTCTCATCAATTCTTCCTGTTGAAGGCTGTGGCTTAGGAAGGGAAAGAAGAATACCTCAAATAAATGACTGACTATGTGGATAGTGTCATCAGGAACTGTTTGGATTTTTGGACCATGGATTATGCTTTCGAGATTAAGTTCTTCCATCAGGAGATGGTGGGCACCTCACAAAAATAGGGAAGAATGTGTTTCAAACCTTGCAAACCTAATAAGGAGGACTTTAAACTAAATCATATGGGGGGGGGTGGTAAGACAAAAATTCCAAGACTAGTATTATGCCAAAAATTGGGGACAAGAATGCTAAAGTTTTGTAAGGATGGCACATAGGCTAGGTAACATTAATGCACAAGTAAGTTCAGAAACAAATACTTCAGGGAGAATGAAACACGGATTTGATGTCTCTACACTAATGCACAGCGTATGGGAAACAAGCAGGAGGAATTCGACATCCTACTACAGGAAGAGGACTATGACCTAATAGGCATTACTGAAACTTGGTGGGATGACATTGACAATTGGAATACTAGGATTGAGGGTACAATTTATTTAAGAGAGACAGAGAAATCAGGAAGGGCATTGGAGTTGTACTGTATGTAAGGAAGTATATACCTGTGAGGAAATGCATGAATCTGAGCATGGAAGTTCAGTAGAGAGTCTCTGAGTAAAAATAAAAGGAGTAAGAAATAACAGTGATATTATGGTGGGGGTTTTATAGACCACCAAGCCAGGCAGAGGACTTGGATGAGACACTTCTAGAACAGACTACAAAATTCTCAGAGATGGGACACAGTGGCCATGGGAGATTTCAATTAACTGGACATCTGTTGGAAATCCAACTCTCCAAAAAACCGAAATATCAATATTAAGAATATAAGAATAAGAATGTAAGAGAAGCCATGTTAGATCAGGCCAACGGCCCATCCGGTCCAAAACTCTGTGGCACACAATGGCCAAAAAAACAGGTGCCATCAGGAGATCCACCAGTGGAGCCAGGACACTAGAAGTCCTCCCACTCTTGCCCCCCCCCCAAGCACAAAGAATACGGGGCATCACTGCCCCAGACAGAGAGTTCCATCAATACCCTGTGGCTAATAGCCATGGATGGACCTCTATTCTATTTGTTTATCCAGTCCCCTTTTGAAGCTGTCTGTGCTTGTAGCT
Source organism: Heteronotia binoei (assembly GCF_032191835.1). Taxonomy (NCBI): domain Eukaryota; kingdom Metazoa; phylum Chordata; class Lepidosauria; order Squamata; family Gekkonidae; genus Heteronotia; species Heteronotia binoei. The sequence continues at coordinate 17,841,879 of NC_083241.1, forward strand.
GCCACCATCTTCTGTGGCAGTGAATTCCATGTGTTAATCGCCCTTTGGGTAAAGAAGTATTTCCTTTAATCTGTTTTAACCCAATTGCTTAGCAATTTCATTCAGTGCCCACAAGTTCTTGTATTGTGAGAAAGACAGAAAAGTACTTCTTTCTTTCTCTACCTTCTCTATCCCATGCATAATCTTGTAAGCCACTATCATGTCACCCTCTGTCAGCATTTCTCCAAGCCAAAAAGCTCCAAGCATTTTAATTTAATTTTTTAATTTTAATTTGCGATTTATACCTCACCCTTTCCCTTTCTTCATAGGGAAAGTGTTCCAACCCTTTAATCATGCTAGTTGCCCTTTTCTGCACTTTTTCCAGTGCTATATTTTTTTTTAGGTGTGGTGAACAGAATTGTACACAGTACTCCAAATGAGGCTGCACTGTCAATTTATACAGGGGCATTACGATACTGGCTGATTTGTTTTCAATTTCCTTCCTAATAATTCCCAGCATAGTGTTGGCCTTTTTAAACAGAAGCTAGATGGCCATCTGACAGCAATGAAGATCCTGTGAATTTGGGGGGAGGTATTTGTGATTTTTCTGCATTGTTCAGGGGGTTGGACTAGATGACCGTGGAGATCCCTTCCAATTCTATAGTCCCTTTTTGCCTGCCTGATCACAGACTTGCCAATGCCCGTGTTTCCTTTTATTAGCCTCACTTGAACACTTGAAGGAATCCTTCTTACCTTTTACAGCTTCCATTGGTTTGTTTGTTAACCATGCAGGCCTTTTTCTATACCTATTTGTGCCTTTCCTAACTTGTGCTATATATATTTTATATGACTTACTTTGCTGACAACTTCATTTTCCAGAATGTGGAGAGGTAAACAAGGGGATCTGCTATCTTGGTCTTGATTCTCACCAACAGAGAACTGGTTGGCAAGGAGAAAGTTGTGGGCACCCTGGGTAGTACTGACCATATGAATTTGAAATTGTACACAGTACTCCAAATGAGGCTGCACTGTCAATTTAGAAAGGGGAAATCAGACATATAGGTTCGACTTCAGGGAAGGAAATTTTGACAAACTTAGTTTATGCTGTATAGAGTACCATACTTAAGCAGAAGGGAATTCAAGAGGGGTGGGAGTTTCTTAAAAGATTTATTATTATTATTATTATTATTATTATTATTATTATTATTATTATTGAATTGCCTCATCCCAGCCAGTGTTGGGCTCTAGGCAATGTACAAGAAGGAATACACATAAAATCAATAAAACCAGTGATTTAAGAAGACTGCAGATTTTATACCCTGCTCTTCTCTCTGAATCAGAGACTCAGAGCAGCTTACAATTTCCTATGTCTTCTCCTTCCCATGAGGTAAGTGGGGCTGAGAGAACTCTCACAGCAGCTGCCCTTTCAAGGACAACTTCTGTGATAGCTATGGCTAACCAAAGGCCATTCCAGCAGCTCTAAGTGGAGGAGTCCGCACAAACTGGCTCTCTTAAACCAGTTGCAACCCCATGAACATACTTTATAATGTGCTGTAATTCTACTTTCTAGGCATTGGGAGCAATTCCCCCCCCTTAAGTGGTTTGATGGCATAATCACAAATGTTTCCTGTGAGGACAAATGGGAGGAGCCTAAAGAAGCCAAGATGCCTTTATAAACAGCTTTCCAAGGACTTGAAATATTTTTTTTAAAATCATTTAGGAAATTGAAGGAGGGCCTTATAACCAAAGATGGTTATAAACAAATTACCAGTGCTTGTAGAGAAAGATTTAGGAAAGCTAAAGCTCAGAATGAGCTTAGGCTAGTGAGATATACTAAAAACAAAAAAAGGGGGTTCTCATGTTCAAAGTAAAAAAATAGCAAGGACATTGTAGGCTCCTTGCGGGGACAGGAAAGTGAAGTGGTAAGAGATTATAAAGAGAGGGCAGAACTGCTCAATTCCTACTTTTCCTTAGTCTTCTCTTGTGAGGGCAGGGCTTTTTTGTAACAGGAACTCCTTTGCATATTAGGCCACACATCCCTGATGTAACCAATCCTCCAAGAGCTTATAGAGCTCTTATTATAGGGCCTACTGTAAACTCTTGGAGCATTGGCTACACCAGGGTGTGTGGCCTAATATAAAAAAGAGTTCTTGCTACAAAAAAAGCCCTGTGTGAGGGAAAAGGTGCCCAACGTGTCAAAAAGGGAACACATGGTGAGGGAAGGGAGTTGCAGCCTACGATCGGCATAGGGTAGTACATAAACACCTAGTTTCTTTAAAAGAAACTAAGTCCTCAGGGCCAGATGAACTGCATCCAAGGGCACTAAAAGAACTTGCATTTCTGAGCTTCTGGCCATTATTTTATAGCATTCTTGAAGAACAAGTGAGGTGCCAGAAGGCTGAGGTGGGCAAATGTTGTCCCCATCTTCAGGAAGAAGAAAAAGGAGGATCTGGGTAATGTTTGATGTCTATACCTGAAAAAGTTTTAGAACATATCATCAAACAGTCAGTCCTTAAGCATTTAGAGAGAAGGAAATGATGGCTCTTACTTAATGGATTACTAAGAGCCAGCATGGATTTCTCAAGAACAAGTTGTATCAGACTAACCTTCTCTTTTTATTGAGAAAGTTACTACCTTGCTGTATCAGTAGAATGCTGGAGACATCGCTCATCTTGGTTTCAGTAAGGCTTTTGATAAGGTTGCACATAATATTCTTGTTGACAAGTTTGTAAGATGTGGTTTGAGTCCTATTACTGTTCAGTGGATCTGTAACTGGTTGACAGATTGCACCCAAAGGGGATCAAAGGGAGAAGAGGAGAATGATGTAAGCAGCTTTGGTCCCCCCACTGTGGAGAAAGGCTGTCCTTTTCCTATGTAGAGGCTGCAGGAAGGGAGGGGGCAATGGAAAGCTGAACCCAGAGGGGCAGATAAAGGGAAGGAGATAGGGTTGCCAACTCCAGGTTAGGAAAATCCTGGAGATTTAAGGAGTGGGGCCTGGAGAGGGTGCGATTTGAGGAGGGCTGGGACCTCAGGTACAATGCATAGAATTTATTCTGATAGTGTTGCAAAGACTGGCATTGGCTTAAATCACTGTCACTTTCCATTAATGTTGACCCAGAAGTTTATGTCTCATGCTTTGAGGACAGGCTGTATTTCAGTGCAAGATTTGTCTGAGAACAGTCCCAGACTCCGTTTCCATCATTCCCAATTAAAAGATTTCAGGTGTTGGAAAAGACCCTTCTGCCTGAAATACCAGGAACCACTGACATTCTTTCAATAATGCTGAGCCAGAAGTGCCAGTTGCTGGAGTACAAGGAAATTTCATATATGCAGATGTTATAGTTTAATTCACTGCACACTGATTTGCAAAGAAACTTAGAAGTTTAGAAAATAAGAATGCTTTTGCTGGATCTTAACAAAGTCCTTCCAAGAGTGGTGACCAAATACCTACAAGAAGCACATCTTAATGACATGATGGAGGTGGCCATCTTTCTTTATTTTTAACTCCTTCCTCATATTCATAGGTATACTGCAGTGTTGTATTCAGTGTTGTATTCAATAATGGATTCAAAGGTATACTTCACTGTTAGGTCTAGCCTCAGCTATTAGCCATCTCCCATCTGTGTGTAATCTTACAAGCATGTACATTGCTTGATTTTTTTCTGGGGATGAATGCTGTGCTCTGGTAGTTGAATGTGTGAACGTGCTCCGCTACATTTCTCAGATATACCCAGTTAAAGAATCCCAAACAAGAGGCCTGATAATTTTTTTTGCTTTGCCCGAGAGCTCCATCAGTTAGAGTAGCCAATACTGAGCTACACCTTGGAAAGGTGTCTGCTTGCTTTAAGGCAGCTTCATTCTCACTCCCTACCACCAACTCCATTCTCCTCTCTCAAAAGCATCTACATTCTTGTGATTCCCTTTCCCTCATCTCTGTTTTTCCCCAGTTACCACCTTGTTCTTCCTTCCATGTCTCCCCAACCACCACTTTGTGATCCTGCTGTTTAAAGCACATTTGCATATTTTCCCATTTCAAGAAACCTTGTGCTCACTTCTTTCCCTATCTGCATACAGATACCTCTAACTTTTTGCTTGTATGGGAGTCCTATCTTGTCCTGCAAGACTTTTTCCACCAGACATTTTGCAAGAGATGTTTCTTACAAAGAGATGGTACACTGTCACTATGCTTACTTGCTAAAAGGGCTTTAACTGGAATAATTGCTGAGGCTCGTTTTTTGTTCTTTTTCCCCCTGAGAATGCTATTTTGAAGCTTCTTAGCATTTGAATGTCATGGCTGGTTATTCCATCATGGCAATTTCACTGTCTACTTACTGTTATGCTGTGTTTCCCCTGCATGTATCTTCTATAATATAATAAAAGCCCTTTTGTCTTGGCAAAACCAAGCAACCTGATTGGATGGGACTGGGTGGGACTGTGGTGCATCAGCCTTTGGCCCATCAAATTATCAATCAAGAGTACTTGTGTGCTATTGGTTGAGTCCACACCTCTCTCCCTCCCAAGTGACTGTTGCTAGCCAGTAAAGTTGATTCTGTTAGTAAAAGGCAACCAGCCTTAGTTCTGGCTCTCTCTACTCTCAGATTGGCTGAGCTGCCTGTTGTATTGATTCACAAAAGAGAGAAAGAAACCCTTCCCTCAACTGGCTGAGGGAGAGAGAGGGGAGGAGGGAAACAGCCAGAGAAAGGCTTGCTTTGATTGGCTGAGGACTCCTCCCTATCCTCTTCTGGAAAGGGGGGGAATATGGCATCCTGTGCCAACAAACCAGATACAGAGAGAGAGAGATGGAGGGAAAGCGAGACACACAGAGAGACTTAAATCTTGTGCTTAAGACCAACAATGTTATCAGAGACAGACTGCAGATCTGAAAAGTATCACTTAAGGCCTCTGATGGAGAACTCCAAAGAGTGACAAGAAGAGCACAAAAGATTTGTGGATGTTCTCTCCCCTCATTGGTGGATCTGTATAATATGGGATGTAAAAGGAAGATACAAATGATCCTAAGGGACCCTTCACATCTGGGCCATTTGCTATTTGAGATCTTACCGTCAGGTAGACGATATAGAGTGTTGAAGGCTAGGACAAACAGATTTAAGGACAGTTTCTATCCAAGTGCTGTGGTTAGGTTAAATGCAGGGTTATGAATGACTATTTGTTTTAGATGTATTTAAATGGTTTTAATGGTTTTATGAATGATTATCTGTTTTAGATGGATTTAAATGGTTTAAATGGTTTTAATTGGTTTAAATGGTTTTAGATGTATTTAAATAGTTTATGAATATGTGTGTTTGATGTGTTGGTATGTTTGTGGAAGAGCACCTCATTTCGTTGCTCTTTTTTGTTGAGAACAATGACAATAAATTTATCTTATCTTATCTTATCATTGGGGCCACTCCTGACTAGGACTGCCAATTCCAGGTTGGTGGAAATTCCTGGAGAGCTTAGGGGGTTAGGGCTTCAGAGTGGGATCTGCCAGCCCTAAGTTTTTGCTGTGGTAGCTGACTGGGTGATTTCAGACCAGTCACAGACAATGTTCCCTCCAAGCTGCAGAGTCTTGTGAGCAAAAATTCTCTTTTGTGATCTACTGGTATTAAAGTTGTGAGCTACTGCATAAATTATTATGCTCTGGGGTCATCCTTCCTGAGCTAAGACAAAAGTGTGTGAGCTGAAGGTTAGAAATCTGTGAGCTAGCTTATGCTAACTCAACTTAGAGGGAACACTGGTCACAGACTTCCACCCTAACCTGCCTCACAGGGTTGTTGTGCAGATCAAAGAGGGGAGAGGAGAATGATGTAAGTTGCTTTGGCCCCCCCCCCCACTGTGGAGAAAGACTGTCCTTTTCCTATGTAGAGACTGCAGGAAGGGGGAAGGTGATAGAAAACTGAAGTCAGACGGGCAGATAAAGAGAAGGATAAAGGTTGCCAACTTCAAGTTAGGAAATTCCTGGAGATTTAAGGGGTGGGGCCTGGAGAGTGTCGGGTTTGAGGAGGAATGGGACCTCAGGCAGGTACACAGCCTTTCCTCCTAGGGAACTACTGCTGCCAATCTTCAAGTGAGGGCTGGAGATCAGTCAGAATTACAACTGCTCTCCACATGGCAGAAATCAGCTCCCCTTTAGGTGATGGTTGGGATCGAATGCCTTCACTTGGCTGGGAAGACAACAAGGTTGGGGGGCGCTTACCCTGAGCCTCTTTCTAGAGCCTGTTGTATTTTTCTCCCCAATAGGCCTTTTTCCTAGTATAATTATAATTATGGGCCATAAAGTCACAGTTGATTTATGGTGACCTCACAGAATTTTAAGGCAGGAGACAAATGGAGGTGGTTTGCCTGCCACTGCCTTCCTCTGTGTAACACTCTTGGACCTCCTTGGTAGTCTCCCATCTAAGCACTATCAGCTGACAATCCTGCTTAGCTTCCAGTCTCTGACAAGTGTGGGCTAGTGAGGGCTATTCAGGCTGCTCAGAGAGAAGAATTCTGGTCCACCATTCTGGTCCACCAGTGTTCTGTGGTTGCTTTTATTGCTTGAGATTTGATGTGGTGATTTAAAGTGGACTAGTCCAAGAGGACTTTTACCACTGCCTCCACTGTTTTGATGAGTTAAATTGAATGGTGCTTGCATTACAAAACAGGGAGGGTGATCTGGGTCATTTCCCTTTTCTGATGTTAGCTACTGTTTTTAAAAACTGTAGAAGAGCCTTATGTGACCATGATTCATTCAGGTCCCTCCTTTCCCCTCAGTCTAGGTTGGAGATAAACTTACTCTTACCCTAGGTTGCCAAATCCAATTCAAGAAATATCTGGGGACTTTGGAGGTGAAGCCAGGAGACTTTGGGGGTGGAGCCAGGAGCAAGGCTGTGACAAGCACAATTGAACTCCAAAGGGAGTTATGGCCATCACATTTAAAGGGACCGCACACCTCTTAAATGCTTTCCTTCGATTTGAAATAATGAAGGATAGGAGCACCTTCTTTTGGGGCTCACAGAATTGGATCCCCTAATCCAAACTTTTCGAAACTTGGAGGTTATTTTGGGGAGAGGCACTGAATGCTATGCTGAAAATTTGGTGCCTCTACCACAAAAAACAGCCCCCTCCTGAATCTCAGAACCCACAGATCAATTCTCCATTCTACCCTAGGAATCAGTCTCCATAGGGAATAATGGAGTGCTTAGCAGACATTTTCCTCCCCCCACCACTTTCTTATGACCCCGAAGTGGGGGAAGGGCCTCCATACCAGGCAATCCCCTGCCCCCACCTGGGGATTGGCAATCCTATTTTAAAGATTTCAGGTTTTCATGGATGGTAACATCATTAGGGTTTGTAGAATCTTTCGGGCTCAAGTGCCATGTTCTACTGGAGAAAGTTTTTCTTCCAGACGTTTCGTTCTTGGCTGCGGAGAACATCCTCAGTGGCGTTGCAGCCAGAGCAGGCGCTCTGACCTTCTTCGCTGCTGTGCATTGATTTTTGTATGCTTTTCTTGGTTTCTAGCTTTGTATTTTTTTAATTCCTGTAAGACAGTGCAGGAATGCCACATTGATGGAATGGGTAGAAATATTATAAATAATAATTTTAAAAACTGAATCCCCAATATTATTCTCATTGCCAAACTGGCGTGAGAATTGGTGCCTTTAATGTGGATAAAGTTGCCAGATGGACATATTTTTGTGCCATCGCTGAGCTGCTTCACCAGACTCCTATCTCTGCACTGACCCACTGCCTCGGGACAGACCATCTGGCTGTTTCCTGGAGCTCTGGTTCTGTACCAGTGTGTCTGTTAGATTCACATACTTTATTCTGTGGTGGTTTATTCATGGGTGTGTTGGGGTTCTGTAGAGAAGGGGTTCTCAGGATGTGATGGGTTAATGTGGACATTGCTTAGCTTGTTTCTTGCTGCCACTTCTATGTAGCCTCCTTTTCCTTCCTCTGTTTGCTTCTGTGTGCAGAATGCGAGAGCTTCAGCATAGCCTAGGATTCTGCCCTGGGATGCTGTTGCCAGGGAACCCTTGGGTGAGGCTGAGCTATGCACGGGAACAGTCTGGCCTGTCAAAGTGTCTAAGATGAACCATAGCCCAGACCCTCTACAGCTGGGCCCAGGCGTGCCTCAGCTCTTGTCTGGGGCCTGGGAATGGACCAGGCCTCTGAGGTTCAAGGGCAAACTTGCTATTCATTAGGGAGGGGTCATTGACATTCTCACTCTTCTTCTCCTTGGTTGTGTGTGTGCCTGCGTGTTTTCCTCCTGTCCTTCTTTTGACACATTCCTGGGTGCCTCTGCTGAAACTACACCCCCCAGCCTCCCCCTCCGAATGTACAACCCTCCCCAGGAGACGGCAAGGAAGGGAACAATGGCTGGAGTCTCAGGCTATTCAGACCAGGAGGCCCAGACAGGCTGGTTTGGTCTACCCTCCTAAGCTTTCTCTGTCTGTGCCCCTTGAAGTCCTCCTCAGTACCCCACCATTTTCAGTCTCTCATTTGAACGTCCTTCCCTGTCGCAAGGTGTGCATCTGCCAGGGAGAGATTATTGGTTCGTTTGACTTTGGATTCCAGATCACTGATGTACTTATTATCTTGATATTTGCAGGAAATTGTAATTTGAGATAAGGAAATGTCAGCTGCATTTTTCTCCATCTCCAAAGAAGCCCAAAGCACAGGCAAAGTTCCTTCTTATAGAGAAAAATGTAAATGATTGCTTTTTATAGCTGCTTTAATTCAAAACAAATGTGGGAACTAGCAGAAATCATGGTAGCATTTGGATATATAGATTATATATGTGTGTATTTTATATACACAAAACCCCTATATTTTGTGTGTGTACATATGTGTGATATTTATACACATACACAACTCCACTATGGAACATTAAACATGCTGTGTAGGCATAATACTCATGGGCTTGCTTCTTTTTCTCCTTTGAATGGAATATTTCATACCTTTTAGAATGTGAGGCTCCCTGTAATTATCCAAGACAAACAGCATGTACTATTGGTTTAAAATGATTTCCCTCCTCCCTCCCAAGGCCCCTGGAATAGAATGGAGGTGTAATTGTGCTAAGGAGTTAGCAGGGGAGAGTGCAGCTTTTGGTCACATTTTAGCTGAAGGTCTTGAGCCAGGGGAAGGGTATGAAAGGGCCTGATTTGCATAAATAGCATGTGTCTCTATAAAAAAAAAAGAAAGAAAAGAAAAGAAAAAAGAAAAAGATATCAGGGGCTGGCAAAATTCAATTGAGGCTGGAGAGAAAATGAGGAAAGGCTGGTGGGGGGAGAGAAGAGGGAGGGTGAAAGGGGTTTTGCTAAGTAACACCCTGGCGAGATTAAATTGTCCAGAAAGTTTCTGCCTGTGTGTCAATGAAATGGTTGATGGGGTGAGGTGAAGGTGGGAGGAACACAATCCCTCCTTCCAAAGGCATGAATACAAAATTGGCAAAGGGAAAAGAATCCGATTAGTCAGAAAAATCCTTGACATTCTATTTATTTTGCACAGAGGAAGAGGGGAACAGGGAAATCCATCTCTTGATCATAATTTACCTCTTTTGAGTTTGGTCCATTCCTAACCACACTAAAAGATTCACCAGCTTTAGCAGAGCAGGCATAAAAGTCCTCAAGAAATATCAGCAGGCTTTTCTTAACTCTTTTTCCAGGATCTCAAAGAAGGTTAATCTCTGCCTTTACACTAAAGGAAAAGTGCAAACTCTTATTCCACCCACCTAGGGTTGCCAATCCCCAGGTGGGGGCAGAGGATTCCCCAGTTTGGAGGCCCTCCCCCCACAGTCATCAGAAAACAAGGGGGGGAGGGAAATGTCTCTTAGGCACTCCATTACTCCCTATGGAGACCGATTCCCATAAGGTATAATGGAGAATTGATTGTGGATTTCTGGGGCTCTGGGAGGGTTGTTGTTGTTGTTTTTTGCTAGAGGCACCATATTTGCAGCACAGCATCCAGTGCTTTTCCTCAAATGACCCTCCAAGTTTCAGAAGGATTGGACCAGGGGGTCCAATTCTATGAGCCCCAAAAGAAGGTGCCCCTATCCTTCATTATTTCTAATGGAAGGAAGGCCTTTAAAAGGTGTGTTGTCCCTTTAAATGTGATGGCCAGAACTCCCTTTGGAGTTCAGTTGTGCTTGTCACAGCCTTGCTCCTGGCTCTGCCCCCCAAATCCCCAGATATTTCTTGAATTGGACTTGGCAACCCTACACTCACCCATCTCAGGTTATGTCCCTGGCAAGATGGAGACTGTGTGGATTTTTAAACCCAGTTCTGCACAGGAACTGATCCCTTGGATCGTTTGGTGTTCTCCCCCACTTCCACAGCAAAACATGCAATAAAACATACAGGCAATTATTGCAACAAACTTGGGTGTTTCCAGAGGCCATTTGCAAAAGTCAAAACTAACTTAGATGGGTAACACCCCTTATTTATCCAAAGCCCAAAGATGTACAAACTTTGGTAGGATGGCAGATTGCACAGCTTCTTCTAGAAACAGGTTGGCATGGTATTTCCTCTTACTTAGCAGCCCCTCTACTCACAGGGCAGTTGGTTCCAGGCAGGCATGCCAGAACAATATAACAGGAGTTCAGACCATCAATTTGGCTTTATGGTCATTCATATTTCACTCAAACTTCAAGAGCCCTGTTTAATCGTTACAGTTCTGGAATTCCAACCTCATATAAAGGTACAGTGCAATTCCTGCATTTCTCTCCATATATATAGCTGCTGTTTTGTGATAATAGGACAGCATGCATGTCTTCCAGCATCAGTATGTGCAGACATGTGTCCTTAAAATTCTGGGTTTCCAATGAGTTTACACTGGAAAAAATGCATGTATTCATACAAAAATTGTGTCCAGACCTATCGTGCAAACTTGGCTCAGCAATATCTTAATTACCAAACCAGACTTAGGTCTCATGCTCACTTTGAGATCTTGAAATGAGCATCTCCTACTCATTGATGATTGGGTTGGTCATACCCATGCTGCAAATTTTGTACCAGTTTAACTGCCATTGTTTCTTCCAAAGAGTAATGGAAATGGTATTTTAGTGAGATAATATCTCAGAGATCTCCAGCCTCTCCTTCATACCAGTAGAACTACAGTCCCTTTGGGTGAGGCAACAGCTCTACGACTCCCTTAAATCTGTAGTTCAGTTATGCTCCTTGCCAACTTAATTTCATTAGTGAAACTCAGATGCACAACTGGCTTGAAAAACAATCCAAATGACAGACTGATGAGAATAGTTCACTCTAAGGAAGAATAGTCAGAGCTCTCTAGGAGAATGCATGGTAAGACATGTGGTTTATCTATTGCTTGCATATTCCTCCATTCTCCCAAGAAACTCAGGATGTTCTGTTTCCACAACCACCCAAGGAGATAGATTAGTAACTTTTCTCCAGGATCTTCAATCACCTGTATGGGAAAGGAATTGTTCCTTACCGCTTTGCATGCAAAAGTGTCCAAGCTCAATCCTGGGTAGTTCCAGTTAAAAAGGATCTTGGGTAACAGGCCTAGGAAAGAATTCTGTCTTGTGACCCTGGAGAGACCCAAACCTAGTCCCCATGTCCCCCTGAACACATGTATAGCCTGCAGATTTATTTGTAGGAAAGAGCCAAAGTGTGTCCGCTTTCCAAAGGAAATGGGGGAGGAGTACCTGAATAAATGTTTGGTTTAAATTACATGTTCATCTGTACATACATTGATTGTAACATTATAATTACATATAAGCAGGGCTTTTTTTGAGCAGGAATGCAGTTCCGGCTGGCTTGGCATCAGGAGGTGTGGCCTAATATGCAAATGAATTCCTGCTGGGCTTTTTCTACAAAAAAGCCCTATGATATCGGGGGGTGGGGGTGGCCTAATATGAAAATGAGTTCTGGCTGGGCTTTTTCTACCAAAAAAGCCCTGCATATAAGGAAAAATTATGTGCATACTATACATGGATTGTACATGTGTTCACTGTAACTTGTGAACAAAGCTATTGTCTGTCACCGTACTAGGTTAGATGGACCAATGCTCTGATTTCTGCATGCTCACAGATGAGTGGGCTATTGAACCTTATGTTGAACCCTAATGTAAGTGCGCTGTTTACTTCACCACACTGGCCAATGGACAGGTCCTTCCTCCTTGTTTTGAAACCTGTCCAGCCAAGCATTCTTGCGCAGGTAAAACAACCCAAAGTGTTTGCAAAAGGTAAGCTGCTTTGCTGTCTGATATCACTGAGGCTTAGCTACTTTTCCATCATACCTGCTAAAGACCCCTGTGCTTAAAAGTTGGCATACTCCTCCATCAATACATCTGCTTGTCCATTTCATGTCAGTCTGGTGCAGAGGCGTCAGTGTTAGACAAAGATCCTTGTTCAGTGGATGACCTTGAGCCAGTTACTCTCGCAACCCAACCTAACCCTGCAGGCTTCCTGCAAGGATAAAATGGGAGAGAGGGAACCACATATGCATTCCTCAGCAGTGAAGTATAATTTAGTATGTGTTGTCTGCAAGCTCAATAATAGACAACCAGCCAATGGTTTCTAAACATATTGATTGAGAGACAGGATAGATGGAATGTTCAGTGCCAAAATTTTCACTATGCCTACAGAGTGATATGCTGTGTTGTGGTATAATTGCAACAGAAGGTATGTTAACTGAATGAATCTTGTCTCTTGTCTTTGCAGATTCCTATGAAGAGAAATGTCAAGAGCTTGGAAAGCTTCAAAGCCTTTGTCCATTTTATGACAGATGAAAATCTGCTGATTTTGTCTCATATGAAGAGGATTCTCAAGCAATCTGTATTTGCGATGTCTAACAGCGAAAATGTCTTGGGACATCAGACTTCATATTTTTTCATTGCCTAGGACTTGACCGGGGGAAAGAACTGAGCCAAAGAAATCCCCATTAGACTATGTAAATATTCATTTTCAGTCTATTCAGCACTCTTCCCACTTCTGTAGTGTGGGTCACACATGGAAACCAGAACTTTAGCTGAACTTCCTGTATGGACATGCTGAAGGGAGGGGGGAGGATTTTCTACGCTAGAAACTCTCCTGTTACCTGTACCTTTTCTGATATTGTTAAGAGGGATGTGATACAATTGAAGTGGCTTGTGGCACAGTGAAGATACGCTTGGACTGTCTGGGAAGGCAATGGATTCACCCACAGTCACTGGATGCTTTACTAAAGTCGCCAGCAATAGACCTGGATCAGTAGTTTTAGAAATAATCTTTCCTCACCGTTTCTTCCTGTGAACTGTGAATTGCCCAGGATATGTTCTCAGGCATACACCCAGTTCATGTATGAGCCTCACCACTGGGCCTCCATCCTGGTCTCTGTCTCTAAATTGTGCTGCAGAGTACAGCCACAACCCCTGTTGTTGCATATTTCAGGGGGAGTCAGTGGCGACAGACAAGTATTGCTCAGAGACTTGCCTTTACTGATTTTTTCCTCGAGGATGCCTAGGGTTCCCCAGAACATAGGCTGCAAACCCCTGACCCAGGATTACTACATTCTGAAGTCTATTTCACTGATGCAGAGTGACAGCTGCCACCACCCCAGTCTCTGGCCTGTGGGTAAACATCATATTACAGCAACAACACATGGGAATCCCAATCAGGTGATCACCTAGAAGATGTATTTCCTGCTATCTTTGCCCCAGTTGAGGTGTGTCACTGGTATAAGGAACAATCAGATGACTTCAGCAATTTACGCAACTGGAGCTTGTTGTTTGTTGCCCTTGCCACTTGGTGCCTAACCATGAAGCAACAGTTTTTGGAAGTTGCCAGGGCACACAAGTTCATAGGTGAGTTAGATGCCAAGAATATCTGGGGAGGGGGTAGGAGGAACACCTTCCTGCCACCCTATCCATGCATAATTGTACAGTGGTGATTCTGAGTGGAGAACCGAACCTGGCAGTTACTCCAGATTAAATAATATGGGAATTATCTGGGATATGTGTTGTTGTTTGCTACTAGCTAACAACGCATAACAGTCCCAACTTCCTTGTCAACACATCTTTCTATGTGTCGGGTACATTAACCCACAAGACACCATTTTAATTGTTACATTGTGGCTAAGAGTCTGAGCTACAAAACAGGGACTATTGAATTGAATCTCACCGCTGCCATGAGGTCATCCAGTGAAGCTGGGCAAACCACTTTTTTTTAATTAGCCACATTTCAACCACATGGAACTCAAGGCAGATTACAATGTAAACAGTTCAGTTCAATTTTATTATGGTCAGTGACCAGATCCAACTGACAAGAACATTAATGTAAATAAAACATAAAATATACAAATACATAAAATATAAAAATACATAAACCACGTTAAAAGAACATAAATTAAAATCACAATTTAAAACTGCTGGGAGATTTTAAAAAATTGAATGCTGTCCTGAATAAAATCATCTTCAGACTCCTCCAGAGATGGAGACCAAGCAGGCCCGGTCCATCTCCCTAGGGAGACTGTTCCATAATCATGGTGCTGCTCAGTCCCCTATTTGTTAGATGTGGGTAATAACAGCAGCCCAACCTAACAGGATAGTAGTCAGGCAACATATATGTGATTTGAACATAAGCGAAGCCATGTTGGACCTCTGCTCCATATTTTTATCCAATCCCCTCTTGAAGCTGGCTATGCTTGTAGCCGCCGTCACCTCCTGTGGCAGTGAATTTCACAGGTTAATCACCCTTTGGGTGAACAAGTACTTCCTTTTATCCGTTCTAACCTGACTGCTCAGAAATTTCATTGAATGCCCACGAGTTCTTGTATTGTGAGAAAGGGAGAAAAGGACTTCTTTCTCTACTTTCTCCATCCCATGCATAATCTTGTAAACCTCTATCATTTTACCCCGCAGTCGACGTTTCTCCAAGCTAAAGAGCCCCAAGCGTTTTAACCTTTCTTCATAGGGAAAGTGTTTCAAACCTTTAATCATTCTAGTTGCCCTTTTCTGGACTTTCTCCAATGCTATAATATCCTTTTTGAGGTGTGGTGACCAGAATTGTACATAGTATTCCAAATGAGACCGCACCATCGATTTATACAGGGGCATTATGATACTGACTGATTTGTTTTCAATTCCCTTCCTAATAATTCCCAGGATGGCGTTGGCCTTTTTTATTGCAATCGCACACTGTCTTGACATTTTCAGTGAGTTATCTACCATGGCCCCAAGATCTCTCTCTTGGTCAGTCTCTGCCAGTTCACACCCCATCAACTTGTACTTGTAGCTGGGATTTTTGGCCCCAGTGTGCATTACTTTGCACTTGGCCACATTGAACCTCATCTGCTATGTTGACGCCCACTCACCCAGCCTCAACAGATCCCTTTGGAGTGCCTCACAATCCTCTCTGGTTCTCACCACCCTGAACAATTAAGTGTCATCTGCAAACTTGACCACTTCACTGTTTACTCCCAACTCCAAATCATTAATGAACAAGTTAAAGAGCATGGGACCCAGTACTGAGCCCTGCGACACCCAACTGCTTACCGTCCTCCACTGCCAAGACTGCCCATTTATACTCACTATCTGCTTCCTATTAATTAGCCAGTTTTTGATCCACAAGAGGACCTGTCATTTTACTCATGACTCTCAAGCTTACCAAGGAGCCTTTGATGAGGAATTTTATCAAAAGCTTTCTGGAAGTCAAGGTAAACAACATCCATTGAGTCCCCTATGTCCACATGTTTGTTCACCCCCTCAAAGAACTGTAACAGGTTAGTGAGGCAAGATCTTCCCTTACAGAACCCATGCTGAGTCTTCCTCAATAACTTGTGTTCATCCATGTGCCTACTCATTCTGTCCTTGATAATGGTTTCTACCAACTTTGCTGGTATTGAAGTCAGGCTTACTGGCCTGTAATTTCCTGGATGTCCTCTGGAACCCTTTTTAAAGATGGGGGTGACATTTGCTACCTTCCAGTCCTCAGGAAAGGAGGCAGATTTCAATAAAAGATTACATATTTTTGTCAGGAGATCCACAAGTTCAACTTTAAGTTCCTTCAGAACTCTTGGGTGTATGCCATCCGGACCCGGTGACTTATTAGTTTTTAATTCGTCAATCAGTTGTAGGACTTCCTCTCTTGTCACCTCAATCTGACTCGGGTCTTTCAACACCCCTTCCAAAATTAGTGGTTCTGGAGCGGGCAAACACTTCTCATCTTCCACAGTGAAGACGGAGGCAAAAAATGCATTCAGCTTCTCAGCCATTTCCCTATCCTCCTTCAGTAATCCTTTTACCCCTTGGCCATCCAAGGGCCCCACTGCCTCCCTGGCTGGTTTCCTGCTTCTAATATATTTAAAGAAATTTTTATTGTTGGTCTTTCTGTTTTTTGCAATATGCTCCTCATAGTCCCTTTTTGCCTGCCTGATCATAGTCTTGCATTTGATTTGCCACAGCCTGTGTTCCCTTTTATTAATCTCACTTGGACTAGCTTTCCACCATTTAAAGGAGTCCTTCTTACCTTTTACAGCTTCCATTACTTCGTTTGTTAACCATGCAAGCCTTTTCTTATACCTGTTTGTGCCTTTCCTAACCTGTGTTATATATTTTATACCACAATAGCCCAGGCTAGCCCAGTCTCATCAGATCTCTGAAGCTAAGCAGGATTGACTCTCGCCAATACTTGGATGGGAGGACCTCCATGGAATTCCAGGGTCGTAATACAGAGCCAGGCAATGTGAAAGTTCTTGCCTTAAACCCCTATGGGGTCACTGTAAGTCAGCTGTGACTTGACAGCACTTTCCACAACCTCATAAACAAGCAAGAACATGCTGATTTCCCTCTGTGAAAACGGAGTGGGGACCCAACCCTCCACCCAGGAGTGAAAAGATCTGCTTAACAGTGGAGGAAGTCCAAGCGATCCCCAAAGTGCACCAAGACTTATGGGGAGTGTTCAGTGAGCAAGGTGCTGATGAACTTCCTCCCCATAGAAATATGGACTGTGCCATTGAATTGATCCCGGGGCAGACTTTACTGAAACCAAAGCTGTATTCAATGGGGTGGGCCGAAAAAATGGAACTGCACAAATTTCTTGATAAGAAACTAAAAAGGGGCTTCATACGGCCTGCCACTGCCCCCCATGCAGCCCCTGTCCTCTTCCGGAAGAAGAAGGACGGCTCGCTCAGACTATGTACTGATTTTCGCGGGATTAATGGGATTTCGACCTCCAATGCATACCCGATACCCCTCATCGAGGACTTAAGTACAGTGTCGGAGGGGAAGATTTTTACCAAATTGGACCTTAGAGATGCGTACTTCAGGGTGTGCATAAAAGAGGGGGACGAATGGAAAACAGCCTTCAATACCCCCATGGGACAATTTGAATACCTAGTGATGCTATTCGGCCTCCAAGGGGCCCCGGGGTTTTTTATGAACTTTATAAACGAAGTGTTGAGAGAGTATCTGTATAAGGGGGGGGGGGTGTACCTGGATGACATCATTATCTATTCCGAGGACCTTCCGTCTCATGTGAAATTGGTGCGAGAGGTCCTCAGCAGGTTGTTAAGGCATAAGCTGTATGCCAAGTTGTCTAAGTGTGAGTTCCACCGCACCGAACTAGACTACTTGGGCTTTAGGGTGTCCGGAAAGGGACTGGCCATGGACCTGAGCAAGGTTCAAGTGGTATTGGATTGGGCACCCCCGAGGACACATAGACAGCTCCAATCTTTCCTCGGGTTCACCCATTTTTACCGTAACTTCATAAAGGAGTTCATCCAGACAATGTTGCCCCTTACCGAACTCCTGAAAACCAAAGGGAAGGGCCCCGATGCCAAAAAGCCCTGGGCGAGACTGAACTGGACACCCAGGTGTCAGGAAGCGTTCACCAAGCTTCAGAGGCTATTCACAAGTGAACCCATCCTGAGTCACCCAAATGAACTAAAACCCTTTGTCATGCAATGCGACGCTTCCAACGCTGCCATAGGAGCCATCCTGATGCAGAAAGATGATGAGGGGCAACTGAGACCCTGTGCCTATATTAAAAAAAAAATTTTCCCCGAGCAACGAAATTAGTCCGTGTGGCCAATTTCGCAGGCGTTCACAGTAACATATGTGCTAAAGACTTGGCGGTCCTGGTTAGAAGGTGTCAAAACGCCCTTTGAAATTTGGACGGATCACAAGAATTTAGAGGCACTCACGGGGTGCCGCAAATTAACTGAAAAGCAGATCAGGTGGGCAGGATTTTTCTCGAAGTTCGATTTCAGTTTGAAACACATCGCTGGGACTAAAAACTTTTTGGCGAGCGCCCTTTCATGACTTCCCCAACACAACAGCCAAAGGGAGGAGGTGGTTGATTCTTTATTCTCCCTTAACCAAGTGGCCGGCATGGTAACCACCCGGGCTAGGTCCAAACAGAATCTTCACACTGAGAAATGGGGAGGGAAACGGCTGGCTATCGAAACTGAGAATGAGGGGGAAGACCGGCCAGGCGACATACAGAAAGGGGAGAATGGGTACTGGTACAAGGATGGCAAACTGTATGTTCCAAAAAGCCTACAGGCAGAAGTGTTACGGTTTTGCCATTCAAATAAACTGGTGGGGCATTTTGGGTACGTGAAAACTTTGCATTTGATCAATAGACAACTCTGGTGGCCCTAAATGAAAAAGGATATATCAGAGTTTGTAGCCTTCTGCCCCATATGCTTAATGGCCAAAAGAAGGGGGGGAAGCCCCCCGCTCTGTTAAAGCCTCTGGAAACAGCGACACACCCATGGTCAGTGGTGCCTATGGATTTCATAGTAGAGCTACCAGTCTCACAGGGGAAAACCGTAATTCTGGTAGTAGTGGATACCTTTTCAAAGCAAGCACATTTTATTCCATGTAAGCAACTGCCTACGGCCAAAAAGCTTGCGTACTTGTTTTTCCACCACATTGTGAAAATCCATTCATTCCCCGACAAGATAATTAGCAACCGCGGCCTGCAATTCATTGACAACTTCTGGCGGGAGTTTTGCAAGCTAATGGGGATAGAACAGGGCTTGAGTTCGGCCTACCACCCCCAGACAGACAGACAGACAGACAGACGGAACGAGTTAATGCGCTTCTAGAGCAGTATTTACGGTGTTACGTGAACTACCAACAATCCAACTGGGTGGATTTGCTGCCATTTGCTGAGTATGGGTATAACAACAGTGTTCACAGCTCAACTAAGGCTTCGTCCTTCCAGATAGTAAATGGGTACGAAGGCAAGCCTTTCCCATCATTGCTGGGGGGAGAGGGTTCGGGAGCTCCCACGACTTTTGAGCAATGGTGGGAAAAGTTAGAGAAAAGCTGGAAGCTCATACAAGAGAACTTGGAGGTGGCCAAGGAAACTTATAAGAAGCAGTATGACAAATCACACATTCCAGTTTGGGATTTTAAGGTGAGGGATACCGTGTTTGTGTCAACAGAAAACCTGCCACTGAATCAACCCTCCAAAAAATTGGCCTACCGGTACTTAGGACCATTTAAGATCAAGCGGGTAATCAATAAAGTAATGGTAGAGCTGGAGTTGCCCAAACTGTTTAGTAAAACACACCCTGTCTTTCATTGCAGTCTTTTGCGCCGAGACCCGGGTGGTACTCCTTGGCACCCTTTACCACCATCTCCACAACCTATCCAGATTGGGAATCAGAGTCATCATGAAGTGAAAGAAATTTTAGATGCCAAAATCAAACGTGGTGTGTTGCATTATTTGATCAGGTGGAAACACTTTCCAGCCAGCCAAAATGAATGGGTGGCAGAACAAAATGTCTTGGCCCCAGATTTAATTGCTAAATTTTATAAGGTGTTCCCTCAGAAACCCCGAAGTTGATTAAAGGGGGGGCAGTATGTCAAGCATGGTAAAATGCAAATAGTGATCTATGGTTTTAGGGCCTCCATAAAGCTGGTCTGTGAAACATCATGGAGGGCCGAGGTAACATGGCTCTGTTATTCTTTCCCCCCTCCTGTTTTATGGCTTTTGTAGTGAATTAGGAAAGGAAACTAGTAGAGAAGAGAAGGAGTGACACCTTCCCATACATTCCTACATGGGAGTGTAGACCATCTGGGGAAAGCAAGGACGAGATACTGATAACGTAGTGAGAATGTAGACTTTTATGGTAGTTTATGCACCGGCTGGCATTCCTCACCCCTTTCCGTGAGAACCCTTTGATGTATGGCTTAAAAGAAGTGTATCAATGTATTGTTGGCATCACTCTCAAGGTCCTGCACCAAGAGAGCATACCGATTTAGCAATAAACATAGTTTTGTATCCACTTGACTCGTTCTTTTGGAAATTGCATGCTTGACAGAGAGAATATCTACAGTGACAGTGCATGAAGTGTCACATTTAGTCAGGTTCACAGGATCATTTGGAGTTTATGCATGGCTAGTCAATGTCCAAGAATGTTCATGGTGCATATTCTCCACAATCTACACTTGAATATACTTACTTCAGTCCTTCACCACAAATTGGGACCACATGCCTGGGCGGGGGTGAGCTACAGAAGGATATAGCTTTTTCCAACAGCTTTACCCTGATTTGGAGTGAAATCAAGGTATCAACACAATGGTCTTCTACCTTACTAATAAATAATAATAATAATATATAATAATTTTTTATTTCTATCCCGCCCTCCCCGCCGAGGCAGGCTCAGGGCGGCTCACAACATAAAATACATTATACATCAGTTATACTTATAAAATCATGGTTAAAACAATTACAGATTATTAAAATTAACATTAACAATATGGTGCTATAAACATTAGGTCTTCAGTAGAATTCAGTAACTAAAAGCATTTTCAGCGGCACTTCCTAGCTTGTCATTAGTTGAAGGCTATCTTGAAAAGGTGGGTCTTACAGGCCCTACGGAATTGATCTAAGCATCGTAGGGCCCGCACCTCCTCTGGGAGTTGATTCCACAGCAGTGGAGCTGCGACAGAGAAGGCCCGATCCCGGGTGGCCTTCAATCTGGCCTCCCTTGGCCTAGGGACATTCAGCTGGTTTTTTCCAGCTGACCTCAGCGCTCTCTGGGGCTCATATGGGGAGAGACGGTCCCTCAGGTAGGCAGGTCCTCGGCCATATAGGGCTTTAAAGGTGATAACCAGCACTTTGTAGCGAACTCGGTATACCACTGGCAGCCAGTGCAGTCCGCGTAGCCCCGGCTGTATGTGCTCCCACCTTGGGAGCCCCAGCAACAGCCTAGCCGCCGCGTTCTGCACCAGCTGCAGCCGCCGAGTTCGGCACAAGGGCAGCGCCATGTAGAGGGCGTTGCAGTAGTCCAGTCTCGAGGTGACCGTAGCATGGATCACCATTGCTAGGTCACGGCGCTCCAGGAAGGGGGCCAACTGCTTCGCCCGTCGAAGATGAAAGAACGCGGACTTGGCAGCGGCCGCTATCTGTGCCTCCATTGATAATGAAGTCTCCAGAAGAACCCCCAAGCTCCTGACCTTATGGGCATGCATGTTATCTTTAAAGCAGTGTCTTGCCAGTATGGCCTCTGTAATGGAACTGGTTCTTCCCTGTTCCCATTAAAAAAAACACCAAAACTCTGTACCAGTGAACAAAAACTAAATAACACCATTATTGTTCTTGGGCAGTGCAGGTGACCCTACAAGGTCAAGTTCAAGGCTAGCATTGAAAGCGTGGGAACAGCACATTAATTTCAGCTGTGCAAAAAGGCAAGATTGGAAAATCTGCATGATATTATTATGCATCACCACCCAGCCCTACCTACTGGTCCCCCCCCCCCAACATTAAAGTGAAACAATGAAATCTAATTGCCTTCTGTTCCAAGAAGATTGGGTGGGATAAAGGGAACGTTTTTTCTTTCTCCCTACAGATACACACATTTCAGGGGAAAGGGTGGAATGACAAAGTGGATAGATAGATGGATTTATAGACAGATGCATTATACAGCAGATCTGTATCATACGGTACCTGAGTGTTCATCATACATCACATCAGTCTAATATCGCTTGTTGTGGAGGTCAGTCATATATTATCTGTCAGCGATAAAGAATTTATTATTGGCTTTCTAGTATCTAGCGTATCTACCTAGTTATTATTATTTGATAGCACTTGGAATCAGACAAAGGTCTTTATGCTTTCTCTTCACAGCAAGGCTTGAGATGGGTTTAGTTGAGCTTGCAGTATGTTCAAAGTCCTCTACTGAGTTCCGTAGCAACCAGCCGCAAAGGGATTGTATTCAGATAACCCTTCTTCCTTTGACTTCTGTGTATGAAGCAAATCGTAATCTCCTTTCTGTCAAAACTGTACAAACTATAAACAACTGTTGATATGTGTAAATGATGTTATTTTTATTAGGGACTGTGTATGAAGATAAAATTAGCCTATATGTTCAAGGCTGCCTTTTGTTTTTAGACATAAATTCCTGAAGGGTGAAAGTCTGAGGAGTCTGTGTCAAAACTGCTAATATCAGAGACAGTGGAATTTGGACTTGGCCATGGTTCTGGGACAGAGAGTTCTTGTGAATTATGCTTTTTGTGATGCCCCATGGTGGGCCACACACACAGAGTGCACAGGGCACCAGAGGCTGATGATGAACAAGAACATGGATGCCTGGGTGCTCTCCACTGTCCATGGCAGCCAAACACCTGCCCACACTGCTAAGGGCATCCCTGTGCCATCCCTGCTGGATGCTCAGCTGGAAGACGGGCAGAGGAGCTGGAGGACCTAGAAGACTCAGAGAGGTCCCCAAGAGACTCTCATTGCATTCCTGTCCTCACTCACATCCTTGCGATGGAAAGGAACCCTTCCAGGTGCCCAGCAGCCAATATCACAGATGCTGCCAGCCCCTCCATCCATTGCTGGCCCCTGGCAAAGGCTTCCCACCACTTACAATGGCTCTCCAGCCACTCCCACTTGACTGACTGCTTCCAAAATGGAGGAAAGAGTGGATGGGCTGTGCTGTGCTGGATGCAGGCCCTGGGCCTGGGGACCTGGCTAGGGGTCTGGATCCCCTCCTTTCTCTAGGCCACCAGCAGCCATGGCATCTGGAGTAGGGACACCTGACCTGTCTCTCCTCTGCCCAGTAGGGCAGGGCCACTGGCATCTGAAGGTGTTGAGTTTGGCCTCTGTGTCAGGTCTCCTTCAGGCCAGTTTGGTGTAGTGTTAAGTGTATGGACTCTTATCTGGGAGAACCAGGTGGTTAAGTGCCCGGACTCTTATCTGGGAGAACTGGGTTTGATTCCCCACTCCTTCACATGCACCTGCTGGAATGGCCTTGGGTCAGTCATAGTTTTCACAGAATTGTCCTTGAAAGGGCAGCTTCTGTCAGAGTTCTCTCAGCTCAACCCACCTCACAGGGTGTCGGTTGTGAGGGGAGAAGATATAGGAGATTGTAAGCCGCTCTGAGTCTCTGATTCAGAGAGAAGGGTGGGGTATAAATCTTCAGACATTGTCATTGTCATTGAAAGGGACCCCTCAATGCCAAATTTCCACAGTATTTTGGCTATGTGCCTCCTTGGGGTCAGGGCAAATAGTCTGTCCACAACATCAGCAAGGGGACTCAGGGAATAGGCACCTGGGCATAAGGGGGAAAAGATTGCAGTCAGTTAGGTGACTGCCAAGGCCTTGCACCCCACCCCCCTCTGGAGCCACCTCACCTCCCTCTTGCCCTGGCTCCTGACCACCTTGGTCCTCCTCCCCATCACTCAGCTCCATCTCCTCCATCTGTGGGAATGATGACCACAGATGGGGACAGGTGTCAGCAGAAACCATGGCACCCATCGCACAGAACCTCAGTGTTGTGGGGGGCCCCACCACTGGAGGTATTACCACTTACATGCTGGCCTCTGCTCCCTGCTGACCCCCCTCCTCTGCCCACTTGTAAGTTACACCTTGGCCATGAGGGCTTGGACATGGAGGGAGTTGTTCCAGCCAGGGCTTTTTTTGTAGCAGGAACTCCTTTGCATATTAGGCCACACTCCCTAATGTAGCCAATCCTCCAAGAGCTTACAGGGCTCTTAATACAGGGCCTACTGTAAACTTGAGAAGGATTGACTACATCAGGGGGGGTGTGGCCTAATATGCAAAGGAGCTTCCACCCCTGGAGCTTACAGTAGGCTTATACTAGGAAAGGAAAGGTCCCCTATGCAAGCACCAGTCATTTCCAATTCTGGGGTGACGTTGCTCTCACGTTTTCACAGTAGACTTTTTACGAGGTTGTTTGCCATTGCCTTCCCCAGTCATCTACACTTTCCCCCCAGCAAGCTGGGTACTCATTTTACTGACCTCAGAAGGATGGAAGGCTGAGTCAACCTGGAGCCGGCTACCTGAAAACCCAGCTTCCACCGGGGATTGAACTCACGTCCTGAGCAAAGCTTAGGACTGCAGTACTGCAGCTTTACCACTCTGTGCCACGGGGCTCTTGATTTGACCAGAGGTAACAACAAACAAAAGTAATACTTGTGGAAAATAAATTTCCCTTGCAAACTCCTTTATTTATCCTGGGAAGGATGAAGACTGATACACGTCACCTGAGCAATCAGCCTGCTGTGGATCTGCATTTGCCCCTTTTTGAGGCAAACATGAAAACTTCCATACTGAAGCACCGAAGAACAGCTGATACTTCCTGCTTCTAGGAGACTCGGCTGTGCAGAGTGCTCGCTGGTGCAAAAGAAAGGTAAAGGTAGTCCCCTGTGCAAGCACCAGTCATTTCCAACTCTGGGGTAATGTTGCTCTCACATTTTCACGGCAGACTTTTTACAGGGTGGTTTGCCATTGCCTTCCCCAGTCATCTACACTTTCCCCCCAGCAAGCTGGGTACTCATTTTACTGACCTCAGAAGGATGGAAGGCTGAGTCAACCTTGAGCAGGCTACCTGAAAACCCAGCTTCCACCAGGGATCAAACTCAGGTCATGAGCAGTACTACAGCTTTAACACTCTGTGCCACGGGACTCTCTAGACCTGTAAGCTCTTGGAGGATTCGCTACACCAGGGGTGTGTGGCCTAATATGCAAAGGAGTTCCTGCTACAAAAAAAGCCCTGGTTCCAGCACTTCAGAGTTGACATCTCCATCTAGATAGGCTGACACCCATTCTGTGGCCATGTGCAGAAGGCATGGAGGTGGGAGGTTGCAGAGGTGCTCCTAGCAGTGGCAAGGGCAACAGTTTTATACTCCATCACCAACCCATTCAGCAATGCCTTCTCAGCCTTGATCCAGTTTGGCTGGTGACGGTCGTTCCTGCCACCAGATATTCCAGCAGCCACTCTGCCCATGCACAGAGGAATGTGGAAGTGAGCCATTTCACTGTGAGAAGTTGCCAGTCCCCCTATGTTCACACCATGGCCATAACCTGTCAGGAGGTGGCTGCAGCCGGGGTGGGGTGTGCAATGAGAGGCTTACAGAGGGTGTTTGGGAGGGGAAAGGGCAGTGGACACGTGGATGAGTGCAGCTCTGGCTGGCTGCCACCGTCATGATAGTTGTTCCCTTTTTTGAAGGGCCAGGCCAGGAGTGACCAGGAATCAGATGGTGGCCCTCCTGCCCTCATTCCCATGCCCAGAGTGCAGCACATTCACTGCTACCTATGCTCTGTACCTGGGTGGCACAGCAGCGGTGAAAGAGGAGGCATGCCTGGTGGAACCAAGATCACATTGCCACCTCTGTCTTTTGAACAGCACCTGCCTCAGTCAGTTTCACCTTGGCCATCCAGCCATCCACGCCCTGTGCGAGGAGCTCAGGACAGTCCTCCAGGGCCAAGCTCCCACTCCCTGTACCATCCTCATCTTGCAGAAAATCCTTTTCTCCCCAAGGTTCTTGGCCACCAGATCCTTCCAGAGGGTCAATGCTGAGGTGCTCAAGGTGTTGCTGAGGTGCTCAAGACGCTAACAAACAAACAAAAAACTAGTGGAGAGAGTGGGGTGCTGGTCAGGCACCTATTTTACCTGCATTGGGCATGACCAGGTCTTGTACATTAGGAGCCAAATCCTTAGGCTGCCTGAATCTATTAGGATTTGAGATACAATTACAAATGCACACACAGGAAAGGGGAATGTCATGGGGATCTGATCCCAGTGTCAGGGTGGGATCCTTTTTAGTTCATTTCATTAACAACTGAGTATAAAAATGGGAAATACACAGGGCTTTTTTTTTTTTTTAGAACAAGCCCAGCGGTAAATCATTTGCATATTAGGCCACATCCCTTGATGTCACCATGGTTTCACACAGGGCTTTTTTGTAGAACAAGCCCAACAGGGGCTCATTTACATATTATGCCACACTCCCTGACATCACACTAGCTGGAAATGTGTTCCTGTGCATTCCTGCTCAAAAAAAGCCCATGAAATACACATTGTAAGACACAAAGAGTGGAAGACACAAAGGTCAAAGTCACAATGGCTCAGGTTCAAAGTATGGCAGAAGGACTCTGCCAAAAAACCCTGTTCCTCTGTACATGCAAAGAGTGTCCTTGATTGCACTCTGTGAAGTCAGGCTGAGGAAACCAAGGTAAACAAATTCAGTGACTTTAAAATTTCCAAAACCAAAACAAAAGCACATTAAAATAGGCTTTTCAAAACAGCAGCATTTTTCTAAAAAGGCATTTTGTTACATATTAAGAGATGGAAAAAAACTTTTAAAAATAAAAAGAAATTTTTAAAAACAATGTAAGAGGCAGCCTCTTCAAAGAGAAAAATCATCATTCAGAGAGGGTGGGCAGTCTTAAGTGCTATTTACTATGACAAAACAAAGACATAACTCACACATGGTGGATACACAAATGGCATGACAGGGTTGGCATTTGCTGGAGCTGTTAAATCTGATATTTAACTGAAACAGTTAATGCTACATGGGTTGACAGCGAGGTACACTACAGCTGCCTAATGGATGTGGGTTGCAGTGTGATTTCGATCTTTAACTTATTCCATTTTTGTCATAACCCACCTTTACACATGAAAAATCTTTTTAATCTTTTACTTCCTGTGGCTAGCACCATAAACTACAGTCTCCTAGAACTAGAAACACCATCCTTACTTGTCATACACAGGAATACCTTCTTAATGATACAATATTTATCCATAATTCCGTCTCTTCTACTGATCTTTCTATATCCCAACCTAATCTATTTATTATTGTTCCATTAGTCCAGTGCTCTATTTGTGCTATAAAAAAATGGTAATCCCCTGTGCAAGCACCAGTCGTTTCCGACTCTGGGGTGATGTTGCTTTCACAACATTTTCATGGCAGACTTTTAACAGGATGGTTTGCCATTGCCTTCCCCAGTCATCTACGCTTTCCCCCCAGCAAGCTGGGTACTATTTGTGCTATACACAGAATCAAAAAAGAAAGTGGAGTGTAGCTGTGCACATTTCCTGTACAGCTAAAAATAGTTCACTGGGTATTTTGCCTCTACAGAATTGCTTTCATATTAGATGCCTGCTGTAACTACTAGACATTCCTTTTCTGCTGATATTCCATAGTGGAAGAATATTACCAATAAAAGAGTGGGGGTAAGGATCTTTGGGAAAAGACATTTTATATGGGTTCCCCTCCCCCAAGTATTCAATAGGAATGGGGCTGGGTTGTTATCTGCAGAGAGCCCTTATATTTTCTTTTTATTTTCTTTTATTTTTTTTACAGTAAGAGTGGTTCTGTTCAACAGTGGAATCAGCTACCAAGGGGGATGGTGAGTCCCCCTCACTGGCAGTCTTTAAACAGCAGCTGGATGAAGACTTGTCGGGAATGCTCTAGGCTGATTTGTGATTCTATGATGATTTTTCACTCTGCTGCCCCCCCCCCCCAGTTCCCTATGAGATTGAGACTATAAATGAAGCATCTCTCTTTTTTCTGAAGGGGAAATAATTACCTATCTTATGCTGCTATAGCTCCTTTGATTGGGCAAAAGAGGGGAAGATATGGTTCATCCAATGGTTTAAACTTCTAGCCTTTTGACATTTTTGAGGTGGGGTTGAATGGTTGCCTGGACTGTTTCTGTCAAAGGCAGTTGCAGATAGAGGGTCTGCCTGAGATTTGCCAAGCAGTACTACTTCCTGTGTCACTGCTTCTGAGGGTGGCAGTTCTACCCTTGCACTCAGGTCTTCTGTACCACTATGATGTCATAGTTCCATTGGAGGGAAAAGGGGAAAAGGCATCTATGCCACCCCACTTTATTCCAAGAGAGGATCTTCAGATGGGAAGAATAATTCAAGTCAAGTCAAGTTGTAGCATCTGTAGAGGAAGATTGGAAAGATTAGAAGAGATCTTACAGACTCTGCTAGTGGATAAATCCATTGACTGCAGAAACTCCAAATCAAGATGCAATGGTACTGAAAGTGCGCAGCTATCCTTGGTAGTCTCCTTAGTTAAGAACAGCAGGAGGACTACTATTTAATGAGTAGTCCTCCTTAGTTAAGCAGTAGGAGAACTACTATTTAATGAGTATGTCAAGATCTCCAAGTTCTCAAAAGTAAAGACAGCCATATCCCTGTTCATTTGGATAGAATCCTGATGTGAGTCCAAGTTTGAACAGGGAAAATTCCTCTCACATCCATACCAAACCTTTAATGGCATAACAGTTGCAAATAAAAATACACAGAATATAAAAATTTAAACATTGGAGATAAAATCAAAATGAAACTGAGCTTACAGATACATTCATACAATTCAATTTAAAAGTCACACAATTAACTTATTTAAAGTCTGGGAATCTTTACAAAGGAAAATTAATCTTCCAATTTCACCTGCAATGTCACCAATTGATGAATATGACAAAATGTGAGGAAAAATAATGACAATAACATATCAAGATATGATATTAACACAAGATTATAATAAGGTTGAGAAGGAAATATTCCTGAATAAATTTATATTTGATATATATGTTCTATACACTATATAGAGAGCATATATGTTTTAAAAGTTCCTGACAACTGTAAATACTGAAATATCTTTCTAATATTTCAAATCCCATTCCCTTTCTTTTTTCTGTACCCTTATTTCTTTATAAAACTAAAGAATTTTTTTTAAAAGAAAAGTATTTGGGTTCTAGATCAAATCAAGTCTGAACTCTCCCTGGAATTTCAAATGTCTAAACTACAGCTATTGCCACATTCTGAGAAGACACCAGAAAAGACAACAATGTCAGGAAAAGTTGAAGGCAACAGGAAAAGAGGAAGACCCAACATGAGATGGATGGAGTCAGTCAAGGAAGCCACAGCCCATCATTTGCAAGACCTGAGCAATTATAGGATTTTTCAGGGGACCTTAATTCATAGAGTCACCATAAGTCAAAGTGACTTGACACGCAAACACACATTTCTCACTAACTTTGTAAATTTGTAATATAAATTAGGAAAAGCATTTTTCTAATTTATATTATATGAGCAGACAGATTTCCAACAATTATCAACCTCTTTATGTAATAGACCTCCTTAACTGGGAGATCCACAAACATTACACCTTCAAAGAGCTAAAAACAGATATTGTGACTCCTAGGACAAATATCATTATAAATCACCACTGGTCAAATTTATATGAATTTCTTTGGAAACTGTTGCCTCTCCAAGAAGAGCACTTCAGGTGGCTAAAAGTAAAAAACAAATATAAATAAAATCATTTTTAAAAAAACATAAAATTAATACTAAAGACAAACTAAAGACATAAAACAACACTGGGCACCCCAAATTATATTCCTAAAAGTCAGCAGGCTAATGTCAAATTATTAAAAAAAAAAAAAAAAAGCTAAAAATGACAAAACCTCCAAGTTAAAAGCCTATGTCAAACAACATGCTTTGCCCTGGGACCCAAAATACTAGGTTTGTGGGGTTTTTTGCAGGAATGCAGTTCTGGATGAGTTGGTGTCAGGGGATGTGGCCTAATATGCAAATGAGTTCCTGTTGGGCTTTTTCTACACAAAAGCCCTGTATGAACCAATGATGTCAAGGGATGTGACCTAATTTCAGGTTCCCAATTCTCCTTCAATAATGATGACTTTCCATGTATTTGGATGAGTATTTATTGTAAGGCAGGATACTGGCACATAGGACAACAGGTCTTGATTATATACTCTTGCAGAAGTTGTTGCAAGCAGGCCTTGATCTAGGGTGTGAAGACAGTTCAAACTTAGTGGCTACAAATCACACACACACTCACTACCAAGCATTCTACAAAACATCCCGGGAGGAGCACAGGGACCTTGGTACCAAGGAGTTTCCCATCCCACAGGAGGCAGCTATTAACTTTCATTTCTTCAGCAGTCTAAGCCAGGGGTGGCCAACGGTAGCTCTCCAGATGTTTTTTGCCTACAACTCCCATCAGCCCCAGCCAGCATAGCCAATGGCTGGGGCTGATGGGAGTTGTAGGCAAAAAACATCTGGAGAGCTACCGTTGGCCACCCCTGGTCTAAGCAATCTAAGCAGACATTCTTCAGGTTACATCAAACAGATAATAGCAAGGAACTTGACACTAATAGGCAAATGCGTTCCTGCTGGGCTTTTTCTATAAAAAAAAAAGCCCTGCAAAATGCATTATTATATGCCAGGCAAGTCTCAACAGGGGCAACATTCTAAAGCCAAGGTGCCACCACTGAAAAAGTCTTATCTTATGAAAAAGTCATGTGTCAGTGGAAACAAGCAGAGGATCATAACTGGTGGGCTGAACATAGGAAGCAAGTTGTATTTCCTTCTATACTCTGATACTACCCAAACCTTGACTAATGCTAAATGACCTGTCTCCTATGGCTGATGCCAGCAGAGAAGTAGCATACAAAAGCTTACCACTGTGTTTGGATTATCAGTTACCAATTATCATCAATTATATAGGTGCTGCTTTCCTAATTTTTTATTATTCCTCTTAAACCAAACCCATGCAAACAGATTTATATTTACACATTTTTGTTCTGCTGCAGCTAACACCTTATCCTAGTCAATGATCCACACAGGCCTAGCTGCTCAATGGCACAATTTTGCATTAGGCAACCTACAATCCTTTTTCTGTTCAGCTAGCACCAATGCACATTTCATTATAGGTTTCAACAACACTCTTCTATTTCCCATTCCTCCTCGCCTCCTCTACAGCTTTCCCCCAGGTTGAAATGTTAGTTGTAAGTTCCTCAGGGAAGGGACCCCTCTGTGTAATTCCATGTACATTTGATTGTGTTATCACATAAATAATATTCAGCAAATAAATTAATAACCCTCCAGCTTTAGCTGCCAAAATGCAAATGGGTAAATTTTGAAAAAGCAAACTTACATGACATAAATACTCAGTACAATATGATGTGTGAAATTTTAATAGCTGACAAAATAATTACCCAAATTAGAACTGAATTCCTCATATAAATAGCTGCATAGAAAAGCAGACATCATTGGGTGACTCACACAAGAGATTTGACACATGCTCTAAGACACACACACACAGTAAGCAATCATTTACACTTTGAAAACGTTAGGGCTCATTTCCAGCAGGAACGCACAGGAACCATGTTTGGGGAGAGAAGAAACAAAGTATTTTTTTATTAATTACCTTATAAGGCAGTAGCACATGGTGAAGTTCTCTGTGCCTGTTTCTGCTCCAACTCTGCTTCTCTTGCAGTCAGCTGGAGCTTCAAAGGCTACAGTATCAGCTCTTCAAAGGCAGTATAGGCTCTTTGGAAATCTGGCCCCACCCCCTCAGCCCTGCAAGGGAAGAGCTTGAGGCCTTTCTTGGAGTTATTGCCTATCTGGCGATCCTGCTGGACAAGCTACTGATCGGTAAGTTGTGAGGAGGGGGAGGATGGAGTTCTTTGGATGGGGGAGGGTGGTCTTCAGCCCACACTAAAAGGCAAGCCTTGGCCTCTCTTGTCCTGCTTGGCTGGGTGCACTTGCCCTAGAGGGAAGGGGGGTGGGGAGATCTCTGGCCTCCATTGCAGGCCTGGCCTTCCTTGCCTTGCTCAGCTGGGCGCCCTTGACCTCGAGAAAAGGGTGGCTGCGGGGGAGGGGGTGATCTCTGGCCTCCATTGCAGACCTGGCCTTCCTTGCCTTGCTCAGCTGGGCGCCCTTGACCTCGAGAAAAGGGTGGCTGCGGGGGAGGGGGTGATCTCTGGCCTCCATTGCAGACCTGGCCTTCCTTGCCTTGCTCGGCTGGGTGCACTTGCCCTTGGTGCTTTTGAAGTAATTTTTCTCCATATTGCCAGCTCAGAGTTGGGAAATACCTGGAGATCAATGTAATCAATGTAACCAGGGTAGAGCCTGAGCAGTGGGAGTTGCCTTCTGGCACACTTCCAGTGATGTCACGGGGTGTGGCATATGCAAATAAGTTATGCTAATGAGTTCCTGGAAAATCTTTTTCTGTTAAATGACCCCTTGTTATAACTGTATGCTAAAGATAACTATTTATTTGCTTCTTTTTGCTATATTTGACTGATCAGCTGAAATTCTGTTTTCCTGGCTATATTGTAGAAGACTATAAAAGAGGGCTGTGCTTCCCAAAGAGTGCTTGTGAATGGTTCCTCATCCTCTTGGAGAGGAGTGACAAGTGGAGTGCCTCAAGGATCTGTCCTGGGACCTGTTTTGTTCAACATCTTTTTCAATGATTTGGATGAAGGAATAGAGGGAATGCTTATTAAATTTGCAGATGATACTAAATTGGGAGGGGTTGCAAACACAGAAGAAGACAGAAACAGAATACAGGATGACCTTGACAGGCTGGAAAACTGGGCTAAAACTAATAAAACGAATTTTAACAGGGGTAAATGTAAAGTTCTGCATTTAGGTAGGAAAAATCCAATGCATGGTTATAGGATGGGGGAGACTTGTCTTAGCAGTAGTATGTGTGAAAAGGATCTAGGGGTCTTAGTGGATCATATGCTGAACATGAGTCAACAGTGTGGTGGCTAGAAAGGCAAATGCAATTTTGGGCTGTATCAACAGAAGTATAATGTCCAGATCACGTGATGTGATGGTATCGCTTTACTCTGCTCTGGTAAGACCTCACCTGTCATATTGTGTTCAGTTTTGGGCACCACATTTTAAGAAGGATATAGATAAGCTGGAATGGGTCCAGAGGATGATGACGAAGATGGTGAGGGATCTGGAGACCAAGTCCTATGAGGAAAGGTTGAAGGAGCGGGGGATGTTTAGCCTGGAGAGGAGGCAGGTGAGAGGTGATATGACCACCATCTTCAAGTACTTGAAGGACTGTCATATAGAGGATGGTGTGGAATTGTTTTCTGTGGCCCCGGAAGGTAGGACCAGAACCAGTGGGTTGAAATTAAATCAAGAGTTTCCGGCTCAATATTAGGAAGAACTTCCTGACCATTAGAGCGATTCCTCAGTGGAACAGGCTTCCTCAGGAGGTGGTGGGTTCTCCTTCCTTGGAGGTTTTTAAACAGAGGCTAGATGGCCATCTGACAGCAATGAAGATCCTGTGAATTTAGAGGGAAGTGTTTGTGAGTTTCCTGCATTGTGCAGGGGGTTGGACTAGATGACCCTAGAGGTCCCTTCCAACTCTATGATTCTATGATCTGTGCTGAAAAATGTTCTGCGAAAAGTCAAAATAAAAGGTTAAAAACACACATGATCAAAGACCAAAAGTAGCACTTTAGAGAATGAAGTGTTTGCTATCTTGCTCAACAAAGCATGGCTTCATTGCTCCCTGTGTGTGTTTAATCAGAACTGTGTTGGTGGAAAGGCCCAGAAAGAAATCCTTAGTGGAGAATGGAGTTTGAGACCCAACATGGATGGCAACTAATGGCAGGGCCTTTTCTGAAGTGTCACCTCAAGTTTGAAGCCCGTATTACAATTCTCCTGGCACCAGTCTGCTGAGTTTTAGGCACCAGGTGAAAAATAAGTATCTTCCAAGGCATTTTGTTGATTCTTTGTTTTTTCATATTGCTCAAAGTTCATGGTTTTCTGTAGTTTGGTCTGTAATTTTATTACTGTCTGATCCTTTGTGTTCTGGGTTTTTAAAAAATGTTTTACTTTTTTAATTTGCTGGTGTTTCCATAGGAAACTATTGCTTAATATTTGCACCTTCTTTCTGCTGGTTTTTGTGGAGAAACGCCATTTTAGGCTAGGGTTATCTATGAGTTGGCAGGAAGAGGCTGTCAAATTCAAAGAAGGTTTTGGGCCTAGTCTCTTCCTCCTTCCCTCTCCCCTTCTGTCTGGAAGCAGCAATTCTGAGGAGGCCTCCTAGAGAGACAGGAAGTCTTTCAGGCTGATCTCCCTGAAGGCTGCAGGAGGGTAGACCAGTTCCTGGGCGGGAACTGGGTTTTCTATTGGAGCTTTTAAGTGGGAAGCATGGAGCTGGAGTTGGAGTTTGAGTTCAGTCAGTTCAATTGAGCTGGTGAGTCTGTCTGTTCTGGAAGGTATGGTCAGGGCAAGTATTAGAATAGGGAGAAAAGGAGCGTTTTTCCCCTACTATTATTATTAGGAAGGGAATTATTATTATTATTAGGAAGGGAATTGAAAACAAATCAGCCAGTATCATAATGTCCCTGTATAAATCGATGGTGCGGTCTCATTTGGAGTACTGTGTGCAGTTCTGGTTGCCGCACCTCAAAAAGGATATTATAGCATTGGAGAAAGTCCACAAAAGGGCAACTAGAATGATTAAAGGGCTGGAGCACTTTCCCTATGAAGAAAGGTTGAAACGCTTGGGACTCTTTAGCTTGGAGAAACGTCGACTGCGGGGTGACATGATAGAGGTTTACAAGATAATGCATGGGATGGAGAAAGTAGAGAAAGAAGTACTTTTCTCCCTTTCTCACAATACAAGAACTCGTGGGCATTCGATGAAATTGCTGAGCAGACAGGTTAAAACGGATAAAAGGAAGTACTTCTTCACCCAAAGGGTGATTAACATGTGGAATTCACTGCCACAGGAGGTGGTGGCGGCCACAAGTATAGCCACCTTCAAGAAGGGTTTAGATAAAAATATGGAGCACAAGTCCATCA
Source organism: Heteronotia binoei (assembly GCF_032191835.1). Classification (NCBI taxonomy): domain Eukaryota; kingdom Metazoa; phylum Chordata; class Lepidosauria; order Squamata; family Gekkonidae; genus Heteronotia; species Heteronotia binoei. The sequence continues at coordinate 17,876,696 of NC_083241.1, forward strand.
GTGGCTATTAGCCACAGTGTATGTGTGTATATAAAATTTTTTGCCACTGTGTGACACAGAGTGTTGGACTTGATGGGCCGTTGGCCTGATCCAACATGGCTTCTCTTATGTTCTTATGTTCTTATGATTTGTTGCTTCTGTTCACTTTATTAAAAAAATGCCTGTAAATAGTTATATAATGTAAATAAATATTTGTTCGTTATAATCTTGAGTCCCTCTGTGCCACATAGTGTCCCCAGCCACCTTAGATCATGCTACTGTAAGACAGGAGTCCAGGGAAGGGGGAAGCCATGCAGTTGGCAAGGATGCCAATCCTCCAGGGGTCTCCCAAAGAAGGACTTTGGTCTCTGTGATAACCAGGTGCTGGGTTGGCAGAGGACTTTGAGGCCCTCAGATCTGGAAAGGGGGATTGGGAGTCCTGTTCCTCTCAGTCAGGAACCCCTCAATTGAGCAGGTGGTGACAGTGCGTCCAAGTGGCAGGAAGAAGATTAGCTCCCTCCAGGAGTTGGCAACCCAAAAGGGATTTGGCAGGATTAGGTCTGAAGGCTGAATTGGGCCGGTTCTGTCACAGTTTTTATATAGACTGTGTCATTTGCTGTGTCTGGGATTTTTTTTAAAAAAAGATGTATTTATTTGAAGTATGGATAGTCACTGGCAAGAAGGAACTGCATTCTGCACCTACTCAGAGGTACTTCAAAAATCTATGTTTACAACCTAAATTCTAGACTCGAGCACTAGTATTGAAAAGTGTTGAGGCCCAAGCATTATTTTTCTGAGCCCAATGCAAAAAACCAAAAACAAAACATAACAAAAATTTTGCCATGCACCAGTGGGTCCATTAGGTGTAGACATGGGGACTCCAAAGCCACAGCTAACTTCACAGTTCAAGTACATGTTATCAATTTATGGGGCGGGGGGGGGGGGGGGGGGCGCGACATAAGACCAGGATCAAAAATTACTTAACTGTACACTTAAATGTACACTCCTCCTCAGTTCCATTTTATACATACAGTCTTGCACATCATGCAAGAAATATATCTATTTATAAAATTTCTGCATATATTTTACCATTTTTATCTTTCATTATAAAACATTTTTACTAAACTATTATTTTCAATACAAGTCTAAACAATTCTTCTTCAACCCAAATAAGTATAAACAAGTCAGAGCAATCTCAACATGGAACTGGCTGATTTGGCTTAACAGTGTTGAAAACACAAACTAGTTTGTTAGTTTAACATGTCCTCATTAACATAAACACAAAAAATTCATATCTTTATCCTTAAGAAGCTAAAAAAAATACAACATATTATTTTGTCTACCTCAATATAAACAGTTTCCCCTGGGAGGCATACTAAAAACAAATTGGCCCGTTTACATAATAACTGTGCTGTCTGCCTTTATAACAATTAATCCAACTCTTATAACCCTATTGGTGTAGAAAAAAACAACTTATTATAACCCAAAAATAAAAACCACATGCCTGTTCTTATTGAGAGTTCCCATACCCAACTATCCACAAAGATAAAGACATTTCAAGAAACCCTTCTTGCTAAAAAGAAATCTGTCTCCTGATTTATAGCTAATATGCACTTTCTCTCTCCTTAATACAGTCTGAGACCAATATCTTTATCCTTAACAGGCTAGAAATAGAGCACAATAATTTATCTATCTTATTATAGACAATATATGGAGAACTCTATACTTGCAAGTAGAACGAATTGGATATTTTATTTGGAGGTAGAATTATAACTGATATATTTGTATTTGTATTTTTCTTTTTTTTTTGCTTTTCCCATTCCGTATATGCCCTTCCCCCCTTTTACGTATCTATGCTTATGCTTCTTCCTTTTGTAGTTAAAAACAATAAAAATGATAAAACTTCTAGAATATTAAAAAATAAAATAAAATTTCTGAAATATTCTAACAGGTAACATCACAATAATGGACTTGCACTCTAGCAGGCTCCTCCCCGCCCCCAACACATCCCAACACCATGCAGAAAAGTGATGCCTGGTCTAAATTCACATGACATGCTTGGGAACCAGCATCCTTATCCATATTATCTGAACCAGAAAATATAGCCCAGGAGGGCAGAGTTTTGTTTGCATAAGGATGGTAGGCATTTAACAGTGAGAACGTTTTCCAGGGAGTAAGCCCCACTGGATAAACTAGAGGAGGACTGATCTCTATATCTCTGCTGGGAAGCGCAGAACAGCCATGGTAGTTCTTCCAGACTGGTAACCCTGGGATAGCAGGATTCATTTTTATTCCGGTCAAGTATCAGCCCACCATTTTTAATTGGTGTCATTCTTACAGAACAGCCCTTCAGAGCTGCCCCTGCAACTTGGATGGCTTCCTCCTCCAGCAGCGACCTGGAACTAGCCGGAGCCTCAGCATTTAGGTCTCTCCCACTGTGTCTAGCAACACCTCCCCCCCCCCCAACACACACACACACACACACCCTTCCTTCTTCCATTCAATGTCAGACTTGTCCCAGACTGGCCTTTTCTTCCCATTTCTTTTCTCGCTTGGGGGGCGGGCAGGGGGAAGGAAAGCCTGCAACTCCCTTCCCAGTTGGGCCACCTTTCCCCGCCAGCTCCCCCTCCCTCCCCCGCACCCTGGCTAGTTGGTGGAGTTTTCTGTACAGAGAGACCCATGGAATATACCATAGAGGGATGGCACAATAGAGGTTTTATTCAAATTTGTTTAGGGTAGAGCGGATTTGCATGAAAAATGTGTGAGAAAAGCCAGCTCCAATGACCTCATCCCCAGCTGCCATTAACATTCAATTATATGGTGAATAGCAGCAGTAGGAGAACCGGCTGCGACGTGCAGAGAATCCAGGCTGGGCCAGCAAAGTGTGAGAAACTGCTCCTTCCACACCACCCCCCTCCAGTCGGCCTCTCCCTCCTCTAGTGGAATGCAAAGAGCCAGGCAGAACCACGAAGCGGCTCCCTTTCACACTCACACTCATTGAGGAGAGAAAAGCAAAGAGAGAGGAGGAAAGTCAGACTTCAGGCCAGCTGGTGCTCACACTTGCTTGGGGGAAATGCCATGGCATCAAAAGATCTGAGCAAACCAAGGTGGTCAGATTAAAACACAAACCAGAAACCTACAATACTACAGTAGTGTGCTAACTTTAATAATAATATAAAAAAAGGACCAAGCAAAGGACGCAGCAAGCTTCTACACTTCACAGGGCTCTTTGACAGGCTGGCCCATGGGTTTCAAAGGGCGAGGGCTCATTTCAGGGCAGGACCGAGAAAGCCCAGCTCTGCAGTCCTCGGAAGAGATCTCAAATGGAAGGTGGGAAGCGGGTGGGGGGGGGAGTGGAGAGTGGGGTGCAGAAGAAGCTTCAAAAGGCACCAAAGGTTTCAGGTGCCCACCAACACCACTAGCTAGAGCTGGATCAGGCCGAGGTGCCCCAGATGTGCACCAGCGTAAAAGCCACGAAGTGAGCGGATACCTGAGGTTCTTGCTGAAGGGCGGACTTACTTGGGTATAAACTCCATGGATTCCAGGGAACATGGATTCCAGGCGGACTTTCCTCCGCCATCTCCCAAGGTTACAAGTGGAGTTTCAGAAGTCCTGCTGCAGCTGGAAGAGGATTTTCCCCTCCCAGCCATGACATGCCTTTGGGGAACTCTTGTGAGACTTCATTTCCCGACCAGCGCTGGGTCCGTGGCCAGGAGCACCTTAGAGGCAGGCTAACCGCAAACTCTGCAGATGGCAACTATGGTAATGGCAGGTCCTTTTCTGAAGCGGCACCTCACGTTTAAGCCCACATTACAGTTCTCCTGGCACCAGTCTGCTGGGTTTTAAGCACCAGGTGGAAAATAAGTATCTTCCCAGGCATTTTGTTGATCTTTTTTTTTTTCTTTTGCTCAAAGTTCATGGCTTTCTGTAGTTTGGTCTGTAATTTCATTACTGTCTGATCTTTTGTAAGACTCCCAGTGGATGGGGGGCGGAATGTTGTTGCCCTGTGACCATGTCCATTTCTTTCTTTCGCAAAGGAAAGATCAAATTCCACAAAAAGTGGGAGGGATACAGGGAAGAGAAAAGCCAACGGTGGCCTAATTTCCTCCAGGAACTCTGCTGTGGGGGGGAGAGAGCCGCCCTCTCTTCCCCACCTGCCTCCCAGTCCCAACAGAGGGCTTGGGGGGGGCCCACCTGCTTTGGCCTTCCAGGTAGCAACTTGGGGGCTGAGAAGCAGCAGCAATAGCCCCGGCTCCTCTCTCCCCAAACCCAGACAGGCTGCCCTGAGGTGCCCCCTCCCCTCGGTGGTTCTCAGGCTGTCCGGGGACCAGACAAAGCCCCCCACCCCCCTCCAAGTTCAAGTTCAGCCGACGGGTGCTTGGCCACGGGCCTCTCCAAGCCCGCCTTTTGTTCCCTGGCGGACAATGGCTCTTTATCCAGCCCTCCTCCCCACTTCCTTTACTTGGCACCGTCAAGCTGCCCCTGACGGCAAACTTCGCAGCCTGGTTTCTTGGTTCTCCAAGCACTCCCAATTACCCCGCTCTTTCTACATAGCTCTCTTTCTCTCTCTATCCCCCGCCTGGGCATCTGCTCTGCCCACCCCAAAGCTGCCGAGGGTGGAGGTGACTGGCGCCAGTCCTACAAGGCCCCAGTTCTGAGGCCCCCTGCAAGCGGACTGGGTCTGTCCTGAGCATGGGCTGCCTCCACCATGGTCTGTCATTCTTTAAAAACCCAAGAATAGAAATGAGAAAGGGAGACGCAAGTTGGCCCACCCACCCCCAATCCCAACGCAGAGCCAGACCTGCACCCAGGTAAGAAGAAAAATAATTTACATTTTCCCTTCTCTCTCTCTCTCTCTCTCTCAAAAAGTCATTCTTCATTTTGACCCTTTGATCTGGCCTCCATGAGCCCCAAAGTTGCCCTGTTCTGGTGACAGGGTACCCATCCCTGTCTTCCCCACCCTAGAAGGTTGTTCCTTTAGCATAAATGGGACTGTTAGCTTTTCAATCTGGGACCAAGGAGAAATCACCAAGAGGGGCTAGTGAGCTGAGGCTGAGGATACAGGGAGGCCTTCAGGACTGGTGTAACACAGAAAGCCTCTTCCCTCCTGGCTCACACCCCGTCCTTGAGGGTAGGCTGTACCATTACCCGCAGGGACTGGTTGGTATTGCTGTCAAGGGTGGGCTGGGGGACAGCTCCTACTCCTTCAGGGAGGTCAGGAGAGGGTCAGAATGTAAGAACAGGACACAATGGGGTATAGCCTGGCTTGCTGGGAGTTGGAGGGTATGTGTGGGTGTGAATGTATGCTTGCACACACAAACACACACACACAGATCCCTCCATCCTTCTAAGGATCTTTCTGTTATCTTTCCTCTAGTGGGGGATATCTGGTATACTTGGGAAAGCGTTTGCTTTCCTCTGGTTTAAAAATCAGCATATCAATAAGCTTGTGAAGGAAGATTCCTTCTCTGATAGCCTCTTTTGGTCAATATTTCAAAACAAGGTGCACACAAACACAACAACTGAAACACAAACACACAGAGAGCAAGAAAGACACAACCCATTTAGGCCGTACTAGACCAATGGCCTTTTCAAAAACTAGTGGGTTAAGAAGCTTCTTTTAAAGACCGTAATAGATCATTCTTAACCTTTTCTGTTTGATGACTTCCCCCCCCCCCCCACCCCAGAAGCTAGCAAAACAAAACTGGTGGAGAAAAAGGTATGGAGTCAGGAAAAGTGGGTAATAAGGAGGAGGTTAAATTATAACTTAATGCCCCCCCTCCTCCTCCAGTCACAAATAAAAGGTTTGGGAGAATTGGCTAAAGACACAAGGAAACATAAATATTCCTTTCAAAGAAACACATTGTCTTTATTCTTATTTTATTATATTTACAAATAGATGCTTGAGTGATGTTTGGTGCATTCTGTTTGATGTTGGGTGAATATTCCCAGTATTCCCTGTATTTATCCAATTTTTAAAAGTGATCATTCCCTGCAGGTTGTTCATGTGGCTTGATGGTTTTTATCTTTTTCCAGCCTCACAGCAGGATACTATCAGTGCTATCCCAAGCAGGGTCATACCCTTCTAAGTCCACAGAATTCAGTGGTGTGTAACTCTGCTTAGGACTTCTCTGCAGTTCACTCTTTTAACCATTAACATCTAGAGTTCTAAAAAACCTCCACCAAGGTTCAAGATCATCCAGTGAACGCGTGGTTCAGTGAATGTGCGGTTCAGTTACAACTTGAATGGAAGCTGCCTGTTTTTTGACAAATGCACACTATGTTGGACCCACTGTCACTCTTTAAAGAGCCAGCGTTGGGTTGTGTCTTTCTTGCTCTCTGTGTGTTTGTGTTTCAGTTTTTGTGTTTGTATGCATCTTGTTGTTTTGAAATATTCACAAAAAGACGTGAGACTGGGGTAGATACCATGATAGGGTTCACAAACTTACTTGGCAGCTTTGAGCCAGTCATTGTCTCGCATTCTAACGCAGCTGACAGGGGAAAATAAGGGAAATAGGCAGGGTATAAATGAAGTAAATCAGTCGATCTGCTGCTTTTAAAATATTACCCCCAGCTCCTGTGAGGACAACCAGAATTGTAGTACAATTTCTGTTAAAAATTCAGTTTTCACAGTTCTATAGTAGTGGGCTTGTAGTGGGGGATTATTGACAGTGCTAAATAAGCCCCATTCATGTGTGTTTTCACTGCATACTTCTTACTACTAAACAGTTTTAGCCACATACATATTAATGTATTGAAGTATGTATATTGTACCTTTTGGTCCTGGAAGACATCTTCCCCCATTCAAAGTAGCTTGTGATAATAGAATTAGCTAAAGGACAATAAATCACAAAATAAACTAATTTTAAAAGCTTTTAACTCCCCTCCAACAAATAGCTTAATCAATAAACTATAACAAATTATCAATGGATCAGCAGCAGGGTAGCAATAAATTAACCTGCTAACGATAATCTTTGTTTCCAGAAAACTAATAGAGTGCAAAATAACTTTCATGGACAAGGGAACCACAGAAAATCTCTCATTCTGTACAACTGCCCACTAAATGTCAGACTCAGGGCCACTTCAAATAATCTCAACAACTGGACAGGTTCATGTTGGAAAACACAGTCCTTAATATTGCTGTGTATGTGGTTTTAGTTATAGTTACATTGCATCATGGTTTTGTGATTATAAGGTTCTCAAGAACTGAACAGAAATAAACTCAGAGAGTGAACACTAACATTTTAAACAAAAACATTTTATATGTGAAAACATGATGTTTCCAGATAGGTTGGATACATATATGATAGGTGGGATACATATACAGTATGATGATGAAATGTCTCTAAATGAAACTGGACAGTCCTTTCAAATAGATGAACACCACAATTTCTATGTTTTAAACAATACAAATAAAACAACCAGCAATGGGATTGTTTTCTTCTAAAAGCCACCCACTGATCCAAAATGAAGGCATTCTATAGTCCAAAGAAAGATAACTGTTATTCATCTTCATTTCCCATTTCCCTCCCTTTTCTTTCTCATTACTTTTTCTTTTGTCCAGAAACAGCCTGCCTACATAACAACTATATGAGAGCCGTTGTTGTTTAGTGGTTAAAGGGTTGGGCTTGGACCAGGGTGTCCTGGATTCAAATTCTTGCTTGTCATTAAACTGGACCAATCATCTGGACCAGCCATCCTCTCTCAGAGAAGTTGCTCAGTGGGTAAAATGGAGGAAAGGAGAGCCAAGTATGCTACCTCCTTAGAAAGAATGGGATAAAAAAATGCCCTAGATAAATAAATATTCCCGCTTGCACCATAATATTTCCCATTGTATAAATTGTGTCCAGGTGTAAAGTCTGCAACAAGATAATCATACATGAAGCACTTTTAATGCTTGAAACAGGCGTGTTGCACTGGCTACCAGCTGAGTGCTGGATCCATTTAAAGGTAATAGTGTTAACCTTTAAAGCCCTCAACAGCCTGTTACCAGCATATCTAAAGGTGGGCATCTCCCCATATACCCTCCCCTACCAGAGCAGCATTTTCTGGTTGCCCCTGGCCTGAAAGGTATCCCCTTGGCCTCAACTAGGGCTAGGGTTTTTTGTTAGATATTTTTAGAGAAAAAATATTATTTAGCAGAGTTTAAAACGAGTAACAAGGTAGAGGCAGAGACGGTGTGTGTGCTTTAAAAGTAAGATTGCTTTTACTTAAACTAGCAATGGAAGGATCAAAACTAGGATCAAAATAAGACACTGAAGTTCTACATCTTTTCTGCTAAAGAACTATACTAGAAATGGCTTCTCTCCTCCAAACTTAGACAAAGTCAGGAAGAGATGCCATAAAATGCAAAATAGCCAATACATTGATTTCCAATCCCAACACTAAATTCCAGTTGATTTAACTAAGACCTCCTACAAGATTTGTGGACTTTCTTACAAGGTAACAGAGTGGTCACAATAAGCACGTATGGTTTTCCGTTGACCAGAAAAGCATAGTTAACTCTATAAATACTGAAGTGCTGTAACTTGCTAAACCCAACGCTTTTTCTGTCCTGGCCCCTATCCCGCTGGAGTTCTCAGCCCTGTGGAGCCTGTTGCAATTCTGCAGGGCCTGCAAAACAGAGCTGTTCCACCAGGCCTTTAGTTGAGGCAGTGGACATAATGGAGCATCAGTACAGTCTCCCTGCCATATGCTGGCCCATCCGTGAGTCCTATTTGGAGCAGCAGCTGATTTTGACTAGTATCGTCTGTCCTTATTTGCTCAGCCAGGGACCAGGTTTTGAAATGGTCGCCGTCTGAACTTTTAATCAGCAAATTGATCTGTTTTGGTTTTATGTTTTAGCTAGTTTTAGAACTTATGTAGTTGTTTTAATCTAGATGCGACCTGCCCTGAGCCCATTTTGGGAAGGGTGGGATAGGAAAGAAAGAAAGAAAGAAAGAAAGAAAGAAAGAAAGAAAGAAAGAAAGAAAGAAAGAAAGAAAGAAAGAAAGAAAGAAAGAAAGAAAGAAAGAAAGAAAGAAAGAAAGATGCTAAATATTTATTTATTAAAACATTTATATCTACCTTTCCTCATAGTTCAAGGTGGCTCAAGAGGGTATCTCCAAGGCCCTGCCTTTGCCTCTTGACCTCCCCTTTTTCCTGCATGCAATTTAGAACATACATGTGAGCCTGCCTGTGTTGAATTCTACTTGTCAGACAAAAACCCTGACAGACAAGGACAAGGGTATCTGAGAACTTTTTTTGTAATTGGGGAGGTGGTACTGGATTTGCTCTTCTGTGAGCCGTTGGGCTGCAATGCATGCACAAACTTGGTTTCTCTTATCGTTTTATGCCTTGATCCTTGACTTACAGTATGTGAATGTGTGGAATGAGGCAGACTGCCTCTGAGCATGGAGGTTCCATGCAAAAAGCATTGCTTTGGAGATAATGTAGATGTTCCTATCTCAGGTGGGGCATCTATACCATGAAGAGGTTGGCTTCTAGTAGCTAGGTGCTTGCTTTGCCTTTCCCCCAAGGAGCTTGCAGTGGCATATATGGTTCTCTTTTCCTTCTTTTTATCCTCACAGCAGCACTGTGAGAAAGTTTAGGCTGAGAGAAGATGAGTGGTTGAAGGTCCACCCAGTGGTTTCATGCCTTGGTGGGAATTTGAAGCTGGGTTTCTGTGGTTCTAGCCTGACACCCCAGGTGTCTTAGAACACTCTCATGCACACGTGCGCACACTGGATTTGCCTCTTTCATTCTGATATATAGAAATGTCTTAGGTGAATGGCTTCCTTCAGCAGCTAAACTGATATTCAAAGGCACAGAAGCAGAGCAAGGAAGATCACTGTTCTGTGATGACTCATTCACCCATGCAGCTACCTCTCATACCAATGAGAAACAGGCAGGTGTCAACTTGCCTCCCCTGGGTTACACATCCAATGAGAAACAACAAAGAAATCAAGTGTGAACCTGCAGGTCGCTATAATTTTTTAAAGCACCCAAAGGTGATCAAGCCCAGCAGTCTATTTCTGGCCCTGGAAAGCTCACAGACTCACAGGCCTGTCCTCCCGCCCCACCCTCCCTGTCTCCAGCAGGACCAGAGGTTTCATTTTGTTGACTTGGCTAATGGCTGTGGGTGGCTTCATACATCGCCTACCAGCTGAGCAATAAACGAAGCCTAAGCTTTTGCCAGTCTCCAGCCACAAGCACATCTAAAGCAAGCACCCTGCCAAGCTCTCTGTATAAGACAAATACAGAGGAAATCTCTTACCAAAGGGAAGGGGGGGGGGAATCTACGGTATGCAGGAAGGGACATTTCGCTTCTCCCACTCAGCGCTTGCAAGGAGGCCCCCTTTTCGCAGGGAAAGGGAGAAAGACAGGCGCTTGGTATTAACCAGCAATGGAAGGAGTCGGCGTTGCAGATGCCAGCGCCGGTCGCACAGCTTTGGAGAAGGCGTTGAAAGGGAAATGAAACCGTTTACAAGCGCATTCTCCTTTGGAGGTTTGTGAATCACACTGGCTGGAGGAACAGTTCTTGCACGAGGAAGGATGCCAGCAGCAGGCAGCGAGCCTTCGCAGAGTTGCACCAGCCGAACCGTGACCACTCGCTTCTCCGCCTCACCTTAGCCGAATCCATTCCGCTTGCGATTCAGCTCTCTGGTTTCAGCATTGCATTCTGCGCTGCATTTTACGCTGGACGGTGCAATCCGCAAAACGCTTCTCCGGGAGTAAACCCCATTGAATAGATCTGAGTGGGATTCCTAAAAGGCCTACGCAGGCTCGCTCTGTTGCATTCAAAGCATTTTGACACAGAATGCTTTTTGAAAGCACCGCTGAGCCTCTCTCTTGCGCTGGGTTTGCCCCACCCGCGAGTGCGGAATAAGATTCAAAAGAGAGCAGCCCCCCCCCGCGCCCCCGCATCCTTTTGCATTCCAGGGCATCCACCAGCTGATGGAAACCTGCCTGCCGGGGGCTTTCCAATGCGCTGCCGGTCCGGTTTTATTCAGTCTCGGTGTTCTGTTCCATGACATCCTCCTGGATCTTTCGAGCTCGGTGCTGCTGCTGGGCCCCTGCTCTGCCATTCTCGCCGAGGGCGCTGCATCCGAAGTCAGTGTGTGCAGAGAAGGCTTCCCCAACCCAGCGTGGGCTGGGAGAAGAAAGCGCCTATGCACGCCTGCCGGTTGCACAACCTTCTTCCTGAAACTGAGGCACTAGTTAGCTAGAGCGAGGCTGCTGGGAACCAGGTGGGAACAGGGAGGCTGCTGCAGTCCGGAGAATTCCAGTTCTGTGGGCCAAAGAGATTCTTAGCTGTTAAAACGCCTTCAGAACGAAGAGACTGTGCCCGTGATATGCAGATATTAAAACATCGAAAGCATAGAAGAACGTCCACCGGTGATCATAGCACGCTGCTCAGCAACTGGATGTAACCCGGGATGTGACGCTGGATGTAACCCGGGATAAAAAAAAATAGCAGTTTTAAATATGACTAGCCATTCATCTTCCTGTCCAGCCATATTATCCTCCCGCTATTAAATCCTCCAGCTAAGCATGTGTGCAAGCGGGTTGATGCAAAGCTAGACCCCCCCATCTTCCTTGGAGGCGTAGCAAGGGCAACCAGCTGGGCAGAGTGACGCAGATGCAGCATCTTTCGTCTGCCATAAAATACACCCCGCAGGTGAAAGAGAAAAAGGGGAGGCATCATTTTGAACAGCACCATCCAGAAGAGTGTTTGGCAGCACAGTCATGGAGCAAGAGCAGTCTATCTGAGCAATGCAACTAAAATCCCTTTAAGTGTAACTTTCAAGATCCATAGCAGTTTTTACTTCGCCCGCACCTTCACCCAGTAGAGACAAGGTGCGGGTTCGCCTTTGGGGTGGAAATGGCTGGCCACTCTGATGCTGAACAAGGATGGGGAAAGACTTAACCCGTTGGGCCCTGAGAAAGAAACAAGCAAAATAGGTTAAGGGTTCCTTCCTTACGCCCCGTCGCTACTGATGCTAGCCAATGCACACTTCTGTGTTAGACAGGACTTTTCTTTAAAACAGATGTTTGAAAATAGGCAGGCAGATTTGCCAGAATATCTACACATTAAAACGTCTTCAGTCTGTATATACGTTAATCTTTATCTCTTCATTTGAAAATAAGAACTATTCTACAAGTTACTGGAGAATGTGGTAGTAAAGCTGGAGCAGTTCTTGTGTTGTGTCACTTGAAACTGCAGGCAGACACTCGGCTCCACTTTTAAAAATCATTCCTGTGGATTCAGGCAGAAAGCTTTTAGAGCAGCTTCCTCCCTGATGTGATGGTTTACTGCGTAAGGAAGGGTGAGTATGGCACGGTCGTGGGAATGTCCCACGATTCCAGCTCCTAATTCGGTTTAAATGTAGATCTGTTTCGGAATGCAACCAACTGAAATTGTTTAGGATCGAATTGCAGTTCTAGTTACAATTGAAGAACGGCATTGTCCTAAATTCTTTCAAAAGCAAAAAATGCAATTATAAATAGAAGCCCACTTTTAAATAACATTCCTACAACGGAAATGGTTTTCGTAGTGTAAAGCATAATATTGGATATCTGTCTATCGACACACGCCAGTTCCAGGATTTTAATCCTGACCTATTGTTTCACATAGGAGCCCCGTGGCGCAGAGAGGTAAACTGCAGTACTGCGGTCCAGGCTTCTGCTTAGGCCCTGAGTTCGATCCCAGTGGAAACCGGATTCATGGTCACTCCAAGAGTCGGTAACGATTCCTGCTTGCACAGGGGACTACTTTTACTTGTATGGTTGCATATGCACACAGATCTATACATACCCTCTGGACACACATGGAGCAGAAAGGCACCCATTGTATGACAAAGAATTCCCGAGCTAATGTTGGAGGAGTCGGATTACAGACCGAATCCCCACTTTCGGGGACATATTCCCCGGAAAGTGGAAACATAGTTTGCAACACTTCCTGTTTTTTAGAGGAAGGGGGCTTCCATAGGTAAGTCAGCTGCGAAAGAAAGAAAGAAAGAAAGAGAGAGAGAGAGAGAAAGAAAGAAAGAAAGAAAGAAAGAAAGAAAGAAAGAAAGAAAGAAAGAAAGAAAGAAAGAAAGAAAGAAAGAAAGAAAGAAAGAAAGAAAGAAAGAAAGAAAGAAAGAAAGAAAGAATAGCAATTTCGTTTTCAATCTTTCTTTCTCTCTGCATCGGTCATTTTCCTCTCGCTGTCGCTCTCGCAGCTGTCTAAATTTAAGTCTCCAGCCACCCGACTTTCTGCACTTTTTTGGGGGGGGGGGGGCGGGATATTTATATGTGCGTGGAAGTCATGCTGAGCTCTGGTGACTGCCCCCTACTGGAGGCCTGGAGGGGTAGCTGAATAATACGGGTTCGACCCTTGCTTGGCTTCCGAGATCTGACGAGATGGGATTTGCCTGCACTACACTGATCAGGGCCAACCTTCAAAACTTGTGAAGTCCCGTTGCTTTTATTTGATGGGAGAGGGCCCAACTGTTCAAACTTTTCCCGTTGTTTGATCGGAAATGAGTCCCAGTGAGTTCAATGGGAATTTACTTTCCAAATAGTGTTTATAGGGCTTAATTTCAGATGGATGGTGAATTTAAAGCTACTACAGGACTGTGGGTAGAGACCGTAGATTCCTTTGGGCAGAGATCTGGAAAGTACTGATGTGATTATTCGTGAGAGGCGGGCATTAACACACCCTTGCAGCGGTGCGCCGGGTCTGGGTGGCAGACCATCTGCTTTGCATATCGGGAATTCCAAGCTCGGTCGCCGCCGGGGTCTCCAGTGGAGAAGGACCAGGGAGTCAGTGATGGGGAAGACCTTCGCCTAAGACCCCGGAGGAGAGACGCTGCCAGCCTCACTAGACAAAACTGACTTTGATCGACCAAAGGCTGAAGCAGTTGCAGACGCTCATGGTTTCCACATACAGTTGCAAGCTGCCAAGTAATCTTATTAATAATGCGAATGACACCCCATTTTTGCAAAGGGGGAGTTGGATAACAATACGGAGCAGAGGTCCATCAGTGGCTATTAGCCACTATATATGTGTGTGTGTGTGTGTACACACACACATGTTGGCCACTATGTGACACAGAGTGTTGGACCGGACGGGCCACTGGCCTGATCCAACATGGCTGCTCTTATGTTCTTATGAAAGTGACTAGGAATTCACATATTTTCTGCAAGAGTTTCACTGTTCCATATTCCTTATCTGCAAGAAATTGCTGTCTTTCGGGTGGCCAGGGGAGTCTAGAATACTTTATAGCAGCCCACTTTTCAAAGGGAAAAATATAAGCGAACAAATAAAATGTAAGCAAGCAAGTAAAATCCAGTAACCTAAACAGAAACCTTAGGGATTTTTTTTTGTTACAAAAACGACAACAATAAAAACTGATAGTTTGTCATAGATCTCCGTGGGTTCAGATCCAAGCCGATCCCAATTAGCTTGGGAGTGATTGAATACCACCCCCCCCACACACACTCACACTATCCCCCGAGACTGAGAATACACTGCAGGAAAGATATTATAAAATTTTGGTTCTGGTTTTCTTGTGTGGGTGAATGTATATGAGATATAAAGTAAGAGATACAAATGCATACGAAGTAAAAACAGTCGCCCATTCCGTGCAGAAGGGTTTTGGAATCCTCCATGTTCTAGCAGGCAGGAGAAGATCATTCGGGGCTTTGGGCACCTTTGCTAGGAGGAAAGACTACATCGTTGGGGCTTCCTAGAAGTAGGGGGGGTGGAAGGCCCGCGTGATGGACCTTTGCAGAATCTGTGAGCAGAGCAACGTGTTTCTCCTTTCATCATCCTAGAATCGATGAACCTACTTCACTTGCAGCAAATTCAGGCCCAACAAAAATACTTGTGGAATTCGCTGGCACAAAAGATGGGTTGACCGCCACCGATCAGGCACACTGAGAGCCAGTTTGGTGTAGTGGATAAGTGCGCGGACTCTTATCTGGGAGAACCTGGTTTGATTCCCCACTCCTCCACTTGCACCTGCTGAGATGGCCTTGGGTCAGCCAGAGCTTTCATAGAAGCTGTCCTTGAAAGGGCGGCTGCTGTAAAAGCACTCTCAGCCCCACCCACCTCACAGGGTGTCTGTTGTGGGGGGAGGGGAAGGTAGAGGAGATTGTGACCGCTCAGAGACTCTGAGATTCAGAGTATAGGGCGGGATATAAATCCAAAATCTTCTTCTTCTACTCCTGGGACTATTTTATCAGAATGCCTAATTGGACATCTGGCTTCAGAAGCAGTATGCCTTTGAATACCAGGTGCTGGAGGTAAACGTTTATGTATGCATTGTATGTCAGAGTTACAGAAGATATATAATAATATAAAATACCTAACCAAATTGATGCTATCAGTATGCAGACCGATTGGGCAATCCCCCTAAATACCTAGATTTTCAGTCTACTCAAATCGCAGTTGGTGAGAGTTCAAAGAACTCTGTGCCATCTCCCTGGAAAGCACGACGCTCACATTCCTGAGACAGATGGGAAATAGTTTGGCGGGCTGCACCGCAATGGCACTGGAGTCCTCGCATTTTGCCCCCTTTAAACAACAGGCCTGCACACCTGCCAAAGCCTGTGGGGGGGTGGGGTGGAGAAACGATGGTTTGTGAACTTTCCAGCAGTATCCTCAATGACCCCTGCCGGGACCAAGGGGACGCCATCTAGCCCGGCTATGGAGACAGGAGTCTGGGCTGGAGGAACGGCTGGCTTTCTTTCAGCCAGTCTTGTCGAGACACCTCCTCTGTGGACGGTCTGGCTTTCTTTGCACAAAGTGGTGTCTTTGGATCTCGGGAAGCTGAGGAATCCCTATAGCGCAGGGGTGGCCAAGGGTAGCTCTCCATGTGGTTTTTTTGCCTACAACTCCCATCAGCCCCAGCCATCGGCCATGCTGGCTGGGGCTGATGGGAGTCATAGGCAAGAAACATCTGGAGAGCTACCCTTGGCCACCCCTGCCCTATAGTACAGGGGTGGCGAAGGATAGCTCTCCAGATGTTTCTTGCCTACACCTCCCATCAACCCCAGCCACCAGCCCTATAGTACAGGGGTGGCCAAGGGTAGCTCTCCAGATGTTTCTTGCCTACACCTCCCATCAACCCCAGCCATCAGGCCTATAGTACAAGGGTGGCCAAGGGTAGCTCTCCAGATGTTTCTTGCCTACAACTCACATCAACTCCAGCCATTGGGCCTATAGTACAGGGGTGGCCAAGGGTAGCTTTCCAGATGTTTCTTGCCTACACCTCCAATCAGCCCCAGCCATCTGCCCTATAGTACAGAGGTGGCCAAGGGTAGCTCTCCAGATGTTTCTTGCCTACAACTCCCATCAGCCCCAGCCATGCTGGCTGGGGCTGATGGGAGTTGTAGGCAAGAAACATCTGGAGAGCTACCCTTGGCCACCCCTGCTATAGTAAGAAAAAGTATGAGGTGCATGCGTAGCGGGGCTAGAGGGCATCCCATTGGCACAAGCCTTCCGGGCGGCCACAACCAATCCTGCTGAAGCAACCGTCCGTGTTTTCACACATGCACGTCCAAGAAAATCGACCCTCTCGACAACAGCAAAGCTGGGAATCAACCCCCCCCCAACCCCGCCGCAGGCTGGTTTCAAAAGATCCTGTTAGAAGGGAGGGGAGGGGGGCTGTTCGCTCTGGCGCATCTTCCCAGCATCTGGGGTGGCCCCGTCTCCGAAGAAGACCCCCCCCGCCGCCGCCTTCTGTGGCAACGATCTGGTCGAGGGAGGGGGGGCGCGTCTGTGCGGCTCTCCTCGGCCCCTTGTGATGGAATCGCAGCCTCTCCGCCAGCGGCCTCTTTGGGGAGTTGGGAGCCGGAGAAGCCAAGCGGGGCGGGCCGAGTCCTCTTTCCCCGGGAACCCAAGTCGCCGCCAGCCCCCTTCTCGGCGGGAGCGCCACGAGAGACGCGGCGCTTGCAGCAACTGGGACTGAGCCGCAGCGGGTCGCTGCTGTCTGCCGCGAAGGGCTGGAAGGGAGCTGAAGGGTCCCCCCCCCCGCCCCGCGGAGACTGGCGCCCCTCTGCCCCCGCCCGGCCGCCAGATCCCCTGCCTCCGCGGCGGCGCCACAAAACAACCCACGTCTTGCAGCCCTGATCTCTTCGGCTGAGGAGCTAAAGCTGTGCCCGCCTCGCCTCGGCTGGCGTGGCCCCGGGGAGCTGGAGAGGCAGGTGCGCAGCAGCGGCGCCTTGGCCACTCCCCTCCAAGCCAGCCGGGAGGAGACCCCCCCCCCCGCAGCCTCCCTTCCCCAGGCCGCCATTTTGTAGCAGATGCCCTGCCAAGCAGTGCCAGGCGCCCTGGGAGAGCCTGCCCGCCTGCCTGCCGCCCAATGGGATGGCGCGCAGGCAGGGCACTGCAGAAGGAGAGAGGGGGGGAAGCAAAATCCTCCTTGCCTGCGCCACGTTGGGAAAGGCATCCCCTAGCCCAGGGGTGGCCAAGGGTAGCGCTCCAGATGTTTTTTGCCTACAACTCTCGTCAGCCCCAGCCAGCATGGTCAATGGCTGGGGCTGATGGGAGCTGTAGGCATAAAACGTCGGGAGAGCTACCCTTGGCCACCCCTGCTAGCCAGCTCCCCTCCCTTCCTGTGGGCAGAGAGAAACATGCAAAGGAGGCGATTTGCATGCTGTTGACAGTGGGGAGGGGGAGGAGGCGTGCAGCCTGGAAGAAAGAAAGGAAGGAAGTCTGGATCGGGCAATCTCCCCAGATTCTGTGCGCAAAATAAAAGAACGCATCACCTAAAAGACTCTCTTGATTGGAATGATTTTAAAGAATACCCCCCCACACACACACACCACCACGCGGACTATTACAGCAGGGGGTTGAGCTAAGCCGTAAGCGAGAGGGGGAGGATAAAAAACAGGGAGGTGGATCAGTCCTCCCTCTTCCCCC
Organism: Heteronotia binoei; assembly: GCF_032191835.1. NCBI lineage: Eukaryota > Metazoa > Chordata > Lepidosauria > Squamata > Gekkonidae > Heteronotia > Heteronotia binoei. Next base: position 17,894,568 of record NC_083241.1, read on the forward strand.
CTCCCCCCCCCCAACCCAGGAACAAACCGGCACAGCTCAGTAGGTGAAACAATAAACTGGGAGGGGAACCTAGCGGTTCGATGCTTTAGATGCCCCCTACTGGAGGCATCCAAAGTCCAACCGGCGTTGGGAACATCAATCGCTTAAAAAAAAAAAAAAGCATCCCCTTAAGAAAGGTAGCCCAAGCAACCCCACAATGGCCCCGGGTGAGACCGAGAGGCTAGTTACCTCAGCGGGAGCTTCCTGGTGGAGAAGGAATTCGAACACAGACCTCTCCTAACTACCGAGTTTGCTACAGCCTATTTGCAGAGAGGAGCTGTGGTCCCAGAAAGCTCCTTTGCTGGTGTGAAATGTTGCGGGGCTCCCCCCCCCCCCAACTCACAACAGAAAGCACTTCGAAGGCTGGCAGAATAATTCTGGCATACGACTTAGTCAACTAGTAGGCCATTTCGACATGCAGGAGACAAGTGGGGGCCGTCTGTGACGTTTCTATGCAGTCGCACCTAAGAGAGGGACACTAAACACTGAAGAATTGGCCACACAGTCTTCTAGTAGCTGCCCAGAAGCCTGAAACGAAGACTTTTGCTGATTTAGAGACCTAGACTGCGATCACACACACTAAGTAGTGCACTTTCAGTCTACTTTCAATGCACTTTCCAACTAGATCTTACTGTGGGAACTTGCAAGATCCAAACAGCCCTAGGCCAACAGAACCAACGCTCTAGCTCAGCCTTTCCTTTCGAAGCTCTTTGGCGGAATGAAAAGTTCTGGGGGGGGGGGATGTTTTATAGTTGCATAGAAGAGGGGATCTGGAACAGTGCAGGTTTTCTGCAGTGCAGGAGAGCCGGTTTGGTGTAGTGGTTAACTGTGCGGACTCTTATCTGGGAGAACCGGGTTTGATTCCCCACTCCTCCACTTGCAATGGCCTGGGGTCAGCCATAGCTCTGGCAGAGGTTGTCCTTGAAAGGGCAGCTGCTGGGAGAGCCCTCTCCAGCCCCACCCACCTCACAGGGTGTCTCTTGTAGGGGAGAAGATATGGGAGATTGTGAGTTGCTCGGAGATTCGGAGCGGAGGGCGGGATATAAATCCAATATCTTCTTCATCTTCTTCTTCTAACATAAGCAAGCACCTTGACGGGGGGAAAGTAGCAGAAAATCCCTTCTTCTGCGCGACTTTTAAAATGACAGCAGTGTTTTTCTCCCCCAGTTATTATCGTTTCTGATCCCTTTAATAGGGGTGAGAATTCCTCGGTGCTTCTGGCGAAGGCGGTGTGAAACAGGGCAGTTCTGTGGTGTCACCAAGGACAGAGCTCTCGGGGCAGGACTGAAGGTGATATAGAAGCCGTTTTTCCGGAGAAGTCCAGCCCCAGCGCTTGACGTTGCCGCTTCACCTCTGTTAAAGACCCTCTCTAGACCCTCTCGGTGTAATTCTAAAGTCTATTGAAGTCAAAGGGTGAAATGCGTAAGGGAGAGTTAGTATGTACCTATTCCAAAATACACCGTGCTGGGCCATCTCTCCTTTGTTTCGTTGATTTTCCATTTATTGTTGAAAGGCACAGCGCTAACTTGCGAGTTATCACAGCATTCTTCGGTAGGGAGCTTTTCCTGGAACAGAAGGGAAATAAATCTGTTGTTTTTTGTTAGCGATAGCCCAGGTCAAACCGATCACGGAAGCTAAGCAAAGTAGGCCCTGGTTAGTTCATGGATGGGAGACCACAAAAGACTTTTGTCAAACATGCGGCCTGGGGGCCGAATCAGACCCCCGGAGGGCTCCTATCAGGGCCCTGAGCAACTGGCTGTCATCATCTGCTTCGCTTTTTTGAGCAGGAACGCAGTTCTGGCTGGTTTGGCAGCAGGGGTGTGGCCTAATATGCAAATGAGTTCCTGCTAGGCTTTTTCTAGGGGGAGGGACGGTGGCTCAGTGGTAGAGCATCTGCTTGGGAAGCAGAAGGTCCCAGGTTCAATCCCTGGCATCTCCAAAAAAGGGTCCAGGCAAATAGGTGTGAAAAACCTCAGCTTGAGACCCTGGAGAGCCGCTGCCAGTCTGAGAAGACAATACTGACTTTGATGGACCAAGGGTCTGATTCAGTATATGGCAGCTTCATATGTTCATATGTTCTACACAAAGGCCCTGTGTGAAACAATAGTTATGCCAGGGTGTGTGGTCTAATATGCAAATGAATTCCTGCTGGCCCTGCTTCTCCCTATATCTTGCTTCCATCTTCATCTCAGCTTGCTTTGCAAGGCTTGCTCAATCGCACAGGACCTACAGAGCAAAACCTCTATTTTATCCATTGGTTGAGGCTCCTCCCTTGGGGAAGAAGAGGAAGAGGCACAGCTTGGTTTTCCAGGCTCTTTCGCTCCAGGTTCTGTCAGCAGAGTTACTGAGCCAAGCCTCTCTTCCTTCTATTGGCTGAGCTCCTCCCCCCAGCCCCCCCCCCCCAGGAAAGAGCCAGAGCTTCCTTTGCCCAGTTCCCTGGATCCCATGGGAGAAATACAAAGAAAGAACCTTTAAGACCAATGAGTGCAAAATTTTAAGTATGTTTTACGTTGTTTTTTTGTTTTTTTTTAAATGCTTGTGTTTGTGTGTGTCCTTTATAAAGTTTATATCTCTGCTACCTAATCTTAAATAGGTACACACACGACATGGCCCGGCCCGACAAGGTCTCATTTATGTCAGATTCATAAGAAATGAGATCGACACCCCTGACCAAGAGGGTCCTGGGTTACCGCAGAGGCAGGCAATGGTGAATCATACTTGTTCCTCTCATGCTTTGAAACGTCACTTCCCACCAGCAGATACCCAGGCAGAGACAAACATGCCACCATTGTCACTATATTTAATTGCAGGTAGGAAAGTTAAAACTTATCCAGTTGCTCAGGGGAGACATCAATTAATCTACATTGGTCCAGATTTATATTTAATATAGTTATAAGCCACCTCTGCTCATGACTGCTCCCATCCCGTTTTGCTTGCGGGACAAAATTCTGAGGTGCAAATTTCTCTGTTTCAGCAAAAAGAACAAGGAGTAAATTTTATTCTATGTATAGACTTATGGACACAGGATACATTTTGTGTGCAATTCATACTACAGGTGCTAGTAAAAGGTTAAAAGATATTGTACAAAAGCTTAGTTTATTTTGTATAAATCGGGGTTTGCACACATGTCATACACCATATCCCACGCACCCACGATTTATATCTGTCAGGAATCTGGTCTTGGTTTCTTACAGGCGGATTCTAGTTTCCTTTCCCTCCCGCCACTTGAGGATAACGCTTCACCCATCTGTTTAAGTGCTCTGGAAAGTGAATGTCATCATAACTAACCTTAAAGACCTCCAGATTCCTTGCGGGCAGAAACATAAAAGGGGCGAAAAACATCAAAAAGCAACGAAATGCAAATGTATTTCTATGCAAAGTTCAAATGTCAGCGCAGAGACTGCAGTAGGTAGGCTAGGTTGTCCACGACCTGGGTAAGTAGAGAGATCTCCAAGCATAGCCCAAATCGTCTGGCCACTAAATGTCACTGGTGGAATAATGGATTTGACGCGCTTTGACAAATTCATCCCTGTAATCGGACTCTGTCCTCAGGCATGCATCGCCTGATCATCAGACTCCACACGCAAGTTTCTAGATCTCATGACGAGCAGGGGCGTCTATTCTAGCCAAATAACACCACATGGGATACATCACAACACACGCACACCTCCCATACTAAACTGAGGACTTTAGTGCTTCATGAGAGGGTAGATCGATCTATAGCAGGGGTGGCCAAACTGTGACTCGGGAGCCACATGTGGCTTTTTCGCAGATATTGTGTGGCTCTCGAAGCCACCACTGTCCCACTGGCTGGCTTGGAGAACACATTTAAAATTAAAGTTGCTTTCTTTCCATCTCTCATCATCTATCTACCTACCTTTCTTCCTTCCAGTTTGGTTTGGAGAGCCAGTTTGGTGTAGTGGTTAAGTGTGCGGACTTTTATCTGGAGAACCGGGTTTGATTCCCCACTCCTGCACTTGCACCTGCTGGAATAGCCTTGGGTCAGCCATAGCCTCCCACAGAGCTTGTCCTTGAAAGGGCAGCTGCTGTGAGAGCCCTCTCCAGCCCCACCCACCTCACAGGGTGTCTGTTGTGGGGGAGGAAGGGAAAGGAGATTGTGAGCCGCTCTGAGACTCTTCGGAGTGGAGGGCGGGGTATAAATCCAATATCTTCTTCCTCTTTTTCTTCTTCTTTTTCCTCCCTCCCTCCCGGCTCTCAAACCATGCGGCCTGACGTTCATGTCTTGCGGCTCTCCAACATCTGACATTTATTCTATGCAGTTCTTGCATGAAGCAAGTTTGGCCACCCCTGACCTATAGATACGTCCCAACATCTAGAGCGTGCTAAACGAGAAATCCAGGGCCTCACAAAGCATCTGTGTCCTGTTGGTTTCTCCAGAGTACAAGCCGAGTCACGCTCAGAAGTCAGTCTTCTTCTAGCCGAAGTATGCTGAGGATCCCTTCCGGTGCTGGATTGTAGTGGGAAATCGACGCCCCTGGAACAGAACCTTCTCCCACCTCTCGGGGCGTGTCTGAATAAAAGGAGCATTTTCTCGACCACAGGAAGGCCCAGGGTCGCCTGGGGGAGCCGAAGAGACAGGCGGCTGAGAGGAAGGAGGTGCTGGCGAAGTGCTGGGTTTTAGATATACTATTAGCAGAGCAATGTGGAGAGAACCATGAATAACAGCCAGGCACACGGTTTAGCTTAAGAAACAAAGTAGTTTACTTTACTAATGAGGAAAAGGTATGACTGGGATTTCTAGAAAACAAAGAAGGATTTAATATTCTATCGAGCTTCTAGGCTACATCTCGACTCTCTCAGCTTAAACTGCATGGAGATCTAAGGGCTTAACACAAAGGGCAATAAAACTGACCAAATGGTTTCCTTCAGACCACCACCCAAATATATGGATTAGCCTATTAGGGCTCTCTCTCAATGGTCGCTATGCATATTGACACCTAGCCTTGGCGGGAAGTACGTGCAAACATTCTCATTGGTTCTACCTATTCACTGGCTAAACATCAGTATGCATATACAAACACTTAATTAACTCATGACAATAGGAAGTGAAATTGCATCAGAAACCCAACAGGAAGCACTTTGGCCAACTAGTTTGAAAGATTCTAGAGCAGGGGTGTGTAGATCTCATTTGTTAAGAGGGCCCGATCTGACATAAATGAGACCTTGTTGGGCCAGGCCACGTGTGCACCTTTTATTTATTGATTCCCTTTGCTTTGATTTATATCCCGCCCTTCCCTCCGAAGCAGGCTCAGGGCGGCTCACAACATCGAATCTCACAAACGATTAAATGAATATTAAAATCACACATTTCAAAATAAAATAGATATACAAGGATGAAAACAGTTAAAACAGAATATTGAGTTGGTACCTATTTAAGATTACATAGCAGAGATACAAATTTGATAAACACAAATATATATATTTTAAAAACTTTGATTTGATAAACACAAATATATATTTTTAAAAACTTAAAACGTCAGCACTCATTGGTCTTAAAGATGCTTTCTTTGTATTTCTCCCACGGGAACCAGGGAACTGGGCAAAGGAAGCTCTGGCTCTTTTCTGCCTTCCCCAGGGGACTGGGGGGGCGAAGCCTCAGCCAATAAAAGGAAGAGAAGCTTGGCTCAGTAGCTCTGCTGTGTGATTGAGAAAGCCTGGAAAACCAAGCTATCCCCCCCTTCCTTCCAAGGGAAGAGCCTCAGCCAATGGAGAAAATAGAGGTTTTGCTCTTTAGCTCCTGTGCAATTGAGCAAGCCTAGCAAAGCAAGCTGTTATGCTGAAGGAAGCAAGATATAGGGAAAAGGAAGCAGATCACAGCCAGTTGCTCGGGGCCTGATAAGAGCCCTCTGGGGGCCTGATTCGGCCCCCGAACGGTATGTTTGACACCCCTGATCTGTTCATGCACGATTAAGCGTTGATGCTTCGGGCGTCGTTGTCTTACCATAATTACTATAAACATCCAATTGAAACGTGCCTTCGCCTGTCTCTTCCCACCCCCCCAAATCTTATTTCTTTAGCGACCCGTCACTTGGTCAGTTGCGGGATCTTCTCATCCCCCCCCCCCCCCCCCCCCCCCAAGATTTATTCTCTATTTTGACGTCTCAGAGGAGATTTTTAAAAGAGCCAAAACCTCCGAAGTTCTCGTCAAGGCGAATGGAGCAAAGCCCACAGGGCGCTGGTAGAGTGCTCCATATGGGGGGTGCGGCTGTAATTTTCAGTTCCCCCTTCTAGCAAAAAGCATTTTCTCTTGAAAATCCCAGGAGGACTGGAATGGGAAAGAACACGGATTAGGAGGCACAACCGAGGAACTTTTCCTCTTAACCTTTTTCTTCCAAGCGAGGGATTGGATTTATTGGATTTATATTCCGCCCTCCACTCAAGAGTCTCAGAGCTGCTCACAATCTCCTTTACCTTCCTTTCCCACAACAGACACCCTGTGAGGTAGGTGGGGCTGAGAGAGCTCTCACAGCAGCTTCCCTTTCAAGGACAACCTCTGCCAGAGCTATGGCTGACCCAAGGCCATGCTAGCAGGTGCAAGTGGAGGAGTGGGGAATCAAACTCGGTTCTCCCAGATAAGAGTCCACACACTTCACCACGACACCAAACTGGCTCTCATCTGAGGTTTAATTATTATCATTTATAGAGGGTCGTTATATACCAGATTGTTTCATAATATAAAACTTAGGGGGCATGAATATATGTGGCCTGTGTTCCGTCTCATGGCTTGAGGAAACCGTTTCCGCTGGCCTAGTTGTGGATCCAGCTCCCAGACCGAGGCGGGCTTCTAGGACCTGCTGCAGGCGCAGCTGGGTATTCTCTCGGCTCGCCCATTCCGCCCGATGGAAGGAAGCGCATCGTCAGTAAGCAGTCAGGCACAGGAAGACCGGGCAGTGGGGAGGGGGGCTGTGGGTAGTGAAATGCAAGAGGCACCATACCTGGCAGTTTTGCACCGTCAGCCTCTTTGACCTTTCCGTTCCCGCCTTTCCCTGAATGCCCGGGGGCGTCTTTCTGTGTAGATCTGTTTGTGATCAGCCTTTTCTGTTCTCAGACTGGGGGTAAAGGTAGTCTCCCCTGTGCAAGCACCAGTCGTTTCCGACTCCGGGGTGACGTTGCTTTCGCCACGTTTTCACAGCAGATTTTTTCACAGGGCGGTTTGCCGTGGCCTTCCCCAGTGAGGATACACGGCGTGCAATTGACGAAATAGGTTGAAATCTAGGAAAGCGTTTGACGCAAGAAATCTCCAAGGAGCTCTAAGCCTTCCTCTTAAATGTAATCGATTAACACCCACCCTTCTCTTCAATTTGTACTCAGAAGCAAACTTTTGCTGATTTCCATGTGTTTTGAAGACTGGCTGTTTTAAGAACTCCATCTTCGCTGTGGTTAAGTTACACATCATGAGCACTATCTAGCCGCACAGTTTTAGCTTACCTTTATTTAACAAAACAGATTGCAACAGGGCTTCTATTTGCCTTTCTCTGGTGGACGTGGGATTTTAAACGTGCCTTCAACTTTATAAATGATGTCGTTGTAAAACAATGAAGCAAGAGAGCAGAACTCCGGTTACTTATTTGTGTTTCTAGAACTCTACGGCTGCCTTACTCGGAAATCTACTCGGTTCAACCGAGACTCTTATCCCTAGTAAAGTTACTTACAATTGCAGCTTATTGGGGGAGAATTGTTAGGGAGGGGGGGGCGCATCACACGCGGGGGGGGGGTGCCTGCATGTGAATGTGCTGCACTGATCGTACAAATTCCCTGCTTGTGCATGCACCCGTGAGTGTGTGTGTGTATAGTAATTAAAAGAGGGAGCGGGTAACTTAGTATAACAACACCGGCACATTTCCTATGCATGAAGGAGGTCGCTCGCTTGCCGCCACAAGCCGTCTTCGTGTTCCTCCCAACGTTTCCTAGTGAGAACCTCAGCTGTGATTTAATTATGGATTTAAAGTTGATCCAGCAACATAGTGGAACATGAGGGATTTGTTACAAACGCCACATGCATGTTTGCCGTTTTATGGGGTGGGGGAGGGAGGTTCTAGGTCCAGAGGATGTTAGCGACCACAGCAAAACTAACCGCGAGATCTTCTTCAGGCTGAAGTGAATGAGGAAACTCAACTGATCTCGAGTTGTTGGTCCTTCCTCTGTTTTAGAGGTAGATCATGCCGGATCACGCGGACCCTATTGTTTTGTTACAGCATTGGTTTTAAATGGAGACGCATCATTCATTCATCTATGAACATATGAGGCTGCCTTATACTGAGTCAGACCCTTGGTCCATCAAAGTCAGTATTGTCTTCTCAGACTGGCAGCGGCTCTCCAGGGTCTCAAGCTGAGGTTTTTCACGCCTACTAGCCTGGACACTTTCTGGAGATGCCAGGGATTACCAAGCACATGCTCTACCACTGAGCCACCGTCCCTCCCCAAAGGTCTACAGCAAAGGTCCTCTTGTATTAGAGCAGGGGTGGCCAACGGTAGTCCTCCAGATGTTTTTTGCCTACAACTCCCATCAACCCCAGCCATTGGCCATGCTGGCCGGGGCTGATGGAAGTTGTAGGCAAAAACATCTGGAGAGCTCCCGTTGGCCACCCCTGTTTTAGAGTACCCCAAGCCGAATGTCCACCTTCCAGTGGCTGTGGCAAATTCGAATCAACGAAACATTTTGCTGCTGCTTGGCCGGGGGAACGGGATGCCACTTGGGGCGCCCTTCCTCACCCGGCCAAACGCAGCTGGACCCTGTAGCCCACCCGCACCCCAGCAGCCTCAGCGTGGAGGGTCCCCAGAAGAAGCCGGCTCCTTTGCTTTTTCTTTACGCGTCTCGCTCCCAGGCGCCCGGTGCAAGTCACAATCCCTGCTTTCCGGAAACGGCTCTGGATTTAACCCCCACAAAACATCTTTGTCGTCCGGAATCTTCAGAGGCCGCCTGCCAGCATCCCGGTGGGTGAGAGGTCCGGCGAAATCTGATGGAGCGTAATCCGTGGACCGTCTCGACAGCGAATAGGATCGGGCCTGAACACAAAGGGGGCAATTTATTGGACTGCAGGCCTTTTGTGACTTTTTATGACTGCCGGGTTTTCCTACCTTTTGCCAGGTTGGGTGAGGGGTTTGGAGTTTTCCTGTTCTAGGATGTTTTAATGATGTCTTGTAGGCCGCTTTGGGACACAAGGAAAGGCAGGATACAAAACGCACAACTAAATAATGTTTCTTAAAAAAAAAAAAAAGCCCTCATCAACCCCCAGAGCCATCTTCACACGTTCTTGGAAACAGCAGGCAATCCCTCCCCCCTTCCTCTCCTCTAAACTGTGGTTGTTTTATGGCACGGGGTTTAATCCGAGCCTCCTGAGCGTAAATGACTTTGGAGGGGGGGGGGGTGGAATACCTGTGTTTGCAGACAAAACACCTTTTTAGAAAATCCCGTTCAGCACCATAATTTAAAACAACAGCAACAGTGATGTCCATCCCACTTCCCCCTTTGTTGTCCAGAGGCCTTCAGCGCAGCAGTCAAGGCTGCGCTGTTCTCTAAGCATTTATAAAATATATAAATATACAAACCTGAAACCCCCACCGCACTCTGTCTTACCTCGGACCACCGGCTCCCCAAAATCTGGGTTCAGGAAGTAAAGCAAAGTGGACCTCACTCTCGGCTTTCTCCTCCATTAGCAATCCGGACACCGTTTCCAGCAGCGTTCTACCTTGCAGGGCTGTGGTGTCATGCCCAGGGGTTTTGACGGGAGGGATGGGAAGTAGGCCAGATTCTTTGTAACGGGTCTGGAGTGACGTCGCAACCACAGGGGATGCGCCTGGCTGACACGAGGGAGGGAAGGAGGCAGGAGAAACTGGAGCAGGCGTGTCTCTGGATAGAGCAGAGTGGTCTTCATGGAAGCAGACCGTTTGTCATCTTCCCTTGATCTCGGGTCAGGCGCCTGTCTTTCAAGTGCCAGGAAATGAACACATAAAGAGTTCGCAAAAGACACTGCTAACCGAGATCCTTTCCTGAAGGAAATAAGTTTTGTTGAGATGATCTGATTCCCATCCAACCTAGCGTCTTTTCTAGAAAAGAGTTATGTAAGGATCTGGGCGTCTGAGATTTCCTCCCCCCCTTTTTATGTTGACCAGAGGCAAAAACATGAGAAGGTGTTAGAAAACCCTACAAGGCTCCTCTAGTCAATTGTTCTGTTTAAGATAATTAACAACTGCTTTTCCTTATCAGACGAAAGTCCATGTAGCTCAGCAGTTTGTTTTCTCTCGAACACTTCTATGGAAGCTGAGATACCAGCGCTAAGGCAAGAACCAGGGTAGAAGACGGCTTCTGCCTATGGGCTCCATTTCTGGTTCCGGTAACCCAAGCCGGTTACTGTCTGTCTGTCTGTCTGTCTGTCTGTTAGCGGCTTCCTGACCAGTCCCAGGGCCAAGGCTATTCTTTATTCATTTTTTTTTCCTGCGAGAAAATCTGGGTTCAAATTCCAATAGGAGGAATTCTGCTGCACGATTTCAATACTCCCTCTACGCTTTGAAGTCTTGTGAGAAAAAATTCTGCTTTATGAGCTAGTGGCTTTAACGTCGTGAGCTCCTGCATAAATTTAACTCGCTCCGGGTCCATTTTTTCGGAGCTCAGATAAAAAGAAACGAACCAGACGCTAAAAAATGGTGAGCTAACTCACACTAACTCAGCTTAAGAGGGAACCCTGCTTGATTTATGCATTTGAAATCTTCCTCCCTTACTTTCCCGAAGGGGAAGGCAATTTTCCTGCACACACGGTAAAGCACGATTTGCAAACAAACAAAACTACAAGACGCCTCATCTGTAAAATGGGTACAGTGGACTCTCCGCTTTCTAAGAGGAAAAGGGCTGGGGGTTCATCCTTGCTGGCCCGGCATACATGGTTCCTCAGAAAAGGAGGGGAACCCCCCCCCCCCTGTTTCGGAGGTCACAGAAGATTGGAGCTAATGCAACAAACGCCGGGGGTGGGGTGGTGGGGGGAAGAGCCAGCCCGTGTCGCTTTCCACCGTCATCAAGCGCGGAGTGCGAATCTTGCGCTCGGATAGTAACTGTAGACCAGGCAGCTGGGAACTGACGGGGTTCATTCATCCCGAGTGAAGTTGTGTGGATTTGAGAAGGGCCCTTTCAGAAGATTCTCCCTAAGTGAGTGAATGAAGCCTTCCCCATAGAAGGTGAGGCCGCGTCCCCATTTTTAAGGAGCGTTTGCGACGCGCTCCATCCCCTTGTTTCATGCCGGATTGACGTGAACGACGGCGCTCTTGCTTCGTCTGCTGCGTTCGCTAATGCACCGTGCAGCAGAATTAGAATTTCATTCCCATGAAAAGGCCGTCGCGGGGACCTGAGCCAGCTTGATGGGTAAGAGCTGCGGACCCTAATCTGGAGAGCCGGGTTTGATTCCCCCCCCCCCGCCTTTCACATGCAGTTATCTCAGAGCTCGCTCAGCCCCCACCTCCCTCGCAGGGAGGACAGTAGTGTTGTGGGGAGAAGAGGGGGAGGCGATTGTCAGCGCCTTTAAGACTCCTTAAGGTAGAAAAAGGAAAGGAAAGGTCCCCTGTGCAAGCACCAGTCGTTTCCGACTCTGGGATGACGTTGCTTTCACAACGTTTTCACGGCAGACTTTTTATGGAGTGGTTTGCCATTGCCTTCCCCGGTCATCTATACTCATTTTACCGACCTCGGAAGGATGGAAGGCTGAGTCAACCTCGAGCCGGCTACCTGAACCTAGCTTCCGCCAGGATCGAACTCAGGTTGTGAGGAGAGCTTAGGACTGCAGTACTGCAACTTTACCACTCTGCGCCACGGGGCTCTTCAAGGTAGAAAAAAGTGGGGTCTAAAACAACAATTCTTCTTCTTTTTAAACCCCCGTGATCTTGTGAATGCTTCATTATTAAGACTGCCTGATTCGGGGTGGAGAAGCAGGAGAAAATGCTTCGCTTGTTTCAGTCTTTCCTCGGAATCCTCTTTAGGTCAAAGGCAAATGACGCGCTCTGGGCGCGAAGGCCAAAACAACTTCTGAAGGGACCAGAGACAGGAGGAAGACGCGGGGCTCCGTGCGTCTTCTCTTCCCTTTCTCTGTCTCTCAACTGCTCCCTCGCATTGGGACTGGGTTGGTTGAGAGGGAGAGATTTCCTGTCCGAGGTGCTGAAGTGCGATCTCCAGCCTAACGTGGTGCAGTCTGGATACTTCGGCCAAACCAGCGTCCACCGATTCCGCTTTCGTGGTAAAACCCTCCATCCCCATTGGACCAGCTGCGGGGTTTGTTTTTGTTTTTTGGATCCAAGGCGAAGTTTTTGGACAGGTCTCCTAATGAATGAACTGGAGCCCTCTGAGACCTTTCGACCAAATGGGTTCGCCACAAGAGGTTTATCAAGTCTTTAAGATGCTAAACAGGTTCTTTGACTCCCAACGGTTGCGTGTAGAAAGGTCTGCCTTTTTTTGTTTTTGTTTTTGTTTTGCTTTAATGCATTTCAATCAAATGTCGATACTATCATACCAGTTAATCCTCGATAAAGTTTACACACATACCGACGGCTGCAAGCTTTAGTAGAGTTAATCAGCAGATTAATTAAACCTTGCATTAATTAATTGCTAAGGGCCAGTTTTCCTTAAGAAGGCACATTTTAACCTAGTAGTCCTGTGGGTTAACGAGGGCATGCGGATTTATTTTCCAAGTCTAGTTTCATTCTGGTAATAGAGAATTTAAAATATGTTTGACGTGGCTACACACACAGAGAGGTTAGCAGCTTTTGTTTATTAAAATATCCTTCAGTGTGCAAAACTATCTAGCTGTATCACACTGTCTCTTATATCTATCTGCACATAGAGTGTATATCAGTTTTTCTCTCTGCATACATACACGTTCATTCATTTTCTCTTTCCAGATAATTTTCTATATATTTTATTCCTCCAGCACACGCACCCGTGGGAGCACAGGCACACACGCGGGGGGAGAAGCCTTTCTTGCTGCAGGACCTCTTTGAATTGCCTAGTTTTTAGGTGGAGTATCTTATTAATCAGAGTCTGAAATTAAGCCTAGTAACAGTATAGGATATACAGTATGTGATTGTTAATCATTTTTAAGTGTGTGGGGGCTTGGGATGGTATGCACACAATATGCCAAGAGATCAAAGCTAGAATGGAACATGCCTTTCTGTTAATTTTTTTGGGGGTGGGGGGGACTATGCCTTCCTCTGTACACTGGGAATAATAATATTATAATTATTCCTCTCTGTTTCAACCAGAAAGTTCAGGGGCTTTTTTCCTGGAATGCATCCCAAAAACACTGGCCTGACCTGACCAATCCTGCTATTACCCTGCACAAACTGAGCACAGCCTAGAACATGCATAGTGTTTTCCCTGCAGCTCTGGATTGCAGAAGACCAGAAAGATTAACTGTCTTTCAGGAAAGCCTGTTTGCTGTTATTTATTATTTATTTATTTTATGATTTATATCCCGCCCTTCCCACCAAGTGGCTCAGGTTTCTTTTAGAAACCTCTGGAAACCTTCTGAGGAGCTTCAGGGTTTCCTGAACCTTAACTGGAAAACTATGAGTCCGGTCTCATCTGGACTGTCTTTAAATTTTGTTACTAATACCGACAGGGACAGGGTCTGCTGGGTGATAATACTACAATCTGCTGAATTCTTCTAGCAAATTGCTGTTTGTTTGTTTTTTAAAAAATCATCTGCCATGTGATTGTTTTAATTCTTGTGTTTTTGCATTTAATTTTGGTCTGGCATGTTTTTGTTGTTGTTGTTGCCAGTTGTTTTGATGTATTGTTCTTGGCTGGTTTTTATTGATAAATCTTGTTTGAAAAAGTGGAATAAAGTATCCTTTTGTAATAAGACCCATGTCCTGGTGGCAAAATGGCAATCTGATCTGTTTGGACAGGGTGACCCTGTGGGGCATCAACTATTGGCTCATCACATGCCCATCACCACCTCTGGCCTTGCATTGGCTGACTCTGCTCTCCCCTGCCCACTGCAGGCCCAGGAATGTTGAACAAACTGCCAAAAATAGTATGATCTCAGAATCAACCACATCTCCAACTCTTCTCTGTGTCCTCTCTGTCAACCGACCTCAGAAAGGGCTGCAGAGATACTACATTCTCACAAAAGGCCTCCCAGCACACATAGCCTCCAAAGGCCACAGAAATAGCTGAGGTGGCCAGACCCCACTGGGAGTGTTTCCTTAGAGGCCATGGCTGCTGCCTGGGAAGTGCTAGCTAGAGTCCACACTCCAAAGCAGTTATTTTCTCCAGGATAGGGAGAGAAATCTATTGTCTGGAGTTCAATTGTGATTCTAGAAGATTTTCAGGCTCCACCTGGGGGTTGGCTACCCTATGCCTGGCTGCTTGCTACAGTTCAGCAGCAGCCCCCCTATGACAGCCACTGTGGCATAGGAGTTAGGACTTAAGAGGGGTTCTTGCTGTGGAAGCTGACTGGGTCATTTCAGACTAGCCACAGACTTTCACCCTAACCTGCCTCACAGAGTTGTTGTGCAGATCAAACAGGGGAAGAGGAGAATGATGTAAGGTGGGACCTCAGGCAGGTGCAATTTGATTTTCTCTTGGGGAACCACTGCTGCCAATCTCCAAATGAGGGATCAATCAGCATTACAACTGCTCTCCAGATGGCAGAGATCAGCTCCCCTTGAGGTGGGGGGGAGGAGTGAATGCCTTCACTTGGGTGCGTGGAGAGACAGCAAGGGTGGCGGGCGCACAGCCTCTTTCTAGATCCCTGTTGTATTTTTCTTCACAATGGGCCTTACTACTAGTTAATAATAATATCAGCAGCAGCAGCTTATTCTACCCTGCCTTTCCACAAAAAGTGTCCCCAACAAGATAAACAATATAAAAAGTGAAACAAGATAAAACTACCACAAACAAATAATCCTAAAAAGACTTCCCATTGATCTGGTGAAATAGAGTTGGTGAAGATAAAATCGAGGAAAGAAATATGCAGATGTCTTCAAGCCCCCATTGGGGAGAACGGCAGGGAATAAGTGAAGCAAATAAATAAATCCCACCAAAACTAATCCAGGCTTACTTCCAAGTAAACTAGCCTAGGATTTAGCCATAAAATAGATATTGATGATTATTGTGATACCTCAGTGGTCCAAGGAATCCAGTAGCATTCAGGAAGGTCAAAAATTAATGGATTGTAAGATTCTCTATATAAGATTATCACATGCATGTTTTTAATTAAGAAACCTAAAGCTCATTGAAATTGTCACTTAGTTCTGATTGTGAAAGTGGGAGGGGGTCAAATTTAGGGGGGGGAGTTCTGTTGGAGGATCTTGGGTTGCAACAAGAGGGTTAATACTAAAAATGGCTAGATTGCATATGCTATATTCTCACCGCAATGGGGAGAAATCTCTTTTTTTTGCTTGGGTGAGATTTGAGGAAGATGTCAAGAAGTGCAGGTTCTTGACAAGGCGGGAAAAAGAGGACGTACCAGTGGAGCAGAGGACTGCGGGGTTTTTTAACCAAGGAAGCCATTATTACAGGCCAAACTTTTTTTAAATCTTGAAACATGGTAACATGCTACAATGATCTGTCTCAAATTTAGACTGTAACTCTCCTGGGGCAGGGACCTGGCATTTTATATTGTGTACACACACCCACATTATTATAAAGTCTACAAACCATTATTCATAACAAACAGGAAAATACATATGGATTTATTTCTATTATCAGAAAACTTGTTCTCCCAGCACACTTTGATCATATCTTTCTCAAATATGCCAGTTTGGTTGCTACAGTTTAGGAGGCCTATCATCTCACCTTCTTTATCGCATGCCATAGCTGTGTTTCCTGACCTCTTTTGCTGTATTTTCCAACCTTTCTTCTTTGAGAAAACAATATCCACATTGACTTGTCTGCCAGGAATCCTGAACCATTGCAGAAGGCTTGTGGCCATGTTCTAGGCCTTGCAATCCATTCAGAAGTGGGCATCAGCCTAGTCTGTTGGGTCTTACTGCCAAATCATGTAAAGGGAGTGCCTCAGCCACTATTTCCCTGGGCCTGGCTGCACATTACACAAGATCAGGATCTGAGGGCAGGCTGTTCACCTGCCATTACAGATCTTCTAGTGGTAAGCTTTCCACTACACAATTTGAAAAATCATTGCTCTGTTGCATTTAGCCAACCTAAGAATAAAGCAGGAAAGCAGGGCCTTCAAACTAGTGTGGAGATCTATTGGAAACCAGGCCCTGTTGTTGTGATAAGGCTCTGATTTGCAGGTGGAAAGTTGAACAGTTGATGACATGTTTTAATTCAGGCTTTCTTTCTGGATTTTCTGCTTGACACAGAGAAATGAATAGGGCTTTCCTGTGCCTACAAAGAGGCAGAAAATGTCTCATTTTTACCTCACCAGAATAAATAAAAAATGAGGGGAGGACAACAAAGAATGCTATAATATCACTGAAGCAGAAGCTGTCTACTAATGGTGGAAGTAGGTGATATTTGTGAGCACTGTGAGCTATCCTGTGAATGCTGAAATTAGCTGTATATCATATTTCCTTTCTGAGTGTCTTGCATACGGACAGCAATTATAATTTCGCAGTCCTAGGAGGGGAAGGGGATTACTATGTGAGTAAATAAAATGAAAATGGATCAGGGAATGCTGTAGACATAGTTTATCTTGATTTCAGTGAGGCTTTTGATAAAGTTCCACGTACTATCCTCCTTGACAAATTGGTAAAAGGTGGTTTGGATCCTGTTACTGTTGGATGTATCTGTAACTAGTTGACGGATTGCACCCAAAGAGTGCTTGTGAATGGTTCCTCATCCTCTTGGAGAGGAGTGACAAGTGGAGTGCCTCAAGGACTGCCCTGGGGCTTGTTTTGTTCAACATATTTATAAATGATGTGGATGAAGAAATGCTGATTGACACTTTGGGGTCAGTCAGCAGTTTTTCTTCAGGCCAGATTGGTCAGGCATCCTGGAGGTTTTTGCCATCTTCTGGGCATGGAGCAGGGGTCACCAGGGATATATGTGTGTAGGGGAGGTATTTGTGAATTTCCTGCATTGTGGACTAGATGACCCGGGAGGTTCCCTCCAACTCTATGATTCTAAGAGGGTTTTTTTTCAGGTGCTCAAGCTGCTGTTGGGCCAACTGGAATGTAAAGCTAGTGAACAGGCTGATTCACCAGCTCAAGGGCTGAGTGCCATTAAGACAGGGGTGTCAAACATATGGCCCACAGGATGGATCCAGCTCCTGCAGGGCTCATATCTCACCCAAAAGCAACTGGCTCCCTCCTTCTTTCTTCTCTGGGGCTGCTGCTGCCACTCTATTGCAGACTGCTTTTGCTTAGCTCCCTCTGCGGCTTCCTTCTTCCATCCAAGCCTCCTTCCTGCTTCCTTCCAAGCCAAACGTCCCTCCCCTCCATTGACTGAGTCTCTTTTGGGAGGAAGGGAGGGGGAGGCAAAGAGTGAGAGAGAGCCCTGCCCAAAAGAGTCTGAGCCCCCTGGCTCCTTTAAGACCAGTAATGTTTTATTTCAGATATAAGCTTTCCTACACTTCTTCAGAGAAGGAGGGAGGGAGGTGAGTAGGTAGATGGACTCTTCTGACAAGCACAATTTACATTGAGATCAATGTGCTCTGTTGCATTCCTTGACACTTGATATCTCACTGTCTCTCCCTCTCTTTTTCTCATACATGCACACATGAGGTGTGTTAAAAGGAAGGGGCACATTGGGGTAAGAGGAAAGGAGTATTAGAAGGAAATTATTTTGGCTTATTCTGAGAAGTCTGCTTTTTTAAAGATGAGATTTCCCTTTTCCTTTCTGGGGTTTTATTTTCTTTCAAAAAAGATCCTGATTAGAAATTAGAACACTTGGATTAACTTCCATTGTATAATAATCCAATTCCATTGCATTTATGGTTCTAATATGTTCAACACATCTCCTTTTCTCCCCTCCCACTCGCTGGCTGCCTTTCTTCACACACCCCTTTGCCTTTTCAACTGCTTCAGATTCATAACTAGCACTTGAGTGGATTTTACCCAGTTTGAAATCAACACATTATTTCACTTGGAGAGATCCCTCTCTTCAGTTTAAACAGATGAAGAAATAAAGAAAAAGAAATCTAATAGTACAGCTCACAAGCTTTATTAGTGGAAAGGGGCAAGAGTCCAGCAGCATTTTAGGACTTTTCTTCTGGAAAAAGAGGTGCTGGAACTCTCAAGGGGGAAATGAAGGAGAAACACACGGGTGCTCCTCATGAACTTTAAAACACTTTTGGGGAATTTTGTTTCACCATGTTTCCTCAGAAAAAAGCCCTGCATCTAACAAAATTTGTGGCAAGCTTTCGTGAGTCACTGCTCACTTCTTCAAATACAGTTAGAATGTGAGTCTTCTTACATCTTGGAGAGTGGAGTGATTTCAGATGCCAAATGACAATAGCAGACAATAGCAAGGAGACAGGAAACTTTGGTCTCAATTCAGCCCTGGAGGATGCATTGAGCTTCATTATCAGTTGCAATTCAGCAGTCTCTCTAATCTCATTTTGCAATTCCTTTGTAAGGTCCTGGAAAGTCAAATGTTCCCCGCTGGTTTTTGAAGGTTGTGGTTTCTAATACCATACTTATGTTCATTTATTATTTGCATTTTCCTGGACAACATCCTGGATCGAATTGAGATCTAGATTTCCTGTCTCATTACCTATGCCGGTAAGGCCACACTTACCACTCCTCTGCATATCACACAAAATCCAATCAAGCCTGAAGTTGTCATTCGCCTGCTATTGTCATTTGGCAAACTTTACGAAGTTTATATCGCCAGTACCTCACGTTATGTTTTATGGTATGCATGGCCTAGCCTGACAAAGTGACATTCAGCCCTCATAACAAATAAGTTTGACACCTCTGCATAAAAAGCAGCAAGGGGGCACATCTGGGTGTCTGGTGCTCTAAACCAGAAGGGCCAGCATCCAGTTTGCAGTCCTCAAAAGCAGACAGATCCAGATGTGGCCCTCAGGCCAAAACATTTGGCCTATCTCCATTGTGAACAAGAACTTTGCCCTTACAGTACCCTCATCATCACCATCATCCCTTTTATTGGCATACTCAGACATAACATGAAATAAGGACAGACAATATATACAGTCTAAGATTAAGAACAATAAACTAATAAAATTTATAGTGAAACATACACTGCATAGATTTTAATGGACTTCTCCAGAAATTTACTAACAGCCCTTGTGATTTCTATTTCATTATCTTTCAGTAGGAGGCAGTAATCAGTCCCATTCACTGGGTTACAGGGAAGGAGAGAAAGATTTCCAAACAGTTCTCTCCGGGGATTAGAATGTAACTGACAGTTCAGCAATGTATGTTGGATGGAATCTGGGCTGTTCACCCCACAAGGACAGACTTTCTCACTATATGGAATTTGGAGGAATCTGCCTTAAAAACATTTGAAGGAAAGGCATTCATCCTTGCTAACATAAATGCTCTCCGTTGCTGGGGTCTTTCTATATCACATAAATAGCTGGCCATTTTTCTGATGGGTTGTGCAAGACCAAGTGCTGCCAGTAAGCATGCATAATATTGAACAGGACATAACTTAGAATTTCTGAATCAAGGAGCCTTTGTTTAATCAATCTAAAATTACAGGATTCATCAGATAGAAAAAGGTCTTCAATTGCAATTCCTATGTGCTTGAGTTTTTCTATAATCCCTTCCAACCGCACAGCATTGTAAGCATCTTTTTAAAGAGGATTGAGCAAGCTATCAGATTCAGCACTATAATAAATTCAAAGCCAATATTTAACAGTTAGGATCCATGCTTTGGTTGCTATAAGGTGCATACCTGTTTCTGCACAAATTATAGTATAAGGTGCACATCTGGGCACTCCAAGAAGTTGGCACAAAAATGTGGCCTGAACATTTTCTGTTTTCGGATTAAAGGCATTTATTCACAAGGGAATGCCATAAAATGTTTGAGATAAGGTTTTAGCCTGAAAAACTTTGCAGCAGAGAAGTATTGGTTACCTTTATGGTAGTAAAAATGTTTGCTTAAGAGGAGGAGAAATTGGCTGTATTAATTATTCTGTTACGATGGACTATAATAATAATAATAATATTTTTTAATTTATATCCCGCCCTCCCCACCGAAGCAGGCTCAGGCGGCTTACATAACATAAATACATCATACAGTAATACAACAATAAAATTCATGGCATTTAAAAGTACAATTACATTTAAAACAACATTTACACTAATAATTTAAAACCACAGTATGATATGGTGCTACAGCCTTGGTATATACATATAAACATAGTTTTTCATGGTGATGATACAGTGGTTCCACCTTAAAAAGCCAGCTGGAAGAGGATGGTCTTGCAGACCCAACAGAACTGATTAAGGCTCTGTAGGGCCCGCACCTCTTCCGGTAGCTGATTCCACCATTGGGGTGCTGTAATTGAGAAGGCCCACTCCCTTGTCGCTTTAAGTTTGGCCTCCTTTGGCCCAGGGATTTTTAGCATATTTTGTGAGCTAGATCTCAGTACTCTCTGGGGAACTATCCATTTGTGATTATAATTGAACGTTAAGCCTAGATATTTATAGCACTTGGTTTGTTTGATTTTGATGGGAAATACATGTTGAATTCAGATAAAAAAGAAAAACAATTTAGCCTACCAGCTAGTCTAATGATGTCTGTCCTCTACATGGCTACATTATACAACCCCTTTGTCTAACAGTTCTTCTTCTCAAAGAGCATTTCGCCAGGAAGAAGAGCAATTCAGCTTGCATACAAGATCAAAGCATTTCACACCTAACATCCTTTCTGACCAATGTTGTGTTTACATCTTTCGTGGGTAAAGAAGACTCCGCTCACAATTGGGTTTAGGTTACAATACATCATTTCCTCTTTCAGGTAAACAAACAGCTAACTCTATAATGTCTGAAATGTGTATAGCTTGTATTCCAACAGATTTCTTGGTTACCTATATACCATTTTTGCAGGCGCCAGCTTTTAGAGAAAACTACATCCTTGGGTTTGGAATAGTTTATAGAAAATGAATTTATCTGGCAGTAATTATCCAACACTTTCAAATATCTCTGTAAACCCACTCTTGTGTGTGAAAGAATAGTTGTATCACCGGCATACAATAATAATGGAATTGGGAGATCATTTAGCTTGGGTGGATGCCCATTTATGGATTTTAAAAATTGTGATAAGTCATTTAAAAAAAGATTAAAAAGATATGGGGCTAGCACACAGCCCTGCTTAACGCCTTTAAAAGCAGATATTTTCCTAGTTAAATGACCATTTGACAAGTTGTATCTGTGTGTAATTTTTTTAATAGGATTAAAAGGCAGGGATCAATCTTTTGGTCTGCTAGTTTGCTCCATAACATTTCTATCCACTGAATTGAAGGCACCCTTCAGATCAATAAAGGTTAGGTAAAGTTTCTCCTTACCTATATTCATGTACTTGTTGGCTAAAAAAGTCCGTGTGGCACAATGATCGATGATAGACTTCTTTTTGGATAAGTCTATCTGTTCTGAACCAATAATATTATTTTGATGTAGCCAGTTAATCAATTGTTGTTCTAAGTGCTTAGCATATAATTTTCCCAGGACAATAGACTAATGGGATGAAAGTTCTCAGGAAGATTTGGATTACCCTTTTTATAAATGGGAATTAGAATGGAATTGAGCCAGGGCTCAGGAATTGTTCCATATAAATCGATTAAAGTGAATAGTTTTTGGCCAGAGGCAAAGACCGCCAGGTTGCAAATTTTTAAAAAATTCCAGCAGGAAGGCTGTCAGGACCTGGAGCCTTACCAGGTTTTAAATGCTCTGTTAGTTCAATAATTTCATCAGGTTTGACTGGAGGCCAAGCAGGAAGATCAGAAAGTACAAGATCTTCCGAACTAGTAATGGGAGGGATATCTTGGGCCTGAAAGATCTTAGAGTAGTAATCAACCCATACTTGGGGAGATATATTAGGGACAGAAAGTGATCTGTGATTTGTACTAACTGAGATTAGTCTCCAAAAAGATTTACTGTTATTCGATTTTATGGCATGGAGAAGTTGGTTCCAAGTATGTTGAAAGTACTCTTTTTTCATAGATGCAATCATATCTGAAAAGATTTTCTTGCATTCAAAATAACTTTGCCAGATTCTTAGCTAGCTGGGCTTCCTTAAAAAGGGCTCTTAATTTCTTTTTCCAGGGATGGCAGTCATAATCGAACCATTTGAGCATATTGGAGCCACCTGATTTTGCCACTTCAGCTTTAGAGCTACAGAGTTTTATCAGCTGAGAAATTTCAAATAGGGCTTCATCAGCAGAGGCAGAGTAAATTATTATTGTTCTCAACTTGTTAAACTTGTCAGAGTTAAAAAGAACATTAAAATCACTTTCTTGGGATATAGTCCACCTTATCCTCTTACAGTATAAATCAGGGGTGTCCAACCTTTTGGTTTCCCTGAGTCACATTGGAGGAAGAAAAATTGTTTGGGGCTGCACATAAAACACACAAACGCTAACGATAGCTGATGATGAGCTTAAAAAGGTCCATGCATAATTTTCATGATATCCGCCACCACATATAAGCAGAAAAGCTCTTGTGTAATAATCTTAATTATGCACCACCCCATTCAGAGGGTTTTAAAAAATCATCAAGCAGGTCCCAAGTTTGCGATCAGTGATACAGAAAATGTACATTTCTAGGTAATAAAACGTCATTATTTATTATAAAAGTAAAAGAAAAGAAGGCAACATAAAACTAGTGGCACAAACCAGGCCACAGTGAAACACAAAGAAGTGGGGGAGGGGGAATCAGTAAAAAAATCATCCCATCCCTCCCAGAAACACAAGGGTTTAATGCCGCCTCTGCTTCCAAGTCCTGCTCAGATGGCCCAGAGCTGAAGCAGGAAC
The DNA here is from genome assembly GCF_032191835.1 of Heteronotia binoei. Lineage (NCBI taxonomy): Eukaryota > Metazoa > Chordata > Lepidosauria > Squamata > Gekkonidae > Heteronotia > Heteronotia binoei. The sequence goes on from NC_083241.1 coordinate 17,917,517, forward strand.
CATGTCACGTAGACCCCACAAGGCCCAGACCAGGCCACAGTGAAACACAAGGAAGTGGGGGGGATCAGTAAAAAAAAAAATAATCTCATCCTTCCCAGAAACACAGGGCCTTAGTGTCCTTTCTGCTTCCAAGTCCTATTGCAGATGGCCCAGAGCTGAAGCAATAACCAAGCCAGGCAATGCACTAAGCCACGAGTAGAACTGGGAAAGGTCTAGCCTTGGGTAGGTAGCAGCAAGCAGCAGACCACCAGACTACCTCAGTCACCCACACCAACAATAAAAGAAAAAAAAGCATAACATTAGAAAATGTGCCAATATGGTGGCTACCAGAAGCAAACAAGAACCAGGCCAGACTGCAGCAAGACCCACCACAAGCCCAAACAACTATAGTGACCTCTGCAACAACTTCCACAAGACCACCCCCCCCCCCCCCAGCTCTCACTCTCTTACCTTGAGTCCAGAGAGGATTACTGCAGGCTGCACACAGAAGAATAAGAGCACTGAAAATGTGAAACAGGCTCTGCTGGCCGGCGAATAAGAGAGACTCAACCATGCTGCAATGTTCTCACTACTGCTAGTAGAATGTTTGTATCTGGTGGGCCTCTAGATCAGTGTTGTGTAGAGCCCACCTACTCTTAAAACTGCCCAGTTGAGAACCTGATCCACTATTACAGCACTTTACACCAACAAATGGGGATAGATCCAGGAGCAAAATGGGGAGTTACCCACTCTGCCTTCCTCATCATGAGTAGTTGTTATAAGGGAGCCCTACCCTGAATCTTCACCTCCCAGCCAGCATAGCCCACCTACTGTGCAAACTCCACCACCACCCCTCTCAGAAAAATACCTGGCTTTCTGATTCTTGTTTCCTTTAAGAATGATCATTGAAAAACGGAGAACAGAGCTAGGAGGGAACTTAAGTTTCAAGCACAACAAGCAAGTAACCTTTAAATGTCCTTTGCTTTCCAGAGAAAATAGGGCTTGTTTGGTTTCCTTTGCCTGATCCCACATTCTGTAACTGTATGCTTCTCTCTGCACTATGTTTGTTCCTTTCAGATAGGTGAGGATGGGCTCCTTACATAAAGTATCAGTGGCACTTTGGTTAGCAGGAACAAAGAGAGGAGCAAACTGCCCATTTGAAGGTGTGAGGCAGCCTGTGAGGGACTCAGGCTCTCCTCCTCCTCCTTCTTTAGCTTAAGAAACAAAGTAGTTTACTTTACTAATGAGGAAAAGGTATGACTGGGATTTCTAGAAAACAAAGAGGGATTCATTATCCTATCTAGCTTCTAGTCTACATCTTGACTCTCTCGAGTCTTAACTTCAACTGCATGGAGATCCAAGGGCTCAACACAAAGGGCAACAAAACTGACCAAATGGTCTCCCCCAGACCATCACCCAAACACATGGACCTACTAGGACCCTCCCTCAATGGTCACCATGCACACCATGCACACAGCCTTGGCGGGAAGCACATGCAAACACTCCCATCGGCTCCACCCACCCACTGGCCAAACATCAGCATGCATACACAAACACTCAATCAACTCATGACAACAGGAAGTGAAATTGCATCAGAAACCCAACAATCACCTTCTCAAGTTTACGAACTGAAGTCATGAAATTTCAGCTTCTCTCTCAGGTGCTCAAACTTCTTCTTGGTGAGCGGCTTGGTCAGGATGTCAGCAATCATTTCTTCCGAAGGACAAAACTTTACTTCAATCATTCCTTGTTGCTGCAACACCCTCACCTTGTGGTATTGCACAGAAATGTGCTTGGTCTTGCCTTTGACACTTTCACTCTTGATCAAACTTAGGCAAGGGTTACTGGAATAGGGTTACTGGAATAGGCTCTTCTATTCCAAAGTCTCTCAGCAGGTGTAGGATCCATTCAAGCTCATTGCAGGCACCTGCTGCAGAATCAAACTCAGCTTCCGTTGTGGACATAACTACTGTACTCTGCTTGCGACTTGTCCAGTTGATCATGTTGCTTCTGTAGAAAAACAGATGCCCACTAACTGATTTGTGTTCAGTAGTGACTTCGGCCCAATCTGCGTCCATGTATCCAACCAATCTTGGGTTGTCATCAGCTGTAATCTTCAGTTTCAGATCAGCTATTCCAATAAGATAATTAACAAGTCTCTTCACCACATTCCAATCATGGTGATTAGGTGAACTTGTCTTTCTGCTCGAGATTCCAACAGCTGCACTTATGTCAGGTTGGGTTAGATGATCTAATACAGTAGTTTCCCAATAGTTTCTCTGTAAAGACGATTGTCCTTGAGAGGCACTCCATCTTCCAGCTTGAGGTAAGATGGGTCAAGTGGGAAACTTGCTCTCTTGATATTTTCCAGGCTCAGTGCCTTAGCAAGATTCAGGATTTTGGTTCTTTGACTCAGAAGAAAACCTCCTTTCTCTGTTCTTTCTATCTGTATTCCAAGATAGTGGTTCAAAGTCCCAAAACGTTTTACTTCCACTTCTGCATTCAGCTTCTCAACTATCTCTTGCACATCAGATTCATATTGACAGCATAAAATCAACAGTCCATCAGTTGACATCAGTAGATACTGGCATTTATCATTCTTCAGTATGAAGAACAGGCTGGGTTCTATTTTCCCTTGCTGGAACCCTTGCTTCTGCAGAAAAGCAGTTAGCACTTCATTCAGTCCTTTATCAAGTAAGTTTTCCTTGAGGTTTGCCTTTTCAATCTCAAGGTGCTGCACATGCATTCCTTTCTCTGCTGCTATACTCAGTAGGGTTCTGAGAGTGGCATATTTTACAATCAGTTCCCTTGGGATTTCCTCATTGTCTGAGGATTCTTCTGCAGTTTGCAGAACATTACAAAGTCCATATCTGGCAGGTGGTACTCCCTTATTGCTCCTCTGAGATTGCCTCACAGTACTGCCTGTCTCCCCTTCTGGCCCAGCTTGATCTGCCTCCCCTTCTGCTTCTGGAGTGCTTTCTGGTCTACCTTGAGGGTCGGCACTACTGGCAGTCAGCCAATCGACCATTTCAGTGAGGGACATTCCTGCATCAGTTTCCTGATCTTCCTGCACTGTGGGCTCAGATATCAGGGGTATCATCAATATGCTCTCATTAATATGCACAACATTGCACTCTTTAGATAACAGAGTCTTTGGATCCATCACATCGCTTTTTACAATCTCTAGAGACTTCTCATTGTGCACTGGCTTTCTCTTGCCATAGGGTGGCGCTGTGCCTTTCCCCTTTACATATACATTACAAGCTTGCAACTCTTGGTCACATCCTGCAAACTTTTCTTCACATGCATTCAGCAACTTCTTAACAAATCTCACATTCATGTGTCCAAGCCATCTATGTCAGCCATAAAGGCATTCTTTATGAGGACACAAACTTGCTGTTGCCTGATAGGCATGACCCACTTCTACAGGGCCCAGAGAGTAAGCACCATCAAATCTCACTGCTTCAAAAAGCACATCACTTTCTGGATGGGCAATGGTGAGTTGTCTATCTTTTATCAAAAACACATTTCCTTGATCTGTCAATTTCATTACAGAGATTAAATTCTGATCTGCTTGCTCAGAGTAAACACAGTAATTCAACAATTTGTCAATTAGCTCTCCAGCCTTTGAATAAACTGAGATCTTCACAGATCCTACTGCGCCTGTCTGTAAAGTATCCTCATGAGCAAGTTTCAAAGTTTTCCGCCAGCTTTCATCCAAACAAACAAACCATTGGCAAAATCTACATATATGCGTACTAGACCCAGAGTCAAGCATAAAGGCTTTCTTAGCATCTACATCATCAGACCTCAGCATGTAAGAGACTTCACCAAGAGGCGTTGCCTTTGTTTGTGAGTTAGCAGCCCCCTGCTGAGACACGGTTCTTTCTCCTTTGTCTGAGGAGCCAGGGCTCTTGCGTTTAGGGCTGTTGTGCTTTGATCCGCAGAATCTCGCTATATGGCCTAGTTTTAAGCATCTGTTGCAGATCCTTTGATCTTTGCCCCCTTTTTCTTCCTTTACAGCCAGTGCTTGCATTTGGCTTGACAATCTAGAGAATTTGCGATTAATACTTAAGTCTCTTAAATATGCAATTGTAAAATTGATATCAATCTCTTCTCTAGATTCAACAAGGGCTAGAATGCTCTCATAGCTTTCAGGAAACGATGAGACAATCACAGCTTGAAGCTCTTCGGTAGATACCGTGGCTCCAGCCGATCTTAATTCAGTGACAAGGGCCAGGATGTTGTCAAGGTGAGCTGAGATATCACCCCCTGGGGCAAGACTGAGGGAGTACAGGCGTTTGCGCAAATACGGCTCACTCCAAGACAATGGAAAAACTTATCCGAGAGCTACTGTTTGCTGATGATGCTGCACTCGTCTCCCACTTGGTATCAGCTCTGCAGCATATGACGTCCTGCTTTGCAGAGGCTGCCAAGCTATTCGGCCTAGAAGTTAGTCTGAAGAAGACAGAAGTTCTCCACCAGCCTGCACCCCAGGAAGATTATCACCCTCCCTGGGTCACTGTGGGTGAATCAGTTCTGAAGACAATCCAGCAGTTCAGCTACCTGGGGTGCATCATCTCCTCAGATGCCAAGATCGACAAGGAGATTGACAACAGGCTGGCAAAGGCAAACCGTGCATTTGGCCGACTGCACAAAAGAGTGTGGAGCAACAAGCATCTGAAAAAAGGCACAAAGATCAATGTTTACAAAGCAGTTGTGATGACAACCCTCATCTACGGCTCCGAATCGTGGGTTTTATACCGTCATCACCTGCGACTCCTTGAGCGCTTTCATCAGCGCTGCCTTCGCACCATCCTCAACATCCACTGGAGTGACTTTGTGACCAACACTGAAGTCCTCAAGAGGGCGGAGGTTACAAGCATCGAGGCACTGCTGTTGAAGACGCAGCTGCGCTGGGCAGGGCATATTTCTAGGATGGAAAACCACCGCCTTCCCAAGATTGCTCTGTATGGCGAACTTTCCACGGGCCATCGAAATAGAGGGACACCAAAGAAGAGGTACAAGGACTCCTTGAAGAAATCCCTTGGCACCTGTCACATCAACCATCACCAGTGGTCTGACCTAGCCTCAGATTGCAAAGCATGGAGGCACACCATCCACCAGGCTGTCTCTTCCTTTGAGAACGCACGCATAGCTGTTCTTGAGGACAAAAGGAGATTGAGGAAGAATTGCACTGCTACAGCACCAACCCCAAATCAGACTTTTCCCTGCAGCCACTGTGGCCGGATCTGCCTGTCCCGCATTGGTCTTGTCAGCCACCAGCGAGCCTGCAGCAGACGTGGACTACTGCACCCTTCTTAAATCTTCGTTCGCGAAGTCAAGCCGAGAGAGAGAGAGAGAGAGAGCCTCTGGAGAAACATGCGCTGGCCATATTTCAAATTAAGGTTATTCCAAATCTCCTTTACGTGAACACAATTAACCACAACGGCCGTTTCCTGAGATGAGACTGAACTTAGAATCAATAGCTTAGCTTTAAGTTCATCTGCATCAAACTTTTGCCTCTCCTCTTGGGACATATCATCTGGTATATCAAAGTCCAACACATATCTTATCCGTTGAACTCCAAGAGCACACTTGATTTCCATTTTCCATAAAAGGAAGTTATCCCTGCTCAGCTTAGGGATGCTTAACTTGGGGGAATTTTCCATATTGCATACGACCTGTTCAGACGATTGCAACGTCATGTTTTCCTCATGAGTTACAGGCGAAGATGCTGTCCCAGAACCAGCAGGCGATTGCCTCTCTCTGGGTCTTCTGGGTCTGTGCCTCCAAGGGGACATCAAAGAGAATCCATTCCTGTTATTCCCAAGTAGTCAGCTGGCTACTACAGGCGATAGGAAGGAGTTCCTTCAGATGCAAATTCCTGGAGAATTGACCTGAGCACTTCTCTATGCCTCTCTCTTAGCTAATTACCGCCTTGGCTTTTTGCTTGCAGCTGTGAAGCTTATTGGACCCATAACCTTTGTTGGGGTTTAGATATACGATTAGTAGAGTATCGTGGATAGAACCACGAATAACAGCCAGGCACATGGTTTAGCTTAAGAAACAAAGCAGTTTACTTTACTAATGAGGAAAAGGTATGCCTGGGATTTCTAGAAAACAAAGAAGGATTCATTATCCTATGTAGCTTCCAGTCTACATCTTGACTCTCTTGAGTCTTAACTTCAACTGCATGGAGATCCAAGGGCTCAACACAAAGGTCAACAAAACTGACCAAATGGTCTCCCCCAGACCACCACCCAAACACATGGACTAGCCCACTAGGACCCTCCCCCAATGGTCACCATGCACACCGACACCCAGCCTTGGCGGGAAGCACGTGCAAACACCCCCATTGGCTCCACCTCCCCACTGGCCAAACATCAGCATGCATACACAAACACTCAATCAACTCATGACAACAGGAAATGAAATTGCATCAGAAACCCAACAGGGAGTAGGCAGATATTTTTATTTTTTCACATCATCCCCTGCTTCCCAACTGAAGCTCGCTTTTTGCTGTCAGACACAGGCCTGCTTTTAAAGCCATCCTGAACACAGAAGACTCACGGTCAGGAGCAAAAAAAGAGGGGGGAGGGGTTCTTTGATTTGTTTTTAAAGCAGGAGGCCTGTTTTTTCTACATGTATTAAAAAAAACCCTCTCTCTCCAGAGACTTCGGGGGGGGGGGGGATCACCTGTTTCTGTGTGTCTCTTTTCCAGTCCCAGCTACAAAGAAGGGTAGGGGGATTCTGGAACTTCCACAGTGAAGAGATGGAGGGGCAATGCAACAGAATCTACCTGAGGCAGTGGAGCATCTCCGTTTTGGGGACAGCAAGTCCAGCTCCACCACAACACCCCACCTCCAACCTTCACAGAGAGGGGTCAGTAGCCGCCCCAACAGGGAAAACTCCCACCCCACCCCACAAGCCCACCCAGGAGCTTGGGAGGCTGGTTCTGCTACTCCCCAACTTTCCCAGAAAGGGGCCCACAGCCATCCCTGATACCTCCAGAGCACAGCCAAGGGCTCTTTGTCCTGGGCAGGAGATCCAGAGGGGCCACAGCAGGAAGAATGAAGAGCTGGAGAGTGCCCAGGATCAAAGGAAGAGCACTCACACACACATACTCTGAATCAGCTCTGGCGCCCTCTCTGGTGGTAGGGGTGAAAATCAAGCAGGAGCCAAAAGTAACCAGATGTAGCCTCAGTCCCAGGATCTGCTACCGCTGCAGAACACAGTTCCAGGTGCTGTTTTAAGAAAGTTTATGCGTTTGTGTTGGGGTCGCATTCAAAGCCATCCTGGGCTGCAGTTTGGACAAGCTTGGTATAAATGCTGACAGCAGGGGAGATAGCAGTGTCAGGAGAAAGTGGAAAAGAACAACAAAACATGAATGTGAATAGATGCAGTTTAATGTCTTCAGGCTGTGTTGGAAATGAGCATTCAGGAGTCGGTGACTTCAGGAATTAGATGGGTTGTGAGGAAGCATTTGAAGGATGAGGTCAAGGTCACCCTGTATAGGGGTTCTGGGCAATGTTGCTGAATACAGGGGTTTTCAAGATAAAATGGGGGGGGGGTTGTTTATGATTGAAAGTGAAGGAATCTCAGTAGTGAAAGTGCAATGATCTATGTGTATACAGTGCACACATTCCCTCACCCGAATCAGTCTTCTGATTGCTTTTTGTTGAATAGCTCAGCACCTGATACTTGCTTAACATTTGTAAATCTGTGCTTGAAGTGCTTCACACACATTATGTTGTAACCCTTACAATAGCCCTGTAAAGTAGAGTGGTGCTATTAACCCTAGAATAGGACGGCGTTTGGTTTTTTGTTTTCGTTTATGGCAAACAGCCTTGAAGGCCCACGAGGACAGAATGGAGGCAGATACATTTAAAACAAAATGAGGGAGGAAGGGGAAATCCCCCCTACATAGGTAAATAAATTCATTTTCAAAGCTACAGGAGTCTGGATGTTTGGTTAACCTAGCAGAGGCTGGCATTTGGTTGGTCCCCAAATCTCCCAAGCCCTGTTATGATCGCCCTCTTTGAGGAGCTGGGAGGAAGCTGATCAGCAATTAGCTAGAGCGACTCTCTTGCCTTGGAAAATGGGAGGCTGTGGACCGCGCTTGTTCTACTCCTTCTCTTAACATAAGAATGGAGGCAGACCCTGTGAACTCCTCAGACCTCCTGACCCCGTTCCCTGGCAATGAATAGCATCCTTTGGTGTCCCGCTCCCTTGTGCCTCTCCAGCAGCCTTGAGGCTTGCCTAAATTCCTAATCAGGGTAATTTAATATATCTTAAGCCCCTGGCTGCTTTATTTGCTCTCCTTTTGGAGTTTGTTTTAGGCCTACCCTGCCTCTCACCCCCCCATCATTAGAGCAACTTCTTTGAGGGCTGCAAGGCGCTGCTATGAGACCACAAGTCCCCTTTCATCTTCTAAATAAGCTGTGCTTCCCTGTCATTAGAATGGTATTCCCAGCCATTGAGGCCTTTGAGAGCTGCCAAAAAAAGAAAGAAAGAAAAGAAAAGAAATGGGCTTGGGGAGGTGAATAATCCACAACTGTAAAACTGCAAGGCCAAAGCAAGAGCAGGCAAAGGGGGGGTTGGTCAGCTGGACTTGGCACAGGCTGGGCAGGAAACGGTACTGGCATGGAGCCCGAGTCTAAGAAGAGAATGTTCACTGCTGGCATTCAGCTCCTGTTCCTCTCTTGTGTACCAGTCAACTGTTTCTCATACCGCAACAACCAAGTCCATTCAATGTCCTATTCCTGTACACAGACAACATCTTCTGCCAGGGCAACCCAGGCCATGGCTTGGGCAACCGTCTCACAGGCAGAAGATTTAAGGCAGTAAATTGTTAGTTATTTCATATTTAATATTTTTTTTAATTTGTCAGAAGTGAGGTGGGGGTGGGAATGTTTAGATTTTAGGCCTCGGTTGGCCCTAATGTTTCAAATTGCCCTGATTTCTATTGTGCACAGATTCTCAGACCACAGAATGTGCCTGGAAACAGAAACAACAAAACATCCACAGAATTATCATGCCTGCAGATTTATATAAAAGATGTGCAGTCCTCCATAATCTTGCACATGATTAGATGCTGGGCTGCCATCAGTTCATAAACATATACACATGCCCATGACTCTCCATATCATCAGAGAATGTCATGATTCACCACTGAACCTGATGGTTATATGTGATATTGCTGTGGTGGTTGTCACTGGAGGTGAACTGGGCCCCAGAGTGATATGTAGCTACCCAAATACAGCCTCTTTACAAAAGCCCTGCACACTCTTATCTGTGTATCCAAATTTCTCCAAACATCCATAAATTCAAGCACCAACCCTTGCTGCTGCAGAAACAAATTTTGCATGTTCCAGACTTCAAATATTCAGAATGTCTGAATTTTAAATTGCAATATATAATCACATGTATCATTTTTCTTAATTACAGTTGGTGTTGTTCTATTGATATATTTATAGCATGGTACTATACATAGAATATGCATAGCTGGCTTCAATGTTTGAAAGATGGAAGGTACAGACAAAACGGGGGGGTCTCTGCATCACATTGACCCACTTCACCAATTACAGGACACAGACTCTCAGAGAAAGTGACGTTTACCAAAGTACATGCCACCTCCTCAGGCACATCCGAGCTTTGAGATGCACAGGAATATCTTTTACTAAGAAATCCACCCTTTAATCTACTAAATTGTTGACTTGTGAAGCAACTAAAAATTAAAGAATTAAAGAATTAAAATAAATTGTTAATACATCTCCCCCACCATTCACACCTTACGAGCCTTTGTTTGCAAAACATTAAATGGAACTTTTCTTGATCATTGAAGTGTAATCCTGCTAAAACTGAAGCCAATTATGAAGCTCAAAGGGAAAGTACTGAATCTGGGTTTATGAGTTTATTCCGACCTTTCTTTGCCTTCCTTCTCCCACATCCAAAGTGGTTAACAATCCAGTTATTATAATTACACAATAAAACCATTTTTTATTTTCATTCTTAAATGTGTGTGTGTTGGGGGGGGAGTCTTGCCCTCTTACAGTCATTCCCGTTATTGCTCTGTGTTATGGGAGGTGTAAAAGATTTGTGATTCTTTCCTTGAGTGACTGAGGAAGAGCCAGCAGGGGGAGCACCACACATTGCATTCTGGCAGTTTTTGCACTGTAAACTCCCAGCCATAACAAATATACATTTCCTGGTGATTGTAGGATAATCATGTATGTGTGGGGAGTGCTGCCAAGTCACAGCCGATTTATGGTGTGGCATATGCAAACGAGTTATGCAAATCAGTTGTGCTAATGAGCTCCAGCACCTCTTTTTCTATGAAATGACCCCCGCTTGAAAGCAGGGGCTCAGGAGCACAGCTCATTTGCATAACTTGTTTGCATATGCCACACTCCCCTGACATCACTGGAAGGTGTACTAAATTATATCAGCCAGGGCCCGCCCTGCCACTAGGCAACATCAAATTAGGCACCCCCGTGTGGCTTGGTGACATTACCAGCGCAGGGGGAGATGCGCCAGAAGTTAGCCTTGCCTAGGGTGCCAGACAATCTAGGGTTGGCCCTGATATCAGCTCCGCATCTACCTTAAAATGCTTCTTGAATTGTAATTGTTATAATAAAACTTTACTCCTATCATATGTTTAAAATTACTTTCTCCTATGTGGCCACAGTGGCATGATGAAGATTTCCATCTGTTTGCTTTATTTGTTTTGGTTATTCCCCCCCCCTTTTTTTTTTGTGGGGAAAAATATTATGAAGTTTGTCAAAATTCTCACAGGGGTTTGAACAATGGAACCCCAAAACAAATATGGGGCAGGGGGGAGAGAAACAAATAACACAAAATTTAGAGTTTCCGGAGCTCCGGTCCTGTGAGCTCCTGCTCAAAATGAGGCTGGCTTTCAGGAAGATCGAATTCAGGAATTTTCCCAAAAGATCATTATTACAACAGTAAAATGTAAAAGCTACTGGCTAACCATGAAAGATTCAAGTATCTTACTTCAAGAAAGTGTTTTGTTGTCTTACCACTCAATTCACAACATTTTAGCACTATCCTATGCAGAATTAAGAGCCCCATGGTGCAGAGTGGTAAATGTGCTGTACTGCAGTCTGAGCTCTCTGCTCACAACCTGAGTTCAATCCCAGTAGAAGCTGGGTTCAGGTAGCCAGCTCAAGGTTGACTCAGCCTTTCATCCTTCTGAGGTCAGTCAAATGAATCCCCAGCTTGCTGGGGGGAAAGTGTAGATGACTGGGGAAGGCAATGGCAAACAAACCCCGTAAAAAGTCTGGTGTGGAAACATCATGATGCGACATCACCCCAGAGTTGGAAATGACTGCTGTTTGCACAGGGGACTACCTTTACCTTTATGCAGAATTACTAGAATATCTATGCTCATTTATTTCAATGGCATCTGGAGGAGTAGCTACCTTCCATGAAGATTATGAACTGTGGTTCCTAGCATGAAGATGGGCCCAAGTTCAGCACTTGACACCTCCAGTTACAAGGACCAGGTGATGTGACTTTAGACAGCTGCAGCCAGTCAGGGGAGACAATAGAGAGCTTGATAGAGCAATGGTGTGACTCAGTATAAAGCAGCTTCAGTAAGGTGTCAAAAGGCATATTTGTACTTTTCCCAACTTCAACAACAACAAGAAAACCTATGAAGAAATTGCATAAACTTCTAGCTTCCAGAACTGGCTCTGTTCAATTAGTATTTTGGTCCTCTGTGTCCATGCTTGAAGGAGGAGGAGGAGTTGGTTTTACACCCCACCCATCACTACCTGAAGGAGTCTTGGAGTGACTTACAATCACCTTCTCTTCCTCTCCCTGCAACAGGCACCTTGTGAGGTAGGTGGGGCTGAGATAACTGTGACTGAGCCAAGGTCACCCAGTGTCAGCTCGTGTTCCATTGAAGCTAACTCTGCTGTTTGAAATGTTTATTTACTGCTAACTAACCCTATGCATCTTTGCCTACTAACACTAGTGCCATTGTAGAATGTGAAAGGGTGGAAGGAGGGGGTGATTGAGGTGCCAAAGGCCAGTAAGGTCTTTGAAGTGCAAAAATGCTCAGCTGCTTCTCAGGTGCCTGCTGGAGCCGAGCAAGGACACCACCGGGAGAAAGATACAGTTTGCATATGTGGGAGATAAGAGGCGTCTGAACTGGGCACTTTCAAAAGACAGATTGCAACTTTATTATGAGAAGTGATTTAAAACCCCAATGCTTTGATGTATGTCCATAAATGCCAATACCTTTCTTTACTCGTTATCAGTTTCAAAGAACCTGTGTAGAGAGTAGCATTGTTGTAATCAATAAATGAAGCTTAGTTTTTGAACAAAGACAAGTCTGATCATTTTGGAACTTCAATGAACCCTTTGCTGACACCCAGCTGGCTGCATGTGGAGGAGTGGGAAATCAAACCTGGTTCTCTGCCACTCTTGACCATTGCACCAAATTGGCTCTCACTACACCAAACTAGCTCTAAATAAGTCTATCAGGATAAAGATTGAGCTAAGACCCAGGAGAAAGAGTTCAAGCTATAAAGTATGACCAGGAGCCATCTTCATACTCCCAAATAGTAGTACTTGTCTTGAAGGCAAGGACTGGCTCACACGTGCTTATGTGTTAATTTGATTTATTTTCACCCGGTTTCTGTGATAAAAGCGTCAGTGAACACCACCGAAAAGCACTGTGTCTGAAGTCCTGCAACAAGATGATACAAAATCTGTATTTTGTGTTACTAGAACTATAATGGTCCACTGAATGGAATTCCACTGTGTGTATCATCAAATACCGTTATATAACAAACATGGCAAACAAACCATAGATGTTGAAATCAAATATCATGCCTGCCTGCTGAATATCTGGCAAAAATCTGAACATTCATTGTCTATTCAGGTACTGACACAGGGGCTTGAGAACCACATGTGGCTCTTTAGCATGTCACCTCTGGCTCTTCTGAGCACTGCTTCCCAATATGGCACCTGTCCCATGTTTCAGGAAAATAGGCAAGACCCTTGCCTGATGGGGCTTGTGGTTGGCAGTTGATTCCCACCTTGAAACAGTTCCTGGCAGGGGAACAGGTAAGCTGTGAGCCTCCCTGATGTGCATGCCTCTGCCAGCTATGGAAGTAAATGTGGCTTTGCTTGATGGTAATTCTCAGTGTGCCACTGATCTAGAGTATAGTTAGCATCAAGAAGTATAGTTCAGCACAGAAGGTTTGTTTCTGCTCTGGAACTAGCAGAGGGAAGAAGAGAAAGAATCCCTCTTTGCTGGTATCTTATGGAATGCAGCCATTGTGGGGGGGGGGAGGGGTAGATGGACTACTTAAATGAAATTGGTTCCTCCTTGGAAAGAGAGACTGTGGAGTGCCTGAGAAGGTTTTTAAAAACAAAAGGCAAAGGTGATTCTCCTTCAAGACAATGGTATTATACTTACACCCAGGGCTTTTTTGGTAGAAAAAGCCCAGCAGGAACCTATTTGCATATTAGGTCACACCTCCTGATGTCACCATTGTTTCACGAGCAGAAATTAATTTGCATATGAGGCCACACCCCCTGACACCAAGCCAGCCGGAACTGTGTCCTTGTGCGTTCCTGCTAAAAAAAAGCCCTGCTTACACCAAATCAGTTGCCATTGAAGATGTTCATGTTCATGTGCCATGAACAAATTCTATTCTCATGGACCATTTACCCAATATCCATTATGCTACTACCCTATCATTATTATTATTTTAAGCTGCGCTGACTATGTAAAACATATTTAGCTAACTGCTGAGCGAAGTGATTTAATTCAAGAGGTTTGATTTGTCCAGTGAAATCAAGCACTCTGCTGAATATTGCTGCTCTTCTGCATGCCTGGGGGCTCTTGCACCTCTCTTTGAATGCCCTGAGTCAGGCTGGCTTCACTCATCATGTGGAACAGCCGAGCAGGCTGAAGGAGTCAGCAGGACTGTGCCACTTATGACTGCAGGTCAGGGGTGGTCAAGGGTAGCTCAGAGAACACTACTTTACTTTGGAGGGCTTTAACTCCCCCAGTGCATTTTTTTAGAACATTTCAGATTTTTCTGCAGATCTGGGGAGTTTCTTAAGTTTGCTGAAAAACCTATTAGCATCTGTGTGGCCCTTATTCACAGACTGAGATATCCACCGATGGGGGACACATGTTGCAAATAGACTAGTGGGAACCCGCAAGGAACTTGCAGGGTTGGCCATCGGATCTCCCCATTTTGCTTCCTCCCCCTAACTCTCTGCCTCTTACTCACACCATCTTGCTTTTACTGTCTCCCTCAGGGCTTTTTTTGGTATCAGGAACTCATTTGCATATTAGGCCAATGATATAGCCAGTCCTCGTGGCCCTGTACTAAAAGCCCTGTAAGCTCTTGGAGTACTGGCTACCTCTGGGGTGTGTGGTCTAATATGCAAAAGAGTTCCTGCTACAAAGAAAGCCCTCATCTCCCCCATGCATGTCACTCTCTCTTTCTGCCTCATCACTCTCATTTTCTGCCCCACTCCATCACTCTCTTTATCTTTCTGCCTCCCCAACCTCATAGTCTCTTCTCTTTCTGCTCCTGAACCCATCACTTTCTTTCTTTGTTCTGCCTCCCTACCAGGCCCATTGTTATGGAGGGGTCTGTGGAAGCCCCGCCCCAATATCCCAACTTAGGATCCCCAACCTGCAGCCTTCCTTGCTGCTCGAGGGTTGCCCTTCCCTCCCCTGAGATTCAAATCATGCGGGAGCAGCCACTGCCCCTCCAGTGCCATTTAAAGGGCCCACAGACCAGCTGCTCCTGCTGCCCCTCCTGCACGATCTGAATCATGGGAAAGGAAGGAAGGAGACTGCAGCAGGAGGGAAGGAGGCATGCAGGCATGTCCTCCTACTCAGTGGTGTCACACAGCAGCAACAGCAGCACTGCATGGAGGCACCCCGATAGCTGAGCAACAGTCACCTGACTGGTCCTGCCTGCCTGCTCCCATGGCTCCCCACTCTCCACTGCCCTCCTCTGAGCCCTGGGAGGGGCGGCGGGCGGGGGGAGTCGCTAAGTGCCTCTGAAAAATTTCAGTGCTGTCCCACTTAAGAATTCCTGGCTATGGGCCTGCTCCCTCCCCCAGCACTCTCTTTCTGCTTCTGTCCCTACTCACTCACTCTTTTTTGTTTCCCCATTTTCCATTTTCCTTATTTACCTTTTTTGCTCCCTCCCCCAAAGCTTTATGTTCTTTCTGTCCTGTATTTTATTTCAGCTCTCTGCTCACTGCTTATCTCCCCTCCCATATTGTGAGCTCTCTGCTCATCTCTGATCCCCTCCATATCATTGACTCTCTGCTCGCCCACATGCCTCCCCCCCCCACATGTTGCTGGCTCTCGTCTCTTGTCTCTGCTCCCCCCCAAAAAATCTTTGCTTGCCCATTTCCCCCCCCCCCATATCATTGGTTCTCTGCTTACCCACTCGACTCCCCCCACTGTCGGCTCTTGTCTCTCCTTCTCACTCTCATCATCGGCTCTTTGTTTGCCTGGGCCCCCATTGTTGGCATGCCGATCACCCCACTGACCCTTCATGCTTGGCTTATTTTTTTTCTCACCTAGAACTGGGAGATGGCCTCTGTGATGTCACAGTGATCTTTGGGAAAATCTTCCTGTTTCTGATGAGAGAAGAACCTGGCAGCAGCTGAGTGTGGTTTTCCAGTTTCTGGGGTATCTCCAGCTCCCCTCCCACTGGAAAAGGAAGGCATTGTGGGGGGTCTTAGAAAATCTCCCTTTTCTTGCTGGGAGCAGTGTCATTTTTCATGATATTTTAAGCTCTGTTGACATTGGCAGGTCTAAAAGGAGTAATTTCCCCCCTCCTTCCTGCAAAACAGATAAAAAGAGAGAGAGTGTGCAAATGCGTGTAAGAGAGAGGAAGTGATCTGGTTTGGAGAGGTGCATTGGAGCTCAGTTAGTCCAGGGCCTCCAAAACCTAGAAACTGCTGAACTGTATGGAGGGATGTCTCTTATGTGTTCTTCACTGAAGGAATTTTGCCATACATTGCCATGTATACCTGCAGCATAATTCCCCCTCCCCCATACTTTATCGCTTTAGGCTACAGGTACACCTTTGCACATTTCATTACTCTTAACTGGAAAAAATCCCTGCACCTAAAAAAAAAACAACATGCCAAAGAGGAAACCTATGCCAGAGCCTTCCCCCAATCACATTGATTTTGTACATGAAAGGATTTCTTTTTCCTCAGAGGTTGAACATTCTATCATATAACATACATTAACATTCCCTGTACAACCTAAAATGGGATACTTCGAAAAAAGCTTTGACATTTGGTGTTGCTGCATGGAGAAGCATAAACAATGCAACCCACCAAGGAGGACTTTGTTGGCTGGTTCAACAGCTTAGGTGTAATGTTTTATACTCATTCAGGGCACCTTGGAAAACCAGTGACCAAGCAAACCAATATTTACCATGCATGTGCCTCTCCAGGCAGACCTAGACAAATTCTCCCTTCCCTTTTAGTATTCACTTAAAAAGTGTGTGAGGCAGTGCCAGATTAAACCCTGTGGAGGCCCCCAGGAAGTCAAAACCTCGGGGGGGGGGGCCTTGCAAATAAACTCAGAGCACCACCACCACCACCTGTGGCCCACCCTGCAGGCACCTTCTCAAAATCCCCTTTGACAAAGCTGCAGGGGAGAGGCAGAGAGAGGCAAACTTGGTGACAACGCCAGCAGCAGCTGCACCAGGCAAGTTGGGCAAAGGGCGGCTCAGTTGCTGGCTGCATGTGCAGGCTGGGTGGGCTGCAAGCAGGGGGGAAATGGGGGAGAGCCATCCTGGGGCCCCTAAAGGCATGGGGCCCATAAGCCAGTGCCTACTAGGCCTAATTGTTGCTCTGGGGGAAGGAAGGAAGGAAGGAAGGAAGGAAGGAAGGAAGGAAGGAAGGAAGGAAGGAAGGAAGGAAGGAAGGAAGGAAGGAAGGAAGGGAGGGAGGGAGGGAGGGAGGGAGGGAGGGAGGGAGGGAGGGGTGGCTTTCAACTTCACCAGGCAGGCTGTACAGAGGGATGTCAGTGTATGTGCAGGTGACAGACCACTGCTGACAGCAAAGGATCTAATTGACATTAGATGATCTGGCTGACAGGGGCATCTAGAAGACAGCCAGATTGCATCAGCCAGAGTGATGTGACCATGACTCAGCACTAAACCTGATTGGTCACTTACCTAGAGGACATGTATAAATGTACAGTAGTACTCTGCTACTTATTGGAGGTCGGATGGTGAATTGTGTGCGGAGCATTTTGCTAGTCTGTATTATAGTTGTAAATAAATGTATATAGCTAGTCTAATCGCAGCTGTGTACAAGACTGGATTCCTTTGCGTCTTCAGGAACCTCTCTCACTAAATGCGGAAGACCAATAGGGTTATGGGCCCAGCACGCTTCCTGACTGCCATGAGTAGAGGAGATGTGTGTTGGAGAAAGACGCAGAACTGCTTCAGAAGTGAGGAGAAAGCTGCCTCAGTGGAGGAGAACAGCAGTAGCTGAGAAGCAGGTGCTGAGTAGGATGGATACAGCAGTGGCTACGGTGCTGATAGATAAGCTGACTCCTACTAACTACAACATGTGGGCATTGCATATAGAACATTCTCTTAAGCGAGAGGGGCTGTGGCATTGTGTATCAGTTCCTCCTGAGGACCCCACACCTGAAGATGCTGTCCGGGACCAGAAGGCTCTCACAACCATAATACTAAGTATATCGGATGATCAGTTGGTGCACGTCGGAGAAAAACAGCAGGCAAAAGAAGCCTGGGACGCGCTCAAGGCTGTCTACATGCAGACAACAGCTGGCTCGCTGATAGCACTGATGAGGAAGCTGTATCGGAAGAGAATGCTGGCCGGGGAGATGGTGAGAGACCATCTCAACAGCTTATCTGCATGCTTCCAAGAGCTAGAACAGCGAGGTAAAACAATCCCAGAAGAAGATAAGGTGTCTATAATCCTGAGCTCTCTGCACAAGAGATTTGATATGTTGTTGATGGCATTCGAGGGCCAGGACGCTGATAAACTTACTTTAAGTTACATAACTGGGAAGCTCCTGGCAGAAGACCAAAGGCAGCAAGAGTGCAGAGAGCAGGCAGCCCACACTCATCAAAGCCAACAAAAGCCAGAGCCTGAGAGTGTGGGAGGTGCCTCCAGCTGGCAGCAGTCACCGAAGGAGAGAGTGTTGCAAGTAAAGAAAAAATGTTTCTTTTGCAGCAGCGAAAAACATCTGAGAAGGAGTTGCCCTGAGCTACAGAGAGGCAGGCAGAAGTCTTCGCAGAACCAGCAAGCGACACTGGTGAGGACTGACTCGGGTATGCAGAGAGCACCGTGGATTATCGACTCCGGGGCCACCCAGATGTTCTGCTGCGAGGAGAGACTGCTAGAAGACACTGAGCCTGCAAGTCTTCGGTTCGTGAGTCTAGCTGATGGCAGAAAGGCTGAGGTCCTCTGCCAAGGAACTGTGTAGTTTCCTGAACTAAAGCACAAATTTGAATGTGCTTTGTGTGCCTAGTCTAGAGACAAGCCTACTAAGTGTCTCAGCATTGGCAAAGGCAGGCTTTACTGTATCCTTTGATGTAACTGTAAATTATTTAAGGCATGTGAACTATTGGCCAGAGGTGTATTGAGAGACAATGTGTACATGCTGGATCAGAAAGGAGTGAAAGCACAAGCTGTATGTAACAAGCAGCCTCATCACAAATGTATTCATAGGTTGCATAGAAGGCTGGGGCATGCAAGTTACAACACTATTAATAAGACCCTGGCCATTCTACAAGGTGAAAAGGTCGAGTCCTGCAGTGCCTATCTTGATTGTAATGTGTGTAAGCAGGCAAAATTTAAGGCCTACGTAGCCAAAGTAAGCAACAGAGTCTCTGAGAGGCCCCTACAGCTAATTCATGCCGACCTGATCGGCCCTTATGCCCCCAGTATATCTAAAAACAAATATGCTTTAATCTTGGTTGACGACCACAGTCGTTTTACTTGGGTGTATGCCATGAAACAAAAGTCAGAAGTGTGTTCAACATTCAGATACTGGGCTAATCGTGTGGAAAGGCAGTTAAATTGCAAGATAAGTGCTTTGCAGATGGATATGGGGGGGAGAGTTTGTAGGAAAACAATTTGCCTCTTGGCTCAGAGACCAGGGAATACAACACAGGATTGCTAATGTTTCTGCCCCAGCAGAAAATGGGGTGGCAGAGAGAAAAGGGAGAGTACTTCAGACAATGCTTCACATTATGTTGAAGGATAGCGAGCTAAAAATAACTTACTGGAGAGAAGCACTGGAGATAGCGTGCTTTATACTAAACAGGTTATGGACTCAAGCAATAAATGACATTCCATACAGGGTGCTGTATGGAAAGAAACCATGCTTAGATTTCCTTAGAATCTTTGGCTCCAAGACTTGGGTCAATGTACCATTAGATAAAAGACGAAAAGGGGGTGCCAGAGCAAGGAAATTGCTATTCTTGGGATACCAAAACGGAATGAAGGCATACAGATTCGCAGATGGGCATAATATGCTGCGATTTAGCAGGTCTGCCTCATTCTGTGAAGACAAAAGTTGGAGCAGGGTACATGCAAATGAATTGCCCAGTGGTGTAGAGTTCCTGGTGTCTCAGCAGAGTGAGGAGGGGCATGTGAATATTAAACAAGAGACTTCCTCAACAGAGGAACGGCAGAGAACTCAACGCTCTGACAGTTCAGAGGATGTAAAACATGAAAGCTCTGATGGTTCACAGAGCACTCAGCCTGAAATCAGAGTGTCAACCAGAATAAATAAGGGAGTGCCTCCGAAGAGGTATGGGTTTGACACATCTATAAATTATGTGCCCACCACAGAGCCTTGATGCTATCAGAGTGTACTAGATTTAGA
This sequence comes from Heteronotia binoei, assembly GCF_032191835.1. Taxonomy (NCBI): domain Eukaryota; kingdom Metazoa; phylum Chordata; class Lepidosauria; order Squamata; family Gekkonidae; genus Heteronotia; species Heteronotia binoei. Next base: position 17,937,402 of record NC_083241.1, read on the forward strand.
CTATGGGGAAGCATAATAATAATAATAATAATAAAATTTTATTTATACCCCGCCCTCCCCGCCAAGGCAGGCTCAGGGCGGCTTACAGGCATGATGGCTGGCGGGCAGAATGTTAAGCAAAAGAGATGTGACTCTCAAATAAACAATAAAGTGTTCATGCCTGTAGAGCTGCCAGCAAGAATGAATGTAATGGGCTAAGAGAAGACAAATAAACTAAGTTGCCTAGTAGAAGATGGTGTTTAAAGAAAGGCAATGCTGGCTGCTACAGAACTAAACTGCTACACTACACATGTGGGCTACCACAATGACAATAAGAATGGAAATGTAAAGGAATGACGTTGACGCATTGTAAATCTGAATGTAATGTTGCTGACGTGTTCACTAAAACTGTCACTGTGGAAAAGTTTGTAACACTAAGGAATATGCTGAAACTAGTGATCTGCACCTAAGGAGGGGTGTCAGTGTATGTGCAGGCGACAGACCACTGCTGACAGCAAAGGATCTAATTGACATTAGATGATCTGGCTGACAGGAGAATCTGGAAGACAGCCAGATTGCATCAGCCAGAGTGATGTGACCATGACTCAGCACTAAACCTGATTTGTCACTTACCTAGAGGAAATGTATAAATGTACAGAAGTACTCTGCTACTTATTGGAGGTTGGATGGTGTCAAGTCTGATGTTTCAATAACGAGACCTTTTTGATAAAAGTTTCTAGTTTATTGTAACATGTTGTTAGACTATAGAACGAGGTTGAGAGACTGGCGAGTATACAAACAAAGCAATCATATAAGGTATACATCAAAGGAATTCTTAAGGGCACATTCTTAAGGGCACTATGCAGGGCACATTCACACATTGATGTTACTTTTTCGTTCTCAGGCCTAGGTCGTCCTTGAGCATCTTCTTGGCACCCCCCCCCCCCCCCCGCTCCTCTGAGAAGGCTCCACAATCTTGTTCCCATATTCCCATTTCAAAGCATTGCTACATAACAAAGGGAGGGAGGGGGGAGAGGAGAGTTCGAGCTAGCAGCATTGGCATACAGTGTAGTTTTTACCCAGGATCCTTTTCCTGAACCAAAGAAATGATCTAACTACACAGAGAATTACAGCAGACTTGACATACTGCCCCCCTAAGCCCCCTCCACAGCACGCAGCTGCGGAGGAGACTGAGTTGTTTTACTGTCCGGGGTTTCTTGACTGGTGAGGCAGCGGTCGATTGGTGGGGCGGCGAGGGCCCCGATGGGGGAGGATGCCAACTCGACGGCCCGGGGTCCCGGCGGAGCAGGCTGCAATAAAACACAGGGTGGATTTTACCCAAAGCAGGTGGCAAGTCTAGTTCCACAGTTACTGGGTTGATCACCCTTTTAATTCGGAAGGGACCCAAGAATTTGTAAGCCAGTTTCCTAGAGGGTTGGTTGAGGGGCAGGTTCTTGGTTGACAGGAACACGGAGTCCCCCACCTTGAACTCCCCTGCGGGGGTGTGTGATTTGTCATACTGGTTTTTGTAAGATTCCTTTGCTGCCTCCAAGTTTTCCTTGATGGTTGGCCAACTGCTACTCGGCTCCTGCCACCATTGTTCAAAGGCTGAAGGGGTTCCCTGGCTGTTTCCCCCTGGTAATAAAGGGATCAGCTTCCCCTCATAGCTGAACACCGTGGAGAAGGGGGAGGCTTTTGTGGAGCTCTGCATACTGTTGTTATAGCAGTACTCGGCAAAGGGGAGCAAGTCTACCCAATCGGACTGGCGCTGGTTCACAAAACACCTGAGATATTGCTCCAGCACCCCGTTCACCCTCTCCGTCTGACCGTCCGTTTGGGGGTGATACGCTGAGCTCAACCCCTGCTCAATTCCTACTAATTTGCAGAACTCCCACCAGAAGGTGGCAACGAACTGCGGCCCGCGGTCGCTAATGGCCTTATCGGGGAATGAGTGTAATTTTATCACGTGATCAAAGAACAGGGCCGCTAGTTTCTTCGCCGTGGGCAGTTGGGGGCAGGGGATGAAATGTGCTTGTTTGGAGAAGGTGTCCACTACCACTAAGATTACTGTTTTCCCCCGGGAGGGGGGGAGTTCCACTATGAAGTCCATAGAAACCACCGCCCAGGGTCGTTTTGCCGTTTCCAGCGGCTGCAGGAGCCCGGGCGGTTTCCCCCCCCTCCGTTTGGCCATTATGCACACGGGGCAGTGTGTGACGAACCCCGACACGTCTTTCCGCAGGGACGGCCACCAGAATTGTCGGTTTATTAGGTGCAGGGTTTTTACATAGCCAAAGTGCCCCGCCAGTTTGGAGGAATGACAAAGTTGTAATATTTCCCTCCTCAAGCATTCTGGGACGTACAGTTTTTCTCCCTTGTACCACAGTCCGTCCTTCCCTTTCTGCACCCCCTCGGGGCGGTTTTCTCCCTCCCTTTCGGTTTCTAGGGCGAGGCACTCTCGGCTGATCCCTTCCAGCTCTCTTTTCTTTTGGGAACGGGTGGTGACCATGGCCGCCACTTGGGACGGCGGGATTAGGGAGTCCACCACCTCCTCCTTTTGACTTTCATGTTGTGGGAGCCGCGAGAGCGCATCGGCCAAGAAGCTTTTCGTCTCAGGGTAAAGTCTCAGGGTAAAGTCAAATTTGGAGAAGAACCCAGCCCATCTAATCTGCTTTTTACTGAGCTTGCGCTTCCCCGTCAATGCTTCTAAATTTTTGTGGTTGGTCCACATCTCGAATGGCACTTTCGCCCCCTCTAACCAAGATCTCCAGGTTTTCAGAGCGAAATGACAGCCAACGCCTCCTTTTCCCAGACCGACCAATTCCGCTGTTCGTCTGAGAATTTCCGGGAGATATAGGCGCAGGGTCGCAGCTTCCCCTCCCCATCCCTCTGCATGAGAATGCCTCCTACGGCTACATCGGAGGCGTCGCATTGGACCACGAAGGCCCTTTGTTCGTCTGGGTGACTTAGGACCGGCTCGCTAGTGAACAGGCGCTTCAGCTGGTCAAATGCGCTTTGACACTCTGGTGTCCATTTTAGGGCAGCCCCCGGCCATTTGGCCTCCGGACCTCTCCCCTTAGTTTTTAAAAGGTCGGTCAGAAGCAGGGCAATCCGGGAGAACCCCTCTATGAATTGCCTGTAAAAATTTGCGAACCCGAGAAATGATTGGAGCTGTTACGTGTCCTCGGGGGGGCCCATTCAAGCACTGCTTGGACTTTTGCTGGGTCCATGGCCAGCCCCCGCTCAGACACCCGGAAGCCTAAGTAGTCTAGCTCCGTTCGGTGGAATTCACATTTAGACAGTTTGGCATACAGCTGGTGCTTCAGCAATGTGCTCAGCACCTCTCTCACTAGTTTCACATGCGACTGCTCGTCCTGAGAGTGAATAATGATGTCATCCAGGTACACCACCACCCCCTTGTACAGGTATTTCCTTAGCACATCATTGATAAAGTTCATAAACACCCCGGGTGCCCCCTGCAGCCCAAAAGGCATGACCAAGTACTCAAATTGTCCCATTGGGGTATTGAACGTGGTCTTCCACTCATCCCCCTCCTTGATGCGAACTTGAAAGTAAGCATCCCGCAAGTCCAGCTTGGTGAAAATCTTCCCTCCCGCCACTGTACTTAGCAAGTCTCGGATGAGGGGGATGGGGTAGGCGTTCGACATGGATATCGCATTTATCCCGCGAAAATTTGTACAAAGCCTAAGCAAGCCATCCTTCTTCTTCCGGAAGAGCACGGGGGCGGCGTGGGGGGCCGTGGCAGATCGGATGAACCCCCACGCCAGGTTCTGGTCCAGAAATTTGCGGAGCTCCTTCTTCTCCGCCCACCCCATTTGGTATAGCTTAGCTCAGGGCAGAGTTTCCCCCGGGATCAGTTCTATGGAGCAGTCCGTGCTCCGGTGGGGGGGTAACTGATTGGCCTCCCTCTCGCTAAACACTTCCGTTAGGTCTCAGTACGCGCTGGGGACCGTGTGCACCTCTTCTACTGACACACACGCTCTTTCCTTGGCAACGGGAGCTCTGGGGCCCCACGCCGCGCTCCACAAATGTCCTTTGCACCCGGGGTCCAAGAATCTAATGGTCTGCGCCCTCCAGCGAATCAGGGGCTCGTGCTTCTCTAAACACCCCACCCCCAGTACCACAGGGTACAAGCACGAAGGGGCAATCATGAAAAATTCCTGGTCCCAATGTTCCTCAATCCCCATGGGGCAGGGCTGCGTCTCGCGCGTGCAGGGTTCCCCGCACATCACGGACCCGTCCATCTGCTCAAACAGCATGGGGTGGGGTAGCTGTGAGCTTTCCAGTCCCAAGGCCTCTAGTACTTTGGGGGACATTAGCTCCCGGTTGCACCCCGAGTCTATTAAGGCCCGTATCTGCAAGAACCTCCGCAACTTGGGGTTCAGCAGTTTCACAGTCACAAAATACAATCTCCCCGTCACTCTCACCGTCAGCGGAGCCTCATCTCGATCGACCTGCTGGTGGGCACCCTTCAGAGCAGGTCGGGCTCGTTTCCTGCTGGCTCCTCCACCCAGGCGAGATCTGCCAGTTCTGCGGACAGGAGCACCTCTTCTTCCAGTAACTCCTCTTGCACGGCCACTGCGCTGCTCTTCGCTGCATCCTTAGGGCGGCTGGGTGTCTTCTTGAGCCCGGGGGTGGTCGGCTTCGGAGGAGCCGGCAGGGCACGGGGAGGCGGGGGGTGAGGGCAGTTGGACGCGAGGTGGTTCGGGTCCCCGCATCTGAAGCACCGGCAGGGCCCCACCGGTACTGCTACAGCTTGCTTCTTCCCCTTTGGGGGTTCCGCCTTCCCGGATCCAAGCTTCACCCTCGGTCTTGCCCGACTGGTGCTGGTGTAGCATGGCCACTCGTTTTAGGTTTTTTTCCACCTCCCCCGCCAGCTGGATCCACCCCACTAGGGTGGTCGGGTGGGCTTGGGTAAGGGCCCAATCCAGGATGCTCGCGTTCAGCCCATTGGTGAACTGCTAGGTCTTCATCACCTCGTTCCACCCTCTGACCCGGACCATGTTGGCTTGGAAGTCAGCTGCGTACTTGCAGATGGGTCGGGCCCCTTGCTGCATGTCCCGTAAGGCCACCAACGCCCGAGACTCCTGCAACGGATCTTCATACTGCGTCAGTAGGGCTTGTAGGAAGGTGTGCACGTCGTCCAGTACTGGGCTCCTGGTCTCACACAGGCTCACGTACCAACGTTTGGCGGCCCCCCTCAGCTTCGAGCCCAGGTAGTCGACTCGGCTGAATTCGTCTGGGAAAGAATGCCCCCAATAGTGCATGAAGCTGTTCGCTTGGATCCCGAAGTAATTCACTTCCTCCGAATCCCCATCAAAGGTTGCATCTAGTTCCCTTCCCACGTTCCGCAGGGCCGCCGGGGGAACTGGGGCTTGGGGCGCCAGTGCTGGTGTCAGGGTGGCGCCTACTCTCGGCAGGGCGGCCGCCGGGGCCGGTTGACTCAGGCAGCTACGGGCCCCTGGTTGGGAAGCCAGGGGCCTTCGAGACACCGCCCCTCCTAGTGCGCTCCCCAGTTGAGCCGTCAGGATGTGGACCTCATCTCGTGAGCTCCGGATCGCTCCGTCGATCTCCCTGCGGACCATCAAATGGAACATCTGGTAATCCTCATCATAGGCGTCCCGGGACTTCGGCTCACCACTCTCAATCCTCTTGCGCCCAGCACTCTCGCCCTCGTCCTCACCGACTTGGACGACAATGATGCTGTCCGCCTCCCCCGTCTCCCCAGAGACCGGGTTGGCAGCTTCTACTCCCGCCATCTGGATCGGCCTGATGTGACGGTTCAGGATGGCGTCCCGGTGGAGTGGGGCCTGATCCATGATGGTGGTCGAGGTCCTCGGTTGATACTGCCGGGGTGATAGTACCAGCTGGAACTCGGGGGGTGACTCCGCCGCTCTCCTTGTCTCCAAGACGTGCCACGGGGTGGCAGCCCCCTCCAGTCCCGCTTTGGGTGGGAGTTCTCCGTTGTCCGGAATCTGGTCAGCCATCGGGCTTTCAAGTTGCCGGAAAGGTTGAGCTCCAAAAAGGAAGTCTCTCAAAATGTCAAGTCTGATGTTTCAATAACGAGACCTTTTTGATAAAAGTTTCTAGTTTATTGTAACATGTTGTTAGACTATAGAACGAGGTTGAGAGACTGGCGAGTATACAAACAAAGCAATCATATAAGGTATACATCAAAGGAATTCTTAAGGGAGGGGCACACTATGCAGGGCACATTCACACATTGATGTTACTTTTTCGTTCTCAGGCCTAGGTCGTCCTTGAGCGTCTTCTTGGCACCACTTCCCCCCCCCCCCCCCGCTCCTCTGAGAAGGCTCCACAATCTTGTTCCCATATTCCCATTTCAAAGCATTGCTACATAACAAAGGGAGGGAGGGGGGAGAGGAGAGTTCAAGCTAGCAGCATTGGCATACAGTGTGGTTTTTACCCAGGATCCTTTTCCTGAACCAAAGAAATGATCTAACTACACAGAGAATTACAGCAGACTTGACAGATGGTGAATTGTGTGTAGAGCATTTTGCTAGTCTGTATTATAATTGTAAATAAATGTATATATCTAGTCTAATCGCAGCTGTGTACAAGACTGGATTCCTTTGCGTCTTCAGGAACCTCTCTCACTAAACGTGGAAGACCAACAAGGGAAAGGGGGGGATTTTTCACAAGCTAATAAAACAGAACCAAAGAACAGTGAGAGGGAAAGAAATATACTGATAGAGTGAGATGCAGATAAAAAGGAGATATCAAGAGAACGGAAGCAAGCTAGATCCAGGTGGGTAACTGTGTTGATCTGAAGCAATGTGACAAAGTTAGAGTCCAACAGCACCTTAAGACCAACCAAGTTTTATTCAGGCTGTGAGCTTTTGTGTGCATGCATACTTTGTTAAACAGAATGGAATCAGTCTTGCCTCTCCGTGTGTGTGTAAGGCAGAGCAAATCAGCATAGAATATATTGAAATGTTTTAACAGATGCAAACAGAAATAATAAGCTAAGTTCATAAGGTCATTATATTTTAATTCAATTATGGAAGAAAACAGGCAAATAAATGTCTCAGAGTGTTAATGTTAAGAGTGATTATATGACTCTGTTGTCAAGTGTGGAGGTAACTGATAGTTGCTTTTTCTTGGCTGTGATGTTGGTGTTGTCTCCTTTGTTGCCAGACCAGAGGAGTGCATTCTAAAATACCATTCTGATTCACTGCATTACGATTACAATCCGTATTCTGCTATTTCAAATAAGAAATACACTAAGAGAAAGAGGATGTATAGCCCTTCTCAGTGAGAATGAATGAGTTTAACATATGTAGTGTGAGATTTAAAAAAACCCAGTACCCCTGTTGAGCCTGGAGAGGTGTTCTAAGTGTTGTAATAATTTGTAATCCAGCAGTTTCTCTTTCCATTCTGTCCTTGAAGACCCTTTGCAGTAGAACAGTTACTTTGAGGTCACCCATTGAATGTCCTGGAAGGTTGAAGTGTTCACTTACAGGTTTCTCAGTTTTGTGATTCCTGATGTCAGATTTGTGTCCATTTATCCTTTGGCATAGGGTTTGACCTGTTTGTCCCATGTAGAGAACTGAAGGGTATTGTTGGCACTTAATGGCATGTACAAACATGGTATACCTCTATTTCTATTTGTGAAAATAGAAGCTAAGAAGGCATCCCAAACAGCTGCCAAAATGTGGCAGAGCACTGAGAATCCTGTGTTTAATTCTTTTGCTATTAGAGTCTTTTGGGGGTGGGATCTTTTTTGTCTTTATGGCCCGTTTGCTTTTCTGGGCCTCAAACTTCTTAAATGTCAACAATTTTTAATATTCTTCTTTCAGCTTCAGAATACTTGGCAATACCTCTGTTCTGCTTAAATTTTTGAACTGTCTATGAAGGCTCCTAATTGATCTTTTGAGTGCCTTGCACTCAGAATCATCCCAGTTTCTGTCAGGTAGGCCCTGCCTCATAGGCTTTGCTGTTACCAGGAAAGGCTTGAAAGGGCCAATTAGTTCAGTTAAAAAAAAAATCCGTATTTCCCTTGTTCATGGTCTCTTGGGAGGCTATATAGCTAGTTTTTATCCAATCCATTTGTGCTTTAACATTCTCTTCCATGGCTTCACACCATCTCAATGATCTTAAGGTGTTATGTATCTCGGTTACAGCTAAGTTTGTTATTTGAGGAGAGAGGTGACAAATGTCTAGGCATAATAATTGCACTGGGTAATGATCACCTCCCAAGTAATCCTTTACTTCGCAGGTTTCAACTCTTTTGAGTGGGTCAGCAGAAGCAACAAAATAATATACTACATTTGCCCCTTTCTGGTTTATACAAGTATACAATCTCCTTTTCCATCAAACTGAATGCATCCATTTAATAACACCAAATCATTATTTGATAATGATGCAAAATGTCTGCCAGTGCCATTAATTTTCCTATCTTTGGATCTATAATTCATAATTATAATTCATAATTGGATCTTCTATAATTCATAAATCTTTTATCTGGGTTTTGAAACATTTCAAGAAAAGATTCTTATTTGTCTCCTCAACCCTAGCATTAAAAGAACTGTGGTCACAGGTTGGAGCCTAGCCAAACTCTCCAAATAGACATCTAACTGGAAATCTTAGATCTATGAGCATATGGTGGTAAATAGATATTCACCAGAATTATAGAAAATTCCTTAAACTCCAAGAGTTTGTGCGTGGGAAACTATTGGGCAGCTCAGTAACCTTCACTTTAATGAGATCAAGTAAATGTGAATCCTGTGAATGTAGGGGGAGGTGTTTGTGATTTTCCTGCATTGTGCTGGGGGTTGGACTAGCTGATCCTGGAGATCCCTTCCAACTATGATTCTATGAAATCAGCCCTCTGGAACATCTATTTTTCCCAGTATCAACTGTAGACAATGAATATGAGATAAAGACAGAGAGATAAAAGGGAAAATTGGACGTTCAAGATGGAAGAGATTATGGGATTATGGATCCTAAAACATTTGTGTATGTAATTGATGAGAGGAGGAGGAGAAGAAGAAAACCGTAGATTTATACTCCACCCCCTCTCTGAATCAGAGTCTCAGAGCGGCTTACAATCTCCTTTATCATCTTTCTCCACCCTGTGAGGTGGGTGGAGCTTTCAAGGGCAACCTCTGCGAGAGCTACAGCTGACCCAAGGCCATTCCAGCAGCTGCTAGTGGAGGAGTGGGGAATCAAACCGGGTTCCCCCAGATAAGAGTCCGTGCACTTAACCACTACACCAAACTGGCTTGGAGTGCACTCCAAGCTTCTGAACATATGTTTCCACAGTGCAATGCATCCAAGAAACAGACAAAGTCTCTTTTACGGATGTGGCCAATTGGCTACCCGACAGAGCTGCCATTGGACAGGAAAGAGAGGCAGGGGAAGCTAGGCCAGAGGAGACACAGACTGCTGTGAGACACTCACAGGGAAACAATTTAGGTTTAACACCACAGCATTTTTCTCTTCATGCAAATGTGCAACCTGCAAATGACCCCTCAAGCTGGAAAGAAATGACTGGCTTACCTGCACATGAAAGAAACAAATGGGTAGATGCTGTCAATGAATAGTCTGAGTCCTTGCAAAGGAATCAAACATGGACACTAATGAAGTTACCTCCTGGAAGAAAAGCTATTGGATGCAAATTGGTGTTCAAGATGAATCACAATACTGATGGCAGTGTGAAGTCCAAAGCATGTTTGGTAGATTTACACAAAACGCTGGAAATGATTTTTCTGAAACTGTTGTACCTCCATCAGGACTCTTCTAAATATAGCAGCATCAAGAGGGATGTATGTTGACCATCTGGACATTAAAATAGCATTCCTCAATTGAGATTTCTCCAAGGAAATCTACCTGGAGCAACCAGAAAGTTTTCAAGAAAAAGGAAAACAGAATCTTGTTTGCAAAAAAGCATCTATGAACTTAAACAAACTGGAATGAAAATGTTAACTTTGCTGTTGCAGTGTCAAGGCTTTCAACAAGGAAAGGCAGGACCATGCCTATTCTCAAGGCTTAAAAATTGACAATATCAGTATGTGCTCACTTAGGCGGATGACCTGATTTTCTGCTGCCAAAACAAGGATGATGTTCAAGAAATGCTGAGAATTTAATCAAAGACATGGAAGTGAAACATCTGGGAGGAGTGAACCACTATCTTAGTGTAAGGGACCAAGCGGAGACCAAGCTCTTTGCTGTGTGCAGTTTATTCACCAAGTGCTTAACCACAGCCACAAATAGTGACTCCCAGACTGTGTTACAGAGAAAAGCTCCATACATAGCATAGTTGCTGGCCAGGTCTGGCCTCCCACGATCAAAAGGTTGCTGGGGGGTGGAGTCAGTTGGCTCTCCAGGTCCTGAGACTGGGGTCATCTCTCTGCCCTCTGTGGTCTTCAGGAACCTCCTGGTCTGCTTCCAACCTCAAAGTCCTGGCAGTCTCCTCCTTTGGCTTGCCTCTCCTGCTTAAATCTCTCCTTTCCCCACTTGCTGCCTCCCAGCTCAGCTGCCTCTCCTTGTCTCTTAACTTCAGCTGCGAAGTTGCTGACCCTGCAGCCTTAGGGGGCTTACTCTCCTGTAGACTCACTGCAAGTGGTCACTAGTCCAGGTCTTGCCAGACTGGAGCATGACCAAAAGTTATCAACTATGATAGAGGAGGGGGGCAATGGCTATTCACTTCCCCGCACCCGCCAAAAGTCTTTTGAAAGTTTTTTGAAATAGCATACAGCTGTTTCTCAGCAGTCAAGGTCAAATCCTCTCTTCAGTTGGTGCCTCTCAGTGTTGGCCAGGGAAACCAGATTGGCTTTGTCTCCCCTTTGTCTTGAAAGAGCCTCTTTCACCTGTGAACCTGGAGCATCTCACATCTCACAAAATATTGAATACTAAAAAAAAAAAACACCCTAGTGATTGTTAATAACTAAAAAAGTCTACGCAGTGGGGTTAGTATTATGCTGAATCCAAAATATGTTACGTTTTGTAATGTTACAGCCAGTTGGGTGTAGTGGTTAAGTGTGTGGACTCCTTTATGGGAGAACCGAGTTTGATTCCCCACTCCTCCACTTGCACCTGCTAGCATGGCCTTGGGTCAGCCATAGCTCTGGCAGAGGTTGTCCTTGAAAGGGCAGCTGCTGTGAGAGCCCTCTCCAGCCCCACCCACCTCACAGGGTGTCTGTTGTGGGGGAGGAAGGGAAAGGAGATTGTGAGCCGCTCTGAGACTCTTCGGAGTGGAGGGCGGGATATAAATCCAATATCTTCATCTACCTCACAGGGTGTCTGTTGTGGGGGAGGAAGGGAAAGGAGATTGTGAGCCGCTCTGAGACTCTTCGGAGTGGAGGGCGGGATATAAATCCAATATCTTCATCTACCTCACAGGGTGTCTGTTGTGGGGAGGAAGGGAAAGGAGATTGTGAGCCGCTCTGAGACTCTTCGAAGTGGAGGGCGGGATATAAATCCAATATCTTCATCTACCTCACAGGGTGTCTGTTGTGGGGGAAGAAGGGAAAGGAGATTGTGAGCCGCTCTGAGACTCTTCGGAGTGGAGGGCGGGATATAAATCCAATATCTTCATCTACCTCACAGGGTGTCTGTTGTGGGGGAGGAAGGGAAAGGAGATTGTGAGCCGCTCTGAGACTCTTCGGAGTGGAGGGCGGGATATAAATCCAATATCTTCATCTACCTCACAGGGTGTCTGTTGTGGGAGAAGAAGGGAAAGGAGATTGTGAGCTGCTCTGAGACTCTTTGGAGTGGAGGGCGGGATATAAATCCAATATCTTCATCTACCTCACAGGGTGTCTGTTGTGGGGGAAGAAGGGAAAGGAGATTGTGAGCCGCTCTGAGACTCTTCGGAGTGGAGGGCGGGATATAAATCCAATATCTTCATCTACCTCACAGGGTGTCTGTTGTGGGGGAGGAAGGTAAAGGAGATTGTGAGCCGCTCTGAGATTCTTCAGAGTGGAGGGCGGGATATAAATCCAATATCTTCTTCTTCATCGTCTTACATTTACTATAACCTGTTAATAAGCAAGGACAACAACATTGGCAATACAGATATCAAAGAACAGCAACCATGAAGTGGAGCACTGTCAGGGGCTTGTTCCTGATAGACTGCAAATAGTGATCACGATGATGACAACAGCAATAATAGCCATGGTAGGCTAATAATAGAGAAGTGGTAGAGAAGAAGAGAGTGAATCAATAGTGGTGGGAGATTTCAAGAGTGAAATCAAAGGAGACATGCACTTGGGGCAACACGGCTTTGGAATAATTAGCCTTCTTCCTGGGGTTGAAGAACTGTCTGGTCTGGAGGTGCCTCAAGGCATCATTACTGAGATGGAACTCCAGTTCATTGGAGCAAAAATACAATAATAATTTTTACTGGTTATGTTTTCATATCTATGTTTCAAAATGGGCAAGCTCAGTATGCCTCCTTTTGCCTCTCCAGTTTAGAGAGAAAAGACCTTCCAGGGATCTTTCCGTCACTTCCAAGTGAGCGGAAGGAGCAACGCTGAGGCTTCGGAAGTCAGGTAGGCCACTGGTGCTCACTAGGAAACAGGCACCATGTTAACTGTCCTGAGAAATGTTTACTACGACAACAGATGCTTGACCAATAAATGGCTTGATTCCCAATAGCCTGAGTTAACTCCTACAAGTTAAAGTCAACCTGAAAGCTGTTGAACAGCCTACCAGTGGATTCAACGGTCCATGAAGCAGGATTCACTGTCATGTTCTACTGATGATGAAGAAGAAGATATTGGATTTATATCCCACCCTCCACTCCGAATCTCAGCATCTCAGAGCGGCTCACAATCTCCTTTACCTTCCTCTCCCACAACAGACACCCTGTGAGGTGGGTGGGGCTGGAGAGGGCTCTCACAGCAGCTGCCCTTTCAAGGACAACCTCTGCCAGAGCTATGGCTAACCCAAGACCATGCCAGTAGGAGCAAGTGGAGGAGTGGGGAATCAAACCCGGTTCTCCCAGATAAGAGTCCGCACACTTAACCACTACACCAAACTGGCTAGGAAGGAAGGAAGGAAGGAGAAGATGATATTGGATTTATATCCCGCCCTCCACTCTGAATCTCAGAGTCTCAGAGCGGCTCATAATCTCCTTTACCTTCCCCCCCACAACAGACACCCTGTGAGGTGGGTGGGGCTTTGCGATAGTTCTGGCTTTGCGATAGTTCTGGCTGACCCAAGGCCATTCCAGCAGGTGCAAGTGGAGGAGTGGGGAATCAAACCCGGTTCTCCCAGATAAGGGAGCCCACTGAACAACTACACCAAACTGATGTTGTGCATGCAATCCTTTACTGTCTAACATAAGTAAATGGTTGCCACTGCCTCCTATGATGGAAGGATGCTATACAGAGGGAGTGGGGACAGAGGGAAAAGCTGATCTTCCACCTCTGGTGACAGCCTCCCATGGACCAGTGTCAACAGGGAGCATTGCATTCCCTGTGATTCTTACACACTCCTTCCACACACCAGCATTCCCTCTAAGCTGAGTTAGTGTGAGCCTTCTCACAGTTTTTTAGCCTCTGCCTCGCGCATTTTTGCCTTAGCTCAGGAAAAATAGCCCTAGAGCAGAATTATTTCTGCAATTCTTCACAACTTTTAACTAATTTGTTAAGTTCTGTTATACCCTTCCTTTAACTTAAGCTTACGCTGTTTTCTCCCTGGGAGGTGGGTTAGGCTGAGAGTGTGTGACTGACCCAAGGTCACCCAGCAAGCTTCCATGGCAGAGTAGAGAATCCAAGGCCAGGGCCTCCCTGATCCTACACTCTAACAGCTAAGGCACACTGTCTCTCACACATCACAGGGAAGGAAGGAAAGAAGTTCACCTGCTGAGGCTCCTTAAGAGCAGAGTGGCTTTTAAAAAATGGCAGTCTTACTGTGGCTCCTAGATGAAGTGTGTGTGTGTGTGTGGGGGGGGAGATTAAGCAATATAGAAGCACTTTTTTGTTGTTGTTAAAGGAGTTCTGCCAACAGAGTCCAGTCCAGCTTGGTACCAGTTCCAACTAGAGAGAGGAAGAGAAAGGCCCACCCATCTGACTTGTTTCTGCATCAATCTGCAATCCCCACCCCCTGTCACAAGAAGCAGCAAAATGCTGCAGTTCATCATCCAGAGATGGGGGGGGGGGGGTAACATTTCTGACCATTCAGTGGTTGTGCCATCCGCATATTGTGGCCCTATAACAAACATTTGCACGTTATTCCAGCAGTGTGTAAATACAACTCGGAAATGTCAGTTCTTTACTGACTTATTACAAACCAAACAACAGCAACAGCATCAATAATAATGACGCTGCTTGTTACCTGAACAATGAACTAATATCAGGGGTGGCCAAGGGTAGCTCCACATCGGGCATGGAGTCCATTGTCTTCTATGGGACCATAAGATAGAACAGCCCATTAGGGGGGCCATTTTTTTAATTTTGCCCCCTTCAAAAAGCCTGCAGATGGGTCCTGCGGGCAAAGCAGCCAGGCAGCCAGCCGAGGCCTCCCGCTGCTGCAGCCGGGCCCTTAGTCGCTGCCTGGGGCGGGGCGGCGGGCGGCGGCGGGGAAGGCTGCTCCCTCCCGGAGGGCTCGGGGGACGGAAGCGCGAGCTGCTGGCCGGGCTCCCTCCCGAGGCTGCCCCGCCTCGGCGCTGGCTGGCGCCCCCCGTCCCCTCTGCCCCAAAGCGCGGCCGGGAGAGAAGGGGGCCCCCTGCCGCAACCGGCGGCGGGGAAGTTCCCTCCGGGGGGACCTGGTTTCCCGCAGTAAAAGCAGCGCGGGGGGGGGGGGGGGGAGGCGTTATTCGCCCGCCGCCTCCTCCTCCTTGATAAGGCAGCCTTGGAGCTGCATTTGCCAAAAGCGCAGTTCCGCCTCCCGGAGCCCTTCAAGAGATCGGATCGGATGGGGGGGGGGCGGGGGGGCGGTTTCTTCAGAAGCCGGATGGGTGGACTAGATATCCACTGGAGGTCCCTCCTCGCGGCGGCCTTTCTGCCGCCGCCGCCGCCGCCAGTATTTCCTCCCCGGGGACAGAGGGGGTCTCACTGAGAGAGACACGGAGGAGGAGAATCACATCATCATCATCATCACCACCACCACCAGGCTTTCCTGTCTCTCTGAAAATTTGCCAGTGCCCCCTTGCCCAGAGGCCCAGAGGCTGGCAGGCGGCAGCCCAGACCAGGGGGGCTCTGAGAGTCCTCAACCCGCCGCCGCCCAGTAGGCTCTGCTGCCCCCAACGGTCTAGGCCGAGCACAGGGCTGCTGCCCCCTCCCCTCCCCTCCCCGCCGACTCCCGCCCGCACCGCCCAGGCTGTCTGCTCTGCCCGCAGGGAGGGCCCTGGGAATGGGCAAGCTGGCATCGCCGGGCTCCGAACGAAACCTCCTGAGGCTCTCCCTCAGTCGCCTACCTCTGCGTTTCTTCCTAGCAACCCCCCAGCCCTGGAATCCATATGTACCAAAGGTTCGGGAAGGGGAGGGTGCAAATGGATATTAGGCCCATTTTCAAACTCTCTGCAAATAGACAGAGTATCGGGGACAGACAGACGCCCTAACCTAGCTCTTTGGACCCTGCTCCCTTTTTCTATTTTCAAGGAATTGTTATTGTAGCTGTACTTCGGTAGCTGAGGCAGCGCAGTGCGTCATTCCTCCGCCTCATTAGAATTTCCTTCCTTCCTTCCTTCCTTCCTTCCTTCCTTCCTTCCTTCCTTCCTTCCTTCCTTCCTTCCTTCCTTCCTTCCTTCCTTCCTTCCTTCCTCCCCTCCCTCCCTCCCTCCTTCCTTCCTTCCTTCCTCCCTCCCTTCCTTCCTTCCTCCCTCCCTTCCTTCCTTCCCTCCCCCCCCTCCCTCCCTCCCTCCCTCCCTTCCTTCCTTCCTTCCTTCCTTCCTTCCTTCCTTCCTTCCTTCCTTCCTCCCTCCCTCCCTTCCTTCCTCCCTTCCTTCCCTCCCCCCCTCCCTCCCTCCCTTCCTTCCTTCCTTCCTTCCTCCCTTCCTTCCTTCCTCCCTTCCTTCCTCCCTTCCTTCCCTCCCCCCCTCCCTCCCTCCCTCCCTTCCTTCCTTCCTTCCTTCCTTCCTTCCTTCCTTCCTTCCTTCCTTCCTTCCTTCCTTCCTTCCTTCCTTCCTTCCTCCCCTCCCTCCCTCCCTCCTTCCTTCCTTCCTTCCTTCCTTCCTTCCTTCCTTCCTTCCTCCCTCCCTCCCTCCCTTCCTTGCATTCATCAGAAGTAGCTAGTAACTTTCAGGGCTGGAGTATTTTCGGCTGTAAAGAGGGGGTGTCATATTTTCGAATGCACTGCAACAGTTACGCTATCATGCATCTTACTATTGAGTTTACAGATTTTATTGTGTAAACATTTTAACTGCTTTGACTCTTCGCTGTGTCCTGCCCTTAGCTCGCTTGCGGGGGGGGGGGGGCGGGGGGGCCGCGGGAGAGAAACGCACAAAACAAACAAACAAATGAAAAGGCTCCTGGAAGGTAGAAAGTGGCATACCAAGGAGGAGGTGATGTTAGAACTTTCTGATGTGTCAGTTTAGTGGGTGCAGGGGGGGGGGGGGAATCCAGGACATTAAACACGACCTCCAGACACCAGCCAGTCCTCCTGCGCGCCTGTTCTCTGGCCAATTCAAACGGGCCGGGGAGGGGGGGGGGAAGCAAGGGAAAGCGCTTCCTTTTTAAAACCACCTTTAGTGTCCGGATTGTGAATAACAGGAGTCGATTGCTATGGTTGTTTATTAAACACATAGAGTGATCGCCCAGCCCGGATGACATTTCTTCTGCTGTCAAGTTGATTCGATAAAAAGAACTGGAATGTCTTTGTTGTTGTTGTTCAGTCGCACAATCGAGTCCGACTCTTCGCGACCCTATGGACAAAGTCACGCCAGGCCCTCCTGTCTTCCCCCATCCTCCGAAGCCTGCTCAAATTCGTGTTTGTTACATCAGTAACGCTGTCCAGACGTCTCATCTTTTGCCCTCCCCTTCTTCTTTTGCCTTCTGTCTTTCGCAGCATCAGGATCTTCTCCAGGGAGTGCTCCCTTCTCATTTGGTGGCCAAAGTATTTGAGCTTCAGCATTTGACCTTCCAGGGAACAGTCTGGGTTGATTTCCCTTACCACTGACTGATTTGATCTTTTTGCAGTCCAAGGGACTCTCAAGATTCTTCTCCAGCACCACATCTATTCTTCTGCACTCGGCCTTCCTTATGGTCCAGCTCTCACAGCCATACATTACTACTGGGAATACCATCGCTTTGACTATATGGACTTTTATTGGCAGGGTGATGTCTCTACTTTTTATTATACTGCCCAGGTTCGCCATAGCTGTCCTCCCAAGGAGCAAACGTCTTTTAATTTCATGGCTACAGTCACCATCTGCAGTGATCTTGGATCCAGAAATGTGAAGTCTGTCATTACTTCCATGTCTTCTCCTTCTATTTGCCAAGGTGTGATGGGGCCAGATGCCATGATCTTAGTTTTTTTTATGTTGAGTTTCAAGCCTACTTTTGTGCTCTCCTCTTTCACCCTCAACAAGAGGTTCTTTAGGTCCTCCTCACTTTCTGCCATTAGAGTGGTGTCATCTGCATATCTGAGGTTGTTGATATTTTTCCCAGCAATCTTAATTCCAGCTTGTGCTTCTTCCAGGCCAGCATTCCGCATGATGTACTCTGCATGTAAATTAAATAAGCAGGGTGACAATATACATCCTTGTCGAACTCCTTTTCCTATTCTAAAAAATCAATTGTTCCATATCCCATTCTGACAGTTGCTTCTTGACCCTTATACAGGTTTCTCGGGAGGCATGTGAGGTGGTCTGCTACTCCCAAATCTTAGCAAACCCCAAATCGCCCTGTTGCTGCTACATAAGAAGCTGTACCCCACTGCAAACCCGGCTCATTTTGCTATCTCCTCCGCAGCCCTGTCCCTGCTCAGAAGAACAAAGGCCACCCTCCTTTGCAGAGGCAAGGGGACAGCAGCCCCCAAGGGTACCTCAGGTTCTTTCTCAGAAAGATTTGTCATCCCTTAATGCCCCTTGGCTTATCCTGGTCTCTTCCCCTGAGAACCACGCTGGCGTAGTAGTCCAAGTGTCACGCTAGGATCTGGCATACAGAGGCGCAAGTCCCCACTCTGCCCTGGAAGTCTGCAGGGTGACCTTGAGCCAGTCCCACACTCTCAGCCTAACTTATTACACAGGAACGTTTTATTGAGAATGGAAGCTTTCGTGTGCTAAAAGCACTTTTCCTCAGACAATGAAATGCGGTACAGTTAGCAGTGCTACATACAGCTTGTGGGTAGTGGTTAAGCATGCAGAATAGTACAAAATTAGGATCCAATGGCAAAAGAGTGAAATTAACAAATGGAAAGACTAACAGTTTGGTCTGGATAGCATAGAGAGAAAGCAATAAAAGGCAATAAACATTGCGGAATTGGAGAATGACAGTGAGAATGGTGGTAAATGTGGAGTCTGTGAATTTCCAATACAAAAAAAGAATACATTAGAATACAGTGGAAGATGGGTTTAGCATATGTTAACAACCAATATTCCTTATTCCAATTTGTTAATTAAAAAACCATTATTCTGATACACTATTCTAAAAGAGAAATACAGTGGAATAAAACGGATGTATAGCTCTACTTGGTGAGAATGGGTTTAACATATGTAATGAGATAAGAAATCAATATCCCTGTTCAGTCCTAGGGAGGTGTTTGTTCCAAGTTTCGTAATAATAGCAATTTCCATTTCCATTCTGTTCTTGAAGTTTCTTTGCAGTAAAACAGCTACTGCATTGGCGATCTGGAATGATATTTAGAATGCTGTGCTTCAAAAGTATATTGGGTGGACAGAAACACCTCTGAGAAAAAGATGTTCTCAGTTTAACCCCTGCTTGAGGAGAAAGAGAGCAATTAACGAACTCCACATTTTCTATCATTCTCCAATTACATGTTTGTAGCCTTTTCCTGTTTCCCCACGCAATTTACGTGATCCAGACCAAACTGTTATTCTTTCCACTTCTTAATTTCACTCTTTTGCCATTGGATCCTCACTTTGTACTATTTTGCATGTATTAAACACTACCCAAAAGTCGTATGTAGCACTGCTAACTGTACCGCATTTCATTGTCTGAGGAAGTGTGCTTCTAGCACACAAAGCTGCCATTTCTAAATAAAACTATGTTGGTCTTAAAGGTGCTATTGGCAGGCCCGTAGCCAGGATTTTAAAAGTCGGGGGGGGGGATATTAAAAAGTCAGGGGGCACATAACAGCTCCCCTCCCCTGGCCACCATGGCTCTGACCCAAGGCACCTGTTGGGTTTTTGATGCAATTTCACTTCCTGTTGTCATGAGTTAATTAAATGTTTGTATATGCATGCTGATGTTTAGCCAGTGAGTACGTAGAGCCAATGAGAATGTTTGCATGTACTTCCCACCAAGGCTAGGTGTCAATATGCATAGTGACCATTGAGGGAGAGTCCTAATAGGCTAATCCATATATTTGGGTGGTGGTCTAGGGAAACTATTTGGTCAGTTTTATTGTCCTTTGTGTTAAGCCCTTAGATCTCCATGCAGTTGAAGTTAGGACTCGAGAGAGTCGAGATGTAGCCTAGAAGCTAGGATATTGAATCCCAGGGGTGTAGCTAGGGCTTTGGGGGCCTGGGGCCCAAGATTTATGTGGGCCCCCCTATGTGTGTGGCGGAGGGGAGGGAAAGGGGAGGGGAGGGGCTTCCCTGCCTTAAGACGCAAGCGGCCCGCGGCCCTCCCCACATCCCTCCACCCCCGCAGCCTGCCTCGCGCACATTTTGCAAACTTTCTGGCCGAAGTTCCTTTCTGGCGTGCCGCCGCGGCCAGGGCCAGGAGCGGCTGAGTTGTCGGCGCCTGGGAGTTGAGGGGGCCGGAGAGCTCCGGGGCGCTGCTGCCGAGCGCGGGGATGCGGCCACTGGGCGCGCAACGCCGCCACCTCCTCCTCCTGCTGCCCGCCGCCTTCTGCTTTCTGCTGCTGCCCGCGGCACGTGGAGCAGCAGGAGAAGCCTCGAGCAGGCGAGGGTCGGACGCCGTTTCCCCCGCCCCGAGCTGGGACTGTGGCCGGAAGGTCTGCGCGACGCTCCGGAGCCCTGCCAGGGAGGGGAGGGACCCCCCTTGGCAATGCGGGGGCCCCCCAGACCCCCCAGACCTGGGGCGATCTGCCCCCCCCCGCCCCCCCTCCCTACACCACTGTTGAATTCTTCTTTGTTTTCTAGAAATCCCAGTCAACCTTCTCCTCATTAGTAAAGTAAATTACTTTGTTTCTTAAGCTAAACTGTGTGCCTGGCTGTTATTCATGGTTCTCTCCACGTTACTCTGCTAATTGTATATCTAAACCCCAACAGCACCCGACTCAGTGACCTTCCCTTCTGCCCCCTCCCCCCACTGCAACCACCTGGGGGCTAGCAGAGGTGGGTGCTGGGGGCTATTCCCTCCCTCCCCAGTGATTTAAATTACATGGGAGGGGTACCCAGTGACAGCCACTGTCCCTCCACACCATTTAAAGATCTGGGGAGAGCAGCGGCTGCTCCTAGGTACCTCTCCCATGCAATTTAAATCATGGGGAGAAGGAGGGGGAGCCTCCAGTCTCTCAGCTTTTACACCCATGGTGGGGGAGGGGGAAGGTCAGGGGCACCCAACAGGAAGTCAGGGGGCAGGGCCCCCACAGGCCCCCCCTGTAGCTACAGGCCTGGCTACTGGACTCCAGCTTTGTTCTATTGCTTCAGACCAACAAAGGTGCCCACCTGGATCGATCTGCTGTGTGGGCATCGCTTTGGCAAGGCAGGCGGGATATACAGCAACAAACAATCCCAAAGAAGCCGCCTGTGGAATGGAGTGAATTGTTACTTTCAAGGGGTCACATTTTGGAGCCGCACCCGGAGCACTGTGACTGGTAAGGACTTCTCTCTGGACTCGCGGGGTTGCCTCCCAGCCTGGAGCTGGGGATGAGATCCGTCATGGTTGGTGTTACGGAAGAAAGGAGCCCGGGCTTAGCACCTGGGTCAGCAGTACTTGTTGGGTTTCTGATGCAATTTCACTTCCTGTTGTCAAGAGTTAATTAAGTGTTTCTATACGCATGCTGATGTTTACCCAGTGAGTAGGTAGAGCCAATTAGAATGTTTGCACGTACTTCCCGCCAAGGCTTGGTGTCAATATACATAGTGACCATTGAGGGAGAGCCCTAATAGGCTAATCCATATATTTGGGTGGTGGTCTGAGGGAAACCATTTGGTCAGTTTTATTGTCCTTTGTGTTAAACCCTTAGATATCCATGCAGTTGAAGTTAAGACTTGAGAGAGTCAAGATGTAGACTACAAGCTAGATAGGATAATGAATCCTTCTTTGTTTTCTAGAAATCCCAGTCATAACTTTTCCTCATTAGTAAAGTAAACTACTTTGTTTCTTAAGCTAAACCATGTGCCTGGCTGTTATTCGTGGTTCTCTCCACGTTACTCTGCTAATCGTATATCTAAACCCCAACAAAGGTTATGGGCCCAGTAAGCTTCACAGCTGCGAGCAAAAAGCCAAGGCGGTAATTAGCTAAGAGAGAGGCATAGAAAAGTGCTCAGGTCAATTCTCCAGGAATTTGCATCTGAAGGAACTCCTTCCCATTGCTTGTAGTCACTGGCTGACTACTTGGGAACAATAGAAACGGATTCTCTTTGATGTCCCCTCGGAGGCACAGATCCAGAAGACCCAGAGAGAGGCAAACGCCTGCTGGTTCTGGGACAGCATCTTCGCCTGTAACTCATGAGAAAAACATGACGTTGCAATCGTCTGAACAGGTCGTATGCAATATGGAAAATTCCCCCAAGTTAAGCACCCCTAAGCTGAGCAGGGATAACTTCCTTTTATGGAAAATGGGAATCGAGTGTGCTCTTGGAGTTCAACGGATAAGATATGTGTTGGACTTTGATATACCAGATGATGTGTCCCAAGAGGAGAGGCAAAAGTTTGATGCAGATGAACTTAAAGCTAAGCTACTGATTCTAAGTTCAGTCTCATCTCAGGAAACGGCCATTGTAGTTAATTGTGTTCACGTAAAGGAGATTTGGAATAACCTTAATTTGAAATATGGCCAGCACACGTTTCTCCAGAGGCAGTATTTGCGCAAACGCCTGTACTCCCTTAGTCTTGCCCCAGGGGGTGATATCTCAGCTCATCTTGACAACATCCTGGCCTTGTCACCAAATTAAGATCGGCTGGAGCCACAGTATCTACCAAAGAGCTTCAAGCTGTGATTGTCTCATCGTTTCCTGAAAGCTATGAGAGCATTCTAGCCCCTGTTGAATCTAGAGAAGAGATTGATATCGATTTTACAATTGCATATTTAAGAGACTTAAGTGTTAAACGCAAATTCTCTAGATTGTCAAGCCAAATACAAGCATTGGCTGTAAAGGAAGAAAAAGGGGCAAAGATCAAAGGATCTGCTACAGATGCTTAAAACTAGGCCATATAGCGAGATTCTGTGGATCAAAGCACAACAGTCCTAAACACAAGAGCCCCGGCTCCTCAGACAAAGGAGAAAGAGCCGTGTCTCAGCAGGGGGCTGCTAACTCACAAACAAAGGCAACGCGTCATGGTGAAGTCTCTTACATGCTGAGGTCTGATGACGTAGACGCTAAGAAAGCTTTTATGCTTGACTCTGGGTCTAGTACGCATATATGTAGATTTCGCCAATGGTTTGTTTGTTTGGATGAAAGCCAGCATAAAACTTTGAAACTTGCTAATGAGGATACTTTACAGACAGAGTAGGATCTGTGAATAGCTCAGTTTATTCAAAGGCTGGAAAGCTAATTGATGTATTGTTGAAGGACTGTGTTTACTCTGAGCAAGCGGATCAGAATTTAATCTCTGTAATGAAATTGACAGATCAAGGAAATGTGTTTTTGATTAAAGATCGACAATGCACCATTGCCCATCCAAGAAATGATGTGCTTTTTGAAGCAGTAAGAATTGATGGTGCTTACTCTCTGGACCCTGTAGAAGTGGGTCATGCCTATCAGGCAACAGCAAGTTTGTGTCCTCATGCCTTTATGCCTGGCACAGAAGGCCTGGACACAGGAATGTAAGATCTGTTAAGAAGTTGCTGAATACATGTGAAGAAAAGTTTGCAGAATGTGGCGAAGAGTTGCAAGCTTGTGATGTATGTGTGAATGGGAAAGGCACAGCGCCACCCTATGACAAGAGAAAGCCAGTGCACAATGAGAAGTCTCTAGAGACTGTAAAAGGTGATGTTATGGATCCAAAGACTTTGTTATCTAAAGAATGCAATATTGTGCATATTGATGCACTATATGGCCTAGTGTACACCTGATACCTCAGGAAGATCAGGAAACTGATGCAGGAATGTCCCTCATTGAAATGGTCAATTGGCTGACTGACAGTAGTGCCGACCCTCAAGGTAGGCCAGAAAGCACCCCAGAAGCAGAAAGGGAGGCAGATCAAGCTGGACCAGAAGGGGAGACAGGCAGTACTGTGAGGCAATCTCAGAGGAGCAATAAGGGAGTATCACCTGCCAGATATGGACTTTGTAATGTTCTGCAAACTGCAGAAGAATCCTCAGACAATGCCACTCTCAGAACCCTACTGAGCATAGCAGCACAGAAAGGAATGCATGTGCAGCACCTTGAGATTGAAAAGGCAAACCTCAAGGAAAACTTACCTGATAAAGGACTGAATGAAGTGCTAACTGCTTTTCTGCAGAAGCAAGGGTTCCAGAAAGGGAAAATAGAACCCAGCCTGTTCTTCAAACTGAAGAATGATAAATGCCAGTATGTACTGAAGTCAACTGATGGACTGTTGTTATGCTGTCAATGTGAATCTGATGTGCAAGGGATAGTTGACAAGCTGAGTGCAGAAGTGGAAGTAAAACCACTATCTTGGAATACAGATAGAAAGAACAGAGAATGGAGGTTTTCTTCTGAGTCAAAGAACCAAAATCCTGAATCTTGCTAAGGCACTGAGCCTGGAAGCTATCAAGAGAGCAAGTTTCCCACTTGACCCATCTTATCTCAAGCTGGAAGATGGAGTGCCTCTCAAGGACAATCGTCTTTACAGAGAAACTACTGGGAAACTACTGTATCCAGCTCAACTTACCCGACCTGACATAAGTGCAGCTGTTGGAATCTTGAGCAGAAAGACAAGTTCACCTAATCACCATGATTAGAATGCAGTGAAGAGACTTGTTAAGTATCTTATTGGGACAGCTGATCTGAAACTGAAGATTACAGCTGATGATGACCCAAGATTGGTTGGATACATGGACGCAGATTGGGCCAAAGACACTACTGAGCACAAATCAGTAAGTGGGCATCTGATTTTCTACGGAAGCAACCTGATCAACTGGACAAGTTGCAAGCAGAGTACAGTAGCTATGTCCACAATGGAAGCTGAGTTTGATTCTGCAGCCGGTGCCTGCAATGAGCTTGAATGGATCATACACCTGCTGAGAGACTTTGGAATAGAAGAGCCTATTCCAGTAACCCTGTTTGAAGATAACACACCTTGCCTAAGTTTGATCAAGAGTGAAAGTGTCAAAGGCAAGACCAAGCACATTTCTGTGCGATACCATAAGGTGAGGGTGTTGCAGCAATGAATGATGGAAGTAAAGTTTTGTCCTTCGGAATAAATGATTGCTGCCATCCTGACCAAGCCGCTCACCAAGAAGACGTTTGAGCACCCAAGAGAGAAGCTGAAACTTCATTATTCAGTTCGTGAACTTGAGAAGGGGATTGTTGGGTTTCTGATGCAATTTCACTTCCTGTTGTCATGAATTAATTAAGTGTTTGTATATGCATGCTGATGTTTAGCCAGTGAGTAGGTAGAGCCAATGAGAATGTTTGCACGTACTTCCCGCCAAGGCTAGGTGTCAATATGCATAGTGACCATTCAGGGAGAGCCCTAAAAGGCTAATCCATATATTTGGGTGGTGGTCTAAGGGAAACCATTTGGTCAGTTTTATTGCCCTTTGTGTTAAACCCTTAGATCTCCATGCAGTTGAAGTTAAGACTCGAGAGAGTCGAGATGTAGCCTAGAAGCTAGATAGGATAATGAATCCTTCTTTGTTTTCTAGAAATCCCAGTCATACCTTTTCCTCATTAGTAAAGTAAACTACTTTGTTTCTTAAGCTAAACCGTGTGCCTGGCTGTTATTCGTGGTTCTCTCCACGTTACTCTGCTAATCGTATATCTAAACCCCAACAGTACTGAGGTCTGAACTCTCTGCTCACGACCTGAGTTCGATTCCAGTGGAAGCTGGATTCAGGTAGCTGGCCAGAGGTTGACTCAGCCTTCCATCCTTCCGAGGTCGGTAAAATGAGTACCCAGCTTGCCGGAGGGAAAGTGTATATGACTGGGGAAGGCAATGGCAAACCACCCCGTAAGAAGTCTGCTGTGAAAACACTGTGAAAGCCATGTCACCCCAGAGTCGGAAATGACTGGTGCTTGCACAGGGGACCTTTCCTTTTTTTCCCCCAGGAGTGATGAGCGCAGAGTAGAATGGCGCCTCCTTCCCTCCTGCTGCGGCTAGTGGGGTCTTTGGCCTGACAGTTGTTTGGGGGGGGGAGGGAAAGGAGAAGAGGCCGGCTGGGCACACAGCCCACAGCCCGCAAGAGATGCCTTTGCCTTCTTTTCCAAGGCCACGGGTCCTCCAGGGCAGCCCATAGCCTGTACATAAACCGCTGCTCCGCTCAAACTTACAACGCACTGGTCTATACAAAGTGCAATGACATAGATGCACGAAATGCTGCATCCAATAAAAGCGTGGCGAGCCTTCCAGGCGGAAAATTAAAGCTGACGTTTAATGAAACAAAACAACCAGCCCGGAAGCAGCAGAGAGAAAAAACCACCGCGCGCTGAAGGAGGGGAGGAAGGATTGGGAGGGGGAAACCTTTGCTAGAGGCTGCTCCATGAAAACCTCCCACATCCTATGACCTTTCGAGACCAAAACTCAGGAAGGTGCAGCCCCCCCCCCCCCAGCAGTCTGCAGTCCGTAGTAACAACAGGCCACATCATTGTCCCCTGCAAGCCAGACATTGTCCCCTGTAAGCCAGCTGCATCGCTGCTGTTGTTCTTTGTAAATACACCCGTCCACCCCTCATGTCAACGTAGATACCTAAAGAGGCTATGGTGCTGGGTTTTTTTTTCAAAGCGTAAAAAAAAAGGCAGCCGGTCTAGCAGGATGCAATATGAATTTCGGGGAAACAATCATAGGAAACAGCATTATGGATTTCAAAGAATTTCAGATGAGTTTTCTAGTATTAAACAGGTGTGCGTTCAGACTCCCTGGTCCTAAGGCCATCCAGCAGGACACGAGGTCACAGGGAAATTGACAAGACCAGCATTTCTCAATTGCAGGGTCCTGACTGGGTACCCGGCCTCCAAAGCCTCCATACCTGGTCACAAGAAAAGCCAAAGCTAGCCCCACCCCCAGCAAAGCATGACCTCTACTCTGCTTCCTTCCTTTCCCATCTCTCTGTTGTGCAGAGAAAAGCTAAGCTTGAAGGCTGACACAAGCTGCAAAGCCTGAGCTCCGTTTTCCTTCCTTCCATCCCCCAATGTCTCTGTGTTGTGCAGATAAAAGCTAGGCTTGAAGGCTGACACAAGCTGCAAAGCCTGAGCTCCGTTTTCCTTCCTTCCATCCCCCAATGTCTCTGTGCTGTGCAGATAAAAGCTAGGCTTGAAGGCTGACACAAGCTGCAAAGCCTGAGCTCCGTTTTCCTTCCTTCCATCCCCCAATGTCTCTGTGTTGTGCAGATAAAAGCTAGGCTTGAAGACTGACGCAGGCTGCAAAGCCTGAGCTCTGTTTTCCTTGGAGACCTCTATAGAAGAAAGAGACAAGCTTTCCCGTCTCCTGGATCCACCCCCAAATTTTAGTAGGCCACAAAAGAGAAGTGTAAAAATAACTGGGCCATGGTGGGGGGGGGAGTTTGGGAAACCCTGGACAAGACCATTCACAAAGATTCTTCAGCGAGGATTTTCTGCACGATGTCTGCCGAGGGAGAATCCTGAAGGAGAGTCTGATAATACTACTCAGGAGCCATGTTCCCTCTGAGCTGCAGAGTCTTGTGAGCAAGAAATCCTGCTTTGTGAGCTATTGGCATTGAAGTTGTGAGCTGCTGCATCAATTATTGCGCTCTGAGAGTCATCCTTCCTGATCTAAGACAAAAATGTGTGAGCCGGAGGCTAAACATCTGTGAGCTAACTCACACTAACTCAGCTTAGAGGGACTACTGCCCAGGAGTACAGGATTTTGTTACTGCCTCACAATGATTCCTGATTATCACTCTGGCCTATGTAGGCGTGTTCCAGTGGCAGCCAACACAGAGGGCTGGAAGGTGAATTGAAAACTCTTCACCTCCCTGCTTACTTAATGAGGGGCCAGCTCCGCATGCTGACCTTCAAAGTGGTCGATCTTCAAGTTTTGGGACTGGCGAGGAATCCAGCGCAGAGTGGGAAAGCTGCAGTACTGCAGTTGGAACTCTCTGCTCACGACCTGAGTTCGATCCCAGCGGAAGCTGGATCAGGTAACCGGCTGGAGGTCGGTCAAATGAGTACCCAGCTTGCTGGGGGGGGGGGGAAGTGTAGATGACTGGGGAAGGCAATGGCAAACCACCCCGTTAAAAGTCTGCCGTGAAAATGTTGTGAAAGTAACGTCACCCCAGAGTCGAAAACGACTGGTGTTTGCACCAGGGACTACCTTTACCTTTTAGGAATCCAACGCTAAGCACCTGGTTCTGGTTTGTTTGGGTTTTTTTGGGGGGGGGGGTCCTAGTTCCCGCTTTAAATTGGTTATTTTTCTGTTTGCACTGGGTCAGTTTTAACATTTGAGGGTGGTGAATGTCATCGCAGCCATCAGATTGCCTTTCCCGGTTTTAAAATGTGTGTAGTCCCATTAGTGCAAGATCGAGAATGATTACCTACCGCCTCACTTGTTCAACCTCCTCCACTTTCCCCCCCAGGGTGGGTTGGTGTCCTTAGGATAATTTTCAGCCCACCCACCCCCTTTAAAAGGGGGGGGGGAAGAGCACTGTAACATGGCTACAGACCATGTGTTTTCCTGCAGCATTTTGAATAACAGGCCTCTGAAAGTCTCCACAAATAAGAGTGACAAGGAAATTACATGCAGATGGGAATGGCCTTTAAACCTTTCATACCGACTCAAAAGCAACCCCCGCCCCAGATACTGCCAGTCAAGTGTACATGTATTTATGAATGAATTCTGCCACTCCCCCCCCCCCCCCATTTATATTAGTGCGTTTTGACAAGCCTGGTAGTACTAAAAATTCCATCTCACCTTGGGTGAAGGGTAAAGATGGCCTCGAGTTGGATGGAGTTACGAAAACCATGGAGTTACTAAAACCGTTTCAAAATTTGTGTAGCCGCATTAGCGCAAAATCGAGATTGATTACCTACCACCTCACTAGTTTACCTGCCACCTCACAGGTACGAAAAGGCAGGGGGTGGGGGATGAAATCATGTATGCTGCTGAAGAAATTAGCAAGCTGGCAGGGAAGTCGGAACCTCCCCAGCACCTAAGGGTCGTGAACATTAGCGGGCATCAAGGGCATTGGCACGATGCAAGCGAAGGGAGGACTTGGGGGGTGACTAATACAATAAGGATAATAAAAATCGTCGAAGGGTAAAATTTTTGCTTTCAAAATAACTCTTCAGGCACTGCTGCATGCATGATCATCTAAAACTAGTACTAACACACTATGGCTAATCTCCATTCAGACCAAAAAACCCAACAAACACTTGTGGCAGAAGAGGAGAGGGGTGGAGAAAGAGAGCTGGAGAAGAGAGAAGGGGCGTGGACACAGAGGAGGGTTTTCCAAGGGAGCTGAGAGATCACTGCTGCGAAAAGGACCACTTCCAGCCTTTGGACCATGGAAGCACGCCCACTTGCAAGAGGCTGGGAGTGCATTCTTTGCTTCAGCCCCTGGCCCCGGGAACGGATTCCCAATGCTCAGTACTGCTTAAATCGACTACAGGGCAGGGTCTTGTTTCATATACTGAGACGTTCCTGACTACTCTGTACGCTGAACTCATAAGCAGCGCGATTCAGTCCACTTGACGATGCAGGGAGAGAAGAAAAGACCCCATTTAGCGGCGATTGGAATCAACCGGAAACAGCGTTCGCCTTAGAACGAATCCCGCTTGGCTGGCAAGCATCACAGGACATGTCATCTGGCTTCAGCTGAAGAATCCAAGCGGGCAGCCGGGTTGGTCTGAAGCAGTTGCACAAAGCAGGAGTCAAGTGGTACCTTTAAGACCAACCCAATTTTATTTGGAAGGTAAGCTTTCGTGTGCTCTTAAGCGCACTTCATCAGACGAGGAATCCAGCGCCGTGAGCAAAGCCATCCATAGCCGAGCAGAGCCATACACAGCTGGTAGGCAGTGGCCTAGAATGCAACATGGTACGGATTTAAGAACCAATGACTGTGAAGTAAAATTATCTGGTAGGCCGTGGTTTAGAATGTAACTCAGATCAAAGGTTTGCTCAGTTTTACTATTCTGTCATTGTACCATTTTACATTCTAAACCACTGCCTACCAGATAATTTTACTTCACTGTCATTGGTTCTTAAATCCGTACCATGTTGCATTCTAGGCCACTGCCTACCAGCTGTGTATGGCTCTGCTCGGCTATGGGTGGCTTTGCTCAGGGCGCTGGATTCCTTGTCTGACGAAGTGTGCTTAAGAGCACACGAAAGCTTACCTTCTAAATAAAAATGGGTTGGCCTTAAAGGTGCCACTTGACTCCTGCTTTGTTCAGTTGAAAACTAATCGCCCTCTGGCTAACCACAGGCATATGTAAGTGCATGCAGATGGGAATGGCCTTTAATCTTTCATACCGACTCAAAAGTAACCCCCGCC
The DNA here is from genome assembly GCF_032191835.1 of Heteronotia binoei. Lineage (NCBI taxonomy): Eukaryota > Metazoa > Chordata > Lepidosauria > Squamata > Gekkonidae > Heteronotia > Heteronotia binoei. The sequence goes on from NC_083241.1 coordinate 17,967,258, forward strand.
TCAGATACTGCCAGACAAGCGTACATGCATTTATGAATGAATTCTGGGGTCACTATCCTTGTATAATTTGAAAATTGTAATGCATAATGGTTCCGTGAGCATGCGTGTTTGCACGACTTATTGACAAATACAGGAGGAGCTTCCTACACCTCAGTTTCGAAGTAACCGGGGCAATGAGCCCAGACTAAAGTCCCTACAGGCGACGCTATTGCATTATTTCCAAGGTCTACAATGTTCGGTTTTTTAAAATAACAATTTGCAAATTATATTCAGATGCACGCAGAGATTTCTAATTTTAAGAAGAAGACACTGGATTTATGTCCCGCCCTCCACTCCGAATCTCCGAGCAACTCACAATCTCCTTTCCCTTCCTCCCCCACAACAGACACCCTGTGAGGTGGGTGGGGCTGAGAGGGCTCTCACAGCAGCTGCCCTTTCAAGGACAACCTCTGCCAGAGCTCTGGCTGACCCAAGGCCACGCTAGCAGGTGCAAGAGGAGGAGTGGGGAATCAAACCTGGTTCTCCCAGATAAGAGTCCGCGCACTTCACCACTGCACCAAACTGGCTCTCGGTTTCTTTAAATGAAAGAAATGCGAATGTGGCGTGGCGTCTTGAGGTCTTCAGACCTACCCACCCCCCCAAGTACTCTGTCCTGATGTTTTCTAGTACACTTCATTTCTGCCGACTGAGAATCCCTTTCAGGCGTCTGACGACGAAAAGCTTCTGTTTGAATAGTGCTGAGGGTGCTGCAGAACTCTTTCGCCCTTCCTCAAAGGAGCGGCTTCCCCAGAGTTAAGAATCCATTTTTACCGCCCCCGAGTCCCTTGTCGTTAACGATGTCCGGAACTTATTCTGCATTTCTAAACTACGGCAGGAAGAGAATCCGGACTTCTACCCTGCCCCAGATTTAATAGTCTCCCAGGAAAAAAACTTTTCCATGGCTTCAAACGGATTATATGTTGCAATTTACAATAGTGATAAATAATTCGAGACGCAGGGAATGAAGCTGAAAACGTTAAACAATAGTGTAACAAGAAAGCTACCCTCGCAATCTCTCTGTAATGATCTCCTTACTTTCTCTCGCAGGAATACCTTCGAGTGACGCATCCTTCTTAGAAATACAAAGCAGTCTTTGGATATCGCCCCCCCCCGGCCATTAATAACGTTATTCCAGCAATGCGTTGATCTCGTGCTTGCCCTTTAACGCAGACTACCCTAGAGGGTCTAGGTGATATTGTGAAGGCAACAAGCAGAGCCGGAACAACCCGGAGACAGCAATCGCCTGTGCAAAATAGGAGAAATACAAGTGCATGCGCACAAACACACCTAGGTGATGGACATCTGTGTCTGCATAAACAGAACCCAGCCAGTTTTACTCTTGCCATACAGGAGACAAGTAACTTGCCTCACAGGCAAGCATTGGACAGGTGTAAACTTGGGCGCTGCTGCGATGGAAGAGGTTGAAACTCTGGGTTTACTTTCTATTAGGTACTTATAGCTTTGGGCATCGGCAGTATCGTAGCCAATGAGGTTAATCGGAGGCGCGATTATCAGAGATTCTGTTGAGGGAGAGAAGCGATAAACCCTGCTATGTCACTGCGGAAAGTTGGATTCAAGTCCTGTAGTACCTTCGGGGCAAGGCATAAATAATGTCGCTGGTTTCATTTAGAACGCCAGGTGAAGAATGGAAAATAAAACGAAGAACGTGATCGGCAAATGAACTTGCACAAATGCTGTCCTCTTATCAAGAGAAAACAGACGCGGCTGCAGGCAGCATAGCTCCAGAAGCGTTATTAATTAGCAAAAAAGTACACAAACGTTTCGGATCTGACAAATCATTTCCGATTTATGATTACGGAGTCTACAGCTTTCACTCATAGATCAATCAACTAAAGCATTCGTCGATCAGCCGATGGGATTCCAATGAATCGGAGAGGATACATTTCAGTGCGAGAGGCTGTGAATTAAGTCTTTCATGGGCGGTGGGGAGGGAAGGGATACACTACAGCACAATACAGGATCGGCAAGTTATTGTAAAAGAGAATTCGAATTATCAAATTAATATATGAATGAAAGATCCAAATAGGCAGCCGTGTTGGTCTGAAGTAGTAGAACAAAATAGGACTCGATTGCACTTTTAAGGCCAACTTAGTTTTATTCAGAACCTAAGCTTTCGTGTGCATGCACACTTCTTCAGGCGAGGGATGAGGTACAGTAAGCAGAGCTACATATAGGGTTTGGAATGCCACGTGGTACAAAGTTAAAAACCAATAGCAGAATAGTAAAATTAACATATTCAGAAAACCTTTGATCTGGGTTGCCTTAGCGTGGGAAACCATAAAACAGTAACATGTCAGAATGTGAGAATGCCTGTTAATTATTCTATTGCTAATAAATCTGGGTCAAAAAGAAAGCATTTCTTTCGCAGAAGTTTTTCCTGTCCAACTAATTTACCTTTTAACATACGACATAAATATATACATCATTCTAGTTTGCCATTAGGAAAAAATATTAAAATATAGTGGAAAATGGGTTTACTATATGTAATGAGATAAACAGCCAATATCCCTTGTTTGAGTATGTCAATACAAAAGCATTATTCTGATACACTATCCTAAAAGAGAAATACATTGGAATACTGTGGATATATCGCCATACTCGGTGAAAGTGGGTTTCTCAGAACTTCAAGAACAGAATGAAGAAGGGAACCGCTGAATTACAAACTATTATGAAACTTGGAACAAACACCTCCCCAGGACTAAACAGAGATATTGTTTTGTTTTTTTTTATCTCATCACATATGCTAAACCCACTTTCACCAAGTATGGCGAATAAAACTAAGTTGGTCTTAAAGGTGCAATCGACTCCTATTTTGTTCTATATGAATGAAAGGCATTTTCTTGTGCTTAATACAGATTTCCTTCAATATCTTAAAAAGTTGCTTAGGTTTGGCCATTTTAAAGTTACGAATGAATCGATGCAATAGTTAGGAAAGCAAATTATTACGGAAGAACATTACAGTCCTAAAATCTAGCCTCACATGAAGACATACATAACCATGCAGACATCCTTGTGAAATATAATGGAGAGAAAATTTCCTACTGCAATAAATTAGGAACGGGGGTTAGAGAGCGAAAGAGAATCCCGGACGTGCCGATAAGCAAAATTTGACGCTGCGAATACAATCGGTGGCTTGATGAAATCCCAACCACAGGATGGCTAATTTCTCCTCATGAGTGTACCGTGTGCCGCCAACGAAGAGAACCCCTGCCCCGAGGAGGCTGCCCTCTACGTTAAGCGCATCTGGTCTGACTGCTCAGCGGGTCACATAAGCTTAGGAGCGCACACAAGGCGTCCAGCAGCCTCCAGTGGGCCAGGAGACTTCCCGGGGCGCCGTTTCAGTCTGCATTTGGGCAGCGGAAGAGAGGCGAGGGGAAGGAGGGAAGACGCTGCGCCCTCTGTCTCTTGCCAGACCGCAGGGGCCGCTTTTCTCGGTGAGTACACAGGGGCAGTCCGTTGCCCCACTCCGGGAATATTAATGCCCGGGGCAGTTAAATGACGAGGAAATCGACCGGTTTTGATGGGAAATAAGCAAAGAGCAAAGTTAGAGGGTTCCCCCCCCCCCGACTCTCAACCACATGTGTTTTTTTTTAAGCAGTTTATTCAAATCCAGGACAACTCGATCTTCTCATGTCTCCTCTAAAGTCGACCAATCCGTCTGCTTTGATTCCCTCCGCATTTCCAAAGTCTACTTCTGGTCTAGAGGCGACCCAAACGACACCGTCTAGAAGAGGCGAACAGGGAGGTTTTTTAAAAAAAAAAACGCCAAAAGTTGCATTGTCACAAGTAAGAACTGGCAGGAAACGAACGGATTTCAGTGTTTAAAATAAAAACACAATTTCGATATTATAAACTAGTCGAGTATTTCCTCTAACGGAATGCAAGACCATTCATTCAACAAACCGCAAAAAAAAAAAACGAGTTAAGAAACTACAGAATTAGAAATAGCAAACAAATGTGATAGAATCCTTTTTTGTAACAAAAAAAAATAAAGTCAAAACTATATGAATTGAAATTTGGAATCAAAATAGGATGTACCTGTAAGAGATGGTTGAATGAAAGCAAGATACCATAACCGCAAGTGATTGACAAGGGAAGGAGCCGGCCCACGTCAAGCTCTGTGGAGAGGGGGGAACAAAAATTCCTCTGGATTTCTTTTTTTTTTTTAATTAAATAAAAAGCTTTATTTAAAAACTTCAAAAATTTACAAAATATTTGACAGTAAGGTATAGAAATAGGAGCAAAATAAGAAACCAGAATGAACAAAAAGACGTAAAAAACCAGATAGTGCATATAAATTCAAGGCATAAATATACAGTTAAGGATAACAACATAGATAAAGCATCATAAAAATTGCAATCATTGTTCAGACTTTTTACCTCTCTTGTTTCTAAAAATATACCATCTTGCTATACAAAGGGTTAATTGGGAGCATGTCATTTCCCGCCATAAATGTTAAGAAGGGAGACCAGACATCGACAAATTTGGATTCATAAGACTTAGGCTCCATCTCTAGCGAATTGTAAGTTATCTTATTTAAAATGAAGTGATCCCAGCATCTGTCCAGCCATTGTGAGATATTGGGAGGGTGAACATCCAACCACTTAGCTGCAATAGCAGTTCGGGCTGAAAAAGTAGAGTTGAAATTAGGGCTTTTGTAGGATTATTTGCCTTTAAACAAGTAAGATCATTAAGCAGTACAATAGATGGCTGAATTGGAATTTCTACATTTGTTACACTTTTAATATATTGTATGACTTGTGTCCAAACATTGTGAATAATCTTACAATTCCACCAGCAGTGGATATAGTCGGCTCTTTCCCCACACTGTTTTTTACATAAAGTGTCAACATTGCTATCAAATTTATGCATTAGAGTGGGTGGAGAGTACCATCTTAACATAAGTTTTAGGGACTGAAATTTAATATTGAAAACTGGAGAGGTCAGACAATGAGACAACCAAATATTATCCCATTCTTGTTCAGCAATTGTATGATTGCAATCTCTATTCCACAGTTTCTTATAAGGAAGCAGAGTTCTTCCAGATACCTTAAGCAAAATTCTATAAATTAGAGAAAGCATGCCTTTAGTTTGATTGGTTTTTTTCTTAAGAAGTATCTCAAATTCTGTGCAAGGACGATTAAGAGTTTCTTTCAACAAAAGGGAATGTAGCAAGTGACTCAGTTGTAAGTATGCAGACCACTGAATAGGAAACCCCAGTTTTTTCTCCATTTTTGCTTTAGGCATGATCTGCCCTTTTTCTACAAGATCCATAAGGCAACTAATGCCTGCTTGTTTCCATGCTGTAAACCCACCCCAGTTCAAACCTGGAGGGAACCATGGTTGATTACCGAACGTTGAGAGAGGGGAAATGCCAGGAGCTAAAACTTTGCGTCTGTGTATCCATACCATGTATGAGGCATTAAAAAAACATTTTCAAATAACTGGGTTCTGGGAATCAATTTGGAGTTCCAGATAACATCATTAATGTAACCATCCAGTCCCTGTTGTGCTATTTGGGCCCATACTGGCTTGGGATCTGCTGATTCTTCCCGAAACAATGCTTCCAAATGTGTAGCCTCATGATAGTACATCAGATCAGGAACATCCATGCCATCTTGTGATATTGCCTTGCAGAAAGTATTATAATTAATTAAATCCTTTTGCCATGCTTTTAATGTTTTAGTAGGAATTTCTAATGGTAGGGTCCTAAAAAGAAATAAATATCTAGGAAGAATAATTTTTTTTAACTAAATGAAGTCTGTCAGGCCATGTCAAAGTCTGGGTGTTTCATCTTTTAATCTGGTGCAGTTTAACAAAGTTTTGTTGCAACAGTTTACTTGGATTGAGAGGTATATTAATTCCTAAATATCTGCTGGAAGATGGAGTCCACTTAAAAGAGAAGGTATCACAAATAAAAGATGCTGATTCCTCTGGATTTCTGTGGGATAGTTAGGGGAATGGCTTTATCATCTCCACCGCAGGGATCCACTTAAGTGTTTAATTCCGGATGGACCTCGTTCGGTATGTACTCTAAACTTAGGCAAGGCAAGTATGAGATTGAGGAACAGGCCGGAGCTTTTAAGTGGCCTGCAGCCACCTCCTCCCGGGACTACGTCTTTATTGAATGTTGTGTTGAGGACAGTATAGACCTTAATGTAAATGCTGAGAAATCTAAACTTATATTCAATTGTCTTGGAGGAAATGATTTCAAGCATTTAAATGAAATTGATCTTTATAATTCTATTGATCCAAATGAATCGAAGCATAAAAGAACAGACAGATCTGTTTTATGTTGTTTACAAAAAAGGAACATCTGGCCAATGAACAAAAGAGATAGCAAAGCTCAATTGGCTCAGTGTGGACTTCAACAACTGGAAAGACTGGGAAGGAAGATGAAGACATGTCTGATCATTTTTCTGACATAATGAGCAACATGGGTGATGATGAAGATGTAGATTTGCCAAAAGAAGATGGAGCAGATGATGATTCAGCTTCACCAGACAGCGATGATGAAAAATGTCAGACCTGGAATAAGAAGAGGAAAATGGCTTCTTTGGGGACTTGGGAAAAAGAACTTCGCAACATTTCATAATTGAGATATGAATCCCTGAGTTGACAGCTCTACAGGCAGAAAATGAATCCTTTAATTCCTCTTCAACCTATTTTAAAGTAGCTGATTGGTGTGTATCATTGTTCAGGGCAGTCTTAAGCCACATGAGGCAATAATGATATGCATGAACTTTTTCCATACTTCCAAACCCAAAAAGAAACTCATTGAGATATAGGCAATCGATACAAAGCTGCAATAAAAGGGTTTACACAAAGTGATAAATTTGTGCTTTCTCCCTCACATTGTGGACTGCAGAGCCAGTTTGGTGCAGTGGTTAAGTGCAGACTCTTATCTGGGAGAATCTGGTTTGCTTCCCCACTCCTCCACATACACCTGCTGATGTGACCTTGGGTCAGCCACAAGTTCTCTCAAGGCTGTTCTGCTCAAGAGCAGTTCTGGGAGAACTCTCTCAGCCCCACCTGCCTTATGTGGAGGGGAAGGGAAAGGATATCAAGAGTAATCCACTTTGGCTAGCAAAGGGCGGGGTATAAATCCACTGTTTTCTCTTCTTCTTCTTAAAGTTTCAGCTTTCTGAAACAGAACTGGCTGAAGCTATATTTTAATTGGCTTTCAAAATTAAACTGGTAACAACATGCTAGGGTATATTCCACTAATGTTCAATGCTGTTCTCTTTGTTGTATTTAATAACTAGTTAGTGTTCAAAATATCCTAGCTAAAGCTATCAACCCCTGAAAACTTAACATGAGTTAAACCTGTACATTTGGTTGTTTGATCCTCAAAGTTCTGGCATCTCAATAGGGTCTGTACATTTAGACCAAACTGTATTTGCACTGTTGGTATGAAAGCAAGTGACACAATGTTAATACACTACTTGATCTTTGGGGGGTTTTTGACCAGTTTATAAGCCTGAAAACCTCCGTTTCTGTTCAAAGCAGTGGGGATTTTTAAATTGCGTACATTATTTCTAATAAACTGTTGAATACTCCATGGCTGTCACGAAAAAGTATGATCTCTAGCTAAATAGATAACAAGAGAAACAGAGAGAGGCAATCTGTCCTTCTTGGGAGGGATGGTGGCTCAGTGGTAGAGCATCTGCTTCTGGTAAGCAGAAGGTCCCAGGTTCAATTCCTGGCATCTCCAAAAAAGGGTCCAGGCAAATAGGTGTGAAAGACCTCAGCTTGAGACCCTGGAGAGCCACTGCCAGTCTGAGTAGACAATACTGACTTTGATGGACCAAAGAGGGTCTGATTCAGTTTAAGGCAGCTTCGTATGTCATATGTAATCTACCATGTGTGAGCATCACTGGTACAATACAAGACAAGGATGAAGGGATTATTAATAAAACACTCACACCCCTGCCTTGCCCTGGATATCCCATCAGATCTGGGAAGTTAACCTAACCAGGGTCATCCCTGGACAGTATTTGGATGGGAGACCACAAAGGAATATCAGGGTCTCTCCACAGAGGCATGCAATGGCAAAACCACCTTTGAACATTTCTTACTTTGAAAACCCTACAGGGTGGCCATACAACTGTGATTTGATGGCTAAAAAAAGTGTTTTTATTTGCTGTGCAAATCTTCAAGTAGATGGGCATTGACTTCATATCCTTCCCTGAGTACTTCTGTCTATCCTATCAACACTCACGGAAATGTAGGCATTCTCTAAATTAACCCTTTACATTTATTTATAGAGCGATTGACCCTGTATTGACCAGTATTCTTATACTGCCACAGGAGGTGGTGGCGGCCACAAGTATAGCCACCTTCAAGAGGGGTTTAGATAAAAATATGGAGCACAGGACCATCAGTGGCTGTTAGCCACAGTGTGTGTGTATATATAAAATTTTTTGCCACTGTGTGACACAGAGTGTTGGACTGGATGGGCCGTTGGCCTGATCCAACATGGCTTCTCTTATGTTCTTATGACCCAATTTTGTGGCTTATTTTTCTTTTAAGGTGAAAAAGGTCTCTGTCTGGACTTCATGGTGTTGAAAAGGCAAAATACAGCAAGAGTCCTCTTCTGGTCTAGAGGTCACTCCAGCTGGTACATGTGAAAGAGTGGGGAATCAAACCCAGTTCTTCCAGATAAGAATCTGAGCATTTAACCATTACACCAAACTGGAGGGGGAGGTTGAAGAAAGGGAGAGAGAGAGAGAAAGAACCAAGGTCACCCAGTGAACTTCCATGACAGAATGGGGACTGGAATATTGTCAGAACTTAAGAACTCCAGGCAGATCCCATACTTAGTTTCCAAGCTAGGATTTTATTAGAGAGAACTAAGAACTGTTAGATACAAGGTACAAGATAACAGTGATGGCGAGAGCCAGCACTGGCCCAGTTTTATATAGTAAAACAAACAACCCACAAAGCTTTAATTCACATCGTTACAGGCACATCTGTCTTCCCACCAGTGCTATCAGCAAAGACGTTGCCTCCTTACTCTGAAGGCCACACGATTCGGCTTCAAAGGGTGTCAGTGTGAGAAAGTACAGAGATACAACATTATTCAGTCTACAGCCCCCAAATACTTTGGATACCATCGGGGCAGGGTTAACTACTACTCAGGCACTTCAGGTTAAGAAAGGTTACAATATGGGGTCGGTCTGGTTCAACGCTCAGGTCCACTCTATGCATACTTGCCAACCATCAATTATACTGGTTCTACATTAAGCTAGCAATAATAAAGTTACAAGTTCTGACATACTGCCCCCCCTAAGCGCCCTCCCCCGGGGGGTGGCGGCTTGGGCTTGTGCGGGTACAGCAGGTGAAACTTTTTTAACAATTGCGGCGCAGCTACGTTCTGAGACTCGACCCATTCATCACAGCTCGGGGGGAAGTGCTTCCACCTGATTAAGTAATACAGTTTCCCCCGTTTGACTTTGGAGTCCAGGATTTCGTGGACTTCATGGTGACTCTGACCCCTCACTGTCGTCGGAGGGGGCGGCGGAGCCCTGGGATGGAAGGACGTGGCACCAGGGTCTTTCCGGAGTAAGCTGCAATGAAAAACAGGATGGATTTTGCTTAGAGACTTGGGCAGCTCGAGTTCTGCAGTCACCTTATTGATTACTCGTTTGATCCTAAAAGGCCCAAGAAACTTCAACGCAAGTTTGCGGCAGGGCTGAGGAAGGGGGAGGTTTTTTGTGGACAAAAAGACAGTGTCTCCCACTCTCAATTCCCATTCAGGAGAGTGTTTTTTATCAAACTGTTTTTTGTAAGCCTTTTTCGCTTCCTCCAGGTTCTCCTGAATTCCCTTCCAGCTCTCCCGAAGGCCTTCCCACCATTGTTGGCACGATGTGGGTTCTGAGGGGGTGGCAGGGAGGGGAAGCGTTGGGAAAGGCTTGCCCTCATAGCCATTTATGATTTGGAAAGGAGAGGTTTTAGTAGAGCTGTGAAGGCTGTTGTTGTAGCCGTATTCAGCGAATGGGAGTAGGTCCACCCAGTTGGACTGTTGGAAGTTAATGAAACAGCGGAGGTACTGTTCCAGAAGGCTATTAACCCTCTCCGTCTGTCCGTCCGACTGGGGGTGGTAGGCTGAGCTGAGGCCCTGCTCAATACCCGCAAGTTTGCAAAACTCCCGCCAGAAGTTGGCAACGAACTGCGTCCCGCGGTCGCTAATGACCTTGTCTGGGAACGAGTGTAGGCGTACAATGTGTGTAAAGAAAAGTTGGGCAAGTTTTTTAGCCGTGGGGAGCTGCTTGCAGGGGATGAAGTGGGCTTGTTTGGAGAATGTATCGACCACTACCAAAACAACAGTTTTGCCCTGCGACGGCGGGAGCTCCACAATGAAATCCATAGACACTACCGACCAAGGCCGGGTGGCTGTTGGGAGGGGCACTAGGTGGCCGGGAGGTTTACCCCCTCTTCGTTTAGCCATCAGACAGGTGGGACATGAGAGGACGAATTCGGAGACGTCTCTTTTGAGCCTAGGCCACCAAAACTGTCGGGTAAGGAGGTTGAGGGTTTTGACATAGCCGAAATGGCCCGCCAGGCGGCTGGAATGACAATGCTCTAAAATCTGCTTGCGGAGGGAGGAGGGCACATAGATCTTTTCGTTGTGCAACAGGAGGCCGTCCTCGCTTTTACGGAGGTTCGGTGGTTGGTCTGCTTCCCGAGCAGTCTCCGCAACTAACTTAGACAAGAGGTCTGGCTCCGGGGGGCCGATCCTCTTCCCGGAGCGGGTGGTGACCCCCCCCGCGATGGCCGAAGGGGGGATAAGGGAGTCCACCACCTCCTCGCGGAGGCTCTCGTGCTGTGGCAGGCGGGAGAGGGCGTCCGCCAAGAAATTCTTGGTACCTGGGATGTGTTTCAGTACAAAGTCGAATTTGGCGAAAAACCCAGCCCACCGGATTTGTTTTGCAGTCATTTTGCGGCGCCCGGTCAATGCCTCGAGATTTTTGTGGTCAGTCCAGATTTCAAATGGGACTCTGGCCCCTTCAAGCCAGGAGCGCCAGGTTTTCAAGGCAAACATGACTGCAAAAGCCTCCTTGTCCCACACTGACCAATTTTTCTGCTCGTTCGAGAACTTTCGTGAAATGTAGGCGCAGGGGCGCAGAACCCCGTTGTCCCCCCTTTGCATTAATATGGCTCCGACGGCGGCGTCGGAAGCATCACATTGAACCACGAAAGGTTTTAACTCGTCAGGGTGGGCCAACACGGGCTCCGAGGTGAAGAGGCGTTTCAATTCTGTAAAGGCTTTTTGACACTCGGGCGTCCACGTTAGGCGTGCGCCCGGCTTTTTTGCCTCTGCCCCCTTCCCCTTTGTTTTAAGGAGCTCCGTAAGGGGTAACATGATGGTGGCGAACCCCTTTATGAAGTCGCGGTAAAAATTTGCGAACCCGAGAAAACTTTGGAGCTGTTTGCGGGTTCGTGGGGGCTCCCAGTCTAGCACCGCTTGAACCTTTGCTGGGTCCATTGACAACCCTTCCCCCGATACTCGGAAGCCTAGATAGTCTAGTTCAGTCTTGTGAAATTCACATTTTGATAGTTTGGCATACAACTTGTGCTTGCACAGGGTGCTCAACACTTTTCTGACTAGTGGTACATGTGACTTGAGATCTGGCGAATAGATAATGATGTCATCAAGGTACACCACCACCCCCTTAAACAGGAACTCTCGCAGAACCTCGTTGATAAAGTTCATGAATACTCCAGGGGCCCCCTGTAGCCCGAAAGGCATAACCAAGTACTCAAATTGTCCTAGCGGGGTATTGAACGCGGTCTTCCACTCGTCCCCCTCCCTGATGCGGACTCGGAAGTACGCGTCTCGGAGGTCGAGTTTTGTGAATATTTTCCCTGTGGCCACAGTATTCAATAGGTCCTTAATCAATGGGATCGGGTAGGCATTAGACATCGAAATCCCGTTTATCGAGCGAAAATCTGTGCAAAGTCTAAGCGACCCATCCTTTTTCTTTCTGAAGAGGACGGGGGCGGCATGGGGGGCTGTTGCCGGTCGTATGAACCCCCGCTTCAGGTTTTTGTCCAAAAATTTGCGGAGTTCCGCTTTCTCCGCCCAACCCATGGAGTACAGTTTCGCTTTTGGCAGTTGCTGCCCCGGGATCAGTTCGATTGCACAGTCCGTGGGGCGGTGAGGTGGTAACTCATCCGCCTCCTTCTCACTAAAGGCCAGTTTTAAGTCCCGGTATTCTTTGGGGATCGAGGCGACCTCCTCGAGGGTGAGGCAGGCTCGCTCATTCCGGGGAGGCGGATGCGGCCCCCATTCGGGGCGCCAATGGTGGTGTTCGCACCTCCAGTCCGGGAATCGGACGATCTGCTCCTCCCACCTTATGTCTGGCTGGTGGCGGGCGAGCCAACCCGAGCCCATCACCACATCAAACGAGCAAGAGGGGGCAATTACAAAAGTTTCGATCCCCCAATGCTCTTCGGTCCCAACGGGGACCGCCTGCGTTTCTAGCTTACATGGCTCTCCCCTCATGGGCCCCCCGTCCATCTGCTGGAAAAGCATGGGTAGCGGGAGGGGGGACGTGGCTAATCCTAGCGCCTCCACTAGGCGGGGGGTGATTAAGTCCCGGTTGCACCCCGAGTCGATTAGTGCTCGGGCATGCATGAACCGTTTTAGGTTCGGGTTGAGAAGGGTTACGGCCATAAACAATAAACCCCCAGTGGCTCTCACCGTGAGGAGTGCCGGCTGTTGCTGGACCTGCTTCGCGGCACCCATTAAAGCAGGTCGTTGTCGTTTCCCGCCGACTCGGTGTCGTCCGACTCCCCGGTCGATTCTTCCACGGTTTCTGGTTCGGCGGTAAAATCCTCGTCAGTCGCCAAGGTGGTGGCGACGGAGCCCCGTCCGGGCTCTTTCGGCCGATTACTCTTTTTCTTCTTGGGCCCCGATGCGGTTGGCCTGGCTGTCGGCGGGGTGGACCCCGCTTTGGCTGGGCAGTTGGAGGCGAGGTGGTCCGGGTCGCCGCACCGGTAACACTTTCGGGCAGTGGTGGGGGTCGAGGTTGTCGGGGCCCGTCGCCCCTCCGCCTTGGTGGGTGTGGATTTCAACCCCTTCTTCGCCAGTTGCTGTCGGCGAAGCCCCACGTGCTGGATGTTGGTCTCGACCTCTCCGGCTAGCTGGATCCACCCGACCAAGGTGTCGGGTCGCCCGTGGCTGTAGCAGCGGTCGAGGACGTTCGGGTTCAGCCCGTTACAAAAAGCAGTATATTTCATAATCTCGTTCCACCCTCTCACTGCCGCGCAGTAGCCCAGGAACTCCGTGGCATACTCGCGAATGGATCGGTTGCCTTGTTCGATGCGCTGGAGGGCTGCGATGGCTTTCTCCTCGCGGAGCGGGTCGCCGTACTGGCGGAGCATGGCGTGCAGGAACCCCGCTACGGTTGCTAGCTCGGGCTTCCTCGCGGTGAACAGCCCGACGTACCATTTGCGGGCTGGACCTCTCAGTCGGGACGCAATGTGGTACACTCGGCTGGCTTCGGTCGGGTAGTCCGCACCCCAGTGGGTAAAGAACGTGTCGCACTGTATGGTGAAGTACTCCACGTCCTCTGGGCTCCCGTCGAATGTAATTTTCAGCTCTCTCCCCCCCCCTGCGACCGGGGGTGCCGCGGGTTGGGGCACCGGGGCCGGCAGGGCCGGTAGGGCTGGTGCAGCTGGGGCCGGCGGCGCCGGCGGTGCGGGCACGGGGACCGCCGGGGGCGCCGGAACTGGCGGCGCCGGAGGCGCTGGGACCGGCGGCGCGGGGGCCCCCGGGGCCGGAGGCGCCACTGGTTGTGGGGCCGGTGGGGCTGGAGCGGGCACCACCGGCGGCGCGGGAGCCAGCGGGGCCGGTGGAGCCACGGGCGGTTGCCCCAGCGGCAGCCCTCCCACGGGGATCCCCAGGACCGCCGTCTGCAAGGTGCGGAGCTGGTCGTAGATCGCGCCTAGGTTCTGTTGCATCTCCTCGGCCATCATAACTCGGGAGGCGTGTACGTCGTTGTGAATTTCCCGTACATAGTCGAACAGGTCGTTGCGGAGGCTCCGGACCGGGTCGTCCCCGCCTCGCGGTTCTGGACCTTCGCCCTGGTCGTCGTCTCCGTCTCCGCTTGCCCCGTCGCCCAGCATACTTCTGTACCGCTGCTCCGCCGCGTCGATCGCCGCCGTGGACTTCCGCGGGCTCCAGGATCGGGGTGCGGCGAACGCGTCCACCGAGAAAGGTGCGGGCACCTTAATCTTGCGCCTCACCCCCGTCACCTTCGGGTCGAGCGGCGGGTCCTCCGTTGGAGTGGTGGGCTCTCCGTTGTCTGGAACCTTTGCAGCCATCGGGCCGGGTTTCCAGTTCAGATAAGCTCCGAAACAATGGGATCACTGTTATAATGTCAGAACTTAAGAACTCCAGGCAGATCCCATACTTAGTTTCCAAGCTAGGATTTTATTAGAGAGAACTAAGAACTGTTAGATACAAGGTACAAGATAACAGTGATGGCGAGAGCCAGCACTGGCCCAGTTTTATATAGTAAAACAAACAACCCACAAAGCTTTAATTCACATCGTTACAGGCACATCTGTCTTCCCACCAGTGCTATCAGCAAAGACGTTGCCTCCTTACTCTGAAGGCCACACGATTCGGCTTCAAAGGGTGTCAGTGTGAGAAAGTACAGAGATACAACATTATTCAGTCTACAGCCCCCAAATACTTTGGATACCATCGGGGCAGGGTTAACTACTACTCAGGCACTTCAGGTTAAGAAAGGTTACAATATGGGGTCGGTCTGGTTCAACGCTCAGGTCCACTCTATGCATACTTGCCAACCATCAATTATACTGGTTCTACATTAAGCTAGCAATAATAAAGTTACAAGTTCTGACAAATATGGGTTTCCCCAGATCATTACTCAGCACTATAACCACATTAAAATCTGCAGAAGTGCTCCTCAACCTTTCCAGGTGCAGGACTCACAAAGCCATGGACCTTCCTCAAGCAGCAAGCAAATGATAGCAGGGGTGGGCAGTTTTATGACCTTACCAAGGTCATGGCTAGGACAATGGGCAGCAAACAGACAAAGCCAGAGTTAGAAAATGCAAACTGAGCACCAGCAGGTGCACAGGAATAAGGGAGAAGCCAAGAGTCAAAGCTGTGGAGGAATCCCCTCTGAGTGACGTCACTTCCCTTTCCTGCTTTTTTCATGCGAAGGCAGGAGGAAGGGTAGCTTTGCCCTCTGCAGCAAGTCCTGCCCAAAAGAAGCAGAAATAATGGCAGCTCCATAGCCACGTGGCCCATTACCTACCTGCAGGATCTAGGCTGTGCACAGGACAACTCATATACATGCTGGAGGATTAACTAGTGGAGCCCTGAGGTGATTCCTTTGTGTGTGCACATGTATGTATATAACGTAATGCAAACAGAAACTTAGCATTGTAGGGAGGAAGATTCTGTCCTCTCCCTCCAACCGATTTGCCCTAATAATTTTCTATTTTCAGGGAATTTTTAGCTTGGGGGACATCTCTAAAATATGAGTTTGTTTGCAAGTCTGAAGTGGTGCAGTCCAGACTGGAAGACCTTCTGATTCCCACCTTATTTTTTTACCCTCTCCTGCTGTGTAAATCAGACCTAAGAGCCAATTTACATTCTATGAACACTGGAAGGATGGTATTCTGGACTATTCAGGAAGGGGGGATTGCAACATCGAATGCCCCCGCCATGTAGAAAACAACAACACATGCACTTCCTGGATGCAAGAAACTATACTATTCCAGAGATTTCACCTTTTCTCTTTCAGGGAGATTGTCTTAGGGTTGGTTGTTTGTTTTTTAATGAAGGAGATCATTAAAGAACAGTATGCTCACTCTCTCCAGAGTTTAAAGTGGTACAGTCCATAATTCCACCACCACCTTCTGTTTTATGGTGGGACAGTCTAGAGAAAGTTTGCCAGGCCCCCTACACATTTTGGTTGGTTTCCGAGTTGAAGTGTCCCAGCAATCTAGTGCTGCCATCAAGATAAAAGAGCTCTTATTTAGTAAAGCAAAGCCCTGGACTCAGGTGAGAGCTTAAAGATCTGCCCTATAGTGACTCCAGCTACTGCAATACTGTGACTGTGCAGTGGCTTTTCAAGGACTCTAGGAGAAATCCCTTTCCCAGCCCTGCTTTTGTTAAAAAGGTAGCAGACCCATAGGAGCTAACACTGAACCATTTCTCTTTCAGAACTATTTTGCAATTTGACTTGATTCACTAAATAAAGTTGCTAAGCTGAGAAGAGCCATGACCAGCCATGGACTACTTTATGCGATCCAAAGAGATAAATAGTATGAATATTAACTGCAATAACTTATCATTGATGCTTGAACTTTACACATTAATACCGAGATTAATTTAATGTTATAGCAGTAACATGCAGGGCTCATTTCCAGCAGGAATGCACAGGAAAAACATTCCTGGAGAGAAGAAACAAAATATTATCTCAGGGGGAGGTCTTTCACCTTTCAGGTAGGGGGGCACAGGAAGCTCTTGCAGTCAGCTGGAGCTTCAAAGGCTACAGTATCAGCTCTTCAAAGGCAGTATAGGCTCTTTGGAAATCTGGCCCCACCCCCTCAGCCCTTCAAGGGGAGAGGTTGAGGCCTTGCTTGGAGTTACTGCCTATCTGACGATCCTGCTGGACAAGCTACTGATCGGTAAGTTGTGAGGAGGGGGAGGATGGAGTTCTTTGGATGGGGGAGGGTGGTCTTCAGCCCACACTAAAAGGCAAGCCTTGGCCTCTCTTGTCCTGCTTGGCTGGGTGCACTTGCCCTCGGGGGAGAGGCACTCCTCTGCTGAAGGCAGGTGCATTGGGCCACCACAGCAGGACAAGGCTGGGGCCTGCTCTGTCAAGCGGGCATTGGCGGAGGCAGAATTTGGAGGGGGGCCTTCAGCCTACACCTGGCCAAGCGAGCAGACATCTTAGGGGGAGGTCTTTCACCTTTCAGGTAGGGGGGCGCAGGAGAGTTCCTTGACCATGAAAGGCCTGCCCAGCCACCCTGGGCTACTGGGTGAGTGAGAGTCTTCTGTTGGAGGAGGTGGTGGATTCTTTATCTTCTTTTCTCACCCCCCTCTTTCTCTCAGCAAAGGTGCCAGCCTCTGGGTCTTTCCTGAAGATTTCCCCACAAATCAGGTCAGTTCCCCCGGGGAGAGGACTGAGGGCTTTCCCCTTCCACACTTTTTGGAGGAAGTAGGCTGCCCTTTCTCTCTAAGAGATAGATCTCTTTCCCCCCACACCCCAGGAGGCAGTCTCCAGTGCTTTCCTGGAGATTTCCTCACAAATCAAGTTCAGTTCCCCAGGAGAGAGGATGGAGGGCTTTCCCCCCTCCCTTTAAGGAGGAAGTTGGCTGCCCTGTCTCTTCAAGAGATAGGATGGGAAGGGCATTTAGTGTCCTTCAGCATAGGGTACCCAGAGCTTACAAGACAGCTGTTGAAGCAATGTGAAATGGTAAAGCAGAAACAATAAAAGGAGCAGGAAAAAAACCACTGTGATGATCAGTATGAGAAAAAGGAAGACTAAAAATGCCCAGTCTTGTTAGCTGAAAAAAACAAAATTACAGAAACAAGAATAAAATCAATGTAAGGCCTTTTACTGGACCAATCAAATTAGTAAAAAATAAAAATAACCATTAAAAAATTGTGTAAGCCAGAAAGAAGTGGCAAGTCCCAGTCACTACTAAAAAAAACTGTCCAGAAAAGGGTTGGTTTCAAGAGCTGTCTCAGACTCAGCAGCCAGATAATTTCCCCGTGTGTGGAATGCAGACTGAGAAGCCTCTCTCCCCTCCTTTCTCTCACCCCCGCTTCTCCTTCCTTTCTCTATCTCTCCCTGTCATCTGTCCCCCATCTTTCTTTCCCCCAAAAGTAACTTGACAGGCCATGCATGCCCTCTGATAAATGTTTGTGATATTGAAATCATTTGACATCTTGGCTGTTTTCTTTGTGCTTTTGAAGTAATTTTTCTCCAGATTGCCAGCTCTGAGTTGGGAAATACTTGGAGATCAATGTAATCAGTGTAACCAGGGTGGAGCCTGGGCAGGGTGAGTTGCCTTCTGACACACTTCCGGTGATGTGGGGGGGGGGAGGTGTGACATATGCAAATACATTATGCAAATTAGTTATGCTAATAAGTTCATGGAAAGACTTTTATCTGCATTGTAATAGTTACAGAGCAAATCTGGGGAAGTGGGTGCTGGCTCATGAAGGTTAATATGATAATATGTGGTTTTAAGGTGTTACAGGTTCTCAGAGCTTATTTGCTCAACAGCAGTTTTTGAGAGAGCTCTCACAGCCCCACCTACCTCACAGGGTGTCTGTTGTAGGGAGGGGAAGGGAGAGGAGATTGCAAGCCATTCTGAGTCTCTGAGTGAAGGGCAGGGTATATCCAGTCTCTCCTTCTTCTTCTCTTTCTCTTTCTCTCAGCCTAACCAACCTCACAGGGTTTTTGTAAGGACAAATCAGAGGAGAGGAAAATGGCATTAGTTGCTTTGGGTCTCCATTGGGAAATAAGGCAGTATGTAAATAAAAACTAAAATAAACTCCATTTATGTCATAAGTAGGGGTTGGGTGATGTTGTTGCATTCTACAATAATCCTGCACAGGGGTAATTTCGTAGAAAAAGCTTTCCAGGAACTCAATAGCATAACTTATTTGCATAATTTATTTGCATATGCCGCACCCCCTAACATCACTGGAAATGTGTCAGAAAGCAACACCCACAGCTCAAACTCCACCACAGAATCACCCAACTCAGAGCTGGCAATCTGGAGAAAAATTGCCTGAGCTATAAAAAGCATCTCACTCTAAAAAGTCCTCAGTATCTCAGCACCATGAAAGAGCTGGGTACACCAGACAGAAAACAGCAAGACTTCCATCAAAACTACATCCCACAGCAAAAATCCAACTTTCCCTTACTTTCCTGAAGATTTTAAACCGTGTCTGTTCCAGAGATCCTATTCTGACATACAAGATCCAGGAGCAGTCACTGGAAAAGCAAAAGCAGCTCACCTGTCACAAACAGCCTGGCTCCGATTGTATTCATTCAACAGCCACCACTACAAACTCTTTATAAAGAGATGCATTTGACAAGCAATAGCTCCCTCATTTTAAGACAAACAGAGGAGGGGAGGGAGAGAGACATGGGAGGAAAGAGTGAAAGAGGTGTGAATAGAGAGAGAGAGAGAGAGAGAGAGAATAGATGGAGGGAGGGAGGAGAGACTTAAGGCAGCTGGTAGAGAGGGAACTCTTGTCCTTGGCCACCTACTAACTGGCTCTTTGTCTCCTATAGTGGGGGGGGGGGGAATCCCCATAAGAAGACAAAGAATGTATGCCAGCCAGAGAGCATGCATGGCCTGTCAAGTTACTTCTGAGGGGGGGAAAGATGGGAGACAAAAGGCAGGGGGAGATAGAGAAAGGAATGGGAGACAGGGGTGGTGGTGAGAGAGGCTTCTCACTCTGCACTCTACACTTTTGTGACCCACATCCCAGAGAGATTATCTGGCTGTTAAGTTTGCAACAGTTATTGAATAAACCCTTTTCTGGAGAGTCTTTTAGCAGTCCAGAAAGTCAAGGCTGGTTTTTCTTTCTGGGACTTGCCACTTTGGTGTAGTGGTTAAGTGTGCGGACTCTTATCTGGGAGAACCAGGTTTGATTCCCCACTCCTCCACTTGCAGCTACTGGAATGGCCTTGGGTCCTTAAAAGGGCAGCTACTGTAAGAGCTCTCTCAGTCCCACCTACCTCACAGGGTGTCTGTTGTGAGGAAAGAAGATAAAGGTGATTTGTAAGCCGCTCTGAATCTCTTATTCAGAGAGAAGGGCAGTATATATACAGTCTTCTTTTTGGCTTACACCATTTTTCTTTCATGGTTAATTTTATTTTGCACTAATTTGATTGGTCCAGTAAAAGGCCTTAAATTCATTTTGTTCTTGTTTCTGTAATTTTATTTTGCCAGTATCAAGACTTAGTCTGCTTTTTTCTTCTATTGGCTACCACAGGTTCCACCTCCCCCCCCCCCGCCCCAATCTTTTTATTGTTTCTGCGTTACCATTCCACATTGCTTCAACAGCTGTCTTGTAAACTCTGGGTACTTTATGATGGACAGAAGGGCACTATATACCATTCCCATAATCTCTCTTGGACAGACAGGGCAGCCCACTTTCTTTATAAAGCAAGGGGGGGGGGAGCTCACCATCTTGTCGTCTAGGGAACTGAACAGATTTGTGGGTAAATCTCCAGGAAAGACCTGGAGACTGCCTCCTTTAGGGAGGGAGAGAGAGCTATTTCTTGAAGAGAAAGGGCAACCCACTTCCTCCAAAAAGGGTGGGGAGAAAGCCATCTATCCTCTCTTTTGGTGGAGGAGAAGGAGAGTGCACCTAGAAAGAGCAAGCAGCCTTGGGCTTGTCTTGCAATGTAAGCAGAAGGCACCCACCCCTCCCCCTCCTCCACACCACCCCTGCTGATGCCCACTGTTTGCAAGGCAAGCCCCGAACTGCTTGCTCTGCTCTGCCTTGGTGCATTTGCTTCTTATGAAGCAGCCCACTTCTTCTCCCCAGGCGAGTGCACAAAGGTAGAGCAGCCTGAGCAGCCTGGGGCTTGTCTTGCAATGTAAGCAGAAGGTGCCCCCCCTCCACACACTCCCCCTCAACGCCTGTTCTTTGCAAGGCAAGCCCTGAACTGCTTGCTCTTCTCTGCCTTGGTGCACTTGTTTATGGAGCAGCCCACTTCTTCTCCTCCCCAGGCGAGTGCACCAAGGCAGAGCAGACCGAGCAGCCTGGGGCTTCTCTTGCAATGTAAGCAGAAGCCCCCTCCCCACCCCCGCCAATGACCACTCTTTCAATGGAGGAGCCCTTTTCCTCCCAAGGCCAGTGCGCCAAGACAGAGCAGACCAAGTGAGCACAGACCTAGCCTTGCAATGCAGGTGAAGTCCCCTCTCCCCCATCCAAAGATGTCCAGGAATCCCCTCCCCCCCACACACAATTTACCAAGCAGTAGCCAGTCCAGCCAGGTGGCCAGGCAGGCAGAAACTCCAAGGATGGACTCAAATTCTGCCCTTATAGGGCTAAGGGGGTGGGCCAGATTCCAAATAAGCTATCTGATACTGTAGCCTGTGAAGCTCCAGCAGTCTGCAACAGCAGAGCTGGAGAGACAGAGAACTTCACCATGTGCATGGCCTCATAAGGTAAAAATAAATACAAAATATGTATCTTCTCTCCCTGAATGTCATTCCTGTGCATTCCCCCTGGAAATGAGCCCTGAGATTCCTGTAATGTTTTCTTAATAGCTTTGTATAACACTGAGATCAACACTGGCAGCTTATTCTTGCACTGGCAAAATGTGTTGCTTGCAAATGGGGAAAGAATACACACCCATGCAGAAAAACAAAGGGCTTTGGATGCTGCCCAACAACAAAATCAAGGCAAAATTTTCAATCTACTATAAAAGATTGAATATGCTGAAGGCTTTTGAGACAGGAGGAAGGGAAGATGATGTACCAGTTTGGAGAAAGAGTTATATGGAGGAACAAAACAAGTTGTCTTTCTGCATGCAGGCCTAAGAGGTACTTGAAATACTTACTCTCTAGGGCTGGGGTGTCAAACTCATTTGTTATGAGGGCCGGATCTGACATAAATGAGACCTTGTTGGGCTGGGCCATGTCGGGTTGAGCCAAGCCAGGCCGGGCCATGTGTGTACTTATTTAAGATTAGGTAGCAGAGATACAAATTTTATAAAGAACACAGAGAAGCACAAATATATATTTTTAGAAATTTAAAACATACTTAAAACATTAGCACTCATTGGTCTTAAAGTTGCTTTCTTTGCATTTCTCCCATGGGATCCAGGGAACTGGGGAAAGGAAGCTCTGGCTCTTTCCTTCCTTCCTTAGGGGACTGGGGGGGGGGGGAGGGAGGAGCCTCAGCCAATAGAAGGAAGAGAGGCTTGGCTCAGTAGCTCTTCTGTGCAACTGAGAGAGCCTAGCAAAGCAAGCTATTCTTCCCCCCTCCTGCTCAAGGGAGGAGCCTCAGTCAATGGGGAAGATAGATGCTTTGCTCTGTAGCTTCTGTGCGATTGAGCAAGCCTTGCAAAACAAGCTGTTATGCAGAAGGGAGCATGAGAGAGGGAGAAGGAAGCAAATGACAACCAGTTGCTTGGGGGCCTGATAGGAGCCTTTCAGGGGTCTGATTCACTTTTGGAGTGCCCTCCCTTGTGAGCTTCACCTGGCAGCTACCTTACTTTATTTTAGGCACCTGCCCAAAACGTTCATTTTAACCCAGACTTTCAATGAAGGGGTTTTATCTCTTAAATGTTTATGGTCTGCTTCTTTCCCATGATCAACAGTATGTTCAGCATTTTAAACTGCTTCACGTGTATGTGTTTTAATGATGCTGGCTTGTTTTTAAAGCCTATACTAACACTTAAAAAAAATTCTGTAACAGATATAGCTAGTAATGCTTTGCTGTACAGTATGACCATCATATATACAAATAATCCACATTATGTAATGTGCAGTACTAGCATATATCATGTACATTTTTTTAAAAAATGCTATTTTGTGTAGTGACAAATGCCACTAATAAAGTATTTTTCTTATCCCCCCCCCCCAATTAAGAGAAACAGAAAGATTAAACTACATTTTTTCTCTGAGATTTCTTGTCCCAAATCCTTTCTCTGCTTAGACTGGAATGGTCATTTAGGATCATTGACCTCCAAGCAAAAAAGTTCATGAATTTTAGAAAATACCTTATACTTTTTACTTAGTTTCTTCAAATTTTGTCAGTTTTCTTATCCCCAATCTTATGTACATGCACTTGTTAAAAAAACTCCTAAATATGATTAAGTCAAACCAGTTTATATTGCCATTGCATAGTCAACAAACTTCCTGAAATTTTATGATGGCATTGCTCATAATTAATTTCCGATATGTGTCTATATCATATATCTTATCAAAAAAACTGAAAATGTTGAAGTTTATCTAGTACTACAATGGGGAACTATCAGGTGACAATCTTATTCTTATAACCATCCCAAATCTGTAAAAGACTGTTTATAACCCAGAATTCCTTGTTATACACCATTTCCTAGATATTTATTAGAGATGGGCATGAACTGCTTCAGACTTGGAAGTCCGAGCTGAACTTTGCCCAGTTCGAGTTTTGCAAACTGTGGATCAGGAATCATGTGCTCAGTATAGACACAGCCAAGCTTTTTGCAGAGACTTGGAAGCAGTCTGGAAAAGACTTTCACACAAAAAAGCTTGTGGGGGTGGTCTTCTATAGCCCTGGCAATACTAATACAGACCTTCCCAAACTTGATAGGCAAATCAGAGAAGTCTGTCTCTGCTCTTCAGGAAGGGTGGGTGTATATAAGTGATGTAGCTGCACACGTTGTCTTTGTTTACATCTAGTATCTGGGAATTCTGGGTGTCTTTTTATTCACGAAATAGCATTGTTGGTGGACCTGTGAGGGGGATTGCTGGGTCTTCTTTCACACCAAGTTCTTTCCCTTGTCCAAAGGCTGTTCTATGGACATGATTTTAAGTTGCTGGACATTATTTTATGCTGTTTTTATGCCCTTATTTTTAATTACTTGATTTAATACAGACCACTTTCATTGTATTGCTTTTATTGTTTTATTTTATTGGTTTTTTACTTAGCTAACTCAAAAAGGGTCTTTGGTGAGGACACACATAAATCCTTTAATGAAATAAATAAGCTAGTGGCCACAACTCCACTCTGTGGCAATGAGTACCATAAGTTAATTATGAGTTGTATCAAGAAGTACTTTTGCCTGTTGTTCATACTCTTCATAGGGTGACTGAAGGTTCTCATGGTTTTAATCTCTGGGCTTCCCCCTCAAAAAAAGAAACAACATCTGTCAAGTTTTCCTAAACGATTTAATGAGGCAGGGTTTTTTATTAAGCCCAGGTGAGTGGCTGTTCGTAAGCATGGAGAATATCAGCCAGGTATTTGTCAGCCAGGTTCAAGAATAATGAATAATAATCAGATATGGCTCAGGCTGGGTGTTACAGATGCTTTTATATTCCACTTATGCTTTCAGATTTATTTATTTGCATGTTTGCTATACAGCTTCAAGAGGGGATTGGATAAGCATATGGAGCAGAGGTCCATCAGTGGCTATAAGCCACAGCATATTGATGGAACTCTCTGTCTGGGGCAGTGATGCTCTGTATTCTTGGTGCTGGGGGGGGGGGACAACAGTGTGAGAGCTTCTAGTGCCCCACTGGTGGAAAGTCGTCATGCTGTCTACAGAGGCCTGTGAAACCGTTAACTTCACCTGTCATTGCTCTTGCTCCATCAGTAGTGATGGAAACAAGTTTATGCAATGGAAGATTACACTCTGTCACAAAAGAATGGAAAGAGCTGAATATTTCCTGACCAGTAGTTCTCCCTTAACACTGAAGTCTTCAAAAACCATTCAGATAAAGACTAGTAACTGGGCTTTGTCTCTTATGTCTGTAGAATCATCCAGTTGGAGTGAGAAAGCAACAAAAACTGAAACATCCTCCAACAATTGTTCAGTTGTGTCTCCACACATCTTTTCTGTTCACCACACGATGGTGTTTCTTGACAGCTGTAAATCTTCAATAACAGCTATGATCTCTTTCTTATTCTTAAATCCTTCAAAAAGATTGTCTGCTGCTTCAAGAAAACAATATTTTACAAATTCTCCATTGAAAAGTTTGCATTTCTTTGCAATCAGGTTGCTGACCTTGAAGGATGCCATGGTTGCATTGACCGAATGCAACCTTGGCTTCCCCATCAACTGTTGCTGTGCAGCCAATTTAGATTTAAGTTTACGAATTTCACTTTTGGGTGGAAAATCAGCATCAAACTTATTGCTATGCAGAGGCTTATAATGACGCTCCAGATTACTCTTTTTGGGCAAGGATACAGCGGCGTTACAAAGTAGACAACAACACTTTTCTACCTGTTGGACATACCTGGGATACAGGATGTCTTTGACAGGCTGGAAAACTGAGCTAAAACCAATAAAATGAATTTTAACAGGGATAAATGTAAAGTTCTGCATTTAGGTAGGAAATATCCAATGCAGGCTATAGGATGGGGGGGAGGGGCTTAGCAGCAGTATGTGCAAAAAGGATCTAGGGATCTTAGTGGACCATTGCTGAACATGAGTCAACAGTGTGATGGAGTGGCTAAGAAGGCAAATGCAGTTTTGGGCTGTATCAACAGAAGTATAGTGTCCAGTGATGGTATTGCTTTACTCTGCTCTGGTGAGACCTCACCTGGAGTATTGTGTTCAGTTTTGGGCACCACATTTTAAGAAGGATATAGACAAGCTGGAACGGGTCCAGAGGAGGGCAACAGACATCTTAAAATGTGAGAAGTCTGGAGACCAAGTCCTATGAAGAAAGGTTGAAGCAGCTGGACATGTTTAGCCTGGAGAAGAGGCAGCTGAGAGGTTATATTGAAGGGCTATCATATAGAGAATGGTGTGGAATTGTTTTCTGTGGCCCCAGAAGGTAGGATTAGAACCAATGGGTTGAAATTAAATCAAAAGAGTTTCTGGCTCAATATTAGGAATAACTTCCTGACCGTTAGAGCGATTCCTTAGTGGAACAGCCTTCCTCGGGTGGTGGTGTGCTCTCCTTCCTTGGAGGTTTTTAAACAGAGGCTAGATGGCCATCTGACAACAATGAAGATCCTTTGAATTTAGGGGGAGGTATTTGTGAGTTTCCTGCATTGTGCTGCATAGATGACCCTGGAGGTCCCTTCCAACTCTATGATTCTATGATTCACTACCTGAATGAGTCTTGGAGTGGCTTACAATCACCTACCTTTCCTCCCCCCACAACAGACATTCTGTGAGGTAAGTGGGGCAGAGAGAGTTCTGAAAGAACTGTGACTGACCCAAGGTCAACCATGTGGAGTGGGGAATCAAACCCAGTTCTCTGGATTAGAGTCCACTGCTCTTAACCACAACATCACACTGGCTCTTCAAACACAATTACTCAGTTATCCTGGGAAGTGATTGACCTGGCATAGAGTGTCCTTTGGCACAAGCCAAGACTATGGGGGTGGTCACAGCCTCCAATGAGATAGATTGGGAAGTTAGGGTTGCTCTGGGGAGTTTGGGAAGCCCCAGTGGGAAGGTCCATTCCTCAAGGTCATTGTAGAACAGGCCAGTGAAGGAGCTCTAGAGGGCTAAAAAGGAAAGGATCTGCTTTAAAGAATCATGACAGGGCAAGGCAAGGAGGATGACCTTACCCCATTGTTAGCAACAAGCACAGTCTCCATCCCATGATCAGGGTAAAAGCTGGACTGGAAAGGATCCAGGATAGTAGCAGCATCCAAGAAGGCCTGGAGTTCTTCTGCTGCCAGTCTCGTCACTGTTTGGGCACCACACCAGAAGGACCCTCAAAATACTAAGGGAGCACTGAGAAGAGCAGGGGGTGTGATGCCAAGGGGTGGTACAATATGTGGTCCAAATATGAAAGCTATGCAGTAGCAGTGGCTACAGGAGACACTTATGATCAGACCCAGATAGCAGTGAGGCTGGTGAAGAGTGAAAGCTAGAGCTGGAGGCAGGGCTAACTCCATCGCATGCAATAGGCGAGGGACCTGGAGCCAGTATATCAGGATGTGCTATCAAGCAGGCCAGGGCAGACCTCTTTAGCGGAGCACAAAAGAGAGACACCCTGGGCCAATAGCCTGCAGAGGGCATTAGACCTGGCATCAAGCCATAGAAAAGCTGAGCAGGGAATGATGCTGTGCATAGGTATCATAGAACCTGATGCATTGATTCTGTATCAGTTTTCAGCAACTCAACAGTACATTGCAATTTGATGCCTACCCTATTCCGAGGTGGATGACTTCCTCAGCTGACTAGCCCAGACCAAACTGCTTACCACTCTATAGCTCACTAAGGGATACTGGCAAATTCCCCTGCAGAAGCAGGATAGAGGAAAAAACAGCTTTCCTGGCCCCACAGGTTCTCTTCCACAGTATGCCTTTCAGTTTGCATGGGGCAGTAGCCGCATTTCAGAGCTATATGTTTAATTTAATTTAATTTTTAAAATATATACCCTGCCCTATCCCGCAAGCGGGCTAAGGGTGGCTTACAGCAGTAAAAATAAACATGAGAATTAAAACATCATAAAACAGTTTCAATAGTCAAAACAGCATATTCAGAAGAGACAGACACTATTTCAGGCATAAAATTTGAGTCCTTGTCAGCCTGGATAGGTTTGCAGTGACTTACATTGATGACATAATCATATATAGCCAGGGCTTTTTTTGTAGCAGGAACTCCTTTGCATATTAGGCCACACAACCCTGATGTAGCCAATCCTCTGGAAGCTTACTGTAGGCCTTGTACAAAGAGCCCTGTAAGCTCTTGGAGGATTGGCTACATCAGGATTGTGTGGCCTAATTTGCAAAGGAGTTTCTGCTACAAAAAAACCCTGTATACATTCATCCTCAGATTGGGTAGAACCAGGTGAAGCACCTGAGTTTCGAAGTGGGGCAAGGTAGTAGCTCTGAAGCAATGGCCACTGCTTGACTTCAAGAAGGGCTTGCAGTGGTTCCTAAGGCTGGCTGGCTATTATTGGTGGTTTGTCCTTGTCTTTGTGATGCTTTCAACCCCTTTGATAGAGATGACACAGAAAAGAAAGCTGACCAGACTCTCATGGATCCTGGAGGCTTTTCAGAAATAGTAGTAGGCATTAACACAACAGCCTGTATAAGATATTTCAAACTCCTGCTTCACGGTCAGATCTGGGGGCTGTAGTTTCACAGGAAGAAGAGGAAGAGGAGCATGGTGGTCTACCTCAGCTATGAGTGGTCAGAAAGAGAGCAGCATTACACAGTAATAGAAAAGGAAGTCTTAGAGGTCCAATAAGTAGTAGAACAGCTGTGGTATGACTTTCACCCCTTCAGTGGGTAAAACTAATGAAAGAAACCAACATCCACTTTGACTCAATGGTATTTAGCCCTACAACTCTATACTTTCACTGTAAGCTGCGAGGCTGGAGGGGCACATATTAATGCTGATTTCTTCTCTCAGTCGTTTCAAGCAGCCTAATGAGGGTTCTAGTTTCCCCACTCTTTCATAGATCAGTCATTGCTGCACACCACTAAACAGCCAATTGTAGAAAGAGTAAATCAATCAACCTTTTAAAAAAACTCTTCACATTTGGTGCTCATTTAGGTCTCTATTGAGCCTCTGTTGCATGTGCATTTCCTCAGAGCCTAGGAGACCTAGTTCTCTCCCTCCCATGTCCTCTAATTTTCTGACTAGTACATTCATGACCTTGGGGGAGATTAGATTTCACCCACTGCACAAATGCAAAAGCAACTCACAAGGAAATGAACCTCCACCACAGCAGCTACTACATAGCTGCAGAACTGTTCAGCAGCTGTTCCACTCAGACATTGGTGAGGTGAGGACATCCATAGCTCAGCTCATGAAAGATCATGGCTCTCGCAGATGATTAATGTTTTATGTTTGCTGCCTTGGGGAGCCTGTTTGGGTGGAAAGGCAGTGTAGAGATGTTTTAAACAAATAACTAAAATAAACAAACATGGTATTGTTTGTCTGCTAATGCTAAACACAGAATTCCTGATGTGATGTTCAGATTTCCCCCAACCATCTAGTCCCCTCTTTTCTGAAGTACTTCAAAGGACAACTCACTTTATAGGCAATGCTTCTGCTTCACTCCTTCATGATGTTCACTGAAAAATCTGTGGCCAGTGTGCATCTCTCACCTAACTGAAAAAGTGTGCATCTCATCACCTAACTGAAAAAGTAGTTGTAGGGACAAAAAAAATGGTAAGACCATGTTCACTCATCTCCTTGGAAGTGGGGTGGGACAGAATCAGGCCTTGAATTCAGCAGGAGCTCACAGGAGCACAGCTCCTGAACCTTTCTGATGGTTCCCCCTCCTCCTCCCCACCTTGTCCATTGAATAGTAGGTGCAGCTGCATTACAATCCCTGGATGAACTCCACCACCTATTTTTCTACAAAGCGACCCCAGGACATAATCTTATAGGTAAATAGATCTGATTCTTTGCTCTTGTCTAAGGAGTCACCACAAAGAATGAGTAAGGGTCAGATGTGGGCAATTCTCTCAGACTCTCTCCTAAACTTCCTCCTTCTGAAAATATTATACCAGATAGGATGGACTTAGAGTACATTACTTCGTGCCTGAGAGGTATAGTGAGCAATTTACCAGGGAAACTCATTTCAGGAGATCTGTTCAGAGTTAATTAAAGACGGCTGGCTCAGGGTCATTGCCTTGGTAACAATTAAGGATTGGAAGGACTCCTCATTAGGGATAGTGTTAACTATATATATTTGTATCAGGAAATTCCTGGTACAATGAGAAAATATTGTCTATCACTTCTCTTCCTCTTCCCTTTTTCTTCTGAATAGTGCTAGTTTTGTTCATTATGACAAAGGGAAAAAAGCAAGAGTAGAAATGGTACAGAGAAAATGAGAGAATGAAATTCTTTGGCTCTGCAGAGCAAGAATCTGGCAGATTGATAGTTTTAAAATGTATTATTGTCCTTGGCATTTATAGAGCAGAGTGCTTCATATTTATCAGGAATTCTTACAACAAACCTGCAAGGATGGGAATATATATAATCCCCACACTGGCTGAAAGTCAATGCTTTGGTGAATTCATGGCAGAGATGAGATATGAAGTAGAGTAAGGGTCGTTTTGTAGAAAAATAGGTGGTGGAGCTCATCCAGGGATTGTTATGCAGCTGCACCTACTATTCAATGGACAAGTTGGGAAGGAGGAGGTGGAACTCTCAGAAAGGTTCAGGAGCTGTGCTCCTGTGAGCTCCCACTGAATCCGAGGCCTGAAGTAGAGATTTCCCAATTCAGGTTCTTAGTTGCTGCACAAACAGTGAACTATTTTACAGAATTACTGCAGTCTAAGCCTCATGGTGCAGAGTGGTAAGCTTCAGTATTGCAGTGCAAACTCTGCTCACGACCTGTGTTCAATCCTGGAGGAAGCTGGATTCAAGTAGCAGGCTCAAGGTTGACTCACCCTTCTGAGGTTGGTAAAATGAGTACCCAGTTTGCTGGGGGTAAAGTGTAGATGACTGGGGAAAGCAATGGCAAACCACCCCATAAAAAGTCTGCCAAGAAAATATGATGTGACAGCACCCCATGGGTTGGTAACAACTTGGCGCTTACACCTTTACCTTTTTAAGTCTATTGAAGTTAATGGAGTTAGACTGGAGTAACTCTGCATAGGGAAGATTGCACTATATGTATTAAAAAAGCACGTAACGGATTGTTCATAATTAACATTACAAATAGGTTTAGGGTATCGTTAGGACCCAGACTTACAACTGCTTGTTTATAGCAGTCCTTAGACCAGTCACACAGAAGGAAAATACGTGCAAAAAAGGGGGACTTGGAACTCTATTCCAGATACTACCTGTGTGTGCACACTTCTTGGTGGTGGCGGTTTGTTCTTCTGACTGTTGCTCTGCTGAGTTCCTCTGCTGTTTACTTTGATACACACACAAGGACATTAGAAAAAGGAAGGGGGCAGGAAAGAGATGCATCTGGGACAAGGGGAATTAAAAGGAAATTGTTTTGGCTTATTCTGAAAAGGTTTTTTTTTTTAATTAGATTTCTATGTCCTTATCTGGAATTTTGTTTTCCTTAAAAAAATACCCTGGCTAGGAATTAACAGCACTTAGATTGGATTCCATGATAGATGGCTAAGTATTTAAAATACATTTATGGTTCCATCCAGTTCGACATGCAGTCTCCCCCTCTCTCCTCGCACCTCACTGGCTGCCTTTTTTCATATTAACCCCCCTCCTGCTTTTTAAATGTTTCATTATCATCACTAGCAGTGTGAGTGGATTTTGTCCAGCCTAAAAGCAACACATTATTTCACTTGGAGAGATTCCCCTTTCCAGTTCTAATGGATGAAAAAAAATAATAAAAGACATCTAACTGTGCAGCTTGCAATCTTTCTTAGTGGAAAGGAGCAAGAGCCCAGGAGCACCTTAATAACTAACAATATTTGTGGCAGAGCATGAGCTTTCTCCAGTGGTCCTGGTAGTGGGTCAGTCCTTACTACTGGGAATGTAGCTCCTCCTCTTCCAGGATAGGGCCAGCTCAAACTTGATCCTGGAGAGGAGGGGCTTTCCCCCTGATCTCCCAGTCTTACTGGCCCTGCCTTTGAAGCAGGATGTGTCGGCTTGAGCTCTGTTGAGCTCAAAGATCCTGATAAGAAGAAAGAAATTGAGGTGACCAGGGAACCAGACAGGCACCCAAGCCTCTCTGGTATCTCATTCTTCGCTGCAGCAGCCAGCTGCATGGCTCCTTTTTCTTTTGCATTTTCTTTCTTTATTAAGGAAGAATTTAAAAATTAACAACTCCAACAAAATTTTTTACACTGTACAAACTTAATATCACTTAAATATTGTATCTTCATGTTTCCTTCATCTTCTTCCTTCATTCTTCTCTCAAAGATTAAATAATAAAATTTATAAAATTCATTTATAAATTTATAAATTAATCTTAGCTCATTATATTAGCTTTACATTATATTTCAAATCAAATTAGAGTTAAGTTATGCTACAAATAATATAATATATAGCTCCCTTGGAGACCTTAAAATTTAAGGATTAGAGGAGAACTGTCAAGCATGAGATTTCAAAATAACCAGTCCTTGGGTTTTGAAACAAAGTGTGGTTTATTGATAATCCATGTGGCTCAGCCGAGCTAGGTAAAGGAACTGATACTTAGTAACAACAGAGTACATACTTTAACATGGCACATCAAAGGTTCTATAAACACTTCTACATTCACGTGTGAAATTCACATTCTAACTTCCTTATCTCTATTGCGGTTGGCGCATCCTGGGTCCAGGCCTCACTGGGCCCGGGAATGAGTCCCAGGAGGTCTTATCTTCAACGAGGACATTCCTGCATTTGTTAGTAAAAGCGAAAGAAGCAATGGAGGGGGTTTGCTACTTTGATGTGCCTGAGTATAATTCATGGTTAGTAACAATTCTATGATCTGACAATTATAACAAATAGAAAATTCACATTGCTTGACAAGAACAAGACTCCACCTTCCATGGGCTGATTATACCTTGGGGGAATATGCCAAGATACTTACAACAGTCCCATCACGGTCTAGTATCAGAGAGTTATGCTTCCATTATAAATTGTACACAAAACCTCATTTTTTAAAAGGAGTCAACACTCTCCTCAAAATCTCCATGATTTTCAGAAGTGTATACACGACTTGCTTTAACTGGAGTAGGGGGAGAGTGCACCTTCCTCTTGTTTACTCTCGATCCAGGGAGGGAGGAATTTAAAGCAGTCAGCAATAGAAAGAAGCTTCACGGTAAGTGAAACAAAACTTCCGTTTATGAGTCACTGCTCACTTCTTCAGATACAGCTAGAACAGGGGTGTCAAACATGCAGATCAGGGGCTGAATTAAGCCCCCAGAGGGCTCCTATCAGGCCCCCAAGCAACTGGATGTCCTCTGCTTTCTTCTCCCTCTCTCTTGCTTCCTTCTGCATAACAGCTTGCTTTGCAAGGCTTGCTCATTCACACAGGAGCTACAGAGCAAAACCTTTATTTTCTCCATTGGCTGAGGCTCCTTCCTTGGGGAGGAAGGGGGGAGGAATAGCTTGCTTTGCCAGGCTTTCTCAATCGCACAGCAGAGCTACTGAGCCAAACCTCTCTTCCTTCTATTGACTGACTGAGGCTTCCCACCCACCCCAGTCCCTGGGGAAGAAAGGAAAGAGACAGAGCTTCCTTTGCCCAGTTCCCTGGATTTCATGGAAGAAATACAAAGAAAGCACCTTTAAGTCCAATGAGTTTTAAGCATGTTTTAAGTTTTTTAAAATATATATATTTGTGTTTGTCTGTGTTCTTTATAAAATTTATATCTGCTACCTGATCTTAAATAGGTACACAGATGGCCCGGCCTGACATGACTTGACCCAACCCAACATGGCCTGACCAAACAAGGTCTCATTTATGTCAGATCCAGCCCTCAAAACAAATTAGTTTGACACCCATGAGCTAGAATGTGAGTCCATGGCTGAGAACAGATGGGCATTCTGGGGCGACAGGGAGGCATCCCGAATCAGGGTGGCTCAAAAAGAGCCATCCTGAAGTCTCCAGATGGTCCCCAGTGTCACAGCCCCATTCCGTCCATGAGGCAGCTGGGCGCCTCTACATGGAAAGGTGTCCTAGAAGCCGGATTCCCTGTTTTTCCCCTTGTGGGTCAAGCACTCGTGCACACAAGCACACCAGTGATCTGATTGGGTTCCTTAAAAAAAAAAAATGGAACAGCTTAGGTCGGCTTGGCAGCTCCAGACTACCAAGTCACCTCACTTGTGCCCTTCCCCGTCCCGATGGCAGGGAGGTGACTGACGGCCAGCTCAAATATTTGCTACCACTTTGGAAGTGGTAGCTTTTTGAGCTGGTCAAAGGAGCCTGGAGGTTGGAGTGAGGACGAGAGGAGGACGGCCGGCAGATGTTGCTGTCTGAACAGATTTTTTGGGTTGACTTCAGAGGCGTCTCTGATTTGGCTCAAAGTGTCAGTCTGTAATCAGCCCTCCTGTTCTTATATCCCAAAGTGTGAAGTGATTTCAGATGCCAAATAACATAGCAGTCATTGATAAGGAGAAACCTGTTGGGGTTTAGATATACCTTTAGCAGAGTAACATGGAGATAGCCACAAATAACAGCCAGGCACACAGTTTAGCTTAAGAATCAAAGTAGTTTACTTTCTCTCTCTCGGCTTGACTTTGCGAACGAAGATTTAAGAAGGGTGCAGTAGTCCACGTCTGCTGCAGGCTCACTGGTGGCTGACAAGACCAATGCGGGACAGGCAGATCCGGCCACAGTGGTTGCAGGGAAAAGTCTGATTTGGGGTTGGTGCTGTAGCAGTGCGATTCTTCCTCAATCTCCTTTTGTCCTCAAGACCAGCTATGCGTGTGTTCTCAAAGGAAGAGACAACCTGGTGGATGGTGTGCCTCCATGCTTTGCGATCTGAGGCTAGGTCAGACCACTGGTGATGGTTGATGCGACAGGTGCCAAGGGATTTCTTTTTTTTTTTAGTTTTTAACTTTTTATTACATTTAACAACAATAATAACAATATATATATATATATATATATATATATATATATATATATATATATATATATATATATATATATATATATATATATATACACAAAACATAAACTTAGGGATGTAGACCGCGGGATGCATTATATACTTATATCATTAGAATACAAATCCTTTGTTCTAACCTAAACCAAATCATACATTCTACAGTTAACCCCTTTTTACACTATATTCTTATTATCTTTCCCCCATAACCATTCATACAATAAGTTCCATTTCCCTTCTATTTGTCTATTTGTTAATTTCTTCTCTTAATATCTCCATCAGAGTATCTACCTCAGCTCAGTCTAGAACCAACCAAAAATACTTTCTTTCTTCTACACTGTGGTCCAAAAAAGAAGAAAAAAAACATTGGCATTTCAAATCATCTTACTTTGTTTGTGAATTGCATGGTATCAATTTGTTTCCCTGCAACAAAGCAACCAGCAATTTCGAAATACACTTTCTTCAGTTTTATTGGTGTAATATGCCAACGATATAACTTTAATGATTTGTCTCTCATCGTCTGGCAGACCAATTCCTTCATTTTCCTCCTAATACCCCTTATATAAACCTCTCTGAGGAGCACTGAGACAGAGGAGGTGAAGAAGGGGGGAAAAGAGGAAAGAAGCAGGAGATTTGACGATTTAAGGGGAGCCTTCATGAACTTCTTTTCCTCTCCCTTTTCCCATATGCTTGTGCATGGCGATTTTCTTAAAGAGACAGGGAGCTAAATAAAGGCTCAACGGTGGTTATAATATACAGGGTGGAAAGAAAGTCACCGGACCTTTGAAATGAGTTGAATCTGAAGATGGGAGACTTTTGATGTTAGTATAGAGTTTCCAGGAACACAAGGGTGGAGGTGAGGTGGAGAGGCTGGAATTCCGTTGGCAGAGATATGGAAGAACAGGAATGGATTTACTGAACTGGCTTTTTGAACTGGTAGCAGAAGAGAGGAGCAGAGATTGAGATTAAGAAGAGGAAGAAAAAGGAGAAGAAGAGGAAGACAGAAGGATAAGCGGTTGGAAAACATTAAGGATTCAAAAGAGACAGTTAAATAATTAATGGATTGAATAATTAACTATTGTTAATTTGATTACTGCTTATTTTCTGTATGATTTTCTATATGTAATGAGTTAATGTGAATGTTCAGGTGAAGGGTGTTTGGTGATAAAGAATAGTAATTTAAGGATATAAAAACCAACTGGTATGTGAGAGTGTTAAAGGAAGGTGATGTATGAATTTTGAGTGAAGTAAGGCGCAGTAGTAGTATATGAATTGGAACTGGGGTGACAGTAAGACCTTGGATAATAGAAAAATGAGTATGACATACAAGTAAGACAAAATAGATAGGTTAGTCCCACTATTGGCAACTTTAAAACTGATGGAGATAATGTCCTCACAGGAAGTTATAGAGGAATTGCAGAATTCTATGCAATTGTATTTTATGAATGCATTGAGTCAGGTGCAGGCAAATCTGACAGAACAATTAGATGGAGTAAATAAGAAATTAGATGGCCTGCAAAAGCAACTGATGGAAGTAAAGGAAGAGATTCATGGCTTGACACAATCTGCAAAATATGTGGAAGGAAAGTTGGAAGTAGTGAATGAAAAGTCTGAGGAGATTGAAAAAGTTCAAAAATACGAAGGGGACAGATTAGAGAGAATAGAAACGGTGCAGGTAGTGCATATTTCAGGAATGCAGAATATTCCAGAGGATAGGTATGACCATATAAAGGAGGTGATAGTAGAGATCTTGACACCAGTTCTTGGTATGAAGAAAAAGGAATTGGAGAAAGATATAGAAAATGGCTATAGAGCTTGCCTTATTTATTCCAAGGGATTTCTTCAAGGAGTCCTTGTACCTCTTCTTTGGTGCCCCTCTATTTCGATGGCTGGTGGAAAGTTCACCATACAGAGCAATCTTGGGAAGGCGGTGGTTTTCCATCCTAGAAATATGCCCTGCCCAGCGCAGCTGCGTCTTCAACAGCAGTGCCTCGATGCTTGTAACCTCCGCCCTCTTGAGGACTTCAGTGTTGGTCACAAAGTCACTCCAGTGGATGTTGAGGATGGTGCGAAGGCAGCGCTGATGAAAGCGCTCAAGGAGTCACAGGTGATGATGGTATAAAACCCACGATTCAGAGCCATAGATGATGATGATGATGATGATGATGATGATGATGATGATAATAATAATAATAATAATAATAATAATAATAATAATAATAATAATAATAATAATAATAATAATAATAATAATAATAATTTTATTTGTAGCCCGCCCTCCCCGCCGAGGCAGGCTCAGGGCGGCTCACAGACATGGAGAGTACCATGATTACAACAATACATTATACAGTAGAATACATTAAAATCCATTAAATTAATTAATTAATTAATTAAAACCATGATGAGGGTTGTCATCACAACCGCTTTGTAAACATTGATCTTTGTGCCTTTTTTCAGATGCTTGTTGCTCCACACTCTTTTGTGCAGTCGGCCAAATGCACGATTTGCCTTTGCCAGCCTGTTGTCAATCTCCTTGTCGATCTTGGCATCTGAGGAGATGATGCACCCCAGGTAGCTGAACTGCTGGACTGTCTTCAGAACTGATTCACCCACAGTGATGCAGGGAGGGTGATAATATTCCTGGGGTGCAGGCTGGTGGAGAACTTCTGTCTTCTTCAGACTAACTTCTAGGCCGAATAGCTTGGCAGCCTCTGCAAAGCAGGACATCATATGCTGCAAAGCTGATACCGAGTGGGAGACGAGTGCAGCATCATCAGCAAACAGTAGCTCTCGGATAAGTTTTTCCATTGTCTTGGAGTGAGCCTTTAGTCGCCTCAGGTTGAACAGGCTGCCATCGGTGCGATAGCGGATGTAGACACCATCGTCACCATCTAGATCTACTGCAGCACTTTGAAGCATCATGCTAAAGAAGATCGTAAAGAGAGTTGGCGCGAGAACGCAGCCTTGCTTTACACCTGTGCCTATTGGGAAGGGCTCCGAGAGGTCGTTGCAGTGTCTGACTTGGCCTCGCTGGTCTTCATGTAGCTGGATGATCATGCTGAGGAACCTTGGGGAACATCCTAAATGTTCCAAGATTTGCCACAGGCCTTTCCTGCTAACGGTATTGAAAGCTTTGGTAAGGTCGACAAAAGTCACATATAGACCCTTGTTCTGTTCCCTGCATTTCTCTTGGAGCTGCCTGAGAACAAATACCATGTCGGTGGTTCTCCTGTTAGCTCTGAAGCCGCACTGGCTCTCTGGGAGGAGTTCTTCTGCAATGGTGGGCACCAGTCTGTTCAGGAGTATTCTGGCAAGGATTTTGCCTGCGATGGAGAGCAGGGTTATCCCCCGGTAGTTGGAGCAGTCTGACTTTTCCCCTTTGTTCTTGTGTAGAGTGATGATGATTGCATCGCAAAAGTCCTGTGGTAGTTTGCCTTGTTCCCAGCAGGTGACAAGTACTTTGTGAAGTGTGCTATGTAGTACTGTGCCCCCATGCTTCCAGATCTCTGGTGGGATTCCATCAACTCCCGCTGCCTTGCCACTTTTCAGTTGCTTGATGGCTTTAACAGTCTCTTCTAGGGTGGGGATCTCATCCAACTCTGTTTTCACTGGTTGAAGTGGGGTGAGGTGGATTGCTGAATCTTGAACTACGCGGTTGGCACTGAAGAGAACCTGAAAATACTCCGACCACCGGTTCAGTATGGATGCCTTGTCTGTGAGGAGCACTTGGCCGTCTGCACTACGCAAGGGACTCTGAGCCTGATATGATGGGCCATATACTGCCTTCAGGGCTTTGTAGAACCCTCTTAAATCACCAGTGTCTGCACACAGCTGGGTTCTCTCTGCAAGCTTGGTCCACCACTCATTCTGAATGTCTCGAAGCTTGCGCTGGAGGTTGCTACATGCAGCGCAAAAGATTGCTTTTTTCCCGGGACAGGAGGGCTGAGCAAGATGTGCTTGGTAGGCAGATCTCTTTTTCGCTAGTAATTCTTGGATCTCTTGATTGTTCTCGTCAAACCAGTCCTTGTTTTTCCTTGTGGAGAACCCGAGGACTTCTTCAGAGATCAACAGGATGGTAGTTTTTAGGTGTTCTCAGAGTGCTTCTGGAGAAGGGTCTGTGGGGCAACTGGGGTCCTCAATTCTTGACTGGAGTTTTGCCTGGAAGGCAGCTTTAACTTCGGCTGACTGAAGGCTGCCAACCTGAAGCTTCCTCCGAGGGATACCTCCTCTCCTGGGTGTGGGTTTAAAGTGAAGACGGAGATTGCAGCGTACAAGACGATGATCCGTATGACATTCCGCACTGGGCATTACTCGGGTGTGTAAGACATCTCGAAGGTCTCTCTGGCGCACCAGAATGTAGTCGATAAGGTGCCAGTGCTTGGACCGTGGGTGCATCCAGGTTGTCTTCAGGCTGTTCTTCTGCTGAAAGATAGTGTTGGTGATGGTGAGCTGGTGCTCCGTGCAGAATTCTAGCAGGAGGCGCCCGTTATCATTGCAGTTGCCAATGCCGTGTTTGCCAAGTACTCCTTTCCAGGCTTCCGAGTCTTTACCTACTCTGGCATTGAAGTCGCCAAGGATGATCACCTTGTTCTCTGTAGGGGTCTTCCGTACGAGATTGTGTAGATCAGCATAGAACTTGTTCTTTTCTGCAGGATCTGCTTGAAGGGTTGGGGCATACACACTGAAGAGTGTCACATGCTGCTTGTTTTGAAGTGGGAGGCGCATGGACATGATGCGATCTGAGTGACCTGTTGGCAGGTTTTCGAGTTTGGAGGCAATGGAATTCCTGACCATGAAGCCAACGCCAGAAAGGCGGCTCTCAGCCTTTGACTTACCCGACCAGTAGAGGGTATAGCCAGCACCATGTTCTTGAAGACTACTTTCCTCAGGGAAACGGACCTCACTGCTGTGTCAATATTCAACCTGAGAAGTTCGTGGGCAACTAGAGCAGAGCGTCGTTCAGGGCGACGACTGTCTACTGTGTCAAGCATGGTTCTGATGTTCCAACACGCAAGCTTTAGTCTTTGCACACTTTGTGAGGCAGGTGCATGCCTTTTCTTTGTTGTTATTTTTTGACCGCAAATAAGGATGCCCGTTGACCGCGGCTAGCCAACTGGTGTGGGGGAGACGAGCTTTGTTTAGGCCACCTTTTCTAGGCCCCTCTCCGTGTGGAGCAAGCAGTGCTGTCCCTAGATAAGGCTGCTTGGTCGTTCAGGGTGCTGCCGAAAAATGCTTTCGTCTCCGGGTCAGCATCAGGTGACCAGTACCCTGAACCGCCTACATGCAGGATCGGGACTGCAGCTTCCAGTGGCATCTTCCACCTGCCGTTTCGCCCCTTGCCCATCGCTGCAGGACTTGGTGTGTTGTAGGTTGTGGATGTGGATATGCCCTTCAGGCCTGCGCAGAGGAATTTTTAGGTGAAGCACAGTGTGCGCAGTACTGGCTCCACCCACCTTGGGGTCATCTGCCATGGCCCAGTAAGCCAGGACACCGGCAGCGAGTCCTCCAGGTGGTAGGTGTTACATTAACGAGCTCTATCTGCCCGGGTTTGATGTTAGAGTTTTCCTTCTCTTGGCTGGCGAGGTTGGTGAGCCCAGCCTGCCCATCCGGTTATACCACCGGACATTCGGTCGCACCATGATGTGGCAAACTGTGAGAAACGGGGGGACCAGCGGGAAGGTGTTGCCACGGATGCAGTAATGCAGGAAAGGCCATTGCAGTGACCATCTGCCAGGCATAGCCGGACAGTGACCACGCGGTGTTCACTACACCAGGAAAGGAGAGGCTATGTATTGCGCATACACTTTCCCTGGGGGGGCAGGATACCCAAGAGGGAGCCCACCCCTCCCCCTAGTTTACTTTACTCATGAGGAAAAGGTATGACTGGGATTTCTAGAAAACAAAGAAGGATTTAATTTCCTGTCTAGCTTCTAGGCTACATCTCCACTCTCTCAAGTCCTAACTTCAACTGCATGGGCTTTACACAAAGGACAATAAAACTGACCAAATGGTTTCCCTTAGACCACCACCCAAATATATGGATTAGCCTATTAGGGCTCTCCCTGAATGGTCACTATGCATATTGAACCTAGTCATGGTGGGAAGTACGTGCACACATTCTCATTGGCTCTACCTACTCATTGGCTAAACATCAGCATGCATATACAAACATTTAATTAACTCATGACAACAGGAAGTGAAATTGCATCAGAAACCCAACAAAACCTAGTTCTCAGTTCATCCCAGGAGGATGCATGTAGCTTCATTTCTCTCTAATCTCCCTCTGAAATTCCTTTGTAAGAGAACTGCTGCTCTGAGGTCACCAACTGAATGTCCTGGAAGGCTAAAATGTCCCCCCACTGGTTGTGGTTTCTTAAAGCTGTAGAAAGAGTAAGAGTCCAGTAGCACCTTGATGACTAACAAAATTTGTGGCAGGGTATAAGCTTTTGTGAGTCACTGCTCAGTTCTTCAGACTTATGTCTATTTATTCTTTTCATCCTCCTGGACCAAACTGAAAGCTAGGTTTCCTGTCCTATGATAGTGGACAGTAAGCAGGTTCAACTCCACAAGACAGAGTAAGAGCCAAAGTGTATCTGTCAAAACCAGTCCTGCAAATCTATTATCAGACTCTGACTATTAAAAACAAGACAGTAGCAGCCCATCCAAATGGTTTCTGTGGAGCTTTACTTTAACTCAGCTAAGCTGGCTGGAATGCTGGTTCTCTCCCTTGCTTAAAGCAGTCTTTTTTTACTTTACTACATTTATGTCCCACCATTTTTGTATCATGGAATTTGGTGTATGTCAGGGGTCTGGTGGAGGTTTCCTATCCAAGCATAAACCCAACATATACCTGCTTAGTTCCAGCAAGATTTCTGTATCACATGTCTTTCTGCCATGCTCTGTGATCCTCTGTGTGGTTCTCTTCACATTGTTGCTGCTGAAGTTAGAAACAGAGAGAAGCAAGGCCAAAGGAAAAGAAGTAACAGAGATTATAGGAGGAGGCCATGACCTTGGGTGTCCTTACTCTTGTTTTATCTCTACAGAAGCATGTGGAGTGGAGCACATAACCGCTCTGCCTTATCTAGAGTATATATACCCTCACTGCCCTCCCTTCACAAAGCTACAAAAGCCTTTTCAAAAGCTGACCATGTGGGCAGGAGGAGGACGGCCAGAGAATAAGGGACATAGGCTAGTCAGTTTGTTCACATCACAATGGAGCTCTTGACCGGTGGCAATATGGTCTCCTTGTAACTCTCCAAGGAGACATGACCTTAAAGAGGTCAGTGTCATTGTGGTCACTCCATAAAGATGTTATGAACTAGGAACATGAAGAGGGGGTGCAATTTAAAGCCAATTAGGAAGTTGTAAACTGCCCTGGCCCTCACAGTTCATTAGGTAACCACAAAGCAACTCCACTTTAGAAGCTGGAGTTCTTTTTAGAGGGGGGAAAATACTTTTTAAATATTCAATTGGCTCAGGGAGCCAAAACCCAAAGGAAAATGCAGAAGCAAAGGAAGCAACTGCCTTAATCAGTACAAATTCCTTCATTTATTTATGTATTTATTTTCATTTCAAAGAACTACAGTTCCTCGTATTTGGACCTTTAGAAGTTCACTTATTCTCTTGACAGAAGACCCAGCCTAGGATGTGATCATTTGCCTTTCAGAAAAGCAGTTCTTTTCCCATCAGCTGAGGAATATTTACCTCCCACTCACCCAACTCTCTTTTACAGGGACTTAATGGCAAGGATTTTTAAAAAGAAAAGGCAGAGAGAAACAACCCTCCACTTTCAAGCTAGCAAATGTTAGTGTTTCACACTTCGATAGCACCTTCCATCTTGCAAGGGTGGTATGCATTGTTAATTAAATGTAATGTTCTGTATCTGTTTCTATGGTGGAAGACTTTCAATGGTTCTGGGGCGGGGGGGAGTTTTAAGTTGCTGAGGATATGTGTTTGGAAAACTGGACTGTTTGTCCCCATATATGATTGGCAGCTCCTGCACAGAAGGAGCCTCTGATGCCTTTAATATCTCTACATAGAGTGGGGCCTGGCAGTCTCCCAGAATTACAACTGAACTCCATACTACAGAGATCATTTTCCCTGGAGAAAATAGGTGTTTTGGAGTATGAACTCTAGGGCATTAAACCCCACTGAACTCCCTCCCAACTCCCCCCCTCCCACAGCCTCCACTTCCAAATATACAGGAATTTCCCAATCCAGAGTTAGCCACCCTATCTCCAAGGCATGGACAACTTAGACAACTTCATAACAAAGTGATCAGAGAAAGGGCAAACCATGGGGGTTGGGGTGGGGAGCAGGACTACTCTACTAGGGTTCTGGGAATTGGCAGGCAATAGCTGGGGTACAAATCCATTAACCCAAGGGTGGCCAACAGTAGCTCTCCAGATGTTTTTTGCAAACAACTCCCATCAGCCCCAGCCATTGGCCATGCTGGCTGGGGCTGATGGGAGTTGTAGGCAAAAAAAATATCTGGAGTGCTACCATTGGCCACCCTTGCATTCTCCTGATACAGACTGAATCTGTTGTTTCAGAACTGAAGTAGATCATTTTCATTCATAACTCATGGAATAGGATTTCACTTCTGGATGTTTGTTTGTTTTATAGAATCATAAAGTTGGAAGGGACCTCCAGGGTCATCTAGTCCAACCCCCTGCACAATGCAGGAAATTCACAAATATCTCCCCACCACACACACATACACATACATCCCCAGTGAACCTGCTCCATGCCCAGAAGATGGCAAAAAGCTCCAGGATTCCTTGCCAACCTGGCCTGGAGAAAAATTGCTGACTAACTCCAAAGTGTCTATCAGCATTTCCCTGGGTGTGCGAGGCGGGACCGCAAGAACTAAGCATTGATACAACCCTTCCTGCCCTCCTTATCATTGCCTTCCTAATTAACAGAAACAGCATCGCTGATGGCCATTTCTCTCTCTCTCGGCTTGACTTCGCAAACGAAGATTTAAGAAAGGTGCAGTAGTCCACGTCTGCTGCAGGCTTGCTGGTGGCTGACAAGACCAATGCGGGACAGGCAGGTCCGGCCACAGTGGCTGCAGGGAAAAGTCTGATTTGGGGTTGGTGCTGTAGCAGTACGATTTTTCCTCAATCTCCTTTTATCCTCAAGACCAGCTATGCGTGCGTTCTCAAAGGAAGAGACAGCCTGGTGGATGGTGTGCCTCCATGCTTTGCGATCTGAGGCTAGGACAGACCACTGGTGATGGTTAATGCGACAGGTACCAAGGGATTTCTTCAAGGAGTCCTTGTACCTCTTCTTTGGTGTCCCGCTATTTTGATGGCCGGTGGAAAGTTCGTCATACAGGGCAATTTTGGGCAGGCGGTGGTTTTCCATCCTGGAGATATGCCCTGCCCAGCGCAGCTGCGTCTTCAACAACAATGCCTCTATGCTTGTAACCTCCGCCTGCTTGAGGACTTCAGTGTTGGTCACGAAGTCACTCCAGTGGATGTTCAGGATGGTGCGAAGGCAGCGCTGATGAAAGCGCTCAAGGAGTCGCAGGTGATGACGGTATAAAAGTCGCAGTCGCAGGTGATGACGATTCGGAGCCGTAGATGAGGGTTGTCATCACAACCGCTTAGTAAACATTGATCTTTGTGCCTTTTTTCAGATGCTTGTTGCTCCACACTCTTTTATGCAGTTGGCCAAATGCACGGTTTGCCTTTGCCAGTCTATTGTCAATCTCCTTGTCGATCTTGGCGTCTGAGGAGATGATGCACTCCAGATAGCTGAACTGCTGGACTGTCTTCAAAACTGATTCACCCACAATGATGCAAGGAGGGTGATAATCTTCCTGGGGTGCAGGCTGGTGGAGAACTTCTGTCTTCTTCAGACTAACTTCTAGGCCGAATAGCTTGGCAGCCTCTGCAAAGCAGGACATCATATGCTGCAGAGCTGATACCGAGTGGGAAACAAGTGCAGCATCATCAGCAAACAGTAGCTCTCGGATAAGTTTTTCCATTGTCTTGGAGTGGGCCTTTAGTCGCCTCAGGTTGAACAGGCTGCCATCGGTGCGATAGCGGATGTAGACACTATCGTCGTCATCTAAATCTACTGCGGCTCTTTGAAGCATCATGCTAAAGAAGATCGTAAAGAGAGTTGGCGCGAGAACACAGCTTTGCTTTACACCTGTGCCTATTGGGAAGGGCTCCGAGAGATCATTGCAGTGTCTGACTTGGCCTCGCTGGTCTTCATGTAGCTGAAACCTCCA
This sequence comes from Heteronotia binoei, assembly GCF_032191835.1. Taxonomy (NCBI): domain Eukaryota; kingdom Metazoa; phylum Chordata; class Lepidosauria; order Squamata; family Gekkonidae; genus Heteronotia; species Heteronotia binoei. The sequence goes on from NC_083241.1 coordinate 18,011,735, forward strand.
AGGAAGGGGAGCCCACCACCTCCCAAGGAAGCCTGTTCCATTGAGGAACCACTCTGTCAGGAAGTTCTTTCTAATGTTTAGCTGGAAACTCTTTTGATTTAATTTCAACTTGTTGATTCCAGTCTGAGTCTGATCTTCTGGGGCAACAGAAAACAATTCCACACCATCCTATACGACAGCCCCTCAAGTACTTGAAGATGGTGATCATATCCAGGGCTTTTTTTGAGCAAGAAAGCACAGGAACGCAGTTTCAGCTGGCTTGGCAGCAGGGTGTGTGGCAAATGAGTTCCTGCTGGGGGGTTTTCTATACAAAGCCCTGTTTGAAGCAATAATGACATAAGGGGTGTGGCCTGATATGCAAATTAGTTCCTGCTGGGCTTTTTCTACACCTCTTACAGAGAGAGAGAGAGAGAGAGAGAGAGAGCAAGTTTATTCACAGCAAAAGCCAGCAAAAACAATACAAATAAAACCAATGCCAGTTACAATAACTCATATAAATTGTGCTGAGAGGACAAAGGTAAAATTGCTACAATCAGTTATAAAACATACATACATACAGTTAATAATGGGATTGAACATTTTAAAAACTACCAACTAAGACAAAGAGAAAGAAAATGCCTAGCTATTTCCCTTCAGAGCTAGAACCGGTTAATAGAATAGCACCCATGACATACTTATACCAGCTGGAAAATTATGAGTACAGGAAAATTTTTACCCTCATGAGGTGGGACAACCTCCCTTCTGCAGTCTTGGAGGGCAGATATAACAAAATACCTTTTGAAGATCGTATATGCGCCTGCTGTAATGAAGGGATAGACCCCTTAGTGCATGTCATGTATGACTGCAAGGTGTACAGCATTCACCGTGAAATCCTTCCCTTTCCTGCAATCTTGCTTACCACTCTTAATTAAAAAATGCAACAACTGAAGGATCTTTTGAATGATAGGACCTAGGGTCGGTTCTACACCTCTCAATTGTCTCCTCTCCAGGCTAAACATACCCAGATCCTTCAGCCTTTCCTCATAGAACTTGGTCTTGAGACCCCTCACCATCTTCATTGCCCTCCTCTGGACACGTTCCAGCTTGTCTATATCCTTCTTAAATTGTGGTGACCAAAACTGAACACAATACTCTAAGTGAGGTCTAACCAGAACAAAGTAAAGCAATACCATCACTCAGAGCTTTTTTTAAATATAAAAGGCCCAGCAGGAACTCATTTGCATATTAGGTCACACCCCCTGACACCAAGCCAGCTGGAACTGTGTTCCTGCTCAAAAAAAGCCATGCCATTACTTCATGTGATCTGGACACTATACTTCTTTTGATACAGCCCAAAACGGAATTTGCCTTTTTAACTACCACATCACACTGCTGACTCATGTTCAGTGTACACTCTACTAAGACCCCTAGATCTTTTTCTCACATACTACTTCCAAGACAAGTCTCCCCCATCCTATAATGATGCATTTCATTTTTCCTACCTAAATGAAGAAGTTTATATTTATCCCCATTGAAATTCATTTTATTTGTTTTAGCCCAGTTTTCCATCCTGCTAAGATCATTCTGTTTCTTTCTTCTATTGTATTTGCAACTGCTCCCAATTCGGTATAATCTGCAAATTGAATAAACATTCCCTCTACCTTTCTTTTTCCTATTCCTTCATCCAAATAATTTATAAAGATGTTGAACAAAACAGGCCGTAGGACAGATCTTTGAGGCATTCCACTTATCACTCCTCTCCAAAAGGATGAGGAACCATTCACAAGCACACTTTGGGGGCAATCTGTCAGCCAGTTACAGATCCACATAATGGTAACAGGATCCAAACCACATTTTACCAATTTGTCAAGAAGAATAGTATGTGGAACCTTATCAGAAGCCTTACTGAAATCAAGATAAACGATGTCTACAGCATTCCCCTGATCCAGCAAGGTAGTCACTTTTTCAAAAAACGGGATCAGGTTAGTCTGACATGACTTGTTCCTGTTTCTAAATGTTCCAGGACTGACTGATGATTTGTTCTAAAACTTTTCCAGGTATAGACGTCAAGTTGATGGGTCAGTAGTTACCCAGATCCTCCTTTCCCCCCTTCTTGAAGATGGGGACATTTACTCACCTCCCGTCTTCTGGCACCTTACCTGTTCTCCAAGAATTCTCAAAAATAATGGACAGAGGCTCAGAAATTACATCCACAAATTATTTTAGTACCTTTGGATCCAGTTCATCTGGCCCCAGGGACATAGTTTCATTTAAAGAAACTAGGTTTGGATGTACTACCCCTAAACTGATCCTAGCCTGCCACTCCCTTCCCTCATCATATGGTCAGTTTTTTGCCATGTTGAGCACCGTTTCACTCACAAGAGAAGAATGAGGAAAAGTTCTGCCCTTTCTTCATCACCTGTTACAATTTAACTTTCCTGTCCTCACAATGGGCTTACCACATCCTTGCTCTTTTTCTTACTTTGTACTTAAGAAAAGAACCATTTTTTGTTGTTTTTAGCATCTCTCGCAAGTCTAAGCTCATACTGAACTGGTTATTTGTTTATATTCATCCTTGGTTATAAGACCCTCCTTCCATTTCCTAAAGGAGTCTTTTTTATTTCTCAAGTCTTTAGAGAGCTGTTTATGGAGCCACTTTGGCTTCTTTAGGCTTCTTCCATTTTCATAAGAACATAAGAGAAGCCATGTTGGATCAGGCCAATGGCCCATCCAGTCCAACACTCTGTATCACACAGTGGCCAATACACACACACACACACACACACACACACACTGTGGCTAATAGCCACTGATGGACCTCTGCTCCATATTTTTATCCAATCCCCTCTTGAAGCTGGCTATGCTTGTAGCTGCCACCACCTCCTGTAGCAGTGAATTCCACATGTTAATCACCCTTTGGGTGAAGAAGTACTTCCTTTTATCCGTTTTAACCCAATCGCTCAGCAATCCAGCCCCCTGCATAATGCAGGAAATTCACAAATACCTCCCCCCCACACCCCCAATGACTCCTGCTGCATGCCCAGAAAATGGTAAAAAAAATCTCCAGGATCCCTGGCTAAAATGACCTGGAGAAAATTGCTTCCGGAACCCAAAGTGGCAATTGGCATTTCTGCCTAAGTTCACAGAATCATCATTGCTGTCAGATGGCCATCTAGCCTCTGCCTGAAAACCTCCAAAGGAGAGCCCACTACCTCCTGAGAACGTCTGTTCCACTGAAGAACCACTGTAACTGTCAGGAAGTTCTTCCTAATGTTTAACTGAAAACTCTTTTGATTTAACTTCAGCCCGTTGGTTCTGGTTGTCAAGGATGTGCTCATCCCAAGCCTTGGGTGAGAACGCCTTGGTTAGAAAGGCAAAGCAAACAAAGTGTTTTGTTGTTGTTTTAAAAAACAACAACTTTTAAACATTTATTAAATTAAAACAAAGTTACAACATACCAAAGAGAGACTAATTCTCACTTTAGCCTGAGGTGTCTGCCACCAATCTTTTCTGACTATTCCGACTTTTCTGACTATTCACAGGAGTGAAAAGACAAACCTCCTGGCATCACAGGGAATTAACTAGGAAGTCAGCCCTGTAAGGTAGGATTGCAGCCTGAGTTTCCCAAAACTAAAACGTTACCTAGTAGGTGGTTTGGTCCAAGGTTTCTGGCCTTTGGCTTTTGACAGTTTGACAAAAATCCACAACAGGTTAAAATCTAATTAAAGTGTAAAAATATTTAAAAAGACAAGACTGAAGGTGATAAAATATTAAAATCTAGGCATATCTAGCTTAGCTAATACAGTAAGCAAAATTCAAAGTTACTAGCTGTAATCCAAAGTTTTATAGATATCAGTACCGAGCACTGATCTTCAGAGATAAAGGAGGACCTTAACCCACATGGGAACAGCAATTCAAGATGTGTTTCGAGCCTGTCCCTGTGGCATCAGTCCCATCGTTGTGGGACCCAGGGGGCCGGTGCAGCGGCACGCCGAAGCAGCCTGTCACTAATAACACAGGTCGAGATGCAGGATAGGAACCCGGAAGTGACTGACAGGCTGCTTCAGCGGGCCGCTGCGCCGGCCCCCTGGGCCCCACAATGATGGGACCAATGCCACAGGGACGGGCTCGAAACACTCTATAACCCCTCAAAAGAACAGCAGTCTAGCTTGCTTCCCCCGAGCCCTGCCGCCATAAGCCTCAAGGGGGCTCATTTTGCGGCATCTCCCGGCGGGAGGGTGGCACCCGCACAGGACACATATCAAATGAAAGAGGGGGCGCAGGGCTATCAGAAACAGCCGGCGGAGGGAGTCGCGAGACCACCCCACTGGGGGATCCACACCCCGAAAGTGATGAAGGTGGCGCAGATAGAGCCAACAGAGCAAACAGGACAAAATAAATAGGCTGCATTATGCAGCAAAGTTGAGAAAGTGCCTTATCCCATATACTGATGAAGTAAATACAGGATCTGAGAACAAAATTGCACCAGAAGACACAAACACAAAGCTCCCTTACACTGAATCAGTGCTTGGGTCCACCAAAGTCAGTATTGTCTAGTCCAGTCACAAACACAAAGCTCCCTTACACTGAATCAGTGCTTGGGTCCACCAAAGTCAGCATTGTCTACTCCAGTCACAAACACAAAGCTCCCTTACACTGAATCAGTACTTGGGTCCACCAAAGTCAGTATTGTCTACTCCAGGGGTGGCCAGAGTTGCTTAACAAAAGAGCAACACAGAATAAAGGTCAGATGTTTGAGAGCCGCAAGACATGAACATCGGATATTTGAGAGCCACGGAAGGAAGGAAGGAAGGAAGGAAGGAAGGAAGGAAGGAAGGAAGAAAGGAAGGAAGGAAGGAAGGAAGGAAGGAAGGAAGGAAGGAAGGAAGGAAGGAAGGAAGGAAGGAAGGAAGGAAGGAGGGAGGGAGGAGGGAGGGAGGGAAGGAAGGGAGGATGGAGGGAAGGAAGGAGGGAGGAAGGAGGGAGGGAAGGAAGGGAGGAGGGAGGGAGGGAGGGAGGGAAGGAAGGAAGGAAGGAGGGAGGGAAGGAAGGGAGGAGGGAGGGAGGGAAGGAAGGAGGGAGGGAAGGAAGGGAGGAGGGAGGGAAGGAGGGAAAGAAGGAAGAAAGGAGGGAAGAAGGAAGGAAGGAATGAAGGAAGGAAGGAGGGAGGAGGGAGGGAGGGTAGGAAGGGAGGAGGGAGGGAGGGAAGGAAGGGAGGAGGGAGGGAGGGAAGGAAGGAAGGAAGGAGGGAGGGAGGGAAAAAGGAGGGAGGAAGGAGGGAGGGAAGGAAGGAAGGGAGGAGGGAGGGAGGGAAGGAGGAAAGGAAGGAGGGAAGGAAGGGAGGAGGGAGGGAGGGAGGGAAGGAGGGAAGGAAGAAAGGAAGGAAAAAAGGAAGGAAGGAGGGAGGGAAGGAGGGAAGAAGGAAGGAAGGAGGGAGGGAGGAAGGAGGGAGGGAAGGAAGGGAGGAGGGAGGGAAGGAAGGAAGGAAGGAAGGCCGCCCCCTCCCGCCAGCCGCCCCGCCCCCCGCTTTCAGCCCCCTCCCTCCCTGCCTGCCCTGCTTACCTGCTTCCAGGGCGGGTGGAGGCCCGCGCACGGGGCCCGGTGGCGGAGGCCGGGGAGGCGGCGGAGAGGCCGGCGCTGGTCGCTGGAGGCCCTCCAGCGACCAGCGCCGGCCTCTCTGCCGCCTCCTCGGCCTCCGCCTGCAGTGGAGGCCCGCGCGCGGGGCCCGGCGGCGGAGATGCCGGCGCTGGTCGCTGGAGGCCCTCCAGCGACCAGCGCCGGGCTCTCCATCGCCTCCCCGGCCTCCGCCTGCAGTGGAGGCCCGCGCGCGGGGCCCGGCGGCGGTGGCGGAGGCCGGGGAGGCGGCGGAGAGGCCGGCCCTGGTTGCTGGAGGCCCTCCAGCGACCAGCGCCGGCCTCTCCGCCGCCTCCCCGGCCTCCGCCACCGCCGCCGGGCTCCACGCGCGGGCGGGGAAGGCGGCAAGTGAGGAAGGGAGCGTCCCCGCGCATGCGCAGAGCCCGCCACAATCGCCCTGCGCACGCGCAGGGATGCTCCCTCCCTCACTCGCCGCCTTCCCCGCCCACGCGCGCGGCCCACCGGCTCTCTGGCTGGCTAAACCGGGACCTCTAATGGTCCCGGTATAGCCAGCCGGGAGCCGGGAATTGGGGGCCAGAACCGGGACTTTCCCGGGTGACCGGGATGGTCTGGCCACCCTACGAGAAATGTGATTTACAAGGGGGAGAGAAACAAAACTTACTGCAGATTGTTCTGCCTTGGTTTCCCAGGTGGAAAAGCCCTATCTCAGATGGTTGGTATTTGCAAATTGGGAGACCAAGGTGAGAGTGATACACCTCCCTCAGCCAGATATAGGCAATCTAGCTTGAAGGTCACAGGATCCATTTTTTCAGTTATCTCTCTGGGAAAAATGTGTAGTCATTAAGCCTGAACCAAATATTTTTACACAGACTGAACTTTGCAAGAAATAAATCCAAGTGGGCAGCCATGTTGGCCTGAAGCAGTAGAACAAAGTAGTAGTCAAGTGCACCTTTAAGACCAACAAAGCTTTATTCAGAACATATAGCACACTTCATCAGACAAAGAATCAGGTACAGTGGGCAGAGCTACATATACCGTAGTTGGTAGGCAGTTGTTTAGAATGCAAAATGGTACAAATTTAAGATCCAATGACAGAATAGTAAAATTAACAAATTGAACAAACCTTTGATCTGGGTGGCATGAGTATGAGAAAGCAATAAAACAGTAATATGTCAAAATGTGAGAATGTCTGTCAATCACTCTATTATATAAACCTGGGTCAAAAAGAGGGCATTACTTTCTCAGACGTTTTTCCATGTAACAGTTTTCTTTACACTGGTCCAACCTCGTGAGGCAACAGAAAAACAACTCTGCACCATCCTCTACATGACAGCTGTTCAAATAGTTGAAAATGGTGATCATATCACCTCTCAGCCGCCTCCTCTCCAGAGTAAACATATCCAGCTCCTTCAGTCTTTCATCATAGGTCTTGATCTTGAGACTCCTCATCATCTTCATTGCCCTCCTCTGGACATGTTCTAGCTTGTCTATATCCTTCTTAAATTGTGGTGACCAAAACTGAACACAATACTCTAGGGGCGTTTTCGCACTGACCTTCTAGTGGCGCGACCACCCTCTTCACACCGGAGGATCTGCCCGGATTTCGCACAAGAAGCGCCGGCGCACCCAAAAGAGCCGGCTACTTCCGTCGCGAAACCCGCTCAAACGGAAACCGCCAAGAAGCAGGAAAACGTTTGAGCGGGTTTCGCGACGGAAGTCGCCGGCTCTTTTGGGTGCGCCGGCGCTTCTTGTGCGAAATCCGGGCAGATCCTCCGGTGTGAAGAGGGTGGTCGCGCCACTAGAAGGTCAGTGCGAAAACGCCCTAGGTGAGGTCTAACCAGAGCAGAGTAAAGTGATACCATCACATCTGGACACTATATTTCTGTTGATAATGCCCCAAATCACATTTGCCTTTTTAGCTACCGCATCACACTGCTGACTCATGTTCCATATTTGGTCCACTAAAATCTCTAGATCTTTTTTGCGCTAGTACCTGCCAAGTCTCTCCCATCCTATAATTATGCATTGGATTTTTCCTACCTAAATGCAGGATTTTACATTTATTCCCATTTTAATTTATTTAATTTATTTTATTTTATTCCTGTTTTCCTGCCTGTCAAGATCATCCTGGCTCTGCCTTCTACCATATTTGCTATTCCTTCCTAATAGTATTATCTGCAAATTTAATAAGCATTCCCTCTATTCTTTCATCCAAATTGTTTATAAACAGGTCTGAGGACAGATCCTTGAGGCACTCCACTTGTCACTCCTCTCCAAGAGGATGAGGAACTATTAACAAGTACTCTTGGGGTGTGATCTTTCAAACAACTTGTCAACAAGAGCATTATGCAGAACCTTATTAAAAGTCCAGGGCAGGCACCACCAAATCAGTGAAGTAGGCAGCTGCCTAGGGTGCCACCTAGCAGCAGGGGTGGCTCCTGCAGGCCTACTCACTGGTTTCCTCCATTTCCAAGTGGCAGCCTCTCCACCACCTGTTCTCCTCTGCCTCGATTGCTTGGAGGATAACCACCTCTTCTTGCATCAGGGTGGGCAACATTCTTCCTAATGTTGAGCCGGAAACTCTTTTGATTTAATTTCAACCCATTGGTTCTGGTCCTACCTTCCGGGGCCACACACCATCCTCTAGATGACAGCCCTTCAAGTACTTGAAGATGGTGATCATATCACCTCTCAGCTGCCTCCTCTCCAGACTAAACATGCCCAGCTCCTTCAACCTTTCCTCATAGGACTTGGTCTCCAGACCCCTCACCATCTTTGTTGCCCTCCTCTGGACCCATTCCAGCTTGTCTATATCCTTCTTAAAATGTGGTGCCCAAAACTGAACACAATACTCCAGATGAGGTCTTACCAGAGCAGAATAAAGCGATGCCATCACATTGCGTGATCTGGACACTATACTTCTGTTGATACAGCCCAAAATTGCATTTGTCTTTTTTAGCCACCACATCACACTGTTGACTCATGTTCAGACTCACTGCTAAGACAAGTCTCCCCCACCCTATAACCATGCATTGGATTTTTCCTATCTAAATGCAGAACTTTACACTTATCCCTGTTAAAATTCATTTATTGGTTTTAGCCCAGTTTTCCAGCCTGTCAAGGTCATCCTGTTTCTGTCTTCTTCTGTGTTTGCAACCCCTCCCAATTTAGTATCATCTGCAAATTTAATAAGCATTGCCCTTTCCTTGCACCCAGCTCAGCCAAATCTTGTGAAGCAGCAGCTAGAGTGTTGCAGCAAAATAAAACAGCCTTTTCCTCTCTTTTCCTTAATTTATCTCCCTCTTTTCCACATTTTTCTCATTCATTTCTATCTCCCTCCACCTAATTTCTCTGTGTCTCCTCCCCCCACTATTCTCACTTCTTGGTCTGAAGACCTTCTCATCTCTATTCTGCCTGGCGAATGAATGTGTAGAAGTAGTACACTAGCAAACCTCCCTTTAAAATATGAATAAAGAAGGTGGGAAGAATTAATATTTCCCTATCAGCGCCAGAGCTTGGGGAGTCAATGCAAGGCTAGAGCCCCAGGCCAAATGCCCCCACTGCCCCTCTCCTCTTTGGAAGCACAGATGTGTGGGGTGGAGCAACAGTGAGCAAGTGGCATGTGTGTGTGCTCAGGCCAGAAACCCCATGGCAACTGCTGCTGAGCTCACTCTTTCTCTCACCAAGGAGGCAAGGGCGGGCAAAAGGGCCAAAGCCTCAGGCTGCCTAATGGACATGGCAGCCCTGTTCCCCATAATCTAAAAAATGTAGTTTAAAAAGTCATATTGACTATAGTAATGTTAAGAACACAGCTCAAACAGCCAGTGATTTTTTTTTTTAAGGCAGAGGGATTTGTGCTTTTGAAATGTATGCATAATATATAGGTCCATTTAGCTTGTACAGTTAATTGTAGTTATTCAGTGTGCGCAACCAGAGTACTGGGTGGAACTAAAGGAGTGCCTAAATGACGTTGCTTGGAACCAAGTGGTAGGGTGAGATACTGCCCAACAGTACCCCTGATGAAATAAGGCCTGTACTAGATATGGCCAGCTATTCTTCTGCGAGCAGCATCTGAGCCCTGGAAGAAATGTTGCCTGTTCTCAAGGGCTCCAGCAGTTGTTAATGTGATATCACAGATTTCTCCATGGGTTGCAAAGAAAAGATTCTTTCCCCAAAAATGTTGTATCTTCCTTTGAGTTTTGCATATCTAATTCTCCAGATGGTAGTTACTTGGCCCCCTAGCATATGCTTAGTTGGGAGCTCAGGCTATGCACCAAAATAAAGTTTGAAGTGTGCCCCTTCCCCCGAATACTCCTGACTTATAATATCTTGCCTAAAAGAAAGAAGAACTGAAGAAGAATTGCAGATTTATATCCCACCCTTCTCTCTGAATCAGGGACTCAGAGTCGCTTACAATCTCCTGTATCTTCTCCCCCCACAACAGACGCCCTGTGATGTGGGTGGAGCTGAGAGGGCTGTTACAGCAGCTGCACTTTAAAGGACAACCTCTGCCAGAGCTATGGCTGACCCAAGGCCATTCCAGCAGCTGCAAGTGGAGGAGTGGGGAATTAAACCCGGTAAGTGGGAAATTAAACCCAGATAAGAGTCCGCATACTTAACCACTACACCAAACTAGCTCTCACCAAACTAGCAATTTCTTGTGTTCAGCTATAGCATGTCTGAATGCTATGAAGTGAACTTTTACTATTATGCTGACTATAATACAATTAGATTTTTAAAATTTTATCTGAAGCCATTTGCCTGCATATAAAAGTTCAACAATGCTTTATGCCTTGCAGTGAGCCTGGGGTGCCCAGGAAGGCTTTAAACAAAACAAAATAAAAGTGAGTTTGCTAAAGATAGAGAGCATTTCTCAGACACAAAGTATCAAACACCCGCAATGTGACACTAAATAATTTTAATGTCAATCAAAATGGGAGTATTGTCACTGAAATTGTAAATGAAAAAGGGAAGGGAGCAAGAGAAAAGGGGTGTAAAGTAAACCACAAGAAAATATGCTAGTATATTTTTATCTTTCAATTGATAACATTTTGGTTGGTTGTTTTAAACATCTAATTAGTGCCTTTTTAAAAAAGCAGTTGATTGGGACTTCCAAATATGTCTTTATGCAGGTAAATACATATAAATACATATTTGAAAGGATAAACAAAGAGTATGTTTTTTAAAAAGATGTATCAGGAATAAGAGGGAAAAACACATTGAAATTCCTTTTCAAGAAAGGAAATCTTTGGATTAAAAAAAGAATCAGTTGTGAAAAGATCAAAAGTCAGTATGTTGAATCCCTCTAGCTGACTACATGATCCAGCCAATGCAGCCAATGTGATGATGTCAAAGTACTACATGAGCAGTCAAATTTGTGTATATGTCATATTTCTAAATCATACGTCTCTTGCCTTCATTCTGAACCATCCCTCCCTATAGATTACAACTGAAATGAGGAGGAAGATGCATTTTCCAACAAATCATGCCCTTCCTTTTCAGCTCACTCTAGCAATCCCTGTTCCTCCCAGCTGCCCAACCAAGCATAAGAATTCAAGTATATGAAGATGTCATAGTCAGTGTTCCCTCTAAGCTGAGTTAGTGTGAGCTAGCTCACAGTTTTTTAGCCTCCAGCTCACATGGTTTTTTAGCCTCCAGCTCAGACAATAGTGAACTTGAGCCAATAAGGAAAAAGACAGCAGCCAAAAGTTTTACAAAATGATTCAGCTTTCATCTGGAGGGACACAACCAGAGGAGATGCAAGGCCAGTTTCAGGGGGGAAAGAATTTCATGGATGTAGTGCCACCACTGAGAAGGCCATATCTCTGGTCCCATCTGGCCTCATCTTGAGGGACAGGACTATTTTTAGAAGGTCTTCTTCACACAAATGTCAGCGGACCACCTGAATTGCAGTCAATGGCTAAAAGGCAGCATCAAATAGTTTAAAGAAATGAACATTAAAACTACAGGAGAAGTTGGGCAGTCATCAAGTAGGTCTTTACAAAGGACAGGGCAGACATCGTATAGGTCTTTACAAAGTCAAAAGCAGCAGTTTTGAATTGTGCCTGATGACAAAATGGTAACCCATGTAGCCTTTACAGCAAGCACAGTAATAATGAGACAGCATCATGCCCTGAGGAAAAATGGTCCCAGAGCACACTAATTTATGCAGGAGCTCACAACTTTAATGCCAGTAGTTCATGGAGTAGAATTTTTGCCCACGAAACTCCATAGTTTAGAAGGAATATTGGTCATCGTGCCACAATACAACACTTGCAGATAGTTTGGAAGCTGATAATACCCCTATTAATTAAAATACACTTGTTAATTAGAATTACTAGCTTCATAATTGTGACGGAACCGGCCCGATTCTGCCTTCAGACCCGGTCCCGTCAACTCCCTATTGAGTCACCAACTCCTGGAGGGAGCTATTTCTCCTCCGGCCACTTGGGCTCGCTGCCACCACCTGCTCAGTCTAGGGGTTCAGATTGAGAGGAACAAGACTCCCAATCCCCCTCTCCAGCTATGAGGCCAGGCCTCAAGGTCCTCTGCCACCCTGTACTTGGTTATCACAGAGACCACAGCACTTCTTTGGGGAACCCCTGGAGGATTGGCACCTTATCCAACTGCATGCCTTCCCCCTTCCCCGGGGCCCCCTTCATAAAGCAGCGTGGTCTAACGCGGTTGGGGATCTATGTGGTACAGAGTTTGACTGTCAGCATTCAAACCAGTAAAAAAATGTTTAATAAGAAGAGAAAGAAAAATAAAAACAAAAACAGTTACATGTAACAGTTTAGCACAGTACCTGATCAGCAACAAGAAGGGCAAATAAAAGGTGGATTTAAACGCATCCTCTCGTCCCTGGTGTAAACTTGGTCTACCTTGTGAATTACTTACTCGGTCTGACTGCCTGGGGTCCTCCTCCTCTTGAATAGGCCTCTCCCACAGTCAGGAGCCCACAGACTCACAACCTCTCTCTTTGAGGGCCAGCAGCAAACTGGCCTTTTCCCGCCTAATTCAAATAAAAAAACCAAAAGAACTTCCTGCCCCTCTAGGAGGCTTTCCTCCTAGAGTTGCTGGTTTATCTCCAGAAGGGAGGAGGGAATGAGGGGAAGGCTAAAGAACTTCCTGCCCCTCTAGGAGGCTTCCCCCCCTAGAGTTGATGGTTTAACTCCGGAAGGGAGGGGGGGAGTGAAGGGAAGGCTAGGCCACACAGCCTGCCTAGTAGTTTCATGTTCCCCTCCAACCAAGCACCAACATTAACCAAGTGGCGTTTCTCCACAATAATATATATTTTTTCAAAATGCACCTGATGAAAATGTATGTTTTAAACTAACTTCAAAGTGTTCTAAATTAAAATGGTTGTGGGCATCCCTTGATCCACTCTGACCTCTTGGTAGAAGACTTCCTCAACTTATATGACCCAAAGTCAGAATGGCATAGTGGTTAGAGTGCTGGGAAAACCAGGTTCAAATCCCCACTCCGCTTTGGTTGACCTTGTGCCAGTCACTCCTTTCCATCTTGACCAGCCTCATAGAGTTGTTATTGTGAAGACAGAGTGGAGGAGAAAAAAGTATGGCACAGATTCCTAAATAAAATTCTCTCCAGCATTCTCTTTAAGCTAGAGCCCCTAATATCCCATGAAAGGCTCTCTCTCTCTGTCTCTTTGATAGTGTCTTGTTTTTTCCTCAGTTGCACAGCTCACAGATGGAACAAGTCTCCTTAACTATGTCTGTTGTCGTGGGAGTGGAAGAATTACAATGGGCTGAAAATGGTGTCTACTTTTGCAAGATGTAGAAATAGTTGCTTCCCCCCCTCCCCCGTCAAAGTGTGGCTAAAGAAATAAAGGTAAAGCAGGAAAGACTGTAATTAGAATAAACAGTATAAAAATGGCCAGGTGATCATTGATTATATAGTGCCAGCTCAGTCAGCATGGAAAAGTGGTGTTGTGGGAAGCCTTATCCTTTGTCAACAAAGGCTGTTGGATTAAACTTCCAAAATCCTGTATATGTGACTCTCTAGAGCACTGGGCCTTGAAATAACAGACAGCCGTTGCATTTTATGAGCTAAGAGGAATAGTGGAATATATAGAAATAAAGAATACATAAACTGAGTTGTGAAGCTTCAGAAAACATGACAATAAATGTCATGTGGACAGAGCCTTGTGTACACCATCTGATTCTCTGGGAATAGAGCAAAAAAGTTATATTGGGGTATGAAATTTAGCTTTCTGTGAATATCAACTTTCATTCTTAATAGTAAGTTTCTAGGCCTTGTTATAATGAAAATGTGGATATTTCTTGAGGAACTCAGAAACCAGAGGATGGCTGAATAAGCCTTCCAGAGGTCATCTGGCAGGGCTTGAGAATACCTCCCCCCCCCCTTTAATGGAAAGAGATGGGAATAATGCAAAATAATTAGTAATTTGATTCTAACATGTTTAAATAATTACAACAAACATACACAAAGTATCAGAAATCATTTGCTTAATTATAACATTTAGCAGGTATGCAGCAATCTAAGAAAGAGTAGTATTACCTCCATGCTGCAAATTGTGTGATTTCTAGTTTGCAAGGAAATCAGGCTTGTCCCAGGATCTAGTTAGGAGAAGTTTAACCAGGAGGATATAACAAGGATTGCCTAAGGCCCTTTGTTGAATTCAAAGGTAAAATTCTAATCAGACACTTTGGAATCTATAGCTCCATCTTTTCGCTTCTACACTAGCTCCAGGGGAAGGTCATTTTAAAAATGGTGGAAACAACAACTCTATAGGGGCTGACAGCTCAACAGCTGGGGCTCCTTAATTCATGGACTGAATCTGCAACTCACTGATTTGAAGAACTCTGGATGAGGAAATTCTGAGTGGTGGATTACAGAACTGTTTTCCTTTAGCTGAAGATGCCCTTTCAAATGTACAAATGAACTGTGTAAACATTCATAATCAACACAGATTTTCAGCTAATTATTAAAGCCAATCAATCCATCTCTTCCCCTCCCTCAGGTCTCTCACACAATATCCAAGCAGGCATGCCTTGGGGAAGATTATATATGTACTACATATGCGTGTATGACAGCTTTGCCATATCACCATCTAGTGGTGGATCACTGATCTTGAGCCTTCAGGCAGGATGGACAGAGTCCTTAAAATACAGCACAGGTAACCCTTTACGAAGCTGCAGGAGCAATCTCATCGTGGTGCTAGCACTGATTTGGAAAAACCTCATTAGAGAGTCAGATACTGTCCCATTGAAATCAAGCTTGTTCTTTTCTACAGTACAAAAGACAGAAGGCTTCTCTTCTTCTCAGAAGTTCCAGCTAGTCATTATTAGGATTGCCAACTTACATTTTTTTAAAAAATGTTTTTTTTAAATCTGGTACTATAAAAATGGCTGTAAATCAGTGGTCTGCTGTCAGTGATATCCGCAGATAAAAATGACAATGGCAGGTTTAAAATGTTGGCAAGGCCACCCCACATCCTCCAGTCATCCTTCTTTAGTACAGATACCCCCCCCCCCCATTTCCTGGTTTCTGTTGGCATGCTGACTGTTTGGTGGGTATAAATTTAAATAAATAATTATTTCTAAAAGAATAAAGGTTCAATTGGGTTAGATACAAAAGTGTAGATCTAATGTCTTCCTATGAGCAATGGAAAGACAATTTTGCTATTCCATAGTCCAAACTGTGGACTCTCTTTTGCATCTGGGGAGGGTTTGGGGATACCTTTTAATATGCTTTGAGTAGCTGCAGTTGCTAAGTCCCCCATCCTCACCCCCAGAATCTGAAATTAAATATCTGAGGGAAACGAGGCGTATGCATGCAATTATACATGTACAGACACTTAAAAGACCATCTTGTTATTAATGTGTACTGTAAATGGCAAGGTCCACTTTGGATAGTTCTTAAAATACATATTTCATATGTAAACAAAGAGGGATTTCTAGTTCAGTTCAGTTTATTAGGTTTCAAAGCCATACACCATAAAAATTAACTTCAAAATCTGAAAGGTTTTAAACATCTAAAAAACTAGTATAACAGAAATATGCCACATCTATTATACAATTTTGACACAAATTACTCAGCAAAAGTCTTGACCTTGTAGATTTCAAAAAGGAATACCATTTTAATAGCCATTTCCTCAGGAACATTTCTCTTGCAGCTGGGATTTCTAGTGCATCTTCAAAGAGAAAAGCAAAACAAAAAGCCTCACTCTCCACTTTTCAGTCAGTGTAGGACAGGCTCCTAGCAGACCAAATGGATGCAGCATACTGCAAGGTTAGAAACCCTTAGTGATGTGCAGTAAGGGGTGAGAAAATGCATGTGCTCAAACAGTGATATTTAAGGGTTCAACAACACACAATGCTGGAGTTCCACAGATGAAACTCAGAACAAAGATAATAGGTATGCATATTGTGCTTTTTAAAAAACAAAAACAAAAAAACCTCTTCCCCCTGAAGGATGGGGCATTTCTAATTTAGGGGGAAAGTACAGAAAAGAAAGTTAACATTACCCTTTTCACTGCTGCTATATTTGCAAGCCCAATTCTGCTCTTCTGCTTTCTAGGGTTACATCTGCCTTGTACTTCAGGACCCACCTGAAGCAATTCCAACTATGCCCTTTGTGGGCACTTAGTGTGAGCCACATGTGTTCCTATTTGTATGTATGAAATTTTGGATGATACAAGTAATGTCCCTTTGGGATAAATTCAGAACAGTTAAAAAACCATCTTAAAGATTAACAGTATTATTGTGGCATAAGCTTTTGCAGAATAGATAGCTGTTTGGCCAAGTGCATGAGCGTGTCATGAGTTGGTAGCTCACGCACAGAGATAGAGAAAAATTGTAATAAATAGTGGGCTTAAAAGCCAACAGACTGTCTATGATCTTTCTATGCAAGCTCAATGCAAAGATGATCAGTGACCATTCACAAAGCAAGGAACACACAACTCGCTAGACTTGACAAAGCTTCTGTAATACCTGTTGCCGGGTGAAAGTAAACCATAACATTCTTAACTCAATATTTTATCTTTCAGCCTCAAATCCAACATGGTCACTTCAATTTCCAGTGCCCTCACCATCCTAATAATCTGCTCGCTATAGAGACATATAGAGACATATAAACCAGGCTCAGGTTTCCAGCCACATCATCTGGGGTGCTGTCTGATGCACTCTCAGGGCTATCTGAAGCCAACATCTCCTCTGGTTCTTAGAAAAGAGGGAGGTAGGATGATCTGAATGTAAAGTCAGACTGATGCTCTTGTTCATACGTTGAAAGGAGTTCCTGATATTCTCCAAATCCAGCTTACTCTTGCTCCCAGTGGGTCAGGTAACACGGTGGCAAAAAGCAACAATTGGTGCTGTTCACTATATATCAGAACCAATGGTTCCAAAGGCATGGCCCAATCTGAGACCTCCCTCAGTATGTCCAGTTCAGATTCCAATACAGAGACATGCCCTGACATCAGATGGAACCATGGGTCGCATTGTAATTTGCTTTGTTGGTGCTGATGGATGGTCAGCTCTGCAGTGGCTGATCAGTGCTTGTCTTTAGACTTGGACTTCTTTTGCCTCTTAATGGGAGGCTCAGAATTGGGTCTGGTTTTCATTGATAGGCCTGGGGAAGGAGATCTGCGCATTCTCTCAGGCCTGGAATGAACTGAGGACAGCACTCTCTCCCAAAGGTCAGCCTTCAGATGAGAGGCTCTATCAACCTTGGCATTTGAAGTGAACTTCTCACAAATCAGGCAGGCCAATACATTATGCCCCTCTCCAAGACAGATTAAGCAGTAGTTACGCTCATCTGTATATGTCATCTTGTGTCAGCATCGGGAGCATTTTTTACACAATCCATTTTATGCTATACTGAGGGCTATGAAATGAATTTGAAGAGAAATAACTGAAAAGCATGCCCTTCTATGAGAATCGCCATTGGAAGGTCCAAAGTTGTTGCGATGATAGTAGTAACGGTTTTTAACAGAACAATTGAAAAAGCAATTACTTATAGCAACGAAAAAGGAACTGAGGGAAGGATCTGAGGGAATGGGGGCAGTCTGTCTCAGGAGCATGTGATACAGCAGGAAATCATGCACACGGTCAGTTTACTAGAGGCGGACTGCCCCAATTCTAGAGTTTTCTGAGCTAGAAAAGCTACAGCTGCAGTCCATCTGCTCAAGCACAATCCCACTGTGGGGCTACACAAGAAAGCAGAAGATGAACCTTGCTTCTGTTTGGATGGAACTTGGAGCAGAACTTCTTTGATAGATAATCAGGAACAGGAACAGGAAAGGGGACACAATTCTGAGGGCCTTGTGAGCAGAGTCCCTTCTTAATTCTATACGGACATCATGTTTTCTGGTATAGCAGCCAGGATGCCTAGACTTCTGGTTCTCACACACATCTACACTCAGACATATGCCAAGCTATCAGCTTCCTGCCAGGCCTATGTGAGTTGTTTGGGCCTCAGTCCTCAAGGCAATGCTTCTACAGACAGGCCCTAATCCAGCATGAGGGACTCCCAGCCTGCTATTGTGCGCAAGTCCCCGGCTCTGCGAAACAAGAGATCACGCCGTCACCATGAGCTGTCCAGCTATGTGGTTTTCAGAGAATTTTGTGCAATTGCCTCAATGCTTCCACTGTCCTGACTTGAACTGTATTCCTGAGAGAGAAACTGCAAGCAACCTTGAGAAGCTGCTAGCTGTAGCAACTATGGGCTAGGATAGCTAGTAAGGTTTTTTGTTTCTGTGTTTTTTGTTTGTCTGTACACCTCTATTTTTTTATTGTCTTGTAAATAAACTGCATCCTTCTTCTATTTTAAGTGGAAGGAGTTCTGGTCCTCATTACTAGTCTATTGGGTGAATTTGCACTAAGTAGCAGACAAAAACGAACCCTCTATTTTTGTTAATGGGAATTTTTCTCTAAATTAGAAAACGTGATGTTTTGATACCTACCACCCTCTTCTCTTCTCTCTTCTTCCTTTAAGCTTCCACCGCCCTCTTATTTTTATTCACCACCCCCCAATTGCACCCAAGGCTACTACCGTCCCCCTAGATTGTTCCAGCACCCCCTAGGGGGCAATATCACCCACTTTGGGAAACACTGATCTAACCCATGGCTCCCTAGGTGTACATCTGACAGTATCCCTACTCTGCTGTGTAGATCCACCCGCAAAACCTGATCTGTTTCGGGCCTCCAATAGTAAGATACGTGGGCTGTGTCTTGCTCCCCATTCTCTTTTTCATCGCTATTGGAGCTTCAACTGAAGACTACAGGTAAAGTATCACCTTGTCTGTGTTTCCCCTTCATGTTACCTCTATCAATTTCATCTCTGTTTTTCTTAGGTCTGTATGAATGTTGAATTAATTTATTTTCTTGTATGCTTGACTGATCTTTATAATAAAAACCATTTATATTTTACCAAATATTCTCCTTGTTATTTGGAGGGAAGTTCTCGAGGTCATCTTCGGTATACATAGGTTCTGTATCCCACTGAGCCATAGTTGCCCACCACTTCAATTCACCTACCTCTCATTGAGGGCTATTTGGCTTACAGCCTTATTGCTTGGGAGAGTGTCAGGTTCCCTGACAATTGGGTCAGAAGGATTCTGCTGTAGTTGTGGGTTTCCACTCATTCAGTTCTCTTCATTTCTCTGTATCACCTTGCATTACATACCAATATAATCTGAACTGTAGTCATTTTACACTTTGCTCCAACATGTATCTAATTGTGCATGCTTTGGCATCATTTCGCTTGCTGTAACCTTCTCAAGATGTGCAGGAGGAAAACGTTGGCAGTGGAAGCTGTTACTGGAAGCTATGGCAGCATCTGACTTTGACCAGAGGAACTTGAGCGCCCAGCAAAGACACTCTATGCTGTGCCCCTAACCCTGGGAACCTAACTGACAGGGGCTGGCTTTCATCTGCATACCTTTTTGCTTGGTATATTATTGGTTCTGTTTGAGATTTTGCTTTTCAGTGTTTTTATTTTTTATATATAGCTGAGGCATCTAGTCCTCAGCAAGGGCAATACATGAATACATAAAGTTGCCTTTTACTGAATCAGTTAATTGGTCTCTCGATGTCAGTGTTACCTACTCAGGCTGGCTGTGAGTCGCAGGCAGTGGTTTTTCATATTGCTTACTGCCTGGTCCTTTCATTTAACTGGAGTTGCCAGGGATTGCACTTGTGACCTTCTGCATGCAAAGCAGATGCTCTGTCACTGAGTAACAGCCCAATGCCTGGACTCAGGGCACCACTGAGCATTCACTTGGCCTATTATGAAGGGATCAAAGGACTGAAGGAACTACCTAGTAGGCTTGATAAAAACACCTACTGTCTCTACGTGGGGCTGCCCTTGGCTCTGATTCAGAAACTCCAGCTGCTGCAGAACACGGTGGCATGGATGTTGATGTTGTCTTGTCACCCATATGAGCACGGATCCATCCTGTGCTCCATGACCTGCACTGGCTGCCTATTGAAGTACCATTTCAAGGTGCTGGTGCTTACCTTCAAAGCCCTACATAGCCAGGGGCCAGCATATCTTTGGAACTAACTCTCCCTATATGAGCTTCGGATGACTTTACAGTCAGCTAACCAAGATCTTCTGGTGACCCCCAGCCCTGGAGACAACTGGCTTGCCTCGCTTGGTGGAATGAGCTCCCCTTGAAGATCAGGGCCCTGCAGGAACTGCTGCAGTTCCACAGGGCCTGCAAAACAGAGCTCTTCCACCAGGCTTTTAGGTAAGGTGGTGGACACTGTTTTTTAACTCGCCTCCCCCTCCCCAGCGCTTGGGATTGAATGCCTTATCGATCTGAGTGATTGTGATTGTGTCTTCCGAGGCAATGTTAGTTGGTTTTTAGTGAACTATCTGATATTTTAATATATTTTACTGTATTTTAGTATCATTTAATTGTTTTAACTCTTGTAACCTACTCTAAGCCTGCTTCAGTGGGAAGGGCAGGATATAAATTGAATTGCTGCTGGTGTTGCTATTATTGTTGTTGTTTTATTTGCACTCAGGTGGGATAGGGGCTCCTGGATATCCACCAGCAGGCAAGAGTTTGTGTGCCAGCATACAATGCAAGATGGCTTCCCTACACTTCATCTACTGTATCATTCCCAGCACTTAGGCAAATTTTCAGTGTGGCAAGAACTTCAAAACAGCCACAAACCAAAGAAAGACTTGTTTGGGGAAATGAAAACATGCCATAATTCCAGCCACATTAAAAGAAAACAAAATAGCATTCTAACTAGCTGACTACTACTCTCATTGCCTTCTAAGATGACAATGGGAATTTTTATCTCAAAAGGGTACAGGAACATACAGGAGTCATATAGCTAAATCTGTTTTATTGCCCAGTAAAATTAATGACAAGTATTAGCATTTAACCTTGCTTATACCCTCAATTTTCATTTGGCAGATAGGGATGCAGTTTCCTCTACCCCTTGTCAAGTACCCCTTGTAGTGTAGTCAGGAGATCCTATGATTGTCTGGCTGCCAGAAGTTCCAGCTCTTTAGCATTATCCAGGGTACACCATAAGGAGACAAGCTGGAATTGCTAGAATTTTGAGTAATTATGGGTCAATCAGCAAACATAAGAAACTGAATAATGATCTACTTTAGGGCTCAGTCCTTGCTCAAGTTCTTTTCTATCTGTACATCTCTGATATTTCTGAGACAATATCCAGGACGTTTGCTTATGCCAATGACATGACAACTGCAGTAAGGCACAAATCAATTGAAAGGACTGAAGGAATTCTGACTAGGGACCTCAAAATTTTGGCTTATTACTGTAAATTTACTACTGTTAATGGCAGCTTATCCCAGGTCTAGGAGAAACAGAATGCTCCTGTTTCCTTCTCAATAACAATGTTGCCAACAATGAACTGAATGTCTAACTTAATGTTACCCAAACTTAAGCACAACCATGCACCTAAGTACCTTGGCATTACCCTGGACAGAACCTTGAGCTATAAACACCATCTTACTAATGTAGTAGTGAAAATACACAAAAAAACCCAACCTTATCAAAAAATTGTGTGGTGCAACTTGGGGAGCATCTGCTACAGAACTTAGATGCTCAGCTGTATGGTGTATAGTATGGTGCTTCAGTGTGGCTCGACAGCCCCCATGTCCACAAACTTGGTGCCCAGCTCAACATAACATTGAGAGCCATCAGCAGATGTATTAAACCCACTCCAACCTGTTGGCTACCCACGTTGTGCCACATGCATCTCCCCTGCATCTCCAAAGACAAGATGCTCTTCTTTATGAATATAGAAAGATCACTGAAAACAGAGCTGTCTATCCACAAAGGCATGGCTGACATGGACCTATCCAGACTAAGGTCCTGACATCCAGCAATATTTGCACAAATCCTTCAGTCACAAAATTTCAGTTTAGCGAATGAATGGTTGTGAACATGGATGCAGTGAGTTCAACATGACATCCATAATCTGATAAACCAACAATAGACCCTCAGGATTTGATTTGCCACGTAAAGTATGGAGGACAGCCAATAGAATACCAACAGGCTTTGGCAATTGTGCAGACCTGTTGTTTAAACAGGGCAAAATACTAGGACCTGAAAGTGATTGTGGTGCAGCCCACCAAACTCTTTCCCATCTGTTTAGGAATGAGAACATCATGCTTTCCAGGGAGATGGGACAGAGCTCCCTGAACTCTCCCTCAGCTGCAATTGAGTGAATTGAAAATCTGGATATTAGTATTTAGGGAAATTGCCCAGTTGGTCTGCATACTTGTTGTTTCAGCTTGCTTACATATTTTATATTAATACACACTTCCCATGTGTAACTCTGCCATAAAATTAAAAAAAATTGACTCATATAGATAAACGAAGAGTTTTTTTCATTTGATTTACAGGTGTGATAAATTAACATGTTTTTATAGCCATGTTGCCAGTTTAACTACCTAGTTTTCACAGTATGGGCATCTTCAAATGCAGGAAACAATAGATCCCCATGTTGAAAGGTATACCTGCTCTCCTGAATGAAGACAATATCAACACATGGAGAGAAGAGGGAAAAATAGACTCAGTATAATGTTCTTCTTGTAGCGCAGTTGCCCAGTGATTCTAAAAGAGGCTAGAATAATAAGTTAAATAATAACAGAGAAGATTTTGCAAGAGGAAAAACATTTCAGGAGCAGATGAAAATTGAGTAAAACAAACAAACAGAAAGAGAAAAAATACCCTGCATAAGGAACAATGGGAAACAGGCGATCAGCAAAGATGACCAGTTGCCTAAGAGCATGAGGGGGAGTTATTGGCACAAGGAGCATATCGCTAAAAATTGAAGAGATATTTCTTTAACTTGTGTTTACCAAGAAAGACAGGGAAGAGATATCAAAACCAGACAGACATTTCCCAGGGAAGGACAGGAAGAAGAACTCACCATGGCTGACAGAAATTTAGAACCATTGCAGGCCTGGAAAGAATTCATTTTCCAGAATCCCCCATGAAAAACAAAGGAACAAAGAAGCCTCTTCAAATGTATTCTAAAGCAGGGATAACTGGTTAGAACACTGTGAAAGGTTGATTCAATGGCTGGATTGCTGCTGTGGGAAGTTCTGTATTAACACCAAAACCAAAATTAAGAACATATGAAAGCCTGCTGGGTAGGAGGCTGAAGCTCGTTCCCAGTTCCTTATTCATTCCTTATTCATAAATCAAAACACAAATATTTAGGACAGTATAGAAACTCTGAACCCCCAAATAACATTTCAACCACCATAAACCATACATACCAACTTTCTGAGTACTTTCCCCGTCAATGCTGTTTCCTGTGCCAGCTGCTCCAAAGTGGAATGCCCCCAGGACAATCTCACAGGAGAAACTGGGCCAGGCTTCACCTCAAAACAATCTCTGGACCACCCCGTATGATACATCTCCATACTCCAGAGACTGTCCCCTGAAAGAAAAAATGAAGTGGTGCCTGGTCCAACTACTGGTTCTGGCACCACAAGCTTCTATTTAAGTTGCCTCCAAGAAGCCTGTATTTAAAAGATTATTTGAATAAGAAAGTACAATGATTGCATGCCCTCTGCACCCCAAAATAACGTTTGGGCCACCACATGTCATACCCCCATATTCAAGGCACTCTGAGAGGACATATGGTGATTCCTAGACCAAGGCCCATTTCCTGAGCCAGCTGCTCCCAAGTTGGGTGTCCTCAGGACAATTGCACAGGCAGACACTGGGGCCAGGCTGCACTCCAAAACACCCTTGGATCACCCCAAATGATATATGCTCACACTCTGGAGACTGTCCCCTGCAAGAAGACGCTGGGTCTGGCACCACAAGCTCCTATTTGGGTTGCCCCCAAGAAGCCTCCTTTGGAAAGAAGGTTTGAATAAGGAACCGGAATGCCAACATGCCCTCTGCGCCCCCAAATTAAGTTTGGACTACCATAAATCATATGCCCTGACATTCTGGAGGACTCTGCCCTTCAAGAGGATGTAAGCCGATGTTTCCCATTTAGGGTTGCCAAGTCCAATTCAAGAAATATCTGGGGACTTTGGGGGTGGAGCCAGGAGACTTTGGGGGTGGAGCCAGGAGACATTGGGGGCGAAGCCAGGAACAAGGGTATGACAAGCATAATTGAACTCCAAGATAGACAATTATGCCACTGATGGACCTCTGCTCCATATTTTTATCCAATCCCCTCTTAAAGCTGGCTATACTTGTAGCCGCCGCCACCACCTCCTGCGGCAGTGAATTCCACATGTTAATCACCCTTTGGGTGAAGAAGTATTTCCTTTTATCCATTTTAACCTGACTGCTCAGCAATTTGATTGAATGCCCCTGAGTTCTTGTATTGTGAGAAAGGGAGAAAAGGACTTCTTTTTCTACTTTCTCCATCCCATGCATAATCTTGTAAACCTCTATCATGTCACCCCACAGTTGACGTTTCTCCAAGCTATAGAGCCCCAAGCGTTTTAACCTTTCTTCATAGGGAAAGTGTTCCAAACCTTTAATCATACTAGTTGCCCTTTTCTGCACTTTTTCCAATGCTATAATATCCTTTTTGAGGTGTGGTGACCAGAATTGTACACAGTATTCCAAATGAGACCGCACCATCGATTTATACAGGGGCATTATGATACTGGCTGATTTGTTTTCAATTCCATTCCTAATCATTCCCAGCATGGTGTTGGCCTTTTTTATTGCAATCCCACACTGTCTTGACATTTTCAGTGAGTTACCTATCACGACCCCAAGATCTCTGTCTTGGTCAGTCTCTGCCAGTTCACAACTCATCAACTTGTATTTGTAGCTGGGATTCTTGGCCCCAATGTGCATTACTTTGCACTTGGCCACATTGAACCTCATCTGCCACGTTGACGCCCACTCACCCAGCCTCAACAGATCCCTTTGGAGTGCCTCACAATCCTCTCTGGTTCTCACCACCCTGAACAATTTAGTGTCATCTGCAGACTTGGCCACTTCACTGCTTACTCCCAACTCCAAATCATTTATGAACAAGTTAAAGAGCATGGCACCCAGTACCGAGCCCTGCGGCACCCCACTGCTTACCTTCCTCCACTGCGAAGACTGTCCATTTATACTCACTCTCTGCTTCCTATTAATTAGCCAGTTTGTGATCCACAAGAGGACCTGTCCTTTTATTCCATGACTCTCAAGCTTTCTAAGGAGCCTTTGATGAGGAACTTTATCAAAAGCTTTCTGTAAGTCAAGGTAAACATCTATCGGGTCTCCTTTGTCCACATGTTTGTTCACTTCCTCAAATAACTGTAACAGGTTAGTGAGGCAAGATCTTCCCTTACAGAACCCACAATGACTCTAAAACGGGGAAATCTTTGGGCAATAACGCCCCCCCCCCCATCATAGCCTTTGTGGCATGGTTACTTCCATAGTGATAAGTCCTCAAGTGACATGTGGATCCACCCCACAATGCAAATTTGCACTCCACCATGGTCCTGCATCTGGCTGAAATCCCAAAGGCTTTGATGACCAACCCTTTCCTATTGGCAACTCTTTACTCAAAGGCTGCGGGGGGGAGAGGCGCGGCGGGGGGGGGGAATGCAACACCCCATAAAGCCCTGCTGCTGCTGCCCTTAGGGATGGATTTGTGCCCTGCTGCTACCTTGGAAGAAGAGAAGCGACCGTAGGGAGGGAAGGCGGCAGGCAGCACCCTGAGGGGCGTTCTGAGGAGCTCTTCCTCACCGCAGCTGAACGGCCCCTCGCTTCCCAGAACCGGGTGAAGAAGCCCAACACAGCATGTCCCAGAAGAAGCCAGGCAAACAGGCTTCGTGAAAGCTTCGGCTGGAATGCTGCCTCGGGCTAGTCTTTCAAATGGCTCAGGATCCCTGTCCTGGCCAAGGCGGCTGCCCTTCTGGCGCTCGCTCGCCCTTCCCAGCAGTCCCTGCCTTCCCCCACTTTGGCCAGGCGACTGTCTGTCCCCCAGCTTCAAGCGCCCAAGGCAATCCTGGCACCTTCTTTTCCGACACTGCTGCTCTCGCCCACCCATTGATTAAGGGCATTCCCCTCCCCAGCAACAGAAGCCGCCCACCCGGCTGCCTGCGTGTCTGCCCACCCACACCAGTTTGCCGCCGCGAGTTCACCTGCCCTCCCTCGAGTCAAGGCAGTCAGAAGAGCCAGTCCCGCCGAGTCCCGCCACCCGCATGCAGTCCCGTCACCTGCTGGCTCCTGTAGAAAGCGCCCACTCCGCCGGGGGTTTCCCGAAGTGGCTCTGCTGCAGCCCCTGGTAGGAAGCGAGGGCGCGGGGGTGGTGATGCGGCTGGAGCTGTTGTCGCCTGTGGAGTGGCTGCGGGAGCCAAGGCAGCGAGCGCGGCCAGCAGCAACGGAGCACGGGACCAGCTGCCCATTGTGCCTTCCTTCACAGCAGCACATACACACCAGAGCTGAAGAAGAAGAAGAAGATATTGGATTTATATCCCGCCCTCCACTCCGAAGAGTCTCAGAGCAGCTCACAATCTCCTTTACCTTCCTCCCCCACAACAAACACCCTGTGAGGTGGGTGGGGCTGGAGAGAGCTCTCACAGCAGCTGCCCTTTTAAGGACAACCTCTGCCAGAGCTATGGCTGACCCAAGGCCATGCCAGCAGGTGCAAGTGGAGGAGTGGGGAATCAAACCCGGTTCTCCCAGATAAGAGTCCGCACACTTAACCACTACACCAAACTGGCTCTCCCATGATCCCATGAGCCCATGATCCTCTGGGGACGGGGCTTGCCCCTCTGGCCAGCTGACTCAGCAGCGGCGCTTAGCTCATCTTGCATTCTGCATGTTAATCTGAGGAACTTATTATTGAAGCTGTTTCTACTGACCAAAGTCAGCTGCTAATGAAGTACAAATACCCACCTGGACTCCAAGACTTGGGGGGAGTGGGTCCCGCTAAAAGCTGCTGTTGCTTTGCCGCACTTTGCACTTGAATTGTAACGGTTAGGGTGAGGGGTTAAATAGAAAGGCATTGGGCTAAGAAGTCAGTCTTAGCAAGGATCTGGTATACTGCCTTACGATACCTGGAATAAACTACTGAACTGCTGACCTGAGTTGTTCCTTGAGTCGGTGTTCTGACATGAGTGAGTGAGAGTGAGAGGTGTGGGGCAGAAAGGGATTATTGAAGATATACAACAGTAATGGAAGTGATGGTACTATAAACTTGGCACCATTTTACTGGTCCTGCCTTTAACAGCTGTCTAACACCAAAATTAAGCTTCTCTTGTAGATATTTGAAAGGATGAGAGAAGTTAACCGGCTAAATATCTGCACAACAGATTGCTTTTAAAGGCATGGGAAACACAGCCAGTAAAAAGCTGCAAGCCCCTCATAAATTTCTTTTTTGGGATAACTACAGAAATGCATGTATGAACTTCATATAACTTGAAATTAATTCATTAATTGCAGTACAATTATCTGCTACCTTTCACAGCAGTTTCCCAGTGTTTCAGCCAAGGAAAAGTATGAAAAATAGCTGTCAAAAGATTTTCTTGAAACCAAGCAAGTTTGGTTGTAGCTTGAGGCAGGGTTCCAGTAGTAGCAGCTGAACATGCATCTATGTTTGCAGAATACAAGTCTTATTTACGAGTTTGCCAACAGGCATACTATAGTGGCCACTTGATCTCCCTCCCCACCTCTCTATTCTCAGGGCTGGCAAAATGGACTGGACTAGAAAGAAATACAAAGTTAACGAGAAACAGCATCACACTTCTCATTAATAATTTATTGGTTTTGGTTTGATTTCTTTACATTTTTGTAAGAATAATTGTTTTTTTATTATAATTAAATGAAAACTGTATGGACATTCATATCTGTTTTATTTTACGTATAGGGCAGTATAGACTAGGGTTGCCAGGTCCCCCCCCCCCCCCAGCCACGATAGTAAAGAGTGAATTAGAACCTAATAATGGGATGGAGGAAAATTCCCCCCACCTAGCTTGCTTTCCTTTCGTTTTCTTCTGGAGAAGGTGGTTGAAAAACAGCAGATAGTTACATTCAGCAGCTCCTGTGAGTAGATTGTCCCATTGAGATTACAAAAGTGTGTGCTTGCAAACTTTATTTTGGCTGCTTTGAGCGTGTATGTGTGTTTCTTGAGTTGGTGTCCTGACATGAGTGTGTGAGAGTGAGAGGTGTGGAGCACCTCCCTCAGGTCCCCTCCCTCATGTTGTTTCTCCTTCCCTTCCCCCCTTCAATTCCAGGGTTCTCGGCCTTCCCTCATGTCATTTCTCCTTCCCTTAATCCACCCCTTAATTCCAGGGTTCCCTGCCTTCTCTCATGTCCTTTCTCCTTCCTTTCTATTCTCCCCCCCTTAATTCCAGGGTTCCCTGTCTTACCTCGTCTCATTTTTCCCTCCCTTCCATTCTTCCCTCCACCCCTTCTTCAATTCCATGGTTCCCTAACTTCCCTCATGCTCAGTCCAATTCAGAATCACATTGACAGGAACTGTACTGCTTGTCTCAAGGCCAGAATTCATCTCAAAGGGATATGGTGCCACCGATGCCCCAGACATTTAAATATTTTCCTTGTGTCAGCCTGGAAAGCAGCCTGAGCCAGGAGCCAGAGCCTGACCAGTGTAGAATTGACTTCCATTCCTCAGGGACTATCTTTCTAAGCAGGACTCTGGTTCAGCAAGCTCAGGGACAGAGCCAGTGTTTAAAATAATAAAGGAGCAAGCAGTTGATGATGAGGTGAGCCACATGGCAACAATGAATGAAGGGCCTACTAAATGAGTCCGCATATTTTGAGGTAGAGCAGCTGCCAGGGCCCAGTGTGGATGGTACACAGTGCTGGCATTCCTGATGGCAATGGCAACAGCACTCCCAACTGCATACACTGGCCAGTGCTGTTGAGGAAGGGGTGTGTAGGTGGTGCAGGCAATTGAACATGGGCATTAGGAGTGCTTGCAAGCTGGAGAAGGACACACAAACAGATAGGTGCATGCAGGCGTGGGGGTGGAAAGAGAGAACCCTGGGAATGTATGAAAAAGTTGCAGACCACCGACTTTCCACCCCCATTTTGGCTCAGCATTAGTTTCAGAGAGATTTTTCTGAAAACAGTTACTTCAGAAGAGGCAGGTTTGGGGGAGTGCCCTGGAAGTGACATCATAGGAAAAAGTGGAGTTTTTGTTTAGTGTGCCCCAGAAGTGACATCACCTGGCCCTTGACCTGGAAGTGACACCGCAGGAAATGACATCATTTCCTGTGTCCCAGCTCCATCCCCAAAGTCTCCTGGCTCCACTCCCGAATTTTAGTGAGCCATAAAAGAGAAGTGTAAAAATAACCGGGCCTTGGGGGGAAAAGTTTGGGAAACCCTGATGTAAGCTATTTCCTGTAATCAGCATATGTCCTTTGGGAGGGCAGAGCCCCCTAAACAGGGGAAGGTATGACATGTGGTGGTCCTAGGGATGCCAAGTTCCCACTGGGGGCAGGGAATCCCCCACTTTGGTAGGCCCCAACCCACTGGCAGGGGGGAGGCCTGTTAACAAGGAAAACATGCAGGGCTTACCAGTTTGGTGTAGTGGTTAAGTGAGCGGACTCTTATCTGGGAGAACCGGGTTTGATTCCCCACTCCTCCACTTGCACCTGCTAGCATGGCCTTGGGTCAGCCATAGCTCTGGCAGAGGTTGTTCTTGAAAGGGCAGCTGCTGTGAGAGCCCTCTCCAGCCCCACCCACCTCACAGGGTGTCTGTTGTGGAGGAGGAAGGTAAAGGAGATTGTGAGCCGCTCTGAGACTCTTCAGAGTGGAGGGCGGGATATAAATCCAACATCTTCTTCTTCTATATGACAAAAGGGGATCTTTATTCAAATACTCTGGGAAGAACACCTTTCAGAAAGAAGGACTTCGAGCTCTTAAATTTATTTAAATCTTAGTCAATACATGAATTTAAAAGGCTAGGGATAATATATGATCACAAGGTTACACAGTTACATGGCTACAGCCTTCCCTACACTAAGGTTCCCTAGCCTATTACATTTGGTAAAAGCAAAGCCATTGTATAGATAGCAAAGAGCATTTCATTCTCATCTCTCCTAGGGCTTCAGGTGGTTGTCTATGAAGAAATGGGGAAGATAGAAGGGTCAGGCTTCTCAGGAGGCTTGATATTGCTGCTGCTTCCAAATTAGATCCTCCTCCCAATTTATACTCTTCCCTAAGATGTCTGCCCCTCCCCTCTGACCAATCAGAGACAAGAAAGCTAGATTTGGTCATCTTTTGGCTGGAAAGCACCAAAAAACCCTGTTACATAAGGAAACCACCTATTGTTGCCAAATATCAGTTCTGATAATTGGTACCAGAGGGGTCAATGAACTCTAAAAGAAAATCTCCATCTGGTACCAGGGATCCCAATTCTCCTACTATGGGACCAAAGATTCTCCCTGGGTGCTTGAGAACCCAATCTAACCCATTCTGATCATATTCATCAATACATATATATCATAACAAAGCCAATCAATATATATTTATGCATATAGGAGTTCAGAGATATATTGTCCCTCCCCATGTGTAACTATCAAAAGGAAATGTGTGTGTGTATACAGGGAGTCTTATATAATCCCACATATGTTCTGTGTAAGTAACTATACTTGCTCTTCAATTCAAACTTATGATTACTATCAGATCCACTTACAGTTCTCTAAATCCACCTATAGTTTCCTAAAGCATGCTATTATATCTATAAATGAAAATCTAACAAGCCCTATACAAATCCATTTAATAAAAAATCCCTTCTCTGTGTCTATGCTTAAATTCTGACAGCCTTTCCCACTTTGGCAATAACTCTCTCTCTCTATCCCCCCCTCCTTTCCTCTATTTTATTTTGGCATTGAATCAATTTCCTGTGAAAACTCTTTAACTTATAGGAAATCATCTCTTCCACCCCTTTATCCTTCTCATCTTTCCTCCAACAGGGCATAAACACACATCCATACATTAATTCTATAAAATTCAGGCTGTTTGACACAATTATTTCTCCATGTCGGATCCATTTTTCCATACAAGGGCATTATCAAAGTCCTCTCCCTCGTTAAGATTAATAGACTTGTTTTTACCAGATCTTCACTATTGTTTTTGCCAATATTTCCATTACTTCTAGATGTTTGAGGAACAAATTGTTTTTGCCAATATCTTCGCTGTTACACAACAAATTACTTCCAGATGTGCTTTTGCCAATAGGTTACCTTCGGTCAACCTTTAGTCGAGGCTACCCTTGGTCACAATATATATCTTCAGACTCAGATATTCTTTGTTGGGGAATCCAGGCCCTTCAACACAAAGTCATATAGAAACACCATATATACAAATTCAACAGGCCAACGGGGGGATCTCTGCCCCCCAAAGAGTCCTGTCATTGTGCAGCATGAGAGGCACCTGGAAATGATGTATCACACCGGGCACACCATGCAGGGACACTCTAGGAATTCAAGTACTCTGCTCAGTTTTCACTATGCGCAATGGCTTTCTCTGGCTTTCTATGTCATTGTACATAGTGAAAATTGAACAGAGTACTTGAATTATGATATACTAAAAGGAGGACTACTGGAGAGTGATTAATTGAGCTGGTCAATGCAGTGAGATATGGTGAGGCAAGACAGAGGATGCCAAAAGACACTTCATACTCAAAGAAATTCATATCCCTTTGATAAAGGATCGAAACGGATTGTATAGTCATTAAATAAAAACTGTAAGGGGACAAATACTGAGAGAATTTTTGCATTGCTCATACAGCATCGTCACAGCTCTTTTGGGAAATTGTTTCTAACCATCGTTAAATGACTGTTACACTGGTGATATCAAAAAGGTGTTGTGTAAAAATATTGAGGTGTTCATAAAACTGTAAAGAATTGTAAACTATTCAATAGACATAATAATTTGCTAGCACAGTGAGTGACTTAAGAAAAGCAGTATTGTTCTCTCTGGCTTTAGGCCACCACAAACACACTGGTGGGAAGAACTTTTGCTTCCCTAGTTCACTCTCCCTTTCTGGCTATTTCAGAAAAAGAAGAAGAGATTGGATTTATACCCCACCCTTTACTACCCCAAAAAAGTCTCAGAGCGGCTTATGATATCCTTTCCCTTCCCCTCCCCATAACAGACACCCTAGGTGGAGCTGAGAGAGCTCTCCCAGAACTGCCCTTGAGCAGAACAGCAACACCTGCCCTGGATACCACTTTTCTCTGCAGTTTTGATTTAGCAAAATGTCTAGTTACATACATCTGCAACATTTCTAGTCAAGGACAAGCCCATTTTATAGCTCAGGACTTTTCAGGTGTCAAAAGTGTAATCACAGTGCAATCAGCAGCCTAAAACTGATACTAATGACATAAAAGTATAATTTGTTTCTGCCAAGGTTGCTTTCTTTGGACTTCAGGAATGCCAGCCAATATGATCATAATACCATCAGGGGTGTGTGTCCAGCTATGCATTTTCAAATATGGAAAGGCCCTTAAAGTGTTTGGAAGATGGGGTGGCTGGCTTCCCACTTCTGCTGCAGATGACTGACCCTCAGGAACAAAATTTGAGGGAGTATACTGGGATATGGCAGAAGGGGAAAGCAAGAAAGTCCATCTTTATGAGATCTGTGCATGTGTTCAGAAGAGAGGCTGTGATCTAGTAAAGACACCTTGAGTTCCATTCTTGGTCCCCTCCATATGAGTCATCATAAAAATCCTTCTCAAGCTGGATAAATGTGGACATTTCACCAGTTCCCCCCACTATGCTCCTTGAAACCATGTCAGAAATACTCCGTATGTGGGAGGAAAGACAGCATTTTAATCTGACAACCATTTTAATATGCCACTCCATTTGGCAGATTTGAATGCTGTTTAAATATAGGCTGTGATAGAAAATACTAAAATAGCACCGGAAAAAAACCTGTCATGTTCCATGTTGAGATGAGCAGAAGTGGCCAGCAAAGGGAAAGACTTTTTAAAAATATATATAAAGTTTATTTAGAACATGCCACATACATATCACTCCACAGAAAGGGGGGTGGTATGAAAAAGGGAAAGTATTTTAGGATGTGGAGTAAATTGTAACAGGTAAAATACATAAAAACAAAAACGTTTTCAGTTGAGGGCAATATGAACAAGCAATCAAGATAGGGAGGGTCAATATTTCATCTCAAGTTTGATCATGCTTACAGAATATTTTGACATCTACCCCATACCACAGAGGGAAAGAATCTCTACTCTCTCTTTCCCTAAAGTAACTGGGATTTACCAACAGGAAGGGGAGCTCCCAGTTCACATACAAATGCGGCAGTTGGGGAGGAGAGGAAAGGGCCAAAGCAAATTCATATATGTATCACTCCACACAAAAGAAAGAAAAAAAGTTTTGGAGCATTCTGGGATGAAAGGGAATATTTTTAAAAACATTTTGATAAAATGATAAAACGTTTGTTTAAATGCACATTATGGACATATGTAGGAACCTGTCTCCTTCCACTATGAAATGCCTGTTGCTATTGCCACTTAGAGTCACTTTACACAAGAGCAATTTCCTAGATGGTTACTGCTTCTCTCATGGAAATTCTTCATATCTCATATATATACAATCCCATGGAATCCTAGGGTTGGAAGAGGCCTTATAGAATATCTAGTCCAGAGATCCCCACCCTTTTGAGACCCCAGACATCTTTGTATATTGGAGTGGTGAGCATCATCCAAAATGACTGCCACAGGAAGCAAAGCCAACCACAATACCTTTCTCCTTCTTTTGCAAAGGAATAGCAGAAGGAGAAAGAGAAAAGTGATGGAAATCCTGAGAGGGGGAGGGAGGAGAAAGAGAAAGGGGAATAAAAACAAGGAAACTCTGACAGGAGAATAGAACCACAAGCCCTGCAAATCCCTCCCATTAGAATGAGACCAGCTAATAGCAAGCCTTTTCTTACTTATGTGGCCAAGATTGCATCTATGATGTCGCGCCCGGCACAATTGTTTAATACAATTCGGACTCTTACAACTCTGCCAAAAGGCAGACCAAATATTAGGAAATTGGGTATTGGCTGTGAGGCTTTTTGTCAAGTCCCCCAGAAGTTCAAGAATCACACAGTCTATTCATATAGGCAGGTTTATTTCATAGACAAATATGGAGGCAAAACGTGGGTTTTGCTAAGACTAGCATCTTACATCAGAGGCCCCCTTATATAGGTTGACACAACTGTTGTACTTTCAAGCAAAAGTGGGAACATTAAGCGGGAACATTTTGGTGGGCCCCCCGCCCCATAGTCCTGGGAACGCAGGTGCTTTCTAATCGCATTCTAATTCAGCAACTTACCTTGAGACCTTGCTCTGACCAGTGGAAAAAGCTTGAATAACAAATTTCATAGATAAGCAGGCCTAGCACAGGGAGGCGAAGCAGCAGGGATGAGCAACAGAAAGATACATGATACAATTCATGGCAAGACTCTTGACACTTTTGCGACTTTCTTCGCAGATAAGATCTCATCGCTCCGTTGTGACCTCCCTGCCACATTTGAAACAGTATGTGAACTCAAGGCCCCGTGCCTGTCTTCCAGACCATTTTTGGACCATTTTACAACACTCAGCCTGGAGGAAGTTGACAG
Organism: Heteronotia binoei; assembly: GCF_032191835.1. Lineage (NCBI taxonomy): Eukaryota > Metazoa > Chordata > Lepidosauria > Squamata > Gekkonidae > Heteronotia > Heteronotia binoei. Next base: position 18,046,360 of record NC_083241.1, read on the forward strand.
AATCCTCTCCACTGTGCGCCCAACAACGTGTGATCTGGACTCCTGCTCATCCTGGTTGATTAAAGCTTGCCAGATGGAGCTACGATATCCTATACAGGATATCATAAATAGATCCCTCTCTGAAGAGCTTTTTCCAACACCTCTGAAAGAGGCAGTGGTCCGCCCTCTCTTGAAAAAATCTACACTGCGCCCAGCCAAGTTGGCAAAAATTGGCCAAATTGGTCTTGAACTTACTGTCAAGACATGGAACTTCAAACAGAGACGGATCATATTGTTGCAAAATTAATCCATTTATTTGAGAACAAACAGTCTAGTAAGGAACCAAGTTGAGTTTGATAACTCTCAAGGCTGAAGCCAGCCTTTTGTACATTTCAAAGGGAGGAAACAATACAGCATTTTCACACTCCCAGAGACAGTCGGCGCTTCCCATACCCCTTATCTCCTTCCCAGGAAGCGATTCACTAGTCACCTTGAATATGCTAACTTCAAAGGCCCCAGATGGTTTCTAGGCCGGGTGTGAAATTCTTCTCCTTGCGGTTACAGATTGCTTTGGAGAAAGATGCATATTACTGTTCTCACAGTTAGTAAAGCAGGGGTCACAATAGAGTACAATATGGCATTAGTCATGTCAAGCTATTCTATTATACAGTTCACTTTACTATAAGCAAGTTACACGTCTGACACTTACCCTTCTTGGGTAAAATTATTGAGAGGGCAGTAGTGCTACAGTTACAGAGTTTTCTGGAGGACACTTCCATCCTAGACCCCCATCTGTCATGGGACTACTAATCACCCTGATGGATCACCTCCAGCAGCATCTGGACTGAGGCGGTTCAGTGGAACTGATGTTGTTAGATATGTTGGCTACATTTCGTACGGTCAACCATCAGTTGCTGACCCACCGTCTCACCAATGCAGGGATTCAGGGGTTGGCCTTGCAATGGCTCTCCTCTTTCCTTTAAGGTTCTGGGACAAATGCCGGTAATCGGGGGTCAATCGTCCCAGAGACACTCACTTAATTGTGGTGTGCCTCAAGGGGTGGTGCTCTCCCCGATGCTGTTTAACAACTATATGCTCCCCCTTGCTCAGATTGCCCAGAGGTATGGACTGGGTTGCTATCAGTATGCTGATGACACCCAGCTCTATCTACTGATGGATGGCCGATCTGGCTGTGTCCCAGAAAATTTGGACCTAGCGCTTCAAGCTGTGGCAGGATGGCTCATGATGAAGACAGGATCTTTGCCTGGGTTGCGGTGGTCTGGGCAGGGAAATTCTCTTACCAGCTTTTGACGGGGCACCACTGAAAATGGCACCCAGGGTCAGGAGCTTGAGGGTGCTGCTGGAGCCTTCCTTGACTATGGAGGCCCAGACAGCCATTGCCAAATCCTCCTTTTTCCATCTCAGGCGCATGAAGCAGCTGGTTCCCTTGCTTGAGCGCAGCGACTTGGCAACTGTGATCCATGCAACTGTCACCTCGAGATTGGACTACTGTAATGCCCTCTATATGGGGCTGTCTCGAACCCGTAAACTGCAACTAGCGCAGAACACAGCAGCCAGGCTGTTATTGGGGCTCCCAAAGTGGGAGCACATACAGCTGGGGCTGCGGGTACTGCAGTACTATTGTGTTCAGTTTTAGGACACCACAAGCTGAAACATTTTCAGAGGATGGCAATGAATATGGTGATGGAGACCAAGTCCTATGAGGAAAGGAGCTGGATATATTTAGCCTGCAGAGGAGGCAACTGAGAGGTGATATGATCACCATCTTCAAGAACGTGAAGGGCTTTCATATAGAGGATGGTGTCAAGCAGGCGGATTCAATGACGAGTCGAGGTTGGTATAAAGACTATGTTTATTGATAGACCGCTACTTTGGCTCAAGCCTTGGCTTGAGAAGAATGAAACCAATACATTGATACACAAGTTTTAAGATACACTTCAAAGAGATTCCTATGGGGAGGGGAAGCAAGGGAGCATTCACAAATAAAGTATCAAAACTACATACATTTCCAGGGCGTTATCAGGCACTTGGCCTTGCATCGTCCAGATGGCGCTTCCTCACGCAGGAGGATTCATGGGAAGGTGCTGATTGCTTTGGTCCCTGTAATTAACAGTCATAAAACAAAGAGGGGCCAGGAAAGGATAACAAACTAACAGGATAATAAACTAGCAGCATTTGGTTCTGTATGATCTTACCCAGGCCTGCTTATGTCAGACCAGAAACCCATCAGTCATTGATTAGAATTAGCCATGCTTGACAGATGGTGCAGAGTTGTTTTCTGTTACCCTAGAAAGTTGGACCTGAACCAACAAGTTGAAATTAAATCAAAAGAGTTTCTGGCTAAACATTAGGAAGAACCTCCTGACAGAATGGGTCCTCAGAGGATCGGGCTTCCTCGGAAGGTGGTGAGCTCTCCATCCTTGAAGATTTTTAAACAGAGGCTAGATGGCCATCTGACAACAATGCTGATTCTGTGAAGGAGGGCAGGAAGGGTTGCATCAGTGCTTAGTTCTTGTAACCCTTTCTTACACACCCAGGGAAATGCTGATTGACACTTTGCGGTTAGTCAGCAATTTTTCTCCAGGCCAGATTGGCAATGGATCCTGGAGGTATATGTATGTGGGGGGGGGGGTATTTATGAATTTCCTGCATTGTGCAGAGGGTTGGTGACCCTGGAGGTCCCTTCTCACTCTATGATTCTATGATGCTATGAATCTTGGAAGTAGTCATTAGGGGTGTGCATTCGGTTTGGCCGAACCGAATCAACTGCCGAATCACCCCTGATTCGGCTTTATATGGAATAGCATACAGCCGAATCCAATTGGGGCCCATTATGCGGGAGCCGAGCACGGCTCCCCGTATACTTCCGTATAGTTATTCGGAAGTATACGGAAGTCAATGGAAAAGGTGGGAAAGGGGCTTCTGCAGCCTCAGAGAAGCTGCTTGCCTCCTTTCCCACCTTTATTATTATTATTATTATTATTATTATTATTATTATTATTATTATTATTATTATTATTATTATTATTATTATTATTATTATTATTATTATTATTATTATTTATATCCCGCCCTCCCCGCCTAGGCAGGCTCAGGGCGGCTAACAAACATTCAATAAAACATGTTATAAATACAGCAATTAAAATACTGTATTAAAATACCAATACTTTGGTAGCCTTTTCCCGCCTCTCCCATAGCCTCCCTGGGATCAGGGAGGGGGGGAGGGGGAAGAGAAGCCCCAGCAGCCAATGAAAGCATGCATTTGCAAAATGCATTGCAAATGCATGCTTTGCAGGGCTGTTGTGTAGCTGATCCCCTAGCCATCAGCAACATTGTTGTTCTTTTGATCTTTTGCTTACTTGGGTATCTAAGTAAGCACAGTTTTCTGGCCAATCACAGAGCAGTGCTATTTTTTGAAACTGCTCTCTGTAGGGCCAGAGAACCTTTTTAAGGAGTCTGCCTGGCTGGACTCCTCCATTGCTGCTGTGTTGTGGTGAGAGAGAGATTGTGCTGTGCTGATCCTTGGCCTCAGCTGCTGCTGCTCTCTCTCAGCCTTACCAGACTTGCCTGGAGTAGAGAAGACGTCTAAGGTAAGACAGTCTTGGGGTTTTTATTTTAGTTGGTAAAAGGACTTTTAAAGACTCAGAGTCCCTTTACTTATCCAGATTTGGGTGGTGGGTAGCTTATTTGGGGTTAGGGTTAGGGGGTGCTTCTGGGGGAGGGGGCCTGGGGTGGGGTTTTTTTTGCCAGTTTGCCCATATCTTACTTTAGTGAGAGGACTTTTAAAAGTGAAGTGTCCTTTTACTTTTCCTGATTTGGGTGGCTTGGATTTCTTGGGGGTTAGGGTGAAGGCTTTTTGGGGGGGAGGAGGGGTTGGGAAAGTTCCTGTATTGTTAAAAGTTAAGTTTTGTACTATTTAAAAAGGATTCTGTGGTTGATTTGTTGCTGTGTTGTGCTGTTGTTGTTCCTTTTCTCTTCTGGTTCTGGTTCTTGGGGGGGAGGGGTGCTGTTTGGCCTAATTTTCATTGTTTAAAAGGCCACTTTTTAACAGTTGAGTTTGTGTTGGCCTTCTGTTTGTATCTATTCTCTATTGCTGCAGGTTTTGCATCCTCCTGTCCTGTTGTCCCCCTTTTCCTGGTTCTGGTTTGGGAGGGGGGGGTGTTGTTGACTGATTTGGCCTGAGGTTTCTTATTGGTGAAAAGGCCACTTTTTTAACAGTTGAGATGCTTGGCGTTTTCTGATTGTGCTGGGGGGTTTTTTGGGTGGGTTAAGTTGTTTCTTTCTGTCACACTTTATTTTTTTTAAATTACCTCTGGTTGGTGTGGGGGTTGGTGAAAGTGTGTGTGGGCTGGGTCACTTTCATGTATTTATAGAGTTATTTTTGGAGTCTGAGTGTGCTTTCGGTTTGGCTAGGGCCACTAAATAGGCTGCCCCACTAAGGTTAGAGGTAGGTTCTTGGTTGAAAGGTACACCAAGTCCCCTATCTTGAAATCTCCCGCTGGGACATGGGATTTGTCATATTGTTTCTTGTAAGCCTCTTTGGCTGCTTCCAAGTTTTCCCTTATGACAGGCCAACATTTGCTCAGTCCCTCCCACCATTGCTTGAAGGTGGTAGGAGTGTCTCGACTGCCCCCTCCCGGGAGCAAGGGGAGGGGTTTCCCTTCGTAACCGAACACTGTGGCAAAGGGGAAGGCTTTGGTGGAGCTTTGCATGCTGTTGTTGTAACAATATTCTGCAAAGGGGAGTAGATCAACCCAATCGGATTGTCTTTGGTTCACAAAGCACTGCAAGTATTGCTCTAATACCCCGTTGACCCTCTCCGTCTGTCCGTCCGTTTGGGGGTGGTAGGCTGAGCTTAACCCCTGTTCCATTCCCACCAGTTTGCAAAACTCCCGCCAGAAGGTGGCAACGAACTGAGGCCCGCGGTCTCTAATGACCTTCTCTGGGAATGAGTGTAGTTTTATGACGTGGTCAAAAAACAGGGCGGCCAGTTTCTTTGCTGTGGGCAGTTGGGTGCAGGGGATGAAGTGGGCCTGTTTGGAGAAGGTATCAACCACCACCAGGATGACCGTCTTACCCCGGGAGGGAGGGAGCTCTACAATGAAGTCCATAGACACTATGGCCCAGGGGCGTTTGGCTGTCTCTAGTGGCTGCAAGAGTCCTGGCGGCTTCCCCCCCCCTCCTTTTGGCCATTACGTACATTGGGCAGCTCGTGACAAACTCGGACACGTCTTTCCGGAGGGACGACCACCAGAACTGCCGGTTGACCAAGTGCAGCGTCTTTACGTAGCCAAAATGCCCCGCCAACTTGGACGAATGGCAAAGTTGGAGAATTTCTCTGCGCAGGCATTTGGGCACGTACAGTTTGTCTCCTTTGTACCGCAGCCCATCTCCCCCTTTCTGCACCCCCTCGAGGCACTCCTCCCCCTCCCTTCTGGTTTCTAGCTCTATGCGCTCACGGTTCACCCCCTCCAATTCCTTCCTCTTCTGAGAGCGGGTGGTAACCATGGCCGCCACTTGTGACGGCTGAATTAAAGAGTCTACCACCTCCTCTCTCTGACTCTTGTGCTGCGGGAGCCTTGACAGGGCATCTGCTAGGAAGTTCCTCGTTCCAGGGATGTGCTTTAGGGTAAAGTCGAATTTGGAGAAGAAGCCCGCCCACCTGATTTGTTTTTCACTCATTTTGCGCTTACCCGTCAGTGCCTCTAGGTTTTTGTGGTCGGTCCACACTTCGAAGGGTATTTTTGCCCCCTCTAGCCAAGGCCTCCAAGTTTTTAGTGCGAACACGACCGCAAACGCCTCTTTGTCCCACACCGACCAGTTGCGCTGCTCGTCCGAGAATTTTCGGGAGATGTAGGCACAGGGTCGCAGCTCCCCCCCCCCCGTCCCTTTGCATGAGGATGGCTCCTACGGCCACATCGGAGGCGTCGCATTGGACCACGAAGGCCCTCTGCTCGTCCGGGTGGCTTAGGACTGGTTCGCTGGTGAACAGCCGTTTCAGGTGGTCGAACGCTCTCTGGCACGCGGCCGTCCACACCAGCCTCTCCCCGGGCCGTTTCGCCTCTGGGCCCTTGCCCTTGGTCTTTAGGAGATCGGTCAGGGGCAGGGCTATGCTAGCGAACCCCTCTATGAATTGTCTGTAGAAATTTGCGAACCCCAAGAAAGATTGGAGCTGTCTACGTGTCCTCGGGGGGGGGGCCCACTCTAACACTGCTTGGACCTTGACCGGGTCCATGGCCAGGCCTTGTTCGGACACCCAGAACCCCAAGTAGTCTAGTTCGGTTTTGTGGAATTCGCACTTGGACAGTTTAGCATACAACTGATGCTTCAGCAACGTGCTGAGCACCTCCCTCACTAACTTCACATGCGACTTCAGGTCTTGCGAATAAATAATGATGTCATCCAGGTAAACCACCACCCCCTTAAACAAATATTCCCTCAACACATCATTAATGAAGTTCATGAACACTCCCGGGGCCCCCTGTAGCCCAAACAGCATCACCAGATACTCAAACTGTCCCATTGGGGTGTTGAAAGCCGTTTTCCACTCATCCCCCTCCTTGATGCGCACGCGGAAGTAAGCGTCGCGCAAGTCCAGTTTGGTGAAAATCTTTCCCCCCGCCACTGTGCTCAACAAGTCCCGGATGAGGGGGATTGGGTAGGCGTTGGACATGGACACCGCATTAATCCCGCGGAAATCTGTGCAAAGTCTAAGCGAGCCATCCTTCTTCTTCCGAAATAGCACCGGGGCGGCGTGGGGGGCCGTGGCCGGCCGGATGAACCCGCGTGCTAGGTTTAAGTCTAGGAACTTGCGAAGTTCTTCCTTCTCAGCCCACCCCATCTGATACAGCTTGGCTTTGGGTAGGGTTTCCCCCGGAATCAGTTCTATGGCGCAGTCGGTGCTTCGGTGGGGGGGCAGTTGGTTGGCCTCCTCCTCACTGAACACTCACCTCAGGTCCCGGTAGGCCGCGGGAATCGGGTGCACCTCCTCTACCGATACACATGCCCTCTCGTGCGCCACGGGGGCTTTAGGTCCCCATGCGGGATTCCAGAGGTGCTGTTTGCACTCTGGGTCTAGAAACCTGATGGTTTGCGCCCTCCACCGGATTAGGGGCTCGTGCTTTTCCAACCACCCCACCCCCAGCACGATCGGGTAGGAACAGGACGGGGTGATTACAAAGAATTCTTGATCCAATGGTCCTCTATCCCCATGGGGCAGGGCAATGTCTCGCAGGTGCACGGCTCTCCGCACATCACGGACCCGTCCATTTGCTCAAACAGCATGGGGTGGGGCAGCTGCGAGCTTTCTAGCCCCAATGCCTCCACCACTTTGGGAGAGATCAATTCCCTGTTGCACCCTGAGTCTATAAGGGCCCGGATCTGCATGAACCTCCGCAATTTGGGGTTCAGTAACTTAACAGTCACAAAATACAGTCTCACCTTTACTCTCACCGTCAGCGGCGCCTCGTCGCGGTCGACCTGCCGTTGGGCGCCCTTCAGAGCAGCAGGTCGGGCTCGTTTCCCGCCGGTTCTTCCACCCAGGCGAGGTCGGCCAATTCCGCGGAGAGGAGCACTTCTTCTTCCTGCAGTTCCTCCTGCACCAGCACGCTGGTTTTCGCCGCATCCTTAGGGCGGCCGGGAGTCTTCTTGGGGGCTGGGGTGCCCGGTTTCAGTGGAGCCGGGGACGATCGGGCCGGTGGGGGTTGGGGGCAGGCGGACGCCAGGTGGTTCGGGTCTCCGCACCGGTAGCACCTGCGGGGTCCTGCTGGCGGGGCAGTCATCGGCTTCTTCGCCTTGGCCTGTTCGCTCTTCACCGGGGCCCCCTTCGGGTGGGCCTTCCCCGATTGGTGTTGCCATAGCATGGCTACTCATTTGAGGTTGTTCTCTACCTCACAGGCCAGTTGAATCCACCCCACCAGGGTTGTCTGACGGGCTTGGGTGAGGGCTCGATCCAGGATGCTGGCGTTCAGCCCGCTGGTGAACTGCTCGATTTTCATCACTTCGTTCCAACCCCGGACGCGGCCGACGTTAGCTTGAAAGTCGGCCGCGTACTCGCGGATGGATCGGGCCCCTTGTTGCATGTCCCGCAGGGCCGCCAACGCTCGGGATTCTTGCAGCGGGTCCTCAAATTGGGTCAGCAGGGCTTGTAGGAAGGTGTGCACGTCGTCCAGGATTGGGCTCCTGGCCTCGCACAGGCTCACGTACCATCTCTTTGCTGCCCCTCTCAGCTTCGACCCCAGGTAGTCGACCCGGCTCAACTCGGTAGTGCATGAAGCTGTTCGCCTGTATCCCGAAGGAAAGGAGGGGGAGCGGAAAGGTTGAGCTAGCAGCATTTGAATATAGTATGGCTTTTACCCAGGGGCCTCATCTGAACCAGCGTTTGGGCCTAAACTACTCAGACATTACAGCAGACTTGACATAAGGGTGTTTTTAGGGATTGTGTTTTTTGAAATTAAAAAAAAAATCCAGTTTAGGGCTTTATCTCCTTTCAAAATTCAAGTAGGCCAGATAGGGGTGATTTAAAAAGATTTTAGGTTTCTCATAAAAGGCAGCGTGACTACTAGGCCACATAAGGCTCCCTTTTAAAGAGACTAGGGTTGCAGTGCATCTTGCTTTCAGCCACTGAAAGCTGGTGCATCCTTAGATTTCCATAGGGTAAACCACAGCTTCTCTCAAGTTATAGGGGACACCTGATTTCTAGTTTGCAAGGAAATCAGGTTTGTCCCAGGATCTAGTTAGGAGAAGTTTAACTAGGAGGATATAACAAGGATTGCCTTCATCTCAAGGTAGCCTTTTAAAAACTGTAGCCAGGTAGAGGCAGGATCACCTAGTCTCCTAAACTTTACCAGACTACTACTACCCCAACCCAAAGAGGGATAGGTTAGGGACCAAAAAAACAAACAAATAAGTTTTGGTGGGAGGGTTCTTAAAAAGAAGTCAGGACACCTGTTGGTTCAGAGTACAGTGCAGTGAGTTAGGTTTGTAAAAAACCCCACTCTCAGTTCAGGTTGTGCAAATTTGGGGGCTCTCCCTCAAACCCCCTCCCCTCCAGGCGGCTTCAAATATACCCTATTTGCCATTGATTTCAATGGCCCATAGGGTATAATGGGGCCGTATATTCGGAAATAGCCGTGCATCTACCGTATATGTGGCTATTCCGACTACGGATTTCAGAAATATACGGGATTCCGTATTCCCCCCCCCCCCCCCCCCGTATACTTTCAAATCTATGTACTTCCGAATTTTTTTCTTTTGCACATCTAACTTCTCTTTCACCATCAAACACATCCACAGCTGAGCATTCTTTCGGCTTTGGCCCAGCCGCTTCACTCTTTCTGTGATTACTTGTATTTGCCCTCCGCTCTTCCCCAGTAGCATATTGGGCACCTTCCTAGCTGAGGGGCTCATCTTCCAGTGCCATATCTTTTAGCCTTTTGTTACTGTCCATGGGGTTTTCTTGGCAAGGATACTGGAGTGGTTTGCCATTTCATTCTCTAGTTGATCGCATTTTGTCTGGGATCTCATTGTGGCCTGTCCATCTTGGGTGGCCCTGCATGGCATAGCCCACAGCCTCACTGAACCGTGCAAGCCCTCTCACCACGTCAAGGCAGCAGTTCATGAGAGGGAGGAGTGAAGAAAGCACAATGCCTAAAACAGCCTCACAGGGGCAGGGTCATTAATCAAAGCTGCCATCAAACTTTACCAAAGTGAAATTTCAAGATGGTTGTTGCTTGGCTGAAACCTTGAAAGGTTTTTAAGGGAAACAAGCTTTAATGTAGGTATTGTCTAACTATGTATGAGGTATCACTGGCCTCTGGCCAATGCTTAATGTCCCTTTGGAAGGCTGATGGACGAAATTATCCATACAAGCTTTGCCTCAAGTGAAAACGTTGGGGCCAAACTGAAGACTCTTGCTTGAAAGGAACATTAGAACAATTTCAAAGAAAACATATGTTCTACCCCTGTTCATCCCTGTCTTCACCTTCTTCCCCCTTTTATGGTGATTATCAAATTGTAAACTCCTGGGGCAGGGATCTGTTGTCCTGCTTCACATGTATTTATGGCACCTTACTAAAATGCATAATAATATGCAGCTAAGAAATAAAATGAGTACCCAGCTTGCTGGGGGTAAAGTGTAGATGACTGGGGAAGGCAATGGCAAACCATCCCATAAGAAAAAGTATGCCAAGAAAATGTCCTGATGTGATGTCACCCCATGGGTCAGTAAGGACTCTGTGCTTGCACAGGGGACTACCTTTACCTTTAATCTTAGAGGCAAAAATGGACCTGCATGGTTATCATTTGAAGTTTTGATACTGGATGTTGAGGTTTTTGTTCACAGATAATTTGTAATGGGGGAATTCACTTCTTAGAGCTAAAATCACAAAACATGCATCTGATGTGCTGAGGCCTTTTTATTGCCATCTTACAGAAGGTAGTATAGTGAGCAGTTTTGTGAAGATTTTAGCATGTTTCAGACATCATCTTATATCGTGATGGTGGCTAAATCCACATTTTCAGTTTCAGTTAAGCCACAATATATTTGCCATCCCCTCAAATGGCAACCTGTGTTAACCGTACTGCAATTTAGTACAACTAAGTGGTAGTTCTCATCAGCTATTTAATTGCCCTGCTTAAAAATTAGCCATGGGTATTTCTAGGCAAAGAGAAAATAGCTGGGCTCCTGCCCAGATCTAGCTGGGGCTTCATATGAATCAAAGTTTATTGTGGCTCAGAACTTGGTTCCAGTCATGAGCCCTGACGAGGAGGAGCTGGAAGGGTTAACAGAACTGGAAGAGTTGCCAGCCAGTTCCTCAGCTGAACAAACAGCAGCTGGCCCATCAATCACTCTCCAGGCACCAGTGTCAGCTGTTGACGATCAATCTCCTCCAAGCTCTCCTCCTCCCATCTCAAGAGTTTGAAGCAGGCCCCGGAAAGAACTTTCAGAGCGAAGACATGAGGCACACCGATGCTTCAGATTTTTCAGCCCTGAGTTCTAGCAGTCACTGCCACCCAGGGAGCAGGCTGATTGAGACTCCCATATAGCTCCCACCCAGGACCTGTCAGGCGTAGGTTAATTGAAGCTCACAAGTAAGCAGACTTGGTATTTTGAAACAAAGTTGCATTTATTGGCTACTTCAGAGTTACTTCAGCATGGCAGGTATTGGAACTGATGGAGATCAGCTCGAACTATTGGCATTTATCCTTCTACATCAAAGCAATTGTTTCTACCCCCTAATTCCCAAAACAAAAGGTTACTTTGCATGTGAGACTTTTCCCAATGCTCCCCCACCCCTTATCTTTTCAGTTGGTGGTTACATTTCTCAGGGCAATGTCCTTGGGGCCTCCGGAGAGCAGGTGAGAGTTTGGCACATACTGTCTACTTCAAAGGGACCTTGGCAACCTTTGATATTCCTGGGAAATTGTTTTCTACTCTTCCCCCCTCCCTCCTTAGTACCCCAGCTTCTATGTTAGTAGGCATTTCTAAGCAGCATTGAATATGATTAGTAACAGTATTGATTAACATGATAAATGAACAGAGCCTGACAGGACCTGGTAACCTTGTGGAAGCAACAAGTCTCTTCTCTGGCTTTCATCCACGCTCCTTCCTGATTCCTGATCCTGACCTGCTTGATTTCCTTGGCACCCTGACCTTTTGGCTTTTGGACATTGACTTCTGATTCCAGTTTGTGATTCTGCATTGGTGACTTGGCTCCTGCTTGACTTCCTGGACTTTGACCTTGGACTGGCTTTGGGCTCCTGCCTGCCTGCACCCTGAGAACGTGACAGTTCCAGTGACAGGTTTCAGCCATTGAACTTGAAGATGTAATAATATAGAAAAGCATCCATGAGTATGCTCAGGATCCATTCCTATCTCAAGCATCATCCTTAATGAGGAAACAGAATTTCTTGGTAAAATTTTTATTTTTTACAGACCTTTTGTCAAGTCTGCTATGATGCTTTAGTAGTTTAGAAGTTTGGTCACCAACTCTGGTTCAGGAAAGGGATCCTGGGTAAAACCACTCTGTATTCAGATGCTGCTAGCTTGAACTCTCCTTCCCCCTCCTCCCTCCTTTGTTATGTAGCAATGCTTGGAAATGGGAATATGGGAACAAGATTGTGGTGCCTTCTCAGAGATAGCCGGTGCTTCAGAAAATGCCCAAGGCCAGCCAGTGCTTGAGAACGATAAAATAATAACAATGTGTGAATGTACCCTGCATAGAGTGCCCCCACCCTCAGGAATTCCTTTGATATGTACCTTAAATGTTTGCTCTTTGTGCATGCTCGCCAGTCTCTCAATCTGCTTCTACAGTCTTGCAACATGTTACAATAAACTAGAAACTTTTTTATCAAGAAGGTCTCGTTATTGAAACATCAGACTTGACACCTTTGATGAGCTGTGATTTCAATTAATAGTAAAACTATCTAATACCACAACCTGGGACACCGCTCTGAAGGACCAATTTTTCCCAACTGATTCATTGTACCAGCTAAGGTCCCTCAACAGCTCCCCCATCGTGTCAAGAGTCATCCACACGGTATTCCTCTTGCCATGCTTTTATGATGCAACCATTTTGCTCGAGTGCATTTATGCTTATCCTACTCCCTGCTCATCCCCCTCCTCACTTGTTTTGGGAACTGATTAGTCGAACTGTCTCTGGCGTTTTCAAGGTCAGACACTAGGGAAGTATAGATTAGACACCTGGACTCTAACGCTGGGTGGCAGGGGGGGGGGAGAGGCCCCACTAAATCCCTGGTTCCTGCTTGCTTTTGCTGCACTTATGCTTAAAATTTAACAGTTGGGGCAAGGGGTTAAAAGGAGAGTCCCTGGGCTAAGACGTCAGTCTTAGCAAAGATGGTGTACTGCCTTATGATGCTTATGGAATAAACTGCTGAATTATTGGACTGTGTTATTTCTTGGCTCGAGGTCCTGACACCCAGTAATACCCTCTTTCCATCAGGTGCAATCAGAAGGAGTCAGCATATGCACTTTTAGAACAGCAGTATGGATCAGCAAACCAGAAGAAATGCATCCTCATTACTAACATTCTGGAAGGGTTGTAAAATGCATTTCTTTCAGTAATCCTGGCTGGGCTGCCCTCTCCCTTAAGAGAGGGCAGCACAGAGCTGCACCTGCAGGGAGCCATCAGCTCTTGGCTGGCACAGTGACCTTGGCTGGGCTGTCCTCTCCTGCTGCCTTGTTTAAACTGGTAGAGATCGGAGTAGGCAGGCCAGCCAGTGGAGTTGCAGCTGACTTTGCACAGGGACATGCACAGAGAGAGAGAGACACCCACATACTTGGTGCCAATGATCATAGTTTCCAGTGCGAGGGTCAGTGAGTTCTACCATGTATTCTGTACACTCAACATGTTCCCCCATATTATGAGATCATGTAGCTCTCATTTTTCATAGTGAGTGATAACACAGCAGAGAATCCCCTAGTGTTCAGGCTTCCTCCTCCTTTTCCTGTGCACCTTTCTGTTCCCTTTAATTCAACGAACAAATGCACAAATGCACGTGCAAAACCTGAAACACTAGGATTAAAATGGAAGGTGCTTGCTGGATGCTATTGTGCAGCTGCGACAGGGCAATTGTGTAATTTTTTTTTAAGTTCTTACTAGTTATTTGCACCCCAATTTATAATTTTTTTTCCAAATTGAAGCTGCAGAATGAATACACTGGAGGAAAAAGAATGATCCATTAATTGGGGCACAGAATCTGAAGTCAAGCGTAAAGGAAATCTCAGGAAATCTGCAGTAAGCTATGCATGTATAATAGGACTCTGTGGCATATACTCCTGCCTAGAAGGTCCAGTGGGCTTCAGGGCACAGCGGGTGTTTCTTTGCATTCTCCATGATTGTTCCTCCACCAAAGCCAAGACTTGTCTTTATATACCGTCATTCAGTACCACACAGAATAACAGGATGGGCAGCAGCCAGCCACATTTCCACTTCCTCCTCCTTACCCCCACCAGCTGCAATGGCAACTCAAGCCTCTTGCTGTTTGTTAACTACTGAATTCATCTGACAAGTCAGAGAGTCAGAGAGACAGACAGACAGACTGGCAGCCCCTTCAGTCCTCAATGGTATGTACATTCCCCCCCCCCCCCCCCAGCTCCCCTTGTGCCCTCATTTGCAATGCTTGAGTGGGGATTTCTCTATTTGGTGAGTGAACAATGCACGTTCCCAGGGCCTGGGATGATGATGACATTGCTGTAGTGCTGGTAGAGAGCATGGGGGGGGGGGACGGGGGGCAGGTGGGAGCAGAATGGGAGATGAAGGGGCTGAGAGAGGGAGACACACATAATGCAGAGGCAGGCGTGGGAAACGAAGGCATCTGGTGGCAAAGTCCCTGCCAACTGCTTTTCATTCTTAGTCAAAGGAATCCCAGAAAACTTCATGGGGCAGAGAGCCTGAGGAGGGCCTTGTGGGTGGAAAAGAAACCCTGGCAGTCTCATGTCCTCTACCATTGAGGAGCCAGGGCCTGACATTTCCATCAGGCCTACTTCAGAGACCAAAAAACCACCTTTGAACTATCATCCATTTAGTAAAAGAATATTGGGGGGAAGGGATACACTTTAGCTGCTTTTAGTACAGACCTGAAGGGCAGCTAGCAAATTCTTTCAGTTTTGCAAGCCAGGTTTCAGTGAGATTAACCCTTGATCACATGGAACATACAATAATTCACACGTGTACACACACACACACCAAGCAGCACAGAGATAGTGCCCTTAAGTGCATCTTGACAAGGGATTATTTCAAATTTCTTATCTCTGCAATTTTGACCCCTTCTCCCTTGTATGTAATTTCTCCCCTGCATGGATCTATCCTGTGATTCTTTATCATCATGCCATTTTCTATTTTTTTCATGCCATTTTTAAAAATTTGTGCAGCCTTATGTATACTCTGGGTGTAAAAGGGATGTATCATACATATCAATACTAGACATTTCATACATATAAATGTATTGCATACAAAAGCACACATAGCATGAATGTTCATTTATGCTAATATGTTTTTATTCTGTCTTTCTTCCAAGGTGTGCATGGGTCTTCTTTCCCAGTTTTATCTGCAGAACAGGTTGTAATGTAGGTTAGGCTGAGGGCAAGAGAGAGCATGACTAGCCCATGGGTCACCCAGAGAACTTCAAAGCAGGGATCTGAAGCCAAGTCTCCCAAATTCTAGGCTAACATGGTTCATCACACATGACAAAGTTATAAAACCAATAAGTATTGAGACCACCAAGAAAATATAAATGAACAAAAAATCAATGAGATAGGAAATATGCACACACCCCTAATATTAACTGCAGGCCACCAGTGAAAGAAAACTTTACTGCCATTCTTCCTTGGCTTTTTGACGCTGACCAAATCTGACTGGCTAGCAACAAGGTCCCTGGTTGACTGGATCACACCATGAGCAAAAAGAACTCTCTTTAAAAAAAGAAATGGTACCAATGCAGTTGCCAAGAGAAACAAGCTGGTCTTTTGGAGCCAATACGGGGCTTTTGGAAGGTATTTAAAGGCCCACAAATTCTGAGATTTGTTGTTTTTGGCACCACTTATGTTCATTCATGAAAATGTAGCTCATTTATTTCATTTGTTTATCTATATCTCCCTTTTGAACATGAACATATGAAGCTGCCTTCTACTGAATCAGACCCTTGGTCCATCAAAGTCAGTCTTCTCAGACTGGCTGCGGCTCTCCAGGGTCTCAAGCTGAGGTTTTTCACACCTATTTGCCTGGACCCTTTTAGTTGGAGATGCCGGGGATTGAACCTGGGACCTTCTGCTTACAAAGCAGATGCTCTACCACTGAGCCACCATCCCTCCCTTGGGACTCAAGTGGCTTAAAACATTGCTCTCACCTCTCCCTTCTCTCTACCCTGTGAAGTTGGTCAGGATGACATAAGAACATAAGAGAAGCCATGTTGGATCAGGTCAATGGCCCATCCAGTCCAACACTCTGTGTCACACAGTGGCCAAAATTTTATATATATATATATATATATATATATATATATATATATATATATATATATATATATATATATATATATATATATATATCACACACACACACACACTGTGGCTAATAGCCACTGATGGACCTCTGCTCCATATTTTTATATAACCCCCTCTTGAAGCTGTCTATGCTTGTAGCTGCCACCACCTCCTGTAGCAGTGAATTCCACATGTTAATCACCCTTTGGGTGAAGAAGTACTTCCTTTTAGCCATTTAACCTGGCTGCTCAGCAATTTCATCGAATGCCCACAAGTTCTTGTATTGTGTGAAAGGGAGAAAAGTACTTCTTTCTCTACTTTCTCCATCCCATGCATTATCTTGTAAACCTCTATCATGTCACCCACAGTCGACGTTTCTCCAAGCTAAAGAGCCTCAAGCGTTTTAACCTTTCTTCATAGGGAAAGTGTTCCAACCCTTTAATCATTCTAGTTGCCCTTTTCTGGACTTTTCCCAATGCTATAATATCCTTTTTGAGGTGCGGTGACAGTTTGTTGATGGGACCAAGGTCACTCAGCAAGCTTCCACAGTAGAAAAGGGGGTCTGAACTTCTCCCAGAATCCCAGTACAATACTTTATCCACTATGCCACAACAGCTGTCAGCTCTTCAGATCTAGTGTCAATATAGCAAATATCTATATAACTGTAAACGAGAAAGTTTACAGCAAAGAACTGGTGCCAAGTTTTGTATAAAGTATGAATAAAAAGCTTCATTATACTGCCTCTAAGCACAGAGGTTCCATTTAAGGAAAAGGAAAAATTACACTCAGGGCCTTCCTCCACACTCCATATTTTGTGGCAGTGAGTTTCATACTTCGACTTGTTTCTTGTCTCTCTCATAGGAACAATGGGAATCACTTCCTGTCCCAAGTCATAACTCCATCCCTACTCCCCAACAAGTATACTGCTGCAGTTAGTTGGGAGCAGGCATTTACAAATTCCACAATTGTACAAACCAGAACAATAGCTGAGGTATAAAACAGATAAATATGATTTATTAGTTATTGCAGGAAATTTTTTGTAGAAAAAGCCCAGCAGGGACTTATTTGCATATCAGGCCACACCCCCTGATGCCAAGCCAGCCGGAACTACGTTCCTGTGCATTCCTGCTAAAAAAAAAAAAAGCCCTGAGTAATTACCAGCCTTGTTCATTAACAACTCCTTGCCCACTGCCTAATTACAGACACCATCATATTCTGTCTACCCTTTCATAGCTCACAACATTAAATATATCAAATGCAGAAGGAAACCCCATGTTACAAGTTTGCATGGCCAGAAAAATTATATTTGGGCCCTATATCAGTACTCAGCATAAGAAAGACCAAGTCTGCTCCAGCCTCACTAAAATAGAATTGCTAGGTAGTTCAATCTATGTGAACTGCTCCCGGATCCTATGAAAAAAGACTAACGGGGTAGCCAAACTTGCTTAATGTAAGAGCCACATAGAATAAATGTCAGATGTTTGAGAGCCACAAGTCATGAACAAATAGTACACACACCCCTTTTGAAAAACTCTTAATCCTTTATTTGCGCAGAGAGATAAAATACATATGCATGCATTTTACAACACGACCATGCTAGAAGATTGTTTTAAAACAAAAGCTGGGAGTAACAATCCCCATAAGACTAGCACAGGGAAAGCTTAGGGAAATATTTTTGGCACCAGTGGGAGAAAGAAATATTCATGCACTGTTTGCATCATTATGCATCTCTCTTCACCTTGACACCAAGGTTAGTAAATACAGCTCCTACAAGAGCTATGAAACTAAGAGAGAACCCTGTATCACCCTCTTTAATTCCATCTCTCCTTCCAATGGCTCCTTTGGCTCTTACACTCTCTTTCCCATTCTAGGTCTCCAGGTGACCTCTGTGGTGGAGAAGAGTTTGCAAGCCTGCCTATTTCCCCCTCCTTTCCCAGTTCACATATGGTGGAAATAGTCACCTACTTATGAGTCAGTGCTCAGAGGCTGAGGTCCCAATGCTAAGCACACTTACTTAAGAGTAAGCCTGTGTTAAGTTCCTCCTTGACCTCTAGGATCTACACAATGTGTGTGAAAGAGCTGCATGTGGCTCCTGAGCCAGTTTGGCCACTCCTGGACTAGACAAATGACAGTCATCAAAGGTAGGTCTAGCAATAGTGATGGATATGGAAAAAGTAAAATACTTTTTTAAAAAGTACCTATCCTAGATTTCATCTTCAAATGACTATAGAATACCACTGGAGGCCAGAGAAGGTAACTGTACTATGTCGGGGGGGGGGGGGCTGCCCTTTTTTCTTTTCTCTACTTTTTTGATAATGTGATCATTATTGTGACCCTTTTATTTATTTATTTGTTTGTTAATCACATAGAGTCTTGTGGCCCAGAGTGTTAAAGCTGCTGTACTGCAGTCCTAAGCTCTGCTCACGACCTGAGTTCGAACCCTGTGGGAAGCTAGGTTTTCAGGTAGCCGGCTCAAGGTTGACTCAGCCTTCCATCCTTCTGA
Organism: Heteronotia binoei; assembly: GCF_032191835.1. Taxonomy (NCBI): domain Eukaryota; kingdom Metazoa; phylum Chordata; class Lepidosauria; order Squamata; family Gekkonidae; genus Heteronotia; species Heteronotia binoei. The sequence continues at coordinate 18,064,866 of NC_083241.1, forward strand.
GGTCGGTAAAATGAGTCCCCAGCTTGCTAGGGGAAAGTGTAGATGACTGGGGAAGGCAATGGCAAACCACCCCGTAAAAGTCTGCCGTGAAAACATTGTGAAAGCAATGTCACCTCAGAGTCGGAAACGACTGGTGCTTGCACAGGGGACCTTTCCTTTCCTTGTTAATCACAATGGAATCATTGTGAACTTTTAAAAAAAATAGTGGAACTCTTACTGCAATTTCCCCCCTGATTATCTTAATAGGGTGTAAGTAAATATACATCAATATGTGAACAAATCAGATTTGATCACCAGCACTTACTTGCTGAAAAAAATGTAACTTTTGATTAAATAAGCCTCTGAACTGGGGCAGTACAAAACAAAAATCGGTAATATCCGGATCCAGAAATATTCAGAAATATATTTTTCGGTATTCCAGGTATTACTGAGTAGTGGTATTCAGATATATCCGAATATACAGAGATATTCGGATATATACGGTATTTGCCTTCATTATACCTTATGGGTCATTGAAGTCAATGGCAACATAGGATATATTGGAAGCCACCTGGAGGGGGGGTTGAGGGAGAGCCCCCAAATTTGCAGGAAACCTGCAGGGGACTCTCCCCTACAAAAACTCCCAAGTCCCCCAAAAAGATTGGGCTAGGGGTCCCATTCCAGGGGCACCCAAGGAGGGTGCCCCTATCCCACCATTATACCCTATGGGCCACTGAACTCAATGCCCTGAAGCTGCACAGCAGTTTTGGAGGCTCTCCCCCAAAACCCTCTGCTCCCCAGAGCCACTTTTCCCACGATAATTACAGTGGGGGAAGTGGCTAGTTGGTTTTTTCTCACCACTGGGAACAGTGTTCCTTTTGGGGTGCCCACAGATAGATGCAGTCTTTTTGAGCCAAGGGGGTTGCATGTGGGGGAGTCCCCTGAAGCTGCCCTGCAGTTTTGGGGGCTCGCCCTCAAACCCCCTTCTGGCCAGAGCCACTTTTCCCACAGCAATTATAGTGGGGGAAGTAGCTAATTGGGCTTTCCCCAGCATTGGTGGCAATGGGCCTTTTGGGGAGCCCACAAACACGGACCCTCTGGCCCAATCTTTTTGGGGCTTGGGAGTTTTGTAGGAGAGAGTCCCCTGCAGATTTCTTGCAACTTTGGGGGCTCTCCCTCAAACCCCCTGTCCCCTAGCAGCCTTTGAGTGTACCCTATGTTGCCACTCCAGCAGTTGCTCTGCAAGCAGAGGAATGGGGAATCACACCAGGTCTAAAAAAGATAACAGTCCGTAAACTTAACCATTACAGGAATCCCGCAAATACAATGTGGCACTCTGACTGGAGCTGCTGGTTTTTCTTAGCCCTTTCAAAAATTCTATTGGCTATGATGAGTTGGGGATTGGGCAAATCTTTTTTTACTGGCTTGCTGACTTCATGCAGCATTTTTTCTGAGTCAGGCAGGCAGCATGGGAGAAATGTTAGGGCTGGACCATTTTCCCGCCAATCAATTGAACAATTACTGGACTCTGGGCTGGGGCTCTTTCTGGGCTCTCTCTAATTTTAATTTAGGGAGGAATGTTTCCCTGACTTCTCAGACCAGACTGAGAGAGGATGCAGGCACAACCAGGTGCTCACTTCATACACTCTCAAAGTCCGTGTCTAGGCAGCCAAACAGCAGCATGTTGACCTTGAAGAAGACCACTGCAGTGGGACCGAGGCTTGCATGATGCGGTCTGACAATGTCGCCGAATGGGAAAATACGCACACGCTCTCAACACTCATCGGTGGGCATGAGAGGAACGCCTGGGCCACAGCAGAGAGGCCCGGCCAGACCATCTCCTTTGAGACCCAGTGGTCCAATGGACAAGTGTGCTGCGACTCGCAGGGCTCCTTGAGGTACGCCCTGGCCTGTGCAGCACCCATGTCTGCTCTCACAGGCCCAACACTCCTGGAGGAGCCAGCGATCCACCCAAGGAGTGCCATCTCTGCAGTCTTTGCGGTGAGAGCCTTGTGGAAAATGCCACATAGCTGGGGAGGTGGGGGATGAGCAGCAGCCACCAAAGCAGAGAAACTGCTTTCACCCCTCGCTTCCTCAGATACTGCCAACCTTGCCCGCTTGGTCCGCCTCTGCTCAACCTCCTGGGAGAGCTCATATCACCATTGATTGAGCTCGTTGACCTGCTCAGCGAACTTGCCCTTAATGTGCGGGTCACACATGGCCACCAGCATGTAGACCTTCTGCTTCATGATCACCCCAAAACGTTGCTCAAGCCCACTTTGCAGACATCTCATGAGCATGCACACTGCTGGAAGGAAGTCATAGAATCATAGAGATGGAAGGGACTTCCAGGTTAATCTAGTCCAACCCCCTGCACAATGCAGGAAACTCACAAATTGTTATTGTTCAGTCGCATGAAACTAAGAGAGAACCCTGTATCACCCTCTTTAATTCCATCTCTCCTTCCAATGGCTCCTTTGGCTCTTACACTCTCTTTCCCATTCTAGGTCTCCAGGTGACCTCTGTGGTGGAGAAGAGTTTGCAAGCCTGCCTATTTCCCCCTCCTTTCCCAGTTCACATATGGTGGAAATAGTCACCTACTTATGAGTCAGTGCTCAGAGGCTGAGGTCCCAATGCTAAGCACACTTACTTAAGAGTAAGCCTGTGTTAAGTTCCTCCTTGACCTCTAGGATCTACACAATGTGTGTGAAAGAGCTGCATGTGGCTCCTGAGCCAGTTTGGCCACTCCTGGACTAGACAAATGACAGTCATCAAAGGTAGGTCTAGCAATAGTGATGGATATGGAAAAAGTAAAATACTTTTTTAAAAAGTACCTATCCTAGATTTCATCTTCAAATGACTATAGAATACCACTGGAGGCCAGAGAAGGTAACTGTACTATGTCGGGGGGGGGGGGGGGCTGCCCTTTTTTCTTTTCTCTACTTTTTTGATAATGTGATCATTATTGTGACCCTTTTATTTATTTATTTGTTTGTTAATCACATAGAGTCTTGTGGCCCAGAGTGTTAAAGCTGCTGTACTGCAGTCCTAAGCTCTGCTCACGACCTGAGTTCGAACCCTGTGGGAAGCTAGGTTTTCAGGTAGCCGGCTCAAGGTTGACTCAGCCTTCCATCCTTCTGAGGTCAGTAAAATGAGTCCCCAGCTTGCTAGGGGAAAGTGTAGATGACTGGGGAAGGCAATGGCAAACCACCCCGTAAAAGTCTGCCGTGAAAACATTGTGAAAGCAATGTCACCTCAGAGTCGGAAACGACTGGTGCTTGCACAGGGGACCTTTCCTTTCCTTGTTAATCACAATGGAATCATTGTGAACTTTTAAAAAAAATAGTGGAACTCTTACTGCAATTTCCCCCCTGATTATCTTAATAGGGTGTAAGTAAATATACATCAATATGTGAACAAATCAGATTTGATCACCAGCACTTACTTGCTGAAAAAAATGTAACTTTTGATTAAATAAGCCTCTGAACTGGGGCAGTACAAAACAAAAATCGGTAATATCCGGATCCAGAAATATTCAGAAATATATTTTTCGGTATTCCAGGTATTACTGAGTAGTGGTATTCAGATATATCCGAATATACAGAGATATTCGGATATATACGGTATTTGCCTTCATTATACCTTATGGGTCATTGAAGTCAATGGCAACATAGGATATATTGGAAGCCACCTGGAGGGGGGGTTGAGGGAGAGCCCCCAAATTTGCAGGAAACCTGCAGGGGACTCTCCCCTACAAAAACTCCCAAGTCCCCCAAAAAGATTGGGCTAGGGGTCCCATTCCAGGGGCACCCAAGGAGGGTGCCCCTATCCCACCATTATACCCTATGGGCCACTGAACTCAATGCCCTGAATGAACTTTTAAAAAAAAATAGTGGAACTCTTACTGCAATTTCCCCCCTGATTATCTTAATAGGGTGTAAGTAAATATACATCAATATGTGAACAAATCAGATTTGATCACCAGCACTTACTTGCTGAAAAAAATGTAACTTTTGATTAAATAAGCCTCTGAACTGGGGCAGTACAAAACAAAAATCGGTAATATCCGGATCCAGAAATATTCAGAAATATATTTTTCGGTATTCCAGGTATTACTGAGTAGTGGTATTCAGATATATCCGAATATACAGAGATATTCGGATATATACGGTATTTGCCTTCATTATACCTTATGGGTCATTGAAGTCAATGGCAACATAGGATATATTGGAAGCCACCTGGAGGGGGTTTTGTAGGAGAGAGTCCCCTGCAGATTTCTTGCAACTTTGGGGGCTCTCCCTCAAACCCCCTGTCCCCTAGCAGCCTTTGAGTGTACCCTATGTTGCCACTCCAGCAGTTGCTCTGCAAGCAGAGGAATGGGGAATCACACCAGGTCTAAAAAAGATAACAGTCCGTAAACTTAACCATTACAGGAATCCCGCAAATACAATGTGGCACTCTGACTGGAGCTGCTGGTTTTTCTTAGCCCTTTCAAAAATTCTATTGGCTATGATGAGTTGGGGATTGGGCAAATCTTTTTTTACTGGCTTGCTGACTTCATGCAGCATTTTTTCTGAGTCAGGCAGGCAGCATGGGAGAAATGTTAGGGCTGGACCATTTTCCCGCCAATCAATTGAACAATTACTGGACTCTGGGCTGGGGCTCTTTCTGGGCTCTCTCTAATTTTAATTTAGGGAGGAATGTTTCCCTGACTTCTCAGACCAGACTGAGAGAGGATGCAGGCACAACCAGGTGCTCACTTCATACACTCTCAAAGTCCGTGTCTAGGCAGCCAAACAGCAGCATGTTGACCTTGAAGAAGACCACTGCAGTGGGACCGAGGCTTGCATGATGCGGTCTGACAATGTCGCCGAATGGGAAAATACGCACACGCTCTCAACACTCATCGGTGGGCATGAGAGGAACGCCTGGGCCACAGCAGAGAGGCCCGGCCAGACCATCTCCTTTGAGACCCAGTGGTCCAATGGACAAGTGTGCTGCGACTCGCAGGGCTCCTTGAGGTACGCCCTGGCCTGTGCAGCACCCATGTCTGCTCTCACAGGCCCAACACTCCTGGAGGAGCCAGCGATCCACCCAAGGAGTGCCATCTCTGCAGTCTTTGCGGTGAGAGCCTTGTGGAAAATGCCACATAGCTGGGGAGGTGGGGGATGAGCAGCAGCCACCAAAGCAGAGAAACTGCTTTCACCCCTCGCTTCCTCAGATACTGCCAACCTTGCCCGCTTGGTCCGCCTCTGCTCAACCTCCTGGGAGAGCTCATATCACCATTGATTGAGCTCGTTGACCTGCTCAGCGAACTTGCCCTTAATGTGCGGGTCACACATGGCCACCAGCATGTAGACCTTCTGCTTCATGATCACCCCAAAACGTTGCTCAAGCCCACTTTGCAGACATCTCATGAGCATGCACACTGCTGGAAGGAAGTCATAGAATCATAGAGATGGAAGGGACTTCCAGGTTAATCTAGTCCAACCCCCTGCACAATGCAGGAAACTCACAAATTGTTATTGTTCAGTCGCACAGTCGAGTCCGACTCTTTGTGACCCCATGGACAAAGTCACTCCAGGCCCTCCTGTCTTCCAGCATCCCCCGAAATCTGCTCAAATTTGTGTTTGTTACATCAGTAATGCTATCCAGCCATCTCATCTTTTGCCATCCCCTTCTTCTTTTGCCTTCTGTCTTTCGCAGCATCAGGATCTTCTCCAGTGAGTGCTCCTTTCTCATTTGGTGGCCAAAGTATTTGAGCTTCAGCATCTGACCTTCCAGGGAATACTCTGGGTTGACTTCCCTTAGGACTGACTGATTTGATCTTCTTGCAGTCCAAAGGACTCTCAAGAGTCAGCACCACAAATCAAAAGCATCTATTCTTCTGTGCTCGGCCTTCCTTATGGTCCAGCTCTCACAACCATACATTGCTACTGGGAATACCATCGCTTTGACTATACAGACTTTTGTTGGCAGGGTGATGTCTCTACTTTTTATTATACTGCGCAAGTTCACCATAGCTGTCCTCCCAAAGAGCAAACGTCTTTTAATTTCATGGCTACAGTCACCATCTGCAGTGATCTTGGATCCCAGAAATGTGAAGTCTGTTACTACTTCCATGTCTTCCCCTTCTATTTGCCAAGAAGGTTTTTTCAGAGGTTCCTAACCTATCCTTTTTTTTTAGGTTTTTTACCTAGAGGTTGAGGTTTAAACTAGGGAAACCTGACCATACCTGGCTGGATGTTTTTGTGGCGGAACCGGCCCGATTCTGCCTTCAGACCCGGTCCCGTCAGCTCCCTATTGAGTCGCCAACTCCTGGAGGGAGCTATTTCTCCTCCTGCCCCTTGGGCTCGCTGCCACCACCTGCTCAGTCCCGGGGTTCAGATTGAGAGGAACAGGACTCCCAATCCCCCTCTCCAGCTATGAGGCTAGGCCTCCAGGTCCTCTGCCACCCTGCACTTGGGTTTCACAGAGACCTCAGCACTTCTTTGGGGCACCCCTGGAGGATTGGCACCTTATCCAACTGCATGCCCTCCCCCTTCCTGGTGGCCCCCTTCTCAACACAGCGTGGTCTAAAGCGGTCTGGGGATCTAGGTGGTACAGAGATTGACTGCCAGCATTTAAACAGTAAAAATATATTTATTTAAAAAGAGAAAAAGATAGGAAAAGAAAAACAAAACAAAAACAGTTGCGTTTAAAAGGTTAGCACAGCACAGCACACGCACAGCAAACAGCCTGACAAACACAATGTGTTATAAACGCGTCCTGCTGGCCCTGATCTAAACTTGCCCTGTCTTGTGAATTACTTACTTAGTCTGCCTGCCTGGGGCCTCCCAGGCAGGAGCCTCCATTGCTCACCACATGCTCGCTCGAGCGCTGGCTTCCAACTGCCCTTCTCCTCCTGCTAACACACATGCAAAGGACAAAAGCACTTCCTGACTCTCCAGGAGATTTTCCCCCTAGCGTTGTTGGTTTGGCTCTGGAAGGGAGGGGGGGAGTGAGGGGAAGGCTACAAAGCCTGCTGAGGGATTTACTGACCCCTGCCAAATGAAGCACCACCACTGACTAAAATGGCGTTTCTCCACACTTCCCCCTCCTTAAATTCTGAGCCGGAGGGGTTGCCTCCTACAGAGGTGACCCCGTAGCAGAATCCAACCAAACAAGGAGAAACCCATTAACCAAAACATTACACAAACATTCAGGTATTTCTCCAATAATACACAAAGTCCAGCACCCTAGGTGCCCATGTCCTTTCTGGACAAAACGTTGCATTGCTGCATGCAGAAGGAATGTCCAGTCTTTAAGATGTACTCCTCCATCTCCCAGGACCACCTCTGGAGTTTGGCGCTCTTCCTTCGTTGCTGCTGTTGCTGGGGTGAGTGGTCCATCAAAGGAGGAAATTCCTGGCCCCACATATGGGGTTGGAAACTGCCCAGTTCCCACACAGTTGCTTCTTCTTTATCCCTCATTGGTGGAATATTCCCTCTGTCCACTCTGACCTCCCAGAAAACCACCTCTGGGGCTCCAAACAATTGCTGTCCCAGCTTCTTTTTGTCTCCTTCCTTCCTACCTATATGCAACCCCATGGACCTCGCAGAGAATGGCTGTGGTATATTCACCTGCACCACTTGAACTGCCTTTCCCATTTTCTCCATAGCCACCACATAAGTAGCATCGCCCAGGTCATCCACAATCACATGGGGTCCCTCCCATTCCACTTTCCATTCACCAGTATGAAGGGGCAGGAAATCCATCACCCTATCCCCTGTTTCAGCTTCTGAGAACTCCACTTTCTGGTCCCTTGCCACCTCACACAGTGGTTCCAGCCTAGGGTCACTTTGAACCTCAGACAGGAACATTTCTGGCTGCCCCAGACTTCCTATCATCTGTTCCTTCAAGCCACCCCTAGTCCCACTGTTTCCAGAACACCCAGCCAACGTTTGATCTGGGTTCTCCGCCCCCTCAGTTGGTTTTTCAGTGTCAGCCAACTGAGCTCCTTCCTGCCTGGAAGGCTCCACAGCATTCTGCTGCCCTTGCGGAAATTGGCACCCCTCTCCCCATTGGGCACACCCTCCTGCAGGGCTTGAGACAGGCTGGTCCTCCCCCTCCCTGGTTGGTGGTGAGGTGGCTTCCCTAAAGTTGCCTTCCTCCCCCCACCTTCCCCTGAGGGTTTGGCTTGGGTTCTCAGTCCCCTCGGTTGGTTTTTCAGCACTACCCAACTGACCCCCTTCCTGCCTGGAAGGTCCCACAGCTTCCCAGGACTCCTGTCTGCCCTGCTTCAAGACAACCTGTTCGGAGAGCGTCTCGGACGATCCCACTTCCTGATCCACAGCTACTTGGTGAACCGGTTCCAACCTAAGGCCGCTCCGGACCCCCTTCTGGAACCGCTCCCGTTCCCCCAAGCCTTCAGCTATGTGCTCCTCTGAGCCCACATTAGCCTTGCTGCTCTCAGAACCTCCTGTGAAATCTCCACTCTCCACCTTGGTCTCTTCAGCTTGCACATCCTTTACGCTAGACAGGTTCCCTTCCTCGCTAGGAACATCCACAGCCTCTTGCTGCACTTGGGGAAAGCTACACCCCTCTTCCCCTTGGGAACACCCTACTCCAGGGCTTGAGACAGGCTGGTCCTCCCCCTCCTGGGTGACTGCCCTCTCTTCGTCCTCAGTAACCTGGGCTATTTCCCCCTCCCTGGTTGGTGGTGAGGTGGCTTCCTTAAAGTTGCCTTCCTCCTCCCACTTTCCTCTGAGGGTTTGGCTGCGGGTTACAGCATTGATAGAGTACTGGCCAACCAACAAATCCCGGCCCAATAACACTGGAACTGTTTGTTCCTTCATTACCCCACATTCAGAATAGGGTTTACCTTCTTGTGGAGCCAAACCCCTGAACTGCTTTTGGGAGTGGTCTGGCCCCAGTTTAAACCTTTTAAATACAGTGGCTTTATAGGCCGCAAAAGTTATCCCCCCATCTTCCATAGGCATGCTGTAATAGATGGCTGAAAGCTCTCCAGTCAGGTTGCTACAGAGGTAAGACATATAGTCCTCCTCTGCAATCCCCCACTGTTTGGCTGCCCTCTCAAAGTTGGAGAGGTATATGGAGGGGTCTTCTCCCTCTTGGTACACTGCAAAGTCCTTGGGGGTGACTTGGATCTCTTTGCTTAGTTCAGCTTCCAGACGTAGCACCTCAAGCTCATGGCGACGTTGCTCTTCCTGCTCCTGTCTGCGGATCTCAGCTTGTCTCAGCTCCCTCTCTCTTTCCTCCTGTCTGCGGAGCTCAGCTTTCTCTCTTTCCTCCTGTCTGCGGATCTCAGCTTCCTCCCGTCTGCGGTCTCGGTCCGCCTCGATACGCATTCTCTTCAGTTCCAACTGTAGCCGCAAGATTGCTTCTGACTGGGTGGGGGGCACTTCTGCAGGTGCCCCTGCATGCTGATGATGCTCCAACAGGAGGACTTGCATATCTGCTACAGTCAGGTTGTCACACTCCAGCTCTTGTTTTGCGCACTCTTCCTGGAGCTGTGGCTTTGTCATCTTCAGGATTTCCAGTTTCTTAGCACGCTCCATCCTAACTAGCTAAACTTTCCCTACTCCAGTTGACCCGAAAATAAAACAAAACCTCTGTTGCTTCCTCTGGGTGCTTCCACGCATCAAAAACCAAAAATGCCTGGCCAATCAAGTTCTCTGTTTGTTCTCATCCCACCGCTGCCGCCAAGTGTGGCGGAACCGGCCCGATTCTGCCTTCAGACCCGGTCCCGTCAGCTCCCTATTGAGTCGCCAACTCCTGGAGGGAGCTATTTCTCCTCCTGCCCCTTGGGCTCGCTGCCACCACCTGCTCAGTCCCGGGGTTCAGATTGAGAGGAACAGGACTCCCAATCCCCCTCTCCAGCTATGAGGCTAGGCCTCCAGGTCCTCTGCCACCCTGCACTTGGGTTTCACAGAGACCTCAGCACTTCTTTGGGGCACCCCTGGAGGATTGGCACCTTATCCAACTGCATGCCCTCCCCCTTCCTGGTGGCCCCCTTCTCAACACAGCGTGGTCTAAAGCGGTCTGGGGATCTAGGTGGTACAGAGATTGACTGCCAGCATTTAAACAGTAAAAATATATTTATTTAAAAAGAGAAAAAGATAGGAAAAGAAAAACAAAACAAAAACAGTTGCATTTAAAAGGTTAGCACAGCACAGCACACGCACAGCAAACAGCCTGACAAACACAATGTGTTATAAACGCGTCCTGCTGGCCCTGATCTAAACTTGCCCTGTCTTGTGAATTACTTACTTAGTCTGCCTGCCTGGGGCCTCCCAGGCAGGAGCCTCCATTGCTCACCACATGCTCGCTCGAGTGCTGGCTTCCAACTGCCCTTCTCTTCCTGCTAACACACATGCAAAGAACAAAAGCACTTCCTGCCTCTCTAGGAGATTTCCCCCCTAGCGTTGTTGGTTTGGCTCTGGAAGGGAGGGGGGGAGTGAGGGGAAGGCTACAAAGCCTGCTGAGGGATTTACTGACCCCTGCCAAATGAAGCACCACCACTGACTAAAATGGCGTTTCTCCACAGTTTTAAAAAGCTTCCTTGAGATGGACAAGTAGGCCTAGGACAAACCTGATTTCCATTTGAACAGGAAATGCAAGTGTCCCCTAAATGAAGGAAAAGCTGGTGTTAACCCTAACTAAATCAAATAGGCTTAGGGTTGCCAAATCCAATTCCAGAAATATCTGGGGACTTTGGCGGTGGAGCCAGGAGACTTTAGGGGTGGAGCCAGGAGACACTGGGGTGGAGCTAGGAGCAAGGGTGTGACAAGCACAATTGAACTCCAAAGGGAGCTCTGTCCATCACAATTAAAGGGACCTCACAACTTTTTAAATGCCTTCCTAACCTCCACCCTCCCCTTCTCTGATTTCACCTCAGAGGTGGAGCGGAGCGGGCGACACCGCTGCGCAGCTGCCGCCTCTTCTCCACTTCACCGTAGCTGCTCCTCTGAGATAGGCTCAACCTGAGCCCATCTCGGAGGAGCAGCTACGGTGAAGCGGAGAAAAGGCGGCAGCGCAGCGGCGTCACCCGCTCTGCTCTGCCTTTGAGGTGAAATCAGAGAAGGGGAGGGTGGAGGCAGGCCAGGAGTGTGGCAAGCCACGAGTCCGGGTCCTAGAAGGACCCAGATTCACGGCTCGCCACGCTCCTGGCCTGCCTCCACCCTCCCCTTCTCTGATTTCACCTCAGAGGCGGAGCGGGTGATGCCGCTGCACTGCTGCCGCCTCTTCTCCGTTTCATCTTAGCTGCTCCTCCGAGATGGGCTCATCCTGAGCCCATCTCGGAGGAGCAGCTACGGTGAAGCGGAGAAGAGGCAGCAGCTGCGCAGCGGCGTCGCCTGCTCCGAGATGGGGCGGCTCACCACGCTCCTTGGGGTTGTTTCCCCCCTCCCCCCACTTCTGTTTTTTGGGGGGAGCAGGGGATGAGGCTGGAAATCCTGGGGTCCCCCGTCAGGGCGGGAGGGTTGGGAAGCCTAAATAGGCTGGTACAGACCTTCAGGCACTGAAGGTGAAGTGCACTGTTTTGCTTTGCTGTGTTTTAATACAACCTCTCCTTGCCTATTTAAGCTGCCTTAACAGTAAAGCCTTCACTCTTTTTAACGATCCTGACACTTCCTATTAAAATGTCAAACTGCAGCCCTACACTAAGTTAAGTGAAATTATTAAGCAGTACAAAAACCCGTATGAGTCCCTCCTAACACTATCCTAACCATTCACTCAATCCTATTTAACCGCTAACCCTACCAAAACCAGAACCTCCAAGAGTTCCAGAAGACAAAATAAAATGTCTGCCACAGCACGAACAGGCCACAGACAGACAAAAACCAAAAGAAAACCAGGCAAACCAAGCCTCCACCCCCAGCAACACAACCAGACTCTCAAGCAGGCCACACAGAAATGGCCTGTGTCAGAACTTCAGAAGGAGCCAGAGGCCCAAAGCAGCAGACTAGGAAGGATCACCCAGAAAGCCCCCCCCCCCGACAACAACACAACCAGACTCTCAGGCAGGCCACAGATTCAGAAAAATGGCCTGTGGCAGAAGGAACCAGAGGCCCAAAGCAGCAGACCAGGAAGGATCACTCAGAACTAGGCTTGCCAATCCCCAGGTCCCAGGGGGGGTTCTTCCACTTTCCCAGGCTCCTTCCTGCCCCCAGTCAGCTGGCTGGCGGGGGGAAGCCCCGCCCCCAAAGCCACCATGTGACTTTCCCTCTCCGGAGGCTCCAGTCTCCAATTGGAAAGGCTTCCTCTTGGGATGGGGTGTCTGTTACTTGGAAGAAGTTGGCTGCAACTCATGAGTAGAGAGGCCAATCCCTCACTTCAGAGTTGCCAGAAACCAGGGGGAGGGGGTCCAGTTCTATGAGCCCCAAAAGAAGGTGCCCCTATCCTTCATTATTTCCTATGGAAAGAAGACATTTTAAAAGGTGAGCTGTCCCTTTAAATGTGATGGCTAGAAGTCCCTTGGAGTTCAATTATGCTTGTCACACACTTGTTCCTGGCTCCGCCTCCAATGTCTCCTGGCTCTACCCCCAAAGTCCCCAGATATTTCTTGAATTGGACTTGGCAACCCTACTCAGAACCAAGCCCCCCCCCCCCACATCAACAACACAACCAGACACTCAGGTTAGCCACACAAAAATTTTTTAAAAACCTCAAAAAGTTATAAAATGATTACAAGCCAGGCCAGGCCAGAGCCACCCCAAACCCCCCCCCAGCACCCCCCCCTCAAAAAAAACCCCAACCAGACACCTCAGCACTCACAGTCTCTCTATGGCAACAGGAGCAGCAGCAATGGAGTAAAGGGGGCAAGAGATGGTAAATAAATACCCTCTCTCTGCCCATGGACAGAACAGAATAGTTTGAAAATAAATTGTTCTGTTCTCTGATTGGCTTGAGGGGGGAAACATGCAATTCCATTGGAGAATTGCACTTTCTCCCTTCCCCCTATATTTGCAAAACACAAACAGCACTGCAGGGTCCTGCAAATCCATGCTTTCTGCAATCTGCATGGCTCTGATTGGTCAGGGGCCTCATCCCCCCCCCTCACCCCAGCCAGAGGCAGGAAAAGCCAAGGGAATGGCGGGAAAGGCAATTACAGAATGCCTTTTCCCTTTCCCCATTGCTTTCTATTGAAGCAATAGCCTTACCAAATATTTCCAAATAGTACTGTAATTATTTGGAAATCAGGTATTTGGAATTCCAAAATAGGCTCAGATGCCTATTTGGAATTCCCTATTTCCGAATTTTACCAAAAAGGCTTCTGTTCGGTAAATATTCAGTAAATCCTTTACCAAATTGACAGCCCTACTCTGAATTTAAGGTCTCTTGGGAAATTATTTTGAATCTCTCATTTCTACAAGTTTGACCTGATAATGATGGCTTCATTTTCACTTCTTTCTTCTGTGAATCAGTCCTGCAGTTCCTTATTTTGTACCATTTTCAGTTGTTTCACAATGGTTTTCCCATTAAAATGTTCACATTTTTCAACATTCTGTGTGCATCAATAAATCAGCATAAAAGCCCTACTGTGGCGGCAGATCTAAGAACTTTCATTGGTGGGCCACACAGGATTGGCTTGCACTCTGTCTCTGGCATACCATTCGTTGATTCTGCTCCCCTCTGCCCACTGCCGGCCCATCAGGCGAGTACCCCACCAGCCAGCCACTGACCTCTGAGGGAGACAGTTCTGCTGACAGGTTCTCTTGTGGGTTTACCGATCACTACTGTCTTTCTTCAGGGCCTGTTGTAGGAAGTTCAGGACAGTCCGTCTCCACCCACCCACAAACAACGTTGCCACAAAGCAAACAGTAAACTGTGAAAGATGTGATCATGAGACAAATTGTAGCAGTTACTTCTCTACAAATGACACAAAAGGAATGTTTGTTCACAGCATTCACATTAGGGAGGGCCAGGTCAACAGCAGCAAATAAACAGACTGACACTATACAATGTATCAAGCCCCCTTTCCACCTGCAAATACTCATCATTCTTTCTATTCAAATTAGGCTACAGTGGACTCTTATGATAGAATGGATTACAGTGGGCTCCAATGGAATCCATTCTATACTATGAGCCCATTGGATAGAATGGACATTTTCAACTCTGGTGTGACGTTGCTTTCACAACATTTCACGGCAGACTTTTTACGGGGTGGTTTGCCATTGCCTTCCCCAGTCATCTACACTTTCCCCCCAGCAAGCTGGGTATTCATTTTACCAACCTCGGAAGGATGGAAGGCTGAGTCAACCAGGAGCCGGCTACCTGAACCATCTTCTGCTGGGATCGAACGCAGTATTGCAGCATTACTACTCTGCGCCACAGAGCTCTAGAATGGGCCCATAGGGGGCATCATTTTTTTAAATTTTGCCCCCCCTCAAAAAACATGTCGATTCGGTCCTGGTGGGAGGTGGTGAAAGGGAGGCTTCTAATGGTTGCCTATCTGCCTGCTTTCTTCCTGTCATTTTTCTGTCTCTCTGTCTTCTTTCCTTCCTTCATTTCATTTCCCTTTCCTTCACTCCTTTCTTACCAACTTTTCCATAACTCTCCCTTCCTTCCTCTCATTCTTTCTGTCATTCTGTCTTTTTCTTTCATTCTATCTTCCTATACACACACACACACATATATTGGCCCTTGTGTGACACAGAGTGTTGGACTGGATGGGCCATTGGCCTGATCCAACATGGCTTCTCTTATGTTCTTCCTATTTTTCTTTCTTTCACTCCTTTCTCTCCCTTTTTTACCTCTCCCTTCTGTTCTTTCTCTCATTCTTTCTGTGTTTCTGTCTTTTTATTTCATTCTGCCTACCTTCTTTCCTTTCATTCTTCTCACACTCCTTTCTCTCCATCTTTTTCCTACCATTCTTTCTCTTATTCTTTCTTCGTCTCTCACTTCCTTTTTCTTTCATTCTGTTTGTCTGTCTTCCTTCCTTTCTGCCACCTACACATTCATAACCCCCCACTCATCCACAAAATGTGCAGAGGATCAACTCTCCAGATGCTGTTTTTGCTATGAATTTTCTAAGGCCCATTGTATTGCTTCCTACAACAAGTTTTACTGCTAGTTGTATGTATAGATGGCAAGCATTGTATAGACAAATGCTGTATACATTGCATGTAAAAATCACACAAAGTGTACAAAGAACAATGAAAAAGAGAGCTAGAACTGTTGACTAAAATATCAATGTATATTAAAACATTCACTCATCCTTAGGGGGATGCTATAAAAAAACCTAGGTTAACCTGAACTTGTCAGATCTCAAAAGCTAAGTAGTGTCAGCCCTGGATAGTATTTGGATGGGAGTAGGGGTCATTTCATAGAAAAAAGAGGTGCCAGAGTTCATTAGCACAATTCATTTACATAACATTTGCATATGCCACATACCCTTGATATCACCGAAACGTGTACTAAATTGTATCAGCTCAGCACCTACCTTAAAATGCTTCTTGAATTATAATTGTTATAATAAAACCTTACTCCCATCATACTTTTAAAATTACTTTCTCCTATGTGGCCATAGGGGCATAATGAAGATTTCTATCTGTCTGCTTTATATATTTTGGCTATTTTCCCTTTTTTTTTAATGGGGGGAAATATTAGGAAGTTCAGCGAAATTCTCACAGGGGGTTTGAACAGAAGAGACCAAAAGCAAGTATGGCGGGGGAGTTTAAGAAAGAAATAACACAATACAATATTGAGGTTCTGGAGCTCCACTCCTGTGAGCTCTTGCCCAAAATGAGGCCTAGATGGGAGACCTCTAAGGAACACCTGGGTTGCAGCATGGGGCAGGCAATGCCAAACCACCTCTGAATTTCTCTTGTCTTAAAAACCCTACAGGATTGCAATGAATCCGCTGGACTTGACAGCACCAAACAAATAAAAATAAAAATGAAAAAAGCATTTATCTAAGCTACACCTTTGGCCTCCTTCTACCCAGCATCTGAAAGATACTGACACCAGCCCTTTCACAAGCTCCTACTTAGGAAAAGGTGGGGAGAACTGATAATAAAGTTCTTATTTCCAGCACATTTGCCATTTCCTGGTCTAAGTAAAGAGTGTCATAAGAGTGACAAGCTAAAAGCTACTGATTACTGTGGATTAATGGCATTTATTCTTCCACTGAAAAGAGCAAACATCAGAAATAATGTGGTCCAGCCTGCCTCAGAGCCTAACCCTGCAATTAATCAGCATTCATGTTAAGAAGGTGCAAAGCACATCTGATATGTGAGCGGGGGAGGGAGGGGGAGAGAGAGAGTAATTAAAGGCAGATGCTTTATGTGTTGGTAGGGGAAGCATCCATAAAATGCACAGAGGATCAAGACTCTCCAGGTGATGTTTTTGCTATGAATTTCAGGCATTTCTTATCAAGCTGCAAACCGTTGTGCCCATTCATTTCCTGGTCATTTGTCCAGCTTCAGTGCTATTGTATTACTGTAATAAAAAGAACAAAATTCAAGTTTAGTGGCACTTTTAAGTCTAAGTTTTATTCAAGGTATACTTTTTTAAGCGGATGAATACTTCTTCAGATACATTGAAATGGAATGAAGATGTTTAACAAATGCAAGGACCAAACAGGAATTTGTTTATATGGTCACAATTTGTTTGGATTTAAATCTGGGGGGAAACATAGGCTGTGATCAGACAACAGCGCAATCTGACCCCACCTCTAATCTGGGGAGGCGAGGGGTGTAACGAAGAGTTTTGATCAGACATCCCTCCACAATCTGCTTCAATGCACACTCATACCATAGTTGATTGATCAGATTACTGCTGTGCGGCAACCACGCTTCTCCCCCTCTCTCTCGTCTTCTGAGTATGCACATCAGCACTTATGGGAAGCAGCACTTCAAATTTCTGGCAGGATGGCAGTGGCTGGTGGCCAATGGGATCACTGGAGGAGGCTGCTGGGATATGTAGTTCAACTTATCTGAATAATCAGGGATATGTAGTTCAGTTTAGGGGAAGTGTTTGTGAAACTGCCTTGGAGGTTTTCTTAAGAAAAGCACAGCCTTGGGGGGGGGGGGGGGACTTGTAAACTGTAAATAATAAACACGCAAGTGGTGATTGATGACCCAGGGTGATTATGGCTTATGCACACATCCCTACTTGATCAAAAAGGGGGGGAGAGGGGAGAAGATGATGAAGGAGAAGATATTGGATTTATATCCCGCCCTCCACTCCGAAGAGTCTCAGAGCGGCTCACAATCTCCTTTCCCTTCCTCCCCCACAACAGACATCCTGTGAGGTGGGTGGGGCTGGAGAGGGCTCTCACAGCAGCTGCCCTTTCAAGGACAACCTCTGCCAGAGCTATGGCTGACCCAAGGCCATGCTAGCAGGTGCAAGTGGAGGAGTGGGGAATCAAACCCGGTTCTCCCAGATAAGAGTCCACACACTTAACCACTACACCAAACTGGCTCTGTGGAGGGAAGGTTCACACTTCCTATCCAGCTTCAGTTTTCAACAGAGGAGTTCAGACATCCAGAAACATGGAGTGAAAACACTGGAATACATAAGGATTAGATTTAATGATTCTGCTATTAATTCCGCTTTGAAGGTGGGTCAGAACTGTTAGGGAATTCTGTTTGAAATTCTATTTCTTTATCTCAAACAGTGCGATGGATCACTGGATCAAATAATCATCGAGAGGCATTTAACATGAAAGCAAAAACATATTTATTACTACAGGGAAAGGGTGCTGGGAGGTGAAAATAACAAACACTATAGAACCACATGCTTACACTAGAAGATCATGTGCTTAATGGAGGCTACTTCCTCCTTCTTCTTGACCTCTCTGCCTGAACAAAGGAAGTCACCTGACTAACTGACCAAACAGACAAAACAGCTTTACCCGCTTCTAGACCTTGATTGACAGCAGTCAGTATCTTCTTCTTAGGTCATGCAGACAATAGGGAATCAGGCACAGTGTTAATCCTATAATGACGGGAACTTTAGAACATTGCAAAGGACATACAGAACAGATATGTATTTCCAACAAGAACAGGGTGTCAATGACTGGAGAACAGGAAGCAGATGCACTTTAAATCCAGAAGGGAACAGCAACGACTTCAGATTAAAGTGCTCGTTTGACTGCAGAAGCAAATAAATCTATCAGAATTGGAGACTGATATGTCAATGTACCCTTTTTAACTGTGGAATGTGGAGAGTAATAAAATAAAATAAAAAGGTTCTGCAGTAATTCATAGGGCATTCTGGGAATCCTTTGTTCTGGGAAGTACCCTCCCAAACTCTTGCCTGTAACTTAAATTATCAATCCAATATTTTCTGCATCTGTTGGGCAACCCAGTGATACTCAGCTTTATTTATATTTAAACTTATGAATATATCTAAATTTATTTATATTTTTGAATATTTCCATCTCATGCTTTGTGTCTTAGACATACACAAGGCAGCTTATAACTTCCCAGTTCATGGAACTATACAAGGGATCCCAGAATGCCTCCCACCCAAACATTGCACTGAGTCATTCCTGCCTAACTGTGGAAAGGTTGACATCATGTGGTTCTGTTTCTTGCAGCCATACTCTGGGCTTTTAGTAATGTAACCATATTTGATAGCTGATATGAAATTAGGCTTGCCATTTGCCTGCCCTTGGCCTCAGTCCTCCTCCCTTGTGAAAGTTTGGAGCATGGTGGGGAGGGTGCCAGAAAATAACCTCCATAATGATGCTCTAGGAATTTTCCCATTTCTGAATGGTCTTTACTAGGGTTTTGTTTTATTTTTAGCAGGAACTCCTTTGCATATAAGGCCACACATCCCTGATGTAGCCAATCCTCCAAGAGCTTACAGGGCTGTTCTTACAGGGCCTACTGTAGGCTCTCGGAGGACTGGCTACATCAAGGGGGTGTATTCTAATATGCAAAGGAGTTCCTGCTACAAAAAAGCCCTGGGCTTTACCATGCAGATTAGGGGAAATTCCAGCATCATCACTTGAAGCGGCATCACATCCTCCCCAGGCACCACCCTCATGATCATAAAAGGTTGCCAATTTTTGGAGATATGGGGCTGAGCCTAAGTTTGGGTAGGGAAGCAGGGATGTGATTCCATAGAGTTTACCCTTAGAAGCTGCTGTTTCCTTCAGGGGAACAGATCCTTGTAGTATGGAGATCAGGTTTAATTCTGGTAGAATTACAAGTCTCTACTACAGGATGGCAACCCAACATCAAAATCTGCCAGCATCTGTCAACTAGGGGTGTGCAAAAAAAAAATATTGAAATTAATTGGATTCAGAAATATACGGGGCCAAAATATTCAGAATATCGTATATTTCCGAATACCGGTATTCGGAATAGCCGTATATAATGGAGATATATGACTATTTCCAAATATACGGCCCCATTATAACCTATGGGCCATTGAAATCAATGGCGAATAGGGTATATTTGAAGCCGCCTGGAGGGGAGGGGGTTTGAGGGAGAGCCCCCAGATTTGCAGGGGACCTGCAGGGGACTCTCCCCCACGAACCCCCCAAGTCCCAAAAAGATTGGACCAGGGGTTCCAATTCCACCATTATACCTTATCTCACCATTATACCCTATGGGCCATTGAACTCAATGGCAACATAGGGCATAATCAGAGGCTACTGGGGGGCAGGGGGTTTGAGGGAGAGCCCCCAAAACTGCATGGAACCCACAGGGGACTCTCCCCTACAAAACCCCCAAGTCCCAAAAAGATTCGGCCAGGGGGTCCCTGTCTTTGGGCTCCCCAAAAGGCCAATTGCCACCAATGCTGGGGAAAGCCCAATTAGCCACTTCCTCCACTATAATTGCTGTGGGGAAAGTGGCTCTGGCCAGAGAGGGGTTTGAGAGAGAGGCCCCAAAACTGCAGGGCAGCTTCAGGGGACTCCCCACATGCAACCCCCCTGGCCCAAAAAGACTGCACCCATCTGTGGACACCCCATAAGGAACACTGTTCCCAATGGTGAGAAAAAAAAAACAATTAGAGCCACTTGGCCCACTGTAATTATCGTGGGAAAAGTGGCTCTGGGGAGCAGGGGGTTTTGAGGAGAGGCCCCCAAACTGCTGTTCAGCTTCAGGGCACTGTCCCACACAAAACCCACAAGACCGCCCCCCAAAATTGGGGGGGGGTCCAATTCCTGGGGCAGCCAATCCTAACTTCACACAAGAGAATCTCTATAGGACCCAAATGCACTGCATCCATCTATCTACTCTATGAACCCTGCTGGCCTGGAACCAATATAAACTCAGTTGCCAAAGTCACTCCCACACAAAACACAACCTGCTCAAGGTCTGCTCTGCAGACCTGGCTGCAGCAAACCCAGGTGCCAGCTCTCCAGCCCTGCCCCAAACAACGCGGGGAGAGATGGCCAAGAACAACAGGCATGCTGGTTCTGGGTCTCTCACCCAGATTCCAGCTTTCCTGACACAGAACGCACAATCTACAGATGCCAGCTCTCCAGCCCTGCCCCAAACAATGCGGGGAGAGCAGATCCCACCCCCCAAAAAGAATTGTTTTCAAAAGAAAATGTGAAATAT
Organism: Heteronotia binoei; assembly: GCF_032191835.1. NCBI lineage: Eukaryota > Metazoa > Chordata > Lepidosauria > Squamata > Gekkonidae > Heteronotia > Heteronotia binoei. The sequence continues at coordinate 18,085,370 of NC_083241.1, forward strand.
AAATATAGTATTCATCATGTTATTTAAAAGGTTTGTACTTCACTTTTTGACAAATGGTCTCTAAGATGCCTTACATATTAACTTTAAAGCAATGCAAGAAAAAAAAATACAAAACAAAAGAAATCTACAATAAAAACAGCATCACCATTGATAGCCCTGTAAAACCAGCTCCAAAATCATACCCTGCCAAAAGCATGGGAGGAAAGCATAGTAATAGTGGACATCATTCCATAACCCCCCCCCCCCAAAAAAGAAGAAAGCATTAAAATAGCAGAAAATAAAATTACATACATGTCAAGAAGCATTAAATCCAGAAATTCAGCTGTAGTACTAAATATAAAGGGGAAGAGGAAAAAAGCTTGAGAATAAGTAAGTCCATACTTGGGAGCCAGAAACGCAACAAATCCAGCTCCAAGTGAGCATCCAAGGGGTGAACATTCCAAAGTTCAAATGATACAACTAATACCCTGGTTCCATTACACCCAAAAACTAAATAGAAAACTGTGAATGTCTTTCAATACCAGCAAAATATAAGCAATGGAGGGAGTCGCAGTTCCTGATCTGGCTACCATATGCCATTTCTGAATGTTTTGCTAAGGCAACTCTGAGAACACACTGCAGGGTTTGAACCTGAACCTTTCCAAGGAACAGATAACTGTGGCAAGATTAAGTTTATGTTTCCTTTGACCTTTGAGACACTAGAATGAACACTTACGTGCACATTGAGGACACCATTCTATGTTTCAGATTCAACACCCCAAACTGACCCCTATGCTAATTTTCAAGGTGTCCAAGGAAATATAAAATTATATACTCCGTGATGTAATTTCACTGTTGAGCTTGGAGCTACTGGAACAGAATTTGTACACAGGTTAATGATAGGAATTCTCTGTTCAAAGTTTAAATCCAAACTCAATTGCCACCCCCATTTTCGGACTGGAGAAAGGAAAGGTGCAAAATAGATTTTAAAAATGTAATGAAGACATGTTATGGTGGAAAAATGGGGTACACATATTTTAATAAACAAAATAAATAAATTCAATTGAATTTATCTGAAATGCAGTAATTTGAGCATTGTGGTGTATTATTGCTAATTATTACCTAAACGTATTTCCAGAGTTATGTTAGACTAGGATAGGGGAAGATCTGAGTTCAAATCCCTGATGAGCCATGAAGTTCATGTAAGAAAGTCATGTAAGAAAGTCACTATCGGCCGGTATCGAATTTGCCCTTTTTGGGCAAACTTATAGAGAGGGCAGCGGCGTTGCAGCTACAGAGTTTCCTGGAGGATGCTTCTGTCCTTGACCCCTACCAGTCTGGCTTCCGCCCGGGCCACGGGACGGAGACGGTGCTGGTCGCTCTGGTGGATGACCTTCGGCGACATCTGGATCAAGGCGGCTCGGCGGTGCTGATGTTGTTGGACCTGTCGGCAGCGTTCGACATGGTCGACCATCGGCTTCTGGCGTGCCGCCTTGCCGACGCAGGGATTCAGGGGTTGGCCTTGCAATGGCTTTCCTCTTTCCTTGACGGTCGGGGACAAAGGGTGGCGATTGGGGAGGAACTGTCCCGGAGACACACGCTTGACTGCGGGGTGCCTCAAGGGGCGGTCCTCTCCCCGATGTTATTTAACATCTATATGCGCCCCCTTGCCCAGATGGCCCGGGGGTATGGGTTGGGTTGCCATCAATATGCTGATGACACCCAGCTCTATCTGCTTATGGACGGCCGACCCGCCTGCGCCCCAGAAAACTTGGACCGGGCGTTACAGGCAGTGGCTAGGTGGCTTAGGCTGAGCGGGCTGAAGCTGAACCCGGCGAAGACAGAGGTCCTTTGCTTGGGTCGCTGCGGCCCGGGAAGGGAAATCCCCCTGCCAGCTTTTGACGGCGCTTCGCTAACAGCGTCGGGCAGGGTCAAGAGCCTAGGGGTGCTGTTGGAGCCTTCGTTGACGATGGAGGCTCAGATAGCAGCCACTGCCAAGTCCGCGTTTTTTCATCTTAGGCGGGCGAGGCAGTTGGCCCCCTTCCTGGAACGTGACGACCTGGCAACAGTGATCCATGCTACGGTCACCTCGAGGCTGGACTACTGTAATGCCCTCTACATGGGGCTACCCTTGTGCCGGACCCGGAAGCTGCAGTTGGTGCAGAACGCTGCTGCCCGGCTATTATTAGGGCTCCCTAGATGGGAGCACATTCGGCCGGGGCTCCAGAGTCTGCACTGGCTGCCAGTAATATTCCGAGTCCGGTACAAGGTGTTGGTCATCACCTTTAAAGCCCTATATGGCCTAGGACCTGCCTACCTTAGGGACCGTCTCTCCCCACACGTCCCCCAGAGAGTACTACGCTCAGGCTCACAAAACCTGTTGGTAGTCCCCGGGCCAAAGGAGGCCCGTCTAAAATCCACCAGGGACCGGGCCTTCTCAACAACGGCACCTTACTGGTGGAACCAGCTGCCGGAAGAGGTACGGGCCCTGCGGGATCTAGGGCAATTCCGCAGGGCCTGTAAGACAGTCCTCTTCCGGCAGGCCTATGACATTAACTGACAATGAAAACATCCTGGATGGAACAAAATGTATTTATAGGCCGCCGGTTTTAATTATCCTATTTTATCCTGCTTTTTATTAACCTATAGTTTAATTGTATTTTAAATGTTTCAATCTGAAGTTGTCTAATTTATCATGTTGTAAGCCGCCCTGAGACACTTAGGTGAGAAGGGCGGGGTATAAATCTTAATATAAATAAATAAATAAATAAATTAAAAGGCTAATTTATCTTAAGGGTTTCTGTGGGGATAAAATAGAAGGAGGGAAAATGAAGCTTTCTGCTTTTCCTTGTAGGGGGAGTGGGGAAAATGTTATTGCTAGATAACTGACCTATAGTGTTATTTTGTATTTCACATGCAGTACTATTTAAGATTTGTCTGCATTTAACAACTAACAGGGAAGAGTTAGTGTGCAGATATACATATTTAATACACAGTATATTGAATGCTAATTTTAACATTACAGTATAGTTCAGCACTCAGTAATGTTTGACAGCCTGCAGTTTATGAGATTTCATCTTTCAAGGCACAATTTCCCAAACTATGAATTTAAATTTCAAATCTAAATGGAGAAAGTGAAGACTCTGGCAAAACTCAAACATTTGTAAAATTTATTTCAGCTCTGAGTTCAACATTAGCAATGATTTACTGTAAACCTTGAGACTTTGCCCCAGCTAATTCTGTCTCATTCTTTGGTCACTTGGGGAATTCCCTACCCCTGCATGTGACTCATCACACCTCCTCATTCCTGACTTTCCAGAAGCATTTATTTTAAAAAGCTTTTACTGCTTCTTAACTATTTGACATTTACATCTGAAATGCTGGTTTAACTTTGTGGCAGGTTGCTTATTTAATTATTGCCTATTTTTTAGGCGACATATTTGAGTTTTTGACTAGTTTTTAAAAAATATTTGCTCACTGCTGCTGTTTTAAATTCAAATAGTTTATTTTGGTACATAACCAGAACAAAACAATTAAAACACAGTTGAATACCATACACAGGGATACACAGCCATTGATAAGAAAATGATTAAATAAAACTTACAAGTATAGTAAAGCTTTTGACTAGCTTTTTTACTGTTTTTTATTATTTCCTTGCTATTGCTGTTTTAACTGTGTTCTGGTTGGGGCTACTGCTGGCTGCCCTTTTAAATTACAGGAGTTTTTTGGTTTCAGGTGGGTATAGCTGTGGTGGTCAGTAGTGGAAGAGCAAGATTTGAGTCCAGAAGCACTTTAAAGACCAACATAATTTCCAGGGTTTAAATTTTTTGAGGGTCAAAGCTCCCATAGATTGATATGTTTAGATCAGTTTATGTATATTTGTTAAATTTGGGGGGTTTTTTGTTGACATAAGCTGCTAAATATATACCTATTAAATCAGTCAAACCAGTAATATTTAATCACTCAGTCAGTAATTATTCTGCAGTGATCAGTCAGCACTTGTGATCTTTCTTGAATTCTTGAGAACTGCAGATCAGTTAGTATCACAAGGTAAAGGGTGTGGAGTGAAACAACTCTCTTGACAGCAAGGGGAACCGACTGTTTCTTTTGCTACATGGACAAGATGGTTTGGGGAAGGGCTCTTTTAATTTCATTTTCAAAATCGATTATCTAAACTTTGATACAGTTCAGTGGTGTAGAAAGGGGACTGGGGGGGAGCAAGCATTTTGAAGGAATAAATTGCTCCCATCAACATCAAGCAGGCTGCCCTGACCCATCTCCAACCTCTCTCTGTCCAGCCTGGGCAATATCCCCACAAAGACCTTTAATCCGCAGGGATCAGTAAATTAAGCCACTAAAGCATGAAGGGCCTAAGCTGTGTTTAATCGGACTCTTTTGTGTACGATGATGGCTAAATGACCATACAAAGAGAAAAACCCACACGGGGTCAAAAAAGGATGCAGTGGATGATTAACCCCCCCTAACCTCTCAGTTGCCAGGGCAAAGGCCTTGACCAGAAGCCAAGATACTGTCAGGAAATACAACTAGTGATTACCAACAGGTGAGAAGGGAAATAAACCAAATTGCCAGTATTAGTAAAAATAAATAACATGCAGTCCCTTGGTTCCTATGGATACTGCCTCTGAATTTTTGCTGTTGTCTTGGAGGGGGTATAATTGTCCTAAAATTAGCTTCAGTTTGAAAAGCTATCACAATTTGCCTCACTGGTTGAGGGAAGTGTTATTTGCTATCCAAGCATTCCTGGGTTTTTCGGTTTTCACTCATCAGAATCACTGTCACCATCCTTTTAAATAAAAAATAAATACTGGTATGTTTTGTTTAGTTTTTGCTTGTTTAGATAATTTACATATGAACATGAACATATGAAGCTGCCTTATACTGAATCAGACCCTTGGTCCATCAAAGTCAGTATTGTCTTCTCAGACTGGCAGCGGCTCTCCAGGGTCTCAAACTGAGGTTTTTCACACCTCTTTGCCTGGACCCTTTTTTGGAGATACCAGGGATTGAACCTGGGACCTTCTGCTTCCCAAGCAGATGCTCTACCACTGAGCCACCACATTTGCATGCTGTTTTTTTGTGACAAAGATAATCGTTTTTGTTTTTTTTAAATCACAGTTACCAACACACCCAAATTGGCATAGAAACCAATAGCATATTTTTTAAAAAAACAAAACCCAGCAACATTTAAATTCACAATGAATAAGAGTGACGGCTAAAAATTGAATAAATGAGCTTTAAATACCTGCAATGAAAGACTAAGCACATCTGCTGAGGAAGGGAGTTCCACAATGTAGAGACAGCTGTTCAGAAGGCCTTCACATAGGTTGTGTGAATGAAACTGTGATAAAGTTGGTTCCCACAACTCAGTCTTCTTGGCTAATCTCAGGGCATGGACAGAAACACAGGAGTAAAAAAGAAGAAGAATTGTAGATTTATACTCCCCCCCTTCTCCCTGAATAAGAGACTCAGAGCGGCTTACAATCTCCTATGTCTTCTCCCCCCACAATAGACACCCTGTGAGGTGGGTGGGAATGAGAGGGCTCTCACAGCAGCTGCCCTTTCAAGGACAAGTCCTGTGATAGCTATAGCTAACCCAAGGCCATTCCAGCAGGTGCAAGTGGAGGAGTGGGAAATCAAACCCGGTTCTCCAAGATAACAGTCTGCACACTTAACCACTACACCAAACTGGCTCTCAAAAGAAGATATTTGATTTATATTCCACCCTCCACTCCAAATCTCAGAGTCTCAGAGCGGCTCACAGTCTCCTTTATCTTCCTCCCCTACAACAGTCACCCTGTGAGATGGGTGGAGCTGAGAGGGTTCTCACAGCTGCTGCCCTTTCAAGGACAACCTCTGCCAGAGCTATGGCTGATCCAAGGCCATTCCAGCAGGTGCAAGTGGAGGAGTGGAGATGAGAGTCTGCACACTTAACCACTACACCAAACTGGCTCTCAGAGGTGGTCCTTCAGGTACTGTAGGTCTCAAGATTTAAGGATCAAAACTAACACTTTGACTTGAGTATGGACTGAGACATAATGGAAAATAAAATTGACACAAAATTGTACACAGCGCCCCTTTCTACATTTGGGTTTTCTCTGAGTTCGACTCATGTTCATTTACCTTGCAGGAAAACCCTGGGCAAAACAGTATCCACATATCCTGGGGCACTCATGGGGCAAAACTGAGGTAAACTCAGGCCGTTTTCGCACTCACGTTTTACTGGCGCCACGACCCTCCTGACGCCGGCGAATCTGCATGGATTTCGCACCAGAAGCGCCGGCGCACCCAGAAGCGCCGGCTACTTCCGTCGCTAAGCCAGCGCAAACGCAAATCGCAAAGATGCAGGAAAACGTTTGCGCTGGCTTAGCGACGGAAGTAGCCGGCGCTTCTGGGTGCGCCGGCGCTTCTGGTGCGAAATCCATGCAGATTCGCCGGCGTCAGGAGGGTCGTGGCGCCAGTAAAACGTGAGTGCGAAAACACCCTCAGTGTATTTGTGGAAACAAAGACCGTTTTTGCACATAGCTCACCTCGCAGTCACAATCCTGTTCCCACCACAGCATCTGGTCAGATTTCCCACCATCTGTGCCAAAGTTACAGGAAGTGCTGCAGCTTTTGCGTAGCAAACATAAGCCGCTAAAACCCAGTTTACGTTTGCTACTCAAAAGCCGCGGCACTTCCTATAACTCCGGCGCAGATGGTGGGAAATCCGACAGACGCTGCAGAGGGAACAGAATTGTGACTGCGAGGTAAGCTGTGTGCGAAAACGGTCAAAATAAAAAAGCACCCCGAGATAAAAACTCAAGTTTAGTGTGGAAATGAAAAAAAAAATCCAAGATTAAAAACGGGTGAACACAAGGGTAGTGTGGAATCCCAGTTTGGGGACAGTTTGAACCAGGATTAAAGTCTAGTGTGGAAAGGACCAGTGACATCTCCAGTTTATATTCTAGCTGCTGCATTCTGAACCAGCTTGCATTTCCAGACCATTGTCAAAAGCATGTAGAGTGAGTTACAGTAGTCCAAAGCACATGTGACATTATTGTCAAATCTACTTTCTCTGGGAATAGCTGCAGCCAGTTATCAATCAAGGGTGCCCCCTTGCCAGTGCTTCCTCCATCACCTGCTTATCTGAAGACAGAGAAAGATCAAGGCATGTTCCAGAGTGAAATCCTGGTTGTTCACAAAGACAGTGCAATCCTATGGGCCATGCAACAATTCCTATACTGGCTTTATACCCAGTCCACAGTAGTTTCACTTTATCTGTTTAAATTTCAATTTGTTCATCTGCTTCAAGTCCTTTGTTGCTTCTGAACTTTGATTTAACACAGCCCTCCTCTGAATTAGATGGAGAAAGTGAGACTAATGTTTGCCCATAAACTGATGACAATTTCCAGATTATCCATCTCAGCAGGTCCATGCACATGGCAAATAACTGAAGGAACAAGATGGAAGCCTGAAGCACCCATGAGGCAGAGCAAAAGTCTGCACAGCCACCTTGTAAAACCTGCCCTCCAGGAAGGACTGCACTACCACAAAACAATACTATGGTTGAAACTGTAGAAAGGTACAGGAGAACCAAAAGGGATACAATAAGGAATAATCACCAAGGAGAGCCAGTTTGGTGTAGTGGTTAAGTGTGCAGACTCTTATCTGGGAGAACCAGGTTTGATTCCCCACTCCTCCACTTGCTCTCACAGGAGTTGTCCTTGAAAGGGCAGCTGCTGTGAGAGCCCTCTCCAGCCCCACCCACCTCACAGGGTGTCTATTGTGGGGAAGAAAGGTAAAGGAGACTGTGAGCCACTCTGAGACTCTTCGGATTGGAGGGTGGGATATAAATCCAATATCTTCTTCTTCAACAAGGGCCCCTCCAACACATGTCCAGGGCAGAATCTAAATAATCATTTTCCTACAGCAATATGAAGAGTTAAGAGGCCACTATTTTAAAAGGAATCTTACTCTTGGATCACCTATGGATAAAACAGTGAGCAAATTGTTCACAGTGAGTCTTCTGAGATGCCTGCTATTTCCTCCTGGGGACAGGGGGCCTAGATACAAAAAGCCTCTCATCAAGAACAACTCCAGATTATACTGCAAAGATGCAGGTGGAGGGGAAATTAGTTTTACTGGCTGCCATTATCACCACACAGTAAACTGCAGAATGAGCTCTAACTTGTGTCCATCTGCTTCAGCCTGTCTGCTTCTATACCAACCAGGGATGCCAGCCTCCAGGTGGGGCCTGGGGATCCCCTAGAATTACAGCTCATCTCCAGACTACAGATATCAGTTCCCCTGGAGAAGATGGCTGCTCTGGAGCAGGTAGACACTGTGGCATTCTACCCCACTGAGGTTCCTGTTTTTCCCAGGGTCCATCTCCAAATCTCCAAAAGTTTCCTAACCTGGATCTGGCCATCCACTGCTGCATTCAAACTACCTCCACCCATAAAGATCTAAGAATGGGGCAGTATGTAGTTCCACTTTTCTGGCTATTGTTCTAACAAATTATGCACCAATCATCCTAAAGACACAGATTTCTTTCACTTTAAGAAAAAAAGAAAACTGACAATTTTGCTAGCAATGCTAGTTATTGAGGCATCTGTGAAAGGAAAACAGCCACAACAAATATTTTTAAGATACAGTGCTTTCTTTTAGTTTGATCTTGAATATATCCCAGAACGGGCTTTTTAAATCTTGTTATGTATCATGACCAGAGTCAAATAAAATCCTCTTGTCCTTCTTTTCTACTGAAATCTTAAATAGCAAGAAGGTGTTGCAAAACCACCCTGCATGCTTACAGATAGCACATTAAAAAATATCCTGCAATCAAGAGAACTAGAAAGTAATTCATAAAAAAGAATTATGGCATTATAAATCATGCATGTATTGCAGGGGGCTGCTTTGACTAGATCAGAAAGCTAAGGCAAAATTCCTATCTGCATTCCTGAACCATTTCCTACCCCATCCCATAGCCTTCTCCTCGCTCCCCCTTCTCTGCCCACCCTCAAATTTCCTTTAGGAGAATAATCTTTGGTATTTTTCCCTTCTTTTCCAGAAACGAATGGAGTTCTTAAATAGCAAAAATTGCACCCTGTAATTAAGATCTTGCTTTTTAAATGATTAATCACTCTAACCCCTTCAAGCAGCATCCCACTTATTTTTCTCACATTGAAATGCAGATTGGAGGAAGAGTGAGGGGAAAGCTGCTATAGACAAGAGGAGCAATTAAAATCTTTCACAGCTGTCCTGTACAGTGATCTCTCCAGATGTCCAGCGATCACAAGACAGAAGGGTGCAAGCACCCACAATAGATGTGTCACCTCAGCCTGAGCTAAACGTACAATCTACGCACAGGTTTGTCCTCCCATCTTGCAATGGCTAGCAATTTTGAATGCAGCAAAATATCCACAATAACCACTTTGTTGGATCAGACTGAGATTCATCTTTATGACAGGTAACAGATAGTAATAGCTGTCTGTTAAATTTTGTACCCATCCTCTTGCTGCCTGCAATCATGGAAACTCAATTTAGCAATCAAGCTATTGTATTTATATGATAAACAGGAATGAGCAGGGCAGAAGGTAAATTGCAATGAGCTGGAAGACCAATGGCCGGTTTCCAGTAGAAGACTTTGACTGATTTCACACTAGGGCTTGTTCCAGGTAGAGGGCCTTTTTGCCCCAGGGGCTTCTCTCCATTTTCACATAAATTGCCACAGAGCTGCACATTGGCGCACTGCTTTTCTGCAGCAAGCAGAAACCGCTTGTCAGAGGATCTTGCTTATTGTGGAATAGCAGCATGCCAACTCGCAGCTCCAGGGCAACTTGTGCGAAAATGGAGAGAAGCTCCTGCAGCAAAAGGGCTCTCCACCTGGAACAAGCCTAGTGCAAAATTTGTCTTAGTGTTTCCTGGATGCTGGAATTCTTTCAAGGAGGCTAGATTTGGTGGACCTTGGTCTAATCCATCAAGGCAGTCAGTTCATATATTCTAAATTAAGAATGCATGTTTGAGATAATTTAACATAGATTAGTTATGCCTCAACGTTCATCAGTCCTGAATATGCATACTCAGGGCTTTCTTTCTTTTTTTCTTGACAGTATCCACAGAAGCAGAGCTCTGCCTGGGCTGGCCAGAACTCCAGTTGGCCCAACCCATCATGCAGCAGCCACATGCTCCCAGGCAGAGCTGTGTGGCTTAATATGCAAGTGAGCTCCTGCTGGATTTTTTTCTACAAAAAAGCACTGTGCATACTTCGTAAGCTTAACACTCCAGGAGCATGAAAATTCTAAGGAAGGAAAGAAATCAAATGGACCTGGAGTGAAAGGAACTTAAATTTGTTCCCTCTTGGCTGATTACAGACTGGCACTTTGCGCCCCTGAAGTCGGCCCAAAAAAACCCTGCAGATGGCAACATCTGCTGGGAGTCCTCCTATCCTCACCCCGTCCTCCAGGCTCTGTTGGCTGGCTCAAAAAGCTACTACTTCCAAAGTGGTAGCAAATATTTGAGTTGGCCTTCAGTCGCCTCCCCGCCGTCTGGACAGGAAAGGGCATGTGTGAGACAACTTGGCAGTCTGGAGCCCCATGCTGTTCCGTTTTTTTTTTTTAAAAAAATGGGACCAGAGTGCTGGTGCACTGATGCGCACCAGCGCTTCTCCCCCTCAAAGGAAAAAAAAGGAATCCAGCTTCTAGGGCGCCTCCCCATGTGGAGGTGCCCAGCCACCTCACAGACAGGATGGGGCTGCCTCACTAGGGACCGTGCGGAGGCTCCGGGACAGCTCTTTTTCAGCCATCCTGCTTTCAGCCACCTCCAAGCTGCCCCAGAATGGCCGTCTGTTCTCAGCCCTCTTGTCTCCTTTGGGGAACTCACAACAGAAGATGAGAGATACAGTTTTGATGACTTTTTAATCAGTCTGTACTGGCTTTCCTTCACTCGTGAAAGAGCAGATAAAAAAAGTCAACACACCCATGAGTAATAATATATAAAAAAAGAATGGTTGGATCAGACCAAGTGTGTGTTCACGCTACACTAAATAATGCATGTTGTAACTGAATGTTTACTGTGCAAGAATAACAAAAACCCAGTTGCAAAATGCATTGAGTGTAGTGTGAACGCACCCGTGCTGCATCTCTTGACAGAACTCAAAACAGATCAGATGGCAGCCACTAAGCCAGTAGCAAAGTGGCACAAGCCTGTGGTTGGTCATTTACATTGCTAAGGTGCCACAACCACAGACCCACTGTGCATGTGCAGGAGCTTATGAGAGCATGAACACTCCTCAGAGTGGGGTTGGGGTTGGGAGGGAGGATGTGCCAGAAATGGAGCCATCACACCACTCATGCATTTCATGGCATGCCAGGCTGATCAGATGGCCTTAAACCTGCCATGGAAGTGCTTCCCTGGGAAGCCACCCAAATTTCCCAGTGGTTATTTAATCCATCTGGGAGTCATTGTTGCATGAGATAAGGACAAATTGGGCCAGATGTGCATGTGTGATCACACCCATTTAATCTGGAGGGGATGGATGGCTATGGCGGACCTAACTGCTCATGTGATTGCACCCATTGCTACACTTGAGGATCTTTACTAGCTTCTTCATGGCTGCCCTTCCTGGTCTCAGTCTCCCTCTGAATTCTTGGTTGTAGCCTCTCTTTGGGTTGATAGTTGAGTCAAAGAATAGAAAATCTTTAATAATTTCAGTTTCTTCATCATCTACCTTAAAGTTGTATAATGCCTCAGTATCTTCTTGATGTTCAGCTGTAATCCTGCTTTGGCATTTTCTGCTTTAACTTTCATTTGGCATCTGAAATACCATGTAAATAGATGCAGAACATATCAAAAGGAAAACTGGATTAGATTTAAAGGAAGATGGACTGGAGTTGGTGGAAGGAACATTAATGATTTGATATGCAGATAGTCTTGAAGTCATTTCATGTCTTCACGTGAGATATATTATCTGCATATCTCAAATCATTTATGTTTCTTCCACCAATTTCCACTCCATCTTCCTTTAAATCCAATCCAGTTTTCCTTTTGATATGTTCTGTATCTATTTATGTGGTATTTTAGATGCCAAATCAGTCCCCATTTCTTTCCCCAAGGCTTTGATATAGGTAGGTTCCTCTCCCTCCTATTTTTCTGATGCTTTGTGGTTGGTTATCGTGGCAGCTATCGCTGTAATTTTTATTAATTAACATGGCTATTGTGGATTGATTATTGACTTCATTTTGCATTAATTCTTATTGCAGTGTGAGCCTCCTTGAGAACTTGATTGAGAGTCATTCTAGTAATAAATCCAACATGGTGGCTCACACATTGAGCAGCCCAGATTTACTTCTATGGTGGCAAAAGGTTCGGCTTCTTAATCTCTGTAATCTCTCCACTAAAGGCACAGGGGGAGGGAGAAAAAGAAAAGGGGCTATTGGGGCAAAGTGATAAGTCCAGGAGCGTTAGCCATATTAATCTGCTGGTACAGCAAAAGCAATTGAGCCAAGGACAATAGTTTAACATCTATTGCAGCATAATTTTCCATGAGCCAGACCTGTTTAATGTATTCAGGAAAGCATGCCCTTATTCACTGGCTCTGAGTCACAGCAAAAATTTTCAGCTTGAAAACAGACAAGAAACTTGTCAGGGAGGAACAGTGCCCCCTAGTGACAATTACTGCAATAAACAGTCCAGAAGCAATTCCTTGGACTTCTCTGTATGTTAACACACACCAGAGTTTGCTTTTTGACTTCAAGAGAGTAACAGATTTTTCTTGATTTCTACCTCTTGGGAATATATACCATATAAGGAGTAAGGGCATAACTATCAATTTTGTGCAAATGTGTGTGATAGAACCATGATGACTTTTTTAAAATGTAAGGGGCACGTGGGTTTCCTCAACAACCCAAATAATACCCCCCTGGATCATTTCAGGTCAGGAGAACAATCCTGGTAGAGTTTAAACACAAGAGAGTGTTCGCGATGGCTGAAGAGTGAAGTTGCTTTTATTTTGGCATAAACTGGGATAAAGCAGCAAGTGAAACATGATTTAAGACCAGTTTTCCTGTAGTGGTATGGTCCATATTAAGAATTGGAAATAGAATACAGCATGTGCCAATTACATAAACTGTGAGAAATGTCTTGCTGCATCAATTGTACTAGGACCAGAAAAAAACACTTGTTGAAGAGCATGAATGGTTTTTTATGCCATCATTGAAAATATACGGTCCAGTACAAATAGTTGTCCATGGGAGGGATGATTCCTATTGAAAGAACTGTTAAATGTGTTGTGAAGATTTTTTTTTGAAAGTTTACTATTAAAACTTTATTAATAAAAGTGACCGTGGAGATGTTTGTTGCTAGCATGTAGCCTTGCAGCTTGTATTTTTGCACCACCTGGAGGATAGCAACTCTACTCTTGCCATTTGCACACACCCTGGCAAATTTACATGGCACTCCTGGGCATCATGTCAGGCACCCCTGAACTAAACAACAAAAAACATTGCCTATAACTTTGGAATCAGTCAGAATTTTTTCTCCAGGACAATTTGCCAAGGGATCATGGAAGTTTTTGCCATCTTCTGGGCATGGATCAAGGGTCACTGGCAATGTTTCCTCTAAACTGCAGAGTCTTGTGAGCAAAAATTCTACTTTGTGAGCTACTGGTATTAAAGTTGTAAGCTACTGTCATTAGAATTGTTAGCTACTGCATAGATTAGTGTGCTCTGGGGTCATCCTTCCTGAGCAAAGACAAAAATGTGTGAGCTGGAGGCTAAAAATCTGTGCACTAGCTCACACTAACTCAGCTTAGAAGGAACACTGGTCACTGGGGATGTATGTGTGTGTGTGGGAAGTATTATTTGTGAAGTGAAGGGGATTGGCCTAGATGACCCTGGAGGTCCTTTCCAACTCTATGAGTCTATGACTCTGTACAAAAGTAAATGAAACTATACTGTACTCATTTACACAGACATCTTGGACAATTAGCAGTACAATCCTATGCAGAGTTACTCCACTGTAAATCCATTTAAACTAATGGGGTGTCTGTAGTCACTCTGCATACGATTGCAAGGAAGTCTTCTAGGAAAGCTTCCTCTCTTTGCAAACATTGAGGGAAAACACGTACCCAAGATACATGGTCATTTTCAGATACTTTGTGAATAGATTAGTATAGCTGCTTCCTGATGGAAATGATTTCCCTTTAATAACTGCACAGCAGGCAGAAATCCACCAGGGAAGTTTTTTGTTTTGTTTTTTTCCACTTGAGTAGAGATACTGCTCCTGAAGAATTGTTCTGAATTAGGAAAAAGACGGGGCAACTACATAGGACATTGGTGATTCATGACTGGAACTGATTTCCCACTAGCCTTATGGGGCTGCAACTCGTTCCACCTCTTTCATGCAGCAAACAAGATCCTCTAAAAACAGTTTCTGTTTGCTATGCAAAAAAGGTGAAGCTAGTTGCAGCCCCAGGGCAGATAGTGTGAAATCCTACAGAAGCCCCGCTGAGAAGAGGAGCGTGAGAATGGCATAAGGCTTGTGGGAAATTGGTCTGAGTCTTCTGTCTCTATTATGGCTGTCAGCTCCTGGTTGGGAAATACCTGAAGATTTTGGGGGTGGAGCCTGAGGAGGGGAGGGGCTACAGCGGCATATAATGCCATAAAGCCCACCTTCCAAAGTGGCCATTTTCTCCAGTTAACCTGATTAGTCACCTGGAGATCAGTTGTAAGTGGGACATCTCCAGTCACCACCTGGAGGTTGGCAATGCACTATAAGTAGCAGCTAGATGCTTTCCCTGTTGGGGCAAATAGCATCTTGAGGAACAGAGGGAAGGGGAATTGTACAAGGCAATTGTACTTCACAGAGGGTAGTTCTCCCTGCAGAACCTTTCTTGGTACATCTTGTGGTTAGCTAAGCTTAGGTGGAGGGGAGGAGTTATTTTACAATAAAGGTGCTTTTGCAATCACCAAGATAGGGGAAAGGACAAACCTATCAAATAAATCAAAAACAAATTAGGACATAAGGTTGTAATAATCTGCATGTGCACTAGACATTCATAGGACAGTGGAATAAGGAAATTTGCCAATCAGTTTGTACCAAAGAGATTATGTATACATGGAGACCTATCAATGGTCAATGTAAAAGTAATATCCTTATATGGGATATAAAGGGGAAATATGGAAACATATAAATGGATTGTTGAAACCTCCCCGTGTAGGACTGTGTGCTATTTTTGCTTGCCTCCCACTTTCTTTGCCAATAAAGCTTATCTTTTCTTTATTAACACCAACCTGTGTGAGTCATTGGACATGCCACAAAAGGACCCCCTTTACAGCATAACAAACATGCGGACAGTCAAAACATCAGGCAGTCCCTTATTAGTGTATACAGCAGGGCTTCCCAGCACTATGGCACTTGACATCTTTCTTGATGCCCACCAAGTGTTTTTAGAAAGCGGGTGGGGCTTTTGCTCAGTAAGACTTCTGACTGGCCACTGGAGATTTGATTGTCTTTCAGATTTTTAAAACTTTTTTTGGCAGCAGCTGCCACCACTGTATAACAGAGGATAAGCTGGGGCAGCCAATTTGTGGCTACATCCATCACAGTGTTAGAATTTCAAAGATGTCTGCAGGCTGGAAAAGGTTGAAAATCCATGGTTTAGAGTGTTGGGAAAGGACCTGGGAGACCCAAGTTCAAATCACTGCTCTACCATGGAAGCTCACTGGAGCAACTATACACTCTCAGCCTAACCTAACTCCCTATCAATGTTGTTGTGAGAATAAAATGGAGGATGAAAAAAACACTGCTTGTACAACAAAGGGGAAAGACATATATAAATATATTAAAAAATCATCATGATGCTTGTATTTAGAACAGAATAATCTGTGTTAAATTCGGAGCTATTATGCCTGGTGATTTTTTTAAAAAAAGTACTGCCTTTAGCAAGTAACATTTCCATGCAGAAAGGACGCTAGAGCCCCAAACGCTAATGGGACATTGGATGGTTTCACTCAGATGCATTTTCTGTCTGCTTTGCAGAATCTTGTGTACAAACTAGTCTGTTGTTGTTCCCTTGCTTTTTCCTTTATGTCAAAAGAAAGCTGTCTTATTCCAACATTTCACTCAGTCTACAAACAGAAGACATCCAAACTAGCAATTCTATGTGCCCCCCATCTATCAAGCATTGTATACCCCTTCTATATTACAGAAGTCAGACCTTAGAATTGTTATTTTTCTGTTAGAGAATTCAGATTGTAGAAATGTTACTAACCCAAAGTTAAAATGTGAGCACATCAAAGTAGCAGCCCCCACCTTTCTTCTTTCGCTTTTACTAACAGATGCAGGAATGTCCTCTTTGAAGATAAGACCTCCTGGGACTTGTTCCCAGGCCTGGCAAGGCTTGAACCCAGGATGTGCTAGCCGCAATATAGATAAGGAACCCAGAGTGTGAATTTCACATGTGAATGTAGAATTGTTTATAGAACCTTTGATGTGCCATTTTAAAGCTTGTATTTTAGTGTTACAAAGTATCAGTCCCAATCTTCAGCTCGAATGAGCCACATGGATTATCAATAAACCTAACTTTGTTTCAAAATCCAAGGACTGGTTATTTTGAAATCTCATGCTTGACACCATCCCCCACACTCATGCTAGCATTAATCTCAGCATCAAACTCAGCTGCATGTATCTCCTCTGATGTGTATGAGGTTATCTTGAGGGGACTGCATTTAGCTTTTTGTAGGTGGTAGAAAATAGACTCCATAGAGGGGGGTGGGGCTCCCAACCACAGAGAAAGCATACAAGGAACTCTGGAATCAAATAGTGTATAATGATTTCCTTTCATTTCTTCTGCTATGGGTAGCTTGTCTGCTCCTCTGTGGGAGTTCCCATCTAGTGGTGGAATGGGATCCTCTTGTTTTCTCTAGCCATTCTGTTCCTTTCAACTCTATTGCAACTTGACCAAAAGTGGGCGAAATTTTGTTTTTAAAAAGCCTTAATGTAATCAGAATGGCTTGATTCCTATGTGGCTGGTCGAGGCCGTGTGAGGGATGGGGTGGGAGACACTTTGCTTTTCATGCCAGTGCTAGCAAACAACACAGATGCCCTTTCCTACTTGGCTCTTCATGGGCCAAGCACCAGACAACAGGCCAAGTTGAGACTGAAGCAATGTCAAATCAGTATGCAGAAGTAGTAGCTGCTTGCCAATGGACTTGCATAAAACACTCTAGGAGGTAAATAGACATACACAAGCAGACACTGTGTGCTGTGAGGGGATGCCTCTTTGTTCTAGGATCTCTATTGTCACAGCTCCCGTAGAACACTGACGGAAAGGGCCCTCTGTGTTGATTTCTTACACTTTTGACTGCTGGATAAAAGGAGAGGGAAACATAAAGAAATAGGGGAGAACTTTTTTATTGAAAAAAAGTCCAGACAAAGTTTCAGCCATCTGTTAAACATCAGTTATGGCTGAATAGAGATGTCTATTTGAAGTTTAGTTATGGGTGCCTTTCTCCCAGAGTTTTTTTCCTTGGGTTTCCTTCAAGCCTTTGGCAACCTAATTGGGAGATAGTAACTCTATAAACAAACTTGGGCATTAATGGAGGCTGGCAAAGATGCAAATGAATGAGTGGAGGGACTCTGGAATAGGCTACAACCTTGGGATTCTGAGGGCAGAGAATAGGAATGAGAAAATGTAAGAGTGGTAAGAAGAGAATAAAGGGGGAAGAATGATGCTTGGAGTTACAGATGTTAGTATCCTATATAATGCTTATTTCAATGCTCATTCTCTGAGAATCTTGGTTCCCTCTGAAAATATGAAAGTCATGATGCTTGGTTTGAAGAGGTCAGGTCCAGATGGACTGTGGAGGTATTGGAATCCAAAATGAGGATAGGCGGCTCGAAAGTAATAGGCTCCAACTCAGGATCCCTGCGAGAGGCAGCATCCGACAGAACCATAGGCTGAAGGTCTGGAGGCACCGCCGTACTGGCAGCAGCGGTCGGCGTCAAACAGATGCTCAGAGTCGCTGTAGCTAACCCCACCTCTGTCAGTGGTTGAACGGTCTTAGTTGGGGGGGGCAGATGCAAAGAAGTAGAATCTAAAGACTTCTTTGGCTTCTTCTGGTGCGGAGGGACGGTGGCTCAGTGGTAGAGCATCTGCTTGGGAAACAGAAGGTCCCAGGTTCAATCCCTGGCATCTCCAAAAAAGGGTCCAGGCAAATAGGTGTGAAAAGCCTCAGCATGAGACCCTGGAGAGCCGCTGCCAGTCTGAGAAGACAATACTGACTTTGATGGACCAAGGGTCTGATTCAGTATAAGGCAGCTTCATATGTTCATATGGATGTGGACTTAGCTGATGAACGACATTTTTTAGCAGTGTGTCCACCCAACTTCTTCGAGATATGCTTTGAGGTGGATGAAGTCGAGTTGGTTCACGAAGCCAAAGTGGATGATAAAATCCCCTTTTGGTTGCTGAGAGAAAGATGGAGCTGACTGAATGCCCTGCACTTGCACCATAGCAGGTGTGAGGGTGAATTCAAGGAGATATGTTAAGCAGGCAGCATGATTTTTCTGCATCTGATACCCAAAGCTAGCACAATGAGGACAAGTGTCTGTATGATGATGTTCTCCCAAACAAAACAGGCAATGATTATGGCCATCAGTTGGGAGGATCTTTGCATTGCAATGAATACAGCGCTTGAAAAACGGGCCTGCTTTCATATGATATGATCCCTCAAAGAGTAAATTTATGAGGGGGAGGGAAGGGCGGCAGGGAGGGAAGGGGACTGGGAGGAAAATAAAAAACAGGAGAAAACTTTTTTTTAGGTGAACAGTCTGAAAGAAGGGCCCCCTGGAAGAGGAAAAAAGGAAAAAGAAAGCTTATCTATGGAAGACCGTCAACAAAGTGAGGAGAGGAGAGAAATTCTGTCCAGCCAGGCAGGTGGTAAGGAAGGAACTGAGGTGGGGTGGGGTTTCCCTCAGCTCCAGGCATGCACAGTTGGTGCCTGCTCCCCAGACCTGAGAGAAAACCCGCAAAAAGTCTACGCTCTAGAATGTTCCCGGTGAGGCTACAGAGCAGGTATAGTACCCAGTGTGTGGCCTGAAGGAGGTCTCCCCCACTTCTCTACATACAACTGCTGGAGTGACCTTGGATCAGTCATAATTTTGTCAGAAGTTGTTCTGGAGAGAGCAGTCTCTGTCAGCACTCTCAGTCCCACCTATCTTACAGGGTATCTGTTGTGGGGAGAGGAAGGGAAAGAAAATTGTAAGCCACTCTGAGACTCCTTTGGGTAAGGGTGGGGTATAAATCCAATCTCTTTTTTCCTTCTTCTCTAAATGCAGAACTTGACATTTATCCCTGTTAAAATTCATTTTATTTGTTTCAGCCCAGTTTTCCAGCCTGTCAAGATCATTCTGTATTCTGACTCTGTCTTTTACTGCATTTGTTATGCCTCCCAGTTTAGTATCAGCAGCAAATTTAATAAGCATTACCTCTAATCCATTAACAAGCATTTTTGGGGTGCAATCTGTCAACTCATCAAATGTAATCAGCAGCTTTCATGAAAACTGTCCTTCAGTCTTTGCCCATCCATGAGAAAGCCATAAAGCCTCTCCCAGCACAGTTTTACCCCTAAAGGATCCAATTATGGTATTGT
Organism: Heteronotia binoei; assembly: GCF_032191835.1. Taxonomy (NCBI): domain Eukaryota; kingdom Metazoa; phylum Chordata; class Lepidosauria; order Squamata; family Gekkonidae; genus Heteronotia; species Heteronotia binoei. The sequence continues at coordinate 18,104,998 of NC_083241.1, forward strand.
TTTGGGACACCCACATCTCCCTGTCCCAGGAAGAATTTCCTTTAAAACTGGGCTCTTCAGCCCTCAATTGTGTGTATGTCCTCTTGAATCCAACCTCACACCCATGATAGTCTTTGCTCTTCTCCAGACTGTTCTTCTAGATAGGTAAATATGACCCATTCCCAATCTGTATCCCTGCTACTCTCTTTTATCTTTATTGGCCTTGTATGTGTATTTCCCTGCGTGTTCTTATGTATTTTTGCTCTTTTATTCCTATTAAATAAAATACTTTATATTCAATTTGGACTGGTTTATTTTGAAAGTTCTCAAGAGAAAAATTCCCATAAATGCTAGTGGAGATCTTGCTAGTTACCCTCCTCTCGCAAGCTCAGTGTCCTTCGCTAATTTCCCCAATTAAATAGGAGACAGCCCCTTTGGGTAACTGCATTGCTCTCTGTAAGCATTCATGTTAGTTCAATGCATGATTTGATTAGCCTGTGCTTTCGACCTCTGCAAGCCCTGATGGGGAGAGTGAAGCAGGGCCAGCATGTGAGACCATGCACCTTGTGAAATTAATATTTTAGGGCCAATCACGAGTAAGTAAATTTCAATCCTGATGTAATCCCTAAGAGACCTATAAAGTCTAAGATCCAGTTTAGCGTGCTTTTGCCAATGTGGCCATCCATAAAGATGTAGGGCAGGGGTGTTGAACTCATGTTATGAGGGCTGGATTTGACATAAATGAGACCTTGTCGAGCCGGGCCATTTGTGTCATAAAATGTAATGCCAAGTAGCGGACATATAGTTTATAAATGGCACAAACACAATTAAAGATTTTTTTTACTTAAAATAAAACATGATTAAAACATTAGCACACTTGCAATATTTTGTTTTTCGGTCTCTGATAAATGCTGTGAATGATTTCATCAAAAACTGCAGACAATGTCTGTGCTATACCAATCTTGAATATACTGTTCAGGTATTGTTCAGGTGTGCACAAAATCAAAACCTACTTTTGATTTATTGACATTCATTACAGAGATCTCATGGTCAATGCTTTGAGCCATGAGACCCAGAGGAAATCATGAAGCAGCTGGGCATTGTGAGCTTTTGTTACAGAAGTTATTTCATGTGCTAGTCAAGAACATGTGAAGGCACCATGGCACAGACTGAGGGCTATGTGCTTGTCTACGAAACTATAGTCTTCCCCAGAAAAATAACTACAACTCCTATGTGGCAGTGCAAGAACAGAGAGACAGTCACGTACAGTGGTCAGTATCAGCCTACTTACTATCCGGGAAGTCTAAGTTCAAGATCACCAATCAAAGGAAAATGTGAAAGAAAAAATCAAGGGAAATTTGTTGAGTAAACCTGGGCTGGACACACACTCTCAGCCTAATCCTGGCTTGTTATTGCTCTTTTAAATAGTTCACATGCTTTCCTATCGAGAAAGACTGGAGAGCATGAATATGGTGAAAAAGAGGAGGGAAACCCAGTTGCACCCATAACAAGTCCTATGAACCTATTAAGCTGCCTTATACTGAATCAGATCCTTGGTCCATTAAAGTCAGTATTGTCTACTCAGATGACTGGTAGTGGCTCTCTAGGGTCTCAAGTTGAGGTTTTTCATACCTACTTGCCTGGACCCTTATTAGTTGGAGATGCCGGGGATTGACCAAAGGACCTTTTGCTTACCAAGGAGATGCTCTACTATTGAGCCACCATCCCATCCCAACAAAGCTCTCTCTCTTGCTCTGTGTAGCAAGGCAAAAAGCTTATACCTTCAATAAAATGTCACTAGTCTTAAAAGTGTTTTCTTTCTATCTCTCCTGGTGGGAATTGGGCAAAGGAAGCTTGAGTGCTTTCGTTCCTTCCCCAAGGGACGAGAGCGAGGAGCTTCAGGAAGAGAGGCTTGGCTCAGTAGCTCTGCAGTATGATTGACTGAGCCTGGCAAACTTAACCAACACAGCAGAGCTATAGAGCCAAGCTCCTTCATTGGCTGAGGCTCCTCCTCCCTTTGTGAAAAGGGAAAGGAAAGAGGGAAAGAGCAGGGTTAGGCTACTTTGCTGGCTGGCTTATGAGAGGGGGAGAGAAACACAAAATGGTGACCAAAAAAAGCAGGCAAGGGAGAATGAAGCAGACAGTTGCTGGAGGGCCTCATTGGAGCCCTCTGGGGGCTGTATGTTTGACATCCCTGTCTTAGAGTGATCAAGAGTAGACTCCAAGCTCATGAATAGCATTTTCATGTCCTTTTCTAGCTCTGCATGTTCTTCCTTTATTTTGCACTTGTGCAGAATGATTTTTCCTTGAGCATTTGTAAGAAGTAACTCCAAATACTGAGCACTGTTTAGGCTTGTGTGAGTTTTCACATTTATTGCAAATCTGTAATTTAGCTGGGGAAGGCATTTGTGGTGAGAGGTCTGCTGGAGGCTTGCACACTTGTTGCAAGGAGGTGGAAGAGTTTAGCTTTTTGCTCCACAGTTTGCAGTGTTGCTTCTGCAGTCATTGCTCTCCTTGAGTAACAGCCTTTGTTTTGCATATATCAATCACCTCCTGGAATATGAGATTTGATGAGTACAATAAGCAAAGATCAAACGAGATTTTTACCAAGGAGGGAGATGAGAAATAATGTGAAAACAGTACTAAATGCATTGGAGTATTACCAGCAGCATTCAGATAAGCAAGCAGCCTTTGTTTTTGTGAATGCAGAAAAAGCCTTTGATAGTGTGAACTGGACATTTATACTGAAACATTTGGGGGGGATAGATTGCGGAAAACAATTTAAACAATGGGTGTAATACAGAACAGAAGGCCCGAATCATCGTGAACAGAGCACTCATGGATCAAATTAAGATTGAGAAGGGAACAAGACAGGGCTGCCCGCTATCACCCTTACTTTTCATTTTGATGCTGGAGTATTTAAATGAACAAATACGGTCTGATAAAGATATAAAAGGAATTAAAATAAGAGGAGAATCCTACAAACTTCAAGCATTTGTTGATGACCTGGTTTTTATATTGGAAAACCCATTAACATAGATAGAAAGACTTAAGGAAAAATTGGAGGAATTCGGAGTGGTCGCAAGCTTTAAGGTGAATTATAAGAAAACTAAATTTTTAGCGAAAACATGACACAAACTCAGATTAAAGAACTAGAGGAAAAATCGAGTTATGGATTTGAGAGAAAAATTAAATATTTGGGACTATACATAACAGCCAGAGTCAAAACATTGAAAGCAGACAACTATGACAGACTGTTGAAAGAATTAAAGAGTGACCTGGAGAAATGGCAAACTCTGCAAATTTCACTAATGGAAAGAATTGCAATGGTTAAAAATGAATATAATACCAAGAATATTGTTTTTATTTCAAATGATACCTATTTCCCTACCAAAAATATTTTTCAACAATTAAACAAAATGATTTCTATATTTATATGGCAGAACAAGAAACCTAGAATTAAACTAAAAGCACTATAGGACACCAAGCAACAAGGTGGTTTTGCTTTCCTGGATTGGTAGACTTATTACAAAGCATGTATATTGTTGTGGGCAAAAGAATGGATTACTTTTTTTAAAAAAAAAAGATTATTAATTTTGGAAGATTTTGATTTAACAAGTGGTTGGCACTCATCTCTTTGGTATCAAAATGAATCGATGAAGAATGTATTCAATACATGAAATTAGAAGATCAATATATTTAACATGGAAATGGATAAAACCTCAAGTATACAGGCATATCCCAAAATGGATATCACCTTTAGAAGCACTGAGTCAATCAAATTTTGAAGAAATCCTTACATATGAGAACTTGCTGGATGAGATTGATACTTTAAAGATAGATGAAAATAAAATGCTAGATTGGTGGACGAAAATGCAATTAAAATCTAGATATATGAAAGATAAAGAAACTGGTTTCACAAAACAGAAAAATGAATTCGACCAACTTATAACAGGACCAGAAGAAAACCTGATTAAAAATTTTTATAACTACTTACTGAATATGAAAACGCAAGATGAAATAGTAAAAGACAATATGGTGAAATGGGCGCAAAATATTGGCTATAATATTGACTTAGTTATCTGGGAAAGGTTATGGAAAGAAAATATTAAGATTACAAGATCAGTCACTTTCAAAGAAAATTTTTATAAGATGTTTTATACGTGGCACATTACACCAGACAAACTGGCAAAGATGTTCTCAAATAAATGTTGGAAGTGTCAGAAATCGAAAGGATTTTTTATCACATGTGGTGGCACTGCAATTTAACAAAAATTTATTGGAAACAAATTCACAGTTGTCTTCAGAAAACTTTAAAGATTAATCTACAGCATAAACCTGAGATATATTTACTGAATATCTGCCAAGATTCACTACCTAAACCAATAATTAAATTTCTGATTCACGCAGTAACAGCGGCAAGTATGGTATATGCAAAATGGTGGAAAATGCAAAAAATACCTAAACAAGAGGACTTTGTTCAGAAGCTCTTAGAGATGGCAGAAATGGACTTACTGTCTATAAAACTAAGAGAAGGAAATATACAAGTTAATAAGAATATCTGGCAGCCACTGTATGATTGGTTGGATGTAGTATGAGTTTGGAATTTGAGAAATTAAGTGGCAACATATTTGTATAGAAGAATACAGGATAAGGAGTTAGTACTGCATAAGGTGGTGCAATTATAAGAAATGTGTATTTGCAAGCCAAAAGAAAGAGTTACAAAGCAATAGAATGATATAAGGGACAAAATGGAAGATATAAATTGTAAATGATATATCTATTGTGAATTAATAGAATTAGATATTTTGTAATAAGAAAGAAAATGTAAACAAAAGAGACATTTGCTCTCCCCCTCCAACCCCAATTTCCCCATATTCCCCTGTATTATCCTTTTCTTCCCCCCTTCCTTTATATGAAACTTAATAAAAATTTTAAAACTGGAATGTGAGATTGGGCTTTTCTTGGAATTTCTCCAGAAGTTTGCTATCAGTTGTACTAAATACAATCTCCTCCCTTAGCATGAGATCCTGAGATTAACCAAACTCACAAAGGCCGAGACGCACATAAACTGACGAGATAGGCATGGATGAAAGCCAGATGCATGTCGGATTTTATGTGGTTGTCCAAACATCAGCATCTGGCAATGGTCGTTGGCTCGTTCATGTCCCGAACTGCCACGACTGAGACGCGGACTTTTTTGATAGTACATTAAATCCGGAATAAGAATGCTTCTGACAACTCCCGCGCGTACTTTCTATGTTTGAACGCTCCATTGTAGCCAACTCGTCACAAGTGCACATCCGCTTCCCTGCAAGAGCCCACTCCAAATGATATCATTGCGCCAGCAATTGTTGACTCAGCCTTCCATCCTTCCAAGGTCGGTAAAATGAGTACCCAGCTTGCTGGGGGGGAGGGAAATGTAATGACCGGGGAATGCAATGGCAAACCACACTGTAAAAGGTCTGCCGTGAAAACTTTGTGAAAGTAGGGTCACCCCAGAGTTGAAAATGACTGGTGCTTGCACAGGGGACCTTTCCTAAATGGGGGGGGGCAGATCACCCACATTTGCTGTCTCCTTGCCAGGGGAGGAGGATGACCCACCTTTGCCGTCTCCCCGCCAGGCTGAGAGACAGTAAAGAGAGTTGCCGTGCGCCCCCCTCCCATTTAAACACCACGGTGGGGTGTTTAAGTGGGGGGGGGAGAGGAAGATCCCGCACCTTTGCTATCTCCCTGCCAGGCTGAGAGACAGCAAAGAGAGTTGCCGTGCGCCCCCCCCCATTTAAACACTACGGCGGGGTGTTTAAGTGGGGGAAGGGAGGAAGATCCTGCACCTTTTGCTATCTCCCTGCCAGGCTGAGAGACAGCAAAGAGAGTTGCTGTGCGCCCCCCCCCCCCCATTTAAACACCATAATAATAATAAAATTTTATTTATATCCCGCCCTCCCCGCCTAAGCAGGCTCAGGGCGGCTAACAACATCCATAAAATATACAATGCAATAAATATACAAGACTTTAAAATCAACATTGTCCAAAAACAATTCTAAATACACATTTGACATAATTTGACAGTAACAGTGATGTTCCTGGCGCTATTTCTGTCAGTTTACATGATAGCGAGGGTCCCTGGGCAAAGTCATTTTGGCGGATCTATTTGTTTAGTGATCATAAATCAGCAGTCTGTAAAAGTCGACCTAAAAAGGATGGTCTTGCAGGCCCTGCGGAATTGGTCAAGACTCCGCAGGGCCCGCACCTCTTCCGGGAGCTGGTTCCATAGGCATGGAGCTGCGATGGAAAAGGCCCGTGCGCGGGTGTTCTGCAGTTTGGCCTCTTTTGGCCCAGGGATAGTCAGCTTGTTCTTCCCTGCTGACCTCAGTGCTCTCTGGGGCTCGTATGGGGAAAGACGGTCCCTCAGGTAGGCAGGTCCTCGGCCATATAGGGCTTTAAAGGTAATAACCAGCACTTTGTAGCGAACCCGGTATGTAACTGGCAGCCAGTGCAGTTCACGCAGCCCTGGCTGTATGTGTTCCCACTTCGGGAGTCCTAGCAACAGCCTAGCCGCCACGTTCTGCACTAGCTGCAGCTTCTGGGTTCGGCACAAAGGCAGCCCCATGTAGAGGGCATTACAGTAGTCCGGTCTTGAGGTGACCGTCGCATGAATCACTGTTTCTAGGTCCCGTCACTCTAGGAAAGGGGCCAACTGCCTTGCCCACTTCAGATGAAAAAACGCTGACTTGGCAGTGGCTGCTATCTGGGCCTCCATTGACAATGAAGGCTCCAGTAGAATTCCCAGGCTCTTGACTTGGTGCGCCGCTTTCAGTGGCACACCGTTGAAAACCGGGAGAGGTATTTCCCTCCCCAGAGCGCCGCGGCCAACGCAAAGGACCTCTGTCTTTGTCGGGTTCGGCTTCAGCCCACTCAGCCTAAGCCACGTTGCCACAGCCTGCAAGGCCTTATCCAGATTCCCTGGGGCGCATTAGCAGATAGAACTGGGTGTCATCTGCATATTGATGACAACCCAGCCCAAACCTCCGGGCAATCTGGGCAAGGGGGCGCATATAGATGTTAAATAACATCGGGGAGAGAACTGCTCCCTGGGGCACCCCACAGTCTAGTGTGCGCCTCTGGGACCGCTCGCTCCCGATCGCCACTCTTTGTCCCCGACCCTTGAGGAAGACGGAAAGCCATTGTAGGGCCAACCCCTTAACCCCTATGTCGGCGTGGCAGCGGGTCAGTAGCTGATGGTCGACTGTGTCAAACGCTGCCGACAGGTCTAATAACATCAGCACTGCGACGCCACCTCGATCCAGTTGCCGCTGGAGATCATCTACCAAGGCGACCAGCACTGTCTCCGTCCCATGGCCTGGCCAGAAGCCAGACTGGCAAGGATCTAGGATGGAAGCGTCATCCAGAAACCTCTGCAGCTGCGACGCCACAGCCCTCTCAATAATTTTACCTAAAAACGGTAAATTAGACACCGGTCGGTAATTTGCCAATTCGGCTGGGTCTGCTGTACCTTTTTTCAGGAGGGGGCGGACCAAGGCCTCTTTCAGAGGTGTTGGAAAGCACCCCTCTAGGAGGGATCTATTTATGATGTCCCTTAAAGGACATCTAAGCTCCCTCTGGCAAGATTTAATCAGCCAGGAGGGGCAAGGGTCCAAATCACAGGTTGTTGGGCGAGCAGCAGAGAGAATTCCGTCAACTTCCTCCAGGCTGAGTGGGTCGAAGTGACCCAGCACTAAACCAGAAGACAGGCATGGAGCCTCAATTTTCTGTACTGTGTCCAATGTGATAGGCAGGTCTTGGCGGAGCGACGTGATTTTATCTGCAAAATGTTTCGCAAATGCCTCACAGCCTATCTCTAATTCTCTAACATTTGGCTTGCCTTGTGGCAATGTAGTAAGGTTTCCAATTATTCTAAACAATTGTGCCGGGCGCGAATTTGCAGATGTAATCTTGGCTGCAAAGTAATCTTTCTTTGCAGCCTTGACTGCCATCTCATAAGACTTCACAAACGTTTTATAGGATGTTCTCGTCGCTTCGTCCCGAGTATGCCGCCACTGCCTCTCTAGTCGTCTGAGCCCTTGTTTCAGCTGGCGTAACTCCAAGGTGTACCATGGGGCCAGCCTCACACGAGGGCGCAGAGGGCGTCGAGGTGCAATTTCATTAATAGCCCTGGATAGCTGGCCTTGCCAGGTCTCCACCAGGTCATCAAGGGAATTGCCAAGGGGCCAGGGATCCCTCAGAGCCGTTTGGAACCGTTCCGGGTCCATCAGGCTCCGGGGGCGAACCAAAATAGGCTCTCCGCCCATACAGGGTTGGGGTGGTGTCTCCATAAGGGCCTTGAGGGCTAGGTGATCCGACCATGGAACCGCTTCTACCGCAATATCGTTCACCAAAATCCCGGATGCAAAGATCAGGTCTAATATGTGCCCAGCCTGGTGCGTGGGGGTTGTAACAAATTGAGAGAGTCCCAGTGTCGCCATGGAAGACACTAGACCCATCGCCTGAGTGGAGGCCATGTCATCGGCATGGACGTTGAAATCATCCAGGACCATAAGCCCTGGGTACGCCAACACCCAGCCTGCCACTGCCTCCATTAGGGATGGTAAGGAACTAGCTGGTGCGTTAGGCAGACGGTACACCAGCCAGATCGCCAACCCCTCTCCGACATCCCACGCCAGACCAACACATTCAATACCGTCAATTGTTGGGGCCGGGAGAGCCCGGAAGGAGTAATCCTCCTGTATGAACAACGCCACCCCTCCCCCCGCCCGCTATTCCGCGATTGGTGAAAGACCGAGTAACCCGGGGGGGTCATCTGAGAGAGAGCCACCGTCTCCCCGTCCCGTACCCAGGTCTCGGTCACGCAAGCCAGGTCCACGTCCTGCCGAAGCAGGAACTCCCTAAGGGTCGAGGTCTTATTATTTATGGACCTGGCGTTGCATAACACCAATGACAGAGACGGGCATTTCCTCTTGACCCCACTACCTGTCACCGTTGGGATAGGAAGTAGACTGGAAGGTGGCCGAGCACCATTTTGTCTCCGTCTCCTTCCTTTATACTTCTGTCTATTCCAACCGTCATACCTTCCCCTCCCCAGGAGCACTGGAATCCCTTGGCCGAGCATCCACACCTATGCCCGGAATGATCTCACCAGTATTAGGGTGGTTTCACCCCCCTCCTAGATTATCTCAACCTGCAATTTAGGTTCACACCCCACCGACCACTCCAGTCCCCAACTGTTAGACTCACTACTTATATTTCAGATTAATTAATTTAAAAGCCCATCCCAATACTCCCTCCAATTAATTAGTTAAAAATTTAATAAATTCATTCTTAGCACCATGGCGGGGTGTTTAAGTGGGGGGGGGGGGAGGAAGATCCCTCACCTTTGCTATCTCCCCGTCAGGCTGAGAGACAGCAAAGAGAGTTGCCGTGCGACCCCAATTTAAATACCACAGCGGGGTGTTTAAATGGGGGGAGGGGGAGGAAGATCCCGCACCTTTGCTATCTCCCTGCCAGGCAGAGAGACAGCAAAGGGAACTCCTGGGCTTCCCTTTCCTTTCCGGGTGTTTAAATGGGAGGGGAGGGGCGATCGCCCACCTTTTCTGGCACCTTTAAAAAAAAAAAAGCCAAACACGATATCCCATGGTACTGTGCTTGCGCGAGTGTGGAATGCCATCTCAAAAAATGAGGTCCGGTTGAGCACTCTGATCAACCAGCGACGGGACCCACATGGGATAGAACGGTAGCCTGGCTGTTGTCTGATCGGGAAATTGGTTGTGTGGATTATAATAGAGGCGCGTTGCAGATGGATTTAATGGTGAGTGTGACCACACCCAAATTTGTGCTTTTTGTTTTAGCTCAATGACAAAATCATCTACTCCAGCAGCCCCATTATGCTGTAATTACTAGAACTTTTGTTCCCATCTCCTCCGGTTCTTCCCTAAATTTCTCACAAAGGATAAGTCTAATGGAGGCTTGGAAAGCTCCAGTGCTTTACAAAGGATGCAGTCTGGAACCTTCCTATTAAACGCTAGAGACCCAAAGGAGATATAGGCCAACTTTCTGACACCATGTAATGTCCCCCATTGGCTGTGAGTTCCCAGGCTAGGGTACTCACTCAGGCACCCATTCTCAAGTCCATTCAACAGGCAACAATAGGACTAAACTAAATCACCTGGATATTAGAGGAGAAGAAATTCATTTTTTCTTTGGAGGTATGAAATGAGCAAAACCCTCACTCTGAATTTTAAAAAGTTTTTCCCTATGTGTTCCCCCCCTCCCCCCTAATTCCTATGTGCTGGATGACCTGCATGTAGATTCTTTACTGTGTATGTAACTTGTAAATTTCTTATAACACGTTTGTTTGGATTTGCTGCAGTGCACCCTTTTGTAAAAGGATGCTCTTACACATGGAATTTTGGGAGGGGGAGGTGTGAAGAAATGCATTTTCTCTGGAGGTTTAAAAAGAACAAAATCCTTACTGAGTTTTCAAAGGTTTCTTTTCCTCTGGGCAGAGAACAGGCAAGAAGAGGGGATGTCTGTTCAGTTGCTTACCAGATTTACCTAAGTCCTCAGCCCATCTTCATACAAATGCTATATGGCTAGACCAGGGGATGTCAAACAAGTGACCCGTGGGCTGCATCTGGCCCCCATAGGGCCCAGACTGGCCCCTGGGCAATTTCTTCTCCTGCTTCCTTCTCCAGGGCTGCTCCTGAAGTTGCACCATAGCTTGCTTTTTCCCCAGCTCCCTCACCGGCTCTTTGCTTCCTGATTCCCCCCCCCCCCTCTCTCACACACACTCTCTCACACAGAGAGAAGCATATAGAGAGCTCCATAGTTGCTTCCTGCTTTGTGCATTATTAATGTACATTATTATACGTTATTATGTATGATTATGAGCTCTATTATCAATTGCAATTCAGCAGTCTCTCTTTCTAATCTCCCCTTGAAATTCCTTTGTAAGAGCACTGCTACTCTTAGGTTAGCAACTGAATGTTGTGGTTTCTAATGTCAGACTTATGTCTATTTATTCTTTACATTCTCCTGGATGGAATTGATACCTAGGTTTCCTGTCTCATTACCAATGCTGGTATCTCCATGCCCACCACCCCTCTGCATAACACCCAAACCCATAGTCAGGATTGTTTGTCTAGTGGGGCACATGGGCAGAAATTAGACTTAAATTTACTTTAAAATCATAATAAATAAATAAATCATCTATCACTCATAGAATTATAGAGTTGGAAGGGACCTCCAAGGTAACCTAGTCCAATCCCCTGCACAATGCAGGAAATTCACAAGTTCCTCCCCCTGATGCACACACCCAGTGACCCCTGCCCAGACATAGATGAAAAGAAAAACTTAGCAAGACAACCAATTACATCCTTTTTGTTTTGATAAAATCAGACATAGAATGCCAACTTCGCACTTACAAAAATAGTCAAAAACTTTACAAGAAAACATCAATAATCAGAATAGTCTGAGTAGGATAAAATTAAGAACTCATGTTATTCATCAAACATCTCAAATGTTAACCATTACTTTGCAGCCTCACTTGCATTGCTCTCCACAGTACACATTCGGAGCCCACTCCTAGAAGATCAACACTGGATTACAAAGGACTCCCACTAGGCAGGGCAGTCACTGGTGCCCACCTCACCCCCCAGCCCCATGAAAAAGTCCAGCTCCTGCAAGCAACTCCCCTGTTCCTCAGCAGCTTCAGGAGGCAGAGGAGATGAGCCCAGTGGCAAGTTCTCCACCCACATTCAGTCCCACTTGGGCTTCAGCCACAGGCAGCAAATTCAAACCTGCCCAACCAGGAGGGCACCGGGAGATGGATTCCTGTTCCCTGCCAACACCTAGCAGAGGTTTCTCCCTGGAGCATCTCTCCAGCCAGGATGCCTGCTCCTGCTTCAGCCACTTACATGCCTGCCTCCCTCCCGGGCATGCCCACCAACTGCCCCACCTGTAGTGGGGGACAGGTGCCAGCTCAGCACACTGCCAAAGAAGAAAGGCACTCTGGGCCTCTGCTTGCAACCTACCAGGCAGCCACTGCTGCCTCCACACACCACTCCTGCCCCACTTGCCCACCAGCCTGCTCATGTACCATTGAGGATATCGTGCGGTTGGCAGAAGTCCTGGCTGAAGCCAGTGCAGAAGACCTGCATGGCCTGGTGGCAGTAGAAGAGAATGACCCCGCAAGCTCAATGTCTTGTCCAGTGCCCACTCCTATGCTCCACCATGGCCACTGCAGCCCACTGTCTGATAGTGGGGAGAGCTTGTAAGACAGGGCATGCATAGGTGGTGGCAAGGAGCATGAGAGGAAGCCAAGAACATGTAATCCAGGATGGCAGGGTTGTAAGTGGTGGGGCAGGGTCCTTTGCACTCATGTTAGAGCGGAAAGGCCAGGACCCTGGGGGCCCACCATAGCTACGGACCTTATATCACACCTAATCCAATCAAACCTGCTATTGTCATTCACCTGCTATTGCCATTCAACATCTGAAATCACCTTTATAAAATTTATATCTTCAGAACTTCATGTTACATTTTATGGCATACATGGCCCAGTCCAACAAAGTGACATTTATGTCAGATCTGACTCTGGATATAACTATAAACAATTTATGTGGAGTAGAAAAGAGTCAAGAGTAAGGTTTAAAATAATGCAAGGTGAGAAAAAAGAGAGGAGGTTTGGCAGGACTGAATATCAGGTTATAGCGTCAAGCAGCAGCACTAGTTTGGATATCAGAATGGATTATAAACCCAGATGAGTGGAATATTAAATTGGAAATAGCAGGTACAAAGGAAGGAATGCACAACTACTTTTGGATCAAGAAGTAATTAAAAGCTGCTCAAAAACAAGATGGCAGTCATTCAAGTGAGAGATGGACTGCTGAGAATGTAGTTTCAATGCAAAAACAAAATAAGCCCACCAACTTCACCATTGATATTTTCGATCAATGTCTATTGTGATGCAAGTACCGGGGGCAGGGGGGATGATCACTTAACCTATCATTACATCACAAGACATGGAAGAATAAAATCTTGGCAAAATATACAAAGTGAAGGAAAGAATATTCAGTGGTTGACATATCATCAAATGACATCGAAATACAAAGAATAGCAAAAGAAGGAGGCCATCTAAGACAGAAAATGGCTTATGAACAATTGATCACAGGTGACCTAAAACATCTATTAGGAAAAATATAGAAAACCCTTTTTTGGCACTATGTGACAGAGTGTTGGATTGGATGGGCCATTGGCCTGATCCAACATGGCTTCTCTTTTGTTCTTAGGAATAAGACCCGTTGTGAAGAAAGATACAATGGGCTCTAGAAAAAGGGTCTGGGCAAGCCCCCCCCCCAACTCTTGCTGTCTCCCCACCCACTCAAGTGAAGACATTCACTCCTCCCACCCTTGGTGTCTTCCCACCCCCAACTCACTCCTCAAGAACTACCACCCCCAACCACCTCCTCCTCATAACTACCCCCACATCCTTGGCACTCCATTAATCCCCCCACCCATGACATTCATTCACCCTTCACCCTTGTTGTCTTCCACCCCCCACCCCTTGGTCTTTACTCACCTCCCCACCTTTGTTGTCTTCCCTCTCCCCAACACTTGGACTTCACACACTTCTCCTGTCTTCCCACCCACCCCGCAGTTGAAACAGATCCTGGCTTCCCACTCCCCCATATTTGTGGTGGCTCAAAGCCCTGAAACAGGCCCAGAATGGAGAAAAGGAAGAATAATTATTGGTTTCACGAGCCAAATGTTAATGAAGTGCACCCCAACCAATGGGAGGGCTCCGTTTTGCCAAGACGAAATGGCTTTTATATCTATAGGATGGCTTTTCTCTGATTTGTATGCTTTTGTCAACCAAAATATGACTGTTTATATATAAATGAAACTCTGTATTTTTGCCTTATCTTACCTTTCTCAATGTTTGTATTGTATTATTTATATAAAATAAAAACATACTCTCACAAACCAGCAAATGTGACATTTTTAAAAGGTAAAATGCAGAAACATTATAAAAATGCCTAATGGAAAAATGTGGTCACCTCAAGAAAAGACTACTGTAACACCATCTACGTGGGGCTGCCCTTGACTCAACTCCCGAGACTGCAAGTGGTGCAAAACACAACAGCCAGGTTGTTATTGGAGCTACCTGTATAGGAGCACATCCAACCTGTGCTGGTTGCCTGTGGCATTCCAGATTCATTTCAAGGTGCTGGTCATAACCTTTAAAACCCTATATGGCCTGGGACCTGTCTACCTTCGGGACTGCCTCTCCCCCAGAGAGCACTATGTTCAGCGTCCCAAAATAGCCCCCGCTCTGTGGAATGCCCTCCCCAAAAACATCAGGGCCCTGTGGGACCTGCCACAGTTCCACTGGGCCTGTAAGACTGAACTATTTAAGCTTGCCTTCAATAGTTAAGGGGAGGTAGCAAATGTCCCACAGCACTGACAATCCCACTGGACAAATATAGATATTCAGAAACATTGATGTGCATCTTGAATTTTATGGTTAAAACGTGTGGACTGATTTTATTGTATATTGTTTTTAATATTCGATGTGGTTTTAAACTGTTGTTAGTCACCCTGAGCCTGCTAGGGGAAGGCAGGATATAAATTTGATAAAATAGACGGTAGATAGATAGATAGATAGATAGATAGATAGATAGATAGATAGATAGATAGATAGATAGATAGATAGATAGATAGATAGATAGATAGAGAGATAGAGAGATAGATAGATAGACAGACAGACAGACAGACAGACAGACAGACAGACAGACAGACAGATACTAACTACCTGCTGCCAGTCATATTGCCAAGCAGGTCTGAAAGTTCATAGTTATTTGTTCTCAAACAATGGTATAATTTAAGCCAGGGGTGTCGAACTCATTTGTTATGAGGGCCGGATGTGACATAAATGAGACCTTGTCGGGCCAGGCCATGTTGGGCTGGGCCATGTGTATACCTATTTAAGATTAGGTAGCAGAGATGTAAACTTTGTAATGGACACAGACAAACATAATTAAAGTTTTTAAAAAAAAAAAACCCTTAAAATATGTTTAAAACATTAGCACTTGTTGGTCTTAAAGGTGCTTTCGTTGTTCTTCTCCCATGGGATCCAGGGAACTGGGCAAAAGAAGCTCTGGCTCTTTCCTTCCTTCCCCAAGAGGCAGAGAAGCCTCAACCAATGGAGAAAATAGAGGTTTTGCTCTGTAGCTCCTGTGCAATTCAGCAAGCCTTGCAAAGCAAGCTGTGATGCAGAAGGAAGCAAGAGAGAGGGAGAAGAAAACAGCCAGTTGCTCCGGGACCTGATAGGAGCCCTCTAGGGGCCTGATTCAGCCCCTGGGCCACATGTTTGACACCCCTGATCTAAGCCATATAGTTGTTTCTTATTGATGTAGGTACAGAATTTCATGCTGGCTTTCCTTAAGTTCTCCAAGGCACGTCCAATGTAACAAAATACTAACTCCCAACTGTGTTCTCTCTGACTCACAAGAGGGACAGAATTTCCATTTCAGATATAATGAATGTGACAGTTTGAATTGGCTGGTAAAACACCCTTTTTTGCCAACAAGAGGACATTAAGAGAGCTAATAAGAGTTAAACCACCACTCACAGAGAATACAGTCCGGGAGGTAACTGTGAATGAGAATGGATGGATCAAGGCAATGAGTCATTCATACCTATCAAGGACAAAAGAAGCATCTCAACAATCAGCAAATCTCTTACCTAGCAAGAACCAGAAACCAGGAAGTTCCAGACATGCTTTGGGGCTTTTGTTCCCAAAGTGCTCTAGGGAAAAGGTGACCAGTTCCTGGGCAGGAAGGAGAGTTGGGGAGATATTCCCCACTGAGGAAGAAGGGTGTGGAGAGTGCTCAGCCCTCAAAGAGAGCAGATCTCTGGCTAGGCTGTACTATATAGCAACCATTTTGAGAGACCAGGCAACCTGCAGATCTCTCTGGTGATGTAAAGGGCTACAGACCAAACTTGCAACTTTCTAAGACTTATTATGCCTGCTCCTCTTAAAACAACTAGCTGGAGCATGTGTTAGAGGAGGGAAAGGAGGAATGTGTTTATCTCAAATTTCTTGTTTCTGTTTTGCTGATCCAGTGTGTCAAGCATGGTAAAACCTAATGGTGATCTATAGTATTAGGGCCCTCCATAAAGATGGTCTGTAAAACATCATAGAGGGCCAATGTAACATGGCTCTGTTATTCTCCCCCCCCCCCCCCCCGCTTTATGGCTTTGTGTAGTGGAATAGGAAACAAAATTAGTAGTAAGATGAGAAGAACCTTCCCATACATTCCTGCATGGGAGTGTAGACCATCTGGGAAAGCAAGGACGAGATACTGATAATGTAGTGAGAATGTAGACTTTTATGACAGTTTATGTGCTGGCTGGCATTCCTCACCCCTTCCCGTGAGAACTCTTTGAAGTGTGTCTTAAAAGAAGTGTATCAATGTATTGCTGGTATCACTCTCAAGGTCCTGTACCAAGAAAGCATCTCGATTTAGCAATAAACGTAGTTTTGTATCCACTTGACTTGTTCTTTTGAAAATCGCATGCTTGACACAGTGCTGGGTTAAGGGTGTACATGTAGACTGTTTCTTTTCAAAAAATATTATTACCTTTTGAATCTGACAATGTTCTCGGTGCCACATAGTTCTCCAACTGCTTGGACATGCTATTCATTTGCCAGAGGGGGCCCCAGATTGGGAGGTAAGTGGTCAAGGCACCTGTTGTCAACCCTCCAGGGGGAAGCCCCAAAGAAGGAATTTGGTTCCTTGTCAGGGCTTTTTTTGTAGAAAAAGCCCAGCATTTAAAGAATAAATTTATTTTAAAAAGAAAAAGCCCAGCAGTAACTCATTTGTATATTAGGCCACACTCCTTGACATCACCATTATTTCACACAGGGCTTTTTTTGCAGGAAAAGCCCCACAAAAACTCATTTGCATATGAGGCCACACCCCTTGACATCAAGCCCGTTGGAAATGTGTTCCTGTGCATTCCTGCTCAAAAAAAGCTCTGGTCCCTGTATTAACCAAATGCTGGATAACAGGAGACCAGAGGAGGAGCCTCAGGTTGAGAAGAGAGTCAGAAGTCTGTTCCTCCTGGCAGGAAGACCCCAAAGGGAAAGTGGTGGCAGTGATACCCTGACAAGAAATGGAATAGCTCCCTCCAGGAGCTGGCAACCCTACTAGCTCTACAAGGAAAAGCAAGCAAGTTCCACCCTTAAAGAAGGGTGTTTATGTCTCTCTCTAACCGCTAAATTGCCCCTATGTGAGAGGAGTTAACAGAGCAGCTATCCCACAGCACCACACTCTGAAACCTACCCTAAACCTACACACCACTTGGTCAAAATGAATATTTGGTCATGCCGTTCAGTCTCAAGGGGGCCCCAGGAGTATTCATGAACTTAATCAACAAAGTATTGCACAAGTACCTGTATAAGAGCGTAGTCTGTTATCTGGATGATGTTTTGATATATTCCCAAGACCTACCCACACATGTCCGCTTGGTGAGGGAGGTGCTACAGACCCTGTATGAACACAAATTGTTTGCCAAGTTATCCAAGTGTGAATTCCATAAAACCAAACTCGACTTCTTGGGGTACCACATTTCCATGGGGGGGGGGCTGGGGATAGACCCAAATACAGTACAAGCCGTGGTGGACTGGGAGCCTCCTCGAACCCGCAAACAGCTCCAGAGTTTCCTAGGGTTCACAAACTTTTATAGGGGGTTCATCAATAACGTTGCTGAGGTCACCCTGCCCCTCACAGAACTGTTGAAAACCAAGGTAAAGGGGCCAAAAGCCTTAAAGTGCAGCTCCGGCCTTCAGTGGATGGGAGAGTGTCAAAAAGTGTTTGATGAAGTGAAGGCACGGTTTATGTCCAAGCCCTGCCTAATACACCCCGATGAGAACAAAAGGTTTGTGGTTCAATGTGATGCAAGCGACATCGCCCACGCAGCCGTATTACTCCAAGAGGGGCCAGATGGCCAGCTGCACCCGTGCGCATATCTGTCCCAGAAATTCAGCCCCACCGAGCGCAATTGGTCAGTATGGGACAAGGAAGCCTCCACTATAAAACTTGCCCTAGAAAAATGGAGGCAACACCTAGAGGGAGCAAGGGAGCCATTTCAACTATGGTGAGACCATAAAAATCTCATGCAACCTCAACAACAAGCAAGTGCGGTGGGCGGGGTTATTCCCGCAGTTCAATTTCAAACTGGGTCATATTCCCGGGAAACTAAACTTTCTGGCGGATGCGTTGTCCCGCCTCCCCCAACACAACAGCAAGAGGGAGGAGGCCATTGACTCATTGTTTACGCCCTCCCAACTAAGCGCACTAGTAACCACACGTGCGCAAAGCCAGAAGGAAGCAGAGCCCCCTGATGGGTTTCTAGGGGAACTGAAAAAAGCCTTCTCGATGACCCACCAGGAGAGGATTTACAATTAACCAAGACAGACGACAGACTCTGGCGAAAGGGGGAGAAACTCTATGTACCCCCTCCCTTATGCAAACAAGTGATCCAGAAGTCACATGATTCCAAACTGGGGGGCCATTTTGGTTTTGTTAAAACGGTGCATCTGATTCAAAGACAATTTTGGTGTCTGAGGCTCAGGAAAGATGTAGGGGAATATACGACGGGATGCCCCAATTGCATCATGGCAAAAAAGAGGGGGGGCCTTCCGCCTGGACATTTGCAACCCCTTCCCCCCGCTTCATGCCCCTGGCAGTGTATATCCATGGATTCTATAACCGATCTGCCCCCCTCAATGGGGAAAACCATGGTTTAGGCAGCTGTAGACACTTTTTCTAAGCAGGCTCATTTCATACCCTGTAAACAACTCCCCACAGCCAAGCAGCTAGCCCAATTGTTTATCCAACACATCTTTTGGCTACACGCTTTTCCCAATAAGGTGATTTTCGACTGTGGACCACAATTCGTTGCCAAGTTCTGGTCGCATTCTGTGCTAATTGGCAGGGATAGAACAGGGGCTCAGTGCTGCCTACCACCCACAAACAGACGGACAGACAGAACGCACCAACGTGGTGCTCGAACAATTCTTACGCTGTTATACGTCCTTCCAGCAGGACAACTGGGTGGATCTACTACCCTTTGTCGAGTATGCTTATAACAACAGTGTGCATAGCGCCACTAAAGTAAGCCCTTTCCAAGCGGTATATGGGTATGAGAGCAAGCCATTTCTGGAGCTCGCCCCCCGCTCCCCACCCGTCAGCTCCTGCAGATTTTGCAGAGTGGTGAGGAGGAATGGGGGGGCTGGGTGGCCATCACCCAACTACTGAAGAGGGCGCAGGATGCCTATAAGACTCAATATGACTCAATACGAACTTTGGGATTTAGCAGTGGGAGACAAGGTCTATATTTCAACCAAGCACTTACCCAATGTGCAGAATTGCAAAAAACTGGGGGTGAAATATTTGGGGCCTTTCCCAATAAAACAGATTATAAATAAGCTGACTGTTGAACTGGAACTGCCAAAAAACCTTAAACATGTGCACCCTTGTTTCCATGCCAGCTATCTGAAGAAAGACCCTGGGCCTTCGTCAAGGCACCCTCAGACGGAACCACCACCCCCAACTCTGATTCGTGGTCAGATTCATCATGAGGTGCAAGAAATTCTTGATGCCAAGATCGAACGTGGTGAACTCTTTTACCTTATCAAATGGACTCACTTCCCCCTAAGTCAAGTTGAATGGGTCAATGTCAAAGACATGAACTGTAGAGCCCTGGTTAAAGACTTTTATAACAAACATTCTGATAAGCCTGGGGGAAGGGGGCCTTGGGGGGGGCAGAATGTCAAGAGTCACTCCATTTTGTTCCTCTTGCCATATGTATCCATTCATTTAATGCTGTGCTTGCCATGCTGGCTTTGAAGCATCCTGCTGCTTGTTGCTTATCTAGAGGGAGGGTGGCATGTCTGGGAACTGGCTAGTTACTATGCAACCAAGGTCGGGGAGCTGGAGGAGATGTAACCAAAGAAACGATAACACCACCTAGGGTGATGAAAGTTTAATAGGGAACCCGCGCAAACCTCCACTTTAGCTTGGCACGCTTGGCTTGAATTATAATGGTCAGGGCAACGGTTTATAAGCACTGGGAAATGGCGGGAGAGCCAGTTCCGACAACACCTGTATATGTCCATGATGATGGAATAAAGATCTTGAACTTTACTTGTCTTTTCCTTGCCTCTTGGTCTGACACAATCCACTTCATATAGGAATCTTTGAACTGGCCAGCAACCACTTATTCAGTCACCTTGCTCAGCCACAGTACATTTGAGACTGGAGAGTAGTTATTCAGCTCTCTTGGGTCTAGAATGGATGCACCACCCCTTGCTTCAAGGCAGGAGTGAACATGCTGTCTCCAAGGGAGACATTATAGTCCTCCAGGCCCACCCCCCGCAGATTTAAGCAATTAGGAGGGACAAGGGTTGTACAAACAGGTGGTTGATCTCAAACTTCCGAGAATCCTATCAATTTCCTCAGATTGCACAAGCTGAAAGGTATTCCACACAACCGGATGAATCAGGACCATCTTGCTGAAAATACCAAGTCCAAGTCAGAACAGATGCTTTGCAAAATGACTACAGCAGGCTGCAGAGCAGTCTACCTCCTTCTGGTGGACAGAGCTGAAGAGGCCCCTGACCACACACAAGAGTTCTGCAGGTCTACACTGTGCAGAGCCAGTGGTGGTGGGAAAACAGTGCTTCTTTGCTACAATCACCCTCACAGCACAGGCCTTGTCAGATTCATCCCAAGCCTTTCTCCACCATTATTCTAAATGCCTCCCATTTTTTCATAATTTACAGCCCCTCTGTAAACTAAGAGGCTGCCCAGGCTCTTTGACCTGCTAGAGGGTGCCTATGCACAATTGTGTCTATTGCCCAAGTCATTTCCCTATTCCAGAGGTCAACCAGGGCATCAACAGGAACACCAACCATATCAGCAGGAAAAACCCCTAATTGCATCCATCAGACTATGGGGGTGGATCATCAGTCCCCTCACTTTTTGTAACCATGTAAATCTAAACCCCAGGAGTAATCCTTCATCTACATCCAGATCCCCTTCTTCCTGCCCAGCAAAAACACCATCTCATAAGTGTGACTTGCACAGTATGGAGGGCCTACTATACCTGAGACAGGCCCATGGTTGTCAAGGATACCATGAAATCCTGAGTTGATCCCAACAAGGAAGCCTCAGCATGAATATAGAAATTCCCAGAGACAACCAGCCTAGGAGTCCTCAACACCATATCTGAGACCACCTGTACAAGCTCATCTGTAATAAAATGATTCAGAAAGATACTTGGGTAATGGGTCAGGGACTGTGGTATGCATCACTGTATATAGTTCCTAATGCCTCTTACTGTAAGTAGGATGCTACTATGTAATTTTTGTATTTAGGGTGGCCAGACTGTCCCGGTCTCCCAGGACTTTCCCGGTTCTGGCCACCAATTCCCGGCTCCCGGGCTGCCTATACCGGGACCATTACAAAGTCCCGGTATAGCCAGCGGGGAGCCGGCGGGCCGCGCGCGCGGGCCGGGAAGGCGGGGAGTGAGGCAGCCAGTGTCCCTGCGCGTGCGCACAGCGGTGTGCGCATGCGCAGGGACGCTGGCTGCCTCATTCCCCACCTTCCCCGCCCGAGCGCGGGGTCCGGAGAGGCCGGCGCTGGTCCCTGGAGGGGTCCGGAGAGGCCAGCACCGGCAGCGTGGAGAGGCCGGCGCTGGTCCCTGGAGGGGTCCGGAGAGGCCAGCGCCGGCAGCGTGGAGAGGCCGGCGCTGGTCCCTGGAGGCCTCCAGAGGCCAGCGGAGGCTTCGTGGAGAGGCCGGCGCTGGTCCCTGGAGGCCTCCAGAGGCCAGCGGAGGCGTCGTGGAGAGGCCTGCGCTGGTCCCTGGAGGCCTCCAGAGGCCAGCGGAGGCAGCGTGGAGAGGCCAGCGCTGGTCCCTGGAAGCCTCCAGAGACCAGCGCCGGCCTCTCCGGCCTCCGCAGCCGCCGCCAGCCCCGCCAGCAGCCCGGAGGAGAGGCCGCCACCGCCCTGGATCCAGGTAAGCCAAAAGCGGGGGGGGGGCGGCTGGCCTTCCTTCTTTCCTTCCCTCCCTCCCTCCTTCCTCCCTCCTTCCTTTCTTCCTTCCCTCCTTCCTTCCCTCCTCCCTTCCTTCCTTCCCTCCCTCCTTCCTTCCCTCCCTTCCCTCCTCCCTTCCTTCCTCCCTTCCCTCCTCCCTTCCTTCCTTTCTTCCTTCCTTCCCTCCCTCCTCCCTTCCTGACTGAATGGGCCACTGGCCTGATCCAACAGGGCTTCTCTTATGTTCTTATGTGACACAGTGTGTTGGACTGGATGGGCCACTGGCCTGATCCAACAGGGCTTCTCTTATGTTCTTATGTGACACAGTGTGTTGGACTGGATGGGCCACTGGCCTGATCCAACAGGGCTTCTCTTATGTTCTTATGTGACACAGTGTGTTGGACTGGATGGGCCACTGGCCTGATCCAACAGGGCTTCTCTTATGTTCTTATGTGACGCAGAGTGTTGGACTGGATGGGCCACTGGCCTGATCCAACAGGGCTTCTCTTATGTTCTTATGTGACAATACTGACTTTGGTGGACCCAAGCACTGATTCAGTGTAAGGGAGCTTTGTGTTTGTGACTGGAGTGGACAATACTGACTTTGGTGGACCCAAGCACTGATTCAGTGTAAGGGAGCTTTGTGTTTGTGACTGGAGTAGACAATACTGACTTTGGTGGACCCAAGCACTGATTCAGTGTAAGGGAGCTTTGTGTTTGTGACTGGAGTAGACAATACTGACTTTGGTGGACCCAAGCACTGATTCAGTGTAAGGGAGCTTTGTGTTTGTGACTGGAGTAGACAATACTGACTTTGGTGGACCCAAGCACTGATTCAGTGTAAGGGAGCTTTGTGTTTGTGACTGGAGTAGACAATACTGACTTTGGTGGACCCAAGCACTGATTCAGTGTAAGGGAGCTTTGTGTTTGTGACTGGAGTAGACAATACTGACTTTGGTGGACCCAAGCACTGATTCAGTGTAAGGGAGCTTTGTGTTTGTGACTGGAGTAGACAATACTGACTTTGGTGGACCCAAGCACTGATTCAGTGTAAGGGAGCTTTGTGTTTGTGACTGGAGTGGACAATACTGACTTTGGTGGACCCAAGCACTGATTCAGTGTAAGGGAGCTTTGTGTTTGTGACTGGAGTAGACAATACTGACTTTGGTGGACCCAAGCACTGATTCAGTGTAAGGGAGCTTTGTGTTTGTGTCTTCTGGTGCAATTTTGTTCTCAGATCCTGTATTTACTTCATCAGTATATGGGATAAGGCACTTTCTCAACTGTGCTGCATAATGCAGCCTATTTATTTTGTCCTGTTTGCTCTGTTGGCTCTATCTGCGCCACCTTCATCACTTTCGGGGTGTGGATCCCCCAGTGGGGTGGTCTCGCGACTCCCTCCGCCGGCTGTTTCTGATAGCCCTGCGCCCCCTCTTTCATTTGATATGTGTCCCGTGCGGATGTCACCCTCCCGCCGGGAGATGCCGCAAAATGAGCCCCCTTGAGGCTTATGGCGGCAGGGCTCGGGGGAAGCGAGCTAGACTGCTGTTCTTTTGAGGGGTCATAGAGTGTTTCGAGCCCGTCCCTGTGGCATCGGTCCCATCGTTGTGGGGCCCAGGGGGCCGGCGCAGCGGCACGCTGAAGCAGCCTGTCGGTCACTTCCGGGTTCCTGTCCTGCATCTCGACCTGTGACAGGCTGCACCCCTACCTTCCACCCCCCCCCCCCCAAGGTGTCCCTGGCTGGCCTTCAGACATTATGGTCACCCTAATTGTTTCACATATCATGTTAGTACTTATGCTTTATTTCAGCTCTGTTTTAAATTTCTGGTTGGTTCGACATTTCTACAATCCAAATCCTATTGTTTATTGGATGACCCATGCTGTTAATTGTATTTACCATTCTGTGTAATCTGTCTTGAGTCCTGTTGTGTATGTGGGCTCATGCTAACGTTCCTTTACCAGTATTCCTGCCTGGCTCATTGGAGCCTTGAGGACTGAGCTTGGGGACTCTAGAACAATGGGCAGTAAGAGCCAAATCCAATGGCGTTCTAGCGCAGGAACCAGAACTGTATATAATTGGCCCCGTTGGCCCAGTATAGCAGTCTTCTTTAGCTACTAGTACCATGCTGTGGGGTGGGTGGGGGGTGGGCTCCCTCTGGGAATCCTACCCCCCCAGGGAAAGTGCATGCGCAATACATAGCCTCTCCTCTCCCGGTGTAGTGAACGCCGCGTGGTCACTGTCTGGCTATGCCTGGCAGATGGTCACTGCAATGGCCTCTCCTGCATTACTGCATCCGTAGCAACACCTTCTCGCTGGTCCCCCCCGTTTTCACAGAGTTTGCTACGTCATGGTGCGACCGAATTGTCCGGCGGTATAACCGGATGGGCAGGCTGGGCCCACCAACTTCGTCAGCCTAAGAGAAGGAAAACTCTAACATCAAACCCGGGCAGATAGAGCTCGTTAATGTAACACCTACCACCTGGAGGACTCACTGCCGGCGTCCCGGCTTACTGGGCCATGGCAGATGACCCCCAGGTGAAAGGGTGGAGCCAGTACCGCGCACACTGCGCTTCACCTAAAAAATTCCTCTGCGCAGGCCTGAAGGGCATATCCACACACACAACCCACAACGCATCAAGTCCTGCAGCGATAGGCAAGGGGCGAAACGGCAGGTGGAAGGTGCCACTGGAAGCCGCAGTCCCAATCCTGCATGTAGGCGGTTCAGGATATTGGTCGCCTGATGCTAACCCGGAGACGAAAGCATCTTTCGGCAGCACCCTGAACGACCAAGCAGCCTTATCTAGGGACAGCACTGCTTGCTCCACACGGAGAGGGGCCTAGAAAAGGTGGCCTAAACAAAGCTCGTCTCCCCCACCCCAGTTGGCTAGCCGCGGTCAACGGGCATCCTTACTTGCGGTCGAAAAATAACAACAAAGAAAAGGCATGCACCTGCCTCACAAAGTGTGCAAAGAGTAAAGCTTGCATGTTGGAACATCAGAACCATGCTTGACACAGTAGGCAGTGGTCGCCCTGAACGACGCTCTGCTCTAGTTGCCCACGAACTTCTCAGGTTGAATATCGACATAGCAGCTCTCAGTGAGGTCCGTTTCCCTGAGGAAGGTAGTCTTCAAGAACACGGTGCTGGCTATACCCTCTACTGGTCGGGTAAGTCAAAGGCTGAGAGCCGCCTTTCTGGTGTTGGCTTCATGGTCAGGAACTCCATTGCCTCCAAACTCGAAAACCTTCCAACAGGTCACTCAGATCGCATCATGTCCATGCGCCTCCCACTTCAAAACAAGCAGCATGCAACACTCTACAGTGTGTATGCCCCAACCCTTCAAGCAGATCCTGCAGAAAAGAACAAGTTCTATGCTGATCTACGCAACCTCGTACGGAAGACCCCTACAGAGGACAAGGTGATCATCCTTGGCGACTTCAATGCCAGAGTAGGTAAAGACTCGGAAGCCTGGAAAGGAGTACTTGGCAAACACGGCATTGGCAACTGCAATGACAATGGGCGCCTCCTGCTAGAATTCTGCATGGAGCACCAGCTCACCATCACCAACACTATCTTCCAGCAGAAGAACAGTCTGAAGACAACCTGGATGCACCCACGGTCCAAGCATTGGCACCTTATCGACTACATTCTGGTGCGCCAGAGAGACCTTCGAGATGTCTTACACACCCGAGTAATGCCCAGCGCAGAATGTCATACGGATCATCGTCTTGTACGCTGCAATCTCCGTCTTCACTTTAAACCCACACCCAGGAGAGGAGGTATCCCTCGGAGGAAGTTTCAGGTTGGCAGCCTCCAGTCAGCCGAAGTTAAAGCTGCCTTCCAGGCAAAACTCCAGTCAAGAATTGAGGACCTCAGTTGCCCCACAGACCCTTCTCCAGAAGCACTCTGGGAACACCTAAAAACTAGCGTCCTGCAGATCTCTGAAGAAGTCCTCGGGTTCTCCACAAGGAAGAACAAGGACTGGTTTGATGAGAACAATCAAGAGATCCAAGAATTACTGGCAAAAAAGAGATCTGCCTACCAAGCACATCTTGCTCAGCCCTCCTGTCCTGGGAAAAAAGCAACCTTTCGCGCTGCATGTAGCAACTTCCAGCGCAAGCTTCGAGACATTCAGAACGAGTGGTGGACCAAGCTTGCAGAGAGAACCCAGCTGTGTGCAGACACTGGTGATTTAAGAGGGTTCTACGAAGCCCTGAAGGCAGTATATGGTCCATCATATCAGGCTCAGAGTCCCTTGCATAGTGCAGACGGCCAAGTGCTCCTCACAGACAAGGCATCCATACTGAACCGGTGGTCGGAGTATTTTCAGGTTCTCTTCAGTGCCAACCGCGTAGTTCAAGATTCAGCAATCCACCTCACCCCACTTCAACCGGTGAAAACAGAGTTGGATGAGATCCCCACCCTAGAAGAGACTGTTAAAGCCATCAAGCAACTGAAAAGTGGCAAGGCAGCAGGAGTTGATGGAATTCCACCAGAGATCTGGAAGCATGGGGGCACAGTACTACATAGCTCACTTCACAAAGTACTTGTCACCTGCTGGGAACAAGGCAAATTACCACAGGACTTTCGCGATGCAATCATCATCACCCTATACAAGAACAAAGGGGAAAAGTCAGACTGCTCCAACTACCGGGGGATAACCCTGCTCTCCATCGCAGGCAAAATCCTTGCCAGAATACTCCTGAACAGACTGGTGCCCACCATTGCAGAAGAACTCCTCCCAGAGAGCCAGTGCGGCTTCAGAGCTAACAGGAGCACCACCGACATGGTATTTGTTCTCAGGCAGCTCCAAGAGAAATGCAGGGAACAGAACAAGGCTCTGTATGTGACTTTTGTCGACCTTACCAAAGCTTTCGATACCGTTAGCAGGAAAGGCCTGTGGCAAATCTTGGAACGTTTAGGATGTCCCCCAAGGTTCCTCAGCATGATCATCCAGCTACACGAAGACCAGCGAGGCCAAGTCAGACACTGCAACGACCTCTCGGAGCCCTTCCCAATAGGCACAGGTGTAAAGCAAGGCTGCGTTCTTGCGCCAACTCTCTTTACGATCTTCTTTAGCATGATGCTTCAAAGAGCTGCAGTAGATCTAGATGAGGACGATGGTGTCTACATCCGCTATCGCACTGATGGCAGCCTGTTCAACCTGAGGCGACTAAAGGCACACTCCAAGACAATGGAAAAACTCATCCGAGAGCTACTGTTTGCTGATGATGCTGCACTCGTCTCCCACTCGGTATCAGCTCTGCAGCATATGACGTCCTGCTTTGCAGAGGCTGCCAAGCTATTCGGCCTACAAGTTAGTCTGAAGAAGACAGAAGTTCTCCACCAGCCTGCACCCCAGGAAGATTATCACCCTCCCTGCATCACTGTGGGTGAATCAGTTCTGAAGACAGTCCAGCAGTTCAGCTACCTGGGGTGCATCATCTCCTCAGATGCCAAGATCGACAAGGAGATTGACAACAGGCTGGCAAAGGCAAACCGTGCATTTGGCCGACTGCACAAAAGAGTGTGGAGCAACAAGCATCTGAAAAAAGGCACAAAGATCAATGTTTACAAAGCGGTTGTGATGACAACCCTCATCTATGGCTCCGAATCGTGGGTTTTATACCGTCATCACCTGCGACTCCTTGAGCGCTTTCATCAGCGCTGCCTTCGCACCATCCTCAACATCCACTGGAGTGACTTTGTGACCAACACTGAAGTCCTCAAGCGGGCAGAGGTTACCAGCATCGAGGCACTGCTGTTGAAGACGCAGCTGCGCTGGGCAGGGCATATTTCTAGGATGGAAAACCACCGCCTTCCCAAGATTGCCCTGTATGGCGAACTCTCCACCGGCCATCGAAATAGAGGGGCACCAAAGAAGAGGTACAAGGACTCCTTGAAGAAATCCCTTAGCACCTGTCACATCAACCATCACCAGTGGTCTGACCTAGCCTCAGATCGCAAAGCATGGAGGCACACCATCCACCAGGCTGTCTCTTCCTTTGAGAACGCACGCATAGCTGGTCTTGAGGACAAAAGGAGATTGAGGAAGAATCGCACTGCTACAGCACCAACCCCAAATCAGACTTTTCCCTGCAGCCACTGTGGCCGGACCTGCCTGTCCCGCATTGGTCTTGTCAGCCACCAGCGAGCCTGCAGCAAACGTGGACTATTGCACCCTTCTTAAATCTTCGTTCGCGAAGCCAAGCCGAGAGACCATGCTGTAATTCAATAAAGCGCTATGATCACTGCAACCACATCTCCTCTATGCATTGAACCCACTATATTATAAGTCCCATTGAGAAAGATGGACTATA
Source organism: Heteronotia binoei (assembly GCF_032191835.1). Classification (NCBI taxonomy): domain Eukaryota; kingdom Metazoa; phylum Chordata; class Lepidosauria; order Squamata; family Gekkonidae; genus Heteronotia; species Heteronotia binoei. The sequence goes on from NC_083241.1 coordinate 18,133,417, forward strand.
AATAACACAAATAAATACAAATCTCAGCCAACTTGGTTTCATGGGAAAGTAATCTCTGCTTCTTTGAATGTCCTGGCATTTTTACTGTGATGGCTCAATGAAGGGTATTAGAAAAAGAAACAGAAGAACTAAATACAATGTCCATAGATCCAAGTGGGCAGCCATGTTGGTCTGAAGTAATAGAACAAAGTAGTAGTCAATTTGCACCTTTAAGAATATAATATAGTGGGTTCCATACAATGATGAGGCGAGGTGGTAGTGATCATAGCTCTTTTAGTAGATACATCATAGTATAGCGCTGTACTCAAAGACTGAAGGTTGGGCCAATGGGGCCAACTATATATACACTCAAGGTTCCCACGCTAGTATACTGTTGGACCATTCAAACCAGCAGGGGGCTTGTGATTGGAGCAGGGCAGCAGGGATTTGGGTCCTGCTGCCTATTGTTCCTGAGTCCCGAAGCTCGGTCATACAGGCACACATAACCTGGTGGCAGCAATCAATGATGTTGGTGAGGGTTTGACTGTAACAGTTCACCAGTTGTGACTGTTTATAGTGACACAGTTAAGTCCTGCTATCCAAACACATTCCTAGAGCTGCCACATGGAGCTATTTGGCCTTTGCATGGCAACTTCCAGGAAAGCTTAGAGAAATTTGGGTATGTTATGTCCCACACATAGCTGTGAGTAATCTCTCTCTCTCCCCCTCTCTCTCTCTGAGGCTGAACTCACAAAGAAGCACAATGTTGGAAGAAAAATAAGGCAATGGGATTATCTGTAAAGAAGAATCTTTATATCCAGGTGAATGGGTGGGTGGGTGGAGTGTTGCCAGATGCCTTCTTTTCTTCCAAGGGGGAACCTGAGAATGTAGGAAGAGACCAAAATCACATACAGAGAAACACAGAAGGAGAATCTGTTCATTCATGATGTACTAAAAGGGGAGGAGGAGGAGACATCAATGCCTCTTCCTTATTGGCTCAGAGTGTGGTCTGGGTGTAGGCAAACCAGGCAAATGCCTAAGGCACCAGCTCCCAGCAGGGGCCGGGGTGGACGCCCCCTCCCCACTCATGACATCCCCGAGGCTCTGCAGCACCTAACGAACTTCGTGAATGCTGCAGAGGGAAACCGACCAGGGTTTTTTCTTAGCTTTAAGGGGTTGGAGGAGCTCCCTCCACCCCTTAAAGCCAAGGAAAAAAGGGCTTTTCTTCTGCAGCACCTGCCGAAATCAGCAAACAGTGCAGAGGGAAACCGACTGGGGTTTTTTTTTGTTTGTTTTAAGGGGTCAGAGGAGCTCCATCGACCCCTTAAAGCCAAGAAAAAATGGGGCCTTTTCTCTCCAGCGCCTGCTGAACTCAGCGAGCGCTGCAGAAGGAAAATGACCGAGGGGTTTTCTAGGCTCACCAACCCCTTAAAGCCAAGAAAAAACAAGGCTTTTCCTTCCTTTCCAGTACCCACCGAACTTCACGAGCGCTGCAGAGGGAAACTGACCAGGGTTTTTTCTTGCTTTAAGGGGTCGAAGGAGCTCCCCCCACCCCTTAAAGCCAAGAAAAAAAATGGGGCTTTTCTGCTGCAGTGCCTGCCGAACTTGGCAAGCACTGCAGAGGAAAACCGACTGGGTTTTTTTCTTGGTTTTAAGGGGTTAGAGGAGCTCCTTAAAGCCAAGAAAAAAAGAGACTTTTCCTCTCCAGCACCTGCTGAACTCGGAGAGTGCTGAAGAGGGAAACTGACCAGGGTTTTTTCTTGGCTTTAAGGGTTCGGAGGAGCTTCCCCCAACCTCTTAAAATCAAGGGGAAAATGGGGTTTTTCTTCTGCAGCGCCTGCCAAACTCACCAAGCGCTGCAGAGAGAAACTGACTGGTTTTTTGGGGAGAGTTTCCCCGACCCCTTAAAGCCAAAAAAACAGGGCTTCCCCTCTCCAGCATCTGCCAAGCACTGCAGAGGGGATGTGCTGAGCACCGGTATAATGACGTCACCTCTTGCTTTGTGCGTGAAAAATCTACTTGGAGGGCACACGTTGGAGTTCTGCCTTGAGTCACAGAACCCCACGCGCCAGGCCTGCCCATTTTGCAATTCTAATGAAGAAGAAAAGCAAGGTTGGCCTCAGAATTGCCCTGGATGGAAGCCTAGCTCTGAGCAGGACGGAAGAAAAGCCAAGCAAATATGTAAAATAAATAAAATAAGGTCTTGACCTCCAGGAATCATACAGTTCTCTTTAGCTGCCCCAAATGAGGTGTATATGGGATTCTCTTCTCTCTTTTTGGTCCTCACAACAATCCTGGGGTAGAGTTTATGTTGAAAGGGAGTATCTAGCCACAAAGTCAGATCCAAGCTAGGTTTGGAATTTAAACCCAGTCCCCGTTCCAACCACTGTGCCACAATGGGGGTGTAAGAGTTCCTGTGTTCAATTCAAGCATTGTAAATTTAGGCCACATCATAATTGAAACACAAATAGACCACACAGAACTGAAGAGAGGCAGCCCACACCTGACTTGGACCAACTCCATGTTTAGCTTATTTGAAACAAACATTACTCTCCAATAATATATCAAGAGTATTCATTCTGCCCCGGACGGTTTGGATGTCTAAAGTCTAGGAGGATTTTAATTCTTTTTTCTAAATGCAACCTTTAGGAGCTGGTGAAGGAATCAGGAAATCCACTCAGCAAAGGAAAAGCAGAGAGATACTAGCTGCCCCATAATTGTGGAACTCCCTTCTTTTGGTGGTTCACCAAAACCCAAGGCCAAGTAAAGGCTATAAAACATTATTGTTTAAACTGGCTGTTAATCTTCAGACACAACCAGGTACAGGGCCATTGGTTCTAAAATACAGATGTTTGCTTCCATTTTGAGGATTTTATGTATTTTATGTAACCTGACAAATTAAAAAAACAAAACCAGAAGCCAGCAGATACATGAATAAAAACTAACTGTACCTGCTCTAAAACTTGGCCACAAAGATGGATTAGGAGTTAGTCACAGACTTGCCACTGGAATCCTGCAGAGAATACAGGCTGTTCTCCTCATCCTCAAGCACCTTCACAAAGGCAGGAAAACATCCATGAGGTAAATAGCATCTCCTTCAGAGTGATTGTTTTAGCCACAGTCTCCTTGCCCCTGCAGGCAGAGAAGACCGGCGGAGAAGACTAGCAGGAAAGCTATAGGAAGACTTCATTTCATACGACAGGCAACATCACCACCTAGTGACAAGCAATGGCTATACTCTTTTAAACAAAGGTTTCTTAAGTCTGGGCTAAGAGTTCTGCGAACAATTTACTGTTCCATTTCAAAAATCAGCCACAGGTGATCAGGAATACAATCTGAATGGAAAGTGGGGTGGAATTATATTTTATTGTCTCTCCTCTGCACTGAAACAGCCCCACAGCTCTGTTATTTGCCCCACTGGAAGAAAATATGGTTCTACCCAGTTTATGGTTTTGTCCAGTAGGGCAAACAGTTATTCCCTGGGGCCAACAGAAAAAAAACAGGTTGCTTACCTGTAACTGATGATCTTCGAGTGGTTATCTGTGCAGTCACACACGTGGGTTTTCCTGCTGGAACGAACCCGACCTCGGAGAACTTAAAGCTAGTCTAGGCGTTTATTTTGGCATGCATTCCCTCCTGCTCTGGGGAGCAAGCATCCACTGCGCATGCCTGGAGCGAGGGGAAGGCGCTCCACCCACCCAGTTTCTTCTAGCCACTGCATAGAGGAATCTTAAATGTAAAACGTAGCAGAAAAACCAGCAATGGAGAAGGCTGGGCGGGCGTGTGTGACTGCACAGATGACCACTCAAAGATCATCAGTTACAGGTAAGCAACCTGTTTATCTTCATCATGGTCTCTGTGTAGTCCCACACATGGGTGACTGGTAAGCTGAAGTGCATGGAGGTGGGTGCTGGTTCTGTAAAGGAACGGCATAGATTAAATATGCATATAGACACCCCCAAAATTATTGTACTTATTGTACAATATTGTACAAAAATTATTGTACAGAAAAAGAGACTGCAGGTTTCAATCAAAGATAGAGCGAAGTACAGCTTGTCCGAAGGACACGTCTCGCCATGCACGAACATCTAAGGCGTAGTGCGTGGCGAATGTCGATGTAGAAGACCAGACTGCAGCAGCACAGATGTCTTCAATCGGTATGCCCCTGGAGAAAGCCGAGGACATAGAGAGAGCTCTAGTGGAATGGGCTCGCAAATGTTCAGGTATAGGCTGTTTAGCTAGTTGATAGCATAACTTAATAGCAGCCACAAGCTATTTCGAGATTCTCTGTGTAGAAATTCTTTGCCCTTGTTTATGAGTCCCGTAGGCTACGAAAAGTCTCGAGCCCTTACGAAAAGGGCTTGTTCTGTCAATATAGTAAGCAAGGGCCCAACGTACGTCAAGATTGTGTAAAGTTCGTTGGCCCATGTCACTAGGATTCTGGAAAAAGGAAGGTAAAGTGGTCAGTTTTCCTATATGGTAAGGTGAAACGACCTTTGAGAGAAAGGTTGGATCAGGACGCAGAACCACTCTGTCATGGTGAAAGGTGTAAGATGGGTCTGTCCGGAAAGCACAAACATCGCTTGCTCTTTTGACAGATGTAAGTGCCACCAACAGTGCTGTTTTCCATGACAAAAGATGCAGTGGTATAGATGCCATTGGCTCGAAGGGAGGTTTCATTAGTTGACTTAAGACAAGAGATAAACTCCATGTCGATTGAAGTTGTTGAATTGGGGGTCTTAGGTGCAGAATGCCCTTGAGGAATGATTTTGCAGCAGGATGAGAAAGCACCGTGCGTCCTTTGATATGTGGATGGAAGGCTGAAATGGTGGCCAAATGAACTTTCAAAGAGGAGTAAGCGAGGCCAGAGTTGGAGAGAGATAAGGAGTATGACAGAATTTGACCTATAGAAGATGATGTAGGTAAGAAATTGTGCTGGGCAGCATATTGAGTAAACCGTTTCCATTTCAGAGAATAAGACTTTCCGGTGGATGGTTTTCTGGCATTTAATAGAACGTGTCGGACTTCCACAGGAAAATCTAAAAACTGATCCTCCAAGCAGTTAGTCGCAGGAGTCCTGGATTGTGATGTAGGACCTTGCCATTCTGCTGAGAAAGAAGGTCCCGAGTTTGAGGGAAGCAATGAAATACCCTGTTGGAGAGAAGGAGAAGTGTGGTGAACCATGATTGACGGGGCCACCAGGATGTTATTAGTATGCAATTGGTCTGATCTAATTGAATCTTTTGGAGCTTTCTCGTTATTAAGAAGAAGAAGAAGAAGATATTGGATTTATATCCAATATATCCCGCCCTCCACTCCGAAGAGTCTCAGAGCGGCTCACAATCTCCTTTACCTTCCTCCCCCACAACAGACACCCTGTGAGGTGGGTGGGGCTGGAGAGGGCTCTCACAGCTGCTGCCCTTTCAAGGACAACCTCTGCCAGAGCTATGGCTGACCCAAGGCCATGCTAGCAGGTGCAAGTGGAGGAGTGGGGAATCAAACCCGGTTCTCCCAGATAAGAGTCCGCACACTTAACCACTACACCAAACTGGCTCTATTAGTGGAATGGGTGGAAAGAGGTAATGAAGCGGACCTTTCCATTGGTGGAGAAAAGCATCTCTCGCAGACTGAGTGGAAGGAGGACCTTGCATATAAAAATGTGTGCATAGGGCATTGTCCGGTGAAGCAAATGCATCTATGACTGGAACTCCGAACATTTTGAAGACTGGTTGGAGATAAGATTGTTTGAGTGTCCATTTGTGATCATTCACGAGTTGGTGACTTAGAGTATCCGCTTGCTTATTTTGGATCCCAGGTAGATGTACAACTGTCAGATGTATGTAATGCTCCAATGCCAAAGAGCTAGAGCTCTCTTGCACAGATGGGTAGATGCAGTACCTCCTTGTCGGTTGATACAGAACACAGTCACAACATTGTCTGATGTGACTTGAATGTGTAGACCGTAAAGAGATGGCAGGAAAGATTTGAGTGCTTTGTGGACCGCCAGGAGTTCCAGACAGTTGATATAGAGGGATTTCTCGTAGGCTGTCCACTGTCCCTGCACTGTTAGGGTGTCGAAATGGGCTCCCCAACCCCATCTCGAAGCATCTGTCGTGACAATGGCTGATGGAGGTGATCTCAGGAATGGCATTCCTGCCAGAAGGTGATCCACCATTGTCCACCATTCCATTGATGGAAGAATGTGATGTGGAGCTGTTAGTAGGGTTCGCTGACGGTGTGGATGGAACGACCGAACGAACCACAATTGTAGGGGTCTCATGCAAAGCCTTGCATGACAGAGGACAGAAGTCGTAGCCGCCATAAGACCCAGCATGCGTTGGAAGGTGAGAGCTGTCTGGGTTGGGTGAGATATGATGGCATTGGCTAAGGTCTGAATATTGTGAACTCTGTCTGCCAGCAGATAGGCTTTGTGCATTATCGTTGATAGGCGTGCGCCTATAAATTGGATGTCCTGTGTCAGGACAAGATTGGATTTTTGGAGGTTGACTTGTAGGCCTAGAGAAGACAGGAGTGTAAGCGTGGTTGAAAGCTGCTCTTGGGATTGAGCCACAATGAGCCAGTCGTCTATGTACGGGTATATGGAAATTTTCCGTTGACGTAGTGACGCCGCCACCACCGCCATGCACTTGGTGAAGACCCTCGGTGCTGTTGATAGGCCAAAGGGAAGAGCCCAGAACTGATAGTGATTGTTCCCAACAGCGAACCTTAGAAATCTTCTGTGGCGATGGGTGATGGTAAGATGGAAATAGGCGTCTTGGAGGTCTATGAGTGCCATCCAAGTGTTTCGGGGAATTAGAGGGAGAATAGACTACATGGTGATCATGCGGAATTTTTTGTATCGGATGTGATGGTTGAGTTCGTGAAGGTTCAGTATTGGACGTTGCCCTCCATCCTTCTTTGGGACCAGAAAATATCAGGAGTAAAACCCTGTGCGATGGTATTGAGGTGGTACTGGTTCTATGGCTTCCTTGGCCAGCAAGGTAGCGATCTCTTCCTGAAGAGGTAGAGAAGGAGGGGTAGGTATGAAGCGATGGTGCTTCGGGGGCAAAGCGAACTCTACAGTGTAACCCCTGTGGATGATCACCAGGACCCATGAATCCGTTGTTATGGATTCCCACATGGGGTAAAAGGGAAGCAGCCTTGTTGTACGGGAATGAAGATGATATATCGGTGGTGGTGGTGGCATCAGCAAGTCAAAGAGACTGTTTTGTGGCCGTAGCCGCTTTTTTGGTCGACTGTGGTCATGGACGCTGATGGAATAGTTGCTTGGCCAGAGGAGCTTTTCGTTTCCAATAATCAGCTTGCATGGGGGAACGGCGACGCTTGTAGAAGGATGTTTTCCATCCTCTTTGCCTGTTAGTTTGAGGTTGTTGCTGGGTAACCCCTAATCTCTTGGCTCTCTTTCTGCTGTCATCTACTGTGGTTAAGATGTCATCAGCGGTTGCGTTAAATAAACCTTGGCCATCAAAAGGCAAAAATTCTATCTTAAACTTTATATCAGGTTGAAGTGATGATGAACGAAGCCAAGCATGTCTGCATAAGGCAATGGAAGTAGCCATGGTTCTTGAAGAACAAGCCACCTCATGTCGTACTGAGTTGATTTGTTGCTTACTCACACGGTTAAGTTCTTGCAGTATCTTTGAAGCCTGCTTTTGTGAGGTTTCAGGTAAGGATGGAACTAGTGCATTCAATTGGGATGATAAATTGAAAGAATAGGCAGCAAAATACGCTAAATAATTATGAATTTTGGATGTAGTGGTGGAAAGGGAGTAGAGCTTTCTGCCCAATGTATCCAACTTCTTTCCTTCTTTCTCTGGCGGAACAGGGTGACATGTCTGCTTTGACTTTGAAGAGGAATGGACAATCATTGAATTTGGAGCAGGGTGACTAAACAAAAATTTCAAATCTGATGCATGTATTTTGTATAAGGACTCAATATGTTTGGACGTTGATGGAACTGATGCCGGCTTATCCCAAGCTTCCTTCAATGCTTCTAAATGGACAGGTAGCATTGGTAAGAAGGATCCTGCAGGCAAGTCAGAATGGACCAGGTCATGGACCACATCCGATACCCTTGGCAAGTCTGTGGTTAGTTTTATGTTGAGTGTGTTTGCCATGTTCGTGAGTAGATCCAGATAAGCCTTGGATCCCTCAGATGGAGGTTTTGTAATGTCAGATGCAGGTGATGTTGGAGACGAGACTGAATGTGATGACTCAGAGTTTTTGGCTTCCGAGTCCTCTTGGACTTCTACTGGAGTCGAGGGTCTGTCAAGCACCTGTGTTGTCACAGAGGTTTTGTCACCATGGTAGCTTGGTCTGAATGCATGGTACGTTTGGGTGTCAAGGGAGCCGGCGATGTCTGCTTCAGTTCCTGTCGGTGTCAATAGTAGGCTTCATCCTGGTACCGGTGATGAGGGTCTCCAACGTGTTTGTAACAATGAGCTTCTTCTCAATGGCGAGGTTGATAAGATTCCTCACGGTATTGAGGTTGGTCTTGGCACCGAGCTTGGTCGGCTCATGGCACCGAGCTTGGTCACGATCACCCTCACGGTACCGAGGTTGGTCATGGTACCTATGTCGGTATTCAATGGATGGAGATCTAGAAGGCCTGTAATAGTGATGCCAGTATGGAGATGGCGACAGAGATTTGGACTGGCTGTAATAGTAGTATCGATCTCTACGTCGACTTGGAGACCTTTCTCGGTATCGACAGGCTGGAGATTCCCAATGGAGTGGGGAGACAGCAGAATCCTTAAATGCTCTTGGTGCCAACACCTCACGGAATGAATGCACCTCGAGAAGGTTGGCTCTTTTTTGGATTCGAGGTGATGGTTCCATAGACTCCGTGGCTAAGATGTTTTCAGGCAGGGACTCGTGAATGGATGGTGACTGGGATCGAATGCGTATGATCTCATCAGCAATCACATCAGTGGGCATTGAAAGTTCTGGTGGAACAATTGGTGCCATAGATTTCGATACCGAGGTTTTCGGTACCGAGGTTGTAGTCATGGTGTCAGAAGCTCTAGGATCCGGCTGGGTCCTCGAAGTCGACTTCGATGTTTTCAACTCCTGCTGTCACTTTGACGACGGTTCCAAGTGATGCTTTTTCTTGGAGTCGTCCGACTTTTTAGTATACTTACCGGACTTAAGCTTACTGGGAGCCAATGCCACTGAAACTGCCGGTTTCTCCACATCCCTTTGCAGGGTCAGGGAAGGCGGCGAACTTTGGGACCCAGAAGCGTGGGACATCACAGGCTGCAATGAAGATTCTAAAAGGTGACTCTTCAGCCTCACAGCGCGTTTTTTCCTTGCCTGTTTCCCAAACTGGCTGCAATGGATACAGGCATCGTTTCTGTGGGCCTCCCCCAAACAAAACAAGCACTGAGAGTGACCGTCTATCGAGGGGATTTTTGTCCCGCAGCGAGTACACTTTTTTTTTTATTCTTTCTTTCCATATGCCCTGAAGGGGGGGGGGGGGTAGAGGGAAAGAAGGTGAGGCGAAAGTAAAGCGGGTTATATATATATATATATATATATATATATATATATATATATATATATATATATATATATATAACGATACCAATAGAAGAATGAAGAGTAAGACGAAGGTAAGGAACGAGGAAAGACGATGGTAAAAGGTAAGAAGGCTAGCAAAGTTGAGGAGACGCAACGAGGAAGGACTATCCCGGGCGGCAGTTAGAAAGAAACTGGGTGGGTGGAGCGCCTTCCCTTCGCTCCAGGCATGCGCAGTGGATGCCTGTTCCCCAGAGCGGGAGGGAATGCATGCCAAAATAAACGCCTAGGCTAGCTTTAAATTCTCTGAGGTCGGGTTCGTTCCAGCGGGAAAACCCATGTGTGGGACTGCACAGAGACCACGATGAAGATCACAAAAGATCTTAAACCACCTACCCCTTCATGATTTGGATCTGTTTTATATCAGGCAATCTACATGCACCTGATTTTTAGAGATAGAGAAATGCTGTGTTCTCTCTGTTAACTGAACCGATGGCATCATAGGTTGGGGGTTTTTTTTAGCCCTTATATGGGTTTTTAAAAGTGATAAAGATCCATGTATCTGTAAAAGGATTCAGACTCCAGGCACATGTGGAGCAGAGAGAATCCTATACTTCCCCTCTCCCCACTGAGGAACACTAATTGAAAACAAACTTCTCTGTGTTATTACTAGCACTTTAAGGGGGAAGGGACATAAGGATGAATTCTTCATTATGTCTGTTTTGATCCTACAAATTTCTCTTCACTATCAGTTTCTTAACGGCCTCAAGAGGTGCATAATGGATACCTAGGTTCATCATCACCAATTTTTCATTTATATTCTTGTTTGGGTATCTTCCTTTTAATAGGTGGGGAAACCCAATGAAATATGCTGTGACTTGGGTCAAACTAGACAATACACTTGACAGAAGTCGGGTCATGGGTAGGGATGTGCAAAAAAAAAAAATTCGGAATTACACGGATTCGGAAGTACACGGGGAAAAAAAATTTGGATTCCCCATGCACTACTGAATACCGTATTCGGAATAGCCGCATATACGGTAGATGCACGGCTATTACCGAATATACGGCCCTAATATACCCTATGGGCCATTGAAATCAATGGCAAATAGGGTATATTTGAAGCCGCCTGGAGGGGGGCGGTTTGAGAGAGAGCCCCCAAATTTGCAGGGGACCTGCAGGGGACTCTCCCCTCCAACCCCCCCAAGTCCCAAAAAGATTGGGCCAGGGGATCCCATTCCAGGGGCACCCAAAGAGGGTGCCCCTATTCCATCATTATATCCTATGGGCCATTGAAATCAATGGCAAATAGGGTATAATTGAAGCCGCCTGGAGGGGAGGGGGTTTGAGGGAGAGCCCCCATATTTGCAGGGGACCTGCAGGGGACTCTCCCCTCCAACCCCCCCAAGTCCCAAAAAGATTGGGCCAGGGGGTCCCTGTCTTTGGGCTCCCCAAAAGGCCCATTGCCAACAATGATGGGGAAAGCCCAATTAGCCACTTCCTCCACTACAATTGCTGTGGGGAAAGTGGCTCTGGCCAGAGGGGGGTTTGAGGGAGAGGCCCCAAAACTGCAGGGCAGCTTCAGGGGATTCCCCAGCATGCAACCCCCCTGGCCCCAAAAGACAGCACCCATCTGTGGGCACCCCAAAAGGAACACTGCTCCCAATGGTGAGAAAAAAACAATTAGAGCCACTTCCTCACTGCAATTGTCATAGGAAAAGTGGCTCTGGGGAGCAGGAGGTTTTGAGGAGAGCCCCCCAAACTGCTGTGCAGCTTCAGGGCACTGTCCCACACAAAACCCACAAGGCCAAAAAAAAATTGGACCAGGGGGTCCAATTCCTGGGGCACCCAAAGCCAAACCTAACTTCACACCAGAGAATCTCTGTAGGCCCCAAATGCACTACATCCCTCTATCTAATCTATGAACCCAGTTGCCAACATCACTGCCACACAAAACACAATCTGCTCAAGGTCTGCTCTGCAGACCTGGCTGCAGCAAACCCAGATGCCAGCTCACACCCTCACCAACCCCCACACCAACCAGAGGCAATTTAAAAAACCAAAACAAAACCAGCAGAATCACAAAAGGCCAAGTGTTAAAAAAGTGGCCTTTTCACCAACAAGAAAAGGGGGACAAAAGTGGCCTTTTAAACAATGGAAATTAGGCCAAACAGCACCCCCCCAGCACCCAAAGAAAAGAGTAACAGCAGCAGCACAACACAGCACAGCAGCAACAAATCAAACACTGAATACTTTTAAAACAGTAAAAAATTAACTTTTAACAATACAGGAACTTTGCCACCCCCTCCCCTCCCCCCCCAAAAAAAACCCTTCACCCTAACCCCAAGAAATCCAAGCCACCCAAATCAGGAGAAGTAAAAGGACACTGCACTTTTAAAAGTCCTCTCACTAAATTAAGATATGGGCAAATTGGCAAAACCCCCCACCCCAGGCCCCCTCCCCAAGCAGAAACCCCCAAATAAGCTACCCCACCACCACCCAAATCTGGATAAGTAAAGGGACTCTAAGTCTTTAAAAAAAGTCCTTTTACCAACAATAAATAAAAACAAGAACCTAAAGAGTGTCTTACCTTGTCTTCTCTAGTCTAGGGAAGTCTGAGTGAGAGAGCTGCAGCTTAAGCGAAGGGCCAGCCAGCCACTGCCAGCCCTTTGCACAATCTCTCACTCACAGCATGGAGGAGTCAGCCAGGAAGGGAAGACTCCTTAGAAAGCCCTTCAAAGCATGCATTTGCAATGCATTTTGCAAATGCATGCTTTGGATTGGCTGCTGGGGCTCCTCTTCCCCCTCCCTGATCCCAGGGAGGTTAAGGCAGAGGCGGGAAGAGGCCACTGAAGGCGCCAAAGCAGCTCCTTTGAAGCTCCAGAAGCTAATTGCTGCCTTTTGAATTGACAGCTGTGTGCTTACGAATAGCTATTCGTAACTACACAGCGAGCCTATTCGGCTGCCGTATAATGGGTGCTTATGGAAGTCGGCTGCAGGCAATTCCGTATGCGGCCGAATCAGCACTGATTCGGCTGTAAATACGGCTCGGCCGAACCGAATGCACATCCCTAGTCATGGGAACTTGTGTCAGGAGAACTTGTATCTAGTTTGGTCCTCAATGGTTGATGACATTTAAAAGAACCCAGGTTCAAACCTGGCATTTTCATGTTTCCATTTGAAAAGATCTTGGTCTGCCTGAGACTCTGGAGAGCAGCTGTCACTTAGAAAAGGTGACACTAAGCTAGATGGACCAAAGGGCTGACTCATTGGGCCCTGCCAATGGATGAATAGCTGGACTGTCCATAATTTTCCAAGGGAAAAGATGGTGACAGATGATACATAGGCTTTATAGTGTTTGTACCCAGCCAGGGCCAGCCCAATAATAAAAGAAATCTCAGCAACCATCTGGGATTCCACAACATTCCAGAGGCTGCCTGCTTCAGTTCTCCAACACTTCTCTGAAAGACATTACCGTCTAGTGACACAAGGGCTATACTCTCTCATTATCTTAAGTGGGTTTGTTAAGTCCTAAAGGGCTCTTGCCTGCAGAGATTTCTTATTGAAGTCATAACTAATGTGTGAGCAAAGCCTAAGGTTGTTGCTGCCCTGTGCTTGCCGAAGAGACATACCTAAGTTTTTTAGCATCTCATTGGTTGGTTTATGTCCCCTGCATTCTAGAGATATGGTTGAACATCTTTACATTAACTGGGCAGGGCAGAGACCCACATAAACACACTGGAAGCTACCTTCTATTGAGTCAGCCCACAGGTCTATCAAGATCTACTCTGACTGGCAGCAGCTCTCCAAGGTCTCAGGTCTTTCACATCACCTACTGTCTAATTATTTTAACCTGAGACTCTTCTATGCAAAGGTGATGCTCTACCAACTGAGCCATAGCCTCTCCCCCACTACCCAGTTATAAAAGGAAGGAAATAAAGAATCATCAGATACTGCAAATGAAATACAAGAAAAAATAAATTGCATCTTGGTCAACTCTAGATCATTTTGTGACATACTCCCAGACTGCATTTCTCAAGATCTACTGAACAGAATGCTGTCAACTGGAGGAGGGGGGGATAGATTGGGAGCAAACTGAGCCAAGCAGCCCTTACAGAGCCACTTAGTAAATTATATACTAAAGCAACAGAGATAAAGCCCTTGAGCATCTCCAAAGGGCCACTTAAATGTCAATTATTGTTAATGCAGAGGGGATCCTTTGCCCACCAGCTGTTATTATAGTGCCGCAACCCCAAATCCAACAGATCTACAGTGCTCACCTCCCAATAGACATCATCGTCAAAGCAATTTTCATCTGTGGGATCACCAAAGAATGGCAATTTCAAAATGCCACCTGAAGGAAAGGACAATCAAAGCACCAAGACTATTCAGTTACACATTCTCCAGGGTGAAAAAATGCTGGCAGACTTCACTTCTTATATAAGATCTGAGCCACAGCAGAAAAGATCATATGTAAGGAAGAGCCCGTGGGATATTCTAGCTTCCTTTTCTATGTTGTTTCACACAAGGGGAAAAAGACATTTTGTATTCTCCTTGCCATAACAATGCATTTTTAAAATCACTTTCACATTTGACATACCATGTAAAAGATTTTATAATCATGGTTCTGGGTGTATTGTATCACTGCACAACATAGACACAGGAATTATTCCTTCCAGCATATGATGAATTGCAGATGGATGCAATTCATTGCCAGATGAATTCCATCCAAGGGTTCTAAAAGAGCTTGCGGATCTAATTTCTGAGCCTCATTCTCTGCTGTTGCTGGCCCCACCCTCTGCTGTTGCTATGGCTGTTGAATCAGAAGTGGGTGGGGGCTTGAGCCTTTAATTTGCACAGCTCATCCTTCCCAGAGGCAGAAGTGGCTCAGCTGCAGTAGAGGAAGGTGCTTGGAGCTAGAACAGAGCTACTGGTAAGGTGAGTAAAAGTTGATTTGCTTTTCTAAAACTGCTGGGGAGCATTACCTAGGGTTGCTGTGGGAGGGAACTGTGTGAGTGCTTGGTGCCTGCTGGAGAGGGGTTTCTGATTGCTTTTGTGTGTCTTTTGTGTAGCTGTTGCTGAGTGAGGAGAGCTTGTTTGCCTGGGGGTAGTTGCTGGCCCCACCCTCTGTTGTTGCTCTAGCTATTGAGTCAGAGGGGGGTGGGGCTTGAGCCTTTAATTTGCAAGGCTCATCCTTGTCAGAGGCGTGAGCCAAAGGGCTCTTGGCCTGTGGCCCTTAGCCTGGGGATTCTGTAGAAAGGTGGGTAGTTACTCACAAGTAGTTTCAAGTGGTAGTTGGTAGTGGGATTTAAAGAGATGTGAAGATAAAGAAAATTTTGAAATGGATTGCAGCAGTATGGCTGGTGAGGGAGCAGAGGCAGTGACATGTAAAGACTATGGGATGTTTGTATTTCTACCTGAGAGCAGCACAAATTACACTTGCAGCAAGTGTAAGTTAGTGGCCCAGCTGGAGGAGAAGATACAGGGACTGGAGGCACGATTGTCCACAATGAAGTGTATAAAGGAAGGTGAGGATTTTCTTGACAAAACGCATGAGGCGCACTTGAAAGGACAAGAGGAGGGAGAGGAAACAGTATCTCAGCAATTAGAAGAGAACCCAACACAGGAGGAGGGTTCCTGGAAAAATGTAACCCGAAAGAGAAAGAAAACCAGATGTTCTGAGCCTCTGCTGCTCAGCAATAGGTTCCAGGATCTCCTCACAGTAACTGATTCTGAACCACTGGAAAAAAGGCTACTTTCCAGCCTCCATGAAGCTTGAACAAAGTTTCTCAGAATCCTGTGGATAAGAAACCTGGAGCTTCTGCTCCCCAATATAGGAAGAGGAAGGTGGTGGTGATTGGAGACTCCTTGCTCAGAAGGATGGAGCCCAAAGTGTGCCAATTGGACTTGTCATTCTGAGAGGTCTGCTGGGTGCACACATCCAGCATGTGACAGAAAGAATTGGAAGATTTATCAAACCCCAGATTACTATCCTTTCTTGCCGATCCACGTGGGAACGAATAATACTGCCCATCATAGCCCTGAACGTATTAGAAAAGACTATGTGGCTTTGGGTCAGAAGGTGAAGAAGCTGGGCACACAGGTTGTATTCTCATTAGTGCTCCCTGTTGAAGGCCATGGCTTAGGATGAGAAAGAAGAATACTTCAAATAAACGACTGGCTGCATCAATGGTGTCATCAGGAAACATTTGGATTTCTGGACCATGGCTTAAGCATTCGAGATGGTGGTCTTCTATCGGAAGATGGTTTCCACCTTACGGCGGTAGGAAAAAGGGTGTTTGGTAACAGCCTTGCTAACCTAATAAGGAGGGCTTTAAACTAAATTGTATGGGGGAGCGAGACAATAATTTAAAGCCTTGTATGATGCCAGAAACTGGGGATAAGAACATTAAAGATTTGCAGAGAGTGGCGCATATGCTAGGTAATGTTAACTTGCAGGTTTGTACAGAAACTAAACTCTCGGGATGCATAAAATGTGGATTCCGATGTCTCTACACTAATGCACAGAGTATGGGAAACAAACAGGAGGAACTGGAAGTCCTAATACAGGAAGGAGACTATGACATAATAGGCCTTACTGAAACTTGGTGGGATGACACCCACAACCAGAATATTAGGATTCAGGAGTACAACTTATTTAAAAGGGACAGGCAAATGAGAAAGGGCAGAGGCATAGCAGTATATGTGAAAGAGGTATATACTTCTGAGGAAATATGTGAATCTGAGCGTGGCAGCTCAGTTGAGAGTCTCTGGGTAAAAATAAATGGAGTAAGAAATAACAGTGATATTATTGTGGGGGTCTGCTATAGACCACGAAGCCAGGCAGAGGACTTGGATGAGATACTTCTACAGTAGATTGCAAAGTTCTCCAAGAGAAGGGATACAGTGATCATGGGAGATTTCATTTACCTGGACATCTGTTGGAAGTCCAACTCTGCTAAAAATGAAAAGTCAAATAGATTCCTGACTTGTCTTGCTGACAGCTTTCTTTTCCAGAAAGTGAAGGAAACAATGGGATCTGCTATCTTGGATTTGATTCTCACCAACAAGGAAGAATTGATTGAAGAAGTGGAAATAGTGGGCACCCTGGGCAGTAGTGACCATGTGATTTTGGAATTTACAGTCTTAGGGAAGGGAAAAGCTATACGTAGTCAGACTTATAGGTTGTACTTCAGAAAGGCAAACTTCAAGAAACTTAGAATTATGCTGGGTAAAATTTCATGGTCAGAAATACTTAAGAAGAAGGGAGTTCAGGAGGTGTGGGAGTTTCTTAAAAGCAAAATACTGAAAACTCAATCACAGACGATTCCTATGAGAAGAAAAAATGGAAAAAGCCTAAAGAAGCTGAGTTGGCTCCATAAACAGCTCTCTAAAGACTTGAGAAATAAAAAAGACTCCTTTAGGAATTGGAAGGAGGGCTTATAACCAAGGATGAATATAAACAAATCACCAATGTTTGTAGAGAAAAAGTTAGGAAAGCTAAAGCTCAGTATGCAAAAATGCTAAAAACAATGTTCAGAGTAAGAAAAAGAGCAAGGACATGGTAGAACTCCAAAGGGATCTGTTGAGGCTGGGTGAGTGGGCGTCAACGTGGCAGATGCGGTTCAATGTGGCCAAGTGCAAAGTAATGCACATTGGGGCCAAGAATCCCAGCTACAAATACAAGTTGATGGGGTGTGAACTGGCAGAGACTGACCAAGAGAGAGATCTTGGGGTCGTGGTAGATAACTCACTGAAAATGTCAAGACAGTGTGCATCTGCAATAAAAAAGGCCAACGCCATGCTGGGAATTATTAGGAAAGGAATTGAAAACAAATCAGCCAGTATCATAATGCCCCTGTATAAATCGATGGTGCGGTCTCATTTGGAGTACTGTGTGCAGTTCTGGTCGCCGCACCTCAAAAAGGATATTATAGCATTGGAGAAAGTCCAGAGAAGGGCAACTAGAATGATTAAAGGGCTGGAGCACTTTCCCTATGAAGAAAGGTTGAAATGCTTGGGACTCTTTAGCTTGGAGAAACGTCGACTGCGGGGTGACATGATAGAGGTTTACAAGATAATGCATGAGATGGAGAAGGTAGAGAAAGAAGTACTTTTCTCCCTTTCTCACAATACAAGAACTCATGGGCATTCGATGAAATTGCTGAGCAGAAAGGTTAAAACGGATAAAAGGAAGTACTTCTTCACCCAAAGGGTGATTAACATGTGGAATTCACTGCCACAGGAGGTGGTGGCGGCCACAAGTATAGCCACCTTCAAGAGGGGTCTAGATAAAAATATGGAGCACAGGTCCATCAGTGGCTATTAGCCACAGTGTATGTGTGTATATAAAATTTTTTGCCACTGTGTGACACAGAGTGTTGGACTTGATGGGCCGTTGGCCTGATCCAACATGGCTTCTCTTATGTTCTTATGTTCTTATGACCCATTGCGACGGCAGGATAGTGAAATTGTAACAGGTAATGAAGAAAGGGCAGAACTGCTCAATTTCTACATTTCCTCAGTCTTTTCTTCTGAGGGAAACTGTGCTCAACATGGCAAAAACAGAACATATAAGAAGGGTTATGAAGTTCCAACATAGGATCAGCATAAGGGTAGTACATAAACACCTAGTTTCTTTAAATGAAACTAAGTCCTCAGGGCCAAATGAATTGCATCCAAGGGTTCTAAAAAAGCTTGTGGATGTAATTAATGAGTCTCTGACAATTGACAATTCTTGAAGTACAGGAGAGGTGCCAGAAGATTAAAGGCAGGCGAATGTTGTCCCCATCTTCCAGAAGGGGAAAAAAGACGATCCGGGTAACTACTGACCCATCAGCTTGACATCTATACCTGGAAATTTTTTAGAACAAATCATCAAACAGTCAGTCCTGGAACATTTAGAAAGAATGAATATGATTACTAAGAGCCAACATGGTTTTCTCAAGAACAAGTCATGTCAGACTAACCTGATGCCTTTTTTTGAGAAAAAGTGACTACCTTGCTGGATCAGGGGAATGCTGTAGACGTCATTTATCTTGATTTCAGTAAGGCTTTTGATAAGGTTCCACATACTATCCTTGTTGACAAGTTGGTAAAATGTGGTTTGGATCCTGTTACCGTTAGGGTAACTGGTTGACAGATCGCACCCAAGGAGTGCTTGTGAATGGTTCCTCATCCTCTTGGGGAGGAGTGACAAGTGGAGTGCTTCAAGGATCTGTCCTGGGATCTGTTATGTTCAACATCTTTATAAACGATTTGGATGAAGGAATAGCGGGAATGCTTATTAAATTTGCAGATGATACTAAATTGGGAGGGGTTGCAAATACAGAAGAAGACGGAAACAGGATACAAGATGACTTTGACAGGCTGGAAAACTGGACTAAAACCAATAAAATGAATTTTAACAGGGATAAATGTAAAGTTCTGCATTTAGGGAGGAAAAATCCAATTCATGGTTATAGGATGGGGGAGACTTGTCTTAGTAATAGTATGTGCAAAAAGGATCTAGGGGTCTTAGTGGATAATATGCTGAATATGAGTCCAGTGTGATGCGGTGGCTAAAAAGGCAAATGCAATTTTGGGCTGTATCAACAGAAGTATAGTGTCCAGATCACGTGATGTGATGGTATCGCTTTACTCTGCTCTGATAAGACCTTACCTGGAGTATTGTGTTCAGTTTTGGGCACCACATTTTAAGAAGGATATAGAAGAAGAAGAAGATATTGGATTTATATCCCGCCCTCCACTCCGAAGAGTCTCAGAGCGGCTCACAATCTCCTTTACCTTCCTCCCCCACAACAGACACCCTGTGAGGTGGGTGGGACTGGAGAGGGCTCTCACAGCAGCTGTCCTTTCAAGGACAACCTCTGCCAGAGCTATGGCTGACCCAAGGCCATGCTAGCAGGTGCAAGTGGAGGAGTGGGGAATCAAACCCAGTTCTCCCAGATAAGAGTCTGCACACTTAATTACTACACCAAACTGGAACAGGTCCAGAGGAGGGCTATGAAGATGGTGAGGGGTCTGGATGTTTAGCCTGGAGAGGTGATAGGACGGCTGAGAGGTGATAAGATCACCATCTTCAAGTACTTGAAGGGCTGTCATATAGAGGAAGGTGTAGAATTGTTTTCTGTGGCCCCAGAAGGTAGAACCAGAATGAATTGGTTGAAATTAAATCAAAGGAGTTTCTGGTTCAACATTAGGAAGAACTTCCTGACCGTTAGAGCGATTCCTCAGTGGAACAGGCTTCCTTGGGAGGTGGTGGGCTTCCTTGGAGGTTTTTAAACAGAGGTTAGATGGCCATCTGACAGCAACGAAGATCCTGTGAATTTAGGGGGAGGTGTTTGTGAGTTTCCTGCATTGTGCAGGGGGTTGGACAAGATGACCCTGGAGGTCCCTTCCAACTCTATGATTCTATGATTCCTCATCTTCAGAATGTGCCCCTTCAATAGATATATTTTTCTCTTTTGCCAAAAGCAATTTCTTGATTTATTTGAAAACTAAGGGCTGAAAGTCTCAAAAATGCGTGGAGAGTAGCAGCAGCTCTAGGGGAAATGGCTGGGGAGGAAAGTTTCATATCTACCCTTGACCTTGAAAGGATTTCCAAGAGATCAGGAGAAGAGGCACTCATTTCCAAAGGCCATACTAAATGTGATCCAGATAGGTCTTTTGGGCCTAAAAAGTAACTTGGTAGGGGTTATATGGATCAGATCTTTTGGCCAAACCACCCACTATGACCCACCACTGAATGCTTTATCAGCCTACTGTCTTTCATTAACTTAAGAGTCAGAAGAATATAATATCTTCTTATATTAGAGAAACACTCAGAAACCACAACCTTTCTAAACTAGGCAATCAAAATGTACTTCATCAGCCACACCATGTAAACAATTATACAGTGATAGATTAAAAATACGATTATAGCATGTCAACAAGCAGGCTGCACATTGGCTGAAATTATGGTACATCCACACTGCATGCTGAGATTTAATTTTTAGAGATTCTAAACAGAGAGTACAATGTTAAAATAAATAACATCAATAGCATCTCACCCAACAAAATTTTTAATGCAAAACTCAGGACAAAACTCAGGACAGTGATTCAACAGGGACCATGATCAGGAAACAGGGACTGCCCTAGTAGGTAGGTAAACAGTTGCGGAACATATCCACTCACCTACAATGGCCCCTCCAGCCAAGGCCATACCCAAAGACACAGCAATGCCAGCTGCCTGGAACCCCCCTTGGATACTGGGTGTCCTATTCGCATAGGCACCACTGAAGTCAAAAGCATGGATAAGCCTACAAGGAAGGGAAACATGGGGAAAAGCAACAGTAAGACTGTCCTCCAAATTAAGAGAAATTATTTCTGTGGGGAAAAAAAACCAGCATAGTGTGATGTTTAGAGCAGGGGTGTCAAACAGGTTGATGATATTGGATTTATATTCAGTTCATTTATTGTAATTAGCCATTGGCTACAAATCTACAAAAATCTCAAGAGAAAGGAAAGAAACTAGAAGTTAAAACATAACAACAGATGCAATACAATGGCAATAACAATAAAGATGTAGACAGAAATCCAAAAGTTATCCCTTTGCTTTGCCACTATGGCACATATTTTCTTTGCTGCAAGGGCAAAGACTGAAACTTTCTGGAAGATATAAGCATCAATATCAGATAAAAGAAATACTATTTTTTTCCTCAACTGAATAAGCACTTAGACCTGACAGAATTCCATCTAAAAATTTGTCCCTTGGCCTGGAACAGAGAGAACAGAAAAGTAAATAGTAAAGTAAGTCCTCAATTGCATGAGAACTGCAAATGCAAAAACGCTGGGCCACTGGAGTTTGATTAAAACGACCTTCCATGACTGCTGTTGGCACTGACTGGAATCATAAGGAAGTAAAGTTCGCTCTAAGAACATGATTAGAAATGTTAACTAAGTATGGTGATCTTGTGTGTTCCAGTTTAATTAATTTGTACCATGGTGCTGTTTTTGATTTTAATATTAAGGTATGATCTAGGGCATCAGAGTCAAATATCCATTTTCTAAGATGGGATTTGTAAGTTGTGGATCCCAAGAGGTCATCAGGGATAAGGTATCTTGAGCGTATGCTATTAATAAACTCAAGGCGCTGAGGGTCTTTAGAAGAAGAAGAAGATGATGATGATATTGGATTTATATCCCGCCCTCCATTCTGAATCTCAGAGTCTCAGAGTGGCTCACAATCTCCTTTATCTTCCTCCCTCACAACAGACACCCTGTGAGGTAGGTGGGGCTGAGAGGACTCTCACAGCAATTGCCCTTTCAAGGACAACCTCTGCCAGAACTATGGCTGACCCATGGCGATTCCAGGAGGTGCAAGTGGAGGAGTGGGGAATCAAACCCAGTTCTCCCAGATAAGAGTCCGGGGGCTGAATCAGGCCCATGGAGGGTTCCTATCAGGTCCCCAAGCAACCAGCCGTCATCTGCTTCCTTCTCCCTATATCTTGCTTCCTTCTGCATAACAGCTTGCAAGGCTTTTGCAGCCAATTGCACACAGGAACTACAGAGCAAAGCCTCTGTTTTCTCCATTGGCTGAGGCACCTCCCTTGGGGAGGAAGAGAGGCAGAGCTTATTTTTCCAGGTTCTCTCAATTGCACACTTACTGAGCCAAGTTTTTCTTCCTTCTATTTGCTGAAGCTCCTCCCCACCCCCACCCTCAGTCCCCTGGGGAAGGAAGGAAAGAGCCACAGCTTCCTTTGCCCAGTTCCCTGGTTGCCATGGGAAAAATACAAAGAAAGCATCTTTAAGACTGAGTGCTAATGTTTTAACCATGTTTTAAGTTTTTAAATTATATATATATTTGTGTTTGTCTATGTAAAGGACACAATCTGTATAAAGGACATATCTCTGCTACCTAATATTAAATAGGTACACACATGGTGCAGCCTGACATGGCTCGACCTAACCCAACATGGCCTGGCCTGACAAGGTCTCATTTATGTCAGATCCAGCTCTCATAACAAATGAGTTCGACATCCCTGGTTTAGAGTGTCTGGCTAGGACTTGGTGGACCTGGCTTCAAATCTCCAATCTGTCATTAAACACACTGGAGGACCTTAGGCCTCCCAGGCTAACCTGCTTCACATAGTTGTTGTGAGAGTAAAATGGGAGGGGGGTGACACTAAAATGTCTCCTTGAGCACCAAAAGCTGAATTAGCATACAATGTATCCTAAATGTATATGAAAAGAGTGCCTGGCAGCAAAGATGAGCTTCAAAAAATGACAGGCTACCACAAAATGAAATGCAATTTAGTAGCCAGGCTGTATGTGGTTTTAGTTCTAGCAATTTTCCCGTCTCCCCAAACCTTGTCCAATGGTGTAATCAAAATCACCGCACCCTTCAGTTCCATAGCTTCCTTCTGTGGCAGCAGCGGCTGTGACAGCTCCCACGATGCCCCCAATTAGCCCTGGCATGGCATGTAGGTTGTGGATGCCACATGTGTCTTGGATATGCAGCTTGGACTCTAAGAAAGGCTGGCAGGAAGAAGGCATAGTTGTTCAATGCTGGTCTTTTTCTTAAGCCATCCTCATCCATCTAGTCTGGTCCCTTGCATGGATAAAAATATCTATACAATGGAATCAGCCACAGCTATCATTTAGGACTCCAGAAACTTGGGACCTGCTGGGGGGGGGGGGGAATGAGATTCTAAAAAACACCCTAATTTGTGGATTAAACTTCCACTTCAACATTAACATTAACTGGGTGGCATTCTGGACGTGGAACTGTTCTGGCAACATATTGAATTATGTGAGCAACTCCAAAAGGTATTCTCCACAGAAGCCATCCCCACTAGAAGGAGGAGGTGGAGGACGGAGGGGGTAGGAGTTAGAACAGACACATGATTTCCTTTCCCCACAAGCCCCCAAATGTCCCCTTTTTGTTCTAAAGGATTAGCTAAATGCATGGACCATAAACACTTAGTAACAAGTACAGAGCCACAATATGATGTAGTTGTTAGAAATTGTGACTGGGAAGACCTGGGTACCCATGCACCTGTGAAACCTACTGGATGACCTTGGGCTAGTCACTCGCTCTCCGACTAACCTATCTCACAAGGTGTTGTGAGGATACAATGGTATGAGGGAGAACCATGTCCACTACTCTGAGCAACTTGATGAAAAAAGAAGAATTGCAGATTTATACCCCGCCCTTCTCCCTGAATCAGAAACTCAGAGCAGCTTTCAAGGACAACCACTGCCAGAGCTATGGCTAACCCAAGGCAATTCCAGCAGGTGCAAGTGGAGGAGTGGGGAATCAAACCCCGTTCTCCCAGGTAAGAGTCTGCACACAACCACTACACCAAACTGGCTCTCAGAGCAGGATAAAGGTGCGGCAGCTTAATGAACCTTCCATGTATTACAAGCAGCATGCACCTCAATAGCAAGGGCTGGGATAGACAATAGGGGATGGATAGCATCTGTATGGGTGGGCTTCCCAAAGCACTGCTAGAAAAGTGCTGTTTTCAAACACTGAGTGCAGTCTTGCAAAGCTGACACACACAGCTTTTTAAAGACCATTTGCTCCAGGAAAAGACTCGCCTTCTTGTTCTCATCCTATACAGGCAATGTAGCTAAACTCAAGAGATGCTCTTACTGTAACAAAGACAAAACCAACAGTAGACACGATGCCACAGATAAACCCAATAATTAAGGAACCATATGGGGCCAGCATCATCTCTGCAGCAGTCCCGACAGCCACACCCCCTGCCAGGGTAGCATTCTGGATGTGGACCTGTGCAAAACAAACAAAATGTCAAGCATCGATATTTCTCAATAATCAGCCTTTTATTATTGAATCAAAAGTTCCTTTATTGTAAAAACTCCATAGCTTTGCCAAGGACCGAATCCTTGGAAGTAATGACGTATACAGATTCAAATAGTTACTTTATAGGTTAACTTCAAAGAATAACATACAGATGCAATTTGAGTCATGGGTTCAAAGGCTACTACATAGTATCTCTTTTATTGCTAAGGAATGCAGGCTAATAAAAACATCTCCCCTTCTCACACTTTCTCTGAGAGCAGATAAGACCTGGCTGTGTGAATCTAGGGGAGAGGCACATTACACTGTTACTTACAAGGCTAACCTAAACATCCTTGGGCCAGATGGATTTATTATGCACCCTTCGGTTGTAAAGGCGGGGGGAGCAGGCCAGAGTGGTGTTCTGCTCTATGTCTTGTGGGCCATCATGGCACACCGAAATATGCATGCTTGACACAAACAAATAAATAAATGAGAGCCTTTCGATGCTAGCAGTAGCCCCAGAATTTTGTCTCTCTCTCCTCAGAGAGAGGTCAGCTTTGTCTCTTCTGGAATTTGGCAGTTGAAGACAAACGCTTTCCAGAAAGTACTGGACTTATAAATTTCAGATAGAACTGCTCCTCAGGTTTTGATTATGGTGTGTTCGCTCTTGATGTTTTATGATTCCCGGTATCCATTTTTGTTATATTGTTTGGATTTACTATAGTCTTTCTCTATTTCCCAGTTCATTTTTTAGCAAAAAAAATTTCATCATCTGTATTACCTACTCAGACTGGCAGCAGCACTCCAGACTCTCAGGCTAAGGTCTTTCACATCACCTTTGAGTGGGAGATGCTGGGAATTGAACCTGAGATCTTCGGCATGCAAAGCAGATGCTCTACCAGAGTCACAGCTCTTCCCAAATTAAATTCATCTATACATTCAGCCAAAGAGGAGCCATGCACCCTGTAAATGACATTCCTGTGCAGCAAACTAGCAGATGACAATGTGAAGATTGCAAAACCTCTGGCTAACTGTTGTGTCTTGCAATTCGCTCCCTGTAATTACAACACTGCACGAGTGCACAGTGCATGGAGGTGACCAGTGGGAAACCACAGGTTGCCAGACGCAAGGACTAAATGCAACTCGCCTATGTGTCAGAACTCAAGAACGTCAAACGGATCCCATACTTAGTTACAAAGCTAGGATTTTATTGAAGAGAACTAGGTGCTGGAAAAGGCAAGATAACAGTAATGGCGAGAGCCAGCATCAGCTTGATTTTATACACGTAAAGCAAACATCTCACAAAGCCACAATTCACATCTCAGGGCGCAGCTGTCTTCTCACCATCACTATCAGTAGAGAGGATGCCTCCCTACTTCGAAGGCCATGCTGTTCGGCTTCAAAGGGTCCCAGTGTGAGAATGTGCAGAGACAAGACATAATTCATTCTACAGCCCCAAATATTTTGGATACCAGTGGGGCAAGGTTAATTACTATTCAGGCACTCTGGGTTAAGCAGAGGTTACAACATGGAGTCAGTTTGGTTCAGTTACAATACAGCTTTAAGGCACAGTAAAACTACCATACAGCATTGGTCACATTATAGGGGACCAGCAGCAAAGATACAAGTTCTGACATACTGCCCCCCCTAAGCGCCCCCTCCCGCGGGACCGACTTTGGGCTTGTGCGGGTACAGTAGGTGAAACTTTTTCAGCAGTTGCGGAGCCACTACGTTCTGAGATTCGACCCACTCGTCACAGCTCGGGGGGAAGTGTTTCCACCTGATCAAATAATACAGTTTCCCCCGTTTGACTCTGGAGTCCAGGATCTCCTGGACTTCATGGTGACTCTGACCCCTCACTATCGTCGGAGGGGGCGGCGGGGCCCTGGGATGGAAGGACGTAGCACCAGGGTCTTTCCGAAGCAAGCTGCAATGAAAAACAGGATGGATCTTACTTAGAGACTTGGGTAGTTCGAGTTCTACCGTTACTTTATTTATTACCCTTTTGATTTTGAAAGGTCCGAGGAACTTCAGGGCCAGTTTGCGACAGGACTGAGGAAGGGGGAGGTTTTTTGTTGACAGGAAAACTGTATCCCCCACCTTTAGGTCCCACTCCGGAGAGTGTTTTTTGTCAAATTGTTTTTTGTATGCTTTTTTCGCTTCTTCCAGGTTTTCCTGAATTCCCTTCCAGCCTTCACGAAGTCCCTCCCACCACTGTTGGCACGATGTGGGTTGGGATGGGCTAGCTGGGAGGGCGAGCGTGGGGAACGGCTTGCCCTCGTAACCATTGATGATTTGAAAAGGGGAGGTTTTGGTTGAGCTATGGAGGCTATTGTTGTAGCCGTATTCTGCAAAGGGGAGGAGGTCTACCCAGTTGGACTGTTGGAAATTAATGAAGCAGCGGAGGTATTGCTCAAGAAGGCCATTAACCCTCTCCGTCTGTCCGTCCGACTGGGGGTGGTAGGCAGAACTCAATCCCTGCTCAATACCAGCCAGTTTGCAGAACTCCCGCCAGAAGTTGGCAACGAACTGTGTTCCGCGGTCACTAATGACCTTGTCTGGGAATGAGTGTAGGCGTACAATGTGAGTGAAAAAGAGCTGGGCGAGTTTTTTAGCGGTAGGTAATTGTTTGCAAGGAATGAAGTGAGCCTGTTTTGAAAAGGTATCGACTACGACCAAGATGACTGTTTTGCCCTGCGAAGGCGGGAGCTCCACAATGAAGTCCATGGAGACTACCGACCAAGGTCGGGTGGCCGTAGGGAGGGGGACTAGGTGGCCCGGAGGTTTGCCCCCCCTCCGTTTTGCCATGAGGCACGTGGGACATGAGAGTACAAACTCTGAAACATCTTTTTTCATTTTTGGCCACCAAAATTGGCGGGTGAGCAAGTTGAGCGTTTTGACATAGCCAAAGTGGCCGGCCAAGCGACTTGAGTGGCAGCGGTCCAAAACCTCTTTCCTGAGCGGATCGGGCACATAGATTTTTTCATTATGTAACCAGAGCCCGTTCTCGGCTTTGATCAAGTTGGGGGGGCGGTCAGCCTCTTGTTTGTACTCCGAGAGGAATCGAGAAAGTAATTCTAAGTCCGGAGGGTCGGTCTGTTTGCCGGAGCGGGTGGTGACCCCCCCCGCGATGGCTGAGGGGGAAATTAGCGAGTCCACCACCTCCTCCCTAAGACTGTCATGTTGGGGCAGGCGGGAAAGGGCGTCCGCTAAAAAGTTCTTTGAGCCTGGGATGTGTTTCAGCACAAAGTCAAACTTAGCAAAGAAGCCTGCCCACCGGATCTGTTTTGCAGTCATTTTGCGACGCCCAGTGAGGGCTTCCAGGTTTTTGTGATCGGTCCAAATTTCGAAGGGGACTCTTGCTCCTTCAAGCCAGGAGCGCCAGGTCTTTAAGGCAAACATGACTGCAAACGCTTCTTTGTCCCAGACTGACCAGTTTCTTTGTTCATTGGAAAATTTCCTGGAAATATAGGCACATGGTCGGAGCGCCCCATCCTCCCCCCTCTGCATTAATATGGCTCCTACAGCGGCGTCGGAGGCGTCGCATTGGACCACGAAGGGCTTTAGTTCGTCAGGGTGCGCTAGCACGGGTTCGGAGGTGAAGAGGCGTTTTAGCTCAGTGAAAGCTTTTTGACAGTCCGGCGTCCACGTTAGGCGTGCGCCGGGTTTTTTAGCCTCGTCACCTTTCCCTTTGGTTTTGAGGAGTTCTGTAAGGGGGAGCATGACCGTGGCGAACCCCTTTATGAAGTCGCGGTAAAAGTTAGCGAACCCGATAAAACTTTGTAACTGCTTGCGGGTTCGAGGGGGTTCCCAGTCTAACACCGCTTGGACCTTTGCGGGGTCCATGGACAATCCCTCCCCCGACACCCGGAAGCCCAAATAATCAAGTTCGGTCTTGTAAAATTCACATTTCGACAGTTTGGCATACAGTTTGTGTTTACAAAGGGTGCTTAACACTTTTCTGACCAAAGGCACATGAGACTTTAGATCTTGTGAATAGATAATGATGTCATCAAGGTACACCACCACCCCCTTGAACAGGAAGTCCCGCAGCACTTCATTGATAAAGTTCATAAAAACGCCCGGGGCTCCCTGTAGCCCAAACGGCATGACAAGGTACTCAAATTGTCCCAGTGGGGTGTTGAAGGCTGTTTTCCATTCGTCCCCCTCTTTGATGCGGACGCGGAAGTACGCGTCCCGGAGGTCGAGTTTGGTAAATATTTTCCCCTTTGCTACAGTGTTTAACAAGTCCTTTATCAACGGGATCGGGTAGGCGTTGGACATGGAAATCCCGTTTATCGCACGAAAATCTGTGCAAAGTCTAAGCGACCCGTCCTTTTTCTTTCGGAATAGGACGGGGGCGGCATGGGGGGCTGTGGCCGGTCGAATAAAACCACGCTTTAGATTTTTGTCCAAAAACTTTCGGAGTTCCGCCTTTTCCGCCCAACCCATGGAGTACAGTTTCGCTTTGGGAAGCTGCTGCCCGGGGATTAGTTCAATGGCGCAGTCTGTAGGGCGGTGGGGCGGTAGTTCATCCGCTTCCTTCTCGCTAAATGCCAGTTTTAAGTCTCGGTACTCCTTGGGGATGGAGGCGACTTCCTCAAGTGTGAGGCACGCCCGCATGTTTTGGGGGGGGGCGTGCGGCCCCCACTCGGGGCGCCAGTGGTGATGCTCGCACCTCCAATCTGGGAACCGGACGATCTGTTCCTCCCACCTTATGTCGGGTTGGTGGCGGGCGAGCCAGGCTGAGCCAACTACCACGTCGAAAGAGCAGGAGGGGGCAATTACGAAAGTTTCAATTCCCCAATGCTCCTCGGTCCCTACCGGGACCGCCTGAGTTTCTAAAACACATGGTTCCCCCCTCATGGGCCCCCCGTCCATTTGCTGAAACTGCATCGGTTGTGGCAGGGGCGAAGTGGCTAATCCCAGCGCCTCAACTAGGCGGGGGGTGATCAAGTCCCTGTTACACCCTGAGTCGATTAGGGCTCGGGCGTGCATGAATCTCTTTAGGTTCGGGTTTAGGAGGGTAACGGCCATAAAAAGTAAACCCCCAGTTGCTCTCACCGTGAGGAGTGCCGGCTGTTGCTGGACCTGCTTTGCGGCACCCATTAAAGCAGGTCGCTGTCGTTTCCCGCCGACTCGGTGTCATCCGACTCCTCGGTCGACTCCTCGACTGCCGCCAGGCTGGTGGTAAAATCCTCGTCAGTCGCCAAGGAAGTGGCGACGGAGCCCCGACTGGGCTCCTTCGACCGGCTGCTCTTCTTCTTCTTCGGGCCCGGGGTGGTTGGCCGCGCCGTGGGTGGCGTGGATCCCGCTTTCCCAGGGCAGTTAGCAGCAAGATGATTTGGGTCCCCGCATTGGAAGCATTTGCGGGCGGGAGACGGGGTGGAGGTCGTCGGGGCCTTCTTCCCTTCAGATTTAGTTGGGGTGTGTTTGGCTCCCTTTCTCGCTAGTTGCTGTCTCCTCATCCCCACGTGTTGGAGGTTGGTCTCCACCTCCCCGGCCAGTTGGATCCAGCCGACCAGCGTATCGGGCCTTCCCTGACTGTAACAGCGGTCGAGGATGCTCGGATTCAACCCGTTGATGAACGCGGTGTATTTCATGACCTCGTTCCATCCCCTTGCTGCCGCGCAGTACCCCAGGAATTCGGTGGCGTACTCGCGGGTGGAGCGGTTGCCCTGTTCGATGCGTTGGAGGGCAGCGACCGCCTTCTCCTCCCGTAAGGGATCTCCATACTGGCGGAGCATCGCGTGCAGGAACCCTGCCACGGTAGCTAATTCGGGCTTTCTTCCCATGAAGAGCCCCACGTACCACTTGCGGGCCGCCCCTCTCAGTCGAGACGCAATGTGGTACACTCGGCTGGCTTCGGTCGGGTAATCGGCACCCCAGTGGGTGAAGAACGTGTCGCACTGGATAGTAAAGTATTCCACGTCCTCCGGATTCCCATCGAACGTAATCTTCAACTCTCTTCCCCGTCCCTCGGCCCCACCTGGCGCTCGCGGCGCCCCAGGCAGCGGCGCTGGGCCCGGTATGGCCGGCGGGATCGGGACGGGTGGCGCAGGCGGCGCCGGGGCGGCCGGGGCCCCTGGTGCAGGTGGCGCTGGCGGTGCCGGAGCCGGCGGGGCCGGAGGTGCCGGGGCTGCTGGGCCCACCGGGGCCGGCGGCGCCGGGACGGCCGGAGCTTGCGGGGCGGGGGCCGGTGGGGCGGCGGGCGGCTGCCCCAGTGGCAACACTCCATACGGTATCCCCAGGACCGCGGTTTGCAAGGTGCGGAGCTGGTCGTGGATAGCGCCCAGGTTCTGCTGCATCTCCTCGGCCATCGTCACGCGGGAGCGGTGCACGTCGCCGTGGATCTCCCGCACCCAATCGAATAATTCGTTGCGGAGGGTCCGGATCGGGTCCTCCCCCCCTCGGGGCTCCGCGCCCTCCGCCTGGCCCTCGTCGTCGTCTCCTGCCCCTCCTTCGCCCAACATGCTTCGGTACCGCTGCTCCGCGGCGTCGATGGCTGCCGTGGACTTCCGTGGGCTCCAGGTTCGCGGAGCCGGGAAAGTGGCGTCGACCGAGAAGGGCGCTGGAACCTTAATTTTGCGTCGGACCCCCGTCACGTTTGGGTCGAGCGGCGGGTCCTCCGATGGGGTGGTGGGCTCTCCGTCGTCTGGTACTTTTGCCGCCATCGGGCCAAGCCTCCAGTACAGATAAGCCACGAACAATGGGATTACTGTTATAATGTCAGAACTCAAGAACGTCAAACGGATCCCATACTTAGTTACAAAGCTAGGATTTTATTGAAGAGAACTAGGTGCTGGAAAAGGCAAGATAACAGTAATGGCGAGAGCCAGCATCAGCTTGATTTTATACACGTAAAGCAAACATCTCACAAAGCCACAATTCACATCTCAGGGCGCAGCTGTCTTCTCACCATCACTATCAGTAGAGAGGATGCCTCCCTACTTCGAAGGCCATGCTGTTCGGCTTCAAAGGGTCCCAGTGTGAGAATGTGCAGAGACAAGACATAATTCATTCTACAGCCCCAAATATTTTGGATACCAGTGGGGCAAGGTTAATTACTATTCAGGCACTCTGGGTTAAGCAGAGGTTACAACATGGAGTCAGTTTGGTTCAGTTACAATACAGCTTTAAGGCACAGTAAAACTACCATACAGCATTGGTCACATTATAGGGGACCAGCAGCAAAGATACAAGTTCTGACACTATGAAGATCTGTGGCGGGAAGTTAACTGGACAGGATTGGACCTGGTCAGGTAAGGGGGGGGGGGTGTTCCGGGGATTGTATATAATCGGGTACCCGGCCCAGCCATGTTGTCTTTGTGATGTACTAATCAATAAGGCATGTTGCCTTCAGAACATGTGGTAGGGACGTCTCTCCTTTGCCTTTGATGGCTCCGTTCTCTGTTTGGGGGCAGGTTGGGGATGGCTATCAGCCTCTCTGGAGCCGCCTCTCCGCATCCCTGACTGTTATGAAAGAGGAGTGAGGCTGGGCATGCGCGCACGAGAAGCCTGGCTTTGTGGCGAGGCAGGGGTGGGGGCAAGACAGGCTCGCACTGGACCACAGAGAAGCCATCAATCCCCTCACACCCTCCCACTGTCAGAGACTCTGCCAATGGAAGGCAGATAAGCAGTAAGTACCAAGTGCAGGAGTTTGCTGTCATAGACAACGGCCAGCAGCAGACACCCTCCCACCCAGAGACCCCCTGTGTTGCCCTGACGCCCCCTGCCATGTGCACAGAACACCTCCCCCCGGGGGCTGCAGAACTCAGAGTGCAAGTGCATCAGCTGCAGAACTCTGAGTCCACTTCATCAGCCCCCCCTTAGTGCACCGCGCCCAACAGCCCTGTGGGGTCAGGTAGGCTGTCAGCCTGGGCAGGGTGAGGGGCGGCACTCCCCTCCCTGTCCAGCCATGCGGGGGGCAGCATGGCAGCTCATAGACTGTTCTGCCCCCCAAAACCAAGTCTGCCCACCCTCCCAGGCATTCTGTCAGGCTCTGTTCATTTATGATGCTAATCAATACTGTTACTAATCATATGCTATGCTGCTAGAGAGGCCTACTAACATAGAAACGGGGTAACAAGGAGGGAGGGGGGAAGAGTAGGAAACAGCTTCCCAAGAATATCAAAGGTTGCCAAGGTCCCTTTGAAGTAGACAGTGTGCGCCAGATTCTCACCTCCTCCCCGGAGGCCCCAAGGACATTGGCGCTGGGAATTGTAACCACCAACGGAAAGATAAGGGTGGGGGGAGCACTGGGAAAGATCTCACATGCAAAGTAACCTTTTGTTTTGGGAATTAGGGGGGGTAGAAGCCATTGCTTTGATGTAGAAGAATAAATGCCAATAGCTGGAGCTGATCTCCATCAGTTCGAATACCTATCATGCTGAAGTAACTCTGAAGTATCCAATAAATGCAACTTTGTTTTAAATTACTAAGTCTGCTTTCTTGTGAGCTTCAATGAACCCACGCCTGACACATTCCCTCGGAGAGGCCACAGAGGGGGGCGGGGTTGCCCAGGGAATGTGCAGCAGCTGCCAAGCAGGAGAGACAACAGAAGGCACAGCTTAGACTTTATTTTTCCGGAACAGAGTGCAAGTCTCCCTGGCGTGCACTGGGCAGTCTCGCCGTGGGCAGGGCTCCATTCAAAGCGGCAGGCAGAAACAGCTGAGGGAGTGGCGGGGGGCCATGGAGAGATACACACAGAAGCCTCTGTGTTGGAGTCCCACCTGCAAAACGGAGATAGAGATCACCTGCAAGGGCAGTGGCTGGAAGAACAGACTGCGTTTCAGCCAGGCACTCTCTTAAAGGGACAGTCTCTGACCCACCTCCCCGTGATGGGGAAGCTGCCACACACACACAACCTGTGCTCTGCCAGGGGTTGGGAAAGCAGAAGAGGGCAGACCAAGGGAAGGGAGCCAGCAGCAGCACAGGGGAGCGGGGTCAGCAAATGCCCCCTGCCGGAGCCCACTGCCTGGTTCAAGTGCCAGAGACACTCGCACACCAAGCGGTTGAGAGCGAGGGGAGGGGAAGACTGGGAGGGGGACAGTGGAACTTACCCAGCCATGGGCGACAGTTCTCGCATGCAGAGCCTCTGGGAGCCCGGAACCTGTGGAGACCTGGAAACAAGAGCAGTTAGCCCCAGGGGAGAAACCTCTCTCTCCCCTTCACAAGACAAAGATACTGTCAAAGCAACTGCACAGTGCAGTAAGTAAAGTAAGTAAAGTAAAATTTTATTTATATCCCGCCCTCCCCCACCAAGCAGGCTCAGGGCGGCTAACAACAGGAAAAACAACAATACATTAACAAACCATTGCATTAATAAACATTAGATTAGCCTTAAAAACCAGTTAATACATTAATTAAAAACCATTATTAATCTAATTACATTAAATTAAGTTACATTAGTTAAATCTAGTTGTATTATTGTCGCTGATGCTATATCTGTCAGTTGGTATCGATGGCGAATATTTCTTGTTGTGCACTTGTAATTCAGCTATTTGGAAACGCCAGTTTAAAAAGAGTGGTCGTGCAGGCCCTGCGGAATTGATCGAGGTTCCGCAGGGCCCGCACCTCCTCTGGGAGCTGGTTCCAAAGATACGGGGCTGCAGAAGAAAAGGCCCGTGTGCAGGTGTTTTGGAGTCACCAACATGCCTGCCTGTTCCTCACTCTAAGTCTGTATGGCCGGGAGCTCACCAGAACTTCTCGCCACGTGCTCCTCTCCCTAACAACTGAGTTGTGTGAGGCCAGAGCGGAAGTATTTCTAGGAGCAGGGAGACCACGATTGGGTGCCCAAGGCGCGAGGGGATTGGCGAGGCAATCACGTCACGTCACTCCCTAAGGGGTTTATGAGCTTCCACAGCGGTTTATGAGCTTCCACACCTTTGCTTTTGGTTTCAACGAATGCCTATGGGACATGTCGCTATTTTTGCCGGTGTAACGTTGCGCCTCTCAGGGGGGCGGGTCATGGGCCAAACTGCTCAGGAAGTCACCTAAGCCTGGCCACGCCCCCAACTCCACCCCCTCCTCTGCCTGGACGCCGTACTCCGCCTCACTTCCGCCCACGCTCAGGCGCAGCCCTCAAGCGCTGCTGCCCTCAGGCAGAGCGGCGCTCGGGTGGCCCCCCGCCCACGTAACTCCCCTCCGCTGTGGCGGCGCCAGTCGTACGTCGGTGTAAACCCTTCCTGCGCCTATGTAGCAGCTCGTCTGCTCCCAAAAGACTTTCCGCTCCCCCCCCTCTGGATTGTGCTGTAAGTTTCCATATCCTCTCCCATTCTTCTAACATAATACTGTAGCCAACATTCTTAGCCCATTGAATCATGCAATCTTTCACAATCTCATCTTGCATCTTCTTTTGTAGCAAATATGAATATAATTTAGAAATTAGTTTTTCTTGGGGACCCAAAAAGATTTTGTCAAATGGATATTGTTCCATATTAAAATCTGTTATCTTATCTTTGGCATATCTAGATTCCACATGTGTTCTCAACCACCAGTTCATTTTAATCTCCATCTCTTCTACTTCTTCCTTGGTTTTCAATTATCTTTTTTCAACAGTTCCTCATATCTATAGCTCTGACCTGGTCTTATAAGATTTGGAGGTGTGAATGCTTTTACTGGGAACACCCATCTTGGAATTTCCTGGTAGACTCTTGGAATTTTCCGGTAGACTTTCTGGTAGACTCTCATTAACTATGCCTATGTCTGGTACAACTATGCCTATGTCTGGTACAACGATTTCCGGAACAAAGTAAGAGTGGCCTTCTAGTCTTTGATACCATAAATACGCATGCCAGCCCAAGGTGAGATCATGACCCTCTAACAATAATTGTCTCCTGTCATTCAGTAAGACCCAATCTCTTATCCAGGTCAGAACTGAAGCTTTGTAATACAGTTGCCAGTAGGGAAGCCCCAAGCGCGCTCTTAACTTAGAGTCCTGTAAGGTCTTCAGTTTAATTCTTGGTTTTTTCTTTTGACAGATGCAGTCGAAAATCATTTTATTCAATTCTGGGAAAAACACATTAGTTAGAAGCACAGGTATAGTTTGGTATAAAAATAACAATCTTGGTAGAATATTCATTTTCACTGAAGCTATTCTTCCCATTAGTTCAGATTCTGCCATTTACCCAAATCTTTTTTAATCTCTTTAAGCAGTTTATCATAATTATCCATCTTAAGACTGCTACATTTGTTTGTAATATATATGCCCAAATATTTAATTCTTTTCTCATAAGAAAATCCTGATTTTTGTTGGAGTAATTGAATTTGTTCTATCGTAATATTCTTGGTCAAAAACTTTGTTTTATGGTAGTTTATCTTTAGTCCAGCCCAATGGCCAAATGGATTAATCTTATTTATCAAAAGGTCAATTGAGTCAAAATGGTTGTTCTAGTATAAAAACCAAATCATCTGCAAAAGCTCTCAATTTGTATTGTTCACCCTTGATCAAGGCTCCCTTAATGCTTGAGTCTTCTCTTACTTGATTATTCAATATCTCTAAACACAAAAGCAATGGTAACAGGGGGTAACCTTGTCTTGTACCCTTTTTAATAGGAATTGCTTCTGTTAGGTCTCCATTCACCATCACCTTTGCCCTTTGTAAGGAGTATATTGATTGTATCGCTCTCAAAAAATCCTCACCACATTCCATAGCCTTCAGCTGTTGAAACATAAATTGTCAATTCACATTATCGAAGGCCTTCTCTACATCCAAACAAATTAATGCTAATTGTTTCTCAGGGTGATTCTCATAATATTCCATTATATTACATACTGTTCTGACATTATCTTTCAAATATCTCTTGGGGAGAAAACCTGCCTGATCTCAATGTATTGTAGTCGATAAGACCTTCTTTAAGTGTTGTGCCAACATTGAAGCAAAAATTTTGTAATCCACATTTAAAAGGGAGATAGGCCAGAAACTTTTTATGTCTTTCAAGTCTGCATCCTCTTTCAGAATTCAGGATATTGTGGCCTCTTGCCACAAGGCTGGTATTTGAGCTTCTTTTTGAATCTTTTCAATAAGACATTTAAATGGTATCAACAAACAATCTTCAAAAACTTTATAGAACTCTGTAGATAACCCATCTGGGCCCGGTGATTTACCATTCTTTTGAGATGCCATTGCCTCTCCCACTTCTCTTATCGTTATTGGTTCGTTTAAAATTTTCCGTTGTTCTTCTGTAAATTTGTTGAGGTTGTTCTGTTCAATATATTCTAAGTCTTCCTTTTGGACTTGTTTAGCTTCATGAAGTCTTTATGAAATTGTTCCACTATTCTACTTATCTCCTGTTTTTGAAATGCCTCTTTATTATTTTCGTCTTTCAACACTGGTATTATTTTTTTGGCACTCTCTTTTTTCAATCTATAGGCCAACCATCTTCTCAGTTTGTTGGCATATTCAAAATAGTTTTGTCTGGTGAATCTCAATTTTTTTCTGTTTCCTCTATAAGTAATAGATTAAGCTGATGTATTTTTTAAATTTTATTTTGAAATTCCTGTTTTATAGGTTGTGATTTCAATTTTTTCCCAGCTTTTTCTGCTTGCAACATTAGTTTTCGAAAGTTTTCGGTTCTTTCCTTCTTTTTCTTGGCATTGAATCTAATTGCTAGACCCCTGAAATATGCTTTAGCTGTGTCCCATACTACTTGCATCTTCACATCTTGGGTTATATTCTGTTTGAAAAAGGATTTCATTTCTGCCTTAGTATCTTGAAGGAAGACTTTATCTTTTAAGATTTAAGTATTTAACCTCCAGGTTCTTCTCAACTGTATTCCCTTGAGTTTTATCATTACAGGATTATGATCTGATATGACTGCTGGTTGGATTTCCGTCTTGACAAGGTCTTTAACCAAATTTGTAGATTTGCATATGTCAATTCTTGACCACGAGTGATAACACACAGAATAATATGTGAAGTCTCTTGAATTTGGATATCTTGTTCTCCATGCATCAACTAATTCCACTTCTTCTGCAAGCTTCCAAAAACTTGTTGGTAGTTGGAGTCCTTTGACTTTAGTATATTTTTGTGTTTTATTGTCCAGCTGTCTATCACAAACTGCATTAAAATCACCTATTAAACAGTATTCTGCATAGTCCAGGTTTACTAGCTTTAAATGTAAATTTTCAAAGAAATTTTCTTGACACTCATTCGGTGCATAAATATTTACAAGCAGAATGTTTTTACTATCCACCACCATCTCCACTAATAAAATTCTTCCATCTTCTGAAGCATACTGCAGCTGTGGGTTAAATTTGTCCTTTATATAAATTGTCAGGCCCCTTTTCTTTTTGTTTGAATCTGTTGCTGTAAATAAATTACTAAGTTTTTTGTTTCTCAGGAGATGTTGGTCTTTCGTCAAGATATAGGTTTCTTGTAGGCAAATTATATCCGACTCTAATTTTGCTAAATATTTAAAGGTCTTCCTCCTTTTAGTAGGCGAATTGAGTCCATTCACATTAATAGAGACAATTGAAGCCATTATGAATTGTTCTTATCACTATCTTTTTTATCTGTTTTAGTCTGCAGTCTTGTTGGACATTTCCTTGTTCCGCTGGAGTCCTCTTCATCTGAAATATCTTCTTCTTCCTCATCCTCTTCCTTCTTTTTCTTCCTTTCTCTCTTCTCAATTTTCTCCAGGAAATTTTTGGCTTTGAATGTAGTTTATCCTGTACCTAGTCTCCTCATATGTAAAAAGTAGGCCTTCGGGCATTAGCCACATGTAAGGAATTTCTCTTTTTCTCAGAAAGTTTGTCAAATTCAGATATTCTCTTCTTTTTTGCCTAACTTGCCATGGAACTTCTCTCAAGATCTTCACCGTATTTCCTGCTATTGTCACTGGGTTGTCTCTCGTTTGTTTCAGAATATTGTCTCTAGTTTTCTTCTTTGTAAGCTTCAAATGAATCTCACCAGGCAGTTTGTTCTGTCTTGTGAAGCTTGATGGAATCCGCTTAGGTTGATCAAATTCCTCTTCCATCTTATCAGGTGTAAAATCTCTGAGAGGGCTTCAGTTAGTATTTTCAGAAGATCTTTGGATTTTTCTTCTGGTACAAACCGCAGCATGTATGAAGAAATCTACTATCATATGCTTTCTGCTCCTTTTCCAGTTGTTCCACCTTTTGACTATTATCTGCCACCTGTGCATCTAGGACCTTCAAAGCTTTATTAGTCTCTGCTGTTTGTTTTCTGTTCTCTTGAAGTTCTTGTTGTCAGAACTTGTAATTATTGAACTCTATGATTGTAATGCCTGCTTAGCTTAGCTGAATCTATATTGTAACTGTTAGGAAATAGCTAGCCTTGTATCTAGTAGTGTGCACAAATGCTTCGCATTCCAAGCCAACTGGAGGGTGACGGGGAGTCCTTGGGAAACATCTGCCAGTAACCTTTGAAGCTGCCTCCCCCTCTCCTCTCTCATCGATAAGAAGCCTTGGAAACCAAGCAGGGCCTCTTGAGGGGTGGGAACCAGTTTGTTATTGCAACTAGAATAACTTAAAGAATGTAACTGCTGCTGAGCTCGTCATCAGAATCAACTTGCCTTCTACCTGTACTGTTCTCAATAAATGCTTAGACTTTAACCAGAGTCATGGGCCTCGTTTGAAGTTCTTCAAGTTCTGACATTTTGATTCTGATCCTATTTTTGAGCTTATCCGAACTGGGAACCTTGGCTAGATGGCTAAAAGGGCACCAGATAACGGAGAGCCCACCAACAAACCCATGGAGGCAGATCTCTGGGCCCTGATGGAAGAGATCCAGGCCAGCCATGTCCAGATCACCTGAGAAATCCGGGAACAGCTGGACGCGATCCGGAGGCAGACCGGAGCCCGAGAGGGACCACGGGGCGCGCCGGCCCCGCTACCCCCGCCGGCACCGCCACCACCCGCCGGCCCCGCAGCACCGGGGCCCCCCGCGGTGCCGGTTGCCCCAGCAGCCCCAGCCCCCGCGGGACCGCCACCAGTAGTGCCGGTCGCCCCGGCTGGAGGGGATGGGGGAGGACACCGGGAGCTGAAGATTACCTTCAACGGAGACGGGGAAGCGGTGGAATACTTTACGATCCAGTGCAACACGTTTTTCACACACTGGGGAGCGGGCTACCCCACGGAAGCAAGCCGCGTAGCCCACATCGCCTCCCGACTGAGGGGACCGGCTCAGAAATGGTACGTGGGGCTTTACACGGGACGGAAGCCCGAACTGGCCACCGTGGCAGAGTTCCTGCAGGCGATGCTCCGACAGTACGGAGATCCCCTGCGGGAGGAGAAGGCCATCGCGGCTCTACAAAGAATAGAGCAAGGGAACCGTACAACGCGTGAGTACGCTACCGAGTTCATGGACCACTGTGCGGCGGCCAGGGGTTGGAACGAAGTGATGAAGTATACCGCGTTCAAGAACGGCCTGAACGCGGACATTCTAGATCGGTGCTACCACCAAGGGAGGCCCGATACCTTGGTGGGTTGGATTCAGCTGGCGGGGGAGGTGGAAACCGACCTCCAACATGTGGAGATGCGGCGTCGGCAGCAAGGCAAGAAGGGGGGGAAGCAGAGTCCCGCATCCGGCAAGCCCGAAGGGAAGCGGGCCCCCGCGACCTCGACCCCCACCACCGCGGCTCGCAAGTGCTTCAAGTGTGGGGACCCGAATCACCTAGCCGCCAACTGCCCGGCGAGGCAAACGCCGACCCCTACTCAGCCCAAGCCGGCACCCACCGTGCAGAAGAAGAATGGCAGCCGCTCCAAGGAGCCCAG
This sequence comes from Heteronotia binoei, assembly GCF_032191835.1. Taxonomy (NCBI): domain Eukaryota; kingdom Metazoa; phylum Chordata; class Lepidosauria; order Squamata; family Gekkonidae; genus Heteronotia; species Heteronotia binoei. The sequence continues at coordinate 18,173,459 of NC_083241.1, forward strand.
CCGGGGCGCCGTCGCCACATCCTTGGCGATTGACGAGGATGTTACCACCATAGAGGAGTCCTGGGACCAGGAGCCGGCGGGAAACGACAGCGACCTGCTTTAATCGGTGCCGCAAAGCAGGTCCAGAAAACGCCGGCACTACTGACGGTGAGAGTTACCGGGGGGTTATTGTTCATGGCGGTCACCCTCCTGAACCCCAACCTCAAGCGGTTTATGCATGCCCGCGCCCTAATCGATTCCGGGTGCACCCGAGACATTATCACCCCGCGCCTAGTGGAAGCGCTGGGACTAGCCACGTCCCCCCTCCCCCATCCCATCCAATTTGAACAGATGGACGGGTCAACCATGAGAGGGGAACCTTGCACCCTAGAAACCCAAGCTACCCCCGTGGGGACGGAGGAGCACTGGGGAATAGAGACTTTCGTCATAGCCCCGTCCTCCTCTTTTGATGTAGTGGTGGGAGCAGGGTGGCTGGCTAGACACCAACCGGACATTCGGTGGGCCGAACAAATCGTACGATTCCCGAACTGGCGGTGTGAGCACCACCATTGGAACACCGAGTGGGGTCCGAAGGCCCCTCCTCAGAACGAGAGACTCTGCCTCACCCTTGAGGAAATAGGGTCGACCCCCAAAGAATACAGGGACTTAAGGAAAGCCTTCAGTGAGCGGGAGGCTGACGAGCTCCCTCCCCACCGCCCTACGGACTGTGCTATCGAACTAATCCCAGGGCAGACATTACCGAAGGCGAAACTGTATTCCATGGGGTGGGCAGAAAAAGCGGAACTGAGAAAATTCATTGACAAAAATTTGAAGCGGGGTTTCATTCGGCCGGCCACGGCCCCCCATGCAGCCCCTGTTCTATTCCGCAAGAAAAAGGACGGGGGGCTTAGACTTTGCACAGATTTTCGCGGGATAAACGGGATCTCCATGTCCAATGCTTATCCGATCCCGCTGATAAGAGACTTATTGAACACTGTGGCCGAGGGAAAAATCTTCACCAAGCTCGATCTCCGAGACGCGTATTTCCGCGTGCGGATTAAAGAAGGAGACGAGTGGAAAACGGCGTTCAATACACCCATGGGACAATTTGAATATTTGGTGATGCCCTTCGGGCTTCAAGGGGCGCCAGGGGTTTTCATGAACTTTATAAATGAAGTGCTGAGGGAATTCTTGTATAAGGGGGTGGTGGTGTACCTTGATGACCCTCACCGGCCGTCGCAAGCTGACTGCAAAACAAATCCGGTGGGCGGGATTCTTTGCTAAATTTGACTTCGTGCTAAAGCATATCCCCGGCATCAAAAACTTTTTGGCCGACGCGCTCTCGCGTATGCCCCAGCACGACAGTCAAAGAGAGGAGGTGATAGATTCCCTGATCCCCCCAGACCAAGTAGCGGGAGGAGTCACCACTCGATCAGGGAAAACAACCGGAGTCCCGGAACTGAAGGGGAAAGACCGGTTCGTGGCCGAGACGGAAGCAGAGGGAGGGGATCGGCCCAAACGGGTAGAAAAGGGAGAAGGGGGGCTTTGGTATTACAATGGGAAGATCTATGTGCCCAGAACCCTGCGAAAAGAAGTACTGGAAAACTGCCACTCAAGCAGGCTAGCAGGGCACTTTGGTTATGTGAAAACCCTGAACCTAGTCACGAGACAGTTCTGGTGGCCCAAATTGAAAAGAGATGTGTCAGAATTCGTGATTTCATGCCCCACATGCATCATGGCGAAACGGAGGGGGGGGAAACCACCGGGCCACCTTATTCCCCTACCGACCGCCACGCGACCATGGGCGGTGGTCTCGATGGATTTCATAGTCGAGCTACCCCCCTCTCAAGGGAAAACGGTGATACTGGTGGTGGTAGATACTTTTTCCAAACAAGCCCATTTCATCCCATGCAAGCAGCTCCCCACTGCTAAGAAATTGGCGCACCTTTTCTTTAATCACGTGGTCCGCCTCCACTCATTCCCAGATAAGGTAATTAGTGACCGCGGGCCGCAGTTCGTTGCCAACTTCTGGCGGGAGTTTTGCAAACTCACAGGCATAGAGCAGGGGCTAAGCTCTGCCTACCACCCCCAGACAGACGGACAGACGGAGAGGGTGAACGGCCTGCTGGAACAGTACCTTAGGTGCTACATCAACTACCAGCAGACCAATTGGGTGGAGCTATTGCCTTTTGCAGAATACGGGTACAACAACAGCTTACACAGTTCCACCAAAACTTCCCCTTCCAGGTCGTCAATGGCTACGAAGGAAAGCCCGTCCCTCTCCTTTCCCCGACCGAAAACGCCACTGAGCCCACCTCTTGTCAACAATGGTGGGAGGGGATCCAGAAGGGCTGGAAGGTGATACAGGAGAACCTGGAGAGAGCTAAAGAAGATTATAAAAAGCATTTCGACCGGAAGCACTCCCCCCAGTGGGAATTCAAGGAAGGGGACTCAGTATTTCTCTCCACCATGAACCTTCCCCTTTCCCAAAAGTGTCGGAAACTGACTTACAAATACCTTGGTCCCTTCAAAATAAAACGCGTGATCAATAAGGTCACCGTGGAACTAGAGTTGCCCAAAATGTTTAGTAAGATCCACCCGGTGTTTCACTGTAGCCTTCTTCGTAAAGACCCGGGGGCCACGCCCTGGCACCCGCGCCCCCCCGAACCGCCCCCTACTCGCGTGAGGGGCCAGAGCCACCATGAGGTGCAGGAAATCCTAGACTCCAGGGTCCAACGTGGAGTGTTGCACTATCTGATACGGTGGAAACACTTCCCCCCGAGCTGCGATGAGTGGGTCAAAGCCGGTGACGTGTCTGCCCCACAACTGCTTAAGAGATTCCACCAACTGTACCCGCACAAGCCCCGGGCGGGGAGCCTAGGGGGGGCAGTATGTCAGAACTTGTAATTATTGAACTCTATGATTGTAATGCCTGCTTAGCTTAGCTGAATCTATATTGTAACTGTTAGGAAATAGCTAGCCTTGTATCTAGTAGTGTGCACAAATGCTTCGCATTCCAAGCCAACTGGAGGGTGACGGGGAGTCCTTGGGAAACATCTGCCAGTAACCTTTGAAGCTGCCTCCCCCTCTCCTCTCTCATCGATAAGAAGCCTTGGAAACCAAGCAGGGCCTCTTGAGGGGTGGGAACCAGTTTGTTATTGCAACTAGAATAACTTAAAGAATGTAACTGCTGCTGAGCTCATCATCAGAATCAACTTGCCTTCTACCTGTACTGTTCTCAATAAATGCTTAGACTTTAACCAGAGTCATGGGCCTCGTTTGAAGTTCTTCAAGTTCTGACACTTGTTTAATCTCCGCCATCTGCTCTCCTATATTATCTACCTTGCTTGTCAATTGTGCTATTGCAGTTAAAAGAGTATTTTGCATATCTTTCATATCACCCTGCATGGGTACCAGTGTAAACTTCCCAGGACCAGATGTCACGCTAGGCGACGGAATCGTGGGTCTACCTTCTTGGTTCTCTTTTTTCCTTTGGACCTCCTTAAGACCAGTAGTCAAATTATTGTCCATCCTCTCCAGTATACTGGACCTCACAGCCAAAAACTTTAAATGTTTCTACTTAACCAATTTGTTTTGAACACAGTGCTCCTATTTATATCAACACACCCACTGTTCAGCCATAATATCAATATTATGGAAAAGTAGTAACTTGTTTAGGAGCAAAGCCTTCTTACATGTATCTACACTTTAACACGCCCCAACAAATAGTAACCATTAAACAATTTTTTTAACAGCCTCTGGTTATCACCAACCCCAGACAATCAAACTCACAATAACAGTGGCCTGTATTGCGTTCTCACAATAGATAGTTGAGCTCAGTCTAGACCATTTTATCCTTAATTCAGATCTAATAGAATTGTCACTCCTTGTTTTACAGCAGTTCAGTCAAACAATCCAAGACCAGAACTATAAATTGTAATCCAAAACTGTCAGATCCAAATAGTCAGACTCCGTTCTAAAAAAACCACACAAAAATAGCAGATTGAACTTTAAAAATACACAACCCAGCTGCAAAGGGCAGTAGACTCTTGTGTCCAGGAAGCCAAAAAGAGTAGCACAAAATCCAGATTAAATGAAAGAAAAAACAAAACAAAAATCCACCAGAGCATTCAAAACAGTCAAGTTATCATTATAATCCAACCATTAGGCACACAGAAAAATCAAACAAAAAAAGACCCATATATCCCAACAACAGATTTATAATCCACAAAAATAGACAATGTAAACACAAGGGGGGGGGAGGTAGAAAACAAAGCACTTCCCGTCTTCCCACAAGCTCTCTCTTGTAATCCCCTGAGCAAGAAATCTCTCATGCCTATTTGGAGTCAGCAAACTTTATTCCATAAAACTCCCTTCCTCTTCTTCTCCAACAGTGTTATTAACCATTTAAGACCAGCCAAGTTTTATTCAGAACATAGATTTTCCCAGGAAGCTATTGATTTCACTGCCTGGTATATTCACTAGAAGTCTGCTGGTCAGTTACCAGTATACAAGTCAAGTTTTCTGGAAATTCTGATTAGTTTTACACCAACAAATTTTCTTCTTGGAATAAGGTTGGTGTGGACTTGGAAGAAATTAAGATCCTGAGCAAGTCACTTGAAAACAGATGGGAATCAAGGCAAGAAACTTTTAGAAGCCTTTGCTTGGGGAAGAGGGAAACTGGGTAGCCCCCCCCACTTTCCCCCTTTCACGCCGCTCTTCTTGGTTTCTCCAGCCTCCGAAAGGAAAAGAAAATGATATGACTTATAATCAGCAGAGGAATCACCAAGTCCAGTCCAGACCAATCATGCAGAATCCAAAGTTACAGATGAGAAAGAAGATTGAAAGAGTTCGGTATTCAACCCTAGCGCCATTTAAAATGGCGACCAAGGGCAGCGATGCTTGCAGCGAGGAGGGGATCGGGATACAGCCGCTGCTGATCATCCCGTCCCGCTCCTCAAGCTGCCTGCCTGCACGGACCCCTCTGGGATCCGAGACGCGAGTCCCCCCCACTGTGGGAAGGCTCCTCTGCTGCCTGATTAGGGGGCTATCCTTGGGAACTGACCTGGGAAGCTCCTTACCTCGGGGTGCTGAAACCGGAAACCGTGGGAAGTTTAACTGGCCAGGATTGGACCTGGCCAGGTAAGGGGGTTGTTCCGGGGATTGTATATAAGCAGAGACCCGCCATGTTGTCTTTGTGATGTACTACCCAATAAAGCATGTTGCCTTCGGAATGTCTCGGAACTCAGTACATTACACTCACCATATTTATCCTGCCTTTCTTTTCCAGCACACTGGAGAAGGCCACAGTGGTGAGGACACAGGCTGCCAGAGAGCAGTAGGTGTTAATGGCGGCTCGGTGCTGTGCATCCCCATGATTGGAGATGGCTGAGTTGAAGCTAGGCCAATATATCCACAGGAACAGGGTGCCTAGAACAGGATACAAGGAACTGAGAGTGCATCTCATAGTGACCACACAAGCAGTTCACAAAGGAGAGGTTAATATTGGAGATGGGACAGGAAATGGAAGAGAATAGAAAGTTTCAAGATAAAGTGGAGGAACAGGAAACAGCCAATTGTGCAAAAAAAAAATTTTTTTAAGCAACTGGATTAGCTCTAAATACCATGTTTCTTCCACTATCATATTCCCTTGTTTCCTTTAGGGAGAGATTCAAACCTTTCATGTGGTTCAGATATTGCTTGGGTAAAATTGGGTGAAAGAGCCCCATGGCGCAGAGTGGTAAAGCTGCAGTACTGCAGTCAGAGCCCTGTGTTCACGACCTGAGTTTGATTCCAGTGGAAGCTGGTTCAGGTAGCCAGCTCCAGGTTGACTCCGCCTTCCATCCTTCTGAGGTGGGTAAAATGAGTACCCAGCTTGCTGGGGGGAAAGTGTAGATGACTGGGGAAGGCAATAGCAAACCACCCCGTAAAAAGTCTGCCATGAAAATGTTGTGAAAGCAACATCAAAAACGACTGGTGCTTGCACAGGGGATTACCTTTACCTTTTTAAAATTTGAAGACATTTTGGTAAGAGACACATTATTTTCTCTAATTCTGATCATAAAATCTAGGAACTTTTTTAAAAAAGAGAATTTCTTTGGATATCAAATTCTAGATGTCATTCTATCACAACCTGCTTCTGAATGCACATCACACAAGTTGCTTTACACTGAGCCAGGCCATTGCTCTGTCATGGAGCATATTTGTCTATACTGACTGGCAGCAGCTCTTCAGGGTCTCAGGTGGAGATCTTTCAAATCACCTCCTAAATAGAGGCCTTTTAAACTGGATTGTCAGGGACTGAACCCAGGACCTCCTGCAAGCAAAACTGGTATTCTACCACTGAGCCTACACCCCACCCATGACATTGAAGAATATAGCACGTTACAGTTCTCAAGAAGCACAGAGGCCTTTTGTTTCAAGTTGTCTCCTGGGCAAGAGAAAGGGGTCATTTCAGAAAGCTTGAGAATGAAGATAGGGGACAGGATAGCCTGAGCTCATCTTCCCTGAGCTTAACCACCACAAAAGCTGAAAGCAACTTTGGGAACACCCCAGTCTGAAGACCAGCTCACCAATCATGGAGAAGAGGTCAGAGTGGTAGACGGAACCCTGTTTGTCTTTGGTCTGATCCAGGTTTGGTCGATACAAGATGGCAGTTACCGTTAGACCAAAGTAAGCCCCAAAAGTGTGGATGGTCATTGATCCACCAGCATCTTTTACCTGATGTTTTGGAAAAGAAAAAGGTTCAGTCTGGAAAACATTCTCTCCACACCAAGTGGAAGGTTCTTTGAGAGCCTCCTGGATACCAGTAAATTTTCTCAACTGCAGCAAAAGGACATTTAGTACTCAAAACATGGAAGTTGTTGGCCACGTGCAAAATTAAGAGTCACCTTCCTGGGGATGGTTCAAGGCAGGGCTTTTTTTGCAGCAGGAACTCCTTTGCATATTAGGTCACACACCTCTGATGTAGCCAATCCTCTAACAGCTTACAGGGTTCTTAGTACAGGACCTATTGTAAGCTCTTGGAGAATTGGCTACAACAAGGGGTGTGGCCTAATATGCAAAGGAGTTCCTGCTACAAAAAAAGCCCAGGTTCAAGGCATTCTAAGACCGCAACTTCTCAACCCATCACTACTGGCTTTGTTTGCACCTGGGCAGCAGAGGGGCAGGCCCAAGCATCACCTGTGCTGTTGACAGCGATCTGAACTCTTGCAGTACCTCAACACCCTTCACACTGTGCTGGCTTCTTCAGTCACTGAGCTTGAGAATTGGCCCTATGGTTTGTAAAATCAGACAAAAGGCCCACCTAATGCTGCAGTTTGTTTCCTTGCAGGAACCAGCCAAAGATGACGGCTTGGTCCCCTATACCAATGTCAGCTACAATTTCCCTTGGTTGATCAACTGGTCTCTTCTGTACCCTTCCCAGTTTCAGAAAAGCCTCACTTAGATGAGGTCTGCATGAAATATGAGTGCACAAGCAATTCCTTTAGAGCCATGTCTATTTTCAGCCCCTTTTCTAATTGTTCCAAGGTATGAAGGCTAGCGTGGCATAGAGGTTAGAATGTCAGACTAAGACCTGGGATGGCTGGATTTGAGTCCCCTTGCTCTGCCACGGTAGCCCACTGAGTGACCTTGGGCCCATCACAATCTCTCAGCCTAACCTACCTCTATGAAGGAGGGAGAACAGTGAAAAATCACTCTAGATCCCCAATCGGGGAGATTTTTTAAAGTTTGCTTCCCCCCCCCCCTCCGCTGCTGCAATATGTTGAAGGCTTAACAGTACCTTATTTTGGGGATCCATGACAGACTCATCCAATGTATTTTTTAAAGCCGCCATGGAGGGAGAGAACCACAGACTGAACCAGGGTCATGGGGCCGAACTTTCCCCATTGCCCCTTCAAATGTAATTAGGTGGGGGTGGGGGGAGTAGGCATCCACCTGCAGCAGAGAGAGCAAGGATCTTTCCCTTGACCTGCTTACAACCTGTTTCATATCTGTTGTACTTCTGAGTGTACTTGAGTGTTTCTTTAGAAAAAAAGAAACAATATAAATATAAGAAAGAAAGAAATCTATATGAAAGATGTAGAAATAATTAAATTCCTGTTGATTAATACCTGGCCCTATTAATTGATTTCAATACCACTGAAGATGAAACTACGATGATTTTAGTCAAAGAAGAATGTTTTCTAGGGCTTGCAAAAACAGGAACAAGATGCTGTCAAGTTGCAACCCCATCCAACGGGCATTCCAGGCAAGAGACAAAGCAGAGATAAGTTTGTCATTGCTTTCCTCTGCATAGCAACCACAAGTCTTCTGTGGTGGTCTCCCATCCCAGTACTGACCAAGGCCTATTCAGGCTGCTTGCAAAATCAAGGGGGCTTTTAACTGAAAGCAAAAGCTGTCTTATGTTCCGCAAGTCTATATTTTAAGCTTGTCTTCCTATTTCAGGCTTGAAGTTTTAGACCAATCTGATACTCCAATCTGGCAGTCTGAGGAGCTTTTTTTTCTCTCAGGACTTTCCTGCATCATTACACATGTGCACTCCTTGTGTGACTACATTCCATAAAACAGGTTGGGATCCATGCATTAGTGAGCTCTGGGCAAGAGATTCACATGGCAGACCTCATCCCCCTCCTGCCCTGTGCACAAGGGTAACAACTAGTTCCTCAGGTCCCTGATGCAAGCAGCAGTTTATCTTCCTTGAAGATGACAGTTGCCTCTTTTGCTCTTTGTCATGGGTGCTGGGGACCCTTCAGAGGAAGTTGAGTCTGATGAGGAAACTGTGCCCCTGCCACCTGCACCAGTGCCCCTGCCTCCTGCTGGAGAAGATCCCAGCCCCCCTGCCTCGCCCTCTCGGGTGGCTCGTGTGCGTGACCGCCTCCGGCAGGACCTCAGGGATCGGAGGAGGGCGGCACGCTCACAAGCAAGACGCTCCCTGAGCCCTGAGTTCTGAGAGGATTCTGGCCCTTCTAAGAGCAAGGATGCTTGAGTGGTAACAGGATCCTGGCTGCCTCCCTGAGCCAGCAATTAGCCCAAACGGGCAACAGCCAGCAGAGGGCTATATAGCTGTGGGCTTTGGGAGGAAGCTTTGTGGAAGCAACTAGTCATCTGCCTGACATTCTAGCATCCACTCCGGCTTGACTTTGGTTCCTGACTCCCTGACTTTGGCTTTGGACTTCTGGACTCCCTGACCTCGGCTTCTGGACCTCAGACCTGCGATACTTCTACAGTGATTCGGAGTTGGCGCCTCGGACCCTCCTGCTTACTGGCTACAGACCTCGGACTGCCTCTGGACTTTGCCTGACCCGGCCCCAGCCGTGACAGATTGCTTCCACCGACAAACACCCACTCCACAGGATGGATGCTGAAGCAAGTGAAACCACAGAACTACTGGCTGCGCTCCAAGCCCAGGTACAGCAGCTAACACAGGCAGTAGTGCACTTGCAGCAACAACCTGCGGCCAGTGCTCCAGCCAAGTGCCCAGTTCCCCCACCTGACAGATTTGGGGGTGCCGTGGAAGAATTTCCTGCCTTCCTAGCACAGTGTCGGCTGTACTTTGAACTGAGAGCACGGGACTTCCTCAATGACAAAACCAAGGTGTGTTTCGTCATCAGTCTGTTAAAGGGGCAGGCGGCCAAATGGGCCACACCCTTACTGGTCGCGTCCTCTCCCCTACTGACTGATTACCAGGGGTTTGAGGCCCACCTGTCTGCTGCTTTCTCAAACCCAGTCCAAGCAGCCACAGCTAACCGGAAGATCAGGGCACTGAAACAAGGCAACTCCTCGGTGGCTCAATATGCCACTGAATTCAAGCTCCTGACCCAGGACTTGGCGTGGAATGAGGCTGCCCAGATGGACCAGTTTACTGAGGGGTTGGCAGAGGAGGTCCTGGATGAACTGGCCAGGGTGGAGCAGCCACCCACGCTCCAAGAACTTATCACCCTCTGCCTCCGCATCGATGGCCGCCTGGAAAGTCGCCGCCAAGCCAAGACCAGAGGGCGCCAGCTCCCTGCGCCGTGCTACCTGGCTCCTCGCCCGTCCCCAGCTAGTACCAGCACCAAGGACGAGCCTATGCAGCTTGGAGCTGCTCGACCCCGCCTGACCCCAGAGGAAAAGACCAGACGCCGCACGCAGAATCTGTGCCTCTACTGCGGCACGGCAGGCCACTATGCCTCTGGCTGCCCTGCTAAGCATCGGATACCTGGACCTTCGCTGCCACCGCCGCCAAAAGGGCAGCCCCAGGCGTAAATGGACCCCCCAGCCTGGGGCGACTAGCTGGGTCCTCCGAACAGCGGGCTGATACCCCAGGGCCATTCCTGCTACCAGTCAAACTCCGTCTGCCTGACGAACGCTGGCTGTTCGTGTATGCCATGCTGGACTCGGGAGCGGCCCACTGTTTTATAGATGCCGCCTTTGTGAAGCAGCACCAGATCCCTGTGCAGACAAAAGGGATTCCGTCGCTGGTGGAGGCTATTGACGGGCGCCTCCTCCGTTCTGGCCCCGTCACCCAGGAGACCTGTCCCATCACCTTCCACGTCCAGCAGCACCAAGAACAGCTGCGGTTTGATGTCGCCCGCATGCCTCGCTTCCCGCTGATTCTAGGCCTTTCCTGGCTGAAGCTGCACAACCCCATCGTGGACTGGGCCCAGCAGGAACTACGCTTCCGAGACCCATGCCCCCATCTGACTCCTCCCACCACTCTAGCAGCTGGCATCCCGAGTGGTGGTCCTCAGCTCCCTCAGAAGTATGTGGACTTTGCTGATGTCTTTGAAGAGACAGGAGCTGATCAGCTTCCCCCTCACCGGCCCTACGACTGTGCCATTGATTTGGTACCTGGGGCACCACTCCCGGTGGGGCGTCTGTACCCAATGTCGGAGCCGGAGTTGGCAGCTCTGCGAGACTTCCTGGACAAGAACCTGAAACGCGGATTCATCCGACCCTCAACCTCTCCCCTATCTGCTCCAGTGCTCTTCGTGAAGAAGAAAAGTGGGGAGCTCCGGCTGTGCAATGACTACCGGGCCCTGAACAAGATCACCATCCGCGACCGGTACCCTCTACCACTGATCCCTGAACTCTTGGATCGCCTAAAGGGGGCCCAAATCTACACCAAGCTGGACCTCCGTGGAGCGTACAATTTGGTGCGCATACGGCCCGGAGACGAATGGAAGACCGCGTTTGGGACCCGATACGGGCAGTACGAGCACCTGGTAATGCCCTTCGGACTGACCAATGCCCCCGCTGTCTTCCAGAGGTTCATGAATGACATATTCCGGGACCTGCTTGACCGCTTCGCGATCATATACCTGGATGACATCCTAATTTACTCCCGCAATCCTGCCCAGCACGCCGAGCACGTCCGCCAGGTCCTGCAGCGCCTACGAGCCCATGGTCTCTACGCCAAGCTGGAGAAGTGCGACTTCGACCTGCGCTCCGTCGAGTTCCTTGGGCACATCGTGTCACCGCAGGGGATCCTCATGGACCCGAAAAAAGTAGAAGCGGTCCTGACCTGGCAGGCTCCTCAGAATCGCAAAGACCTGCAGCGGTTCCTCGGTTTTGCCAACTACTATCGGCAATTCATCCCGGCCTACGCATCCCTGACCACACCCCTGACTCAACTACTCTGCCCCAAAGAACCCTTCCACTGGTCCCCAGAGGCCGATAACGCCTTCTCCACCCTGAAGACTCGCTTTGCCACCGGGCCACTCCTGAGATACCCCGACCCCCAGCTTCCCTTTACGGTGGAAGCTGATGCCTCCAACGTGGCCCTGGGAGCAGTGCTGTCCCAGCGCGAGGAGCCGTCCCAGCCACTACAGCCCTGCGCCTATTACTCGCGGCAGCTCACTGCTGCAGAGAGGAACTATACCATCTGGGAGAGGGAGTTGCTCGCGATCAAGGCGGCGTTTGAGGTTTGGCGACATTACCTCGAAGGGGCTCGCCACCCTGTTCAAGTGCTCACCGATCACCGGAACTTGGAACACCTCCAGACCACCCGCCGTCTCAACCAGTGCCAGATCCGGTGGTCCCTATTCTTCTCTCGCTTCGACTTCCGGATCTCCTACATCCCCCATACCCAGAACCGGAAAGCAGACGCGCTCTCCCGGAAACCGGAATACGCCCCTGCCTCAACTGAGACTGCGCCCGCTGCTCCAATCCTGCTGCCCTCAGTATTTGCAGCCACCTCCACTTCACCAGCACTCGTGGACGACATTCGGGCTAGCCAGGCCAATGATCCCTGGGTCCAGCAACACCTCCAGGCTCTCCAAGATGACCCAACAGGGGAGTTCACGACTCGAGGCGGCCTCTTGCTACACCGCGAACGCCTCTATGTGCCGCCCGGGCCCTTGCGGGCAGAAGTGCTACGCCTGACCCACGACTCGTTACCCGCCGGGCACTTTGGACAGCATAAGACCACCCACTTGCTGACAAGGGAATTCTGGTGGCCACGAGTTCGCGCTGATGTTGCCCGCTATGTCAGCTCCTGTGACGTCTGCCGACGGGCCAAAGACATCCCAGCCAAACCCTCAGGGTTGCTGCAGCCCTTGCCCACATCTTCAGGACCCTGGGATACCATCTCGATGGACTTCATCACGGAACTTCCACGCTCCAAGGGTCAGACTTGTATCTGGGTGGTCGTCGACCTATTTACCAAGATGGCCCACTTTGTTCCGTGCCCGAAACTCCCCACAGCTCAGGAGACGGCCCAGCTTTACCTGCAACACATCTTTCGTCTGCATGGACTCCCAGCCCATCTGATCTCCGATCGGGGCCCTCAGTTCTCCTCTCAGTTCTGGCAAGCCCTCCATTCCAGCCTGGGTACTCGAGTGCACCTGTCCTCGGCCTACCACCCACAGACAGATGGCCAGACAGAGCGCACCAATGCCACGCTAGAGCAATATCTCCGCTGTTACACCTGTTACCAGCAGGATGACTGGACCACTCTATTGCCCCTAGCGGAGTTTGCATACAACAACGCGGTCCATTCATCCACCCAAATGACCCCGTTTGCTGCAACCTACGGGTACCACCCTCGGTTCTTCCCAGCGATCCTACCACCCACGAATGTCCCCGCCGTCGATGCCTACCTGCAAGAACTCCGTGCCAGCCAAGACTTGCTCCGAGAGCAGCTACAGCAAGCCAAGGAGGCATATAAACGGGCTGCGGACCGAAAGAGGCAAGAAGGCCCTCCAGTGCAGCCGGGGGATCAGGTGTGGCTCTCAACTCGCTACCTGCGCCGGCCTGGTCGGTCTCACAAGCTGGATGCACGGTTCATTGGACCCTACCCCGTCGTTGAACAAATAAACCCCGTCGCCTTCAGGCTCCAGTTGCCACCCCACCTCCGCATTCACCCCGTGTTTCATCGCTCCCTCCTTGTTCCGGCTGCACCCCCTGACCCAGCTCGGACTCCTTCCCCACCGCCGCCACCACCAGTGTTGGTGGATGACGAGGAAGAATATGAGGTGCGCCAGATCCTGGACTCCCGGTACCATCGTGGAGGCCTCCAGTACCTGGTGGACTGGGAGGGATACGGCCCAGAAGACCGGTCTTGGGAGCCCGAGGACAATCTTCATGCCCCGGACTTGGTGCACCAGTTCCACAACGACCACCCCGACCTTCCAGGTCCCTCGACGGAGGGGGGCCCTGGGGGGGGGGATAGTGTCATGGGTGCTGGGGACCCTTCAGAGGAAGTTGAGTCTGATGAGGAAACTGTGCCCCTGCCACCTGCACCAGTGCCCCTGCCTCCTGCTGGAGAAGATCCCAGCCCCCCTGCCTCGCCCTCTCGGGTGGCTCGTGTGCGTGACCGCCTCCGGCAGGACCTCAGGGATCGGAGGAGGGCGGCACGCTCACAAGCAAGACGCTCCCTGAGCCCTGAGTTCTGAGAGGATTCTGGCCCTTCTAAGAGCAAGGATGCTTGAGTGGTAACAGGATCCTGGCTGCCTCCCTGAGCCAGCAATTAGCCCAAACGGGCAACAGCCAGCAGAGGGCTATATAGCTGTGGGCTTTGGGAGGAAGCTTTGTGGAAGCAACTAGTCATCTCCCTGACATTCTAGCATCCACTCCGGCTTGACTTTGGTTCCTGACTCCCTGACTTTGGCTTTGGACTTCTGGACTCCCTGACCTCGGCTTCTGGACCTCAGACCTGCGATACTTCTACAGTGATTCGGAGTTGGCGCCTCGGACCCTCCTGCTTACTGGCTACAGACCTCGGACTGCCTCTGGACTTTGCCTGACCCGGCCCCAGCCGTGACACTCTTCTTCTTTGGACCCAACCCAACAGAGGTGAGGAGTTGAAGGAGTGTGAATACCCTGCAGTAGCAATATCATGCATTCACTCAGTGGCTCACTCTCCCTTCTTAGGATCAATGTGAGAGTGGCAGAATAAAAAAAAATCCCGTTGCCACCATCCCCATCTTGCGAGAAACACCGAGTGAGCAAATGCTGGAAATGCAGGATAAAAACAGGTTTCCTACCTGTAACTGATGATCTTCGAGTGGTCATCTGTGCAGTCACACTGATGGGAGTTAGGCGCCTGCGCCGATCTCGATCGGTAAACTTAAAAGCTGCGGATTTCCGCGCCGACGTCCCAGTGCGCATGCCCAGGAGCCCCCACCGCGCATGCTCACTGCGACGGGCACGGACATCCCGCCAGTTCCTTCTGACCGCCACGTCAGCCCAGAGATGGACCGGTCGCAGCGGGGAAGGAGGGCGGGGAGTGTGACTGCACAGATGACCACTCGAAGATCATCAGTTACAGGTAGGAAACCTGTTTATCTTCTTCGTGGTCTCTGTGCATCACACTGATGGGAGACTAGCAAGCCACAATCATACCTGGAGGCGGGTGCCACGGTCCATCAACGGGAAGCAGACTGCAACACCGCTCGGCCCAGAGCCGAATCGCCCCGACTTCGTAGGTCCAGCGCGTAGTGGCGTACGAAGGTGTGCCCAGAGGACCAGGTCGCAGCTCTACAGATGTCCTGTAGTGGGACGCCCCGCATGAAGGCAGCCGAAGTCGCCATCGCTCGGGTGGAGTGAGCCCTGATGGGCCCAGGCAAGGGCCTCTTGCGTAACAGGTAGCAGAGCTTAATAGTCTCTGTTATCCATTTGGACAACCTCTGGGCCGAAATCCTATGCCCCAGGGAAGGCTGGACATAGGATACGAAGAGCCTGGGGTCTTTCCGAAAGGGCTTGACTCGATGCAGGTAGAAGGCTAATGCCCTTTTTACGTCCAGGGCGTGCAGTCTACGCTCATCCTCATTGGACGGGTTGGGAAAAAGGACTGGAAGGCACGTCTCCAGGTCCAGGTGGAATGCTGACACTACCTTTGAGAGGAAGGTGATGTCAGGTCATAAACACACTCCGTCCTCCGAGAAACACAAGTAGGGGGGATCGCAACGCAGGGCTGCCAGCTCCCCTACCCATCGAGCCGAGGTTATGGCTACCAGGAAGGCCGTCTTCCAAGCTAGCAACTGAAGGGAGCACGTAGCCATGGGCTCGAAAGGTCGCCCCGAGAGGGCTTGTAGAACCAGAGTCAAATCCCAGGCTGGAGCCAACTGTTTCACTGCCGGATACAGCCTAATAGCCCCTCTCAGGAAGCGCTTAGTGTCCGGGTGGGCAAACACAGTATGCCCATCCAACTGCGAATGGTGCGCAGAAATGGCCGTGAGGTACACTCGGACGGAGGAGACCGAGAGCCCCCTGTCCAGTAGGGATAGTAGGAAGTCGAAGATGACCGGCAGACCTGCCGTCACTGGGTCGCTAGACCGAGAAGAAGAGAATTGAACAAACACTCCCCACTTGTAGGAGTACGCTCTACGAGTGGAGGGTTTCCTGCTACTTAGCATCACGAACTGGGTCCTTTCCGACAAGGACTCTACGGGAGGCGCCATGCCGTCAACTTCAGTTGCGGTATGTCGTGGTGCACCACCTGCCCTCCGTGCAGTAGCAGCAAGTCCGGGGCCTGCGGGAAGTGGTGATACACCCCACCGGTCAGGCGAAGGAGCAGGGGAAACCAATGTTGCCTGGGCCACCAGGGAGTCACAAGAATGCCCTCTGGTCGTTCTCTGATGATTTTCTGGATCACCCTGGTGATCAGGGGCAGCAGAGGGAAGAGATAAACCTTGTGCCTTGTCCAAGGCACCAGGAGTCCATCCCTGAGGGACAGCGGGTCCGCCCCGCCCCTGCAGCAGAAGAGAGGGCACCTCCTGTTCGCCCTGGTGGCGAACACGTCGAGCTCCGGAGTCCCCCACGCCAGGAAGACAGGGCGCAGAAAGGTCCAATTGAGCTCCCACTCGTGCCTGGCAGCGCCTCCCCGACTGAGAAAGTCCGCTTGGGTGTTCAAGTTCCCGGGGAGGTGAGTGGCGACCAGTGAGGCTCCTAGGGCAATGCACATGTCCCACAGAGCTAAGGCTAGGCCACAGAGTCGGCGGGAAACTGTGCCGCCCTGTCGGTTCACGTACGCCATAGCCGTGGTATTGTCCGTCAGAACTGCCACCGTCTTGTTCCGCAGGAATTTGTGGAAGGATCTCACCGCGTGAAATATTGCTAGGAGCTCCAGGAAGTTGATGTGGTTGCTTGCCTGGGATTGGGGCCATCGGTCCCCCACACAAAACCCCTTCATATGCGCCCCCCAGCCCCACAGGGATGCGTCCGTGGTAATCGTGAGGGCAGGAGGTTCCTTATGGAAGGGAGCTCCTTCTAGCAAATGAGTCCTCCGCGTCCACCAGTCGAGGGAATGCAGGATCTCTGGTGGGAGAGTCAGGCGGCACTCTGGCGAGTCTCTCCTGGTTTGGAAGTGGGCCAGGAACCAAAGTTGAAGAGGCCTCATGCGAAGCCTCGCAAAAACCAACACCGAGGTTGTAGCGGCCATCAGGCCTAACAGCCGCTGCAGTTGGCGGGCGGAGGCGACCGGACACTCCTGGAGAGTCTTCACCGCCTGAATAATGTCCTCCGCCCAATCTGGCGGCAGGAACGCCCTGCAGACCCGGGAGTCCAGGATGGCACCGATAAACTGGACCTTCTGCGAGGGCTGGAGCCGAGATTTCTTGTGGTTCACCTGTAGGCCCAGGTTCTGCAGCAGTGCGAGGGTAGCGGTGATGTGGCACAACAGAGTCTCTCGAGAAGGTGCGACTAGCAACCAGTCGTCGATATACGGAAACAGGGTGATGCCCTGTAGCCGTAGGAAGGCTGCAATCACCACCATAGTCTTTGTAAAGACCCTGGGGGCTGTAGAGAGGCCAAAGGGGAGGGCCCGATACTGGAAGTGGTCTGAGCCAATTGTAAATCGAAGGAATTTCCGGTGGAAAGGGTGAATAGACACGTGGAAATAGGCGTCTTTCAAGTCTAACGTGGCCATCCAATCCCCGTGGTTTAGGAGGGGAAGGATGCTCGGCAGAGATGTCATCCGGAACTTGTGATAGCTGATGAATAAGTTCAGGGCCCGGAGGTCCATGATGGGCTGTAGGCCACCGTCCCGCTTGGGCACTATAAAATACCGGGAGTAGAACCCGAGCCTGCTCTGGTCTGAGGGCACTCGCTCGATAGCATCCTTCTGGAGAAGGGATACGACTTCTTCCCTCAACGTGTCCGTGGGGTTGGTAGAGACGAAGGTGGGGGTGGTAGGGTGCTGGTAAAACTCTATAACATAACCTCTTCGAACGATGCCGAGGACCCATTTGTCAGTCGTAATGGTCGCCCAGGCCTTCAAATATGGGAAGAGGCGGGTACGGTCCAAGGAAGGGGAAGGGCACGGGAGGAGGGCCGGGAGGCAGTCAAAGGCCCTGCTTGGGTTGCTTGGAACCCTTCTGCCTAGAGGGCTGGCCAGCTGGAGGAGAGTACTTCGGCTTGGGGGTGTACTGTTGCTTGGAGTATGGCGAAGCAGACTTGGGGCGCCATGGCTGGTCCGGCGACTTGGGGAACGGTTTCCTGTTCCAAGGCTTTGGTCCTTGTCGTTTGGACTGAGGCCGTGCGGCGGAGACCCCCAGGTTCCTCGACGTTTTGATGCTCTTATCGATTTCTTGCAACACCGAGTCGGTGGTTGCACTGAACAGACCAGATCCATCGAACGGCAAGTCCTCTATATAGGCCTGGGTATCATGTTGGAGGGCCGTAGATCTGAGCCAGGAGTGGCGGCGCAGCGCGATGGCGGTCGTCAGTGTCTTCGCGCAGGTGTCGCCCGAGTGTTTGGAGGAGTTCAATTGTTGCTTTGCTAGCAGCATACCTTCTTTCTGCAGTCTGCGGAGGGCGACCTTGGTCTGCTCGGGAAGGCTGGGGAGGAGCGTCGAAACCTGGTCCCAAAGGCCATATTGGTAACGGCCCATACAGGCCGCGTAGTTGGCGATTTTAACGCCCAAGGACCCAGCAGAGTACAGCCTCCTGCCCATAGAGTCTAATTTCTTCCCCTCTTTATCGGGAGGAGTGGAGTGCGTCTTTTTGGCTCGCGAAGACGACGAGACAACGATGGAGTTCGGACGAGGATGATTATGTAGGAACTCCGCCCCGGCTTCCTGGATTCGGTACATATGATCCAGGCGTCTAGACGATACTGGCGTCGACATGGGTTTATCCCACGAAGCCTTGGCCGTATGCATCATGACATTGGTCAAAGGCAGGGCCACCGCGGTGGAGGTATCCCTCTGAATGATGTCGAACACCGTGTCGGTGATGACCGGTTCGGGTTGCACCGTGGTGAGAGATAGCGACTGGGCCATGCACTTAACCAAGTCCCCGTATGATTTTAAGTCCTCCGACGGGGAAATTGGTTATTCCTCGGATGTCTTCTGCGAAGGGGAGGGTTCCCCAGGTGAAGAAGTGTCTTGCTCGTCAGCCGACGAGGCCTCATGCGACCTGGACGATCTGGCAGGTGAGTCCGAACGATCCGATAGATGCGGGTCGGGCGGCGACACCGGAAGTTTCGGCTTCGGCTTCTCTACTGGGGCTCTATGCCGAGCCGATGGTCTAGTGTTCTCAACGTCGGGAGCCTTCGACACCGAAGCGGAGGGTGGACGGCGTGGAGGACGGTAAGATGTCCGAGACCGATAGGAGGCGTCGGAGGATTGATCCCAATCAGGCTGATGAGGAGGGAGCCATGGGAAAGACGGCTGCATGGGGTAGGCCCCATACAGATATTGCCATTGCCTCTGGTCCCATGGGATCTGCGCAGGGTCTCGGCTTCGAGGCGAGCGGCTCCTAGGCGATCGGTCCTTGGGTTCTCTCTCTTGGTCCCGAGAGTGTGGACTATGGGAGGGTTGAGGACGGGGTCGAAACGGTGGATCGATGTCGGGACGCTGGCCGGGCTCGATCTCCTGGTCGGAGTCGGAGGAGATGACGAGCTCCGTCGACATCGATGCTAGCGGCCGAATCGGGGAGGCAAGCAGCTTCAGCGGCGGTATGATCGGAGCCGTCGGGTCCGGAGGGGAGACGGGAGCGACGAAGGATGAGGATTTCGGCTTCGGCTTATCCAGCCTTTTCGCCTTCTTCTTCCTCTCGCCCTCCAAGCCCTTATCCTCTTTAGACCGCTTAGCTGGCATAGAGGAGTCCGACAAAGGAGCCGGGGCAGTGCGTTTCACGTGCCGTTCGGCGTCGGAAAGAGGGCGCTCGGTATCGACCATCGAAGACGTCGATGTCGGGTTGGTAGCGACAGGCTGGTCTGTCTTTTCCGCCGAAGAACAAACCGGAGACAAGGTTTGTTCCATGAGGGCCGCCGCAAGCCTCGCCGCTCTGTTCTTTCGGGTCTGTCTAGAGAATTTTGCACAGTGCGTGCAAGAGTCGGGGCGATGTCGTTCTCCAAGGCACAGGAGGCAGAGAGAATGCCCGTCAGGTGGAGCTATTTTGCTCCCGCACTTGGAGCACCGCCGAAAAAATCCCCACCGCCTTTCCATACGCCAGAAAGGCGGGAAGACAGGGGAGGGGGGGGGAGGAACAAAACCCAACGCGTTCCACCCACACGCCCCCAAAAACAAGCAGCTAATACTAACTAACAACTACAACTATAACTACGAAAACTATCTACAGCTAACTATGCTATCCAAAGAAAGGAAAAAAAGTTCACCGACCGAAGCAAGTAGATCGACTGATCAGCGCGGCGGTCAGAAGAGAACTGGCGGGATGTCCGTGCCCGTCGCAGTGAGCATGCGTGGTGGGGGCTCCTGGGCATGCGCACTGGGACATCGGCGCGGAAATCCGCAGCTTTTAAGTTTACCGATCGAGATCGGCGCAGGCGCCTAACTCCCATCAGTGTGATGCACAGAGACCACGAAGAAGATTATATGTTAATAAGTACTGCTACCAATCATCGTTTGAAGGATGATTTTTAATTTTTAACAGTAACAGACCAGAAACAATACAGCTTCCAGCATGAACAAGCATGCCCTTATCTTGTAGCTTCACCAATTAGAAATGGTCCTTCAGTGATTATCTGTTTGACTGATTTATCTGTTCAGGCTGGCATTCCTAAGTGAAAAATCATCCATATACTCAAAATAGAGCTGCTATGGATCAAGGGATAAAATGGTAGATGCACACCAAAGAGTCAGGGTTCAAATTCTCACTCAGCCAAGAAACTCTTTGGGCAATCTTAAACCAGAGGTTCACCTGTGGACACTTAATTTATTGATTGATTTACAAAACTTTTATTCAGCCTTTTTACTCTTACCAGGGCCACCAAGGCAGCTAACAATTTAAAGCATACATAATTTAAAACATATATTAAAATAACTCCCCCAAACATACCTCAATAAAACAACTTTTTAAAGAGTTTAAAAACAGAAATACATATAAAATAGTTAAAATGCATACAAAACATAAAACATTGGTTAGGAAGGAGGAATCATTGCGAGAATGCCAAATGAAATTTAAAAAGTCTTCAGCCGCTGGCAGAAAACAGCAATAGAAAGAATTAATTTTCCAGAGGAGATAGTCCCAGAGCTTTGGTGCCATGACTGAGAAGGCCCTCTCTGGGGTTGCCACTTGCCTATTCTCAGAAGGTAGGGGTACCTGAAGCAAGGTCCCTGAAGATAGCAGTAACTACCAGGCAAGTTCGTAAGGGATTAGATGGTCCTGCAGGTATGCTGGTCCCAAACCATATAGGGCTGTGAAGCACCTTAAACTGTGCCTGAAAACAAACTGGAAACCAGTGTAGGTGGCCAAGACTGGAATGAAAGGGTCTCCAACCCACTCCAGTCAATAACTGGCTGCAATGTTCCATACCAAGTGAAGTTTCTAACACTTTTCAAGGGCAGCCCTTGAATTCTGAGAAGGGCAGTGGGTACCACAATGAAAGATGTTAGGAGATTCCAAGCTGAGTATCCTCCTATGATTGTTGCAGCTATTTCTGAATTACCATTTCAGGCAGACCCAAAGGGGACACTTTCTGGGGTCTTCTGAAGGAACTCCTTCTCCAATGAGGAAGAAGGAGACAAGACTGGCTCAAGAGATGTTTTGGGGGGAAGAAGCAAGTGGGAAGCAAGAAATTCATCAGCAGCACCATGTTGCCCATAAGTATCACACTACTGATCACTAGTGCTGGAAAGTGCCATCAACTTGCAGCTGACCTACATGTGGGTTTCCAAGGCAAGTGATGAACAGAGGAAGTTTGCCATCGCTTGCCTTGACAGAGCAACACTTGACTTCCTTGGCTGTCTCCCATTCAAGTATTGATCAGGGCCAACCCTGCTTAGCTTCTGAGATCTGATGAGTCTGGGCCACTCTGGGCCATCCAGATCAATGTAAAGTGGAAAGATCAGACTAGCCTTGCCCCATACATATTAAAGACAGAGAAAAAGACAGTAGGCTGAGGTTTTTTTTACAGAGTGTTTTTTTTAAAAAAAACAGGGACTTGGCAACGCACAGAGTATCTGAATTTTCTCTGGGTTTGGGTTTTTTTTTTAACAAAGCAAATAGAATAGGCTTACGTGGAGCAGGTCCAGCAGGATGTATTCATTCACAGAGAAGAGAGTAACTTGAAACAAAGTCATGATGAGCACCTGAATGGGGCTGACTTTGCCCAAAAGAGCACCAAATGCAATGCAAACGGAACCCACGCAGAAATCAGCACCAATCAAACTGAGGGGAAGAGGAGAAAGAGTCAGCATAGGGCAGGAAAAGAGCAACATAAATAATGGAAACCACCTTAAATATTGGCGACTCTCTGGAGAAATGGTGCTATTAAGTTGTAATGGACTTATAGTGACATAGTACAATTTTCACGGTAAGAGACGTTGAGAGGTGGTTTGCTCCTGCTGCCTCTGTGTAGTTACCCTGGTCTTCCTTGATGTTCCCCCATCAAAGTATTAACCAGGGCCAACCCTGGTTAGCTTCCAAGTTCTGGAAAGACCAGACTAGCCTGTGGAGGCATAGCAATGACCTGTCAATCTGTTTTTTTTTCTTCTCCCATTCAATTCTTCTCTTGCGCACCTCCCCTTCCCCTATCAAATTTTAAGAGCAGGAGAGGTATGGATTACTTGTGGTTTGTCTTTTGCTCAAATGGTGCTAAGCCACAAAGCTCATTTTCATGAATAGTCCATTCCAGTTCTGCTAATCCAAATGCAAGAAT
This sequence comes from Heteronotia binoei, assembly GCF_032191835.1. Taxonomy (NCBI): domain Eukaryota; kingdom Metazoa; phylum Chordata; class Lepidosauria; order Squamata; family Gekkonidae; genus Heteronotia; species Heteronotia binoei. The sequence goes on from NC_083241.1 coordinate 18,195,984, forward strand.
GAGTCTTGGTTTATATCTGCAGAGCAAAGAGAAAATGAGGAAGTGCAATGGACTACAGCAATTCAGAATGCAGAATTTGGGCCTGGAGGTGGGGGAGGATCCTACTTCTGTAAGCTGACTTGACATGTGTACTAAGATTCATTTTGTACAGTCTCTCAACAGGATTATTGTCTCTTTCAGTCAGTGTGCCATACATATGAACGTATGAACATATGAAGCTGCCTTATACTGAATCAGACCCTTGGTCCATCAAAGTCAGTATTGTCTTCTCAGACTGGCAGCGGCTCTCCAGGGTCTCAAGCTGAGGTTTTTCACACCTATTTGCCTGGACCCTTTTTTGGAGATGCCAGGGATTGAACCTGGGACCTTCTGCTTCCCAAGAAGATGCTCTACCACTGAGCCACTGTCCCTCCCCTGAGCTCAATCAAGAAAATTTCCCTACTCCCCTCAGACTAAATTTCCTCTTACCTTTCAACTCCAATGAGTATTTTCCCATTCTCAAAAGTATGGAACCAGCCCTGCATTAGGAGAGCCCATTGAATCCCAAAGGCAGCCAGCAGGAAGTTGAAGCCGATAGCTCCAAACCCATAGCGTTGAAGAAATGTCATGAGGAAGCCAAAGCCCACAAAAATCATCACGTGGACATCTTGGAAAGCTGCATTAAGGAAAAGTAGACATAGAATCATAGAACAATAAAATCAAGGAGCAGGAAGGGACCTCCAGGGCCATCTAGTCCAACCCCTTGCACAATTCACAGATACCTCCCTCCCTACCCCCAGTGACCCCTGCTTCATGCCCAGAAAATGGCAAAAAAATCTCCAGGATCCCTGGCCAAATTGGCCTGGAGAAATTGCTTTCTGACCACAAAAAAATGGAAGTCAGCATTTCCCTGTGCATGTAAGAGGGGACATGGGTACTCAGATGGCTGAATATAACAAACTTAAAAATAAAATATTTATTACACAGTGCAACAATTGACAATTAAAAACAAGGTAGATACACAGAGATACTAAAATCCAACCCATAGAAATTGCACATCAACTGAACATGAATAACATAACAAAATAACAGGCCTAGGGTTGCCAGCCTCCAGATGGGGCATGGAGATCTTCCACTTTTACAACTAATCTCCAGCTGGCAGAGATCGGCTCCCCTGGAGAAAAGGGCTGCTCTGAATGGTGGATTCTATGGCATTGTACCATGCTGAGGCCCCTCCCCTCCCCAAACCCTGCCCTATTCTGGATCCTTCCCCAAAATCTCCAAGTATTTTTAAACATAGACCTAGCAACCGTAATCAGGCCTGTATATAATTCTGAGCCAACCCACAAACAGGACAGTGTCTCTCTCCAATTATTCTGTCTCTGGCCAAGTATCCAACATTTCCATGTGTGCTAATGACATGGTAGAGGAAGCTCAAAGGCTTGAATGATATTCTGCTGACTGTTGTTTCATAGATCTTTGGGGAAATGCTTTGGGAAAGCTTCTGGAAAAAGGCTTTGAGAGCTCCAGGAGAAGTGGCAAAGCAAATAAAAAGGATGAGCTTTCTTTTTTTAATGAGCTGGCAAGGAGCTATACAAATAGAATTTGTTAATAAGTAAAGAAATGCTTATCTTTTAACAATATGTCAAAATAGGAACTGATAAAGATTTACAACAGGAATCTCTGAAAACAGAAAAATAATTGGGCAAACTGCCTTCTTTGTTAAAAGGGTGAATCTTAAAGAAAATTAACAGTGCAATTCTAAGCCCCCACCCCCGAAAGTCCTTTGGAAAAGAACTAAGCCTTATGTCAGTGTACGCCCCAGTTACGCCCATCTAAGTTCACTTATTTTGGGGCGGAGGTGACTTACATGGGCGGGGGCCCACATAAGCAGCCCTGCACCCCAGTATGGCAGCGCCTGAGCACTGCACCCAAGTGGCGGTGGAAGTCTGGAGTAGAGGCCCATGCCAGCGTGAGAAGGGCGTGGCTAGACTTAGTCAGCTTCCTAAAACCTTTGGGCCCTGAAACCGAGGAAAATGCTGGCACATCTCTCAGAGATTTTACAACTGATTGCTAGAACTATTGACCACTTCTGTAAAATGATCCATTTGCTGCACCATAAAATGGATTCTATAAGCAGCATCCTAACAAATATGTCTGATAGGAAGACTGAAGCTCTTAAGGATGGAGTGACAAAGGTGCTTATACAGCAGTCTCCTCTTCTTCCGGAGGACATTTCTACCAGAGATAAGGAGCTAATAGCTACAACTGGTTCACAACGACTAGTGCCATTACCTACCAAGGTTAATTTGACTCTCTGTAAATATAATGGAAGAATTCCCCCCTTGGAACTCAAAAATGCTAGTAAAAAAGCACTTAAAGATCTTATTGGGCAACCAGTTAAAGACATTTGACTTAAAAGACCTAGAACTGTTGCCGAGAGTGCATCAGACACAGAGAGTTATATTATCCTTCTGTACTTCAGAAATCCCCTCAATCCTCTTAGAAACAAAGGGCACTTGATATCCAAGGGGATTTTTCCAACCCGTGTTTACATGAACACTGTTTTGGCTTCTCTCTGCTCGGAAGTGAGATATGAAGAAGAAAGTCACCAGCTCAGATCACGCATAAGCCCTAAGAAGAACATAAGCGCAGCAATGAGTGTGGTCAACCAGAAAGACTCTGGTGTTTGCCAAGTCTTTGCAAACAATAAATCTGTGTCTTACTTATCAGATCTGCTATCAGATGTCACTCCAATGGAAGCGGGTATCCAAGATGCATTTGTGGAACTCCCCGAGAGAGAACAGTAATGGATCATAGACAGATTCGAGCTATAGAAAACCCAGCTGCTCAAGTGCAGATCAGACCAGAATCGATGTGCTAGTTTTGCAGATGTTACGCTGCATGAGAGCATGGAGGCAGACTGTGTTATCCCTACTGCAGCCCTTTCAAACCAGGAGCCAGATGGAGGCCTGCTTAAGGGGTTGGTAATGCAAGCAAGTCTGCACCAGAACTGCAACCCGGCCCTGCAGGACAGTTCTCGGATTGGAGTGAATGACAATTGTACACTGACTACCGAGCCCAGCTCAACTTTGATCTCACTGGTCCCCCGTATGGCAGCACAAGTTAAATCCCCATGTCATGACGTTGGAAACTACCCATCCTCCCACGATACTAATTATACTCCACTATCCTCAATAGAGCCCCAAATCATCTCCAATTCTGATTATTTATTACATCTACCCACAGAGGCTCCTCTTCCAATAATGACAACAACAACAACAACAACAAATTTTATTTGTATCCCGCCCTCCCCGCCGGAGCAGGCTCAGGGCGGCTAACAACATAGTTCAGGGTTAAATTATACAAATGAATAAAATTACATTAAACATTATAAGCATTTAATTAAAATCTGGTTAAGTTTTAAAATTAAATTGATTAATTTTTAAAAGTGCTAATGCTATGTTTACTTTTTCTGATGGCGGTTTCTTTCGCAATTTCCATTTTCATCAGCAAAAGCCAGTCTGAAGAGGAAGGTCTTGCAGGCCCTGCGGAACTGTTCTAGGTCCCGCAGGGCCCGCATTTCCTCTGGAAGTTGGTTCCATAGGCTCGGGGCTATAGAGGAGAAGGCCCGGTTACAGGTGCTTTGCAACTTCACCTCTCTCGGTCCAGGGATAGTCAGCAAGTTTTTCCCGGCTGACCTCAGTGCTCTCTGGGGTTCATATGGGGAGAGACGGTCCCTAAGGTAGACAGGTCCTCGACCATATAGGGCTTTAAAGGTAATGACCAGCACTTTGTAACGAACCCGGTATGTAACTGGCAGCCAGTGCAGTTCGCGCAGCCCAGGCTGTATGTGCTCCCATTTAGGGAGTCCCAGCAACAGTCTAGCCGCTGCGTTCTGCACCAGCTGCAGCTTCCGGGTTCGGTACAGAGGCAGCCCCATGTAGAGGGCATTACAGTAATCCAGTCTCGAGGTGACCGTTGCATGAAGCACCATTGCCAGATCTTGGCGCTCTAGGAAGGGAGCCAACTGCTTTGCCCGCCTTAGATGGAAAAAGGCTGACTTGGCAGTGGCTGCAATCTGGGCCTCCATTGATAATGCAGGCTCCAGTAAAACTCCCAGGCTCTTAACCCGGTGCGCCGCTTTCAACGGCGCCCCGTTGAAGACCGGGCGAGGTATTTCCCCTCCCTGAGCGCCCCGACCCAGACAAAGGACTTCTGTCTTCGCTGGATTCAGTTTCAGCCCGCTCTTCCTCAACCAGGTTGCCAAATCCTGCAGGGCCCGGTCTAAATTCTCGGGGACGCAGTCAGGCCGGCCGTCCATTAACAGATAGAGTTGGGTGTCATCCGCATATTGATGGCACCCAAGTCCATGTCTCCTGGCAATCTGGGCAAGGGGCGCATATAGATATTAAATAGCATTGGTGAGAGAACTGCCCCCTGAGGCACTCCACAGTCCAGTGTGCGCCTCTGGGACAGCTCGCCCCCAATTGCCACCCTTTGTCCCCGATCCTTGAGGAAGGAGGCAAGCCATTGTAAGGCAGACCCCCTCACCCCTACATCGGCGAGGCGGCGGGTCAGTAGCCGATGGTCAACCGTGTCGAACGCAGCCGACAGGTCCAACAACATCAGCACCGCCACACCGCCCCGATCCAGGTGCCGTTGGAGATCATCTACCAGGGCGACCAGTACTGTCTCCGTCCCGTAACCCGGGCGAAAGCCGGACTGGCAAGGGTCTAGGATGGAAGCATCATCCAGAAAGCTCTGCAACTGTGACGCCACTGCCCTCTCTATAATTTTACCTAAAAACGGTAAATTAGAGACCGGTCGGTAGTTTGCCAATTCGGCCGGATCCGCTGTACTTTTTTTCAAGAGGGGACGGACCAAAGCCTCTTTTAGAGATGATGGAAAGCACCCCTCCAAGAGGGATCTATTTATGATGTCCCGTAAAGGCCTCAACAGGATGACCTCGTGGCATGCTGGTGCTTCATCCATCAGGGTTGTGGAGGTACGCGGTGCCCACTTCTTAGGGGTGATGAACAGCTGTTGTACATGCAATGGGGACCCACGCCCCCTGACTCTCCGAGTCCCAACAATGTGCCAGGGGGGAGTCCGTACTTTGATTCCTTCAAGCGGATCAGTAGGTTCTCTGTTATCTGGTACTCTTTCAGCCATCCAGCTTAAAGTTGCCAGATCAGATGAACTCTTAATAAAGGATCAGTTCCAAAATGTCAAGCATGAGATTTCAAAATAACCTGCCCTTGGGGTTTTGAAACAAAGTTTGGTTTATTGATAATCCATGTGGCTCAGTTGAGCTAGGTATTCAAACTGATACTTAGTAACAACAGAATACAAGCTTTAAAATGGCACATCAAAGGTTCTATAAACAATTCACACTCTAACTTCCTTATCTCTATTGCGGTTGGCTCATCCTGGGACCAGGCCTCACTGGGCCTGGGAATGAGTCCCAGGAGGTCTTATCTTCAAAGAGGACATTCCTGCATTTGTTAGTAAAAGCGAAAGAAGCAATGGAGGGGGTTTGCTACTTTGATGTGCCTGAATCTAATTCATGGTTAGTAACAATTCTATGATCTGACAATTATAATAACTAGAAAATTCACGATGCTTGACAGCCTTTTAGTGTAGGCTGAAGACCACCCTCCTCCATCCAAAGAAGTCCATCCTCCCCTTCCTCACAATTTACCGATCAGTAGCTTGTCCAGCAGGATCGTCAGATAGGCAGTAACTCCAAACACGGCCTCAACCTCTCCCCTTGCAGGGCTAAGGGGGTGCGGCCAGATTTCCAAAGAGCCTATACTGCCTTTGAAGAGCTGATACTGTAGCCTTTGAAGCACCAGCTGACTGCAAGAGAAGCAGAGCTGGAGCAGAAACAGGCAGAGAACTTCACCATGTGCTGCTGCCTTATAAGGTATAAAATAAATAAATACTTTGTTTCTTCTCTCCCCAAACATCCTTCCTGTGCATTCCTGCTGGAAATGAGCCCTGTATGTGGTAACACAGAGAAGCAATGTTAAATAGTAGAAAAAAGTTTAAGTTTTGTTTGTAACATGAATTTAAACTTGTGAGTTCATAAGAGATGGAAAGTCTGGGAAAGTAGCCAACTAAGATGATGTGAAGGTCAGTGTCTAGAAAAGGATGCATATAAAGTTGAAAATAAGCCAGAAACATCGTTTGTCAAATGTAAGATTAATGGATGTTAGAGACAAAGAAAATTGAAGTACACATGTGTAGTGATGTTGCAGATGAGATAGAACTGGGAGGAGAAACCAAGAGTATAAAAGTTTGAACACAACTGGAGCTCAGTGAATAACTGAGCTGAACTTTTGGCTACATGTTGTTCCTTATTAAAATAAACCTTTTTGCTGCCTGAATTTTGTCTCACTGTGTGACTGACTTTAATTGGCTAGCCAATCAGTTCCGCAGGGCCTGCAAGACCGCCCTCTTCAAACAGGCGTTCATTAATGATGGTACCAATGTTTACTGCTAAATTAATAATTCTTACCGCCACTGTTAGTCTAGGAATGTTTTAATCACTGATTGGTTTTAATGTGTTCTTAATGTTTTATTATTGTATTGTTCATTTTAAATGTTGTAAGCCGCCCTGAGCCTGCTCTGGCGGGGGAGGGCGGGATATAAATAAAATTTTACATTACATTACATTACATTACAATCAAAGAACCTGAGGGCGTTGCTTTCAACATTTTCATGTGAAACCCACCTTCATATTAAAATGCTACAAACCCGAATTTTCCTGTTCCAGCTTTGGCTCAGCAGGGTGGGGGATTCGCAGCTCTTGTGAACTCCCCAAATTGAGCAGATCGAGGGGTGTCTGGACATTCAGATACCCGAAGGGACCCCTGGAGGGGGAGTCCTGACAGCATGGGATGCGACATTCCCACAGATTTCGTCGGTGGGCGAAACCTGGTTCTTTGTCTATCCTGAAGCCTCACTGCGACAATCGCCATTTTGCATGGCACTAGCTGTGTCCACCAGTAACAAAATATTTCTTTCTAATCGTCTTTCTACTTCAACTAACGAACTATACCTTGCAAGTAAGTTTATTTGGGAATGCAACCTATCAGCTAAAGTCCTATTATAAACCAAATTTGAATGTTCAAAAAAGGGGGAGGAGACTAAAAGACACCCCCAACAAGAAAGGCTTCTAAAATTAAAAGAACAAGCTTATGTCTTTATTTCAAGTAAAAGGAATTGGACTGAGTATATAGTTGTGGACAGATCTGGTTGAAAATTAAATAAGCGATAATTGGACTACCAAAATACTAAAGCTTGATGAAAGGTGAAAGGTGACTTTATATGAGAAGAATTAGATTTCTGGATTTTTAGCCTGGCACTTTGAACCTACTTTCTGATTTCTACTATCGTACTGATTATAACTGTAAGGAAAATGATTCACCATACAGAGATTAATAATTCAAGAGATTTTATGGCTACAATTCTTTCCATAAGGCAAGGAATTGGTCTTTTAGCAGAATTGGTTAAGGAGCAAATGAGAGCCAGTTTGGTGTAATGGATAAGTGCGCGGACTCTTATCTGGGAGAACCGGGTTTGATTTCCCACTCCTCCCACTTGCACCTGCTGAGATGGCCTAGGGTCAGCCATAGCTTTCATAGAAGCTGTCCTTGAAAGGGCAGCTGCTGTAAAAACACTCTCAGCTCCACCTACCTCACAGGGTGTTTGTTGTGGGGGGGGGGGAAGGTAGAGGAGATTGTGGCCGCTCTGAGACTCTGAGATTCAGAGTATAGGGCAGGATATAAATCCAAAAAATCTTCTTCAAATGGGAAAACTCCTGGAAAAATGAAAATATGGAAAACATGCAAGTCCAGTGTTATCAAGGCGCACAAAATCTGCCTCAGAAGTGGGGAAAAGTGGAAAGCCAACGGTTTGAGACGGTGTTGCCTGATCTTAAAATGGATGCAGAAAATGTGCTATGCAAGAGAAAAGGATCCTACAATTCACTGAGACAAAGGAAGGGGGGAGTAACTTCAACCCGGCTCTAAAGTTTTTTGTAAAAATGTTTAGCAATGAAGGGGAAAAATCGGTTGATGCAATCTATAGTCTCATGACAAGCCCAACAAGGATTAGATCTACAATCAGCAGTCTCATGACAAGTCCAACAATGATTAGATCTTGGAAAAATTTTAAGAAGAAATTATAATCTTTTACTATGCAGTGGGTTGAAACTATGGATCTGACGTAATATCTTGGAATGGATATTCTGATTTTTTTAATTAGGGGATTTACATTTTTATATGAATTAAAAGAGAGAGACTATAAGATAATTTTTTAATGGGCATAATATTTTGGAATTCAATTTTGAAACTTTTTTTTTTAGGGATTCTTCAAATCTAAAGCAGGTCTATTTAATATTTTATTTTTTAAATTGAATGGGTAGCTTGTTTTGGCTTGGTGTAATTTTTTGCAAATCTCAAAGCCATAATGAAGTTTAAAAATGTATTGTTAAAAATGAGGGTTTTTTATTACTAATAGCTTGCATAATCTCTTAAAATTTAAATACATGCTAAAATAAGCCTAAAAAATTAAGTTGTTTAATTAGAATTTGAACTATTGTAGTTAGAATTACTTATATACATACATATACAGGTATGCACACACATATAAGAAGGCATATATGAAAGGGAATATAAAGAAATTGTGCACGTACCTTGATTATTTTTACCCTTTTATAGAATGGTAGATGAGGAGGGCCCCTATCGTTTATCCTTATGTATTGAGATGTTTGTTAATGAATAATCCACTGAGAGCTTTTTCTTTCTTTTGTATTCCAGAAAAGTTAGAAGTGCAGCTTGATGGAAGTGAGATGAATTCTCCTTATAGATCAAGGGTTCTTTTCTCAGTTTAGTGTGAAGTTCTGGTAACAATTAGGGAGGGCGAGTTCTTGCCCTGTTCTTTGTTGTAAGAGATTAGTGCGGTAAAAACTCTTCTCCCTTGTTTATTTTTTTTCTTAGGAAATCCACCCCTTTTGCTTGTTAAAGAGAGCTAGCTTTTCAAGTAGGTTGCTAAAGTTATCAACATTTGCTAATAAGACATGCACATCATAACTGTACCCATTTAATTCAAAGGCCTTTCATGGTTAATGAGAAGCTGGTTTAAGTTTTGTTAACCTTGAGACTCCTTTGTAACTTAGATATGAGAAATGTTGCCAATATACAGCTGCTGTTGTTATATACAGAAATGTCTTGCCTAATAAGATAGTATTGAAGACCAGAATTTGAACTTTTCTCCCTTTTCTTTTTTTTCTTCCTTTGTTGTTTGGTGTAGATTAAAAATATATAGATGTGTTTTGTATGAGCACAGATGACAGATAAAAATCCGGAATTTCCCACTAAATAGTAGGATTTTATAGTATATCAAAAAGTTTGTATATCAAAATTTTATAGTATATAGTATATCATAGTACCATATAGTATACCAAAAAGGTAATATGTATTACTTTTGGGTACTTGCAGGTATAATGAATTATACTTTTTTTCTTTCTTGATGTAGTAATAAATGTAATCTACTCTTTTATTTTCTGTACCTTATCCCTGATCCTTCCCTCAATTCCCTAATCTTCCCTGTTAAAACTTAATAAAACTTGTTTATACAAAATAAAATACTACAAACCTGCCTGTCTCTTACATTTGTAATTTGTTTTTAAATGTATGCTACTTGGTTTTAGGCCGCTTATAGCTGAAATGCATCAGACCTAGTGGCTTTTTATGAGACATTCTGTTATGTGATTCATGTTCAGTTGATGTGCAATTTCTATAGGTTGGATTTTAGCATCTCTATCTCTTGTTTTTAATTGTCAATTGCTACACTGTGTAATAAAAACTTTGTTATTTTTAAGTTTGTTATAAGCTTTCTGAGTACCCATATTGCTTCCATGGTTAGGTTTCTTCCCCCTTTGTTTCTTCTTTCATGTAAGAAGGGGCCACGAGAACTAAGCACTGATGCAACACCTCTTGCCCTCCCTCTCATGATCTGCCCAAGTTCACAGAATCAGGATTGCTGTCAGATGGCTGTCTAGCCTCTGTTTAAAAACTTCCAAAGAAGGAGAGCCCACCTCCCAAGGAAGCCTGTTCCACCAAGGAAACACTCTGTCAGGAAGGTCTTCCTAATGTCTAGCTGAAAGCTGTTTTGATTCAATCTCAATCTGTTGGTTCTGGTCTGACATTCTGGGGCAACATAAAACAACTCTGCACCATCCTGTTTATGACAGCCCTACAAATACCTGAAGATGGTAATCATATCACCTTTTAGTTGTCTCCTCTCCAAGCTAAACATACCCAGCTCCTTTCCTCATATGAGATCCCTCACCATCTTTGTTGTCATCCTCTGGGCACGTTTCAGCTTGTCTATACCCTTCTTAAATTGTGCTGCTCAAACTGAACACAATGCTCTAGGTGAGGTCTAACCAGAGCAGAGCAAAGTGATACCTGTCAAGCATGAGATTTCAAAATAACCAGTCCTTGGATTCTGAAACAAAGTTAGGTTTATTGATAATCCATGTGGCTCATTCGAGCTGAAGATTGGAACTGATACTTTGTAACACTAGAATACATGCTTTAAAATGGCACATCAAAGGTTCGATAAACATTTCTACATTCACGTGTGAAATTCACACGTTGGGTTCCTTATCTATATTGCAGCTAGCACATCCTGGGTTCAGGCCTGGCTGAGCCTGAGAACAATTCCCAGGAGGTCTTATCTTCAAAGAGGACATTCCTGCATCTGTTAGTAAAAGCAAAAGAGGAAAGGTGGGGGCTGCTACTTTGATGTGCCCATATTTAATTCTGGGTTAGTAACAACTCTAAAGTCTGGATTCTATAATATAAAAGTAACAATTCTGACATCCAGCTTCTATAGTATAGAATGAGTATACAATGCTTGACAATACCATCGCTTCGCTTGACCTGAACACTATATTCTGTTGATACAGCCCAAAATTGCATTGGCCTTTTTAGCTACTGCATCACACTGCTGACGCATGTTCAATATATGCTCTACTAAGACACCTAGATCCTTTTCGCACATACTACTGCCACGATAAGTCTTCCCTATGATGCACTTGATTTTTCCTACCTAAATGCAGAACTTTATATTTATCACCATGTTTTAGACCAGTTTTAGCCCAGTTTTCCAGCCTATCAAAATCATTCATATCCTCACTCTGTCTTCTACCATATTTGCTACCCCTCCCAATTTAGTATCATCTACAAATTTAATAAGCATTCCCTCTAGTGGTAAAGCAGCAGTACTGCGATCTGAACTCTATGCTCATGACCTGAGTTCAATTCTGGCAGAAGGTGGATTCAGGTAGCTGGCCCAAGGTTGACTCAGCCTTCCATCCTTCCGAGGTCAGTAAAATGAGTACCCAGTTTGCTGGGTGGGGGGAAAGTGTAAAAGACTGGGGAAGGCAATGTCAAACCACCCCGTAAACAGTCTGCTGTGAAAACGTTGTGAAAGCAACGTCATCCCAGAGTTGGAAACAACTGGTGCTTCCACAGGGGACCTTTCCTTTCCTATTCCTTCATTCAAATCATTTATAAAGATGTTGACCAAAGCAGGACAGATTCCCAGGACAGATTCTTGAGACACTCCACTTGTCATTCTTATCCAAGAGGATGAGGAACCATTCCCCAGCAGTCTTTGGGTGTGATCTGTCAACCAGTTACAGTTCAAGTTTGGGCATTCCCATCTTCATCTCAGGCCTTATTTGCATGAGTAGCAACCAAAGCACTGCACAGTGAGGATGCATGATTTTACTTGATGACTTGCTGCAAACTAGCCATCACAGTTATGATGCCACAGACATATTTTGCTGTCTGACACACAGCCCTTTTTCCAGATAATCAGTTCATGCATTCAAGCACTCAGTTACTGAACACAGAGAATGCAAGTAAAGGCCTTACCTGTGTAAATAAATCTTTGGCAATCATTACAATGCAGTGGCTGAACAAACTAGACCAGGGGTGTCAAACTCATTTGTTAGGAGGGCCGGATCTGACACAAATGGGACTTTGTGGGGCCAGGCCAAGAGTATCATAAAATATGTCAGGTAGTGGAGATGTAAACTTTATAATGTACACTGACAAACCCAATTAAAGATATTTTTTAAAACTTAAAATACAAACATGCTTAAAACCCTTCCAATGGTTTAAGTTGGAAAGGTGGGGGACTAGTGAAATTTGGCAATGCAATTTTTAAAATAAAACATCAAGAAAAAGCATAAGGCTCTGTCTCTGTGAAAACAAATGGCATTGTAAACGTCTCCCCACCAGTCTACTCAGATTGGCAAAGCCTTTCCAGTATAATATCTCCCTTTGACTGTGGGTTCCCACATTAGAGTACTCACTAGGTTAGGTCCATTCAGGAGAGAGAAGCTGGCTGAAAGCATCAACCCTTGTTTGCAAGGACACAACTCCAGGAAGCATGAGTTTCAGCTAGCTATAGGAAAGCTGAAAATGTAACCATCTCCACTCCATTTGAAACCATTGCAGAGTACAGACAAAGCTGCAAGGAAAATGTGGAATGGATTTTAAAATCCACCCCACGTTTTCCTTGCAACAGCCAGCAAAGAAAGGCAGGGAGAACCTGGGATTCAGCCTGCAAGCTTCAAAGCTTGAAAGAGTCTCAGCCTGGAAACTTCAAAGAGCCTGGGAGCTTCAAAGGGTAAGGATAGAAGGGGGAGGAGGGGGGAGAAAAGAGCCCTGGGGGCCTGATCAAAGCCTTGGGCGAGCCAGATTTGGCCCACGGGCCAGGTGTTTGACACCCATGAACTAGACTTTATCTGCCTCATAGAACAGTATCCTATGCAGGCACAGGAGAGCTATCTTCATTTTTTTTGCAAATGACTAGCAGCTGCTCTCCAATTTCAGGCAACAAGGGCCTTTACTCAGTGGTGATGGAAAGCATTGTCAAGTTGCAGCTGACTTATGGTGACCCTCCTGAGGGTTTCAAGGCAAGAGTGTTTTGCCATTGCTTGCCTCTGTGTGGCAACCTTGGACTTCTTTGGTGGTTTCCCATTCAAGTAGTGACCAGGACTAGCCCAGCTTAGCTTTCAAGATCCTGTTCAGGGCCCTTACCAAATATCTATGCTGTCTCTCTCTCTCATCAAAGCCACAAGATTGTGACTCCACAGGTCCACAGATATCCTCTGATACAATTCTTAGTGATGTGCAGAAGATTTACCATTAATACTGCTATTCACTGTGACACCACCAGACCCCAGGCCATCTCAGGGTGTGAGATGCTGGGGACCTGGCAAGCTTATACCTAGCACCTCCTAAAATGATGAGCTGTGATCTAACAGTTTTAGGAAAGCCACTACAATTGTCTCTGCCTCATCCATACTGTGGAAATAGGATTATGAACTTGGAGCAGCAGGGATATGTGGGTTCAGATCTGTTTAGCCACAAAACCCAATGGATGACCTGTAGCCAATCTCTCTTAATGCAACCAACTATATACGGTGGTGGTTGCAAAACCAAAAATGGGATAACCACTTATTGCCCTAAACTCAGGAGGAGGATGGAATCCAAATATGATTCACAGAAACTACTGTCCTGATCAATTTTTACAGAGATTATTATAAGGATTTCTGAACTAATGTATATAAAGCACTTAAAATGTACTCTAAAGCTTATTATTTTAAAAATTAAATTGTTCAGAAGCTCTGGCCTTTTTCCCCTTAAAAGAATGTTAAAGGAGTCTAGACAAACTGCACGTTACATGAGAGATCTGTGATCCAATCTCACAATGTACTTTTGAAAAATGGTAAAAAGAACTTGTGAACAGGACTGCAGTGTGGTGGTGGTGGTGGGGATTTCTATTAATGGAATATACAGCTCAGCTGCTCAAAAATCAACAGAACCAGAAGACTCTAGATTTTTTCCTTTTTATATTTTCCTCTGACAAGTATCTTTAAAATTCACTACCATTATATGGAGACGTTTGCACCATATACATGTAGTGGGAGGTGACAGAAAAGTTTTCAAGTTACTATTCAAAATAAGTTTACAAATCTCTTGTTGCCCCTCCATTGTTTTCTGGAGACAGAAATCAGCCTCAGTGATGTAAAATTATATCTGTCACTTTCCAGGGCCTTGGAGCCTCTTAGGCAGGTGAGTAAGAAGGACAAAATTTAATACTTCTTAAAACAAAGCAGGGAATGGAGCATCTAATAAGATACAAACTAGCACCCAGCTATGTCCAAAATTATATATGCTATACACGAGACCTCCCAAATCTGAATTGCTCCCTTTTTAAAAGACTTTTCCAAGCTCATTAGCCCTCTAACGTAAATCAGATATAAGGTTGAGAATTTTGTGGGGTTAAGCCATAGTTGTTGAATCCCAAAGGCTTCAACAAAAACCAAACGTTTTAGAGAAACACAAAGCACAAAAAGATCTGACAAAAGAATGGGTGCATGGTTGTTTAAGAATTACCAGAGATGAATCACCCATGACAAAAAAGCTTTGAAATTGTAATTACTCTCTCCTTGGAATAGGCCAGGTCTTGTTAGGTTGAAATATCATTACATACTCTTAAGATTTACAGCTAATTTTAAAAGTATCAGTTGCGCTTCTATGAAGAACAAAAAAACAAGTTTGTACAGAGGAAGAGAACTGAAACAAGCCCTTGGGTAAACCAGTATCATTATCCCCATATTGCAGATGGGATGGCTGAGGCTTAGGAATAGTGGCTTGCTTGTGATCCCTTAATGGCTTTGTTGCTGAGACAAAACTTGAACCTTTTAGATCACAGCTGAGCCACTGTGCTTCAAAGCAGAATACAAAGGAGTTCTATGCACGCTTCCCTCCAACCATGTAGTGAAAAGAAAACAAGATGGTTCACATACATGGAAACATAGTATTCATGGAGACAAGCTGGTTCATACCAAGCATATTTTATTCTTCCTATAGCATTAGTTGAACACATGAACACACACAGTATTATACTGTGTGACTTTTCTGTAGTGTGACCTGTCCTGCCTATCAAAGTCAGTCATATCTACTCTGACTGACAGACACTCTCCAGGGTCTCAGGCAGGGATCTTTCAGATCACTTGTTGCTTGGTCCTTTTAACTGGAGATGCCAGGGATTGAACCTGAGACTTTCTGCATGGAAAGCAGGTGCCCTGCTATACAGCCATGGCCCTTCCCCAGAAAAAGGAAAGGGTGATATATAGTAACAACATTGTATAAATCTGAAGGTGTTTAATGATTAACCCAAGTCTGGCTTGATCTAGGATTGCTGTGAAATTTGGCAAGAGGATGTTGGGAACCAGTGGGACTAACAAATTCTCATGTTTAATGAAGTGAGTTGTTTAGGAAACCTAAGTGGAGAACATGTGATCCCCCCCCTCCAAGTGCAATGAGTCAGGAGCTTAATACCAAAGTGTTAACGCCTCTGTCAAAGTTGACTGGAAAAACTCAGGTTAGCTTAACAGGAAAACAGAATCTTCCTTTTATTTCCACTGAAGCAATTCACAAACAAGGTAGACCACATTGTAATGTTATGCTCAGGTGAACCGAAGTAAATTCCCGTTCAGGGCTGGGTCCCCAGAATGGCAGTTCTTGTTAGCTGCTTAAACTCTTGACAATGCATTATTATTCCATTCTCCTGGCAGGCTGTAGCCACAATATGTCTAGAAAGTAAGCTGCCTCACCTAGAGCATTGTTTGCAGGAAGTAAAAATGCATGTACTGCCTCTCCCCTGGCTGTTGTTAGCCGTGGAAACAAGAGACGGGCATCCTGGGTTTGAGTCCCCATCTGGAGACCTTGGGCCAGTCACTATCTCAGCCTAACTTATCTCACAAGATAAAGAAGATTTAGCCTCTATGCATAGCCACAGGTAGGGGAAGCCAAAAACTCAGAAGCAGCTTTACAAGCAGGCAGTTCGGACTCAACGATCTCCAGTTATGCACTCAAAGAGCAGTGCTAGGAAACAAACTTGCACCTGAGGCCCAAGCGAGATGTTGGGGTCTGTGCTTGGATCTGAAGAGGTATAGATAAGAGCTCCAAAAAATACATGCATAGGGAGGAACAATGTGAACTGAGGCCTCTCCTCTATCGCGTGCCCTTTCCTGATTAGAAATGCCTGTTCACGCACACTGCTTTAATAGGTCCTATTGAGTCTTGAGGGGAAAAGACAAACTCCCATCTTTGAGCTCAAAGCAGCTTGAGGGAGCGATTTCTGGTTGTGGAAGCGACACGCAGGGATAGAAAGCACAGCACCCCAACCCCAGCTCTGCCAGCTCCAATTCAGCCAGAGAAAGAAAGATGTTGCAGTTTTATACATCTGAGGATGTGTGTTAAGAAGCCCAGCTTCACAAGCCATTTGGCTCTGAGACTTTGGAGTGAGACCTCTAGTCAAGAAGAAACAATATTGGGAGTGGGAGGCAATGACTTCACTGCAAGACTGTTTCCTTTGTTCATAAGCTACAGGGGGAGGGGATGCAGTGGTGAAGCCGATACAGAGGGTACTAGCTTTAATCAGTTCATTTGTTAAAAGGATCTCAGGCAGCAGCTGCCTCAAGAAAAGCCTCTGCCCAAAGTCTGCAGAGGTCCAGAGTAGACAGTCCAGATGAAGATGAACCAGTAGCCAGTGGAATACAGCTTTCATGAACTCATATATGCCACCCAGAAGTCTGGGTAGGGTCTACACGAGGGCAAAAAAAAGAATGGTATTAATAGGTAGTATGTTTAATATGACTCACATGGGTATCTGAAGTAGAAGTCGTTCTCAACGTCACTGGTAATGTTTTTCTCATACTTCTTCTCTGTCCAGCCAGCTGCATCAGCTTCTGGGTCAAAGCGCACAAAGACTCCAAAGAGGATGATCATGGCTATCTCCCAAAGTAAGCACACCAGTGGCAGGCGCCAGCGCATGTCTGTGTTCTTTGCATTCAGGCTGATCCTTGCCATGGCTTCACTGATCTTCTGCTCTTCAGCAAAAAC
This sequence comes from Heteronotia binoei, assembly GCF_032191835.1. Taxonomy (NCBI): domain Eukaryota; kingdom Metazoa; phylum Chordata; class Lepidosauria; order Squamata; family Gekkonidae; genus Heteronotia; species Heteronotia binoei. The sequence goes on from NC_083241.1 coordinate 18,212,969, forward strand.
CAACAGCCCAGTTGAGTGGTAGAGAGACGACAGTCCCAGCTGCTGGAGGAAGGTTGTGCATTTTATGTAGCTTTAGGGAGTGTGGGTGTGACTAGGTGACTGTCAGTCATAACAGCTACTTCAGGAAAGCAGCAAGAGCACCCATTCATAGCTAGGTTAATACAGCCATGCACTTTATTGAGCATAGCTACAAGGAAAGGGGTGAAGCCTTTACCTAGAAAGGTAGAGATTTCTTTCTTGGTAAAGTGGATGCTTTTTGTTTTAACAAACAACCAAATGCATCCACCCAGGGCCCTCAGGGATTTGGACTTAACAAGCTTCCAAAACCAGTGCACCAAATACTTGGATTACAGTTTAAACTGGAAATCTAGCTTTGCCATATCAGAAGGATATGTTCCAGTGTGGAGAGGGGCCATGAATCTATGATAGGGCATTTTTTAATGCAGAAGTTCCCGGGTTCAATCCCTGGCATCCCTATAACGGGATTTCAGGCCAATATCTGCTTGTGACCCTGATTTAGTAACATAGTACTTTCTTTGAGTGAGAAAGGTCACCAGCAGGCTTTTTTTGAGCAGGAACACAATTCTGGCTGGCTTGGCATCAGGGGGTGTGGCCTAATATGCAAATGAGCTCCTGCTGAGCTTTTTCTACAAAAAAAGCTCTGCTCACAGGTTAGTTTCCCAGTAGTAGAGATTTGCTTGGAAACCCTGGGATTACTAACAGGGCATCTGTTTTTCAAGTAGAAGATCCCAGAATCAATCCCTGGAAGACCCAATGGACAGGAGCATTGTTCACAGGGGACACAGTTAAGTTAGTTCTAGGATGATAGTGTTAAGTTAGTTATAGAACGATAGTGTACATATATGCATCTTAACATTTTTACAGGGCTTGCATGCCCAAGGTAGCTGCCTTGAGTCTAAGGAAATTAAGCTGGATACAAATATTTTAAATAGAGCAAAGTCGGAGAAAGATGCCAGCTTCACTCCATTTATAAGGTGATTCACCTGACTCACAGATGAAGATTTTCTGGAGTCATTCTTGTGCTCTGCCTTTCCTGCTGGGACCCTCCTGTCATGGGCAGCAACTAGAAAAGCTTGTTAATAGCTGCCACCTCTCAAGTATGGGTCTCCTTGGGAGGGCTCAGAACACCCACTAAACCTCTTTATCCACTTCCTTTCCAGCAGGTTTTATCTTCTCAGTGACCAAATGAGGCATGAGGACCCAGGCAGAGTAACAATTTTATTTAAGAGCTATAATAATAACTGTAAGTTAAGTGCTATGTAGGACAAAGAGAACAGTAAAACAAACAAATAAAAGAATTCTAACACATCTATTTAGACCAGCGGTGTCAAATAAGTAGCCTGTGGGCCAAATAATAATAAAAATAATAATTATATCCCACCGTCCCCGCCGCAGCAGGCTCAGGGCGGCTCACAACATATAATAGATATATAATTACAATATAAAACCTTATATCAATACAATATATAATTCATAATAGTTGCTATTTAAAACCATTGTAATTAAAAGCATCAAAGTTAAAAACTAACGTTTACAGGTGCTATGTTCTAGATGTTCATCCATCCCCTGCAGGGCTGGTAACCAGTCCGAGCAACTGGCTGTCTCTTGCTTCCTTTTTGCTGGCCACTACTGTCACCATGCCTCTCTCCCTCCTATGGTTGCCAAGCTCCTGCTTGGGGTGAGGTTTCCCCATTTGGGGACCTCCAACCTGCCAGCATGGAGCAGGCCGCTGGGGTAATCCCTGCCCCCACTGGGGTAATCCCTGCCCCCAAGTGATGCACAATGGCATCACTTCCAGGTGACATCACTGCAATCCACATGTGAGAAAAATCCCCTGCTGAAGCCAAGGTAGAACTTGGTGACTCTTCTTCCTCCTTTAAGGAGGAAGTGAAGGGGAAAGAAAAAGAGAGCACATGCACATGCAGCAAAGAAAAACTCCCTCCACTGGGGCTGCTCTCTTCCAAGTCTTTTCCCTCCTTTGGGGAGGAAACAAAGGGGAAAGGGAGCACATACATACACCTGAGAAAAGCTCCTCCACCCTCTCCTTCCTCCAGCAGGACTGCTACTGCATTACCAAGCCTGTCTTCCCTCGTTTGGAGGGAGGGAGGGAGGTGGAAGGGAAGACAGGGGAAGCACTCAAGAAAAGGGAGTCCCATGGCAACTTAATACCAACAGTTTTATTCCAGGTATCTCCTGTGAATGAATTTTTTTGGGGGGTGGGGGGGGAGATTGCTCTGCTGTTTACTTTGAGACCTGATCCAGAGCTTTTTTTTTTTTTTTAGCAGGAATGCATAGGAACACAGTTCTGGCTGGCTTGGCATCAGGGAGTGTGGCCTAATATGCAAATAAGTTCCTGCTGGGCTTTTCCTACAAAAAAGTCCTGTGTGAAATAATGGTGATATCAGGGTGTGTGGCCTAATATGCAAATGAGTTCCTGCTGGGCTTTTTTCTATAAACAAATCTTGATCACACACAGAAGGACATTAAAAAAGAAGAGGGACAGGAAAGAGATGCATCTGGGACAAGGGGAATTAAAGGGAAATTATTTTGGCTTACTCTGAAAAGTTTTTTTTTAAAATATTAAATTTCCATGTGCCTATTTGGGATTTTGTTTTCTTTCAAAAAGACCCTGGTTAGGAATTACACTTGGATTGGATTCCATGGCTTAATGACTGGAAGTAGACGGCTAAGTAATTAAAAATACATTTATGGTTCCATATATTTCAGTTCAATGCATAGTCTCTCTTTCTCCCCTCCAACCTCACTGGCTGCCTTTTTTCACATTAATCCCCCTCCTGCTTTTTAAACTTTTTATTATCGTCACTAGCAGTGAGTGGATTTTGTCCAGTTTGAAAGCAGCACATTATATCACTTGGAGGGATCCACCTTTCTAGTTCTAACAGATGAAAAAAATAATAATAAAAGAAACCTAACAGCACAGCTTGCAATCTTTATTAGTCCAGGAGTATCTTAATGACTAACAAAATTAGTGGCAGGGCATGAGCCTTCATGAGTCATTGCTCACTTCTTCAGATACAGCTAGAATGTGAGTCCATCTGTCCTTATATCTTGGAGAGTGAAGTTATTTCAGACACCAAAATGAGTCATAATGAGAGAAGAAACCTGTCTTAGTTCAGTCCAGGGAGATGCATTGTCTTGAGCTTCATTATCAGTTGCAATTCAGCAGTGTCTCTAATCTCCCTCTGAAATTCCTTTGTAAGAGAACTGCTACTCTTAGGTCAGCAACTGAATGTCCTAGAAGGCTAAAATGTCCTCCCACTGGTTTTTTAATGTTGTGGTTTCTAATAGCAGTAGAAAGAGTCCAGCAGCACCTTAAAGACTAACAACATTTGTGGCAGGGTATGGGCTTTTGTGAGTCACTGCTCACTTCTTCAGGCTTATTCTTTGTATCCTCCTGGACTGACTCCTCCTGTACCAAACTGAGACCTTGGCTTCCTGTCTTATTACCAATGCTGATATCCCCCAAATCTACTACACCTCTGCATATCACACCTAATCCAATCATGCCTACTATTGCCATTTGCCATCTGCACTCCTCTTTATAAAGGTTGTCTCTGGTACCTTGTGTTACATTTTATGGCACACGTGGTCCAGCCTGAAAAAGTGACATTTAAGTCAGATCTGGCCCTCGTAACAAATGAGTTTGACACCTCTGATCTAGATGGTCCCCAGATGTCTCAGTGTCTGCCTTTAAACTGACTCACCCCTTCCTAGATGAGGCAGCAGCCTCTCCTCAGCTCTGCTCCCTAAGAGTGAACAACCTGCTACTTTGAGCAAAGCCCCTGCTAACCAATCACAAGGTCCAAACAGGGCCTGGGAAATGTAGGCCCTGTCTCTATTCTAATACAAAAGACCGGCAGAACCACGTTTAACTTTAAAAGGGGTAAATTCTCTGAAATGAGGAGGCATGTGAAGAGGAAACTGAAAGGAAAGGTAAATACAGTCAAAACCCTTGGGGAAGCTTGGAGGCTATTTAAAACTACAATTCTAGAAGCTCAGATAAAACATATACCACAAGTTAAGAAAGGCACAAACAGGTATAAGAGAAGGCCTGAATGGTTAACAAACAAAGTAATGGAAGCTGTAAAAGGTAAGAAGGACTCCTTTAAGCGGTGGAAAGCTAGTCCAAGTGAGATTAATAAAAGGGAACACAGGCTGTGGCAAATCAAATGCAAGACTGTGATCAGGCAGGCAAAAAGGGACTATGAGGAGCATATTGCAAAAAACATAAAGACCAACATTAAAAATTTCTTCAAATATATTAGAAGCAGGAAACCAGCCAGGGAGGCAGTGGGGCCCTTGGATGACCAAGGGGTCAAAGGATTACTGAAGGAGGATAGGGAAATGACTAAGAAGCTGAATGCATTTTTTGCCTCCGTCTTCACTGTCGAAGATGAGAAGTGTTTGCCCGCTCCAGAACCACTAATTTTGGAAGGGGTGTTGAAAGACCTGAGTCAGATTGAGGTGACAAGAGAGGAGGTCCTACAACTGATAGACAAATGAAAAACTAATAAGTCACCAGGTCCGGATGGCATACATCCAAGAGTTCTGAAAGAACTCAAAGTTGAACTTGTGGATCTCCTGACAAAAATATGTAATCTTTCACTGATAGCTGTCGGACATTGGAGAGCATCACTGCGTTTTTATGCTAAATGTATTCTGTAGCCTGCTCCTTGACATGACTAACTCCATTTTGAATTCCTAATACTAACTGTGAAGCAGAAGACCTTGCATATCAAACGGTCTTAGAAATGTTACTAACCCATGCTGTGAATTCCTCTGCATAACACTAACAAAGCAATAGGCCTTTGAAGATAGCAAGTCTCAAGGAGAGCCAGCAGGGCTCCTCCATGAGAAAGGGAGCCGCAAGCGATAAGAAGCAGGAAAAGTGTTACTTCTGACAGTAGAGTGTGAGAATGTAGGATTGTTTATGAATGCTTTGATGTAAGGCCTTAAAACCCATATATGTTTCAATGCTTGCTATCAGTTCCAATGACTGCCTGTCCAGAACTTTGAGATATCAAATAAACGCTACAACTTTTTCAACAAATGATGGTTCGTTTACTTTGAAGCTCCAACGTCTGGCAATAGCTCACTGAAAATGTCAAGATAGTGTGCGATTGCAATAAAAAAGGCCAATGCCATGCTGGGAATTATTAGGAAGGGAATTGAAAACAAATCAGCCAGTATCATAATGCCCCTGTATAAATCGATGGTGCGGTCTCATTTGGAATACTGCGTGCAATTCTGGTCACCGCACCTCAAAAGGATATTATAGCATTGGAAAAAGTGCAGAAAAGGGCAACTAGAATGATTAAAGGGTTGGAACACTTTCCCTATGAAGAAAGGTTAAAACGCTTGGGGCTCTTTAGCTTGGAGAAACGTCGACTGCGGGGTGACATGATAGAGGTTTACAAGATAATGCATGGGATGGAGAAAGTAGAGAAAGAAGTCCTTTTCTCCCTTTCTCACAATACAAGAACTCGTGGGCATTCGATGAAATTGCTGAGCAGTCAGGTTAAAACGGATAAAAGGAAGTACTTCTTCACCCAAAGGGTGATTAACATGTGGAATTCACTGCCACAGGAGGTGGTGGCTACTACAAGCATAGACAACTTCAAGAGGGGGTTCGATAAAAATATGGAGCAGAGGTCCACCAGTGGCTATTAGCCACAGTGTGTGTGTGTGTAATTTTTTTTTTTTGCCACTGTGTGACACAGAGTGTTGGACTGGATGGGCCTGATCCAACATGGCTTCTCTTATGTTCTAATACAGGCTTCCCTACAGCCTGTAGGCCGCACTAGGTCTAGGATCATGACACCCCCTCAAACCAATATCTTGGCACAAAAGGCAAGAGTTGGCTGCACAACTTCGAATGGCTACAGAAAGAGTCAATGTACTTGGATTTTGACAAAGATACCAGGCACAAAAAGATATGGTAGAATGAAGTACAAAGAGATGGCAGAATGATGGCTCCAGAAGACACTGACCAAGGTGCCAGCAGTAAATCATACAGAGAAGCAACAGGCAGCCTCTTTATGGATGATCTGAAGCTCACACAACCTTGTCATTGGTCTCTGATGGCACAGTAGGAACTGTCTTGTAAGACACAAATCGGGCATTACTTTTTAAAAACAGATGACTCCCCTCCAAAGGCTAGGTGTTTGGAAAATGGGTGGCTTGACAAGGGAAAGGCAATATGCACATGCTCAGGGGTACTACATTTTAGCATTCTTTCTCAGATCCCAGAACTGGACCCCCAGACCAGAAATAGACCCACATCAAACCTTGCTCCTTTCTTTTTCCAAAATTTATTTATTTCCTAGGGTTGTCAGCCTCCAGGTGGCACCTGGCAATCTCCCACTTGTACTGTTGCTCTCCAAACAATCAAGATCCATTCCCCTGGAGAAAATGGCTGCTTTGGAGAGTATGGCATTATACACTGCAGACGTCCCACTCCTACCCACTCTATTCTCCCTAGGCTCCACCCCCAATATCTCCAGGTATTCCCCAACCCAGAGCTGGAAACCCTATTACTGCCTGTAACATGTAGCTATTCATCTGCCCCCTTTTGTTTACTACACTGTTTGTTCAACAGCCTGTAGCTGTTCTCGCACACATGGCATGACAACTACCCAGCTCAGAAACTGGACAGCCAGTGGAATCCCTCTTTCTGTTTTTCACTTTGAACTATGTCCTTGCAACCAAAATACTTGATGCAGGCTTCTAAATTTGCCTATCACTCAGGACCATATCTACATGTTTTTTGAGGGGGGAGGGAATTAAAAAATGACGCCCCCTTATGGGCCATTCTATCTTATGGTCCCATAGAATACAATGGACTTCATACCCAATTTGGCGCCACCCCTATGTCGGTGCCCGGGGCAAGCCCCCCCCCTCTGCCCGCCCCCTAGATCCGGTCCTGCTATCACTGGGGATGAGAGACAATTGCTCTCCTCCCTCCACAAGAACCCCTAATTGGCAAATTACAAAATGCTTGTTTGTCTCTCCACATGCTATCTTCTCACTCACCCAGCTGCTAACAGAATGCTGGCCCTTTGTAGGGAGATTCTGAGAGTTACACTCACTAACCAGCACCAGGGTTGCTATGGCTTTGCTGCATATCCTGCAGTTCAGAACCTGAGACACAGGGGCGGAACTTGAGGACTAAGGTACAGTGACTCATAGATCAGAAGGCGGGGCCTAGCGGAACAGGGTGCTGATGAGGCCAGCTGTGTCTAGCAGCCCAGGAGGGAGTCTGTTGAACCTTGGGATGACACTATCAGCAGAAGCATCCTTGGCACTGTTTTCTCTCCAAGATTTTAATTCTTTTCTTGGAGATCCCGAGAAGGTCAAATCCTGACCACTGGCAATTTCAACATCCTCCTGGACACCAGAGTGGTAGGAAAAGTTTTAGCTGTTACACTTATACATGTCAGGCTGAAGTCTCTATTAAAGGAGCAAAAACATAGAAATATTCAATTTTAAGAAATCAAGGCTTACATATGATGCTGAACTGACACATTTTCTGAAAGGATGGGAATGGGATGGGTTCATTCTTTACCAGGGTAGGTTTCAGACCAGGGTAGATGCCAGAAGAGGCTTCTAGAGGTCAATGGGCCAAGGGCTCAGCTCTCTCTTCTAATCCCCCCTCCCCTGCACTCCTATATCAGGAAGTTTTTGAACTTAAAAAAAAAAAAAAAGATACAGCCTATTTATTTATTTATATTTCTAACCCTCTACACAAGTGGACTCAGGGTGGCTAACAGTTCAAACATCTATAATTACAATTTAAAACAAATAAAGTACAATTACAATTAAACAATTTATGGTGCTGTACAACTTTAGTACAGGCAGGATCTTTCTATAATGATCATAGCTCCTCAGCAGTGTAGGTGGCAGTCCTCTCCTGGTTTAGATGTTGAAGGCCTGTCGAAATAATACGGTTTTGCAGGACTTGCGGAATTAATAAAGATCCTGCAGGGCCCTTATGGCCTCTGGGAGGGCATTCCACATTTCTGGTGCTGCCACCGAGAAGGCCCTAGGTCGTGTGGAGCACAACTTGGCCTCCTTTGGTCTAGAAGCTCCAAACCTGGAAATCATAGAATCATAGAGTTGGAAGGGACCTCCAAGGTCATCTAGTCCAACTCCCTGCACAATGAAGGAAACTCCACAAATACCTCCCCCTAAATTCACAGGATCTTCATTGCTGTCAGATGGCCATCTCTCTCTCTCTCTCGGCTTGGCTTCGCGAACAAAGATTTAAGAAGGGTGCAATAGTCCACATCTGCTGCAGGCTACAGTGATCTAGCCTCTGTTTAAAAACCTCCAAGGAAGGAGAGCCCACCACCTCCCGAGGAAGACTGTTCCACTGAGGAATCGCTCAAACTGTCAAGAAGTTCTTCCTAATGCTGAGCCGGAAACTCTTTTGATTTCATTTCAACCCATTGGTTCTGTTCCAGGGCCACAGAAAACAATTCCACACCATCCTGTATATGACAGCCCTTCAAGTACACCATCATATCTAGCATCACAGTATGGTTCAGCTCTAAAAGCTGAGCCAAACAGGGCCTCTCTCCTTTCTCCTCTTCAAGTCAGGCCTTGCAGATGGTGACAAGCCAAGCCACATTAATCCTATGAGATTCTTACCCATTTTTTAACTTTCCCCAGTGTGTGGGAGGGGGGAGGGGAAGCAGTTTATCTGCTCTTTTAACACTTCGTTTTCAATATGGAAAAAAAAAACAGGAAGAAGGTAACCACAGCCACCCATACCAGAATTTTGGCCTAGTTATAGTCTCATTCTGCCAAATTTTTTTTTATTATTTATGGTTTTAAATCTTGTTCATAGTTCTGTATTTTACTATATTTTTTAAATATTTTAATTTTTATGGCTAGAAGTAACCTGTAAACTTTGGGGGTCTTGCTGGATTGTTATGGCCTATGGCTACAACCATAAAATAAAATACTTTGGCACTGAACAGGTAAGACTTTCAGCTGGGTTTAGGTTTCCCACCTTATCGGTATTTAGATCAGACATTTGAGGGCAGCAATTCACAGTCGGCTGCTGAAGCCACAACCTCCCCTTTCAGGTCACGCTCCGGGGGAATCATAAACAGTAGTGTTTCAAGGGTTGCAGCAACAGATTAAAGCAAAGGCTCAGTGAGATACCCAGGCACAGAAGAACATGAAGGTGTTCAAGGTTTTCCCATATACAGAGTTATGAACCATGCTTTGATATTACCAGGGTTTTATTTTCTGGGGGAACGCAGCAAAACCTCTTCATTGGAAACAAAATTCTCAAAAAATGTTTAGAAGTGCATGTGTTTCTCCTTCGTTTCCCTCTTGATAGTTCTGGCACCTCCTTGGATATTACTGTTTGAATGCCAGGGCAGTCAACTGGTGGCCATAGTCATGATACAGTTTCTAAAGGCATTTTAAGCAAGGTGTGGTTTAAAAATAATATTACTCACTGTTTGACTTGCAAATGTATTTTCTAGCCAGTATGTTTTATAGCCGCTGACCTGGATATGGATAGTTTAGGCAAGTCTGATCTTGTCAGACCTCAGAAGTTAAGCAGGGTCAGCTTTGGCTAGTATTTGGATAGATCACCAAGGTAGTCTAGGGTTGATATCCAGAGGCAACCTCTATTTGCCTCTTGCTTTGAAAACCCTAAGGGTCACCATAAGCTTGCTGTGACTTAATGGCACTTTCCACCACCCAAAACTTTACAGCAGTTTTGAAGGATTGCAGTTCTGTTGCTTTTCAAGCAGTAGCCAAGATGTTGTTATCTCAAGAACTCCAGAATGAGGCCCAATACAAAGCTGGAAAGTGATCCATGTTCTTGTTATTTCCTTGTATGGTCTAAGTTATGGCTCATGTATCTTCCAGAAAAACGGTGAAACCCTCTGTAACAATAGAGAAGACATGCTGCGGGTGAGGTGCCCAAGCGGGCCACACCACCAAGCTCAGAGATGGGTCCTCCTGTGGCATCCGCCTCCACAGCTCTCCCTTGGAGTTCTGTGATAAGGAGGGAGCACCAGGCAACTGTGACCGAGATGCTTGGTGGGGGTGGCTTTAGCATGACAACAAGGGCGGTGAGGAAGTGCATTAGTGCGGAGGTCACTTGGCATGTTGCCGAGATGATTGCCAAGGGAGAGTAATGGCTTGCGGAGGATGCTCCGTTCACTTGCCCCCTGCTACAAGGTTCCTTGCTGCACCACAATGAGCAGAAGCATTGTGCCAAAACTTTTCAGGGCAATGAAGTCTGTGGAGAGGGAGCATTTGTCCTGTGCTGCTGGGGCAATCCTCACTCCCATTTGATCATCCTTGGCTGACTCCTAATTGGAGGTAACATTGACTCTCATTTGAACTAATCTTGGCTGACTCCTACTTGAACGTAATGCACCCAATTGATTATTATTGCAGGGTATAGCCTGATATGACTGACTTCCTTTTGATTGACTTTTCTAATGACATTGCTTATGTTTTGTAATGAAGTGATGTTTTATCTCTGTAGACTTGACTGATTGTTAGTTTATAGTTTGTCTGTATTGCTATTTTTGTTGTTCAGCACTTGCAACTTCCATATATTGGTTTGACATTTTTGTACTTCCAGCAACACTGTGGTATTTATATCCAGCTTGCCATAGTTATCTTTTTAGAGTATAAAGTAAATATTTAATTGACTTAGATGCATGTTTCACATACCTGATAACCTCTGGTGTATTTTGTACATCTCCCTTTTCTCTCTGATTCAGTATAAGGCAGATTCACATGTAAAAGGAGATTTTAGGTTAAATATACTTGTGTTGGGGAAGGGTACTTGTCCCCACATGAAACCAGGCTGCTGGCACTTAAAATCAAAAAGGTGCCAGAGCAGTTTTTAAACTAAATCTTGGGGGAAAGCCGACAAGAGATGAAATGTCTCTGGTTTGGGAGGACTCATCTCAAAGAGATGAAAGGGTGCAGGGTCAACAGAAAGAAGTAGAAACAAACACCCTCACTTCCAGAGAACACACCACCAGAAAGACCCACTAGTGTTCTGAAAGTGTGGAAGGTACAGGAAAGCTTGGATGAGGAGTATACTGAGACTGTGACAGTAAATGACAAGGAAGTCAAGGCTTATAGGGACACAGGGGCGCAGGTTTCCCTGATACAGCCAGAATTAGTAAAAAGTCATCAGTATTTGCCTGGGAAATCTTACACCATAAAAGGCATTAAAGGACCTACATTTGAAGTGGCCCTAGCAGAAGTTCCTATCAAGTATAGAGAGTTCCAAGGTGATTGGATTGTGGGAGTCCTGAGTGACATAGGAACATCGCTTTTATCGGGCAATGATTTAGCTTCTGAATTAAAGAGACAGCAAGCTAATCCTGTAAACATTGTTACAAGAAGCAGACCCCAGCCAGTGCCTGAGGTGTTGGTACAGCAACCAGCAGAAGAAGAGGAAACAATGTTGCAGACCATCCCTGCTGCAGAATTCCTCAGAGAACAGCAGCAGGATGACAGCCTGAAGGAACTATGGCAGAGAGCTGGGGAGATGACGGAAGAAGAGTGGGAGAGCATGTTTGGCTCTTTGGAACCCTCCAAGATGGCCCAACCAGTGAGCAGAGGACACAGCCAAGCAACAGAGCAAGAAATCGTCCAGTCCAGCAAGTCTCTTCGATCAGAGTCGTCAGTTGGCATGTGTGCACCTTTGTCATCCTCTCCCAAGACAACTAATGGAACTGTTGTCCAAGCTAGGAAACCAACCGTACAAGTTTTGAGCAGTATAGCTTCCCCATCCACATACCAGCTATGCATCACCACTTGCGAAATAGAACCGCAGCGGCTCATTCAGCAGAAGCAAGAACAATGCACCGCTGGAAGAATTGCCAAGCAGATGATGGAGACTGCAGACAACATGAGAAGATCGCAACGACGGCAGAAGCAATGGTACGACTCCAAGTCCAGAGACAGAGAGTTCAAGCCAGGAGACAGAGTACTGGTTTTGAAGCCCAGGAAGAAGAACAAGTTAGAGGTGGCCTGGGAGGGACCTTATACCATCGCCCATAAGGTCTCCAACGTGAACTATGTAGTGAACTTAAGTGACAATGGTGAACAATGTAAAGTGTTCCATGTAAACGTGTTAAAACCTTATTTTGATAGAGGTAATTTGGTTTTAATTGCTAAGAAGGGAGTGAGTGCGGGAACTGAATTGTCGGGTTGGGGGAAAATATCACAGGAAGATACCATTAATGAGGTTCAGTTCGCCCCTTCTCTTAATGGAGAACAAAGAGGCCAATTACAAACAATCTTGGGAAGGTACAAAACAATTTTTTCAGATGTACCAGGTAAGACAAACCTAGCGTGTCACAAGATTGACACAGGGGATTCGAGGCATGTGGCACTCCAACCATATAGAGTGACCGGCCCGAATGCCAAGTATGTACAACAGGAGGTAGAAGAAATGTTGAAATTGGGTTTGATTGTACCATCAGAAAGTCCATGGGCCTCACCTGTAGTCCTAGTACCCAAACCGGACAAAACCATGAGGTTTTGTGTGGACTACAGAAGATTGAATAAGATCACAGTACCGGATGTGTATCCAATGCCTCGCATAGATGAGTTGGTCGAGACAGTTGGAGCTGCCAATTTTATTACCACCTTAGATTTGACAAAAGGTTATTGGCAGGTAGCTATGGATCCTAAAGATCAGCAGAAAACAGCTTTTGTAACCAAAGAGGGACTCTTTGAGTTTACTGTATTACCATTTGGGTTAAGGAACGCTCCCTCCATGTTCCAAAGATTAATTGATAACATGTTAGTGGGACTGAAAGAATTTGCTCTTGCCTATATTGACGATATTGCTATTTACAGTGCTACATGGAAGGAACATTTGCAGCATGTGGCCATTGTGTTACAACGAGTGAAAGATGCAGGTCTCACCATCAAAGCATCTAAGTGTCAACTAGCCATGGCCGAGGTTAAGTATTTAGGGCATGTGCTAGGAGGAGGTAAGATCAAAGCAGATTGGGGAAAAGTGCAAGCCATACACGAGTGGCCCAGACCCAAAACCAAGAAACAAATTCGAGCATTTTTGGGCGTAGTAGGATACTACAGAAGGTTTATACCTGAGTTTAGCACGATAGCAGCACCGCTATGTGAGTGCACCAAAAAGAAGAACCCTGATCCAGTAAACTGGAATGCAGAGTGTCAAAAAGCTTATGAACATCTGAAAGTGGTTCTGACCACTGAACCAGTGTTGAGAACTCCAGAGTTTTCAAAGGAGTTTACCCTTTTTACTGACGCATCTAATGTTGGGGTAGGTGCAACATTAAGTCAGCAAGGAGAGGAAGGACTGTATCATCCAGTTCTGTATTTGAGTAGAAAGTTATTGGACCGAGAGCAACACCTCTCAGTAATTGAAAAAGAGTGTTTAGCGATTGTGTGGGCAATAGGTAAATTGAAACCATACCTATGGGGAAGGAAGTTAACACTGTGTACAGATCATTCTCCCCTGAAATGGTTGAACCAGGTAAAAGATATGAACAGCAAACTCATAAGATGGAGTTTACAGCTCCAAGATTACAACTTTGATATACAGCATATCCCTGGGAAGCAAAATGTGATTGCAGATGCACTGTCTAGAAGAATGTAAATTTGAAAAGTCTGTTTGTATGGTAATGTTATAGAAGAAATTAGACTGTATAACTGATGTAGAATGTATATAGTTTTGAAGTTGTGGTTATAACAAAATTGTAAAGTTATAATGTAGTGTAACCCAAGCAAGTGTGCCCATGTCCCATTGCTCAGCAAAAGGCTGAGACCTTTCGCCTTGCGCAATGTCTCAAAAGGGGGAGGGACATGTGACGGAAAGCAATGGGTTAACCATAAACTGAAGACGCACAGGGCTGCGTCAGGTGACCTGAGGGTGGGGGCAAAGTGCTCAGAGCTCTCAGGGAGGGAAAAGGGGTTGAGGGAGAGAAGCTGCTGAGGCAGTCGTTCAGTCAAGTTGGCTTCTGACAGAGAAGGTGCCTGTCAGAGAAGTCTGTCAGTGGGGACCTGACAGAGACTGAGAGGGTCAGTTCGAGCCTGCCAGAAGGGCTGAGAGGGCAGCTGATCCTGTGAAGGAGCTGGAGGCAGAGACGGGGAAGTCTTCCAGAGGCTGCAAGCTTGACAAAACCAGCCAAGAGGGCTGTGTGTGTGTGAGTCAGTTAAGACCTGAACGGTCACAGACACCTGAGACAACTCTGAAGATCTAGTGAGGAGGTTGAGGGAGTGGATGTGGGTCTGAGACACCAAGAAGGGCTGAGAGAGAGACTCCAGTCAAGGGGTGAGACTAGACACATCAATCCCAAGAGGCCAGACCTCGGCTAGAGGTGGAGAGTGAATTAAAGGGAAACTGTGAACTGTGTAACTGTGAGAGATTCAAGAAAAGATAAAGTGAATGCAAAGCCTGAAACAACTGAACAACGTATTAGCCTGTGTAAATATCTCCCATATCCCCAAGTTAAGAACTTTGTGTTATAATAAATCTGTGGTTTAAGTTAAAGTTCTCAAGAGCCTATATTTTGTGGGAAGAACAAACAAAGCTGCTGTGGTCCCATCAAATAAACAAGTAAAATACCCCGAAGAGACTGAAATAAAGAGGTCCAGTGAGGCCGTGAGGCGGGCGCTGCTATACCATGTCAAACGCCTACCCCATCCCCCTGATCAAAGACTTACTAAGCGCAGTATCGGAAGGGTCCATTTTTACCAAACTGGACCTGCGCGACGCCTATTTCCGGGTCAGGATAAAGGAGGGGGACGAGTGGAAAACGGAAGATTGGTATCACTTACCGTGAAGCTTCCTTCTCGGTGGACTGGCAGTGGGTCGGTCCGACTACTGGGTATAGGCTCCTCCTCCTCATCACAGGGTCGGGTGCTCCAATCGATCCAGAGCGGGAGTGGCCTATACTACCCAGGACGCGCCAGTTGTATCCAAGCCGCATCCCCCTAATAATAAAAATTTTCACCACCTCCCCATTCACGTACAGAGACGAATAAATGAGAAGATTAGTTTATTACAGTTCAACACACCATACAAATGGCAGATTGAAAGAAAGTCACTGTTAAGCAAAGCAAAGGTAATATCCTCCCCACAGGGAAAGCACCATTGCTCCAGGATCCATCTCCAAAACTCAGGAAGCCGCTCAACCTTTAACGGGCGGGCCGGACCGACCCACTGCCAGTCCACCGAGAAGGAAGCTTCACGGTAAGTGATACCAATCTTCCGTTCTCCAGTGGTCTGGACAGTGGGTCGGTCTGACTACTGGGACGTAACAAAGCTGAACATCCCCGGGCGGGACCGGCTTCCCTGTTTAGAGTGCATGCTGCAGCACACGCCTCCCAAAGGCCGCCTTCGCTGAAGCCCATTTATCCACTTTATAGTGCCTGGTAAAGGTATGTACCGATTTCCAAGTCGCTGCCTTACACACAGCTTCTAAGGACGAAAAGGACCGGTACACAGCTGATGTTGCAGCACCCCTTAGAGAATGGGCCGTGATCCCATCTGGAGGGGTTTGACCTTGGGCCTTGTAAGCCAAAACAATACACTCCCGTAGCCACCTGCTAAGGGAGGAAGTGGAGACCTGTCGTCCCTGCGACTACTTACTAAATGAAACAAACAATGCATCAGACTTCCTCCAGTCTTTTGTGCGATCAATGTAAAAACTAAGTGCCCTCCTAACGTCTAAACAGTGCAGCTCCCTTTTCTTGGGAGACTGGGGGTTGGGACAAAAATTTGGAAGAACCAACTCCTGGGACCTATGAAAGACAGAATTAACTTTAGGAATGAAAGATGGGTCTGGCCTCAGCACCACCCTTTCATTATGGAAAACACAAAGCTCCTAGTCGACCGACAAGGCCCTTAACTCAGACACTCTCCGTGCTGTAGTGATACCCACCAGAAAAATTGTTTTTAGAGTCAGTTCCTTCAGTCCACAGGAAGCCATAGGTTCGAAGGGACGCCCACACAACGCAGTTAGTACTATATTCAACTTCCACGAGGGGAATCTATGTACCTGTGGGGGCTTAAGGAGAGCAACACCCTTCAGGAACCGTTTAATGTGCGGATGCGCTGACAAGGACTTACGTCCCCGCACCCCCTGTATAGACGATATGGCCGCCACCTGACGCCGTAGCGTGCTGGTAGAAAGCCCCTTGTCTGCCCCTTCCTGAAGAAAACCTAGAATACCATTTACCTTCACCTTCATCGGATCCCACCCCCGTAAGGTAGACCACGAAGCAAAAACCTTCCAGGTGGTATTGTATATCCTATTAGTGGAACACTTACGCGATGCTAACATAGTGTCCACCACTCTGGTGCTACAACCTAGTTCCTTGAGCTGTAACCGCTCAACTTCCAAACTGTCAATTGCAACATGTCTGGTTGAGGATGAGACATGCTGCCCTGTGTCAGAAGGTCGTCCCTCCCTGGCAGCTGCCAAGGAGGCTGAATAGACAACCTCAGGAGCTCCTGGAACCATGACCGTCTCGGCCAGAAGGGAGCCACCAACACCATCTCCGCCTTTAGTTCCACCACCCTCTGTAACACCCTGGGTAATAGAGGAAGGGGTGGGAAGGCCTACACTAGTCCCGTCGGCGCTGAGGGCATCGGTTCCTTCTGCCCTTGTGTCTCTGACCTTGGCAAAGAACCTGTCCACTTGGCAATTTTCTGCCGTGGCAAACAAGTCCACCGACACAGGTCCGTACCTGTCCACTATTAGACGGAAGGTGTCCCTGTGTAACATCCACTCTGTTTGGTCCAGCCAGCGTCTGCTGAGCCAATCCGCTAGCAGATTGTCCTTCCCTGGAACATGCACCGCTTTGATTGACAGGAGATTGACTTCGGCCCACTCGAAGAGAACCTTCGCCTCGGCATGAAGTGATTTCACCCTGGTTCCTCCCTGTCGATTTACATATGCTTTGGCGGTTGAGTTGTCCGTTTTCACCAGGACATGGTGACCCCTCAGAACTGCCTGCAACCCTAACCGGATCGCCCTGAGTTCCAGGAAGTTGATACTGCGCTTCATCTCGTGAGGCTCCCACTGACCCTGGATCATTTGATCCTGTGGGTGAGCCCCCCAACCCCATAAACTGGCATCTGTAGTCATGCAAACCCTCTGAGGTTCACGAAGCGGGTAACCTGGACTGAAAAGACCCGGGTTCAACCACCACTGTAACTGGGACGTCACCTCTAACGGTAGTGTCACCAGTTTGGGAATTTTGTTCCTTATAATCTCCTGAAAAGGCCGCAGAAAAAATTGTAGGGGATGAGTGTGGAATCTGGCCCAAGATAGTAGATCCTGAAAGGATACCATCATCCCTAAGACTTGTGCTAACTTCATGACTGGCACCTTCGGTTGCTGTAACACCCCTTGCAGAAGGAGGCAAAACTTCTCCCGTCTCTCTGGGGTTAAGAAGACTCTGTCCACCTTTGTATTTATTTCCACTCCCAGATGCACTAGTATCTGAGAGGGAAGCAGATTGCTCTTCTCTAGGTTCACCACGAAGCCGTGAGAGCGCAACATGGTCACTGTCTGCTGCATGCCCTCCAGGCATTGCTGGTGGGACCCTGCCTTCACCAGAATGTCGTCCAGCGAAGGAAATAGGGCCACACCCCGCAATCTCAGCTCCGCCACCAGGGTCACCAGAATTTTTGTGAATACCCGGGGCGCAGACTGCAGACCAAACGGCAGGGCTCGATATTGAAAATGCTTCCCCCCGTAGGAGAAACGTAGAAAATTTCTGTGTGATTCCCGAATGGGAACATGCAAGTAGGCCTCTGACAGATCCAAGGAAGCCAGAAAATCCTGAGGCTGAATGGCTAGCAATACTGACCGTAGTGTCTCCATCTTGAAATGTTTTGTCAGGATGAACTTGTTGAGCCATTTCAGATCCAGAATGGTTCTGAACTCCCCGTTCTTTTTGGGAACTAAAAATATCACCAAATAGACCCCCAAACCCTGTTGAAGTACCAGGACGGCCTCCACTGCCCCTATATTCACCAAGTGCTGAATGGCCGACAACATTGCTCTGTGAGCAGATAAATCTTTTTTCCGGGGAACCCCTCGAAAATGGTTGGGGGGAAGAGAGTGGAATTCCAAGGCGTAACCTTGTTCCACTACTTCTAGAACCCACTTGTCCTGAATTGACTGATTCCAAATGTCTGTGAAAAGGGAAGGACGACCCCCTATTTTGTTTGTCGGCTGGTGAGAGGCATAGTCACTGGGATCCTCCTTTCTTGGAGGGATTTTTGGAACCCTGATCTGCCTTCCCAGAGTAATATGGTTTGGGATCACGCCCCTTCTGCTGCCACTTGCCTCTGAAGGGACGAAAGGAACCTGGTCTGGATGGTTTCTTCGAATCTCGAAAGGAAGGAAAGGACTTCCTCTGTTTCGACTCTTTACTCTTGGAAGGTAAAACCTTCTTTTTATCCTTGTTCTCAATGAGGTATCTATCGAGACCCTCCCCGAACAACAAGGCTCCTTTAAAAGGCACCGCTGCCACCCTGGCTTGGGCTGCAGTGTCTACCTCCCAATTACGCAACCAAATGTTGCGTCTGGCAGCTACCCCACATGCCATGGCCCTGGCCGCCAGTTGCATGGTGTCTAATGAACTATCTGCCACGAAGGCAGCGGATAAAGCAATCTTTTTTTTTTTTAACTCGTCCTTGAACTCCTTAGGAGCTCCACTGTCTGCTGCTGCCAAGTTATTAGACCACGTGCACATTGCTCTGGCAAACAATGAAGACGTAGTGGCTGCCTTGATGGCCCAAGATGTCGCTTCAAACTCTTTGTGTAAGGCCTGCTCAACCCTCCTATCGCATGGATCCCTGGGTAAACCATCTGCGTCCATAGGAAGGACCGAATTGGAAATCAGGCTAGTTACAGGGTCATCCACTGTTGGTAACTTTAATCTCTTAGTAGCCTGTGGAATAAGCGAATAAAGTTTGGAGAGAACCTGTTAGTTTGCTTTAGGCTTAGTCGGACGTTCCCATTCCGCTTTGACTAAGGCAAAAAAGGCCGCAGGCAAAGGAACCCCTGTCTGAGCACTGCTCAATTTTGGCATCATCTCCCCTGAACCTGTGGGGAGATCAGGATCCAACTCCTCATTTTCTTTAGGAGTGGGTACAAAGTTGAGGGTCCTCAGTACTTTGGGAAGCAATTTTGAATAGTATTCAGAAGGAAAGAGCCTAGATTGAACAGTGTCAGTCTGCTCCTCCTTGTCTGACAGTTCACCCTCCTCCTTATCTGACTGCTCAGAGTTTTCTGATTCCTCAGCTGAGCTCAAGAGGGGGGAATCCAAACCCAAAGGAGGCTTGATCTTAGAGCGTCCTTCCATAGTGTCACTGGGACTAGTATCTCTGCCCCTTTTCCCTCCATCCTTCTTTTTTGGTTGTAGGGAAGCAGGGGAGTCCAGCTGCTGACGAAGGTCCTGTCCCAACTCTTTTAGCAGCTCTTTCTTAAGCCAAAAGAATAAATTTGACTTGGCATCCTCTCCTGTGAGGTCAAGATTCTGAGCCTCCTGTTGAGGAGTCAGAGCCCCAGACAGAAGAGGTAGATCACATTCGCTGTGTGAGTTGCTGTGTGAGCTAGCCGCCATTTTGTAGCTTCTCACGTCCCTATAAGGGAAGGAAAGGCAAAAGCAACTAAAAAAGAAGCGGGAAAAGGCTCAGAATGGAAGACAGAATGTCTCCGTTGCGCCCTCTATTGGGCCTTTTGGTATCTTGCCTTCCAGTCAGGAACAAACCCCTTCAGAGGCCTCTCTCTCTCACTCCTTTGCCAAGCCTATACGACTAGGCAGTCCGAAGGAGAGACAACGCGGACAGCCTGGGGACCCATCTGAAGCCCCGTGGACTCGCGCGCAGCCCTGTTGCTGTAGGGCGGCTTACCGCGCTGCCTCTGCGCTTGCCGCCTCTCTTTCCTTCCGGCTTGGTTCCAATCGCGACTGCGAGGGAACGAAGCGCTGCGGGCGTCTGCCGTTCGCTCAAGGTCTACTCGTGAGTAGACCCTGCAGACTGCCGCCACCGGTGTTGTTGGGACCGATCCCAACGCTTCCGGTCTGTTTTGTTTCAGTAATCCGGATCTTCTGCGCTTCTCAGCAAGCGCCTGGAGAAAAACCGTCCTGCCTCGTGCAGGGCTGGGAGAAGAACTGGCGCGTCCTGGGTGGTATAGGCCACTCCCCCTCCGGATCGATTGGAGCACCCAACCCTGTGATGAGGAGGAGGAGCCTATACCCAGTAGTCGGACCGACCCACTGTCCAGACCACCGGAGAACGGCGTTCAACACTCCTCTGGGGCAGTTCGAGTATCTAGTCATGCCGTTTGGCCTTCAGGGGGCCCCAGGGGTGTTCATGAACTTTATCAATGAGGTCCTTCGGAAATTTTTGTATAAGGGGGTGGTGGTGTACCTGGATGACATCATTATTTATTCGAAGGACCTACCCTCCCACGTGAAACTGGTCCGAGAGGTGCTGAGCACCCTGCTTTAAAACAAACTGTATGCCAAACTTTCGAAATGCGAATTTCACAAAAAGGAACTGGACTACCTGGGGTTCCGAGTCTCGGGGAAGGGATTGGCTATGGATCCGGCTAAGGTCCAGGCGGTGTTAGAATGGGAACCCCCGAGGACATGTAGACAGCTCCAATCATTCATCGGCTTCTCCAATTTTTATAGATCCTTCATACACGGTTTTGCTAAGGTGGCCCTCCCCCTCACAGACCTGCTGCAGACAAAAGGGAAGGGACCAGAGGCGAAAAAACCAAACGCTAAACTTAAATGGACCAGCCAGTGTCAGGAGGCGTTTGACAAACTAAAGCGCCTCTTCACGAGCGAACCCGTGTTAGTGCACCCTAACGAACTCAAACCCTTCGTGGTGCAATGTGACGCTTCCGACACGGCCGTCAGAGCCATTCTCATGCAGAGAGACGAGGAGGGGCACCTAAGACCATGCGCCTACATCTCGCAGAAATTTTCCGGCGAGCAGCGAAATTGGTCGGTCTGGGACAAGGAAGCCTATGCAGTCACGTTTGCGCTAAAAACCTGGCGCTCCTGGTTAGAGGGAGCCCGGGTCCCCTTCGAGATCTGGACAGACCACAAAAACCTAGAAGCCCTAACCGGGCGGCGGAAACTGACCGGGAAGCAGATCCGGTGGGCTGGGTTCTTCGCCAAATTTGATTTCACCCTCCGCCACATCCCCGGAGCCAAAAACTTTTTAGCTGACGCTCTGTCCCGGCAGCCCCAACACGAAAGCGAGAAGGAAGAAGTTATAGACTCACTGATCTCCCCGCGGGCAGTGGCGGGGGCGGTGCAAACTCGATCGAAGTCCAAAACCCCAACTGCGGGCCTGTGGGGGGGAAGCAGGCTGATTGCCGAGACCGAGGGGGGAGAGCGACCGGAGGGATTGATAAAGGGGGAAGGGGGGTTCTGGTACCACGAGGGCAAACTTTACGTCCCTGAATCCCTCCGGGCAGAAGCCCTACATCACTGTCACACGAGTAGGCTGGCTGGGCACTTTGGCTACGTAAAAACGTTACACATGGCCCACCGACAGTTCTGGTGGCCACAAATGAAGAAAGACATTTCCAATTTTGTGCAAACATGCCCAACCTGCCTCATGGCAAAAAGGAGGGGGGGAAGGTTCCGGGATTACTACAACCCCTCCCCACCGCAGCACGGCCGTGGTCGGTCATCGCCATGGACTTTATAGTGGAGCTGCCCCCCTCGAGGGGGAGAACCGTGATTTGGGTGGTGGTTGACACATTCTCCAAACAAGCTCACTTCATCCCCTGTCGAAAGCTCCCCACCGCAAAAGAGCTAGCCCATCTATTTTTCGTCCACGTGGCCCGTCTACACTCGATCCCCGACAAAGTCATTAGTGACCGCGGGCTACAGTTCGTTACCAACTTCTGGCGGGAGTTCTGTAAACTAATGGGTATGGAACAGGGCTTGAGCTCAGCTTATCACCCCCAGACGGACGGCCAAAGCGAGAGGGTTAATGGGCTCCTGGAACAATATTTAAGGTGCTATGTAAACTTCCAACAAAGCAACTGGGTGGACTTGCTTCCTTTTGCAGAGTACAGTTATAACAACAGCCTCCATCAAGGTTTCCCCTTTTCAAGCGGTCCACGGGTACGAGGGGAAGCCCCTACCTACCCTACCGGGGGGGGCAGTGAACCCTCACTCTCCTCCGAGTGCCATCAATGGTGGAAAACATTGGAAAACTCTTGGAAGGGTATTCAGGAGAGCTTGGAAGAGGCAAAGAGAGACTACAAAACCCAATTTGACAAGAAACACAGCCCGGGGTGGGACTTTAAGGTGGGGGAGACGGTCTTCCTGTCCACAAAGAACTTACCGCTCCCCCAAACCTCCCGGAAGTTGGCATATAAGTTCCTGGGGCCGTTTTGAATAAAACGGGTGATTAACAAGGTAACCGTGGAACTGGACTTGCCCAAGCTGTTTAGTAAGGTGCACCCTGTTTTCCATTGCAGTCTGATTCGTCGAGACCCGGGGGGGTCGAAATGGCATCCTCGGGGCCCCGAGCCGACCCCCATCAAGGTGCGGGGCCAACAACATCACGAAGTGAAGGAGATTCTCGATGCCAGATTACACCGGGGTGCTCTGCAGTATTTAGTGAGGTGGCGCTACTTTCCCCCTAGTTGTGATGAATGGGTGAAAGCCTCGGACCTGAACGCCCCGCTGCTCCTTAAGCAATTTTACCTACTGCACCCAGACAAACCCCGAGCGCGAGCTTAGGGGGGGCAGTATGTCAGCTTGTGTTCAAACTAATGCTAACCAGAATGCCTAAACTGTTGTATTGTTTACTAACCCTGTGACCTGCAACCATAATTTAGCTGTGAGAGTAAGGGGAGTAGGGGGGGGGGAAGAGGAGCTTGGCGCCAAGAGCTGTAAAGGTGTTTGAAGTGCAAACTATGCAGCCAGCTCTCAGCCGCGGCAAGGCCGCCTGTGGGGGAGAGGGAACGGACGGGGCTAGCTATGCAAGATATCAGGGTGTGAACCTCGCACCTTTCAGAAGTAGAATGTAACTGTATTGTGGGAATGATTCAAACCCCCCAGCTTTGATCCTGGGCCATAAAGGCCAGCTAGTTTGTGTACACCTTATCACTTTCAAAGAACTCTCGTAGCAGTAGCATGTATGTATCCAATAAATGAAACTTATTTTCAAATGAAAAGAGTCTGTCTATTGTTGGAGCATCTATGAACCCTACGCTGACAGCTGGAAGCAAGCAAAGTAGGGGGTTTTGCCTCTTGTTCATGATTTTAAGCTCGATTTCATGGCCAGATGTTCTTGTAAGTGCTGCCTATGCTAGCCCAATCTAGAGAAACCAAGGGTCAGGCCCAGTCAGTATTTGGGAGACCACCAAGGGTCACTACACAGGGCAGGCAATGGCAAACCACCTCTGAATATCTCTTGCTTTGAAAACTCTACAGGATCACCATAAGTCGATTGTAACTTGAGGCGGGGTGGGGGGGAGAATTCTTTTAAACTTTTTTTTAAAAAAAGGTTAAACAGGAAGGCTTCTGGGCACACTTCTCAGATACAGAGGAGGGAACAAGTTATGTCAGTTCAAGGAGGCTAAAGGTAGGCAGACAGGCTTAGCATGTTCCTAAAGGGACAGGATATCCAAGGGCTTCAGCAGGTCACTAGAATTACATCATACTTGCTGCTTTATAATGAGTTTGTGGGGTGCATGAGACTGGAGCCAGTCTAGATTCCAGAGCAGAGAGTGTTCAATGTGATGTAGGAAGGGAATGGCAGTGGAACTTGGAGGAAATCCAACAGAATAATCCGCCACAGACAGGGAAAACCTGGCTTCAAGAGTACTAGACAAGAGATCAATGCAGACAACACTTTTCTCAGCACACCTTCTACCTCTTCTTTGAGTACCTTTGGACATAGCTCTGGATATGTCAGATGATTTGAACATGCATCCATCTGCAACAAGTGGGAATTTAAAATCAGATTACGCATTACAGGGATTGCACTATTGCTATATGTTGCATTTTTACAAAGTAATGCCAGTAAAGGAATGCTCCAAGGAGGTTCCAGACTGAAGGTCAAAACAGATGACCAGACCTTACTAGTAATTTTTAAAGGCCAGTAACTGCTGAAGGCACACCTAATTCAGATTTGGGGCATGATACATGGCAATGTACTCAAGAACAGCAGTCCCCAACCTTTTTGGCATCAGGGACCAGTTTTGTGGAAGACTCTGGCCGTTTTCGCACTAGCGTTTACTCCAGCATAGCACCCCATTTACCTCCGGATCTTTTCCTGGTTTTCCCACCTGTTGCTCCGGCACTGCGGTTTGCTCCGGCGCTGCAGGGGTTTCACGCCGGAGTATCTAGATCCACCTCCTTCCGGAGTTTTTGAAAACCTCCGGATCCACACCGGATCCACTCCTCGGAGTTTGCTGTGGGAAATCCATCAATTTTTCCACAGAAGGGGTGGGGGGTTGATGGTTTTGGGATGATACAATTGTGCACTTTATTTTGGTGAGGTGGTTAAGTGTGCGGACTCTTATCTGGGAGAACCAGGTTTGATTTCCAGCTCCTCCACTTGCAGCTGCTGGAATGGCCTTGGATTAGCCCTAGCTCTCGCAGAGTTGTCCTTGAAAGGGCAGCTTCTGGGGAAAGCTCTCTCAGTCCCACGCACCTCACAGGATGTCTGCTGTGAGGGAGGAAGAGAAAGGAGATTGTGAGCCACTCTGAGATTCAGAGTGGAAGACATGATATAAATCCAATGTCATCTTATTATTACAACATTGTAATATATAATGAAATAATTATATAACTCATGGACCAGTTGCTAACAGGCCATGGACTGGTACTGGACGACAGACTGGGGGTTGGGGACCCCTGCTCAAGAAGAGTTGTGACCCTGAATGGGGGAATGGGGGAGAAATGGCAGCATTTTGCAAGAAGGGCAGCAAAGGAAAATGAGCAGCAATAGAGTTCTTTGGGCAACTGGAGGTGAAAGAACTAGATGGGTGAAACGAAGTGCCAAAGCATATTTTGCAATACTACGTACTTTTGCAAGACTGGGTTTTGCAGAACACAAACAAAGGCTGCTTCCAAAATTCTACTTATCCAAATTCCCCCTCCAAAGTTAGGAGGAATTCCAAAATGGTTTTTAAAATGTATTGCCATGGCTCCATTATTTTAGTTGTACTGAGGGCTGAGGATTTCTGAGGGGGATGTCCTTGTTGAATCCACCTCAAGTGCATCAATTCCCTACTTGGAAGTTGAATACGGTACTTAAAAGCACTATGCAAGCCTCCGTTTGAACCTATGGCCTCCAGTGGGGTCAGAGTTGACACTGAAAATGGCGTTTCTGATAGGGATTACCTTGGCAAAGCGAGTGTCTGAGTTGAATGCACTGTCAGTAGAACATAAGAGAACATAAGAACATAAGAGAAGCCATGCTGGATCAGGCCAACGGCCCATCCAGTCCAACACTCTGTGTCACACAATGGCAAAAAATATTATATATACACACACACTGTGGCTAATAGCCACTGATGGACCTGTGCTCCATATTTTTATCTAAACCCCTCTTGAAGGTGGCTATACTTGTGGCCGCCACCACCTCCTGTGGCAGTGAATTCCACATGTTAATCACCCTTTGGGTGAAGAAGTACTTCCTTTTATCCGTTTTAACCTGTCTGCTCAGCAATTTCATGGAATGCCCACGAGTTCTTGTATTGTGAGAAAGGGAGAAAAGTACTTCTTTCTCTACTTTCTCCATCCCATGCATTATCTTGTAAATCTCTATCATGTCACCCCGCAGTCGATGTTTCTCCAAGCTAAAGAGTTCCAAGCGTTTCAACCTTTCTTCATAGGGAAAGTGCTCCAGCCCTTTAATCATTCTAGTTGCCCTTTTCTGGACTTTCTCCAATGCTATAATATCCTTTTTGAGGTGCGGCGACCAGAACTGCACACAGTACTCCAAATGAGACCGCACCATCGATTTATACAGGGGCATTATGATACTGCCTGATTTGTTTTCAATTCCCTTCCTAATAATTCCCAGCATGGCGTTGGCCTTTTTTATTGCAAACGCACACTGTCTTGACATTTTCAGTGAGTTTTACCACGACCCCAAGATCTCTCTCTTGGTCAGTGTCTGCCAGTTCACACCCCATCAACTTGTATTTGTAGCTGGGATTCTTGGCCCCAATGTGCATTACTTTGCACTTGGCCACAATGAACCGCATCTGCCACGTTGACGCCCACTCACCCAGCCTCAACAGATCCCTTTGGAGTGCCTCACAATCCTCTCTGGTTCTCACCACCCTGAACAATTTAGTATCATCCGCAAACTTGGCCACCTCACTGCTCACTCCCAACTCTAAATCATTTATGAACAAGTTAAAGAGCATGGGACCCAGTACCGAGCCCTGCGGCATCCCACTGCTTACCATCCTCCACTGCGAAGACTGCCCATTTATACTCACTCTCTGTTTCCTATTACTCAGCCAGTTTTTGATCCACAAGAGGACCTGTCCTTTTACTCCATGACTCTCAAGCTTTCGAAGGAGCCTTTTATGAGGAGCTTTATCAAAAGCTTTCTGGAAGTCAAGGTAAACAACATCTACTCATTCTGTCCTTGATAATGGTTTCTACCAACTTTCCTGGTATTGAAGTCAGACTGACTGGCCTGTTATTTCCCGGATCTCCTCTGGAACCCTTTTTAAAGATGGGGGTGACATTTGCTACCTTCCAGTCCTCAGGAACGGAGGCAGATTTCAATGAAAGATTACAGATTTTTGTTAGAAGATCCACAAGTTCAACTTTGAGTTCTTTCAGAACTCTCGGATGTATGCCATCCGGACCCGGTGACTTATTAGTTTTTAATTCATCCATCAGTTGTAGGACCTCCTCTCTTATCATCTCAATCTGACTCAGGTCTTTCAACTCCCCTTCCAATATAAGTAGTTCTGGAGCTGGCAAACACTTCTCATCTTCCACAGTGAAGACGGAGGCAGAAAATGTATTCAGTTTCTCAGCCATTTCCCTATCCTCCTTCAGTAATCCTTTTACCCCATTGTCATCCAAGGGCCCCACTGCCTCCTTGGCTAGTGTCCTACTTCTAATTTATTTGAAAAAAAAATTATTGTTGGTCTTTATGTTTTTTGCAATATGCTCCTAATAGTCCCTTTTTGCCTGCCTGATCACAGTCTTGCATTTGATTTGCCACAGCCTGTGTTTCCTTTTACTAATCTCACTTGGACTGGTTTTCCACCACTTAAAGGAGTCCTTCTTATCTTTTACAGCTTCCATTACTTTGTTTGTTAACCATGCAGGCCTTTTCTTATTCCTGTTTGTGCCTTTCCTAACTTGTGGTATGTATTTTATCTGAGCTTCTAGGATTATAGTTTTAAATAGTCTCCAAGCTTCTCCAAGGGTTTTGACCGTATTTACCTTTCCTTTCAGTTTCCTCCTCACATGCCTCCTCATCTCAGTGAATTTACCCCTTTTAGAAGTTAAACGTGGTTGTGGCGGTCTTTTTGGGCAACTCCCTATTTATACAAACGGTGAAATCAATAACATTATGGTCACTGCTCCCAAGCGGCGCAATCACTTTTACATCTCTCACCAAGTCTTGGGCATTACTTAGGACCAAATCCAGGATTGCCCCAGCCCTGGTAGGTTCAGAGGCCATCTGCTCCATAGCACAGTCATTGAGAGCATCAAGAAACTCAGTCTATTTCTCTTGACCAGAACACATATTGATCCAATCAATCTGCGGGTAGTTAAAATCACCTATTACGACACAGTTTTTACATTTAGCCACTATCTTTAATCCTTCCATCATATTATAATCATCCTTTATCTTTTGTGGGCGATAACAAACTCCCATAGTTAAATTTCCTTTTGGGCTCTCTATTTCGACCCAAAGCATTTCTAGAAGGGAATCTAATTCTCTGACCTCAGTCTTACTGGACTGTATACCCTCTGTGACATACAGAGCTACTCCACCTCCAAACCTTCCCCCCCTATCCTTCCGATATAACTTATATCCAGGAATCACCATGTCCCACTGATTCTCCTCATTCCACCAAGTTTCTGAAATTCCCACAATGTCTGTTTTCTCCCAACACTAAACATTCCAATTCACCAATTTTACTTCGAACACTTCTAGCATTTGTGTACAAACATCTATAATTTCCCAGGCAAGCTAGGCCCGCCACCTTCCTCCTGCCACCTCGAGACTCTGACAGACAGTCCATACTGTTTGTCACCATCACAGTGGACAACTCTGATCCGTTACCCAGTAGAAAAATAGCAGCCAACCCTTCATCTCTTTGAGACGAGTCCTCCCTAACCAGAGACATTTCATCTCCTGTCGGCTTTCCCCCATGATTTAGTTTAAAAACTGCTCTGCCAACTTTTTGATTTTAAGCGCCAGCAGCTTGGTTCAATCCGGGGAGAAGTGGAGACCGTCTCTTTTGTACAGCTCCTGCTTGTTCCAGAAAGCATCCCATCCTAACAAACTTAAACCCTTCCTCCTTACACCATCGTCTCAGCCACACATTGAGACTTCTAATTTGTGCCTGTCTCTCCTGCCCTGCACGTGGAACAGGTAGCACTTCTGAGAAGGCTACCTTGGAGGTCCTGGCCTTAAGTCTCCCGCCTAGTAGCCTAAATTTTTCCTCCAGGATCCCATGACTGCATTTCCCCACATTGTTGGTGCCAACACGCACCACGACCACAGGCTCCTCCCCAGAACTGCCTATCAACTACACACGTAACGTCCGCTACCTTCGCACCAGGCAGTCAAGTTACCATACGGTCAGTACACAGTTTCACCACCCAGCTGTCTACTTGCCTGAGGATCGAATCACCAACTACCAACCCCCCCCCTCCCCCTGCCCAGGGATGGTTCCTTGGCACGAAAGGATTCCCGCTCACCAACCGAAGAAGAGGTCCCTTCTGAGGGCACATTCCCCTTATCCTCAGCACGGTGCCCTGTTCCCTCTCGACCCTCACGCTCTCTGGCAGCAACGGGGCTGCTACGTTGTGAGGAAATGACCCCTCTTTCCCAAATATTATAGTCACAAGCACGGTTGCCAGGGCGCCTGGAGAAGTGAGCTTGCATCCGTCTGGCCAGAGAGTGCGAGTAAAGCCATCCAGGAACCAAATGGGACTCATGTGTACAAGCAGCATAAGTGTGCAGGCATTCTAAACAGGCACGGAGTGCTTGCCAACATGCACGAACGTTTCCCCCGTCACTGAGCGGGCCCGCCATGGTGAGGGAGAGGCTGCGCTGCCACGGAGCTGTCCAGGCGACCGGTGTTGAAGCGCTAAGCATGGAAACCACTGTGTTTCGCTAACACCACTTGTAGCCATCTTCCTGCCAGGCTGGACTTCATTCCTTCTTAGTGGGAATCTCACGTACACACCCTGAGTCAGTCCTAGCCCGCAAGCAACCCATCTGTGTTATGAATGGATTAACAGCCCAACTGTTGATCCCAATTGCTCAGCAATATCCTGAACAATAACTCTTGCCCAGTAAATGATGGGAAAAGAGGAAGGATCTCTCCTGTCACATCCAAGCCTTTTGTCTACACTGGGGATACCTAGGCCAATATTTGATTCCCTATTGTCACCTCCCCAGATAATCCCATCTCATCCCAAGCACCCAACCATTTCCATACTGATATCATCGGAGCCGCCTCAGGCCCTGTCGCAACCTGGAAGTTTCCAGGATGCCCAGAACGAAGGTGATGTCCATTGGATAAAGCAAACACCCAATCAGGTGTCACCAAAGACTCACCATTGGTTCAGCCGATGTCCAGCCTTCATGGTCATCAGCAGAACCTCCCATCTCTCATCCCTGTTGCCTCCCATCCCCTAAGGGTACAAGTGAGGCTTTATAACATGTGGACTAGCTACCCACATGTGTGCTTCTATTCAGCAACCCATTTACCGCTGTGTAGATACATCCCCGATTCCTGATCAGTTTCGGGCCCTTCCCCCATTCCCTCAACTGTCGCCTTCGAAGTCTTCCTTGGAGTCTGCGAGAGGTAATATCGCCCTGTATGTCTACCCTTATATGTACCCCTATCGATCTATCTGTTTTTCTTAGACCTGTGTGAATGTGTGATTGTTTTGTATTTTGTCTTGTGTGAAAGAACTATTATTCCAAATAAATTACAATTGATTTTATTAAATTAGAGTCCATTTTATTGAGCATTCACTCTCTGGATGATTGAGCCTGGTATACATTTGGTAAAAAGATTCCTATTAAAGCTGGGTGTCCATCAAACTAATTCCCCAACCTCGTTTTGAGGGCATTTGGCTTAACAACGTTCAGAGCGAGGCTCATCTCATATTGAAGATAGAATGCCAGCAGGGGGGTATATCTTCATCATATATATAATGAAGATAGAATGCCAGCAGGGGGGTGGGGGCTTTCCAGTGTTTTGCACTGAGTGTCATATGTACGACAGGATCTGGGTTCCTGGTCCTTAGGGAGCCCCTAGGCGAAGAGCCACAGGCCAAGAGCCCTTTAGCTCTTTGGCAAGGCACAGCTTAAAATGCAAAGAGGGTGGAGCAGAGGCACTCCTGAGCAATCAGCAGCAATCACTCTCAATCTCTTTCACCTTTAGCCCACTCAACCAAACAAAGAGCAGTTCCCCAGCTATCACAACTCAGAATTTTAGGCAGCCCCAGAAACCTCAGAATGAAGTCTTTCAAAACTCAGAAATTCTCAGCAACTTCTCCAGATGTCTCAGCTATCAGAGCTGCTCTGCTCGGTTCTGCTCCTCTCAGACCTCTGTGAGATGGAGTTGTGTTTGTTTCATGACCAAATCCATTAAGCCCAAAGCCTACGTTTATTCCCAAGGTGAATAGTTTTTCATAGGTCACAGTAGATTGTGTTACCTTCTTTTTGCCGAAATCCACAACATGCCAAAGAGTAGGAATGACACTGCTAAGATGTTAAGCAAGCACTTAATTTTTATATTGAGAGAACAAAGTCTTTAGGGTTTGTAGACTCTTTCGGGATCAAGTGCCGTGTTCTGCTGGAGAAAGTTTTCCTTCCAGACGTTTCGTTCTCAGCTGCGGAGAACATCCTCAGTGGCGTTGCAGCCGGAGCAGGCGCTCAGACCTTCTTGGCTGCTGTGCATTGAGTGGGGCCAGGGCTGCTGGAGAGCTGCTATTTGTAGGCTGGAGGGGGTGTGATGAAAGGGCAATAGGTTTGTGGGTGTGGCGGAACCGGCCCGATTCTGCCTTCAGGCCCGGTCCCGTCAGCTCCCTATTGAGTCGCCAACTCCTGGAGGGAGCTATTTCTCCTCCTGCCCCTTGGGCGCGCTGCCACCACCTGCTCAGTCCCGGGGTTCAGATTGAGAGGAACAGGACTCCCAATCCCCCTCTCCAGCTGTGAGGCTAAGCCTCCAGGTCCTCTGCCACCCTGCACTTGGGTTTCACAGAGACCTCAGCACTTCTTTGGGGCACCCCTGGAGGATTGGCACCTTATCCAACTGCATGCCTTCCCCCTTCCCCGGGGCCCCCTTCTCAACACAGCGTGGTCTAAAGCGGTCTGGGGATCTATGTGGTACAGAGATTGACTGCCAGCATTTTAAACAGAAAAAAACATTTATTTAAAAGGGAAAAAGAAAACAAAACAAAAACAGTTGCGTTTAAAAAGTTAGCACAGCACAGCACACGCACAGCAAACAGCCTGACAAACAAAATGTGTTATAAACGCGTCCTGCTGGCCCTGATCTAAACTTGCCCTGTCTTGTGAATTACTTACTTAGTCTGCCTGCCTGGGGGCCCCCCAGGCAGGAGCCTCCATTGCTCACCACATGCTTGCTCGAGCGCTAGTTCAAATCTGCCTTCTCTTCCTGCCTAACACATGCAAGGAACAACAGCACTTCCTGCCTCTCTAGGAGATTTCCCCCCTAGCGTTGTTGGTTTGGCTCTGGAAGGGAGGGGGGGAGTGAGGGGAAGGCTACAAAGCCGGCTGAGGGATTTACTGATCCCTGCCAAATGAAGCACCACCACCGACTAAAATGGCGTTTCTCCACAGTGGGTGTGCCCATTGTTTGGTGGGGCTTCCTGGAAGGGTAGTGATAAGGAAACTGGCTGTTGAATGTGACCATTGTTCTGTGTTAATTGCTGGGAAAACTGGAAGGGGTTTGAAGATAAGGAAGATGGTTGTTGACTGTGCTGATTGTTCTGTGGAATTTGCTGGTTGTTCTGAGACTTTCTGCAATTTATAGTCTGTAGGGTGTTTTGCAGAGCTGGGTACCAAGATTGGTGGATGAAAATGCCTTCTTCCTTTCTGTTAAAATTGTGCTGGTGTTTGTAAATCTCAATAGCTTCTCTGTTCAGGCAGGTATGATAATGTGAGACCGTAGAAAGGACTTCAGTTCTTTCAAAGTGGATGACGTGGTCATCCACGTCAAAGTCTGCTAGGAACAAAGTCTGCTAGGAAGGCAGATGCCCTGTTTATTTCATTTAACCCTTTTTCGTTAGGGCGTCCAGTTTCTATGTCTACCTTGAGTAGATGCTTGAGAGAGTGCATTTGTATAGCATATAGTGCAGCGGTTGGAGCCTCCAGGAGAGGTTACAGCTTATTCTTTGTGGGGGAGTGGCCACTTCAGCAGCTTATAGGGCCTATCTGTAAAGCAGCCACCTGGAAGTCGGTGCACTCATTCACTAGGCACTATAAGGTGGACAAGTGGGCTTTGGCTGAAGCAGCCTTTGGCTGCAGAGTACAGCAGCAGATTCTCTAGAACAGGGGATCTGCCTGCCCTGGGATTCATACAATTTTTGTATGTCCCAATTGTGAAGAACCATCCCATTCCCAGGAACCACCAGAGAACGGAAGATTGGAAGCACTTACCGTGAAGCTTCCTTCTCGGTGGTTCTGACCACCCTATATAGGGGATCCACTTGTTCTAGAGCAGTAGTCCCCAACCCTTTTGGCACTAGGGACCAGTTTTGTGGAAGACAATTTTTTCAGGGACTGGGGCTGGAGGGGCGGTGGTTTTGGGATGATACAATTGTGTACTTTATTTCTATTAGTTTGGTGTGGTGGTTAAATGTGCAGACTATCTGGGAGAACTGGGTTTTATTACCCACTCCTCCACTTGCAGCTGCTAGAATGGCCTTGGGTCAGCCAGAGCTTTCGCAGAACTTGTCCTTGAAAGGGCAGCTGCTGTGAGAGCTCTCTCAGCCCCACCCAGCTCACAGGGCGTCTGTTGTGGGGGAGGAAGGTAAAGGAGATTGTGAGCCACTCTGAGACTCTGAAATTCAGAGTTGAGAGCAGTATATAAATCCAATGTCTTATTCTTATTACTGCATTGTAATATATAATGAAATAATTATACAACTAATGGACCAGTTGCTAACAGGCCACGGACTGGTACTGGTCAACGGCCCGGGGGTTGGGGACCCCTGTTCTAGAGAATATCTGTGACAGTGTATTTCGCTAGTCAATTTGATTCTGAGAGTCATGTGATTCCATTTATGAAAACTGACATGCCAGTTTTCTTTCTAGGTTATGTAATGGGAATTGTAAGTTGAATTTAACCCTTGCATGTTTTTCAGCACAATGTGTGGTGTGTCAGGTTTTCATTGAACCTTTAAGTTTGCAGGTGTCCTCTGGGGAGCAGTGGCTTTGTTACGACTCATGAAATCCAGGGAGATAGGCCACTCCCCCGGATCAATTTAGATGGACTGACCCTGTTCCAGAGGAGCCTATCACAATTGTGAAGGACCGTCCCACTCCAGAACCACCGTGAGGGAAGCTTCACGGTAAGTGCTTCCAATCTTCCAGCTTCCTGATTAGAGAAGCTTTGTATAAAAAGGTGTCAAAGGTTTTTGGTTTTGAACGTTTGTAGAAATGACTCGCCATCTCAACAACTGTTTTCATGACTGCCATTTTACATTTCACAAATAAATGCTGCATTGAAGATTTTATGCAACCTGCAGGTTTACTGTTTTGCTTTTTCCACATACTTCCTGGCATTGTCAACAACAATGACCGCTCTGTCAAGACAAATAACACTCTCCAATAGCATAGTCCTGATGGAGCAAGACTCCTGGGGAAATTGTGTATTGTTAAAGCAGTGCATTATGTCTGCCTAGCCAGGGAAACTTTGAACAGATAATAAATGTTGTGCAAAACTAAATTAAGGTGCCATTTCACTGCATGCAATCCTGTTTTAAAAGACACACATACAACACATGAAGGCTATACATTCCAAGGTCAATCAGTCAATCAATTCTTTATTATAGTTCGAGGACCAGCCAGTTTGAAGCATATAGAAAGTAGGTTTTTAAAAGTACATAAAAATAAGTTCTAAATCAATTACATTCCCTTAATCACACAATTCCTTTTCCTACACAGAATTTTGCTACCGCAGACTGTCAAGATCAACTAATAACGACTTAAGACTGGGGGATTATGGCCTAAGTAATAGGCCCTGTTAAAATCTTAATGGATCCACTGCTGCTAATGTTCTACCTTAGTTGCTCCCTTTCCCCCCTTTTCCTATTTTGATTTGTAACTGGGGTGAAGGAACTAGCTGGCGCCTTCTCAGGGCCTGAGGTGAGAGGAAGCCTTGCATAACAATTCAAGAGCATTTGCTAGCTATCGTCTGAGGAATTATCTAGTAGTTGTGTGTGAATGTTTCCTCCTGTAACCCCCCCCCCTAGGAATGTTTTTGAAGTGTACCTTAAAACCCATGTATCACTGTATTGGTTTCATTCTTAGCAAGCTAGAGGCTTGCACCAGAGTACCAGTTATCAATAAATGAATTCTTAGTATCAACTTTGAATCATTCTTGAATCTGTCGACTTGACACAGACAAGAATGTCTGCAATATTTCTGGTCTGAGGTCGATATAGTCTTGCAAGGGTTTGAATTTAGAAAGTAATAGGATAAGTATTTGACATCTCTCATCCTGAAAGAGGTTACAATGTAAAAGTATATGTGTGATAGTCTCAACTGCATTACTCGAACAAGGGCAACAATGCTGTTGGATAGGCAAGCTGGAAAATCTACCACTTAAATTGGAAGAAAGGTGTTAAAATGGGCTCTTGAAAAAGCCCATCTGTGCCTCGCTTAAGTAATGCCCGAAAGATAAGAGGACAGTGTAAAATTCAGGTTCTTCCTTAGACTCTTATAACTTAAGGGGAGCAACTCCTCATCATTTTGGGGTCCTATATCAGTTAATCTCCAGATAACCAGATTTTTTGCCTTAGTTAATCCCATGTCAAACAAAGCTTCTGGATGTAGACTTAGCTGTTTTATTTTCTTAATTATCTTTAGAGACCATGTAGGCATTAAGCCTTTTGGGTTAAAGTGAACTCTAAGCCAGTAAAAGATTGCACTTTCCCATATTTTATTCAACTTTAGGCATGCCAGCCTCTTGTCTGAGGATAACATTTGAGGTACATGGAGGTGAATTAAATAAAGACCTGAGAAACTTAGTTTGGACCCATTCAAGAATCTTAACATTTGAAGTCCAGTTTAATTGGGAGCCACATAAAAATCAAGTTAAGGATTTAGTTTGGAAAAGTGTAAGAGCTGCTGGGATGAAACCTGCACCTTCTGTTCTAAAAAATCTAAGAATTGCATTTGCACTCCTTTCTGCAGCATTAGCCAATGAGATTGTATTTGCTTTGAAACTGGCATTGTAAGTAAACAAAACACCTAAATATTGAAAATGCTTAACTTGCTCCAGAGTATTCCCATTTATTTCCCATTAGCTTTTCTTAAAACTTTTACTAAAGTTCATAATTTTGGATTTAGAGTAATTTATTGTTAAAAGTTCAATGTCACATTGATCAATGACTTTTTTGATCGCTCGTTTCAAGCCAATTTTGGTCTGAGACAAGGTCAATCAATTTGTTGTCTTCTCCTTTCATGATTGGTTTTCATTTCTTCTTTCAATTTTTGCAGAAAAAGGCGATTTACATTTGGCTGTCCATAGATAGATGTATTAATTTTGCAACTGGTAAAGAAGATAGGTCTTTTTGGAACATCTGAAGGTCTTCAGCTGTAAGTTTGCAGAAAAACACTGGTCAGATACTGTGTGGAAACATTGGCAGTACTCAACCCAAAAATGAACCACTGAATTCATCTGATCCATTTTGAATCACCTTATTCAAAGCTTATTCAAAACAAATGCGTAGCACTGTTTCATTGAAAGGTCAGAAAAGCATGGCACCAAACCAAAAACTACTGCTTTTGTTTTTCTGAGATGAAACTTTTGGGCTATTTGGCTGTCCAAGAACATTCACTTAAATACCTCATTGTTGTTGTTTTTGTAAGAATTAAATGACCTCATTGCTAGTTGCAAAGTTCCCAGCCACACTGCTGTTCTAACACAGCCTTTGATTACATAGGCAGCCATGTTACTTTGTGTAGTAGGTAGTTCTTCACCCTGAACATGCTTTTCAATATTTTTGGAGCTTTTCCTTCCTCTGTACTTTTACCCCCGTACTTGTTACTTGGTTTTGAACCAAAACACTTTACAATGGATTGTTGATTTAATTCTCAGGTTCTTCTGGTGTGATGGTCCTTGTGTATGGGCCTGCATTATTCTATTTATTTCCCACAGTACTTAGCTCGAAAGTTTACACTTTACAATAACCTTTGTTTTTATTGCCAGCAACTGATAATAGCTATGGAATGGACTCAGCACGAAATCTGACATCCAGACACCGCATATTAAAAAGTGTCCTCTTAAAAGCCATCTTCAAAATGTAGTTCCCAATGCAGTCTTTCACAGAAACATTCATCTATCTGGCAAATAAGAGCTTTCTGAGGCTGGAAATTTCTGGGTTCCAGAATATGTAATTAGCAGATCAGTAGCAAGGAAGGAGGTAGCGCTTAAATGCTTGCAGACCATTTCTAGCAGACATTCTAGCAGAAGCAGACAAACCCCATTTTCAAGCTTTATGTTTTAGAGGGTTCCAGGGAGGGGAAGTGAGAGTTTGTTCTCTGTATATTTCAACAGTTTACTTTGTATAGTGCACTGTGGAAACTGTTTTTCTTTGTGAAATCCAACAGTAGCAAAATTTATTTGCAAGTTTTTCATTTAACTCAGTTCTGGTTTTAGAAGAGGCAAAAACTCCATCTCATGCAGGCGTTGAATTCAGCAGGAGCTCACAGGAGCATAGCTCCTGAACCTTTGAGGGCTCCCCTTCCTCCTCCCCACCTTGCCCATTGAATAGTAGGTGCAGCTGCATATCAATCCCTGGATAAGCACCACCTATTTTTCTACAAAACGACCCCTGATCTCATGTATATCATTTCCCTTCACAAACTCAACACATGAAGCATACTTTCTATCTGTTTGGTGTGGAGGGCTAGGAAACTGTTACCATGTGCTTAATACTTAGCTTTAAACCTTGTATTTTAACCTTGTAAGTAAGGAAAATGTAGTACTTGCAGGAATTGAGTTTGTGCCAACTGTTAAGGGTTCAGATTTAGACCGCTGATATTTCAGTGCAAAGTCTGAAGTCTATTTTATATAAACATCAGCTTCAGGCTAAGGACCCTCTAGTGGCCTATAAGAAATCTGCTTAGACACAATACTCAATGAATTGGAAATTATTGCTTTCTTGAACGTCATGGAAAACTGGCTGATACTTTCCTTCTGATGACTATTTTTGTTGTCTTTATGGAAAGTGAACATCTAATGTTGGTTTCATGATAGAAATGCTGTAATTTCCTTTGTGTAGAAGTAGAGATGTCTGTTTGCTGAATAGTATATTATAGCATTTCTAAATTACTGCTTAAAATTAACAATATGAAATAGTTTTTCTTTTATTAACATAGTTCTGCATTATAATGTCTGATTTCTAAACCAAGCTCAAATTTATTGCTGAGACTAGTATTGTGACATGATTGGACTTTACAGCTGGCTAGAATATTTGCTGACCTGTCAAAATATTCTCATCTTCAAATGAATTGAAATTGATTTGTTTCTTTGAATACAGAAAAGTTGCAAGAAGCCAATCAGTTTCTCCATAAAATAATGCTCTCTCTTGCAAGTTCATTTTATTGTTTTATTGTTAACAACAATCAGCCATAAACAGTTTCAAAATCATATAATTAAGCTATGGAATAGGTGTGTATCATAGGAACACAAGAGCCCTGCTGGAGCAGACCAATGGTCCATTTAGTCCACATCTTGTCTCACACAGTGGCCAACCAGTTCATCTGAACTCTGATGTTGCTTCCTGGCTCTGGGATTCAAAAGCTTAGTGCTTCTGAATATCAGGGCTCCCCTCAAGCCATTGATAGACTTAATCTAGCTAATCCCTCTTTAAAGCTGTTTATTACTATGGCCATTTCTACATTCTTTGGCAAATGAATCCTACATTTTAATCACTTTCTGTGTAAAGCAGTATTTCGTTTTCCTGTCCTGGATCTACTGCCCATCAGTTTCATTGGATGCCCTCAAGTTCTAGTATTTTGAGGGAGAAAAATTTCTTTGTCATCTCTGTTCACCCCATGTATAATTTTATAAACCTCTATCATATCCTGCTCTTTTCTAAACTGAAAAGTCCCAGACTCTTCAGTCTTTCCTCATAGGGAAGGTACTCCAGCCCCCTAATAATCTTGGTTGCCCATATCTGTACTTTCTCCAGTTACTGTCTTTTTGGATACAGTGACTAGAACTGTACACAGTATTCCAAATGAGGCCATGCCACAGATCTATACAATGGCACTACAATACTGGCCGTTTATTCTCAATCACTTTCCTAATAATGCCTAACAGAGTTTGCCTTTTTCACCACTGCAGCACACTGGGCTAATGACACTTTCATTGACCTATCCACTACAATCCTAAGATCTTTATCCCTCTCAGTTCCAGCAAGTTCAGATCCCATTAGCCTATACTTAAAGTTGGGATTTTTGTCCCAGTGTAGAGGAAGCTTAAAAGCTTGAATAATATTCTATTCTATTGAATAATATTCTATGCGGTATCTTTGGGGAAAGGCTTTGGGGCTCCTGGAGAAAATTGACAAAGCAAGGAGGTATAAGAGCTCTGGCTTCTATCACATTTAATGAGTGGACAGGAGCCCACAAAAGCCCCTATTTTTTTAATGAGATGTAAAGATGGGACTTAACATTTATTGAGCAGGATACAGTTGAAATCTTTGTAACAGAGAAAGAGTTTGGCAGACCCTTTTTCTTGTTTGCTTATTACTTCTAAAGTTAATTAAAGCTTTTAAATATTTTGTTTACAGCATTTTAAGATTTTGCTAATAGCTGAAAAATAACTGTTGTTTAAGATTATAGTATAGAATCATTAAAAATCCTGAAGATTTTTTCCTCAAACCTCTCAGGACACACACACAGAAACAAAATAAAATCATCCTCTCACCCAGCAGCTTTTTCTTTAGAAAGAGCATGCACATACACCCTGGGAGATCCTGATTATGAAGTTTAAGATAGATATTTAAGCTTAAGCCTTGAGATGGGAACTGATGTTAAATGCTACAACACAATGCAAAATCTCCAATGACTAATAAAACTGATAAAATGAAAGACTAATAAAACCAATAAATGAGAACATGATTTGCGCCTCACGGCAGGACACATTCGTGGAGGCTGCTCTAGCAAATGGCCCTGATTTGGGCAATTGGATGGTCCTCTTGCCCAGGGGACCAAAGGTCCTCTTGCCCAGGGGACCTTGGTAAAGGCCCCCCCAGCAGGTGACTGGACAGGTGGCAGTGAACTGAACGGCAGTTTGGTTCACAGGTCCCCATCGTCACGAAGCTCCGTCGCTCAGATTGCCATTTTGGACTAGATGTGACTCCTGACTTGCTTTTAAACTTTCTCTTCCTCGTTGATCTGCATCTTTTCAATCTAAACCTTTTGTTCTTATAAGGCTAAACCTTTTAACTTTTACTATGCTTATGGGATCTATATTTTAAAAAGGATAAGCTCCATTAAGGGGAAAGCACTGAAACAGCTGTAGAAAAAGGGAGGGGGGGCATGCTCTCTCTTTCCACCCATCTCTCTCAGCTTTTGAACGCTGATTTTATAATGTGACAAAGTTCCCTGTGTTGCCTTTTTGTGCTTTTTAAAAGCAGTTAAAGAACTATTACAAGCTGCTCTTTCCTATTGTGCATTGTTATAGATTATAGCCTTATATTTTAAAGGGGAGAAACTGAAACGGCTGTATAAGAGCGGGTTCCCCCCCCTTTCCAACTCACCTGGCTTTCAAACGCTGATATTGATTTTATGTGATGAGGCTTCCTTGTGCTTCCTTTTTGTGCATCCTTCGAGAAGTTAAAGAGGTGAACTTAGGGAGAACCCAGCTCTTCCCTTGCTGAAGATG
Source organism: Heteronotia binoei (assembly GCF_032191835.1). NCBI lineage: Eukaryota > Metazoa > Chordata > Lepidosauria > Squamata > Gekkonidae > Heteronotia > Heteronotia binoei. The sequence continues at coordinate 18,253,378 of NC_083241.1, forward strand.
GGTTTTTGTGTGTGTGTGTGTATTTTTTGGTGCATTTCTGTGCATTCGCTGTGAATTATAGTCTTATACACCCCTCAACCTAAGGGGTAGAAGATCCACAAGATTTGGATATAAGAAACAAAGACATATAAGATTTAAAGAATATTTGGTGGTTTCTGGTGATGCAGTTTGTCCTGGTGAGAGAGGAGTTCTTAGGAATATCCCGGCACCTCTCTTGCTGAAGATTGGTACTTAAGCATCTGTTGGATGTTCATGTTAATTTCTGACAACTGAGAGTTGAAAACGGGACATAAGGCATTAACCACAGGCCTTCGGCAGCAACCTGAAACAACGTGAATACTTTCTGGTGGATATAATTTGGATTGTTTACAAATGAGTTTCTGTGAGACAGTTACAACCAGAGTTGAATTTAAAGACGGTTCCTGTGGGTGAGACTACTGATTTTGTGTAAAATACTTGCTTTTCCTATGTTGGTTTTTTAAATTCTCTTTGGGTGTCTAACAACAACATATGTTTTATTGTTTGTCTTATTAGTGATAGGTCTGTTTGGGTTTGTGGCTTTGTGATCTGTAGCCCAAATATTGGTGAACTGAGTACAGCATTATTGATTGTAGAAGTACACTGTGTTCCACAACAAACTTGCTTGAAGATTAACAACTTTTTTTTTTAGTATTGTGGGTAATGCCTCATTCCAAAAAGGGGAGAAAAATAACTATAACAATAAGATGTCCTATGCTTCTTGAAATTTGAGGCCTCTAAAGTCCTGTTAAGGTTTTCTTGTGGGTATGGAATTGATTGTTGCTATAATGAACAAAAGAGTCACCATGGCATCCTCAAATGTCCAGTCTGGCCCTGCCAAATTAACTGCATCTAATTTGCAGAAAGAAATTTAAGACTTGCAATTGATATTGATGAAGCCTATGTCAGATCTGACTGATACAGTAGTAACTTTAGGAGAACAGATGAATCAGGTAAAAGTTGATGTGGAAGAATATAAGAAGCAAGCAACTGAAACTAATAAGCTAATGAAAGCTTTAGCTACCAAGGTGGTGAAGACAGACGCCAAAGTGGAGAATTTAAAGAAAAAACAAAACATAATGGAAGCTAGAACCCTTCAACTTGAAATGGACAGAACAGTCTATTTGCTGAGATTCCAAAACATTCCAGAAGATAAATCAGAGGATATAGTCAAGATAATGTCTGAGGCTTTGACTGAACAGCTGCAGGAGGAACATTTAGATATGAGCTATGAAACAGACTTTGCCTACCGTGTCTCTTCTGCGTTTGTTCGAAAAAAAGCATTAGCAAGAGAGATGTATGTCAGATTTGCCAGGAGGAAAATTAGAGATTTGGTCCTCAAACAGAGCAGAGATTCACCAATAGTAATAAGCTGAAGATATATATAAGAGTGCTGAAAGAAGTTCCTTGGTCTATGAGGCAAAACAGATGAGAATACAAAGGTTTAAGTTCCTTCTTAAGAGAAATGGAAGTACCTTATACGCGGCTTACTCTGGAAGGTCTCATCTTAACATACGAAGGATAGAGGAATAGAATAACCTCAATTCATAAACCGGGAAAATATGCTGGAAAAGAGAAGAAAAATAAACAGGAGGAAGAAGAACAAGAGGAGGAAGAAACAAGCAGTCAATCAGAGTCAGAAGAGGAAAAGAATCAAACCCAGGAGCAAATTGTCTGTAAAAGAAGATCACAGAGGCTTAGGGATAAGAAGGGTAGTAATAAGAAGCCAAACAACAAATTAAAATACTCTCTCTGAATGTAAATGGTCTTAATTCCCCGATTAAAAGAGAAAAAACTTTTCTCTATCCAAATTCAAAGCTGACATAATTTGCTTACAAGAGATGCATATAATTCAAAAGGATCAAGATATATTGGCAAAATAAAAAATGAGAATATCCTTTTTTGCCTCAGAACCTAAAAAGAAGAGAGGAATGGTCTGCTACATTAAAGACAAGTTCAATGCTCAAACTATATTCGCTTCACAAGATAGTCAAAAGGTATTTCGGAACTAAATTTAGAAGGGAGAAAGGTCTTGTTGGTTAATATATATATGCTCCCAATGACCATCAAGAAAATTTTTATCAAAGTTTATACCAAAAGATATCAGATTTGGATTATGAATACTGTGTAGTAGGTGATTTTAATGCCATCTTCAATAAAAATTTGGACAGAAAGGTCGCTCCACAAAAAAAATTAAAATGATGTTCCCCATTCCTTTTCTAAAATTAGCAGATGAGTTGAACCTTGTAGATGCCTAGAGAACAAGATTTCCTACATCAAGAGACTATTCTCATAGACATCAGTCCTGGTCCAGAATTGATATGTGCTGGTTGTCAACCAGCGAGAGACTTAGACCAGACAGACACCCATCCAAGAGTTATATCAGATCACTGTATGTGTTTTTTCTTTTTTTGTGATCCCCGCCGGTGTTATATACTTAAAATCTTATTAAAGGTACACTTAATTAATAAGAACCAAAATTAATGTCCTCCTCCCTCTTGCACTTAGTCATTATCAAAAATTGTCCAATGTCCTTTTATTTTCCACTCTTTTTCTACGTATCTTCTGAACTTTTTCCACTCCATCATAAATACTTCTAACTCATAGTCTCTTAAGGTTCTTGTTAACTTGTCCATTTCACTCCATGTCATAACTTTTACAATCCAATCCCATTTCGCTGGTATTTTTCCTTGCTCCCACAACTGCGCATACAATGTCCTAGCAGCTGAGAGCAAGTACCAGATTAAAGTTCTATCTTCTTTTGGAAATTTTTCCATTTGTAATCCCAACAGAAAAGTCTCTGCAACTTTGTTAAATTCGTATCCCAAGATCTTAGAAATCTCTTGAATCATCTGCCAGTACTTTTTCGCTCTTTCACAAGTCCACCACATATGGTAGAAATAACCTTCATGTTTTTTACATTTCCATCATCTAGCTGGCATCTTATTGTTCATCTTTGCCAACTTTTTAGGAGTCATATACCATCTGTTCATCATCTTAAAACAGTTTTCTTTAATACTCTGACATGTTGAGCGTTTCATAGAGTTCTTCCACAAATATTCCCATGTATTCATCTGTATTTCTTTATTTACATTAATTGCCCACTTAATCATTTGAGATTTCACTACTTCATCTTCCATAGACCATTTTAAAAGTAACATAGATTTTCAAAACTATTTTTTCATTATCTCCAAGCAGAACCTTTTCCATTTCTGTTTGTTCTCGTCTTATTCCTTCAGTTTTAACATCGCTTTCCACCAAACTTTTTATTTGTTGCATTTGAAATCAATCATATTATTCAACTCTTTAGCAGTTTTCAATTCTATTTTACTGCTTTGTATTTTAGTAATTGATTATATGGCATCCCTTTTTCCTCTCTTGTCTCCGCTGTTATTCTTTATTACTTCTGCTGGCACTATCCATAGTGCTTTTCTCTCATCGCCATATTTTTTGAACTTCATCCAAATATTTAGTATATTATTTCTTATATTATGGTGAGAAAAAAGACCATCCAACATTTTCTTTCCATAGTACATATAAGCGTGCCAGCCGAATGTATTTCCATGACCTTCCAACGTTAAAAGTTTTTTATTCAACAGGGTCACCCAATCTTTTATCCACACTAGACAAACCGCTTCATGATACAATCTTAAATCTGGTAGCTGAAATCCTCCTCTTTCTTTAGCATCTGTTAAAACTTTCATTTTAATCCTTGGTTTTTTCCTGGCCCATACAAATTCTGAAATCTTTCTTTGCCACATTAAATTCTTTACTGTCTTTCACAATCTGAATAGTTTGAAACAAGTACATTATTCTTGGCAAAATGTTCATCTTAATTGCAGCTATTCTCCCAAGCAATAACAAATTAAGCTTGTTCCATTTTATCATATCTTCGTCCATTTTACACCATAACTTTTCATAATTGTTTTTAAACATCAATATTCTTCATTGTTATTTCCATGCCCAAATATTTTACTTTAGGGGTAACTTTACATCCCGTTAATCTTTGCAATTCTTTTTGTTTACTTACTTGCATATTTTTACACAAACATTTTTGACTTTTCTTTATTAACATAAAGTCCCACAAATTCTCCAAAGTCTTGTATTTTGGCTAACAACAAAGGTGTTACTTAGGTAGGATTTTCATTTATAAACATTATATCATCTGCAAATGTTCTATATTTATAGGAAAATCCTTTAATTCTCATTCCTTCAATTTCTTCATCATCTTGTATTTGCATCAATAAGATTTCAAGAGTCATTATAAACAACAATGGTGAAAACGGCAACCTTGCCTTGTACCTTTGCTGATTATCATTTCTTCTGTAAGATCTGCATTTATACATAACCTTGCACATTGTTCAGTATAAATTGCTTTTATCATTCTTATAAAATTTTCACCAAACTTTATTTTCTCCATTACTGCAAACATAAAGTCCCAATTCAAATTATCAAAAGCTTTCTCTGCGTCCGCAAAGAATAATGCAACTTTCTTCTCTGGATGTCTTTTATAATATTCTACAATATTTACAACAGTTCTAATATTGTCTCTTATTTGCCTTTTAGGGAGAAAACCCGCTTGGTCTTCCTTTATAAAGTTTATTAGATATTGTTTAAGCCGTTCTGCTAAAATTCTTGTGTACATCTTATAATCATTGTTTAATAATGAGATTGGTCTATAATTCTTTACATTAGTGACATCTCTATCTTCCTTTGGAATCAACAAAATTACTGCTTCCTTCCATGTATTTGGTATTTTCCCATTTATTATCACATTCATTAATTTTTGAAGTTTCGGTATTAATTCTTCTTTAAACGTTTTAAAATTTTTTGCCATAAATCCATCAGGTCCAGGTGCCTTTCCAATTTTCATTGCATTAATTGCTACTTCAATTTCTATTTTTTCAATTAGATCATTCAAAACTTTTTCCATATAATCAGTTAAGGGTGCTATTTTAAACTTCTGCAAATACACTTCCATCTTTCACTTCTTTACTTTAACACCTTTAAATAGTTTAGCAAAATATTTAAAAAATTCTCTCTTTATTCCTTCTTGATCTACCATCTCTCTTCCATCAGCCACAATTTTATGAATAATTTTACTTTCTCTTTTTCTTCAATTGCCAGGCCAAATGTTTTCCAGGTTTATTCGCTCCCTCGAAAGATTTGTTTTAATTTTTTCAAATTCCATTCCAATTCTTTATTTAACAGATATCTCATTTGTGCTTGCAATATTGTAATCTCCCTTATAATTTTCTTTTTTCCTGGCCTTTTCCTTAATTCACCTTTTTTCTTAATTTCATTTTGAATGTCCAACATCTGTTTATCTTTTGCTCTCTTGTCTTTATTATTCAATGTTATTTGTAGTCCTCTCATTACTGCTTTGTAGGCATCCCATACTGTCTGAAATTCTATATCCTCTCCGTCATTTACTTGGAAGTACGCTTTGGTTTCATTTTCTAGAGATGTCACTATTTCTTTATTTTGTAGTAAATCTTCATTTAATCTCCATTTTCTTGACTTTTTTGACAGTTTTGTAATCCACATTATTGGGTTATGATCAGCTCCTATTTTAGGTAATATCTCTATTTGTTATAAGTCCCAGATCTTTAGTACCCCACAACATGTCAATTCTAGAGAAAGAGCTATGTCTAGCTGAAAAGAAGGTATAGTCCCGTACTTCAGGATTAAACTTCCTCCATATATCTTCCAAACTCTCCTGTTTAACCAATTCAAAAAAAGACTTTGGCAATTTCTTCTTTATCATTTTTTTCTTCCCAGATCTATCTATCATATTCTGAATTGTTCCGTTAAAGTCCCCCATCAATAAAATTTGCTCATAGGTCACTTCATCAAGATGTTGTGTAATATTTTTAAAGAAAATGTCTTTAGCACCATTTGGAGCATAAAGTCCCAACAACATTTTTTTGGCATTCAAAGTAATTTCTACCACTATATATCTTCCATCCAGGGGCGTAGCTAGGGCTTTGGGGGCCTGGGGCCCAAGATTTATGTGGGCCCCCCTATGTGTGTGCACGCCGCCAGAAACAGTGAATCCAGTGAATTAGACTGGGACTGCGTTCCTGCTAAAAAAAAAAAAAAGCCCTGTGCTCACGCTCATTTTTAAAAGTACCATTTTGCACATGCTCAGAGGAACCCAGCCCTCCGTCGCGTTAAACAGCCGGAGGATCATATGCTCAGAAGCACTCGCTCTCATTTTTAAAAGGGATTTAGCGCCTCTGAGCATGTGCTGAGCCCCGGCGCCGTAAAGAAAAAGGCGATCCGCGTGCCTCTGCGCTTGTGCAGAGTGTCTCAATCGGCACCTGAAGAAAAAAGCCAAGGACGAGGGAAGCGGCAGCATGGAAGGCCTCCACGCCAGTTTCTCCAGCCCCCGGCGCCGTCTGCTGGGCAGGGCAGGGCGGGCCGGATAGCCGAGCCCGTGGATTGGCACCCCCCCGCCCCCCAGCTGCACCACACCCCTCGCGGGCACGTGGAGAGGGGAGGGGGAGGAGGAGGCAGCGGCCCGCCAGCCCGCGGTTGAGCAAGTGTGCAGCATCCCCGGGCACTTCCGACGGGGCGGGAGAGCTGAGCCAACTGCCTGCCTTTCACTCTCGCCTCCAGTCCTCGCCGGGAAAGCTGCTCCGTCGCGGGAACGCCAGCTGGCCCGCTCTGCCGGAGACAGCCCAGCAGCCTCGACGGCTGGCAGTTGCCCCACCCGGGCCCTCTCCAGCCCAGCCAGCGCGCGTCCTTCCCGGCGCAGCCTTTGTGCAAAGCAGCCCCAGCGCCGTCTTCCAGCCCCCTCGACAGCCATGCGTTTCCTGGCGCTGCTCCTCCTCCTCGTCCGCCTGGCCCGACGGGACCCCCCTTGGCAATGCGGGGGCCCCCCAGAACCCCCAGACCTGGGGTGACGCCCCCCGCCCCCCTCCCTACGCCCCTGCTTCCATCTTTATCTTTAAATACCAATTTCGGGTCTAATTCTTGTTTAATATAAAAGACTACTCCTCTCTTCTGTTCAGCCAATGTAAAAAATTCTAGTCCCAATTGTTTATTCTATAGAAATTTATAATCCTTTTGTCTAATATGCACTTCTTGTAAACATATTATATTACAATTTTGGGTTTTTATCCAATGAAAAGTTGCCTTTCTTTTTTGTGGTGAATTTAGTCCATTTATATTCCAAGATATCAATTTATCATCCATCATGGTGCAAATTCTTTATTTTCGTCATAAAATCTATGCAGTTCTTGTGTATTTGTGATTGTAATCCTTTTCCCTTGAAATTCAAAGCTCAAACCTTCAGGTGTTATCCATCTATACCTCATTCCATTGTCACATAGTTTTTCTGTCAATTTTTTATATGCCTTTCTGTCAGTTAACACTTGTCTTGGCAGTTCTTTCATAATTCTTACTCTACTGCCTCCCACTGCCAATGACTTTTCAAAGTTTTTATTCATAAGAACATAAGAGAAGCCATGTTAGATCAGGCCAATGGCCCATCCAGTCCAACATTCTGTGTCACACAGCGGCCAAATATATATATATATATACACACACACACACTGTAGCTAATAGCCACTGATGGACCTCTGCTCCATATTTTTATCTAACCCCTTCTTGAAGGTGGCTATGCTTGTGGACGCCACCACCTCCTGTGGCAGTGAATTCCACATGTTAATCACCCTTTGGGTGAAGAAGTACTTCCTTTTATCTGTTTTAACTTGTCTGCTCAGCAATTTCATCGAATGCCCACGAGTTCTTGTATTGTGAGAAAGGGAGAAAAGTACTTCTTTCTCTACTTTCTCCATCCCATGCATTATCTTGTAAACTTCTATCATGTCACCCCTCAGTCGACGTTTCTCCAAGCTAAAGAGCCCTAAGCGTTTCAACCTTTCTTCATAGGGAAGGTGTTCCAGCCCTTTAATCATTTTAGTTGCCCTTTTCTGAACTTTCTCCAATGCTATAATATCCTTTTTGAGGTGCGGCGACCAGAACTGCACACAGTACTCCAAATGAGACCGCACCATCGATTTATACAGAGGCATTATGATACTGGCTGATGTTTTCAATTCCGTTCCTAATAATTCCCAGCATGGCGTTGGCCTTTTTTATTGCAAACGCACACTGTCTTGACATTTTCAGTGAATTATCTACCATGACCCCAAGATCTCTCTCTTGGTCTGTCTCTGCCAGTTCACACCCCATCAACTTGTATTTGTAGCTGGGATTCTTGGCCCCAATGTGCATTACTTTGCACTTGGCCACATTGAACCGCATCTGCCACGTTGACGCCCACTCACCCAGCCTCAACAGATCCCTTTGGAGTTCCTCACAATCCTCTCTGGTCTTTCATGATCTTTCCCACCATTTCTTTGGTCATAAATCTTATGACCACATCTCTTAGCAGATTATTCTTTTTTGCATAGGGTGAATTTACTCTATACATATAGTCATACATATTCTATTCCCGTCAGGATCTTCCTCCAAAATTTTTGCAATTATTTTTATTATGTATTCTTTGCGGTCTGATTCTTCATCTTCAGGTACACCTCTCAGACAGATCTGAGTTTCCATCAGTTTGCAGTCATGAATTGTCACTTTTTCTTGTAATTTTAACAAGGTGAAGTCATGTGTTCTCACCCTCTCTTCCACTTGTACTTTCTTTGTTATTACCACAGTGTCACTTCTGAGATTCTCTATTTCTTTTTTAAATTCTTTCTTTGAGTCCTCAATATCCTTTCTTATTTCTTTTTTAGAGGCAGTTATCATTTCTTTCACCCCCTTCATTATCCTAGCTTCCATTGTCTCTAATTGGGCTTGCATTTTCTCTATTGAAGCAGACCTAGCACGAATTTGTTTTGGGTCTGACATGTAAAACAAGATCAAAAATTTTGATCTCACCAAATTAAATTTGAACCATCAGGTTTGATAAAGTGAAGCTTGCCCTTTCCAATGCACCCAATTTCACTGTCCTCTCAGCCTCCCAGGCTCAGATATTAATGTTTAAAGTTTTTATTTCTCCCAAAATGGCGGTCGCAACTTTTGCTTCACTTTTTAAAAATTTCCTTTTTTCCCTTTTACCAGTTCAAATCTTGTTATCTACTATCCAACAGTAGTAATTTTTTAATTGCCAAATCTGTTAACTCCACCAACTCCCAATCACTTTAAAAACGATGTTAAAACTTAGTCCTCCCAACAACAATGGCCACCGATGTTTCTCTCTGGTATTATAATCCTAGAATAGGCTGTTTACTTTGTTGACTTCCTTCTTCTTCCTCCAATACTTCCTGCTTTTCTTGCCTTCAAATCTCGTTTCACTGGTAGAGAAATCTCACGATATCTGACGTATTTCCTGTGTTGACTGTGAACGCTGCAGATCTATGACGATGGGGCTGCCTCCTCAACCACAGATAGCCGAAACAATAAATTCCTTTCTTCTTTTAGCACTGTCTTTTAAGTTTACAAAGTTCAAATTTAGCCCCTTATCGTCTCCTTTCAGGTTTTTAGTATTTCCAACTCCCACCTTTTACTTTTGTTTTGTTTAACTTTAATTAGTCCCGGAGTGAAGAGATAGTAATCAGTACCTTTTTTCCGTAGTTTATCCAAATCAACACCAGTCCTTTGTAGATTAGATATTTAAAATTGTAAAAGAAGGTTTGGATCCTGTCGAGCTTATGTCAAATTAATGACTCTAGAAACTTCTGCAGACGATGAATATGCAACTTAATAATAATAATAAACTTTTATTTATCTCCCGCCCTCCCCGAGGCAGGCTCAGGGCGGCTCACAAGACATGGTATATACCATGATTACAATAAAATACAGTTCATATCATAAAATGCAATTAATAAAAGACAGTTAAAAGACAGTTACATAAATAATTTTAAAAACCACAATAAATTAGATGTGCTATAGTACAGTAATATATATATTAAGATGGCCAGATGTCACTTTCAGGGTTCCACTTTGTAGGCTTGTTGAAAGAGGACTGTTTTACAAGCCCTGCGGAACTGGTTAAAGTCCCGCAGGGCTCGCACTTCCTCCAGTAGCTGATTCCACCAGTGGGGAGCCATTATTGAGAAGGCCTGCTCCCTCGTTGTTTTCAGTTTAGCCTCCCTTGGTCCAGGGATTTTTAAGAGATTTTGGGAACTAGATCTCAGTGCTCCGGAGAGCCCTCTGGAGATCCCTCAAAGCCTCAAAGGAGCCCCCCCCCGGGACTCCCTTTCAGCCAAGGTAAGTCTCCTCAAAGTATCTGTGCATATCTTGGGACAATTCTCTAGCTGAGAAATGTAGGCAGAAGGCATTAGTTTGCCTTTTACTACCCTGAACAGAAGTGCCAGCCTGCCCCCGTTAGGGAAAGCAACTCAGCTCGCCATTTTCCAACCCCGGAAGTCTCCCAGATCACAGTATGTTAACCACTGCTTTAAATGATGTAAGGAGGAAAGGATTGCTCTTGAAAGATAAAGACTTCGTTCAGGAAACAAAAAAAAAGAACTAAAATTCTTCTTTGAACAAAATGTGAATCAAGAACTAACTATACAAATGGTGTAGGACACAAGTAAAGCCTTTTTCAGAGGACTAGATATTAGGTATGCAGCTAAGCGCAAGAAAGAGAGACTAAACCAAATCCAAGATTTAAATCTGAAATTGCGGAAAATGGAAGAACTCAAACAACAGCCCTTTAGAGAAGAACTACAACCCAACATTAAATTCCTGCAGCAACAGCTTAACCTTTTACTAATGGAAGAAGTAGAAAATAAACTAAAATTTGCTAAACAGAATGATTTTGAAAATGCCAACAAACCAGGTAGATGGCTAACATACAAACTGAAAAAGGAACAGGCAAAAAGAACCATCCTAGGCCTTAGAGGAATCGATAACATAGAAAGATTTACAAATAAGGAAATGGCAAAGATAATTGAGGACTACTATAACACTCTTTATAAAGGATCAAAAGTAAACAAAGAAGCGACTGTTCATTATAGCCTTAAACCCTTCACTGAAGAACAACGTAAAATCTTAAATGAGCCTATAGCTATGAAAGAATTGGTCGAAGCTATAGGTTCACAGAAAGATGGCAAGGCACCCGGTCCAGATGGTCTACCAGCAGAATATTATAAAACCTTTGAAGACAATCTAATCCTTCCATATAAACTCCTGCTAGACAAAATAGAGGAGGAAGATGGGATGTCACATGCCTGGAAAGAAGCCACTATTTCGTTGATTCCAAAAGAAGCAAGTGACCTAAAAGAGGTTAAGACCAATCTCTTTGCTAAATGTTGACTACAAGATCTTCACATTTATACTAGCTTAAACGTTTAAAGAAAGTTCTTTTGGAGGTCATTCACAGACCAAGCAGGTTTTCTCCCTAGAAGACATTTGAGTGACAATACGAGAGTAATATGCAATATTTTAGAGTATTATGAAGCCCATTCTGACAAGCAATTGGCACTAATATATCTAGATGCAGAAAAGGCCTTTGACAACCTTAACTGGCAGTTTATGTTACAACAACTGGAATTTATGAACTGTGGAGCAGATTTTCTAAAAAGAATTCATGCTATTTACTCTCATCAAAAAGCAAAAGCGGTAATAAATTGAGACTTAACAGATACTACTGAGATTCAAAAAGGTACAAGACAAGGTTGCCCTTTATCTCCGCTTCTATTTATTCTTACGTTAGAAATATTATATAATCAGCTCAGACAAGATTTAAATATGAAAGGACTTTCTTTCAGAGGAGAACAATTTAAAGTAAGAGCATTTGCTGATTATATGGTTTTTATTTTAGAACAGCCTACCAACTCTGTTAACCATCTAGTTCTAAATCTTAAGCAATTTGGAGAAGTGGCTGGTATGACGATAAATTACCAAAAAACCAAAATAGCAACAAGAGTCTGGATTTACCTATGAGAAGAAAGTAAAATATTTGGGCATTCAACTCACCAATAAAGTACTATATATAAAGAAAACTATGAAAAATTAATAAAAGATATTAAAGACTTGGAAGCATGGAAATATTTTGAGTATTTCTTTAATGGAAAAAACAGCAACAATTAAAATGAACCTATTACCAAGGATACTATTTATTTTTCAAACAATATCTATAATTTTACCTAAGGCATTTTTCCAGGAGTTAAATAAACTACTAGTTTTATTTGGCAGAACAAAAAACAAAGAATAAAGTTGAAGGCATTACAAGATTCTAAAGAAAGGGCTGGACTTGTCCTCCCAGATTGACAACTTTACTACAAAGCTTGTGTTTTAACCTGGGTGAGAGATTGGATACTACTGAGAAATAGGAGATTGATAATACTAGAAGGCTTGCTAAAGGATGATACTTGTACTTGTGGTACCAGATAATGGACACTCAAAAATGCTTTAATACTCATTTAATAAGGTCTCTTAAGCAGGAGGGCTCTTGGCTAAAGCCAGAAATCTACAATAAAGTTCCTAAATGGGTCTCACCAACTGAGGATCTCATTCAGCCTATATTACTGCCGCCACACATGATACTTACCTATGAAGAACTGTGAAAGAACAATGACGAACTGAAATCACAATGCCAATTTTGATTGGTGGACCAGACTTCAGCTAGAATCAAGGTATACTAGAGATAAGGCAACTGGATTTGCTACTCAACAATATGGTTTTGATTAGATTATTTTGGGACCAGATCACCAGTTAATTAAAAAAAAATACTCAATGCTCTCCAAGTGAAACTACAAGATGACAAGGTAAAAAACACTATGGTAAAGTGGGCCCCAGGGCCGGCTAGCCCACTAGGCAAACTAGGCAGTTGCCTAGGGTGCTGGGAGGCTAGGGGCACTGAATTGGGCTCCCCGCTCCAGTGCCCAACACAACTGCCTAGTTTGCCTCCCTCTGCTGCACTCCGCTCGCTCAGCCCACCCCCTCAAAGCTCACCGCAGCTAAAACAGAGCCCTATCAGCTTCTCCCAGCCCGCACCTGTGTGTTTGTTAAAAGACAGATGGAGGAAGCTTCGCTCCCCCCTCACTTCCTATTCTGGAAAGGAGGGGAGAGATATCTCCTCCATCCATCTTATAACAAAATGTGCAGGCGTGGGTTGGGAGAAACCAGTAGGGCTGTTTTAGTCGTGGTGAGCTTGTGGGGGGGAGCAGAATGCAGTGGTGGCAGGGAGGCTAGCGGAGTGCGCCAGCAGGCACCTGCCTAGGGTGCAATTCACCCTAGAGCCGGTGCTGGTGGGCCCAGAACTTGGGCTACAATATTGAAATAGCGGTTTGGGAAACGTTGTGGAAATCACACATAAAGCTTACTAGAGCCATTACTGTTAAAATATTTATAAAATGTTTTATAGATGGTACATAATGCCTGATAAGCTGCCTAAAATGTATACTACTGTCTCCAACAAGTGTTGGAAATTTATTTCACATGTGGGTATGTTTTTTCATATGTGGTGGACTTGTGGAGTGATGAAAAAATATTGGATTATGTTACAAAAGATATTGAAAACCCATGTCCATTTTAAACCAGAACTGTTTTTACTGAACATACTACTGGTTGACTTTTTGAGGCAGAATAAACATTTAATGATACATATTACTACTGCAGCAAGACTTTTAGTAGCATAAACCTGGAAGCACTATGAAACTCCAAAGAAGCAAGACTTGACCAACAAAATATTAGAGATAGCCAAAATAGATGTACTTGCCCTTCGCCTTAAAGATAAGCTATCTAGAGATGAAGAAAATCCTTGGAAACCTTTTATGACTGGCTTAATACATGATCTGTGGCACTTTCTTGTATGCTCCTCAATTTTGATGCTATAAAATCATACTAGCAAATTATTAGTTACAATCTATAGGATAGGTTATAAATTGCCAAAGGTTAACAATATTACTTGTAATCCAGCGATGAAGAATTTTTGTTATCGAAACTATTTTACCTTATCTCCCTTCCTCCTTTTTCTTTCTGTAATTCCCTATCTTGCCCTCTCCAAAAAAAGTCAATAAAAATATATGATACAAAACTAATAAATGATAATAAATGCAAAGATGAATAAAACTAATAAATGATAACAAAGGCAATGACTAAAAAAACTAATAAAATGAAAGACACTCAGGAACTCAGGCATCCTGACAAACTCTATTTGGGAGGAGGAAAATCAGGACAAATAGCAAGGCTTATAACAGCACATATCCTTATAGACAATTTCCAAAGATTCTCCTCTACGGAAGCCCTCTCCTTATGCACAAATCAACATTTTCAGTTTTCAGAAGACAAACTTTTCAGTGGGCAAAACTATTACAACAAATTCCCAAAAGTCCATAGCACACTTACACATCTATAGCGACTGACAGTAATAGTTATAATTTGGTTTCAGCCATTATTGGGAAAAGATACAAAACCTGATTCAACTAGAGATAATCGGTGCTCCAATGCCTTCAGTATTGTTTCTGCCTATTAAAGAAAGAAGATATTTTAATTAATATTATATATTAATTTATTAGGGCCCCAGAGCAGGCACCCATGACTAAATTGTTAGGCTGTATTTCCATCACTATAGCCAGAGTCTTCCTGCCCCCTCAGGACACCACCAATGATCAGAAGACTGTGCTTAACACATATTAGAGGGGCAGAAGATACTTTAACTCAGCATACCATCATTGCCTTTACAGGTTTGACAGGTAAAGTGAGAATCTGACAAAACAGAATTTCTATTGGGAACTATGTTCACACATCACTCTTCAGACAGCACTACCCAGAAAGGCAAGTAAGGACCAAAAATATTTTGTGGCACAAATTCAGTTAGATAAACAATTAGTTTTCTTCAGGCATCACACAGACCTACAGTTTATTCAAACTAATTATGCTTTAAGATTATGGTCTTGCAATCCACTCCACTCTAAAAGGTAAAGGTAGTCCCTGTGTGCAAGCACCAAATCATTACTGACCAATGGGGTGATGTCACATCATGATGTTTTCTTGGCAGACTTTTTCATGGGGTAGTTTGCCATTGCCTTCCCCAGACATCTACACTTTACTCCCAGAAAGCCAGGTACTGATTTTACTGACCTCAGAAGGATGGAAGGCTCCACTCTACTAACTCTCAAAACACAATGAGAAATCATGATCTGAAGTTTATCGGCCACAGCTAGTCTTAACTATGGTTTTTTATGATGTATAAACACAGATTCCCTGTATTCCCCTGGTGTCATCCACAAAACAGTGTGGGCTGAAATACCAGTTGGCTCTCTCTGGTGGTGAAGAGTAAACAGCAACAAAACCAGCATTTGCCATAAAAGCAAACAAGGAATTGAAAGGTAGTCTGAGTGCGGAATCCTGATTTCATCAGCTCTGGGGGCAACTGCAAATTTCTGAGTGTCAACTGAGGCCTAACAAAATGTGTTTTAAGTTTGTTTTCATAGTTATAAGGCATCTGAAGCAAGTTGATCAGAAGTAGTAAGACAAAAATAAACAAAATGATAAAATGATCAGCAGTGTTAACATAAAAAGCCAGAAAATTGCAATAAAGCAAATAAAACCACAACATGTAAACAAATATATTTTAAGATTTGACAAAAACAACCAGAACACAAAGATAGCGGCATCCTAGACATGCAAACTTATTTCTCAACAAAAGAAAGATCTGAAGTTCTTCCACCAGAAGTGAGCAAAACGTGAAATCCATCATCTCCTTACCCTTTCTAGCGATTCTTCCAAAATGGCTTGACTTCCAAGGGTAAGAGGCTCTTTATCTACATCAGCTTTTTGTTCTGCAGCTCCTAGGGTATAACTTGGATGTTTGGCAGTTATTAAGAGCATGACTATTACTTAGTTAAAGCTAGAAGTTTGACAATGCATCAACTGAAGTCACATTACCCAGTAATGACAGTCACATCTGTAGCATCCACTGCAACGAAGTACAGCATCAAGTGACTGAAGTATGCCCACTTCAATAGGTCCTCCCCTGGTATTTTATTGTAAGCCTTGAAGGTCTGAACTATAGGCAGCACCTTCCATTGGCCTGGAAAATCCGTACCTGAGAATTTGCTATTGACATGTACCAGTAGAGAATTCAAAATGGGGGTATAATTAAAACTTTACAAACACCATTTTTTGTTTTACAAACCCTCCTTTTAATTCTTGCATTAATCTGTAAAATCCTAAACAGGGCTTTTTTTGTAGCAGGAACTTCTTTGCATTTTAGGCCACACACCCTGATGTAGCCAATCCTCCAAGGGCTTACAGTAGGCCCTGTAAGCTCTTGGAAGATTGGCTACATCAGGGGTGTATGACCTAATATTCTGCTACAAACCGCCCCCTGAAAGAAGCACCTGCATTTTGAACAATTTGTAATAACAGAATCGCAACTCAACATGATCAAAATATGTTGTTTTACTTCCAGACAGCCTTCAATGCAAAGTAGTAGCACAGCTAATTTTCTAGCTGCAATATTTAAGGGTAAGTTTTATATTTTAATGGTTGCATAGGAAAAACATGGTGACTCCATTGGTTTCAGACAAGGCTTCATACAAGACAAATTATCTGCATTTAACCATACCTACTTTTTTTAAAAAAAAAATCTTCTCTGCTTAGCATCAACGAGTTGCACTACATAGATAATAATGATATAAGTGGCCATAAAACATTCTAACCATAAGAATCTGGGAGCTGAAAGAAGGCTGTGTTCATTGTCAGCTACTTAAATACCAGTGAGACTGAGAGCCAGTTCTGATCCCCCACCACCACCACTCCACATATATCAGAATGAAAATGTGCTTGCGGGAAACCAATACATAAACCTCCCCAAATTCAACTACTGAAATTGAAAGACAGGAACAAAGCAATGTGGCTGCCAGCTGCCTGGAGAGAAAAATATCAAATCCCTTTAACAGAAGTTTAATGGGATATTACCCCCATGTCCTGTAAAGCTTCAGCAGCTCATTTCTAAACAATATAATTTTAAAGGGACAGAACATATTTCTCCAGGCTAGTTGGCAATGCTGGCAAGGAGTATCTCCCATCAAATTCCTTGTACAAGAGGTGCAGCCCCAGAACTTCGGGATTCTTGTCCAAGGATCACAGTATTTAAATTCCTAATCTAATCAGAAAAGAAACAGAAAGTTTACCTAGCAAATTTAAATATTTTTCTTACCTTTCAAGACAGTCAATATTTAAACAATACAAATCTCGTTTATAATCAAGATGCTGTGGGGTGCATCTATAAATACTTCCAAGTGTCATTTTGCATCCAGAACAAAACAAGGTTTCCAGCACACTATAGAAGCAAAATATATATAACAAATTATTTAGAAATACACCACAGTTATGCTAACATGTCACTTATTTGATTATTAAAACATTTATATCCCCACTTTCTGCATGGTTCAAGGTGGCTTACAATAGCTACATATTTTCACTAAAAATCAAAAATAAAATAGTAACCAAATATCTCATGTTATAATTTAAAGCATAGCAATGTCCCACTTTCTGCACAAGTGAGAGAAATGTAATTGAACAATCACAATACAAAAAAGTAGTTTCAATATATAATCTCAATGTACACATATATCACATTGAAATAACATTCCGTCCATGAGCCAACACACAGTAGCCTAGAAATCAATGGTTTTGGTAAGTTTAAATGGTTTTTAGCACGTTTATTGTGTATAAAGAGCCCCGTGGCACAGAGTGTTAAAGCTGCAGTACTGCAGTCCTAAGCTCTGCTCACAACCTGAGTTCAATCCCCGGTGGAAACTGGGTTTTAAGGTAGCCCGGCTCAAGGTTGACTCAGCCTTCCATCCTTCCTAGGTCGGTAAAATTAGTACCCAGCTTGCTGGGGGGGAAGCGTAGATGACTGGGGAAAGCAATGGCAAACCACCCCGTAAAAAAGTCTGCCGTGAGAACATTGTGAAAGCAACGTCACCACAGAGTTGGAAATGACTGGTGCTTGCACAGGGGACCTTTCTTTTTCCTTCCTTATTGTGCATATTTTTAAAGCTGTTAGCCTCCTGGGTAGTCCTGATAAGAGCAGATAGGCTCTCAATAAATTAAAATTTTAATTTGGTAAATTAACTAAAAAGTGACTTTCTACTCCTAATTTCTCACCACTGCAAATCAATACTCCCTCTAAGCTGTGAAGTCTTATGAGCAAAAATTCTACTTCATGAGTTAATGGAATTAAAGTTGTGAGCTACTGCATAAATTAATTTGTTCTGGGGCCATTTCTCCTGAGTTGAAGGCTAAAAAACTGAGCTAGCTCACACTAACTCAGCTTAGAGGGAACACTGCTGCAGGCCCAATGGTCTCTGGAATTCTCCATTTTGTCCTCCCAAAAACAAACTCGAGGTAGGTTAGGCTGAGAGTGTGTGACTGGCCTAAGTCATCCAGCCAGCTTTTAGGGCAAGAATGGAAATTCAAATCTGAGTCTCCCAGATCTTAGTCTAGCCACACCACCACTCAGTTGGCAATATGAATCCAAACATGATCTTTACTAGCTCACAAAGATTTTTAAAAATCAAAAGGGTAAAAAAGGATGTGCTAGCTATAAGGCAGATCTAACATTCCCTTTGGAGCTGAACAATGCTTACCAGCCACGCTCTTCTGGCCAACTTGAAAGCTTTTGCTCCTTGTCCACTATGACAGTAGGAGAAACACCTGTAACAGGGAAAAGATACAAATAAAAAACACAGTATCCTTCAAAATAAAATGTGTTCATATAATTTAACACTCCCCCCAGTGCCATTTTCACTGAAATGATATTGCCTTCTGGCCCAAGGTAGGTTTCCATTACAAGTGGGTCATGCTATAGCGATCTAGTCAAATAACTGATAAGCACAATTAGAAACAACAGCAGTCAGGAAGAGGCTTGGACTGAAACTGTCTTCATGCTCAGCATTCCTAACAGAAGCAGATGGCGTGCTTGTGTCACTTCTTAAAGGAGCCAAGATATGCTTTTCATTAAGTCTTACTAATATGACACGAGTTGAGTGGAGAGACCCAATCTAGAAATGGCCCTCCCAAAACTAACTACTTTTCTACTTTTTAAGGGGGGGGGGGGAAGGAGAATTAGAAAGCTAGATGGGAACTGCTGACACAATCACAAACCCACACAACAAAGAAGCACAAGTGTAAGGAAGAAGGTACAGAGTCATACCACCCATAAGTGTTTACAGATACGAAGGCCTGTGGGGGAAAACTGTCACCTCCCCTTTTATTTTGCCTCTTTCTTGGGGGTGGTCAGAGAAACCTCTGGCAGGAATCCAGTGTGGTAGAACATTTAGCATTTGGCTGCAACCAGGGAAGACCACTCTCTGCTATGAAGCTCACTAGATAACTGGGGGCCAGTCAATATACTGCACCTTACCTCACCCAACAAGATTGTTTTATTTATTTATTTACTTACTACATTTGAACCCCACCTTTCTCCCCAACAGGGACCCAAAGCAGCTTACAACATTCTTGGTGTAGTGGTTAAGAGTGGTAGATGCTAATCTGGAGAACTGGGTTTGATTCCCCACTTCTTCACATAAAACCAGCTGGGTGACCCTGTGAGTCACAGTTCTCTCAGAGTTCTCTTAGCCTACCTCGCAGGGTGTCTGTTGTTGGGAGAGGAAGGGAAGGTGATTGTAAAAGCTACTCTGAGACTCTTTCAGTTAATGAAGGGCAGGGTATTTATTTTTATTTTGTAGATTTCTATTCTGCCCTCCCCGCAGATGGGCTCAGGCAGATCACAATCATGACAGAACAACAACAATCCAATAATTAATTATTACAGCAATATTATGTATAACGAGATCCAGGGCTTTTTCGGTGGCAGCACCAGAACTTTGGAACACACTCCCAGAAGCTATAAGGGCCCTGCGGGATTTGTCTGCGTTCCGCAGGGCCTGTAAGACCGAATTGTTCAAACAGGCTTTTGCGGTTTGATTGAAAAAAGGCTGCCACCGGACATCCTACAGAATGCTGGCGATCTTGGTCGAGAAGTCAATACCGCCTATACTGGACTGAAATAGCGCCATAGAATGGTTTTAAAGTTAATAGATGTAAATTATGGTTTTATATGTTTTATTGGATTGATTGTTTTTATAATGTTGTGAGCTGCCCTGAGTCCACTTGCGGAGAGGGCGGGATATAAATGGGAATAAATTAATTAATTAATTAAAAATTAAAATATACATTTTAATACACAGATGGCACTATCATATTACAGTATTGCAAGGCTATAGTGCTCATACTGCTTGGCCAACAAGATTCTACAGTCTGCAGTATGGGCCACCTACTGATGAAATTCAAACCCAGACACTAGCCCTTCTTAACCATTACACTACACTGAGTGACTCCCGTTGGTTTTGAGAATAAAACGGGCAGAGGGAAGCACGCATCATAAAAAGGGTCCAGGAAATAGGTGTGAAGAACCTCAGCTTGAGACTCTGGAGAGCCACTGCCAGTCTGAGTAAACAATGCTGACTTTGATGGACCGGGGGTCTAATTCAGAATAAGGCAGTTTCTTATGTTCATCAACCAGAGCTCCTTGGATAACAAAATCAGACACACATCACGTTGAGGCAATATGCAGTCATGCCACTCATAAGCACGCAAATGCACAAACATGAAAACCTTGGAAACCTTCAGAAAAACTGATTCCCCTCCCTCCATTCTATTCACAAATATACAAAATATATAACCGATCATGAATTGCCCTTCTACTCATGTAAAGTTAAGTTATATGTGTTCCCTTGAGAGAGTCTCTCCTCATTTGCAAAGGCCCTTTGTTCAGGGCTTATCTTCCCCGCGGCCCCCCCCCCCCCGTCCCGTCCAGGCGCGCTCACTCCTGAGGAGGAGACATCTGGTGTTTTCGTCGTTGGCCTCCCAGTCGAGCGTATCTCCCACTGCCCGCTTGCAGCCAGCGCACAAGAACACCATGGGCTGTTGCTCTTCCTGGGTCACCGTCTCCATTGTGTTTTCTCGGCCTTCCCTAGCCTGAGGCAGCATCCCTGAGGACAAGGAGGCCTCTTCTACGGAGTGCGGCGGTAGCAACGTCGCCATCGCTGTTCAAAAATACCCGCCCTTTCGTCTCCCGGGCGCTAAAAACGGAACTGAGGAAAGGACGCACCGAAAACTCTATCATCCTTGTGCGCATGCGCCAGAGCAACTGCTCTTTCAGGGGTGGCCAACGGTAGCTCGCTAGATTTTTTTCCCCTACAACTCCCATCAGCCCCAGCCAGCATGGCCAATGGCTGGGGCTGATGGGAGTTGTAGGCAAAAACACTTGGAGAGCTACCGTTGGCCACCCCTGTGCTATTTAATATAGCAGGTTCCCGCACGCAAGCTGAGGATTTTTTTTAAACGACATAGAGAAGTCATGGCCTAGAGCGGCCAAAAAAGGTTGCTTTTAATTTTTACCCGTAGGTGGCCAACGGTAGCTCTCCAGAAGTTTTTTGCCTACAACTCCCATCAGCCCTAGCCATTGGCCATGCCGGCTGGAGCTGATGGAGTTGTAGGCAAAAAACTTCTGGAGAGCTACCGTTGGCCACCCCTGCGGGTATGCCGAGGCGTCTTCCCCCTTCCTCACGAAAACCTAGCGATTCCGCCAAAACGCGAGAGCCAATCAGATAGTTCCGAGATCTGTGGTTGAAAGCTAGGTAGTCGCGAGACTGAGGCGGGGTTTAGAAAGTTGTCGGACCCACGGCATGGAAGTGCCTTGGAGCAAACGGGAGAACTTGGTGTCGAGCGCGCCAGAGTTGGATTGGATGGTTTAATACGGGAGATAGTGACGGCGCCCTAGAGGGATCCCGCAAATAGTGGCCGAGGGTAGCGCGCGTGGCTGGGCTCTGGTTCAAGTCGCGAAGCCGCGGGCTGGCACTCTGTGGGCCCGGAGTGACCGAGTAGCGACTAGTTGAAAGGTCCCTGTAGGCCGGGGTGCAACGGAAGAGGGGCAGGCTGGGCGGCGGCGGGAGCAGCTAGGCAGGACAACCGGAACATAGCAGTAGGGGAATAGTGGAATCAGGTATGTCTGTAGATTTTGTTTGTAGAAGAAGATTTAGGAATAGCGTATTTTAGGTTGGTGCTAACGACTGGGAGGTGGCTGGTTCTCTAATGTGCTTGCTTTTGAAGTCAGATCTCAGTGGGA
Source organism: Heteronotia binoei (assembly GCF_032191835.1). Lineage (NCBI taxonomy): Eukaryota > Metazoa > Chordata > Lepidosauria > Squamata > Gekkonidae > Heteronotia > Heteronotia binoei. Next base: position 18,275,507 of record NC_083241.1, read on the forward strand.
CATATTGCCCAGTGAGCATGCCTGAAAGGCTAAAAGCACTGTGATGGAAGACTGAATAGAGGACTTTGATGTTCCTCACAAGTTGCCTGTTGGCTAAGGTACAGAAGCCTTTCTCATCTGGGTGAAATACCAGGTGACTGGAATACAGAACAGCTGCTGCACCATGATGACCTGCTCCCACAATGTTGTCTTCCTCCTGGATACAGCCAGTTCTATGCAAAAGGCGCATCTTCATCTGGGCATCTTGAAGATCCTGAACTATTTGGGTTGCCGGTTTGGCCTGGCCAAGATCCGGTGGGGCTTCAAGTTCTTTGACTCCTTAGGTGTCCAGGGCAGAATTTCATGGGTAGGCAGTTTTCATGAACTTGGATCTCGCAGCTGGGAAGACTTTGAAGAGGAGCTGGAGGCTAGGTTTGAAAACCACTACCATGCTGTGAACTTGCCTGGACAATCTCCTCGAGCCTGTCTTGCTCAGAACGTACTGAAAGAAGCATTGCTTGATTATCAGTGGGACCGACCTGAAATTGCTTCTCCAGCCAAGGTGGTGTTGAGGAGCCAGAAAAGCAAATTAACTGTGACTTCAGAGAAGCCCCCAGAGAGCTCCAATTCTTCTGAGGGTTTCATGAATACCATTTTTCTCTTCTCTCCCTGCCCTCATTCTCAGAGGGAATTGCATCAGTTTGTTTCTGGAAGTCATGCTCATTTGTCTAATGAGCTGCCTACTTTACAGGACCTATCAGAAAAATTCATACCCAAGGGAATTCAGGAAATGATGGTTGCTCAGAAAATCACTTTGCATTGGGTGGATACTGCTGATTACTCCACGGTAATGAGAGAATTAATTATTTGGGATGCTGAATGATATGTGAATTTCTATGTGAATTTTGTTAAGCACACTTATCACATCTTCCTCCAAGAAGCAGAGAACAGAATATGTGAGAATTATTATTTTATCCATGCAATAGCACTGAAAAGTAGGGTGAGTTTCAAGAGAAGGTGAGTGAGCATGGTGATTGGCCAATGGTCATCCTGTGAATTTCTTGCCTGAGTGGATATTTGAATCCAGATCTCATTAATGTTTGTACTATTCATTTCTCATAAGTTACTCTAAGGCTGGTGTGTCTGCATTGTGTGTATTCTGATGCATCTGTGGAGCTTATGGTGCACACATTACAATATTCAATTCAACAGAGGAAGATCTGCATATATGTGTGTCAGTGAATATTATTGAAGGCCACTCTTGCAGAAACTGACTGTGCATGTTGGAACGCATTAGTGTATTGGGACAAGAATGTGGAGTATGATCTTGGGTTTGTTTTTTGTCATTAACCTATGTCAAATGTGACTGATTTGCTTCACTGGCATATAGTGCTGCAGCTGAATCTTGGCCACTATTCATATGGTCTTCTCACCTGTAGCCACAGTTCTGATTCATTTGAGGATTACTGTTCTAAATCAGGTATAGCCTGATTTCACAGGCACCTTGCTTGTCCATGCCAGGAATTTCAGCACCCCATGTGGCTGTGCACAGGTAGCTTTATGTAGAGTTCCCTTTTCATGTGAGATGACTGTAGGTTCCTTGGTAATTGTCATGCCTGGAGTGACAATTGTTTGCTCTGTTAGAAGAAAGTCACTTTTCATTTGGGGGAATATTCTCAATTCTTGACTTGTTTTTTAAAAAGTGATTTAGTTAATGATTTTGGCTCTTATACATTGAAGTACACATTTTTGCAGCCCCCCCCCCCCCCCAAAATCTATAAAACAGAAATAACAGCATTCTTTATTTTTGTATCTTTACAGCCTGGGTTACTAATAGCTTGGAGAAAAATGCCCTGATGGTGTTATTGGGGAATTTTCTTTGTGATGTTGTTAAGCTCCATGCAATGTGTAATGTACATGGACGAAAGGAGCTTGGAGAAGATTTGATATAATATTTGTCTAATAATCTACAAATATTGTTAACCTATGTTTAGCCTACATATATGCACACATATTGTAATTGCATGACACAAGTGGCCCAAAGAAGTGAGGTCTTTTATAGTTTCCCTCCCTGGTCACTTGAAATCTGCTGTTACTCATTACAAGTGCCTTTTTTATAACCCTACTTTTAATGCTGACATTCTGCTGTTTTTTCTAAGAAGCATGCCAGACAAATGTATAGGCAGGTCTCTTTGGTACAACAGAAAAATGCTGAAAGTGTATAGTTCTTTTGAGTTGTATTAAGAACAATGGTTTCCATGTAGAGAGAACTATCTTTGGTAGCAAAAATAGCATCTTGAATTACAGCATTTTTTGTATAATAGAGTTTTCCTTATTTATTATTTTCACCTCTCTGATACCACTAAGTGGAGCCTTTCCATTTTCTTCTTTCAGCTTCTTGATTCTTCAGATCATGTTGGGTATCACACATTGGCTGAACTGATGCACATCTTGAAGGGCACAATTTTGCCATCAGAAATCTTCGTTCCATGTTTAAATTGTCACAGAACAAAGACTTTCCCTTTGAAGTCCATATTCCCTGAGCCATTCTCATCATGGGCAACTATCTTGCCTTTGGATTCAACTCTGAACTGTCTATTCTCTTCACCTTCTGCATTACAAGCATCATTCCCGCAGCTGGAAGGAATTATATTTCTCAAGAGTGATGGTAATGGAAGTAATGCTGCTATTATATCCTGCAAGGGATTCTTGATTAAATTAGGGCATAAGAAAAGTAGACTTTGTGCTGTTATGTATTCATCTATGGATGAATCAGTGAATCTAGGTTTATGCAATAAAGCAGGGGTATCAAACATACGGCCCGCAGGATGGATCCAGCCTACAAGCAACTGGCACTCTCTTGCTTCCTATTTGAACATATGAAGCTGCCTTATACTGAATCAGACTCTTGGTCCATCAAAGTCAGTATTGTCTTCTCAGACTGGCAGCGGCTCTCCAGGGTCTCAAGCTGAGGTTTTTCACACCTATTTGCCTGGACCCTTTTCTGGAGATGCCAGGGATTGAACTTGGGACCTTCGGCTTCCCAAGCAGATGCTCTACTAGTGAGCCACCATCCTTCCCCAAATTTCCTATTTCCTGTTTCCAGCATCAAAGCTGGCTTTTGTCCAGTCTCCTATTTCCTGCTTCACAGAGGAGAGAAAGGAAGCCATGCCTCCCTTCCCTTGATTGGCTGAGGTCTCCTTCCTCTCTTCCTCTGGGGAAGGAGGGGGAAGGAAAGAGTCAGAGTCCCATAGCACCATTAACAAGACCAACAATGTTTTATTCCAGGTATAAGCTTTTGTGTGCCTGCACAGTTCTTCAGGGTCGGGGAAGGAAAAGAGACAGCATGCCAGAGAGAGAGAAAAATGGAGTCCCATGGCACTTGGAGAGATCCCCCTTTCCAGTTCTAACACTGTGGGGGCGGGTGGGGAACCTAAGAGCACAGCTTGCCTTCTTTATAAGTGGAAGGGAGCAAGAGTCCAGTAGCTCCTTAACAACTAACAAAATTTGTGGTAAGGTATAAGCCTTCATGAGTCACTATTCACTTCTGTAGATACAGCTAGAACATGAGTCCATCTGTCCTTATATCTTGGAAAGCGAAGTGATTTCAGACACCAAATAACAATAGCAGGCAGTCGTAATGAGAGAAAAAACCTAGGTCTTAATTCAGTCCAGGAAGATGCATTATCTTGAGTTACAATTCAGCAGTCTCCTTAATCTTCCTCTGAAATTCCTTTGTAAGAGAACTGCTACTCTTAGGTCAGCAACTGAATGTTCTGGGAGATTAAAATGTCCTCCCACTGCTTTTTCAATGTTGCGGTTTCTAATAGCAGTAGAAAGAGTAAGAGTCCAGTAGCACCTTAAAGACTAACAACATTTGTGGCAGGGTATGAACTTTTGTGAGTCACTGCTCACTTCTTCAGGCTTATTTCCATTCTTTGCATTCTCCTGGACTGAATCCTGTACCAAACTGAGACCTAGATTTTATGTCTTGTTACCAATGCTGATATCCCCCAAGCCTCTCTGCATATCACACCTAATCCAATCATGCCTGCTATTGCCATTTGGCATCTGAAATCATCTTGATGAAGTTTATATCTCTGGTACTTCATGCTACATTTTATGGCACACATGATCCAACCTGACAAAATGACATTTATATCAGATTCGGCCCTTGTAACAAATGAGTTTAACATCTCTACAAAGCTTAATGAAATTAAATTATCTAAGTAACAGCAATCATGAAGTTGAAATCTGAAACTAGGCTCCCTTGGAATCCTTAGTACAAATATGTAATTTATTGCTAAAGTCATCCTTATGAGAAATGGAAGGTAGCAAATGTAATAGTATTAAAAAGGGTCATGGAGCAGGAAGGAGGTTAAATTTGTGGGGAGTATTCCATGCTTGCAGAAGTTTGTTTTCTTCTGTGCTTCCCAAGGTGGTAAACAAAGAACAGACCTTTGCTCTTGCCAGGCGTACTACTTTACTTAACCCATTACTGTATCTTGGTTAGCTTGCGTATCTAGCCTTCTTTGAAAGCTTTTCAATCTCACTGTCTTGTGTTTACTGCCTTGAACAGGAATACAGACGCCACAGAGCTGTGCTGTGACCCTGGAGCCCTTGAGTGTGAGCCAGAGGCATTTTGAGAATCCAGTCAGTATTTTTCTTAAATGCACAGCGGCAGGCTGGAATATGATGCATACTAGTAGCTTCTACACGGAGAGCTGGATAATACGGATTTCCCCACCAGGCCAGTCTGTTCAGGAGACGTCTTTGTTTCAGTATCTTGTAAAGTGCATTGTGACCCAAGGATTACATCTGGTAAGTGGCCCATTCTGTTTAGAATAACACCTTATGTCTAGTTACAAATATATAAGTTATTAGATACTTTGCAGGGAAAGACTGTTCCTCTATTTCTTTTATTTCCCATCTTTCAGCAGCATAGGAATGGATTTTCCAAAGGGTCTTCCACACTGTCTAGACTTGCACTTTGTTTACCTTTGAACAGGGAACTTTATTGAACACCTTAGTACCATTCTTTGGCCAGTTTTTTTGATCAATTCATTTCTCATTGCTACTGCTGCTTTTGTTGGCTTTTATGGGTGTATGGAGAAACACCATTTTAGGCCTGTGCTTGTCTGGGAGTTGGCTAGAGGAGTCTATAAAACTCTAGGCAAGGCTTTGGCCTAGTCTATTCCTCCTTCCCCCTCCCCTCCTGTCTGGAAGCAGCACTTCTGAGGTGGCAGGAAGTCTTTCAGGCTGGTCTTCCAGAAGGCTGCAAGAGGGAAAACCAGTTCTTGGGCAGGAACTGGGTTTTATATTAGAGGTTTTTGGAGGGAAATGGGTAGTTCAAAGTTTTCAGGGGAAGCTGACAGTTGAGTTTTGATTGGAGTCTTGGTGACTGGTGAGTCGGTTCTTGATGGTATGGTCAGGGCCAGTTATATATTAGGGAAAGAAGGAGCGTTTATCCCTACTTTCATTTATTACTTCTGTTTACCCTGCATTTAAAAATGCCTGCAAATAGTTGCATGTTTTAAATAAATGTTTTGTTTAAAAGGTAGTCCATCTGTACCACCAAGGTTCCCCAACCACCTTAGACCACACTACTGTTAGAGGGGAAGGCATAGTTGGCAAGGGTGCCAATCCTCCAGGGGTCTCCCAAAGAAGGACTGTGGTCTCTGTGTTAACCAAGTGCTGGGTTGGCAGAGGACCTTGAGGCCACAGAACTGGCAAGGGGGAGTGGGAGTTCTGTTCCTCTCAGTCAGGAACCCCTAAATTGAACAGGGGGTGGCAGTGTGCCCTAGTGGTGGGAAGAAGATTAGCTCTCTTCAGGAGTTGGCGACTCAAAAGGGAGTTGACGGGACCGGGTCTGAAGGCAGAATCGGGCCGGCTCCGTCACAGGGTGGCTTGAGGGAGGAATCTTAATCAAGTCTACTTGGAAGTAGTCCCATGTTATTCATTGGGGCTTATTCTGTTGAGGGTGTTTTTAGTGCTGCAGCCTGAATCATTTATCTGTTTCTGAAGCATGGTTCAAAATTACTGTGCGTCATCTCTGTGTATCACTTGCTTGATCTTTGTTTCTTGTTGGGAAGGTTGCTGATGTGTCTCCATCTGGATCCTGTCCTCCCTGCACTGGGATTCTCTCCCCCATCTCCGGTACTGCTGCCATTCTTTCTCTTTTCTGTGCTGAAAGAATGGCTGAAGTTCAGAGATGCTTCCTTCAAACTGCTGAGGATGGGAACCTTTCCGGGGCAGATGACTTCAACTTCCCTGAAATGGTGAGCAGCGTGCTCAATCAAGTAAACAACTCGAAAGAAAGTGATCCAGCTAGTCCCGGTAAGTTTGTTTACTGAAAACTGCCTTTGTAAATAAAAACTGAGGGAGCCCTTCCCTGTTACTTGTTGAAGATTTGGGGACTTGTTCAGAGGAACATCCATGATTTTTGCAAGGTGCTACCAAGTCCTGTTGGCTCTTGTGAAGAAAGATGCCCAGCAATCTGCTGGGAAAATTGGTAGTTGGCTTCAAGCTGTCTTTTAGGGAATGTCTGTAACCATCTTCTGAGTTATCAGGATTCTCCAAACTGAAAACCTTTGGTCTGAGTGCCTTAAAAAGAAAAGTCTGGTGATATCTTAAAGACTAACCACATTTATTGCAGCATGAGTTTTTGTGACTCAGAACTCTTTTCTTGAGATGCTATGGAAATGCCTTGCCTTTCTTTTTGAAAAACAAAGCCACTTAGGCACCAGTATCTGATATTTTTGGTGCCTGGTTTCACTCTTGTTTTCTAATCAGTACATTTTTTCCCTGATGGCACAGCCATTTTGTCTAACGTAAAATCCTGTGTATGCCTAAACCTGGGAATAAGCACAAGTGAACTCATTGTGATTTGACTTCTGAGAATATCTTCATAGGATTTGAGGCTGCATTCTTTTAGCTGGGGGAGGCTAATGACGCTGATTATTACTTACGTTTTCTCTTTGTGTGTGTGTGCACATACATGTCTAGCAGAGACTCCACTTCCAGAGTGGTGCCAGCAGGAGCTGTTTCAGACACATCGCTGGAGCCCTATAGTGATTGAAGACTGGTATCTTTTGTCAAACCTCTGCGGAGAAAGCTCCCCTTTGATGGAATCATTAAGGTAATCTTCAAAGACAGTCTTTAGAGTAAGGTAGACCTAGGATACTCCCTAATTAGTCTCATTAAAATACAATTTTAGTCCCATTGAATTGAGCTAGAGATCTGAATTGAGACCCAGTGTGGTATAGTGGTTAGAGTGGCAGACTATTTCATTTCATTTTATTTAATTTATATCCCGCCCTTTCCACCAAAGCAGCTCAGGGCGGCTCACAACAGAAAAGTTCTAACATAGGATTAAGTTTTAAAATACATCAATTTACAACATTTAAACAATAAAACAGTAAAACAAAGCCATTTACCAAAGTACCATACTACAGCCTTCTATTCGACTAGAATCATGGAGATCCAGGTTCTGCCCTAGAAGTTTGCTTGTGACCTTGGGACAGTTATACTGACTCCCTAGCCTGCATCACAGGGTTGTTGTAGTAGTAGGCAAGGCTGGTTGACACGGACAAAGTGGTAGTTGAGAAGCATCTGGCTGCACTGAATGAGTACAGATCCCCATGGCCGGATGGCATGCACCCAAGAGTGCTCAAAAAAACTTTCTAGAGAGCTTGCAGAGCCTTTGTCAATCATCTTCCAGACCTCTTGGAGGACAAGAGACATGCCGCAAGACTGGAGGAGGGTGAATGTCATCCCAGTCTTCATAAAAAGGAGGAGGAATGGCCCAGAAAACTATAGGCCAGTCAGACTGACCTCTGTCCCAGGGAAGATACTGGAGCAATCTTAAAGGGATTAATCTGCAAGCACCTAAAGGACAATTTGGTGATCTGGGGGAGTCAGTCCAGGTCCTGCCAGACCAACCTCATTTCCTTCTTTGATCGAGTGATGAGCTTACTGGATCAAGGGAATGCTGTTGATGTTGTTTACCTGGATTTCCGTAAAGCTTTTGACAGGGTTCCCCGTGATGTTCTGATGGGTAAACTAGAGGACTGTGGAGTGGTCTCTAGGATAGTTAGGTGGATAGGGAACTGGTTGGAGAACTGTACTCGAAGAGTAGTTATCAATGGTATTTCATCTGAATGGAGGGAGGTGTCCAATGGGGTGCCACAGGGCTCAGTTTTGGGCCCAGTACTTTTCAATATTTTTAACAATGATCTGGATGAGGGTGTGGAGGGGCTACTCAATAAATTTTCAAATGACATCAAATTGGGAGGAGCAGTGAATACACCAGAAAATAGCATAGTACACCTGGAGTACTATGTGCAGTTCTGGAGGCCTCATTTCAAGAAGAATGTGGACAGAATGGAGCAGGTTCAGGGGAGAATGATGAGGATGATCAGGCCTGGAGACCAAGCCCTATGAGGAAAGGCTGAGAGGCTTGGGAATGTTCAGTCTGGAGAAGAGGAGGTTATGGGGGGGACATGCTTGCTCTCTTGAAGGATTTGAAGGGCTGTCATTTAGAGGAGGCCAGGGAGTTGCTCCTGTTGGCAGCAGAGAAGAGGACTCACAATAATGGGTTTAAATTTGGGTGGGAAGGTACTGGTTGGATATTAGGAAAAACTTTTTTACAGTCAGAATTCAACAATGGAATCAGCTACTGAGGGAAGTGGTGAGCTCCTCCTCACTGGCAGCCTTTAAGCAATGGCTGGACAAACACTGGTCAGGGATGCTGTAGGCTGATCCTGCATTGAGCAGGGGTTTGGACTAAATGGCCTGCGTGGCCCTTTCCAACTTTGATTCTATGAATGGAAGAGAGGAGAATGTTGAAATATGCTTTGAGTGTCCGTTGAGGGCCAAGGCAGGGTATAAATCAGGGGTAGCCAAACAGTGGCTCTTCCATACATATTGTGTGGCTCTTGAAGCCCTCACTGCCCCATTGGCTGGCTTGAAGGCGGGATTTGTCTCTTTAAATCACTCCACCAAGCTAGCTGATGGCTTGGAGAATGCATTTATAGTTAAAGTTGCTTTCTTTCCACCTCTTCTTCCCTGCCCCATCTATTTGCTTTCTTTCCACTTTTCCTTCCTTCCTTGTGGCTCTCAAACATCTGACATTTATTCTATGTGGCTCTTCTGTTAAGCAAGTTTGGCCACCCCTGGTATAAATGAAGTAAAATAACAGGAATAAACATATTAATTTTATTTATGTAAAGCATTTATTAGTCATTTTTCTACCTTATAGGAACTTAAGGCTACTTGCAATGTAAATAATAATATAATAAAAAAACGAGAGTAAAAACCAATAATTTAAAACTGTCAGTAAGCAGAAGAGGTAATCAAATGCCACCATGAATAAAACTGTCTTCACTGCCTTCTAAAGATCAAGAGTTCCCTTGGGAGACTGTTTATTTAAAGCTCATTTCTCTCTCTTTTTAAAAATATTGTGTTAAGATAAATCACTTGGGTTTTGAGTGGCTGTTGAAAAAATGGTGCAGGCTGAAGACACAGTGCAATCAGTTTTGGATTCCTGTATTTCAGTCTGGCTACTTGGATGCAGTTAGTGGTGGTCAAAAAAAGGGCTCTACCTTTCCCTACTGCAGCAAGCTTGAGGAGGATCCTTGTGATCCCGGATGTCACCACAGTGATGATTAGAAGGGGTGGGAGGGAGAAGGGTGGCAGTGTAAGGTGTCCTCTTATTTCATGGCTTGAGAGAGGGAGGAACATGGTTGTACCAGTGGGAGCAGAAAATATTCTTGTCAAGTGGTCCCAGTCCTGATCTTGCACTATAAACTGTAGCAGGGAACAAAGCATATTGCCTTGACACTAACAGCTCCAGTTGAATCAGCAAAATACAAGTTCCTGTGGAGTTTTTCCATTCTAACAGGTGTTCCTTCTAAGCTGAGTTAGCATGAGCTAGCTCACAGACCTTTAGCCTCCAGCTCACACATTTGTGATGACCTCCCCAGAGCACAATAATTTATGCAGTAACTCACAACATTCAGGAAAGTAGCTCACAACTTTAATACCAGTAGCTCACAAAGTAGAATTTTTGCTCACAAGACTCTGCAGCTTAGAGGGAACATTGGTTGTATGTAACTGTGCTTGGAGGCATGACCCCCCAGAGCGCAATAATTTATGCAGTAGCTCACAACATTCAGGAAAGTAGCTCACAACTTTAATACCAGTAGCTCACAAAGTAGAATTTTTGCTTACAAGACTCTGCAGCTTAGAGGGAACATTGGTTGTATGTAACTGTGCTTGGAGGCAAGACTGCAGCCATGGAGTCTGGGATTGCACAGGGTACCATGATTGAGTGAAGTGGTACAGGGAAATTGATGTTCTGGTCCCTAGCCAATACAAGAATGAGAGATGTTACGTTCCACGAGCTGTCCTTTGCAGCAGGGAGAAGCAAGCTCCTTCTTATTTGCCTAATAACCTTTATTTTGATGGGAATCTTTTTTTTCTCTACAGGTCACTGCAAGCAGCTCCAGCTACTGTGGAAGAGACGTGGAAGCCAGAAATGGAGCTTACCCAGAGCCTGTCTGAATTTTATCAGCAGAGAGCCTCCAAAGTCTTTGCTGCATCTTGTCGACAGGCTCACAAAAAGAGGCGTATGCGCAATTTATGTTTTTGTTGGTCTTTTTGGTGCTCTGCATGACAACCTTCCCCTATACTTTTCTTTTAAAGAATACATTAATTCTGCTGTCCTTGATTACATAAAGGTCTACAGCATTTAAATGTACTTGTGGTTGGCTGGATGATCATCTGTGATTCATCTCAATCTGGACACACTTTTTAAAAATTTGGGCAGGTGGAGCTTCCCAGACTCCTGTGAGGCAGAAGATGAAGACCATGCCTCGTTCCCTTCAGATGCTGAATGTTGCAAGGCTCAACATGAGAGCCCAAAAGCACCAGCCAGATGAAGAGCCGGCAGTAAGTGAAAAGGTAGCCCAAAGGCTGTTGCCTGGATCAGCTGACAGAGTGGAAGAAAAGGGAAGAACTGTGAGAGCTAAATTAGGTATGTGCAAAATGAGATCAACATGTCAATGCTCTAGCATCTCTGGCACTCCCCTCCATTACCTCCGAGCAACTCTTTTCTGAAAGACCACAACGCAGTCTGTGCCAGTGTGATGTAGTGGCTAGTGGGTTCAATTAGGAACTGGGAGACCATGATTCATATCTCCGGCAAGGAAGCCTGCTGGGTGGTCTGTTTGCCTAACCTACTTCATAAGATAGTTGTGAAAATAAAATGGAGAACAAAGTAAGCTGATTTCCCATTGGGAAGGAAGGCAGGATATGGATGAAGTAACTAAATAGATGCTGCGGTAGTAATCTCTTTAATTGAGATAATGGGATTCTGTGTCTTGGGGAGGGACAGTAGCTCAGTGGTAGAGCATCTGCTTGGTAAGCAGAAGGTCCCAGGTTCAATCCCTGGCATCTCCAACTAAAAAGGGTCCAGGCAAATAGGCGTGAAAAACCTCAGCTTGAGAGCCGCTCTCAGTCTGAATAGACAATACCGACTTTGATGGACCAAGGGTCTGATTCAGTATAAGGCAGCTTCATATGTTCATATGTCTTAGCAAATGATTTCAATTAAAATGATAAGGTGATAAAATGCAGATCTGGCAGTGGCTACCACCTGGAAGGCTCCAGGAGTACTCCTAAACTCTTGACCCTCGAAGCTGGTGCTAAAGGCGCCCCATCGAAGGTCGGTAAAGGGATCTCTCTTCCCAGGCCGCCCCGGCTTAGGCACAGAACCTCCGTCTTTGCTGGATTCAATTTCAGTTGACTTGTAACGCCTGGTCAACCTGGCCGCCCATCAGAAGATAGAGCTGGGTGTCGTCCGCATATTGGTGACATCCAGCCCATAACTCCAGATAATCTGGGCGAGCAGGCACATATAGATGTTAAATAATATTGGAGAGAGAACCACCTCCTGAGGCGCTCCACATACTAGTGGGTGTCCCCGAGACAATTTTTCCCCCACTGCCACCCTCTGTCCCCAACTTTGGAGAAAAGAGGTAAGCCATTGAAAGGCAGACCCCTGGGTTCCCATGTCAGCAAGGCAGTGCAACAGCAGCTAGTGGTGACAGATCTAATAACAACAGCACTGCCGATCCACCTTGATCCAGATGTCTTAGGAGACCATCCAAGAGGGCGACCAGTACTGTCTCCATCCCATGGCCCGGGTGAAAGCCAGACTGAAATGGGTCTAACACAGAAGTGTCATTCAAAAACCCCTGTAATTGTGCTGCCACTGCCCTCTCAGTAACTTTGCCCAAAAAAGCCAAGTTCGAGACTGGTTGATGGTTGGCCAGTTCGACCAGGTCTAAAGATGGTTTTTTAAGAAGTGGACGAACCACTGCTTCCTTGAGGGGTGTAAGAAAGGTCCGTTCTGTCAGGGACCTATTAATGATCTGTTGCAGTAGCACCAATAATTCCGTCCTGCATGCCCTTATCAACCAGGACGGACATGGGTCCAGATCACAAGTAGTCAGACGCACAGAACAGAGGACTTTGTCGACTTCCCTCAGACTGAGTGGAGCGAAATGGTCCAGCGTTGGAACAGATGACGGGCTCGGGGCCTCGAGTTCACAAACTGTATCTAAATTGGCGGGAGGTCACAGCGGAGTGTCAAGACCTTATCTGCGAAATCGTCAGCAAAAGCCTCGCAGCCTATTTCAAATTCCCTATCATTTGGCTTGCTCTGTGGCAAGTTTGTAAGTGACCGAATAGTACTAAATAATTGAGCTGGGCAAGAATTCGCAGAAACGATCTGGGCTGTGAAGTAAGCCTTCTTTGCAGCTTTGATTGCTGTCTCGTAGGTCTTCATAAACAGCCTGTAAGATGTTCTTGTAACTTCGTCATGAGTACGCCGCCAGCTTCTCTCTAGCTGTCTTAGTTGCTGTTTCATCAGCCACAATTCCAGGGTATATCACGGTGCCAGCTGAGCACGGTGATGAAGAATACGCTCTTCTAAGTCAATTGAAGACAATGGGTTTAAAAGAAGAAGAGATTGGATTTATACCCTGCCCTTCACTACTCAAAGGAGTCCCAAGGTGGTTTACAACCTTTCTCTTCCACTCCCCACAACAGACACCCTGTGAGGGAAGTGGGGCTGAGAGAACTCTCTGAGAACTGCTCTAGAACAGAACAGTTCTGAGAGAGTTATGACTGACCCAAAGTCACTCCAGCAGTTGCATGTAGAGGAGTGGGGAATCAAACCTAGTTCTCTTAGATAAGAGTGGCAGCTGGCCATGGCTTAAGTGCGGCACTGCTCATCCACTTCCTAAGGGCTTAGTTCCGTTTGGGCGGGGGGGGGGACAGGGAGAGAGAAGAAACGTAGCTCACCACAAGGGAGACCATCACCATGGCAACTCCACTGTAGTGCAGCTGTGCTGCTGAGGCATTGGCGGAGGCAGTAGGAGGAAAGGGGCCTCCCTGGCCCCCCAGATTGGCCAGTCCTGGCACAGGTGCCATGGCACATGACTGTCGAGGGTGGGGAGACACAGGCCCGGAGAGGCTGATCACCTGTCCCTCCCCACCCCCTGAGAAAGAACTGTGCCGATCACAGGCAGATGGGCATAGTCAAAGGAGGGAAGTCCCACTGACGCAAGGAGGAGAAAGGAGTGAGGCTGGGCGTGCCCAAGAGAAAGAGAAGCGTGGTTTGCTGCCGAAGTGGGAGTGGGAAGGTGAAGTGTGGAGCTGCAGGATTGGCCAGTCCCGTGGTCGAGCCCACCCACTGACAGAGACTTGTGCCAATGGCAGGCAAATGAGCGGAGGCATGTGACCTCCCAGCCAGCCATAAACAAACAGGAAAGACAGAGTGCAGAAATCTGCACACAGAGACCCCAGGCAAAATGTGCGCATCAGACAAGCGGACAGAGTCCCAGCATGCCACCAAGTCCCACAAGGAAGCCCTCCCCGGCACAGACTCAGAGTCCTTGTGGGGAACTCCACCACCACCAGCCATGCATCCACTCCATTCGCGCCCCCCCCCCCAACCCACTCACTGAGGGTTGTGCCATGGGCATAGCAGCCCCGTGGGGTTGGGCAGGCTGACCAGGCTGAGGTGCAGCCCCTGGCTCCTCCTCCCCCGTCCAGCCTTGCAGCAGCAAGGTGACTCATAGCCCCCTCCCCAAGACACAAGTGAGCCCGCCTCCAGGACAGTCCCTTGGGGAGCCCACTGACAGAGTGGCAGAGGGGAGGGGGAAGGGCGCAGGAAAAGGACAACAGGTGCCAAGCAGGAGAGACAAAGTAGGGCACATCTCAGACTTCATTGTGCTGGAACTGAGTGCGAAAGTATCCCAGGTACAATTCCTACAGTCTTACAGGGAGCAGGGATCCACTCAGAGAGGAGGGCAGGAACAGCTACCTGAGTAGAGGGGGGCATTGAATGGCCACACACAGAAGCCTCTGTTGATTTCCCACCTACAAAACAGAGACAGAGATCAAGAGCACCCAAAGGGGCGGCAGCTGCAGCATGAGGCCATGTTTTGGCCAGGGACTCTTGTAAAGGGGCAGGCTATGACCCACCTCCCCACAGGCATTGCGGCAGCTGCCAGCCCCCCCCCCCCATGGTGCCCTGCCGCGGGGGGGAAGGCAGAGGACAAACCAGGGGAGGGGGACGTGGCAACTTCCCCCTGCCTGAGCTTACTGCCCAGATCAAGTGCCAGAGATGCTGTCATACCACCCAGCCTCGACCAAGCGGGGGGCGGGGGACTTTGGGGTGCACAGCCGCACTTACCCATCCATGTGCGACTGCCCTTGCACGCTGAGCCTCCGGCAGCTGGGAACCTATTGGGACTCGGAAATGACAGAGGTTAGCAACAGAGGAGAGACCTCGCTCTCCTCCTCGAAAGTCAAAGAGCTCACCCTGTACTGCCTAAGCACCCTCGCTGTGCACCATCCACCACCAAAGAGTCCCCGCCCTACCTCCCTACAAAGCCAGAGTGGGAGGCTTTGTAGGAGAGGGGGGCTGTGATTGGGTGCTGGAGAGGGGGCTCGTCCCATCCAGGGCGTACGGAGATTGGTGTGCCATTTAGTCGGCTCCCTAAGGGGTTTTGCGGCTGCGCCGGGAACAGCAACAAACTTTGTTTTTGGGATATATGGGTCCCTATGGGATATGCCAGCATTTGCCTTGTAACTTTGCACCTCTCGTGGGGAGCGTTCCCAGGCTGGAAGGTCTTTGGGAGTCAACTAACGCAGGCCATGCCCCTTGGGCCGCCCCCTCCTGCACCAGTGTGGCTCTCCGCCCCGGTTGCACCACAGGCAGCCATGGGCGGGCATATGCTGAGGCGCCCGGAGACTGGCACAAGTCCCGTTTGTGCCAGCGGGGAGGGAGTTAGAATGGCACAACTGGCATTTCTGCCAACGTAGCGGTTAGTTCGCTCCCAAAGCAATTGCAGCCCCCCCCCCCCCCCCACTCCTCTTAGAATTGCATTGTTAACCGCTACACCAAACTGGCTCAAAGGGTGTGATTGCTTAGGATTTCACCATGTCTTTATAGTAAAAGTCACAAGGGAGTGAATTAAGCAGCTTAAGACAGGATAGCCTTTGGAGAGTGAGTGGTGTTAATTTAGGAAGCAGTAGACACTGGTCTGTGAGGAAGCAGAATTGTGTGAGCTTCCTTGCTGTTGCAACCCTGATCTTCACACGCTGTGCTGCTGCCATACAGATGTCTTTGTGATGGCTGCTGTGTCACACACACAGAGTTGGAACCTGCTTTTTGCCATTCCTTCGCTGGAAAAGGCACTGTTTCTGTCTTTTATGTATGCAAGTGGCATCAAGTTGCAACTGACTGACATGGTTTTCAAGGCAGGTGAGAAGCAGAGATGGTTTGCTTGTGCCTTCCTCTGCAAAATCTTCTTTGGTGGTCTCCCATCCAAGTACCAACCCCACCTAACTTTCAAGATCTAACAAGACTGAGCTGCTATATGCTGCTTCCCGCTCTCCACTGTCTTCTGCTATCTCCTTATTAAATGCAAGAGATACTTGCTCCAAAATAGTTTAGTGACTTATTAGTATTCCTTGGATTGCATGAAGCATTTGTGTCAAATCCTTGTTTTCTTGTCAGTTACATGTTTGTATGTTTATGTTTGGAAAACAGACTTCAAAACTGAGGAAGAGATTATCTCCTATGTAACTACAAGCTACCAGAAGGCTGTGGCTGATGGAGAAAATTTGTCCTCGTGTGCCCATGATATCGTGGCAGCTATGAACATTTTTGAGATAACAAATGAGGTCCAAGAGAGAGCGGTAGGTGGACAGACATGCTACAAGTCAAATGTGTGTATGCACAGAGCTGTTCCTAGGGGTGGTGTTGTGGTTAGAGTGTCAGACTAGAATCAGAGAGATCCAGGTTCAAATCCTTACCTACCTTATAGTGTTGTTGTGAGGGTAGAAAGGTTGAAAGGAGAACAATGAAGAGAAGAAGAAGAGATTGGATTTATACCCTGCTCTTCACTACCCAAAAGAGTCTCAGAGTCCCCTTTCCCTTCCCCTCCCCACAACAGACACCTTGGGTGGGGCTGAGAGAACTCTCTGAGAACTGCTCTTGAGCAGAACAGCTCTGACAGTTATGACTGACCCAAGGTCACTCCAGCAGCTGCAAGTGGAATCAAACCTGGTTCTCCCACTGCACCAAACTGGCACCAAAAAGGGTACCACTGCACCAAACTGCACCACTGCACCAAACTGGCACCAAAAAGGGTAATCAGGTGCCCCAATGTAAACTGCTGGAGGTGGGTTATTCTTCTGTTTCTGATTTGTAAACTAATTCTTTTTCTGCATACCTGGAGAATCCACAGCTGTCTGATGGTGGTTTCATTTTGCTGCCCTCCCAATAGGTAAAGGATAATCAAGTGCACAGTTAGACTGTGGCAGAGGCTTGGACTTTGTTATTTTATTTTGCTTTTAACTGGAAATGCCTTTTAACTATTATTGAACCGTGAGGAAAAATATGAAGTAATTAAAAATAGTAATCGTATTCAATTTATAAATAACTAAAGTGCTCTTCTGTGTGATGAAATGGCCCCAAGTGCTGATGGCATAGCCGCCATGTCCATTATTGCTTATGTTCATGTAAAATACGCACATAACGGAGTACAATATAACTATATCTAAAACAGTAGTATGTTTCAGTTTTTGTTATATTGTTGCAGACTTTGGCTATGATAGTATGTGTACATTTTTATCATGAAAGTCTTCTCCGTTGCCATAATAACTTGCTAGTAACTTTCCCCTAAACTAGTATACTTGCTAGCAGGGCTTTTTTGGTAGAAAAGGCCCAGCAGAAACTCATTTGCATATTAGGCCACACACCCCTGACATCACCATTGTTTCACACAGGGCTTGTTTGTAGAAAAAGCCCAACAACTTCATTTGCATATTAGGTCACACCCCCTGACACCAAGCCAGCCAGAACTCCGTTCCTGTGTGTTCCTGCTCAAAAAAACCCCTGCTTGCTAGTATCTTTCCCCTAAACTAGTATAATACTACAGTATTACCCCTGATCCAGAGTTCTTGCTTCAATGTATGCATCTTTTGTTTAAGGCATGGTTTTCAGAATTTGTGTCAATTTCTGGAACCATGTTTCTGTCCCGTGCAAATGGCACAAAAAAGATGTTAAATGATAGCAGTAGAGTTCTAGTTCTCTCCTCCCCGGAGAATGTCTTATGACTTCCTGTACACTGACCAAATATTTGTGTCTTCAAAGGCAAGCATATCTTCAGCCTATTGCGCTTTTGATGTTTTCTCTGCATTTGTTTATCTGCCTTACTCCAGATGTTTTCTTTGGGCCTTGAAATTAATCCAGTGCCTACATGCCTTTCTTCTCTTTTTCTCTTCTTTCAGCTGTTGATTTAGTGCATTATTTCTGGAGCTGTGGTCTGTCTTGGCTGTCTTACAGCAGCTCTTCTCTTCTTTTTTTGTCCACAGGCAGCCTGTACAGGTGCAATTCGAAGCAGTCTCCTGAAGACCAGCAAAGCCCTTCGTCAACAACTGGGCAACATTCCTGATGAGCAAGTCAAAGTCAGAGAGTATGAGCACCATGTTTTCTTTCAAAAACAGTTTATTATTACTACTGCGAAATGCCCAGTGGTGTGTTATGGGCATTCCCCCATGCAATTTGCTGGTAACTGTTTCACTACAAAGTAGCTATTAGCAATTTCTATTATTGAAGTTCATAGCTTTCTTTTGTTTACTCAAGGTAGCCACATGTCTAGTATAAAAATAAGCTTCTGAAAACTGGCAGAATTAAGAAGTTGATTGTGTGCCATCAAGTCACAACCAACTCATGGAGGGACCAGGACCATGGGGGTTTCAAGGCAAGAGGTGAGCATAGATGGGTTGCCCTTGTCTTCCTCTGCATAGCAACTCCAGTCTTCCTTGGTGGCCTCTGTTGAGGGATTACAATGTCCAGGCAATTGCCTGGGACCCCCACTAATGTTCAGTGGGCTGGATTGAGACTGGTGAGAGAGATTTCATATAGAGAGAGAAACAAGACAGTGGCTTTACCTTAGAAATTATTTATTGAATCTTGAAAACCATAATTCAGGAACTCTAAATCACGGGTGTCGAACTCATGAGGGATGGATCTGACATAAATGAGACCTTGTTGGACCAGGCCATGTGTATACCTGTTTAAGATTAAATAGCAGAGATATAAACTTTATAAAGGACATAAACACAATTAACATTTAAAAAAAAATTAAAACATGCTTAAAACATTAGCACTCGTTGGTTTTAAAGATGCTTTCCTTGAACTGGACAAAGGAAGCTCTGGCTCTTTCCTTCTTTCCCCAGGAGACCAGGAGGGGGAGGAGCCTCAGCCAATAGAAGGAGAAGAGGCTTGGCTCAGTAGCTCTGCTTTGCAATTGAGAGAGCCTGGGAAAGCAATCTCTGCCTTTCTCCCTTCCTCTCCCAGGGAGGAGCCTCAGCCAATGGAGAAAATAGAGGTTTTGCTCTAGCTCCTGTGCAGTTGAGCAAGCCTTGCAAAACAAGCTGTGATGCAGAAGGAAGCAAGAGAGACAGAGAAGGAAGCAGCTGACAGCAGATGCTCGGGAACCTAATAGGAGCCCTCCAGGGGCCTGATTAAGCTCCTGGGCTTCCGGTCTGGGAATCAAGCTGAGCTGACATTCCCTGAATAAGGGGGAAACTTAAGTCTCTGTTCAGGGTAGTAAAAAGCCTGTTTTTGGCTTTCTGCCTACATTTCTCAGGTAGAGATTTGTCCTGGATACGCACAGTAACTCGGAGGATGGTTAACCTCGGCTGATAGGGGGTCTCGGAGGAGACTTCTTAGAAGCTTTGAGGACCACCGAAGAAGGGTGGCATTTTCATCATCTGCAGAGGCTTACAGAGCCATTTAATTGGCTTAAGCTCGACAGGATCCCAGTCTCTTTTGGAACTGATAAACATCTGAAACTGAGGAAGACCAAAGTTAAGTGGTATAGTTTGCAAGAGGTACTGATTATAATCTCTTGCTCCGGGACTCTTTTAAGCTAATTTAAATAACTTTGGAATGTGGAAAGAAGTGAATTAGAAAAACGGGAAAGGGAAGAAAAGAAAGATTGTAATTTGGACTTTGCTAAACTAAAGACTTTGTTAGAAATTGTGAAAGAAAAGAATGTTTGAAATACCTGTGGTGACTGACGAAAGCAGCAGCGTCACAGCTCTGCACTCAGCACTCTCTGCAATCAACATAGCAAACATCGCGAGACTTGGAGAACAAAGAGAATGAGAACTGGGGCCTAGAGAATGAGATTAAAAAAGACTGTGAGATTTGGATACCATTGAGAACGTGATCTGTGGCCTAGCACAACAGGAAGCAGTAAGACAAGTAAGCCAGTAGCACAACAGGAAGCAGTAAGAGAAGAAAGAGGAGCAAGAAGAAGGCCTACACTCGGAATTTTAACCATAGAGAAATTGCGATCGCCATTTTGAAGGGAAAAAAAACTGCTAAAACTTGTTAAAAATCAATATTTAAGCCCAGAAAGGTCGGAGAACGGTGAAATTAGTCTCATTTTAAAGGGCAAACTATTGGATTTGGTGTCTGATTTTTGATTTGGAGACTTTAAAATTTTTGTAGGTTTTTTCTTATGTCAGAACAAAGACCAACTCGTGCAAGAGCTCTTTCTTTGGGAAAATGCAGGACCAGTTAGATGCTATGGAAGCTAGGATTATGAAAGGTGTAGAAAAGATGCTAACATCTTGTAAAAAAGAACTTAAAGATATTGATCTTAAAAAGGAAATGGAAGATTTTAAGAATGAAGTGGTGGTGGTAACCAATAAAGTCCAGGATGTTGAGGAGAAAGTTAATGTACATGCTTCCACCTTATTGAAGTTGCAGGAGAAGGTAACAATACATGACTGCAGACTAATGGAAACTCAAGTGTGTCTGAGAGGAGTAACTGAAGGGGAGGGAACTGATCTAATGGAATATATGGTGAAAATATTTGCTGATTTTTTGGAGGAAGATCCTGAAAAGGCTAGAACCATGTTTGACAGTATGTACAGAGTTAATTCATCATATACTAAAGGCAAAGGCCTGCCAAGAGATATAGTCATAACAGCAGGGAAAATTCTGAACAAAAATTTCCAAAAGGCTTTGATAGTGGAAGGGAGCAAAGTTAGAATAATGAAAGAGCTGCCAAGACAAGTAATAAATGACAGGAAGAAATATAAGAAATTGACAGAGAAGCTACGTGCTAAGGGAATGATATATAGATGGATAATTCCTGAAGGCCTGAGTTTTGAGCTACGTGGAAGAAGGATTGCAATCAGGAATGAGCATGAGATGTGTAGTTTTTTTGGAGAAAATAAAGACTTTGCACCATGATAGATTACAAATTATTATCTTGGAATGTAAATGGACTAAATTCACCACAAAAAAGAAAAGCAACATTTCATTGGATTAAAAAGCAAAAGTGTAATATAATTTGTCTACAGGAAGTTCCTATACAACAAAAGGATTACAAATTTTTATGGAATAAACAATTAGGGCTGGAATATTTTTAATTGGCGGAACAAAAGAAAAGGGGTGTGATTTTTTATATTAAAGAACAATTAGAGCCAAAATTGATATTTAAAGACAAAGATGGAAGATATGTGGCAGTGGAAGTAATGATTAATGCAAAGAAAACGTTGTTATTAGGATTATATGCACCGAATGGTGCAAAAGATTTTTTTTAAGGACATTATTCGACAGCTGGAGGAAGTGTCTTATGATCAGATCTTGGTGATGGGTGATTTTAATGGAACAATACAGAACAATATAGATAGGTCTGGACAAAAGAGTAATAACAAGGAAGGGAAATTACCAAAATCTTTTTTTGAGTTGGTTAAGCAAGAAAGTTTGGAAGATATTTGGAGAAAATTTAACCCTGAAGTAAGAGACTATACTTTCTTTTCAGCAAGACATAATACTTCCTCTAGAATTGACATGCTATGGGGCTCTAAAGAGTGGGCCTCATAACTAGAAAAGTAGAGATTCTGCCAAAGATATGCTCAGATCATAATCCAATAGTTTGGGTAACAAAATTGCAAAGGAAAACAAGAAGATGGAGAATAAATGGGGATTTGTTACAAGATAAAGAAACTGTGACATTTCTAGAAAAAGAAACTAAAGCTTTCTTCCAAATAAATGACACTGATGATATAGAATTCCAGATGGTTTGGGACACTTATAAACCGGTAATGAGAGGGATATTGATTACATTAAATAATAAGGACAAAAAAAGAAGGAAAAGCAGAGATTGGACGTTCAGAATGAGATAAAGAAAAAAGAAGGCAAACTGAGAAAAAGACCAGGGAAAAAGAAAATTATAAGGGAAATTGCTATATTACAAACCCAAATGAGACGTTTGTTGAATAAAGAAGTGGAATGGAATTTGAAAAATCAACAACAGAAATCATTTGAAAATGCAAATAAACCTGGAAAGTATTTAGCCTGGCAGTTGAAGAAAAAGAGAGAAAGTAAAATTATTAATAAAACTGTGGCTAATGGAAGAGAGATAGTGGATCGAGAAGGAATAAAAAGGGAATTTTTTAAGTATTATGCAAACCTATTCAAAGGTGTGAAAACACAAAAAGAAAAGATTGAAGAGTATTTACAAAATGTTAAAATAGCACCCTTGACTGAATATATGAAAAAGATTCTGAATGATCCAATTGAAAAAATTAAAATTGAGGCAGCAATTAATGCAGTGAAAGCAGGAAAAGCTCCTGGGCCAGATGGATATACAGCTAAATTTTATAAAACTTTTAAAGAAGAAATTGTATCAAGATTGCAAAAATTGTTGAATACGATAAGAAGAAAAGGGAAAATTCCAAATACCTGGAAAGAAGCTGTAATTTTGTTGATTCCTAAAGAAGATAGAGATGTCAAAATGTAAAGAATTATAGACCAATTTCATTATTAAATAATGATTATAAGACATATGCAAGAATCTTGGCAGAACGACTTAAACAATATTTGATTAATTTTATAAATTTCAAGCAGGATTTCTACCTAAAAGGCAAATAAGAAATAATATAAGAACAGTTGTAAATATTGTAGAATATTTTGAAAAACACCCAGAAAAGGAGGTGGCATTATTTTTTGTGGATGCAGAGAAAGCCTTTGATAATTTGAATTGGGATTTCATGTTTGCAGTAATGGAAAAGATAAAACTTGGAGAACACTTTATAAGTGTCAGGCGGGGGTTCATTGAAGCTCACAAGAAAGCAGACTTGGTATTTTGAAACAAAGTTGCATTTATTGGATACTTCAGAGTTACTCCAGCTTGGTAGGCATTGGAACTGATGGAGATCAGTCCAAATCATTGGTATTTAACATTCTACATCAAAGCAATTGCTTCTACCCCTCATTTCCCAAAACAAAAGGCTGCTTTTGCATGTGAGAGTTTTCCCAACGTTCCCCCTTATCTTTTCGGTTACATTTTCCCGGAGGCAATGTCCTTGCTGCCTCTGAGGAGGAGGTGAGAATCTGGCACATACTTTCTACTTCAAAGAGACCTTGGCAACCTTTGATATTCCTGGGAAGCTACTCTCCACTTTTCCCCCCTCCCTCTTTACTACCCCGGCCCCTGTGTTAGTGAGCGCTTCTAGGCATTGATCAATATGATTAGTAAACAGCATTTAGCAATAGTATAAATGAACAGAGCCTGACAATAAGAATGATAAAAATATATGGAACAACGTGCGAAGTTGTGTATAAATGCTGACCTTACGAATGACATGATGGTTTGTAAAGGTACAAGACAAGAATGTTCGCTCTCACCATTGCTGTTTATAATGACTCTTGAAATTTTGCTGTGGCAAATACAAGATGATAAAGAAGTAGAAGGATTGAAAATTAGAGGATTTTCTTACAAATATAGAGCATTTGCTGATGACATTGTGTTTATAACTGAAAGTCCTATACAAGTAATACCTTTGTTGTTGGCTAAGATAAAAGAATATGGAGAACTGGCAGGACTTTACATTAATAAAGAAAAATTGAAATTTTTATATAAAAATATGCAACCAAATAAACATAAGGAACTGCGGAGATTGACAGGATGTGCAGTTACTTCTAAAGTTAAGTATTTGGGCTTGGAGATAACAATGAAGAATATTGATTTGTTTAAAACCAACTATGAAAAGTTATGGCATAAGATGGATGAAGATATGTTGAAATGGAATAAACTTAATTTGTCATTGTTGGGCAGGATAGCTGCAATCAAGATGAATATTTTGCCAAGAATGATGTACCTGTTTCACACTATTCCGATTGTGAAAGATAGTAAACAATTTAATAAATGGCAAAGGAAGATTTCAGAATTTGTATGGGCTGGGAAGAAACCAAGGATTAAGATGAACTTTTTAACAGATGCTAAAGAAAGAGGAGGATTTCAGCTTCCAGATCTAAGACTATATCATGATGCAGTTTGTTTAGTATGGATAAAGGATTGGGTGATGCTGTTAAATAAAAAACTCTTAATGCTGGAAGCACATGGAAATAAATTCGGCTGGCATGCCTATATGTATTATGAGAAGAAAAAGATGGATGGTCTTTTTTCTCACCATTATATTAGAAATAATCTGTTAAATACATGGATAAAGTACAAGAAATATGGTGATGAAAGAAAGCCATTATGGATAGTGCCAGCGGAAGTAATAAAAATAATGGCTGAAACTGATGAAGAGAGGCGGTTGTCATATAATCAGTTATTAAAAATACAAAGTGGCAAAATAGAACTGAAATCTGCTGAAGAGCTGAATAACAAATATGATTGGTTCCAAATGCAACAAATAAAAAGCCTGATGGAGCACAATATCAAAACGGAAGGAATTAGACGTGAACAAACAGAAATGGAAAAGGTTCTGCTTGGAAATAATGAAAAATTAATTTTGAAAATTTATAAATTATTGTTGAAATGGTCTACAGAAGAAGTAGTAAAATCTCAAATGATCAAATGGGCAATTAATGTAAATAAGGAAATACAGATGGACACATGGGAATATCTTTGGAAGAACTCTATGAATATATCAACATGCCAGAGTATTAAAGAGAATTGTTTTAAGATGATGTATAGGTGGTATATGACTCCTAAAAAACTGGCAAGAATGAGCAAAAAGATGTCGGATAGATGTTGGAAATGTAAAAAACTCGAAGGTTCTTTCTATCATATATGGTGGACTTGTGAAAGGGCGAAAAAATTTTGGCAGATGATACAACAAGAAATATCTAGGATCTTGGGATATGAGTTGAAGAAAGCAGCAGAGACTTTTCTGTTGGGATTACAGATGGAAAAATTTCCAAAAGAAGATAGAACTTTGATCTGGTACTTGCTTTCAGCGGCTAGAACACTATATGCGCAGTTATGGAAGCAGAAAAAAATACCAGAAAAATGGGATTGGATTGTTAAAGTTTTATCATGGAGTGAGATGGACAAATTAACAAGAATTTTAAGAGATTATGATTTGGAAGTGTATAGAAAGGAGTGGAAGAAGTTTAGATGCTATGTAGAAAAAGAATGGAATGTAAAAGGACATTAAACAATCTTTTAATAATGATTAAGTATTAGAAAAATGTAGAATATGATTTTAAGTTTTAAGTTTTTATAGTTAAGGGTACCCTTAATAGTTAATTCTAAGTATATAATTTCGATGGGAGTCAAGTAATGGAGGGAGGGGGGATTAGAAAATAACATATGGGATAGAGAAAAAGAGGATTTAAATTGATATTGTTATCATGTGTTATCAATAAAATTGTTTTGACACGTTAAAAAAAAAAAAGGAAGCTCTGGCTCTTTCCTTCTTTCCCCAGGAGACCAGGAGGGGGAGGAGCCTCAGCCAATAGAAGGAAGAGAGGCTTGGCTCAGTAGCTCTGCTTTGCAATTGAGAGAACCTGGGAAAACAAGCTCTGCCTCTCTCCCTTCCTCTCCCAGGGAGGAACCTCAGCCAATGGAGAAAATAGAGGTTTTGCTCTAGCTCCTGTGCAGTTGAGCAAGCCTTGCAAAACAAGCTGTGATGCAGAAGGAAGCAAGAGAGACAGAGAAGGAAGCAGATGACAGCAGATGCTTGGGAGCCTGATAGGAGCCCCCCAGGGCCTGATTAAGCTCCTGGGCCACATGTTTGACACCCCTGCTCTAACTGTATAACTTTCTAATATGCAGCATGTAGAATTAATCAGATAACTACAGATAACTGTAGTTCTATAGGGGATATATCCTGGTTGTTCTCTGAAGACCCATAAAGAGGGTGGCTGGCCCAGAACAACACTAAACATAGAAATCACCGCCAACAAATACTTTTTTGCAATCCATAGAAGCCAGTAGTTGTCGATTTGGGCCTATGATAAACATCAGATGCGCTTGCCAAAATCCAGCCCTTCATATACAGCATGCCCCTCACATACAGGGAGGGACAGTGGCTCAGTGGTAGAGCATCTGCTTGGGAAGCAGAAGGTCCCAGGTTCAATCCCTGGCATCTCCAAAAAAGGATCCAGGCAAGTAGGTGTGAAAACCACAGCTTGAGACCCTGGAGAGCCGCTGCCAGTCTGAGAAGACAATACTGACTTTGATGGACCAAGGGTCTGATTCAGTATAAGGCAGCTTCATATGTTCATTTGCCTATAATAAATTTATTGTCTGTGAGGGCAAGAAGCTGCAGACTATTGTGGTGCCAGTCCAGGTGACAATCTGTATGTATGTAGTGGGATGAGAGGCTCTAGAAATGTATCACTTCAAGGAAATCCAAGGTAATCTATGTTTAAGCTTAGACTAGTACCATGAACTTGGAAAAATATAAACTTTTTTCTAAGATGGAGTGCATCAGCAAATCCATTTTTGCTTAGGAAAATTCAGCATTTAGCTAGACTGCAGAGCCTTATGGGAGGCTAAGCCAAAGACTTGACAGATTAGAGGCCAGAGCTAATTCAAAATGGGTAAGAGAGAACAGGACCCAGTCTCACTTTCTAATAAATTCCCTCCATCTTCCATCCAAGTACTGACTGGGCAACCCTACTGCAGCAATGAATACCACCCCCTTTTTTTCCTTACAGGTGCCAGCTTCAAGTGTATCTGCGCCTAGAGATGTCCCTGCAGTGCCCCTTGATACAGAACAGCACAGGTGAAACTGAACAGCTTGTTGAGGAGGTGAGCTCATACACAGTTCCAGAGAACTGTAATTCAGTAGAAACCAAAACTGTGACCCAGTGGCTGTGAACAGCTACTCCCAACACTCTTGGTACCATTGACGTGCAGCTACTTTTCTTCCACCTTGACTGTCTTGCAGATGACTGAAGTGCTACGAATCTTGTGCTTGATAGAAGACCCAGCATACCTCACCAAATTTTTAGAAGATGTTGTAGAAATGTAAGTTCTGATTGGATCATGGAGGGATGTATCCAGCTGCCTTATGCCTGGCCAGACCATTGGCTCATCATCTACTAAAGTGGTGGTAGCTTTCCAGGGGCTTTGGCAGAGAAGGGCAACGAGATCTTTTTACTTAGTTCTTGTTACGCTGTGTTCGTAGGTATATGGAATCAATACCGAAAACTCTTGGGAACTTGTACTACAGTCTGGGGACACAGGTTCCTCCCAAGCTGGCCTCCATCCTGCCAGCAGACTTCTTTGGTGATGATTCTTTAAGTCAGGAGAGCCGACCCTCATCCCTTCCTGCTTCCGCAGCTTCTGACCCAGATGCTAGGCCAGTGTCTGTAAGTGATGAGGCCAACAGGCTGCAGGAGCTACGCAACAGATCAGCCAAGAAAAGGTGAGAAGGAGCACTGAATTGAATTTGGATCAGGATGTATTTTACTTCTGAATGTCTCCGGATTTCAGATTTTCAGAGACTTTGGCAAATAGTGCAGATTGGATACAATGATCCTTAAGATCAGATCTGAAATATTACAGTATTATCTTATGCTTTTAGAAAGAGCACATTGTCCAGGCACCGAAGTATGACTGAAGCATCACTGAACTTGCGCCAGATAGAGATCCCTCAAGCACCTAAAGCTCGTACTAGGAAGGTAAAGTTTTTCTAGGGAACCATGTTTTGGGGAAAGACCATACTTCTGTCTGTCGGCCTTGTGACTGTGATTTTTCTACGGTCTTGATGTTATCCACGTTTTTATTATTGTTGTGGTTAATTTAATTTCTATCCTGCCCCTCCCACCAAAGCGGGCTCAGGGTGGGTTACCTATAAATACAGTAAATTGCATCTAAAAATAAAAAATTGTGTTAATTAAAAACTCTGTAAACTACATTAAGTTAATGATGCTACCCTGGGTCTGTTATGGTATTTAATGAATATAGTCTGACGCATGGGTTCCTGAATCGTCAAGAGACACAAATCAGCACTGGCAATTTAAGCCCGTAGACTGGGCAGGCAGTTTGAGCAAGAGGAGTCTCTCCTTGGCTTCCCTGGGGATTCCACCACTGTGGAGTCTCCAGGGAAGGTGAGGAGAGCCCTCTAAGAAGCTTCCCATTTGCCTCTAAGCTTTCCTGAGCTCCCCACAACTATGTAACCTCCTGGGGAAGCTGAGGAGAGAGCCCTAGGCTTCCCTTTCACCTCTGGCCTTTCTTGGGCACCCCACTGCTGCAGAGCACCTGGGGAGGGCGAGAGTAGCTTGGGAAAGACAACAGAAAGCAAGGGGAGCCCTTCAAAGAGGGCTTCCTTTTGTCTCTCGCTTTTCCCAGGTGGAGGCAACCCATTCTAGTGTTCCTTTCCTCTCCTTTGGATGTGAGGAGGAGAGAACAGGATCGCTAGAATGGCTGGCCCCAATTTAAATCCAACAACAGGCAGGTGTACCACTGAGCTGTCAGATTTAAATGGGGGCCAGCCATTTTAGCAATCCTTTTCTCTCCCCCTCACATTCCTTTCCTTCCAGCTGGGACTCTGCTGGGCTTCCCAGCTTCAACCAGACAGCCCAGCAGATTCCTCAAAGCCTTCCCTTCACTTCCCTGGGATGCCTGCTGCTGCTGCTGCTGCTGCTTGTGTAGAGAAGGGAAGCCTCTGTGGGAAGGCAATGTAAGTTGCCTTCTCCAGGTGCTCCGCAGATGTGGGACACCTGGGGAAGCTGGTCCCAGGAGGCGGAGGGCTGGGGAAGGATGTGGGGCATTTAAACATGCCTCCTCACTGAGTCTTTCCTTCCCCAGCTGTCCAGCCGTTTCCACTAGTCAATTTCACTCAGCTGCTTGGCGGGGAGTGAAACTTACCAGAGGTAGAGCTGCTGCAGAAGGAAAGGCTCAAATTCTATTATACTCTATGGGAATTTTCCTCATAGGGTATAATGGTGCCAAATACATTGGGCCGTACAAATTTCCCCTTGAACCCCAATAGCATACCAGTATTGGGATTTGAGAATATTGGTTTACACCAATATTTTTCAGGCTTGGTTTGCCTGAACCTGAAAAATGCCAATATTTTTTGTGTGTGCATACCCCTAGTCTGGAAGTGACCATTGCATGGATCACTGTAGCCAGGTCATGGGAGGAGAGGTAAGGGACTAGTTGTTGAACCTGCCAAGGATGAAAATAGTCTAATTTGGCAACCACTGTGACCTGGGCCTCCATCAATGGTGAGTCATCCAGTATCACAGCAAGACTGAACCCTGGGCGTTTTATTTTATTTTTTTAAGGTTGGGGGGAGGGGAGAGAAACCACCTCAAACTCCAGCAACTACATGGACTTTTTAAAAGGGGGAGGGGGAAATATACATAAACTGGAGACGATCTACACATAAGTTTTTGTAAAAGGTTTCCAAATAGCTAAAGTCCATACACAATTGTTGTCTATATGCCATGCATTCAAATGAGTTCTGAGATCCTCAATCCATTGATTTACTGAAGGTGGACATTTATCTCTTCAGTGCTATAGTACATCTTTTAGCTGTAGTAAGGGCACAGTTGGTCCATTTTCATTGACTATCAAATTGGACTCCAACAGACTGTCAGCTAGTTCAAAAATAGGTAAATATCCTCAAAAATCAATGAATGTTATTTTTTAAAAAAATTAAAAATTGATATGTACTTCTTCCCAGAAAAACGAAATGAGTGGACACATCCGAATCATGTTTAAGAGATGGATCCTATGAGTTATAATGTCAGCTGTTACAGTTCTCTGCTAAGGAATCGCTGTAGTGTCCAGTACATCTTAAACATAATTTTTGCTGAATAAGTTGCAACTTAAAAACCATGGGGAGAGCAGGCATAAACTATAAGGCATATCCCATTACTTTGGCAAAGTATGGTGATCTAATTCCTTATTCCATTCATTCCTGATACTTTGCATATCGTATTTATTAATTGACATCAAATATTTATATACAGATATTGTAGGCTTAATGTTCTGCTTGAATTCAATTGGACTTTCCAGGAGCAAAGGGGACTCTGAGACTTTTAATGCCACAGAGCCAGATTTTGATACCAACAGTTGTTGCAATTATAAATACTGTCATTCAGCAGAAGTTGGCAAGTCGTATCTAGAGGACCTCAGCTGAGAAAACGACAAAAACTCATCATCAAAGTCCATCAGTTGATTCAATGTAAAAAAAAAAAACCCATCAGTCAGGACTGGCTCTAAGGTGTATGGCACCCTAGGCAGACTCGCAGCCTCCCTCCACCCCTGCGGTGCCGTGGTGCCCCCTGCACTACCTCCTCCCTCCCCCATCAGGTCTATTTCAACGCCCAAGAACGGGCAGTCAAACGCGGCACTCCCAGGCTAGCTAAAGGTGCCCGTCAATCAACTGATCAATGGGTAAAACTGCTGCATGCTCACTGTCAGTGCCAGGGTCGACCAGCAGCGGCGGGAAGGACCACGAAGCCTGAAAGGGTGGCTGCGGTGCTGCTGCTGCTGCCTCCTCTCCACTTCCTGGTTGGGGAGGAGGCAGTGCTGTGGCCACCCTTTCAGGCTTTGTGGTCCTTCCCACTGCTGCTGCCTGCCCTGGCACTGACAGTGAGTGCTCCGTGTGGTTTTACCTGCCGATCAGCTGATTGAGCACCTTTAGATAACCTGGGCGTTGAAATAGACCTGATGGGAGAGGAAGGGAGGAGGAGGCTGGGGAGCAGGCAGACTAGGCATTTGCCTAGGAAAAGAAAGGAAAGGTCCCTTGTGCAAGCACCAGTCGTTTCCTACTCTGGGGTGACATTGCTTTCACAACATTTTCATGGCAGACTTTTGCGGGGTGGTTTGCCATTGCCTTCTCCGGTCTTTTACACTTTTCCCCCAGCAAACTGGGTACTCACTTTACCGACCTCAGAAGGGTGGAAGGCTGAGTCAACCTGGGGCCGGCTACCTGAATCCAGCTTTCGCCGGAATCGAACTCAGGTCGTGAGCAGAGAGTTCAGACCACAGCACTGAAGTACTGCTGCTTTACCACTCTGCGCCCCAGGCAACCGCCTAGTTTGCTTAGTGGGCGAGCCATCCCTGCTATCAGTCCAAGCCTATAAGAAAAAAGATCCCTTCTCCAATTTTTAGGTCTGGTTTGGCCAAAAGTGCTAATTTAGCATTTTAAAATAGATCAAATTGATATTGCTGTGGTATTGTGCATCAGAAGCTGCAGGAGGGATGAGTAGGATCCCTCATTTTAGCATTTTAAAATAGATCAAATTGATATTGCTGTGGTATTGTGCATCAGAAGCTGCAGGAGGGATGAGTAGGATCCAGTCTAGCATAAACCCTGCTGCTTTCCACTTAGAGTGGCACCAGAGAAGAAGCCTCCAAGAGAGCCCAAGATGGAGAGTCCAATTTCAAGGAGCAATCCCAGTAATTAATACAAACTAACATGTGTGCCTGATGATATAAGCTAAGATCAAGGAAAGCAAATCCTTGATGCTATCCCCATTGTAACATTATAAAACTTGACTTGATTTGACTTCAGTGGAGCTGGTTTTGAAATAAACAGATTTTGGTTTCCAGCATTAGTTTTTAGACTGAGGCCTGGCTATAGATACAGTTTAGAAATAATTCTAATACCTTCTTCTAATACCTTCAGGATAGTTCTCATGCATCCCTTGACATGAAACCATTTCCAGCAGCACAGAAAACACCAGTGCAAGGTACACTTCCTTTTATTTCCTTAATCAAGGCCTAATTGGTGGTTTTATGTATGTTCTAAACAGGTATGCTTTCTCTTCCCATCCTCAGTGGTTATTAGAGGAGAAGGCAAGAGTAGGGGAATGGCAATAGCTTCAGGTTCTGCTTATGGACTTTCTGAAGCATCTGGTTGGCTGATGCTGGACTAGGAGGACCATTAGTCTGATTCAAGCAGAGTTCACACTGTGGAAACCAATCTGGACATGTGGGGGGGGGGGAGATATTTTTCAGGCCCTGGAGGGGTGGATGTTTGTGTAATTGATTATATTTGTAGCTACATATTAAGGGGGAACACTGACATCCACCTTCCCTCTGCTTTTAAAAACCTTGCCCAGTCGTCCAGATTTTGAGTACCCTTTTTTTCAGGAGATGGAGGAGAGAACATACTTGCATAATTATCCTAAGCCAAAGAAGAAATGTAAAAAAGCTGTGTTCAGTACCTCTGATACTTCCTTTCGTCTGTTGGAAGTGCTGTCAAAATGCATTCAAAAACACTTTCTTCCCATAAAAGCTGATGAAAATTGTGATAACTGGAACATAAACTCGTGTGAAAATTCTTGCTGAAATCCAAGGACTTAAAGGAAGTTGATATCTTCCTTTCTTTTTCATAGTGAAATGTTGCATGTTACAAAATTTGATGCAAACTAATGAATATCCTTTAACCATCAACATTTATTTTTAAAAGTGAATTCTCAGTACCGTAGTGTAAAATTCCCTGGAAAAGAATGTATGCTCTGTTTTATGTTGAGGCTAAAAATCCTCTTTTGCTTAGTTTTTGGCTTTTCTTGATGTTTTCAGAAGTGACAAAGGTGCGAAGGAATCTCTTCAATGAGAAAATGCAGTCTTCCAGCAAAAGGATCCCTCGAAGCCAGTCAGTATCTGCTTTGGAAGGGCTGACGCGCAAACACAGCCAATCTAAGGATGCTCCTAAAGGTGAGGGGGATGGTGTGTTCTGCCTTATCAGGGCCGTTCCTGTTTTTTCTGTCATAATGCATCCTATAATTTGCTGCTGTGTTTTTTGAACAGAATTTGCTGCTGTGTTTTTTGAACAGACTTGAGTAATAAAGCTTTGCACAGACTATGCCATTGTGGGTGGGCATTGCTTAAGGGGAATGCTTCCCTCTAAGAATGTCTCCATGCAAGTAGAAAACAACATCAGAAAGAAGGGCACAGCTATTGTGTCGCTATGTGAGTACAGCAGGCTAGTTTTGTATGTGCAGCCATGTTCTCATGTGCAGCCAAGTTTCTCATCCTCCAGAAGAAACCAAAGATGCACTCTCTTCCCCCAGATGCTTGAGCTTTGCTATTACTCTGCAGAATACCTATATATGAAGGGGAAACAGCCAATATCTCTCACTTCTAGTATCAATTCTGTAGCCTTATTCACTGGACACAAAAAGCTGCTACAGGACCTGTGTGTTACAATGCTGCTCACAGGTTGGCTGCGCATGTTTGCATTGTGTAATTACCAGGGAGGCAAGGGACAGGATGCTGCCTTAGCAGAAGATTAAGATAAGCAACTAGCAATAAAAGGATGCCATAAGTTCTTTGCAAATGTGTCTTTCTCATCTGGCTAAGCTAAGGCCATTTTGCAAGTTGGGTGCCTTGAAAGACTATTGCTTTGTATCTTTCAGATCATCATAAGCTGCTGACCAAGCGGGTGGCCGAGACACCATTGCACAAGCAGATCTCCAGGCGGCTGCTGTATAGGCAGATCCAAGGCCGGTAAGTTTGACACCAAGTTGTCTGACTTGCTCATATGTTTTTGGGTAGAGAAGGAAACTCAGTAACTTCTTGTACCAGATGTTGTCTTTCTATTCTGTTGAGCATAACCCTCTTCCTGGCACCAAACCTTTTAAGACTTTTCTGGTTGCCCAGGCATTTGGATAGTTTTCTCTTTAATTAAGCAGGGTGTCTCTCTTTGCTGCCTATGTTCCTGTCTTATTTTGTTTGTCTAACAGTGATACTCAGTGGCTCTGGCATTGCTACCTGTGTGGCACTCTTCCCATGTTCCAGCAAAGTAGGCAGGGGTTGTTACCTAGTAGGGCATGTGGCTGACTGGTGGTTCCCACATTGAAAGAACTGCTGCTGAAGTGAATGGGGACAGATAAGCCTCTTTGCCCTGTGCACCTCATAAGAACATAAGAGAAGCCATGTTGGATCAGGTCAATGGCCCATCCAGTCCAACACTCTGTGTCACACAGTGGCCAAAAAAAATTATTTATATATATACACACTGTGGCTAATAGCCACTGATGGAGCTCTGCTCCATATTTTTATCTAACCCCCTCTTGAAGCTGTCTATGCTTGTAGCCACCACCACCTCCTGTGGCAGTGTATTCCACATGTTAATCACGCTTTGGGTACTAGAAGGAAGTACTTCCTTCTAGCCGTTTTAACCTGACTGCTCAGCAATTTCATTGAATGCCCACGAGTTCTTGTATTGTGAGAAAGGGAGAAAAGGACTTCTCTCTCTACTTTCCCCATCGCATGCATTATCTTGTAAACCTCTATCATGTCACCCGCTGTCGAAGTTTCTCCAAGCTAAAGCGCCCCAAGCATTTCAACCTTTCTTCATAGGGAAAGTGTTCCAACCCTTTAATCATTCTAGTTGCCCTTTTCTGGACTTTTTCCAATGCTATAATATCCTTTTTGAGGTGCGGTGACCAGAATTGCACACAGTATTCCAAATGAGACCGCACCATCGATTTATACAGGGGCATTATGATACTGGCTGATTTGTTTTCAATTCCCTTACTAAAAGGACCTGTCCTCAGCACACCCTTTCTCTGTGCTCTCACACATGAACACACAAAAAGCTGCCTTACACAGAGTGAGTCCATCAGGGTCAATATTGTTTACTTAGATTGGAAACAGCTCTCCGGAGTCCCAGGTAGAGATCTCTCACATCATCTACTGTCTGATATTTGTAACGGAAGATGCCACGTATTGAACTGCTGCATACAAAACAGATGTTTTACCACTGAGTCATAATCCTTAAATGGAATTCTGATTCTGCTGAATCAGATCGTTGGCCCATCAAGATCAGTATTGCTTGGACTGCTGGAATGGTCTTGGGTCAGCCATAGCTCTGGCAGAGCTGTCCTTGAAAGGGCAGCTGCTATGAAAGCCCTCTCAGTCCCACCCACCTCACAGGGTGTCTGTTGTGGGGGGAGAAGATATAGGAGATTATAAGATGCTCTGAGTCTCTGATTCAGAGAGAAGGGCGGGGTATAAATCTGCAATTCTTCTTCATGCAGTTTTCCTGCACAGATTCCTGCCTCTTTCTATTCCCTAAAGGTCTTGTAGCCTTAAATTATTTCTTTTGTGAAGGTTTTTTGTTAAACAGAGGCTAGATGGCCATCTGACAGCAATGCGGATCCTGTGAATTTAGGGAGAGGTGTTTGTGAATTTCCTGCATTGTGCAGGGGGTTGGACTAGATGATCCTGGAGGTACCTTCCAACTCTTACGATTCTATGATTCTAAGGTCTGCAATTAATTCTTAATATAGATCCCTCATGTAAATGCTTTGAATTCCTCCCAAATTGATATATATTTAACCTCTAATTTTTTATTTACATTGAAAAATATCTATCTCTTTTTAATTCTATCATGTACTTCCTTACTCTGTAATAGCAGATTATTTGTCCTCCAATCAGCTTTTTTTCTGCTGTTGGTGAGTGGTCTGCCAAAGTCATTGCCTCCACTGAAATTCCATAATTTACATTTATGTTGGCAACCTATCTCCTTCCCTTTATCAGCCTCTCTGACTTCAGCTTTCCATCTCCTTCCCCCTCCTTGCAGCTTCTACATAGGCTGTCTTTCTCCACAGCGGGGGGTGAGGAACCAAATCAGCTTACATAATTCTCTTCTGCCCCCTTTGATCTGAACAACAACCCTGTGAGGCAGGTTAGGCTGGAAGTCTGTGACTGGTCTGAAATCGGTCAGTCAGCTTTCACAGCAAGGACCTGGGTCCGGCAGACCCCATGCTAAAGCCCTAACTCCTATGCCCTCCTCAAAGTCTACCACTGAGGGCCTCTGGGTGTCTGCCACCCTTGCTGTCTTCCCACTCACCAAAGTGAAGGCATTCACTCCCCCACACACACCTCAAGGGGAGCTGATCTCTGGCATCTGGAGAGCAGTTGTAGTTCTGAGTGATCTCCAGCCCTCACCTGGAGATTGACAACAGTGGTTCCCATGAGGAAATTGTTGATTTGGAGTCTATGGCATTGTACCTCTCTGAGGTCCCACACTTCCTCAACCCCTGCCATCTCCAGGCCCAGCCCTTTAACTCTCCAGGAATTTCCTAACCTAGAGTTCGCAAGCCTATCTCCTTCCCTTTATCTGCCCCTCTGACTTCAGCTTTCTGTCACCTGTGTCCTCCCTGCAGCCTCTATATAGGAAAATTAGTCTTTCTTCACGGGGGATGGGGGGGACCGAAGCAGTTTGCATCATTTTCCCCTCCCACATGTGATCTGAACAACAACCCTGTGAGGCAGGTTAGGCTAGAAGTCTGTGACAGGTCTGAAATCAGTCAGCCAGCTTCCACAGTAAGGACCTGGGTCTGGCAGACCCCACTCTGAAGCCCTAACTCCTATGCCCTTCTCAGAGTCCACCACAGAATCTCCAGGAATTTCTCACCAACCTGGAACTGGCAGCCGTAGTCAGCACTGGGCCCAGTGAGTTCTGCCTCAGAGGCCTGTAGTGATACCTTTCAGACCAACAGTCTCTCTCTGACAGACTGTTTAATACGGAGGAGTCCTCAGCCATTACATCAGTTTACATCATCCTCCTCGCCTCTCCCCTCCCCCCTTTCATCTGAACAACAACCCTGTGAGGCAATTTAGGCTGGTTTGAAATCACCCAGTCAGCTTCTACAGCCCTCACCTGGAGATTGTACAACACAAAAAGAGAATCATGATAAAAATAGATAAACAGTACAAAGCACACAGCTTACCGCGACACCAGCTTCTGTTTCCAAATAAACCAATTCAACAACCTTGAAAAACAATAACATGTATTAACTTCATAAACAACCATCCAATTAGTCCTTGATACAAAAAGGAAACATATACACCAAGAGTTCACTCTTTTTCTGTGGCAAATTGCTCAGTTCATTCCTTGAAATCCTGATGCAATAATGAAAATCATCAATGTCTATTGATAGATGCAGCCAGTAATCCAAATTTGAGCAGACAAGGTCATACTGGAACCCTTGTTTCATCTGAACTTCTTCAAGCTGCAATCAATCATTTTAGCAATTTCTTCATACCCTGGGCCAAAAAACCCCAATTCATTTTTGTCAAAAGAAATTGCTAAAAGGATTGTTTGCAGCTTGAAAAAGCTCAGGGTTCCAATACGACCTTGTCTGCTCAAATTTGGATTATTGGCTGCATCCATCAATAGACATTGATCATTTTCATTATTGCACCGGGATTTCAAGGAATGAACTGAGCAATTTGCCACAGAAACAGAGTGAACTCTTGGTGTATACGTTTTCTTTTTTGTATCAAGGACTAATTAGATGGTTGTTTATGAAGTTAATACATGTTATTGTTTTTCAAGGTTGTTGAATTGGTTTATTTTGAAATGGAAGCTGGTGTTCTTGAAAGCTGTGTGCTTTGTACTTATCTCACCTGGAGATTGGCAACAGTGGTTCTCCAGGAGGAAAGGCCTCATCCTCAGAGTCCATTCTGTCATATGAGCCCACTGCAGCCTAATTGGAATAGAAAGAGTGAAGAGTATTGGCAGGTGGAAAGGGCCCCTCCCTGCTGTGAATAAATATTTTTTTGCCTCAGTTGAAGAGAAGGAACCCTACTGTTTCCTCATGAACACAGGCCCATATCTGAGGGAGGGGGGGCCAGGCACCACAAATCTTTCCCGTTTTACACCCTCACACCTCCTTGCCTGCTCTCAGACGGACTGTCCTGGACTTCCTATAACAGGCCTGAGGAGAAGCAGTCCTGCTCAGTAAGCTACCTGTCTGGAGAGAACTGTCTCCATCAACGGTCAGTGGCCTTCTGCTGGGGTTCTTGCCTGATGGGGCTGGTGGTGGGCGGGGGAGAGCAGACTCAGCCAATGGCACGGCAGAGACAGTGTGAGCCAATCCTGCTCAAGCCACATCCATCCAATAAAAATCCTGAGAATTGCCACCATGCTTGGGCTTCTATTATTTAGGCTGATAAGCATCAACCAGTGATAGATCTTTTAACCAGTTCTTAAAGAAATTAGGAATCCTGCTGCTGTTTTGTTTAATGTTGCTTTTTTGTATATTTTTCATTGCGGCTTCAATGCTGATGCCATGGAGAATTTATTATTGAGTGCAGAATGTAATTATATTCAACAAATCAAGTACTGTTTTCACCACAGGTGTTCAGATCCTGGTTCTGAAGTTGGAGTTGTAGAAGAGTCTCCTGAAAAAGCTGTGACTTGTAGGTATTGGTGTAAAGTAATTTTTTTTTTCCTCACCTGTACTAGATGACTCTCAAAAATTGGGAAATGGTGGTCACCTCACCATAATGAAATTTGCTTGCTAGGGGAGCAGAAAGGGGCAAGGATTCTGAAATGACC
This sequence comes from Heteronotia binoei, assembly GCF_032191835.1. Lineage (NCBI taxonomy): Eukaryota > Metazoa > Chordata > Lepidosauria > Squamata > Gekkonidae > Heteronotia > Heteronotia binoei. The sequence goes on from NC_083241.1 coordinate 18,313,655, forward strand.
AGTTGATCCCAAATGCTTGCTGCCTTAATGAAGGTGGCTTATATTCTGTGGGGAGGCAGCTTATATTTTGGAGAGGCAGAGACTTCTAGAGGCAAAACTTGTTTGCAGCTGCGCTGGTTCAAAATACAGATCCCAAACCAAAACTTGTTGTGGAAAGCGCTGTCAAGTCACAACTGACTTACGTTGACCCCCATGGGGTTTTCAAGGCAAGAGATGTTCAGAGATGGCTTGTCATTACCTGCCTCTGCACAACTACCCAGGACTTCTTTAGTGATCTCCCATCCAAATACTAACCAAAACTGACCCTGCTGAACAGCTGAGATCTGACAGGATTGCACTAACCTGGCCCACCTAGGTCAGATAATAAGGCCCGTGTAATAACCTTTTTTATTGTAGGACTAACCAAAGTGACACAGCCGTGCAAGTTTTTGAGTTCAGTAGAAGGCTTCACCAGGCTAGATGCTAAAAAGAGGACAAAGGACAGAAATAAAATGTTTTCGACGTTCTTGCTAGCATGATGATAGACTGGCAAGTTGTCAGATCACACTCTGGTTTCTATGAGCAAGAAAAAGCAAATGATGTGTTTCCACTGAAAATGACAAAGGCCAGCAGTTTGATAGACATTACTGTAGATTTATGTAGAATAGGCTGTGACCCAGTTTGGTGTAGTGGTTAAGTGCGTGGACTCTTATCTGGAAGAACCGGGTTTGATTCCCCACTCCTCCACTTGTACCTGCTGGAATGGCCTTGTACCTGCTGGGTTAGCCATAGCTCTGGCAGAGGTTGTCCTTGAAAGGGCAGCTGCTGTGAGAGCCCTCTCAGCCCCACCCACCTCACAGGGTGTCTGTTGTGGGGGGAGAAGATATAGGAGATTGTAAGCCGCTCTGAGTCTCTGATTCAGAGGGAAGGGCGGGGTATAAATCTGCAATTCTTCTTCTTCTTCAAAGTCTTACCCATTTGGTTTTGTACTAAAAAGAAATGTGCAGTCTTTCAGGAAGGGAAAAGCTGGTTGTATGTGTTTGTTTTGCCAGAGAAAACTTGTGATGTATATAGTGGAAACTGGTGGTCTTTTTTTGTCCTGTGGAACTTAACATGCTTCCTAGAGTTGTGGAGGAGGGAGTTTGAAACATTTGGACTTTCCTTATGTAGAAAGAATAGCTGGGGAGAAGGGAAAAAGAAAAAAAGTAGCAAAACTGGATTTCTCAATTATTTTTTCATGTGTCTCGTTTGGGCCTTCATTCCTTGGTCTTACCCTTTGCCAGGAGCACAACCTTGATGTGAGGACATAAAATAGCCTTGATGGATTTGTCTTGCTCCCTTTAAAGGTGGCTTAAGAAGGAGCCCTCGGATCAAGCAGTTGATGCTGGAGAGAACATTCTCTGGTTCCTTTCCGCCCTCCCAGGCTACCATGAGGAATGTTAAGGAGGTGCCTTCTGCACATCTAGTAGGGCCAGGCAATCCAGAGGATTTAACAGGTAACGGGAGTGGGTTGTTGCTTTGTCTGTGAGGAAATGCCTCTCTGTTTCTAACAAGACTGATGCACATTAGAGCAAAGGTGTTAGTCCGAACCTACATATGAAAGTTGTTTTGATTCCATTAACATGTTTTTTTAATTCAAAAGGAAAGGACAGGTTGCAGATACTTGTCAGTTTCTTAAATAAGGGGAGCTCATGAAACTTGGTTAGGAGTATTGGATTAGTATCTGGGAGACCTAGGTTTGACTCCTCACTTGTGCCATGGAAGCTGATTGCATGCCCTTGGGTCAGTCACACTCTCTCAGCCTAACCTACCTCACTGGACTGTTTTGAGGATGAATTGGAGCAGTGGAGTGTAGGCTGCCTTGGGTTCCCAGTGGGGAGAAAGGCAGAGTATAAATTTAAATAATTAAACATGCCACTAACACAATGCATTTCTTCTTTCAAATGCAGGCTTTGGGGACTGAGAAAAGGTCTTGGGAATCCTGTGAATTTGCATATTAAATGCTGGGAGTTTCAAATCAATTTTTAGCACAAAATAGAATTGGCTTTTAGAAATGTGAAGCTCATTTGGCCTAAGTTCTTTCAAAAGGATTGGTAGTCTGCAGTACTAATAGGCCTGAACTATATACCTAAGAGATTTGGTGCCGTGAAGGTCTCTGCTGTGTGCTGCAGATCAGCTGAATAAGGAGGGATCAAATCTAAGATACTGTGTCTTGTGGGAAAAAGGTGAAGAATCCCCTGCATTGGGCTGGCTCTTCACTGGAAATTGCACCCACTCTCTGCTACTTGGCAATTGTATGGTAGAGATTCAAGTTTTCAGATGTTGGGTCTATAGTTATTGCTGTACTCTTATATGTAAAATAAGGTTAGTTCATTCTGGGCTTATTGGTCCAACTGTCCTAAATTTCCCTCAATCTTCTGCCCGAAGGGAGAAGACTTGTGTGAACTGCAAATACTTGAGCTTGAGGATACAGAAATAGCAGTGATTTGATGTTCTATTTGTTTGTAGGCTGGGCTTTGCCATCCCCTAAAACCATCCAATCCACCAAGAGCCTTCTCTTTGGAGCAGTTAATGAGGTACCCAGTTCTGGAGGGATGCAGTCACAAAGAAAAAGGAAAAAATCTTTAGCTTCAAATGATCCTGTTGCTTACCAGGTAAACTGTGGGGCTTCTGCCTATACTTAGTGGACTGTGTGACTTCAGACTGTTCATTGCAGAGCATTTAGTTGAATGGAGCTGTCCCATTTCATATCCAGGAGGATATATTTCTGCATATATGCACTGAGTAAATATGCAAGATGTATTCTACTCCTTATGCTCCTATCCCAAAGCAGTGATCCATTCTCATTTTCCTTCCACAGACACCTAGAAAAATTTCTCTTTGGTCTTCTCAGAAGTTGCTAAGCCCCTCCAGTAACATCCTGAGAAGATCTCCTCAGATTCAAGAGAAGTCCCAGCAGAATCTTCTGAAAAGTCCAGTCCTAAAACAGACTGTGGCAAAGAATTTGGGCTGTCTCTTCTCCTCTTCTAAGCAGAAGAGCAAGCCTTCACCTACATCCATTGAGAAAAAAGGAGAATCTCTGGCACAGTCCACTCTGTCAAAGGAAAACTGTTCTCCTCCTTGCAGGGCTTGGCAGCTACAGACTCCAAGAAAGCAAGAAATGGAGGAAGTGTTTGGTGAGGTGTTTGGTTCATCCACAGACAGTTCCCATTCAGGTTCTTATTTTGTAGCAACAACTCTGTTCCCACTGAATCCCAGGAGAAAGTCTCCCTCCCAGCTGCACTCCCCTAAGCAGTCCTTGAGAACTGCCTGGGAACCAACCTCTCCAGTTTCTGCTCAGAAGGCGGTTCCTGAGGCAGAAAGACAAAGAGATCCAAAGTCTCTTATGCAGTTGAAGACAGACCTTGTGCCATCAGACCGAACACCCAGGAAATTTGGGAGTAAGTGTTCAGATCAGTCATCAAGCTCCAAGAGTGCTGGGATTGCTGAGGCCTTATCTCCACAGGTGCCACTATCCAATCTTACCTCTTTGACTTGCACACAGCTAAGGATGGATTACATGCTCTCTCCTTGTAGAATTGCGGAGCAAATTGGAGAGACTTGCATACCCAAAAAACCACCTTTGAAACCTCAAAGCGGATCAGGCATCACCTCAGCAGAATCTGCCCAGTCTCCTTCCCACAGATCAGAACCCTTGTGTGCACATGAAAATAAGGAGGAACCTTCTCAGTGGGATGCAAGCATCAGTCTTTCCACTGAAACGGACTTGTTCTGCAAACCTGGGGTGAATGAGAGTGTACCTTTGATGTCAAGATATAAGCAGGCTTCAGGAACTGTGGCCCCAGGTAAGAGAGGTTCTGGCAAAAACCTGTCTCCTGAACTCTTGGCTAGAGATAGCATGGGTATCCTGGATGCCATGGTGGCATGTGAGTGTGTAGATCCTTGTACTTCAACCACCATGGGGAGCCACAAATTACTGTCCAATAGTTCTCCAGGGCAACAAGGCCCAACAGCTTTAGAAGATAAAGTTTTGCCAGCAGCAAAGTTTTCAGATTTGCAACAGCCATTTTTTCAAACCCCTCCCAGATGCACCAGGAAATCCTCAGCCCCAAAGGTTGGCTCGCGTACCTACACATTGCGCTGTACCCCAGACAGAAGACAGCGGGAAGCTGCCGCACGACTGGGCAGCCTTGAAATGTCAAATTTGATTACTTCCCAGAGTACTCATGCATTGCCTTCCACAACTTGTCCACCTACCTATGAGGTTCAGCTTGAGATGCAAGCGTCCGGCCTGCCCAAGCTCCGCATCAAAAGGGTTGGCTCTGGGGTACCCACTGAACTGCAGTGCCAGGGAGAGACTAGGAAATCTGAAGGAGAGGAAAGTGAACTTGACACAGAGGATCTTTGTGTAAGCTGGTGTGGTAGGCATTCAGGAAAGCTGGAACCTGTCTGCATCTCACCATCATGTTTTAGGTCTACCCACAGTACTCCAGGGAAGTTGGGAGGAGGGCAGACCTACATATGCCAGTCATACACCCCATCTCGCTGCATCTCAAGCTCCACTTCCCCATCTGATGTCAGTGCTAGCATTTCTTGGACGCCTTCTCCAAAGCAGAAAGTAAAAGTTACCCCTGAAGCAATCAGAGATTGGCCACGAAGGAAGAGGACCAGGGCCAGGTGCAACAGGAGCAAGAGACAGGCAGAGCCTTCTGTGGAAATACCACCCACTGATGAGTGGGGAGTGAGAACTACAGAGCGCTTTGGTGGTGGCAAAACCCTGGGCATGGGAGAATTTGAGCTGGAGGGAGTTTACAGTCTCCAAGACCAGTCACCGTGCAGTGACAAAGAAACGTGCAGAGATAAGTGTATCCGCAAAGGGACTTTTGGATTAAAGTGCAGGAAAAGGGCCTTTGAACACCTGTCTCCAGACTGGGAAGCAAAAAGGGCCTGTCCAATGCAAGAGGCCCCAGCTGTGGCTGTTCACTCAATAGAACGGTTTGACATAGACCAAGAAAGAGCATCATCAATTAGAACAAAACTGGAAAAAGAGGAGGCCTTCAACTTTTCAGGTGATTATAGTCAGTGCTTTGAAATTCAAAGCTGAGTTGTAAGTCAGCCACCGAACTGCACTGGAGCCCAGTGACTGAAATTGGTGTGGAGGGGGGAGAGACTACAAGGTGATCTGAGGCACAAGATAATGGGGCTGTTCTGTGGCAGGAAGGGAGTAGGGCCTTAGGACCCCATGGGAGGATATAGCCAGGCACCAGTAGATTGAGTTAGAGGTGGCTGGCTTGACCATCGCCCTCTGACAGAAGCCTACTTGCATCGGGCTGGTGGCTAGAAGCGTGGGATTGGACCAAATGATCTTTGGTCTCTTTTGACCTGCTTTCTTACCCGTGGCAGGTCAACTGATTATCATCTGCCCTTTAATTGGCTAGCACAGATTAACCATTCAGAACCTAGATCCAGAGCAGTTTAGATTGGAACTGGGAGGTCCATGCTTCCTGTTGACAGGGATATGCAGCTTGTCTGCATATTCCTGCCTGTAGAACAAGAGGGAAAAGAAAGTTTCTTCTTTGTTTCTCTGTCCCAGGCAGCCAAAGCAGTCTCATAAATCGACAAGAAAACTCTTACTGCCGCTTAAGAAATTGTTCTCCAGTTGGATCAGCTAGCATTTTAATTAATCTCAAGCTTGCTATTTCCCACATTTCTGGTACCCCACACAGGCATGATCCAGGCCCTTTTGGTTTGTAAGCCAAGCAATCGGGATTCATTAAGCCATCTCTCATTTGGTAACTCCTTTCTCACTCTTCTTCTGCAGGCTTAACTCCACCCAGTCCTTCTGTGAAGAGCTCCATCTCTGCTAGCAGTCTTCGGGCACTGACACAGTCTCCTCTGTTTTATCCAAGGTGTGCCACATCCCAGAAGAAGCACTCACCAGGTAAAAAAGAAAACCTGGCAATTTTGAATTGAAACTGCTGAGAGCAAGCAGGGCGGCAGGAGTTTGAAATGACAGGTTCCCTATGAGGAAAATCCAGAAGTCTAAGGCTGTCACAATCCTTATTATAAATAATTATTCAAAATCCTAATGATCTTATTATATGGACTTTTATGACAAAGTATGTCAGTTACCACTTCCAAAATAGCATCAAATGCAAATTTATAGAATTAAACTTTACCCAAATGCAACACGCACCATTTGGGTTTCTCCAAAGTCTCTTTAACCTCCCATTTCAGGCCCATTGCAAGGGCAGGAAAGTGAAATTATAACAGGTAATGAAGAGAGGACAGAACTGCTCAATTCCTACTTCTCCTCAGTCTTCTCTTCTGAGGGAAACAATGCTCAACATGGCAAAAAACAGAACATATAAGGAGGGTATGAAGTTCCAACCTAGGATCAGCATAGGGATAGTACATATACATCTAGTTTCTTTAAATGAAACTAAATCCTCAGGGCCAGATGAACTGCATCCAAGGGTTCTAAAAGAGCTTGCCAATGTAATTTCTAATCCTCTGGCTATTATTTCTGAAAATTCTTGGAGAACAGGAGAGGTGCCGGAAGACTGGAGGCAGGCGAATGTTGTCCCCATCTTCAAGAAGGGGAAAAAGGAGGATCCAGGTAACTACCAACCCATCAGCTTGACGTCTATACCTGGAAAAGTTTTAGAACAAATCAGTCAGTCCTGGAACATTTAGAAAGGATGGATGTGATTACTAAGATCCAGCATGGGTTTCTCAAGAACAAGTCATGTCAGACTAACCTGATCTCTTTTTTTGAGAAAGTGACTACCTTGCTGGATCAGGGGAATGCTGTAGACGTCGTTTATCTTGATTTCAGTAAGGCTTTTGATAAGGTTCCACATACTATCCTTGTTGCAAGTTGGTAAAATGTGGTTTGGATCCTGTTACCGTTAGGTGGATCTGTAACTGGTTGACAGATCGCACCCAAAGAGTGCTTGTGAATGGTTCCTCATCCTCTTGGAGAGGAGTGACAACTGGAGTGCTTCAAGGATCTGTCCTGGGACCTGTTATGTTCAACAATTTGGATGAAGGAATAGAGGGAATGCTTATTAAATTTGCCAATGATACTAAATTGGGAGGGATTGCAAACACAGTAAAAGACAGAAACAGGATACAGGATGATCTTGACAGGCTGGAAAACTAGGCTAAAACCAATAAAAGGAATTTTAACAGGGATAAATGTAAAGTTCTGCATTTATGGAGGAAAAATCCAACACATGGTTATAGGATGGGGGAGACTTGTCTTAGCAGTAGTATGTGCAAAAAGGATCTAGGGGTCTTAGTAGAACATACGCTGAAAAAGAGTCAACAGTGTGATGCAGTGGCTAAAAAAGACAAATGCAATTTTGGGCTGTATCAACAGAAGTATAGTGTCCAGATCATGTGAAGTGATGGTATCGCTTTACTCTGCTCTGGTAAGACCTTACCTGGAGTATTGTGTTCAGTTTTGGGCATCACAAGAGAAGGGCGACGAAGATGGTGAGGGGTCTGGAGACCAAGTCCTATGAAGAAAGGTTAAAGGAGCTGGGCATGTTTAGCCTGGAGAGGAGGCGGCTGAGAGGTGATAGGATCACCATCTTCAAGTACTTGAAGGGCTGTCATATAGAGGAGAGTGTGGAATTGTTTTCTGTGGCCCCGGAAGGAAGGACCAGAACCAATGGGTTGAAATTAAATCAAAAGCATTTTTGGCTCAACATTAGGAAGAACTTCCTGACAGTTAAAAGTGGCTCCTCAGTGGAACAGGCTTCCTCGGGAGGTGATGGACTGTCCTTCCTTGGAGGTTTTTAAACAGAGGCTAGATGGCCATCTGACAGCAATGAAGATCCTTTGAATTTAGGGGGAGGTATTTGTGAGTTTCCTGTATTATGCAGGGGGTTGGACTAAAGGACCCTGGAGGTCCCTTCCAACTCTATGATTCTAAAGCCATTCCATTTTCATGCAGTCTTGGAGACTGCTAAACAGTGCGCCTGAGGTGTTTGTTTCCCTCATTTTTTTCTTCCAGGTCAGGATAGGAAAATATATATTAGCATGGTTAAAAAGAGCCCCAGCAGGCATCTGCTCACTCCCCCTTCCCTTTGTTTCACTGACCTTGAAGTTGCATAACACATGCCTGGAAGAAACCAATGGTGAAACAGATCGGGTCAGCTGTTTGTCACTGAGATGGATGAGATACAGTCTGCTTCTTTAAACTTGGATTAATAATCTTTTGGCTCTTGTGAGGATTTATCCCTGAAGTTTTCTGAACTCACATTATTTACATTGGCCGTCTCCAAGTGGAGCAGCTTTGGAGGTTAAAAAAGCTTGAAAGAAACTTTGGAAAAACCTCAATTGTCCATGTTGCATTTGGGTGAAGTTTAATTCTATGAATTTGTATTTGATGTTATTTTGGAAGTGGTAATTGGCATACTTTATCATAAAAGTCCACGTAATAAGATTATTAGGATTTTGAATATACTACTTATGCTAATCAGATCAAAGGTTTGCTCCATTTGTTAATTTTACTATTCTGTCATTTTACATTTTAAACCATGGCCTACCAGATAATTTTACTTCACTGTCATTGGTTCTTAAATCTGTACCATGTTGCATTCTGGGCCACTGCCTACCAGCTATGTATGGCTCTGCTCAGCTATGGATGGCTTTGCTCACGGCGCTGGATTCCTTGTCTGATGAAGTGTGCTTAAGAGCACGTGAAAGCTTGCGTTCTAAATAAAAATTGGTTGGTCTTAAAGGTGCAACTTGCCTCCTGCTTTGTTCTGTTAATAATAATAATTGCATCAGCCTTAGGCTTTTGGATATTTAGCTACTTTCAGCAACTTCTCCCCAGTTTTGGCTATACTTTGAGAGGGACAGGGAGGCTATGCCTTTGTAACAGCTTCACATCTCAGAAGGGAGCTGGGGATCCTGTTATTTCATAGACTTCCTGTTTTCAGGGCAGCTAGGAATTCCCTTCTAGGGCTGCAGCAAAACACTGCTTGCCTTTCACAAACTCCTCTCCCCTACACAGAAGGCAACTCTGAGTTGAGCACTACAAACAAAGACCTGTCTCCATTCAACAGCACACCCTCTAAACAGCGTCCCCTCAGCAGGATCTACTCTCGGAAACGGCTGCTGAGCTGAACTACAGTTCAAGACTTGAAGAATGTCAGACAATGAAAGTTGGGTTTTGGACTACACTGTTGTAAAAATTAAAACCTAGAGGTTATCACTGGTCCTAACAGAGGCATCTGTTGCTTGAGAAGCTGCACATCGCCACTTGAATATGTGTAGGGTAAACTCTTTCATTCTTTCTGCTGAGAAGAAAAAAGGATGAACAGGCACCATCAATAGTAGGAAGAGCTTATCTTGGACTTTGTGTAAACATGGCAGCATGCCACTATGTGGACTCTCCTACTTTGAGCGGTCAGAAGGAAGTAAAACAGTGGGGTGATTAACTGGACTGCTTTTAGGTAATTCTTTTGTAAAATAAATTTGATAATAAGCTTGTAATGTTACTAAAATTCTGAACATCCTGAATGCTAAAGAGGCCAGCCAGAACTGCACAGCTTCCATGTGCATGAATTAAATGGGTGCAACTGCTTTAGTCAGCCCAACTACAGAGTTCTGGACGGTTTGTTTAGAAGCCTAGGCCTATATAAAAGTTATCTGCACTCTGCAATTTTATCCATTCTTCTGTGATCCTGGGTAGCAACAACAGTTCTGTCAGATCGAGATCAAATTGCTTTCTGAAGCAGAAGGGGCCATTGGTGCACAAGAGGACACCTGCTGCTCAGCAGGAATTCAGACTAGTTTAATTGAGGTTGCCATAAATTGACCACCACACAATGGCTTACAGAAAGGTTGCTTGTTTATTAAAAAGTTACAGTATAAAAAAAGCAATGTACACATTGGTCTCTCCATCATCACTTAAGACAGCAAATCTGTGACTGTCTCCCACCTCTAAATAAAGAAGGAGCTCTTGTGCCAGAGGCGGTGGTCTTTCTTATGGGGAGTTCCCAGAATTGGAACACAAGGCTCCCCTTATAAAAGAAGAAGAATTGCAGATTTATACCCCGCCCTTCTCTCTGAATCAGAGACTCAATCTCCTATATCTTCTCCCTCCACAACAGACACCCTGTGAGGTGGGTGGGGCTGAGAGGGCTCTCACAGCAGCTGCCCTTTCAAGCACAACCTCTGCCAGAGCTATGGCTGACCCAAGGCCATTCCAGCAGGTGCAAGTGGAGGAGTGGGGAATCAAACCCGGTTCTCCCAAATAAGAGTCCACGCACTTAACCACTACACCAAACCGGCTCTCCATGAGACTGTTTGCTTTTACTTCATCTATGCCTAAGAAGCACCAAAATGTGAAGCTTTTTACCTGTGCTGTGCTGAGTTTAGGGCTGGGGGAAGATGCTCTACTCAAAGTATCAGTATCAAGCCAGCTTGATGTGTGTTTTTCTAAAGAAGCATTTGCCCTAGCATATGCCCAGACTTCTGAACCAAAGCAGCTTTTAGAAGATACTAAAGATGTGCATTCAGATCTATCTGGTCTGAATATATATCTGAAAAAGTATTTTCCAGATATATTTGGGTGTCTGAAAATATTCAGGAGTAACCGTAAATGTTGGAAGTTGGCATTTGAAGGCTCCCAGGATGTTGTTTTTTAAAAAAAAATTCTGTGTGTCTGTCTATCTTCTGAGGGTATCAGCTTGTCATGTCGGTTTGGTTTTGATTCTGTCCTGTGAAATCTGCTGGTATTGCAACACTGTGCTTTTTCCTTGGGTTAGGTTGGGTTTGAGCTTTGCAGCGAATTCTTATGTTTTATGTCTGCTCAGATTTTACATTTGTCTGACTTGACATTGTTCAGTTTGGAGGATTCTCTCGCTTGACATTGGCTTGAAGTCTCACGTTGTGTTAGGCTTGCCACATTGTCCTGCACTGGCTCTCTAGGCCTGATAATTCTGTCTGCTTTGAATAGTTTTTGGCCAGTGATTGCTTTGCTTGTTCTTGTACCTTTGGCTATTCTTTGCCCTAGAGAAAGCATGGAATTCCCCATCCTATAAGAAACAATGGAAGTTTGCTGAGGGCACCTTGCTCAATACAAAAGGTCCAATTCACTTGAAATTTAGAGGTTATCTAACGGACAAGTAACAGCTCCACTACAATGTTGGTGCCATTTGCTCTTTTTTTAAGCCCTAGAAGAAAGATTCCTCATAAGGAATAATGGAGCTGAATATTACTGGAATCCTAGAATTACCTGATCTGAATACCAAACTAGGAATACTGATACGTTTCAGGCCCCTGATATTCAGATCTGAAAAATACTGAATTCTTTTCAAGGTACATATCCCTTGAAGGTACTACCTAGAGTGGATTCTTCCTGACATCTATGATTGCTGAGCCAGACAGTCCAGGAAAAACATTCAAAGCCGCTCTATACAATTCCTTGCGAGATTTCAAAACAGGAGCGAAGTTTAAGGGTGGGGATATTTTCCTTGCCTGACCAGCTTGGAGCAGAAACTCAATGTTCTTCTGGTTAAAGTCTTCTGGTAATAGTGTGTTGGCAGGGGACTGCGAAGAGCGCTTCCAAGTGGATGGTAAAGGTGCATGCACCAAGTCCCTGGGCTTCTCCACTGGTGGTTCCAGCATGCAGTTTGTGCTGAAGTTTTCTTGCATTCTAAGTGAAGCTGGTCTGTCCCTGCCTATGTTCCTTTCCATTCCTATAACAGAGGAAAGTATTTTGTGGTATAAACCTTCTGACCTCTTACAAAACAGGACTGAATGCCCAATAAATAGGGGTGCTGCAGATATGCAAAGGAAATAATTCAATAGCCAGTAATTCGAACATTATTCCCAAACACCTTACCTTCACCTCATTTTTACTGAAAACCTATTTCTAGCCTCCACTGCTGCTGTTTCCATAGCTATGAAGAAGCTAAATTTGACATTCTGGATTGAGATTGAAGCAGTCAGGGAATGGGGACTTGGATCATGTTCCAACTAGTCCTCAAAACTCCTGCCTCTTCTGCGCTATTCCCTGAATTCAAGTTTTATGAAGAAGAGCATAGCTCTGTACTGCTGCAGATTAGGTATAATGTGAGCAAATGTTTCTCCACTTTAAAAAAGTCATTCCAATTAGTATCCCAATGCCAGGGAACAAGCTAGAATAGATCTTATCTTGCCTGTTTTCTAGATACAGGGATGGAGGGAAGGGCCTGGAGCAGCCTATGACCCCATGCCTGCAGCATTACAACCCAAATGTAGGGTTGCCACTTCACCAGAACTAAGGTCCAATCCAATCCCAGAACCTGAGATGTACAGCTGTAGTGTTCTGACTTGGAGAGCCCTTCCCACATAACACATGAGTGAGAGCCAAAGCTGGTCTAAAACAGCAGCATATAAGGATGCCAAGCCACTCCACCCTGTTCCTTTTGTTCTGAACAGCTACTTCTATAATAATAATAATGATACCAGCCGCCTCCTGGTAATAGAAGTTTCTTCCAACAGGCAGGACGACCCCAAATAACAACCCAGCCATTGGGCTGACTTTTTATCGGGGGTGGCCGACAGCTCTCCAGATTTTTTTTTTGCCTACAACTCCCATCAGCCCCAGCCATTGGCCATGCTGGCTGGGGCTGATGGGAGTTGTAGGCAAAAAACATCTGGAGAGCTACCGTTGGTCACCCCTGTCCTATCAGATGAAGCTACCTTGCTTTGCCTGTCAAATACAGACAACGCCATATACTTGGCTGGTGGTGCAAAACAGCTGCATAAAGACTTTGCTGCTCCAACAACTATCCTTTACCTCTGCCTTGGCCTCCCAGAAGGCTTGTACTCAGCTTCTGGTTCAGTTCTTGGTTTACCCACATGCTGTGGGCCAATTCCTTCTCCAGGGCTTGGATCATACTTTGGAACTGAAGCCTACTGGTTGCCTGTCTTTCTTCCACATGCTCTGTAAGAGATACAAAGACAAAAATTGGTTAGACATCAAAAAACCAAGCAATGAAGCAGGTACTACAAAAGGTCCTCTGTTTACCCTGGATATGCTGCAGCAGAAGCTGAATGTTCTGTTCATGCTCCTTCTGCTGCAGGGTCAGTTGGCGGTCCATCTCCAGGCGCTGGCGCTCCAACGCCACTTCCAGCCAGAGCACCAGCTGCTGCTGCTCCTCCAGCTGCATCTCTAACTCCGAAAAGGCAATGTGTTGCTTGTGCTGATCCTCTCGCAGAGTCACCACCTGGCCAGAACCAAGGATGCAAAAAAACAACCTCAATTAATGATTTCACTGGCTGTGGTGAAGGGGGGGGGGGCACAGCAGTTGGAGAAGGAGACATGGCAGACCAGGTCAGGAGCACTCCCAGAGGGAGGCCTGTCTCCTTCCTCGAGGAGACCCTGAAGGCCACCAGCCAGGGGAAGCCACCGGGCTCCCAGAGGGAACAAGAAGGCTGCATTGTCCCTGGCCTGAGCCAGCCATCTGGGAGGCAGGCTTGCAGGAGGCCACCTTGCTACACGCCCTGAACTGGCAGCCTGCCTGGGCAGGAGCAGTGTCATCCATCCTGCCCTTCACTCCCCTTCCCATAATGAAGTACCTGCTGGGCTGGAAACAGGCGAGCAGAACAGAAAGGAGGAGAAATGGTGCAAGAAGGCCATCACCGTCAGTAGGCCAGGAGAGGGATGAGTCTTCAGGAAGGGAGTAGGCATCAGGGAAATGGGCGCCTGGACATGTGTGTCCCTGCCCTTGAGGAGGGAGCTTCCCAGCTAGGGGAGGGGAACCCATTGCTTTAAAAGTAGAAAAGAGCAAGAGCACAGTAGCAAATTCTAGGGTTGCCACCTCCAGGTTGGAAAACTCTTGGAGATTTGGGGATGGAGGCTGGGGAAGAAAGGGACCTCAGTGGGGGTCCAATGCTTTACAGTCTACCCTCCAAAGCTCCAGGGGAACTAACCTCTTGTAGTCTGGAAATGAGCTGTAATTCTGGAGGCTGGCATCCCTAAGTATACCTGAAAGACCAGGTGGTATTGCCAAACTCATTTGCCTCTAATTTAGGCAGATTCGTTTCCACTGGCCTGTTACATAACTAGATAAAGCCCTCAGGTTTAGAGGTACTATAACTGCATCTTCCAGATGCTGGCAATTTACAGCTATGTTGCCATGCCCTGGTTTGGAGTATCTTGTGGCATCTGATTTGTCACTGTAGGAAACAAATTGTTAGACTAGATCAACTTTGGTTTTGTCCAGGCAAAGAAGTTCTTGTATTCTTCAGAACACCAGAAGTTATGGCTGAAATGGTCAAAGGTTAGTAAAAGATGAAAACAGAAGTGGTGTCATGCAGAAATGGAAAGTGCTGTGTTTTAAAAGAAATGGCACAACCATATAATATCATTTACGTTCACTCTGTAATTCTGAGAGAACATTTCCTAAGGTGTTTTCCCCAGGCTTGGGAAAATAATGGAAAACTGCTTTCTGGCTGGTTTGTGGACTGTTCAGTCTGGAGAAGAGGAGGTTGAAGGGAGACATGATTGCTCTCTTGAAGTATCTGAAGAGCTGTCACTTAGTGGAGACAGGGAGCTGTTCCTGTTGGTAGCACAGAGGAGAGGACTCACAATAATGGGTTTAAATTATGGGTAGGAAGATACTAGGGCTGCATATTAGGAAAAAACATTTTACACTAAGAGTTGTTCAACAGTGGAATTGGCTACCTAGGGAGGTGGTGAGCTCCCTCTCATTGGCAGTCTTTAAGCAGTGGCTGGACAAACACTTGTCAGGGATGCTCTAGGCTGATTCTGCACTGCGCATGGGGGTTGGGCTAGATGGCCTGTATGGCCCCTTCCAACTCTTATGATTCTAATTGGCAAAAATATAACCATGCACTTGACCCAGCCCCCTGCTCTGGTGTGGGCTTTATCTGGCACCACTAACACTGGAGAAACATTGGACATTTCTAAAGACATCATTTAGAAAATGTTATAAAGACAGAAGAATTAAAATTAAAACAAATGTGAATAGCAGCTCAAAAGGTTTTCAATTTCTGTGGTAATTTTCAGGAATTACAGTACCAAATCTGCTTTAAAAATTTTGTTTTTATAATAGAACAGAGAGAGAAACCGACTTTGGGAGTATGCTCCACAGAACTCAGTGGGACGCTGAATTCAGTACACATGTAAAGAATTGTGATGCGTATAGCTTCATTTTCTTCCCTGCCTTTCTCCTCAGTGGCACCCAAAATGGCATATTTTGTTCTCCAGTCCTACATTTTATCTTTATAAAAGGCATGAGGTAAGTTAGGTTTTATAAAAACCATGAGGTCGCCCAGCAAACTTCTGTAGGTAGAGTGGGGAATCAAAGCTGGGTCTCCCAGATCCTAGTCCAGTGATCTGACCACTACACGACACACAGGCAGTTTTAAATCCACACTGGCTAAGTTTATGTGAGGCACTTAAACTGATGCACTGATACTAATTGCCTCTTAAGTAACTGAAATGGGATAGACAGAGGAGATAGGTGTTTTTCAAGAATGCTATGGCAGTTTTCCTCCAGTATAGATACTGGACTATCTAAACTATACAATACCTTTTGCCAGCTCCATACTGGCATAATACCTCCATACTATATAATACCTTTTGCCAGCTTTTATTGTTTTGGCAGTTATAGTCAATACTTGAGAGCCAGTTTGGTGTAGTGGTTAAGTGTGTGGACTCTTATCTGGGAGAACAGGGTTTGATTCCCCAATCCTCCACTTGCACCTGCTGGAATGGCCTTGGGTCAGCCAGAGCTCTGGCAGAGGTTGTCCTTGAAAGGGCAGCTGCTGTGAGAGCCCTCTCCAGCCCCACCCACCTCACAGGGGGTCTGTTGTGGGGGAGGAAGGGAAGAAGAAGAAGATGATATTGGATTTATATCCCGCCCTCCACTCCGAAGAGTCTCAGAGCGGCTCACAATCTCCTTTACCTTCCTTTACCTTGTGAGCCGCTCTGAGACTCTTCGGAGTGGGCCGGATATAAATCCAATATCATCTTCTTCTACAGTATTTCATACTCTGATCAAGTCCAGGTTACATTATGTATTGAGAAAATTGATATGCTGTTGGGGGGGGGAGGAAACTGATTAAGAGCTAGACAGCAACCTGCTGCACTGGACAGGGCTATGCTTTAACATTTACCTTATCAAAGTATTTGCAGAGCAATGCCTGGGTCTCAGATGAAGAGAGGTAACTGAGTTTGGCCATGAGGTTCATCTCACACTGGGACAGGAGGCTGGCAGATGATCGCAGGACACGCTGCCGGCAAGTGATTGATTCATTTTTGTACTCGATGGCAGCATCCAGAGCCTCAATGGCCTCATCTAGCTGGAAGAGAATCCGTTCCTCCTAAAAAAAGATGAAGGAAGAAAATGTCACTCTAGCAAGCACTAATTTCTACTTCTGCAAGAGATTTGCAGTCCCTTTTGTAGAATGGAGGCTATCTTAAGATTTGCCCAGAACCACCTAACAAAGTCTTAGCTGAGCAGCCATCTGTTCAACAGAGTATCCAGGAAAACGTGTGTAGGGGAGGGGGGGGGGCTCATTAGCACAAAACTGCCAGGCACAAACATAAACACCATGTCTTAGAGACTTGATACCCCTCCTAGATCCTTCAGTTCATATTCTTCTCACCAAATTTCCCAATAATAAGATATACAGTCTGTCACAGAAGTGAGTACATCCCCTCACGTTTTGTAAATATTTAAGTATATCTTTTCATGTGACAACACTGAAGAAATGACACTTGGCTACAATGTAAAGTAGTGAGTCTACAGCTTGTATAACAGTGTAAATGTGCTGTCCCCTCTAAATTACGCAACACAAAGCCATTAATGTCTAAACTGCTGGCAACAAAAGTGAATACACCCCTAAGTGATAATGTCCAAATGGGGCCCAAGTCGCTGTTTTCCCTCCCTGGTGTCATGTGACTCGTTAGTGGTACAAGGTATCAGGTGTGAAGGGGGAGCAGGTTATCGCTCTCCCTCATACTGGTCACTCACTACTTTACATTGTAGCCAAGTGTCATTTCTTCAGTGTTGTCACATGAAAAGATATACTTAAATATTTACAAAATGTGAGGGGGTGTACTCACTTCTGTGACATACTGTAGCTAATTGTTTCTCTCCAAATACCTGTGTCCAACAATTATGCACAGTTTGTTCCACATTTTTATTTCAAGGAGACAGAGGCACGCTTCCAGAACTTATGCCCACTTCTTAAAACAACTGAACTTGTAATATCCAGACTAGAATCAGTATGTACTACAAAAAAGCAGGAATAAGTGGGGCAACTGCAAAGTAGTTCTGGGGATTCTCTCTGAAATAAAGAAGTGTATTAGAAAGTGAGCAAGAGTGAACTGCACACATGCAATGGGGATAGCCTTTGTTTTTTGATTAACTAATCGAAACGCCTTGCTTTGCCCCTTTTAAAATGCCAAATAAGTGAGGTTTGATCAGTGAAACAAAAAAGGGGATTTCAGGATTAAAATCCTTCTCCTTGCCCTCTAGTATGAACTGAGGCCATGGATGCAATTGGTTGTTTATGGGTTAGATTTGAAATCCCTTCTCATGGTTGTGCCCATATGTGTAAGTATGCTTGCTTACAGTTACTGGCAAACTGTTCATGGCCTGTATCACTGCACAGTGCAAATGTGTTTGGGGGGTGCGTGTTACAAAGCTTCCTCATGAAAAGGAAGTCCTTACCAGCACATGAAGGAGGGAAGCAGTTAGTGCAAAATTGTTTCCCCTATGCAGGAAACGTTTTGGGGCAGTACAATGTTCCATCATGTCATTCATTCCCCAAAGACGTCTAAACAAGACCAGCTTGACTATGCAGCCTTGCAATTTCTGTAGGCTAGGCTTCACCTAGCAACCACCTTCAAAACTCAGGTATTACTTTTCAGAGATTGTCATGATTAACATAGCAAGAGAAATGGAGCGTGGTTTCATTGTGCCAGTAAAACCTCCTTAAAGTATTACAAAAAGTAAGTGAGGGATATGCAGTCCTCACTAAGCTTAAAGCACACCTACTGGTGCCTGCAAGGAAAGAAGACCGTGCTTTCAAGCTGCAACTGACTCACGGCAACCCCACCCACAGGACATTCCAGGAGAGAGACAGACAGAGGTGGTTTGACATGAATGGCCTCCTTCTGCAGAGCAACCCTGAACTTCCTTATTAGTGGTCTCCCATCCAAACGCTGACCATGGCCAACCCTGCTTAGCTCCTAAACTCTGATGAGGCCATGCTAAGCTGGGCTGTTCAGGTGGTGCCCTGTTCACCTCAGGGGACAACAAGGTGCCCTGCCGGAGCTTGTTGTCTATCTCCAGCCTTTGTTTAAGCAACTGGTCCTTCTCTTGACGCAAGCTGTTAATTTCTTTCCGGATCTGCTGCTGGTCTTTGTCACTACTGTGGCAAAGCTGTCCGCTCTTCTGCATGAGTTCCTTTTCTAGATAGTCCAGGCGGCTGGCCACCCGCATGATGTCATCATTCAGGGCCTGAAGCAGAGAGAGAAGAAAGCAGTTCTCAGGAAACTGATCTCCTGCTTCCAGCCCAAGCTCTCTGCATTCTCTGACCGTTCTGTTATGTTTGTTCCTCAAAGCAGGGAATTCACAGAGTTGAATCTATTTAATTCCATGCAGAAGCAGTTATGATGGCTTCTTTGGACAAGATTTTGACAAAGAAGAAAACAGCTCTAATTTGTTCTTTCGCTTGAACTAAAGAGAGCAGACATGGAACAGAAATATTGTTATTGTAAAATACAAAAAGACTAAAGGACATTTATTAATCATATTTCTGTCCCTCCTTTCAAGTAGCTCTGGAAAACATATGGTCTTACCTGTTTTATTCCCACAATCCTAACCTGGTGCATGCATGTTCACGGCTTAGGAGAGAGCAGGAGTGAGCAAACTGGTCATGCCCCCTGCCTCCATACAGTACCTTAGTCAGCTGCATGGCCAATCTCTCTCTCTCTCTCTCTCTCTCATGTGATGTGATGTTCAAAGCCAGTGTCACTGCCCACAGGAAGGGAAAGCTGACATAGCCACTTGCTCTTGCTCTCCTTCTGCAGCAAGTTAAGGGACTGTAGCCTTATCTGGGGTGTATAAAATATTCTCTTCCTCACTTTTGAACACCAGTAGATTATTGCAATGTCCCTTTAATTTTGATGATGCAGTTATTGAAACAAATGAAATAGTTACACTTCACATATGCTGTCACACAGCAGGGAACCAGAATGGCCTTCTACTGGCTGCCACCACACTGGTAAGGGCCCAGAGCACGCGCCCAACCCCTGTATCTTTCTTACTAGCAAGTACCTTTTAACCATGACCAAAGGGACATGAGGATCCAGACAGTTTAATGATTACAACAGTTTATTATAAGTGCCCAAAAACAATAAGTGGGTTGTAAAACCTTTTAGTGCAGCAGTGAGCAAAGAAATACACTAAAAGTTGAAACAAAGAAATAAACAGCCCTGACACAACTAAAACATTCCCTTCTAACTTCAAACCAACTCACCTTGGATGATAGATCCCTCTCTGGCTGCAATCTGCCTCCAGCTCCAGAGATAACCACCCTCTTTGTCTGCAGCCTGGCCTTTTTATGCTTTTCTCCCAGGTCCCACCCCTTTGGGCCAGTTTTCTCTCCAAAACCACTTTCACCCAATCATAGGGACAGAAGGGATCCTGGGAGATGTAGGCCCACAAACCACTCCTACACAGGCTTCTCTGGAGCCTGTAGGCCTCACTAGGCCTAGGATCATGACAGATGCTAGAAAATAAAATATAGTTGCTGACTGGCTGACCCCCACCTGACTTGAGCGAAGTCTCTTATTTTCCAGGCCGTTCTTCTCCTGAAGGAGAGCTTCCTTTTTTACCACAATGGTTTCACGTTTTGACAGCTCATCTTCCAGCTCATTCAAGGCTTGGCGATGCTCAAGGACTTTCTCTATCTCTGAATCCAACCACTTCTTCTGCTCCTCGATTTTCTGAGGAAACAGCAAGAGAGGAGCCTTATTAGAAGGATTCAGCTTCCAAGAAAGGATGATTGCAAAGGATCCTGCAAATAACATCCTAACCACAGCTGCCCTTGGAAAATGGCTGGAAGAGGAGGAGCATCAAAGCAAAGAAATGGTTATTGCTGGGGCCTAAATCCAAAACAAAAAGGGAATCTACCCTCCAGGCTATCTGGCACTCCCCTGGATAACCAATTTTCAAAAGCAGATGAATTGTAGCACCCAATTCAGCACCCCCGCAATTGCCTAGTTTGCCTACCATCCAGAAACCATGCTAAATTAATTAGCAAAATGAATAGCGGGAATAATAAGGAAAGATATTGAAACAGTTGAGACAGGAGGCGTGCTACCTCTTCTCACATGTGTGTGCCCAGCATTTGACTTCTTAAGTGCAGTAGTTTTTGCTATTAGTTAACACATACAAATAGGTTTGAAAGCAGGGTATGAACTGATGTAATAGTTGCTTGATGTCACAAAGGCACTGGTTAGTTCCCAAAGATGATATATGCTTATGTAATTCCTAGGAGAAAAAAAAGTATGTGTAGGAGAAGGTGCTCTGTATAAGGTTGCAGGTTGCTCCAAAAATAGGCTGCTACCTTCTCTTCCTGTAGTTGGATCTGCAACAATATCTCTTATTTATTATTTATTTATTACATTTGATTTATATCCCGCCCTCTCCGCAAGCGGACTCAGGGCGGCTCACAGTATCTACACAATTAAACCAGTACAATTAAACTCTTCCCTGTACCTCTCAGCAAAGCAATTCTCCATGGCCAGAGGAAGGGACAGACAAAAATAATCTCAGAGGTAGCAAGATATTGTTGCAGAAAACATCAAAACTCTTTGGTGTAGTTTGGTGCAGAGCCAGTTTGGTGTGCAAACTCTTATCTGGGAGAACCAGATAAGTGTAGAGCCAGTTTGGTGCAGAGCCAGTTTAAGCATGCAAACTCTTATCTGGGAGAACCAGATTTGATTCCCCACTCCTTCTGCATGAGTTCCTGCTGGAATGGCCTTGGGTTAGCCATAGCTCTCGCAGGAGTTGTCCTTGAAAGGGCAACTGCTGTGAGAGCTCTCTCAGCCCCACCCACCTCACAGGGTGTCTGTTGTGGGGGGAGAAGATATAGGAGACTGTAAGTGGCTCTGAGTCTCTGATTCAGAGAGAAGGGTGGGGTATAAATCTGCAGTCGTCTACTTCACTACCAGTTAGCATCTCTTTCCCACTATGAGAGTCCATGAATGGATTCTGCCTTACTGCAGCTTGTGATCCTTTTACAGAGCCTGATGACACCCAGCAAAGCTGCTGCTGCTGCTGTCCTTTACCTGCTGCTGCTCTAGGCTGATCACGGAGCCATTGCTTCCGCTCCGGTGCTTCCTCTGGAAAGCGGCAATTTCTTCCGTCTTGAGGCGCAGGATCTTCTGCTGCTGTTCATGTTTCAGCTCCAGTTCCTGTGGGGGGTGGGGGTGGGGAGAGACATTATTAGACCAAAAGGATCACGCAGCAGAGTTTTACCATATGCCATTAATATCTGGCACCCAAAGATGTCTCCCTCCCTCAAAGGCGGGGCTAGTTAAAGGCAAAAAATACAATTAAATGATCTGGTGTCCTTTCGATTTAGCAAACATAAAAACAGGTTTCCTACCTGTAACTGATGATCTTCGAGTGGTCATCTGTGCAGTCACACTGATGGGATATAGGCGCCCGCGCCGATCTCGATCGGTATTCTTGAAAGCTGCGGATTTCCGCGCCCCAGGCCCAGTGCGCAGAAGCCCCACCGCGCATGCTCACAGGGACCGGAGCGGACATCCCGCCAGTTCCTTCTGACCGCTGCGTAAGCCCTTATAGATGGACCGGCAGCGGAGGGGAAGGAGGGCGGGTAGTGTGACTGCACAGATGACCACTCGAAGATCATCAGTTACAGGTAGGAAACCTGTTTATCTTCTTCGTGGTCTCTGTGCATCACACTGATGGGAGATTAGCAAGCCAAAGTCCTACCTGGAGGAGGGTGCAACGGTCCATCAGCGAGAAACCTCTTGAAGCACCGCACGGCCCACAGATGAGCGTCTACGCCAGTTCAGGTCCAGCGCATAATGGTTGATAAACGTATGCGAGGAGGACCAAGTGGCAGCATCACAAATGTCTTTCAGTGGTATTCCTCTCATAAAGGCTGCCGAAGTAGCTAGGGCTCTCGTGGAATGAGCTCTAATCTGTCTTGGCAGAGGTTGCTTGTTCAACAGGTAGCACAGTTTTATAGTCTCGGTTAACCACCTAGAGATTCGCTGCGACGAAACTCTTACACCTTGCGATGTTGTGGAGTACGAGACAAAGAGTCTAGGGTCCCTTCGTCCAGGTCTCACTCTATGCAAGTAGAATGAGAGAGCCCTTTTCACATCCAGTGTATGGAGTCTCCTTTCGGAGTCTGTACTTGGATTAGGAAAGTATGTGGGTAGGCATATTTCTGCATTCAGGTGAAAAGCAGACGTTACTTTCGGAAGAAATGTTACATCAGGACGTAAGCACACTCCTTCCGTACTGAATTTTAAATATGGGTCATCGCAGCGCAGCGCTGCCAGTTCACCAACCCTGCGAGCAGAGGTAACGGCCACTAAGAAGGCTGTTTTCCAGGACAGTAATTGCAAGGAACATGTCGCCATGGGTTCGAAGGGTTTTCCCGTTAATGCCCGTAGTACCGCTGGGAGGTCCCAAGCAGGGGCTGGGATTCGCACCGCAGGGTACAACTTGGCCAAGCCCTTTAAGAACCGTTTAGTATCAGGGTGTGAGAACACAGAGTGGCCTTCAAGTTGTTCATGGTTAGCCGATATGGCTGCTAAGTACACTCTCACAGATGACACCGTTAGTCCCCTGTCAAGGAGTGAGAGTAGAAAGTCCAGAACTAGTGGGAGGCCTGCTGTCTTGGGTTCCCTGTTAGTTTTGTTCACAAATTGGATAAACCTTGTCCATTTATAATCATATGATTTTCTCGTGGATGATTTTCTACTATTCAACATAACGTCCCGGGCTCTATCGGACAATGTCGTCACACCAGCCTCCATGCCGTGAGTTTCAAGTGAGGCACGTCGTGGTGAATCACTCGTCCCTCGTGTGACAGTAGAAGGTCTGGGCTCATCGGAAATTGGTGGAACATTCCGCGAGACAGCCTCAGTATCGGAGAGAACCACTGCTGTCTGGGCCACCACGGTGTGATGAGAATCCCCTTGGGGTGTTCGAGTTGAATCTTGTGAATCACCCTCGTAATTAGCGGGACTGGTGGAAAGAGGTACACATGCAAGCGAGTCCATGGGATCAGTAACCCATCTCCCAACGACAGAGGGTCTGCACCCCCTCTGCAGCAAAACTTGTCGCATTTTGCGGTGTTGCGTGTGGCAAAGACATCCACTTCCGGTGTGCCCCACTTCTGGAACACCGGTAGGAGGAACTCCCAGTTGAGTTCCCACTCGTGGAGTGAGGCCCCTCCCCGACTGAGGTAATCCGCACAGGCATTCAGATTGCCCGGTAGGTGAGTGGCTACTAGGGTAACGTTCGACTCTCTGCAGATTTCCCAAATCTGTAGCGCTAGAAGGCATAACTTCCTTGAGACTGTGCCGCCTTGTCTGTTTACATAAGATAGGGCTGTGGTGTTGTCTGTCAAGATCGCTACCGTTCTCCCCACAATCTGGTGTCTGAATGAGAGAATGGCATGATGTATGGCCAGCAGCTCTAGGAAATTGATGTGGCAGCGGAGAAGGCCCTGAGGCCATCTGCCCCCCACACACATATCGTTCGCATGTGCTCCCCAGCCCCATAAGGATGCATCCGTCGTTATGGTGAATGTGGGAGTCTGCCTGTGAAATGGGGCTCCTTGGAGGAGGTTCTGCTTTTCCTGCCACCAGTATAGAGTCCAGATTACTGACGTTGGGACCGTCAGTTGGCGTGAGGGGAGGTCTGTCTGACAGTTGAACACGCGCAGAAACCATAACTGTAGCATTCGCATGTGGAATCTGGCGAATTTCAGTACTGCCGTGGTCGCTGCCATTAAGCCCAGGAGGCGTTGGACTTGGAACGCTGTGACTGTAGGGTTGACTAAGAACACATGTATTAGGGATTGGATATCCTCCGCTCTTTGTGCCGGGAGGAATGCCCTGCAAACTTGTGAGTCCAGAATGGCCCCTATGAATTGCACCCTCTGAGCGGGTTGCAGTGCCGATTTCTTTAGGTTGACCTGTAGGCCTAAGGTTTGCAGAAGGGTTAAGGTGACTTCTATGTGCTGTAGTAGTAGGGGTTTCGAACTCGCCACCAGCAGCCAATCGTCTATGTAAGGAAAGATAGTGATCCCTTGTAGACGTAGATGAGCTGCCACCACCACCATGGTCTTTGTAAAAACTCTCGGTGCCGTGGAGAGGCCAAAAGGCAAGGCTTTGTATTGGTAGTGGGAGTCTCCAACTGCAAACCTGAGGAACTTCCTGTAGTCGTGGTGTATAGTTACATGAAAGTAGGCATCTTGCAGGTCCAGTGTGGCCATCCAATCCCCTTGGTTCAGTAGGGGTAGGATGTTTTGTAGGGAGACCATTCTGAATTTCTGGTTTGGTATGAAATGGTTCAGGCCTCGTAGGTCCATAATGGGCCGAAGGCCTCCATCTTTTTTGGGGATGGTGAAATATCGGGAGTAAAAACCTTGTCCAATCTGGTTGACTGGCACCCGTTCTATTGCATCTTTCTCGAGCAAGGATTGAACCTCTGTCTGTAGTGTGAGGGACACCCTGGTGTAGATGACGGTGGGAACTGTAGGGTTTTCTCTGAATTCTATTTGATAACCCATCCGGATTATCGACAAGACCCATTTGTCCGTAGTGATTATGGACCATGCCTGGAAATAAGGGAAAAGTCTGGTATGGTCCGGGTCCGAAGGGGAAGGGATAAAACAGGGGGAAGGGCAGTCAAAGACCCTGTTTGGACGGTCTACTCCCCTTTTGTCTGGATGACTGTGATGAAGTAGGTGAGTACTTCGTTTTGGGGTTGTACGGAGGTTTGGAGTAAGGTGTGGAGCCCTTGGGTCTCCATTGTTGTTCTGTAGGCTGCTTGGGGAACTGCTTCTTGTTCCACGGCTTGTTCCAGGAGCGTCTCCCTTGGGGCCTAGATGAGATGGGGACCCCTAAATTGCGTGACGTCTTAATACTTTTATCCATCTCCTGCAGTATGGTATCGGTATTGGAGCTGAATAATCCGCTTCCATCGAATGGGAGATCTTCGATGCAGGATTGTGTATCCTGCTGGAGCGCCGTGGATCGCAACCAAGAGTGACGTCTTAGGGTGATTGCTGAGGTAAGTGTCTTTGCTGCAATGTCACCTGCGTGTTTGGCAGAATTGATTTGCTGTTTTGCTAATGCAATGCCTTCCCTTTGGATTTTCTTCATTGCCTGTTTGGTTTGTTCTGACAGGTCTGGTAGAGCCGACAATTGGTCCCATAGGGCATATTGATAACGGCCCATACACGCTCCATAGTTTGCAACTTTTACTCCTAACGAACCTGCTGTGTAGAACTTTCTGCCTAGGTTGTCTAGTTTCTTCCCTTCTTTGTCTGGGGGAGAAGCATTTGTCTTTCTGGCCTTTGAGGACGATGCCACTACTACAGAGTTTGGTTTCGGGTGGGTAAATAAAAACTCTGCTGTGGATTCCTGGACTCGATACATATGGTCCAGCCTGCGGGAGCTTATTGGTGTTGAAGCTGGTTTGTCCCAGGACGATTTTGTGGTGTGGAGCATGACCGTTGTAAGCGGTAAGGCGATGGCCGTCGAGGTGTCTAGCTGGACGACATCGAACACGTTGTCGGTGACTACCGGCTCTGGTTGGACCGTCGGTAGCGACAGGGTGTGTGCCATCCGTCTAATTAGATCCCCATACGATTTCAAGTCCTCGGATGGGGATATGGGGAGCTCCTCGCCCACTTTACTTGATGGAGCCGGTTCCTCTGGGGAGGAGATGTCTTGGTCTTCCCGGGGAGAACCTTCCTCAGATCTGGGGGAGCCTTCTACCGAGCCCGAGTGCTCCGAGGAATGTTTGGGCGTCTCTGGAGCCTTTGGTGACTCAGGGGTCTTTCGACTCTCCGAACTTCGCCGTCGTGGGGAAGTCTTTTGTGTCCTTGGCGGTGTCGTGTCAGGTGGTTTTGACACCGACGCCGACGGAGTATGCCTCGGCTTGTACGACGTCCGGGATCGTACCGATGCTTCAGACTGCTGGTCCCAATCCAGAGGTCTGGGTGTGAACCAGGGGAACATGGAGGGCATAGGGCACGACCCGTATAGGTATTGCCACTGCCGCTGATCCCATGACATTGGGGGCGGTGGTTTCCGAGGAGATCGATCTCTGACGCGGGATCTCTCCTCTGAATCTCGGGATCGATGTCGACCCCGGGGACTACGCCGAGGGCTGGTTGAGTAGTCGCGCCCGCCGTCTTCTCTAGGTGTAGTGGGTCGATCCTTTTTGGGGCTTCGGTTCCGCCGATGATCGGGGCTGACCGATGGGTCTCGGGTCGGTGTTCGGGATTGAACAGTGTCCTCCACCATATGTGTATCTGGTGGACTACCTTCTGCTCCCGATCGTTGCGATAGATCAAAGTCGCGGTCCGAGTCGGAGGATATGGCGATTTGCGTCGACATCGATGCCAATACCGGGGGGCTTGAACGGCGGCGAGGGGAAGCGAATAGCTTCAACGGTGGAACTCTCGCTGCCGATTCCGATGGCGATGGCGATGTCGGGAGCGAAGTCGCGGACGACCGATGCTTATCCGACTTTTTCTTCTTCGCTTCCGGCTGAGGTCCCTTCTCCTCCCTTGGCCGTTTTGCAGGAGTGGAGGAGGCGGACCTTGATGCCGAGCCCGACTTCGTGGGGCGATCGGCGTCGGGGGCGCTCTTGTCGGTGCCGAGCGACTCCGACGTTGACGGCTTGTGCTGCGCCGTCGACATCTTCTTAGGCGACAGAGCTTTTTCCATCAGTGCCGCCGCTAAACGTCCCGCGCGGTTTTTCTTCGTTTGGCGGGAAAACTTCGCGCAGTGAGCACACGCGTCAGGGATGTGTGTCTCTCCCAGGCAAAAAAGACAAAGAGCGTGCCCGTCTGGGGGAGCGATTTTGCTACCGCAGTTCCTGCACCTCTTGAAAAATCCCCACCGCTTTTCCATGCGGGGGGGAGGGGGGGGGGAAAGGGCGGGAAGAGAGAACTGAGGAGAAAAGTCCCGAAACAAAATGTTTCTTTCCGCCTCTTAGTCTTTAAAAAGCCTGTTGTGTGGACTAAGCCAAATAAAATATCTGATAAATCCAACAATAGCAACTTCCAAGAAAGGATTTCTACCGACCGTAGCGAGAGATCGACTGATCCAAGCGGCGGTCAGAAGAGAACTGGCGGGATGTCCGCTCCGGTCCCTGTGAGCATGCGCGGTGGGGCTTCTGCGCATGCGCACTGGGCCTGGGGCGCGGAAATCCGCAGCTTTCAAGAATACCGATCGAGATCGGCGCGGGCGCCTATATCCCATCAGTGTGATGCACAGAGACCACGAAGAAGATCTAATGTTTCCCTCAGTCTGATGTTGAATGCACTGCATAGCTTTTCTACAATAACTAATAATTTGTATTTCAAAAGATATATCCTGCACTTTTCTGCCCGTCCTTATCCCTTCTAGCTTCAATCCTTTCCTCATCCATAGTAATCCTCTAGTGTTTGCTGCACTATAAAATGTTAAGTATTTAAGAAACAGTAAATAAATTGGGGGGTTTTTTAATGGCCATCTTCCACTTGAGACAGTCAATTCCCCCTGCCCAGCCTTAAGGCCCATCCCACTGCATAGCCACCCTCTGCCCAGCTGTCTCCACCTTGACCCGATGCTGCCCTCTGTGCATCTCTGTCTCCAGACGCCGCTTCTGCTCCACCTCTTCTCGCAGCCGCCTCTGAAGCTGCCTCTGCTGCTGCCGCATCTGTTGCACATTCCTCTCCAGCTCCTGCACCCGCTTCTCGCTTTGAGTGGAAAGAGATGCCAGCCTCTCTGTCGCCTGCTTCTTTTCCTGCAGAACCTGTTCCAGAAGACACATGGAGCTGCCTTGTACTGAGCCTATGAAGGTCAGTCTTGGCTACTCTCACTGGAACCTCAGACTCCTGCATGCAAAAGCTCTGAGCCATGGCCCCTCCCACAGTTCATTCTGGGGCTTTCTACAATGCAAAGACAGTGCATACATCAGAGCCAGGCATGAAGATTCCACAAAGCAGAGGCCTCTCAAACCTCCATCGGAGCCAGGCATGAAGATTCCACAAAGCAGAGGCCTCTCAAACCTCCATCAGAGCCAGGCATGAAGATTCCACAAAGCAGAGGCCTCTCAAACCTCCCCGAATGTCTGCTATTAGGTTCTGAGGCCAAATCCAGCAAAGCACTTCTGGCCTAGACGCATTCTCTGGACTCACCTTTGCCTTACTTTGAGCCGCTGCCACTTTGCTGCGGCACTCCTGCAACTTCCACTTCTCTCCAGGGTCCCGGGGCTCTTTGCCTTCCAGCTCCTGCAGCTGTCTCTGGCTATCACCCAGCTCCACTCGCACCTGCTCTGCCTCCTGCTCCAAGTCACAGATCTTCTGGCAGTACTCCTTGTTCATGGTCTGTGCATGCTTGCCTGCAATGTGCGAGAGATGCCACATTTACCTCTCGAAGACCAGGCCGCAGCTAAAGTTTAAGCACCTGGATTCTCGAGAAGCAATGGAGCTGGGAAATAAGTTTGTATGCTAGACAAGGGGGGGACAGAAGGGCAGGAAGAAGAAAAAGAAACAGCAGTGGGAAGGAGTAGTGGTGGAAGCATCACTTGGAATTTCAAAGCCATCTTAAGCCAGGCTAGTAAATAAGAAGGAGCAGAATGCTGGCAAAAACATTTCCTGGGGGCACTGGGTTTCAGGATTAGGAGTTTTGGTACATTACAGCAACTAGGCACATGTAAACCAAAGATCCTCATTGCCTTAGCTGTGTTGTCTATCAAGACCACCTCACACCTGTCTTGATAAGTTCCACGATCAAATCTTCTTTCATGCGGATGTTGATGGCCAGTTCACGAATCTTCTGCTGAGCTTGAACCAGCCGCCACTCGGAATCTTTACCTGAAAAGCCTTCCCCGACATTGACTAGCTCTGGTCTCCTGCTGTCTGCTGCAACCCAAAAAATAAAAATAATAAGTTCAGATGCGCAAGGTCCCATTCCCAGCTGGGAAAGGAACAGAAGGCTCTCAATGGATATGTGGATAATTCAGTTGTAGATACAGACATACTTTGGGATTTAGAACGCAAAGATCTTAAATACCAAAACATGCCTTATAATCCCAGAATGCAGGATCCTGGCTACACTTTCTGCCAGCAACAATGTATATGGCAAATCTCTCTCACAGTACACTCCCACCCACTCAGAGCTGGGAAACTCTGGCAAAGCTCCTTCATACTACTACTTATGGATGCAGTGATATGACTTTGATGTGAAAAACGTGGGAACTGAGGAGAGAAAATATTCCTTGCCCTCTGAGATTTGGTGCCAAATCCTATAGTGCTGGTCTCCATCCCCTCCACACAGACTTCTGCCTAGTCATAGACCCATAGAGTTGGAAGGGACCTTCAGGGTCATCTAGTCCAACCCCTTGCACAATGCAGGAAATTCACAAATACCGCCTCCACACACAGTGACTCCTGCTTCGTGCCCAGAAGATGGCAAGAAAAAGAAAAGAAACCCCTCCCAGGATCCCTGGCCAAACTAGCCCGGAGAAAAATTGCCAACTGACCCCAAAGTGGCAATCAGCATCTCCCTGTGCTTATAAGAAAGGGCCACAAAGTCTAAACACTGATGCAACCCTTCTGTCCTCCTCCTTATGATCTAATTCATTAATTCATTGCCATCAGATGGCTATTCAGCCTCTGCTTAAAAACCTCCAAGGAAAGAGAGTTCACCGCTTCCTGAAAAAGCCTGTTCCACTGAGGAACCGCTCACCCACTTACTAAAGGGCAGTGGAGGCAGCTAAGGAACTCTTTCCCTCCCCCAGCTCCATATTATGATCCATTCACTGGAGGATCTGCCTGCTGGAGGCTTAAAATCTTATTCCCTTGTGCTTTTCCATCTAGCTTCTAGTTGCATGTGATTTAGGCTGCAAGCCTGAAGATCGTACACTGGTTTTTGTTCTACAGAATTATGAGAAATATTTTTGGGAGACTCTTTGACTCTCCAAGTTGAAGAAAAATAAGCTACCTTCGGATAATTCTGGAGGTTCCTCCTGAATCAACAATGGGTCGCTTTTGCTCGAAATCTTCTTTTTAACCCAGCTGTGGATCCCATTTCTAAAATGGCACAAAATCACTCACTTTTAGAAAGAGATCAAGACATAAATGGCACAGAAGAAAAGACAACTCCAGGGAACTGGAGAAAGAAAGAGTGAAGCAAAAACATTGTTGGTATCTTCAAAAACAGCCAGAGGGCCTATCTATCGAATGTGGGGGTAGGGAGTGAAGACTGACCCTACTGACTTGTGTATCCATGCAGGGATAAAGCTGGTGGCATCTCAAACGATCTCCCCCTCCCAGATGTTTCATATCGTTTGTCTTAAACCAAGGTATGCAAGAAATATACACAAAAACCTTCTATAGGTCTTCTCTGTGTCAAGCCTGAGATTCCATTTTTTTCGTAAGTGCTGCTGTGTTTTGAAACTGACACCATCTCTCATTCCACCAAGATTGTTTTCCAACCTGCTCTCTCACTTCTGCTCTGTTCTGCCTTCATATTATCAAGAAGAGCTTCCAAGCTTAGATCCCAAATGGCCGAACAGTGAATCAGTTATCTTGGTTCATGTACCAATTCCAGCCACTGCTGGCAGACAGTTAGGACCTTTTAATCATGGACAACCTGGGGCTGAGGCATGCCTTTGAAGATGAATAGACATAAAGCTGTTTTATTGAATCAGAGCACTATTCCATTACTTTGGTCAGAAAGAAGCACTTTTCAGCCCCAAGAAGCCCCAGAGATGCTAGAGAACTGAACATGTGGTCTCTTACATGCAAGCCATACAAACCAGCACACGCATTTCACCTGAGCTGGTAAAGGGACTGTGTCCGCTCACACTCTCCTCCCTCCTCTTCTTCTGCCTCAGAGGGCTCCCCCAGACCTTCTGAAGCCTTGTCAAGTTCCTGCATCAGGATCCCATCATTAGCATCCAAACTCTGAGAGCAATTTTGATGGTACCCCAACAAGCCCCTTCCACTGTAAGCTGGGGGACTGCTGAGCTGTTTGGAGAGAGAGAAAAATGGGCAAGCTAAGGGGAAAATGTCTAACAATTCTGCCTCAGTCTAGAAATTACCCATTCTCTGAGGGAGAACATTGATTAAGTATGACCTGAAAAATGCCAGTTCTTTCTGTTTTCTTAAATCTTCTTTGCCTGGGATCTGTGGCACTTTGATAATTCATCAGTTTGAATTCCTTCACCAGCAACACTCCAAAGCAAGTCTAGTAGAGGAATCCAACGATCCCCAGACTGATCCTTAGTGGAATGAGAATTGCAGTGTGCCATTCTTTCTGAAATTATGCCTTAAGAATGTAAAGTTTCTAGGTTCAACTTTAAGGTGGCATGTACCTTAAGTTTTGTGGATACATTTATTCCTAAATGGATGTTCCAACAAAGTAGCAGAGAGAATCTGGCATGATAGAAACAACCCTTAATGTTTGAAACTTTTTACAACTGTTAGAGCCAAAGAGTTCCTTGATATTTTTCTTTAAATGAGTAGTTCTTTCACATTACATTCAAGGATGTATGAACACCGCTATTCAATGGAAGCACAGAAAGTCACATAATGTGGTACTAGCTGCAGAATTTCACCTTCGTTTAAAAAAACAAACCCATGTTTCTAGCCATTATGATTGTACAGATATTCTTAAAAGCATGTGGGCAACACCTGGTAAAACTGCAGGAGACTGAGAGGTAGCCAGCTAACATATTCCAGTGTTCCAGATTCTTTGCAGAGCTCCTTCATATGAGGAGCAAGAGCAGAATAAAATCTAAAAATGAGAGAAATCCTATGCATTTCCTAAACTTACATAATTTGTAGAATGACTTTTTCCCCTGCTGCAAATAAATCATTTCTGGTAATTCTGGTGCACTGGCTGTAATAAGAGATTATTTTGTAGTGCAGAACACACACAAAAGCACCCTGCATGATTCATGTGAGGTTTGAGAGCCTGATGGAAGTTCTAGATGCCTGGATTTTGTATCCTCAAATTTAACCCAAATGTTGTCTTAACAGAACCAAGACAAGGATCAAAGCCTGTTGGCAGGGGGTGGGAATCCTATTGTCTTTGTTCAGGTCCCCAGAACAATTAGTTCTCTTCTTCAGCTTTCTTTGTACCTGAATTTACTTAAACTAGTCCCAGAAAATGACTGACAAAGCAACAAAATACATACATCATTGACAAAGGATGCCACAAGAAGCCCCACAAACCTTATTGTGGTTGGCAAAGCCAAGCGTGGGCCAGCGGGGGGACTGGGCAGTATCCACGGGGGCTGTGTGAGGTCTCTGGCCAAGCTGAACCAGGTAGACATTTTGTAGCAATGCAGGTGCGCCTGAGCCTGGCCTTGCCATCCACAGGCATTTGTGTAGTTCAGAGATGAGATCTTGCTGCTCCTGCAACTTGTCACTCTGCAGAGGGGGTGGGGGGGCAAGATATAGATACTGCAGATAAACACATTAGACTGCTTTCTACTGACTGGAGATGCCAGGGACTGAACCTGCGACCTTCTGTAGGGCCGAACAGGTGGTATACCACTAAGCCACAGCCCTTCCCCAGTCTTAAACTGTGCCATAAGACTTGTTATCTTGTGCACAAACTGGGCAGTGGCTCCTGTTGATGGCTTCATTGGCTAAGGATCACAGAACTACAGTTGAGGCACAAGCAGAAAAACAGAGACCATGGAAAGGCCATGAAAAGCTTACCCACAGCCTCAAATTCAAACAACAGAAAACTTCCTTTTCTTGCAACAAAGGCAGGAAAAGAGCAAAGAACCTAGCCTAAAAGATGTCTGCAATAAGAGATTATTGTTCTGCTTTAGTAGAGCACGGGACTTTGCAATTGTGATTTAACAATACCTGCAGCTTGTACTGCTCCATGGCATCCTCAAGGGCAGCAAGGAAATCCCGATTCTCCTCTTCCAACCGCTCCACTTGTCTCTCCAGCCTCAGCAGAGAGTCCTCTCTAACTGTCTCACATCCCTTTGTGTGGCTCTCCTGCTGAAGGGAAAACAAAATGGGCTATGTTCTCACAACTTCAGAATACACTTTCTGCCTTGCTTAGCAGGAAATGATGAGGCAAAGCAAGTACAACCATGGTTATAGCACTGCAAGATAACACAAGCAATTCACTTCCACAGGAGGTGGTAGCGGCTACAAGCATAGCCAGCTTTAAGAGGGAAATGGATAAAAATATGAAGTAGAGGTCCATCAGTGGCTATTAGCCACAGTGTATATGTGTGTGTGTATGCACGCACACACATATATTGGCCACTGTGTGACACAGAGTGTTGGACTGGATGGACCATTGGCCTGATCCAACATGGCTTCTCTTATGTTCTTATGTGACACAGAGTGTTGGACTGGATGGGCCATTGGCCTGATCTAACAGGGCTTCTCTTATGTTCTTATGTGATACAGAGTGTTGGACTGGATGGGCCACTGGCTTGATCCAACATGGCTTCTCTTATGTTCTTATTTGACACAGAGTGTTGGACTGGAGGGGTCACTGGCCTGATCCAACATGGCTCCTCTTATGTTCTTATGTGACACAGAGTGTTGGACTGGATGGGCCACTGGCCTGATCCAACATGGCTTCTCTTATGTTCTTATGTGACACAGAGTGTTGGACTGGATGGGCCACTGGCCTGATCCAACATGGCTTCTCTTATGTTCTTATGTGACACAGAGTGTTGGACTGGATGGGCCACTGGCTTGATCCAACATGGCTTCTCTTATGTTCTTATGTCTCACGTTCAACCTCAGCCCCACTGAGAGTGACCTCTGACTCTTATTTGGTTAGCGACAGACCGCTACCTCCAGGCCCTGAGCAGCAGCGGCTTCAAGAATCGTATTTAGGTGGTTTGCAAACATGATCCAGCTTTCTGTGAACCCACAATGCGATGCCCAAATAATCAAACTCTTTGCTGCCATCTTTTCTGTGCATATCAACCCTCCCTCCCAATCTTTAAAGCACATAAAACATATTTTTCAAGTTTTTGCAGGCAGAATACAATAAATAAACATCCCCCCCACCAAAACTTTAAGCTTCTGTGTTGCATTGAATTAAACAGCTCTATGCAGGCTTGCCCCTTGTGGCTGACCTGGAAACTCCAGCTGGCGCAAAATGTGGCAGCACGACTGGCAAATGATTTGCCTCTACGGCCAATGCTGCACCAATTGCACTGGCTACCAATAGAGTACCGGATCAGCTTCAAGGTTTTGGTCTTAACATTTAAAGCCTTATGCGGCCTAGGACCGACATACCTGCGGGACCGCCTCTCCCCATATGTGCCCCAGAGATCACTGTGTTCTGCTTTGCAGCACCTTTTGACCGTCCCTGGCTCAAAGGATGTTGAGCTTGCCTCGACCAGAGCCAGGGCCTTTTCGGCCTTGGCCCCAGCCTGGTGGAATCAGCTCCCTGTGGAGATCCAGGCCCTACCTGATTTGATGCCATTTTGTAGGGTCTGCAAGACGGAGCTGTTCCACCAGGCCTTTGGTTGAGGCAGCAGACATCCTTATTTCCATCTGTTTAGCCTCCCTTACCTGCCATGATGCTATATTATTTTATCTTAATTTATTATTTCAACTCTGGGTCTACTGCTGTACTGATATATAGCAAGGTTGGCCAACGGTAGCTCTCCAGATGTTTTTTGCCTACAACTCCCATTAGCCCCAGCCAGCATGGCCAATGACTGGAGCTGATGGGAGTTGTAGGCAAAAAACATCTGGAGAGCTACTGCTGGCCACCGGACATATAGAATGCGCCCAATAGCAACCACTAGCTTTGATATATGTGTTGTTTTATTGTATTTTATGGTTTTAACTTGTATTTTAATTGTTTTAACTCTTGTTGTGATCCACCCTGAGCCTGCTTGCTGGAAAGGGCGGAATACAAATTAACATAAATAAATAATAGTGGATAACACACTGAAAGTGTCAACCCAGTGTGCCACAAGCACTGAAAAAGACAAACTCTGAATTAGGGATTGAGAATAAAATGGCTGATACTGTACTACCCCTGTATAGATCTATGGTGCAGCCTCACTGAGAATACTGTGTACAGTTCTAGTCCCCATATCTCAAAAATGATATTGCAGAACTGGAAAAAGTGCAGAGAAAGGCAAGCATGAGGATTAGGGGATTGGCACACCCTCCTTATTAAGAAAGGCTGAAGAGTCTGGGACTTTTCAGTTTAGAAAGGAGACAACTAAGCTGGGACATTATAGAGGGTTATAAAATGATGCATGAGATGGAGAAAGTTGACAAAGAGGAATTTTTCTCCCTTTCTCAAAACCCTAGAGGGCATCCAATGAAACTGATGTGCAGTAAGTTCAGGATGGACAAAAGAAAATATTGCTTTGCACAGAGTGATTAAAATGTAGAATTCACTGCCTGAGGGTTTACTAATGGCCACAGGAATAAACAGCTTTAAAACAGGATTAGCTTCATTCATGGAGGAAATCTATCAATGGCTATTACCCATGGTAACTAAGGGGAACCACCAAGAGAACTAAGCCAAGAGAAACATTCGGAGAAGGCCTCAGCCTTCAGTTGCTGGTTCTCCAGAATAACTGGTTGGCCACTGAGACAGGATGCCAGACTAGACTTACCATTGGTCTGATCCAGCAGGGCTCTGCTTATGTTCTAGCATTTTCAGGATTGGTGATGGAAAGTGCTGTCAAGTGTCAGCTAATATATGGTTATCCCACAGCTGGTTTGCCATTGCCTGCATCTGTGTACCAACCCTGGGCTTCCTCAGTGGTCTTCCATCCAAGTACTACCCAGGGCCAACCTTCCTTAGCTTCTGAAGA
This sequence comes from Heteronotia binoei, assembly GCF_032191835.1. Lineage (NCBI taxonomy): Eukaryota > Metazoa > Chordata > Lepidosauria > Squamata > Gekkonidae > Heteronotia > Heteronotia binoei. The sequence goes on from NC_083241.1 coordinate 18,349,741, forward strand.
CTGGGTGAGCCAGGGCCAGGAATGGTTGGTCCCAATAAGGTCTTGCCTCGCTTTGTGAGATGTTTCTTGACTTCCAGGCCATCACAGTCCCTGACACTTTGGGAAATATGGAATTAATGCCTGCATCCAGAACTGCCATTACAGTGAATATAGTCCTTTGTGGTGAGAAATAATTGGAGGCTAATGGGCTCTTTAATCTTACAAGAGACAAAGACCAGTGATGAGAAGGCAATGGTTGTCAAATTCTAATTAGGCACAGGACATGTGATTTGTTAAATAATGTAGCCAATTCCTCTTTTTTTGCACAGCTAAGTGCCAAAGAAAGGCTAATGTTCCTCATCATTTGTTCTCTTCAAACTAGCAGAGCCGATCCACCCTTACTTTCAGGATGAGCTTCAGGGAAGTCCCCTTAGGGGGCTGAAGTGATTCCCTCAGAGTGGGACAACAATATTATTCATACAGGACTGACTATATGGGAAGAGAAATTCCAAGGGCCTTAAAGCTTCATGTCCTCATTAACAAGGCTTGGTTCATTCACAGCCAGGGCTTTTTTTGAACCAGAGCTCACAGGAACAGAGTTCCTGCTACCTTCCAGAGTGTTCCAGCTGGCTTGCAGAGCATTCTGGCAGACTTGCAGAGAAGGAAGGCACTTCGGGAAGGAAGTCTCTTGAAGTGCCTGCCCTCTCCAAGCTTGCTTTTTCCAATCGTTTAGCTTGGAGAAAGCAGGCACTTAGAAAGACTGCTAAGTGCTTGCCTCTTAGGCTTGCTAGGACCCCAAGTCCTAGTTTTGCAGGCTTCTCCCCACCAGGCAGAGAGAAGCCCCACCTCCAACAGCCACCATATGCAGCCTTTCCAAGGTGAGGCTAGAAGCAGGTTGGGAAGTGCTTCCTTTTTGGAAGGAATGTGTGTACTTTTCAATGAAGGCAGTCTGAGTGGGGGAAGCTTGAAGAATAAAGGCTGCTCCCAGTGCTGTGAGTAAGAAAGAGAAACTAGCCCAGTACCTCAAGGTTTTTTTCTTTTGCATTCCTTTCCACAGAGAAAAGAGTAAGCTAGAACCTTTGGTTTCCCTGTGTTTGTCTGGAGAACTTGGTTGAAACGTGATTGCATTCAACAACTCTCCTGTCTGTGTGTTGTGTTTATTTTGGCTGCTCTGCGTATGTATGTGTGTCTTAATTCCTTAAGCTATCCTCAGAAGTTTCTTCTATGTTATTTTTTAATATTATTGGTATTACTGTCTTCCCTCTTCAGAGTTCTTTCCACAGACCTTTGTGTCACTCTGCTTTAAATGGTTCTTAATACCTGGGGTGACTTATTTTTGAATTGAACATGGTTATTATTTCCAACTTTGTCATAGTCATTACTCTACGTTGATTCCAGAATCTTGAGAAGCAGAAGACACTCATTTCATTTTTTTAATGTAAGTGCTAAAAGGACTGAGATAAATTCCATAATTGCTAGCGTGTTCTTAGGATCCTTATCACTGAGCCAATGAGTCAGGTTTTCTGGCGTATTGCAGGGGGTGGGGGCAGGAGCTTATGATTTTAAATGGAACATGTTTTCCCTTTTTATACTTTTGCTTTATAATTAATTTCCTGCCTTTTGAAGGTATATAAAAAACCCTTCTATGGTTTTGTATCTGTCAGCTTCCTTTATTCTTCAGAGCATGTTCAGAAATTTAAACACACACAGTCCTGAGTTTTTCAGTGTTCTGTTTCCTCTGTTTAAAAAATTAGCAACATGGCAACCTCTCGTGACTGTGCTGGAAACTGCTTTAAAGCTAAGGTTCTTATGGTGTTTGTCTGCTCGAGTGACTGTAGTGTCTTTACTCTAGAACTTCCAGCAGCAATTACCAGGAACTCTATGAGGTGAGTGTGGCTGGTGATGTCAGGGGGCATGGCCTAATATGCTAATGAATTCCTGCTGGGCTTTTTCTACAAAAAAAAAAGCCCTGTTCAAGGGTCATCTTGTCAATCAATTCAGACACCATACTGAACTTCTAAACACAGAGGCCAACTGTCTTTTTTAGTTTTTACATCTACTGTTCTGATGGAATAGCAGCATCTGGACCTTTAAAGCCCTTTATGGTCAGGGACCTGCCTATCTACGGGACCGCCTTTCTCCATATATTCCCCAGAGAGCACTGCGTTCAGGGGCAAAAAACTTACTGTCCGCCTCCGGACCAAAAGAAGCCAGGTTATGTGTGACAAGATCTAGGGCTTTTTCAGTGGCAGCACCAGAACTTTGGAACACTCTTCCGGAAGCCATAAGGGCCCTACGGGATTTGTCTGCATTCCGCAGGGCCTGTAAGACCAAATTGTTTAAGCAGGCTTTCGATGTTTAACTGAAAGAGGGCTGCCATCAGACATCACGTAGAATGCTGGTGATCGCTGTTCGAAAATTCAAAGCCGCCTATATTGTACTGATGCAGCACCACAGAATGATTTTTAAAAATTGAAATATGTAAATTATGGTTTTATGTTTTATTGGTTTAATTGTATTGACATCATGATGTGAGCCGCCCTGAATCCGCTTGCAGAAAGGGCGGGATATAAATCGAACGTAATAAATAAATAAGTGGAACAACCATCAGGACAGTTGTTTGTCAATTCAGGCCTCATACCAAATTCCACTGCAAGTCAGGTCTCCCAGTCCATCAGAGTTTTCCCATTGAGACATCATACTACTAAACCACAATTCTTCCTTAATTACAGCTTGGTGCAACATCAGAATTAAAGCAATGTCTCTGAGTACCAAACATGGAAACATCCCCCACTGTTAAGCTATCACTTTATGGAAACAGCAGGGAAGAGTATAGTCAAGAATTCCTAATCCTGCCAGGGAATCCTATTTTCCTTTCAATTCTTCTTACTCATATGAACAGCCTGTTTTTTTCCCCCTAACAAGAGATGCCTGGGACCATTTGTATGCACAAGGAATGTGCTGTCTCTCCCAGTACATAAGAAGCTGTCTTGCAGAGCCAAACTACTGGCCCCTCTAGCTCAGTACTGTATCCTCAACCAGAACAGCCACATTTACTCCCTGCATCTCAGGAAGGCTTGCAGCTTACATGTTCCTCTGGCAGGTTACAAGGCAGGAACCATCTGCCAACCACAAGCTGCACCAGGCAAGGGCCATGCCCACTCACATGGAGGCTCCACATTAGGGAAGAGTGCTCAGAAGTGCCACAGGTGGCTCCTGAGCTGAATATCAGTGGTCTAGCCTGACTAGGGTTGCCAATCCTCTGTTGGGTCATAGGAAAAACCTTTTGGCCTAAAAGTTGAACAATATAAATGTGCACAAAGGCACTTTAATATTTAAACAGACAGCAATATGAAACACAAGAGTGCACGCAGGCACTCTTGTGTTTCATATTGCAGTCTGTTTAAAGGTAAAAGCTTTGGAATATTAAATGTGCCTTTTTAGAAGTAGAGTCTACTCAGAAGTAGAGGCCAAAGGTTTTTCCTATTACATATAAATGTTTTGATAGTACAGTTTCACCCTGATGTTTCTTCTATTATAGTTTTACTTAAACTCAGGGAGCCCCTTTTTTTTCTATAATCCCCAATTGGCAGCAGGGGATCCCCCGGTTTGGAGGCCCTCCCCCTATGCTCATTCGGAGAAAAATTCTCATAGGGCATGAATGGAGAATTGATCCATGGGTATCTGAGGCTCGGGTGGGGGGGGGGCTTTTTCTTTAGGTAGAGGCACCAAATTTTCAGCATAGAATCCGATGCCTTTCCTCAAAACCCCCCCCCCATGATTCAAAGAGGTTGGACCAGGGGGTCCAATTCTTTTCACCAGACTCGCCTCATGGCTGCTGCTGGCATCAACTCTCTCTGCAGCTCTGCCCATAATATGCAGCAGCCAAGGCATTCCAGGCGCTCCGACCCTTCGACTCAGGGCCCACGGCAACGTCTACTCTGCCTTGCACTAGGCAGGCTCCTGTCGTGCTAACAGCTGCCATCGCCTTCCTCAGCTCGTACTCATACAAACTGCTCACTAAGTCTATGCAGCCACAGGAGCAGCTGCTAGTGTTGCCATTACACCATGCCTCCTCCTCATGCAACTGCTTTCACCAGCGCCGCAGCCTGCCCAGCCAAGCCTCCGACTCAAGCGCCTGTGCTGCTGCTAGGTGCAGAGCAGTGCTGGCAGTGGGCACTGACTCACAGGGCTGAGTCCTCCACCAGACCCCGACTTTCTCCCCTGAAACCATATGAAGAACTTCCACTTAAATGTACTTTAAATTTGATAATCTTAAGAAATGAACTGGGCTCATTTCTGACAGTTACTAAATAACTGCAGCACCATCCCCTTCAACGATAACATGAGTGAAGTATTTAAAACGTTTTTAAAACATGCCAGAAGAAACTTATTATTTCCCCGAGGATCTAATGAAACACCATTTATGCATCTTTACTGTATCACTGAATCTTTACTTTATCACTGTGTCTTATGCCTTTAAGAAAGAAATATCCAAGACACAGCTGCATGGAGTTACCCAGAATAGTTTTCTTTAAGTAGACTTAGTTTTTAAGCTTTTTGGAGAGGGTAAAATTCAGAAGGCTTTTGCATCCAAGAGAAAAGGTCTGAGCACTGGCTTGCTCCTAAATTAAACAAGTGGTATTTAGAGCATTTTGCCATTAAAATTCAGAAGGTTAAAAAAGAAGTTCAGAAATGACTGGCTCCTAATTTAAATGTAATGCAGAGAGCATTTGGCCAGCCAAATCCAGAAGGCTTCTGCATCTGGTTAGGGAAGGATTGGCTTGCTACTAGTATAAACACTTAAGTGGGATTGAGAAGTAAATTCTTGATAAGCCAATAAAGGTCAATGAATACTTGAAGTAAATAATATTCAAGAATATATTTTAAAAAAATATTCATTTAATTTTTTTTAAATTATCCATGGTCCATCCAGCTTTGTGTTGTATCTCACTACAATCACCATGATTTATTCCAGGATGAGAAATTCTGAAGAAAATAAAGAGGTTCCAGAGAGCATTTTGCCAGCCAAATTCAGAAGGTTTTAGCATCTGTTTAGAGAAGATGTTAAGGACTGGGTGGCTAAAGCCTGGCTGGCTCCCAATATTAACACTGAATTGTAATAAGAAGCTGGTAACTTTGAAGAAAATAGAAATACTCCTGAGGAAGACTTTTGATGAAATGAGCCTACATCCAGATGCTCATTGGATGGACTTTTCTTTGCAATGTTGTAAAGCTGAACTTCTTTATAATGTGTTTAAAAGGGATTATATGACTTTTTAAAAAATGTTTTACTAAATGTTGTGTTAGCTAGTATATCACAGTGTTTGTTTTTTTGTATTTTCTGAACAGAAGTAAGCAGCTAGGCCTAGTTAAGTTATGCCAGTCAGGTGGCATCAAGTCACCCAGGGGGTGCTGCCAGGCCTGGAGTAGGAAACCTCCAGGAGGAGGCTGAAGATATCCTGGTATCACAACTGATCAGATCTCTTTCCTCTTGGAGAAAATAACTATTTTACAGGGAGAACTCTATTTAGCTGAGGTTTTCTACCTCCCCAAGTCTGGCTTCCATAGACTACACCACAAAATCTCCAGGAATTTTCCACCAACCTGGAATTGGCAGTCCTAGTCAGGACTGGCCCCAACGAGTTCTTCCTCAAAGGCCAAAATAGGCCTGGAAAGGGCCTCCTCCCCCAGCCTTTTACTGATAGAACTAAGCTTGGTGTCAGGGCCCGGGTGGCAGATAAGGAACAACGGCGGGCAACGTCCGGCAGCTGGCCAGGACTCTGTCAGCCGGCTGGGGAGGAGCGCAGGGGTGGTCGTTAAACAGTCCAATTATCTCAACACCGTAACTCAGTCCGGCCGAAGGAGGAGACAGAAAGCTTGGTCACAGGAATGCAGGGGGGTCGGAAGCCAGAGAAAACAACGCCAATTACCTAGGTCAGTCCACAAAGCAAAGTCAGAGTCCAGAAGTTCAAGTCCAAGGTTCAGGCCGGGTCAGGAGTTACACGGGTTCTCGCAGCAAGCAAGAGGGTGCAGAGCGTAGTCACGTCCCAGGAGGGTCATTCGTTGCCAGCACAGTTTGCCTTGAGGTCAGGGTTACAGATATACTGTGCTGGCTTGTTAACTTGTTAGTACTCCGGGCTGAGATCTCTCCTCCCACGCATGCGTGCATCTCTCCGTCTGTTTCTGAATTCCTGTCGCCTCCTCTCACGTAGCCGGCTTACAGGAGGTGGTGATTCAGGAGGGGATGCACTAGGGCCTGGTGTGGCCTGATCAGTTTCAGGTGGCTCCTGCTCTGAGTTAGCAAGGGCGGGGGCTGAGCTAGGGCCCGGTGTGGCCTGATCAGTTTCAGGTGGCTCCTGCTCTGAGTTAGCAAGGGCTGGGTCTGGGGCAGGCACGACACTATCCCCTCCCTCAGGCCCCCCCTCATCCAAGCCGCCTGGCTTATCCGGGTAGGCCGCATGGAATTGCCGGAGCAGGTCAGGGGCGTGCAGGTGGGTAGCTGGTTCCCAGGAACGATCTTCGGGGGGGGGGGTAGCCCTCCCAGTCCACTAGGTACTGGAGCTGACCTCGGTGCAGCCGGGAGTCCAGGATCTGATGGACCTCATACTCCTCATCGTCCACTAAAACCGGTGGCGGAGGCGGCGGTGGGACGTCCCTGTTCGGGTCTGGCGCGGCTGCGGGTTGGAGGAGGGAGCGATGGAAAACCGGGTGGATTCGGAGGTGGGCGGGGAGGCGCAGGCGGAACGCCACCGGCTTGATTTGCGCCTCGATGGGGAATGGGCCGACGAAGCGAGCGGTCAACTTGGAAGACCGGCCAGGGGTCCAGAGATATCGGGTAGAGAGCCAGACGGAATCCCCGACCTTGAGGGGGGCTCCCTCCTGGCGATGCCGATCTGCGGCCAGTTTATAGGCGTCCTTGGCGCGCTGGAGCTGGGCGCGCAGGAGGTCGTGGAGCGCGTGGAGCTCTTCGATCCGGTTGTCCGCTGCGGGAACATCGGCGGACGGGCCGAGCGGAGGGAAGAACCGGGGGTGCAGTCCGTAGTTGGCCGCAAACGGTGTGGTCTGCGTGGAGCTGTGGGCCGCATTGTTGTACGCGAACTCGGCCAGGGGTAACAGGGAGGCCCAGTTATCCTGCTGATAACTGGTATAGCAGCGCAAGTACTGCTCCAGGGTAGTGTTGGTGCGCTCGGTCTGGCCGTCGGTCTGGGGATGGTAGGCGGATGATAAGTGAAGCTCCGTCCCCAAGCCTTGCTGGAACGCCTGCCAAAAGCGCGAGGTGAATTGCGGGCCCCGATCCGAGACAATCCGCTTGGGTAACCCGTGCAGGCGGAAGACGTGGTTCAGGTAGAGCTGGGCGGTTTCCGGCCCGGACGGCACCTTGGCGCAGGGGACAAAGTGGGACATTTTGGTGAACAGGTCCACCACCACGAAAATACAGGTGTGGCCCTGGGACCGAGGTAGGTCGACAATGAAGTCCATGGACACCACGTCCCAGGGCCCGGCGGGAGTGGGGAGTGGCTGCAGGAGACCGGAGGGCTTGGCGGGTACGTTTTTGGCGCGGCGGCAGACCTCACATGACGCCACGTACCGACTGACGTCCGCTCGGACGCGAGGCCACCAAAAGTCGCGGGTCAGCAGATGGGCGGTTTTGTGTTGCCCGAAGTGGCCGGCCGGTGGTGCATCGTGGGTGAGGCGGAGGATGCGGGATCGGAGAGGTCCTGGAGGGACGTACAACTGCTCCCGATGGTAGAGCAGCCCATCCCGGGTGGTCAGTTCCCCGGCAGGGTCTTGCTGCGGGTCTTGCAGGTGCTTCTGGGCCCAGGGGTCGGTGGCCTGACTGGCCTGTATTTCGGCCTCCAAGGCGGGTACAGTCAGGGCGGCGGCGAAGACCGTGGGTGGCAGGATGCTAGCCTTGGGGGCTTCGGTAGCACCAGGGGTGTCATGGTCTGGCCGGCAGGACAGAGCGTCGGCTTTCTGGTTTTGGGTGTGCGGGATGTAGGAGATGGTGAAGTTAAAACGTGAAAAGAACAGGGACCACCGGATCTGTCGCTGGTTCAGCCGGCGAGTGGTCTGTAAGTGTTCCAAGTTCCGGTGGTCTGTGAATACTTGGACCGGGTGCCTTGCTCCTTCAAGGTGGTGCCGCCACACCTCGAACGCCACCTTGATTGCCAAGAGTTCTCTCTCCCATATGGTGTAGTTGCGTTCGGCGGCGGAGAGCTGCCGGGAATAGTAAGCGCAGGGCTGCCAGGGCTGACTGGGGTCGTCCCGCTGGGAGAGCACGGCTCCGATGGCCACGTTGGAGGCGTCTGCTTCCACCATGAAAGGCAAGCGGGGATCAGGGTACCGCAAGAGGGGGCTGGAGGAGAAGCTGCGCTTGAGGTCGTGAAAAGCCTGGTCAGCTTCCGGGGTCCACTGGAAGGGTTCCTTGGGGCGGAGGAGCCGAGTCAAGGGCTTGGTTAGATCGGCGTAGCCAGCGATGAACTGCCGGTAGTAATTGGCGAAGCCCAGGAGGCGCTGGACGTCCTTCCGATTGCGAGGGGCCTGCCACTGGAGAATGGCGTCAACCTTCGTTGGATCCATCTGAGTTCCTTGGGGGGAGATGATGTGCCCCAAGAACTCGACCGACGGGAGGTGGAAGGCGCATTTCTCTAGTTTTGCGTACAGGCGGTGAGCTCTGAGCCGCTGTAGCACCTGTCGGACATGTTGGACGTGCTCCTGCTCAGAGGTGGAGTAGACCAGAATGTCATCCAGGTAAATGATCAGGAACCGGTCCAGCAGGTTGCGGAACACGTCGTTCATGAACCGTTGGAACACGGCGGGGGCATTGGTGAGTCCAAATGGCATGACCAGGTGTTCGTACTGACCATACCTGGTGCCAAAAGCGGTCTTCCACTCGTCTCCGGCTTTGATGCGAACCAAGTTGTAGGCCCCTCGAAGGTCGAGCTTGGTGTAGATGGTGGCCCCCTTCACACGGTCGAGGAGCTCCGGAATCAGTGGAAGCGGGTAACGGTTCCGGATGGTAATTTTGTTGAGTGCCCGGTAATCATTGCAGAGCCTCAAGTCCCCGGTTTTCTTCTTTACGAACAGGACGGCCGAGGACAAGGGCGAGGTGGAGGGTCGGATGAACCCTCGGGCCAAGTTCTTCTCCAAATACTCCCGTAGGGCAGCCAGCTCCGGGTCCGCCATGGGGTAGAGGCGGCCAGCGGGTAGCGGGGCGCCGGGCATTAGGTCAATGGCACAATCATAGGGCCGATGTGGGGGAAGCTGGTCTGCTTCCTTCTCATCGAAGACGTCTGCAAACTCCTGGTAGGGAGCTGGGAGTGTGGTGGCGGCCCCCAGGAGGCTGGTGGGGAGCAGGGAGCTGGGTCGGGCATCAGGAGACACCAGAGCCGGGTCTGGTTGTAGCGTGGAGCATGGCGCAGGGGCACCGGTAAATTGCAGTTTTCGTTGCACCCAGTCCACGTGAGGGTTGTGGGCCTGGAGCCAGGACAGGCCTAGGATGACGGGGAAGCGTGGCATGCGGGAAAGGTCAAAGGTTTGTTCCCCTTGGTGTTGCTGGACCCATAGGGCGAGTGGTTGGGTCTCGTGGCGGACGGGCCCAGAGCGCAGCAGGCGACCGTCCACAACCTCGACCAGGGTAGGGGTCTTCTTTTCCCGGATGGGGATGCTATGTTTCTTGGCGAAGAGGTGGTCCATGTAGCAGCAGGCGGCCCCTGAGTCCAACATGGCGTGCACGAAGATCCACCGGCCGTCAGGGAGCTGCAGACGAATTGGGACCAGGAACGGGGTAGGTGGGGGGTCGACGGAGCTGGAGGCCCTCAAGAAATGCCCCAGGTCAGGGGCTCCAACTAGACCTGGGGCTGGCCTTTTACCGGGCCAGCGGAGCTTGCAGGGCGCTGTGCTTTGACTGGACAGGTACTTGCAAAGTGTCCAGCTCCGCCACAATACAGGCACAGGTTGTGGGCGCGCCGACGGGTCTTCTCCTCGGGAGTCAGGCGAGGGCGGGCGACGCCCAGCTGCATGGGTTCCGCAGCGGGGGGAAGAGCCGGAGAACCTGGCGGTGGAGCAGCTGTGGGGACCCTTGCTGGGGCGTGGCCTCCCTTCTGCTTCTGGCGGCGGCTCTGTAGCCGCCCATCAATGCGCATGCACAACCGGATCAGGTCTTGTAGGGCAGCTGGTCGGTCGCTGCGGGCCAGTTCGTCCAGGATGGTATCAGAGAGCCCCTCCGTATACTGGTCCACCAGGGCAGCTTCATTCCAGGCCAGGTCCTGAGCCAACAACTGGAATTCGGTGGTGTAGTGGGAGACAGAGTTTTGGCCTTGTTGCAAAGTCCGTATCTTGCGGTTGGCCGTCTCAGCTCGCACGGGGTTGGCATAGGCAGCCGTGAAATGTGCCTTGAAGCGGGGGTAATCTGCTAACAGCGGTGAAGATTCCAGCAGTAGGGGAGTGGCCCATTTGGCCGCTTGCCCTTTAAGCAGGCTCAAAACAAAACAGACCTTGGTCTTGTCTGTAGGGAAGTCGCCCTGCCTTATCTCCATGTACAGTTCACACTGAGCAAGGAAGGCAGGGAACGCTTCCAGGCTTCCTTCAAACTTGTCAGGGACACTCACCGGGCAGCGGGCGCGAGGCGCGGCTGCAGCAGCCAGAGCTGCAGCATTGGAAGCAGTCTGCTGCTGGAGTGTAATTACAGCCTGCGTCAGCTGTTGCACTTGGTCGAGAAGCCCCGACAGGGGGTCCACGCCTCCTGCCGCTTGGTCAGTCATGGGGGAGCCGGGTGAGTTATATGGGTGCTGGCAAGCTGTCAGGGCCCGGGTGGCAGATAAGGAACGACGGCGGGCAACGTCCGGCAGCTGGCCAGGACTCTGTCAGCCGGCTGGGGAGGAGCGCAGGGGTGGTCGTTAAACAGTCCAATTATCTCAACACCGTAACTCAGTCCGGCCGAAGGAGGAGACAGAAAGCTTGGTCACAGGAATGCAGGGGGGTCGGAAGCCAGAGAAAACAACGCCAATTACCTAGGTCAGTCCACAAAGCAAAGTCAGAGTCCAGAAGTTCAAGTCCAAGGTTCAGGCCGGGTCAGGAGTTACACGGGTTCTCGCAGCAAGCAAGAGGGTGCAGAGCGTAGTCACGTCCCAGGAGGGTCATTCGTTGCCAGCACAGTTTGCCTTGAGGTCAGGGTTACAGATATACTGTGCTGGCTTGTTAACTTGTTAGTACTCCGGGCTGAGATCTCTCCTCCCACGCATGCGTGCATCTCTCCGTCTGTTTCTGAACTCCTGTCGCCTCCTCTCACGTAGCCGGCTTACAGGAGGTGGTGATTCAGGAGGGGATGCACTAGGGCCTGGTGTGGCCTGATCAGTTTCAGGTGGCTCCTGCTCTGAGTTAGCAAGGGCGGGGGCTGAGCTAGGGCCCGGTGTGGCCTGATCAGTTTCAGGTGGCTCCTGCTCTGAGTTAGCAAGGGCTGGGTCTGGGGCAGGCACGACACTTGGCTGTAGAGGTCCAACTCAGAAAATACCTGAGGACTTTAGGCATGGAGCCATGAGATTTTCCCAAACCCCACCCCCAAAAATAAAAATATAACAACATCGTTCCCCTGAATACAGTCTTCATTTTCTCAGCCCCCAGCAACTGACTGCACTTCCACTAAATGAAAGTGAACACACACATACAAAGCAGGCAAATAAACAGTTTGCAAGAACACACTTCTGTGATCTCACTGGGGCAATTTACTCACTGGAACTGCTGAATGTAACCATCTGCTATATTTCAACCAACTTCTTAAGACTAACAGGAAAATGAAAGCAGAGCAGCCCCAAACAAACAGAGGGGCTCTGCTCACTTCTCTTCCTTTTACACACTCACCAGGAAGACCCAGAAGCCCTCAGCCAACAGAGAGAAGGCTTTATGTGGCTGTTTCCCTCCTCCTCCCACCCTCAGCCAACCAAGGGAAGGCTTTCTTTCTCCCTTCTGCAAAGCAGAGACTCAGTCCTCAGCCAATAGAATGCAACATACCTTGATTGATGGTTTGACAGGCCAAAGGTTGTTGCAGCACAGTCCCAACCAATCAGAGTGCTCCATTTTGCCACCACAAAAGGGCTTTTATATATATGTAGGATAGGATAGGATAGGATAGGATAGGATAGGATAGGATAGGATAGGATAGGATAGGATAGGATAGGATAGGATAGGATAATTTTATCTCTATCCTGTTGGGGGTTTTTTGAATGGAGAATTGTTTTTAGCACTTCTGGTTTTTTTCTTCAATCCCTTTGGCTCAGCTTGTGGGTTCTGAGTCTACATGCAGGGGAAGGTGAGTTTTAATTACTAATGGCATTCATTACTTTATTTAGACATAATTTTTTTACTTTAAATTTAGCTGAAGAAAAGAGTTCTTTTAATTAATTCTCAAGTTTTTCTACCAGTAAAACACCCAACACCTCTTGTGAGCCAGCTGAGCTATCTCCACCTCTTTGAGCATATTTTAGGGAGGGGCATATTTTAGGGAGGGGCTAAGAGAAAGAACAGAAAAAGAAGAGATGGGTGAAAGGGAGGCTTTCCTGTGATCTACACACAATCTACACACTTGCATTATCGTAAAAACAAAGAGAGAGCCATTAAGTCATGTGGTCCTAAACAGAGTAAACATGACTCCTTTTAAAATCCTGCCATCGAACTCCAAAACAGATTTTTACCCTTATCTTACGAATGAGGTGATTCAAGAGCCCAAATCCGCCACGGAGCTTAGTTATAGAGGCTCTGCAAGAGCAAAGTAAATCTGAGGAAAGTTAAGAAACATGAATCACATCTCAGAGACTACTACTGTTTTCCTAAAGGACCATATTACTTTGCTCAACAGTGAAATTGACACTGATTTACTTAATCTGATGGCCTCACAATGATTTATGATAGCAGAGACTCTCCAAAAGATTATAAATAAGATTAATTCATTCTTTTCAATGTCTTCATATGACCATGTCATTCATGATCATCTTCCTCAATTACACCCAAACAGAGCAAAGCATACTGTCTCAGGTGCTAGCTCTCATTCTTCATTGCTGTTAAAAAGTAAAGGTAGTCTCCTGTGCAAACGCCAGTCATTTTCAACTCTGGTGTGACGTCGCATCACAACATTTTCACAGCAGACTTTACAAGGTGGTTTACCATTGCCTTTCCCAGTCATCTACACTTTCCCCCCCCGGAAGCTGGGTACTCATTTTACCGACCTCGGAAGGATGGAAGGCTGAGTCAACCATGAGCCCACTACCTGAACCCAACTTCTGCTGGGATCAAACTCAGGTTGTGAGCAGAGCTTAGGACTGCAGGACTGCAGCTTTACCACTCTGCACCTTTCCTTCACCCTTTTTAATGAGTTCCCATGCTGATTTTAACACATCAGAGGCACTTCATCACTCATCAGATTTTCCCAAAACATTACTTTAACTCTAAATCTCCTAAACCACTTATTCCAACTAGACAATCCTAGGAAATTGGGTAAAATAGAATGTTTTTGCTCAAGAAGGCAATGACCTAATTGAATTTCCCTCTACTAGTAAAACTCCAAGATCTCAGTTGTTCAAAAGGGCCAACCCCAAAAGGATCAAGAAATATTTAAATGTTGACTGTGAACTAATAACTGCTCCAGCAAACATACCATCTGCAAAAGATGACAAATTAACTACATCAGATAAGGAATTAATTCAATCTTTCTGCAAACTGCCTGGGGAAGATCAAGAGAATATAATTGATCAGTTAAAACCACTTTGGGACAATCTAATCTCAATTACGTGTGAAAAGCAACATTGTCTGATCCCTGTGGAGTATGGACTTTGGGTCAATCGGGTCCTCAGTCCACTTTGGGAACCACAGAAGGAGCATCACCTTTGATTTTCCAAATATTCCTCCTGTACCTTTAGATCCCAAAGTGATAGTTCTTTCTCTTTTCTACTAACCTTGTCTCCTAGTGACATTCTGGCAGACATCTTGGGAATTCACCCTTGATGCATGTGGCATACAAACATGCTCACCCAGCCAACCAACAAGTTCTTTCTTAGTACCTGAATGCTAGATAATTCTGAATTTTGCACCTTGTGGTTCTGATTTTCGGCTGAAGTGCTTTCAATACCACTGTCTAATCCAGAGGCTGAGTTCAGCTTGCTTCTCTCACTCTCCACAATGCACAGCCACTCCTTCACTCTCAAGATCTGATCCACAGTCAGGTTGCCTTCTTCTTGCAATTCTGTCAAGAGCCGGTAGGCAGCATCGGTGCATGTCCTATAGTGGGCACACTCTGTGAGCAAGCGGGCAGGGTGGTCCTGTGACAGCTGCTTGGGGGCCAGGTCAGAATGGTTGATGATGCGAGTCTCTGAGCGGTGCCGCTGATCCAGTGCTCGCTGCAGGTTCTTTATCTGCAGCTGCAGCTCCACCACATGCTCTGCCTCCTTGCGGCAGTTCACCACCGCCTTGTTCTTGATGTTCTGAGCGCGGCTGGCATAGTTCAGTGTGGTCAAACTCTCATCAAAATCAGAGGAGGAGGGGCTGACGCAGGCAATCATTACAGTTTGAGCATTCCCACCCAGAGAGTCTTTCAAAATCCTAAGGAAGTAAACAGGGGGGGAGGGATCAGGATGTAATTTCACCACTGGGGCTCAGGTTGAATGCACAAGGAAGAAAAACAAATGCAAATCCCCACAAATTTATTGTGAAATTTGATAAGCAAATGCACCATTTTTGATCCTTACTACTCTTCTAGCCCAACCTCATCACATATCAGGAGCTAAGCAGGGTTGGCCCTGGTTAGTACTTTGGATGGGAGAAAATCTAGGGTTGCTACACAGAGGCAGACAATGGCAACCACCTCTGACAGTCTCTAGCGCTGAAACCCTACTGGGTTGCCATAAGTCAGCTGTGACTTGATGGCACTTTCCACCACCTGATAGGAAAAAATAATCAGAAAATGTCTACAAGTTCTCTCTGACCCCAAAAGTTCCTACTGTTGTTGGTTTTAACACTGCCTTTATCATTTAAATATCTGTTTTCTCCTCTGAAGAACTGGTTAGGCTCAAACTGTTGTAGATATTCGTTGTTCTTCATTGCAGTCCTTACTGCATTAATCTACATTATAGGCTGTTCCCAGCACCATTCATCTACAACATCTGAAGTTCACTAACTGACCCTGATAAATCTGACAACCCAAGCACCTGCATTAATGCTGGTTCTTATATGCATTCTCCAACCACAGCAGCAGAGCAAACAAAGAAAACCTCCAACTTGGCAACAAGGTACTGAATCAAGCAGATAGTAAAAAAAAAAAAATGTTTTCTGCTCCTAAGACCAGAGCACCTAAATTTATCCTGATTGATAGTTAAGATCCTGGGAGCAAGTATCTCAAGATACTAGGAGCAAATCTCAAGACCAGAGCTGCCTGAGCTGCACTGGTTACCAGTTAAAACATGCACCAATGTCAGCTCCCCCCACCAGCTCCTATTGACCACATCCTTCCGCTACCAGCCTTAACTAGGGCTAATGAGGAGGGAGGAGGCAGGGCTACAGAATCCCAAGGGCCCAGGTGGAAATTAGTCAAAGGGTCGAAATTATTGATTTTAGTGACCAAAATTTAAAAAAAAAACTGGCCAAAACCTGAACAATTTAATTTCATCCTATTGATAAATTTAAGTGAAACTGAGACTTGGTCCCCATCATCCCCACAGCCAGCCACTGCACACCTTTTATTGGAAAAATATTTTTATGAAGATGGGACAATGTTTTCATTATTGTGCAAAATTTAAGAGGAAAAAGATCCCTTTTAAAAATAATTGCATACTGCAGATAATAAAACAGCACAACAGTTTCAGGCTGGAGTATCTTCAGTAGGCTGTGGTGTCATCAGTAAGCTGTGGTGGGATGGTCAAATTAGAGCCAGCTGATCCTGAATCCTACTAAGATGGAGGTTCCATGACTAGACAGGGAAGACTCAGGGTTGGGGTGCCAACTCCCACCTCTTGATGGTGTGCCCTTAACATTGGCACCAACTGTAAAGAGCTTGGGAGACCCAGATCACAAATGTTGCTAGACTGGCATTTTTCCAGCTATGCCAGGTCAGACAACTGGCCTTTTACCTGTCTCACCCTGACCTAGTCACAGTAATCCACCCAACGGTCACTTCCAGATTGGACTACTGTAATGTTCTATATGGGCCTACTTTTGAGACTGACGTCCAGTCAGTCCAGCTGGTACAGAATGCAGCAGCACAGGTCCTTATGGGGACCCCAAGCACATGTTTGACCTATGCTGCCTGAATTGCACTGGTTACCAGTTAAGAACTGGATCCACTTCAAGATTTTGGCACTTATCTTTAAGCCCTTAAATCAATGGCCTCCAACCTTTTTCACACCAGGGACCGGTTTAATTGAAAACAATTCTTCCATGGACCCGGGCAGAGGGCAGCCCAGAGCTGGGGGTCTTGCCACTCCAGGCTGCCCCCTACCACTTGCACTCTGTCCCTGCCCTCTACAGGGGTCTTTAAATGGGGGGAGAGACTGGAGCTGATTCTGCCACCTCCCCACTAGGTGGCCAGGTAGAAGGCCAATCTGCCTCCCCCTCCCATTTAAAGACCCCCCCCCCACTGATCAGCTGATCGGCAGGGACAGGCTAAGGTTGCAGCAGAACTGCCCCTTCCGCCGGCCCGAAACCCAGGCAAATGAAAGAGGCAGTGTGGCCTTGCTGCTGCGCTGACTCTTTTGTCTACCCGGGTCCTGGGGCTGCTCTGCCTTGCTCTGAGGCTGCCTCCCTGCCTCGAAGCGAGGTTGCACTCCCTCTTTCACCTGCCTGGGTCCCCTGCCCCAAATGGTCTGAGACCCATATATCTTCAGGACCACCTCTCCTGGTTTAGCCCCCAAAGGGCATTACACTCCACTGATAAGAACTTGCTTGTGGCCCCCGACCCAAGAGATATCTTGCTGTCCTCAACCAGGGCTCTTAGAGCTCTGGCCCCAACCTGGTGGGAGTGTCTTCCGAGTAACATCTATGCCCTGAAAGGACTTGATACAGTTCTGTAGGGCATGTAAGGCAAAGATGTTCTGACAGAATTTGGTTGAGAACAGTGCCAGCATTCATGTGGCCGGCACTCCCTCACCCCCTGCAAGATGGTAGCATAACTGGAAATTTAGATAACCATCTGAGCAAATTTGACTGATATTATATTGTTATTGTAATGTCTTAACCTATATAATATGTCATTTATTTATTGTTGTACAGTGTCCTACACCCTGTTTACAGGTAATGGGTGGTATAAAAATCAAAGTTAATAAATAATCAAGTAATAAAAAATTAAAATTCATACATGAAATAATAATTATGATTATTAGTGTAAAGTAAGACTGGGCTTTGCTTTTACTTTATTTTTGGCTTTTTTCCTTGTCCTCCATCCCCTAAAATCCATTCACAAAAACAAAAACTGCATTCACAAAAACAAAGAAATACTGACTTTACTGACCAATTAAAAAAACCCCTGAGAAATGAAAGATGAAAAATTGACTTTTACCGACTTTACTGACCATTTTTCACCCCTGTCATACCACCCAGAGAGCTAGGGCAAGGGACCACTGAGTGACAGCAGTATCTTTGTTCTAATTAAGAATTTTTTTGTGTTTTTCTCAACATAAAAGATGCAGCAATTGAATCTTTATAGGGCCTGCAGTAATTCTAGGCAATACTGGACTTAGCCATTAGCCATACATTAGCACTATCAATCACATTTAAAATCATCCAGGAAGTGAAAGTGGCGTGGTATAGTCCTATCTCAGAAGCTAAGCAGGGTCTTCCCACCAGCCTTAAAATCCCCTTGTTGGAATCACCGTAAGTCAGCTGTGACTTGGTGGCATTTACATATGTAATGTCATCCATTATTGCAAGCTGATGTAAATTATGGTTTTATATGTTTTATTGGATTAATTGTTTTATAATGTTGTAAGCCGCCCTGAGTCCGCTTGCGGAGAGGGCGGGATATAAATGAAAAGTAATAAATAAATAAATAAATAAATAAGCCAGGGATTCTGAACCCAGTTGCAAAGAAGTTAGGAGCATGTCCGCCAACCCTCCTCCCCCCCCCCCCCCAAAAAAATGGATTTTATCATGAGAGCTCTTTGGGGGTCATGCTGGCAGGACAAAGCATCAATGAATTGGTCAAACAATAATGAATGAATGAATCCGTTGTCTGTAACTTATTGCTGTTCAAGCCTCCTCACTCACAGCAGCAAGAGCCAAGTTCATCTCAATAGTCATTCTGTGGAAGGGGTTTTCTTTCTCCAAGAGTCCAACCCAGCTAGCAACAAAACCCAGATTGTTCATTTCCACTGACTGGGCAAGGACTTCACTAGAAGAGACGTCAAGATTGAGTCCAATCAATCTGTTTTTACATTCTGGCATCCTCAAATTTACACATGGGACTTAAAAGAACTAAGCAATGCAAAGATTCTTTGGATTTTTTTTTTACCCAGAATGTCTTGATGTCTGACATCATTTTTACCTAGCATGAAATCCAAAGATATACCAAGCTGGTAAATCCAAGTCAGAAACGTAGAAATAACTAAAGTGCACAATCAAGGCTTAAAAGCAACTGCTCACAAAGGTATACAGAAGTGTGAATTAGTAAAGATTTTAAAAAGCCACTTAGCCAGAGTCTACATACCTGGTGATTTTGGAATCCCGGTAGGGAATGTGACTGCCTTTCCGTCGGGGGTCCCCCAAGGCACTGATAACATTCCCCAGTGCCAGCAAGCTGCTGTTGATCTGGATGCTCTCCTTGAGCCTCTCCCCTGTACTCCCAGTCTTCACCACCCGCTCAGAGCCAGCCAAGTCAACAAAGTGAAATTTGGAGGCCAGAACTTGGCCAGAGACTGGAACCAAAATCTTGTCTTGAAGGGCAAGGTGAGTGAGGCGTCCAGCACTCTGGCGCTGCTCCATTGTCACAGTGAAGATAGTGTGTGAGCGGCTGGATGTCCTGTTGATGTGGGTGGCACCAGTGTGTTTGGCTGCATTGCCCATTTCTAGCAGACTCAAGACCTCATCCAGGCCTTCCACTTCAGTTTCCTTCACCCCATACAATACTGCAACAAAAGAGGAATTATAAGGATTTCAAAGCGACAGTCTGCACTTGAAACTCCAACAAGTCCTAAAAGGAACTATCAAGAAAACAAGAATAGCAGCAAAAGTGTTAATTTGTACCAATATTGCCTTTGTCATCTTCGCGGATCTGAATGTCCTTGCTCGCTGTCTCCACTTGCAGGAGGTCCCAGAATTCCTCCTTATACACTTCCAAGTAAGAAATACGGACCGTGTAGTCTAATAAATTATTCTCATCCATGCGTCTGAATACCTCAGCCATGGCTCGAGGGATTATGCCCTGCTCATCCTCATTGATGGAAGCTGGGAAAGAGAAACATAAACACAGTTGAGTAGGTGGGGGTGTTGCCAACAGTAACAAGCATAGGAGGAACTGATCCAGCACAAGGGAAAATACAAAGATAGAAGAACTATTTTACTAGTTCAAATGAAAACTTTACTGTAAAGGAAATATTGATGCAATTCCATGTAAATTCAGCAATGACAGTAACCGCATAAGGCAAGAGTGTTCGGCAGACCTGTTCATCTCTACCACAGAGCTTCTATATGAGTTATCTATTGCAGATCCTTGGCTGTCTCAAGCAAAACAAAAAACTGGAAAAATGCTCATTAAAGACTGCAGAGCTGCCTTGCAAAAAGAAATCCACAGAACTTACTAGCCCACTTGTCCTCACGGACCATCTCCAGGGGCAAGGGGAAAGAAGGTTCAACACCATCCAGTTTACAAAAGTTTTTCTACATATTTAATGACAATGCTTTCTTACCACAACATCTAGGAATAGTTGGCCATAGTATAAGATGTCTTGAAATATGATAAGCGGCTTCAGTGTCAGAAAAGCTTTTCTTGCACTTCTATATAAAAATGTACAGAGCAGACACACAGTGCAAAGGCTTAGACTGTAGTAACAGGATAAAGATGCACTGTCACATAGGTCACATCAAAGAAAAACAGCACAGCCAGGTTTGAAAAGCAGGAAATGTTAAGGCCTTGGGCGGGGGTGACCTTTTTTCAATTTTTTTTCAAGCAAAAAAGTAAATAAATTCAAAGGAGCACTGAAAAAAGTCCCATGAAAGGTTCTCTCTTAGAATGAGTAAAATGCTTCTAAGGACAAGGTTTTACACACTCAAAATGTATAGTATATGGAATTCTCAGGCCCTTTATGTTGCTGCTTTGTCAAATGTGGATTGACAGTACTATAAAAACATCAACCAAAACGATTTAAATTTCTGAAACATTAAAAAGTTCGTTTTCTGAATATGTAAATACTGCTTGAAGAAGATCCTAAAGAACTGAATCAAGCAAGACTGTGGCATTAAAACTGTTTTGAGATGCTCAAAAGCATTTTTCACTTTTGGTTCCAAAACCAGCAAAGATTTACTTGCTATGTTTCTATTAACATTTATTTGAAAGCATTTACATTTTATGGAGAAGCGAAGTATTCAGAGATTAATGCAACAGAGGAAAGATGGAACTTACAGACAGTCGCTTCTCCAATGGTGTAGGTCTTGCCAGACCCTGTCTGGCCATAGGCAAAGACAGTAGCATTGAAGCCTTGGAAGAAGGCCTCCACCAGTGGCTGCACACAAACAGAATACACAGACTCCTGGCTGGCAGATTTTGTGAAGACAGTATCAAAGTGAAAATGGCGACTGTGCCCCAGGGTCACTTCCTTAGTCTCTGGGTCTCCTCGCAGGCACATTTGCTGCCCATGCAACCGTTCCTTAGGCAGCAGGGGTCGAATGCGAACAGCTACCCGGACAGGAATCTCCTCCATTGGTGGCTTGGATTCAGCTTTACGGCCCATGGTTAGTCACAACTGAAGAGTCAGGACAGATGTAAGCCAGGCAGGGGTTCCATTGCTCTGCCAGCTCCTCTGCAAGGAGATAAAATTAGAAGCAGACAACCCTAAAATAAGGAATATTGGCAACTTGGTCCTGGAAGTAGAGCTGTCAAAGCAAGGCACCTGCTCAGGTGTGAGCAGACAGGGAAACCTCACAAGATCCACAGAATCCACTGTTGTCAGAAATCACACAAAGTTCCACCATCAGAAACACCAGGCTGAATGTGGACATCTAACATGGCATATACAAGGAAGAAAATTGGGGTGTGTGGCTGACATACTGTAGAGTGCATGGAAACAGTTAGTTTCTGGGAAAGGGTACAATTAAAATATTTTAAACATGACTATGTGTTAAATGGTGGAGAAGCCACTTTGGCTGAGCTCTTCCCTATAACTTTTCAGGCTAATAATTTTCTGTAAATTTTAGCTCCATATCAAGAAAACATTTTCTGCATCTTTCCAAGGCCAAGAAAGGTGATATTTGCAAAAGATTCTACCCTTTCACGGGCTATCTGTTTGCTTCCAGTCTCTGTTCCAAATGCTTGAAAGCCCTAAACTTCTTGGGAAGAACTGCCTATTTGAAGAGCAGCTCTCTCTCCTATTTTTCTATCCACCAGTTAGCTCCATCCCAAGCCTGGCACTCAGTGACAAGAAAGGACAGTGGCAACAAAGGACATGCATTTTGAGCAGTGGGGCCATGTTTATTAAATAATTCTTTTTCTGGAAACAGATTTAAGTGATTGTTTCCTTCACTATGTTTCGCCCCTGGAATTAAACCCAAACAAATGGTAACCATCTAAAGCAAGCTTGTTATTCCTTTCTGGTCCTTGAATCTGTTAAACATCTTCATTATGTTGTATGCTAATTTGCTTCTCACCTTCCACCAAGGTGTATAGACTGGTCATTTCCATTTCATTGCATCTGAAGAACCCTGTGTGCGCACAATAGCTGGAATAAAACTTTGTTGGTGTTAAAGGTGCCCCTGGACTCAAACTTTGCTCTTTTCCTGCTGCTTCCTCTTTTGGATTTTAGGCATAGACATTTATTATTCGCTTCGACACCTTCCCACTTTATGTGGCCATTTTAAGTTTTTCTTCCGTAGCATTTATCTTACTTGCTCCTCCGTTGAGCCAGATTACACTGTTATGAGTCTTCTGTTACCATTCTTTTTTACATTGGTTTTGATTATTTTACGTTAAACTGGGGCAAAGCAAGTTCTGACTGATTTGTAAAAACTGTTATTACTGGTTAGTGACCGTAATTACTGGTCCATCTTCTTTATCGGTTGTGTTAGTATGAGCTGCTTAGCTTAGCTCCTTCGGTAACGGCGGAATAAAAATGCATGTAAGAAATAAACAAAAGGCTCTTTTCCCGAAGAAGGGGGGCGATGACATGGGAAACAGCACGTGCATCCGTACACGGGGGAAGACCCGGACCCCCTCCTTTTCCATAGGCCCACCAGCACAAAGCAAACTACTTCGGGCCAAAGGCAGAGCCGCGCCGGGCAGAGAAAGAGCGCGAAGGCTGGCGCTCTCACCCACCTCACCTCCTCTTTTCCGAACCTCGGCGCCACCATAACAAACCCACCTTCGCAAGGCCCGGGCCGGGGCAGGACGGGAGTGGCAGCGACGCCAGAGCAGCCCGGCGCTCAGCGATGGCGTCAAGCGACGCCCCGCCCAGGCAGCCAAGGGTGAAGCGGCAAGGACGGGAGGAGGCAGTGGCCTGTCAGAAGAACTCGGGGCCCGCTGGCGCTTGAGGGAAACGACGGCTCTTTCAGACCGACAGGCGGCTTTGTTTTGGCAGCTGTGCTTCTCAACCATCGCTATTTCAGAAGTTGCTTCAGCGCAAGCCTCAAGCTTCGCTGGTCTGTCTGTAGCAGGGTTGCCAGCTCTGGATTGAGAAATACTAGAGGGGTGTGTGGAGCCTGAGGGCAGGATTAAAAACATAAGAAAAGCCAATGGCCCATCCAGTCACACAGTATCCTATGAGGCTGCTGTAGGATGGCAGAGACTTGACGTCACTTTGCAGTAGTAGTGTTTCGGATGCCTTGGGGTTGATTTTGCACAGTCCACAGACTAGGATTGCCAACCTCCAGTTGGTGGCTGGAGATCTGGGATTACAACTGATCCCCAGGCAACAAAGACCAATGGGCGGGGACCTCGGGGTATATCAACTTCCAAAGCAGCCATTTTCTCCAGATAAATTTGTCTTTGTTGCCTGGTGATCAGTTGTAATCCCAGGAGATCTCCAGCCACCACCTGGAGGTTGGTAATCCTAGTCTGTGGACTGTGCAAAATCAAACCCAAGGCATCCGAAACACTACTACTGCAAAGTGACGTCAAGTCTCTGCCATCCTACAGCAACCCCATAGGATTTTCAAGGCAAGAAATGTTGAGACCTGGTTTGCCATTGCCTGGCTCCACATAGCAACCCTGGACTTCCTTGGTGGTCTCCCAGCAAAGATGGTGATGATATTGGATTTATATCCCGCCCCATACCCTGAATCTCAGAGTCCCAGAGCGGTCACAATCTCCTTTACCTTTCGCCCCCCCACAACAGACACCATGTGAGGCAGGTGGGGCTAAGAGAGCTCTTGCAGCAGCTGCCCTTTCAAGGACAACTCCTAGGAGCGCTATGGCAGACTCAAGGCCATTCCATTAGGTGCAAGTGGAGGAGTGGGGAATCAAACCTGGTTCTCCCACATGAGAGTTCATACACTTAACCACTACACCAAAGAAATGACCAGGGCCAACCCTGCTTAGCTTCAAAGCTCTGACCAACATGGGCCCCGGGCTTTTTTTGAACAGGAACACTGTTCCTCCTGGCTTAGTGTCAGGATGTTTGAACCTAATATTGGTGTTTGAACCTAATATTCAAATAAGTTCCTGCTGGGCTTTTTCTACAAAAAGAAGCCCTGCATGGGCCAATCCAAGTTTATAGGGTTGAGGAGGGGGGTATTAAAGCAAGGGGTTTATTCCCCATAAGTAAGATTCTTCACTCTTAGCCCTTTAGGTATTATATTCTGTTGTTTTTAAGAGAAACATGATGAGTGCAGCGCATACATGACAGTTGTTCAGAGACAGTATGGTGTAGTAGTAAAGTGTGTGGACTCTTAATCTGGGAGAACTGGGTTTGATTCCCTGCTCCTCCACTTGCACCTGCTGGGATGGCCTTGGGTGAGCCATAGCCCTGGCAAAGGTTGTCCTTGAAAGGGCAGCTGCTGCGAGAGCCCTCTCAGCCCCACCCACCTCACAGGGTGTCTGTTGTGGGGGAAGAAGATAAAAGAGATTGTAAACTGCTCTGAGATTCAGAAAGAAGGGCAGGGTATAAATCTATGGTCTGTCTTCTGTATAACTTACTGTGAAACTTACAAAGATAATATACAGTGTATGATACACTCCTGGGTACTTGGGCTGCACAAGCCTAACACTTATGCTATATCTCTCTAGCTATGACACCAACCTCTGAATTGTTACATCACAAATATACTAAGAGCCCCTCCTCTCACTGTGCCACAGCTCTGACTGGAATCAGACCCCCACAGTTCTAAAGAAGCATCCACGCATTGTTGTACATGGTGCTGTTACCATGCCACAGCAATCCTTTGCAACTGGACCAAGTGATCAGCTTGTAAAGGACTGCAATAGATTCATGACAGCTCAGTATCCATCAGATTCACACCTAACAGACTGCTTAATGGGCCCTAATCTCCAATGGGATTGATATGTACTAGGCCAGGGGTGTCAAACTCACGAGGGCTGGATTTGACATAAATGAGACCTTGTTGGGCCAGGCCATGTGTGTCATAAAATGTAATGCCAGGTAGCAGACATATAAACTTCATAAAGGGCACAAACACAAAGGTTTTTTTGCTTAAAACATTAGCACATTTGCAATATTTTGTTTTACAGTATCTGATAAATGTCACCTCCTGCTATGAATTATTGCATCAAAACCGCAGATAATGTCTGAGCTATACCAATCTTGAATATGCTGTTCAGGTATTGTTCAGGTGTGCACATCTGTAAGTTACAAACCTTTTGATTATCAAAGATTTCAGGTTTTCACGGCTGGTAACATCATTAGGGTTTGTAGAATCTTTTGGGCTCAAGTGCCGTGTTCTACTGGAGAAAGTTTTCCTTCCAGACGTTTCGTTCTCAGCTGCGGAGAACATCCTCAGCGGCGTTGCAGCCGGAGCAGGCGCTCTGACCTTCTTGGCTGCTGTGCATTGAGTAGGATGCACTCAATGCACAGCAGCCAAGAAGGTCAGAGCGCCTGCTCCGGCTGCAACGCCGCTGAGGATGTTCTCCGCAGCTGAGAACGAAACGTCTGGAAGGAAAACTTTCTCCAGTAGAACACTGCACTTGAGCCTGAAAGATTCTACAAACCCTACTTTTGATTTATTGGCATTCGTTACAGAGATCTCATGGTCAATGCTTTGAGCCTAAGACCCAGAGGAAAACAAGAAGCAGCTGGACACTGAGCTTTTGTACATAAGTTGCTTCATGTGCTAGTCAAGAACATGTGAAGGCACCATGGCACAGACTGACGGCTATGTGCTTCTCTGCAAAACTACAGTCTTCCCTAGAAAAATAACCTATGTGGCAGCACAAGAACAGAGAGACAGCCATGCACAGTGGTCAGTATCAGCCTTTTGGGAAGTCTTAAGTTCAAGATTACCAAACAAAGGAAAATGTAAAAGAAAAATCAAGGGAAATTTGCTAAGTAAACCTGGGCTGGACACTCAGCCTAACCCTGGCTTGTTGATATTGCTGTTCTAAATAGTTCACATGCTTTCCTATTGAGAAAAACAGGAGGACATGTATAATATAGTGGGTTCAAAGCATCGAGGAGACGAGGCAACAGCAATAACAGCTCTTTATTAAGGGCAGCATGATGGATGGCTGCTCTAACAAGACTGGTGAAAGGGCCCATGGGCCAAACCCATATACAACTCCCAGTTCCCACGCAAGCATGCCATTGGTTCATTCAAACAGGCAGGGGGCCTGTGACTGGAGTAGGGCAGCAGGTATTTGGATCCTACTGTCCATTGTTTCCAAGTCCCCAAGCTCTGTTCTCCTGGTTCCAATGAGCCCGGCAGGAATCATATACTACAAATCTTATACATAACATCCCTCCCCCCTAAGTTTGCAAGCTCTATTGCAGGGGTGGCCAACGGTAGCTCTCCAGATGTTTTTTGCTCTCCAGATGTTTTTGACATGCTGGCTGGGGCTGATGGGAGTTGTAGGCAAAAAACATCTGGAGAGCTACCGTTGGCCACCCCTGTCCTATTGCACATAGTCCTGTAGGTACATAGGCCTGTGGTGCTTGCGTGTCGACAGTTTGAGTGCCGGGGCTGCCCATGGAGCGGTTGCGACCTCGGGTGCTGCAAGCTGGGGGACCAGTGGCGTAGATGCCTCGGCCGGTGATTCAGGCTCTCCTGGGACCTCTGGTTCAGTTGGATGCTCCAGTTCTCCGAGGTTTGGGTGGTGGTTGAGCCGTGGCAGCGGGGGCTTCAGCTTCTGTTGTCTCCAACTCTGGGATGTCGGTCGGCGGGTCATCTGGGCTTGCCTCCCTGCCCTCCGGTGCCTCATGTGACCACAACTGGTCCACGTGTCACATTGTGAATCCCCCCTCTAAGGTGACCTCGTACATTACCGCCCCCAGTATCCTGGAGATTCGGGCCAGTATCCATGCTGGACCACCGCCCCCAAGTTTTTAGCAAACTCCAGGTCCCCTGTGTCATAAGAACATAAGAGAAGCCATGTTGGATCAGGCCAACGGCCCATCCAGTCCAACACTCTGTGTCACACAGTGGCAAAAAAAATTATATATGCGCACACACTGTGGCTAATAGCCACTGATGGACCTGTGCTCCATATTTTTATCTAAACTCCTCTTGAAGGTGGCTATACTTGTGGCCGCCACCACCTCCTGTGGCAGTGAATTCCACATGTTAATCACCCTTTGGGTGAAGAAGTACTTCCTTTTACCTGTCTGCTCAGCAATTTCATCGAATGCCCACGAGTTCTTGTATTGTGAGAAAGGGAGAAAAGTACTTCTTTCTCTACTTTCTCCATCCCATGCATTATCTTGTAAACCTCTATCATGTCACCCCGCAGTCGACGTTTCTCCAAGCTAAAGAGCCCCAAGCGTTTCAACCTTTCTTCATAGGGAAAGTGCTCCAGCCCTTTAAACATTCTAGTTGCCCTTTTCTGGACTTTCTCCAATGCTATAATATCCTTTTTGAGGTGCGGCGACCAGAACTGCACACAGTACTCCAAATGAGACCGCACCATCGATTTATACAGGGGCATTATGATACTGGCTGATTTGTTTTCAGTTCCCTTCCTAATAATTCCCAGCATGGCGTTGGCCTTTTTTATTGCAAACGCACACTGTCTTGACATTTTCAGTGAGTTATCTACCACGACCCCAAGATCTCTCTCTTGGTCAGTCTCTGCCAGTTCACACCCCATCAACTTGTATTTGTAGCTGGGATTCTTGGCCCCAATGTGCATTACTTTCCACATTGAACCACATCTGCCACGTTTACGCCCACTCACCCAGCCTCAACAGATCCCTTTGGAGTTCCTCTCTGGTTCTCACCACCCTGAACAATTTAGTGTCATCCGCAAACTTGGCCACTTCACTGCTCACTCCCAACTCTAAATCATTTATGAACAAGTTAAAGAGCATGGAACCCAGTACCGAGCTCTGCGGCACCCCACTGCTTACCGTCCTCCACTGCGAAGACTGCCCATTTATACTCACTCTCTGCTTCCTATTACTCAGCCAGTTTTTGATCCACAAGAGGACCTGTCCTTTTACTCCATGACTCTCAAGCTTTCGAAGGAGCCTTTGATTAGGAACTTTATCAAAAGCTTTCTGGAAGTCAAGGTAAACAACATCTATCGGGTCTCCTTTGTCCACATGTTTGTTCACCGCCTCAAAGAAATGTAACAGATTAGTGAGGCAAGATCTTCCCTTGCAG
This sequence comes from Heteronotia binoei, assembly GCF_032191835.1. Taxonomy (NCBI): domain Eukaryota; kingdom Metazoa; phylum Chordata; class Lepidosauria; order Squamata; family Gekkonidae; genus Heteronotia; species Heteronotia binoei. Next base: position 18,377,674 of record NC_083241.1, read on the forward strand.
AACCCATGCTGAGTCTTCCTCAATAACCCGTGTTCATCAATGTGCTTACTCATTCTGTCCTTGATAATGGTTTCTACCAACTTTCCCAGTATTGAAGTTAGACTGACTGGCCTGTAATTTCCTGGATCTCCTCTGGAACCCTTTTTAAAGATGGGGGTGACATTTGCTACCTTCCAGTCCTCAGGAACGGAGGCAGATTTCAATGAAAGATTACAGATTTTTGTTAGAAGATCCACAAGTTCAACTTTGAGTTCTTTTAGAACTCTCGGATGTATGCCATTTGGACCCGGTGACTTATTAGTTTTTAATTTGTCTATCAGTTGTAGGACCTCCTCTTTTGTCACCTCAATCTGACTCAGGTCTTTCAACACCCCTTCCAAAATTAGTGGTTCTGGGGTGGGCAAAAAGTTCTCGTCTTCCACAGTGAAGACGGAGGCAAAAAATTCATTCAGCTTCTCAGCCATTTCCCTATCCTCCTTCAATAATTTTTTTACCCCATGGTCGAAACTTCTGGGTGCCCAGACTGTCTCGGGTACCTCCTGTAGGTTTGGGGCCCGGTCTGGATGTTAAGCCTCCTACCCATGAGCAGTTCCGCCAGGCTTTGGCTGGTAACTATACTCAGGGTGTAATGTTGGGCTAGTAGGCATTCAGCTAGGCAGGCTTCCCAGTCGCCCTGGATGATGTGGCAGAGCGATTCCTTGGTTGCCCGCACCATCCGTTCTGCTTGGCCATTTGTGGCTGGATGAAAGGGGCCGACCTTATATGTTTTATTAAATTGCGGCCGCAAAAGTCTTGAAACTCGGCCGAAGTGAATGCCATCCCATTGTCCGGGACAAGGGTGTTAGGCAAGCTGTGTGTGGTGAAAACCCTTCAGAGTGCTCCTAGCGCAGCCCTGGTGGAAGTGGAGGCTACTGCGATTACCTCTAACCACTTGGGAGTCTACTATTATGAAGAATATCTGCCCCTGGAAAGGCCATGCAAAATCTAGGTGCAGGCGGGATCAAGGGCTGCGTGTGTGTTCCCACTGTTGGGCTGGTTCTCTCAGTGGAGTTGGCCGGGTCACCTGACAGGGCTGGCAATGAGCTACCCAGGACTCAATGGCATCATCTATCCTCGGCCAGCAGACATAACTGCGGACCAGCGCCTTCATGCACACTATTCCGGGATGCGTCTCTTGCAGAGCATTGAGGACCTGTTGTCTTAATATCGGGGGTACCACCGCCCTTATTCCCCAGAATAGACACCCCTTGTGTACAGATAATTCATCCTGGCGGGATACAAATGCCAAAAATTCCGATCCCACCCGGCCAGTAGGCCATCTCCTCCACACCCAGTCCAGAACCTGTGACAGGGTCTTCTCTTTCCTGGAGCAGCGGGCAATGTATGTGGCACGCACCAGGTGGTCTGGAAGAGATTCCAACGACATGATCTGGTATGCCAGAGCAGGATCAGGGTCCATGGATGGCAGTGGCAGTCGGCTCAATGCATCTGCGTCGCCCATCACCTTCCCCTGTCAACATTGGAGGTAGTACTGGTAGCCCACAAGGAAGATGGACAAGAAGGCTCCATGGGTCTGGGGTAAGAAGCAGGCGGCCGTGTTTCAAGCAGTCAAAGACCTTCTTGTATCCAATGATGTCCTGCATCATTTTGATGAGTCCTTGCCAGTGGTCGTAGCATGTGATTCGTGCCCCTATGGCGTCGGGGTGGTACTGCAGCATTGGTTGCCAAATAGCCAGGAGGTGCCAGCGGCCTACTACTCTTGCACTTTGTTGTCTGCGGAACAGAACTACTCCCAGATCGACAAGGAAGCGATTGCCATCATAGCGGGGATAAAGAAGTGTAATGATTATTTGTACGGGCGACCCTTCACCATTGCACTGACCACAAACCTCTGCTGGGACTGCTCGCCCCAGACAGGCAAACCCTGCAGATCCTGTCACCATGGGTCCTATGCTGGGCTATCTTCCTGGGCGCCTACCAGTACGACCTTGTCTACTGCCTTGGGAAGTCTATGGGCTACACCAATGCATTCAGCTGCCTTCCACTTAGCTCCATCAACCCGGACCTGGCTCCTCTGCAACAGACCATGCTGGTAGAGACCCTGCCCGAATCAGCCCCTGCATGCTTCGGATGTTGCTATGCTCACAACCCAGGACTGCATCTTCTCCCGTGTTCTAGACTGGGTGGGGAGGGGATGGCCCACCAACCAGGTGGGCTTGGAGTTTACAGCTTTCGCCTCACACAAGGCCGAACTGTCAGCCCACAAGGGGTGCATACTCTGGGGAAGCTGCGTAGTGGTTCCTCCGCCGCTGCAGAAATAAGTCTTGGAGGGCCTACACAAGACACACCTGGGGATGTGCACATGAAGGCCCTCACCAGGAGTTATGTGTGATGGTCAGGACTGGATGGAGAGATCGAGATGTGGGTGAAATGGTGCCAGACCTGCCAGGAAACACAACTGGACACACATACACCCAAGCACACCTGTGCACTGGTGAAAGTCTACACGCACACTATGGGCGAGGCTACACTTGGACTTTGCAGGCCCTTTCCTTGGGCAGATATTGGTGGACTCCTACACCAAATGGTTGGAGGTGATTCTTGTAGCTTCAACATTGGCACAGGCAACCATCCAGGCCCTTAGATGGGTTTTCAGTACCCACAGTTTGCCAGACTTTGTCGTGTCAGACAATGAAACTGCCTTCACCTTGGGGGAGTTTCCAAGAGTTTTTGGGATGCTATCTAATTCGGCACATTCGGACTGCTCCTTTCCACCCCACCACCAACAGGTTGAGTTTCATCAGCATACTGATAGCAACCCAACCCATACCTCCATGCTAACTGGGCGAGGGGGTTCATATAGATGTTAAACAACGTTGGTGACAGGATCACTCCCTGTGGCACTCCACATTCTAATAGGTACCACTGGGAGACCATGTCACCAATTGCCACCCTCTGTCCCTGACCTTGGTGGAAGGAGGAAAACCATTGTAACTCTTCACTCCTATGTCAGCAAGGCGGTAGGTCAAAAGACCCTAATCGACCATGTCAAACACTGCTGTCAGGTCTAACAATAACAGTAACACCAGCCCGCCTCGATCTAGATGTCTCCAAAGGTCATCTGTGAGAGTGACCAGTGCTGTCTCCATCCCATAGCCAGGTCAAAAACTGGACTAGAATGGATCCAGGACAGATGCTTCATCCAGGAAGACCTGGAGTTGTTCGGCAACTGCTCTCTCAACTACCTTACCCAGGAACAGTAAAGCTGATACTGGGCGGTAGTTGGATAGAACCAACGAGTTCAATGACGGTTTCTTCAAGAGTGGCTGTACCACTGCCTCTTTCAATCCCACTGGAAAAACCCCTGATCAAAGGGACAAGTTGACAATCTCTTCCAGGGGGCCCTGGGCCCCATCCCCACAGGTCTTGACCAGCCAGGACAGGCATGGGTCTAAGAGGCAGGTGGTAGACCTTACAGCTGCCAGGACCCTGTCGACATCCTCCCAGGAGAGATAGCTGAAATGGTCCAAACAAGGACTAGAAAACAGACAAGGGGCTTTCAGTTCTCTTACTGCATCAAGTGTGGTTAAGAAATCCCAGTGGAGCGACATAATTTTTCTGCAAAATGTCTTGCAAAAGCCTCACAGCCAATATCCAATTCCTTATTCTTTTGCTTGCTCTGTGGAAGGGTAGTTAATGATCAAATAGTCCTAAATAATTAGGGGAGGGACGGTGGCTCAGTGGTAGAGCAGAAGGTCCCAGGTTCAATCCCTGGCATCTCCAAAAAAGGGTCCAGGCAAATAGGTGTGAAAAACCTCAGCTTGAGACCCTGGAGAGCCGCTGCCAGTCTGAGAAGACAATACTGACTTTGATGGACCAAAGGTCTGATTCAGTATAAAGCAGCTTCATATGTTCAATTAGGCTGGGCGCAAGTTCACAGATGCAATGGAGGCTGTGTAGACATCCCTTTCCGCAGTCTTCACTGCCACCTCATAGGCTTTCATAAGCATCCTATAAGATGTTCTTGACGCTCTGTCATGGATACACCACCACTTTCACTCTAGCTGTCTCAGCTCTCACTTCAGTCCACGGAGCTCTAGGTTATACTATGGAGCTTCTTTGGCACGAGGGCACTGGAGAGCAATCTCATCGATGAGAACCAGCTATGTCAGTCCTTCACCAGCTCATCTAATGAGCCAGGGGGCTTTGCAAAGCCTCCTGAAGCTGCTCGGGGTCTATTTGGCTCCTTGGGTGAGTGTAAATTCACTCACCACCTAAACAGGGAAGATGTCAGGTATCCCCCCTGGTTACTCAATAAACAGTCCATTTATTTCAAAAGGTTCCATTTATTAAGAGGTTCAGGTAGATCTATGCTCAGACAACATCTGAGTCAGAACTGAGACAAAGTACCGTTACAAACAATAATATAGTTTCAGTAATATGCAATAGTGAGCACTGATAAGCCCTTTCCCCTTCTTCTCACCATGGCATACTTTAGAACTTTGGTTTTACTTCCCACAAGTTCCAAGGCTGCACTTTGATATAATGTATTACTAAGCAAAGGCCACCAGACATAACAGCATGGCCAAATAGCAAGTGTGCAACAGGCTGTTTTGGAAAGCAACATATAGCAGCATGAGAAAATCACAGTGTAGGCACAAGTACAGAGTTAACCCTTCAATGGCAAGGCACTTGACATTCTGCTCCCATTAAGACCCCCCTCCCAGCCCGGGTCTATTTGGGTGTTGGCTGTGAAACCCTGATATCAGTCTTGGAGCGCGGACATGTTTGGCTCATCTTACCCATTCGTTGTGTGAAATGGGAAAATGACGCCATTTAATCAAATAGTAAAGGACCCCCCGTTTAAGCTTAGAGTCCAATATACATTCCACCTCGTGATGCGGTTGGTTATGGATCATCATCGGAGCTGGAGCTGCTGTCCGAGGGTGCCAAGTATCATCCTTGGGGGCGTGCTTCAGCCAACTGCAATGAAAGACGGGGTGTAAAATTTTGTACATTTTAGGCAGATCTAATTCAACAGTCACCTTATTAATCAGTCTCTTGACCTGAAAAGGTCCAATTTACTTTTGCCTAAGCTTCTGGGAAGGTTCTAAGTCAGTACACAGTCTCAAAGTCCCATCTTTTTTCTTCTTGAAAAGCACTGGGGTTGCATGAGGGGAAGAGGCGGGGTGGATGAACCCTCTAGCCAGGTTAGTCTCTAGAAATCTCTGTAGCTCCTCCTGCTCAGCCCGACTCATAGAATATAGCTTGGCTTTGGGTAACTTCACTCCTGGCTTAAATTCAATAGTACAGTCTGTTTGCTGATGGGGTGGTAGTTCACCTGCCTCCCCTTCCTCAAAGACCTTCTGCAGGTCTCTGTATTCTTTCAGGAAACTTGCTACTTCCTCTCTGGTAAGGCATAGTAACTCCACTACAGGAGGGGGAGTAGAGTCCCCACTCCAAATTCCAACTATGGGCATTGCAGTCCTCATCCACAAAATACACTGCTCCACTTTTCCATCTGATATAAGGCTCACAATCTCCCAACCACAATGCACTAAGTACCATATCAAAAGTTGCCATGGGAGCAAGGCCCATTGGAGTGGGTAATGTCTCTTGGTTACAAGGATCCCTGACCCATTCATCTGTTCAGAAGTCATTGGATGAGGTAGGGCTGTTGTTTTCAACCCTAACGCCTCAGCTATATGAGGAGTAATCAGGTCCCTTGAACATTCAGAGGGTTCTCACATGAGTATAGCGTTTCAGCCAAGGGTTAAAAACAATAGAGTTCCTTACCGTGGCTGCTGTGTCACCACATGGAGGATTCTCTCTCTTTTCCTCTGAAGGTGAATAGGCTCCCTCCATTCCTTGTTGCAGGCGCCGGAGCAGAATAAATCCAGTGTTAGCAGCTCCACGGCTTTTCCGCTGGGAAGGGGGTTCCCCATCTCCTTTTTTAGGAGCCAGTTTCTGGCTTGGCAGGGTAGCAGTAGGCGGCCCGCGCTTGTGGGGGCAGCTGGAAGCCAGATGGGAAGGAGATCCACATCGGTAGCAGAGACATTCTCCCTTTTCTGGAGCCCCTCGTTTTCCGGCTACTTGCAGCTTTGGGCGGTTGTCATATGCCCCCTTATTCTCTCTCCTCCTGCATCTGCACCTGCTGCAGTCATGTGTCGACTTCACAAGACAACTGGATCCAACCCACCAAGGTGTCTGGGTTATCCTGCACTAGGGCCCACCGCAACAAGTTTGCTGACAACCCTCATTAGTATGCGGCTACTTTCATTTGCTCCTCCCAGCTGCACACTTTCACCTCGTGCGGTCTACACAGAATTGAGCAAGCCTGTGCAATTGAGCAAGCCTTGCAAAACAAGTGTGATGTAGAAGGAAGCAAGAGAGAGGGAGAAGGAAGCAGATGACAGCAAGTTGCTCAGGGGCCTGATAGGAGCCCTTTGAGGGCCTGATTCAGTCCCCGGGCTGCATGTTTAACACCACCCCTGATATAAAATGTGCCTAATACAAAAGCAAAACAATTTACAAATTATATTGTTCAATGTATAAGTTCCAATTATATTACTCTCACTCCTGCTGAAATTATTTCCTCTTTAATCTGAGGGTATATTCCATAGTTCCTTTAGGAGTGGACTGATGGACTCATATGAGGAATAGAATTCCAAAAGCCAAAGGATGATGCATTTCCAGGTATAATATAATGTTTCAAATGGTTCTTTATCTAAACTATATTGGCTTCTAAGTAGGACCAAATTTCAACAACATTTCAAGAAGACCAAAGTTCATGCCATAAAATGGGATCAACAATCATTGCAGAAAGATTAAGAAAATGTATTCCAGAACTAATTCATCAAGATCAAATTGAATTTGTTGCAAAAAGATATATGAAAGACAACATCAGATACCTCTTAAATGCAACTGAATATACTGGGAGGAAGTGGAAAAATGGCATTATGCTTTTGGATGCTGAAAAAGCTTTTGACACTGTGCTTTGGCCATTCCTACTTAAAGTCTTACAAAACATGGATTGTGGAAACAAATTTTTAAATTGGATTAAAAGTATTTACACCAAACAATATGCCAGAATCTTAATGAACAGCTCCTTATCAGGAAAAAATTGAGATCACCAAAGGAATGCAACAATGATGTCTGATATTACTGCTACTATTTATTCTAGCAATGGAAATAATGGTCAATAAAATTAGACAAGATAACAGGATTACTGGAATAAAGGAAGAACATAAGATTACTGGAATAAAGGAAGAACATAAGATGAAAAGCTATGCAGATGATGTCATAACAGTGACAAGACCTTATATCTCTTTGAAATACATAATGGAACAAATAACCAATTTTGGAATCCATTCTAGATATAAAATGAATAAAAAGAAAACCAAGAAAATCTTATTAAACACAACAAATGAAGAATAAGAAGAAATACAAAAACTAACTGGATGCCTTGTTACCAAAAAATCAAATAAAATCAATATTTGGGCATCAATATAACAGAACATAATAAACATTTATACAAAGATAATTATCAAAAAGTATGGATAAGTATCATTGAATACCTGCAAAGATGGGACAAACTGAAAACTTGGTGGCTAGGCAGAATCTCTGCCATCAAAATGAATGTCTTACCAAAACTGACTGTTTTGTTTCAAATGCTGCCAATTGATATAGAAGAATTAAAAAAAAAATGGAAGAAAATATAAACAACTTTATATGCAATGGAACAAGGCCAAGACTAAGGTTTAGAATAATGCAAGATGAGAAAAAAGAGATGATGTTTGACAGTACCAAAATATTAGGATATATTATCAAACACCACCACTAGTTCGGATATCAGAATGAATTATAAACCCAGATGAGAGGAATACTAAATTGGAAATAGCAGATACAAAGGAAGGAATTCACAACTACTTATGGATCAAGAAGTCATTAAAAGCTATTTAAAAACAAGATGGCAGTCATACAGTGAGACATGGACTTCTGAGAATATGGTTTCAATGCAAAAACAAAATAAGCCCACCAACTTCGCTATTGACATCACCAATTAGTGATGCAGGTACCAGGGAGAAAAAATGATCACTTAACCTATGATTACATGACAAGACACAGAAGACTAAAATCTTGGCAACATATACAAAGCGAAGGAAAGAGTATTCAATGGTTGACATATCAAACGGCATCAAAATATAAAGAATAGCAAAAGAAGGAGGCCATCTAAGACAGAAAACAGCTTATGAACAATTACTCACAGATGACCTAAAACATCCATTAGGAAAAATATATAAAATGCTATTGCAATATGAAACAGAAAAAGGATTGTATGATCAAATGGATGAAGAACTTCGGAGAAAATATTTCAATGAGCCAGTGAGAAAGCTTATAGACAAAAGAAATCAACTTTATTGAATCCCATACCCTAAGAGAAAACTGGTATAATATGTTCTTTAGATGGTATATCACACCCAAAGAAACTACAAAATCTAACAAGAGCTACAATGCCAGATGTTGGAAATTAAAGAGTACGGACTCAACATTCTATCATATGTGGTGGTCCTGCAACAAAGCTAAAAAATATTGGATAAAGATCTATGAAGAAATAAAAAATATATTAAAAGTTAACTTCCCAATGAATCCAAAAAATACGCTACTAAATATATTACCATCTAATGTATCAAAATTCATAATGAACTATTTAAATACATGGTGACAGAGGCAAGAGTGGTATATGCATCTAAATGGAAAGCCCAGAATTGACTGATTAGAAAGATGAATATACCCAGAAATGACTAACTGACTGACTGGAAAAATAAATTAACCAATTATGTGACAATGGCAAAGCTAACATCTTACTTGCACAACAGACCAGAATCTGAATTTCAGGAAAAATGGAATGTATTTTTACATGTATTAATCAAAATTAGGTTGGAAAGCTTTAAAGATTAAAATAAGAATAAAATTATAATGCCAGAAGGATCAAGAGACAAAATAGAGCAACATATGTTTAAAATGTTTATGCTTACAATGACCCAAGGTCAAAAATGTTAGGAATGAAAATGTAATTGCATGTAGGCCTGACCAATACCAAAGTTAATAAGTAATTTGTACATAACAAAGTAAAATCTGTTCAACAACTTTATAGATAGAAAAATGTTATTAGTTACAATCTATTAGACAATATTATAAATGATGGTCTTTCTATGATTTTTTATGCTTTAGTCAACCAAAATCTGACTGCTTAGGTGAAAATGAAGCTTTGTGGTATTTCTATCTTATCTTGCTTTTTCAATGGTTGTAATATTTATATAAATTTTAAAAAAATACTATCCCAAAAAAGTCACAGTTGACTTATAGCAGCTCAGTAGCGTTTTCAAGGCAAGAGACATTCAGAGGAGGTTCACCACTGCTTGCCTCCCTTGTTGGTCTCCCATCCAAGCACAAACTAGGGCTTATCCTGCTTAGCTGCTGAGACCTGATGAGATCAGGCTAGCCTGCCTGGTCATTTGTCTCATTATTGCCTCTGGTCAAAAAAGCAATGCAGGTTTTGAACCAATATCAAAACAAAAACACTATCAGTGGCTGACTGGCCAGGGTGTCAGCTTGCCCAATGGCAAGTGGGCCCCTGATGAAGTGGGCCCCCTTAAACATTAGGCAATATGTTAAAAATGTTAATGTCCTTTTAGTAGCTTGAAAATATAATAAGAAGTTCCAATATTGTTACTGCAATGCGACTAAAATTTATGTTGTATTACTATTTTAATGGAAAAAAATAATAAAATTTATTTAGCAAAAGTTTTAATTGTACCTTTTTTCCACTAATGTGTTTTTTGAATACTTTATTTCTTATAAAAATTAAATGACACCCTCATAGTTGTGGGTGGGCCTCCTTTGTCTCCTGGCAACCAATATTTTCAGACCCAGTCCGCCACTGAACAGTATAGCCCCTATTGCAAAAGTGGCGAGGAGCATAAAACACCTCTGCAGTGGTTCATCTTTCTGACCACCACCAACTACCACCTCCCCAACACCACTATCTCCTATGGCGTTATATACAAGCTAGGATCAAGTTTGATACCTATTTGCTCTTTCTGTTGCATAGTTCAAAGAAGGTTTTTCTCAATCTTTTACAAGCCATAAATGAATTCTTTCTCTCTGCACAGGGTTGCTTCTTGGGATCAAAATCCTCATTCATAAAGCCACAAGGAAATAAAATGAAAAACACAGCCAGCTAGCTTCAAAGAACAAGCTCCATTGTTTATATACAAAGGGCCACACTGGAAAAGAAGGGGGGTGGGAGAAAATAGAAAACTATCAGGGAAACTCCTGAGAGTGTTTCAGCCTCAGGCTTGGACTGGCAATTGTCAGGATCCCAACCAGTGAGGAGATAACACCACAAAGCCCGATGACTCCTGGGTTGGTCTTGTAGATTCCCAGCCGATCCAATGGGCTTGAGAGATCACAAAGGTTCTTCAGCGTGTCAAGTAAGAGAGGAGGATGCCTCCTCAAGGTGAGACAGAGGAGGAGAAGAAAAGGCTGCAGCCCCCCTGTGAGAAGGGAAACAAAACTCCAGATTCGCTGGCTATAAGGAGGCAAGTCCTTCTGGGCCTTCTCTGTCTTTGCTGTCTGCTCCATACAACAGCAGAGCTCATAGAAATCCTCAGCCAGGTTCATCACCAGGGAGTAGTAATAGCATTTGGTGGCCCGCTTGCTCCATTTCTTCTTGTCAATGTTTGAGAAGAGTCCCACACTCCTCACCCATAGGATCATGTCACAGACAAAATACAGGGCCCGGTTCAGGTTGGAGACTGTCAGGCAGAAGCGGGGGACCAGCTCTGGCAACTGGTTGGACTGTCGGGCGACCACGATGGCATGCACCATGTTGCCGAGCCTGAACACTGCAAGAGATTCACAAGCATTAAAAAGGTAAAGGTAGTTCCCTGTGCAAGCACCAGTCTTTTTAAACTCTGAGGTGACGTTGATTTCACGTTTTCACAGCAGACTTTTTTTTATGGGGTGATTTGCCATTGCCTTCCCCAGTCATCTACACTTTCTCGCCAGCAAGCTGGGTACTCATTTTACCGACCTCGGAAGAATGGAAGGCTGAGTCAACCTGGAGCCGGCTACCTGAACCAGCTTCCGCTGGGATCAAACTCAGGTCGTGTGAAGCATTAGAACCAGATATTCTTCTTTGTGAGAAGGCTTCTCTCTGTACACTTGCTAGAGCAGGGATTCCCAACCTTTTTGAGGCTGGAGGCACCTTTAGAATTTTGATAGGAGGTGGTGAGTGCCACCCCAAAATGGCTTCCGTGGGAAGTGCAGCCAAACCCAAAATGGCTGCCTCAGGAGGTAGAGCCAAACAGAATATCACCCTCCTCAGAAAATCCTGAAGGGGCAATGGAACCACACTCTAACAACCCAATTGCTAACCAGTCATCCTCATCTTCTAGTGGAAAATTATATCATCTGAATGAGGAAAATAATAACAAGCCCTGCCTTACAAGCATTTTCTGAAAAGCTTGGTGGGTGCCAAGCAAAGTACTGGCAGGCACCGCATTGGGGAATCTTTTGCTAGAGTATTCCAAAGTCAGATGCTAGCAAAAGAGCTGTATTACACCTAAGTTACATACAGAATGCCTACCAAGGTAGAGGGACCTCTAGTCACTGATACAAGGGTCCAAAACAATTTTAACACTCTCCTAACTATTGAAAACACCAACCCCAAATATATATATTAAAATCAACAGCTGCAACAGTGAGCTTAGGCCTCCCTGAAAAAGAATATTTTAAACCCCTCCCAAAAAAGCCAAGAGGGCAAGATCAGCTTTGAATGTCATCAGGGAGGTCATTCCACAAGCCTCTCTTTAGATCATGGCCTCCACAGTATCCTCTTGCCATTTTCATGCCCTCCAGCTTGAACGAATGAACACGGGTGCTTTTCAACCTCTGCAGCTGAGTGCATGCATGAAAGATAGAAAAGTGGTTTTAAATATATCTTTATCAGACCATATGATTGGAAATCAATTCACCATTTTCCAGTGCTTCAGTATGTGCATGTAATTTTGGCCTTCTGTTGGAGTGGGGCAGATTCAAGGCCCCAACAACTATTTGTCATTATTTCAAATATTGATTGGTTTCCTCATCCCCAGAAATGAGAATGGTGGATCACAGCACTGGAAATATTTTAATTAAATTAAATCTTTTAAACAAAAACAGAAGGAGCAGAATGAAAATAGGATTTAAAAGCAGCAGCATGAAAAACAATAAAAGTAAGGACAGAAGAGGTCCCCTATCTTTTTGAGCCTGAAGACATCTTTGGAATTTTGACACAACAGAGGGTAAAACCACAAAATGGTTACCCCAGGAGGTAGAGTCAACTACAAAATGGCAGATACTATGTATGTTTTATTCCCATTTTACTATTGCCTGACTGTATCTTATTAAGTTATTTGTATTCAATTGATTGGTCTTTGACCGTATTAAACTTTCTATCTATCTATCTACAAAATGGCAGGGACTGAGGTTATGCATAACTCTAGTAGTAACTCAGCATTTCAGAAAGAAGTTATGTTTAATACAGGGGTAGCCAGAAACGACTGGTGCTTGCACAGGGAACTACCTTACCTTACTTAGACAAACTTACTTAACATAAGAGCTACATAGAATAGATGTATGAGAGCTACAGGGGAGGGGAGGGGAGGGGAGGGGAGGGAGGGAGGGAGGGAGGGAGGGAGGGGAGGAAGGAAGGAAGGAAGGAAGGAAGGAAGGAAGGAAGGAAGGAAGGAAGGAAGGAAGGAAGGAAGGAAGGAAGGAAGGAAGGAAGGAAGGAAGGAAGGAAGGGAGGGAGGGAGGGAGGGAGGGAGGGAGGGAGGGAGGGAGGGAGGGAGGGAGGGAAGATGGGGAGGGAGAAGTGGAAAGAAAGCATCTTGAACTTTAAATGCATTCTCCAAGCCACAAGCTGGTTTGCCTTGGAAAAGCTATTTAAAGAGAGAAATGCCTTCTCCAAACCAGCCAGCAGGATGGTGGGGGCTTCGAGAGCCACACAATGTGAAAGAGCCACATGTGGATCCCAAGCCACAGTTTGGCCACCCCTAGTTTAAAATGAACATATTGTTCTAAAATATACCTTTAGTTCCACAGTGAAGATCCTTGTGTTGTGATGGTAGCTGCTGCCAAAGCAACACTTTCAAAAATCTGCACAGCCAATCAGATCTCCAATAGCCAACCAGAAGCCCTGCTAAGCAAAGATCCTACACACTTTCTATAAGCACTTGGTGGGTTCTGGTTGGCACCTCGCTGCCTATGGGCATCTTGATGGAATGGTGGTAGAAAACACGATCAAGGCACAGCCAACTTCTAGCAACCTCATAGGACAGGGGTGTCCGACTCATTTGTTAGGAGGGCTGGATCTGACACAAATGGGACTTTGTGGGGCTGGGCCATGTGTGTCATAAAATGTAATGTGAGTTAGCGGAGATATAAACATCATAAAGGACACAGACAAACACAATTAAAGATATTGTGTTTTAGCTTAAAATACAAACATGCTTAAAACTCTTGCAATATTTTGTTCAAAATGGAAAGGTGGGGGAACAGTTGGATTCGGCAATGCAGTTTTTAAGATAAAACAGAAAAAGCACAAGGATCACAGCAGAAACTAAAAATATAAAATGCTGAGCCTGGAAAAACAATAAAATGGCATTGCAAGTTTTTCTCTCCCCACCCGGGTCTACTCAGATTGCCTGTGGCTTTGCAGTGTAATATCCCACTTTGGCTGTGGGTTCCCAGGTTAGAGTACTCACTACCAGTTCTCATGTCCATTGAGCAGAGACAAGCTGGCTCAAAGCACCAACCCTTTACTTGCAAGGACCATCAGTTCCATGGTCGACCATCGGTTATTGACCCACCGCCTCACCGACGCTGGAATACAGGGGTTGGCCTTACAGTGGCTTTCCTCCTTCCTCCAGGGTCGGGGACAAAGGGTGGCAATAGGGGAGGAACTATCCCAACGGCACCCACTTGTATGTGGTGTGGCACAAGGGGCGGTTCTCTCCCTGATGTTAACATCTACATGCACCCCCTTGCCCAGAGGTTTGGGCTGGGATGTCATCAGTATGCAGATCACATCCAGCTCTATCTGCTGATGGGCGGCCAGTCTGACTCCTCCCCAGAAGATCTGACCATGGCACTACAAGCTGTGGGAGGGTGGCTCAGGCTGAGTAGACTGAAATTGAATCTGAAGACAAAAGTCCTGTATCTAAGTCATGGAAGTCTGGGAGCAGAGGTCTCACTACCGACTTTTGATGGAGTACTACATATGTTGGCACCCAAGGGACAGAAGAGCCCCTCGGGCCTTTTTAAAGCCCTGTGTGGGATGGACATTTGACATCCCTGCTATAGGGTTTTCAAGGCAAGAAACAAACAGTGATTTTGCTTGCCTCTGCCTAGCAACTCTGGTACTCTTTGATGTTCTCCTATCCAAATATTAACCAGGGCCACCAACCCTGCTTAGCTTCCAAGATCTGATGAGACTGAGCTGGCCCTGTTATAAACGAACCAAACATAAATAACAAGCATTTTCATTTAGCAGTGAGGGTTTACCAAGTAGGGATTTCCCCTTAACAGCTATAGGAACAGCATTCTGTAATCAAGGTGCCACCTTTTTAGGGTTGCCATCTTGCCTTACTTCTGAAAGCAAAGCATACTGACAAAGGACTACAATGTCTGCTATAAGGAGTTTAGATGGAAGTAAGTACCCTACAGTACCTTTCCCACTACCGTATTCGTAGCAACTGGTATTTGGTGGCTTTCTGCCATATAAAATATCAGAATGAGGTTAAGCCTGCATCTCTTTCTTGTTTTACATTGGTTTGGCTTGCTTGTGCATTGCTGATTACTGCCGTTGAACACAACTAGGACTATCCTGAATGGATGAATATCCTCTGTTGACTTCTTCCTACAAAGACCCAAATGCATTAATTCTCCAAGCCTTATGAATACTCAGATTGCAACAGCTCAGCACAAGATATGAAGTTGGGAGGGATGGCAGCTCAGTGGTAGAGCATCTGCTTGGTAAGCAGAAGGTCTCAGGTTCAATCCCCAGCATCTCCAATGAAAACGGGTCCAGGCAAATAGGCGTGAAAAACCTCAGCTTCAGACCCTGGAGAGCTACTGCCAGTTTGAGTAAAGAATACTGACTTTGATGTACTGATATGAAGTTGGGAGGGATGGCAGCTCAGTGGTAGACCATCTGCTTTGGTAAGCAGAAGGTCTCAGGTTCAATCCCCAGCATCTCCAACAAAAAAGGCTCCAGGCAAATAGGCATGAAAAACCTCAGCTTCAGACCTGGAGAGCTACTGCCAATCTGAGTAGACAATACTGACTTTGATGGACCCAGGGTCTGATTCAGTATAAGGCAGCTTCATATGTTCATATATAAGCAATTAACCAGAGTAACTTCAACCAATTGTTTTTGTGCATCTGCAAGATAAAATCAAGGTGGGGAATGCCTTTGTTCTGAGATCTCCTCAAACAGGCAAGCAATACCAAGCCCGCCCCACTGAACTTCAAGCTATGGCTGTGTTGCAGCAAACCCATTTTCCTCATGATCCATATTGAAAACTAAATTGTGGATTTATTAGGATGATCTTCTGACATGGCCTGTTGAAACCTTGTGTGAGGAAACACTGAAACTTTGAGGAAACTTGCATTGGTATTGTGTGGTTTGATGATAGTGTGCCTTCGTGCATGCCTCAGTGTGCAAAACACTGCTGTGGGCTCAGAAATTGAATGTTTAACTATAAAAACACTGAATATTCAACTATAAAAAAATTAAATATCTATGAATAATAAACTGGCTTTGTATATATTGTGTTAACTATTGATGGCTTTTCCCCTGAGGATTATATATTTTGTTTTCAATATTCACACAGTGATTCCTTTTATTTTAGATTGAGCAAACCCAGGATTGACAGATGAAAAACCTGACATGAAAAATCTGTGATTAAAATCTCCTGTGGTTTGTGTAAAATGACAGCATCCTGGCAGTTTTGAAGAGTTACTAAGATGACAGGGCATTCTGGCCTGCCTTCCCAGAGCAAAGGACCCTCCAAGGCTGCGGCCAGTTGGACACTGGGGAGAAAGACATGCCCAGGCACTTGTTGTGCCCTTCTTTTCTAGCACACACTTTGGAGGGAGATGCTGAACCACCTCTCATCCACTGAGCATCCTCCCAATCTTAAGTGTTCTGAGTACTTACAACAACACAGATTACATCCAAGCGGGCAGCCGTGTTGGTCTGAAGCAATAGAACAAAGCAGTAGTCAGGTGCACCTTTAAGACCAATTAAGTTTTATTCAGAATGTAAACTTCCATTTTTGTCTGAAGTCTGCTTAAGCACATGAAAGCTTACATTCTGAATAAACCTTAGTTGGTCTTAAAGGTGCCACTTGACTACTGCTTTGTTCTAGCACAGATTACATGCTGCTTTGGCTCTGTGGCACAAAGACTGCTGCTCTAACACTGAACCTAAGAAAGTCTGCCCTGAACTTTGCTTGGAGGGGAAGATGAACTGGGTGGAGAGGCAGGGGTAGAACACACACTCCACATACAAAAGGTATGAAGTTAAAGTTTTGTCAAACCAAGTTAAAAAGGATCTCTTGATTTTCTCTCTTTTCTTAGAACACTCCCTCTGATGACTTTCCTAGGCCTTTTAAAAATCCCTCTTTTCTTATGATCTTCTGTCTGCTTTCAAATTCATAACATCCTGTGACAAGCAAGTAGCTGTGCCCTGCTAGATCAAATCAATGATCCAACAGCCTTGTTCACACTACTTGGCCCCTAGAGGGCCAATAAACATAGTACAAAGGCCAAAGCCTTTGATGTTGCCTCCTAGAATTGGTATTCAAAGGTTTCCTACCTCTAAATATGGAGGACTCCTTTAGTCACCCATGGCTAATAGCCACTGATGGACCTCTCCTCCATAAATCTTTCTAATCCCCTTTCAAAGCCACCTGTGCTCATGGCCATCACTACATCCATCTGCAGGGCTCAGTACTGGGTCATCACAGCTGGCATCAAAGATTCCTGATCCAGGCATTATATACCAACACATCTATTAGGGTCAGGCTCAATAAGCAAGGTCTCCTTACTGACCCTATTCCAACTTTAAAAGGAGTCAAGCAAGGCTGTGTGCTGGCCCCTTCCCTTTTTGCCATCTTTATTAATGATATGATCAGCAACCTCCATCTAGTCGATACTCATCCCCCCTCCCTGGCAGATAGGCAACTGGTAGCCTTACTCTTTGCAGATGACACAATCTTGCTGTCTAGAACACCAGTAGGCCTTAGAAGGGCATTAGCTCAATTTGGTCTTTATTGTGATCATAACCTCGCAGAGATTAATTATCAGAAAACAAAAGTAATGGCTTTTGGCCCAAAACCCAGGCTAAGGAGATGGAATGTAAATGGCCATAGTCTACAACAGGTAACAATTTACAAATATTTGGGGGTCATGATTCAGTCCTCAGGGTCAAAGAAGGCTCACCACGAATATGCTGCCAATTCTGGTCGCAAATCGACCCAGGCCACCATTAGGTTTTTTCTCACGATTTTATACCAGTTGCATTAAAACTCTACTTCGCCAAAACAATACCCCAACTCACCTATGGAACTATGTTGGGTCCATCCTTATCAAGTTTTGATCCCCTTGAGAAAATTCAGTCCAAATTCTTGAGAGCCATTTTCCACTTTCCAACCTGCGTTTCCAATGCAGTACTATGCTTGGAAACTGGCTTGCTAAGGATAGAGGCTAGGGTGAGCCTACTTTCAATCACCACTTGGCTTAATCTCAGCCATTGCCCCATGAATATCACATCGTTGATTTTAAAGGATAGTTATTGTTCCTCTTGAGTTAGAGCCATCCATCAGAAATTGTCTACGCTTGGCTTTTCACCTGAATCTCTCCAGATAATGGCCCTGGATCAAGCCAGGGCCATAGTCAAACAGAGACTACAAGACATTGAGAGACAGAATGATATTGCCAAGGTCCCGGATTATCTAGCTCCCCCTCAAAGGAGATATGTGTTAGCTCCAGCCCCCTATCTCTCAACTCTAACAATACCATCCCACAGAAGGGCCTTTTCTATGGCCCGTTATAATATCTTTCCTTCAGCAGTCGTTGAGGGCCGCTTTAGAAAGGTGCCTATGGCTGAGCGGGTTTGTCCTTGTGGTGCAGATAAAGTTGAAAGTATTGACCGTGTTTTGTTCGGGTGTGGCCTATACCCTGGCATACGAGCCAGGTACATTTATTCTTTGTTGGAGGGATGTCTCGGGTTTTCTGATTTCAAAATCAGAAAGACGTTGTTATCAGATTTTAACCCCAAATTCACAATTAATTGTGCCAAATTTATGGCGGCAGCTAGGAGAATTCGTGAGGATTATGTAAAGAAGGGGCCCTGAACTGACTGTTTTTTGAATTTTTCCAAGCTTGTATCTTATCTTTTCTTAAATGCCTGAGTATTCTGTATACCATCACAAATGCTACTGAAACTGATAGAAATACAGAGACCATGCATAAAGTTGCCAAATTTTGTTCCCATGCAATCAAATTGCATTTTATGGTTCTTACAAGTTAATGTCAAGGTAACAGATTGCAATTTTAACCAGTGTATTCTAGTTAATATTTTTTCTGGAGCTGTATAATTTTTAATTTTTTTATTATATGTACTATATTTATTAAGCTAGAAGATGTTTGACCACTACTGTATTATTTGTCATATCTCATTATTTATACTAATGTCCTATATTTTATTTTCACATTTATTTTTTAAATATCTTACATTTTATCTATTTAGTCCATCTTGATTTTTACAATTTTTATGTGGTTGTTGTTGGCCTGCATTGTGTTGTGTATTTGGTCATGGACCGTAATAAAGCAAACTGAAACTAAACTGATTCTGAGTGTTGTGCACTGTTCAAACAAACTAATTTAAAAGAAAAGATGCACTGCAAGTGCAAAAACAAGCAGCTGCTATGTAAGGAGAGCTCCCCCATTGTCAGAGTTCTTCCCGCCCCATATGTACATTTTGCCTTCAGAACTCATAGGGTTTTCAAGGCAAGAGTCATTCATAGACAGTTTGCCATTGCCTGCCTCTGCATCATGACCTTGAACCTCCCTATCCAAGTAATAACCACGGCCAATCCTGCTCAGCTTCCATGATTTAGCTAGCCTGGGCTATCCAGGTCAGGGCACAGCTGTATATACAGTGAAGAAAAATTGCAATAAACTATATTCTACGCCTAGGCATATGAATCCAAATTCAGTGTTAGGAGAAGTTGAAATCTGCAAAGTGCATCAATTATGATTTTTTTTTAAACACTCTCATTTTGAAAAAATTGATACCAATAAAATTTATGCAAAGAAGTAAAAGTCAGAGACTGAGAGCTATGCAAGAAAACACTGACTCCTATCTTTTGGAATCTTGGCCAGCAATCCACTTCTGACCTGCAATTTTTGCAGACGCACACCTCCAAATATATCTTTACAGTCCTAAGGACTAGAAACGCAAGGAGGGGGAGTTTTAAAGACATGCCCATAGCCTTAACAGCTACAAAAGAATTTAGAGGGAGGGGGAGAGAGACAGAGAGAACACTTCTTAGATGGTAACATACTTACACTTGCGGCCAGAGCTCATGCTAGACTCCAGGTGTTTGAGCTTCATTACCACCTCCTCTCTGCCACTCTTATTCTCTAACACATAGCTAAGCAGCATGCACGTATACTGAGTTGCACTGGAATGGGGGAAAAATATTCATATCACATGTGAGGCAGGCAATTCGCAGAGAAAAAGAAATTCTCCTTTGCAAAATGGGGGGAGGGGTAAACAGAAAGTCACAGAAGAAACATTCCCTCACATGAAACCACCCCAGAGAATTGCCATGGGAAAAAGATATGTCACTGTTCCTGGAATGCATCAGTTGCGACTTGTAGACTCCTTAACAAACAGTTTCTCTGCACCTTGGGGTTCTTAGCTTTGCTGCTCCCCCAAACAAAGATATTATCCCTATAAATTATAGCCACACAAACCTTATGCCTGCAGTGGTTCAACTGCCATGCAGTCCTTACAGCAAAGAATAAACCGTAGTTTCAAGGGTGTCAACGCATCACATGCACCAATTCATAAAGTAGGGAGTGAGATCCATTTTTAAAAAAAGACTCCACAGCTGATAGAAGACAGTGTGGTATAATAATCAAGGGTGCTGGACCCAGGTTCAAACCTCTGCTTGGCACCAAACTTAATGGGTGGCCTTGGGCCACTATATCTCAGTCTTACCTTGTGTAGATAAAAAATAGCCTTGTGAAGATAAAATAGAGAAACCAACCTGAGCTGCATGATGGAGAGATATAAAGGTACTAAACAAATAAGCAGTCAGGGTATTAGACTAGAAGAACCAGATTCAAATCTTCACTTAGCCATGCTGAGTGACCCGAAGCCCAGTGACCAGTTACCTGGATTGAATAAAATGTGGGAGAATTTCCCTCCCTCTGTCCTTGGAGATGGAACCCAGTGCAGTTTTTCTTTATTCTATCTTCTATGCTGATTAAGAGCCCCGTGGCGCAGAGTGTTAAAGCTGCAGTACTGCAGTCCTAAACTCTGCTCATGACCTGAGTTCGATCCCCGGCGGAAGCCGGCTCAAGGTTGACTCAGCCTTTCATTCTTCCAAGGTCGCTAAAATGAGTACCCAGCTTGCTGGGGGGAAAGTGTAGATGACTGGGGAAGGCAATGGCAAACCACCCCATAAAAAGTCTGCCGTGAAAACGTTGTGAAAGCAACATCACCCCAGAGTCAGAAACGACTGGTGCTTGCACAGGGGACCTTTCCTTTCCTATGCTGATTGAGCTACTGGATTCAAAAGGGGAAACACATATTACAAAGGACATGCAGGATGTGATCACACATGCTAAATAATTTCTTTCAATCAACTTTCAAATTGGATTTTGCCAGTTTACCCAGTAAAATTCAGTTGGAAAGTGAACTGAAAGTAGATTGAAACTGCATTATTTAGCATGTATGATCATAGCTGCAGAATTGCTAACCTTATGTTCACTTTGTAACACCAGTGCAAAGATGCCAGTGCGGAGGTGATTGATTGCAGAGGATTACTGGAAGCCACAAAAAGAGGACATTGTGTCCTTCTGACACTTCCAGGTTTCCCATAAAAATGTTCCCTCAGAGTAATCTGTGACCTATTTTTCTCCTGCTGAGTTGTGAGACCAAATCTATCCCCCCAGTGATAACAGCAGGCAAGAGGGATTTGTGGCTTTTAGGTGTAGGGGAATAATCCACATACAGGAAAAGTGTTAATGCACCCCTGGATTTAGCTGAAGAACAAAACACAAAAGCAGTCTGCCGAACTCATAAATTGCTCTCAAGAACCAGAAAAGCTGGATCAGCAGCCAGATTTTGCCCAAGGCTTGAGCTACAGAGGCTTCTTCCTTTCCCTTACACCTGGCTCTGGCCATGGGAGACTCAGGCTAGATCTAGATTTACAGTTCAACTGGTTTAATAGCTATCCTGTCACCAAGTGCCCCACAGTGTTAATCCAGCCCTACCAACTCACCTTTCCTGAAGACAGCCTGTTTCACATGAGGCTATCCTGTCATCTATTGGATGACATAGCACAGCAACCAAACTGCAAGATCCAGGCTTGAAAAGTAGCTATTGGTTTAAGGTCAAATTGGAAGGGGTTTTTTATTTTTTTATTTTGTTGCTAGTTATTTGCTTGTCTAACTACAGTAATTATTTTTTGACAAAAAGCGTAGGGTCCCCATTGTGGGAAAAAGCAGGGTGTTAACATTTATATAAGGTGACTTCTCTATGGTGAAGGTTCCCCTGTATTTCCTTGTCGCACTTATGGCTGTTACTTTAGTTCAATGGTAATGGAGCTTCTGTGTTTCCCCCACACCATCAGTAAATATAACTATTATAGCAAGTTGTTAATCAGCAATGTTTTAATCAATGGGGGAATAGAAAATGATCGCTGAGGGGAGCTGGGGCAGATAAAATGGTTCCGGTGTGGATGAGACTAGGAAAGATCTGCATTTCCCATCCACATGAAAACTACCCCAGCTTAGCTATGACCATTCCAAAGCTGGAGGGAAAACCAGAAGGTGTACAAGAACACCACAATTCCACATGGAGCATCCCCCCCCCCCCCGCAAGCTCCCCCAGCTTTCTATTAACATCCAAGTTGGAGTAAACAGTGATTGTGGAAACAACCTATATAAATTAAATCTGTTTTAAGTGTTAATTGCCTCTGAACATTTATTCTTTTGGATTTCATGCCTCAATAAACCACTACATTTATTTCAGTTTAACTACTGAGCCTTACTGGTTCGGCATGTTCCACCAGGGCAAAACAGGACCCGAGTTTACAAATGGTATAGCATGCACCTTGTCTGAGAGATGAAAAGGAATGAAGGACAAACCCTCATGGTCCATGGCTTCATGGCTTGCCAGCTAAGGTCCTTGTCCCAAGCCTTGCCCTCTTCACCCCCACCCACAAAGACAACACAGACAGCAACTAAAGATAGGGCCTTTCTCAGTAGTGGGGCCCCATCTTCGCAGCGCTCTCCCTCCAAGTTAGCTGGGTGCCTGTTTTGTTTGCATATAGGCATCAGGTTAAAAGTTATTTTTCCCAAACTTAACACTGGATTTGACCCCACCTTCTTACAGACTATTTTGAATGACACAGATCGGGGTGTCAAACTCATTTGTTACGAGGGCCAGATCTGACATAAATGACAACTTGCTGGGCCAGGCCATGTGTGTCATAAAATCTAATGCCAGGTAGTGGTTATGTAAACACAGATAAACACAATTAAATATTTTTGTAACAAAAGACATGCTTAATATATTAGCACTCTTGCAGTATTTCGTTTAACGGTTTCTAATAACTGACACCTCTTGCTCTGACATTGCATCAAAAACAGACAATGTCTGTGCTGTAGCAATCTTGAGTATGCTGTTCCGGTGTATATCTGTAAGCTGCAAATCTACTTTGGAATTATTTACATTCATTACAGAAATCTCATGGTTAATGCTTTGAGCCTAAGACACAGGGGAAAGCATGAAATGGCTGGGCATTGTGAGCTTTTGTACATAAGTTGCTTCGTGTACTGGTCAGCCAATGGAGAAAACAGAGGCTTTGGTCTGTAGCTCCTATGTGATTCAGCAAGCCTGGCAAAGTAAGCTGGGGAACTGCTCTTTGCTTAAAGTTAGCTGGGGAACTTCTCTTTGTTTGGTCTTTGTTTGCTCTTTGTTTGGTTGAGTGGGCTAAAGGTGAAAGAGACTGAGAGTGATTGAGAGTGATTGCTGCTGATTGCTTAGGAGTGCCTCTGCTCCACCCTCTTTGCATTTTAAGCTGCGCCTTGCCAAAGGCGAGAGCTAAAGGGCTCTTGGCCTGTGGCTCTTCACCTAAGGGCTCCCTAAGGACCAGGAACCCAGATCCCTGATTTCCTTGTTCTCCCAATAAGGTAAGTTGACCCTCCAGAAGGGGAGCCACTTAAACAAACAGTATTTAAAGAGGACTGTATATTTTTTAACTGCATATTAATTTTACTGTTTTATGTGATTTTATTATATTGTATTGCATTCCTATGTTGTGAGCCGCCCTGAGCCTGCTTGTGCGGGGAGGGCGGGATACAAATAAAAAGTTATTATTATTATTATTATTATTGGGTGGCGAAACCGCGTACTGACCATATGGTGACTTGCCTGCCTGGTGCGAAGGTAGCGGACATTACACGTGTAGTAGATAGGCTGATAGACAGTGCTGGGGAGGAGCCTGTGGTCATGGTGCATGTTGGCACCAACGATGTGGGGAAATGCAGTCGTGAGGTCCTGGAGGAAAAATTTAGGCTGCTAGGTGGGAGACTTAAGGCCAGGACCTCCAAGGTTGCCTTCTCAGAAGTGCTACCTGTTCCACGTGCAGGGCAGGAGAGACAGGCACAAATTAGAAGTCTCAATGTGTGGATGAGATGATGGTGTAAGGAGAAAGGGTTTAAGTTTGTTAAGCACTGGGATGCTTTCTGGAACAAGCAGGAGCTGTACAAAAGAGGCGGTCTCCACTTGTCCCCGGATGGAACCAGGCTGCTGGCGCTTAAAATCAAAAAGGTGGCAGAGCAGTTTTTAAAAGCCGACAGGAGATGAAATGTCTCTGGTTCGGGAGGACTCGTCTCAAAGAGATGAAGGGTTGGCTGCTATTTTTCTACCGGGTAACGGATCAGAGTTGTCCACTGTGATGGTGACAAATAGTATGGACTGTCTGCCAGAGTCTCGAGGCGGCAGGAGGAAGGTGGCGGGCCTAGCTTGCCTGGGAAATTATAGATGTTTGTATGCAGATGCTAGAAGTGTTCGAAGTAAAATTGGTGAATTGGAATGTTTAGTGTTGGGAGAAAACATAGACATTGTGGGAATTTCAGAAATTTGGTGGAATGAGGAGAATCAGTGGGACACGGTGATTCCTGGATATAAGTTATATTGGAAGGATAGGGAGGGAAGGATTGGTGGTGGGGTGGCTCTGTATGTCAGAGAGGATATACGGTCCAGTAAGACTGAGGTCAGAGAATTAGATTCCCTTCTAGAAATGCTTTGGGTTGAAATAGAGGGCCCAAAAGGAAATTTAACTATAAGAGTTTGTTATCGCCCACCAAATCAAAAGAGAGAGGATGATTATAATATGATGGAAGGCTTAAAGATAGCGGCTAAACGTAAAAACTGTGTTGTAATAGGTGATTTTAACTACCCGCAGATTGATTGGGTCAATACGTGTTCTGGTCGAGAGAAAGAGATTGAGTTTCTTGATGCTCTCAATGACTGTGCTATGGAGCAGATGGCCTCAGAACCTACCAGGGGTGGGGCGATCCTGGATTTGGTCCTAAGTAATGCCCAAGACTTGGTGAGAGATGTAAAAGTGATCGCGCCGCTTGGGAGCAGTGACCATAATGTTATTGATTTCACTGTTTGTATAAATAGGGAGTTGCCCAAAAAGACCGCCACAACCACGTTTAACTTTAAAAGGGGTAAATTCACTGAGATGAGGAGGCATGTGAGGAGGAAACTGAAAGGAAAGGTAAATACGGTCAAAACCCTTGGAGAAGCTTGGAGACTATTTAAAACTATAATCCTAGAAGCTCAGATAAAATACATACCACAAGTTAGGAAAGGCACAAACAGGCATAAGAAAAGGCCTGCATGGTTAACAAACAAAGTAATGGAAGCTGTAAAAGGTAAGAAGGATTCCTTTAAGCGGCGGAAAACCAGTCTAAGTGAGATTAGTAAAAGGGAACACAGGCTGTGGCAAATCAAATGCAAGACTGTGATCAGGCAGGCAAAAAGGGACTATGAGGAGCATATTGCAAAAAACATAAAGACCAACAATAAAAATTTCTTCAAATATATTAGAAGTAGGAAACCAGCCAGGGAGGCAGTGGGGCCCTTGGATGACCATGGGGTAAAAGGATTACTGAAGGAGGATAGGGAAATGGCTGAGAAGCTGAATGAATTTTTTGCCTCCGTCTTCACTGTGGAAGATGAGAACTTTTTGCCCGCCCCAGAACCACTAATTTTGGAAGGGGTGTTGAAAGACCTGAGTCAGATTGAGGTGACAAAAGAGGAGGTCCTACAACTGATAGACAAATTAAAAACTAATAAGTCACCGGGTCCGGATGGCATACATCCGAGAGTTCTGAAAGAACTCAAAATTGAACTTGTGGATCTTCTAACAAAAATCTGTACTCTTTCATTGAAATCTGCCTCTGTCACCCCCATTTTTAAAAAGGGTTCCAGAGGAGATCCGGGAAATTACAGGCCAGTCCGTCTGACTTCAATACCAGGAAAGTTGGTAGAAACCATTATCAAGGACAGAATGAGTAGGCACATTGATGGACACGGGTTATTGAGGAAGACTCAGCATGGGCTCTGTAAGGGAAGATCTTGCCTCACTAACCTGTTGCATTTCTTTGAGGGGGTGAACAAACATGTGGACAAAGGAGACCCGATAGATGTTGTTTACCTTGACTTTCAGAAAGCTTTTGATAAAGTTCCTCATCAAAGGCTCCTTAGAAAGCTTGAGAGTCATGGAGTAAAAGGACAGGTCCTCTTGTGGATCAAAAACTGGGTGAGTAATAGGAAGCAGAGAGTGAGTATAAATGGGCAGTCTTCGCAGTGGAGGACGGTAAGCAGTGGGGTGCTGCAGGGCTCAGTACTGGGTCCCATGCTCTTTAACTTGTACATAAATGATTTAGAGTTGGGAGTGAGCAGTGAAGTGGCCAAGTTTGCGGATGACACTAAATTGTTCAGGGTGGTGAGAACCAGAGAGGATTGTGAGGAACTCCAAAGGGATCTGTTGAGGCTGGGCGAGTGGGCATCAACGTGGCAGATGAGGTTCAATGTGGCCAAGTGCAAAATAATGCACATTGGGGCCAAGAATCCCAGCTACAAATACAAGTTGATGGGGTGTGAACTGGCAGAGACTGACCAAGAGAGAGATCTTGGGGTCGTGGTAGATAACTCACTGAAAATGTCAAGACAGTGTGCATTTGCAATAAAAAAGGCCAACGCCATGCTGGGAATTATTAGGAAGGGAATCGAAAACAAATCAGCCAGTATCATAATGCCCCTGTATAAATCGATGGTGCGGTCTCATTTGGAGTACTGTGTGCAGTTCTGGTCGCCGCACCTCAAAAAGGATATTATAGCATTGGAGGAAGTCCAGAAAAGGGCAACTAGAATGATTAAAGGGCTGGAACACTTTCCCTATGAAGAAAGGTTGAAACGCTTGGGACTCTTTAGCTTGGAGAAACGTCGACTGCAGGGTGACATGATAGAGGTCTACAAGATAATGCATGGGATGGAGAAAGTAGAGAAAGAAGTACTTTTCTCCCTTTCTCACAATACAAGAACTCGTGGGCATTCGATGAAATTGCTGAGCAGACAAGTTAAAATGGATAAAAGGAAGTACTTCTTCACCCAAAGGGTGATTAACATGTGGAATTCACTGCCCCAGGAGGTGGTGGCGGCCACAAGCATAGCCACCTTCAAGAGGGGTTTAGATAAAAATATGGAGCAGAGGTCCATCAGTGGCTATTAGCCACAGTGTGTGTGTGTGTATATATAACATTTTTTTGCAGAGTGTTGGACTGGATGGGCCATTGGCCTGATCTAACATGGCTTCTCTTATGTTCTTATGTTCTAAGCTGTGATACAGAAAGAAGCAAGAGCTTTACTTTGCTCTGGTAAGACCTCACCTGGAGTATTGTGTTCAGTTTTGGGCACCACAATTTAAGAAGGATATAGACAAGCTGGAACAGGTCCAGAGGAGGGCGATGAAGATGGTGAGGGGCCTGGAGACCAAGTCCTATGGGGAAAGGCTGAAGAAGCTGGAGATGTTTAGCCTGGAGAGGAGGTGGCTGAGAGGTGATGTGATCACCATCTTCAAGTACTTGAAGGGCTGCCATATAGAGGATGATGTGGAATTGTTTTCTGTGGCCTCAGAAGGTAAGACCAGAACCAATGGGTTGAAATTAAATCGAAAGAGTTTCCGGCTCAATATTAGGAAGAACTTCCTGACAGAGCAATTCCTCAGTGAAACAGGCTTCCTTGGGAGGTGGTGGGCTCTGCTTCCTTGGAGGTTTTTAAACAGAGGCTAGATGGCCATCTGACAGCAATGAAGATCCTGTGAATTTAGGGGGAGGTATTCGTGTGTTTCCTGCATTGTGCAGGGGGTTGGACTAGATGACCCTGGAGGTCCCTTCCAACTCTATGATTCTATGATTCTAAGAGAGAGGGAAGGAAGCAGATGACAGTGAGTTGCTCACAGGCCTGATAGGAGCCCTCCAGGAGCCTGATTCAACCATCAGGCTGTACGTTTACCACTCCTGACATAGATGGATTTTATGCCTGTATTTCTTTCTTGTCTTGTATTTGTTTAGCTTGCCAGTACATTATGAATGCTATTGGTTTTTATGTTTTTTTGCAGAAAAGGTCCCAGGTTCAGTCCCAAACACTTCCAAATAAAAGACTCAGGGAGTAGGTGATATGAAATCTCTCCTCCTGAGACTCTGGAGAGATTCTGCCAGTTAAAGTAAACAATTCTGCCCTTGAAAGACCAAGGTTGTGGCTCAGCATAAGGCATCTTGAATTCCTTTAAGTGATCTTAGATCGTCTGCTTTCAGGAACATGAGGTCAACCACTGGGCCCCCTCTCCCCTAATAAGCTCTCTAGTGCTAATGTGAATAATTCCGCTGAATGACAATTCCCAGGATTTGGGGTGGTGGGAACTGACAAAGTCAAACTATAGTAAAGCTGGTATATTCTGTCTCACACAAATATTGTGATGTTGACACAGCCTATTTTAAGTACCGTAGGTTGAAGACAGGGAATACAGAGTCCTGACTGGAACTCTGAAACCTCACAATTACCCTCTGCAAACCAAGTGTGCTCTTCGAGCAGATTCAGTACTCACTTCTAAATGTGCCCAGCAGAGAAAGAGCAGCATGAAACACCTGCTTTTTATTATTATTTAATTTCTTTATAGCCCACCTTTCTCACTGATATCCAAGGTGGATTATATAAGTTAAATCAATGCAGTCAACAGGATGAGGTATCTAATAAACAGTATAATATAACTAGGATGGAATTATAGAAATCTGAAACAAAGCATAAATTATTAGTGACTGTCTCCGTGAGAAACCCCTGGGAAGCTACAGCAATTACCCTTTGAGACCCACAACAGCCTGAAAATAACAATCTTAGCTTTACTGAACATATGTTGGATCTGTGGAGAATGCATTGATCTGTGGGAGAATTCCTATCTTCTAGCCAAGTAGAAAATCCTAATTTCTACTGATCAAAATCCTGTTAAAATCCTCTCTTCCATCGTGTCTGCTTAATACTTTTTTTGGCCTTTAAAAGTGCCAGAATTCAACTCCATCACAAAGTTTGACCAAGCAACCCTTCACATGCACACAGGCCACTCGATGGAAAGCAAAGCCTGTATGCCTCTGTTTTCTTTGTTAGTATTTAAGTGATTTTCACTAAGAAAACACAGGACTGGTTCACATGCCCAGGTTCATCACATGATCATTTCAACATCATTTGTAACTGAGATTAATAAATATATATTGCATACCCAAATGCTTCCTCCCATATAGGAGGCTGCCAGATGCTATCTTTGTGCAAATCGGGAGTCTAGGTCAGTTTTTTCCTAGGATGGTGCATGTAACTGCACATCTTATACCACAGGTGGAATGTTCATGCCATGTAACAGAACCTTAAATATCAAGTATTTTGATTAAGTCCATTCATAAGGTGTGAAGGAGAGTCATAGAAGAAAAAGAATGCACTCCTAGTATTTCTATATGCTACTGACATACTGGGCATTACTCTTGGTTAGACAGTGGGCACTTCAGAGCAGCAACTCCTACAGAGATGCATTGTAGCTTTCTCCACAAGTGGCCTGTAAGAGTCAAGAATCCAGTCACACACAATGGAGGGGGGGTATTAACCATCGTCCACAGAGGCTGCTTAAGAACTGGCAAGTCCTGAGCACTGACTTATGCACAGTTGCATCAGGCTCCCTCTTAAATTATTTCATCTGCTTTATTTTCTGCTTTACATGGCTACGCAGTGCTTGTTTCACCACTAAACCAACAGTCCTACCTCAGGCTGCTTTAAGAATACACAACTCCAAAGCAGTGAGTCTGAAGCTTCTTCACGTCCCCTTCCTCCGCAGTTCTTTCATCTATCTATGTATTTAATTTCACACGATTATGCTCCATGGCAGATAGGGTTGCCGGCCTCCAGGTGAGATCTCCCACTTTTACAAGTGATCCCCAACTGGCAGAGATCAGCCCCCCTGCAGAAAATGGCTGCTTTGAAGGCTACCCTCTATGGCAAGTGTACCATGTTGAGGCGTCTCCCCAAACTCCGGCCTCTCCCGCCTCCATCCCCAAAGTCTCCAGGTATTTCACAGACCTAGCAACCCTAATGGCAGAGTTTGGGAAGGGTTGCCTACATCAGCAGGATTTGCAAGCAACGCAAAGCAGGTTCCCAACCTGGCACTTATTTCTGGGTGCACCCCCGAACATTTCCTCCCCCTTCCTAGCCAATGAAAACCCCGCTTTTTGGATAGAAGTTCCCATCACCTGTCGCCCCTCACCGAAAGAGCCGCTCCCGACCCCGCGTCTGGTTGGAGAAGTGCACGAAGGCTTCCATCGCCAACAAATCCCACCTGTTGGGGCAACACCGCGCGTGCGCACCGATTCCCCCAATGGAGCAACGCCGCTGGGAAACCTGGCGAGGGAGCGGGGCCGCAGCGCACACGCCTCCTTCTCCCAGCAAGCCACGCCCACGCCGGAACCGCCTCGCTTCCGGACGAGGTTGCCGTAGCAACGGGCCAACTCCGGAGGAAGAGGCGAGCGGGAGCCAGTGGAGCCTGTCGAACGGGAATGAGCGCGCATTCCGAGATTCATTAATTAATTGTAACATGTTGATGACGAGGGTTTTTTTGGGGGGGGGGGAGTTTGGGGGGGGTGTTGGTGGTGATTATTGTTAGTAAGATTGGAGCATAGTATCAACCTCTTGTGTTTTTAACTTCACAATAAACCTGTAAAGTAGGCTAGGCTGAGAGATTAGAGGTTGGCAAGATAGATTATTTTAGTCGGTTTGTATTATTCCTTCCCTATAAAACGGCCCCAATTCCGTTCTCACAACAGCCTGGTGAGGTATGGCAGGCTGATAGATAAGTGATTGACCTGAAGTTATCATTAATAGAACTGGGGTATACTATCTGTCCCCCTTTTTATCTTCACAACAAACCTGTGAGGTAGGCTGAGACCTTAGTAGGTGATTTGAGGTTATAATCGGTGAGGTCCATTTATAGTATTCTTTTGCTGTAGAACAAACCCATTTTATTCTCCCCAAAACCCTGTATAGCTGGCCAGGCCTGATATTATTGTTGGTGTATATTATTCTCCCCCCCCCCCCCATCTAGTAAAATAGACCCATTTTAATCTTACATAATTCTGTAGACTATGTAAAACAGAAATGTTCAGGAGAGAATTCTTATAAAGGTAATACGGCTATGTTACAATGTTTTCCACTTGCATCATTCCATTTTCTACATTGTCTAGCATACTATGTCTAATACTTTCTGCTTTGTTTTAAATTTCAGCAAGGAGTCAAGAAAGGCAGACTATAAATACAGTAAATAAATAACAGGCTTATGAGGTCAGTGTCAAGTCCTTCCCCCCCCCCTTCTCCAGAATAAAAAGTCTTTTGAAGTTCCTTTTATTGCAGGATCCAGAGTAATAGGTACAGACATCTTGTCCAAGTCAGATCTGGGATGTCCCAGTTCTTCCTCCAGTATATAGGGTAACATTCTAAACCATCGCCCTCTTCTTTCTAACCAAAAAAGATACAGAAGCATATTTTCCCAAGCATTCATTGAGCAGATAATAAAACCACTCAAAGTTGCTTTCACAGCAATAGATGAAACAACAGGTGAGTTGCCATAGTAGCGAGAGTGTGAGAACTAAGAGAGAAAGGAGGACACAGGAAAACGGGGGAAGATAAGAAACTACTATCCAAAACTTTCAGGATAAGCAATACTTTCAGCATTCAGCACAAGCATTGATTTAACTTTTCATTGACAGTCAGCCAGGATGAAAGGTAAGTGACTTGTCAGAGGTATATATCATCCCCCCTCCTCAAGTGCAGCAGAAAGGTCTGCATTAAAAAAGATGGAAATGTTATTATTTGTAGTAATTAACAGTAGTTACATCTTAGGGTAATGTGTAGTTTTTAGCCCTAAATGGCCCAATCTCTAGCTGATCCTATTAGGAGAGGGTTTGCATTGAGGGCCATTGTGGTTTTTAGTAGTTACAGAATGTATACCCTTTGTGAGGGATCCAGTCAGAAGCTTTACTCGAGAGGGCGACCGCTTTAAATTTCTCTCTGGTCAGTCACACTCACAGAAATCCTGTCAGAACTCTTAAAAATTGACACCAGTCGGTTTTAAAGTTAAAAATCACAAAACTATTAGATAACAAAAGGCAAGGATAAAATGATATAGATTATCACTGTTCAAAAGGCAAATCAGTTGGCAGATGGTGGGCAGAATCAATCAGTTACTGAAAGTAGAGATGTATCAGGCTGAAGTAAAATATAATAAAACTTTGGCAGAAGATCTTTAAAATAACAATAAACCAGCAGGCTTCAGAATCCTACTAGATTGTACAGGAAGGCTGTGCCTTCTGGGCACTCAGAATGCTGTTACTTCGGATGTTTAGCCCTAGCTTCGGCAGTGCCAAATCATAAAAATAACAAACTACAATCACTCTTTCCACGCACACATAGAGAACTCCTGACTGGTGTCAGTATATTCTCCCTCACAGACCCTCTAACACTAGCTAACTTCCAGGACTTGCACCCCTCAGTACCGATGCATCTCAGCCCCACAGCTAGTCTTCTGGTCTGTGTCTTGGATAACCTTGCTGACCACCAGAATCCAGTTCTCCCCTTTTGTGTGTATTTGTGTGATCTAGTTTGTACGCAGAGATTGCTTGATGTGCTGGCAAAATCTCCCTCAGAGAGTTTCAAACTGCCTTAAAACTCTCTCTTTCAGACAGAGACTACACCGCTCTGTCTCCCACAAGGAGCCCAGCCTCTCTGGCTGCTCTCAGCCCCCTTTTCCAGTTGTCTTTGCAACTGACTGGCCTAAGCCCACCGTCTTCAGACCTCCTTCTCTGAAGTCTTCTCTCGAAGACTCCCTGGCTAAGACAAAATTCTGAGGTGTTCCACTGCTAAGCAAGCCTCAAATGGATATTTTTTCATTGCTTGGGCAACGTTCCAGCCAATCGCTGCAAGCCTGTTCCCCAGCTACTCAGGCTAAGTTCCTGAGTCTGTCACACCCTTTTTAAAAACATGGTCCATAATCCATTTGCATGTTTCTTCCAGGATTTCTTTTTCATTCACAGTTTACAAACAGGTTTATCTGCCATGCCCTTGTTTGCAGAATAATACCAAATATGCCTTTCTACCTCCGGAAACTGCCCCTGGAGATCCCTCCACCTACAGAAAAGGAATGGATTAAAAAAGATGAAGAAGAAGCTTTCTTCCTGAAAGATCCAGACCAAATAATTGATTATTTGCCTCAGCCTTTCCAGATGGTCAACAAATTGGTGACTGTCTTGTTTGAACGGGCCTGGGAAATTATCGAGGGCAGGGAGCAGTGCCATGTGATGAAGAAACATCATCCTCCACCTGCTCAGTATTGGCCTTCAGCTGAGTTTCAGGTAAGTCATAATTCAATACAGACCAATGAGCATCAGTCTGTTGTAGTTTCATGAGGGACAGGAGCTGCCACTTGGGAGAGGCACTTATTTATAGACTGCGGCTTGGAGGAAATACATGGCAAACAGTGAGGATCAAAAAGACAATAAGCCAAGCTGCATGACAATAAGCGGTGTAGTTTGTGGTATCTCTAAAATGTATGCATGGCAAGCACAGGGACTGTTTACAGAAACAGTAATTTGTGATAATTAGTAGACCTATCCCTCAGCAAAGTTCTTCAAAGGCCATTGAATGGCCATTGACTTGGTGGTAGTGGAAAGTGTTGTCAAGTCTCAGCAGACTTTTAATGATCCCCAGTGCTTTTTTATTTTAAAAACCACCAATACTCATATATAAGTTTGCACTTTTTTCCAGTAGTTCCCCCGTCAGGACTTGGAAGAACATTCTCAAAAGTGCTGCTACTCACAGTACTGATACCACCACAAAAAAGCCCTACAGCACCATAAGGTTTTCAAGGAAAGGGAACACAGGGATGGTTGGCCATTGCCTACCTTTGTGTAGCAACCCTGAACTTCCTTGGTGGTCTTCCATTCAGGGGGCTGATCCTGCCTGGGTTCCAAAATCTGACAAGATTGGGCCATCCAGGTCAGGGCACAAGGATGGGCTGAGCTGGCACAACGGTATAATGCTTCCTTCATTCCTTCCTCTAAGGGTGTAACTCTTTTTTAGCATTAAGATTAGCAGTTCACTGATGACACCCAGCTCTATCTGTTGATGGGTGGCCAGTCCGACTCCACCCCGAAAGATGTGTCCGCACCATTGCAAGCTGTGGTGGGGTGGCTCAGGCTGAGTGAACTGAAATTAAATCCGACGAAGACAGAGGTCCTGTATCTGAGCCGTCGTGGTTCAGGACCGGAGGTCCACTTACCAACCTTTGATGGAGCGCAGCTCACGCTGGCACCCAAGGTTAAAAGCTTAGGGGTGCTCTTGGATTCCTCTTTAACAATGGAGGCCCAAGTAGCTGCCACTGCCAAGTGAGCTTTTTACCATCTGTGGATGGCAAGGCAGTTGGTCCCCTTTCTTGAACACGACGACTTGGCAACAGTGATCCATGCTATGGTCACCTCAAGACTGGATTACTGTAATGCCCTCTACATGGGGCTGCCCTTGTCCCAAATCCGGCGACTCCAGCTAGTGCAGAATGCTGCAGCCAGGCTATTAATGGGAGTTCCTCTACGGGAGCACATTCAGCCTGTGCTGAAAGCGCTGCACTGGCTACCGATAATGTACCGGAGTCGTTTTAAGGTGCTGGTTATTACCTTTAAAGCCCTATATAGCCAGGGTCCTGCATACCTTAGGGACTACCTTTCCCTGCATATGCCCCAGCGAGCACTTCGGTCTGGGTCTCAAAACTTGTTGACAGTCCCCAGCATCAGAGAAGCGAGGCTCAAATCAACAAGAGCCAGGGCTGTTCTGTTGCTGCCCCTAACTGGTGGAATGAGCTGTCGGAAGAGATCAGGGCCCTGCGAGAGCTTTCACAGTTCTGCATGGCCTGCAAAATGGCACTCTTCCGCCGTGGATTTTTATAATGATAACATCTGCAACAGCGGGATTGGCCCATAGAAACATCACCGATGGTCTACCTCTTTATGTTATTGCGATCCTAGGAGCTCTTAGAATGGCTAACCACCAATCAGATCTCTGTCTGAAACCTTGATACCAGCATAAGTAGATGTTTTAAGAAATTGTTTTTATGTTTTTATTGTTGTTTTATTTTATTTGGTCACACTATGTAATGGTGTGACCTCAAATTTGTGAGCTGCTCTGAGCCTGCCTCGGCGGGGAGGGCAGGATATAAATCAAATAAATAAATAAAAAGATTTTTTGTATTGTTTTCCCCTCAAAACATAGTAAATATAACAAACTTCCTGTAACCCTACTACTTGCCCTTCCCCAGCATAACCCAGCAACAAGAAAACAAAGTAAGTGCTGCATAGACTCAGATAGCTAAGAGTCAAGAATAAGAAAAGGGGGAAGTTGAACAAGGAATGGGGAATCTGAGGAGTCACTGGTCAAAGAGATACAGGAAATCTTGTCAGATAGAAATGAGGTCTCAGGAGCTTCTCATCTGTTTTATGTAATTTTCTCCTTTCTACAGAAATCTAACACATCATTGGTCTAATCAGCCACAGAGGAAGGAATATGAGATTTCCAGTGGTGCAAGATAATTTACTTGGCTGCTCTTTGAATCCAAGGCACTTAATGTTTGGGGAGTGCCCATAGAGCTGGTATATAGTTTAGGATTAGATTATTGTCTTTGAAGCGGCGGCATTCTGCACTAGCTGCAACTTCCGGGTTCGGCACAGGGGCAGCCCCATGTAGAGGGCATTGCAATAGTCCAGCCTCGAGGTGACCGTTGCATGGATCACTGTTGCCAGATCGCCATTCTCCAGGAAAGGGGCCAACTGCCTTGCCCGCCTAAGGTGAAAAAATGCGGACTTGGCAGTGGCTGCTATCTGGGCCTCCATAGTTAGAGTAGGCTCCAATAGCACCCCCAGGCTCCTAACCCTGTGCGCCACTGTCAGAGGCACATCATCGAGGGCCGGTAAGGGAATCTCCCTCCCTGGACCACGGCAACCCAAGCAAAGGACCTCTGTCTTCGCTGGATTTAGTTTCAGCCCGCTCAGCCTGAGCCATCTAGACACGGCTTGCAACGCCAGGTCCAGGTTTTCTGGGACACAGGCAGGCTGGCCGTCCATTAGCAGATAGAGCTGGGTGTCATCAGCGTACTGGTGGCAACCCAGCCCATATCTCCGGGCAATCTGGGCAACAGGGCGCATGTAGATGTTAAACAACATCGGGGAAAGAACTGCTCCCTGAGGGACCCCGCAATCAAGCGGGCACCTCCGGGACAGTTCATTCACAATCGCCACTCTTTGTCCCCGACCCTCGAGGAAAGAGGCAAGCCCTGAATCCCCACGTCGGCGAGACAGCAGGTCAGCAACCGATGGTCGACCGTATCGAACACTGCCAATAGGTCTAACAACATCAGTACCGCCAAGCCGCCTCGGTCCAGATGCCGCCTGAAGATCAACTACCAGGGCAACCAGCACTGTCTCCGTCCCATGACCCGGGCGAAAGCCCGACTGATGGGAGTCGAGGACAGAAGCATCCTCCAGGAAACTCTGTAGTTGCAACGCCACTGCCCTCTCAATGAGTTTACCCAAAAAGGGTAAATTCGAGACCGGCCGATAGTGTGCCAATTCGGCCGGGTCTAGTGTTGGTTTTTTTAAGAGGGGGCGGACCACTGCCTCCTTAAGAGGTATTGGAAATTGCCCTTCCATCAGGGATCTATTTATGATATCCTGTACAGGATACCTAAGCTCCCTCTAGCAGGATTTAATAAGCCAGGAGGGGCAAGGGTCCAAATTGCAAGTTGTAGGGCGTGCAGACAAGAGGATCCTGTCAACTTCCTCCAGGCTGAGAGTACTGAAACCATCCAGGACACAATCTGAAGACAGGCAAGGAGCCTTGGGTTCGCATACTGTCTCCAATATGGCGGGGGCGTCGCGGTGGAGCGACGCAACTTTATCTGCAAAAATATTCGCAAAAGCCTCACAGCCGATTTCCAATTGACTAGTGTTTGGGCTGCCCTGTGGCAGCGTTATAAGAGTCCGAATTGTGCTAAACAGTTGTGCCGGGCGCGAAGTTGCAGACGCAATCTTAGCCGCAAAGTATGTTTTCTTTGCGGCTTTGACTGCCATCTCATAGGACTTCATACACTCTCTATAAGATGCTCTAGTCGCTTCATCTCGAGTACACCGCCATTGCCTATCTAGTCGTCTGAGTCCTCGCTTTAATTGCCGCAACTCCTGGTTATACCAGGGTGCTAGCTTTAGGCGAGGGCGCAGAGGATGTCTAGGTGCAATCTCATCGATGGCCCTGGAGAGCCTATCATTCCAGGACTCCACCAGGTCATCGAGGGAATTGCCAGAGGGCCAGGGATCCCGTAGAGCCATCTGGAACCATTCAGGGTCCATCTGGCTCCGCGGGCGAGCTAAAATACGCTCGCCGCCTAAACGGGCTTGGGGTGGAATATCCACACGATCCTTAAGGGCATAGTGGTCCGACCATGGCACTGTCTGAGCAGTAATATCGTCCACTAAAATTCCCACCGCGAAGATCAAGTCTAACATGTGCCCCTTCTTGCCAGAAACATGCAATTTTAGGGCATCTACAGGGCATGTGGACCAGGTTAGTTCTAGGAACTTGGCAGTGTGAGCAGGAATCAATCTCAGCAAGACCTAGGTGGCTAAATCTAGCAGGATACCAAGATACTCGTAAAAGAGGTTTTTTTAGATGAATAAACCTTAGACACTAGGCACAAATTCAGAGT
Organism: Heteronotia binoei; assembly: GCF_032191835.1. NCBI lineage: Eukaryota > Metazoa > Chordata > Lepidosauria > Squamata > Gekkonidae > Heteronotia > Heteronotia binoei. The sequence continues at coordinate 18,415,437 of NC_083241.1, forward strand.
AGTAGATTTAAATGCATTCTGCCATTGAGATAGGTGGATTGTAGTATTCAGTTCCAAGTTCCAGTGGGGTAGGTGAAATCTAAATTATAATTGGCTTTTAAAAAGTTGTAAATAGTGATAGTATGTCTAGGGGGAATTTCTGAAGATTGGAATAGAGAAAGCAGTGGAAGAGGGTTCTGAAGCTGCAAAAGCCTCAGGACCAGAGGTGGCCAAACTGTGACTCAGGAGCCACATGTGGCTCTTTCAAACAAATTGTGTGGTTCTCGAAGCCCCCACCACCCCATCAGCCAGTTTGGAGAAGGCATTTATCTCTTTTAATCACTTCTCCAAGTCAAGCCAGTCAGCGACTTGGAGAATGCATTTAAAGTTGCTTTCTTTCCACCTCTCCCTTCCTCTCACCCCATCTATTTCCTTCCTTCCTTCCCTCAAACATCTGACATTCATGTCTTGCGACTCTCAAACAGCCAACATTTATTCTATGTGGCTCTTAAATTAAGCAAGTTTGGCCATCCCTGCTCAGAACCAAAAACAAACTTCAGACAATGTTTTAACTTAATATATTGCCAGTTAGCTATAGCTGAGAGATTGAATTCTGTTCTCAGAGTGTTGAAGGGTTTGAAATTATGATCTGATGCTGTCAACTGAGATTGGAATGTTAGACCATTAGCTATAGGAGAGTCATGGTATAGTAGTTACTGCTGCGGGATTTTGGAACCTGTTATTAATCCCTAGGACCCTCACATCCCTTGAGTTCTTTCATTGGTTGGGTGGAGACTGGCAAGGAGCTTGATTTTAAGTAAGGAGACTGTTGTACCAAAACCATAACTAATTTATTCCGTTATAAGCTTTGAAGACAGAAAGCACTGTTTTAAAACAGAAAGCATTATAAATCTTTACTACAGAAAAAATCACATCTCAATATTCAGCTCATTATCTCATATTCAGCATATACTAATTCCATAAAAACCCAATATTTGCTTTAGTGAACATATATGAACCTAAGGGGTTCAGAGATACAGAAAGTTCTGGTCATCAAGGTCTCAAAAAGAGCTGTTGTTGGCCAGCCCAGAGGAAATAAACCTTTGGCAATTCGTACATTCTGGACATATAGGTTGCTCAAAAACAGCTAACGTAATCCTATCAAAAGCAAAAATCTCTGGTACAGTCCTACTCTGAACTCTTACCCGAGATATGAAAGGAAATTATGTGATAAGTGAAAGGACATAGATATCAATGATCAACTTGAGGTTCCAAGAACCTTCAGTAGATTATTTTGACCTGTTTATATCCTATATGTATACTCCTCTATGTGTAGGAGATACAGCGCACATCTGTTCTTTGTACATGGAAAGACAAGGGCACTAGATTGCAACCCCTAGATTACAAGGCTTTCACCTTTCCTATATGGCAAAGCTTTATTTGTTCTATCAACATTAATTCAAATCAGTGGTGCTTTAGACATAAAACTCACATTCATTGATCATTAATATTAGTAAATTTTGCCAGTTACATTGTCAGACTAGGGTCTGGGAGAACTGAATTTGAGTCCCCACTCTGCCATGGAAGCTTGCAGGGTTACCTTGAGCTCATCTCACAGTCTCAGCCTAAACTACCTCACAAGGTTGTTATGAGGATAAAACAGGAGAGGAGAACGGTGGAAGTTACTTTGGGACCCCATTGAGAAAAAGGAGGGATATAAAGTTAGTTAGCTAGTTAGTTAACATGTCCAGTGTTTCCAAAAAATACCCCTGTTCCCCATCTTAATTTTAGAATTTTTCCAGATAGTTAGATTCTTGTATGTGAATGGGTCAAAAACTGACTGAGCACTAACTATCTGCCAGCCCAACCTAGCAGCTTCAGTTACAGGAGAATACACCTGCATTGAAGCCCAAGGCTGCCCACTTATTTAGGGGATAGAGCTGAGCCATTTCTAGGTGAGGCCACTCAAGTATGTCTCATTGAGAAACTAGGGTTCAGTATTTCATAGAATATTCATAGAGTTGGAAGGGACCTCCAGGGTCATCCTGCATAATACAGGAAATTCACAGCTTCCACACACATAAATCCCCAGTAACCCCTGATCCGTGCCTAGAAGATGGCAAAAACCTTCAGGATCCCTTGTTACAGAACCTGACAAAAGGACTCTTTTGTACCCTCCCACTGGAAGACAACCTACTGCAAATCATGTTTTGGGTCTGAGATCCCTGCATCTCACAGCTTTGTTTGTCAACCTTAAAATTCTCTAACAGATGGAGTGGCAGAGGTACTTACAGCAGCACATAAACCCTTCATGAGAAAATGTTATGGGTACAAATAGAAGCATTTCTGTACTTGAAACAGTGAACATAGTCTCCACTCTGAGACTTGTAGCTTATTTCATATATCTGTTGTCCCTGAAGGACAAGGTACTATTGACCTCATTTGTTGAAGTATATTTGGGCTGCAGTTTCAGTTTATGAATTAAACCATGGTTCTACTGTTTTTTTCTGTAGGGGAATCTAAACAGGTTTACTGAATTTATGTCTGCCCATTGTATGCACTATCACTAAGTGAAGCCTATCTCTAGTGTTGTCCAGTCTAATAGATAAACTATTCCAATCAATGGCTTGTGACCTGTCCCTTGTTTCCCATAGAAGACAGCATTTCTGGTAGCTGTGCCATCTGCCAGAAGGGTAGGTGAGATCACTGCACTTTGTGTGACCCTGCCTTCCTGAAATTCCAGGTACATGAGGTGGTATTGAGACAACACTTGGAGTTTTCCCCCAAAGTAGTCTTCAGATTCCATTTGGGTCAGGACATAAACCTCCCAACTTTCTTTCCCTCCCCAACTTCCCTATTGGAAAGAATGGTGCACACATTAGATGTAACACACAATCCTTTAGGAAAACCAGGACTCTTGTTTGTTTCAGAAGCTGCAATAAGAAAAAAGCTGGCTCTGCACAGACATTATCCAGATGGATAGTTTTGGCTATTAGAACAGGAATAACTGAGTCTGGTACACCCTGTCAATTTACTGTGTCGGCTCACTCCACAAGGGCTCAAGCTTCATCAGCAGCCATCACAGCCGGTCTGCCTTTCCAGGATGTATGCAAAGCAGCGACCTGGTCAATGCCCTCACCATTTTAACAGTATTATTCAATGGATGTTGATTCCAGGAGTAAGGCAGCTGTAGGAAAAGTGGTGTTACGTCAATATTCCGCTAATTTATTTTATTTATTTTTATTTTATCATATTTATATCCTGCCCTCCCCAAACGGGCTCAGGGCAGCTAACAACAGTTAAAACAACATAAAAATTAAAAACAGATATACAGTAAAAGTCATTTCATACAATTTACAGTCCATAAAAATCCAAGATGGGTATTGATATTGCTAGATGTTATTTAGTACTTATATAAGTCTAGAGCACTAAATAACATCTAGCGGTATAAATACCCATCTTGGATTTTTATGGACTGTAAATTGTATGAAATGAATCAGTTAAAGTTGTCAATGCTGTGGAATGGTGGTCGCCTTCCCTTAGATGTTGAAAGCTGATTTCAATCTTCAATTCAGTCTTCCAGGTCCCACAGGGCCCTGATGTTTTCAGGGAGGGCGTTCCACAAGGTGGGGCTGCTACCAAAAAGGCGCTTGTTCTAGTGGTAGACAGCCGAGCTTCCTTTGGCCCAGGGATCATAAGGAGATTCTGGAACTTGCAGTGCTCTCTTGGTGCTCATATGGGGAAAGGCAGTCCCAAAGGTAGACAGGTCCCAGGGCATATAGAGTCAGCCCTTGTAAGTGAACTTGCTATTCTCCCTTGCTATTCTCCCCAGAGATTAAAAGGGGGTTGCACTTTCCTGTAACCTTTGTGCATCAAGTGATTTTTTATGCAGGCATTCATCCCTCCCTCCTTTCACCTCTGTGGGCTTCTCATTGCCTGTTTTTTCCCTTACTTTTAGCGGTGAAGGGAGAACTGAGGGAGGAGTGCTTGCCCTTCCCACATAATGTGATTTTTAGTTGGGAAAAATCACTCACTGAACACTGAAGGGAGGGGAAGCTCTCTTGGGACTCTAGAAAATTCTTAATAAAGCTCTCTAGCTCATCTCCATGGCAAGCCTAAAGAAACACAGTTCTGAGTGTGCCTACACAGAAGACTATTCAGTGAACAAAGATTACAGATAAATGCAACTCCTTTTTCCCCCCTCAGGATCAGCTCCCTGCAAGAATGGCTGATTGGTGAGCTTTTTTGAGCAGTCCGGTTTAAAGGGACTGCCCAAAAGAGCCCCAGCAGAGCCGTGTCTCAGCTGTTTTTTAAGCAGCTTTGCTGCTGCTTTTTTTTCCTTGATGTTTCTCAGTTCGAATTTGTTGGACCCTCCTGAAAAATTCAGGATTTCTGAAAAATCTCAGATCCAAATATTTGTATTGGGGTCCAATGATTTTTTTCAGGAATCCCATTTTTTTTTTTCAGGTTCAGTAGACCCAAACCAGAAAATAAAAATTGATTCCCTCCCCCCGCCCCAAAACTGAGATATTTGACAAATTCAGCATCAAAGTTAAATGGCCATAGGTTGTGAATATCAGATGAAACTGATCCTCCCAAAGACAGGACATGAGATTTATCCCTTCCCAATTAATGTGATATCTCCCCAAGCTCAGTGATACAGTCAGGGATTTTTTTCTGGGGAACATGCTGGAATGGAGTCCTATAATTTCTTCATAAAAACAAAATCCTCAAAAAAATTCCTAAAAGTTCACGAAGGGCACAGGGATATCATGACAGTCTAACAAAGTATGTTAAAACATTATTGCTTCAAGGTCATCGTTCAGCATTAGGCACCAAAAGCAAGACCTGAAAAAGAACTGAGGAGGCTGGTGACATGTCTAAAGTTTGGAAACTGCTTTAAGAAGAAGAAGAGATTGGATTTATACCATTCCCTTTACTCAGAGTCTCAGAACAGTTTACAGTCTCCTTCCCCTTCCCACAACGGACACCTTGCACAGTAGGTGGGGCTGAGAGAGCTATTTGAGAACTGCTCTTGAGAGAATAGCTCTGAGAACAGCCGCATGTGGACAAATTGGGAATCAAACCCCATTCTCCCAGATCAGAGTCCATGCTCTTAAACCACTACACCAAACTGGCTCTTAAAGTAGAGGTGACTCTGTAGGACGTGAAAACAATATTGCTTCAAAGAGTCCTGTGTGTTTCTCCTTCATTTCACTCTTAAGAGTTCTGGCACCTCTCTTTCCAGGGTGGAAATAATCAATTATGGTAATAATTTTTAAGGTTCAGGTAGTAGTGAGATGGAAACCTTTGGCATATGCCCTGGGCAACAGAAAAACTCTCTGAACGGAACCCATTAGTAACTACTGTAGAGCAGGGTTCTTTATAAAGGATCTTTATCCAGTTAATACATTCTGGAGAGATGACAAAGGGTTGAATCACAGAATACAGATGTGGTTAAGATACATTCCCATGCTAGCATGTCCTTGTATCTGCAGGTAGGGCAGGCTCTGTGTCCTAGTGCTGAGCACAGAAAGTGAGATCTGTACAAGAATTTATTCTGCTCAGTGACCCACTGCTGAACATTGTGCATAGCGGGAGGACATCAGCAAGGAGCACTGGGGGGGGGGGGGTGAGTCAATCCTGTTTGTTGAAATTGCTGAGCTGGACATTGTTTTCTCTTAATTTTTTATCTTCCCAGGTAGTGGGAAGGGCAAATTGCCTGGCAGCCTCCCAAGAATACATCTTCATTGGACTCTCTACAGGACTTTCTGTCTTCAGCATAGCCACTTGTGAGAAGCTCTGTGCTTGGGAGACAGCTAGGCTTGAAATTTGTACTCTCCGTGCCTCAGATCTGGAAAATAATTCCCACATCCTTGGCGCAGTGGATGAGATGGGTAGGTGTTAGCTTAGTGTGCCTTGGAAGATTGTGTTCTGTTTTGTTAAAACTGTTGTGAATAGCACAATTTTTATACACAATTAAACTTTTGTATAGTGAAAAAAGAGCATGTTGTGCCAAATGGATGTAATTGGGCTGGGGTTACAAGTTACAACCATTGGCATTCAGTCACCCCTTTGCTCTTCTGTTCCAGGTTCTGCCCATCTCTTATATTTTTCCAAGGAGAACCTCCTGCATGTAAAAGCCATAAATGAAGTGGTGAGTGCTTTCACTAGGCAAAGAGACTTGATCTAGAACCCTCTGTCACAACTACTCAGTATCCAAACTTCAAGCTTTTCTCCTGACATTCATTTTGTGTTAACCCATCTTTTAGTAATCGTAGGTTAAAAACACTTTTATTTATCCGGGGGACTTCCGGGGGTTGGAGAATGTCGAGCTGAACTGCTTCTTTGAAGGGGAGCAGACTGGAACTTCTGTTCAGGGTAGAAAAAGGCAATCCAATGCCTACTGTCTGTTTTTCTCAGTCAGAGATTAGTCCAAGACATGCTCAGAAAATTCTGAGGAGATTTACTTTGGCTTAAAAGGAGTCCCGGGGGGGCTCCTTTGAGGCTTTGAAAGGTCTCCGGAGACGAGTTGCATTCCAGCGTCTACAGAGGTTTCCAGAGTCATTCAATTGACTTAAGCTCTTCAAGATCCAAACCTTCTTTGATTCTTCTGAACATCTAAATTCATGCAAGACCGGAGCCGTTTTGGATAACCACAGCAAAAGGTACAGATCATTATCTATCATTCCGGGACTAATAAGAACTGTAAAAATTAAAATTCAAAAGGTGGAAGATTTAATATAGAAGCTATTGATAAAAGAAGGGGAGAAGGGGCAAAATTGGGACTGTAAAATACTAAAAGAGTGCTAAAAAGAGAAAAGAAAATAATTGTTTGGAATACCTGCGGTTTTGGTTGAAAAGCCCCATTGTCACAGAACTGCAGATCTAACAGACGACACAGGAAGTATGTCACAAACATCGCGAGATCTCTCTACCAACGAGAACGGGATTTGGTGGCAAGTAAAGCAGGAAGTATGTTACAAGCATCGCGAAATCTCTCTACCAGCGAAAACGGGATTTGGTGGCAAGTAAAGCAGGAAATAATCAGTGAAGAAGGGAAAACTGTGAGTCAGCCAGCCTACTCTAGGACTGAGAAATCATAGAAAAACATCGGCGGCCATTATAAGAAGGTCAAATTTTAAAAGTTATTTAAAAGGATTTGAGACATTGAAAATTAGTGGAGCTGGAGAATTTGAACATTGTAAGATAAATACTACTGGACATTATTGTTAAAAACTATTTTGGAAGCTTCCAGAAAAAAATGGAAAAAAGTTTAAAAAGGGGACTTAAAAGTCGCGACCGCCATTTTGGGAAAATTATAAACTTTAAAAATTTATATCTGAGCTTGGGAGGCTCCAGGGATGGTGATTTTGGGCTTATTGAAAAAAGCAAAATTCATTCTTTAAAACCTGATAGTTGGATTTTAATTTGGTGAGGTCAACTTTTTCAGCATTTTTACATGTCAGACAATAAGCCAATGAATGTTCTACCAAGGATAATGTTTTTATTTCAAACTATCCCAATAGTGAAAGATAAGAAACAATTTAACCTGTGGCAAAGAAAGATTTCAGAGTTTATTTGGGCGGGTAAGAAACCAAGAATCAAAATAAAAATCTTAACAGATGCGAAAGAAAGAGGCGGCTTCCAATTACCTGATTTAATGCTATATCATGATGCAGTTTGTTTGGTATGGATTAAGGAATGGATGACTTTGATCAACAAAAAATTATTGGTGCTAGAAGGCCATGGAAATATCTTTGGCTGGCATGCGTATATGTATTACAGGAAAGAGAAGATGGATGGTTTTTTTCACATCACTATATAAGGAGGAGTTTGCTGAGTACTTGGAAAAAATATAGTAAGTATGGAGATGAGAGGAAACCACTTTGGATTCAAGGGGGGCAAAGTTGAAATGAAATCGGTTGAAGAGCTGCAGGACAAATTTGATTGGTTTCAGCTGCTACAAATTAAAAGCTTGCTAGAGAAAGACATTAAGAGTACAGGTATAAGACGAGAGAAAACAGAAATGGAGAAAATGCTGTTGGGCGAGAATGAAAAATTGATCTCAAGGATGTATAAGCTGTTATTGAAATGGTCTACAGAAGAGGAGGTGGTGAAGCCTCAAATGATTAAATGGGCGATTAACTTTAATATTTATTTAGTGGACTTATAATAAAGAAATACAGATGGAGATATGGGAACACCTATGGAAGAATTCAATGAAAATATCAGCGTGCTATAACATAAAAGAGAACTGTTTCAAAATGCTGTACAGATGGTACATGACACCTAAAAAGCTAACGAAAATGAGTAATCAAGCTTCAGATAGGTGTTGGAAATGTAAAAAACATGAAGGTTCTTTCTACCACATGTGGTGGACTTGTGAAAAGGCGAAACAATTTTGGACAATGATTCAACAAGAGATCTCGAAAATCTTGGGTTATAATATTAGGAGAGTACCAGATATCTTTCTGGTGGGATTACAAATGGAAAACTTTCCGAAGCAAGACAGAACATTGTTGTGGTATTTGCTTTCAGCTGCGAGAACATTGTATGCGCAAATGTGGAAGCAAGACAGAATACCTGAAAAATGGGACTGGGTCTTAAAGGTTCTTAACTGGAGTGAAATGGACAAACTTACTAGAATCTTAAAAGACAATAATTTGGAGAAGTTTAAAGAAGACTGGAGTAAATTCCAAAGTTACATGGAAATACAATGGAGAGTGAAGAGACATTTAGTAGTTTATGACAACATTAATTGAACTTTAAATGATAAAGAAGAATCGTGATTATTGAGTTAGTAGGATATAGTTACATGGTAATTATACATATATGAGTTAAGATAAGATTAAGACAGCTGGAATTCTGGAGTTGGTTTTATAACTATGAGTTTTGTGTTTAATAAGTACTAAGTGAATGTTAGAGAAAAGGTTAATGAAAAATAACTCTTTGTGTAAAAATTTTATAATGGTGAAAAGATATTTAGTAGTGTATGACAATATTAATTGAACTTTAAAGGATAAAGAGGAATTGTGATAAAAGCATTAGTAGAACATGGTTATTTGGTAAATATATATATGAGAGTTAAGATAAGACTAAAATAGGTGGAACTCTGGAACTGATTTAATAATTATGAGCTTAGTGTTTAATAAGTACTAAGTGATTATTAAAGAAAAAGTTAGTGAATGATAATTTTTTCTTTCTAAAGATGTTATAGTTGTGAATTTACCTTTAATATGCTTTTAATTTGTTTTAAGTACCGGCGGAGGTCATGAATAAGAGGAGTGGGGGGGGGGGAGGAAAATATGTAATGTATTGGAGAAGTATATTTGAATTTGAATAGATGAATTTATTTCAATATATTGCAAAAATAAAGTTTGGTTACAAAAAAAAGTCGCGACCGCCATTTTGGGAAAATTATGAACTTTAAAAATTTATATCTGAGCTTGGGAGGCTCCAGGGACAGTGATTTTGGGCTTATTGAAAAAAGCAAAATTTATTCTTTAAAACCTGATAGTTGGATTTTAATTTGGTGAGGTCAACTTTTTCAGCATTTTTACATGTCAGACAATAAGCCAATACGCACAAGGACTGCTTCACTGGAGAAGATGCAGGAGCAATTGGATGCAATGGAAGCAAGGATGATGACGGGGATGAAAGAGCTAATAACTGCCTCCAAAAAGGAAATTAGAAAGGACATTGAAGATTTGAAAAAAGATATAGAGGATCTCAGAAATAAAACTGTGGTAACATCTAAGAAAGTGCAAGAAGTGGAGGGGAGAGTGAAAGCACATGACTCCACCTTGAAAAAAATACAAGAAAAAGTGGTAATACATGACTGCAAACTGATGGAAACTCAGCTACGTCTGAGAGGAGTACCTGAAGATGAACAAACTGACTTGAAGGAACATATAATAAAAATTATTGTGGAATTCCTGGAGGAAGATCTAGAAGGTACTAGGTACATGTATGACTATGTGTACAGAGTTAACTCATTCTATGCCAAAAAGAATAATTTACCAAGAGATGTGGTTATAAAGTTGGGGAGGGACGGTGGCTCAGTGGTAGAGCATCTGCTTGGGAAGCAGAAGGTCCCAGGTTCAATCCCTGGCATTTCCAAAAAAGAGTCCAGGCAAATAGGTGTGAAAAACCTCAGCTTGAGACCCTAAAGAGCCGCTGCCAGTCGGAGAAGACAATACTGACTTTGATGGACCAAGGGTCTGATTCAGTATAAGGCAGCTTCATATGTTCATATGTTCAAAGTTTATGACAAAAGAAATGGTGGGAAAGATCATAAATAAAAACTTTGGGAAAACATTGACAGTTGAAGGCAGTAGAGTAAGAATCATGAAGGAGTTGCCAAGACAAGTGTTAACTGATAGAAGGACATACAAGAAATTGACAGAAAAATTACAGGACAATGAAATAAGGTATAGGTGGATACTACCAGAAGGTGTGAGTTTTGAACTTCAAGGGAAAAGGATCACAATCACAAATACACAAGAACTGCATAGGTTTTATGAAGAACATAAAGAATTTGAACCATGATGGATTACAAATTATTATCTTGGAATGTAAATGGACTAAATTCACCACAAAAAAAGAAAGGCAACGTTTCATTGGATTAAAAAGCAAAGTTGTAATATAATTTGTTTGCAAGAAGTACACATTAAACAAAAGGATTATAAATTTTTATGGAACAAACAATTGGGACTAGAATTTTTTTCACTGGCTGAGCAGAAGAAAATTAAACAAGAATTGGACCCAAAATTGATTTTTAAGGATAATGATGGGAGATATATAGCGGTGGAAATAACAATAAATGAAAAAAAACGTTGCTATTGGGACTGTATGCACCAAATGAAGCAAAAGATACTTTTTAAAAAAGACATTATACAACAATGGGATAATGTGACATATGAACAAATTATGATAATGGGGGGCTTTAATGGAACAATTAAGAATGCATTGGATAGATCTGGGGAAAAAATAATAAAGAAGGGAAATTGCCAAAGTCCTTTTTTGAATTAGTTAAACAAGAAAATTTGGAAGATATATGGAGGAAGTTCAACCCTGAAGTGCGGGACTATACCTTTTTTTCAGCAAGACCTTTTCAAGAATTGACAATTCAAAGAAAATAGAGATCTTACCTAAAGTAGGAGCAGATCATAATCCATTATTTTGATCAACTAAGCCGGTCAAAGAGGTGAGAAGATGGAGGTTAAATGAAGACTTACTACAAAATAAAGAAATAGTGGCATCTCTAGAGAAAGAAACTAAAGCTTTCTTCCCAATAAATGATAAGGAGGATATCGAATTTCAAACGGTTTGGGATACATATAAAGCAGTAATGAGAGGGATATTGATTACACTGAATAATAAAGATAAAAGAGCAAAGGAAAAACAATTGTTGGACATTCAGAATGAAATAAAGAAAAAAGAGGGGGAGCTGAGGAAGAGACCTGGGGAAAATAAAATTATGAGAGAAATTACAATACTTCAAACACAAAGAGACATTTGTTAAATAAAGAACTGGCATGGAATCTGAAAAGATGGCAGGAGAAATCTTTTGAAGGAGCAAATAAACCTGGAAAATATTTCGCTTGGCAAATGAAAAAAGAGAGAGAAAATAACATTATTAACAAAATAATAGTTGGTGGTAAAGAGATTGTGGATCAAGAAGGAATCAAAAGAGAATTTTTTAAATACTATGCCAAATTGTTTAAAGGCTTTAAGATAAATAAAGAAAAGATGGAAATATATTTGCAAAAAATTAAAATAGCTCCCTTAACAGAAAATATGGAAAAAGTTTTGAATGAACCAGTTGGGGTTCAATGAAAATGGGGAAAGCACCTGGTCCAGATGGATATACAGCAAAAAATTTTAAAACCCTTAAAGAGGAGTTAACACTGAAGCTTCAAAAACTGATGAATATTATAAGACTACAGGGGAAAATACCAAATACATGGAAGGAAGCGGTAATTTCACTGATTCCAAAAGAGGACAGAGATGTCACGAATTAAAAAACTATAGATATTCAAAAAGGAGTGGAAGAAATTTAAAGGATATATGGAGAAAGAGTGGAACGTAAAAAGACATTGGACAATTTTTTAGCATTAATGGGGAAAAAATATATATATTGGACTTTGATCAGTTAGAAGTACCTTTAGTATTGAACTTGAATCTATAACTCCGGGGAAGTCAACATTGGAGGGAGGGGGGATTGAAATGCCATATGGGTTAGCACTGAAAATTTAAAATTAAGATTTGTAACCATATGTTATCAATAAATTGTTAAAACACACGAATGTAAAAAACTATAGACCAATCTCATTGTTAAATAACGACTATAAAATATATACAAGAATCTTAGCAGAACGACTTAAACAATACTTGATGAATTTTATTAAGGAGGAACAAGCAGGATTTCTTCCCAAGAGACAAATTAGGGACAATTTAAGGACTGTTGTAAATATTGTAGAATATTATGAAAGACATCCAGTCAGGTTCGGACTAGCGGGCGGTGGGGAGGGGTGGCTATTTTCATATGGGAGGATTGCTCCTTCAGGGCGCTCCCTCCCCCAAAGATCATAGGCATAGAATGTGCTGGCCTGGTGTGGGATGTAGGGGACAGTTTAGCAGTCTGGCTGGTGTATCGTCTGCCTAGCACACCAGCCAGTGCCCTACCGTCCCTGATGGAGGCTGTAGCAGGCTGGGCATTGGAGCACTCTCGGCTTTTAGTCTTGGGTGACTTCAGTGTCCATACCGAGGATGCAGCTTCCACTTGGGCGACGGACCTAGTGCTTTCCATGGCAGCACTGGGACTCTCCCAATATGTAACAGCGCCCACGCACCAGGCTGGGCATACATTAGACCTGATCTTTGCGGCGGGAGTTGGAGTGGATCAGATTTCTGCCGAGGCAGTGCCATGGTTTGACCGCTATGCCCTGAGGACTCGTGTGAATACGCCACCTCTACCCCATCTCGGCGGTGAGCAAGTTTTAGCTCGCCCGTGTAGCCAGATGGACCCTTTGCGGCTTCAAACGGCTATGCGGGATCCCTGGCCCTCTGGTGACTCGTTGGATGAACTGGTGGAGAACTGGAATAGCCAGCTCTCCACGGCCATCAACGAGATCGCTCCCTGACGTCCTCTTCATCCTCGTTCATGATCCACTCCATGGTATACCCTGGAGCTGCGATCAATGAAACAGCGATTAAGACGACTAGAGAGACAATGGCGACATACTCGTGAAGAAGCTACGAGAACATCCTAAAGGTCATTCATGTGGACCTATGAGATGGCAGTCCAGGCCACAAAGAAGAATTACTTTGCGTCCCGGATTGCATCTGCAACCTCGCGCCCAGCACTTGTTTAGTATAATTCCGTCACTAACAATTTTACCGCATGGTAAACAAAATATTAGATAATTGGAAATAGGCTGTGAGGCTTTTGCGAGCTTTTTCGCAGATAAAGTCTCATCGCTTCGACACGACCTTCCCGCCATACTTGATACAGTGAAAGAACTTGGGGCACTGAGCACGTCTTCTGGTCCACTTCTGGATTCCTTCAGTCCACTCAGCCTGGAGAAAGTCGACAGGATCCTTTTAGCTGTATGCCCTACGACTTGTAGGTTGGATCCGTGCCCGTTATAAAAGCTAGCCAGGCAATGCTATGTTGAAGCACTGCAAGGTATCATCAATGGATCCCTGATAGAAGGGATCTTTCCCACGGCCCTTAAAGAGGCTGTGGTCCGTCCCCTCTTGAAAAAACCATCTGCAGATCCAGCTGTATTGGTAAACTATTGGCCGGTATCAAACCTTCCCTTTTTATAGAGCGGGCGGTGGCAATTCAGCTACAGGGATTCCTGGAGGACACTTCCGCACTGGATCCATTCCAGTTCGGCTTTCGACCAGGTCACGGGACAGAGATGGTTCTGGTCACTACGACGACCTACGACATCTGGATCGGGGCGGCTCAGCAGTGCTGCTATTATTGGACCTGTCAGCCGCTTTTGATACGGTTGATCATCAGCTACTGACTGGCTGCCTTGCGGCCAGTGGTTGACCTCTTTTCTCCAAGATCAGGGACAAAGGGTGGTTACAGGGGAGGAGTCATCCCAGAGGCACTCACTCACATGTGGTGTGCCTCAGGGTGCGGTTCTGTCCTAATGTTATTTAACATCTATATGCGCCCCCTTGCCCAGATTGTCAGGAGGTATGGACTGGGTTGTCACCAATACGCAGATGACACCCAGCTCTATCTATTGATGGGTGGCCAGTCCGACTGTACCCTGGAAAATCTGGACCTGGCTCTTCAAGCCATAGCATCCTGGAACAGGCTGAGTCGGCTGAAATTGAATATGACGAAGACAGAGGTTCTCTATCTGAGCCGGGGTGGTCCAAGGGGAGGGGTCCAGCTGCTGGCTCTAGATGGGGTGCCATTGATACCAGCCCCTAAGGTCAAGAGCTTGGGCGTGCTCCTTGAGTCTTCCCTTACAATGGAGGCCCAGATAGCAGCCACTATTAGATCTGCCTTTTTTCATCTTCGGTAGGTGCGGCAGCTGGCTCCTTTTCTGGAGCACAATGACTTAGCAATGGTGATCCATGCTACGGTCACCTCAAGAATAGATCACTGTAATGCTCTTTACATGGGGCTACCCTTGATGCTGACTCGGAAACTACAGTTAGTGCAGAACGCTGTGGCACGGCTATTAATGAGGCTCCCTCAATGGGACCTGTTTTATAGATTTTATTGACTTATTGTTCTAAATCATGTAAACGACTGTTGTAAGCCGCCCTGAGTCCGCTTGCGGAGAGGGCGGGATAAAAGTCTAATGTAAATAAATAAATTAAAAAAAAGAAGTTGCTTTATTTTTTGTGGACGCAGAGAAAGCTTTTGATAATTTAAACTGGGACTTTATGTTTGCAGTGATGGAAAAATGGAATTGGGGGAAAGCTTTATAAGAATGGTGAAAGCAATATATACTGAACAGTATGCAAAATTTTGCATAAATGCAGATCTTACAGAGAATATGATAATTTGTAAGGGAACAAGACAAGGTTGCCCTCTTTCTTCATTGTTGTTTATAATGACTCTTGAAGTTTTGTTGATGCAAATTCAAGAAGATAAAGAAATAGAAGGTTTGAAACTAAAAGGCTGTACTTATAAATACAGAGCATTTGCAGATGATGTAATGTTTATAAATGAAAATCCTATAGAAATAACGCCATTATTACTAGGTAAGATACAAGAATATGGAGAAATGGCAGGATTTTACATCAATAAAGAGAAGTCAAAATTTGTATGCAAAAACATGCAAATGAGTAAACAAAGAATCGCAGAAGCTAACAGGATGTGAAGTTACCTCTAAAGTAAAATATCTGGGTGTGGAGATCACAATGAAAAATATTGACTTATATAAAAATTATGAAAAGCTATGGCATAAAATGAATGAAGATATGGTAAAATGGAATAAACTTAATTTGTCATTGCTTGGAAGAATAGCTGCAATAAAAATGAATATTCTACCAAGAATTCTGTATTTGTTTCAAACAATTCCAATAGTGAAAGACAGGGATTTTTAAGAGATTTTGGGAACTAGCTCTCAGTGCTCTCTGGGGAACATATGGAGAGAGGCGGTCCCTAAGGTAGGCAGGTCTTCGGCCATATAGGGATTTAAAGGTGATAACCAGCACCTTGTAGCGAACTCGGAACACAATTGGAAGCCAGTGCAGCTCCCTCAGCCCAGGCTGCACGTGTTCCCACTGAGGTAGTCCCACTAACAGCCTGGTTGCCGCATTCTGCACTAGCTGCAGTTTCCGAGTTTGGCACAGGGGCAGCCCCATGTAGAGGGCATTAGAGGTGACCGTTGCATGGATCACTGTTGCTAGGTTGCTACATTCCAGGAAGGGGGCCAACTGCCTCGCCCTTCTGAGATGGAAGAAGGCGGATTTAGCAGTGGCTGCTATCTGTGCCTCCATTGTCAAGGAAGGCTCCAGTAGCACTCCCAGGCTCTTGACCCTGCGCACTGGTATCAGTGACGCACCTTCAAAGGCCGGTAGGGAGATCTCCCCTCCCAGCTCGCCGCGACCCATGCAAAGGACCTCTGTCTTCGCTGGGTTCAGCTTCAACCCACTCAGCTTAATCCAGGCTGCCATGGCTTGCAACGCCTGGTACAGATTTATAGGGGCGTCGGCAGTCCGGCCGCCCATCAATAGATAGAGCTGGGTGTCATCAGCATACTGATGGCAACCCAGCCTATGTCTCTGGGCGATCTGGGCAAGGGGGCACATAAAGATGTGTCAGCTAGAAAATTACAGGAGCTGGGAATATGTTTTAATATGAAGTCAAATTTGGAGAAGAACCCCACCCAACATATTTGTTTGCCGGTCAGTTTACGGTAGCCGGTTAACGCTTCGAGGTTTTTGTGATCTGTCCATATTTCAAATGATCTGTCCATATTTCAAATGGCTCCCGCTAACCATGACCACCAAACCATTAGAGCATATTTAACAGCAAATGCCTCTTCATCCCGCACTGACCAATTGCTCTGTTCTGGGGAGAATTTTCTCAAGATGTAGGCACAGGGTCTGAGGTTCCCCTCTTCATCAGGTTGTATTAAAATTCCCCCCACGGCCACATCGCTTGCATCACATGGCACCACAAACGGCTTAAGTTCATTGGGGGGGGGGGTATTAAAACCGGTTCACTTGTAAACAGTCTCTTCAATTTATCAAACGCCTGTTGGCATTTGTCAGACCATGCTAATCAAGCCCCAGGTCTTTTAGCCTTTGGACCCTTCCCCTTTGTTTTTAGTAGGTCTGTTAGGGGTAGCATTGTGTGAGAGAATCCCTGTATAAAGTTTCTCTAAAAGTTCAAAAATCTGATGAAGGATTGTAATTGTCTATGTGTTTTGGGGGGTTCCCACTCTAAAACAGCATGCACTTTAGCCGGGTCCATCTCCAAACCCTTCCCCGATACTGTGTAGCCCAAGCAATCCAGTTCCATTTTGTAGAACTCACATTTTGACAACTTTGTGAACCATTTGTATTCATACAGAGTCTGTAGCACTTTTCTCACTAGCTTCACGTGAGATTGGTGGTCATTTAAATAAATTATGATGTCATCCAGATACAGCACCACCCCCTTGTACAAATATTTCCTCAGCACTTCATTTATAAAATTCATGGGGCTCCTTGCAGACCGAAAGGTATGACCAGGCATTCGAATTGTTCTAGTGGGGTGTTGAATGCCGTTTTCCATTCATCTCCCTCCCTAATGCATATTCTGAAGTAGGCATCCCTGAGGTCTAATTTTGTAAATATTTTCCCTTGTGCCGCAGTGTTCAATAAGTCCCGTATAAGGACACATTTGAGGTCGATAACGCGTTGATTCCCCTAAAATCCATACAAAGCCAAAGCCCCCCATCCTTCTTTTTACGGAATAGCACGGGGGCGGTGTGTGGAGCTGTGGCCGGTCATATGAACCTTTTGGCTAGGTTCTTTTCTAGAAATGTACGGAGCTCTGCCTTCTCTGCCCACCCCATAGAGTAGATTTTGGCTTTGGGGAGAGGTTGCCCTGGGATTAATCTGATCACACAATCAGTGTTCCTGTAGGGGGTAGCTCATCAGCTTCTTCCTCACTGAACACTGCTCTGAGGTCCTGATATTCTTTCAGGATGGACTTCATCTCCTCAATAGATAAACAGAGTTTTTCATTGGTGGGAGGAGGTTCAGGTCCCCAGTTGCCTCTCCAGATGTGGGATCTGCATACTGGGTCTTTGAAAACTATTATTTGGTCCCCCCACTTGATGTTTGGTTCGTGTCTCGCTAACCACCCCACTCTCAGTACTAGGTCAAATGATGACGAGAGAGCTACTTTGAATATTTCTGTGATCCAGTGGGTTTCTATCCCCACTGTCACTAGTTGAGTTTGCTCAGTGCTTGGGGGCTTACTGATCAATACTGCCTCTCCTCAGGGCCTGTTTTAGGAAGTCTAGGACAGTCTGTCTCCCCTTCCACCCAAATAACACTGCAGCGAAGCAAACAGTAAACTGTGAGAGACATGTTCATGAGTCACACTAGCAGTTATTTCTCTTCAACTGACACAAAAGGAATGTTCATTCACAGCAGGAAGGGGCCAGTTCAACAGCAGCAGATAAACAGACTGACGCTGAGTGAGTCGTATTACAGTGGAGTCTAGACTTCCTACCTAAGGTAGTTACCAGGTTCCATCTGGCACAGGAAACTGTTCTATCAGTATTCTTTCGTACTCTGAGTTCACATGCAGAAAAAGCCTTACATACCCTTGTCATCAGGATGGCTCTTTTCTATTTCGAAAGAACCAAGCCATTTCATAAGGACCAAAGTATGATTTATTTGTTATTGGGGTTCAAGAAGGGCAAAGTGGCCTCAGTCCAGTCTGTGTCCAGATGGTGGTGGCTGCCATCCATTCCTGCTACAGGGCATCTGGAGAGCTATGTCCTCTCCAAGTTAAAGCAGACTCCACCAAAGCACAGGGGTCATCTGCTGCAACCTGGTCAACAGAAGACACATTTGTCAGGCATTATGCTCTAGATCCGCAGGCAACGAAAGGTAGATGTGGGCAACACTATTCTGCAAGCTCTGTTCCAGTGAGAGTCTCACCCCACCTCCTCTGGTGAGTAGCTCGCTAATGGTCCCAGTGTGGGGTTGTAGGAGAAGATGGAACATGAAAACAGAGTTGCACTTATATCTGTTGTTCATTAAAGTCTGGGCAGACTGCCCCGCTGTGAACTCTCACAGGGTCTGCTGTGCCATGTAAGAGGGTTGCAGCAGCTTAGTGGGAACTGAGGGAAGGAAATGCCCACCATTGGAGCATGTGATGCAGTGGGCAGGAATCCCGTGCATGTGCCAGCTCCAAAAGGGGCAGGGTGTCCCCACTTTGGAGTTTTTAAGCTAGAAAGAATGTCCGTGCTGGCCTGTGCAGGCACAGTCCCAATGTGTGTCTGCACAGAAGACGTAAATGAACAGTATGTACAGTTCTGCTTTTTTCTGCCTGAGCCATCAGGGCTTTTCTTAATGTGGTATTCTGTTTCTCCACTGAAAGCATTCCTGCACCCTCCCCACTCCCCCCCCCCACCTCCGGCCAGAGCTTCCTTGCCAAAGCCCTATTTTTGCCTTTCTCAAATGAGATGTGCTTAGACAAGGATTGCTGGATAGCAACAGCATGAGATTGAGATTTCCCAAATCACTGTCCTTGCTCATCAAGCTGAGCCTGTTCTCATATTATGCATTTATTTTATATTTATTTATTGGCAGGAAGACATCAGCAAGCGAAACACCTGTGTTCAACTGGAACTCTCTTACCGGGGTGATTACGCAGGCTTCCTATTACAAGGCAAGTTTCAGAAGAAACTGCCAGTTCTTACTGGACAATTGGCTTGACTTGTTCAGACCTATAGAAATAATTAAGGCTGTTTTGCTTTTTTTAAAAAGACCTTTGAGGTTTGACTTAAGAATCTCCCTTTCTACCACAAGACACCTCAGCCCATCTGTTTTGATGGCAGTACACAATTTCCACTAGCTCATACTAATCCTCTGAACAAAAGAGGGCCAGCATTCTGTAGTTGTCAGATTAGGTATGGGAAATCCAAATCCCTACTCTGCCATGGAAGCTCACTGGGTTACCTTTGCCAATCTCTCACACTCTACCTCAAAAGGTTATTGTGAGGATAAAAAAAGAGGAGGGAAGAATGATATTGGAAGTTGTTTGGGTCTTCACTGGAGAGAAATCCAGGCTGGAAACTGGAAAATGCAGGGAGATCCAGTTTGGTGTAGTGGTTAAGTGCGCGGACTCTTATCTGGGAGAACCGGGTTTGATTCCCCACTCCTCCACTTGCACCTGCTGGAATGGCCTTGGGTCAGCCATAGCTCCAGCAGAGGTTGTCCTTGAAAGGGCAGCTGCTGGGAGAGCCCTCTCAGCCCCACCCACCTCACAGGGTGTCTGTTGTAGGGGAGGAAGGTAAAGGAGATTGTGAGCTGCTCTGAGACTCTTCAGAGTGGAGGGCGGGATATAAATCCAATATCATCTTCTTCAGGGTATAAATATTTAAATAAATAAAGCCTGGACTTACAGCCCTCCCTCTCCAGAGGCCTTGAATTGGACATAAACAGCCTTTTCTACTAATGGGACATGTCATTCAAGCTTCAGATGAGGTAGCTACCTTTGTCGAGAGGTTGATCTCTTCTCCCCTTTGCTTGGAATACATGGCAGCAAAATGTGTGAAGTTCATAAGGCACAATTTGGAAGAGCTATGCAAAATGCTCGTTATGCCCTTGATTTCTTAAATTTCACAGTGAAATGCTTACGAGGCCATTTGCCCTGGGAAGAGAGTGCCCACTACTCGACCCTTCTTGCCCACCAAGCCATGTGCCCTCTGTCTATTCATAACTTCTCACACCACCTGCAGTCATAGCTGCTAACACTGCCTTCATGCTCTTTCCCCAACAGTACTGAGTGCTGCTAGCAGTGCAAGTGCTGTGGCCACTAGAAACTCTGATGCTTTCAGCACCACCCACATGCCCTTCTCTAGCAGCACCAGGTGGCACACACAGCACAGATGACAAAGCACTCACAAGCAGGCAGTGGAAGGATGTGAGTGCAGGTATCAGAAGAGATGCATGAGTAGGGGGTGACAGTAGTGGGCTCCACGTGAAGCCACAGGCCCTGGCAGCTGTTCCACCTCAGGTTTTGCTGAAGCTGCCTCTGAAGGCTTGATGCAGCTTTCCCTAGAACTGGTAGACACCTGAAGTTCCTGCCAAACTCCCAGTAAATCCTAAGGGGGGTGGGGTTGGCAATGTATTGTGACTACATAGGATTTTCAAGGCAAGAGACATTCAAAGGTGGTTTGCCATTGACTGTCTCTGCATTGCAACCTTGGACTTCCTTGGTGATCCAAATACTAACCAGAGCTGATTCTGCTTAGCTTTTGAGAACTGACACAATTGGGCTACCTGGGTCAGGTACCCTTTAAAATCCTTTTTGAAATCAAATTACATAAGTGTAAATGTGTCAAGCCTTGACTTGGACAGCCCAGGATCATCTCTTGAATACTAAGCAGGTCAGGCCTGGTTACAACCAGAGTGGAAGACAGTTGCTTTGCAGAGGTAGGCAGTGGCAAACCATCTCTGACCCTCTTTTGCCATAAGTCATCTGAGACTTGACAGCAAAGAACCAACTCTGTTTAGCATTGCACTATCATACATAAAAATTGCAAAAATCCAAATGTGGATTTTGAAAAATTAGAATCTTGCCATGAAACATCCAATTCAGCAGCAGTTTCTGACTGCTTTGTGACAAACTAGTGTGAGCTATTTTCTGAGAAAGATAATTTCAAATTGGAAAAAAATATTGAACATCTGTGATGTTGTGGGGGAGGAAGGTAAAGGAGATTGTGAGCTGCTCTGAGACTCTTCGGAGTGGAGGGCGGGATATAAATGCAATATCTTCTTCAGGGTTGTTCATTGGCAAGCCCTTTTCTCTTGCTTCTGAATCAGTATTTCTCATGCTTAGAAACTTGAGGGAAATAAATTATGAGGCAAACAAATTATGATTATTATGGAAACAAATTCCCTGATAGCCTGTAAGTACCTAGCAATGATCAGGAATATGGCAGTAGGTGATTCCACTTTTTTGCTGAGATACGATATAGGTAGCAGCAAGCTGACTCTTGCATTTTAAACTATGTAAAGAGATTTCATCTCCAAGAGACCTTTCTTCTCCCCAGTTGCATTACATGTCTTTTTCTGATTTCTCAACACAGGCAGCTTAGAGGCCTGGCTGGAGATCTACCGCTTACCCAAGGATTCCTGGCAGAAGGAGACAGAACATGTCCAAACATTTGCCCTCACAGGTCCAGTTTTGAATTCATCTCCAGCATCTTTCAGGGACAGGAAACTCAGCACAGCAACCGTGGTATATCTATCTATCTATCTATCTATCTATCTATCTATCTATCTATCTATCTATCTATCTATCTATCTATCTATCTATCTATCTATCTATTTTTGTCTTGTATTCGATGGAGATGCATTCTCCTTCAGCTCATCCTCTTGCACATACATTGTTCTTCCTGTGTTGTAATAAAATTGTGTCTTTTGATTTGTTGTGAGTGTTGTGAGTCTGTCTCTTGGTAGATTATTCTGCCTTGCATGACTTGAGTTAATTCTGAAGATTTGCTCAGTTTCCTGGAAGTCACTTTGTATCTTTAAATAATCTTGTATTAATTTTCTAAACCCATTTTCTAAGTCCTGATCAGAGAAGGGTTCTGGAATACTGCGAAATCGTAGATTATTCTAAGTTTTGATTC
Source organism: Heteronotia binoei (assembly GCF_032191835.1). Classification (NCBI taxonomy): domain Eukaryota; kingdom Metazoa; phylum Chordata; class Lepidosauria; order Squamata; family Gekkonidae; genus Heteronotia; species Heteronotia binoei. Next base: position 18,437,768 of record NC_083241.1, read on the forward strand.
TAGGACTTCAATCCTTTGATTTGCTTCTTTGTTGTACTACTTCAAACGTCTCGTTTCCCTTCAAATTCTTTTTGCTTTGTCTTGATTTCTTGAATCTCTTGTTTGTCTTTTGGCTTATTTCTTGCAGTCCAGTTGAAATCTCAGTCCTTATTTTTGTACATCTTCGTTAATATCTTGTTGTAATTGAGTTAGTAATCATCTATTTTCTTAAATTCAGCTGTTAAAGTTTTAATTTGCTGGGATAGAGATTTATCTAACTTCTCAATTATAATTTGAATATCTTCCTCAGAACTAATCTCTTTTTTTGCAGACCTTGTTCCAGTTGTCATCATTCTCAGCTTTACCAGTTTTCTTCTGCTTTGAAATGAAAGAGCCAGTTTGGTGTAGTGGTTAAGTGTGTGGACTCTTATCTGGGAGAACCGGATTTGATTCCCCACTCCTCCATTTACAGCTGCTGGAATGGGCTTGGGTTAGCAATAGCTATCACAGGAGTTGTCCTTGAAAGGGCAGCTGCTGTGAGAGCCCTCTCAGCCCCACTCACCTCACAGGGTGTCTGTTGTGGGGGGAGAAGATATAGGAGATTGTAAACCTCTCTGAGTCGGAGAGAAGGGTGAGGTATAAATCTGCAGTCTTCATCTTCTTCTTATATAACCTTTCCATACATTGGCATAATCATAGCATTATAGCCTCATGCAAACTTCTACAGTCTTAGAATAAAAGCAATCTTATCAGTTTTAAGATAATGGGAGCATATAATATGTATAATTTATATATTCAATCAGTTTCTGTCTCCCTCCCCCCCTAGAAACAATGTGATAAACTTGGTATCAAATATCTACATCTGTATTGCATAGATGGTCCAAAAATAGTCAATATGGAGCAGGATTGTAAATCAGTTAATATACATCAATTAATGCCAGTGTCAGATGTAGACCTGTTTGTGTCCTTTAATATGCCAGTGTTCTGTTGATTAGTTGTAATCTAAATGAGAGGGCACAAAATGGTGCAGGAAGTAATCTATATAGAAAGGATTATCCTTTAGTATGCTAGAGTTCTTTTTGATGAGATATAATCCACATGAAAGAGCACAAACTTTTAGAATAGTCCTTTGAGATCCAATTTGATATCAGAAGATAGCAGCAAAGTGAAGAAGTAGCTTAATATCCAAATGATACTTTTTTCTGGTTTGGTTGTCATGCTCCAGACTACAGGAAGCCATTGGTTCACAGGACTTCTTACACAGAACCTAGAATACCCCATTCAGATTCCTCGTGGGGCCTATGTACTTGTGGTGAATTAAGAAGTGCTGCCCCCCACAAAGGAACCTCTTAACCTGTGGGTGTCAGACCAAGGACTTCCTGTTCTTTGTCCCCCTGTCAACTAAAATAGCAACCACCTGTTAAGACAGGTGGAACTAAGTGGAACTAAGGCCTTTCTGTAGACCAGTCTATAAAAATGGCCAGACATAACTAATTGTGCTGCCAGTGGATCTAATATTTCTGTCTACATCCCAAGACCGAAAGGACCCTCCAAGTGTTACTATATACACTATTGGCAGAGACTCTGGGGGGGCTAATGTAGCGTGAGCTACCACTTGAGTGGTACCAATGCTATCTAGTTGTCGCCCCTCAACCTCCAGTTAGTGAGGTTGAACATTTGCAGCAGGATATGATACACCGTCCCCTGCACTAGCAGGTCCTCCCACATTGGAAGTCTCCAAGAATCTACTACACAGGGCCTGAACTCGTTCCTTCTGAGCCAGAAGGGAACAATTATTATTATCTCTGCTCCTTGTTCTGTAATCTACTAGAACAGTTACTGGATAATCTGAAGTGGTGGAGAGGCATACAGAAGACCCCTTAACCAGTCTTTGTTTAGCAGGTCTGTGCTACTGCCTTTTGATTTTGTCTTCTGGACCTGAATAGTGTCAGATGAAGATTGTCCTCTGTAACTAAGAGATCCACTCTCGGTGTCCCTAATTTCTGACATACCTGTAGAAAAACTTTTCAGTTGAGCATCCATTCTGTTTGATCTACCATTTGTCAACTACCAAGTTGTTCTGATCACCTCACGAATAGCTTTTGGGGTCTGAAGATGATGGTCTGCACATCAGATCAGTTGCCCCGTCTTCTTATGTAAAGTCCGGAAACAAGTCCCACCCCCCACCCCCCACTTGTGGATGTAAGCTTTGCAATGGCCCAGAGCTATAGGAATGTTGAAATATGCCTCAGATGTATGGATGCCATGCAGTAAGTGAAACAAAGCTTCCGTTCATTGGTAAGATTGACTGGACCACTACTTCTTCATGCACTGAGAATACATACCTGAACACATCCTATACTCTCCTCAGTATTGATCTGCAAGATCTTAAATTAAGGAACACCTTGGTTTCCCAGGAGGGGAAGCCATTGTGCTAAATTAAAGAGCTCTACAAAGCTTGCATGTTAATGCCAGTGTAGGAACAAAAAAGGATTATTCAAGTGAGCTCTTCTCACATGCATATTCTTTTCTTTTTTTCTTGCAAGGAAATTTGGTGAAGTAGGTGAAACAGCACCAGGTTCTTTCTTCTCATGAGGATACAGTCCTCACTGCGATCCTTAGAAAAGGTGGTTGAGTAGACCCTCTCTGATGATGGCCTGTGGGCCAAAACTGGCCTGCTGAGAGCTTCAATTCGGCCCATCGGTAGACCACAGCCCACCCCCTCACCCCACTTCTCCCACACACACACACCCCTAATCAGGTCAGCTATGCTACCACTAGCTGTTTTGGGTGCTCAGATCAGCAGCTCCCTCGTTTTGTCCTGACTGAACTGCCTCACATGACCAAGAGAGCTACGTGACCCTGCTGGTCTTTTGTGCCTTCCTGCCTCCTTTCTATTGTATCAAGCTGCATTCTTTCTACAGGGAAACTGATCTTTTGTGTCCCTGGGTCCTACCTGGAGATGGTTTCCCTGATAAGCATGAGCAAATATATATATGTATTTTCTTTTCAAAACTAATGTCCTCATTTGGGCTGGTGGCAACAGGGACAGGCCATGTGTGACTCGCTAGGCTAGCTCTGCTGCAGTTGGCCGGGCACAGCTCAAGCAATCAGGCTGCTCAGTTCCTGCTGCCCACCGCACTGAGGTAGGGTGCAGTTCAGTCTGGGGGAGGGAGAGCCAGCCAGCACAGGGCAACAGAGGAGGTCAGAAAGGGCTTGGTCCAATGAGCAGCTCTCCAGCCCTGGGCTTGCCAAGGTGTTTGGGCGGCAGCGGGGCCCACCTCAGGCCAGGGGAGGAAGCAGCCAGCTGGCACAGAGCCGCAGAGGAGATCAGAAGGGCCTTGGCCCAACAAGCAGCTGCCCAGCCCCAGGCTCACCGAGGTGTTTGGGTAGCAATGGGGCGCACTTCAGGCCGGGGGAGGGAGCAGCCAGCCAGCACAGAGCAACAGAGGTCAGAACGGCCTCAGCCCAAAGAGCAGCTGCCCAAATGCAGCTGGGCACAGGGCCTGTTGCTCCTTGGGCTCGACAGAGCTGGCTGGAGTGGATGAGGGCCAAGGAGCATCTGTCAAGCCGCAGCTTCACCAAGTTGTTCGGGGGGCCTCAGCAGCCACACACAGTTCAGGCTGCAGGATGGGGCAGTGGCTGGGCACAGGGCCTTTTGCTGCTTGGGTACAACAGAGCAGGCTGCAGGGGACCAGGACCAAGGAGCAGCTGCAAGGTGTCTGGGTGGCAGCCGCTGTGTGCAGTTTGGGCAGGGGGAGGAAGCTGGCTGCCAGTTGCAGGGCTTGTTGCAGGCTGGAGGGTCAAGGCCCGTAGCGACTGAGGTCCTTTGGTGGTGGCAGCCGCACATGAAGTTGGGGCTGCCTCTCTCCTGGCTTGCAGCATCAAGAAAAACTGCTAAGAAAGTATCTTTTTCCGTGCTTGTCAGTTGCTTTGGTTTGATGGGTGTGGGGGGTGGAGGAAAGGGCTTCTAAATGATCTAGGCTTGCTTTGTAACCCCAGCAGACCGAGGTCAGCAGCCCCTTTGCTGCCCAGCATCTGTTCTAATGGGAACTCCACCCTCCCAGCTTAGCATTGGTCTCTGCCCTCCATCCTGCCCCCTCTTCTTTACAACTTCAGGTGAAGAATGCTATCATTTGTACAGATGGAGAGGTAGGCAGATATGCCTCAGCCTCTGTAGCAGGAGGAGCGGAAAAGACTGGAGACTGGGGGAGGGGGGGGGAGAGAGTCAGCCTTACCTAGCAGTTATTAATAACAACCCATTATTTCTGTGCTTCATGTCTGGAAGCACTTGGCTGGCATGATCTCTGTTTGGTTCACCCATCTAGAGAGAGGCTCAGAGACTGGCACAGTAGCCAGGCTTCATGTGGTGCCCAGAGTGGGGTGGGGTAGGGAGTCAGCTTTACCTAGCAATCATAGTAACCTAGCAATCATTATAATTATAACCCAATCTTTTGGCTCTTGGGGGAACTGTTATAGCTTGTGAGAAGTACCTGGGTGGGAAGGCCACCAAGGAAAACTTGTGGGCAAAAACAAACCTTCTCTGCTCATATCTTGCCTTAGAAAATCCATGATCCTGGGGTTGCTATGAATCAGTTGGGACACAGTTATTGTTTTAAGACAGCGGCAGCTTCAGAGGGATTTGCTTCCTTTTGGAAAATCCAAAGACAGCTGACTTGCATCAGAGTGCATACCGGCAACACCTTTCTGCTGCTTTTGGGCTTCCCAGTAATCTGGTGATTAAGCAGAGAGTGGCTGGAATCCTTTCACATGTGAAGAGATGATGTGGTGATTTTGGCAAGAGATCCTGGAGGGGTCCTCCCGCTCTTCTTGGCATAGAGCAAGGGTAACTGGGGGGTGGGTGGGAAAGTATTTGTGACTTTCCTGCATTGTGCAGACGGGGTTCGACTAAACTAAATTACCTTGGAGGTCCCTTCCAATTCTATGGTTCCTTGGTTGGTTAAAGGTAAAGGTAGTCCCCTGTGCAAGCACCAGTCGTTCTCGACTCTTTGCTTTCACAACGTTTTCACGGCAGACTTTTTACGGGATGGTCTGCCATTGCCTTCCCCAGTCGTCTACACTTTCCCTCCAGCAAGCTGAGTTCTCATTTTACCGACCTCGGAAAGATGGAAGGCTGAGTCAACCTGGAGCCGGCTACCTGAACCAGCTTCCGCTGGGATCGAACTCAGGTCATGAGCAGAGGGCTCTGACTGCAGTACTGCAGCTTTACCACTCTGCACCATGGGGCTCTTTCCTTGGTTGGTTACTGGAGTGTTAGGAAGCAGCACTTGTGTCACAGTTGCCCCATTCAGTCCAGACTTGCTTGTTGTATTTTACAACCCTCCTTGGTGCTTGGGCACTGCCTGATTGCAATATGAAGCCGCTGAAAGGGACAGCCTTCTCCAAATTATGGAATGCCATGTGCAATTTAAGCTAAGGAAAAATCAGTGTTACAAGCTAAAATCAAATAGCATGGATTTGTATGAACCTTTTTAAAAACCTTATTCCCTTGCGTGAAGAAGTGTGCGTTTAGCACATAAAAGCTTACGTTCTGAATAAAACTTTGTTGGTCTTAAAGGTGCAACTTGACTTATGCTTTGTTCAACTTTGTTCAACTGCCACCCTTTCCATTGCAGCATTGTCTTGACAACTGTGTGATTTGGTGAGACATTGGCAATAATGGCATCTTTGAAGAAGAGAAAAGTGTCGTGTTATCCAAGAAAGTCCTTCTTTCTGTGGAACAGAATGGAAAACCAATATGCCTGATTTGTGCACAGCAGATATCTGTTCCCAAAGAGTACAACATTCGATGGCACTATGAGACTCATGGTGCTGGGAAGTATGATAAATACTGTGGAAAAGAACGAAAGGAAAAGGCTTCTGAATTGGAGCAGTCATTGAAAGAGACAGCAGTCACTTTTCAAGAAATCACATCAAATCAATGAAGCTGCAGTTAAGGCACGCACACGAGCTTGCTATGTCTTCAAAACCCTTTTCAGAAGGGGAGTTTGCAAAGAAGACCCTCATGGCTGCAGAAGTAGTCTGTCCAGATCAGCGGCAGGCTTTTGCAAATATAAATCTCTCAAGAAACACAATTGTAGAGAAAATTTGTGATCTATCTGAGAATCTACACATGCAACTGACAAAAAACTAGCTCTTTTATTGCATTTTCAGTTGCAATGGATGAAAGCGCAGACTTCACCAATGTAGCATAGCTTGCAGTCTTTATCCGTGGAGTTGATCAAGGTATGCATGTTACAGAAGAACTTTTAGTAATCATTCCTATGAAAGACACAACTACAGGTGATGGCATCTTCAAGAACATGGTAGGAGCTCTGGATAAAATTGGTGCAGACTGGACAAAACTGGTGAGTCTGACCACAGATGCAGCACCTCAAATGGCGGGAAGAAAAGCTGGAGTTACTGCAAAACTCAAAGAAAAATTGGTAGCTGCAAACTCACAACATCAGTTCTTCAATTTCCATTGCATTTTGCACCAGGAAACTATGCAGCAAAACACTGAAAATGGATAATGTACTGCGTGTAGTCATATCACACTGAAGTGCGATGGTTAAGTCGTGGAGCTGTATTGAAATGCTTCTGTGAACTCCAAAGTGAAATATTTATGGATATGAAATATAATGCTGTCCCTGAATTACAAGACAGTCAATGACTTCAAGATCTTGCTTTCATGGTGGATATTACAGAATACCTGAACTCCCTGAACACTAAGATGCAGGGTCGAAACAAGGTTGTGACAGAATTTTATGATAGTGTTTGTGTTTTAGAGATGAAGTTTCAGCTTTGGGAAAACCAACTTCAAGAAAATAATTTGGCACACTTTCCCACCTTGAAGTCTCTGTCCAGTGACCATATATCCATAGAGAAGTACAGTAGAAAAATTTCTGAACTCAGAAATGAATTCCAAGAATGATTTTCTGACTTCTACAACCTGAAGAGAGATTTTGGAATTTGCCATAATCCGTTCTGTGTGGATGTTCATGAGGTTCCAGAAGAGCTCTAGGTGGAGATCATTGATCTGCAGTGTGATGCTGTACTGAAAGATAAGTTTTCTGAAGTTGGCATTAGCAAGTTTTACCAGTTTCTGTGTCCTAATTACCCCAAAATTAAGTCTTCTAGAATGCTTCTAGAATTCTCTCTAAGTTTGGGACAACATATGTCTGTGAACAACTTCTTTCTCATCAATAAATCAAAATTACGTTCACAGCTTACAGATACACATCTGAACAGCATACTCAAGATTGCCACAGCACAGACATTGTCTCCAGATTTTCATGCTATAGTTCAGGACAAGAGGTGTCATTCATCAAAGACTGTTAAATAAAATATTTGCAGATGTTTGTTATTTGAGTGTGCTTGCACACAAAAACACTATGAATAAAGCTTTATTGGTCTTAATTTAGGTGCCGTTGGATTCAAACTTTGTTCTGTTGCTTCAGATCAACATAGCTACCTCACCTGAATCTTTGCTAGTGTTCTAATAATTATTTGTTAATGTTTTAATTATTATTGTTAATTTAATAATTATTAATTGTTACGTTTTAAGCAGGTTTGTTTTTAAAGTAAAAAATAATGGCTTTAATTGTGTTTGTGTCCTTTATTAAGTTTTTATCTTGGTTACCTGGCATTACATTTTATGACATGCATGGCCTCGCCCAGCAAGGTCTCATTTATGTCAGCTCCAGCCCTCATAACAAATGAGTTTGACATCCCTGGTGCAGTCTGATCTTGGAAGCTAAATCAGTTTTTGGGATGGAAGACCACCAAGGAAGACTCTGCAAAGAAAGGCAATGGGAAACCAGCTCTGCTCACTTGTCTTGAAAGCCCTTTGGTGGAGTTGCCATAAGTTGGTTGTGACTTGCTAGCACTTGCACATGTATTCCTGCTCGATAAGGAATATATACCTGGTCTCTGTGTTTGTTTCCCCTCCTGTTGAAAACAGGAGTTAAAACATCTGGAAGGCTGTACCTGACATGAAGTAACTTCATGGAAATACAGTCTTAAATTAAAACTGGGTCATCTGGATTCACTTTGTATATGGGCAAGAATGTAATTTGTGGATACTTATTGTTGCCTTTCTTGATTTCCATAGGAAAGGAATGTGGATTTCCGGAGCTTGGATACCCCAGGAGAAAATACAGAAGAACAGGTAGTCACACCCAAATTTTAACTTCTTACCACCTCTGAAAACTCAGTGCTACATTTGGTGGCGGCAGCATGCGGGACAGGGGCAGTGGTGAAGATAAATAGAGAGGGGAGGTGGCTGGAGTGCTGGCGACCCAGTGTTGAGGCTTGCGTGGCCCGGTGCCAGGTCGCGACCCTGCAAATAGGAAATGCCAATATAGAGAATGGTGTGAAATTATTTTCTGTGGCCCCAGAAGGTAGGACCAGAACCAATGGGTTGAAATTAAATCAAAAAAGTTTCTGGCTCAACATTAGGAAGAACTTCCTGACCGTTAGAGTGGTTCCTCAGTGGAATAGGCTTCCTCAGGAGGTGGTGGGCTCTCCTTCCTTGAAGGCTTTTAAACAGAGGCTAGATGGCCATCTGACAGCAATGAAGATCCTGTGAATTTAGGGGGAGGTATTTGTGAGTTTCCTGCAGTGTGCAGGGGGTTGGCTACATGGGCCTGAAGATCCCTACCAACTCTATGATTCTTTGATTCCTGTGTGCTGTGAATTTGAGCTCTCTAGGGATTCAGTAACCTTAGACCACGGCTACATTTCTGTCCAACCAGCATTGGCTTTGGTTGCAGCCTGCAACTGGTCTTCCTTGCAGGACTGTTGGCTCTGTCCCTATCAAAGCCAGGTGTGGTTTCTCCTTTTTCCCTCCTGGGTTTTGATTTTAAAGGAGTTGTAACAGACTACCAAAAGGCTGTGTGTGATACCAGCCTGTGTTTCCCTAAATAGCTCCTTGCCTGGGCTGGGTGATGAAAGTCGAGAGCAAAGGAAGCTAGGAAACAGATAACTGTTTCCTGTGACGCCCCAGCACAGAGGTGCCAAAATCTTGTTAACCTTGTTAGAGTTAATAAACAAAGGAGGGTGCTGGGGTGAGTTATGACCATATCAAACAAATGACCCTGGAAGTATAATTGCATAGAATTCATCTCTCCTCTATTGCAGGACTTGCAACAGCTTCTAAACCGAGAATGTAAACTGAGTCCTCCTGCTCTATTGATGAAGGTCAGATCTCCAAAGTCACCTGCGGGTTAGAACTCTTTTTGATCTTTCCTGTTACCTATGTTTCCATTTCAGTAATGATTACAGTGTTTTGTTTGGTGCTCATCGTGCTTGGTGTTAATTGGCGTTGATGTGTGATTCTGACTGCTGTAGGTGATTCTACAAGTTCCCTAGGCATCCTGTTCCTTTGGAGTGGGTTATGTAAGATTCCCCCCCATGTATATATTGTATCTTCCAAAAGAGCATTCATTTCATGCATTTGATGAAGTGAGTGCTAGATCAGAAAACCTTTTGCCGTAATAAATCCACTAGTCTTTAAGGGGCCACGGGTTTTTTGTTGTTGTTTTTTTGTCCTAGGAGGTGTTCTCCCTGCCCCTGTCACATAGTCAGTTAGAAGATGCTGTAGCTAGTTCTGGGTGATCAGAAGGAAACAGCAGGACACTTGAGAAACAGTTGGGGGGTGGGGGGGAATGCAAAGACTTTTGAGATTTTGAGAAAGAGTAGTGGGCGCCAGCACAGAGTACTTGGATGATCTGAAATCAAAAGATAGTTTGAATGACAATGTTACCAAGTTCTGTTCTGTGTTGGCCTCTATGACTTGGTGCCAGCTCTGGGATTTTAAGGGCCCACTCATGGCACCCTGTGTGTAGCTTTGTAATATGCATAATGGTGGAAAAGTACACTTACAGAGAATTCTGCTCTAGTTGTCTCAGCGTTCCTGTGCAAAGTGAGAACAGCAGCCCAGTTTCAGGTTCTTTGCCAATCTTGAAGTCTCAGCCAGCACTGTTATGATACCTCATTCCAAAATTACTTCTTGTCTTTTCCTTGTTCCTACTGAAACAAAACTCCAGGCGGCATAGGTACTTGGGAAGAGCAATTATCTGCTGTGCCTCTGCAGCAGTAGCCAGCCACGGCATAGCTACAGGGCCACTAGTCCATTCGCTATGGGAGATACATTACATGGTGGCTGGCTGAGAAAGCAGGGTTTTTTCCCCCATTTTCCTGGGCACTACTGTGATAGCATTCAAGGCAATTGCACTGCTGGATTCCATGGCAACATTTTGCAAAGTGGGGCAACGTGATAGGGTAGCCATGAACAGGCAGGGGTCATGTGGCCAGGGGGCTGAGTCAAGCACCCATCAGAGGCAGAGAAGGGTGGGCCAGAGGAGTCTGCTGTTTTCAATAGATCACCCTGCCACCGCTTTAAAGGGACCAATTCTTATCCGAAGTCATGACCACCTGAGAGTGGAGAAGTTGAGCTGTCAATGCAATGGGCACTCCAAGTTGCATCAGTGCCTACACAGAGAAAAGGGCACTCAAGGACCAGATGAGGAAGTTGGGATTGTCATCACCACACCACAGATTTGCAGGGCCCACCCACTCACTAGTGGCTGCACTTTTCAGCAGGTTGCCCACACTGCCTAGGGCATCCCCACATCAATCCCTGAGTCACCACTGCAGGAGGGGGGCTGGCAGTGCAAGGGGGGCTGAAGGGCCTGGAGAGTCTTTGACAGTTCCCCCAGCAGCCTTTCAATGCACCCATGTCTCTTGCAATAGCAAACAGCCCCTCCAGGTGCCTGGCAGCCACTGTAACAGATGCTGCCAACTCCTCCATCCATTGCTGGCCCCTGGAGAAAGCTTCTGGCCACTCACAACAGTTCTGCAGCCACTCCCAGTTGATCACTGCCCACATAGTTGACAGGCTGGGGGATGGGCTGTGCCAGGCACAGGCTCCATGCCCAGGGCTCCAGCAAGGGGCCAGATTCCCCACCATCGTATGCCCCACCTGCAGCCATGGAACCTGCCTTAGGAGGCCATGTCTTGTCCCTGCCATTCCTAACCTCCCCAGTGTCCTTCCACCCAGCACTGCTGACATCTGACAATGTTGAGTCTGCCAGTTGCATCGCATCACCCTCAGCTGCTGGCCTTGGGGACTCTAAGATACTCAACAGCCCAGTTCCCCCAAACCCTTGTGGCCCAGGTGCATAGTGTGGGGTTTTGGAGGTATGAAGATGCCTCAGTACTGTCAGCCACAGGATCCTGCCTTAGCCAGCTTGGATCCCTGCAGCTGCAGGGAAGGGCTCCCCCCTCTGGGGTCATCTGTTCTGTTTTTACACTGGTTGTGTGATAGAACAGGCCTGCTCTGGCCTGCAGGCTTTGTTCCACTCTGTCTTCCAAGGTTTTCCCAACATCTGGAAAGGCCTCTCTCTCTCTCTCTCGTAACCCAAAACCACCTGACAGTTGTAGGAATTGTCCACTGGGAAAGTCAGGATTCCCAGCTTCCTTTCCAAGTTCTGATTCCTTGCCTTTGTGTCTCCTCCTGTGTCTCCTGCTGCCTAGTGCCTGGCCACCACGGGGCCTGTAGGAATAGCCTCTTGCCAACTGCCTGCCTCCCCCTGGCACTCATTTCAAAATAGCATGTCCAAGTTGGTGGAGGGCTTTGTAGTACAGAGGCGCTACTACCAGCATCAAAAGTTAGAGCGTATTTATTATAAATATATATTTAAAAAATAATTTTAAAATTATTTTTAAATAATTTTTAAAAGTGTACTTTTAGCACAGCACCAGATTGAGAAAAGGATTCAGAAGGAATGGGTAAGATGCAATTCCTCTGTCCCTCTCTCTCTCTATATGCCCTATTAGATGTTAAAATATAGGACAGGCTCATTACTTTGAATCTTCCTTCGGCTATCTAGGCCAACCACATGGCCAATGTCTGCGCCCTCCAGACCTCAGTTGAGAGTTCTGCCTACTCTGATGAACTCTGCACCAAAAAAGAGCTTCCTCCTTGCACCCCTGAGTTTTATCACCTCTCTTTTCCCAACCCTCAGACCAGGTCAGAGAACTTTTCCTGAAGTCTCCAGAATTTTCCTTCCTGAAGACCTGTAGTATTCAGTTCCTCCAAATCTCTATTCCCTGCTTTGAGCTTGACCATCCCATTTGTCTAGCATTTGTATGAAGGTGGGCTGAGGTAAGTGTGGAAAGCAATGGAACTGACTTTCCCCCTTCCTGCCTGTTCTCTGCCCAGAGAAAAAGAAGAAACTTTTAAAACTCAGAGTGAAGGTTTCACTCATTTCACACCTCCAAATAAAAAAAATATATTTCTTCACTAGTTGTTTCTCCGGTGGTCCTGGTAGTGGGTCAGTCCTTGCTACTGAGAATGTAGCTCCTCCTCTTCCAGGATAGGGCTGACTTAAACTTGATCCTGGAGGGGAGGGGCTTATCCCCTGGTTTCCCAGTCTTACTGGTCCTGCCCTTAAAGCAAGATGTGTTGGCTTGAGCTCTGTTGAGCTCGAAAAGCCTGATAAGAAGAAAGAAACGGAGGCAACTAGGGAACCAGACAGGAAGGTACCTGGGCATCCAAGCCTCTCTGGTATCCCATTCTTTGCTGCGGCTGCCACCCCCCCCTTCCCTCCTCATCTGCGGCTCTGCGCTCACTGCCCACCCCCTGGCACCTCCTCCTCCCTCCCTTTTTCACACTTTTATGGCCCAGGGAAGGGGTGGTGACGCGCTGCTCCAGGTTCTTTAAAAGACACCCCCTGCCAATCATCTAATTGACGGGAAAACCGGCGTAGAAGGCTGACCACTCGGCTCCTATGCCCCTCTGACATGTCATGATCAGCACTGGAGGCAGCAGCAGCAAGCAACCCATGGAAAAAGCACCATGGCCCTTGCCTCCTTGACCCCAGAGCTGATTGTGACGCACCAGAGGGCTTCATAGTCCACAAAAGGACAGGGATGGTAGGGTCATCCTGGATTTAACACAGATTACAAAGTGTAGGCACCAGGAAATTCAGAATGGAGACGCTGAAGGCCATCGTGGCTGCTTTCTAGCAGGGAGACTTCATGGCCTCCATAGATCTATCTGAGGTGTATTTCAATGTTTGTATAGCTCTGGGCCATTGCAATTTCTTTTCCTGATTTGCATATAACGGACTTCATTTTCAATGTTGGACTTTGCCTTTGGATCTGAAGTCCTCCCCTTGGGTTTTCTCCACAAAGGTTCTAGTTTTCCCCTGATAGTTTTCTGTGGCTGCAGGGAGTTGAACCATTTTCTCTTTCCAGTCAGCATCCTAATTGAGGTGGTTTCCCAGGATTAGATTCTCAAGTCCGTACAGATGACTTATGGAGGTCCTGAGAGACCATGGCTTTGCCATCAACATACAGAGGAACAATCTGATTCCAACCCAGGTGATTGTTCATCTAGGGGTTCAGATCAACATTGTTTGGGATGCAGTCTTCTTTTCTCAGTAAAGACACCAAAAATTCACAAGTTGTCACATAATGGGGATGAATCCCATAGAGCTGATGCTTCTGGCCCATCTCCTAGGCATGAGGGTCCCTGTATGAGATCCTTCAATGGGCCAGGTTTTTCATGCTTACTCTCCTCAGCAGTTTCCCCTCCCCTTCTAGGTCCCTAGATCTCACACAAAAAGGTGCTAAGAGTTCACTTTTCTGGTAAAATTTAGATCGGAGTTGGTGGTGATGACGGATGCAAATCTGTTGAGTTGGTCTCCCCCAGAGTGACAGTAAAGCATAAACTTTCTGGAACTGAGTTCTGTCAGGTTGGCACTGATGCAGTTCAAGAACATTCGGAAGGGACATCACATTTTGGTCCATATACAACCAAAGCATATATCCACAAGTATGGGTGGGGGGACTCGTTTTCAGACTTTACACAAGGAGATGGACTGATCTGATGGGCAGAACATCATCTTCCGTCCCCAAAAGCTATTCATGCAGTGGTCAGAACAACTTGGTAGTGGTCTGGCTGAGCTGACAAATGGTAGAGCAGGGGGGGCTTCCGGTTCCGGCTCTGAGGGAGCAGACGCCTGCTGACTGAGCTCTGTCAAAGGGGAGTACTGTTGTTTGGTTTTATTTCAGTTTTAGCCTTTATACTCCTATAGTAATCTTATCTGAGATGGGGGAGGAGTGAGGGCTTTTAATGAGCAAACAGTAATGAGACTGCTGCTCCTCACTTCCCACGGACTTTTTGACTGCGTTACATTTGGTCTCTGACTGCTGGAGATTTTAGCCTTGAGATTTATACCTCAGCAGAAGGAAAACCTTTACTGAAAAAATTTGAACTACGGGCTAGGCTTTTCTTTTCTTTAAGAATCTCAGTACCTTGTGTTTGGCTTTGCGGCTTTTAGAGGTTTTTTCTCTCCCCTTCTGAGCCTAGGTCTTAATCTCGGTTCTTCATTATGGGTGTCAGCAAAAGAACTCGTGACCTAGATGACTCTTTCTCTCAGCCAGCACGTAAACAAACTAAAATTAACGATTTCTATGCTTCAAGTCTACTCCCACCAACCTGTGATATTCCAACTTCCAACCACTTTACACCCCTCCTAAATCTCCTAAAGATACTAACTCCACTGACGGGAGGGAAGATAAATCTCTCCTGCAAACAGTTGACAAAGACTTCGAACCTGCTACAAGTGATCATATACAGCTAATTGCTAAACTGTTGAATCTATTTTTTGAGAGACTTAGACAAATTGGAAATAAAATTGACCACTTGTCTCAGAAATTCTTGCTAAATAAAAAAACCCTAGGAACAGCGGCGTCACTAGGGCGGGGCCAAGGGGGCCATCGGCCCTCCCCCAGAGCATTCTCATTGGCCCCAGGCACTGACCCATGCCCCCCCCAACAGGAAGGGGCTGGCCCTGGGACTAGAACGCTGCTGCTGTGTGGGCTGGCCGGGATTCTGAAACCGGGGCCGCGCTGCCGCCTCTACCACAAGGGGATCAGCATTCTGTTCAGCGGGGGTGAGTGGGTGGGCTGACTGAGCTTCCCAGCTCACGCTGCCGCCGAGTTGCTTGCTTTCTGTGCTTGGGGGGGGGGGCTGGGCTTCCAAAACTCCAACGGTGCCTCTGCTGAGTGAGTCCTGCCTGTTTCCTGTTTCCTGCCGGCTTCCCAAACCGGTGCCGTGTTGCTGAGTTGCTTGCTTTCTGTGCATGGGGGGGGGGGTGGGCTTCCAAAACTCCAACGGGGTTGGATTACGGGGGCTGGTCATGTGACCAGAGGGGGCTGGTCATGTGACCAGAGGGGGCTGGTCATGTGACCAGAGGGTAGATGAGGGAGGGGCCATGTGAAGTGAGCGGGGTTGTGTGCGGAGGGGGTGACGCAGCCCTCCAAAAGGGGTGATGCCCAATGGGGGGGTGACTTGAATCAGTTACACCCCAGGGTGCAACCCACCCTAGTGACGCCTCTGCCTAGGAAATTAGCAAGTGAAGAGGTGAAGAGCCTGAAGAAGAACTTGGTACAGCAGCAGTGTGAGGAGGGAGCCCAATAAAAATTAAAGCTGCAACCTTCCAAAGTGTGTTTAACTGTCTGCCCTTACAAAGGACAGAAGTTCTTATGGAACTCAATTTGATGGGCTACTTACCGTCTAAAAGCCCTTCTAAGGGGGAAATTACCATCAATTGACTTAATTATGGTGGAACCTTTTACCAGCCCAAATCAGGTTCAAAGAATCTTGCTCACTTTCAGCAGTTCCAGGATCCCCAGTCTGCTGCAGTCCCAGAAAGACTTCCTTCACACCAAGGGGATTTTTCCAGCTAGGGTCTTTGTCAATTCTCTTATAAACCCCCTGCTACCTGGCAAAAAGAGAGCTCTTTGACAGAGGACATCAATTTCAAGGCAGGAATGATGAAAGCTGGAAACCAGAGTGACTTGGCTCAGGGTCCTGATTCACCTTTCTACCTGAACCCAGCTTCAGAGCATCTCCTTCTTGAGAACCATAGAACAGGATCTAATTAACTCTTTCACAGCCCTCCCATCTACAGAACTTGCAATCACAACTAAACTCAAAGTGTTGAGGGACAAACTTTTGAAAACAAAAGGTGATCACACACAACAAGTATCTAATCTGCTCATGATGCCGAACACTCTTGAGAATGGTTCAGCTTTATCAGTCCCTCTAACTCCTCTCATTTCTATGGAGGTAGACCAAAGGAAAACAGGAGTAAACCCTCACCCTCCCAACAGGTGAATCCTGAAGAGAAGACTTATTTAATTTCCACCACAGAAGGTAAATTGGATCTCAAGGAGAACCTAGAGTCATCAACACAAGCTGAAGTTCATACGTCTCCAGTAATGGCTGAGAACCCCCTTCTGAGCAGCAATAGTGAGATTGTGTGGCCAAATACAAGTCAACTAATTAAGAACATCTCGAGCGGCTTGAGTAATGGATCTGTGTTTCATGATACCAATGGCACCCTTGAACAACTAACTAGAGAAGACTGACTCATCACCCTTTTCATACTCTCGCCATCCAAACCCTTCACCATTATGGATATTAAGATTGTCTCATGGAATGTGGCTGGCTGGCAGAATAAGGCCAAGAATGCTGATATCTTAAGGGGTTTGATGTTATACTACTACAAGAAACCTGGACTCCACACCAGATCCAACTAGAAGGGTACAAGTCCTATTCCCTCCCAGCCTTCAGGAGTAATACAAGGGGTCTTTTTCAAGCATGATTGTCTATACTTGTCTCCTCACATTTTGCCTGGGAACACATCACTCTACAGGCAAACATCTCTATGGTGCAGGTCGTCAAGCTTCTCCTCAAAAAATTCTCCTTAATTATTGTGAATTTATATGTACTACCCTCTCTAGATAAGCTAACTTTTTTGCAATATTGGGAACACCTGGCCACACTCATGGAGGAATTAGAGAGGAAATTTCCAGCCATAGAAATAATTCTATTGGGCGACTTTAATGCTAGGGTAGAGAAGGATTGTAGCATATTTTTTCAAGCTCTTGATTTTAACCAAGATGACACCCTTCCACCCATTTTCTCCTATCCAAGATACTCTAAGGATAGCCTTCTAAATTCAGCAGGCATCTTTCTTGCCAAATTCTGTATGCAATACAACAAAATTTGGTTAAATGGTTTGATTGGCTACCCAAATTCAGGAGAATTCACCTTTGTCTCCCCGAGGGGCTGTAGCGTAATTGATCTCTCCTTTATTGAAACCTTATGTCAAAGATTTTACATTGGGGGATTTTATTATTAGTGACCATTTTCCCCTCATTTTGACTCTTCAAATTGGTCCTCACATTTATCCCTTCTGTAACTTGTCCTTGCAACCTTACAAGACTGACTTATTGCCCAGAATTCCATGGAATGATCGCACAGTTTGGAAAATCCAACAGCTCTTCAGATCTGGTCCCGCTGTAGAATACAGATCCTCTTTAATATGTGCATCTGACCCTAATGTATCTGCATCAACTTACAATTCTTTAACATCTTATATCTCTGAATCACTGAGTGTCAGTTCAGGGTGCCCAAGCAGAGGTGCAACTGTTCTAGTAAACTCTACACACTGATGGTTCAACAGAGAATGTAAAGAAACAAAAACTCTACTGCGTAAAGTTTACAACTAATACCGCAATTCAAAGGTCCTGACCTTGCCATCACAATACTTTGAGCTTAAGACTCAGTTGCACCACCTTACCACAAAAAAGAGGTACAATTTTATTAAAATTCAATGGGAAGAGCTATACCATGCTACTACCTTAAAATATTCTAATAAGTTCTGGGCCATAGTCTCAGGTGCATTCCGGGCCAATGACCCATCTATGTTTGCCATTTCCTCTTATGATTTCAGCACTTCTCAGTTCTGTTCCATCAAGATCTATCTTGTGCTGAACCATTTGGTTTTCCTCTAGCCGATTTACCTGACTGGCCTCCTGTCCCTCTGAAGGAAATAAAAGAATTAATTACACAACTGAAATTAGGAAAGGCTCCTGGCCCAGATGCCATTTCCTCCAAAATCTTAAAATTAGACCCAGACTGGTGGGCTTCTCCCCTTGCATCTCTGTTTACAATTGTAGATCGAACTGGCATAATTCCCTTGGCATGGTTGAATGCAATAGTGGTCCCGCTATACAAAAAAGGTGATCACAGTAACCCTGCCAATTACAGGCTGATTAGCAAGCTTTACTCTAAACATCTATTAGTCAAGCTCAATCTCTGGATGTTGCAGGAAAAAATTCTAGGCCCTGAACAGCTGGGCTTCTGCAAAGGGAAGACCACTTTAGACCACTGTATTACCCTATCCTATCTAGTCAACAAGTACACTGTGCAAAATAACCAGAAATTATTTGTTGCTTTTTTAGATTTCAAAGGCGCATTTGATTTAGTTGACAGGGACGTCCTCTGGATTAAGCTAGATAAACTAAACATGGATAAAAGACTCATGCTTATTAAGAGATTACGCACTTCTACCACCTGCCAGATCAAATGCTCATTAGCAGGCAACCTAACATCGAAGACTGCTGCCAATAATGGTGTCAAACAGGGTTGCATTTTGGCTCCCTTTTTATTCAATCTCTTCCTTAATGACCTGGCTATTCAGCTGCCTGGTCCTGACTGCAATAGTCCAAAACTCAGTGCATTATATGTACCCTTGTTACTTTATGCTGACGATACGGTGCTGTTGTCCTGCTCTAGAGTGGGCTTAAGATGTCTGTTGTCCCATTGTGTCCTGTATTTTACTAGTAATAAGCTCCAGCTCAATTATGAGAAGTCCAAAATCTTAGTTTTCTCAAAAAAGTGGAGACTTTACAAATGGGTTACTGATGGTAAAGGAATAGAGCAAGTCAAGTCTTTTAAATTCTTAGGTGTTTATTTTCAATATAACGTGACTTGGTCTACCCATCACAAGTATGCAGTGAAGATAGCTAACATCAGTGCATCTGCCATAGCTCGCTTTTTTTGTGGCGGAGGTAACCAATTTGTGCCAGCTGCCATAAAAATATTCAAAGACAAAGTGATTTCACAACTTCTGTATGGCATCCCAATCTGGATTGGATCTTATGAATGTGCTATTGAACATGTCCAATCCAAATTCTTGCGTAAAATTCTGGGCATGCCAAAATGTGTCCCATATGCAGTTATCTGCTTAGAAACTGGCATGTCTTTAATGGTTACTAGTGCATGGCTCATGACCTTCAAATTCTGACTACGCTTGCACTACAACTCTGAACCAGGGAGCTATATCTCTCAAATGCTCTCTGAATTTAATTTGTCAAATTGGTCAGAGAGAAAAATCAAAGCAATGGGTTTATCCCTAGAACTATTGTCCATGCTGTCCTTTACCACCACAGTCCAACAAATTAAAAACAAGTTGCTAGATATTGAGCGCCAAGAAGACCTATGCAGTCTGGCTAAGAAAACTTGTTCCCCACTGAGTTTTGAGATCTCTCTTAGTACTGGGAAAATGGGCTCATATCTATCCATCTTGCAAGTGCCACAGCAGCGTAGAGCATTTTCCCTTGCCAGATGCAACGCCATGCCCTCAGCCGTTCTTTATGGCAGATTTAAAAAGACAGCCTACTCAGTCAGATACTGTCTCTGTAAGCAGAAATGTGTGGAGTCAGTTACTCATATTCTTCTTTATTGTAATTTGTATACAGATCTTCGTCACAAGTATTTACATTCTCTTTTAGTTAGCATAGTTGATTGTTCTGATGCACTTAAGGTCTATAGTCTTTTGAACGATACTTCATCTAGTGTCACTGAGAAAGTGGCTAAGTTTCTTTATTCTGTTTTAAAGGCACGCCAGAGGATCTCATAGAAATAGTTTGTTTATGCTTTTCCTGATGTATACGTATGCAATCATTCCATTTTATCTTTTTTTAACCAATTTGCTCTGATATATATATCTATATACTTTATGCCAATAAAGGCTAACTTGACTTGACTTGAAATGGTAGAGCAAACATAGACAGAATTCTAGAAGCATTCTAGAAGGCTTAATTTTGGGGTAATTAGGACACAGAAACTGGTAAAACTTGCTAATGCCAACTTCAGAAAACGTATCTTTCAGTACAGCATCACACTGCAGATCAATGATCTCCACCTAGAGCTCTTCTGGAACCTCATGAACATCCACACAGAACGGATTATGGCAAATTCCAAAATCTCTCTTCAGGTTGTAGAAGTCAGAAAATCATTCTTGGAATTCATTTCTGAGTTCAGAAATTTTTCTACTGTACTTCTCTATGGATATATGGTCACTGGACAGAGACTTCAAGGTGGGAAAGTGTGCCAAATTATTTTCTTGAAGTTGGTTTTCCCAAAGCTGAAACTTCATCTCTAAAACACAAACACTATCATAAAATTCTGTCACAACCTTGTTTCGACCCTGCATCTTAGTGTTCAGGGAGTTCAGGTATTCTGTAATATCCACCATGAAAGCAAGATCTTGAAGTCATTGACTGTCTTGTAATTCAGGGACAGCATTATATTTCATATCCATAAATATTTCACTTTGGAGTTCACAGAAGCATTTCAATACAGCTCCACGACTTAACCATCGCACTTCAGTGTGATATGACTACACGCAGTACATTATCCATTTTCAGTGTTTTGCTGCATAGTTCCCTGGTGCAAAATGCAATGGAAATTGAAGAACTGATGTTGTGAGTTTGCAGCTACCAATTTTTCTTTGAGTTTTGCAGTAACTCCAGCTTTTCTTCCCGCCATTTGAGGTGCTGCATCTGTGGTCAGACTCACCAGTTTTGTCCAGTCTGCACCAATTTTATCCAGAGCTCCTACCATGTTCTTGAAGATGCCATCACCTGTAGTTGTGTCTTTCATAGGAATGATTACTAAAAGTTCTTCTGTAACATGCATACCTTGATCAACTCCACGGATAAAGACTGCAAGCTATGCTACATTGGTGAAGTCTGCGCTTTCATCCATTGCAACTGAAAATGCAATAAAAGAGCTAGTTTTTTGTCAGTTGCATGTGTAGATTCTCAGATAGATCACAAATTTTCTCTACAATTGTGTTTCTTGAGAGATTTATATTTGCAAAAGCCTGCCGCTGATCTGGACAGACTACTTCTGCAGCCATGAGGGTCTTCTTTGCAAACTCCCCTTCTGAAAAGGGTTTTGAAGACATAGCAAGCTCGTGTGCGTGCCTTAACTGCAGCTTCATTGATTTGATGTGATTTCTTGAAAAGTGACTGCTGTCTCTTTCAATGACTGCTCCAATTCAGAAGCCTTTTCCTTTCGTTCTTTTCCACAGTATTTATCATACTTCCCAGCACCATGAGTCTCATAGTGCCATCGAATGTTGTACTCTTTGGGAACAGATATCTGCTGTGCACAAATCAGGCATATTGGTTTTCCATTCTGTTCCACAGAAAGAAGGACTTTCTTGGATAACACGACACTTTTCTCTTCTTCAAAGATGCCATTATTGCCAATGTCTCACCAAATCACACAGTTGTCAAGACAATGCTGCAATGGAAAGGGTGGCAGTTGAACAAAGTTGAACAAAGCATAAGTCAAGTTGCACCTTTAAGACCAACAAAGTTTTATTCAGAACGTAAGCTTTTATGTGCTAAACGCACACTTCTTCACGCAAGGGAATAAGGTTTTTAAAAAGGTTCATACAAATCCATGCTATTTGATTTTAGCTTGTAACACTGATTTTTCCTTAGCTTAAATTGCACATGGCATTCCATAATTTGGAGAAGGCTGTCCCTTTCAGCGGCTTCATATTGCAATCAGGCAGTGCCCAAGCACCAAGGAGGGTTGTAAAATACAACAAGCAAGTCTGGACTGAATGGGGCAACTGTGACACAAGTGCTGCTTCCTAACACTCCAGTAACCAACCAAGGAAAGAGCCCCATGGTGCAGAATGGTAAAGCTGCAGTACTGCAGTCAGAGCCCTCTGCTCATGACCTGAGTTCGATCCCAGCGGAAGCTGGTTCAGGTAGCCGGCTCCAGGTTGACTCAGCCTTCCATCTTTCCGAGGTCGGTAAAATGAGAACTCAGCTTGCTGGAGGGAAAGTGTAGACGACTGGGGAAGGCAATGGCAGACCATCCCGTAAAAAGTCTGCCGTGAAAACGTTGTGAAAGCAAAGAGTCGAGAACGACTGGTGCTTGCACAGGGGACTACCTTTACCTTTAACCAACCAAGGAACCATAGAATTGGAAGGGACCTCCAAGGTAATTTAGTTTAGTCCAACTGTAGTGTATCAGTAAATAATATGCGACCGGGCACAGGGGCAACTGGGCCGTCCCAGAAGCCCCAGCGCAGGGCGCGAATCTCCCCGCCTATCAACAGCTGTGGCGGGAAGTTCAACGGGTCAGGATTGGCCTGACCAACCCTGTAGGTTGTACCGGGGATTGTATATAAGTGGGACCCGGCCCGCGTGTTCTCTCTCTTGCAACGTGCTCCTAATAAACCATGTTGCCCTACTCTCGTCTCCGCTTCGAGTACGTTACACTGGCGACGAGGATGGGATACTAGCCTTATCGGCTACGACGGAGATCTTGGGCAACGAACGACCGGTCACGACCGCCGCCGCCACCATGGCCAACCAGGGCGGAATCACCGGCTACCTCGAGGCCTTCGACCCTGCTAATCCAGAGGCCTGGGAGTCCTACTCGGAACGGGTCGAGTTCTACCTCCGGGCCAACAAGGTCACCGACGCCGGAGCAAAGAGGGATGTTCTCCTGAGCGTATGCGGGCCTGCCACGTTCGAGATCGCAAAGGGTCTCTCGGCGCCCGCCCGCCTGGCGGAGAAATCTTACGAGGAGATCATCAGACTCCTCACGGGCCACTTCTTGCCGCAGCCCTCACGGGTGGCTCGCAGATTCCTGTTCCACAGGAGGGACCAGGCGGCAGGAGAATCGGCCGCCGACTGTCTGGCAGCCCTCCGCAAGATCGCCGGGAACTGCAACTTCCCCCAGCTGGAAGACACCCTGGCCGACCGGTTCACGTGGGGCCTCCGCGACGAGAGGCTCCAGCAGAAGCTCTTCGCCAAAGAGGAGCTCACCCTCCAGAGCGCCTTCAGCGAAGCGGTGGCGTTCGAGAGGACCTCCAGGACCTTTCCCAAGACCCGGTCAGACGCCGTCCACCACGAGGAGCTGGACCACGACCGCATGGAGGAGAGAGAAGCCTACCAGCTGCGTCGCCCCGCCGGCCCACCCAACAGAGCGGCCCAACGCCCCCGAGCGGCCGATCGACCACCGGCGTCGGAGAGGGCTCCGGCCACCAAGTGCGCCAGCTGCGGCGACGCCCACGATCGGAGAGACTGCCAGTACCGGACCTGGGACTGCCGGAGCTGCGGGAAGACCGGCCACATCGCCAGGGCTTGCCGGGCCAAGCTCAACCGCCGGAGGCCGACCACGCACCACGAGTCAGCGGAGTTCCACTCAGCAGACTCCACGTCCCTACAGGTACTGAACTTGCCCCTCGCCACCCCCGATAAAATTAAAGTGGCAGTCCTCATCGAAGGAAACCCCTGCCAAATGGAGGTGGACTCAGGTTCTTCCATTTCCCTCATAGCGGAGGAGACCCTGAGGGAACTGTGCCCCCGGCAGCGGCTGCAACTACGGCCGGCGAACTTCATACTCCGGGACTTTCAGAAGAACCCGGTGCAAGTTGCGGGGTGGGCGCGGGTGCAAGTCGAGAGGGGGTCCTTCTACGGGCCGCTGGACATCCTGGTGGTAAAGCGCCAACTTGCCACCCTGCTAGGGCTGGATTGGTTCAAACCCTTGGGAATACGCGTGGAGGGGGTGGGGCAAACCCTAACGCCCAGCGGGTTCGGGGAGATTTGCAAAGAGTTCCCCAAAGTATTCGACGGGTCCCTGGGAAGCTACAAGGGGCCGGCCATCTCACTGCCCCTAGACCCCACGGTCAGGCCGATTCGGCTCAAGGCAAGGAGGGTTCCGTTCGCCTTGAAGCCCAAAATAGAGGCCGAACTAGACCGCCTTACAGCCCAGGGAGTCCTGGAGCCAGTGGACTACGCCCCCTGGGAGACCCCCATCGTAACCCCACTTAAGCCAAACGGGGAGGTGCGGATCTGTGCAGACTACAAATGCACGATAAACCGGGCACTGCAGGACAACCCCTACCCAGTGCCGGTGGTGAGCCACGTCCTGGCTGCCCTCGCGGGGTCTAAAATCTTCGGGAAGCTGGATCTGGCCCAGGCCTACCAACAGCTCCCGGTAGACAATAAGACGGCCGAGGCCCAGACGATAGTAACGCACAGGGGGGCCTTCCGGGTGAGGAGGCTACAGTTCGGGGTAAGCGTCGCTCCGGGGATCTTCCAGAGTATAATGGACGCTCTCCTTAAAGGGATCCCCGGAGTCCAGCCGTTCTTCGATGACGTTTTAGTCGCCGCCCCGGACCCCGAAGAATTCGGCAACCGCCTAAGAGAGGTGCTCCGCCGGTTCCAGGCTGCGGGGCTCAAAGTCAAGAGGGAGAAGTGCCTGCTGGGGGTGCCACGGGTGGAGTTCCTGGGGTTCGCCGTGGACGCAGCGGGAATCCACCCCACGGAAGAAAAGACACGGGCCATCGTGCAAGCTCCGGCCCCCACCTGCAAAGCGGAGCTACAAAGCTTCTTGGGGGTCCTTAACTTTTATCACTCTTTCCTCCCCCACAAGGCAGCCCTGGCAGAGCCCCTTCACCGCCTACTGGATAAAAAAGCCCCTTGGGTTTGGGGAAAACGACAAGCCGCCGCGTTTCAGGCGGTCAAGGACGTTCTGGTGTCCAACGCGGTGCTCCACCATTTTGACGAGGGCCTCCCCGTCATCTTGGCTTGCGATGCGTCGCCGTATGGGGTGGGAGCAGTCCTGGGGCACCAACTCCCGGACGGGAGGGAGGTGCCGGTAGCGTATTACTCCCGCACACTGACACCGGCAGAGCGCAATTACGCGCAGATAGACAAGGAGGCTCTGGCGATCGTGGCGGGGGTCCGCAAGTTCCATGAGTATCTGTATGGGCGGAGGTTCACCATAGCCACGGACCACAAGCCCCTCTTAGGTCTGCTGGCCCCAGATCGACAAACCCCCCAAATCCTGTCACAGCGCGTGTTGAGGTGGAATCAATTCCTCAACTCCTACACTTACACACTGGTACACCGGGCCGGCAAGGCTATGGGTCACGCTGACGCGCTCAGCCGCTTGCCGCTCCCGGAAATGGGTCCAGACCCTGCCCCCGCACACCAGGTCATGCTGATGGAGAGCCTCCCAGAGCCGCCCCTTCACGCAGCGGAAGTCGCCAAGGCCACCCAGAAACATAAGACACTTGCACGGGTGCTCGACTGGGTGGTGAGGGGGTGGCCAGAGGGGAACATGGGGGAAGATTTCAAACCCTATAAGGTCAGGAGGGAGGAACTAGCGGCCCACAAGGGGTGCCTACTATGGGGTAGTAGGGTGGTGATTCCGCCCCCGCTGCAAAGACGCGTTCTAGAATCCCTCCATGAGACCCACCCTGGCATAGTGCGTATGAAGGCCCTAGCCAGAAGCTACGTCTGGTGGCCGGGAATGGACGGGGAAATAGAGAGTTGGGTCCGCAGGTGCCAGACGTGCCAGGAGTCGCGGCCCGAGCCTCCCAGCGCCCCCGCCACTAGGTGGGAGTCCACCAGGAAACCATGGTCGAGACTCCACCTCGACTTCGCGGGGCCATTCCAGGGGCAGATCTTCATGATAATTGTGGACGCCTACACCAAATGGCTCGAGGTCATCCCCGTAGGGTCCACCTCGTCCGCAGCCGCAATCCGAGCATTACGCAGGGTCTTAAGCACACACGGTATAGTCTCGGACAATGGGACCGCTTTCACGTCCGCAGACTTCCAGGCGTTCCTCCAGCGATACCTTATTAGGCACATAAGGTCGGCCCCCTTCCACCCAGCCACCAACGGTCAGGCAGAGCGGATGGTCCGCACCACCAAGGAAGCCCTGGGCCGTATTGTACAGGGAGACTGGGACCACCGATTAGCGGCATTCCTATTCGACAATAGGATCACCCCCAACCCGGTCACCGGGGTTAGCCCGGCCGAGCTCCTCATGGGACGAAAGCTCATACCCCGGCTGGACAGACTACACCCTGACCGGGCGTCAGACACCCGCGAGAGCCCCGAGGTCCGGGACGCAGTCAGGGGTTTCTTCGCGGGCGACCCGGTTTACGCCCGGAACTACGCGAGGGGACCCAATTGGGTGGCGGGCCGAGTGCTACGAGTCACCGGGTCCCGCCACTATGACATATCAACTGAGGGGGGCCAGGTACTACGGCGGCACATAGACCAATTGAGGCGCCGCACGCTACCAGAGGAACTGGCGGACACAGAAGAGGCAAGCGCCGGGGAGGAGCTCGCCGGGGACCGACCGGAGGACGCGGCCCCATCACCCCTAACACCGGCCCAGGTAGCACCGGAACCGCCAGAGCCCGAAGGTGCCGAAGAACCAGTCCGGCCGCCACCGTCCGCACCAGGGGCCCCCGCAGCATCAGATGCGGTGGCGGCGCCTCCCCCACAGGACCTCCTCAGACGGTCCACCAGAGAGCGCCGACCTCCCGCATATCTGCAAGACTATGTTCATTAACCAGGGGGGGAGGGGTGTAGTGTATCAGTAAATAATATGCGACCGGGCACAGGGGCAACTGGGCCGTCCCAGAAGCCCCAGCGCAGGGCGCGAATCTCCCCGCCTATCAACAGCTGTGGCGGGAAGTTCAACGGGTCAGGATTGGCCTGACCAACCCTGTAGGTTGTACCGGGGATTGTATATAAGTGGGACCCGGCCCGCGTGTTCTCTCTCTTGCAACGTGCTCCTAATAAACCATGTTGCCCTACTCTCGTCTCCGCTTCGAGTACGTTACACCAACCCCGTCTGCACAATGCAGGAAAGTCACAAATACTTTCCCACCCACCCCCCAGTTACCCTTGCTCTATGCCAAGAAGAGCGGGAGGACCCCTCCAGGATCTCTTGCCAAAATCACCACATCATCTCTTCACATGTGAAAGGATTCCAGCCACTCTCTGCTTAATCACCAGATTACTGGGAAGCCCAAAAGGAGCAGAAAGGTGTTGCCGGTATGCACTCCGATGCAAGTCAGCTGTCTTTGGATTTTCCAAAAGGAAGCAAATCCCTCTGAAGCTGCCGCTGTCTTAAAACAATAACTGTGTCCCAACTGATTCATAGCAACCCCAGGATCATGGATTTTCTAAGGCAAGATATGAGCAGAGAAGGTTTGTTTTTGCCCACAAGTTTTCCTTGGTGGCCTTCCCACCCAGGTACTTCTCACAAGCTATAACAGTTCCCCCAAGAGCCAAAAGATTGGGTTATAATTATAATGATTGCTAGGTTACTATGATTGCTAGGTAAAGCTGACTCCCTACCCCACCCCACTCTGGGCACCACATGAAGCCTGGCTACTGTGCCAGTCTCTGAGCCTCTCTCTAGATGGGTGAACCAAACAGAGATCATGCCAGCCAAGTGCTTCCAGACATGAAGCACAGAAATAATGGGTTGTTATTAATAACTGCTAGGTAAGGCTGACTCTCTCCCCCCCCCCCTCCCCCAGTCTCCAGTCTTTTCCGCTCCTCCTGCTACAGAGGCTGAGGCATATCTGCCTACCTCTCCATCTGTACAAATGATAGCATTCTTCACCTGAAGTTGTAAAGAAGAGGGGGCAGGATGGAGGGCAGAGACCAATGCTAAGCTGGGAGGGTGGAGTTCCCATTAGAACAGATGCTGGGCAGCAAAGGGGCTGCTGACCTCGGTCTGCTGGGGTTACAAAGCAAGCCTAGATCATTTAGAAGCCCTTTCCTCCACCCCCCACACCCATCAAACCAAAGCAACTGACAAGCACGGAAAAAGATACTTTCTTAGCAGTTTTTCTTGATGCTGCAAGCCAGGAGAGAGGCAGCCCCAACTTCATGTGTGGCTGCCACCACCAAAGGACCTCAGTCGCTACGGGCCTTGACCCTCCAGCCTGCAACAAGCCCTGCAACTGGCAGCCAGCTTCCTCCCCCTGCCCAAACTGCACACTGCGGCTGCCACCCAGACACCTTGCAGCTGCTCCTTGGTCCTGGTCCCCTCCAGCCTGCTCTGTCGTACCCAAGCAGCAAAAGACCCTGTGCCCAGCCACTGCCCCATCCTGCAGCCTGAACTGTGTGTGGCTGCTGAGGCCCCCCGAACAACTTGGTGAAGCTGCGGCTTGACAGATGCTCCTTGGCCCTCATCCACTCCAGCCAGCTCTGTCGAGCCCAAGGAGCAACAGGCCCTGTGCCCAGCTGCATTTGGGCAGCTGCTCTTTGGGCCAAGGCCGTTCTGACCTCTGTTACTCTGTGCTGGCTGGCTGCTCCCTCCCCCAGCCTGAAGTGCGCCCCATTGCTACCCAAACACCTCGGTGAGCCTGGGGCTGGGCAGCTGCTTGTTGGGCCAAGGCCCTTCTGACCTCCTCTGCGGCTCTGTGCCAGCTGGCTGCTTCCTCCCCCGGCCTGAGGTGGGCCCCGCTGCCGCCCAAACACCTTGGCAAGCCCAGGGCTGGAGAGCTGCTCATTGGACCAAGCCCTTTCTGACCTCCTCTGTTGCCCTGTGCTGGCTGGCTCTCCCTCCCCCAGACTGAACTGCACCCTACCTCAGTGCGGTGGGCAGCAGGAACTGAGCAGCCTGATTGCTTGAGCTGTGCCCGGCCAACTGCAGCAGAGCTAGCCTAGCGAGTCACACATGGCCTGTCCCTGTTGCCACCAGCCCAAATGAGAACATTAGTTTTGAAAAGAAAATACATATATATATTTGCTCATGCTTATCAGGGAAACCAGCTCCAGGTAGGACCCAGGGACACAAAAGATCAGTTTCCCTGTAGAAAGAATGCAGCTTGATACAATAGAAAGGAGGCAGGAAGGCACAGAAGACCAGCAGGGTCACGTAGCTCTCTTGGTCATGTGAGGCAGTTCAGTCAGGACAAAACGAGGGAGCTGCTGATCTGAGCACCCAAAACAGCTAGTGGTAGCATAGCTGACCTGATTAGGGGTGTGTGTGTGTGGGAGAAGTGGGGTGAGGGGGGGGGCTGTGGTCTACCGATGGGCCGAATTGAAGCTCTCAGCAGGCCAGTTTTGGCCCACAGGCCATCATCAGAGAGGGTCTACTCAACCACCTTTTCTAAGGATCGCAGTGAGGACTGTATCCTCATGAGAAGAAAGAACCTGGTGCTGTTTCACCTACTTCACCAAATTTCCTTGCAAGAAAAAAAGAAAAGAATATGCATGTGAAAAGAGCTCACTTGAATAATCCTTTTTTGTTCCTACACTGGCATTAACATGCAAGCTTTGTAGAGCTCTTTAATTTAGCTCAATGGCTTCCCCTCCTGGGAAACCAAGGTGTTCCTTAATTTAAGATCTTGCACATCATACTGAGGAGAGTGTGGGATGTGTTCAGGCATGCATTCTCAGTGCATGAAGAAGTAGTGGTCCAGTCAACCTTACCAATGAACGGAAGCTTTGTTTCACTTACTGCATGGCATCCATACATCTGAGGCATATTTCAACATTCCTATAGCTCTGGGCCATTGCAAAGCTTACATCCACAAGTGGGGGGTGGGGGGTGGGACTTGTTTCCGGACTTTACATAAGAAGACGGGGCAACTGATCTGATGTGCAGACCGTCATCTTCAGACCCCAAAAGCTATTTGTGAGGTGATCAGAACATTTATTTATTTAAATATTTATACCCTGAAGATGATGATATTGGATTTATATCCCGCCCTCCACTCCGAAGAGTCTCAGAGCAGCTCACAATCTCCTTTACCTTCCTCCCCCACAACAGACACTCTGTGAGGTGGGTGGGGCTGAGAGGGCTCTCATGTCAGTTTGTGTTCAAATTGATACTAACCAGAATGCCTAAACTGTTGTGTTGCTTACTAACCCTGTAAACTGTAACTATAATTTAGCTGTGAGAGCAGGAGGAGTGGGGGGGGGGGGGAAGAGGAGCTTGGCGCCAAGAGCTGTAAAGGTGTTTGAAGTGCAAACTATGTGGCTGGCTCTCAGCCGCTGCAAGGCCGCCTGTGGGGGAGAGAGAACGGACGCGGCTAGCTATGCAAGATATCAGTGTGTTAACCTCGCACCTCTTAGAAGTAGAATGCAACTGTATTGTGAGAATGATTTAAACCCCCTAGCTTTGATCCTGGGCCATAAAGGCCAGCTAGTGTGTGTGTACCTTATCACTTTCAAAGAACTTTCGTAGCGGTAACATGTATGTATCCAATAAATTAAACTTATTTTCAAATGAAAAGAGTCTGTCCATTGGAGCGTCCATGAACCCTACGCTGACATCTCACAGCAACTGCCCTTTCAAGGACAACCTCTGCCAGAGCTATGGCTGACCCAAGGCCATGCTAGCAGGTGCAAGTGGAGGAGTGGGGAATCAAACCCGGCTCTCCCAGATAAGAGTCCGCACATTTAACCACTACACCAAACTGGCTGTTAAAGTAAATGTTAGTCTTCAAGGTGCTGTTTAATTATTTTTAACATAGCCTTGCATGTCTTCAAACTCAGGTAGTGCATTTAAGAATCCTTATGAAGCTTTAATGAAGAGTGATGATGGCACTGTGGTTGGCTTGGGACAGAACCATATAATCAAGGACCACCAGTGGGAACGACTGGAAGAGATTTTTAACAGTACTTTCCAACAATATCTGGACTTAGAGAGCAAGGAGAAACTCAGGTGAAGGGGAGGGGATGTTCTTTTTAGGTGCTTCCTTCTAGTGTCCATCCATGTAACACTGAAAAGAGCAATGCAGCAAGGTTCAACCCGCCCCCCCCCATTCTTTTCTACTGCTGAATTAAAATTGACATGGTCTCCCTCCCTCCCCCCCTACAAGTCTATGCCATTGCACAGTTCTGCAAACAATTCCAATATGGCTCCAATGGGTTTCTTGCTTTCACCAGCCTCTCATGCACTTAAATAATTTGTTTGAGCTGCTCTCTTCTTTTTAAAGAAGCACCCAATGGGGATGGAATGTGCTCACAACAATCCTTATAAAAATACACACAATATTTCAATTCAATTTTAATATGGTCTGCAATCAGTACAAATCTAATTTATAGTTTACAGATTAGAATTTTTTTGAAAAAGTATCAGATAAACAATGTGAACAGTATAAAATATTTAGGTCAACAGACTAAAATTGTAATAGTAGTTATTACAATAAGCAATTTGAAATAAAACAAATGTTATTAATATTTTACTTTAGTGCATAAAGTAAGTTTGCTATTTGTATAAACAACTGAGAAAAACCTTGCACACGAGACTGTAATCTGTGGATTGGCTCCCATAAGTTCCTAGTGATCTCAGAATCAGAATGATCTGGGGATCTACTAGATAGAGGAATAATAAATTTAGCATGAATCTCCTGATAGAATTTAAATGAGAGCAAAACATGTTCAATAGTTTTGTCAGCACCAGTGCCACAAGGGCAAAGCTTCTCAAGCATGGGGATCTTTCTATATCTCCCCTCTAAGATCACACCATCTAGCTAAAGAAAATGCCCTGCAGTGGGCAGGATACTCCAAGAATGAGAGATATGCAGCCAGCTTTGAAATATTTCCTATGTTGTCCACTGCTAAAAAATTCAGTACACCATTAATATCTTGTTGCCATTCAGTGTCAGGTACCCTCTGTTTGATTACGGCTTTTGCCTTGTCTAGACCAATAGCAAGAAGAGGCTGTGGTGAAGAGCCTAAGGTCATCAACTTGTGATAGACCGTGGTTAGCCAAGGGGATCTAAAGCAATCCTGAAGGATTAAAGGTGGTAGTCCTTGGGGACATTCAATTTGAGCCAGAAGTTAATAGAGGCGAGGCTTACTTTGCCTCTATTTTAGTCAGGCCAGATTCCAAGTGCAAACTGGTGTTGGATACAGATCTAGGGAGACCCAAAACTGCCTTTAAAATCTTGATTGAACTTTCTCCAGAGGATGGGGAACCTAATATTGTCCCATAGAGGAGCTGGGCTAAGGTTTTGGCCTGATATAATTTGAGGGCAGCAGGTACATAGTTAAAAAAAAAATAAAATTGTCTGGGCTGATTTTAGGCCTACTGCTGCCACGTGCCCATGATGGGCATTCCTTGCGCCTGACTATTGTAGTTTCACTCCAAGATACCTGAACCTCTACTTGCTCAACCGCATGCCCATTGAGACTCCTGCCCCTGATTATAGGTCTATTCCCAAAGGACATAATTTTTGTTTTTTGATAATTGATTGCCAACTGATTCTCTTTGCAGAAGAGACTAAAGGCCTGAAGAGCTCTTCTGAGCCCCCACTTCTGGAGAGAAGTATTGTATCATCAGCATATAGGAGTGCAGGGACCTTTCTGTTGGCTAAAGTAGGAGGGTGAAAAGTAGGGTTGTTTACACTACTAATCTGGTCATTGATATAAAAAACGAATAATAAAGATGTCAAGACACAACCTTGTTTCACCTTTTTCAGTGTTGAGATGGAGTTGGTAAAGTGTCCATGCCATGCCTGTTACATCAGACTTTGATAGGTGTATACACAATATTTTAAAATGTGCACAAGTAGAAAACTGATTAAAAAGCAGCATTTGGATGGCCAAGGCTAGCCTGGTCTCATCAGATCTAGGGAGCTAAGCACAGTAGGAAGTCAAGTGTTGCAGAGGCAGGAAACAGTAAATCACTTTTGTTTATTGCCTTCAAAACCCCATGAAAAGTCACCATAAGTCAGCTGTGACTAGACAGCACTTTACATACAGAAACCAGCATAAAAGATCAGAAAAGAGCAATAGGTAGCATAGTGTCGGAATATAGTCTCTGCAGGTAATATTCTAGCTACAGGACAGCCAGTGTGATATAATGGTTAAAGTGTCAGATGAGGATCAGGGCAGTCAAGGTTCAAGTCCCCACTCTGCCTGGCAGCTCACTGGGTGACCTTGGCCTATCTCTCTCAGCCTCATCCATCTCATAGTGTTGTTGTAAGATGAAGAAGAGTCTCAGAGAGGCTTACAGTCTCCTTTTCCTCTTATTTGTTTCTGTTTTCTTCTCATAGTCACCCTGTGAGGTAGATGGAGCCGAGAGATCTTTGAGAGAACTGCACTTGAGAGAACAGCTCTTGAAAGATCTGTGACTGACCCAAGATCACCCAGCTGGCTGCATGTAGAAGAGTGGGGAATACATTAATAAAAAGGAGATGGGGAAAGTAATGGACACCACTCTACACTTTTTGAAGGAAGGGTGGGATAAAACAATATACTGAATAAATATATAAACAGCAGTTTGGACTATGGAAGCAGGGCAGAGAATTAAAACTTCATATAGCCGGGTGAAGGAATAAATAATAAGATAGCAAAAAAGCAGCAGAATAAGTAGTGGTGGTGTTGAAGGAAACAAAATAACAGAATTATGGGGAAATAATAAGTTGGTCCCAGTTGAAGAGGGAGGGGATTCTGCCCTGAAGGTGCCATCACAAAGGATGTTGTGTCTCCAGTCACCCTCTCTCTTCCTTTCTGATGAACAGAACTTCTTAGCTGATAGTCAGGTTCATATCTGTTTTCATTAATTATTATCTCCCCCTATGTTAGCCATGCTATGTTTCATTTTCACGGTCCTGGACGCACCTTGCCCATTGGAATGGAAAACAAAGCTGAGCCAGGTAATTTCAGGCTATGGGGTGGGCAATTGCTATGGAGCTTACTTTTGCAGGCTTCTAATTTTGAATGTGAAAAACTACAGAGCAAAACAAAAGTGGGGCAGTCACTAAGACCTGTATTCTAAGCTGCCTTTCTACTCACAGAGCAGAGGAGGGACATTTTTGCCAATTCCTCCCTCCCCCCCCTCACTGTTGCCCTTCCCAAATTTGATCCCCATCTTGTGGGGGAGCAGTGCTGACTTGTAGAGGAATGGTCTCAGGAGCCATAGATGTCTGCAGCGGAGGAGGGTGGGAAGGAAAATTACTATGTATGCATCCCAGATTTGTTTGCAATGGATAGGATAGGACTGCTTCTGGGATATGATTCCTGTGACTTGATTATTTGTTCCTGTTTTCTCCTGGTTTTGCTCTACTTGCTGTCTTGATGGAAAGTAACAGTAGACTGTTTCTTTCCCACTGGCCTGTCTTTAATTTCTTCCTCTTTTCTTCCTCCCCAAGATGCTCCTGTGGCACTCAGCCTTCACTGGAGTTCAAGCCACAATCTCTGCTTCTACCTGCTTAGTCGTCCTCCAAAGGAGAAACCAGGTAAGGTGAACTTTTGTTTTTGGGCATCCTGCAGTCTAGTTCTAGAGTGACTCTCAGGACACCTTTGTTTGGCAGCATTAAGTTGGTTGGCAGTCCTGGAAACACAGTGTCCTTCACTCATTTGGTTATATAGTACACTGTGGGAATAGAGAAGGGATTATTTGGGCATCAGGATTCAGGCAGGGAGTCAATTTCAGTTTAGTTCTTACTCTGAGATGAGCATGTACCCTGCTGCTTCATTCAGCAGATCTACTCAGCAAAGTTGCTCCAATTTAAGTGGCTCTTCTGGCAGAAAAATCAGAGCAGACTCCTTAGACTAGAGAAAGACTTCCAACTTTACTGAGCTGAAGTAGCAGGATCCAGGTAAGGGTATCCCAGATCGAGACCAGAGTGTTCAGCATTTTGTACTATAGCAAGGAGCTGTGCTTCAGCAGGAACTAAGGTGCAGTTTAAGTACATTTTTGTACACTTGAGGTTGTACTCAACGTTGTCCTTTTGGTTAAGTCTAAGGTATTCCCTCTAGATGTCACGGCTGGGGCCGGGTCAGGCAAAGTCCAGAGGCAGTCCGAGGTCTGTAGCCAGCAAGCAGGAGTGTCCAAGGTGCCAAATCCAAATCGCTGTGCAAGTATCGCAGGTCCGAGGTCCAGAAGCCGAGGTCAGGGAGTCCAGAAGTCAAAAGCCAAAGTCAGGAATTCAGGAACCAAAGTCAAGCCGGAGTGGATGCTAGAACGTCAGGGAGATGACTAGTTGCTTCCACAAAGCCTCCTCCCAAAGCCCACAGCTATATAGCCCTCTGCTGGCTGTTGCCCATTTGGGCTAATTGCTGGCTCTGGGAGGCAGCCAGGATCCTGTTACAACTCAAGCATCCTTGCTCTTAGGAGGGCCAGAATCCTCTCAAAACTCAGGACTCAGGGAGCGTCTTGCTTGTGAGCGTGCCGCCCTCCTCCGATCCCTGAGGTCCTGACGGAGGCGGTCACGCACACGAGCCACCCGAGAGGGCGAGGCAGGGGGGCTGGGATCTTCTTCAGCAGGAGGCAGGGGTACTGGTGCAGGTGGCAGGGGTACAGTTTCCTTGGCAGACTCGTCTTCCTCTGCAGGGTCCCCAGCACCCATGACACTATCCCCCCCCCCCAGGGCCCCCCTCCGTCGAGGGACCTGGGAGGTCGGGGTGGTCGTTGTGGAACTATTGCACCAAGTCTGGGGCATGAAGATTGTCCACGGGCTCCCAAGACCGGTCTTCTGGGCCGTATCCCTCCCAGTCCACAAGGTACTGGAGGCCTCCGCGATGGTACCGGGAGTCCAGGATCTGGCGCACCTCGTATTCTTCCTCGTCATCCACCAACACCAGTGGTGGCGGCGGTGGGCAAGGAGGCCGAGCTGGGTCAGGGGGTGCAGCTGGAACAAGGAGGGAGCGATGGAACACAGGGTGAATGCGGAGGTGAGGTGGCAACTGGAGCCTGAAAGCGACAGGGTTTATTTGGTCCATGACGGGGTAGGGTCCGATGAACCGCGCATCCAGCTTGTGAGACCAACCAGGCCGGCGCAGGTAGCGAGTCGAGAGCCACACCTGATCCCCCGGCTGGACTGGGGGGCCTTCCTGCCTCTTCCGGTCCGCAGCCAGTTTATAGGCTTCCTTGGCCCGCTGTAGCTGCTCTCGGAGCAAGTCTTGGCTGGCGCAGAGTTCTTGCAGGTAGGCCTCGACGGCGGGGACATTCGTGGGTGGCAGGATCGCCGGGAAGAACCGAGGGTGGTAGCCGTAGGTTGCAGCAAACGGGGTCATTTGGGTAGACGAGTGGACCGCGTTGTTGTATGCAAACTCCGCTAGAGGCAACAGAGTGGTCCAGTCGTCCTGCTGGTAGCAGGTGTAGCAGCGGAGATATTGCTCTAGCGTGGCATTTGTGCGCTCTGTCTGACCATCTGTCTGCGGGTGGTAGGCTGAGGACAGGTGCACTCGAGTACCCAGGCTGGAATGGAGGGCTTGCCAGAACCGAGAGGAGAACTGGGGCCCCCGGTCTGAGATCAGGTGGGCTGGGAGTCCGTGCAGACGAAAGATGTGTTGCAGGTAGAGCTGAGCTGTCTCCTGAGCTGTGGGAAGTTTCGGGCACGGAATGAAGTGGGCCATCTTGGTAAATAGGTCGACGACCACCAAGATGCAAGTCTGACCTTTGGATCGTGGGAGTTCCGTGATGAAGTCCATCGAGATGGTATCCCAGGGTCCTGAGGGTGCGGGCAAGGGCTGTAACAACCCCGAGGGTTTGGCCGGGACGTCTTTGGCCCGCCGACAGACGTCACAGGAGCTGACATAACGGGCAACATCGGAGCGAACTCGTGGCCACCAGAATTCTCGCGTCAGCAAGTGGGTGGTCTTATGCTGTCCGAAGTGCCCGGCGGGCAACGAGTCGTGGGTCAGGCGTAGCACTTCTGCCCGTAAGGGCCCGGGCGGCACATAGAGGCGTTCGCGGTGTAGCAAGAGACCGCCTCGAGTCGTGAACTCGCCTGCCGAGTCATCTTGGCGGGCCTGGAGGTGTTGCTGGACCCAGGGATCGTTGGCCTGGCTAGCACGAATGTCCTCCACGAGTGTGGGTGTAGTGGAGGTGGCTGCAAACACTGAGGGCGGCAGGATGGGAGCAGCAGGCGCGGCCTCAGTTGAAGCAGGGGCGTATTCCGGTTTCCGGGAGAGTGCATCTGCTTTCCGGTTCTGGGTATGGGGGATGTAGGAGATCTGGAAGTCAAAGCGAGAGAAGAATAGGGACCACCGGATCTGGCGCTGGTTGAGACGGCGGGTGGTCTGGAGGTGCTCTAAGTTCCGGTGGTCGGTGAGCACTTGAACAGGGTGGCGAGCCCCTTCGAGGTAATGCCTCCAAACCTCAAAAGCCGCCTTGATTGCGAGCAGCTCTCTCTCCCAGATGGTGTAGTTCTTCTCCGCAGCGGTGAGCTGGCGCGAGTAATAGGCGCAGGGCTGGAGTGGCTGAGACGGCTTCTCACGCTGGGACAGCACTGCTCCCAGGGCCACGTTGGAGGCATCAGCTTCCACCGTAAAGGGAAGCTGGGGGTCAGGGTATCTCAGGAGTGGCCCGGTGGCAAAACGGGTCTTCAGAGTGGAGAAGGCGTTATCGGCCTCTGGGGACCAGTGGAAAGGTTCTTTGGGGCGGAGTAGTTGAGTCAGGGGCATGGTCAGAGATGCATAGGCCGGGATGAATTGCCGATAATAGTTGGCGAAACCAAGGAACCGCTGCAGGTCTTTGCGATTCTGAGGGGCCTGCCAGGTCAGGACCGCTTCCACTTTTTTCGGGTCCATGAGGATTCCCTGTGGTGACACAATGTGACCAAGGAACTCGACGGAGCGCAGGTCAAAGTCGCACTTCTCCAGCTTGGCGTAGAGGCCATGGGCTCGTAGGCGCTGCAGGACCTGGCGGACGTGCTCGGCGTGCTGGGCAGGATTGCGGGAGTAGATTAGGATGTCATCCAGGTATATGATCGCGAAGCGGTCGAGCAGGTCCCGGAATACATCATTCATGAACCTCTGGAAGACAGCGGGGGCGTTGGTCAATCCGAAGGGCATCACCAGGTGCTCGTACTGCCCGTATCGGGTCCCAAACGCGGTCTTCCATTCGTCTCCGGGCCGTATGCGCACCAAATTGTACGCTCCGCGGAGGTCCAGCTTGGTGTAGATTTGGGCCCCCTTTAAACGATCCAAGAGTTCAGGGATCAGTGGTAGAGGGTACCGGTCGCGGATGGTGATCTTGTTCAGGGCCCGGTAGTCATTGCACAGCCGGAGCTCCCCACTTTTCTTCTTCACGAAGAGGACTGGAGCAGACAGGGGAGAAGTTGAGGGTCGGATGAATCCGCGTTTCAGGTTCTTGTCCAGGTAGTCTCGCAAAGCTGCCAACTCAGGCTCCGACATTGGGTACAGACGCCCCACCGGGAGTGGTGCTCCAGGTACCAAATCAATGACACAGTCATAGGGTCGGTGAGGGGGAAGCTGATCTGCTCCTGTCTCCTCAAAGACATCGGCGAAATCCGCATACTTCTGAGGGAGCTGAGGACCACCACTCGGGATGCCGGCTGCTAGAGTGGTGGGAGGAGTCAGATGGGGGCATGGGTCTCGGAAGCGTAGTTCCTGCTGGGCCCAGTCCACGAGGGGGTTGTGCAGCTTCAGCCAGGAAAGGCCTAGAATCAGCGGGAAGCGAGGCATGCGGGCGACATCAAACTGTAGCTGTTCTTGGTGCTGCTGGACGTGGAAGGTGATGGGACAGGTCTCCTGGGTGACGGGGCCAGAACGGAGGAGGCGCCCGTCAATAGCCTCCACCAGCGTTGGAGTCTCTTTTGGCTGCACTGGAATCTGGTGCTGCTTTACAAAGGCGGCATCTACGAAACAGTGGGCTGCTCCTGAGTCCAGCATGGCATACACGAACAGCCAGCGTCCATCGGGCAGACGGAGTTTGACTGGTAGCAGGAACGGGCCCGGGGTATCAGCCTGTTGTTCGGAGGACCCAGCTAGTCGCCCCAGGCTGGAGGGTCCACTTACGCCTGGGGCTGGCCTTTTGGCGGCGGTGGCAATGTAGGTCCGGGTATCCGATGTTTAGCAGGGCAGCCAGAGGCATAGTGGCCTGCCGTGCCGCAGTAGAGGCACAGGTTCTGTGTGCGGCGTCTGGCCTTTTCTTCTGGAGTCAGGCGGGGTCGAGCAGCTCCAAGCTGCATAGGCTCACCCTCGTCTCTGGTACTAGCTGGGGATGGGAGAGGAGCCAAGTGGCATGGCGCAGGGAGCTGGCGCCCTCGGGTCTTGGCTTGGCGGCGACTTTCCAGGCGGCCATCGATGCGGAGGCAGAGGGTGATAAGTTCCTGGAGCGTGGGGGGCCGCTCCACCCTGGCCAGTTCGTCCAGGACTTCCTCTGCCAACCCCTCG
This sequence comes from Heteronotia binoei, assembly GCF_032191835.1. Taxonomy (NCBI): domain Eukaryota; kingdom Metazoa; phylum Chordata; class Lepidosauria; order Squamata; family Gekkonidae; genus Heteronotia; species Heteronotia binoei. The sequence goes on from NC_083241.1 coordinate 18,476,855, forward strand.
GTAAACTGGTCCATCTGAGCAGCCTCATTCCACGCCAAGTCTTGGGCCAGGAGCTTGAATTCGGTGGCATACTGAGCCACCGAGGACTGGCCTTGTTTCAGGGCCCTGATTTTCCGGTTGGCTGTGGCTGCTTGGACTGGGTTGGAGAAGGCAGCAGACAGGTGGGCCTCAAACCCCTGGTAATCAGTCAGTAGGGGAGAGGACCCAACCAGTAGGGGTGTGGCCCACTTGGCCGCCTGCCCCTTTAACAGACTAATGATAAAACACACCTTCGTCTTGTCATTGGAGGTCCCGTGCTCTTAGTTCAAAGTACAGCTGACACTGTGCCAGGAAAGCAGGAAATTCTTCCACGGCACCCCCAAATCTGTCAGGTGGGGGAACTGGGCACTTGGCTGGAGCACTGGCCACAGGTTGTTGCTGCAAGTGCACTACTGCTTGTGTTAGCTGCTGTACCTGGGCTTGGAGCGCAGCCAGTAGTTCGGTGGTTTCACTTGCTTCAGCCTCCATCCTGTGGAGTGGGTGTTTGTCGGGTGGAAGCAATCTGTCACGGCTGGGGCCGGGTCAGGCAAAGTCCGAGGTGCCAAATCCAAATCGCTGTGCAAGTATCGCAGGTCCGAGGTCCAGAAGCCGAGGTCAGGGAGTCCAGAAGTCAAAAGCCAAAGTCAGGAATTCAGGAACCAAAGTCAAGCCGGAGTGGATGCTAGAACGTCAGGGAGATGACTAGTTGCTTCCACAAAGCCTCCTCCCAAAGCCCACAGCTATATAGCCCTCTGCTGGCTGTTGCCCATTTGGGCTAATTGCTGGCTCTGGGAGGCAGCCAGGATCCTGTTACAACTCAAGCATCCTTGCTCTTAGGAGGGCCAGAATCCTCTCAAAACTCAGGACTCAGGGAGCGTCTTGCTTGTGAGCGTGCCGCCCTCCTCCGATCCCTGAGGTCCTGACGGAGGCGGTCACGCACACGAGCCACCCGAGAGGGCGAGGCAGGGGGGCTGGGATCTTCTTCAGCAGGAGGCAGGGGTACTGGTGCAGGTGGCAGGGGTACAGTTTCCTTGGCAGACTCGTCTTCCTCTGCAGGGTCCCCAGCACCCATGACACTAGACCCCTTTTCTCTGCAAGACTGTCATTATCTCCTCTTGAAGATAAATAACCTGGGACTTTGGCATTTGAGTGTCTTTCAGTGCCACTTCACACCATTTGCCAGATTCTGATCTTCCAGACTAACAATCTTCTCCCACTGAACAGTAAGCTTAATCTGGAGAACTAAAAGCCCCTCTCAAGATGTGATTCTTTATTTTACACGTAGAGAGACTTTGTACTTTTGGGAACAGTCTCCCACCAGAGTCTCTCATATATCCCAAGCCACTCATGTATCCACACTAGCTCTGACACACAATCTGATTTATTAGGCTTTTCTTACAGGAGAGAGTCTCAAGTGCCTCATGCAACCACTCCCTTCTTCATCCAATCTCCAACTCTCTTTTTTGCAACTGCTTCTCCATCTTATAGGTCATTTATGTAGGCCTATGAGGTGGCAGTCCGGGTCACAAAGAAGGCTTACTTTGCGACCTGGATTGCGTCTGCGACCTCACACTCAGCACAATTATTTAGTATAATTTGGTCTTTAACAACTAAACCAAATGTTTTTGTTGTTGTAGTTGTTGTTCAGTCGCACTCTTTACGACCCAATTGACCAAGTCACACCAAGCTCTCCTGTCTTCTACCATCCTCCAAAGTCTGCTCAAATTTGTGTTAGTTACATCAGTAACACTGTCCAGCCATCTCATCTTTTGCCATCCCCTTCTTCTTTTGCCGTCTGTCTTTCCCAGCATCAGGGTCTTCTCCAGGGAGTGCTCCCTTCTCATTTGGTGGCCAAAGTATTTGAGCTTCAGCTTCAGCATCTGGCCTTCCAGGGAACTGTCAGGGTTGATTTCCCCTAGGACTGACTGATTTGCTCTTCTTGCAGTCCAACAGACTCTCAAGAGTCTTCTCCAGCACCACAGCTCAAAAGCATCTATTCTTCTGCGTTCAGCCTTCCTTATGGACCAGCTCTCACAGCCATACATGACTACTGGGAATACCATCGCTTTGACTATACGGACTTTTGTTGGCAGGGTGATGTCTCTACTTTTTATTATACTGCCTAGGTTTACCATAGCTGTCCTCCCAAGGAGCAAACGTCTTTTAATTTCATGGCTACAGTCACCATCTGCAGTGATCTTGGATCCCAGAAATGTGAAGTCTGTCATGACTTCCATGTCTTCCCCTTCTATTTGCCAAGGTGTGTTGGGGTCAGATGCCGTGATCTTAGTTTTTTTGAAGTTGAGTTTCAGGCCTACTTTTGTGCTCTCCTCTTTCACCCTCAACAAGAGGTTCTTTAGGTCCTCCTCACTTTCTGCCATTAGAGTGGTGTGATCTGAATATCTGATGTAGATGTAGTGATCCTCTGAGTTAAATTCACCCATTCCTGTCCATTTTAGTTCACTGATTCCCAAGATGTCAATGTTCAGTCTTGCCATCTCTTTTTTGACCACATGCAGCTTACCTTGATTCATAGATCTTACATTCCACGTTCCAATGCAGTATTGTTCTTTGCAGCATTGGACTGTTCTTTCACCATCAGACACATTTATTTATTTATTTCCATTTACCGTATTTTTCAGACCATAAGACGCACTTCCCCCCCCCAAAAAAAGTGGGGGGGAGTGTGTGCGTCTTATGGAGTGAAGGACGATAGGATGTACCTTCCTCCAGTGGGGGGGGGCAATCCACTGCCTCCGCCTCCGATCCCGGCGCTCCCCCCGCCGCCCCCTCCGCAACCGGCGCTCACGAAGCGCTGGGTTTGTGGAGGGGGCGGGTGCTTCCTCCGTGCCTGTCTGCCTGGCTCCAGCTCTGATGCTTAAAGCAAGCGCCGGGATCGGAGGGCAGAGGGAGAGATCCTGGCGCTTGCTGTAAGCGTCAGAGCTGGAGCCAGGCAGACAGGCACGGAGGAAGCATGCTGCCCCTTCCGCAGCCGGCGCTTGCGAAGCGCTGGGTTTGCGGTGGGGGCAGTGTGGAGCGATCCCAGCGCTTGCTGGAAGCAGAGCTGGAGCCAGGCAGGCAGGCACAGGGGAAGCGCCGGGATCAGAGGCGGAGGCAGCGGATCGCCCCCCAGGAGGAAGGTGCGTCCTATGGTCCGGAGCGTCTTATGAACCGAAAAATACAGTATATCCCACTCTCCCCGCCAAAGCAGGCACATCCACAGCTGAGCGTCCTTTCGGCTTTGGCCAAAACCAAATGTTAGGGAATTTGTGAGCTTTTTCACAGATAAGGTTTCCAGCATGACCTGCCTGCCACATTCGATACAGTGAGTGAACTCGAGGCACCGAGCACGTTTTCTGGTCCATTTTTTTAATTCCTTCACCCCACTCAGCCTGGAGGAAGTCAACAGGATCCTTTTTATTGTGCCCCCTACCACCTGTGGGTTGGATCCGTGCCCATCTTGGCTTGTAAAAGCTAGCCAGGTGATGCTATGTGAACCACTACAGGCCATTGTCAACAGATCCCTCTTAGAAGGGATCTTTCCCATAAAGAGGTTGTGGTCCATCCCCTCTTGAAAAAAAAAACATCTGTAGACCCGGCTGTATTGGCAAACTATTGGCTGGTGTCAAAACTCCTCTTTTTGGCATATTAATAAAAACTTCGGGTAGAGTATTACTTCCCAACATTTTTTCCTTCTTTTTCTTTTTAATTGCAGAACTTCTATCAAGATCACGAGCTTTCACTGCATTAAAATCACCGGTGATACAGAAATCTTCATGTTTACACTTAATCACTTTGGCACACAAGTCTTTATAGAATGGAGCCTGCCTATCATTTGGGACATAAACATTAACCAACAGAAACTTTTGTTGGTCCTTCACAATCTCTATACCCTGATACCGTGCATCCTTTGCTTCAAAAACTAAATCAGCTGAAATATCACCTCTGATATAAGTTACTAGTCCTCTTTTTTTTTTCTCCTCCTCTGAGGTTATAATAGCCCTTCCTAAACCTTTATTAATTAACAAATGCTCATCCTTCTTTTTAATGTGAGTTTCTTGTAGGCAAATGATATCAGCTTTTAATTTATTGAGTTGTAGGAAAGCCCGTTTTCTTTTTTGAGGGGAGTTTAAACCATTAGTATTCAAAGAAACAATTTTCAATTTGTTTGTCATAATTCGTTAATAAGTTTTCTCTCCGTCTATCAGTTAGTTTTTCTTTTTTTTCTGGAGTCTTGTTTCTCTATATGGGATTTCCTCTCCTTGAAATACTTCTCCCTCCTCTTGCTCACTCGTATGTGTGGGATCAGGTAAAGGCATGGGCTCTCTCTGCATTATCGAGTCCTCCTCCTCATTAGGATTTTTCAGTCTAGCCTTTCTTTGCCAGTTTCTCGTGTGGTTGCTGATAAATTCCTCTAACTTAAAAATTGAATCAATCCTATATCTTGTGTTCCCATAGGTGAACATCAAACCTTCAGGAATTAACCACCTATACATAATACCCTTTTCTTGGAGTTTTCCCGCTAATTTTGAGTATTCCTTTCTCCTGTTCCTTATTAACCACGGAATTTCCCTCATGATCTTAATTCTGGTTCCTTTAATCATTAGTTGCATTTCTTTGGTTTCCCTCCAAATCCTCTCTTTAATACCCCTTCGAACGAATTTGACATGTACCTCCCGAGGGAGTTCATTCTTTTTGGCATATAGAGTGTTAACCCTATAAGCATAGTCAATCTCCCTCATAATTTCCCCAATTTCCATTCCTAAAATATCCACTAGAGCGTCTGCCATTAATTTTAATAATGATTCGTTCTTCTCCTCGGGTATATTCAAGAATCTGTTTTTATTAATATGGCAGACCAACTTGTTTTGGTAGACATTTGGCGTACTCTGAATCCGACTAGACGAGATTATACTTTTTTTTCAACTAGGCACAATTCTTGGTCGAGGATTGATATGATGTGGATATCGACAGGTCTGATTAAGTTAGTGCAGGAGGCAGAAATCTTACCATCGACTATAGCAGACCATTCCCCTATCTCTCTTGTGATGGGGGTGTATAGAAAGAAAGCAGGTTGGAGAATGCCTACTGGCTTGATTAAGAATAAGAACTTTGTGGAATACATAAAAAAAGAGATGACTTTTTTCTTTCAAGCCAACATACAGAAGGATATGTTTTTCTCGACTGTATGGGAAACAAGCAAGGCGTATTTCAGAGGTCTGGTTATTAATTTTTCGGCCAACAAGAAGCGAGAAGATGCTAAAGCCCTGGCTGAATTGACGGAATTAATTAAACAAAAAGAAAAATTACTAAAGGCTAATCCGTCACAGAGGGATATTAAAAATGAAATTAGGAATTTACAACATAAGGTTCATCTATTAGCGTTAGAGGAAATGGATAAGAAGATAGCATATTCCAGACAATATCACTTTGAACATGCAAATAAAGCAGGTAAATGGTTAGCTTACAAAATCAGGAAAGAAAAGGAAAAAAAGATAATAAAGGTATTGAAGGACAATGAGGGAAGACATACATCACAAATTGAAAAGTTAAAGATAATAATAAAAGATTTCTATACTAGTCTATATAGGAAGCTGGAGATAAACAAGGGAAAGCAAGAGGAATATCTATCAAATAAATTATTGATAAAACTATCGGAAGAAAAGAAAAAGGTCTTAAATGAGCCGATTGCAATGTTTGAAATAGAGGAGGCATGGGCCAAGCTAAAGAAAAATAAGGCAGCAGGCTCAGACGGTATACCTGCGGAATACTATATTACCTTTAAAGATCTTCTCATAAATCATTTTAAAAGTTTAATGGAGGAGGTTTGGCCTTCTGCTAGGTTACCAGAATCTTGGAGACATAGTAATATTATTCTTATTCCCAAAATAGGCGGTGAGCTCGACGATATTAGATCTTATCGACCAATATCATTGTTGAATGTCGATTACAAATTATATTCTTTAATTTTAGCCAATAGATTAAAAAAAATACTGAATACCTTAATTCATCCAGACCAAGTAGGTTTTTTACCAAATAGATACATGAGAACAAATATTCACATTCTCGCAAATATCATGGAATACTATGAAATGAATAGGGACAAGCAAGCAGCTTTTTTTTTTATTGATGCAGAAAAGGCATTTGACAACCTAGACTGGAACTTTTTGTTTGAAATTCTTAAGAAAATGGATTTTGGGAGAGACTTTGTAAGAAACATCCAAGCTATTTACGATCAACAAATAGCTAAAATAATTGTCAATGGTGATTTAACGGAAGATATATTTTTAGGAAAAGGCACGAGACAAGGTTGTCCGCTATCTCCTTTATTGTTTATCCTATCGTTGGAAGTCTTAAATAATGTGTTACGGAGCAATCCGAAAATAAAAGGATTGAAGACAAAAGGAGAAGAATATAAAGTTTTGACGTATGCAGATGACATGGTTTTAATTTTGCAAGATCCTTTAGAATCTGTGGATGAAGTCTTAAAGGAATTAGGTGAATACGGAGAAGTAGCTGGATTTAGGGTGAACAAACAGAAAACAAAAATTTTGACTAAGAATTTGACCTTGCAGGAAACACAAGAAATTGAAAAAAGAACGGACTTCAAATCGGAAAAAAAGATAAAGTATTTAGGCATAACAATGACCAATAGATGCAGTACGATATATGAAAATAACTTTACTCCGCTGCTCAGGGAAATGGAATCACAATTTAAAAAATGGAGTAATTTAGGGCTATCCTTTATGGGGAGGGCAGCCCTAATCAAAATGAGTTTACTCCCAAAGGTTTTATTTCTATAACAAATGGTTAATTTTGCAGTGAGAAAGCCTTTTTTTGTTAAGTGTAACCAACAGATAAGGTCATTTATTTGGCAGGGGAAAAAACCAAGAGTGAGGTGGAAGATTTTAACCGACTCCAAACAGAATGGCGGCTTAGCTCTCCCGGATTTAGAGGTTTACCATTTAGCGTGTACAACGCTATGGTTAAAGGATTGGGTCACCTTAGAGGACAAACGCATTTTAGCGTTAGAAGGTTTCGATCTTCAGGCTGGGTGGCACGCAAACCTTTGGTACGTAAGGAAACCTCAAAGTTATTTTAAAAGTCACTTAATTCGGAAAGCGTTATATGCAGGATGGGTGAAGATTAAAGCTAAAATATATGGGGATAAAACCCCTAGATGGATTTCGCCTGAAGAAGCTTCCATCCAACCTCAGTTACGGGAAACAACAAATGCGATCAGATATATAGAGTTACTTGATGATAAGGATAAATTGAGGAAGAAAGAGGAGTTGGAGTCGCAGGGATTTAATATTGATTGGTGGGTCATGCTTCAGATCACTTCAAAATATAACAAGGATAAACAGTCGGGTTTTTCTAAATACAACTTTGATTTTGATAGAATATTACTGTCTGGGCAATATAAAGTCATTAAAAAGGTGTACAATTATATGTTACAAATTAAGCTTGAAGACGAACTGGTTAAAGATTCTATGATAAAATGGGCTAAGAATCTGAAGAGAAGTGTTACCTTAGAGCAATGGGGACTTTTCTGGAATATCAATTACAAGATAGTTAAACCAGTCAATCTCAGAGAAAATTTCTTCAAACTTTTTCACAGGTGGCATATTACACCGCTTCAACTGAGTAAAATAAATCCATCTCTCTCCCCAAAGTGTTGGAAGTGCGGATCTGTGATAGGTTCCTTTTTTCATTTGTGGTGGTTTTGTGAACTAGCCAAAAAATACTGGGTGGCTGTACATAAACTGTTAACAGAGATTTTAAAAGTGAACTTCCAACTTAAACCAGAGATAATGTTACTTTCGATGGTACGAAATGAAATCCCTAGAGAAGATGAGTATATCACAGTGTATATTCTCACCGCAGCTAGAGTGCTCTTCGCTAAAGTTTGGAGACAGAAAGAAATTCCTCAACAGGTGGAAGTAATCCAAAAAATATTAAATATTGCTGAAATGGATATTTTGTCAAACATGGTTAGAGGTGTAGCGAAATATGATGCCATAAGGAAATGGGAAAAAGTGTATACCTGGCTTGGGATAAAATGTCCTGTATGAAGACATTTATGAAATTACGTATGGTTCAAGGTTCAATGATACTTTTTTTTTCGTACAATTCTACGTTCGGGATATAGCCACAATCAACCTCTAATTAGGTTATTTTCTATATTTATGTACATAAGATGGTTTAAGGTTTAATGATTTTTTTCTCCTTTTTTTTTTGTTTGTTTGTTTTTTATGTATAAGTGTATGTTGGGATATAGCCATAATTAACCTTTAATCAGGTTATTTTGCCTTACTTATGTACTTATATTTATTGTTGGTGTCAATAAAATGATAAAAAGTTAAAAAAAAAACTCCTCTTTTTGGATAAGGTCATAGAGCAAGCAGAGGCGACTCAGTTACAGGGATTCCTGTATAACACTTCCACACTGGATCCATTCCAGTCCGGCTTTCAACCAGGTCACAGGACAGAGACGGTTCTGGTCGCCCACATGGATGACCTCTTACAACATCTGCATCAGGGTGGATCAGCGGTGCTGTTATTATTAAATCTGTCAGCCACATTTGATATGGTTGACCATCAGCTACTGTCTAGCTGCCTCGCCAATGTGGGAGTCCAGGGGTCTGTCTTGTAGTGGCTGGCCTCTTTTCTCCATGGTTGGGGACAAAGGGTGGCGATAGGGGAATAATCATCCCGGAGGCACCCACTTATATGTGGTGTGCCACAAGTGGCAGTTCTGTCCCCAATGTTATTTAACATCTTTATGCACCCCCTTGCCCAGATTGTCAGTAGGTATGGGCTGGGATGCAATATGCAGATGACACCCAGCTCTATCTATTGATGGGTGGCCAGTCCGACTGCACCCCGGACAACCTGGACCTGGCACTGCAAACCATGGTATCATGGCTCAGGATGAGTCGACTGAAGCTGAATCCAATGAAGACTGGGGTTCCCTGAGTCAGGGTGGCCCAGGAAGGGAGATCCCTTCGCTAGCTCTTGACGGGGTGCCACTGACACCACCCTCTAAAATCAAGAGCCTGGGAATGCTCCTGGAGTCTTCCTTGGCTATTGACTTCCAAGAAATATTATTGAAAGCTTTCTCAGCATCAAGAAAAACGAATGCAACTTTTTTGTCCCCTTAGTCACCTTTTTTCTAACCTGAAAAACCTGACTTCAGCTTTTCCTCATGGAAAAGGTGCTCCAACCCTTTGACCATTGTCTTTTACTTCTAGATTCTGATCCGAAACCTGACATTATTTGGCCGTGCGCCGCTCCAATTGTGTTATCGTGTGTCACTCCTTGCTCTTCTTATCTGGCGTTTGTTTGTGAAGATGGGGCCATTACTGTTTGGGACAAATATCTAGGTGAGCTTACACATTATTAACCAGCTTTAATAAGATTGGCAAGATCCATTACCTCATAGGAATATAAAAATAACCCATGTTGAATCAATGATGCATTCTTCTCTAAAGCCACATCCACTCTACAGAATGAGGTGGTAAAAATAGGTGGCACTGCTTCAGAGTGCAGGTGGGGAATCACATTTTTGATTTCCCTATGTGAGGAAAAAACCTCCCTGCAAGTAGAAAACTAGCACATTTAGGGAGCAGGCTGGGTTGGAATTTTTCTCCATGAAGTGCTTGGGGGTTGGTTTGTTTTAAATAACTTGCAGACAACTTTTTATATGGCGATGGCTTTAAAAATAGTATTGTTTTAGTCATAGTAATGAATCCATAGGGCTAGCAGTGTTAGTCTTTTGCAGCAAAAGTTATGCAGGAGTTCACTGGGAGCTTCAAGACTAACAAGATCTTATTCCAGCATCAGCTTTTATTAACTTCTGCAGATACTGTCTGAATTTAACATCTGTGACAAAAAGAGAGCCATGAAAGCTGATGCTGGAATTAAAGTACTACTAGGCTCATTTCAGTCATTTATAATTCCTTCTCTGTGCCATAACATAAATGATACTGGATAACAGTCATACAATTGGTAAAAATTGCAGAAGTAGCTTATTTTCTCTGGCTGTCCCAATTCATTGGTTTTGACTGTAGCAGGTACTGATGCTGGTCAGCCATCTTGCAGCCCAAGCTGTGAGTTTTGATAAAGGTGGGGACATAGATAGCCCTAGGTAGCCTAGAGTCAGTGCTCCCAAACAAGCTCTGATACACACTATGATGAAATTAGTTCTAATTCTCAGGAAGGTGTTCTTAGACTTGCAGCTTATGTTGAGTTTCATTTAAATCAGTGATTCATCAAACTGTGCTCCAAGGAACCTGCGCTTTCCCCAGAGATTTATCAGGGATTACTTAATGAGAAGATCAGTAATGGCAGACCATGGATTGTTCCACCTTACCTATCTCCCCACCTGTAATAAACAGCCTAATGGAGGTTGGGGGGTGTCCTGGGGTAAAAAGGTTCTTTGAAGGCAAAGGCTGAAAATCACTACCCTGGCAAAATTTGTCCAATTAACTTTAAAAATGTAACAGAATTGTTAAATCGCTTCCTGCCAGCCAAACTAGCATCTTAGCAGAAAGATCTTATCATCTTGTTTAGGAGGGCTGTAGTGTTGTTTCTGTCCTCAACTAGTCCTGCTGGAACTTTTCCCTAGGGTTCCCCTTGTTTGTGACCATGCTTCCAGATGGATGTGTTGTCCGCAGTATCCAGTTCATGCCATATTGCCCACTGACCAGGAACAAGACCCTTTCTCCCAGCAAGTACCCTGCTTGTACCAATGTGCAGCTTCTGGTGTTGTGTGCGGATGGGTCTCTCCACCTGATGACCTCAGGGGCCAAGGAGTTCAGCACCAAGATACTGGTATACAAGTAAGTCATGCCTGAAGGTATTTTTTGGGGAGATTCTCATGCAAGGGAATTCTGAAGTTCAGGCCTGCAAGGAAAATAGTACCATATACCTTGTTACTTGTCAAGTAGATGGGGAACTACGTTTATTATGTACAGTATGTATGTAATTGTCTCCTACTCTTCTGCTTTGCAAGAGTCTGCAGGCAGGGTACAAATATAATAAAAAAGCAAAACAAGAAAACCAAAATATTGACACACGCCCCCACTTTCCTTGAACAGTGAGGACTTGAAGACCCTGGAATGGTGCTTCTTAGTTGAGAAAGCACTGGAGATTTCTGGGGGAGTTGGAGGGTAGAGTTGGCAGCAAATTCTTTCTTTACATGTAGAGCACAGGTGGAGGCTAGACATCCATATAGGGAAGCAGATCCTCTGCCCCACAAAAGCTATCCAGAGAGATTTTTGAACTCAAGGTGGTTTACTTTTTGGGAGCCAAACTATACATTACATTTTAAAGCAAGTTTTCTGTGCACGTGTGTTATGTGCTGTCAAGTTACTTCTGATTTTTGGCAACCCTATGAATGAATGACTTCCAAATGTACTATTGTTAACAACCTTGCTCAGGTCATGCAAACTGAAGACTGCGGCTTCCTTGATTGAGTCAACCCATCTCATGTTGAGTCTTTTTCTTTTCTTACTGGCTTCAGTTTTTCTTAGCATTATTGTCTTTTCCAAAGACCCCTGGAGCTGTTTAGGCTTGGAAGATGGTGCAGGGGGCAGACAAAGGCCTCACCTACACAGTGGTCTTGATCCCAGTACTTTAAAACACAGTTCCCAGAGCTGCTGTGTAGGCTGGGCACAAATAATTCAAAACTATAATGTGTAGTTTGGCCCTCAGAGTACTGTCTCTCTGCTTTGTCTTCTTGACACTGCAGATTCCTTTCCCCTTCACACATGCACACCTCAGCTAGAGGGAGGGGGATCAACATCTCTTAGCTATGATAGGTCCCTGAACAAGAAAAAGGAGGCCACAAGGAAAGGACAGAAAATGAGTTTTGATGTCTGTAGAAGGTACTTGATCTCCAGAGGATTTGCTTCTGCCACCATAAAGGCTAGCAACATATTTCTTTTAAAAATTGAAACTTAAGCATTCTTAGGTCATCGAATGTTTGTAGGGGTTGGAATTTAATGCAGAGTCTAGAATTCCGAGAGGCTTAATTTTTTTTAATTATTAAACAGCCTTCAGAAGGCAATGAAAAATCCCTTTCTATGCCTTTCTTAGAGTCCTGATATCCCCCCCCCCTTCCTATTTCTCCACTACTATACTGTAATTCCTGTTTGTCATTCTGTGTTGTCAAATAATAAGCATACCTACCCACTCCCAATTGTTTACATTGGTCCTTCTTTCTGCTGCCATTGATATGACTTGTGTTAGAAAGTGTTATAAGTAATGTTGCAAATCTGGGTTTCTTTCATAGGCCAGAGGATCCAAGTCAAGTCATCAGTGCAGCAGCAACCGTTCCATCCTTAGCCAATGCAGTGAGTGCTTCAGATTGCTTCCTTGGAGGTTTGGTATCTCTCTTGAATACCATAACTGTGAAAAGGTGTCTTGGGTTGAAAGGAGTTATTGGCTGGATGAAATTACAATGGAGCAAATCAAATCATGTAGGCAGGACTCCCCACACTTGTAGGTACAGCATGGATGCTCCTGGGAGGTCTGGCACCTGGAAGCACAGCATGGAACAGTAGGTACAGCATGGAAGCACCTGGGAAGTACAGGCACCTTAAAAGTGAGAACGGGAACCAAAAGATGTTGTTAGAGTCTAAAAACATGCAAACTGAATGTTGTAGATCCTGGTGTTTTGGTCAAATGCTGAGCTGAAGTGGCCACTTTAGCTAGATAGAACCTTCAGAGGCAACACATATCCTAAGGTAGGGCAGCTGCCAGGGCCAGGCCTTCTGGTGGAGCATACTGCTGCTGACCTTCCACCTGCACACCTCCCCTGTCTCCTGTCTGTATCCATGCTCCAAACTGCTCAGAGTCATCAAGGTGGTGGCACTCCCAGCTGCATATGCTAGCCAGTTCTGCCAGGGAATGGTTGTACAGGTGCTGCAAGCAACTGGGCATGAGCCATGGGAGAGCTTACAAGTAGGAGGGGTGGTGGCTCAGTGGATGAGTCTCTGATTTGCATGCAGAAGGTCTCAGGTTCAATTCTGGGCATATCCAGTTAAAAGGACTAGGCAGAAAGTGAGAGGTTTTAAGGGAGGGACGGTGGTTCAGTGGTAGAGCATCTGCTTTGTAAGCGGAAGGTCCCAGGTTCAGTCCCCAGCATCTCTAACTAAAAATGTCCAGGCAAATAGGTATGAAAAACCTCAGCTCGAGACCCTGGAGAGCCGCTGCCAGTCTGAGTAGACAATACTGACTTTGATGGACCAAGGGACTAAGGCAGCTTCATACGTTCATATGGGAGAAGGATGCACAGGCAAGGGAGGTGGTGTGAGGGTGGAAAGGGGAGCCCTGGTCAGTGTCTGTTCAGGGCTCTCCAAAACCTGGAACTGGCCCTGTTCAGAGGCAGTATAGCTGTGCATGTTAGCAACTTGACTGTTGCAAGGATCTTGGACTAGACAGGGGTGGCCAAACTTGCTTAACATAAGAGCCATATAGAATAAATGGCCACAAGACATGAATGTCAGAGGTTTGAGAGCCACAAGACAAGGAAGGAAGGAAGAAAGAAAGATAGATGGGGGAGAAGGGAGGGAGGGAAAGGTGAAAAGAAAGCAACTTCAACTTTAAATGCATTCTTCAAGCCTTTGGCTGGCTTGGTTTGGAGAAGTGATTTCAAGAAACAAATGCCTTCTCCAAGCTCGCTGACGGGGTGGTGGGAGCTTCAAGAGCCACACAATATGTGTGAAAGAGTCACATGTGGCTCCCAAGCCACAGTTTGGCCACCCCTGGACTAGATGGACATTTGGTCTGATCCAGCAGGGCTTCTCCTCCTCTCTTAAACCTCATGCTTATTCCAGTCTGGGCGACCCTCTGTATATTTGTGCCACCAGACCCAGCTCTGATCCCACCAGAGAGCTTGTAAGACCCATTTCCAGCAGGAAGTCCCCATAGGAGCTATGATCAGTGGCGGTTAATGCATGAGTCCCTTTTTGCCATTCCAGGTGCTGACTTGCTCCTGGGCTGGCACAGTCAGTCTGATGGACTCTGCAACAGAAGCAACTGTAATGCATTTCATCACCCCACCTCCTTACAAAGTAACAACGCCCTGGCATCCTGTTTTTACTGTGGATACTGACGGCAAATATTTGATCCTCCAAGGTAGGACATAATTCACAGAACAAAAGGAAACAGGCAGAGTGGAAAAGAAACATCTTAAATATTTTCCCACCTCCCCAACCTCTCTGTCAGAGGGTCGTTGTTTATTCTTCCTCTCTCTTTCTACATCCAAAGATATTGCCAGATCCATCATTGCTGTTCTGCTCCTTCTGCTGAAACCAGAACCATATACTGCTCATTTTTGGTCTAGACTCTTGTAAACTCCTCCCCCAAACCTCTCAAGTTTTGGTTCATGAGCAACACTTGCAGGGGTGGGGGAGAGTTGGGTCCCCTCCTTCGTTCCCTCCCAGTGGTGTTCTCTTTCCTGTTTTTGCCCAGTTCCTTTTAGCACATGGCACCTCCAAGAAGTAAAACACCAACTGGCTAGCACTAGCAGAGGCTTTCCAGGAATATCACACTAAAAACCTGGCCTTACATGGAATCTCTCCAGAGGATTCTCCAGATTGTCACACTTGCTTATGGATAGAGGAAAGTTCCCTGTTTTGAGGACAATATTTTTTAAGATAGTCTCTTCCAGTTCTCTACAAGGTGTTTCCCGCATGGGAGTGATCTTGTGTGGTTTCCCCATTACTGCTGCAGCTGCCAATTCAGCATAATGGCAAAGGGGTTTTCACATGGCAGGGTTTCCCTGCCCCCAGGGGGAACACAGCAGAATGGAGTTCCAGAACCTCTTTGTGGAAACAAAATTCTCAAAAAAATGCTTAAAGGTTCATGAGGGGCACCCATGTGTTTCTGCTTCATTTCCCTCTTGAGAGTTCCAGCACCTCTTTTTCCAGGAAAAACGCTCTGCCTGCCTCATCCTCCACAGTGGCCATTGCTTGCCTCCACACCATGAGCAGGCTTTTTATTTATTTTTTAAATGAGCAGCTGACATATCATTATGTTATGTGATAGATTCTCTGAATTGCCAGCTTTCATTTGCTGCATTTGTTTTGGTGGTGGTGGTGGGAACAGCTACTATGGGGGACTGTGGAAGTGGAAATGGATTTTCCTGTACATATCCCAAAACATTCCAGGGAAGCAGGTTTTGGGAAAACCACAGGAAAACTTGGGAGGTGCACAATGCTGTGGCCAGGGCTTTTTTTGAGCAGGAACAGAGTTTTGGCTGGCTTGGCATCAGGGGGTGTGGCCTAATATGCAAATGAGTTCCTGCTGGGCTGTTTCTACAAAGAAACCCTGTGTGGAACAATGGGGTGACATCAGGGGGTGTGGCCTAATATGCAAATAAGTCCCCGCTGGGCTTTTTCTACCAAAAAAGCCCTGGCTGTGGGGATGCCAGGAAAAAGCTCCGTTTAGCAATAGCAATAGTGGGACAAAAAACCCTGTAAATTACTCAAATCTCAGTTAATGGGGTGGGTTATAGATGTAATTTCTCTCTCTTTCCCCCAGCAGGGATAATAGGAGCTTTGTAGAGGATGATTTGCCTTGGGATAAACAGTGCTGGTGGGGGAAGGGTTGAATGTGTCCTCCTTAATCCTATTCAAGGCTCTCCCTGGCTGATTTTAAATAAAGATCGAAGGGGGACTGTGGCTCAGTGGTAGAGCATCTGCTTGGCATTGCTGCAGGTCCTGGGTTCAATTCCTGGGAGCTTCCGCTAAAAGGAGGTAAGTGATGTGAAAGACCTCCACCTGAGGACCCTGGCGAGCCCCTGCCAGTATACCGACCTTGGTGAATGGTCTGTGACATCTCTAGTTAAAAGAACCAGTTAGTAGGGTGATGTAAAAGGCCTCTTCCTGAAACTCTGGAACACCAGACAGAGTAGACAAGACTGACCTTGATAGATCAGAGGTCAGATTCAGGGTAAGAAAGCTTTATGCTTTTTTTGTTCTGCTTTTAGGATTTGAACAATCTGCAAGCGTGAAAGCAGAGACTGGAATTAACCGAAGCACCATCTTTCTCTTTGACATCACATCTTGCCCAGAGACTTCCTTGCAGGATGATGCGTGTCCACCTGACTCTTTAAAGCACCTGCCTTGGGACAGGCGATGTGATATTTTCCTAAACAACCAGTAAGCTTAGCCACTGTGTGAAAAAGAGACCAGTATGGACCAGTATGGCATGTTCAGGCTCTTTTCCTGAGTAGATCTGCAGCAGCATCACAATCTTCCAGCATTAAAATTAAAATTAATCTTCCAGCATTAAAATTAATCCTTTCATTGGCACAGCGCACAAGGAAACCATAGGGTCTGGTCACTGAAAGTGGATCACACCCTAGAAGTCCTGGGACCTGAGACCAGTAAATAATCTACTCTCCTTTGTGCTGTCTATTTGACTGGCAGTGGCTTTCCAGCATTTCCAGTCAAGGTCTTTGCCAGCACAGCTAATCACAGGGATGAGAAATGGCCAGTAAAATCAGTAAATCAGCCTGCCTTTGCAGGATGGATGGGATATAAATCCCACTAAATAAATAAATAAAAGTCAAAGGGTTTTTTTGGTTATTTATTTGTCAGTTGGGGTTTTTTTTAACGATCAGTAAGGTCAGTATTTCTTTGTTTTTGTGAATGCAGTTTGTTTTTTGTTTCTGTTACTGCATTTTGGAGGACAGAAGAGACCAAGAAAAAAATACTTGCAGAAGCAGTGTAAAAAGCTGTTGAGAAATGAGTTTATTAATAACTTCTTTTTTCAGCAAAAAAACAAAGATAAAGTGTAAAAGCAAAGACAAGTCTTACCTTAAAGTAATTATGTTTTGTTCTCATAATGTTTATTTTATGTATGGTTTTAAATGTTTTAATATTTATTTATTTATTTACTAAATTTGATTTTTATACCGCCCATTCCCAATAAACAGGGCTCAGGGCTCAATAGCGCCAAATTATATAGGTTAAAACATTGCAGTTGCAATAAAATAGCAGTCAGTTTTGCTCATATGGTGATCTGAATTTCCAATTTTGCTACCATCTTGGTGAGGGAGGGTGCCAGCCAGATGAATGCCGTCACTGTCCTCAGCTGAATGCCTGGTGGAACATCTCTGGCTTACATGCCCTGCAGAACCACATCAAGTCCCACAGGGTATGGATGTTACTCGGAAGAGAGTTCCACCAGGTTGGGGCCAAGGCAGTAAAAGCCCTGCCCTGATTGAGGACAGCTGGATATCTCTTGGGCTGGGGACCACAAGCAAGTTCTTTATCAGCATAGTGTAATGCCCTTTGGGGGGTATACCAGGAGAGGTGGTCCTGAAGATTTGTTGGTCCGAGACTGTTAAGGGCCTTAAAGGAAAGCACCAAAAGTTTGAACCTGATGTGGCGCTCATCTGGTAACCAGTGCAGCTCACACAACACAGGTCAAATGTGTGCTGTTCATGGAGTTCCTGTGAGGACCCTCACGGCTGTATTCTGTACCAGCTGAAGTTTCCAGGTCAGTCTCAAGGGTAGTTAGAGAGTAGTCCAATCTGGAGGTCACCACCAGATAAACCAACAGTAGCTCCTTGGGGTCTCTTGCTGGTCCTGTCCCAGCTAATGGGGAAACCATTCAAGCCTTTGGCTACATCACCACTCCATCTCTTGTTGTGGAAGACAGCCTTCCATGTTGCCATAACATCTGTGAAAGAGACGAGTGATCTTCTTGCTTTCTGCTCTGATTCTCCATACCCAGTATTCTACAAGGATAAGGTAATTCTGCATCCAGATCCATCTTTTCTGCCAAAAGTTGTTTCTGTTTTTCACCTTTTGCAACCTACTCCCTACATTTTTCCCAAACCCTATTGATGAAGCCAAACATTCGTTGCATTCTTTGAATGTGCATAGAGCGCTGTCGTTCTATCTTGATCACACAAAAGCTTCCAGGAAAGACATGGCTTTGTAGCTTATGGTGAACCATGTAAAGGTTCAAAAATTTCATCCCAGAGGTTGGCCAAATGGATTGTGTCAACCATTTCACTCTGCTATGAACTAGCCAAACAGCCTCTGCCTACTCACCTACACAAACACTACCAGGGCTGTATCTGTGCTGACTGCTTTCCTTAGTGACTCATCCACCGAAGACATCTGTACAGTTGCCACTTGGCCTTCCGAAGACACTTTTATCTCACACTTCATTGATTTTGTGTTAAGACGTCTGTTGGATAGAATGCTGGCTTGATTCCATTGTTAATTGTTATCTTTAATTGAGTATGTTGGAATAGACAATTATTATAATCATTGATTATTTTTTACTAGAAATAAGGAAAAAATTAGAAAATCAGGAGGAACAATTTTTGGAAGTTCTACATAGCTTGCTTGCAGGTATCCTGAAAATTTAATCATAAGTAGATGCTAAATATCTACCACAAGAGCCTCGTGGCGCAGAGTAGTAAAGCTGCAGTACTGCAGTCCAAACTCTTTGCTCACGACCTGAGTTCGATCCCGGCAGAAGCTGGGTTCAGGTAGCCGACTTAAGGTTGACTCAGCCTTGCATCCTTCCAAGGTTGGTAAAATGAGTACCCAGCTTGCTGGGGGGGGGAGTGTAGATGACTGGGGAAGGCAATAGCAAACCACCCTGTAAAAAGTCTGTCATTAAAACGTCATAAAGCGACATCACCCCAGAGTCGGAAATGACTGGTGCTTGCACGGGGACTACCTTTACCTTTAGATACTAAGCAAAGTTTTCAAATGTTCTGGTGTTTATTAAAAGACTTTATTATTAATTCTACATTAGAAAGAATTCAGAAGTAAAATTGAAATTTATTTGGCGTCCGGATTAATTTGATTGAAGATCAGTCTGAAAAATAAGATAAAAAATTATATATATATAATTTGTGTATGGTTGTATGATATTAACATGTATCATATTTTTGTTAGAACCCACACCACGGTGGAAGATTAAAAAACTGAAACGAAGTAATAAAAACCTGGGGTCTTCATATGGACTACTTGGGCTGAGACAAATTGCAGCGTGAGACTATTATTATATTGCCTAGTGTCAGGTGTTTTTCCTATAATTGCTTGGTCCAGCACAATACATCTCGTGCTCAGATCCCTGCAGATTAGTACAACTACTGTTCCAGACAACAATGGTGCCATAACTCTTTTAACAACATTAAATAGATGTGCTGTTTCAGACTCAGAGAGAAAAGTGGTGACTTCTTCATATAATGCACTTCTCCCCTCCACCCCCCTCAAATTATACTTTTAATATGTGGCTGCTTGTTCTGGGTAGATGCAATTACTCTCTGTGGTCACTAGATGGCACTGTGACACGAGCTTTACAGCTTTGAAGGCCTCATATATCCATTTTTTCTTATTTTTACAAAGTACTGTTCTGTTTTCATAGTCAAAATGTGCAAAACCAGTACCCCAAACAAATATTAAAAAGAGGAAATGCATATAATTCACACTTCCCCCTCTGATCATAAGAAGATGGGAAGCAGAGAAATAGCAGGCAGAGTCTTGGTCTTTAATCTTTCCCCTGGAAGCTGTTTTTCTTCACATCAAATTGCATGCATGCCTTGCAGCAAGTTTTTCTTCCAAAAGTGTCAACTGTACCACCTGTTCACTCAACAAACAGTCATCATTGGTTCCATTTATTTAAGGCTTCAGGTAGTTCAGACAGGTTGGACCAAGTCCAAGTTAAGACTAACATGCATCGGAGCATTAGGGGTATTATACTTTTGCAAAAACACGATAGCATGCCCCCCCTACTCTCTACAGACCCTTTTGCTTTGGGAACAATGGCAGTTCACACTATATTCCCAAGGTTGCATTCTTGATAAACATTGTTGCAATGGTACTAGTCTACTTTTGGTCTAAACAGCAGGTGCAAGATTTGAGAATGTCAAGAAGCAAGATAAGGCAAGAGTATAGCATTCATAAGCAGATATTGTCAGACGTTGGAGGTTCAAAGTAAACGGACTTCCATTTGTTGCAAAAGTTAAGACGTTTATTTGATATCTCAAAGTTCTGAACAAGCAAGAATTGGAACTGATAGCATTTAGTGAAAGAGACACAGTTTTAAACACTCACATCAAAGGGTTTCTAAACAATACTACATTCTCACACTTCTGTATTACAAGTAACACTTTCCCTACTTCTTATCACTTGTGGTTCTTCTTCTCACGGATGAGCCCTGCTGGTTCTCCTTGAGGCCTGCTATCTTCAAAGGGCTGTTGCTTTTGTTAGTACTATCCAAAGGAATTCACAGCGGGAATTAGTAACATCTCTAGAGCCGTTTGATATACAAGGCCTTTGTCTCATGGTTAGCAGCTAGTGCTCAAAATGGGGTTAGTCATGTCAAGAGGCAGGTTACAGGTTATGTTCAGTATAGTATCACATTCAGCATAATGTCAATAATATTCTCCAATGTCTGACAGATATTTCTCAAGTTTAGCTCTATCATGGCAAGGCACTTGACACAAAGGTTTGTATGTGGGTCTGTCTGTGCAAACATATATTAAGCATCCTCCAGGAGAATGGAAGTAGTTTTGGGGCAACTTTGGAGCAAGCGGGTTAAGGGTACTTTGTGAAATGTGAGGCTAGACTAGATATCATCGAGTCCCTTTAGATAGACCCTTATATTTGCTCCCCAGCTTCCTTAGGTCTTTATGCTTTCTGTGGCAAAATGCCCCATTATCTATCAGACTTAACCATTCCAAGTCATCACAGGGCATTTATGTTGGCTAGACTAAATGCGTTTCCCTCCAAAGTTTTACAAGGGAGATATCATCGAGTCACTTTTCACTCTGTTCCTGTGGAGCGAATATTCCCAACTCAATTCAGCATATATTGCTGGATTGTTCCTTTTATCATAATCTCCATAAAGATTTATTTTGCAAGCTTTCTTTCTTCCCAGATTTGTCTATTCTGCCACCCTGTTATTATTTATTGAATGATACTGAGGGGGAGGTTAGCGAGGCTGTGGCAAAAATTTTGGCTGACATCCTTAAATTTCAATCTGACCATGTATGAATGCATCTGTAAACTCGGTTTCATTTTGATTTTATCTCCAATATTTAAACTTTCATATTCTGTGTATTTTTATTTGCAACTGTTATGCCATTAAAGGTTTTGTATGGTATGGACTAGATGGGCCTCTGGTTTGATCAAGCATGAACCACTGATGAAAAAAATACTTCTCTCCCTGCTTTGGGGATTCACATGATCTCCTGCTGCTCAGGTGGGAAAGGACCATTGGGGGGAAGTAATATGCATTTGTATGTGACAGCTCTTTCCGTCTCATATCCAACAAATAATAATAATAATAATAAACTTTTATTTATATCCCGCCCTCCCCGCCAAATGACCAATTTCACCTAGACTCTTCAGCATCAAGGTCTCTCTGCCCTCCTGTTTTTACTAGTCACTGACCTTTTATTTATTTATTTAGAAGATTGGGATCTGCTTTTTAGTCTAATCCGTGCCACCATGGCAGTTAATGACTAAAAACATAGTATACAAACATGTTGTGTGGTTACAGTTTTGTATTGCTGCTGCATTTTTGTCATTGGTTGGGTTTTGTTCTTGCTGCCACTTTTATTGGTGTGCTTCTGAATTTCATTTTTGGAAACTTCCCTGAAGCCAAAAGAGGGGTGTAAGTATTTTAAATAACACCACACTGTGGGTGTTGTCCATTTTCAAAATGCAGGCTTCAACCAAGGAATAACCAGGTTGAAGACCAATGCAATTAAATCCACATGGACAATCGAAGCTGCCTTAAACCTGGAAATTAGACTTGTCGACTCAGACTGTTAATGGCACTTCAGAATCTCAGGCAGATGTCTTGCACATCACCCACTCCCTGATCCTTTTAGCTTGAGTTGCCAGGGATTGAACCTGGAACCTTCAGCAATGCCCAGCAGATGCTCTGTCACTGAGTCTTTCCCAGTTGAAAAATGAAGAGCTGTTTATGCAAATCTTTCTTGGCAAGTTACCACCACACTCCCAAGAACAGCAGCCGAGGAAGGTCTGCCCAGATCTCCCTATAGTCCTGATATTGCAGAGCTCTTGCTAGATGAAGTACTAGACCATGGTGCAATGCCCAGGGGTTATCTAAATCACCTCCCCACTCCCTGGAGGGAGGCCTGCCTAAGGGCTTGTTGCCAGGGCACATATGTTTCATTGCTGCCACCAGACCAGTTTGTTGATAGGGCCCAGTCCACCCTAGTTTTCCCCCCTCTAAGGGCTCGGCAGGTTTCCAGCTACCCCAAAGCTGGCTATGGTTTTTGCCTGCTCTAAATTAGGGCCAATAGGTACTAATGCCTTGCAAGCCACTGACACGCAGACAATTTAAACAAAGGTTTGAAGAAAGTTTTATTTAACAGGGCAGGTAATCCCCAACACAGTGTAAAAAAGAAAATAACAAAACCTAGCTAGCTATTACTTCAACCCTGGGGTAGATGGCAAAAGATTCAAGGAACCAGAGTCCTTCAGGAACTCCCTCCTGGGATGATCTGGCCACACTTCAGGGCTTCAGAGTTGTTGAGCTGACCCTCAGGTCAGTGCCACTCCTTGCCTCAGCAAGTAGACAAGGGCCCAGCTAGGAGAAAAGACTCCCTTTTTTCTAACCACTAGCCTTTAATTGACCATCAGGGACTAATCCCTTGTAGCTGGTGGCTCCACCCTGTGGCTACAGCAAAAAGGGGAATATCCTGGAAGACTTCAAGTCAATTTTAAAACTTTCCCCTGGGCACTACACATGGAGCCTAGTCTTGAGTAACTTCTCAGTTAACTGTCTGGAGAAGTGGGAAGGAGGGGCATGACAGGGCGGGCTCCTTCTTAAAGCCCTGGGAGCAGGAATCATGCTCTTTGTCTCTTTGCCAGCCTACAGCAACCGTCAGCAGTTAGCCAGCAGATGCCTGAGTGTTGGAGCCAGCTGCGGATATACATGGCCACCTTGCAAAGGGAGGCCCAGGAGAAGTGACGGGGCAGTGGTAGAAGTTTCGGTGAGATTTCCATTCCTAGAGGGAGAGGTTGGAGTGCAGTTCCTTTGCCCAGCACCAAAGGCAATCAGTTCTTTCCCTGTCCCTAGTAGGTGGTGCCCTGACCTGGATGCCCCAGGCTAGCCTAATCTCATCAGATCTTGGAAGCTAAACAGGGTCAGCCTTGACTAGGAGACCACCAAGGAATACAAGGGCTCTTACACAGATGCAAGCAATGACAAACCACCTCTGTTCATAAGTCTTGCATTGAAAATGCTGTAGGGTTGCCATACGTTCACTGTGACTTGACAGCCCTTTCTGCCATCGGGGAGGCTGGAGGATGATTTCTCAAAGGCCATTTCTCAAAGAAAATCTATATCAACCTTTGCATCCTCTTCCCTCCCCCCAACCCAAAACTAGGAGGGATGAGCTCCCTTAGTCCTTACTGAGGTCCTGAACTAGCATTAGAATAGAAGATGATGATGATATTGATTTATATCCCGCCCTCCACTCTGAAGAGTCTCAGAGCGGCTCACAATCTCCTTTACCTTCCTCCTCCACAAGACACTCTGTGAGGTGGGTGGGGCTGAGAGGGCTCTCACATCAGCTGCCCTTTCAAGGACAACCTCTGCCAGAGCTATGGCTGACCCAAGGCCATTCCAGCAGTTGCAAGTGGAGGAGTGGGGAATCAAACCCGGTTCTCCCAGATAAGAGTCCGCGCATTTAACCACTACACCAAACTGGCTCTCCTTATCTCATTCTGTCTGTCTCTCTCACACACATCCTATAAGTTCTACTAAATTCAATGGGGCTTGATATTAGCTGATCATGCATAAGTTATTTTTATTATGATGATGGTTTGGAATAGCAAAATACCCATGAATTTGAGGGTATGGGGGTATGCAGAAAAAATTGAGCAAAGGAGTGGAAGAGAAACAGGCTTGCTTTCCCAAAACTGCCCCTCCCTTAGTTCTCCCAAGCTACATGAATTCTGTTTCTTGGCTGCTAGAAAGAGTGACTGTTTAGCTAAGGCCACATCTTGCTGTCCAATCAGCTTGCTTATTTTTTCTGTTCTGGTTTTTTGCCTAGGCAGAGTTGAAGATATGGAACACTGACCGGAACAGCAGAGCCAAAGGATCCACCAGTTAGTCTACTCTGCGCATCAAATGTTAATTCAACACGGACAACATTCATTCTGTTGAAGCTGGTGCTTTATAAGACCCATCTCTGAGCATTAACCTGGCTCCTCTGCCCTCTGCCCTTTTCATACTTTCTAAAATATTATCTTTCTGCTCATACACAGTAAAGAGCCTTTGGGAGAGGGTTAAGGATTGAACCTGAGAGATGACTGTGTCCAGATCAGAAAGAGATGGTCAGTCCCCCAGCCCTTTGAGGTGTCATTATATTAACATATAATGAATGTCAAGGAAAGGCAAGGGAGAAGCTGACTGAAGTCCTGCTGAGCAGCCAACTTGCTGAGCAACTGAAGCAGGAGTTGCTATGAAACACAGAAAAATCTTTGGATAGAGGTTTTCCTCTACTTTTCTCTCCCCTCTTCCTATGAATTATTACACCAGCATAATGGGGGAGGGAAATCTTTAAAATAATACAGGTCACCAGAATACCTTTATTCAAAAATGAAACATCTTGCACACCATCTACACAGGAAAGTGACAGAGTATGGTATGTATATGTAGATATATCGCTTCCAGTTTCAGTGCCTTTTAAGGATGGAGATCAAGATGGGTAGCCATGCTAGGGGTAGCCATGCTAGTCTGCCTGTAGCACTAGAAAAGAGCAAGAGTCCAGTAGTGCCTTAAAGAGGGACAAAATATGAATGAGCAGTGACAGGAAACTCATACGCTGCCACATATTTTGGTAGTCTTTAAGATGCTACTGGGCTCTTGCTCTTTTCTACTTTTAAGGATGGAGACAGAGACACAATTGTTCATCCCATGGTGGTGACTTAGCATTTCCCAAATCATAGTGGACTGTTTTTCTGTGGTCTTAGGGACTAGAGTCACTGTACTGGATTCTTAAGCCTCTTTGAAGAAGACTGCAGATTTATACCCCACCCTTCTCTCTGAATCAGAGACTCAGAGCAGCTTACAATCTCCTATATCTTCTCCCCCTACAACAGACACTCTGTGAGGTGAGTGGGGCTGAGAGGGCTCACAGCAGCTGCCCTTTCAAGGACAACTCCTGTGAAAGCTATGGCTGACCCAAGGCCATTCCAGCAGGTGGAAGTGGAGGAGTAGGAAATCAAACCTGGTACTCCCAGATAACCACTACACCAAACTGGTTCCCAGTTTGAACCTTTTGTATGTTTTGTTTGTTTTTTCTCACCAGATCTTCCTCTCAGACTGAAGCTTCACTCATTGGGGTCTTGAGTGTATTGTTTGTGAGGGCTGGCAGCCTTGAAAACGCAAAATGCTACAATCCCCTGCAGTACACCAGAGAGCAGTCAAGTGCTGTAGCCAAAACTGGCAGCCCCCTCAGAAGCCTGCAATCCTATCTCTGAAATGTCTGCAGTCCACAGCACAGAACCACCAGCAGTTTTCTGTTGAATTGGGCATGCTCCTGATAAAGTATTCTAAGGTTTCATAAACCATAGGTTGCTGATCTGTTGTGTTTCCATAGTTTTCTTGTTACAGTGTTATTTAATTAAAATACAAATGCAATTCATAGTCTCAAAAATTCTGAGACAAGTCTACAGGATTAATTAAAATGGAAAAAGAAATTATATCATCATAGATAATTCCCAAATGGAATTGGCCAAACCCAGTTTTTCCATTGGCTGTGATGTGCATTCCATCAGTGATTGGCCCATCAACTGCCACTCAAGAGAACTTGCATGCCATTGGCTGGGTCCACTCCTCCCCCACACTGTCACCTACCTAGTCTCTGTGGTATTTGGAAGAGAAAGTAGGTAGCAGTGTCTGGGAGACAGGGAATGAAAATGGTAATGTGACTAGCTCTTCTAATTTCATGTCTAAGAAATAAGGTATCTTTTACAGGGGGTTGGTACCACATGTGTGAATGCCAACCTCTAGAGAGGTCAGCACCTTCTAGGACCAGCAGTCTCTTACTTTTCAATAGTATCCAATCTCTTGCCCCATTATAGTATCCAATCTCTTGCTTTTTGGGGGAAGATACCAGTTTGATCTTGGTTTATTATTTTTGGAAGAACTTTTTTCAATCTTTGTGCTGACAGAGGCAAAAATTTTATAATCTGTATTCAATAAGGAGATGAATCTGTAGATCTTCTTCGTGGTCTCTGTGCATCACACCAATGGGAGAGGCGCCGGCGCCGATCACGATCGGTAACTTCAAAGCCACGGATTTCCGCGCCCTCGTCCCGGTGCGCATGCGCAGGCACCCCCTCCTCTGCGCATGCCCAACGGGACAGGAGCGGACATCCCGCCAGTTCTCTTCTGACCGCCGTTGAGATCAGTCGATCTTTCCTACGGTCGGTGGATTACTTCAGCCTTGCTGGTTCTTCCAGTGCGGATTCTTCTAGCGTTATCGCCTTCTTTGTCTTTCGTGAGTGGGGTGGAGTGTGACTTTTGTTATTTTTTTCCTAACTCTAGTACCCTTTCCCTCCCCTTTCCCTTTTTTCCCCCCCTCACCCCCACGCTTTTCGCGTATGGAAAAGCATTGGGGCTTTTTCAAGCGGTGCAAACGGTGTGGCAGCAAAATCGCCCCTCCGGACGGCCACACCCTTTGTTTGTTGTGTTTGGGGGAAACACACAAACCGGACTCCTGCGCCCACTGCGCGAGGTTTTCCAAACAAACCCGCAAAAACCGAGCGGCTCGTCTCGCTGCAGCCTTTGTCGAACAGGCGCTGTCCCCGAGGAACATGGCGTCGTCAGAAAGCACGCCAAAATCCTCGACGTCGGTGGTCGATACCGACAAAACCTCCCTCGATGCTGATCGCCCCCTGAAAAGAGCGGGCTCGGCTTCGTTATCGGAGACCTCTACGCCAGCGAAGAGGTCCAAGGAGGATAAAGGAGCTTCTGCGGGGTCGAAGAAAAAGTCCGACAAACAGAAACACAAGAAGGTCCCTGCGACTTCGTCACCGACATCGCCGCCCGACCTAACAGCTCCAGTCCTGCCTCCCTTGAAACTGCTGGCCTCTCCGATCCGCCATCGACCGAACTTGCCGCTCGAATCGATGGCGACGCAGATAGCGATCTCGTCCGACTCCGACCGAGATCTGGAATCGGCGCAGCGCTTGGTGAGAGACGACAGCCCTTCGGACCTCACTCAGGAGGAGAAGGACAGCTCTTGGGATCGATCGGAGAGGGCTCATCGGGAGCGATCCCACAGCGCACAGAGAGTCTCCCCTCTGACGCTGAGACGGATGCCACAGCTGGACCAGCCTAAGACCTCCCAAGGGGACCGATCCTGGAGCCCTCGGTACCGACGGGATCGTCGGCCATCGAAGGAAAGATCCCCGGAGGACCGATCTCCTAGGAGACACCGAGAAGTTTCCCCACGACAGAGAACACCGCCACCGCTGTCATGGGACCAAAGGCAATGGCAGTATCTCTATGGGTCCTGCCCGATGCCATCCGTCTTCCCCTGGTTCCCTCCTCATCAGTCCGAATGGGACCAACGTTCGGAAGCATCATACCGTTCGAGGACATCATATCGTCCCCCGAAACGCAAGCCATCGGTATCGAAGCCTCCTGTCGAGGAACCAGTGAAAAGGAAGAAGTCTTCTCCCTCTGAAGAGACTGTAACCCTGGTACCGATTCGAGGTTGATCCAATCAATCGGACCAGTCAGAGTCCCCGGACTCACCGAGATCCTCGGAAGGTTCGATGCAAGAGGAGCAGCTGTCCTCAGAGGAGCTATCTCCGCCCAACAAGGTCGGAGAAGACCAACCTATCTCCCCTTCGGAGGACCTGAAATCCTACGGAGAGCTGATAAAGAGGATGGCTCATTCCATATCGTTGTCGACCATTCAGCCCGTGCCTGTCGTTACCGATAGTGTATTCGACATCGTTCAAATGGATACATCGACGGCTGTAGTGCTTCCATTGACTACGGTGATGTTACACATCGCGAAAGCTTCATGGGACAAGCCTGCCTCCACTCCTATTACATCACGCAGGCTTGATCACATGTACCGCATTCAAGAGTCCTCAGCGGACTTTCTCTTTAACCACCCTAGGCCAAATTCAGTAGTAGTGGCTTCATCCTCCAAGGCCAGAAAGACCCACGCCACCCCTCCAGACAAGGAGGGCAAGAAGCTAGATGGTCTGGGGCGAAGATTCTACACAGCAGGAGCGCTGGGCCTGAAAGTAGCCAATTATGCTGCCTGCATGGGACGCTATCAATACGCCCTATGGGACCGTGTGTCCGCGCTGCTTCCGGGGCTTCCAGAACAATCCAAGAACGCCCTAAGGAAAATCCAGAGTGAGGGTATGGCATTAGCCAAGCAGCAGTTAAACTCTGTGAAGCATGCGGGGGACATAGGGGCCAAGACCCTTACGTCGGCTGTGACTCTTCAGAGACACTCGTGGCTGAGGTCCACAGCTCTACAAACGGACACCCAGGCGTACGTCGAAGACTTACCTTTCGACGGAAAAGGGCTATTCAGTGCCACCACCGATGCGGTGCTCCAAGTCATGGACAAGAGCATACGTACCTCCAGAAACCTAGGGGTTCCGGCGTCGTCCAGGCAGCAATCCAAGCGTCCATGGTCGAAAACATGGAGCAAGAAACCCTTCCAGAAGCAATCAGGGGACCAACAATGGAGGCCCAAGACCACAGTCCCCTTCACCAAGTCCCAGTATGGCACAAAGGCCAAATATTCCCCTACCTCCTCCCAGTCCTCCAGGCAGAAGGGGAGTAGACCGGCCAAACAGGGCCTTTGACTGCCCCCCCTTCCCTTACTGCACCCCCTCCAATTCTTCAGACCATACCCGCCTGTGGCCCTTTTTCCAAGCATGGTCATCTATAACAACAGACCACTGGGTGCTATCGATAGTCCGGCTGGGCTATCTAATAGAATTTCAACAGGAACCACAGGTTCCAACATTCGTCTACACTGCCCCGTCTTCTACCCTCCAAGAGGAGGTGAGGACTTTGCTCGAGAAGAAGGCCATAGAACCGGTCCCACCAGACCAAGTACGACTGGGGTTCTACTCCCGCTATTTTACTGTCCCCAAGCGGGATGGGGACCTGCGGCCCATAATGGACCTTCGGGGACTCAACGACTTTATACCACACCAAAAGTTCCGTATGACGTCCCTATCCAACATACTCCCTCTGCTGAACCCTGGAGATTGGATGGCCACCTTAGACCTCCAAGATGCTTACTTTCACATAAGCATCCATCCGGCTCACAGGAAATTTCTAAGGTTCGCCATTGGGACTTCACATTTTCAGTACCGTGCACTCCCTTTCGGCTTGTCGACAGCTCCGAGGGTGTTCACAAAGACCATGATAGTGGTGGCAGCCCACCTCAGGTTGCAGGGCATAGCAATATATCCATACATCGACGACTGGCTGCTGGTGGCCGGGTCCGAACTCAACCTTTTATAGCATATCTCCACCACCCTGAACCTCCTCCAGCAGTTGGGGTTGTGGGTGAATATGAAAAAGTCCTTCCTCCATCCATCCCAGAGGATCCAATTCATTGGGGCGATTCTGGACACACGGCAGTGCAAAGCATTCCTGCCAGAGAAAAGGGCAGAGGACATTATGGACTTAATACGCACGTTCCAGTCCAGCCAAACTGTAACTGCTCTCCAGATTCTGCGGCTACTGGGACTAATGGCAGCCACGACTGCGGTTCTCACATTCGCCAGGCTACACATGAGAAATCTCCAGTTGTGGTTCCTGAAACGCTTCCGTTGCGGGGTAGACCCTCCACGACGCAGGTTTTCCATTCCTCCGGAGATTCTGGCGTCACTGACGTGGTGGTCTCACAAACACAACCTGCTACAAGGGGCGCCCTTCCACAGGCCACAACCAACTATGACTCTGACCACGGACGCATCCCTATGGGGATGGGGCACACACGTCAACGGTCTTTGCGTGGGCAACAGATGGCCCAGGGACCACCTGCAATATCATATCAACTTCTTGGAACTTCTGGCGATTCATCATGCCATCCTCTCTTTCAGGCCTCTGCTGGCAAACCGGACAGTAGCAATACTGACAGACAACACCACAGCGCTGGCCTATATCAACAGGCAGGGCAGCACGGTGTCTCGCAAGTTGTGTTTCCTAGCATTGCAGGCATGGCAGATCTGCATGGAGATGAACACTTACCTCATCGCAGCTCATCTCCCGGGCGAGCAGAACGTGTGCGCGGACTTCCTCAGCAGGGGAGGGGCGTCCCTGCACGAATGGGAACTGAACTGGTCCTTCCTCCAGCCGGTCTTCCAGGAGTGGGGGACTCTGGAGATAGATGTCTTCGCCACCCGTGACAACAGAAAGTGCGAGAGCTTTTGTTGCCGGGGAGGGAGAGACCCCTTGTCGTTGGGGGACGGCCTTCTGCTTCGTTGGGACCGCCTCCACCTCTATTTGTTCCCCCCGATTCCGCTCATTACACGGGTGGTGCAGAAACTGTACACAGAGCGCCCGCGGGGCATTCTGATCACCCCCTGGTGGCCTAGGCAACACTGGTTCGCCCCTGTGCTGCAACTGTCCAAGGGCAGGTTTCACCACTTTCCAGGGGTGCCGGATCTACTCTCCTCCCAGCAGGGCAGGATAGTCCACCACGACGTCCCGCATCTGAAATTGACTGCGTGAAAGCTCGGATGAGCGAGCTGTCGGAGAGAGTGCAACACGTCATCCTTAATTGCAGGAAGGAGTCAACGAGAAAATCCTACGCTTACAAATGGGCGCAATTTGCTAAATTTGCCTCAGAACGGGGCAGAGACGCAAGGAAGGCAGGCCTTCCTAGCATCCTTGACTTTTTGCTCTCACTGTTAGACAAGGGACTAACTGTTTCCTCCATTAGAGTGTACCTGGCGGCCATTTCAGCCAACCATGAACAGATCGAACGCCGGTCGGTGTTTACTCACCCTACCACTAAGAGCTTCCTAAAGGAGTTGGTGCGGCTGTACCCCTCTGTCCGGGCTCCTACGCCTTTCTGGGACCTGCCGGGGGTATTGGAGGCTCTCGTGCGAAAACCCTTTGAACCTATGGCCACGTGCTCCCTGCAGCTACTCTCATGGAAAGCGGCATTCCTGGTGGCCATCACCTCAGCACGTCGGGTGGGAGAACTGATGGCCTTGCGTTGCGACCACCCCTATCTACAGATCAGTCCAGAAGGGGTGCGCCTGCGACCAGATGTGACCTTCCTGCCGAAGGTAGTGTCTGCCTTCCATCTGAACAGAGAAATTTACCTGCCAGTCTATTTCCCGAACCCGGCTTCGGATTCGGAAAGACGCCTTCACGCCCTTGACGTGAAACGGGCACTCTCCTTCTATCTGCACAGGGTTAGACCTGTGCGCAAGGATTCTAGGCTCTTTGTCTCATATGCCACGACCTCTATTGGGAGGAGGATCTCCTCACAGAGACTCTCCAAGTGGTTGACAGAGACAATTAAGTTGTGCTACTTGCTACGAAAGCGGCCTCTGCCAGGGCCTATCAGGGCTCACTCCACAAGGGCAATGGCCACCTCAGCTGCATTCATGAAAGGGGTGCCCTTGCGAGACATTTGCAAAGCAGCTACCTGGTCCTCCCTGCATACGTTCATCAAGCACTATGCGTTGGACCTCCAGTGGAGACAGAGTTCGTCGGTGGGCAGTGCAGTTCTGCAGTCGCTCGCCTATTGACGGACCACGCATCCCTCCTCCAGGTATGCGGTGAGCTTGCTATTCTCCCATTGGTGTGATGCACAGAGACCACGAAGAAGATAAACAGGTTTCCTACCTGTAACTGATGATCTTCGAGTGGTCATCTGTGCAGTCACACTACCCGCCCACCTTCCCCACTGCTGCGGGTCCATCTCCAGGGCTCCTGCAGCGGTCAGAAGGAACTGGCGGGATGTCCGCTCCTGTCCCGTTGGGCATGCGCAGAGGAGGGGGTGCCTGCGCATGCGCATCGGGACGAGGGCGCGGAAATCCGTGGCTTTGAAGTTACTGATCGTGATCGGCGCCGGCGCCTCTCCCATTGGTGTGACTGCACAGATGACCACTTGAAGATCATCAGTTACAGGTAGGAAACCTGTTTTTCTTTATTATCCGCTCTATCCCTTCTTTGTGTTTCAATGATATTAATGCTTCACTCCATGAATCCGGTACCTTTCCAGTTCACACAATACCCTCTTGAGTGGGAGGAGCAGAATTTCTTCAACACTTTTGAAGAATTCTGCAGGGCCAGAAGCCTTGTTATTTTTCTGTGTCTTTATCACTTCAACCATCTCCTATATCGCTATCAGATTTTCCAAAATCTTTCGAATTCACTGGGGATTTTTTTCATATTAATTTGTTTTATACATTCTTGTCGTATTTCCAAATGCTTCTTAAATAATTTTTGGTAAAAATTTCTAATCTCAATTTGATCTCTTTGTTGTATTTCTTCAAGATTTTCATCTTGAAAATATACACATTACAATTGCAGTCTACCCACCAATTCCTTAGCTGGTTACAAACACTCACCATTAACAAAATGTTCAACAGCACATACAAGCACTCGCAAACCTTCCCAGGGCGTATTACCGCAACACAATGAACAACAAGCCCAGTATTTAAAGATACATTACCCAAATTAACCACACCTAATAAATCTTACATAAGGCCATAAGCCTGCCAACATGCACTACTATGACCTAACAATATTTACAAAAAACAGGAAAAAAATCAGTTTTATTATTTAAAGCTTTTGGCACTAATGATTGTAAACGGAAAATCCAAAATGTTTCTTCTCAACATTTTTTTGCGTACTCATTATGGGGCCCCAGGTGCTTTTATAACACAATGAATTTCATATTATCAATACGATGATGGGCCTCCAGGTAATGAATCCTAAGCAGAGAATCCTAAGCGATTCTCCTGTGTAGCTTATTGAACTAAGCAGTGACATAATCTATTTAACTAAGTCAAATATAGTTAAATAAGCTAGCTGAACCCATGTTCTTGTGTCTCCATTTGGGGATGCTGGGGCAATTGTCGCAGATAGATTGGTAGCAGCTGCAGCAGTGATTTACGCAGAGACCAGCAGGTAAGTGGTGCTTTGGGTTCATAGTGGCATTTTATTGCGTAATTAATTTTCCACAGGACAACTGTGGTATTACTTGGCATATATAAAAGGAGAGCAGTAAATGTATCATCAACATTACATCTTCTCACTGCAATTATTTCTACCAATTTGAAAGGAGATTGAGACGCATTTCTTGATGGCAAAAATATGTCCTTAGTGAAAACAGCATGGAGGGAAAACACTGGGGAAAGCAAGGATCATATAATAGTTAAAAGAAAGGGAGCAGCAAGGCTGAATTTAGACTGTTGCAAAAGGGACTAAATCCACTTGCCCTAAACGGAATATTGCTGGGTTTTTTTAGAACAGGAAAAGAGTTTGGTGGATGTTCATGGACCCTGCTTTGTTGTTTGAAAAACAGGTAGGCCTGATGGCTAAGAAGAAGACTGCAGATTTATGCCCCTCCCTTCTCTCTGAATCAGAGACTCAGAGCAGCTTCGTTCCCCACAACAGACACCCTGAGAGGGCTCTCAGAGCAGCTGCCCTTTTAAGGATAACTCTTGCGATAGCTATGGCTGACCCAAGGCCATTTCAGCAGCTGTAAATGGAGGAGTAGGGAATCAAACCTAGTTATCCCAGAAAAGAGTCTGTGTGCTTAACCACTACACCAAACTGGCTAGGATGCCTTTCATCAGATGCATATGATTTGCCATCTCACTTGTTACATGATTGGATTGCTGCAACACACGTGGATGTGGGACTATATTTGAGGACAACTTGTACCTTTCAACTGGTCCAGAATGTGGCCGCCTGACTGCTAGCTGCTGGTAACATATGTTGCCATTTATGAAGCAGTTATTGGCTGCCAGTCTCTTTTCAAGTTCAATTCAAGATGCGGGTTATAGCCCTTAAAGCCCTTCACAGCCTGGAACACTCATATTTGAAGGACCATCTTCTTTCATATATTCCTATGCACCAACTACAGTTGCCACTGCCTACCGCACCATTAAGGGTGGCCTGTTGTGGCTCTGTGGAATGGGGTCCCTGAATATCCCTGTTGTGTATGTGAATTGGTGTGTAGATTTAATGGTGTGCCTACCTGGCTCATTGGAGCCTGTAGGACTGAGCTTGGGGACTCAGGAACAATGGACAGTAGGATCCAAATCCTTGCTGCCCTGCTCCAATCACAGGCCCCCTGCTGGTTTGAACGATCCAGGGGCGTGCTTGCCAGTTTGGTGTAGTGGTTAAGTGTGCGGACTCTTATCTGGGAGAACCAGGTTTGATTCCCCCCTCCTCCACTTACACCTGCTGGAATGGCCTTGGGTCTGCCATAGCTCTGGCAGAGGTTGTCCTTGAAAGGGCAGCTGCTGTGAGAGCCCTCTCCAGCCCCACCCACCTCACAGGGTGTCTGTTGTGGGGGAGGAAGGGAAAGGAGATTGTGAGCCGCTCTGAGACTCTTTGGAGTGGAGGGCGGGATATATATCCAATATCATCATCATCATCATCTTGCGCGGGAACCCTGAAGTGTAAAGAGTTGGCCCCATTGGACCAGTTCTCCACTGAGTCCATCCATTACCATGCTGTTGTCAAGCATGAGATTTCAAAATAACCAGTCCTTGGATTTTGAAACAGGTTTATTGATAATCCATGTGGCTCATTCGAGCTGAAGATTGGAACTGATACTTTGTAACACTAGGATACATGCTTTAAAATGGCACATCAAAGGTTCTATAAACAATTCTACATTCATGTGTGAAATTCACACGCTGGGTTCCTTATCTATATTGCGGCTAGCACATCCTGGGTTCAAGCCTTGCCAGGCCTGGGAACAAGTCCGAGGAGGTCTTATCTTCAAAGAGGACATTCCTGCATCTGTTAGTAAAAGCAAAAGAAGAAAGGTGGGGGCTGCTACTTTGATGTGCCCATATTTAATTCTGGGTTAGGAACAACTCTAAATTCTGGATTCTATAATATAAAAGTGACAATTCTGAAATCCAGCTTCTATAATATAGAATGAGTATACAATGCTTGACAGCTGTACTAAATAGAGAGCTATGAGTATACAATGCCTCTTCTATGCGTTGACTCCACTATATTATAACCCCCATGGCCCAATGCCTGTCCCATAACTGCAGTGAGTAACTTCAGAAAACCTTCAGGATCTCATTCAGGTATCCACTAATGGTGGGATTAGTAACGGAGCAATTTAAAAAAAAAAATTCTGGTGGATATCCATCTGGATCAGATGTTTTGTTGCTTTTCAATTATTTTATACTCTCTAGAATTTCCAATTTAGAAAAACACGATGAGCGTCCAAGTGATTTTTCTTAATATGATAATCAGATCTGAGGAATTCAGTAAGCCTGCAACAACAACAACACTGGAGGATGAGCTCACTGAGTGAACCTCTCAAGGAGCAGAAAGGTTGAAAGAAGAAAAAGTCAAAGAAGTGAAACACACAGAGATTACAGGTCATTGAGCGAGAAAGCTGATCTGGCTCTTTCATAAATGTTGCTTGTTGTAGAGCAGGGCAGGTGGAGAGGCACATAAAGCTGCCTTCTTCCAAGACAGACCCTTGATTTATCAAGGTTGTCATAGCTTGCCCTTGACTGGCAGCAGCTCTCCAGCTATTGCCCCACTTGGTCAGTCAAGTTGCCACTGAGGCTTGTTGGATTAGGTGAAACCTATGTGGCTCAGTGGCAGATCACCCACTTTGTACATAGATATTCCCATGTGAAAAGGTCCAGGTATTCAGATAAAACACCTTCTGGGGACAGTAATTTGAACAAAGGGAGCCACCTCTAGCAAGCTTAGCATTTGAATAGTTCACTCTAGACCAGGGGTGTCAAACATGCGGCCCAGGGGTTGAAAGGCCCTCCGAGGGCTCCTATCAGGCCTCTGAGCAATTAGCTGTCACCTACTTCCTTCTCCCGCTCTCATGCTTCCTTCTGAATAACAGCTTGCTTTGCAAAGCTTGCTCAATCAGCCAGCACCTGTTCCCTGCACCCAAAGGGCCACCTCCAGGCATTCTGCCCACCTTGCAGCAGGGGGCCAAAGCATGAGGTAGGTTTGCTGGCAAGAATGCTGGAGCAGCAGCAAACCTGGAACCACGAGGTGTACGCCTGTGGATTTGACTGCTCCTCCTGGCTCACTACAGCAGCCGCCACTACCATCAAATGTCACTGTGCCACTCCCACTGTCACCCTGGCTTTTCCTTCCCATCTCCTCAGGTAGCTCTGACTGCTGCACACACTTCCAGTGTGCAGGCCTTGCCTGCCTGGTCACGCTTCCCTGCCACCATCTCCTGCAGCAGCTGCTGCGACCTTTGCTTGGTCCTGCCCATCTCTATTTCAAACCTGGTGTCTCCTGAAGGGGCTGCTCAGTGCTAAGAGGTTTCCCAAATCCTTGGAGCAGAAGCCTCCATCCTTTTTGAGTCTGGAATTCTGACACCACATGGTGAGTGCACCCAAAAAAATTACTGCCACCATTTGGCAGCTACAGGCAAAATGGCTGCTGCAGCGTTCTCTCCCTTCTCCTGGCACTCAACATCTGCCCCTCTGGTTGCTTTTTTTATCACCTTCCAACTTAAACTGTTGAGGTGGCAGCCCCCTGGATCAAGCTCTTGGTTACTGTTTTTCATAACTATGCAGGCAAAGAAGTTGACAAGAAGAGTTTGAACAAGAAGGAGTTGAAGGAACTGATACAGAAGGAGTTGACCATTGGACCACATGAAGGAATTCAAGGACTGGTGGCTGATCTGGATCATAATAAAGACCAGGAGGTGAACTTCCAGGAACACATGCCCTTCCTTTGCAATGATTTACAATTAAGCATTGAAGGGATAATCTGTTACAGTTCTTTGAGGGGGTGAACAAACATGTGGACAAAGGGAACCAAAGAGATGTTGTTTACCTTGACTTCCAGAAAGCTTTTGATAATGTTCCTCATCAAAGGCTCCTTCGAAAGCTTGAGAGTCATGGAGTAAAAGGACAGGTCCTCTTGTGGATCAAAAACTGGC
The DNA here is from genome assembly GCF_032191835.1 of Heteronotia binoei. NCBI lineage: Eukaryota > Metazoa > Chordata > Lepidosauria > Squamata > Gekkonidae > Heteronotia > Heteronotia binoei. The sequence goes on from NC_083241.1 coordinate 18,514,044, forward strand.
TAATTAATAGGAAGCAGAGAGTGAGTATAAATGGGCAGTCTTCGCAGTAGAGGACGGTAAGCAGTGGAGTGCCGCAGGTCTCAGTACTGGGTCCCATGTTCTTTAACTTGTTCATTAATTATCTGGAGTTGGGAGTAAGCAGTGAAGTGGCCAAGTTTGCAGATGACACTAAATTGTTCAGGGTGGTGAGAACCAGAGAGGATTCTGAGGCACTCCAAAGGGATCTGTTGAGGCTGGGTGAGTGGGCGCCAACGTGGCAGATGAGGTTCAATGTGGCCAAGTGCAAAGTAATGCACATTGGGGCCAAGAATCCCAGCTACAAATACAAGCTGATGGGGTGTGAACTGGCAGAGACTGACCAAGAGAGAGAACTTGGGGTCGTGGTAGATAACTCACTGAAAATGTCAAGACAGTGTGCGATTGCAATAAAAAAGGCCAAAGCCATGCTGGGAATTATTAGGAAGGGAACTGAAAACAAATCAGCCAGTATCATAATGCCCCTGTATAAATCAATGCTGCGGTCTCATTTGGAATTCTGTGTACAATTCTGGTCACCGCACCTCAAAAAGGATATTATAGCATTGAAAAAAGTCCAGAAAAGGGCAACTAGAATGATTAAAGGTTTGGAACACTTTCCGTATGAAGAAAGGTTAAAATACTTGGGCTTCTTTAGCTTGGAGAAACGTCGACTGTGGGGTGACATGATAGAGGTTTACAATGCATGGGATGGAGAAAGTAGAGAAAGAAGTACTTTTCTCCCTTTCACACACTACAAGAACTCGTGGGCATTCAATGAAATTGCTGAGCAGTCAGGTTAAAACAGATAAAAGGAAGTACTTCTTCACCCAAAGGGTAATTAATATGTGGAATTCACTGCCACAGGAGGTGGTGGCGGCTACAAGCATAGCCAGTTTGTAGCCGCCACAGGGGATTGGATAAAAATATGGAGCAGAGGTCCATCAGTGGCTTTTAGCCACAGTGTATATGTGTACACATATACACACATATATTGGCCACTGTGTGACACAGAGTGCTGGACTGAATGGGCCATTGGCCTGATCCAACATGGCTTCTCTTATGTTCTTAATCATAGAAGAACCCAGCTAGATCAAGACAGCATAGCCTTGAGGAACAGGAGGAAGTAAGCAGTTTTGTGTATAATAAAAATTGATTTTTGTAAAAAAAAAAAAAATTGCTGCAACTTACCTTAAGTCTCGCAATGAAAATCCTTTTGCTATGGTGGCAATGTTCTTAAAATCTACACAAGCAATCAAATTTCCAATGGCCTAGAAGAAACCTTATGGCCTCACTCACTTTCTAAAAACACTTGGTGGGGGCTAGGAAAGATGTCAGTGGGTATTATGGCACTCACAGGCACCATATTGGGGACTCCTGCTTTAGGGGCTTCTTGCTACCTGCTTCTGAACTGATGGCCAGCTCCAGCAGCTCCTTTGAGGAAAAGTGGGATAAAAATGCAGTAAATTAATATTTGCTTTGTGCTGTAAAAAATGACTTGTCTGCATTTTTGAATTAAATAAATTATATATCACTGTTAAGAATGAGAATATCACTGTTAAGAATGGGCATAATGTGTATGGTATGAGCATAACTGGTGACCTCATGAAATACTGGCAGCCCACAAAAATGTTGGGCCCCATCATATAAAAATACTGCTGATGGGCCCCACCAAATGAAAAATCCTGGCTACGGGCCCGGGTGGGAGCAGGGGTGGCGGCAAATCACCAAATTGACTTGTTGCTTCCACATCACCTGTGGTCTGAAACAGAAGCTTTATGCAACAGAAGCCAAGCTTCTGCTAAATCTCAGGACTTAAAGATCTTCTCATCCTGTGAGCTATCCCTGACAGGTGTCCAGCCACTGCTTAAATATTGGATCAGATTTCTGCCGAGGCAATGCCATGGTCTGACTATTATGCCCTGAGGGCCCGTGTGGATACACCGCCCTTACCCCGTTTAGGCGGCGAGCAAGTTTTAGCTCGCCCACGAAGGCAGATGGACCCCTTGCGGCTTCAAATGGCTTTGCGGATTCCTGGCCCTCTAGTGACTCGTTAGATGAGCTAGTGGAGATCTGGAACAGCCAGCTTTCCACAGCCATTGACGAGATCACTCCCCGACGTCCTCTCCATCCCCTTTCACGATCTGCTCCGTGGTATACCCCGGAGCTGCGATCAATGAAACAGCGATTGAGACAACTAGAGAGACAATGGCAACGTACTCGCGATGAAGCTTCGAGAACATCTTATAGGTCATTTATGTGGACCTATGAGATGGCAGTCCGGGCCACAAAGGTTTACTTTGTGTCCCGGATTGCGTCTGCAACCTCACGCCCAGCACAATTGTTTAGTATAATTCGATCATTAACAGTTTTACCGCAAGGTAAATCAAACATTAGAGAATTGGAAATTGGCTGCGAGGCTTTTGCGAGTTTTTTCGCAGATAAGGTCTCGTTGCTCCAACGCGACCTCCCCGCCATAATTGAAACAGTGAAAGAACTTGAGGCACTGAGCGTGTTTTCTGGCCCAATTCTGGACTCCTTCAACTCACTCAGCCTGGAGGAAGTCAATAGGATCCTTTTCGCTGTGCGCTCTACGACCTGTAGGTTGGATCCGTGCCCGTCCTGGCTTATAAAAGCTAGCCAGGCGCTGTTACGTGAGCCACTACAGGGTATTGTCAACAGATCCTTGGTAGAAGAGATCTTTCCCACACCTCTTAAAGAGGCGGTGGTCCGTCCCATCTTGAAAAAACCATTTGCAGATCCGGCTGTATCGGCGAACTATCGGCCAGTATCAAACCTTCCCTTTCTGGGTAAGGTCACAGAGTGGGCGGTGGCAACTCAGCTACAGGGATTCCTAGATGACACTTCCGCACTGGATCCATTCCAGTCCAGCTTTCGACCAGGTCACGGGATGGAGACGGTTCTGGTCGCCCTCATAGATGACCTCATGCAACATCTGGATCGGGGCGGCTCAGCGGTGCTGTTATTATTAGATCTGTCGACCGCATTTGATACGGTTGACCATCAGCTACTGACTAGCTACCTTGCCGACGTGAGGATTCAGGGGTCTGCCTTACAGTGGTTGGCCTCTTTCCTTCAAGATCGGGGACAAAGGGTGGTGATAGGGGAAGAATCATCCCAAAGGCACCCACTTATATGTGGTGTGCCACAGGGTGTGGTTCTGTCCCTGATGTTATTTAACATCTATATGCGCCCCCTTGCCCAGATTGTCAGGAGGTATGGGCTGGGATGTCACCAATATGCAGATGACACCCAGCTCTATCTATTGCTGGGTGGTCACTCCGACTGTACCCCGGAAAATCTAGACCTGGCTCTTCAAGCTGTAGCATCTTGGCTCAGGCTGAGTTGTTTGAAGTTGAATCCGACGAAGACGGAGGTTCTGTATCTGAGTCGGGGTGGTCCAAGGGAGGAGATCCCTCTGCCGGCTCTTGATGGGGTGTCACTAATCCTGGCTCCCAAGGTCAAGAGCTTGGGTGTGCTCCTGGAGTCCTCTCTTACAATGGAGGCCCAGGTAGCAGCCACTACTAGATCCGCCTTTTTTCATCTTCGGCGGGTGCGGCAGTTGGCCCCCTTCCTGGAGCGCAACGACTTAGCACTGGTGATCCATGCTACAGTCACTGTAACGCTCTCTACATGGGGCTACCCTTGGCGCTGACCCGGAAACTACAGCTAGTGGAGAACGCTGCAGCGCGGCTGCTAATGGGGCTCCCCCGGTGGGAGCACATTCAGCCAGTGCTGAGAGAGCTGCACTGGCTACCTATTGTGTTCCGAGTCCGTTTCAAGGTGTTGGTATTGACTTTTAAAGCCCTCTATGGTCAGGGGCCTGTCTATCTGTGGGACCGCCTTTCCCCACACGTTCCCCGGAGAGCACTGCGTTCAGGGACAAAAAACCTGTTGTCCATCCCTGGACCAAGGGAGGCTAGGTTGCGGCAGACGCGAGCTAGGGCCTTCTCGGTGACAGCGCCAGAATTGTGGAATACTCTCCCAGAGGCCATAAGGGCTCTGCGGGATCTTTCCACTTTCTGCAGGGCTTGTAAGACTGAACTGTTTTGACAGGCCTTTGAGATCTAACCTAATTTGGGAGAGAGCTGCCACTCTACGCCATTACAGAGTACCATGATCACCATTTACATTTATATTTATGTTAAATTATATCATAGTGATACAGCACCAAAAATGCAATGGAATGTTTTAATGTTTAAGTGTTTTAAATAATTTTAAATTGTAGTTTTATTGGTTAAATTGTAAAAATGTATGTTGTCCGCTTGCGGAGAGGGCGGGATAGAAATTTAAAGTAATAAATAATTTAAAGTAAAGTGATAAATATTGCCAATGAGGGGGAGCTCACCACCTCCCTAGGGAGCTGATTCCACTGTTGAACAACTCTGAGTGGAAAAAGGAGAGCCAGTTTGGTGTAGTGGACTCTTATCTGGGAGGACTCTTATCTGGAAGTGTGTGGACTTATCTGGGAGAACTGGGTTTGATTCCCCACTCCTCCACTTGCAGCTGCTCGAATGGCCTTGGGTTAGCCATAGCTATTGCAGGCGTTGTCCTTGAAAGGGAAGCTGTTGTTAGAGCCCTCTGAGCCCCACCCACCTCACAGGGTGTCTGTTGTGAGGGGAGGAGATATAAGAGATTGTAAGCTTCTCTGAGTCTCTGCAGTCTTCTTCTAATATCCAGCTGGTACCTTCCCACCCTTAATTTAGACTCATTATTGTGAAGCCTCCCTTTTGTCACCAGCAGGATCGGCTCCTTGCTGGTCATTCAGTCATGACCTGTCCAAATTAGACAGAAGGCTTGAAACTGAATTAAAGGATGGGTGCCAGATCTTGTGTTGACACGCAGCAGCCCAATGGCATTCATCGTTAAAATAACCATATTAAAAATAACCATATTAAAAATAACCATATTAAAAGACCTATTAAAAATAACCATATTAAAAGACCTAATGGTATGTGGTATGGAGCTGTTACTATCCTGATTGGTATCAGAATTGCTGAGCCCTGGTTGACTAGTGTTTTTACTTTGTCATAAAAACCAAATCTTGTAGATCGGAGGTGGTCAAATTGGCTCTTTCACACATATTGTGCAGCTCTCAAAGTCTCCAGTGCCCTATCGGCCGGTTTGGAGAAGGTGTTTTTTTTCCTTTAAATCACTTTTTCCATCCAAGCTAGCCAATAGCTTGAAGAATGCATTTAAAGTTGCCTTCTTCCCCCATCTATTTGCTCCCCCCCCCCTCAAAATCTGACATTCATATCTTGTAGCACTCAAATATTTGACCTTCATATCGTGGCTCTCAGACATCTGGTGTTTCTTCTATGTGGCTCTTACGTTAAGCAACTTTGGCCACCCCTGCTCTATAGTTTCAATAGAGCTGGATCCACAACAACATAAATGGTCACAGTAGGGTTTTCTAGTATAGTGCCCAGTTAGAACAGCTGTAGGCAAGGCATTAAAAAGGTAAAGGTAGTCCCCTGTGCAAGCACCAGTCTTTTTCGATTATGGGGTGATGTTGCTTTCACAACGTTTTCACGGCAGACTTTTTACGGGGTGGCTTGCCATTGCCTTCCCTGGTCTTTTACTCTCCCCCCCCCCCCCCCAGCAAACTGGGTACTCATTTTATCGACCTCAGAAGGATGGAATACTGAGTCAACCTGGAGCTGGCTACCTGAACCGGCTTTCACTGGGATCCAACTTAGGTTGTGAGCAGAGGGCTCTGACTGCAGTACTGCAGCTTTACCACTCTGCGCCACAGGGCTCTATAGGCAAGGCATTAAATTTAGTTAAAAAGAAAGCTCTTCTATAAACTGATACTCAAAAAGTCTATATGGACAGTGGAACTTAAAATATGTAAACCCCCAAAGCAGGAGAGTACGTGTGGCAAGCATGGGCAGCAGTGTCATTCAAATCCCACTGAAATAACCATTTTTCATCAGAGAGCGAGCTGTAGAAAGGGACATAGTCAACAATAAAGTATTATCTAAACCCAGGGTTAGGAATTTGGCATTGGCATGTTCGAATCAGAGGTTAACATACAAGTACCTTAATAATAGACTATCTGTTGGGAGGGGGGGAGCAAAAGAAATTTAACCGATACCCCAAAATTGCAGCCCATGCTGTAGCCTCCAGGGACTGAATCCCCAGCTCAGCTCTAATGGAAATCTCTGCTACAAAATGAGGAGCAGCAAAACGCTTTCTAAGAAAACTATGCAAAATGGTATAAAGACATCCACCAACTAAATCAACCCACAAAGGAACACCATATAAAAGCTGGGTAACTACTTAAGCTTCAAAAAGCTTAAGAACTAAGAAGATATGTTGTTCACCTTTAGAAAAAATATGCAAGATTCCTTTAGTTGTTCTTTAGACTTTCTCATTCATAAGGGCTAAATGGTTTTTCCAAATTGTTAGATTGAAACTTCATACCTAAGTCATTATAGCTAGTTAACTGTAGCAATTTCTTCCCATTCAGCTGCCAAATATGCATGGTGGGTCAGGATTTTTTTTTGTAAAAACTACTATCTTAGATTTATTATAATTAATAGTTAGACCTTCATTTTTCTACAATAGTTCCCAAATGCTGTCAGTAAATGTCATAATCCTACTGGAGAGTGGGCAATCAGTAAGGTGTTATCAGCATACATAAACACAGAGATTAGAAGATTTGCCAACAATGGGGAGCAGAAGGATGTACTGGTCAAAAATTGTACATGATTCTCAGAGAGCACATGAGCACCTTATGCCTCACTATGCTGTGGCTAGCGACAAGACTAGCCCCTATGAAATGACTGTTTAAAAGTGAAAACAACATTTGCAAAAGAAAATGCACTCCTCCTTACCAGGACTTCTAACTCTTCTGTTATAAATCTCTCTCTCTCGGCTCGGCTTCGCGAACGAAGATTTAAGAAGGGTGCAATAGTCCACATTTGCTGCAGGCTCGCTGGTGGCTGACAAGACCAATGTGGGACAGGCAGGTCCGGCCACAGCGGCTGCAAGGAAAAGTCTGATTTAGGGTTGGTCCTGTAGCAGTGCGATTCTTCCTCAATCTCCTTTTGTCCTCAAGACCAGCTATGCGTGCATTCTCAAAGGAAGAGACAGCCTGGTGGATGGTGTGCCTCCATGCTTTGCGATCTGAGGCTAGGTCAGACCACTGGTGATGGTTGATGTGACAGGTGCTAAGGGATTTCTTCAAGGAGTCCTTGTACCTCTTCTTTGGTGCCCCTCTATTTCGATAGCCGGTGGAGAGTTCGCCATACAGGGCAATCTTGGGAAGGCGGTGGTTTTCCATCCTAGAAATATGCCCTGCCCAGCGCAGCTGCGTCTTCAACAGCAGTGCCTCGATGCTGGTAACCTCCGCCCTCTTGAGGACTTCAGTGTTGGTCACAAAGTCACTCCAGTGGATGTTGAGGATGGTGCGAAGGCAGCGCTGATGAAAGCGCTCAAGGAGTCGCAGGTGATGACGGTATAAAACCCACGATTCGGAGCCGTAGATGAGGGTTGTCATCACAACTGCTTTGTAAACATTGATCTTTGTGCCTTTTTTCAGATGCTTGTTGCTCCACATTCTTTTGTGCAGTCGGCCAAATGCACGGTTTGCCTTTGCCAGCCTGTTGTCAATCTCCTTGTCGATCTTGGCATCTGAGGAGATGATGCACCCCAGGTAGCTGAACTGCTGGACTGTCTTCAGAACTGATTCACCCACAGTGATGCAGGGAGGGTGATAATCTTCCTGGGGTGCAGGCTGGTGGAGAACTTCTGTCTTCTTCAGACTAACTTCTAGGCCGAATAGCTTGGCAGCCTCTGCAAAGCAGGACGTCATATGCTGCAGAGCTGATACCGAGTGGGAGACGAGTGCAGCATCATCAGCAAACAGTAGCTCTCGGATGAGTTTTTCCATTGTCTTGGAGTGTGCCTTTAGTCGCCTCAGGTTGAACAGGCTGCCATCGGTGCGATAGCGGATGTATACACCATCGTCATCATCTAGATCTACTGCGGCTCTTTGAAGCATCATGCTAAAGAAGATCGTAAAGAGAGTTGGCGCAAGAACGCAGCCTTACTTTACACCTGTGCCTATTGGGAAGGGCTCCAAGAGGTCGTTGCAGTGTCTGACTTGGCCTCGCTGGTCTTCATGTAGCTGGATGATCATGCTGAGGAACCTTGGGGGACATCCTAAACGTTCCAAGATTTGCCATAGGCCTTTCCTGCTAACGGTATCGAAAGCTTTGGTAAGGTCGACAAAAGTCACATACAGAGCCTTGTTCTGTTCCCTGCATTTCTCTTGGAGCTGCCTGAGAACAAATACCATGTCGGTGGTGCTCCTGTTAGCTCTGAAGCCGCACTGGCTCTCTGGGAGGAGTTCTTCTGCAATGGCGGGCACCAGTCTGTTCAGGAGTATTCTGGCAAGGATTTTGCCTGCGATGGAGAGCAGGGTTATCCCCCGGTAGTTGGAGCAGTCTGACTTTTCCCCTTTGTTCTTGTATAGGGTGATGATGATTGCATCGCGAAAGTCCTGTGGTAAGTTGCCTTGTTCCCAGCAGGTGACAAGTACTTTGTGAAGTGAGCTATGTAGTACTGTGCCCCCATGCTTCCAGATCTCTGGTGGAATTCCATCAACTCCCGCTGCCTTGCCACTTTTCAGTTGCTTGATGGCTTTAACAGTCTCTTCTAGGGTGGGGATCTCATCCAACTCTGTTTTCACCGGTTGAAGTGGGGTGAGGTGGATTGCTGAATCTTGAACTACGCAGTTGGCACTGAAGAGAACCTGAAAATACTCCGACCACCGGTTCAGTATGGATGCCTTGTCTGTGAGGAGCACTTGGCCGTCTGCACTATGCAAGGGACTCTGAGCCTGATATGATGGACCATATACTGCCTTCAGGGCCAATCAGTTAAAAAAAAAACTCATTCATTTCTGTGTAACACTGGCACTGAATCCTATAACTTTCATTCATTTGGCACATTTTCCATCAGTACATCTGGTAGGGATGGACTTATTTCTCTCAAACAACCCTATGCCAAAAAAGCCTTGGGCTGAACACAGATTTGTGTCCATAGTCATTTGCTGATTGACACTGCCAACTCAAAGATGTATCTGTCCAGGCACAACTCTTGTGCGGAAGCTGGCTGCAGTGAAAAGGCATAATTGACTATACCCCAGGGGAGATAGACTGAGGAAGAAGGGCACATGGAGGAATGACTGATAAAAAAAAAATGCAGGGTGGATTACTAAGTGAAGTTTGTTCATGTACTTCCACAAGAAAGACTTTAGGCGTAGGACTAGAGCAAGGGTAGCATCTGTGCGAAATAGAGAACCTCTGGACCATTATGCTTGGAATACAGGGCCAGTTCTTCACTTGAGAGACCAAAGTGAAGTCCTAAGGCAAGGGCTCAGCTTGCTCCCAGGTATGTCTGGCCAAGTGTGGCTCTCATTTGCATGTCTTTTATTGTTGTTGTTTGTTATATTAACATACCCAGAGAGATGTTGGGGGTATTGGGCATTTGGGCCAAAAAAGTTGTCTTCCCCTAACCTGAAGAGAATGAAGAACAAGGGATTGCCACCAAAGGTGGCAGTTTGGCATGGAATTTGTTTAATAACAGACTGCAATATTTCTGTCCTGGCTACTGGTCAATCAAGAATGCCAAAGGGGTCGCAACTTATTATTGAGGGGAGGGAAGAGGGGAGGGCCCTAGAATGTAGGAGGGTTTGAGTTTGTTTTTGCTTTGCTGTCAAGTCACAACCAACTTATGGCGACCCCACAGGATTTTCAAGGCCAGAGATGTTCAGAGTAGTTTGCCATTGCCTGCATCTCCACAACAATCCTACGCTTCCTTGGTGGTCTCCCATCCAAATACTGACCAAAGCCAATGCTGTTTAGCTTCTGAGATCTGATGGGATTAGTTTAGCTTGGGCTATCCAGGTGAGGACAAGATCATTGTCTAGTCATTAACAGGTGATGCAGCTAGTGGTGTTCTCAGGCCAGGCTGGGGGATTAAAAGTCCCTCACCCTCCCCAATTCAAACTGTGGCTAGAAATGAATGAGTTCCACTTAGATTAGAGGCAGTGTGGTGTTGGTCTAGTATTGGTCTAGTACCTGAGGTTTGAATCCCTCTTTTGCCATGGAAACTTGCTGGGTGGCCTTGGGCCAGTTATATTCTCTCTGCCTAACCTACCTCACAAGGTTGTTCTGAAGATAAAATGGAGAGGAGAACAGTTTAAGCTGCTTTAAGTCCTCACTGGGAAAGAAGGCAGGGTACAAAGAAAGTAAATCAAAATAAAATATTTTTTGTCCCTTTGCTTTGTTGTCCCGCTGCATTCTGGAAATTATAGTTTTCATAATGGGAGGTGTGTGGTGTGGTAGCTAAGGCTGCTAAATTTAAAGTCTGAGCTTGCATAATTGTACCACTTGACTTAATGTCAAACTAGTTCGCTATGAGGGCAAGATGATGATCTGACATAAATGTAACTTTGCTGGGCCAGGCCATGAGTGCCATAAAATGTAACATCAGGTACCAGAGATATTGTACCACTGATCACGACCCACACCTCTCCTCAGCACCTAACTAACCACCCTTTGCATGATACACACCAGTTTTGCACAGCACAGACAGCTATTATCTGACAATCAAGCTGCAACAACCAGAGACTCTCTTTAAAGACTCACATTTCAAAAGCTTTTGATGAGCTGGAGCATGAAGAGCTGCATTCCATTGCTACAGGTGCAGCAGCCAGACAGGTGGCCAAGTAGCATCAACTAGGGGAAGTCAATAACCCCTGTCTTAAAGAAACTGCTATGGTCAATAGATTTTTTGGGGGGGAGGGGAAGGTCAGTCAACCAGTCCCACATCTCCCTCTGCCCAAGTCCCAAATTTAGCAACAAGCTTGAACCAGAAGAGGATCTGTGATGTTCCCCAGCACCACAAACAATCTTCAAGCGCTGTCACTCTCCAAAAATACCAGCTGCACTTTAATTGCCTTTTGCAAACGTTTATATTCTGGCATTTCCATGGCATTATCCAACCATCCAAAACAGTACCCCCATGTGCAAGTGCATAGACACACATCCAGTGCCTGTTTTTGCTGTGTGCAAACCCAACACACTTTTCTGAATGCTAGCTCCTATCCCTAACCTTCGCCTCACTTCACCTACTTCTATTCAGACTCACATAAGACACCTGTTGCATGCAGGGAGCCCAGGGAGCATGAATGTGTTTTGGTTTCACCTCTTATTAATCTTCCCTGCGCTGCTGAGGGAAGGAAGGAGAGAGGAGAGAAGTGGGTTAGCAGGTTCCAACTCACCCAACTTAGTGGGCCCTTGTCCTCTTTCCTGCAGCAGCTTCTCCTCAGCTCTGTTCCCTAGGAGTGAATAACCTCCGCCTTTGGGCAAGGCCTTTGTAAGGGACTGGTCAGGGTCAGTGTGGGAGGGTGACCACTATAAATTTTTCCCCAGTCACCTTCCCTCAATCCCTCAGGCACACATACAGAAATCCTGTCAGACCTCTAAAAAAATAGGCAGCAGAGGGTTTTTAAAAGTTAAAACCACAACGAAATATTTATTGGGTTACAAAAGGGAAGGGAGGGATAAAATAATATTGATTAGATCTGATCAATAACAACGAATCAGTTGGCAGGCAGATGGTTGGCAAAATAATTAATTACTATTTACTAGAGGTTTATCAGGCTGAGGTAAAATCAAATATATAACCCTGGCAGAAAATGATAGGCAGGCAGTGCCTATTGGGCACTAGGAATGCTTCAGAAGATACAGCCCTATGCTCTGGCTACTCAAATCATAAAAATAACAAACTGACAGTCACTCTTTTACACACACACAGAAAACTCCTGACTGGTGCCAGATTAATTCTCCCTCACAGAAACCCACACTAGCATTCAGGACTCACACCACTGAGAGCAAATACCATGTTCCTTCTAAGCTGCAAAGCCTTGTGAGCAAAAATTCCACTTTGTGATCTACTGGTACTAAAATTGTGAGCTACTGGCATTAAAGTTGTGAGCTCTTGGCATTAAAGTTGTGAGCTGCTGCATAAATTAATTTGCTCTGGGGCCATTTTTCCTGAGCAAAGACAAAAATGTGTGAGCTGGAGTCTAAAAATCTGTGAGCTAGCTCACACTAGCTCAGCAGAGGGAACACCAGCGCCTCACTCCTGGTGTGTCTCAGCCCCAGCTCGTTTTCTGGTCTGTATCTTGGAAAACCCTGCTGACCACCAGAATCCAGTCCTCCCTTCTGAGTGTTTGTGTGATCTCAGTTTGTACAAGGAGCCTGCCTTGATGTGCTGGCAAAACTCCCACAGAGAGTTCCCCTTACAGAAGGTGCCTGGTTTTGTCCCCTTCTAACTTCAAACTCTCTCTCAGACAGAAGCTCAGTCCAGCTCTGTCTCCACAAGGAACTCAGTCCCACTGGCTGTTCAGTTCCTTGTCCAGTTGCTTCACACCACAACTGACCAGCCTAAGCCCCAGTTTTTACTCTCCAGGCTTTCACTGAAGACTTCCAAACTCAACTGAAAACCCTGAGGCATTCCCTGCTGACTCTTCATTTTGCTAAATTTTAGTTACCATGGCTGCGTTCCAGCCAATTGCTGTAAGTCTGTTTGCAGCTTATCAAGCTATGTTTCTGAATCTGTCACAGCCTTTTATCCCTTTTTACCCGGCACCATCCTCTACTGTTGTAAGTTTTCCCTCCAAATCACCTGTTAACCAATCACAGGATCCAAAGGGTGGCCTGGGAAATGTAGGTCCAGTAGTCACTCCTAGAGTGACTACACTAGGCCCCACTATGCAGGCCCAGGTGGGGCCCCACTATGCAGGACTTCATAACAGAAGTCCAAAGTCATTACATAGAGGCAAGCAATGACAAATCACCTCTGTTGATGTAGTAGTTAAAAGGGTAGCATAGTGGTTTGATGTAGTTAAGAGTGTGGATTCTAATCCGGAGAACCAGGTATGATTCCCCACTCCTCCTCCACATGCAGCCAGCTGAGTGACCTTGGGTCAGTCACAATTCTCTCAAAACTGTTCTCTCAAGAGCAGTTCTCTCAGAGGTCTCTCAGCCCCTCGTACCTCACAGGGTGTCTGTTGTGGGGAGGGGAAGGGAAGGGAAGGAGATTGTAAACCACTCTGAGACTCCAAGTGAAGGACAGGGTATAAATCCAATCTGTTCTTCTGTTTGTCTCTTGTGGTGAAAATCCTACAGGGTCACCATCATTCAGGAGTGACTTGATGGCACTTTCCACCACTACCTCATTTTTGCCACTCTGCTGAAAGTCGTTGTTTATAATTAAAGGTAAGAAGTAGTCCTTTTGAAACAGAGAAGTGGTGTGTCAGTTTTCCAAACCAGAAAATAAAAGCAGCCAATGTGTACTCCTATGGGTGGGGAAAAAAACAGTTGAACTAGGCATTGGGTTGTAGTGAAAATAAGTAAAGGATATAGTAGAAGTGCCTTGGTATAGAACAGGGGTGGCCAATGGTATCTCTCCAGTTGTTTTTTGCCTACAGCTCCCATCAGCCCCAGCCATTGGTCATGCTGGCTGGGGAACTGGGGAACCCGCAATTTTGGGGGTTCCCCTAGATGGCAGCCAGCTGGCAGGTGGGGGTAAGCCCCATCCCAACAGTTGTCCATGGTCCCACTTGAAAAGAGCGGGCATACAGTGCGCCCGCTCCTTTCAAGTGAGGGACATGCTTGCTTCCCTGCAAGCAGCAAATTGCAGGTTCCTGCTTCCTGGTCCCTGCCAACCATTTAAAGGGAATGCTTACTCTGTATGATTCACCCAAAAAGTAATCAGAAGGCAAATACAGCATACAAGCACTTAAACCTTCATATAAATTAACAAACTGAAAGACCAGCAAAACCAAGAGCAACACAGATATACTGAAGGGAACTGATACATTTAAAAGACAATAATTAGTATTGGCTTTTCATGCATGTTGTGTGCTAATTGCTGATCGCATGATCTTCAGAGCCCTGACATGAGTTCCACTGCATTATGATTTTACAGTGTTTGGTTAGCTGCTTGAATGAGAATTGACATATACTGTAAATTCCACTGCAGTTGCTTTGATGTCCTATAATTTTGGCTAATAATAAGCAATCTTGAGTAGTAAATAATCCAGTAGCATCTTTAAGACTAACCACTTTTATTGTAACATAAGCTTTTGAAAAACACCGCTCTCTTCATCAGATTCCTCTGACAAAGAGAGCTGTGATTCTCAAAAGCTTATGCTACAATAAAAGTGGTTAGTCTTAAAGGTGCTACTGGACTCTTTACTATTTTACAGCACCAGACTAACACAGCTAACTCCTCTCAGTCTTAAATAGAAGTTGACTAGCGGTATGTGCACTTGGTATATATCAAGCCAGACAAATACCAGAAAAATACCTTATTAGTATTTTTTCAGATATTTATTTGGATGAATTAGATTAGAGAATCTGAATTGACTACCAAAATAGCTGCACCTGAATAAAAGCCAATATTATCCTGAACTCACTGAGTTGTGCAGCCACCATGACATGACTCAGAAGGCATTTAAGTATCAAATACCATCTGAACTAGGGATGAGCATGAACTGGGAACATTTAGCCATTCAAACCTAATGGTGGGGTGAGTGGGGTGAGTGAGCGCATCCGCTGTTAGGCTGACATTGCTGGAAGCCAATTAATTGATCCATTTTGTTTCGCCCCTTGGAAGCAGAGGGACTGAAAGGGATCGATTAATTGGCTTTTAGCCAATTAATGAGAATTGTAACATAATTGTAACTGGTGAGCCTGTCCACTGTTAGGCTAACATGGCTGGTAGCCAATTCATTGATCCTTTTTTCTCTACCCCAGAGATGGCCAACAATAGCTCTCCAGATGTTTTTTGCCTACAGCTTCCATCAGCCCCAGCCATTGGCCATGCTGGCTGGGGCTGATGGGAGTTGTAGGCAAAAACATCTGGAGAGCTACCGTTGGCCACGCCTGCTCTACCCTGCTTAGAAGTGGAGTGGGGGAGCGAAAGGGATTGATGAATTGGCTTTCAGCCTTGTCAGCTTATCAGTACCCCCATCCCCACTGTTACGTTTAAAAAATAAAAGTGAGAGGCAGTAAAAGGGCCATATCAGTCTAACAACAGATGAGCTCACCCACCTGGCTTAGGGATCTCAGAAGGCATTTAAAGTTTAAATGCCTTCTGAATTCGCGGAGTTGTGCTGTGGTAGCAGTGTGACTTGGTGAGGGAACTCAAGGCATTTAAATGCCATTATACCCTATGGGGATGGGTATACAATACAATACCAGTATCCAGGTCACCACTCTACCTGTCTTGATGTAAAGCCAGTAGGGCACCTCCCTTATTAAGATCCAAGCATCAACAATAAATGAAGCACAAGAATATTCATCCTGGATGAGACCAAAACAAGTATATGGAGATTAGCTTCTTGTTTCCAGCTGTGACCAGCCAAAAACCAGAAAAGCATCATGGGAAACCTTTTCCTTCTTTGTTTTTCTACCTACCTTTGACTGGAAGACTCCATGGAGTCCTCCTGGCTTCCACCAGCCACTGGGATACTGGCGAAGAGTTCCTTGCAGCCAGTAGCATGGTGGGGCAAGGTCATTTGCAGCTGGTGCCCTATTATTTGCTTTTTCTGCTTCTGGCACTCAGGTAACCTGCCTTTTGCACTAGAAGCAGCGGTGGCTTGCAAGGGCTGTTGAGGGAGGCCGGAAGAGTGTTTGTGGAGCTCAGCCGTGGCGCAGGAAGGGGGCTTTGCAGCTGTTCCCTTACCTGGCCATTGTTCTTCATTGCTCTCCCTCGTTCCTTTGTCCAGTGGTTGATTGGCAGCTTTGGAAGGGGTGGCGCGGGTCGAGGCTGTGCGAGGCATCCTGGGGCTACTCCCCAGCAGCCCTGCCGGAGGGGTCCTGAGCCGCTGACGTCTTCCAGCCGTCGCAGAACGAGCTCTACAGACACACACATAGACGCGGCGGCGGCAGCAACCCGCAACGAGCTCTCCTTGCTGGTGGCCGCAAGGGCGGGCTTGTCCACTGAATTCCTTTCGTTCTCTATGCCGACTCGCGGCTGGCCTTTTTGCGAAGTGGCGCTTGGCACCATGAGGAGACGCGGCTGTAGGGGCTGCCAGCTCCCCCCGCTCTTCCTCCACCTCCTCGTCCGGCTGCAGCAGCCCCAGCTTCTCCTGACTTGAGAGAGAGACAGGGAGGCAAAAACACAAAGCCCCTTCTCCGCACCCCCGCCGAAAGACAACTTCGAGGTAAGAAGCTCCTGTCTCTTTCAGCGGCATAACAGGATTGGGATTGCTGGCGTCCAGATTTGCGGGGGTGGGGGGGTCAACCTCCCCCTCCTTTTCCAATTGCTCCAGTGGGGAGAAGAGCACTTTGTTTTAAGGTGAGCAAAGGCAGATGGGAAGGTGAAAAATCTCTCCAGATCCGGGGGGGGGCCCATTTGGCTAGGGAGGAGGTGCATCTCT
Source organism: Heteronotia binoei (assembly GCF_032191835.1). Lineage (NCBI taxonomy): Eukaryota > Metazoa > Chordata > Lepidosauria > Squamata > Gekkonidae > Heteronotia > Heteronotia binoei. The sequence continues at coordinate 18,530,548 of NC_083241.1, forward strand.
GAAATTCTCCCCCCCCCCCCCCCCCCCCGCTAGCACTCAGAAAGGCACAAGCGCCAAACCCTCTTTTGCAAAAGGTCCCTCCAGGCTGATTTGGAGGTTGTTTCCACCTGGTAAAGTAGCCAGATCAGGTATCTCCAGAGAGACATTTCAAGATGCACTGAATATATATATATTGGGGAAGGGGGGGGGTCGTTTGGCCCTGATTTTTTTTTTAAATGGGAGCCTTGGTCTTTGTATTCTCCCAGAGGCATTGAAGGATAGGTTTTCTCTCCCCTGCCCCCCAAATAAGCACAGAATAGGATAAAGTTATTGCAATAACTCTTTTTGTAATGGCATTTTGCTGCCTTGTTGACTTCCAAAATATCTCTAGGAGATATGATTGGTTGGCAGACAAATGGAGTGAAAAATCAGCTCTGTGTCTCTCCCCCTCCCCCTTCTTGGGTTGGCAGTACTAGAATGCTAAGGCGGGCATTTGTTTGAGAAAGGTGGAACCAGGGTAGGACCATCCAGAACACTATCCCAGCTGCAGGAATTGAGTGTATGAGATGAGAAACTCTTTTGGACAGTAATTCTAGATCTAAGGATGTGATACAGTCATAAATCCTCTAGAATTTGGAGATAATTCTAGATCTAAGGATGTGATGCAGTCATAAATAATACCTGTGCCTGTGGGGCTCACCATGATCTTTTTTCAGCACCCCTCAAAACACACACATGCCAAGAAACCCTAATGGGGTGGGGATTTCAATTACATAACCGAATAGCAGTAGTTTATTAATTGCAGTGTTGTTCTGCAGGGTGGGGGGAGTAATCCTCTTTGTCAGTAGCAAATGGTATTCAAACTTGTGCAGAAGTGCAACTGCAGGGAATAAAAACAAAAGCTGTACTCTTTTAATGCAGATTTTAATAAGTTTTCCTTGGATGGAGGGTGTTAAATTGTTTACAGAGTGCAACTGGTATATTGTACAACACAGGATATCTGGTGCAGCTTTTCTCCTTCAGGAAACCCCTGGTTTCTATAGATGATGATGATACTTTTTAATTTATATCCTGCCCTCCCCGCCAAAGCAGGCTCAGAGTTTCCAATTTACCTCCATACCAGAGAAGAGGCATATATCAATGTACAGAAGATTCTCTGTTCAAAGCTTGCGTTTATTCTGTCTTTGATTTCAGTGGCTTGCTAGAAGCAGTGATAAATAAGGCCTCTTGTCAGCAATATTCCCTCTAAGCTGCAGAGTCTTGTGAGCAAAAATTCTAGTTTGTGAGCTCCTGGCATTAAAGTTGTGAGCTACTGCATAAATTAGTGTGCTATGGGGCCATCCTTCCTGAGCTAATACAAAAATGTGTGAGCTGGAGGCTAAAATCTGTGATCTAGTTCACACTAACTCAGCTTAAGAGGGAACACTGCTTGCTAGTTATCTTTGTTCAGCTCCCAAGTTTTCTGCCATTTTCACTTCCTCCTATCCCCCACTGATTTGAGAGAAGTGATTAAGAATATCATATCAGCAGACTCTCTCATACCTGCCCCCAGGGGGTGAGAATTTACTGAGTTGCTGAAAGCACCAGCCAATGGCCTGGCATGTATACCATTATGAGCCAGGCTACCTATAAGCAAAACTCAACACACCCCATTTTGAAATTCTATAGGAAGGGGAGGGAAATACTAAATTGGGCTAGGGCTAAACCTAGGTGTGCTTACTCTAATTACACTGATTTGAATGGGACAGACCTGTATTTGGATATTCATAGATGCTTTGCTCTACATTTAGATTTGTCCCTGTCTTCCTCACCAAGAACAATATACTTAGAGATGGGGTATAAATAGTGTAAATCATTAATTTAGACAGCCATCTGACAGCAATGAAGATCCTGTGAATTTAGGGGGAGGTGTTTGTGAGTTTCCTGCATTGTGCAGGGGGTTGGACAATGACCCTGGAGGTCCCTTCCAATTCTATGATTCTAGGGAGCCTGCAGCCCTCCCAGGTCTCACCCTAGCTAACAAATTATACTATACAGAAACAAAGTGAGCTACTACCTTCACTGTGACATTCTTTGTGTGGACCATAGTCAGTTAATCAGTGATTAATAATAATAAGAAGCCATTATTTGATCAGCAGGCTGGCCCTTCCATACAGTTTCTGTAGTGGCACCAGGGTTTTTAAAAAACAAAAAACAAAACAGGAATGCACAGGAGTGCAGTTCCAGCTGGTTTGGCATCAGAGATATGACCTAATATGCAAATGAGTTCCTGCCAGGCTTTTTCTACAAAAAAGCCCTATGCAGAACAATGGTGATGTCAGGGTGTGTGGCCTAATATGCTAATGAGTTCATGCTGGACTTTTTCTACAAAAAGCCCTGAGTGACACAATTTTGGAGAGGGTGATTTTTGAGATTCTTTGGGTATTCTTTATGAGAGGGGCTAGAGCAGGAAAGTAGTCACACTGCCTGGCAGAGCTGTGGTGCAGGGAAGGGAAGTTATAATGATTAATGAGCCCCTCCCTTTCAGCAGTTTAAATGCAGGGCTCAGATTTTGTTTTCCTCACTGTGACACAGGCAATAGGCAAAAGCGAATTCAATATTCATTTGGCAGAGGTCACAAAAGGCTGTAGCTCATCCTGAAGATTCAAGTGTTACCTGTATGTGCATTTACATGCCAATAAGATGGCTCTGTTCCAGTGGACTAAATGGGCAATGGAATCCTATGCTATTGAGATCAGCAGGATTAGACTAGAGTAACTCCTGCAGGATCACTCTTCAAGAGGTGGATCTCTCTTTAGTGGCAAGAACCGTCTTAAAATGTTTCCTTTTAAAGATGATGTAAAACAGATAAGAGAATTTTCATTGCCCAGTGATTTTCTGTGATGTAAGATTCTACAAACTTTTGACTTCACAAGAAGCTCTTGAATAGGAAAAATAGCCTTTCTCAGGTGTTTTTTTTTTAAGCAATTCCTGTGCAAGTAATAAGGAGGTAATGTCTTTTGTATATATATTATTTGGAGGCAAGTATCAGCTTAGTACTTGCAGCTTTATTTGGAGTCCCTCGAATCTTCTACGGGGGGAATGCATTCAGGAAGTGGTCTTATGAATCTTTCAAGGTCTACTCTCATACAGCGTCCTGAGGCAGAAGTATTTCACATCACTTGCTACCTGATCCTCTTAACTGGAGTTGCCAGGGATTGAAAAGTTAGTATTCTTTCATGGAGCCATAGCCCCCACCCTAAGTTTGAGGAATCTGTAGCTAGTTGTTCTGCTGCTCTGGCACAGTGATTGAATAGTGTTGCTTTCCTTCAAGCCGCAAGTTCAAAACAGGTGCTGGGGAAGCAGTGAGGATCTCTAAATTGAAATAGTTGGATTATGGGGATGTAGGATGGTAGTGTTTGCATAAAGCATCCCAGGATCAATCCCTTACTTCCTCAATCAAACAGTTTGAGATTCTATGGCTGTGTTAGACTTCTGCCTCAAAACTTAAAAGGCAGATGCCAGTTGGAATGGACAATATTATATTCAGTGGACCAGTGAGTTAACTGAAGACTTAGATGCTCACTTATTGTCTGTTTGTAAATGTTGTACTGTGGGTTGTGAAGTTAGGTTTGAGGTTTGAAGTTCGGCTGATGGAACCAAGAGTCATTTCTCAGCAGAGTTGTCAGTCTTAAGTTCCACTGTAGCAAGCTACCTTAACTCAGTTGCTTAGACCTCACCCGCAGCCAATCTACAAGGCAAAACTATAAGTTTGAAGGCAAATCTCATGGTTTAAAGACTTATGAGGAGGACTTGCCTTGTAAGGTACAAAGACGGGAGAGAGATGTCCTGGGAAATGTATTCAAGCCACGTCCATGAAACAAACAGGTAAATGAAAGAAATATTAATGCTGTAGAATTATGTGGTACTATTTTTCATGGGCCTCAGCATACTTTCAGTTCTCAACAATACAATAGGAAAAGGTTACAAGCATCAGGACTGAGCAGAGTTGGGGAGCAGGAGTGAATTTCACACACAGAAAATACTTTTGCTCCATAAAATGTATGCCTCATTTGCTCAGGAAGCACCCTGTAAAATGGGGTGAAAATGGACACCCATTCAGAGTGAGGGTGGAAAACCTTTCCCCGCCTATGGTTTGACTTTGCAATGTCATTCCTGACAGTTCTATGATATTGTCAGGAAGCTTATTCAGAGTGAGGTTGCTGTTTCCTGCCCTTGCTTTCATTTGGCTTGATGACATCATCAGGTAATATCTGATGACTAGAGATATACAAACAAAAAAAATCTGTAAAATTAAGATTCAGGGCATTTGGATGCAAAAAACATTTTTTTGGGGGGGTGGGGGTGGAATATCCCTGAATATCAGATTTGGTGGCCAAATCTGATTTGAGAGATATGCAGCTGTTCCTGAATATAAGGCTCCATTATACCCTATAGACCATTATACCCTATGGCAAAACAGAGGGTATAATATATCGAGGCTGGAGAGGTGGGGGGTTTGAGGGAGTGGCACTAAATCTGCCAGGCATCTGCATGAGCCTTTCCCCCACAGAACCCCCAGGCTTCAAAAAAGATTGGCATTCCATTGCCCTGAGTTTTGTAATGAGTGTAAAGATTGTAATTCAGCAACCTCCTGTTGCAGTCTGTTTCTGAAATGATGTTGCAGTAAAACAGGTTGCTCAGCTTTTTGTAAATTGATTTCAGATCTGTATTCAATTCATCTTTTGGTATTTCTAGGCCACAAGGGCACTGAGTTCAGTTGCTAGGCAGTAGTTGGTAGGGTTGTACCACTGGGCTGGTCATTATTACATTGGTACAGGGCTCTGCTGCTTAGCACCAGTGCATTCAATGCACTGTTTCTGTGCTGCAGTCCTTGCAGAAAGCACTATGTTTGTAATTGAGATAGATTCTCATATGTGACCTAAGATCCTGTGTGTGTGGCACTGGTACTGCCACAGTGTTCTGCTAGGCACATAGCACTATTATGCTTCTTGCAACCCACAGCTGACTATCCACTGCAGAGATTCTCTAGGACAGGGGTGGCCAAACTTGCTTAACGTAAGAGCCACACATAATAAATGTCAGATGCCAGAAGATATGAACATCAGATGTTTGAGAGCCATAAGAGAGAGAGAGAGGAAGGCAGGCAGGCAAGAAGGAAGATAGATTGGGAAGGAGAGGTGAAAAGAAAGAAACTTTAAATGCATTTTCCAGGTCATCAGCTGGGGTGTTGGGGGCTTTGACAGTCACACAATATGTGTGAAAGAGCTCCCGAGCCACAGTTTGGCCACCCCTAGGAGAATCTGACTTCTACCTGTGTTTGCAAGTGTTTCCCATCTAGGAAACAAGGAGGAATGTGGCAACCACTTTGGAGCCCCACAGAATTGGATCCACTGGTCCAATCTTTTTGAAATGTGGGGATTCTGTGGGGGAGAGGCTCCTGTAGAGCCCTGCAAATTTGGTGCCTCTCCCACAAACTGGCCCAGCCTCCATACATTATACCCAGTGTTTTGCCATTGATTTCAATATTCCATAGGATATAACTGAGCCAAATAGCTTCTGAATAGATTTGGCTGTATTTGGGACTGCTTTATGTGGCGGCTGAATCAGATCAGAGAATTTGATTTGGCTGTATATGGAGCTGAATACAGCCAAATCAGCCTTTATTCACATTGTATTCAGTTTGGCTGAACTAAAGGCACACCTCTACTGCTGACATACTTTCATTACTCTGCTTATTTATGATCCCTGTTTAAAGACGCCATAGCCTCAGCTTGGAGAAAGAAGCAGTAGTGAACAGTTGGTGAAGAAGTAAGCATGGAAGGTTTCCTTATACCTGTCCCCTGGAAACTGCATCTTTCGTCCTGAAACAGTTTTTGTTAGAGTGATTGTAGTGTACTGAGAGACGAGTCGTGGTGAAGGCATAAGTATTTAATAGCTAGCACACTACCGAACTGGTTAACACGCGGTCGGGTCCGCTAATATATACAAGCATCCCGGAACATCCCCTTTGCTGGCCAGCCCAATCCTGGCCAGTTGAACTTCCCGCCCTTGGAGCTGATTGGGGTGGCTTTCCCGCGCTGCGCAAGGCGACCCGCGGGCGGCTCGGGTTGCGCGGCGCTGTGCTGATTCCAATACTCTACACTCCTCCCCTCCTAGTTTAAACTACATAATCCTGTAGGTACGTTGGTGCCCTGCGTTCCCGGGTTGATCTCCTCGGGGTTGCTATTGGTGTGGAGCCCGACCCAGCTGCGGGTGGCTCCGTTTCTGGCGGTGGATGGTCCGGGTCGGGTAGCGGCTCTGGTACGGGTTCCGCGGCCCCGGGGACCTCGTATATGGGCTGTTCTTGAGTCGGCGGGGCCCCTTCTGGGGACTCCGTTTCCGGCAGTTCCCTGATCCCGGCTGCCTCCGGCTCTTCGGGCAGGGTGCGGCGGCGCAGCTGATCGATGTGTCGCCGCAGTACTTGGCCCCCTGCTGTGGTCACTTCGTAGGATCGGGAGCCGGTTACTCTCAGGACCCTCCCGGCTACCCACTCCGGGCCGCTTGCGAAGTTTTTCGCGTACACCGGGTCGCCCGGAAAGAATCCCCTTACTGCCTCGCGAACCTCGGGGGACCCGCGGACCTCCGGCGCCCTGTCCGGGTGGAGCCTATCTAACCGGGTGGTCAGTTTCCTCCCCATGAGCAGCTCGGCGGGGCTGAAACCAGTTGTGGGGTTTGGGGTGATCCTGTTGTGGAACAGGAACGCGGAGAGGCGGTGGTCCCAATCCCCCTGGACAATGCGCCCTAGGGCTTCCTTGGTGGTCCGCACCATCCGCTCCGCCTGGCCGTTGGTGGCTGGATGGAAGGGAGCGGACCTTATGTGCCTTATCAGGTACCTCTCGGTGAACTCTCGGAATTCCCGGGAGGTGAAGGCCGTGCCGTTGTCCGTCACTAGGGTGTCAGGGATCCCGTGTGTGCAGAGAACCCTTCTGAGCGCCCGGACGGCTGCTGCGGTGGAGGTCGAGGTGACCGGGATCACCTCCAACCATTTTGTGTGAGCATCTACCAGTATAAAGAAGAGTTGCCCCTGATGCGGCCCCGCGAAGTCTAAATGGAGGCGGGACCACGGCCGCCCGTTTGACTCCCACCTGTGGACCGGGGCGGACGGCGGATTGGGCCTGGACTCCTGGCAGGGTTGGCACCTCCTAACCCACCCCTCTATTTCCTCGTCCATGCCTGGCCACCACACGTAACTCCGGGCCAGGGCTTTCATCCTCACGATGCCCGGGTGGGTCTCGTGGAGATCTTCCAACACCTGTCTGCGCAAGGGGGGGGGAACCACCACCCGGCTCCCCCAGAGTATGCACCCCTTGTGGGTCGATAGCTCGTCCTTCCTGGACGTGAATGGCCTGAATGCATCTTCCACCTTGCCCGCTGGCCACCCCCTTCCCACCCAGTCCCTGACCCGCGCTAGGATGCGGTCTCTGCCCGTAGCTCGAGCCACCTCTTCGGCGTGTAGTGGGCGCTCGGGGAGGGACTCTATAAGCATCACCCCGTGGGCCGGGGCGGGATCTGGGTCTGTGGCGGGCAGCGGCAGGCGGCTGAGGGCATCGGCGTGCCCCATTGCTTTCCCTGGGCGGTGGACCAACGTGTAGGTGTACGAGTTCAGGAACTGGTTCCACCGTAAAACCCTCTGTGAAAGGATTTGGGGGGTTTGCCGGTCGGGGGCTAGGAGGCCGAGGAGTGGCTTGTGGTCCGTGGCAATGGTGAAGCGCCTACCGTAGAGGTAGTCGTTGAACTTGTGGACTCCCGCCACGATCGCCAGGGCCTCTTTATCGATCTGGGCGTAGTTCCTCTCGGCTGGGGACAGAGTCCTGGAGTAATAGGCGACCGGCACTTCCCTCCCGTCCGGGAGTTGGTGCCCCAGGACCGCTCCCACCCCGTAGGGAGAGGCGTCGCAAGCCAGGATCAGGGGAAGGTTTTCATCGTAGTGATGAAGAACCGCGTTTGAGACTAAGAGGTCTTTGACCGCCTGGAACGCCGCGGCTTGGCGCTTTCCCCAGACCCATGGGGCTTGTTTATCGAGCAAACGGTGTAGTGGTTCCGCCACCGCGGCTTTGTGCGGCAGGAATGAGTGGTAAAAATTCAACAATCCGAGAAAACTCTGTAGTTCTGCTTTGCATTTGGGGGCAGGGGCCTGGACAATGGCCTTGGTCTTGTCCGCGGTTGGGTGGATTCCCGCTGCGTCCACTGCGAAGCCCAGGAACTCCACTCGCGGAACACCCAACAAGCATTTTTCTTTTTTCACCTTCAGCCCCGCCGCCTGGAACCGTCTGAGGACCTCTCGCAGGCGGCGGCTGAACTCTCCTTCGGTGGGGGCGGCGATCAAAACGTCGTCGAAGAAGGGCTGGACTCCGGGGATCCCTTTAAGGAGAGAGTCCATTATGCTTTGGAAAATCCCCGGAGCCACGCTCACCCCGAACTGCAGCCGTTTAACCCTGAACGCCCCCCTGTGGGTCACGATTGTCTGTGCCTCTGCTGTCTTAGCGTCGACCGGCAGTTGCTGGTATGCCTGAGCTAAGTCCAGCTTCCCAAAAACCTTCGCCCCGGCTAGCGCTGCGAGGACATGGCTGACCACCGGGACTGGGTAGGGATTGTCCTGTAGAGCCTTGTTGATCGTGCACTTGTAATCAGCGCAGATCCTCACCTCCCCGTTGGGTTTTACGGGTGTCACTATAGGGGTCTCCCAGTCGGCGTATGTGACTGGCTCTAGGACGCCTTGGGCCGTGAGGCGGTCCAGTTCCGCCTCTATTTTCGGTTTTAGGGCGAACGGGACGCGTCTCGCCTTGAGCCTTATGGGCCGGACCGTTGGGTCGATCGGTAGGGTGATGGGCGGCCCCTTGTAGCTCCCCAGGGACCCGTCGAAGACCTCTGGGAACTCCCGGCAGACCCCGTCGAAATTGCTGGTCCGCATGTGGTCTACCCCCACTAGCTGGATTCCCAGAGGCTGGAACCAAGCCAGCCCTAGGAGTGTGGTCAGTTGGCGCTTGACCACCAGGATGTCTAGGGGTCCTCTAAAACTCCCTCGTTCCACATTCACCCGGGCCCACCCCACGATGTGTACCGGGTTTTTTTGAAAGTCCCTTAATACGAAGTCCGCTGGCCTCGTATGGAGGCGGCGGCGGGGGCATAGTCTCTTGAGGGTTTCCTCCGAAATGATCGAGATGGAGGAACCCGAGTCTACTTCCATGAGGCATGGGGCGCCCTCGATCAGGACCGACATTTTGACCTTGTCGGGGGCTGCAAGGGGCAGGTTCAGTACCTGTAGACTGGTGGAAGCCGTCGTGTAGGCATCCAAGGAGTCGTGATGCGCTGACGGTTGGCGGCGGCTGTTTTTGGCCCGGCAAGCCCGGGCGATGTGGCCCGTCTTCCCACAGCTGCGGCAGTCCAGGTGGCGGTACGGGCAGTCCCTTCGCTCGTGGGGGTCGCCGCAGCTGGCGCACCTGGAACCGGTGGTGGCGGTGGGCCTCTCCGTTGCTCGTGGCCTCGCGGGGGCCCGTGTGTCGGTTCTTTGCGGTCGTCGGAGCTGGAACGCGTCTCCCTCTGCTCGGACCTCTGGCTCTGCTTCACCCTGGTGTACTGCCTCCCCGCGTTGCTGGCCGTACGCCTTGGTGGCCCTCTCAAACGCCGTCGCCTCGTTGAAGGCTTGTTGTAGGGTGAGCTCTTCTTTTGCGAAGAGCTTCTGTTGCAGCCGTTCGTCTCGGAGGCCCCAGACGAAACGGTCCCTCAGGGCTTCGTCCCTCTTATCAAAACTGCAGTTCCCGGCGATTTGCCGAAGTGCCGCCAGGTAGACCGCCGCTGTCTCCCCCGACTTCTGGTCCCTCTTGTGGAAGAGGAATCGGCGGGCGACGATGGAGGGTTGGGGCGCAAAGTGGCCCGTGAGGAGTCTCACGATCTCCCCGTAGGATCTCTCGGTCAGCCTTTCTGGAGCGGAGAGGTTTCGTGCGATTTCGAAAGTCTCTTCCCCACAGACGCTCAGCAGGACGTCTCTCTTCCGGTCATCATCAGTGATCAAGTTCGCCCTCAGGTAGCACTCGACCCGTTCGGTGTAGGTCTCCCATCTCTCGGGGTGCTCTGGGTTGAATTCAGCAAGGTGGCCCGTCGTTACGCTAGAGTTCGCCATGGTGGCGGCGGGCTGCTCGGTCGTCGGTCTCTCGCCTTCCTCGTCTCCGGCCAGGGCTGGTTCCCCGCGGGGTGGCCTGGCCTAGCTAGATCCCACCTTCGTCGCCAGTGTAGTGTACTGAGAGACGAGTCGTGGTGAAGGCATAAGTATTTAATAGCTAGCACACTACCGAACTGGTTAACACGCGGTCGGGTCCGCTAATATATACAAGCATCCCGGAACATCCCCTTTGCTGGCCAGCCCAATCCTGGCCAGTTGAACTTCCCGCCCTTGGAGCTGATTGGGGTGGCTTTCCCGCGCTGCGCAAGGCGACCCGCGGGCGGCTCGGGTTGCGCGGCGCTGTGCTGATTCCAATACTCTACAGTGATGTTGGCACAGATTTCATGAGAATATCCCAACACTGTGTAGGTTGATGCACTTTATTTTAATCTTTCAGTATTATGCTATGCACAGTCTTACTATTATCATTAGTCCATTCTGTAATACTGGGCTATGGTTAGTTCAATAGGATTTATGCGGAAGTTTGGGATAATGTAGCCTTGAAATGTCCTGCCTCTTAACTTCCACAGCATTTCAAAGTAGCCTAACCAGTAGTTTGTTGTGGAAGATAGGTAAATGAAATTAGGATTTTCAGGCATTTAGGACAAGGAAATGTTATTAACAGAGCTTTTTTTGTAGCAGGAGCTCTTTTGTATATTAGGCCACACACCCCTGATGTAGCCAATCCTCCTGGAGCTTACAGTAGGCCCTGTACTAAGAGCCCTGTAAGGTCTTGGAGGCTTGGCTATACCAGGGGTGCGTGGCCTAATATGCAAATGAGTTCCTGCTACAAAAAAGGCCAGGTTATTAATAGATAATATTTAGGAAATTACAAATGAAAATATAAGGGGGTAGGGGTGGAATTCTAGCAGGAGCTCCTTTGCATAATAGGCCACACACTCCTGATGTAGCCAATCCTCCAAGAGCTTACAAAAAAGAGCCTTGTAAGCTCTTGGAGGATTGACTACATCAGGGATGTGTGGCCTAATATGCAAAGGAGCTCCTACTAGATTCCACCCCTGTAAGGGGGTTGCCTGGGGTAGGTGTTATCTGCGGTAGGGTTATCTCTTGCTTTCGTGAATCTCCTTTTGTTTTTTTTATTTCCTCAGCTAAAACTCTTTTCCCTGCTCCAACTAATTTTCCAGTCACATTAGGCTTCCCAAATCCCCCGCCTGGGCGGGGGACCCTTGATTTGGAGCCTCCTCCCCCCGCTCGTCAAAAATCCAGAAAGCGGGGGGGGGGAGGGGGAATGGTGGCCCTTCTCACCCAGCCCTGATCCCAGCAGCTTCTCCTCGCCCCTTCCCTTCCCACCGGTCCTCGATGCTTCTCCTCGTCCCTTCCCTTCCCACCCCGGATCGCAGCAGCTTCTCCTTGCCCTTCCCTTCCCACCCAGCCCCAATCGCAGCAGTCGTTCTTCCATTTTCCCAGGCTGCTTCCCGCCCCCAGTCAGCTGGCTGGCGGGGGGGGGAAGCCCCGCCCGCAAAGGACCATGTGCCTTTGCACCTCCGGAGGCTTGATTGAAAGGCTTCAATTTGGGATGGTGTGTCTGTGTTGCTGTGAAGAAGCTGGCAGCAACTCGTGAGTAGAGAGGCCAATCCCCTGCATCAGATTTGCCAGAAATGGGGGGAGGGGGGAGGAGAGGGAAACGTCTTCATTATTCCCTATGTGGAGATCGATTCTCATAGGGTATAATGGGGAATTGATCTGGAGGTTTCAGGGGCTCTGGGGGAGCTGTTTTTTGAGGTAGAGGCACCAAATTTTCAATATAGTATCTAGTGCCTCTCCCCAAAGTTCCCCCCAAGTTTCAAAACGATTGGACCAGGGGGTCCAATTCTATGAGCCCCAAAAGAAGGTGCCCTTATCCATTATTTCCTATGGAAGAAGACATTTAAAAAGGTGTGCTGTCCCTTTAAATGTGATGGCCAGAACTCTCTTGGAGTTCAATTATGCTTGTCACACTCTTGTTCCTGGCTCCACCCCCAAAGTCCCCAGATATTTCTTGAATCGGATTTGGCAACCCTAAGTCACATTGCTTTCTGAGCTGAGCAGAACCTAACATCTCTTGTTAACCCAGTGGTTGGACTAGTGGGGCAGGCAGAGGCTCTTGGTAATGCTCCAGCTTGTGTTTCTTGGTAGTGTTTTATTGTGACAATGAGATAAAACATTAGGATTGGCATAGAACTTGGTGCCTTATACTAAGTCAGTATAGCTAACAATGTAAGTTTATCTTGCCCAATATCGTTTGCTCTGATTGGCAGTAGCTGTCCAAGATCTCAGTCCTTTCCCAATGCTAGACCTTTCTTATCAGGAGTTGCAGGAAGTGAAGCAGGGCCTTCTGAGTACAAAACATGGACTCCACCTTGCCCCTCTCCACTGATTTTATGTTGATGTATTTAAGAAAAATAACAATCTGTATTTCAGTTCACATATTTTAGGAAGCTTATGATAAGTAAACTTCTGTGTTTTCTGTTCTGTGATGAATTAGATCTTGAGCAAGACATTCTGGATGAACTACAAAAATTAATGTTCATCAGCCATGGAGATCAATCAAGACTCTTCACTGTTCCTGGTAAATATCTTAGAGGAACTTGATACCAAACAAAACACAGTTTCCTATCAGGATCTCTGCAAATCATTGTGTGCAAGGTTTGATTTGTCCCAGCTGGCCAAACTAAGGAGCGTGCTGTTCTACACTGCCTGCCTGGATCCTAATTTCCCAGCCACTTTGTTCAAAGACAAAATGAGATGCACAGTAAACAACCAGCAATCAAAAAAGATCATGATTGCAGCAGACATTGTGACAATATTCAACCTCATCCAGATGAACGGGGGTGTGGCCAAGGAAAAACTGCCTGTGACCCAAGAGAAGGTGAGGAAGAATGAATCAGTAGAAACCTGCCGATCTGACTCAGAAGTCTGTAATGTTGTGGACTGTGTGCCTAACTGTGAATTGAGAGACAGAGAATTTAGCAGAGAATACTCAGGCAGGAGGTCTTCCAAATGTAGGAAAGGGGATTGCAAAGACTGCCCACAGTTTATACCCACATCAGAACCTAATTTTTTGCTTGAGGTCAATAAGGAAATGAAAGGCCGAGCAGCATCCCTGGATAGATTGCAAGCCCTAGCATCATATAATATCACCAGCTCTACCCCCTGTGAAATGCAGAGCACATATTTCCCCATGAAAATTGAGACAGAGTCTATCTCAGACCAGGACTCATTGCCTACCAGTGCAAGTTTCAAGGAAACATTCATTTCAAATGATGAACCCTTTGTGATGCAGTCATGCATGCAGAAAAGAAACATATTCAAGGAAGACTTCCACAACCTCTTAACTATTTCTCCAAATGTGGTATCACCCACAAGCAAAACAGAAGATGAACTTCTAGAACCTCTAAGCAGGAAGGAGACTTCCAAGCAGGCATTCTTCAATCATAGTTTTGAAATGCCATATAGTAGCCAATATTTGAACCCAGTTTATTCCCCTATACCAGACAAAAGACGAGTCAAACATGAAAGTTTAGACGACCTCCAAGCATCTACTTATTTTGGCCCAACAACGATCCTTGGATCACAAGATACTAAAAGGTGGTTAGGAAAACCAAACAAACAAACCCCATGGCCAGCAAAGAGCTGGAGTCTGAATACCGAAGAAGTACCTGATTTTGAAAGATCCTTTTTGAACAGGAAACCATCAGAAGAGAAACCCCGATACCAAGGTTCAAACAGCAAGCCTTCTAGTTTTGCAACTACTGAGAGACACCAACCTTATCTCAGCCCAAAGGATCAACAGCCAATTTTGCCATCCAACTATGCTGTGAAACCAAATGGACATAAATCCAAAGACATCCCCTCCATTTTAGAGATGGAGCAACATGAACCTGTCAAAAAATTTAAAGACAAAAGCATTAACTGCACTTCTGTCCAGCTTCTCAGCAGTGACAAAACCAGCAGTGTTGGAACACAGACAGACCAACATGGGTTGGAGCACAAAAGATGTAACTCAAATCAGAATAAATATGGCAAGAGACATTCTCTCAAGCAATCAGATGATGACTCTGAAATTGTGAGTGATGACATCAGCGACATCTTCAGGTTTCTGGATGACATGAGTGTCTGCGGGTCTTCTGGAGTGATGCATTCCTCTTGCTACAACAGCACTGGCTCACTCTCACAGATACACAAATCTGACTGTGAAAGCTCCCCTGAACACCACTTAGCAAAAATTTCCAGTGAGAATTCCAGTAACAAGTTGAACAAGGTGTCTCAGTTGCCGATTGGCAGTACCGCAGATGATGAACTTAAAACCAGTGTCTGCAAGCTAGTGCTGAGGATTGGGGAAATAGAAAAGAAACTGGAATCTCTCTCAAGCGTCAGGGATGAAATTTCACAAGTTTTGGGGAAGCTGAATAAGCTGGATCAAAAGATCCAACAGCCAGAGAAAGTCAGTGTTCAGCTTGATCTTAGTTCTCTGACGAGTGAAGTCCAGTCAGAGAAAAGTACCTCCCCAAGGATTTTTTCATGTCATAATTCCTCACGTGGGGGTAAATTGGACAACAATCCAGATTGGTGCTGCTCAGATGCTAGCGGCAGTAATAGCGAAAGCCTTCGCGTCAAAGCCTTAAAAAAAAACTTTATTAGGAGGTCCTCTAGATCACTTACAGAGGAAAACAGTGCTACCGAATCCAAGATAGCAAGTATTTCTAACTCTCCTAGAGACTGGCGGGCTATCACTTATACTAACCAAGCTGGGATCACAGAGGAAGAGATGAAAGACCAAGGTGGGAGTGAAAACAAGGACTGGCACCGAAAATCCAAAGAGGTAGCTCTTTTTCAATGATTTATTTATAATTTGGTTATAACTGTGGCTCCTGTTACAAAGTTCATATTAGCAGTTTATAGATTATGTCAACCAGGAGTGGCCAACGGTAGCTCTCCAGATGTTTTTTGCCTACAACTCCCATCAGCCCCAGCCAGCTGATGGGAGTTGTAGGCAAAAAATATTTGGAGAGCTGCCGTTGGCCACCCCTGATGCAAACTAACATGATATCCCTAAGCCTATTAATTGATGCATCTTGTGAACATATACGGTTCATACAGAAGACCTCTCAGCCTTTACTCTTTGGAGTGCAGGGCAACTTCCCTCATTCTTAACCATCATCAACATCATCATTTTATTTGTATCCCGCCCTCCCCGCCGAAGCAGGCTCAGGGCGGCTGACAACATCAAGTCAATACATTAACTTATACAATAATGTTTAAAACAATAACTAATTTAACAATTTAATTAAGATTCTAAAATAAATAAAATAAGATCTAAAATAAATAAAATTAACATCCTGGTGCTATTTCAGCAGATGGTAAATTTACTTAGCAGTCTCTTTCTAATCGGTGAAGGCCATCCTGAAGAGGATGGTCTTGCAGGTCCTGCAGAATTGTTCAAAATCCCGCAAGGCCCGCATTTCTTCCGGGAGCTGGTTCCATAGGTGTGGAGCCACCACAGAGAAGGCCCGCATGCAGGTACTCTGTAGTTTTACCTCCTTCTGCCTGGGGATAGTCAGCAGGTTGTTCCCTGCTGACCTCAGTGCTCTCTGGGGTTCATATGGGGAAAGACGGTCCCTCAGGTAGGCAGGTCCTCGGCCATATAGGGCTTTAAAGGTAATGACCAGCACTTTGTAACTTTTAAAGGTAATGACCAGCACTTTGTTACTGTGGAGCTTTGGCTGATGAAACGGTTGAACTGGTAGCCAGAGCAGTCTGCGCAGCCCTGGCTGTATGTGCTCCCACTTTGGGAGCCCCAATAACAGCCTAGCAGCCGCGTTCTGCACCAGCTGCAGCTTCTGGGTTCGGCACAAAGGCAGCCCCATGTAGAAGGCATTACAGTAATCCAGTCTCGAGGTGAGGGAGGTTAAGTGGGGTAAGAGAGAAATTGTGGATTCATCTACACCTTACAAAGTCCTTTTGTTTGTTGGGGAATAGAACAATACCAGGACTTTGCATCACATAAGCAATGGGAGTCTTGTGCCTCCCAGATGCAGACTGGCTCTCTCCTGTTTGTGACCCCATCTGCAGTGTAGCTTTTCCCCCTTGCTGTCTTTTGTATTGACAGATTGCCCTACACAGCTGCCATTGGCTCCATTGTGAAGCATACATGTAGCCATGTTAAGTAATGGCTTTTTGGGGCAATTTGAGGACTTGAAAATAATGCTGGAGGAGCGGCTATTGCCTCTTATCCTGTGTGCTGTAGTTGCAAACAGAAAAGAGCCAATGTGCATCAGGGAGGCACAGAACTCCCATTAAATGTGTGATTCAAAGTCTTTGTATTGTTCATTTACAAAGATCACAAGGACTTTGCAATGTGTAGGTGGCATCTGACGCAAGGTCACCTTCAGTGGTACAGTTACTCTGCTCTGAGCTGAATAAAGCCATTAACTTAGACTAGAGCAGCTTTGACAAAGACTGTACTGCTCCCAAACTTTATGGCTGAGTAGAGATTGGAACCTAGATCTCTCCAGTCCAAGTCTAATCAGTATCCTGCAAGGCTAAAAAAAAAAAAAAATCTATGCATTAATTCATTTGAAATGTTCATGTGCTATGCTCTTAAAAAGTCTCCTGAGCTAGTTTCCAATGAACAATTTAATCACAACAGGAGTGGTTACCTCTGCAAGGGTGAGGGGCCAATGAGAATGGCCCATCTCAGGAGACTGATAGATCCAGAGAGGTTCCTGATGTCACTTGGGGATTTTCCAGTTGGCAAGGTTGGCTGTGGACATGACTGCCCCTGAGCACCCTCTCTTCTTCCTTGGAGTCTGGAATATCCCTTGGTTTACTGTGGAGCTTTGGCTGATGAAACGGTTGAGCAGATGGTTAGAGCACAAGTGGTGGTGATTGCAGTGAAGTGACCTCACTTTTCTGCCACCAAACTCACCTTTCTGCCACCAGTGTGTTTGTACAATGATTTTCCAGTTGTGAAGGGCTCCAGATGATGTTGACTCAGAAAACATACGATTCCACTGTGTTTTCTTTGCAATGCATTTTGCAGATAAAATTGCTTTCATCTGCCAAAACTTAGTTGTTCTGACTCAGGATGTTATTGGAGCCTGATCTGGTCCTATTTGTATCAATGACTTGTAGTTGGTGAAACCTGATGAAGAGGACCAAGGTGCTTCAAAGTGTGTCGCCCACCACATCCAGTCTTGGGAGGGTAGGAGCTAATAAATGCAGAGAGGCTCTGTATCCAAATGACTCAAGAAACTACCACATGGTGATTAATACTGCATTTTTAGACAAGGTGCTCAAGTTGGTGGTGACTATTCAACTGCAGGCGGTTTCAGATTATGTGGGCCATTTAATCTGGATTCAGGCCTGACTTTGATCTTGATTGCCCTGACTTTTGCCAGAAAGTGGCATGGGAGGGCATCTGTTGATACTCCTGGACCTCTCATTGGTTTTTCATAACATAATATCCTTATGGAAAGGCTGTTTCCTCCCTTACTTCACCAACTGGTTCCAGAAGGTGGTGCTGAGGGACTGCTACATTTATGCAATGGGAATCTCTCAGTTGTCCCCCATTCTCTCTCTCTCTCTCTCTCTCTCGGCTTGACTTGGAAAGGGCATCTGGGGATTTGGAGTGAGGTGTCACCAATATGCACTTGAAACCCAGCTCAGTTAGATGAGTCTCTGGAAGTTCTGAACAGGTGCTTGGAGAAGATAACAAGATGGATGAGCGCTAATAAACTCAGTCCCGTCTGTCCCGGAAGGGGATGCAGGCTCATAGTTTGGGGTTTTTACTGGATCCTCCAACTAGAGGCTCAGGGTCTCCCCCATTGCAGGTAGTTAACCAGCCATGGCTGTTCCTCAAAGTGCAACCTGGCTGTTCCTCAAAGTGCAAAGTCCACAGTTATACATGCTCTGATCACATTCAAGTTAGACTGCTATAACACTCTTTAGAAGGGGCTGCCGTTTGAAAATGGTTTGGAAATTTCAGTTGATCCAAAATATGGAAGCCAGGCAATTGGCAAGATTCGGTTACAGGGATTATATAACTTCTGTCCTGAAAGATCTACACTGGTTAGCCATCTGTTTTCAGGCACAATGCAATACAGACAAGAATAAGATGCTATTGGTTAATGGAGAACCTCCAAGGCCCTAAATGGCCTGGAACCAGGGTATGTGAAGGACCTTTCATCCCATACTCCTCAGACCACCAATTAAGATCTGTCTTCAAAATCCAGCTCTCCATGTCCTCACCTATACAGGTGAGTCAAGTGCTGGAGACAGGACTTTTTATTTGATGGCATCTCACCTTTGGAAAACCCTCCTTGAAGCTTGTTTGGTGCCTGCTTTAATTTCAAGTGCCAGGCTTTTGACTAGGTTTTAATTAGGGGTACTATATTATTGGTTTGGTCTGCTTCTGTTTTTTGTGCTGCTTATACCAATGGAATGATGACATTGTTTTAAATGTCACCTGCTTCAATCAGGACTGTTATGAGGTGGCATACAAATATCCTAAATTAAATCAAAACAAATATCAATCTAAAAATGAAACCCATAGTGAAATGAAAGCAATGGTATAAGAAAGTGGTCTGCATGACAACTGAAAAGGTAATTATAGGAAGTTTAAAAGTATATGCCAATCCAGTGAGTAAAAGCACCATGGATAAAGCACAGCACAACTAAACCCAGCAGACAAACAAGGTATTAACTTGGTATAGATTTGGCCTGCGGGGGGGGGGGGGGATTCTCAGGAGGGCATTCCAGGGTGCTGCAACAGAGAAGGCCCTGTTCTTTGGCAATGGTTGCAACTGTAGAGGTTTGTATGAGTAAATTTCCACAGGAACACTCCAGTGAATGATAGTCCTAAGCTGAGCTGCATCATTTTAGTCTCTTGAAGTCATTGAGGGTGTAAACTGTTTTAGGATTGCATTGTAAAACAGATGTCATATCTAATTATCAGTGTGGCCCCATCTGTGGGTATGTTAATCCAGAGAATGGAAACATAAACAGACAAGAAACTGCCATCTAGAGAGCAGTTGTGAATCTGAGTGAACTCCAGTGGTTCCCCAGTAGGAAATGGCATTGTACCTGTCTGAGATCCTATCCCTCCTCAAACCCCACCGCTTCCAGGCTCCACCCCTTAAATCTCCAGGAATTTCCTAACATGGAATTGGCAACCCTCTCTCTTTCCATTTATCTGCCCCTCTGATTTCAGGTTTCCATTGTCTTCCCCCTCCCTGCATAGGGAAAGGACAGTCTTTCTTCACAGTATGTGTGTGGGGGACCAAAGCAGCTTTTCATCATTCTCCTCTCCCACCTTTGATCTGAACATAAGAGTGGCCATGTTGGATCAGGCCAATGGCCCATCCAGTCCAACACTCTGTATCACACAGTGGCCAATATATGTGTGTGTGTGTGTACACACACACACACACATATATATATGTATATATACTGTGGCTAATAGCCACTGATGGACCTCTGCTCCATATTTTTATCCAGTCCCCTCTTAAAGCTGGCTATGCTTGTAGCCGCCACCACCTCCTGTGGCAGTGAATTATTATAACAACAACCCCATGAGGCAGATTAGGCTGAAAGTCTGTGTCTGGTCTGAAATCACCCAGTCAGCTTCCATAGGTCTCACCTGGAGATTGTAACAAAAGGAAAAAAACTGTATAAAGTAACAACCGTTGATACAAGTCTTGGCTTGCTACTCTTATATTTTGAAACAAAATTTATTTATTTATTTGTTTGTTTGTTTGTTTTATGACTTCTATCCCGCCCTTCCCAACAAGTGGCTCAGGGCGGCTTACAATCACAGAAATCGAACATAAATAGACGTTAAACATAGAGCATTTAAATTAAACATTAAACCATTTAAAACATAGAACCATTTAAACAATTAAAACATTTAAAACATTGGGGGCAGCAACATCCAGTATAACTACGCTCAGTTTCTTGTACCAGCTAGTCATAGGCCAGCCGGAAGAGGGTTGTCTTACAGGCCCTGCGGAACTGGGCGAGGTCCCGCAGGGCCCTCACCTCTTCCGGCAGCTGGTTCCACCAGGAGGGGGCCATAATAGAGAAGGCCCGGTCCCTTGTCGGTTTTAAGCGGGCTTCCTTTGGCCCGGGGATATCTAGGAGATTTTGAGTTCCCGATCTCAGTACTCTCTGGGGAACATATTATTGACAAAAAAAAACTACATGCTACATGCCAGATTTTAACAACACTGGCAAAATTACAATAGAGGGTTGATGTTACAGCAGCAGTAACTATCCATTTAATTCGCCTTCTTCAGGCTGCAGAATACTAGGTAAAGCAGGGTGGGGAACATCCAGCCCGAGGGCTGTTTATGGCCCTCGAGATCACTTGGTCTAGCCCTCGGGGATTGCTGGGCCAAGACGAGCCATGTGGTGGCCTCCCTGGGG
Organism: Heteronotia binoei; assembly: GCF_032191835.1. Lineage (NCBI taxonomy): Eukaryota > Metazoa > Chordata > Lepidosauria > Squamata > Gekkonidae > Heteronotia > Heteronotia binoei. The sequence goes on from NC_083241.1 coordinate 18,551,153, forward strand.
GCCGGCTGGCTGGCAATTTATTTTATTTTATTTTATTTATTTTTATTTTATTTATATCCCACCCTACCCCACCGAAGCGGGCTCAGGGCGGCTCACAGCATAAAAGTTCTAACAATAAAATTCAGAATTAAAATACAATAATAATTTACATAATTAAAACAACTAATATATCGATACATCAATCAATGTCAGTGTGCTATCTTATAGACTTCCTTCAGAGTATTTCAATGCCGGTCAGTTATAAGCCAACCGGAAGAGGACTTTCTTATAGGCCCTGCAGAACTGTCCAATGTCCCTCAGGGCCCTGGCCTCTTCCAGTAACTGGTTCCACCAGCAAGGGGCTGTGATTGAGAAGGCCCTGTCCCTAGTTGACTTCAACCAGGCCTCCTTTGGCCCGGGGATTACAAGCAGATTTCGAGAGCCAGATCACAGCACACTCTGGGGGGCATATGGGAAAAGACGGTCCCTAAGGTAGGCAGGTCCTAGGCCATATAGGGCCTAGGTAATAACCAGCACCTTGTACCGGACTCGGTATATTATTGGCAGCCAGTGCAGTCCCCGGAGGCCCGGCTGAATGTCCTCCCGTCTAGGGAGCCCTAATAACAGCCGAGTGGCGGCGTTCTGCACTAGCTGCAACTTCCGGGTTCGGCACCGGGGCAGCCCCATGTAGAGGGCATTACAGTAATCCAACCTTGAGGTGACCGTTGCATGGATCACTGTTGCCAGATCGTCCTGCTCCAGGAAAGGAGCCAACTGCCTCGCCCGCCTAAGATGAAAAAATGCGGACTTAGCAGTGGCTGCTACCTGGGGATCGTGGGGCCCAGCAATGCTGTGCGGTGGCCTCCCTGGGACCCGCCTAGCCAGCCAAGATTGCTGCAGTGCCTGGAAAAGTCACTGTCACAGTTCAGGTAAGTTTCCCCCTCATTTTTTTATTTCCCTTTCCATTTATTCCCCTTCCTTCTCCCCTTTATTTCCCTTTCTTCCCCCATTTCTTTCTTCCCCTTTTTCCATTTCTTCCCCCCTTTATTTCCATTTCTTCACCCTTTCTTTCTCTTTATTCTTCTTTATTCCCCCGATTTCTTTATTTCTGTTTGTTTCCCTTTCTTCCCCTCATTTCTTTATTTTCCTTTCTACAAAAAAAGCTTTGGACCTAGGCATTTGCCTAGGGCGGTGGGCTGTTTGTGTGTGTGAGCGTGCACCAAGTTAGGCCCTCCCCACATGACCAAATGGAAAAACAATTGTTTGCATTAATTTTGTTGGCCTGAATCGTTCTCCCTCAGCAGAGCACTGTTTTTTAAGTTGATAATTTTGTATGGCCCGTGAATGATGTTATAAATATCCAAATGGTCCTTGGCAGAAGAAAGGTTCCCCACCCCTGAGGTAAAGCCTTGAATTCAATAATGGAATACCCAATATTTCCATCAAATTTATATTTAGACACTCTCCAGCTATTACGATTGTTGTATAGACAGTTGCAGTTGGAGCCTCAGAGATCAACAGTCTTCCATTAGGAGTTACCCTTCATCACATTCAAAATGTCTCTGTGCTAAGTTGCTGTAACATCAACCCCCTATTGTAATTTTGACAGTGCTATTAAAATCTGGCATCTAGTGTGTAGTTTTTTGTCAATAATATTGATAATAAATTGTTTGCTTTAAAATATAGAGTAGCAAGCCAAGACTTGTATCAACAGTTGTTACTTTTATACAGTTTTTTCCTTTTGTGAGAGAGCTCTTACAGCAGCTGCCCTTTCAATGCAACTCCTACAAGAGCTATGACTGACCCAAGGCCATTCCAGCAGCTGCAAGTGAAGTAGTGGGGAATCAAACCTGGTTCTCCCAGATAAGACTCTGTGTACTTAATCACTACACCAAACAGGCTCTCTTGTGTCAGTTGAAGAGAAGGAACTGCAACTGTTTCATCTCCTCAACATGTTTCTCACATGTTACTGTTTGCTTCATGGCGGCATTGTTTGTGTGTGTCGGGGGTGACAGACTGTCCCGGACTTCCTACAACAGGCCCTGAGGAGAGGCAGTAGTGATCGGTAAGCCCCCAGGAGAACCTGTCAACTGAGAACTGTCTCCCTCAAAGGTCAGTGGCCTTCTGGTGGGGTTCTTGTCTGACGGGGCTGGTAGTGGGTGGGGGAGAGCAGAATCAGCCAATCACAAAGTCTTAGAATCGTTAAGATGAGAGGCTTTGGTTTCAGTGTTTGCTAGACACTCCAGTATAAATTCTTTTCAACTCATTCTCAGTTTTTCAACTGATTCTGCTCTCCCCCACCCACTGCCAGCCCCATCAGACAAGGACTCCACCAGAAGGCCCCTGACATTTGAGGGAGACAGTTCTTTGCTGACAGGTTCTCCTTGGGGCTTCAAATTTAATTGGATACCCAATTCATACACTACCAAGTACTCAAATTCCTCCTCTTTGAGCTATCTCCCTTTTCAACTGGGCAAGGAATTACTTTTCAGAACTAGAAGATCTTTTTCTTTTGCTGGCCCAAGTGGGGGTCTTCAGCAATCCTCCCACTTCTCCTTGCCAGCCTTCTCAGTCCTCAATCAGTGCTAAACTGAGTTCTCTAGCAGTCAATTCCCAGCTCTTTCTTCTCAACTGATGCTATCCAGTTAGTAGCCTATCACTCAAAGGTTCTCTGGTTCGGTGAGGCATTAACCCTCCATGGCACTAGGAATTCCCAGGGAGAGGAAAGGAAGGGTGTTTTAGCATCATAAACTGATTAAGTGCAGTCTCCCCAGTTCATAGTTCTCAATAACAAAATACTTTTCAACACTGGAATATTCTGGCATACGCCAGAGGAGTCTGCCCAGACCAAGGAAGTTGCTATTACATTGACCAACACCCAGTTCCTCTTTTTCTTTTCTTTTTGCTTATTCAAGAAAGACACTTAAGTCTTTAACTTGTGTTCCATTCTGTTTCAGGAGCCATCTTGACTCACCCAGACTTTTGTGTCAATCCAGATCTGGTTCACTTCAACCTAATTAAACTAATTCAGGTGGGTAGCCATGTTGATCTGAAGCAGCAGAGCAAAGTGAGTCCAGTGGCACCTTTGAGGTCAACAAAGTTTTATTCAAGGTATAAGCTTTTATGTGCACACACATTTCTTCAGATATAATGAAATGGAAGTTATCAGTCCAGGTCTCATGGAGTGTGAGGATCCAGCCACCTCCTCCAGCCGAGACCTCCTTTGTTAGTGGGATCCTCATCTCATTTTGAACTTAGTTATTTTAATAAGCACAACCTTTTATAGTCTAAGTGTTAAGGGGACTTGAAATTTGGGGAGTCTCATAAAGGCATTTACTACTCACCCTCTGCCTATATGTATGGAGTCATAACTTCCATTTAATTGTATCTGAAGTGTGAGTGCACACGAAAGCTTATACTTTGAAAAAAACTTTGTTGTTCTTAAAGGTGCCACTGGGCTCAGACTTTGTTCTAATTGAAGTATGTTAATCATGTTTCTCATCCAGGCTCTTTGTGCCTATGCAAACTTGGCTCACAATAGCCTAATTAAGATATTTTCATGCACTTTTTCCCAACCAAAGTTTGACAGCAGTTAACTTTAAACCAGCATTTTTGCATACTAATTCACTGCCCACTTTCTCTATATTAAGGACTGCTTTCCATTCCATCCTATTGTCTGATGACGTGTGCTTCTAGCACATGGAAGCTTCCATTCTGAATAAAACTTTGTTGGTCTTAAAGGTGCTTCTGGACTCCTGCTTTGTTCTATTGCTTCAGACCAACTCAGCTGCCCACCTGGATCTTTAAACCAGCTAGTGAGATTTAATTATTTTATCTTGACCCTAATCCAAAGTCAAGATGGCTCAAATCCCACCTATCCTGGGGATCATAAAAGAAAGACTTATGCTATAACAAATTGTTCCACAGATTCCTGGCCCAGATCTCTGCAGGTAAGAAGTCTGGTTTCCTGTTGAGAATCCCTGCTGCACTTTGCAGACTTTTTCTCCTTGCTTAGCCAACTCCTTGCTCTGCTCCTTGCATCTCAGCTGTGTTTGCCCCTCGACCTCTCCAGACCTCCAGATTGTATGTCCTTTCCCTAAAATATCCCAGTTTCCTTCCTCCTACCTTTTATAAGTGTGCCCTTTGTTGGGTTGTGTGTGTGTTTGGTTATTTAGGGAATTAGTTCACATTCGTCTTCAGTCTTCTGTGCTTTCCCACATTGGTTACTGCTGGCCACCAGAGGTTTAGTATTCCAAAAGGCACTCAGAGGGGACCCTGCAGGGGGCCACCGAAGCTCTATTCCTGCTCAAAAGGCACATGTCAGCAGGAAGAGCCCTCCTTCCCTCAGTCTCTTCTTTGCCATCGAGTTGATAGGATGTCTTCGGCAGATTCTCGATCTGTAAATTTAAAAAGAAAAAGAAAGCTTTGGAGCCACTGGGAAAGGACTTGGTGAAGGGTAATCTTGCTGTTATGTCATAGAAACCCCTCATTGTGGGTCTAAAATGCCCAGCTTGGGATGACCATGCCCTATGCCAGGGGTGTTAAACTCAATTTTTATGAGGACCAAATCTGACATAAATAGGACTTTGTTGGGCCAGGTCATGTGTGCCATAAAATGTAATGCCAGGAACCAGAGATACTTTATAAAGAACACAGAGCCAGCAGTGTATCAGTGAGCTCATGTCCCTGTGTTTGAAAGGGGAGCAAACCCTTTCCCCAGCCTGCTTTCATGGTCAATGCTCTGAGCCTAGGATATTGCAAACTTCCCTCCCCCCACCCCAAGGTTTACTCAGGGGGTCAGTGGCTCTCCAGGGTCTCAAGCTGAAATCTTTCTTATAAGCCATAGACGGGTCTTTTTAACTGGAGGTGCCATGGAAAAATCCTGAGATTCTCTGCATGCCAAGCAGAGCCACAACCACTTTTGTGTACTGTGACATACTGAAGCAGAGCTACTGAAGCTTCAGTCCCCCCTTTCAGGCTTACCTTATTTATCACGGTATTGCCTGATCCCTTACATATCTTTCCTGAGTTGACCTCATCATTTCATATACTGGATACCGATGCGTGGGGGGGGGGGGGTTTGAAGTTATGCAACCTGTCCTCAGAATCTGCATGCACCCAGGCAAACATGGAGTACATCCACAAAAGACGACGCACATTACGATTATAAAAATAAAAATTATAAACCCTTCATGCAACCAGCTAAACTAGGAAGCCAGCTTGTTAACCACTTGAATAAATTTTCACCAGAGTTAAACTCTGTCATCTCTCTTCACCAGGCTTCTCAACATTTTACTTCAGTTAAAAGCTGACCAGACTCATCTGGAATCTGCAGTCTCTCTTATACAGTCTCCCACACAGAGTAGTATAGCAAATATCAAACAACCACTTGCTCCTCCAGCCAGCCACATACACAAGTTATTCCATTGAGGGGGCCTCCCACACATTATCCACATCTGGGCAGGGCAACCTCTCTTTGCCTTAAAACTCACCAGAGTTTCCATTTGCTTCTGGTATCTATATCAGTGATACTTTTGGCTATATAATAGAAGCACAGCTATGGCATGTGCTTTATAACCTCAAACAGTAATGGGGACAAAGTTGTTCCTGACTCTCTAAAACCAAAAGGTCTGTGTTTGGCAAGGCCCTAGGTGTATTTAGCCAAGGCTTACTCAGAGTATTGAATTGGGTTTCATGATCCCATTCCTCATCATCTTTTATGAAACAGCCCTGATGGGCCCCCTCCTCCCCTTCCCCCCCAGCCAGATTTCAAATGAGCTAGCTGATACTGTAGCCCAGGGGTGTCGAATTCATTTGTTATGAGGGCTGGATTTGACATAAATGAGACCTTTTCGGGCCGGGCCATATGTATCATAAAATGTAATGACAGGTAGTCGACATACAAAATTTATAAATGGCAGAGACACACAATTAAATATTCTTTTTTTGTTTAAAATAAAACATGCTTAAAATATTTGCCCACTTGCAATATTTTGTTTTACAGTTTGTGATAAATGTCACAGTCTTGAATATGCGCTGTTCAGGTGTGCACATCTGTAAGTTGCAAACCTACTTTTGATTCATTGACATTCATTACAGACATCTCATGGTCAATGCTTTGAGCCTAAGACCCAGAGGAACATGCAGCAGCTGGGCATTGTGAGCTTTTGTACAGAAGTTGCTTCACGTACTAGTCAAGAACATGTGAAGGCTCCATGGCACAGACTGAGGGCTATGTATCTGTCTACAAAACTATAATTTCCCCCAGAAAAATGACTACAACTAAAACAAAATACACCTTTCCCCCCAAAAAACAACTACAAGAACAGACAGCCATGTACAGTGGTCAGTGTCAGCCTACTATCTGGGAAGACTAAATTCAAGACCCCCAATCAAAGGAAAATGTGAAAAAAATATTAAGGAAAATTTGCTGTGTAAACCTGGGGTGGAACACACACTCAGCCTAATGCTGATGATATTTCTCTTCTAAATAGTTCACATGCTTTCCTATTGAGAAAGACTGGAGGGCATGAGTACAGTGAAAAAGAGGAGGGGAACCCAGTTACACCCATAACAAGCCCAACAAAACTCACTCTCTGTAGCAAGGCAAAAAGCTCATACCTTCACTAAAACGTTGCTAGTCTTAAAAGCACTCTTTGTAGCTCTCCTGATGGTGGGGACTGGTAAAGGAAACTCCTGCTCTTTCTTTCCTTCCCTGGGGCACGAGGAGGGGGAGGAGCCTTAGCCATTCATTAGAAGGAAGAGAGGCTTGTCTCAGTAGATCTGCAGAGTGATTAATTGAGCCTTGCAAACTTAATCACCCAGCAGAGCTATAGAGCGAAGCTCCCTCACTGGCTGAGGCTCCTCCTCCCTTTGGGCAAAGGGAGGGGAGAGGGAAAGGCTGCTTTGCTTCCCTGGTTTATCCAGGGAGAAACACAAAATGGCGACCGAAAAACAAGGGAAAACGAAGCAGAGGACAGCCAGTTGCTGGAGGGCCTGATTGGAGCCCTCTGCAGGCCTGATCCGCCCTATGGGCCGTATGTTTGACACCCCTGTGTAGCCTGTGAAGCTCCAGCAGTCTGCAACAGCAGACATGGAGAGACAGTCTCAGAGAACTTCACCATGGGCGTGGCCCTGTAAGGTAAAAAATAATTTGCATCTTCTCTCCAGGAATGTGGTTCCTGTGTGTTCCCCCTGGAAATGAGCCCTGTCTTTAATTAAGGGGGGTATTTCACTAACAGCTGCCTTTCTTTTTGCTACCTTCACGGGGACTGGATTAATTTATCAGTTTTTTTTTAATATGTATATTTTTATTATTAATACATTATCTGTTTCTCTACATGGTTTCTGATATCCATTTTACATTTACCCCCACCCCGCCCCCCCTTAGTCTATACATCCTTTTCTTCTTCCAGCCAGGGACAAAGGACTCGAAGCTTCCACTGAATGTCCACTCTCCTTTCTTCCTTCGCCCATTTCAGATACGTCAGCCACTTTTCTTTAATTCTTGATCTTCTTTCTTCCCATGATTCTTCTTGCAACATTATAGCGGCTATATCTGACTGGACAAAATCAAAGAGATAGTTATGCCAAGTACTTTCCTTCCATTTACTTTTATCCTTCCATCCTGCCGCTATTACCGCTTTACCCGCTGATATCATTGCTTTTAGTAAATGTTGGTTGTTCTTCCCTATTTTTTCATTCCCTAATAAACTCATCTGCATTAGTTCAAAGTTAATTCTAGGCTCTACCTGAAAGAATTTCTTTATCATTCCCACTACCATATCCCATAGTTTCTTGGCCTCAGGACACTCCCACCACATGTGGGAATACCATCCCTTTTCTTTCTTACAGTGCCAACACTTAGGGCTCAACCCAGGAAACATATTGGCTAAAGTAGCCGGAGTTCTATACCATTTAGTGAAAAATTTCAATTCCATTTCTCTAACCTTATGTATCTTAACTTTTTTTAAACCTTCCATTATCTTCTCCCCTGTTCGTTTCGTTATTTGGCCTTCTAAACTCCATGACCGTTGAAGGTAGCTTATTGCTCCTTCGTTACCTAAATTCATGCTCCTATATAGGATGCCTACTAATCCTTTTTTTGTTTTACCCATTAATTTATAAAACTTTTCCATAGGTTCTTCTTCATTTAAGTTACTCTTCTCCACTTCCTTCTTAACTTTAGTATACAATCCTGTAGCCTTAAGCCAGTATTGTATTCCTACGACTTCTTGAAATTCATGTAATGGTTTTAACTTATCTAGTATTAACAAATCTTCTACCCTTCTAAATCCTTTAGCCTTAAGTAGTTCGCTCCACCTATGCTCCTTGGCTCCTTCCATCAACATTTCTAATGGCGTCCATCTAGATACCCGATTCAGCCATTTCGGTTGCCATTTCTTCCAAACATTTAGCCCATTTTTCCTTGGTCCCATGTTTAAATTAAGTTCCTTCGCCCCCATGTTCGTAAAGATGCCATGTTTTCCTACCCCATTATTAGCTTCATTCTCAAACCTTATCCATTTCTGGTCCCCTTCCTTCTCTATTTCTAATAATGCTTTAAGCTGAAATGCTTCATAATAATTGACTATATCTGGGACTCCCCATCCAAGTTCTGATTTATGATTGTATGCCAATTTTTTTGGAAATCTAAGTTTCCTACTACCAAATATCCATTCTCTTATTTTAGTGTTCCAGTTAGTTCATTTTTTGCTTATCTAGCTCCAATGGTATCGTTTGAAAAAGGTACGACAACCTTGGCATCCAAAACATCGATACACTCTTTATTCTAGTGGTCAGGCTCATCGTCCTTTTCCCCCACTGCTGCATATCCCTCTCTATTTTCTCCCAGATTTTATTATAATTTCCCTCCACTATCCTGTTAATATTTTTATAAATTTCTATCCCTAGATATTTAAATTTCTTAACTCCCATCCCCATATTAGTTATCCTATTAATCTCTTTCCTTTCTTCCAAACCAACATTAAAGTACATTATTTCAGACTTTCCCATATTTATTCTTAAACCTGATACTGCTTCAAAATCTTCTAAAATAATTTTCGTTTCCCTAATGGCTTCTTTCGGGTTAGATATTGTCATGATTATGTCATCTGCAAATAAATTGATTTTTATTTCCTCCTTTCCTATTCTACAGCCTTCTATTCTCCCTGAATTCCTAATCCTTTCTGCTAGTTGCTCTATCGCCATTATAAACAGGGATGGGGAAAGTGGACACCCCTGCCTCACACCTCTCTCAATTGGGAGCTGATCCGTATGTTCGTTGTTTACTCTTACCACTGCTGACCCCTCCCTATAGACCTCTTGAATGGCTTTTAAGAATAGTGGGCCAATCCCACACTTCTTCATTATGGACCATAAGAATTCATGGGACAGCGTATCAAATGCCTTGTATACATCTAATTTAAGTAAAGCAAGTTGCCCAGGACGTTTATGGTACAATACATTAAATATATTCCTTATAGGATGTGCAATACTCCTATTCTTTACAAAGCCATATTGATCCTCTTTTATTATATGAGGTAATATGTTCCTTAACCTATTTGCTAAAACTTTAGCAAAAATTTTGTAGTCCTGGTTAAGTAAACTTATTGGTCTATATGAACCCACTTCCCGAGGATCCTTCTGGGGTTTTAATATTACGGTTATTTCAGCCATTCTCCAAGAGTCGGGAGCTTTCCCTCCCTTCAATATAGCATTAAACACTTGTTGTAATTCGGGGATCAGTAACTCCTTCATCTCCTTATAAAAATCCACAGTAAAGCCGTCAGGCCCTGGGGATTTACCCACTTTTAAATTGTTCACAACTTCCTCTATTTCTTGAACTGTTATTTCCTTCTCCAAACTCTCTCTATCTGTATCTCCCAACACTTCTCCACTTTCGTCAATATGTTCTGTTATATCCCTCCTAGCGTATAACTCTTTGTAGAATTCTTGAAACACTTGCCTAATTTCTCTCGGGTTCTGCGTGACCTTTCCTTGTCTCTTAATACTTTCCACCTTTTGCTTTTCTTTCCTAGTCTTGAGATAATTAGCCAGTCTCCTAACGGAGTTTATTGAATCTCTTTGAAACTCATTTCTTACCATGGTTTGTTTTTTCCATAATGCCCTCGAATCCATAAAGTCCAAGTGTTTCCTAATTTCATCGATCTTTTTTTTCCTATCAGGGCAGAATCTAATATCTTGACTGCTCTGCAGTGCCCTAATTCCTGGAGTTTCTGTGTCTTGTTAGCATACCATTCTTTTTTTATTTCTTTCTCCTTCATCATACAATGACCTCTTAACACTGCTTTTGCTGCTTCCCACAAGATATTTGTGGCCACTGTTCCCTTATTTTCTCTAAAATATTGTTTTACTTGATTTTCCATATATTGTCTATTTTCTTTTTTTAATAAGACCATACTGTTAAATCTCCAAGTCCTTCTAATTTGTTCGTTTTTTATCACCAGTTCTATAGTTAGTGGAGCATGATCTGAGATCCATATTGGATGGGTTGTTACTTTCCTCACCTCCCAATTATTTGATTTTTTAAGAAATATATAATCTATACAAGAAGCTGTCTTGTGTCTACTTGATAAATGTGTCGGCTTTGGAACCAAGCCTAAGGCCTCATGCGCTTCTACCAAATTCCTTTTCCACCTAGCCTCCTTCTCCTTGGTCATATCTATGTTAAAGTCTCCTGCTATAATAACTTCTCCCTCTGATAATTTCTGAACTTTTTGCATAACTTTATTCAAAAATCTCCTCTGTCCTGTATTTGGGGCATATATATTTATAAGCGTTATTACTCTATTTTGAAACCTACCTTTGATAAACAAATATCTCCCTTCCCTATCACTAATGAGATCTAGTATCCTAATATCGATCCTTGTGTGTACTAAAATTGCTATTCCTCTCGTCTTAGTTCTACTTCTTGCTTCAGCCAATACTTTCCATCCTGGGTGTTTAATCAACGGTTTAATATCATCCTTTGCCTTATGTGTTTCCTGTAAATACACGATATCTATATTGTGTTGTTTTGCCATTCTTGTTAATCTATATCTTTTCAGGTCTGAACTTAGTCCGTTGACATTCAGTGAGAGCATTTTCAAAGTTTTAGCCATAATCATTCACCTCCTTTCCCTTCCCTGGCTGGATAACAAAGTCTGTTCTGCCTCTCCCCTTTCTCCCTTCCCCCCTCCCACACCCTTTCCCCCCACTCTTCCCCATCATCCCCCCTCCCCTCTTCTGGTATAGGGCTCGCTTTTGGGTTGATCTCTCCACCCTCCCTATACCTTTAGGTGGGCACACCTCCCCCCCCCTCCTGGATCTTTTATTATTTCCTTCCTTCACTTAAGACCGTGATATTCCCTCCCTCTTATTTGTGGGGTACTTCCCTTTTTTTTTTTGAACTTCCTCCTTTTCCTTGAACGTCTTATAGTCTTGTCCTCTGTCGTTTCTCCTGACGTGTAGAAGGCCCCTCCTCTGGTTCGTCGACATTAAGCTCTTCCTCTGGTTGAGTTCCTGTTTCTCCTGGGTCCAGACCCATCTTCTCCAAGAGTTTCCTTGCTTCAGCTGGGTTCCTTGCTGTGAGTCTTTTGCCTTCTTTGTAGATCACAATAGTGGCTGGGTAAGCCCATGTAAACAATATCTTGTTCTGAAAGAGTTTATCTGCAAATGGCTTCATTTGTCTTTTTTCTTCCAGTGTTTCACTGCAAAAGTCTTGTCTCACATATACCCTTTTCCCTTTAAATTCCAGTGCCCTCTTCTTCTTCAAAGCCAAAAAGACTTGCTGCTGCACTTTTTCTCTTGTGAATTTGACTATTACTGGTCTCGGAGATCCTCCTGACCTTCTAGATCTAAGCCTATGGACTCTCTCGACCTGGTCAGCATTAATCATAACACCTGTTTGCTGTTCTGAGAGCCAATTTATTATCCCGTCTTCCAAGTGTCGTGAGTCAATGTCTTCTGAAATACCATGAATGATAAGGTTTGCCCTTCTTGCTCTGTCGGAGAGGCTTTTAATCTGCCCCTTTAAATAAACTATTTCCTTCTGATTTGTTGACGCTGCCTTATCAGCTTTGTTGGCCAGCTGCCTAATATCTTGCAGATCCTTGTTTATCTGGCTAACTTCATTTTTAATTTCAGCAACAGTCTCCTCTATTTTGTTCTGAGAATGCATCATTAAAGCTTGAAACTGTGCTATCTGTTCGGAAAGCTGTTTCACTGTAGTGGCAGGCATTTTAACGGTGCTAATCACTGCCTCCGGTTCTTATCTGTTTTCCAAAATACTCTCTTTTTCTCAGTGCTAGCTGTCTTCTGAGCACGCCTTTAACTTCTTTGACTCTCTAGCTTCACTGCCAAATATTATGACCCCAAAACTTCAATATTTACTTATCTTTCGGTCCTAATCTCTTTTCTTGTCCGGAGAGGGGCGAGCCGAGGCTGCTACTCTTTAGAGCGTGCGCATTCCACCAATTTATCAGTTTTATATCTCACCATATGGGGACTGAATCCAAAAGAGATTACCTTTGTCAGCTAATCAAAATAAGAGCAAAAGTATTAAGGGTATATATATGCTTTTTTCTCTGCATGCCTTTTTTAATGTGTGTGTACTTTTATGTGTGATTAATTTTAGCTGAAGTGTAGGTGAAAAGGAATTTTGAAAAGAAAGCTATTTGAAGTCTGGACCTTAATATGCACGCAAAGTTATATTTCTTTTACTTCTATTCACTAATATACACACGCACCCACCCACCCACACACATGTATGTGGCATTTCCCCAACTGATGCTTGCCTCATTTGAACTCATGAGCACCTGCAGTCAGGTGTATATATCCTTCAAGGTCACCTTGCTTGTGGTGGTAACCTCAAATTCCAGCCCAGCCATGTTTTGTTCAAGCTGAGGCTGAGATTCCTACCTAAAGTTGTTTCAGCTTGTCATCTGGCACAGGATATAATTCTCCTCATTTTTTCTTCTCACCCACTTTGGAAGCAGAAAAGTCACTCCACACATCAGATGTGAAAACAGCATTGTTATTTTATTTGGCTAGCACAAAAGTCTTCAGACAATTACACAAGTTTTTTGTTTGTTTCTTAGGCAGCCTGAAGGGGAAGGCTGCATCAGCACAGACAGTATCCCAATGGGTGGTGTCAGCCATCCATGTGGCATATGAAAAAGCTGGTCTCCAGTGCCTTCTTGATATCCAAACGCAATCAATGCATGTCCAAGCTGTGTCTGCTGCCTTCTGGAAGGGAATGCCTCACACAGAAATTTGCTGAGCAGTGATGGGGTTGTTATCTGACACTTTTGTCTGGCATTATTCTGTGAACATGAATGCCAGGAGAGATTATGCAGTTAGCAGAGCTGTATTGCATTACCTATTCCAGTAATTCACCCCCTATTCGCAGTATGGCGGTTGTTTGTCTCCCACTGTGGGAATGCACAGAAGGCTAAAGATTACAACAGACTTGAACTAACCTGTAACCATTATTAATTGAGATGTCTTCTGTGCAAGCACACATTTCCCTCCCTCCTTCCCTGCTGTGAGTTCCTTATTTTACTCCTGGTGGTTCTGATAGACTGAAGGAAAGGTGCCCCCCTCCCTGCTGATATATGACCGTTTGAGTGGGGAAAGAACTTGGATGGCCCCCACAGGGGAGGGGCTCCCCTTTGAGTGCATTTTAGACTACTCAGTAACTATATAGAGAGACTGGTGACTGGCCTGCACAAGTGCAGTTCATTACGTGTGCCTGCACAAAGACAGCTCAATGAACAACAGTTACAGGCAGGGCTTTTTCTGTAGAAAAAGCCCAGCAGGAACTTATTTGCATATTAGGCCACACCCCATGATGCCAAGGCAGCTGGAACTGCGTTCCTCTGCATTCCTGCTCAAAAAAAGCCCTGGTTACAAGAAAGTGCAATCCTGTTTTAAAAAAATTGTTCTATTTTATTTTGTATATGATACAATTGTTTGTGGTTAAAATCATTGTCACGTTCTTTATTATTTTATTTTTGGGTACCTCTGTCGAGATTGACCCTGGTACACATAGGCCAAGGTCCTATGTTATTCTTTTCTGGAACCCTTTTAAAGCTAATTTCCCTTTCTCTAGGTCCGGTTTGGGTAATGAGAGAAGGGGCTTTGCAATAGGCTTGCCAATACCCAGGTCCCAGCGGGGGTTCTTCTGCTTTCCCAGGCTCGTTCCCACCCCCAGTCAGCTGGCCGGCGGGGGAGGGGGAAACGCTGCCCCCAAAGCCACCATGTGACTTTCCACCACTGGAGGCTTCCATCTCCAATTGGAAAGGCTTCTTCTTGGTATGGTGTGTCTGTGTTACTTTGAAGAAGTTGGCTGCAACTTGTGAGTAGAGATGCCAATCCCTCGCTTCAGAGTCGCCAGAAACCGGGGGGGGAGGGGAGAGGGAAGGAAATGTCTGCTGGGTATTTCAGTATTCCCTGTGTGGAGATGGATTCTCATAGGGTATAATGGGGAATTGATCTGGAGGTATCAGGGGCTCTGGGGGGCTGTTTTTTGAGGTAGAGGCACCAAAGTTTCTGTATAGCATCTAGTGCCTCTCCCCAAAATACCCCCCAAGGTTCAAAAAGATTGGACCAGGGGGTCCAATTCTATGAGCCCCAAAAGAAGGTGCCCATATTCTTCATTATTTCCTATGGAAGGAAGGCATTTTAAAAGGTGTGCTGTCGCTTTAAATGTGATCGCTGGAACTCACTTGGAGTTCAATTATGCTTGTCATACCCTTGCTCCTGGCTCTGCCCCCAAAGTCTCCTGGCTCCACCCCCAAAGTTCCCAGATATTTCTTGAATTGGACTTGGCAACCTTACTTTGCAAGCACCTGCTATTTAAGGATTTTTAGTGAGTGATGCTAGGAGTCAAGCAAACTATTTTTCACTGTTCCATTCTTTCTACTTGCTTAAATCTTTTCCCCTCTTTATGTTTAGTGATGAAAAGCTTTTTTACAGTCAGAGTTGTTCAACAGTGGAATCAGCTACCTAGGAAGATGGTGAGCTCCCCTTCACTGGCAGTCTTTAAGCAGCTGTTGGACAAACACTTGTAAGGGGAGCTCTAAGGTTGACCTTGCATTGAGCAGGGGGATGGACGATGGCCTATATGGCCCCTTCTGATTCTATGAACATGTGTGGATTGATAAAACCCTTCAAAAAAGCAATCTTGATGTAACTGTTGGCAGGAAGATTCCTATTGTGGGGTGTTTTACTGCATTGGTTGAAACACCACTGGAAACTATAATTGGTGCCACCATATGTTGCAACCTAGGATCAGCATTGGGGTAGTAAATAAATATCTAGTTTCTTTAAGTTAAACTAAGTGCTCGGGGCAAGATGAACTATCCAGGAGTAATAAAAGAACTTGCAGATGTAATTTCTGAGCCTCTGGCCATTATTTTTGAGAATTCCTGGGGAATAGGTAAGGTGCTAGAAGATTGGAGGTGGGCATATGTTGTCTCCATCTTCAAGAAGGGTGAAAAGGAGGATCTGGATAACTACTGACCCATCAGGTTGACCTGGAAAAGCATCAAAAGAAATCACCAGTCAGTCCTGGAACATTTAGAAAAAATGGCTGTGATTACTAAGAGCCTGCATGGGTTTCTCCAGAACAAGTCATGGCAGACTAACCTTACCTCTTTTTTTGAGAAAGTGACTACCTTGCTGGATCAGAGGGATTCTGTAAGCATAGTTTATCTTCATTTTAGTAAAGCTTTTAATAAAGTTCCACATAATAGTCTTCTTGACAAATTGGTAAAATGTTAGGTGGATCTGTAACTGGTTGACAGAGCACACCCAAAGACTGCTTGTGAATGGTTCCTCATGCTCTTGGAGAGGAGTGACAAGTGGAGTATCTCAAGGATCTGTCCTGGGACCTGTTTTGTTCAACATCTTCATAAATGATTTGGATGAAGGAATAGAAAGAAAGCTTATTAAATATGAAGATGATATTAAATTAGGAGGGGGTGCAAATACAGTAGAAGACAGAAATAGGATACAGGATGATTTTGACAGGCTGGAAAACTGGGCTAAAACCAATAAAATGAATTTTAACAGGGATCCATGTAAAATTCTGCATTTAGGAAGGAAAAATCCAGTGCATGTTTATAGGATGGGGGAGACTTATCTGGGCAGTAGTATGTGCAAAAAGGATCTAGGGGTCTTAGTGGACCATACGCTGAGCATGAGTCAACAGTGTGATGTGGTGGCTAAAAAGACAAATGCAATTTTGGGCTTTATCAACCAAAATATAGTGTCCAGATCACATGAAGTGATGGTATCACTTTACTCTGTTCTGGTAAGACCTCACCTGGAGTATTGTGTTCAGTTTTGGGCACCACATTTTAAGGGGTCCAGAGGAGGGCAACAAAGATGGTGAGGGGTCTGGAGACCATATCCTACAAAGAAAGGTTGAAGGAGCTGGGGATGTTTAGCCTGGAGAGGAGGCAACTGAGAGGTGATATGATCACCATCTTCAAGTACTTGAAGGGTGGTCATATAGAAGATGGTGTGGAATTGCTTTCTGTGGCCCCAGAAAGTAGGACCAGAACCAATGGGTTGAAATTAAATCAAAAGAATTTCCGGCTCAACATTAGGAAGCAGTTGCTGACCGTTAGAGCAGTTCCTCAGTGGAACAGGCTTCCTCGGGAGGTGGTGGGCTCCCCTTCCTTGGAGGTTTTTAAACAGAGGCTAGATGGCCATCTGACAGTAATGAAGATCCTGTGAATTTAGGAGGAGGTATTTGTGAGTTTCCTGCATTGTACAGGGGGTTGGACTAGATGACCCTGGAGGTCCCTTCCAACTATGATTTTATTCTCCTGGAGAGAAATGACAAGTGGAGGGCCTCAGGGATCTGTCCTGGGACCTGTGTTGCTCAACATATTTGTAAATGACTGGGCTGAAGGAATAGAGGAGATGGTCATTACATTTGCAGATGATAGTAAATGGGGGGGGGGGGGGTAGCAAATATAGTAGAAGACAGAGCCAAATACAGGATGATCTTGACAGGCTGGAAAACTGGGCTAAAACAAAGAAAATGAGTTTTAATGGGGATAAATGTAAAGTTCTGCATTTAAGTTAAAAAAAATCAAATGCATCATTATAGGATGGGGGAGACTTGTCTTGGTATATGCAAAAACAATCTAGGGGTCTTACTGGACTACACACTGAACAGGAGTTAGCATTGTGAAGTGGTAGCTAAAAAGGCCAATGTGATTTTGGGCTGTATCAACAAAAGTATATTGTCCAGATCACATGAAGATGGTTATTGCTTTACTCTTCTCTGGTTAGACCTCACCTAGTGTTCAGTTTTGGGCACCACAGTTTAAGAAGGCTATAGACAAGATGGAACATGTCCAGAGGAGGGCAAGATGGTGAGGGTTATGAAGACCAAGTTCTACAAGGAAAGGCTGAAGGAGCTGGGTATGTTTAGCCTGGAGAAGAGATGACTGAGTGCTAGGGTTGTCAAATCCAATTCAAGACATATCTGGGGACTTTGGGGGTGAAGCCAGAAGACATTGGGGTTGAGTCAGGAGCAAGGTTATGATAAGCATAATTGAACACCAAAGGGAGTTCTGGCCATCACATTTAAAGGGACCACACACCTTTTCTCCACACCTTCCCTCCATTGGAAATAAAGGATAGGGGCACCTTCTTTTGGGGCTCATAGAATTGGACCCCCTAGTACAATCTTTTTGAAACTTGAAGGGTATTTGAGGAGAGGCATCAGATACAATGCTACAAATTTGGTGCCTCTACCTCAAAAAACAGCCCCCCCCCCGAGCCCCAGATATCAGCTGTTCAATTCTCCATTATACCCTATGGGAATCGGTCTCCATAGGTAATAATGGAGAGCCCAGCAGATATTTTCTTCCCCCACCCCCCATCACTTTCTGATGACCCTGAAGTGGGGGGAGGACCTCCAAACTGGGGGATCCCCTGCCCCCACATGGGGATTAGAACCCAAAGAAAAACCATGACAAATAACGAATACAATCATAAATTCACTTGTAATTATTGGTATATAAACCTTCAAAGTATTTGATTGTCATGATCCATTTCAATAATTAATATTGTAAGGTAAGTACATATAATTCATTTACAAAACGCATCTAAGCACAATTACCATCAGAACAAATAATTTAAAGTGCTTAGTGCTACAAAGTGCTTGTAAGTCAAAGTGCCTGTGCAGATTTTTCTTCCAAAAGAAAAATACTAATAACTTCCAATACTAATTATTGAAATGGATCATGACAATCAAATACTTTGAAGGTTTATACACTAATAATTACAAGTGAATTTATGGTTGTATTCGTTTTTTGTCACGTTTTTTTCCTTTGGGTTCTCATCCTATTCTGTGATTCTCTCCATTGTATTTTTTGCCCACATGGGGATTGGCAGCCCTACTGAGAGTTGATGTGATCACCATCTTCAAGTACTCAAAGGGCTGTCATATAGAGCAGGGATGACCAAACTGCGGCTCAGGAGCCACATGTAGCTTTTTCACACATATTGTGTGGTTCTCAAAGCCCCCACTGCCATGTTGGTCAGCTCGGAGTAAGCATTTGTCTCTTTAAATTACCTCGCCAAGCCAGCCAGCAGCTTGGAGAATGCATTTTGCTTTCTTTCCTCCCTCCATCTATTTTTCTCCCTCCCTCCTTTCTGGCTCTCCGTCATCGGATGCTCATGTCTTGTGGCTCTCAAACATCTGATGTGTCTTCTATGTGTCTCTTACATTAAGCTAGTTTGGCCACCCTTGATATTATAGAGGATGGTGCGGAATTGTTTTCTGTGGCCCCAGGTTAGACCAGAACCAATGAATTGAAATTAAACCAGAAGAGTTTTCAACTGAACATTAGGAAGAACTTCTTGACAGAGCAGTTCCTCAGTGGAACAGACTTCCTCAGGAGGCGGTGGGCTCTCTTTCCTTGGAGTTTTTGTAACAGAGGCTAGATGGCCATCAGACAGCAATACTGATCCTGTGAATTTAGGCAGGTCATGAGTAGGAGGGCAGGAAGGGCTGCATCAGTGCTTAGCTCTTGTGGCCCTTTCTTACACACCCAGGGAAATGCTGTTTGCCACTTTGGGGTCAGGAAGCAACTTTTCTCAAGGACAGTTTGGCCAGGGATCCTGGAGGGGTTTATTTATTTTTTTATTTTTAACCATCTTCTGGGCATGGAGCAGGTGTCACTGGGTGTATGTGTGTGGGGAGGTATTTGTGAATTTCCTGCATTGTGCAAGGGGTTAGACTAGATGACCCTGGAGTCTTCCATGATTCGATGATATATATAATCAAACTATAGACTGTGTTTGGAACAAAATTGCAGCATATTCCCAATTCCATTTATCCAGAACGTATGCCATATGAAGGTAGAAATTTTGTGCTGGATCCAGAACATGGAGTTTTTCTCCATGTTCTGACATTCTAAAATAAACATTTTCAGTTAACATTGCCATACACCATGAGAGCCAGCATGGTTTAGTGGTTAAGAACTGTGGACTCTAATTTAGAGAACCAGGTTTGATTATTCAACATGAAGCCTGCTTGGTGACCTTGAACTAGTCACTGTTTCTCTCAGAACTCTCTTAACCCCACCTGCCTTTAAATGTGACTTTTGTGGGGAGAGGAAGGGAAGGCAATTGTAAGCAGCTTTGAGAATCCTTAGGGTAGAGAAAAGTAGGGTATAAAGAACAACGCCTTTTTATTTTAATACTATCTGATCACCTTTTTCCTACAAATCATTTTTCCAAGATGGGGAGTATCTCTACCTTAAGGAGGCACTGTTGCCTTAATCATTACACCAATCACTGTCCTCCTCTCAGACCTATAAGCGTGTGCGTATGCCAGAATGTGTCAAATAAATCTACTGACAATAATTAGGTAGCATGAATTTGACCTGCAGTGGCACATGTAAATCTTTGTTGTAGCCTCTTGTTCACACATGTGAAGCTCTTATCATCACGTTTTTGAGAACCAGCTCTCTGAAAGCTGCCTTCTCTCTCCAAACCTTTTTGAACCTTTTTGCAGGCAGACCGGCAGTATGAGGTCCCACAGCCACATAGGCATGCCAAACAGTCCAAAGACACATTCTTGATTGAGCAGGTCTTCAGCCCCCATCCTTACCCCACATCACTGAAGTTGCACATGAAGAACAACCCCCTCTACACGGACATGCGGCTGACTGAACTGGCTGAAGTGAAAAGAGCACAACCATCATGGACCATTGAGGAATATACCAGAAATACAGGCGAGAAAGGGAAACTTACAGCTTTGGATCTGCAAGTGAGTTGCATTCATATCCAGTTCTGGTGAGGTGTGTAAGTGAGAAATATCTTGCAAATGCAGACACACCTGTTTTGACCCATGCAGTCATGGGGGAGGGACAGATGACTGTGTGGTTGGATTTTAATGCAGAAGGCTCTAATTCTAATAAAGGGACAGCCAGCATGGTTGTCACTAGATCACCCTGGAGGTCCCTTCCAACTCTATGATTCTATGGTGTGTCAGACTAGGATCTGGGAGACCCAGGTTCAGGATGGAAGCTTGCTGAGTAACCTTGGGAAAACACTGTCCAACTTACCTTACAGGGTTGTCGTGAGGATAAAACAGAGGAGAATAATGCAAGCCTTTTTGTCCCCCTCTGGGAAGAAAGGCTGAGTATAAAGGAAGCAAATAATTCTGGCACAGAATCTATGCTTTTTGAAAAGCAAAATTTATCTGGAGAACTAGAGGTGGAAGATTGAGGGAAGTTAGTTCACAGTGGGGGATTTTCCTTTAAAAGCCCTAGTGTACATGACTCAATTCAGACCTAGATCAGGGCCTAAGAAGGAATTACCTAGTGCTGTTTTTTTCCCAATCTGAAATGACCCCATGGAGCTTTTTACCTCATTGAGATGGACAGGATAAAACCTGTATGTTTTGTCTAGTGGGGCAAACTGCAGTGCCTGCACGGGAGATGGGAGAAGAGGCATGGTCCCAATGTGAACTGCATTTTCCATGCTAGCTCTTAAAACATTCTGGGAGCTCCAGATCTGAAGCTCCCAGAGGTCTGGCCAGTACTTCTGCCAGTAGTTTTGGAGAATGTCAGAACAAACAATTGGGGCCAGATGGGGCCAGTTGTGGCTTTGGTATTCTGCCTCTCCTTTAAAAAACTCAGAGTGATGCAAGTATCTAGCAAGCATTTGAACTCTGGTCCAACTCCAACTACTGTCTGTCTGACACTCTGCAATCTCTTATATGATGCGTATAATGTTGCCCTACCTTGTGCATCATATTTAAAAAATGCAGTCCTGTTTCTTGGGTGCTACTACAGCTAGCGTACTTTTTATGTTAAAATAAACCCAAGGGGTTGAAGACACACGCATGGGGCAATGGGTACTTCTGTACTGTCTCACCCAGTAAGGGATGATTTTTTGTTTGTTTGTATTTTGTCTCAGTGATATCACTATTATCTGTGGGACCATCTCTCCCCTATATTCCACTGTGATAGCTTTGCTTCTCCGAGCAGGGTCTTTTATGGCACTACCTTGTATTCCCTGTTGTGCCTATGGAATGGCCCACTTGATGAGTAGGGATGCCAGCTGACAACTGTGTCAGGTTGAGAAAACAACACAGAGGAAAAAGGGTGAAGATATTTCTCAATATTAGCCACAGTCCCAATCCGAATCAGGCTCTGCATGTTCAATAATTGAGGAAAACCCACAACTAGTGTTTCACAGTAACACAGGGTAGGTACCCAGACCCAATCTGCATGCTCAGTAATGTGTGAATCTGGCAGTGAGATAAAATGCATCTTCTCAACAACAGCTTCGACTTACAGGGGGAATACAAACAGGCTGACATGGGAAAATACCAGCTGTTATGATATGAAGGATAGGGGAGCAGGTTCAATTGATTGCACAAAGTTAGAGGGTTGTCTTCTGGGCTAGACAGATTATTTCTCCAGCAGCAATGTTGCATCCAGTGTAATATCTAGGCTCTTACCAAGTCAGCTGAACTCCAACAAAAATAAGGAATGCATTGTCCTTCAAGACATCCACCTTCCCAACCAGTTCTTTCTTTCAGTGATTTTGAGAGCATTCCTAAGCAGGTCTACTCAGGACTATTCAATGGGGTTTACTCTTAGGAAAGTTTTATTTGGATTGCACTGTTAGTTTCAGTTTGTTCATTTTTAGCCCTTTAACCACAGCAGTCTGGCAGAGATTCGTATGCCAGCCTCCAAGTGGAACCTGGAGATCTCCAGAATTACTACTGATCAATTCCTCTGTAGAAAATGGCAGCTTTTGAGGGTAGACTATCTGGCATCATATTCAGTGAGATCTTTCCCAACCCAAACACCACTTTCCTCAAGCTCCACCTGGAAATCTCCAGGTATTGCCTAACCTGGAGTTAGCAACCTTAGTGATTTAGGTCTTCTATAGTATCTCCACGAGATACTGATGACAACCAACTCCTCCAAATTACTGTATTTTATTCCTTCATCCTTCAAGAGAGCTATAATTAGGCATACAATCCAGCCAAATTTCAATTGAAGCCTTTAACATGCTTAACAGCTTGAGCCTAAGTAGATTTATACCCTTCTAAGCCAGTTGCCTTTAAGGGTCTTAGAAAGATACGACTCTGTTTTGGATTGCACTGTAACTTTGCAAGTGGATCCAACCTTTCATTTGTAAATTACATGTATTCTGGTTTAATTTTTTTTTAATTAATAAAGGATTTCCTCTATTTCAGACTCAAGAATCTTTAAATCCCAACAATCTGGAATACTGGATGGAGGACATCTATACACCGGGCTACGATTCATTATTGAAACGTAAAGAAGCTGAATTTAGAAGAGCGAAAGCTTGCAAAATAGCGGCATTGATTGCAGCTGCTACTTGTACTGTTATCCTAGTCATTGTTGTTCCTATATGTACTATGAAATCATGAATTTCAAGAATGGATGAAGGCATCCCAAACCTGTATAAAATATTACTTCAGATATCCCTTCAGTATTTTAACCTCTTTGTAGCAAAGTAGTAACAGTTGGCTGGGAAGGATGTGATGAGAGATCCCACATGTAAAAAACTTTTTTTCTGTTTTTTTTTTTTAAGAGTGTTCTTTGAAAATAGCAAAACAGCCAACAGACTTATCAGTAGCTTGGTTTCATTTTGGTACCAATTGATCATTTTCCTTTTCATCCTTTTAAGAGGAGATATTTTACCAAATTGGAAATCAATTAAGAAATTAACTCCCGTACTCTATTCCAGCAGAAATTTTATACTGAAATTGAACAGCAGCTGAGTAACTGGCCTGTACAAGATACACAGCAAGAAGCAATGTTATCTTTCTCCAAAATGTGAAAAACCTTGAATGTATTGTATTTTGGTTGTGTTTCTTTGTTTTCTGGTTTGGAAGCAGACTGTGTTGCCATGGGATAGGTGTGTTCCTGCATACAGATTTGATAAGGGCTCTTTGGAACCTGGTCTCTCACCCAAAGACCTCCTTTGTTGTTGCTGAGCACATAGGTAAAAGTTTCATCTGCTATATACAAAATATCCTATTGAAAAGCAGTTACTGAAGGATTTCAGTTGCTTAATACTTGCAAAAAAAATCAGTTTGTACCTCCACACCCAAAATGGTGAATTGGTTACTTTATTCATACCAGTATAACTGGTATAAAAATAGTTTCTCTTGCTCCATTTTAACCAAAAAAGTCAAGATGGTAACTTGTACTTTGTGCCTTTTGGAATATAAACAGATTTTTGCTTTGTTTGAAATTTTTAATTTCTAACTAGATCCCATGTTACTCCCAGATTTGTTGAGTTGTGTCCACAGATCATTCTTCACACATTTTCTTCTGATGTTACTTTTTTTACATGCATGTTTGAAAATGTAACATGAATGTTACAAATTTACAAATTTTGTTGCAAATTTTGCAAACATCTGGGCATCTCATACAAGTATGCTTGTACAAGCATCTGGGCATCTCATACAAGTATGCTTGTATGAGAACTAGGATTGATACAGTGCCCTGTCCAAACATAAACTGCATTTAACCCCACCCCTCCCTAAGTGGCTGTTGGGGTCTGGCTCCACAGATCTGGCTTCCCTTTAGGTCAAACCACACAAGCACATGCCTGAAGTTCCATGTTGGAACTTTGATTCTCAAGCATGTGGGAGTCCTTTTTGGGTTAGGACTGTAGAATGTGGGAGAAAGGGGCTTAAACCTCACCATTTCTTGATCTAAGACAGCCCTGGGGAACTGCTGCTTGCCCCACTGAAGCAGAGGTATATTGATGAGCTACCATGTTCCAATTAGAGCATAAACAAATAACTCCCAACAAATAACTGGACTTGAATATGAGATTTCAAGTAAAACAGTGTTTGATATGTTCTTTGGTAGTACCTTTATCTGGTGCTTCAGTTATCTGTTGACTTTCCTTTTGTGCCTTAGTTCAAATCAGAAAAAGGTTAACTGAGTTATAACAAAGAGCAACTTCAAACTTTACTGTGGCATGGTGAGAGAAGCTCCATCCATGGAAGCTGCTTGGAGAAAATATCTGAATATTTTCTGCATGTAGAGTTTGCAGGTTTTTTGAGTTGTAAGGCTTGTATGTGGAAGAGCTGGAAGGCTTGTTTCTAGGGACAGAACTGGGAACCACGTAGTATGGGTTTACTATCACTTGGTTTCATATGGGAGGCAGCTGAGTAGGTGCGTCCCAGAGCCCTGTCCAGTTGAGAAGGTACTAAAGTTGTGCAATATTTGTCTCTGTAAGAAGCTATGTCTCAGTAACATGGGTCTCAGTAAGAAGCCTGTGCCTTGGTCAAACTGAAGTCAATATTAGGAGTATACTTTATGGTTATGACTGGTCAGATTAGCTGTTTTTCAAGGTGCAGCTTCGACTCAAATTTGGATGCCACCCAGACCAGATACTGAAGGAGCAATTTGTCTTTTGTTGTTTGGGCAGACTAGGCATAATGGGTAGAATTGCTGTGCTGTCTAATTTGACAGTGTGCAGGAATTTTTAAAAAGAGAATGACCCAGTGAGAAATGGAATGCAAACTGACCCACTCTGTGAATCTCCAATATTGAAAAACTGTGAGTTCTAATACTGTTTCTGCTCAATGTGTTTAATGCCAACATGCTCTGTGACCTACAGTGGAAGGAAAGGAGGCATGCTATAGCCTGATCTTGTCAGCTCTCAGAAGCTAAGCAGGGTTAGTACTTGGAAGGGAGATCACAAAAAAAAATAACTCTGTAGAGGAAGGCAATGGCGCACCATCTCTGCTTTTCACTTGCCTTGATGGCACTTTGCACATCAGGAGAAAATTCTCTTTTGGAGAGCTTCCGCCAATCTGGAGGGTGGGGGGGGGGATGAGCTGGCAGATCCAAGAATGTGGCTCAGCCTGCCAGCTTTTATGTGGCTACCACAGATAGTAGTACTGGGCAGATTGTGGTAGATTACCTGGAGAAAGTCTGAAAACTTCGACCGATTTCGCACTAGGGCTTGTTCCAAGTGGAGAGCCCTTTTGATCCCCATGCTTCTCTGCGTTTTCACACAAGTTGCCCTGGAGCCGCGAGTTGGCGTGCCGTTCTTCCGTGGCAAGCAGAAACCGCTTGGAAGAGGATTCTGCTTGCTGCAGAAGAGCGCCGCGCCAACTCACAGCTCTGGGGCAACGTGCGAAAATGGAGAGAAGCCCCAGGAGCAAAAGGGCTGTCCACTCGGAACAAGCCTCATGTGAGATCGGTCTTCCTTTCAGTGAATGGATGGCCTCATACAAGAGTAAATCCTGCAATTTTTTTTGACAAGTTAGTTTCAATTGTGTAACCAAATAACAAGCATTAGTTGGATACTGAACACTTATTCACATTTTTTTAAAGCACAAAAGGGAAAATCTAATATGTGTGAAACAGGATACATTTTTTAAAAGAAAGAAAAAAAATATTGCCTTAGTTCTGATAACTTTGTAGACCTTTCTGTGCAGTCCTAAGCAGGTCTACTCAGTACAGCTTACTCCAAGGAGTGTTCTTAGGGTTGCAGTGTTTGATGGCAGATAGCATTTTGTTTGTGTAATACATCGTTGGTGCACATCAACAAAATGCTAGATTGCATTTCTGCCATCCAACAGTGCAATCCTAAGAACACGTTGGTGTAATTCTACAGATGGGCACATTGTGCTGATGCCTGTTTGTGTGTGGGGTGTGTGTGGATCCTGCATGTAAACTTTATTGCCTTCAAAAAAGGCGGGAAGTAATGCAGTGTGCCTGCGTATGCCATTTTCAGTGCAGTGGCAGGGAGTGTTTCTGCTCCATTGCATGCATTGCAAGAACCATAGCATTTGTGCTTTTCTGTCTCTACTTACCATGTGCCAAAAGCAATGACTTAGTTATGGGGACGTTTTTTGCCATTACCTGAGTTTTGTGATGCTATGCTGGCACAGCAGACATCTCCTACCCTTTCTAAATGATGTTTTCTTTGATCATAAAGCCAGTTCATCCTTCCCACCTATATCAATCCTGTCCAATGTTACCTTTGGCTTGTGGCAAAGCTGAAGGTAACATGGGGACTTCATCATGGACACATATCCTTGGATGGCCTTTTTGGTAAGGGAGGGATTGTGAGATGCCAATAGCCCCCCCCCCAAAAAAAACACATACATATCCATTTGAAGTGACCACCAAGAACTACTGGATCTGACATAGATAACTGGGGAGCTAGTAAAATTCTTCATGGGACTGGATTTTGCCTAGCAATGTATTAGCTTCCATATCAACTGTACCTCCTTAGAAGACTTGCAGCTTAAATAGGCACCTTGCTGCTTAAGAATGTGCCCCCAGAGTGGGTCCTAGTTTGCATCCCATGTTTGTTTTGTGACTTAACAGGCTGTGTCTTTGCTTCCTCCTGCCCAGCTTCCAGGATTTTGAAAAGGCATCTTTGTCAAGTTGTAAGAATGCCCCAAGAACATAGAGCTGCACTATTAATACTTCAGAAGAAGAAAAAAATTAAGCCTCTTTTTACACCCAAATGTACCCAAATTCACCTACTTGCTAACAGCTCTCCATCTTTAAACGAAGCTTCCTACATGTACATTTTTTCTGGTAGTCAAGTAATATTTTGGTTTCCCCACCACTAAAAGTGACAGGGTCCAATCCACCTGCAACTATGGACTACTGGTTGTGTGTAATGACCAGTGGCACCAGATGCAGTTGTGCATCCAATAAGTGAGCATTACAATATAGGTGAAGCTGTATTATTCAGAGGTGCATTGGCATACATATTGACTAGTGAGGCCTTCGGCTACTGTGCAGAAGGCTGTTTTCACATGCGGCTTTCCCTTTCTTGATGAGGGAGATTACTGTTGAAGAGTATTGACTTTGGGCAGGATTCAACCTCAGGACAAGTGTTGAGATTCAGGGAAGGTGGAGCCTTAAAATTTATTATTTGTTTGTAAAATAGAAATATCTGGCAGCAATAGCCTGAAATTATATTGTGCTCAAGCTTGTAAACCAGTTATTGGACTATAACCTACATTGTGTTATATATGGACTTTTGTATGGACATAACATCAGTGCAGCTATAGTTAAATTATAATCCTTAGTGTGACTGGAAATCAATGTATTAGGTAGTATAAATGAAAATAATGATGAACATGTTGGTATTTCGTTTTGTATTTATTCCTTATAAATAAAATGCTATATGCTGAATTAAAGGGTACTGCAAAATATAATATTAAAGCAAATGATCATTTAGAACTTTTCCTATTTCTCTCACTGGGTCTTATGGGTCATCCCACAGTTGATGCTTATCAACATTCCATTGAAACAATGAAAAAAACTTGTTTGCTTTAGACTCATTGTGTTTTAACAGGATGTGACCAGTCTAACTTGAGCTGGGTGTGCCCTATCGAGTTAAATTCATGTGGTTTACACAAGGAAGGCAAGTAGGAAGAGTTGATCCTTGCTAGGTTCTTAAGAGCTTTAATAAAAAAAAAATCTTGGAGGCATTTGGTAACTGGACAATGGTTAATGATAATGTTCTTTTTATAAAGTTACTGTACAATGTGGCCTTTTAGATCATTTAAAATATTGCATCAAATGAAACTTGAAAAATTATACAAATCCTTCAGCATCTGCCTAATGAAACCAAAATCTTAATTTATTACTCTGTCAAATTCCACCATTCCAGGGGCATCAAGCGTGTGAATGGTGTCAGGTTGGATAACAAGGTGTTCCATTTCACTTTGGCAGGGTTTTTAATGGGACTTACATCAGGTAGCTGGGAGCTGATGAAAAACAAGTTTTAAAACAATACATGCTTGACAAAGGATTTGTAGGGAGCCTGGAAAGATGGCCTGCCTTATCTCATCACTATATTCATTTCCTAGTTTTTTTGAAGAAGTTTCATCGAGGGACCTCTATGGTCCTCTAAATTACTGTATAATCTACATCTATTTTTTCCCATTTAAAAACAAACTTTAATGCTTACAATTACAACCATGACATGTCTGTACAGTTCACATAAACAAGATCAACCTAATGTTGGAAAACGAAGTAGAAGGTCAAAAAGTGAGTTGTGCAGAATATACAAAATAAAAACAGGAAAAATGCCTTCAACATGGACTCAGGCTAATATTATAGTGATACCCAAACCTAATAAAGATCCTTTATACCCTTCCTCTTACCGTCTTATTTCCTTGTTAAACTCAGACAATAAAATCTTTACTAAAATATTAGCAAATAGGCTAAAACAAATTCTTCAATCTACATCTATGCTAACCAAGAGGGCCTAGTGTAAGGTTTTGCCTACTATCATAAGATTCCTTGAGTATATGCAGAAGCAGCTTTATTAATAGATCAGATAGCAACCATTATCAGCATGCAATTGCCAGACTGTATCTTGCCAGACTAACGTGGATGGGCAGTCCTCCAATAATTATACATCCTGAAGTAATCGCTCCCTTTTCCTGTGCTTCAGTGTTGCTTTTGTCAAGGTCACATTCCACAAGCTCTTCACAATTCAGTTGGTTCATATCAGGGAGACCAGATTAGAGCTGTCTCCCCGTGCTCCTTTTCCACCTGCAAATTGAGACCATCCCACTAACCACAAAGTACTGAATGTTTAAGAAATACAATGGATGCTAGTAGTCATGAATACAATTGTTGTATGGGGTTAGTATATTATATGGATACAAACAGATCTGCAAAATGATAAGCAAAGATAATCATACCAGCAAACAAGTCATAATGCCATCCCCTGCTATATTTGTCAGTGACCTGTTCCTGACACCTGGGGTACTGCAAAAAATATTAAAGCAAATGATATTATAGAACTTTTCCTTTAAAAGCGGGGTGGGGCTAAAAGATCTGGGTGTGACAAGCCATTTATATCAACTGAGGAGACCCACATGGAGCCTATCATGTAGCTTGAGTCAAGACTGAAGTCAGTGGCTCATGCATACACCTTATACTTTGCAAAAGCCCATGAATGCAAAAGCCCACTTGAACGCCACCCCCCTGGTTCCCACAGTCCATAGCGTTCTGGTTCTCACAGTCCAGGTTGGTGCAAAGTCATTGATAACACAAAGCAAAACACTCCAGTTCCCAAGGTACCTCTCTTACTACTGTTTACTGTGTTCCTGCAAGCATGCGAGTAAGATACTGTCAATAAAGTGCATGAATTTACTTTCTGATTTTACAATACTTTTCATCCATGATTGGCAAGACATTTGACATAATGCTGAAACTAATAATGTAGTTGCAAAAATAGATCAGTTATGAAATTTGAAATTTAAAATGTTGAATATAAATGTACCATAACAGAAGTAAGGACTATTGTATTTTAAAGACAATGTCTTAAAATTATAATGAAGGGGATGTTGGAGAGAAATATTTTATGTTTTATACCAGGGGTGGCCAAACGCTTTCACACATATTGTGTGGCTTCCAGAGATCAAGAAGGAACTTAATGCAGGCTTACTCTCAAGTAAGCATGCTTAGCATCAGAACCTCAGTCAGCCTCTGAGTGCTGACCCATAAGTAGGTGACTATTTCTTGCCAAGTGTAAAGCAAGGAAGGAGAAGGAAATAGGTAGGCTTGCAAGCTCTTCTTCACCACAGCGGTCACCCAGAGAACTAGAATGGGGAACAAGCGCATAAGAGCTAAGGGAGCCACTGGAAGGAGGGATGGAATTAAAAAGGCAGCACAGGGTTCCTCCTTAGTTTCATAGCTCTTATAGGAGCTGTATTTACTAACCTTGGTGTCAAGGCAAAGAGAGATGCACAAGGATGCAAACGGTGGACAGTGATTTATATGGGACATGTGTGTTTCTTCCTCCCACTGGTGCTAAAAAATAATTCCCTAACCTTTCCCTATGCTGGTTTTATGGGAACTGTTATTTCCAGTTTTTGTGGCCATGTGTACACATATGTATTTTATCTTTCTGTGCAAAGGAAGGAAGTATTAAGAGTTTTAATAAAGATGTGTGTCTCGCAGCTCTCAAACATCTGATGTTTATTTTCTGTGGCGTTTATGGTAAGCAAGTCTGGCCACCCCTGTTTTATACACTCTGTAATATGTAATATATAATTATCCTTGATATATACAAATATGTTAGGAATAAAGACAGTTGTGAGGAAAAATGCAATGGGCTCTAGGAAGAGGCTCTGAGTGAGTGCCTTCCCACCCTTACTGTCTTTCCACTCACCAACCCAAGTGAAGGCATTCATTCCCCCCACCTTTGGTGTCTTCCCACTCATCCCACAGCTGAAACAGATGCTGGCTCCCCACTCCCACATGTATATGTATGCGTGTGTCTGTGAGGGTCAAAGCCTTGAAAGAGGCCCAGAATGGAGATAAGAATAATTATGGGGAGGGCGCGGGGGACATGACAATAGTTGCATAGATGCTGAAGCTCAGCATTCTTCTGTTTGTAGTGCATTTTTGCCACCTTCTCCTGCCATATTCAGCCTTGCAGAGTTTAGCATCAGTATGAGCTTGGGTGTGATCTGGGGGGTTTTTTTGCCTGACTTGGTTGTGTTATGGTATACCATATAGCAGGGCTTTTTTTGTAGCAGGAACTCCTTTGCATATTAGGCCACACCCCTCTGATGTAGCCAATCCTCCAAGAGCTTACAGGGCTGTTAGTACAGGGCCCACTGTAAGCTCCAGGAGGACTGGCTACATCAGAGGGGTGTGATCTAATATTCAAAGGTTCTTGGTACAAAAAAAGCCCGTCATATAGTATGTGGCTCAAGGTGACCATTTTCTGTAGAAGAATTGATCTGACTTCAGCTTTCCACACACCCCCCCGCAGCCTCTACCTAGGAAAAGTACAGTTTTTCTTCACAGTGTGGACCAAAGCAGGAGGGAAGTGACCTCAGCAGAGGGAAGCAACACAGCAGCCATTTTATCCAGGGGACCTGCTCTCTGTCATCTGGAGAGCAGTTGCAACTCTGAATGATCTTCAGCCCTTACCTGGAGATTGGCAATAATGGCTCCCCAAAAGAAAATGGCTGGTTTCGAGGGTGGAGTATATGGCACTGTACCTGTCTGAGGTCCCACCCCTCCTCAAACCCCACCCTGTCCAAGCTCTACCCCTCAAATCTCCAGGAATTTGCCAACCCTATCTCCTTCCCAGCAGTAGTAGCAAGAAGCCAGATGTAGGGTAGCCAACCTCCAGGTGGAGCCTGAAGTTCTTCTGAGATCACAGCTGAACTCCAGACAACAGATCTCTCTCCCCCTGAAGAAAATAATTGCTTTGGAGGGTGGACTCTATGACATTCTATTCAGCTGAGGCCTCTCCCTTTACTGACAGAAACAACCCTGGTTGCCTAGCAACAGCCTCTGGCTAGCAGCTTCCTTAGTGGCCCAATCTTCATCTGTCCTAGGGTGAGCCTGAGGGGAGCAGGAAGAGAGGGAGTGTGGTTGTGCTTAGTAGGGCTAACCATATAGCCCTCAGTTCCAGGAAGTTGATACTTTTGGTGGATTCCTATACAGACTGGGTTACTGTT
The DNA here is from genome assembly GCF_032191835.1 of Heteronotia binoei. Taxonomy (NCBI): domain Eukaryota; kingdom Metazoa; phylum Chordata; class Lepidosauria; order Squamata; family Gekkonidae; genus Heteronotia; species Heteronotia binoei. The sequence goes on from NC_083241.1 coordinate 18,583,143, forward strand.
CCCATTAGATGGGCTCCCCAACTGAAGAGACTCGCATCGGTTGTCACTACCAACCTCTTCGGATCCCTCATCACTTGTCCCTGTGTGAAACGGTCGGGAGCCATCCACCAGAGTAAGGCTTGTTTTAGATGTGCCGGAATGCTCAGCTTCAAGGGTTTCTTAGGCTGATTTCCTTCTGGAAGGGCCGGAGGAAAATCTGGAGAGGCCAAGTGTGGAAGCGAGCCCACTGCACCACATCCTGACAGGAAACTAGCATTCCCAGGAGTTGTGCTAAAACCAGAAGTTTCCTCTGGATACCTGGACCAAGAGATCCGACAGTTTGAGCCTCTAGACTTGGGTTGCCATTTTTGTCTGAAGGTTTTGTGGTTGTTTTTTCTGGGGTCTCTCCTGTTGTCCGAAAAGGACTGAAATCTACGTTTGCTCCTGTTTTCTCTTCTCTTGGAAGGAAGGACCTTCTTTTTATCCCTGTCCTCTATCAGGTATCTGTCAAGCACATCTCCGAAGAGGAAATCACCTTTAAAGGGAACTGTGGCCACCTTTGCTCTAGCTGAAGGGTCGGCGTCCCAATTCCACAGCCAAGTGTTCCTGCGAGCAGTGACGCTAGATGCCATTGCTCTAGCTGATAGTTGAACCATCCAAGGTGATGTCTGCTGCAAAGGCATTCACTAGGGTGGTTTTCTTCAAACCATCTTTCACATCTTTGGGAAGGTCGTCCCTTGTGGACAGTTCTAAAAGCCAGGTATAGGAGGCTCTGCAAAAGAAAGAGGCTGTGGCTGACACTTTGAGAAAGTTGGAGGATGCTTCAAAGTCCCATCTGAGGGCCTGTTCTTTTTAATATGTATATTTTTATTATTAATACATTATCCGTTTCTCTACACGGTTTCTGATATCCATTTTACATTTACCCCCAACCCACCCCCCTTAGTCTATGCATCCTTTTCTTCTTCCAGCCAGGGACAAAGGACTCGAAGCTTCCACTGAATGTCCACTCTCCTTTCTTCCTTTGCCCATTTCAGATACGTCAGCCACTTTTCTTTAATTCTTGATCTTCTTTCTTCCCATGATTCTTCTTGCACCATTATAGCGGCTATATCCGAATGGACAAAATCAAAGAGGTAGTTATGCCAAGTACTTTCCTTCCATTTACTTTTATCCTTCCATCCTGCCGCTATTACCGCTTTACCCGCTGATATCATTGCTTTTAGTAAATGTTGGTTGTTTTTCCCTGTTTTTTCATTCCCTAATAAACTCATCTGCATTAGTTCGAAGTTAATTCTCGGCTCTACCTGAAAGAATTTCTTTATCATTCCCACTACCATATCCCATAGTTTCTTGGCCTCAGGACACTCCCACCACATGTGGGAATACCATCCCTTTTCTTTCTTACAGTGCCAACACTTAGGGCTCAACCCAGGAAACATATTGGCTAAAGTAGCCAGAGTTCTATACCATTTGGTGAAAAATTTCAATTCCATTTCTCTAACCTTATGTATCTTAACTTTTTTTAAACCTTCCATTATCTTCTCCCCTGTTCGTTTCGTTATTTGGCCTTCTAAACTCCATGACCGTTGAAGGTAGCTTATTGCTCCTTCGTTACCTAAATTCATGCTCCTGTATAGGATGCCTGCTAATCCTTTTTTTGTTTTACCCATTAATTTATAAAACTTTTCCATAGGTTCTTCTTCATTTAAGTTACTCTTCTCCACTTCCTTTTTAACTTTAGTATACAATCCTGTAGCCTTAAGCCAGTATTGTATTCCTACGACTTCTTGAAATTCATGTAATGGTTTTAACTTATCTAGTATTAACAAATCTTCTACCCTTCTAAATCCTTTAGCCTTAAGTAGTTCGCTCCACCTATGCTCCTTGGCTCCTTCCATCAACACTTCTAATGGCGTCCATCTAGATACCCGATTCAGCCATTTTGGTTGCCATTTCTTCCAAACATTTAGCCCATTTTTCCTTGGTCCCATGTTTAAATTAAGTTCCTTCGCCCCCATGTTCGTAAAGATGCCATGTTTTCCTACCCCATTATTAGCTTCATTCTCAAACCTTATCCATTTCTGGTCCCCTTCCTTCGCTATTTCTAATAATGCTTTAAGCTGAAATGCTTCATAATAATTGACTATATCTGGGACTCCCCATCCAAGTTCTGATTTATGATTGTATGCTAATTTTTTTGGAAATCTAAGTTTCCTACTACCAAATATCCATTCCCTTATTTTAGTGTTCCAGTTAGTCATTTTTTGCTTATCTAACTCCAGTGGTATCGTTTGAAAAAGGTACGACAACCTTGGCATCCAAAACATCGATACACTCTTTATTCTAGTGGTCAGGCTCATCGTCCTTTTCCCCCACTGCTGCATATCCCTCTCTATTTTCTCCCAGATTTTATTATAATTTCCCTCCACTATCCTGTTGATATTTTTATAAATTTCTATCCCTAGATATTTACATTTCTTAACTCCCATCCCCATATTAGTTATCCTATTAATCTCTTTCCTTTCTTCCAAACCAACATTAAAGTACATTATTTCAGACTTTCCCATATTTATCCTTAAGCCTGATACTGCTTCAAAATCTTCTAAAATAATTTTCGTTTCCCTAATGGCTTCTTTCGGGTTAGATATTGTCATGATTATGTCATCTGCAAATAAATTGATTTTTATTTCCTCCTTTCCTATTCTACAGCCTTTTATTCTCCCTGAATTCCTAATCCTTTCTGCTAGTTGCTCTATCGCCATTATAAACAGGGATGGGGAAAGTGGACACCCCTGCCTCACACCTCTCTCAATTGGGAGCTGATCCGTATGTTCGTTGTTTACTCTTACCACTGCTGACCCCTCCCTATAGACCTCTTGAATGGCTTTTAAGAATAGTGGGCCAATCCCACACTTCTTCATTATGGACCATAAGAATTCATGGGACAGCGTGTCAAATGCCTTGTATACATCTAATTTAAGTAAAGCAAGTTGCCCAGAACGTTTATGGTACAACATATTAAATATATTCCTTATAGGATGTGCAATACTCCTATTCTTTACAAAGCCATATTGATCCTCTTTTATTATATGAGGTAATATGTTCCTTAACCTATTTGCTAAAACTTTAGCGAAAATTTTGTAGTCCTGGTTAAGTAAACTTATTGGTCTATATGAACCCACTTCCCGAGGATCCTTCTGGGGTTTTAATATTACGGTTATTTCAGCCATTCTCCAAGAGTCGGGAGCTTTCCCTCCCTTCAATATAGCATTAAACACTTGTAATTCGGGGATCAGTAACTCCTTCATCTCCTTATAAAAATCCACAGTAAAGCCGTCAGGCCCTGGGGATTTACCCACTTTTAAATTGTTCACAACTTCCTCTATTTCTTGAACTGTTATTTCCTTCTCCAAACTCTCTCTATCTGTATCTCCCAACACTTCTCCACTTTCTTCAATATGTTCTGTTATATCCCTCCTAGCGTATAACTCTTTGTAGAATTCTTGAAACACTTGCCTAATTTCTCTCGGGTTCTGCATGACCTTTCCTTGTCTCTTAATACTTTCCACCTTTTGCTTTTCTTTCCTAGTCTTGAGATAATTAGCCAATCTCCTAACGGAGTTTATTGAATCTCTTTGAAACTCATTTCTTACCATGGTTTGTTTTTTCCATAATGCCCTCGAATCCATAAAGTCCAACTGTTTCCTAATTTCATCGATCTTTTTTTTCCTATCAGGGCAGAATCTAATACCTTGACTGCTCTGCAGTGCGCCTAATTCCTGAAGTTTCTGTGTCTTGTTAGCATACCATTCTTTTTTTATTTCTTTCTCCTTCATCATACAATGACCTCTTAACACTGCTTTTGCTGCTTCCCACAAGATATTTGTGGCCACTGTTCCCTTATTTTCTCTAAAATATTGTTTTACTTGATTTTCCATATATTGTCTATTTTCTTTTTTTAATAAGACCATACTGTTAAATCTCCAAGTCCTTCTAATTTGTTCGTTTTTTATCACCAGTTCTATATTTAGTGGAGCATGATCTGAGATCCATATTGGATGGGTTGTTACTTTCCTCAACTCCCAATTATTTGATTTTTTAAGAAATATATAATCTATACAAGAAGCTGTCTTGTGTCTACTTGATAAATGTGTCGGCTTTGGAACCAAGCCTAAGGCCTCATGTGCTTCTACCAAATTCCTTTTCCACCTGGCCTCCTTCTCCTTGGTCATATCTATGTTAAAGTCTCCTGCTATAATAACTTCTCCCTCTGAGAATTTCTGAACCTTTTGCATAACTTTATTCAAAAATCTCCTCTGTCCTGTATTTGGGGCATATATATTTATAAGTGTTATTACTCTATTTTGAAACCTACCTTTGATAAACAAATATCTCCCTTCCCTATCACTAATGAGATCTAGTATCCTAATATCGATCCTTGTGTGGACTAAAATTGCAACTCCTCTCGTCTTAGTTCTACTTCTTGCTTCAGCCAATACTTTCCATCCTGGGTGTTTAATCAACGGTTTAATATCATCCTTTGCCTTATGTGTTTCCTGTAAATACACGATATCTATATTGTGTTGTTTTGCCATTCTTGTTAATCTATATCTTTTCAGGTCTGAACTTAGTCCGTTGACATTCAGTGAGAGCATTTTCAAAGTTTTAGCCATAATCATTCACCTCCCTTCCCTTCCCTGGCTGGATAACAAAGTCTATTCTGCCTCTCCCCTTTCTCCCTTCCCCCCTCCCACACTTTCCTCCCACTCTTCCACATCATCCCCCCTCCCCTCTTCTGGTATAGGGCTCGCTTTTGGGTTGATCTCTCCACCCTCCCTATACCTTTGGGTGGGCACACCTCCCCCCCCTCCTGGATCTTTTATTATTTCCTTCCTTCACTTAAGACCGTGATATTCCCTCCCTCTTATTTGTGGGGTACTTCCTTTTTTTTTTGGGAGTTCCTCCTTTTCCTTGAACATCTTATAGTCTCGTCCTCTGTCGTTTCTCCTGACGTGTAGAAGGCCCCTCCTCTGGTTCGTCGACATTAAGCTCTTCCTCTGGTTGAGTTCCTGTTTCTCCTGGGTCCAGACCCATCTTCTCCAAGAGTTTCCTTGCTTCAGCTGGGTTCCTTGCTGTGAGTCTTTTGCCTTCTTTGTAGATCACAATAGTGGCTGGGTAAGCCCATGTAAACAATATCTTGTTCTGAAAGAGTTTATCTGCAAATGGCTTCATTTGTCTTTTTTCTTCCAGTGTTTCACTGCAAAAGTCTTGTCTCACATATACCCTTTTCCCTTTAAATTCCAGCGCCCTCTTCTTCTTCAAAGCCAAAAAGACTTGCTGCTGCACTTTTTCTCTTGTAAATTTGACTATCACTGGTCTCGGAGATCCTCCTGACCTTCTAGACCTAAGCCTATGGACTCTCTCGACCTGGTCAGCATTAATCATAACACCTGTTTGCTGTTCTGAGAGCCAATTTATTATCCCGTCTTCCAAGTGTCGTGAGTCAATGTCTTCTGAAATACCATGAATGATAAGGTTTGCCCTTCTTGCTCTGTCAGAGAGGCTTTTAATCTGCTCCTTTAAATAAACTATCTCCTTCCGATTTGTTGACGCTGCCTTATCAGCCTTGTTGGCCAGCTGCCTAATATCTTGCAGATCCTTGTTTATCTGGCTAACTTCATTATTAATTTTAGCAACAGTCTCCTCTATTTTGTTCTGAGACTGCATCATTAAAGCTTGAAACTGTGCTATCTGTTCGGAAAGCTGTTTCACTGTAGTGGCAGCCATTTTAACGGTGCTAATCACTGCCTCCGGTTCTTATCTGTTTTCCAAAATACTCCCTTTTTCTCAGTGCTAGCTGTCTTCTGAGCACGCCTTTAACTTCTTTGACTCTCTAGCTTCACTGCCAAATATTATGACCCCAAAACTTCAATATTTACTTATCTTTTGGTCCTAATCTCTTTTCTTGTCCGGAGAGGGGCGAGCCGAGGCTGTTTCTCTTCAGAGCGTGCGCATTTCCACCCTGAGGGCCTGTTCTATCCTCTTGTCTGAAGGATCCTTTGGCATCTTATCTGCATCCATGGGAAGGATAGAATTAGAGGCCAGGCTGTTAACTGGGTCGTCCACCGTAGGCAGTTTCAGGCATCTAGTTGCCTCAGGAATAAAAGAATAGAATTTGGAAAAATTAGAAGAAGCAGCTTTGGTGTTCCCACTCAGCTTTGATGATGGAGGAGGTGTTCCCACTCAGCTTTGATGGAGAAAACACCTGCTGGCAGTGAAACTTGAAGAGGTTTGTAGTTTCATTTGGGGATGTTATCTTCATCTCCCACTGGGAAATCTGTATCCTCTTCCTCCTTAAGCTTGCGTGTATACTGAAACTTAAGGGTCCTGATGACCTTAGGTAAAAGATGTGTGTAAATATCTTGGGGAAAGAGTTTAGAGTGATTAGTTGTAACAGTCTCCTCTTCCTCCTCTGAGAGTTCACCATCACCTTTGGGCACGGAGTCCTCAGAAATGTCAGAGTTCTCCTGGTCTGAAGGAGCAGGGCTCAGGGACTGGGACGCAGCTTGACCTCCCTACATTTGGAAGGGATGGGACCTCCCTACATTTGGAAGGGATGGGAAAAAGAAATTCCTCTTTATGCTTTTGTTTGGGTGCCTTCTTGGGTTGAGAACTTGCTAGTGAAGCATTCTGAACCTCCCTTCTGACCAATTGTTGGTTCCAGGAAAACAGATTTATTTTGGCATCTTCCCCTGAAAGGTCCACAGAGCAGGTGTCTGCCTTATCTTCCTGGATAGGAGAGTCAGCCAGCTCTAAAACACATCATCCTCCAAAACTGTCCCCTTTGGGAAGGTAGAGGGGGCGGCCATCTTGAGAGTCTATGGCTGAAAGTGAAAGAAAGCAGAAAATGGCCACTTTTCCCGCCTAAACAAATCCCTCTGAGAGGATATTGTTGCTCCCACTTTTCCCACCACAGGGAAGCCCATAGTGTAAGGCCCCTTTTTTGGCTTCAGATCCCCTTTAAAACCACCAGACCATTTGAGTGGTCTTCAAAGAGAAGGGGGTGAAGTGGGTTAAGGGAGGGAGGGTAGCAAAAAAAGGTGGGGGCAGACCCTGGTCGACCTCCTCACCCCACACCCCTGCTCTGAGGCTAATGTCCCTGACTTCATGAGGAAGTTCCTACTGGGCTCCTCAGGAGCTCTGCAAGCTGCCACCAATTCCTACTGTTGCTGGGCGTCCATGTTCCAGCTGCCTCTTCTCCAGCTGATTCTGGTGGCCCAGGAGGGCTGCATGGCACCGCGTGTCCTCTCCCGGCTCTACTGCTGCTCAGCAGGCCCTCGGGATCGCCGGGGTGCCTTTAGGCTGGGCATGGGAACCGTGTGGGGTAGTCTGCGGCCTCCCTGCTTGCTGCGAGTCTGCAGAACGGCAGAAGCGGTACTCTAAACCGCGCAGAGTTTGACTTGAATTCAAAAGGCCTTTTTTTAAAAAAAATCATTTTTCTCTGGGCAAATTGCCTAGAGCTCTGCTGGCACGTCCTGCTCCTGTGGCATGGCCAAACAGACTGGAAACAGAGGGTCAAGCACCTCCCCTCTGGGTTCAAGTCTGCCCACAGAGAGGAGGAGCTATGATCCCAGGAGTAAAGGAATGGATCACTCCTGGGACCACTGGAGAACACTGCACTACAATCAGGTTCAAGGGCAAAAAAATGTAGCTAACATATTGCTATTAATTCAGTATTCCCAAAGTTTTGGGTATTCCATTGCACTTCAGGCACAACTGGTTGTGATGTCAGACACAACTGACTTGTAGAACTGCTCCAGCCTACAAAATAGCCTGTAAAAGGGTGCAGAGATTTTATAGCAAGAGAAAGATATTTCCCATATAAAAAGAAAACATCAGTCTAAATGCTAAATTATTTCAAAAGACCAAAGACTCGAAGTTTAAATACAAAAGGAAACCTGAGGATAGTTTATGAAACCAGGATTCAAATTACAGATAATCACTCAAATTCTGGTTTAATACAGCAAATGCTGGTATCATTAACCCCAAACTCTACACCAGGGGTAGCCAACGGTAACTCTCCAAATGTTTTTTTTGCCTACAACTCCCATCAACCCCAGCCATGGGCCATGCTGGCTGGGGCTGATGGAAGTTGTAGGCAAAAAAATCCTACCGCTTGCTAGAGCTACCGTTGGTCACCCCTGCTCTACACCACCAGAGAACAAGCTCATTTTAAACCAGGATTAAGACAAGCATGTTCATATGCAGACAGCATACAAAGGTTATAATTTAAGATAGTTAATAAGCCACTTTCAGATCCTTGCTTGATGGACCCTGCCCCACCACAGTTAATGTTGTCATCTGCTTTCAGACAATCATACTAATCACAGTTTGTTAGAGTAAACTCTGGTTCCGAGGGATGCCGCCTTAAGGCATGAAGCAACTTAAGAAACTATAAAAATCATCCATATCCTTCCTTAAAGGAAATTGCAGCAGGATTCAAATATTTTTGTTGTTCAGTCGCACAGTCGAGTCCGACTCTTTGCGACCCCATGGACAAAGTCATGCCAGGCCCTCCTGTCTTCCACCATCCTTCGAAGTCTGCTCAAATTTGTGTTTGTTATGTAGGCACAGACAAATTATTCTGGAATACAGCTGTGCATTTAGAACTGATTTCCTCCCCCACCTCCAAGGATAACTTCTTTGTAGATAACTTCTGGTCTTTTAAAAGACCAGAATGGTCAGTTTAAAACAAAGATATTACATGGGAAATTTCATAAAAATTCAACATGTTCAGCGTATGATAGACTATTCCACTGTTCCATTTTTATTGGCTTTTAACATGATTATTATCATATTGCATAACGTGAGAAGAGATAGGAGCTGAATAGCACTGGTTTGCGTAAGACCACTTGGTGAGTTGGCAGTGGAAGAGAAATCTGAGCTTCCTGTTTCACAGCTCAATGCCTGTTGGCTGAATATTTGAACTGACTCCACTGTAGTGTGGGGTGATGTTGTATCAAATCTACGGAGGCCTGATCAGATTGCTTATATCCCACAAGTGAGCAGTCCAAGAGTGGTGTAGACACTTGCGAGACTCATTCATGGTTCCTAGCCACCAGATTCATGGTTTAGTTCGGTTCAAAAAGGATTTCATCAACTTTCATGTCATTTTCAGTCACGGGGACCATGCCACAAATTTGTTCTTTGAAAGCGAGGGCGATGGTATAAGGCTTCCCTTTCGGGTGCTGGGTACACCTTTTGAGGTATGTATCATAGTATCCTTTTCCTCTTCCTAGCCTGTTGCCAGTTTTGTCAAAGCCCAGTCCCGGCATTAGGATGAGATCAAGACCATCTGTTGAAGAAAGAAAGGTAGATAGACAGATTTTAAAAACTTCATTTAAACTAGCTTAGCATGTTAAACTTCATTTAAAGTAGCTTAGCATGTTTTGCTGCCAATGTGGCTTAGAACATAAGAGAAACCATGTTGGATTAGGCAAATGGCCCATCAAGTTCAATACTCTGTGTCACACAGTGGCCAAAATCCGGGTGCCATCAGGAAGTCCATCAGAACTCCAGAAGCCCCTTTCACTGTTGCCCCCCAAGCACTAAGAATTCAGAGAATCCCTGCCTCAGAAATAGTGGCTCTATACTTTGTGACTAACAGCCACTGATGGACCTTTGCTTGCAGCAACATAAATACAATAAAAATGCAGAAACAGCCAATAAAATACAGAGTAGCATAAAGCCAGATCAATCAAAGACAAGACAAAGTCATTCAAAATCACTATTTTAGGAGGAGATTTCACACCTAACTTTCTACCTGCTTTTTCACCCAAACAGAATTTAGACTCAAAAAATTCAAATGATTAAAATTGCTAAAAATTGATAGGGAAAGGAAAGGGCCCCTGTGCAAGCACTAGTCATTTTCAACTCTGGGGTGATGTTGCTTTCACAATGTTTTCATGGCAGACTTTTTACAGGGTGATTTGCCATTGCCTTCCTCAGTCATCTACAAAAATTGATGGAAACCTATATAAAAAACCTTCATTAAGAACACCAGGTACTGAAGACGGGGGAAATGGGGCAATAGCACAGAGTGGTTAGCTGATAGCTCCAGCTGATACTCTGATTGTGAGCCCTAGAGGGGGTTCACACCAGTTGAACACCCCTTAAAGAGCATCAGGAAGGTGCTCCCTAGCAGAGAGAGTTTGTGGAGATAGTGGTGGAGAGATGGAGGTCCCTCTGCCAAGCTCCACTTATTTCTCTTGTCAAGGTTTGCAAACGCCTTTGGCCAGTCAATTGTGACCAACCCCGACACCCTGGAGGATTGAAGGACTTAAAGATCATAAACTGTAAGCATCTCTTATGCTTTCTTGAAGAAAAACTACTGGCAGAACTTTGCAGAAAAGCTCTAAAAATAACACTGCAGTAATAAACTGTGATAAGCGAAGTATTTAACTGTTACTCACAGCTGGGAGAAGTGAAAGGAATAGCAGTGTCTAAGATAAAGGGACTGGAAGTCTAACAGCTATAAATCTGCATGACAGTCCGTATCTGGTGATTTGTGGATTACAGTGGCTGTACAGTCTATGGGAAAGATTGGAAAGGAAAAAGGGGGGCTTTTAGTCAAAGCAGTTTTAGCTGAGACAGCCACCCCTTTTTTGAAAAGTTTTGGCAATAAAAGAGATAGAGAATGATTTTTAGCAAAAGGAAAATGCGGTCCCTCTTTATCGGAAGATGGGTTTGTGATAACTACCTGTGACGTAGCTGCTTTTAAATGGTGGTGTGGCTGAGTTTGTGCTGCCGGAAGAGAAGACGTGATATGGCATAGAAGAATACTGAGTGAGATCTGAAAGAAGTGGATGTGTGGGAGAAGCAAAACAACTTAGCTAAGAAACTATTTAAAATAGACTGTTGGAAGACAGAAGAAGGTGTGTGGGAGAGATTGCAGAGTCATTAAGAAGTTACTTAAAAGAAGCTATTGGTGTGAAAATTGATTGTTGTGGGAGTGAAGCTGGGGTGAAAGAAGAAAGTGATGTCTCGGGCTACTGAAAAGGACAGTCTACAATTGTAACTTGGTGGTTGGGATGTGCAAAAATATTTAAGGTGGTCTGGTTCCTTTCTTTTTGAAGGTGGTTTGTGAACTTGAATGCATTTATAGATTTCTAAGGAAACCTTTGCTGAAAAGTGTGGTTGTCTTAGAAACTAATAGAGAGGTGTATCAGTAAAGGTAATAATTAACAAATATTTTCATTTAAATTGATTAAATAGACTAAGTAAAGAAAGAATTTTTTGAAAATGGATATAAAAGAGAGAAAAATTAAAAGAGCTGTACAAGGCACATCACCTGGAATGTCCAGATCAGTAGTAGCAGCAATTGATCAGGATGCAATAGGAAAATTACAAAAAGTGATGATGAAAAGTTTTAAACAGAATCAAGATGCCTTGCAAGATATTAAAAATGAACTCAAAGATGAAATTAAAAAAACTAATGAGAAATTGGATGAATTTCAAAAGCAACTTTTGAGCAACATCCAAAAAAAAAAAAAAGGTGACCTCTAAGGTTGCAGAAATAGAGGGAGAAATGACTATGAGCACTAACTTGCAAGAAGAGAAAAATAAACTATAAAACTAAACAGGGAACTAGATGCTAGAACTGTAAAATTGGAAATGGAGATGGCAGCTTATATCCTACGCTTTCAAAATATCCTAAAAGAAAAAGAAGAAAATGTAAGTAAGGAAGTCAGTGAACTCTTGAGCAAAGTTATGGAAGCCCCAGCAAGAGCTTGAACAAGATATAGATTGGGCTCGGAGAGTTGCTTCCTCATACGGAAGGAAACATAAATTACCCAGGGAGATTCATGTTAAGTTTATAAGGACCACAGTGCAAGATACTATCTGAAGATATACGAAAGGGGAAGACTTAAGCTGGAAAGGCAACAAAGTAAGAATTTTGAAAGAAGTTCCTTGGAGTATGAGACAAAAAAGAAATGAATATAAAAACTTGACGGCATGGCTAAACAAAAAGGATATACAATTTTGTTGGTTGGTACTAGAAGGAGTATTTTTTATATACCAGGATAAAAGATTCAATATCACATCTATATTCAAAGCACAAGATTTTCTAGAACGACATGCAGATGAAGATCAAGAATCAAGAGTATCAGAGGAAGAGGAAAAAAAGAAAAACAAACAGTAACAAAAACTCAGGAACTTGAAGGAGGTAAAAAAGTCAAAACAAGAGCCCAAACGCAAAGAGAGCTGCAAGAGATACAAGGCAGTAAAGTTCAGAAAGAATAATGGGGAAGAATGAACTAAAACTGGTCTCTATCAATGCAAATGGATTAAATGCTCCCGGAAAAAGAAGAAAATTTATCTTGTAACTCAGAAAATTACAAGCAGATATGATTTGCTTACCAGAGACACATATTATCAAACAAGATGTAAAATTCCTTCAAAATAAAACGCTAGGGAAATTATATGTGGCGACAGATAAAAAAAAAAAGTGTAGCAATTTATGTTAAAGAAACAATAGAATTGGGACTTCGCTTTGCCTCAGAAGATGGGAGAATATTGATAATTGAAATTCAGCATAATGGTAAAAAAATATTGTTGGCGAACATCTATGCACCAAATGAGCAACAAGAGAAATTTTTTTTGAACCTACGTAGCAAAGTAGTAGTTTGACTACCAAGAACATTGTTTAATTGGAAACTTCAATGCTGTATTTGATGGAGATATAGACAGGAAATCTGGGAAAATAACAAAGAAAAAGAAAAGCAATCAACATCCCAAAACATTTTTGAGATTGGCGGAAGAACTAAATTTAATTGACTGCTGGAGAATGAGGAATATAAAGATGAGAGATTTCACTTGCTATTCAGAAGTACATGATTCATGGTCAAGAATTGATATGTGCTGGCTTTCAACAACTTTGACTAAGGAGCTGGAAGAAGCCGAGATACTGCCTAGAACCTTTGCCGATCATAACCTGCTTCAAGTGAAATTTAAAAGCTATAATAAGACATTTAGATGGTTGTTAAATCTGCAGATATTAAAAGAAGAGGCATTTTTATTAGAAGCCAAAAAAGAAATCACAATGTTTTTTGAACAAAATTTGAAAGAAAACACACCAAGACAAATAATCTGGGACACCTTTAAAACTTTTTTTAGAGGAATTGCAATTTGATATTCAGCAAAACGGAGATGAGAAAAAAATAAAGCATATGAAATACTGGCAGGAAAATTGGAAGCATAAGAAAAGGAATTCAAGACAAACTTGAGACAGGAGACGAAAACCAAAGTACAGATTTTGCAACATCAAATAAATTTGCTGTTGATGGAAGAAGTGGAGCAGAAAATGAAATGGGCAAGATAATCCTTTTTTGAAAATGCAAATAAAGTGAGTAGATAGTTAGCTTATAGATTAAAGAAAAAAAGAGAGAAGAAAGTGCTAACAGCCTTGAAGGATTAAAATAATACAGAGCAATAAAAGCAACCAAATTGAAAAAATTGTAAAAACTTTTGATGGAAATTTATACAAAAAGTATGAAAGTCCAGAGTCTCTGCAAGAAGAATATATCAAGAAAACCAAGAAAGAGGAACTTCTGAAAGAACATCAAACGCTATTGAATAATCCAATAACAGTCCAAGAGATTATTGGCGTAATTAAGGAACAGAAGAATAATAAAACACCAAGACGGCCTACCGGCAGACGGCTTACCGGCAGAATTTTATAAAAGTTTTGAAGATGTCCTATTATTGCCGTATAAAATGCTTCTAGAAAAAATAACATTGATGTCCGAAATACCAGCCTCATGGAAAGAGGCAACAATATCCATAATACATAAAAGAGTGGACCCAAAAGATATTAGAAATTATAGACCCATTTCATTATTAAATGTGGATTACAGAATTTTTACGACTATCCTGGCTTCAAGATTGAAGAATGTTTTTAAGTATAATAAATGAAGATCAAATGGGATTTTTACCAAAGAGGCAGATAAATAATATGAAAATTATTTGAATGCACTGGAGTACTACCAGCAATATCCAGATAAGCAAGCGGCCTTTATTTTTCTGGATGCGGAAAAAACCTTTGATAATGTAAACCGGACATTTATGATGAAATGTTTGGAGGGGATAGGTTGCGGTAAACAATTTAAGAAATGGGTACAAGCTATCTACACAGAACAGAAGGCAAGAATTATAGTGAATGGAGCACTGACGGATCAAATTAAGATCGAAAAGGGAACTAGGCTGGAGAAGTATTATGTAACCAGCTCGGGTCCCCACTGGGGAGAAAGGTGAGGTGAAATAAATAGATACAATCAGGCCTCAGATTCAGCAGGAACTCACAGGGGCACAGCTCCTGAACCTTTCTGAGGGTTCCCCCTCTTCCTCCCCACCTACCTTGTCCATTGAATAGTAGGCACAGCTTCATAATAATCCCTTGATTAGTAGAGCAGGCAACCAGCCAGCCACCAGGGGCTTTGCCACGCCTCCAGCAGCCCTCCTTAACCCCTGGAAAACCTGCAGCACCCTTTCTCCACTTCTTATGTGATTTCGGGTGGCAGGTGGCTTGCTGACCATTTGACTTGGGGAGGGAGGTGGCCAAGGAGAGCCCCAGGCAAGCGAGGCCTCTTTGGGCTGTCTGAATCTCTAGTCAGCCCAAGCAGGCCTTGCTCACCTGGAGCTCTCCTTTCTTGCACTGGGTTGCTTTTGGCGGGGGGGCATATGCTAATGAGCTCCACCACCTATTTTTCTATAAAACAACCCCTGGACACATTCATAAACAAATAAAAACACCTTAGTTACAAGGCAGACTATAGGCTCTCCTGAATCTGGGGCATGGCCTGCCAGGGATTTTTAGCAAAAAAATACGTTTTATTACATCAAGTTTAATTACATCAGAAATTACATCATGATGCTGGAGCATTATGAAGAATTACTGACCAAAGGATAATTAGCATGAATAAAACCTCTAATGCACTTAATACTTGTATGTCAAGCATGAGACCTCTTGATTCTGACATTCAGCAATGTTGCCACATTGGTGTTACTGACAGGCTAAGATTGCGGACAGATGTACAGTGCAGATCATGTCATCTACTATTGAAAAAATATGGATGTCCTGGTCCTAAATCCTAGTAGTAGTACTTTATTCACGGTCATCCGACCAGCTTAATACAAACAGAAACAAAATCATAAAAAACAAACCCATCACCTCTTACACAAAGTTCCTTACGCCAACTATTACACATATTGTTAAAAATCATAGCCAAGATTTACATTCTCAGTTTCCCTCCTTTCCAACTGAGCAACATAACAGAAACGGGCAATCTTAGTTGAAACATCAGAGTGAGTGTCAGACAGGAGGAAGGCAATCTGCTCATCCTCCGGCCTGCCCGCCAAGGACCCGAGAATTGGAGAGATTAATCTTGCCCTCAAGTCATTGTAATTTGGACACCGCAAAACGATGTGGAGAGTTGTTTCGACCTCATTGCAATTACAGGGGCACAATCTTTCCAGATATGGGGACCCAGCGTAACGTCCCAAAAGCACCGAAGAGAAAAGAGCGTTGAGTCGTGCTTTTGAGAAAGCTATCCGATATTTTGGGATAGTGATGTTGAAATGGTCCTAAATCACTAAGTAAATGAGTGGATGATATCCACATTAACTGGAAGACTCCAGTGGCTTCCTAGTTGGTGGTGGAAGTGTCATCAAATTGCAAGCCAATTATGGAGCAGAGGTCCATCAGTGGCTATTAGCCACAGTGTGTGTGTGTGTGTGTGTGTATACACATATGTATATGTGTGTTTATGTATGTGTGTGTGTGTATTCACACACATATTGGCCACTGTGTGACACAGAATGTTGGACTGGATGAGCAACTGGCCTGATCCAACATGGCTTCTCTTATGTTCTTATGTGACACAGAGTGTTGGACTGGATGGGCCATTGGCCTGATCCAACATGGCTTCTCTTATGTTCTTATGATGACTCCTTAGGGTTTTCAAGGCAAAACTTAACTTCCTTGCTGGTCTCCCATCCAAGTACTAACCATGGCTGACCCTGCTTAGCTTCCAAGATCTGATAAGCTTGGTCTAGCTTCGTATTTATCTCGATAGTTCCCAGCAAAGTGCTCATCCCCACATGTTTTTGCTCTCCATTCTACTGTGCAAGTAGCCCAACTCACCTGCCACAGACAAGGCATCTTCCCGGGCATCGCTCTCAGCAGGCTGATGGATGTTCCAGGAGGTTAAGGGGAGAGAAGCAATTTCTTCATAGGATGCCAGTTTTACCATGTCCATGTGGTTGCTGCAAGGCTCATACTGTGGAATAAAACACTCCTTGCCTTGCTGAAAAATGTCCTTAATTATATCTGCTGTTTGGACTTCATCCAACATGCTCAGAAAGACTGCAATTCGGTGGGATGTACAATATTTAGGATGCTTGACCACCTGCTTTCAGAAAAGGAGAGCTGTATTCAAAGGACCAAAAAGCTTTTTAAAAACAAAACAAAAATCTTGGTATGTTCATTTAAAGCTCACCTTTTCCATGAGACCTCTGGCTTTAACCCTTTTCTGAACTTGTAACTGAGCTGTGATGCATAATAAACTTCTGGAACTCACTGCCACTGGATGTATTCAGAGCAGCTAATTTAGATGGGGTTGAGAGGGGCTTAGACTTAATCATAGATGCTAACTCCATCAGTGGCCATTAGTCAAGATGACTAACTGGAAACACTGTATGTATCTCTAGATGTCTAGTGGGGAAATAAGACTGCACCCCTGCCTGTAAGCCTTAGGATGCATTTCATTGGCCACTGTGGGAAACAGGATGCTAGTCTACCAGGACCACTGGTCTCATCCAGCAGCTCAGGGAGATCCCAATGTGCCTGTTGGGTGACCATAGGTCAGTCACATAACCTACCTCACAGGACTGTTCTAGTGAGGATGAAATGAAAGAGGGGAGAACAGTGTAGTATGACGCTTTGGGTTTCCATTGGGAAAAAGCACGGTATCAATAAATATCAATAAACATTCATCTTTCTCCTTCTGCTTTTTGCCTTTATTCTTTTAAGCCTTGCCTGTTTCGGTCTATGAAACTCACCCTCCCCTTCCTATATGGAAGAAGAATGTAAGTAGAAGCTTCCCCAACTGCACTACACTATGAATAAGCCTGGAAACTATAGCAAAATTTGCAAAAAAAGAAATACACTCTTTGCCTTTCTGGATCAGCGAACAGCCATTACTGCCAAATAAGTGTGCCGCCCAGCAAGACTTCAATCAGGAAAGCAAACATTAAGCAAGCAAAACCATTCTGTTATCTAATTAAACACCAGTGGGTTGGTCAATGCAGAGCAGTTACTCTAATTTCAAATTAAAACTCCTGGAAACTGAGTCTTTTAAACAAAAGCACTGGAAATATTTGCATCCCACTATTGCCTCCTTCTGTTTCCAGGTGTTTCCTGCCCTTTGCATAATTTTCGTCTCTCTTGCTCTGCATCTTTTGACATTCAAGTCTTGCCAGTTTCCAAACCATATAGTTTCCAGTTGTGGATTACTTAATGTAACAAGATATTGTTCCTAATAATTTATTTTATCAAGATCTCTTCTATTCTTAAAGATTTGTATTCTATATTATTGTGCTTATTGTGCAGGAGAGCCAGTTTGGTGTAGTGGTTAAGTGTGCAGACTCTTATCTGGGAGAACCAGGTTTGATTTCCCACTCCTCCACTTGCACCTGCTAGCATGGCCTTGGGTCAGCCATAGCTCTGGCAGAGGTTGTCCTTGAAAGGGCAGCTGCTGTGAGAGCCCTCTCCAGCCCCACCCACCTCACAGGGTGTCTGTTGTGGGGGAGGAAGGTAAAGGAGATTGTGAGCTGCTCTGAGACTCTTTGGAGTGGAGGGTGGGATATAAATCCAATATCTTATTATTTTTATGATGATAAATTTGATGTAATTTTTCTCTATACTGGATGATATTACTTAAGATTATTTGGAATTTATGTTCTACAGTGTTGGAACTGCATTAATTTTTGTTTTCTATGCATGCCAAGAGTTTCAATAAAATTCATAAAAAAATTTTTTTAAAGTCTTGAGGTTCCAGGCTCTTGCTGCACTGTACAACACTGAGCCACTAGGTGGCAGTAAAGTCTAACGTCCACTGGTTACATACACTGCGAGATCTGTTCCTGCTGCCTTTTGTCCTACCACATAAGGGAGGACTAGAAAGAAACTAATAACTGTACTATGGACAAAACAAGTTATGCACATTAGTGGAACCTCTGGAATGTGTATCTGTGGGACTGAAAATGGGCTGAAGACATCCACTATTGGTTGGATTAGGGCCCAGGGACAAATCTCCAGCTTGCTATGGAATGCATGGGATAACTCATGCCTTGATTTGGCAGTAATGGGTGTTCACTGATCCACTTGCACTCCGACTACTTTACCTCACCTGGTTGTTGTGAGGGTAAAAATGGAAGAAAGGCATGTACATCTTCCTGAGCAGGATCACCATTCACTCAACAAATAGATAAGACTCACTATGGCTTTTACAAATTGACAGTGCAGTGCAGAGACACAAGTTGTAAATATGATTGCTTTCTTTTCTATCCTGCCCTTTCTTGAAGGAATTAGGGTGGTACCTTGGCGTGACTTTGTCCATGGGGTTGCAAAGAGTTGGACTCGACTGTGCAACTGAACAACAACAACAAAACACAGAGGCTTACTTCATCTTCACAACAATCCTGCCAGGCAGGTTTAAGCAGGGAGCACCTGATTGGCCCAAACTGAGCTTGAGGGTGAGTAGGGATTTCAGCTCACCTTTGCTCCACATCCAGCACTCTAACTCCTACAGCCTGAGGTAGATGGTACAAGGATCTGGGAGAAACCCTGTTGTGGCCTCAGAAGCTGAAGAGAAGGATAGCAGAGAAGGGCTACAGGAAGATACACAAGTCCGGCCTGGAGGCCTCTTCACTTGAGCTCTTGATCAATCCTCCATCCCCATGTTTTTGGTGGAGATGTAAGTCTTGTGGGTGCAGTAGACAAAATTAGCTCACATGGGGTCAGGCAGAGCTCTACATTAGACAGAACCACCGCTAATTCTCCAATGTCACCCTGCCAATCACAGGCAAGGGCAGACAAGAAGGGAAGTGATATTATCCATGTTATTTTTTTTAAATAAGTACACTCAGAGTTTAGGATTGTTGTTTTAATATGCCCACAACTTGGAGACTCTGGCTTCTTTTGATCTGCACCTGCTTTGGTGGATTTATTGGATGGAGCTATCCAATAAATGCTTTGTACCCCCAGGGTGCAGAGCAAACAATTCAGTCCAGGGTTTCTATAAATACAATACTGTTCTGTGATTTATTTATGAAGGGAGAAAGGGGGGTAAATGTAAGGCGTGGGATGAGGGGGCTTGTCGATGGCAATGGAAGGGCAGGTGCAGCGACTCACCTGGCCTCAAAATGGTATTTTAGTTTAGGAGCTCTGCTGAGGTCTAGAACCTTTGTGATATTACTCAAGAACCCTTCTCTGAGCATACACAGAGTGCGTAAATTCTCTGTAACCGACAAGAAACAAGAGGTGGAAGCAGGGCCGTAGCCAGGGTTTTAAAAGTCGGGGGGCTTTTTTAAAAAAGTCAGGGGGCCCCCTTTCCCATCCACTGTGGGGCTTGCCGCTTCTCAGAAGCTTTCTAGGGTAGGGGCAAAAGCTGGAAGCTCTGAATGTGGCTAAGTCAAGGCAGCCAACCCTAAAACTTTGGAGTCAAGAAGGGGCTGCACTTTGCATGTGGCTGCCAGAGGAGTTTGAGCCCGCCTAACCTCTCTTCTGTGAAGAACCAAGGGCCAGATTAACAATAAGGCCAAGTAAGCACTGGCCTATGGGCCCCCACACCTTTAGGGGTCCAGAGCCAGCTCCCCCCCCATTCCCCCCCCCCCTGCTTGCAGCCCTCCCAACCTTCACGCAAAGCCAGCCGCACCCCATCCCCCCCCCCCCCCTGCTTGCAGCCCTCCCAACCTTCACGCAAAGCCAGCAACGGAGCCATTCTTTGCCCAACTTGCCTGGGGCAGCTGATGCATCACCAAGTGCAACTTGGAAGTAAGCAGCGCTCCCCTCGGGGAAGCTCACGGCTCAGGCTGGAAAGCTGCGGTCTTCTGCCCGCCTACTGGGAAGCAAGCACTCCCGAGACCCCGGCCAGGCGCCAAAGCCTTTCTTCCCCCCTCCCCAAGTTAGGCGGGGGTTTGCGCGGGGACGGGCGCCCACGTTGCGTTCCTGCTGCGGCGCGCCGGCGAAGCATTTTCGAGAGTGGGCAGGGAGAGGCCCGTCGCGCCAGAAGCGCCTCCGCCCCCCCCCGCCCCAGCCCGTCCCGTCCCGTCCCCCACCTGGGCCCCCAGCAGGCGCGACTGGCGCAGTTTCTCGGCCTCGCTCAGCGCCCGGAGGCGCCGCTTCAGCTCCACTCGCAGAGCTCGCTTGGCTGCGTGCAAAGCCGCCATGGCGCCAGCTTCCGCCCCGGCTCTCTCCATGCGCCTCAGCAGCAGCTCCTCCCGCGGAGGCGGCCAGGGAGGCAGGAGGAGGAGCCGGGCGGGCCGGGGTGGGGTGGGGACGACAGACAGCTGGAGGGACTTCGGCTCCTTGGTGGACAGTGCAAAGAGCTCGTCGCTTGTGGGCGGGAGGAGGCCTGCTTGAAATGGAGGCGGCTGCTGCTCTCTGCCTTTGCACGGGACGAGGCTGGGGTCGTCTGCACCTCACACATTTGTTCCCCTTCGTTTTCATTGCAGTGTCACAGAAGAGGGAGAACAGCTTCTGTGCCCTTTCTGTATGACCTGCATCATTTTGTGGATGTTTCCCTTCGAATATAACGAAGGGAATATAGCTATCCAATAAAGGGGGAAATGGGGTGTGGAGCTGGCTCTGGGCCCCTAAAGGTGTGAGGGTGCACCCCTGCTGTAGTAAGGGGGGCTTTGTGTATGCCCATATGTTTTCCCATTGGGCTGGTGTTAAGAGGATCTTGCCTTCTTGGTGCCATCTCGTACAATAGGAGGGTAAGGTAGCACAGTGTTGTAGTAAAAGAATACGATACATCTTGAAAATAAGCCCTTTGGGCTTTAAAGATGAGTGTGAAACTAAAGGTTCAAAGTCAGTTTGAAGTCTTAAAGACCCCTTTTGGAACTGGGGACTATTCAGGAACTGGCAGATTTGGAGATACTTGAACCAAGGGAGTTTGACAGACAATTTGTCTTCTATTTGAGCTTTTGTCAGAATTTTGTTCTTAGAGAAAAGTTGGAGGATCCAGTCCTCCAAGTGGGAAATGAGGAAGGCTGGCGGGCTGGAGGAAACCATGGCTGGCCCATGAAGGAAGAGAGAGTAGATTGTGCTGGGGCCAGTACTATGTGGGCCTGGTCCCAGTTGGTTAGTATAGCTTGTAAAAATGGGTTAATTATAAACCAGTGTGGGTGTTCTGATTTTTTTAGCCATAAGAATTCATAATATTTAAGAGAAGCGATGTGGGTCTCCTTGAGGCACGTCCACAGTGGGAGCGAGTGAGAATATAATATAGTAGTCATAGAAGAGAGTACTGCGGCTTTATAGTATTATAGGTCCAGAAAGGCCAGCCCTCCTTTGTTCTTAGGTCTTCAAATAGTGTCAAAATGTATTCTGGGAGGTTTCTTACTCCAAATGAAATTGGTCAATGAAGATTGCCATTTTTTGAACATGGCTACAGGGATGATGATAGGAAGAGCTCGAAATAGGTAAAGAAACTTTGGAAAAATAAAAGATTTAATTGTGTTTATGTGCTCAATCCAGGATAAAGCAAGAAAATTCCAAGATTGGAGGATGGATGAAATGCGGTCATATGTAGCAGTATAGTTTACCTTAATAAGATCTTTGCGCTCTAAGGGGATTGATAGCCCTAGATAGGACCATGTTGAGTGGATCCAACGGTATGGGTAGAGAGTTGCCAAGAAAGATCGCGTAGCAGAAGAAATGTTGATGGGGTAAATCAAAGATTTAGATAGATTGAAAGAGAGACCTGAGCATAGCGTGAACTCAGTAAAAAAGGAAGACAAGGCTGGAAGTGACGAAATGAGGTCCTTCAAATAGAGGACCATATCATCGGTGAACAAACTGATCTTATATTCTGTGTTGTTGATATTAAAACCTAAAATTGAAGGAGATTGCCGAATAAAGTTAGCTAGCAGTTCAAAAGCTATGGCAAATAATAAGGGAGAGAGGGGGCATCCGTGGTGGGTCCCCTGGGAAAGAGAAAAGTCGGAAGTTGAGGTCCCATTAATATGAAGACATGCTTTTGGAGAGGAGTAAAGTGCTTCGATGGTAGATAGAAATTTTTGACCAAATCCCATTGTTTTTATTGTTGGTGGTTTCTTTGGGGAATAAAACCTGTTTGGTTCTCATGGATAAAGTGGCCTATGATAGAATTCAATCTAGAAGTTAGGATGGAGGTAAAACGTTTGTAATCAGCGTTGAGGAGAGAGATTGGGCGAAATGATTTGGGAACCTTAGGGTCCCTATGCTTCTTAGGTAGAAGTACTATCTTTGCTAGTTTCCAGCTATCCGGCATTGTGCCAGAATCTAGTGTGTGGTTGCAAATGTCTGTGAAATACAAGAGGATATTTTGGGCAATTTTTTTGTAGAATTCAGCCTGAAATCCATCTCTACCCGGAGTCTTGTTGATTTTAGCATTTTTAAACAGCAGATAGAACTTCTAAGGATGTAATAGGAGAGTCCAAAAAGGATTTATGAACCGGGTCCAGATATTTGACAATGTCATGTTTGGAAAGAAAACCGTGAATAGAAGATGGGTCAGGATTTTCAGAAGCATATAAGTTTTTTTTAAAAGTCCTGGAAGACGGTGAATTTTAGAGGGGGCAGAATGGGTTTTGTCCATGAGATCCCTGATTAAGTGGATGTGCCTATCTGCCAACTCAGAGCGAAGTTTCCATGAGAGAATTTTCAAAGACCTAGGATGGCTGTACCAATATTTCTGTTTGGTGAAGAGAAGGCTTTTTTTTGATAGAATTTGATTCTAACAGGTCTAGCTTTTTACGTTCAATTAGTAAATTTTTGTAGACCTTTTTGGCCCCAGTGCGTTTGTGTGAGGTTTCTAACTTAGAGATGGAGTTTTGCATTATTGACCCAGTTTCCTGTAGGCTGTGCTAAGAGAAATACACTTCCCATGGAGGACTGCCTTGAATGCATCCCAAACTACTCGTTTTGAAACTCCACAATTGGAATTAAGTTCAAAGAAGTTCATGATTCAATTTCTGTGCACGCTGTGGGGTCCTATAAAATTGCCTTGTTAAATTACCATGAGTGTGTACGCGATTCTGGAGCTAAGGTGTTAATATGACATTCTACCCAAGCATGATCTGATAAGGTCTGGAGACCAATGTTAGAATAGATGATTTGGGGGATCAAAGAATTGGAAACCAAGATGTAGTCAATGCGTGTAAAAACATTAAATGGGAAGAGAAGTATGTATAGTCTTTCGCTCCTTCATGTTGGAAACGCCATGTATCACACAGGTGATACTGAGTTAAAAGAGTTTGGAGGGGAGTGAAACTACTTTTAGGCAGTTTAGCATGAGGGTGAGATCTATCCCAATAGTTGTTCACTATATAGTTAAGGTCTCCGCCTACAATCACGTGGCCTGCCTGGAATAAGGTTAGTGTGGTAAAAACGTCTTGCAAGAAGGTAATTTGGCCATCATTTGGAGCATATAAGCAAGCATGTGTATACCCATTTGACCTTTTATGAATAAATAGCGCCCTAATGGGTCCACTTCTTGGGCTAGACAGTTGAAGCGAACTTTGTTGGAAATCAGGATGGCCACTCCATGAGATTTAGATGTGCCAGCGGCTTGGAACTGGGAGGGATAGTCTACATTCTTCAGGTGAGTTTCTTGCAGAAAAAGCAAATCAGGTGAGAGTTTTTGAAGAGCAGCGTTGTGGGTTTTTTGATATATGTGGAGACCTTTGATATTTGATGTAAGGATGCAGTGACCAGAGTGTGGACTTTGGATTGCCAGCTAACAAACATGGCCCAGGCTAGTCTGATCTCAGTAGATCTTGGAAGCTAAGCAAAGTCAGCCCTGGTTAGTACTTGGATGGGAGACCTCTGAGGAAGTCCAGGGCTGCTATGCAAAGGCAGGCAATGCAAACCACCGCTGCTATAACGATGATATTGTTCACCACCACTGACAAATGTGCAACTGACCAATCAACATACAATCTACCACCTCTCTAACCTCTGTGGCTCTCTTGACATGATCTGATTATTCCCTTTGTATGGGAATATTTGTGACTAGTAACTGTCTCTTTCTGATTAGGGCTATTTCTTTCGCTTAATTAACTTTTCAGCATCGTATTTGTTGTGTTTTTGTATGCATGTACATTTCCATAAAACAGTTGGGGAGGGGACACACCAAGAGAATTAGCTTTTTGGTCTTTTATACCTATCTGAGATTCCCAGTTGGTAAGAATTTTGGCTTGCTACTACATGCTGTTCTGTGAGCAGAAACATTGTGTAGCATGGAACATATTTTTACAAAGCACTGCAAACATTCTGGAACTTCCAAAGAACTGGATGTCCTTTGCACACTGCAACCTTAGTAGGACTAGCCAGATATGCTGCAGTGTGTGATCACTGTGTTTCAATACACTTGGTTTGGATATAATGGCAAAGTGATGTTGCTTTTTGGAAAACTGGCATTCTGCCTGTCCAGAAAACAGCGGCTGCAACCTGCAGGTGTGTGCATGCATTTGAACATCACTCCACTTGTTCCTCAGAGTCAGTGAATGGGAAGAAGATATTGGGATGGATCCAAAGGTCAGTTTCCAGAAGGTCCCCAAATGTATGAACAGGATGGAACTTTCCTTTCTTTACAAAGCTTTAGAGAGAAAAGGATAAACATTTTTGGAAAACATTAAAAATGTACATATTTTTACATCTTCTATTGGTTGGCAATTGTCAAAGGAAAAATTATTTATGTTAGTAAATCAATGCCATGAACAGTCCAGAATTGGCCTGAAAGTGACATCTGAAGCTTCCTTTCTAATGTTCTGCATTACTCCTGCCTGCTGTTTGGCTCCTTCTGACTGGCTATCATGACATGGCTATTGTGCAGTTTGGCCTTGCCATATTTCAGGGGTGGCCAACAGTAGCTTTCCAGATGTTTTTTGCCTACAACTCCCATCATCCCCAGCCAGCATGGCCAATGGCTGGGGCTGATGGGAGTTGTAGGCAAAAAAAAATCTGGAGTTACCGTTGGCCACCCCTGCCATACTTGTTTTAAATTTCTCTACCTGTTCCTCCCTGAACTCAGTGGCTTCTTTCCTCTTCCTCAGACAGCCTGAGGTGCCATTGCAGGGAGAGTAGGAAGACAAGCTTTCAAAAGCACGAGTCCCCTGGGGAACCAGGCAAGGTGCTAATGATTTGTGAAGGTATATACAGTAGCCCCTTTAAGGGGTAGGGAGGTGTGCCTTTGGGACGGTTACTCTTTCTCAGCCTAACGAACCTCACAGGATTGTTTTAAGGATAAAATAAGGGCTGCCTGAGCTGCCTGGAGAAGGGTGGGGTCTGAATGGAAAGGGGAAAGATGTTCGGTGATCACAAAGACTCCATTATTAGGCTAGGCTTGCTTTCATATGGTTGGTGGAGTGAGTCTGGGAGGGGGGATTGGAGAGAATCTTTGTGGGGAAAAGTCATGGTGGCTCTTGCTTACCTGTTGCCAACTTCTTTACTCTCCTGTCAGGGACTTCCTTGCATTCCTATATCCTCCAAGTGTTCCTGTTTACCAGGGTAAGTTCCTATTAATGAGTCCCTGCCTCTGCTACTGCAACCTTGAGGACAGACTATTGCAATATGCTGCATCTGGAGTTGAAAGAAACAACTAGGACACTGCCTTTCACACAGAATGTGACTGCCTTCCTCATCTGTCTCTGCCCATTGGTGGGTTTGGTTTGCCAACTCCAGGTTGTGAAATTTATGGAGATCTGAGGGAAGAGCTGAGAAACGTGGAGTGTGGGGAGAGGAGGAACCTCAGCAGGGTATTATGCCATAGAGCAGGGGTGGCCAACGGTAGCTCTCCAGATGTTTTTTGCCTACAATTCCCATTCCAGATGTTTTTTGCCTACAATTCCCATTGGCCATGCTGGCTGGGGCTGATGGGAGTTGTAGGCAAAAAACATCTGGAGAGCTACCGTTGGCCACCCCTGCCATAGAGTCCAAAGCAGCCATTCTTTCCAGGGAAACTGATCCAATATGGTTTTAGGCCTGGTTATGGGACTGAAACAGCCTTAGTCTCCCTGGTGGATGACTTGCACTGGGAGATGGAGGGTGTGCAACTCTGTTGATTCTCCTGAGTCTCTCAGAGGTTTTTGATACCATCAATCATGGAATACTTCTAGATTGCCTATCTAGACTGGGATTGGGTCTGTTCTGTGGTGATTTCTGTCCTACTGGAGGGTAAATTTCCGAAGATAGTGCTGGAAGACAGTGGTTCAGCCCCTTGGCCTATGACATTTCATCTTGTCCCCTATGCTCTTTAACATCTATATGAATCTTCTGGGTGTGGTCATCCAGAGATTTGGGCTGGGCTATAACCGGAATATAAATGACATTCAGCTCTGTTTCACACTTCGGGCTGAACATAGGGAGGCTGTAGAAACCCTGAACCAGTGCCTGGTAGCAGTTTTGGAGTGGATGTGGGCTAATAAAGTGGGGCTTAAACCTGACAAGATGCAATTGGTCCTGGTGGGAAGAAGGTTTGACCTGGGATTTAAGATGTCACCCTTTCTGGATGGGGTTGCATTCACCTTGAAAGAACAGGTCCATAGTCAAGGGCTGCTCTTTGACCCAGGCCTAATGCTGGATAGTTGTGGTGGCAGTTGCAGCCAAGAGTGCCTTTACGAGCTTTGACTGGTTAGTCAGCAGTAGCCTTTCCTGGATAGAAAAGATCTGGCCACTATGGTGCATGCCCTGGTCACATCAAGATTAAACTGTTACAATACTCTCTGCATGGGGCTGCCATTGAAAAGCATTCAGAAACGTCATCTGGTACAGATCACTGCAGCCAAGATGTTGAACCAAATGACCAGATAGAGACCATATCACTCCAGTCTTGGCCCACCTACACCGGCTTCTAATTTGTTTCTGGGCACAATTTAAGATGCTGGTCTTGACCTTCAAAGCCCTATATGGTTTGGGACCAACATAGCTGAAGGATTGCTTAATCCCTTTATGAATCTGCCTGACTGTTATGGTCATCTTTGGAAAGCCTGGGAGACGGCCTTCTGGATCACAGTACCAAAGCTCTAGAACTCAATTCAATTCATGCCTTTATTGCCATAAAAGCACTGGTAATTTTACAATTAAGAATAAATACAGAAGCCTGGTAAATGATAAAAACAAGAATATGAAATGGTCAGTTAAAATAATAGCTGGTAATACAAGTCTAGGATAAATAGTTGTTCAACAATTAAGTTACAGTTTGGTGTTTAGACTTAATTTTATAAGCTTCTGCTAAAAATTTTGCAACATATGCGGTAGTTTGAGCTTTAACATCTTCTAAAAGGTAAATTTAAAAAATGTCCTTGGCAAAAACACTGTGCTGAATGTATTTAGACAAAAATTGTTTATGTTGTAAGGCAAGGAGAGGGCACTCTAAAATAAAATGAGATGATAAATCAAGGGCTCCTAATTCACATGGGCATAGCCTATTTTGAAAAGGTATTTGCCTAAATTTGCCAAGGACTATCAATGGAAAGGCATTTAGGCAAGCCGGAGTAAAGGGCTGGAGCTGGAATGGAGAGTCTAAAGTGGAAAAGTAATGGGGTATCATTCCATGCCTTTGACATATACTTAAATTGGTTGCAGAACAGATAGCGGTGGGTGAAGGGAACATCTTTTGGAATTCATGGTTTATAAACCTTAGTTGGATTGTTTTTTGAATGTACAATTCCATCACATAAAATAAAGAGAATCCATCACAATACCAAGCTTTTGCAGTTTCTGAGTACATGTAGAAAACAAAGTAATGCTATGTCAGTCTTTCATTAAGCAAGATAATAAGCTTTTGGGTTCAGATCTAAAATGAATTTTTAGCCAATATTTGAAGGCCATGGTCCAAGCCTTCGTTTCCAAAATATGTAGACCCAGCTGCACATATAGATGAATAGGGGACACACTTAGGGATTGCCAGAATCCACTGAAAGATTGTACATTCTCAATACAAGAATTAGCTTTGATGCCCAAAGGGATTCCATACAACAACTGAGGGAGGATTTTTGCATTGTGAATTTTCAAAGTCGCTGGGATGAACTGGTTACCTCCTAAAAAAAGAACTTTTTAGTTTGTACCAAAGAGCATTTCACTAAATTTATAATTCTATTATGATGCTTTGGCCATCTAAGGTTGTAATTAAAGATGATTCCAAGGTACCTGAAAGCCTTCAGTTATTCAACTTCTTCAGTACCAATGTGCCACTTGACTAGGTGCCAACTCTTTGAAAACAATCACAATTTTGGATTTTTCATCATTGATTATTAGCCTGTTCAGTTTACAATATAGGTAGAAGGCTTCCAGGTATCTTAGAAAGCCAATTCTAGTATGGGAAAGGATGACAGTATCATCAGTGTATAACAATATAGGTACTGCTAACTGCCCCGTGGCACAGAGTGGTAAAGCTGCAGTACTGCAGTCCCAAGCTCTCTGCTCACAACCTGAGTTTGATCCCGGTGGAAGCTGGGTTCAGGTAGCCGGCTCAAGGTTGACTCAGCCTTCCAAGGTCGGTAAAATGAGTACCCAGCTTGCCGGAGGGAAAGTGTAGATGTCTGGGGAAGGCAAACCACCCCGTAAAAAAAAAGTCTGCTGTGAAAACGTGATGCGATGTCACTCCAGAGTCAGAAACGACTGGTGCTTGCACAGGGGACTACCTTTTACCTTTTTAATTGTTCTAAAAAGGGGGGATGACTATTCACAGTGGACACGTCTTGACTCAAATAATTAGGAACACGTTAAAGAGGTAAGGGGCAAGGACACAACCCTCCTTTAGAAATTGGGAAACTAGATGAGAGTTGACCATCAGAGGATACCTTAACAACAACCAGGGTAGCATCATGAAGTTTCTTAGTTCCAATCCAATCACACCTTTATTGGTACAACGAAAAGAGATATACAGAGACTTGTCAACCAAACAACAAGTTTCTTAGTTAGGAAAAGTAAATGAGGCTTCATTCCCAGGGTTTTAAGTTTTCCCCATAACAGATCCCTGGGGACTGAGACAAACGTCCCCTCAGTGAAGGCCACGTATAGTTTTCCTCCTTTAGGTTTCAGGTATTTATCGGCCAAAAAAGCAAGGGAAGAACAGTCGTTGATTGTTGATTTCCCTTTAGAAGAAGAGAGAAGACTGCAGATTTATACCCCGCCCTTCTCTCTGAATCAGACTCAGAGCGGTTTACAATCTCCTATATCTTCTCCCCCCACAACAGACACCCTGTGAGGTGGGTAGGGCTGAGAGGGCTCTCACAGCAGCTGCCCTTTCAAGGACAACTCCTGCAATAGTTATGGCTGACCCAAGGCCATTCCAGCAGGTGCAAGTGGAGGAAGCTAGTTTGCTCCAAGCCAAATATTTTCCCTTTGGTTAACCAATTTAGAAGGAAATGTTCAAGCTGTTTAGAGTACAGCTTGCATATGATGGAAAGTGGACAGATAGGGCAATAATTTCAAGGGGAAGTCGAATTGCCTTTTTAATATATTGGACATATTAATGATCTTAGCCAGGACTGAGGGATGGTCCCATTGTGATCCATAAGAGTAAACAGATTTGCCAGTGGGGCAGCCCACCAGTCCCACGGTTTTTTGAAAAGTTCAGCTGGGAGTTCTGGAACTCCCCAGGGAGAGTCGTCATCTGTTCCCTTCTGTTGCCATCTTCTACCAGCAGGTGGAGCCTTTTTCTCTCACTTGGCATTCCTTCAATGATTCTCTCCTTCCTAACCCATGTTTTGTATTTTGTATGTATTTTAACTCTGCTTTTTAAAATTCTTTTAAAAGATGATTTAATGAGGTAAGTTTGGGGAAAGGGTTTATTTTAATGGTTTTATAATATATTTTATCATGCATGTATTAAACTATTAGCCACCTTGGCAGCCCTTATAAGGGCAGAAATATATATATATATATATATATATATATATATATATATATATATATATATATATATATATATATATAGTAAACAAATACAAATTTTGCAAATAAATCTCTAGTATGGAGGTCAAGTTATAATTCCAAAAAATATCCAGGCCTATCTGGAAGGTGGCTGCCCTATCTATGGCTCTTATTTCCCCTTCCTCCTCTTTCCAGAAGCACAGTTTATGGTGAAGCTTTTGGTATCATGAGCAATGCTGAATGGCTAATATCAAAAAACATGGTCAGAGTGTCCATCTGCAGAATTTCAAACCCATTAAAGTGCACCCTTTGTTTCTCAGATGAGAGTCTTGTCCAAAAGAGAAGGAAGTTGTATAGACCAGAGATAGGCTAGGGTGGGTTGACCTGGCTCTGAGGTCATAATTGGCATGCTTACATCACAGCCCTTCTGCTTCAGAGGAAGTAATTCCCAGAACAACAGAAGGAAGAGGTGAAAAGTGGAGAAAAAGAAAGATGAAGAGGGAGACGAGGCACAAAGAAGAGAGACAGCGCTTTAAAGATCTCAGGTTCTCAGATGCCTGACATACATGCCCACCCAGTTCACTTGTGGTTCTTCAATGTTTCAGCGACTGTGATGTTAAGAGCAAATCTTACCATCTTCAGTCGTCAAATTCTTCTCCTCTCCGCTTCTTGCATAAATACATACAAAATCCTGCCTTGCATGTATGATGAATGTTTGATGTGAGTTTGGTAAGTGTTTCCATGAGTGTTTAATTTATTCTTTCAATCTAGGTGAGCTGGTCAAAGCAACCATATAAGGTAGATTTTGTGGGTTAAAAGAAAAAAAACACACACCATTTTTCTTATACAACAGATGCCATAATATTGGAAGGAATAACCGATGTCATCATTCTGCTATAACTATTTAATATTTGATTTTCTGCTATTATAAAACCTATAACAGGACATGCTATAACTTTTTGTAACAATCCCTTTCTGTTGTCTATATATACAATAGTCTGATGGATCTGTACTTCAGTACATCTGAGGAAGTGATCAAAGCGGTCAACTTTGGAAGTCAACAATTTTGGTTGTGTGGTGCGGCCTTGGCGCTTGAGCATTCAGGACCAAGTCTCAGGTGAGCAAACAGCAGCTGAAATGGCCAAACCCCTGCAGGTGAAGGGGGGAGGGGTTGCAGCCATGCCCAAAATCTACATTCACATGACAGAAACTGACAGTAGGCGAGTGCCTACACCTTGCTTCTGTGGCAAAACCAAAAAGATGTCTCTCTGGCCAAGCTGCCCCAGGACTACCATTCATTGCCTCTAGCCCTAGGCTCACGCACCTCTTAAGAAAAAGGAGAACAACTCTAAACCAACTAGTGTATCTGTCTGGAGCAGCATCCTGGTTGCCACAGTGACTAACAGAAGGCCTGTAGGCAGGGCACCAATACCTGCCCCTGATGTTTCTCCCTCAGCTACTGATATTCAGAGGTACACTGCCTCAAAATACAGAGGTATTTCAGCATTGTGGCTAATGTGACCCAACAGCCATGTGTGGCAGCACATTGTGTGTGTGTGTCAGTGAGGATCAATAAACCTTCAATTTTTATTGTCTGGCTAGGACTGCAAAAAGAGGTTGATATAAAATAAGATATACAGGGCTTAAAGCAGGGCTTAAAGAATGCTGTTCTGGCTTTGTCTTTCTTTGCAACTAGCAAACCTCCTGCATTCTCACAAACTGTTTACATGTTGTTTACAACCCCTTTGTCAAAGCAATTAATAATTCAAACAGTCTTTTGTTTAGAAAAACCTTCCCCTTCCCAAATCAGTTTTGTGAAAACTATCCTGTAAAACTGTAAAATTTTTCTCACATCATTGACAGAAAACGGAGAGTCACCTACTACGTAGGAAAGCAAAGCAAGCTTTTGCTTACAGAATGGGGTTTCAGGGTGTTTTGTTTTTTAACCTAAGATGTTGACCATTCTATATACTTCGATGATACAGGTTCCGCTCTTTTTAGGGGAAAAGAGAGAGGAAATATTTATTTTGATAGCCCTGAGTTCCTTTTAAAATTCAGGCTAACTTGCAATAGATTGGATACACTGTAATTCATCCTACTTTTTTGTCTTGAAATAGGGAAGAAAAAGAGAAACCAGTTCTTATCATGAATCAGGGATAGTTTTAACAGAGTTGGAGGCTTTTTGAAAAAGGGATGGTAGTATGCAGTCTTCCTACTCTAGGCTAAACCAGGTAATGCTGGAGTTTTGTGAATGGAACAAATAGAATCTGGCCCTCAGAAACAGTCATGAGGGAAATATTACTGATTTCCATGGCATGAAGGGTTAACTCCTCCACAATGCCGTTTCATTTGTCAAAAATGTTCAC
This sequence comes from Heteronotia binoei, assembly GCF_032191835.1. Lineage (NCBI taxonomy): Eukaryota > Metazoa > Chordata > Lepidosauria > Squamata > Gekkonidae > Heteronotia > Heteronotia binoei. Next base: position 18,615,693 of record NC_083241.1, read on the forward strand.
CATGAAGTGCTCCCAGGGGATCATTCTCAGTTGGCAGGCCATATGTGTTAGCATATGTTTGTCAAGCATGCGGGTTCAATGATGAGTCGAGGTTGCTACAAAGACTACGTTTATTGATAGACCGATACTTTGGCTCAAGCCGTGGCTTGAGAAGAATTAAACCAATACATTGATACACAAGTTTTAAGATATACTTCAAAGGGATTCCTACGGGGAGGGGAAGCAGGGGAGCATTCACACATAGAATATCAAAACTACATACATTCCCAGGGCGTTATCAGGCATTCGGCCTTGCATCGCCCAGATGGCTCTCCCTCCCGCGGAAGGATTCATGGGAAGGTGCTGATTGCTTTGTTCCCTCTAAATAATAGTCATAAAACAAAGGAAAGGATAATAAACTAGCAGCATTTGGTTCTCTAGGCTCTTACCCAGGCCTGCTTTTGACAAGCCATAAACCCATCGGTTAGTGATCAGAATTAGCCATACTTAACATACTGCCCCCCTTAAGCTGAACCCCTTGGTCTTTGAGGGAATTTTCTGTGAAATTTACTGACCAAATCTGGGGCTAATACATCTTTTTGTGCCACCCATTCATTTTCACTAGAAGGAAAGTGTTTCCATTTGATTAATACAATGTCCCCTGTTTGACTTTTGAGTCCAGAATCTCCTGGACCTCATGGTGACTCTGATTCCCAATCTGGATAGGTTGCGGAGCTGTCGGTCGAGGGTGCCAAAGAGAAGCACCGGGGTCTCTTCGGAGCAGACTGCAATGAAAGACAGGGTGTACTTTACTCAACATTTTAGGCAATTCCAATTCTACAGTTACCTTATTGATCACCCGTTTGATCTTAAAGGGTCCTAAATATTGATAAACCAATTTCATGGAGGGCTGATTCAGGGGCAAGTTCTTTGTTGAAACGAACACCGAATCCCCCACCTTGAAGTCCCAGGCGGGCACATGGGACTTGTCATACTGTTTTTTGTACACCTCTTTTGCAGACTCCAAATTCTCTTTAATCCCTTTCCAACCCTCACTCAGGTTTCCCCACCACTGCTCGAATGAGCTGGGCTCCTTTAATTGCACTCCCCCTGGCAGCGTTGGGTGGGTTTTGGTGGAGCTGTGCACACTGTTGTTGTAACCGTATTCAGCGAAGGGGAGGAGATCCACCCAATTTGATTTTTGGTGGTTTATGTAGCACCACAGGTATTGCTTGAGCAAGGCATTTACGCATTCCATCTGTCCGTCGGTTTGAGGGTGGTAGGCGGAACTTAAGCCTTGCTCCATCCCTAACAATTTACAAAACTCCCGCCAGAAGTTGGCAACCAACTGCGGGCCCCGGGTCACTAATTACCTTGTCCGGGAATTAGTGGAGTTTAACAACATGGTTAAAAAACAAATAGGCTAGCTTTTTAGCTGTGGGTAATTGTGCACAAGGAATGAAATGGGCTTGTTTTGAAAATGTGTCTACTACCACCAGAATTACTGTCTTGCCATGTGATGGCGCGAGTGCCACAATAAAGTCCATTGAGACTACTGACCAGGGTCTGTTAGCGGTCTCTAGTGGTTTTAACAGTCCAGGTGGCTTCCCCCCCCCTTTTCGCCATTATGCATATGGGGCAGGAGGATACAAACTCGGATACATCTTTCTTTAGGGAGGGCCACGAGAACTGCCTAATAATTAGATGGAGCGTCTTCACGTACCCAAAATGCCCGGCCAGTTTGTTTGAGTGGCAAAAGTGTAGGACTTCTGCTCTCATATTTTTGGGGACGTACAGCTTCTCCCCCCTATACCACAACCCATCCTCTTTCTTCTGAATTTCCCCTGGTCGGTCGTCACCTTCCTTTTCTGTCTCCAAAGCCATCTTTTCGGTCCCCCACCCCTCCAGCTTATGTTTGGTCTGGGACCGGGTTGTCACAACAATAGCTACTTGGGAGGGAGAGACTAGGGAATTTACTACCTCCTCCCTTTGACTGTTGTGCTGGGGCAGGCGGGAGAGCGCATCAGCCAAGAAATTCTTGGTTCCGGGAATATGCTTCAGCACAAAGTCGAACTTGGAGAAAAACCCCGGCCACCTGATCTGTTTTTCGCTCAGTTTCCTCCTGCCAGTGAGAGCCTCGAGGTTCTTATGGTCCGTCCATATCTCAAAAGGGATTTTGGCCCCCTCTAACCACGACCGCCAGGTTTTCAAAGCATACGTTACAGCAAACGCCTCTTTATCCCACACCGACCAGTTCCTTTGTTCAGCCAAGAACTTTTTGGAAATATATACGCAGGGTCTCAGCCTCCCTTCCTTGTCTTTCTGCATGAGAATGGCTCCTATGGCCATGTCGGAGGCGTCGCATTGCACAATGAAGGGCCACAACTCATTGGGGTGGCTCAGGACTGGCTTGCTAGTAAACAGCCATTTGAGTTTGTCGAACGCCTCTTGGCATTTCGGTGTCCAATTTAGATGGGCCCCCGGGCGCTTTGCCTCAGGCCCCTTCCGGTTCGTTTTTTACAACTCTGTGAGGGGGAGCATAATCTGGGTGAACCCCACAATGAAGTTTTTGTAGAAATTTGTGAACCCGAGGAAAGATTGTAACTGTCTACGTGTCCTCGGGGGGAGGGCAATCCAATACGGCTTGTACCTTGGCCGGGTCCATAGCCAGTCCCTGTGCAGACACCCGAAACCCCAGGTAATCTAGCTTGGTCTTATGGAACTCACACTTGGACAGTTTGGCATATACCTTATGCTCCAATAGGGTGCTCAATACCTCCCTCACCGATTTTACATGGGACTTTTCATCCTGTGAGTAAATAATGATGTCATCCAGGTAGACCACTACCTCCTTGAACAAAAATTTTCGTAACACATCATTAATAAAATTCATGAACACCCCCGGCACGCCCTGTAGTCCAAATGGCATTACTAAATACTCAAATTGTCCCATGGGAGTATTAAAAGCCGTCTTCCATTCATCCCCCTCCTTTATGAGCACTCTAAAGTACGCATCCCTCAAGTCCAGTTTGGTGAAAATCTTTCCTTCGGACACTGTGCTCAACAAGTCTTTGATGAGGGGAATGGGATAGGCATTGGAGGTTGAAAGCCCGTTAATCCCACAAAAGTCCATATAAAGCCTAAGCGAGCCGTCCTTCTTTTTCCTATATAAAACTGGGGTGGCGTGGGGGGCCGTCGCCGGTCTGATAAAACCCCGTTTCAAGTTCCAGTCTAGAAATTTTCATAGCTCCACTTTCTCTGCCCACCCCATGGAGTACAGCTTAGCTTTAGGCAGCGACTGCCCTGTATTAGTTCGATAGCGCAGTCAGTGCTCCTGTGAGGGGGAAATTCGCTCCCTGCTCACTAAACACCCCCATCAAGTCCCGATATTCCTTAGAAACGGCTGGGACCTCCTCCATTGTCAAACAGACCTTCTCCTTCGTAGGAGGGGGCTGTGAGCCCCAGTCCATACTCCAAAGATGGATCTTACACAGCGGGTCAACAAACTTTATGGTTTGATCCCTCCACCGAATGCTTGATTCATGTTTAGCCAACCACCCCACTCCCAGGACTACATCATAAGAGCAGGAGGGAGCGATTACAAACATCTCTTGGTCCCAATGCCCTTCGATCCCCACGGGCACCAACTGAGTCTCCAGCACGCAGGGCTCTCCCCACATCACTGACCCATCCATCTGTTCGAATTGTATAGGAAAGGGTAGGGCCGTGGCCAACCCCAAGGCGTCCACCAACTTGGGGGTGATTAAGTCCCGATTGCATCCTGAATCAATCAGGGCTCTCACCTGCACAAATGGGATAGGCATTGAGTTTACTGTTCAACAGTTTCACTGGTACAAAATACAGCGACCCCGTTACTCTCACCCTGAGTGGTGCCGGTTCCTCCGCGACCCTTTAGAGCAGGTCATCCTTGTTTCCCGACGGCTCGTCCATCCACACCAGCTCACTCAGCTCGTCTGCGATGAGAGTGTCGTCCTCCGGCTCCCCGAGGATGCAGCGCTGCCTTTCGCCGCTTCCTTAGGGCGGCCCGGTGTTTTCTTCGGCACTGGGGTGCCCGGCTTGGGTGCACTTGAGGGTGCCCGAGGGGGGTTAGGGCAATTGCTGGCCAGATGGTTGGGGTCCCCACACTGAAAACACTTTCGGGACCCCACAGCCTTCCCCTTGGGCTTTCTTCACCTCCGGCTTGGCCCCCGTCTTTGGATCTCGGCTCCCCTTACTGCTCTGCTGCTGGCGTTGCATGGCCACTCATTTCATGTTGGTCTCGACCTCACCTGTCAGTTGGATCCATCCCACCAGCGTGGTAGGTCTGGCCTGGGTAAGGGCCCGATCCAGTATGCCCGCATTCAGCCCTCTGGTGAAGTGCTCTATCTTCATCAACTCACTCCACCCTCTCACCTTCGCGGTGTTGGCCTGAAACTCCGCAGCGTACTCTCTAATCGACTTCGATCCTTGCTGCATGTCACGCAAGGCCACTAACGCCCGGGTCTCTTGTCATCCAGCTCCTGCCCATGGCCCCCTTCCCTTGGCGCCAGGGGGTGCTGCCGGCCCTGCAGGTGATGGAGCAGCCGGTGCCCCCTGGGCTGCCAGCTGCCGGGCCCGAGGGGGTGGTTGAACCCTCCGGGTTTCGGGCAGTCCCAGGGATTGGGTTATCTCTCTAGTGATCTCCCTCGCCATCCGAGTGGTCATCGCCTGCATCTCGTCCCACAGTCCCTTGGCCACAGCCTCCACCTCTTTGCGGACCATTGCATGGAACTCACGGGCCACTTCATCTTCCTCCTCCTTTGGAGCCGGGGCCTCCAGATCCCTCTCCCCCGGATCGGGATCTCCATCTGGCAGGGGAACGACCATTATGGTATCGATCTCCTCCGGCTCCATTGGTCCTGGGTTGCTGGCCCCTTCGTTGGCCATCTTTACCCGGCACATGTGTCAGGTTAGGATGGCTTCTCTCCACACCGCTGCCTTGTCCATCGTGGTGGTGGAGGTCCGCGGCTGCCACTGCCGGGGTGTGACCAGGAGCTGCTGGATCTGGAGAGGCGAGCCTGCTGCTCTCCGGGCGTCCAGTTCATGCCATGGTACGGTCTTCAGGATCGGGAAGCTCACTGCCTCCTGGAATCTTTTCAGTCATTCGGTTACAAAGTAGACAGGGCGGTTAAGCTTCAAAAAGGATTCTTCTCAAAATGTCAAGCATGCGGGTTCAATGATGAGTCGAGGTTGCTACAAAGACTACGTTTATTGATAGATTGATACTTTGGCTCAAGCTGTGGCTTGAGAAGAATAAAACCAATAGAAGAAGAAGATATTGGATTTATATCCCGCCCTCCACTCCGAAGAGTCTCAGAGCGGCTCACAATCTCCTTTACCTTCCTCTCCCACAACAGACACCCTGTGAGGTGGGTGGGGCTGGAGAGGGCTCTCACAGCAGCTGCCCTTTCAAGGACAACCTCTGCCAGAGCTATGGCTGACCCAAGGCCATTCCAGCAGCTGCAAGTGGAGGAGTGGGGAATCAAACCTGGTTCTCCCAGATAAGAGTCCGCACGCTTAACCACTACACCAAACTGATACACAGGTTTTAAGATACACTTCAAAGGGATTCCTACGGGGAGGGGAAGCAGGGGAGCATTCACACATAGAATATCAAAACTACATACATTCCCAGGGCGTTATCAGGCATTCGGCCTTGCATCGCCCAGATGGCTCTTCCTCCCGTGGAAGGATTCATGGGAAGGTGCTGATTGCTTTGTTCCCTCTAATTAACAGTCATAAAACAAGAGGAGTCAGGAAAGGATAATAAACTAGCAGCATTTGGTTCTCTAGGCTCTTACCCAGGCCTGCTTTTGACAAGCCATAAACCCATCAATTATTGATTAGAATTAGCCATGCTTGACAACGTTAAATTCCCCTAATAGATTTGGAGCCCCTCTCCCCCAATTTGGTTAATATATGAGTGAACATCCCCTTCCCATCTGCTTTTCTGAGCAAAACTATGTTTAAATATATGTTCAAATCACAGAATGCCAACATCCGAAGCCTAACCTTTAAAACATATTGATTTCTCCTATAAATTATTGTTTGTCTCTACCACTTGGCAACTGGAGGAAAGCCACTAGTGGATCACACCATACTTATATAGTGCACAGCAGCAGAAGCTATCCTATCTCTTCATGTTTTGAGGCAGACAAGCATAGAGCAGATGTCAGTTATTCCTGTGACTTAAAACAAAGGGTCCCCCATGATCTACCAGTTGCTACAACCTGTTTTTGTGATCACACACTCAGCCCATAAATATGTTAACCGATCCTATGGATAGCTTAAACTACATCATATGTTTGTTATTAAATAGGTTGCAGGGAAGAATTAATTAGATCCTCTCTAATCACTTTGCAATGGGCCGTAAATTCAGTAAGGTACTCATCAGTCCAAACAGCTGGGAAGATGTGTTTTAATTTTTATATAAATGATGAGGCAGGCCAATCAAATATATTCTTTCCTGTTAGAGCTGCATAACTTTCCTGATGACTTGGGGAAGTAGATTTCTTTTTATCAGCTTTTAAAAATGTACTGTTTACCTGAACTGCAGGTGCCTATCTCTTCCTTGGAAGAGGTATTCCCCCCCCCCCCTCTTTCTCTGGCACACAGGAGGGAATGCCTCTTCTGAGCATAGCTTACTTTGCAGGGTTGTTGAGAAGATAAAATGGGAGACAGAAAAATGTATGCCATAATGCACTCCATGCTGGAATGGCAGGTTAAAAAAACACCCTGATTCATACAAAAGAAACTAAACAGTTTTACTTCCATTAACCTGAATGAATAATGAAATGATAATAGCATGTCTAGAATCATTTTGGTCAGTTCAAATAAGTTAGCTCAGCAATCATTTAAAGTGAAAAGTCAGGCAACATTACTAGCAAAAGGCAGGTAGTAAAGCCAGATGATTGCGTTGTAGCAGTCAGAGTATCAAACTAAGGTCTGGGAGATCCAGATATGAATCCCCACTCTGCCACATAAGCTCACTGAGTGATCCTGGGCCAGTCACGCTTACATCCTTCTCCTTCCCTCCATTTTATCCTCACAACAGCCCTGTGAAGTAGGTGAGACTGATTGGCCCAAGGTCACTCAGCAAGCAGAGTAGGGATGCAAAACTGGGTCTTCAAGACTAGAGTCTAACACCTTGCCCACTATACCAATCTGGCTGCCTTGAAGAGGGAACAGAGGCAGGCTTTAAAAATCATTTCTTTATTTAAAACATTTGTGCCCAGAGTTTTGCTAAGCACTTTACATTTAAAACAAAATTAAAAGCAACAACAATGTCAAATTTAAACATCCACAATAATATTACAACATAAAAAACAAGGCATAATTAACCAAAATAAAATGCAATTATTTTAAAAAAAAACACTCATAAATGTGCGTAGCATCAGGCTGTAGATGTTAATACAAACCACCTTTGGCTTTCATTCCAAATCTTTTTCAAAAACAAATCAGAGTCCTTCACAACAGACTATCAGACGCACGTATCTCCGTTGTGAAACTTAACAGCCACTGTTTTTCCAGCCTCCTGCAGCAAGGAGCTCTGCAGATGACTTCGTGCAAGGACTTGCAGGGTTGGCAGCCTCCAGGTGGGGCCTGGATATCTCCTGCTTTCACAACTGATCTCCAGCGGGCAGAGATCAGCTCCCCTGCAGAAAACGGCTGCTTTGAAAGGTGGACTCTACGGCATTATCCCCCACTGAAGCCTCTCCCCTCCCTAAACCCACCCTCTCCTGGTTCCACCCCCAAAGTCTCCAGGTGTGTTCCAACACAGGCCTGGCAACCCGAGCGGGCAGCAAGCGTGTGCGGGAAAAACTCTTCCCTGCTGCCGCCAGTTGGTCGCCATAAGAAGCTTCCCGTGCAGGACCAGCTCCCTTGGTCCTCCCACCGCTGGGACCGACCGACCCGCAACCACCACAGCACGTGCCCCTTTCCGCCACGCGCCTCCATCTGTGGCCGGGAAATGCCCTCCAGCAGCGGAGTTCTGGACTGCAGAGCCCCGCAGGGTCCCCCGCGGCTTTTTGCCCGGTGCCGCGCCTTTGCCAGCCCAAGCCAGGGGCAGGGCAGGGCAGGGCAGCGCTTCCGAGGCCATTCGAGACAGAGCTGGCCGGGGCTGTTCGGGAGGAGGAAGCGGGACTAGAGGGCGCCGCCTCTCCTCCCTGTTCCCGCCCGCCTTCCAAGCGCCACCAATCAGCGTTCACTCGCGAGTTCTTTTGGGCAGGGCTGGAAAGGGGGAAAAGTTTACTCAGGACTGAGGGAGAAAGAAGTGAGCGGGCGGCGAGAGGACCCCGGCGGCGGCAGGTGAGCGCGCGGGCCTGCGCTGTGCCCTCCCCCCGCTGGAGGGGGCCCTGGGGGGAGGGGAAGAGAGAAAGGAAGTGGGGCGGTTTCCCCCCTTTATTCCCTGGGCTTCAAGGGTCGGGGGAGGGCCATCATAATCCTCCTCAGGATCTGACTGGGGGGCAGGAAGGGTCCTAGAGTGCGAGTCCATCTGTCCCACTGCTGATTTTTTGGGGAGGGGTTGACACTTGAGAGAAGCGGATATGGGGGAGGTCCCCCAACCTCACACTCACCAGGAAGTCCCCCCCCCACACACACAGCAGGGAAAGGGGTTATATGGAAGGTCTTCAGGACAAGGCTTTTCAGGACCTGACTGGGAGGGGAGGAAGATGGTTGAAGGGGCAAGAGACATGGGCAGTGAGTGCCTCCCTACACACAACCCAGGGAGCCAGCCCCTTCCCTACACATGGGAGTTGAGGGGACACTGGAGTGGGAACTTGACCTGTCCCAGTGACCAGGGCCCGACCTCAGATGAGTGTTGGGGAAAAAGAATATGGGGAGAGTGCCACCCACACGCATCAGGGAGTCTTCAATGAAAGGCTCTTGGGATGGCATTTCACCCCAATCCACTCCTCAAGAGTTGATAGGATTCATGAAGGGAAGATTGGTAGCTGGAAATTGCTCTGTGTTGGTTACTGGGGGAAAAAGGATATGTGGAATGTCCCCTTCAAACCCTTAGGGAGTTTATCTGCTTTTGCATGGAAGAGGATGGTGGGAGAAGTCTTCACTGAGAGATATAGTGAGGGGTGTCCCATTTCTTAAAAACCTCAGTTTTTAAGAGGTTGGCGGTTGCTGGAAAAGGAACATGAGAACTCTCTGCATAGACACCCCTTAATGGAGTACATGAGAAAGGGTTCCCTGAAAGGCTTGTGGGGGGCATAACTCCTTCAAAGAGGATCCCAAGAAAGATTAGAAAGTCAAGGGTGAGGTGGGGAAAGGAACATAAACAGCTACTATCCCCTGCATCCTTTTAGAGACTTCTCTGGAGACCCCGTACACACATAGAGGGAAGAATGGCAGATGCGGACCTTCAAGCTCCCTTACAGCAGAAGATGCTGTATCTTCTGGGGTAAATATAAGAAGGGGGGGGGGTTCAGTAAAAGAATTCAGGTGATTTTTTAACTCTCTTCCCTATCTAAAGAATCCCACATACACCAGTGAAAGAGGGAGACATAGTATGTGTGGATCTTTGCTGCCCTCAGCTGTAGTTTTAAGGAAGGTAAAAAGGTGATGGGGCTTTGGAAAATAAACATGACTGTTCCCTCATCCAGGTAGTGCCCCCCAAACACAAATTGGCTAAGGAAAAGTTTGGAGGGTGATTAGGTGGAAAGTCTGTTCAAATGTGGGGGTAGATGGGACAACTGGAAATATGCAGGTGACCCACTGGCTGAGTTCTATTCACAGTTCTGGGCTACGTGAACCTTGGTAAAATGCTGCTTGTGCTCTTAAAAATAAGAGTGTGTGCTTGCTTTTTAGTTATGACTCAATTGTGAAAAGATCTCTGTGTGTCTTTATCTTATTAACTAACCTTAAAACACAATGAGATTAGATGAGCTTTGACTCCCATAAGATTATGCACTGGAAAATTTTGTTGGTCTTGTATGTTTCGCCTGGAGAGGAGATGACTGAGAGGTGATACGATAACTATCCTCAGGTACTTGAAGACTGTCATATAGAGGATGGTGCAGAGTTATTTTCTATGGCCCTAGAAGGTTGGACAAGAACCAGTGGGTTGAAATTAAATCAGAAGAGTTTCCCACTAAGTATTAGGAAGAATTTCCTGACAAGAGTGATTTCTCAGTGGAACAGGCTTCTTTGGGAGGTGGTAGGCTCTGCTTCCTTGAAGGTTTTTAAACAGATTGGCAGGGGATCCTGGAAGTTTTGCCATCTTCTGGGCATGGAGCAGGGGTCATCAGGGATGTATGTGTGTATGGGGGGAGGTATTTGTGAATTTCCTGCATTGTGCAGGGGGTTGGACTAGATGACCCTGGATGTACCTTCCAACTCTGTGATTCTAAGATGCAGGGTTTTTTTTGAGCAGGAACGCAGTTCCGGCTGGCTTGGTGTCAGGGGTGTGTGGCCTAATATGCAAATGATTCCTGCTAGGCCTTTTCTACAGAAAAGCCCTGTGTGAAACAATGGTGCCTTCAGGGGGTGTGGCCTTATATGCAAATAAGTTAGCACTGATAGCACTGATCATCAGGCTCTTCTATAACTCTTTGAATTTGGGGCTGACTTTGTAGATGAGTAAGCAAATGCTGGCTGAGTGTGTGTCTATCCACACAGGCTCAGGCACCTAGGCTAATGAATGAACACAAATTAAACTGCCTTGTGCTGGATCAAACCCTTGATGTATCAAAGTCAGTATTGTCCACTCAGATGGGCAGCAGCTCTCCAGAGTCTTAAGCAGAGGTATTTCATATTACTTACTGCCTGGCCCAGTTAAGTGGTGATGCTGGAGATTGAATTTTGGATTTTCTGCAAAGCAGAGGCTCTTGCACTGAGCCATGCCCCCTCCTTGAAATGTAGAGGTATTTTAAGTCTGTCCACCATACAGAAGAGCTGTCAGGATAACTTGCATATTGTTAATTTCAAAACATATTTATGTAACTTGGGACAACTATTTTTATTTATTTACCTCAGGTATAGTCTGCCTTTTTCACTTGGACTCAAGGCAGATTGCACAGAGTGAGTGAATATAATTGACAGGAGGAGGTATCCAATAAACAATACACTAGGATTGTTGTTGTTCAGTCACACAGTCGAATCCGACTCTTCGCAACCCCATGGACAAAGTCACGTCAGGACCTCCTGTCTTCTACCATCCTTCGAAGTCTCAAATTCGTGTTAGTTACATTAGTAATGCTGTCCAGCCATCTCATCTTTGCCGTCCCCTTCTTCATTTGCCTTCTGTCTTTCCCAGCATCAGGGTCTTCTCCAATAAGTGCTCCCTTCTCATTTGGTGACCCAAGTATTTAAGCTTCAGCTTCAGCATCTGACCTTCCAGGGAACTGTCAGGGTTGATTTCCCTTAGGACTGACTGATCTGATCTTCTTGCAGTCCAAGATTCTTCTCCAGAACCACAACTCAAAAGCATCTGTTCTTCTGGCTCGGCCTTCCTTATGGTCCCACTCTCACAGCCATACATTACTACTGGGAATACCATTGCTTTGACTATACAGACTTTTGTTGGCAGGGTGATGTCTCTACTTTTTATTATACTTCGATAGTCAATCAGTGTCTTTCTTTGAGAATAAAACTCCAAGTGGAAAGGGAGGTCGTGGCTCTCCTGTGAGTCCATTGCGCATTCCAGTCCACTCTAAGATTAAAAAGGTAAAGGTAGTCTCCTGTGCAAGCACCAGTCGTTTTCGACTCTGGGGTGATGTCACATCACGACATTTTCACAGCAGACTTTTTTAACAGGCTGGTTTGCCATTGCCTTCCCCAGTCATATACACTTTCTCTCCAGCAAGCTGGGTACTCATTTTACCGACCTCGGAAGGATGGAAGGCTGAGTCAACCTGAAGCCGGGTACCTGACTCCAGCTTCTGCTGGGATCAAACTTAGGTTGTGAACAGAGAGTTACTGCAGCTTTACCACTCTGTGCCACGGGGCTCTCTAAGATTACATGGGCGAAATAATGAGCAGAGTAAAGCATAGTGAATTGGCAAATGCGTTATAAAATAACATTATAAAAATAAAATGTGAAAAATATATGTGAAATACATACATTCCCGGAAATTGCAGCTGGTGCAGAATGCTGCGGCCCGGCTGTTATTGGGCCTCCCAAGGTGGGGGCACATTCGGCCGGGTCTTCGGGCTTTGCACTGACTCCCAATAACATACCGAGTCCGGTACAAGGTGCTGGTCATTACCTTTAAAGCCCTATATGGCCTGGGACCTGCCTACCTGAGGGACCGTCTCTCCCCACATGTTCCCCAGAGAGTACTGAGGTCTGGGACTCAAAACCTTCTCACCATCCCCAGGCCTAAGGAAGTCCATCTCAAGTCAACCAGAGACAGGGCCTTTTCTACAATGGCCCCTACATGGTGGAACCAGCTACCGGAAGAGGTGAGGGCCCTGCGGGATCTTACTCAGTTCCGCAGGGCCTGTAAGACAACCCTCTTCCGGTTAGCCTACGCCTGACTGGATAAATGTAGCTTATTAGACCTCTGTGAATTATATTGTATAGTTTTAATGCTAAGAATTTAAGGTTTTTAGGTTTTTAAATGCTTCGACTTTTTAAATGTAATAACTCTGTACTTTGTTTTATTGTTTGCTGTGAGCCGCCCTGAGCCATTTTATGGGAAGGGCGGGGTATAAGTTATAGAATAAATAAATAAATACATCCAGGTTTAACAATACCAGTATTAGTAATCAACATTGGCAATTGGCTGACATAAAGAAGAAGCCTCTTCTTGACATTCTGCCCTTCAAGTTTCTTACCACCACCACCCCAGGTTTGTTTGGGTATTTTTTCCTGAATTATTTAAGCAGTTTGGATGCCTTTATTTGATCAAAACAGACACATTCATTATGGGAAGCAGGGAAATGGGTCCACTTCACAAAGTAGTAAAGTGCCTCTCTTTTTATTTTGGAGTCCAGTATCTCTTTGACTTCATGGTGGGTCTAACCATTAACCATCACAAGAGGAAGAACTGCTGGTTGCAGGTGCCATTTGCTCTTACCAGGATCTTTCTTTAGCAAATGTCAAGTCCTCAGTCTCTCAGGCACAATTAACAAGCCATTGAAGTAACAGAAGTTTATTGAACCTTGATAACTGTTGTAGGCATGGCAGGTCTAGCAAAGACTGGTGGGACCAGCCTTTGCCTCCCTTATATACATTCCACATAACTATTATACTTTTCAAAAGGCAAGTGGAAAAAGCTAAGCGGGGAAGTGAACGCGGGAGTTCCCTCGGCCCTCCTCCCCACAGGTGCATCTGGCCTGGCCGTTCCCTAGATTCTCAAAAAAAGATCAGGTTAGTCTGATATTACTTGTTCTTGAGAAAACCATGCTGGCTCTTAGTAATTATAGCCATCCTTTCTAAATGTTCCAGGACTGACTGACTGATGATTTGTTCTAAAACTTTTCCAGGTATAGAGATCAAGCTAACGGGTTGGTAGTTACCCAGATCCTCCTTTTTCTGCTTCTTGAAGAGGGGACAACATTTGCCCGCCTCCAATCTTCTGGCGCCTCTCCTGTTCTCCAAGAATTCTCAACAATAATAGCCAGAGGCTTAGAAATTTTGGAGCCCTTGGATGCAGTTCATCTGAACCTGAGGACTTAGTTTCATTTAAAGAAACTCGGTGTTTTTGTACTACCCCTATACTGATCCTAGGTTGGAACTTCATACCTTCATTATATGTTCTGTTTTTGTCATGTTGAGCACTGTTTCCCTCAGAAGAGAGAGGAAAAGTAGGAATTGAGCAGTTCCGCCCACTCTTCGTTACCTGTTACAATTTCACTTTCCTGCCCTCGCAATGGGCCTACTATGTCCTTGCTCTTTTTCTCACTCTGAACATAAGAAAATAACCCTTTTCTGTTGTTTTTTGCTTCTTTGGCCAGCCTAAGCTCATACTGAGCTTTAGCTTTCCTAACTTTTTCTCTACAAGCACTGGTGATTTGTTTATATTCATCCTTGGTTATAAGGTCCTCCTTCCAATTCCTAAAGGAGTCTTTTTTATTTCTCAAGAGAGCTGTTTATGGAGCCTACTTGATCTCTTTAGGCTTTTTCCATTTTTTCTTCTCATAGGAATCATCTGTGATTGCGCTTTCAGTATTTTGCTTTTAAGAAACTCCCACCTCTCTTGAACCCCCTTCTTCCTAAGTATTTCTGACCATGGGTTTTTACCCAGCATAGTTCTAAGTTTATCAAAGTTTGCCTTTCTGAAGTCCAACCTGTGTCTGACTATGTATAGCTTTTCCTTTCCCTAAGACTGTAAATTAGGGTTGCCAAGTCCAATTCAAGAAATATCTGGGGACTTTGGGGGTGGAGCCAGGAGAAATGGGGTGGAGCCATAAACAAAGTTGCGTCAAACACAATTGAACTCCAAAGGGAGTTCTGGCCATCACATTTAAAGGAACCGCATACCTTTTAAATGCCTTCCCTACATTAGAAATAATGAAGGATAGGGGCACCTTCTTTTGGGACTCTCCATTATACCCTATGAGAATCGATCTCCTTAGAGAATAATGAAGTGCCCGGCAGACATTTCCCTCCCCCCCCCCACATTTCTGACAACTCTGAAGCGGGAGATTGGCATCTCTACTCACAAGCTGATGAACTTCCAACTTCTTCAAAGTAACACAGAGCAACAAAAGGTTCAAGTTTACCTTTCCTATGCAAAGGACCTCTGAAAAGATTGTGCAACCACAGCCACTAGGAGCAGCCATGTTCTTCTGCTTACTCCCCCCCCCCCCATTCAGCCTTAAAGACACAGACACACCATCCATTCAGCCTTACAGACACAAGAGGAAGCCTTTCCAAGCGAAGCCTCCAGAGGTGGAAAGACACATGGGGACTGTGGGGGCGGGGCTTCCCCCCGCTGGCCTGCTGACTGGGAGCGGGGAGGAGCCTGGGAAAGCGGGAGACCCCCTGCTGGGACCTGGGGATTGGCAAGCCTACTGTAAATTCCAAAATCACATGGTCACTACTGCCCAGGGTGCCCACTATTTCCACTTCTTCAATCAATTCTTCCTTGTTGGTGAGAATCAAATCCAAGATAGCAGATCCCTTTGTTTCCTTCTTCACTTTATGGAAAAGGAAGTTGTCAGCAAGACAAGTCAGGAATCTATTTGACCTTTCATTTTTAGCATTTCATTTTTAGCTATTTGACCATTTCATTTTTTACATTCCAAGTCTTTTTAAAAATTCTTCCCCTTCCTCTTTTTCCAGCCCAGCTTTTTTTTTTCCCCCTGAGAGGTGCGTCAAGGGGTTCAGTGGCAGCTTTTCGGGATCCGTGTGATCACTGACCCACCCAATTGTGCCTGCATAAACATAGTGTCAATAATCTGCTCCCTCTTGCTTTTGTGTTGTGGGAGGTGGGGCACGGCATCAGCCAAAAAAATTGTTTTTCCTCGGGAGGTGGTGGGCTCTCCTTCCTTGGAAGTTTTTAAACAGAGGCTAGATGGCCATCTGACAGCAGTGAGGCTCCTATGAATTTAGGGGGAGGTATTTGTGAGTTTCCTGCATTGTTCAGGGGGTTGGACTAGATGCCCCTGGAGGTCTTTTCTAACGCTATGATTCTGTGAGGTGTTTAAAGGTGAATTTGAACTTTGAGAAAAACTCTGCCCATCAAATCTGTTTGGTGCCCAATTTGCACGGGCTTTTGTGCACTTCCAGGTTCTTATGATAATTCCAGATTTCAAACAGCATCTTTGCACCTTCCAGCTATTACTGCGAAGTTTTTAGAGCTAGGCTAATGGTGGCAGCTTCTTTCCCCCACACTAACCAGTTTATCTCAGTCTTGTCAAATTTTTCAACACAAAAGCACATGGCCCCCTTTTGGAGGATTACCCACCCCCATGGCCACATCACTCACATTACAAATTAGTTGTTCTCGTCAGGGTGTTTGTTGTAACACAGGTTCAGAGGTAAACAGGTTTTTTTAGGTGTGCAAAGGCAGTTTGGCACTCTGCAGTCCAGCTTAGTCTCGCCCCCGTTTTTTAATACTCCAGGCCCTTCCCTTTAGTTTTTAACGGATCTGTAATGGTAGTGCCACCTGTGCAAGTTTTTTTAAAATAAAGCATCCATAAAAAGATAAAGGTAGTGCCCTGTGCAAGCACCAGTCGTTTCCGACTTTGGGGTGACATCGTATCATGATGTTTTCACGGCATACTTTTTATGGGGTGGTTTGCCATTGCCTTCCCCAGTCATCTACACTTTCCCCCTAGCAAGCTGGGTACTCATTTTACCGACATCGAAAGGATGGAAGGCTGAGTCAACCTTGAGCCAGCTACCTGAACCCAGCTTCTGCCAGGATTGAACTCAGGTTGTGAGCAGAGAGCTCGGACTGCAGTACTGCAGCTTTACCACTCTGTGCCACATGGCAGAAATTTGCAAACCCATAGAAATTTGCAATTGGTGCCTTGTCTTGGGGGGGTTCCCATTCTAGCACTGCTTTTATTTTGGCAGGATCCATTCCCAGTTTTGTGGAATTCACATTTGGACAATTTTTGCAAACCGTTTGTTCTGATATAAGGTCACAAGGACTTCCCTCACAAATTTCACATGAGGCGCCTTATCTTGAGAATAAATCAAAACATCATTGAGATACACTACTACCCCTTTGTACAAAAATTTTCTTATCACATTGTCCGATAAGAGGGCCCCCTATTGTCCAAATGGCATCACTAAGTACTCAAACTGCCTAGCATAGGTGTTGAATACTGTTTTCTACTCACTCCTCTCTTGAATGCACACCCAGTAATAAATGTCTCCAGGACCGGTGCTAGGCTTTTTGATGCCCTAGACAAGCTACCTATTTGCGCGCCTCCCCCCCACCCACCTCCACATGGCTGCCAAGTGCTCCTCAGATGACCAACTCTTCCACCACCCCCCCCCCACACCATTCCCAGGTTCAAGCCCATCACAGCCTAGCCTTGAGAGGAAAAATGAAAAGCACCAAGCTTGAGACTTTTTACATTTTTATGTTACCATCGTTTAAAAATAAATTTTTAGCCTTAGTTGTTGTTTTTTTTAATGTGAGAATAAGTAATACAACAAAATCATTCATCTCTACTTCTCTACATTGAGATAAAATGTGGTATTTGCATCCAAATGGAAAGTTGAAATATGCTGATAACTGATTGGAAAAATAAACTGATTATATTGCAAGAGCAAAGCTCACGTCTCACTTTACATGATACACCAGAATCTGAATTTTAAGAAAAATGAAATGTATTTTGGTATTTATTAATCAAAAGTATCCTAGGGGGTCACCATAAATTGACTGCAAACAAAATTGACATGCTGCTAAAATAGTGTACAAGTTACTTCACATTATCACTTCCATTCATTCTGTATTAATAGTATAAATTCAAATGAACAAAAATAGTAATCTCAAAGTTTCATATTTTAGCTTTACTTATAAATTCACTGTACAAGGCAACCTCCTTCTTATGGCAGTGGTCATAAATATTGACAGAAGGTAACCACTGGCTTAAAAATTCTGAATGTTTAAAAAAATCACAAAAGTTTTGTATTAAGCTGAAGCCAGTCAAAAGCAAGAAAATAAGATTCTGGATAATCAGGGTCTCTCTGTGCCCCAGATTTACATTTCTTATCACGAATTCATACGAGAGAGGAATTACTACTCAAAAAGTTATATAACCCACTTCTCACTGTATAAAATAGCAACCACTATAGGGCTCTTATTTTGGCATCTGAGCCAACAGTCTTTATAGGCACCTGGCACCAGGTTTCACACAACAGCATAAAAGTTAACAACCTGCAACAATCCACCACTTATTGCTTTGCTACCAATTACATCAGCACTGATTTTAATATAAAACTTTCTGAAACGCACACTTTTGGTGCAAATTAATCATAGTGTGAAGCACAAACTGGTATTTCTGCTGCACTTAAGTCTGATTGCTTAACTTTGCACAACCTTAAAAAAAAAAGCACCAGTCCTTTCTGACTCTGGGGTGAGGTCACATCAGGACGTTTTCACAGCAGGGGGCTTTTGCACAACCTAAATTAACTTTTAATTTTAAAGCAAACATAAACCAACAATTAAAAAACTCTACATGATCCCTCAAAAGAGCTGAAGCAGAACGCAACCAACCCAAAAAATCAGAGTGCTCTTCTTTCCAGGCTCCTTCCCAGTTCTTTACCTGCTCCTAGTTGCCAGTGCCACCCCTCTTGCCCTAGAAGGCAGAAAGCCAGCATCTCACAACTTTTCTGGAGGTTGAAAGCAGCTGTTTGTGCAGGCGCGCGTGTATTGGGGGGGTGGGTCTTGCTTTCCCTTCAGCCAATTAGGACCATGCCTGGGGAGGAAGAATCCATCAGCCACCGCAACCCGGGAGAAGTGGGGGGGGGGGGCGACAAACAACCTGTGAGGCTTTCATCCCACAGCCATCCTAGACTTAAAGCAAACAGTGACAAACAAACCCCAGCCTCTCTTCTTTCTCCCCCTCTCTGCAAAGCCACCGTTTCGCAGCAGTGTGAGTAAGCTAAGACCAGAACAAACTGCAGCAGGTTCCCATCCCATTCTATTATCTGATGAAGTGTGCTTTTAGCACACAAAAGTTAACATTCTGAATAAAATTTTGTTGGTCTTTAAAGGTGCTTCTCGACTCCTCCTTTATTCTGCAGCAGCTTTGGCTTGTATCAGATAGAGCTGGGAAGCCCCAGGTGGGGGAGGAGGGAACCACGCAGCACCTCCATAGCAGCACCCCCGTAAGAGCCCGGCTGCTTTGACAAAGCAGGACCCAGGGAAGCAAAAGGCAGCTCTGAGTGCTAAATAAGCCAGGGAATTTCCTTCCCAGGGGTGTCTGGCTAAGCTGGTAACTGTCAAGCGCTGGAGAGAGGTTGAGCATGAACATTGTGATTCTGCTGATCTGCATGGTGGAGGAGGGGAGAGGAAGCGAGGTGTGCACTGGCATGCTAGTGCAAGCGATATGTAGCCTCCTCAAAACGGGAAAGGTTTGCATGCATCTCCTGCCTTGCAACATCAACAGACTTTTTGTAGCCACTGGCACTGGCAGCAGCCTGGTCAGAACAGGGAGAGCTAGGACACCATGCAAGCGCCAGCCTGCCCCCGTTCAGGCTTCCCCTGCTCAGGCTTTCCATGCAAACAATCAGCCCTGCTCTGCCTCCCTGCAGTGCAGCACAGGGAAGCAAAGCAGGGCTGGATGACCCAGTTTACACCGCGGGCTCCTCTTGAGGAGCGCAACATGCAAGCGCCCAGCCTGCTTCTCCCCACCGCGCTGGGAAACGAAAAGGGGCGGGATGCCTTGGAAGTGACATTATTGGCTATGTGCTCCCCACCAGCACTCACTGTGGTCCTCTCCTACTTCAAAGGGAACAAGCCGGCTCCCTTTGAAGCAGGGGAGGGCCTTGCTGAGTGCTGGAGGGGAGCGTCTTTGGGTGCGTGGAGGTGGGCAGGGGGAGGCAGCGGCAGCCGGCTCGAGGAGGTGGGGAGGGCAGCAGCGGGAGTGGGGAAGTGGGTGTGGAGAGGCAGTGGACAATGGTGGGCAGGGGCGGGGAGAGGGGTCTGAGGCGGCTGCCTACTTGGCCTACTCCC
The DNA here is from genome assembly GCF_032191835.1 of Heteronotia binoei. Lineage (NCBI taxonomy): Eukaryota > Metazoa > Chordata > Lepidosauria > Squamata > Gekkonidae > Heteronotia > Heteronotia binoei. Next base: position 18,635,306 of record NC_083241.1, read on the forward strand.
ACCCGCCGGCCCTAAGTGTCTCTTAAATCCAGTTTTGTGAAAATCTGACCTCGTTCAACTACTCCTAGTAGGTCTTTTTTCTGATGGGGATTGGGTAAGCATTCGACATAGAGAGTGCATTAATGCTGCAGTAGTCCGTGTACAGTCTCAGTCCCCCATCTTTCTTTTTTCTAAACAGCGCCAGGGCTGCGTGGGGTGAGTTTGCTGGGTAGATGAACCCTCAGGCTAGGTTCATATCCAAAAATTTCTGCAACTTAGTTATTTCATTTCTGCTCATGGAATATAGTTTGACTTTAGGCAAAGGCTCACCTGGGATTAATTCTATGGCACAGTCTGTGGGACAATGAGGGGGTAGCTCTCCTCAAAGACTTGTTTTAGGTCCCTGTACTCTTTGGGAATCCCTTTCACTTCCTCCTGGGTAAGGAGAGATGTTCTGATCCCAGGGGAGGGCTGGGGCCCCATTTCAACTGTGCATTTGACAATATTTGTCCGGGAAACATACAGATTGAAGGCTCCATTGTACATATGGGTCATAATCTTTCAGCCATGTCACCTCCAGCACTACTGGGAAACTGGTGTATGGAGCTATGACAAATGTCAGTTCCTCCCAGTGGTGCCTCAGTCCCCTGGGGACTGATTCAGTTTCATGGGTGCATGGTTCACCACTCGTGGGACTGAGTAAGAAATTCAAACAGATTCAACTTACAATTAAATACGAATCCATCTGTTCAAACTGGATAGGATTTTCAAAGGGTACTTTATCTAACTCCAGTCCTTCCACTATGCAGGGGGGAGTGATTAGGTCTCTGGTACACCTTGAGTCTAACAAAGTTCTTACTTGCATGAATTTCCTCAGTCTAGGGTTTACTAAAGTGATGAGGACATACATCAAAGTTCCATTTGTTCTCACCTTCAGTGGTGCTGAAATTCCATGGACGTGCTGTTCTGTGCCTCTTATTAGCAGGTCATTAGTGTTTTCTGCCGTCTGGTCATCACTGTGCTCTCCATCAGATGATGAAATGTTGGCCAGCTGCTAGTTCTCTAATTCAGCATACTGGGCAACAGTCACTCCCTCTTTCTCTGTTCATGGTGCTCCATCGGGGCATCCGTTCTTCTGCTGCTTCTTCCCATCTTCTTAATTCTGGGTCATAGGGGAGACTTGAAGTCCAGTGGGGCAATCTGCAGCAATGTTATTTTCTCCCCCACATTTGAAACATAGTTCACACTCGGACATGTTGGGGGGTTTCTTCCCGTTTGCCTTGTCCCTGGACTGAGTCTGTTTACTGCAGAGACCCACTTGTTGTTCCTGTTGGAATACCACTTTTGCGGTTTCCGGTGTTTGTCATCTCAAGATTGTTGGGGGTCTGCGGCGCTCGCTCTTGTTGGCCCCCTCGAACCAGGTGGTTGGAGGGATGCCACAGCTGTGGTGTCCCCAGGGAGACTTTGGAGGAGTCTTCTGACAGCAAAGGGCTCGACAGAAGACAGAGAAACAGTGGCGGCTGATCTCTGTTCCATCTGTTTGCCCTGAAGCGCTACCATCGCGGCAGCCATGAAGGCAGAAAGAGATGAATACCCAACTCCTTTTTCTTTTCTAACAAGTTTTTACTACAGCATACTTCTACCCTAAACATTGAAATGTTATCCTGCAAGTAAGTCTTCCTCTTTACTATGAACAACTAATGGATCTTTTGTTATAACGCCAACGGGGATTGTTCAAAAGGAAAAGGAGAAAGGGAGGAGATCCCCCCTCCCTTTTCTTCCTGAGGGCAGCTTCCAAAAGACAATGAACAAATCTAGCAACCATTAAGAATGCAAATGGGACTGAGTAAGAAATTCAAACAGATTCAGCTTACAATTAAATAAGCTACAATGAGAATATTATCTTACCTTAATACGGTCTGAATAAAAGTCTGACATATTTCAAGAGGTATACTTTTGATATCTGATTTGTATGGAATTGATTACAACTGGACTGTAAGAGAAAAGTACAGAGCTGGAGGCGAATTAGAAAGGTAGATTCCTTGGGACTTGGAACTGGTTTTTAACTTTGTTTTTTTGGTCTGAGGTAAACTGCAGAGAAGATGGAGTCTAAATCTGAAACATGTGATAACAAAGACATTGAGGTTGATATATCTTCCTTAAAGCAGGAAATCAGACGATTGGCAGAGTTAATACAGGATAAAGTGGAGATTTTTATTTTAAAACACAGCAAAACAGAAAATATGTATGAGCAGAGTAATGGCGGGACCCCAATGTTGTCTACAAAGATGGAAGAAGTTGGAAATGACCCAGAGGGAAAGAAGCTGAAAGAAATCAAAATGTAGACATCGTGCGAAGCTACAAAAAAAGACGGAAATTAAGCGTGATTAAAATCTTTGCAGGAGGAAGTGATGGTCTGGAGACTTCATCGGCTTTAATAAAATGGACATATGAATCAAAGGGAGAAAAGGCAGACTACTTTAAGAAATCCAAATTTGGAAAGCTTTCAGAAAAAAGGGATTATAAACTATTGATCTTTTGTGTAACCAGTTAACACGTAATTAGTAAAAGGGACTTGTCATGCGACTTTAAGCGACTTGAAAGGGACAATCGAGACATATTGAGATGTGTGGCTTTGAAATGGCAATGAGACCTTTAGAATTTAAATGTGCTCTCGCTATTGTTTTTGGTGCTACAGATTGTATGTTCCCAAAGCCAAATAGAGTAATTAACAGAGGAAAAGTTATATAAGTGTATGATTTTTACTAGGGGCAAAAATAAATAAGGGTGAGAGAGGAAGCCGTTTTTATTTAGGGATTTTCTCCCTTTTATTCTACAAACGCAAATAGAGAAATTTAACAGTGAATTATAGAGAATATATGACTTCTTATTTGGAAAATATATATGCAACAATAAGTATGGGAAATGATGGTGACATTGCACACTAAACTGGTGACCCTTTTTTCTCTCTTTCCAGTTTTTAAAAGATTATGGAAATGGGAGATATAGTCTCCAAAACCTAATGAAACTAAATACTCAAATACTTAACTTAGATAAGCAATTAACTTGGGTCAAATTATAAAAGTAGATGTCACAGGTATTTGTATATTTGAAAGATGTGCTCCTGGTTATTCTTATATTGTTTTTTTTTGTTTTCTTTTAACAACAGATTCTGTTGATATTGAAACAGATAAGCTGTTCTATGCTAAGTTCTATTTTGGCTTTTTGGTATTCTTATCTTTCTTTCTTATTTTTGAAATAGTTAAGGAAGTATTAAGGTTAAAAGACTATGGCCACCTTCCCTGCTTATGATTACTGTTGTTGGTGACAAAGTTTGCACTTATTATTAAGGAGGTCAAAAATTTACAGAGGGTTTTATTTAGTGGCTGACTTGTTTTGCTTTCCTCACTGTTGGTATTAAAATGAATAGTTTAGATTTATATCATAAGTAATAAGCAGTTAAAATATATATAACAAAATAATAAGACTGTAGGATGTTATGGTTGTATTGAGTTAAAATTTAAAACTTACAGGTAGGAAAATTATACATGAGGTTTGAAAGGTAGAAATTTAATAGTTATTTATTGCTTTTTAAGAACATAAGAGAAGCCATGTTAGATCAGGCCAATGGCCCATCCAGTCCAACATTCTGTGTCACACAGCGGCCAATATATATATATATATATATATATATATATATATATATATATATATATATATATATATATATATATATATATATATATATATATATATATATATATATATATATACACACACACACACACACACACACACACATACACACTGTGGCTAATAGCCACTGATGGACCTCTGCTCCATATTTTTATCTAACCCCCTCTTGAAGGTGGCCATGCTTGTGGCCGCCACCACCTCCTGTGGCAGTGAATTCCACATGTTAATCACCCTTTGGGTGAAGAAGTACTTCCTTTTATCCGTTTTAACCTGTCTGCTCAGCAATTTCATCGAATGCCCACGAGTTCTCGTATTGTGAGAAAGGGAGAAAAGTACTTCTTTCTCTACTTTCTCCATCCCATGCATTATCTTGTAAACCTCTATCATGTCACCCCTTTTCTTTATTGGTTATTGTTTCTTTGTCTTATGCTCTCCCTAACTACCCTATTTTTCTTGCTTCTGTATCCCTGCACTGTTTTCCCCCTCTTTATACTAAAATTCAATAAAAAAATTAATACCACTATTTGCTATTGGTTCTCGATCTTGAATGCCAGCTGGATCCACCCTAGAAGGATGTCAGGGTCGTCTTGCATCAGGGCCTAATCTAGCAAGGTGGCATTCAGTCCTTTCCAGTATTGATCCACTTTCATCTGCTCATCCCACCCATGAACATTGGTAATGTGGGACCAGAACTCTGCTGAGTCCCTTGGTGGAGTCGTTGTAGTGAAGCACAGGCTCTCATCTCCTGGAGCAGGTCTTCAAACTGCAGTGGAAGAACCTGTAGGAATCCGCTAGCCATGCGCAATTCTGGGGCACGAGCAAGACATTCCTTGTTAGAACTGACCTCATAGGATAAGGCTAGGCACTTTATATATGACAACTGACATCAGAAATCCAGGCAAGCAAAAGTGGCAGCAAAGTTATTGAATTATTATGTGCCCTGTTCCTTGCCCCCCAATAGTCACTCAGTGCGTTTCTTTGAGAATAAAACACTCAACAACTGCATTACAAGCCCAAGTGGAAAGGGAGACCGTGGCTCTCCTGTGAGTCCATTGCACATTCCAGTCCACTCTAAGATTACATGGGCTAAATAATGAGCAAAGTAAATCAAAGCATAGCTAATTGACAAATGCTTTATAAAAGATAAAATGTGAAAAACATATATGAAATACATGTATCCAGATTTAACAATCACAGTATTAGTAATCAACATTGACAATTGGCTGACATAAAATCATTGGCAAGGAGCCTCTTCTTGACATGAATAACTAGAATGTAAAATGTGCGCTCCATCTAAAAAAAGGCAAGGTAGTTCCTGTGCAAGCACCAGTCATTTCTGACTCTGGGGTGACGTCGCGCCACAACGTTTTCATGGCAGACTTTTTATGGGGTGATTTGCCATTGCCTTCCCAGTCATCTACACTTTCCCCCCAGCAAACCGGGTACTAATTTTACCGACCTCGGAAGGATGGAAAGCTGAGTCAACCATGAGCCGGCTACCTGAACCCAGCTTCCCCTGGGATTGAACTCAGGTCATGAGCAGGGCTTAGGACTGCAGTATTGCAGCTTTACTATTCTGCGCCATGGGGCTGCTCCCCATGCTCCATCTAGCTCCTGACTAATAGCCAAGCAATGGTGTTCTTAACCAACTGGAGCTTCCAAATTGATTTTGGGAGAGTAATCTGGTATGGATGTCACTATAGTGTAGATCCAGGCAGCCAGATCAGCTGTATGAAGGTAGGGGATTATAAGGAATCGGTCAGGGTCAGCTTGGGAGGGTGACCACTAAGAATTTTCCCCCTGTCACCTTCCCTCCGGTCCCTCAGCCACACTCACAGAAATCCTGTCAGAAGTATAAAAATAGGCACCAGACTATTTTAAATTCAAAAACCAAAAAATGTTTATTCACAAAAAGCAAGGGGAAGGGTAAAATGAAATTAATTAGGCTAATTAAAAGGCGAATCAGTTGGCAGGCAGAACTTCAAAATAAACAATCTCTAAACTCTAGAGATTTGTCAGGCTGAAGTACTATTGAACTAACATGCAGGCAGGCTTTATATATATATAAAAATCTTTGAACAGGCAAGCCGTGCCAACTTGGCACTAGGAACACTAGTCAGAGATGAAATAGCCCTATGCTCAGGCTTCTTTAAATCATCAAAATAATAAAACTCTACACACTCTTTTTCATTCACACTGAAGACTCCTAACTTGTGCCAGTTCAATATTCCCTCACAGATGTACACACTAGCATTCAGGATTCACACTTTTGAGAGTTAATTTACAGCCCCTCACTCCTGTGTGACCCACCCAGCTAGATTCCTAGTCTGAATCGTGGGATTCCCTTCTAGCCACAAGAATCCAGTCCTCTTTTCAGAGTGTTTGAGTGTTCTCAGTTTATACTAGGAGTCTGCCCTGTGGTCTGACAGAACTCCACAGAGTTTCACCTCACCCCCTTCTGACCAAGAACTCTCTCACAGACAGAAACTTATTTCAGTTCTGTCTCGTCAAGGAACTCAGTCCCACTGGCTGTTCTCAGCTCCTTCCGGTTGCTTCAACAACTGATCAGCCTAAGTACACAGTCTTCTCTGCTAACTGTTCAGTACTCAAGCTCCAATTGTACTGAATCTAAAAACCCAGAGGCGTTTTACTTCCCTCCAAGTGTCTCTCAATTCGCTACATTTCTGTTACCGTAGCTGCGGCCCAGCCAATCATTACAAGGCTGTTCCCAGCTTCCAGGCTAGCTTGCCTGAGTCTGTCACAGGGACATTCTTATGGGCTAGGCTGAGTTGGGAGACAGCCCTTTTTTAGCAGCTGTACTAACTTGCTTCTTCTGCAATAACACTGGATCCAGTATAACCCCAAGGCTCAACTGAGTCAACAAGGATCACCTGAAGTCCATCAAAAGTGGGGAACGTATTGTCTTTCAAGATCTCTTGTTTTCCCAGTCAACATTACCTCTCTCTTTTCAAGTTTTAATTTCAGTTTGTTCTCTCTTTAGCCAGTTTAGCACAGCAGCCAGGCAGGGATTGAGGGCCTCTGTCTCATCACCTGGAGACTTGATAATGCTGTAGAGAGCTGGTATCATCCACATATTGATGACAACTAACCCCAAAGCTACAAATGATTTGCCATGACAGCTTTGTATAAAAACTGGAAAGCATTGGGAATAGACTTGCCCCTGTGGAACACCACAGGTTGGGCTCTGTGCTGATGATAACTGGTTTCCAATAACAAACCCCAGGGCTTTTTCTACAAAAAAGCCCAGCAGGAGCTCATTTGCATATTTGGCCACACCCCTGATTGCAGCATTTTTTCCGCATGGGTTTGTTTGTTTTTTTAAGAAAAAGCTCATCAGGAACTCATTTGCATATTAGGCCACACTCTTTGATGCCAGGCCAGCCGGAACTGCGTTCCTGTGCATTCCTGCTCAGAAAAAGCCCTGGCAACCCTTTGAGTCTGATCTATGAGGAATGATTTGAACCACTTCATCACACATCCGTGATACCTGCTTTTCTGTCCAAGCATCTCAACAAGATGGTATGATCTACTTTATTGAAGGCTGCAGCTAAGTCCAGTAAGAACAACAAAGAGGCATGACCTTTGTCTACATTCAGACAGAGTTCATCAGCTTAAAGCTAGCACAGCCATATTATCCCATGAAGTTGGACTGAAAGAGGACTGGAGTAGAAGAAGAGATTAGATTTATACCCTGCCCTTCATTAAAGAGAGAGCCCCAAGGCGCAGAGTGTTAAAGCTGCAGTACTGCAGTCCTAAGCTCTGCTCATGACTGGAGTTCGATCCCCAGCAGAAGCTGGGTTTTCAGGTTGATTCAGCCTTCCATCCTTCCGAGGTCGTTAAAATGAGTACCCAGCTTGCTGGAAGGAAAGTGTAGATGACTGGGGAAGGCAATGGCAAACCACCCTGTAAGAAGTCTGCCGTGAAAACGTTGTGAAAGCAACGTCACCCCTGAGTCGGAAACAACTGGTGCTTGCACAGGAGACCTTTCCTTTTCCTTTCCTTCATTAAAGGCACAGAGCATCTTACAGTCTCCTTTCCCTTCCCCTCCCCACAACAGAGACACCCTGTGAAGTAGGCAGGGCTGAGAGAGCTCTTTTGAGAACACTCTGAGAGAACTGTGACTGTGTTTTACTATTTCAGTGTATTTTTTGGAATAGTGTATTAGAATAGTGAATGTAATGTAATACAATGAATATTGGAATATGTTTCTCTGACATAACACAGCCCACCTCAAGGGAAGGATGCTGTCAGCTAACTCCATGCATGAGAGGAGATGAATGGTGCATAACAGTAGAGCCTCAATTGCTCTTAACTAGGGCACAAACCAGGAAAATGGTGGTTTATATTGGTTCATGGTTTGTTTGATTGGACAAACAATGAACTTTCACAAACTTTTCCATTTTCCAAACAGGTTCATGGTTCTTTGGTTTGGGAAGTGGTAGAATAGCCCCCTTGAGAGTTAGAGATGCTAAACTCACAGGGAATCTTTAGTAGGCTCTTCTCCAAGCCTGGCGAAGGTTAGATTTGGGATGTCCAAGGTATAGCCCCCCAAAGCAGGTGTCCCCAGGAAAGTTCAGCTCTAGCTTCAAGTTTGGTCCCTGAAACCACAGCAAGGAACACGTTCCCAGCCAGGAGAGGTGTTTTTAAAAAGTGTGTAGGGAAAAAAGGAATCCCTCAAAGTCTCCCCTAAATCAGCCACACAGCAAACAATTCTTCTGCTCTCATGTCAATCAATTCTCTCTTCATGCTGCAAAGTGAAAGCAGCTGAGTCAGGGTGTGGTATTATAGTGGTATATAATCTGCTCCCGTAGAGCTCCATGGTTGGCTTGCAGAGCTGCCACTCAAGCTATAGACAACTGCTTTGGGTGTTTCTAGGTCTCTCCACCAGGCTGACTGGAGAATGAGCTGCAAAAATGAACCACCCAAATTTCCATGGGAAAAAAGCATTTCATTTTTGGGTTTAGGAACGATGTGACCAAATGAACTAATTCAAAATGAATTATGAACTGGCACGGTTGGTACTCAAACCATCGTTCATTTTTTGGTTCATGCTCATCCCTACTCTTAACAGTTAAGAAAGATACTAGGAATCTAGTGGAGAAAAATACAATGGGCTCTAGGAAGAGTTCTGGGCAAATGCCCCACCACCCTTGCTGTCTTCCCACCCACCCACGTCACTCCACCCATCCTTGGTTTCTTCCCACCCTTACCCTCCATCCTAATACCCCCCCAAAAACACCTCTTCCTCTCAACTACCCCTGCATCCTTGGCACATTACTACCCACCGGCTGTGACATTCAATTACTGGCATCCTAGCTGTCTCCCCCCTGCAACCCTTGGCATTCACCCCCCCCCCCACATGTGTGTGTGTCCCTGTGTCTGTGGTGGCTCAAAGCCCTGAAAGAGGCCTAGAATGGAGATAATGAAGAATAATGGTAGTGTGTGGGGGGGGCATGACAACAGTCACACAGACACTGAAGCTCAGCATTTCCTTAGTTTGCAGTGCATTTTTGCCTCATTTACCTGTCATATTCACCCTTGTGGAATTCAGCATCAGCGTGAGCTTGTCGCATGATCTGGGGTGTTTTGCCTGGCTTAGTTGTGTTATGGTATACCACAGAGTATGCTTCTCAAGGTGGCTGTTTTCTGTAGGGAAACTGATCTGACTTCAACTTTCCATCTCCCCCCTCCCTGCAGCCTCTACCTAGAAAAAGGACAGTCTTTCTCCACAGTGTGGACCAAAGCAGGAGGGAAGCAACCTCAGCAGAGACCATCCTGCAAAGTAGATGTTTTCTCCAGGGGAAGTGATCTCTGCCATCTGGAGATTAGTTGTAATTCTGAGTGATCTCCAGTCCTCACCTGGATATTGCCAACAGTGGTTCCTCAGGAGGAAATTCTCATTTGGAGTCTGTCTGATGTTCCACTCCTCCTGTCTGAGGTTCCACCTCTCCTGAAATCCCAGGCTCGATCCCTCAGATCTCCAGGAATTTTCCAACCTGGAGTTGGCAACCCTATTTCCTTCTCAGCCAACCATCCTGGGACAAGGCTGAGGGAAGGCGGCAGTGAGAGGAAAGAGGCAGCAAAGACAGTGAATGTGGGACAGCCATGCCGTCTGAGGAAACGCTCCCAACAGTATCATCTTGCTGCCTAATCGCATTATGGTGGCAGCTCCCTGGCTATTTTGGCAGCCTTGGAGGCTGCATGTGCTGGGAGGCCATCTGTGTGGGCCGTTGACTGTGTGTGTGGGGGGGCGGGGTCAGAGGTCTGTTGCCGGTGGTGGCCATGATGCCTTTCATGTGGCTGCAGTAGAGTGGCAGGCCTTTCTGAGGCTGGTTGCCAGAGAAGACACAGAGAAACATCGGAGATGTCCGTCTCTGAAGTAAGACCGTTTTGGTAGTTTGTTCAACATTCCTGGGCCTGTAGTAGGCAGGGGCGTCAGCCAGTGGGAGGCCAGAGATGGTGACAGACAGTTCATGAGCCAATCGTTCATGCAGCACAGTTCCAACCAATGAGGGTGCTTGATTTTGCCACAAGGGAATTATGTATAAAGGATTTTTACACATTAGTCTCCTACTTTGACATATTTATTGCTCCACTTGTTTTTTCCCTAATTCCAAACATATTATGACCTATAACCTTAGTTTGTTATTCTTACTTCATCTTTACACATGTCAAAGCATCTTCATTAAGTTGTATGCTAATTTGCTGTTCACCTATGTAGAGGAATCTGCCTATATATATTAGCTTTCATTTCCATGTTTCTAAAGACATACGCATGCACACAAAAGCTCATACCTTGAATAAACTTTTGCTGGTCTTAGGCGTCACTGGACTCAGTAGATATCCAAGAAGACCTGGAAATGATCTGCTACTGCTCTCTCAATCACATTGCCCAGGAAGAACAGGATAAAGACTTTTGTATTTGCTACATCATTTGTCTATAGGGATCATTTGTAAAGTAGCAGATGGATAACTGCCTCTTTGAGTGGCCAAGGGAAGGTGCCGTGAGTTACTAATTGATTTATAATAGGATACTAAGGGATCATTGATGTGGTCCTTACATAATTTTAGCAGCCATGATGGGCAAGGATCCAGAGTACATGTAGTGGCCTTCACCAATCTTGTGGACATTCATTGGAGAAACAGGGTCAAAATATTCATAAATATAGACCAATCAGTGTATTTGGCCTTTCTTCTGGTGTGCCTGTGTTACCATTGACAGCCAGGTCAGTGTATTCTTGACATTTATCTGCAAAAACTTGGCAAAAGTATCATTGGTCTTTCTGAGGCAATAAAGGCTCAGATTTTGGTGTCAGCAGTTGCTGAGTTACCTTGAACAGTTGGAATGGTTGTGAACTGGCTGATGCTATAGTGGCAACGCATGTTTGCTGCATTCACTGCTGCTGCATGAGTCTTCTAGTGGGATCTATACAGGCCTGGCGCGTGGGAGTAGGCAAACTAGGCAAATGCCTAGGGTACCTGCTCCCAGCAGGGGTGGCAGGCAGCTACCTCCTCCCTGCTCACGCCATCCCCAAGCCTTGGACTTGCTTCTGCAGCACCCCCCAAACTTGGCAAGTGCTGCAGAGGAAAAGTGCTGAGTGTTTTTTCTTGGCTTTAAGGAGTTGTGGGAGGTCAAATTAGGGCTAATTAGGGGGAGGGGACGGTGTGATGATGTCACATCTGGGTGATGTCATCATGCCGTGTGCACGCCAAAAATCACCTGAGGAGGTGCACATTGGGGTTGTGCCTCAGGTGGCAGAACCCCATGTGCTGTGCCTGGCTTTATAGCATAATTTATCATATTTGATACTAGTTTGCTGCCAGCATTGTTCCAAATGTCTTCTGCCCTTCTTTATGTCACCCACCTCCATAGTAAACTAGCAACTAAACACTTCCAAGTTGAGGCCTTTAGTATCCTGGGAAACAAAAACATCTTGCCTGGTATTTCATCTGCTTGCTCTACATCCTGTTGAGCAGCAATTGAAGCTCAACCTATTTTTTGAATGCTGGAATGCTTAACCATGCAGGGCCTTGGTAGCTGCGTTCCTGAGATTATGGAGTCTCATCCTATTAAGGCATGAACTTCATCAGCAAAGAAGAGTTCTAGAATCAAGGCTGTATATATTTAGGGAATTGCAGCTAGACTGCGGAGTGATTCAGGTCTTTAAGTTAGCTTTTAATTGGAATGATCCCCCCTCGTCTTCAGAAGTATTCCATGCAGTGTTTAAGGCAGTAAAACAGTCAGGTAGTTTTTCTGAGCTCAGTATTGTGTGTTGGCATTTCTGTCTATTCTCATATACGTTTACTAAGTGCACATCCGGGATTCTCAAACATAAAGTGAGACTTGCTAGGTAGGCACTGAGGGTTGCTAAGAGAGAGCCTTAACTATTTGCTCCACTGCCTCAAACCTAGTTTCTTTTGTTTCATTTGGGTCAGGGTGCAGTGTGCCAAACAACTTCTTGTTGATTTCAGTGCTTGGAAATAATGAAGCAACTTTTATGTTTGGGTGGTGGAGTGTTATTGTTTTTTGCAATCTATTGTCTGTGTTTGAAAAGTGTTTACCTTGATTACCTTTGCCATAGGTCACTGTGGCTATACTCCTTTCCATTTTGCTAAACTGTGTACCCATGGGCATAAAATGTATGCTGCCAGCCCAACTCTGTTCAGCCTTGCCTCAGGTGCCCTCAAAAAGGCAGATTTGTTCTTGTGTTGGTGCAGTTTTCGGCTTCCATAAAACTATAAAATGAAAAAACTAATTTTCTTCTTTCTGTGACTAGCCACGTTGACAGCAATAGTAAAGAATAGTGTGGGGGTAGGGTGGTCTCCCCAAAGTACTTTGTCCAAACCTTGACGCTGCAGACAGTAACTCCCCATTTCACTTCATTTGATCATTTTTAGTTTCACTTGGTTGTGCAAGAATTTTGAAAGCAGCTGAGTCAGCTTTTGACTCTGAGCTTAATGCCTGGTAACAGTGAATGGAGATGAAGAATATGAAATTATTGTCTGTTACCCAACTTAGACGTCTAGTAAAGAGAGAGTATAGTTCTTTATTTTTTCCATTCTCTTTTTTAAAATTAAACTTTAAAAAAACAACAATATACAAGTGCAGTCAAATATTCACAAAATCTTAACCCTTTAAATCCCCCTCCCCCCAGACAAAAACCTATAACAACACATCTATACCATTGTTCTAGGATCAAATTCAGACAGGCAAAGTTCAAGTAGATACAATATGATCAAAATAAAAAGCTGCAAAGTAAACTCCCTACATAGAGAATGCATACTGACAAGTTCACAAGAGCTCAGCTTATAGAATGTATGGAATGCATAGGGTGAACTAACTTCCCTGAAAAGGAGGGTGAAGGGGAAAAGGGGAAAACAAACAAACAAAAATACACACAATAAAGCCAAAATGCAATAGTAAAGGAGTGTCACTGCTTTTAGAAAAATATCAGATTATGATAAAATTTGTTTTTTAGCAAAATGTCAAGGTCAGAGAGGTATGTAACAATAGGAAACCATTGCTTCACGAAGAAAATCTGATGTCAGCAATGAGTAGTTCTCAAACATATACCTTAGAATCATGGAATCATGGAAGGGACCTCTAGGGTCATCTAGTCCAACCCCCTGCACAATGCAGGAAACTCACAAACACCTCCCCCTCAATTCACAGGATCTTCATTGCTGTCAGATGGCCATATAGCCTCTGTTTAAAAACTTCCAAGGAAGGAGAGCCCGCCACCTCCCGAGGAAGCCTGTTCCACTGAGGAACCGCTTTAACCATCAGGAAGTTCTTCCTAATGTTGAGCCGGAAACTCTTTTGATTTAATTTCAACCCATTGGTTCTGGTCCTACCTTCCGGGGCCACAGAAAACAACTCCACACCATCTTCTATATGACAGCCCTTCAAGTACTTGAAGATGGTGATCATATCACCTCTCAGCTGCCTCCTCTCCAGGCTAAACATGCCCAGCTCCTTCAACCTTTCCACATAGGACTTGGTCTCCAGACCCCTCACCATCTTCGTCGCCCTCCTCTGGACCCGTTCCAGCTTGTCTATATCCTGTGGTGCCCAAAACTGAACACAATACTCCAAGTGAGGTCTTACCAGAGCAGAGTAAAGCGATACCATCACATCACATGATCTGGACACTATACTTCTGTTCATACAGCCCAAAATTGCATTTGCCTTTTTAGCTACCGCATCACACTGTTGACTCATGTTCAGCGTATGATCCTCTAAGACCCCTAGATCCTTTTCGCACATACTGCTACTAAGACAAGTCTCCCCCATCCTATAACCATGAATTGGATTTTCTCTACCTAAATGCAGAACTTTATCCCTGTTAAAAATTCATTTTATTGATTTTAGCCCAGTTTTCCAATCTGTCAAGGTCATCCTGTTTCTGTCTTCTTCTGTGTTTGCAACCCCTCCCAATTTAGTATCATCGGCAAATTTAATAAGCATTCCCTCTATTCCTTGTCCTGATCCTTACAATGACAGGGCACAGCTGTAAACTGGACTGGAATCTAATTCCCATTTCTCTAATGTAGGGTCCTTGCTCTGGGTTGATCAATTAGAATTTGCAGTAATTCTAAAATTAGAGTGCTTGGATTGCCTTTCTCATATCATGTTTGAAATCTACCTTCAGTCCCAAGGAGAAAGCCAGACTATAAATCAAGATAATAAATTATATTGTAGTTTGTTTGAGGGAGACAGCTGCACTCTTGTAGCAGTACTTGCAATACAGGAGTCTACAGAGCATGATTTGACAGGGGAATAAACTGTAGTTTAAGCCAGGCATACATAGATTGAAACTTGTCCTGTTGAGCCCTTAAGGGTAGGGATGGGGTGGGGCCGTGGGGCTCATTCTGGCTGCCTTGATACTAAGAGAGTTTGCTCTCCCCTCCTCTCCTTGACACAGCTTTCTTCACTCTCAATGATGTTTGAATAATAGAGACAATATTGCCTTGTGAATGGAAGCTGAGATGCAGGGACTCTGAGATGCTGGGAGGAGAGGTTCCACTGATATGGGACACAGCAGATGAGGTAGAAAAGGTAGGACACTGTCCTCCAGGTTAGGAGCTAGCTTGGTAGCCAATTTTTTTTTTGGAGGGGGCAATATTAATCTAAATTTTTGGAGGGGGCAATATTAATCTAAGTAACATAGTTTGCTGTGAAGCAAAGGGGCATGTTAACTGTATTTGGTGTTAAATTGACAATTATCTAAACTCAAAGTATCCCATAATATACAGTTAAAAACAAAGAGAAATTGCATCTCAGGTAATTTTGCAATGCAGTTAATAAAAAAAATTCCATTATCTTATGAAGCTGGAACAGCAGTTCCAAAAGTTTAATCATTATCATCCCAAAATAAGTTTGTACACACCAAAATGCTTGTCCACTGTCATATAAAAAGATCCTGGTCCTCACAGAATAGGAAATGTAAAATATGGGCAGAGTGGGTGTTTACTAGAAGAACCATGTTCTTGACCACAAGAAAGTAAGCAATTTAACAGGTTGGAAGAGTCAGTAGGATCTATAGACTCTGCTCTTTTGTGTTTTCCAAAGATTTCTAAATAAAGATTTCTGCATTTAAAAAAATAAAAAATAAACAAGAGCCAATGTACACTTATAGCTGCTCCTGTGAAGTATCAAATAGCATCTCGCTCTCTAATAATAGACTGACCTCATTTTTCACACATGTTTTGTAAGGTTGCTTCACCTTTCTTGGTTAAGTGTTGTCATGCGCTTCTTGATGAGTGTATAATTACCACATTCAAGGTCCCAAACAATGCCCACAGTTTCCTTTGTCTAACTCCTCTATAAAAGGTGTCTGATCTCTGCCTCTGTATGTGTGCTGTTCTGTCACCAGTTTCCTTTAACTGCACTCCTCTTAGCTGCTTCTAACATCTATGCACTGTTTCTTTAAGGAACCAGCTTGCTCAGGATGTCTTAACCTGCTTAACCTAACCTGCTAGCAAGGAAAAAGTTCTTTAAATAATGGATATTAGCTTTTACCAATTAGGATTATAAACTTCACAAACAGGGTGGAGTTTTCCTGGTTTAGCCAGTCACTGTTAAGGAGGTGGGGCATAATGTTCAGGGTAGGTTGCACCAGAATACAGCTTCAAGTGAAGTTAATCTGGGGTGAAGGAAACAGAAAATTGTGCAGATTTTGTTGGTAGGATTTTTTTTGGCTCTTCTAATGTTTGTATATTTTTCATTTGGACTCTAAGGCAATTACGTCTGTGTCTCTTGTCATTAGCTGGGCATTGTTTGTTTTTGCGATGCTTGGCAGGATGTTAAAATTTATGCAGGGAAGCAGAACAAAAGGGATCTTTGGACAGGAAATAAGGTGCTGAGAGACAAACCTGAGTTTATTTTTTCATGAACCTCTAGTGTAAGTTTTCTTTTTTATTCTGAAAAGTAAATGTTGCTGCTGCTGCTTCTTTTTTTAACAATGCTGTAGGCTAATAGGTCTTTTTTGTGTGTCAATGTGTCTCCTAAATCTCCTTGATCTCCTTTTAACCTCTTAACTTCACTGCTTCTGATGAGACAGGGGCAAAAAACAAACTGGATAGGTTGTATAGTGATGGCATTTGCTGTTTTCTTTAAATTGTGTTCTGAATATTATATTAGTACAGATGTTGTTGTTGGATATCATACTCCAAAAAGTACATCTAAGTCACTTGGGAATGCTATGCAAATCTTTTGCATTTGTAGCAGGATCAAGGAAAATACAGAAGTTTACATTGAGGGTGTGTGCTTTTTCTTAAATTCTGA
Organism: Heteronotia binoei; assembly: GCF_032191835.1. NCBI lineage: Eukaryota > Metazoa > Chordata > Lepidosauria > Squamata > Gekkonidae > Heteronotia > Heteronotia binoei. The sequence continues at coordinate 18,651,789 of NC_083241.1, forward strand.
TTTCCCTGAACAATATTTGTAAAATTCCCCCCCCCCCCAAAAAAAAAGAGCAAGAGAGAGAAATGCAATAATAGTTTAAACAACTCTGATATACAAATGGAATTTTCTCCAGGAGCTGGTAAATATTGCCTCCAAAAAATCTCACAGTTTGTAGGATGTGTGTATTTTCTGGGTCTCAAGTATGTTTTTGTTTCATCAGTTGGTTCTGACTAGGAGGTGGAGGTTTACCCCTCTGTCTGTGTCTCTCAGAGATGACTGACTCTCTGAACATAGTGTAATGCTGCATGTTTGCTATTCTAGAGACAGCAGGTATTTGTGCCTACATGGGGTGATCTGCTCTCTTTGTCATGCAAAGATTAACCAAATGTGAGACTCTTGATTAATGAAAAAGTACATATGAAATTGTTGGTTAGTAAAAGCTTATATAAAAAGTGTTCATCGTCTGTCTTGAGAAAGCTGAAGGAGCCATTCTCATTGACTCTTTGGGAGCAAATCTGCTACATGGGGGATCAGCATCTGGAGACACCCCTCACCCAGAAACATGCACTTGACCCTTCACTGGGAGTCTTGAGGAAGGAGAGCTGTATGGGAGTAGTAATTATTGCACACTGCTTTGAGGGGTGGAATGGGGTTCTGGCCTAGTGTTTTCTCCTCTCATAGTGGCCCTTATGTAAGCAACACTGCTGACTCAAGGAATTTATTTAGTGAAATTCAGCTTTAAAACAAAAACCTCGCAAAAGTCAGCTGGAGTTTTTTCCTTGCAATGTCTCACAGCTGCTGGGATATTACTGCACAAGGATACAGTTTCTGGGTAACTCATCTGAAAAGGGAACTCTGCTCTGAAAAATAAACATACTGGTTTCCTGACATGGGTGGGAGAATGTCTCTTTGAGAGATGACAAGCATTCTTAATTCAATACTATAGAAAAGCTGGCAGAGCTCTGCCATTCCATTATACCCATTTGACAGCCCCAGAGGTAGGTGCTGGAAAACCCTTGGTTTCTCTTGTAACCTTTCTTTAAATCTCAGGAGAACACTTCTATTTTGATCTTTGTGTGTGCTGCTTTTGAGAGGTGGATTTTACTCTGGCTCATGTGAAGCAGTGAGTTTTAAATCTTTACTGGGGGTGTGGAGTTTATACAGGCCTTTTTTTTGCATTCTGTTTTTTAATTAAACCTTTAAAAATGATATACAAGTGCAGTCAAATATTCACAAAATCTTAACCTTTTAAATCTCCCCTCCCCCCAGACAAAAACCTATACATATCTATACCATTATCCTAGGATCAGATTCAGACAGGCAAAGTTCAAGAGGTAGACACAAGAAGACAATATGATCAAAATAAAAAGCTGCAAAATAAACTCCCTACATAGAAAATACATACTGATGAGTTCAAAAGAGCTCAGCTTGTAGAATGCATGGAATGCACAGGATGAACTAACTGCTTTTCACTGGAATCAGGTTTGATTCTCCTCTCCTTCACATGCAGCTGCTGGTGTGATCTTGGGTCAGTCCCAAGTTCTCTCAGAGCTATTCTCTCAAGAGCAGTTCTCAAAAGAGCTCTCAGCCCCACCTACCTCACATGGTGTCTTTTGAGAGGAGGGAAGGAGATCATAAGCTGCTCTGAGACTCCAAGTGAAGAGCGGACTGTAAAGCCAATTTCCTCCTTTTCCTCTATCCCCTCACTCTCTCATAGGGAGAGAGACTGCACTGAAGAACAGTTATAAAGGTGAGCAGCTCCTAAATTCCATTTGAGATTTGGAATGGACATCCACTTTCCAAAGAAATGAGGAAAGCTCCTAAGCCTGGGCATTTCTAAAACAGCTCTTGGCATACATTGAGACTCAGTGATTGTAATATCCATCTGTGGTCAGAAAAAACTTCAGGCTGCAGATTGCCTAGGATTTTGAAATTTTGCCGTCCCTCTCTTCAGATAAACATTTTCACTGTATCTATAGATTTTTGTCTTGACTTGGTAATGTAATCATGGACTTAACTGTGTGACCTTCCCTGAGCTACTTTGTTCTGTGTTTCTGAGGAAGGAGGCTTTAGCAATGTCTACTTAAGAGTGTATTCAGTAAACATTATCTAGCCAATGTTAGAGTTGCATGTGGCATTTCACTGTGTAGATGTGGTTGCTGGTTATGGCTTTATTTCAGAAGGCATTGTATGCTTGTATCAAAGCTGTATTGCTGTATGGGCCAGAATTAGGGTTTCCAGGTCCCTCCTGGACACCAGCACGGGACGGTGGGGTAAAGTCTCCAAATGCAGGTTGGGAAACTCCTGGAGATAAGGGGATGGAGCCTGAGGAGAACAGGGACCTCAGTGAAGTACAATGCCATAGCATCCACCATCCAAAGCATCAATTGTCACCAGGGGGAACAGATCTCTGTAGTCTGGAGATGAGCTATAATTCCAAGGGATCCCCAGGTCCCACGTGGTGGCTGACAATTCTTTATGTACTTGATGCAATTCCATTTTTATTTCTGGGAAATACTGTGTGAAATTTTATACAGGAAGAGGAGATTTGATTTATACCCTGCCCTTCGCTACCCAAAGGAGTCTCAGAGCGGCTTACAGATCTCCTTTCCTATCCCCTCCCCACAACAGGCACCCTGTGAGCAGTGTTCCCTCTAAGCTGAGTAAGCATGAGCTAGCTTACAGATTTTTAGCCTCCAGCTTACACCTTTTTGTCTTAGTTCAGGAAAAATGGCTCCAGAGCACAATAAATTATGCAGTAGCTCACAACTTTAATGCTAGTAACTCACAAAGTAGAATTTTTGCTCACCAGACTCTACAGCTTAGAGAGAACATTGCCTGTGAGGTAGGTGGGGCTGAGAGCGCTCCCAGAATTGAGCAGAACAGCTTTGAGAGAACTTGTGGCTGACCCAAGGTCACATCAGCAGATGCAAGTGGAGGAGTGCGGAATCAAACCCTATTCTCCCATATAAGAGTTTGCGCACTTAACCACTACTTAACTGGCTTAACCACTACACCAAACTGTTTTACCGAAACAATAAGCAAGACTTCTGAGTCCACCAGACAATGAATTCCATCAAGGATATAGATGAATTCTAAGTCTAAGTTCCTAGGTAGATCAGGTAGGTTCAGTTCCCCTCTCAATGCTTGTTAGATGATCTTGGGGTCAAGTAACTGCATCTTGACCTAATCTACATTACAGGGTTATTGCGAAGATATATAGGATACTGCAGGGGTGGGCAACGGTAGCTCTCCAGATGTTTTTTGCCTACAACTCCTATCAGCCCCAGCCAGCATGGCCAATGACTGGGGCTGATGGGAGCTGTAGGCAAGAAACATCTGGAGAGCTACCGTTGCCCACCCCTGGGATGCTGTATTCTTCGCCTTGAATTATTTGGAAGAAGGAATGGGGTATTAATGTAGTAATATCATTTTCATAAACATTCGATGAGGTTATAGAATCCTTAGGGTGCGCAGTCCAATAGACAGATGAAGGGTGTTACATAGTTTAGCATTCCTGCCCTTTAAAAATGAGATTTTTAGGAAAGCTGTTCATCCTGATAAGTATGAATAAACTAGCAAAGTAGTGCAGAATGTGCTGCTGAGCACAAAGAGAGCTTTCAGAAATCCGTCTTCTCCCCAACAAAACCATTTTGGTATACTTTCTGTTTCAGGGTTTGTTTACAAAAATGCATGTGTAAATGTTCTAAATATATACAGAGTAGATTAATATCTGCTCATGGTGTTTCATGTGGTCCTTCACTGAAAGTAATACAACAGGCAAGTGGAACCTATGCTTCAGCACTGTTGTCTATCATGTTCCTGAATAGCGTTCCACTTCCTGTTTTCTAGATGTAAAAGTTAATACCTTATGAAAGAGGTAATTGAACCTAGTGATTACTCCTTAATCTGTATACTATTATGCATCCGTGGCCTCAATCTGCAGATAGCTGAATCCATGGATTGGGGCCACATGGAGGCTAAAGAGATTTTTCTACAGACTTGGGGAACTCTCCAAGTCTGCAGGAAAATCTAAAATAATAAAAAAAAAATACATAGGGGGATTTAAATTCCCCCAAAATAAAATTATTTATTTATTTTTTTGTTTTTCAAATTCATATTCTGCCCTCCCCGCAAGCGGACTCAGGAGGATTACAGGCAGACAATTAAACCATTCGGGTTTACAATATTACACAGATTAATAAATAGTTAAAACACAGTAAAACAAGAATATAAACAAATTGCACAATTTGTTATGTGCACAGTCTCCAAAACTGATGCCACTGAACTCTGAAATTTGTTAGATCTGGGTTGCATGAAAGAGGGGGGGGACTTTTTTATTGGATATCCACTGTCTCAACAAAAGTCCTGGTAGAACAGCCCTGCTTTACAGGCCCTGTGGAATGGTAGAAGGTACCACAGGGCCCTAATCTCACATGGGAGCATGTTCCACCAGGGTGGGGCCAGGGCAGAGAAAGCCCTGGTCCTGGTCAAGATAAAACGGATGTCCCAAAGGCTGGGGACAACCAGCAGATCTTGGTTGGAAAAGTGCAGGGCTTCCCAGGGCTCATATAGGGAGTGGCAGTCCCTCAGGTATGTTGGTCCCAGGCCATGCAAGGCTTTGAAGATCAAAACTAGTACCTTGAAATGGATCCGGTACTCAATTGGTAATCAGTGCAATTGGTGTAGCACCGGCTGAATGTGTACCTGCACAAGCAGCTCAGGCAGCAGGTGTGCTGCCGCATTTTGCACCAGCTGCAGTTTCCAGATCAGCTACAAGGGCAAGCTTGTGTAAAGCGAGTTACAGTAATCAAGCCTGTATGGGTTGCTGTATGGGTTGCTGTAGCAAAGTCCTGCGAGGAGAGTTAAGGTGCCAGTTGCCTGATCTGCTGGAGATGATAAAAGGCAGCCCTAACAACTGTGATAACCTAGGCCTTTATGGAAAGGGGGGTATCCAGGAGCACCCCCAGGCTCCTCACCTTCTGGGCTGGCCTGGCACAAGTAATATGCCATCCAAGGTGGGCAACCTGATCCCCAATTCAACTCCCCCCTAACTTTGAAACAGGACTCTGCCCCAGAAAAGCTGACTGGAGCATTGGGTGCCATGGCTGGATGGCTACAGCAGAGCCAGTTGAAACTTAATCCAATGAAGATGGCACCCAATGAAGATCCAATGAAGATGGCACCCAATACCCCAGTCAGCTTTTCTGGGGCAGAGTCCAGGCAGCCATCCATCAACAGATAGAGCTGGGTGTCATCCACTTATTGGTGACATCCCAGCCCAAATCCCTGGACCAGCTGGGCTAGGGGGCACATATAGATGTTAAATAACATAGGTGAGAGAATTGCCCCCTGTGGAACTCCACATTCAAGTGGGTATTGCAGGAATACTTCCTCACCAAGTGCCACCCTCTGTCCCAATCACCGAGAAAGGAGGAAAACCATTGTGAGGCAGACTGCTGAACTCCTGTTTCAGTGAGGCGGTGAGTCAAGAGATCATAATCAGCTAGGTTAGAGGAAGGTGCTTGTAGCTGGGACAGAACTGCTGGCAAGGTGAGTATTATTTTTGCTTTTCCAGAATTGCTGGGGAGCATTACCTAGGGTTGCTATGTGAGAGAACTGTGTGAGTGCTGGAGAGGGGTTTCTGATTGCTTCTGTGTGTCTTTTGTGTGGCTGTTGCTGAGAGAGGAAGGCCGGTTTGTCTGGGGTTAATTGCTGGCCCCACCCTCTATTGTTGCTCTGGCTGTTGAGTCAGAGGTGGGGGCTTGAGCCTTTAAATGGCAAGGCTTCTCCTTGCCAGAGGCATGACCCTTTGGCATGAGCTGAAGGGTGAGAGCTAAAGGGCTCTTGGCCTTGGCTCTTAGCCTGGGTGTCTAGCCTAGGGGTCCTGTAGGAAGGTGAGTAGTTCCTCACAAGTAGTCTCAAGAGGCAGTTTGGCAGTGGAATTTACAGGGAAGTCACGATAAAGAAAAATAATGGTTTGCAGCAGCATGGCTAGTGAGAAAGATGAGGCAGTGACATGTAAAGTCTGTGGGATGTTTGTATTTTTATCTGAGGGTAGCAGCAATTACACTTGCAGCAAGTGTAAGTTGGTAGCCCTGCTTGAGGAGAAGATACAGAGACTTGAGGCATGCTTGTCTACACTACAGTGTATAAAGGAAGGTGAAGATTTCCTTGACAGAACCCATGAAGCGCTCTTGAAAGGACAACAGGAAGAAAAGGGGAAGGTATCTCAGCCAATAAAAGAGAACCCAACACAGGAGGAGGGTTTGTGGAAAAATGTAACCCACAGGAGCAGGAAAATCAGGAGACGTTCGGAGCCTCTGCTATTCAGCAATTGGTTCCAAGATCTCCCCACAGATGCTGATTCTGAACCATTGGAACAAGGGCTACTTTTCCAGCCTCCACGAAGCTTGAGGTAAGTTTCTCAGGACCCTGTGGATATGAAGCCTAGAGTTTCTGCTCCCCAGCATAGGAAGAGGAAGGTGCTGGTATCTGGAGATTCCTTGCTCAGAGAAGTAGAGCGCAAAGAGTGCAGACTGGACATGTTGTGTCAAGAGGCATGCTGGCTACCGGGTGCACACATCCAGGATGTGACAGAAAGGATAGGAAGACTCATCAAGCCCGCAAATTATTATCTTTTTTTGCTGATCCATGTGGGAACAAATGATACTGCCTGACACAGCCCTGAACGTATTAAAAGAGACTATGTGGCTGTGAGTCAGAAGATGAAGGAGCTGGTTGTGTTTTTGTCAGTTCTTCCTGTTGAAGGCTTAGGACAAGAAAGAACAATACTTCAAAGAAACAACTGGCTACATCGATGGTGTCATCAGGAAAGATTTGGATTTCTAGACCATGGTTTATGCTTTGGAGATGGTGGTCTTCTATCGGGAGATGGTTTGCACCTTATGAAGGTAGGAAAAAGGGTGTTTGGTAAGAGACTTGCTAATCTAACAAAGGAGGGCTTAAACTATACTGTATGGGGGAGCAAGACAATAATTCAAAGCCTCATATTATGCCAATAACTGGAGATAAGAACACTAAAGATTTGCAGAGAATGGGGCATATGCTAAGTAACTTTAACATGCAGGTACGTATGGCTCCTTAGTAAGCTCAAGAGTCATGGAGTAAAAGGACAAGTCCTCTTGTGGATCAAAAACTGGCTAATTAATAGGAAGCAGAGAGTGAGTATAAATGGGCAGTCTTCGCAGTGGAGGGCGGTAAGCAGTGGGGTGCCGCAGGGCTCAATACTGGGTCCCATGTTCTCTAACTTGTTCATAAATGATTTGGAGTTGGGAGTAAGCAGTGAAGTGGCCAAGTTTGCAGATGACACTAAATTGTTCAGGGTGGTGAGAACCAGAGAGGATTGTGAGGCACTCCAAATGGCTCTTTTGAGGCTGGGTGAGTGGGCGTCAACATGGCAGATGAGATTCATTGTGGGCAAGTGCAAAGTAATGCACATTGGGGCCAAGAATCCCAGCTACAAATACAAGTTGATGGGGTGTGAACTGGCAGAGACTGACCAAGAGCGAGATCTTGACGTTGTGGCAGATAACTCACTGAAAATGTCAAGACAGTGTGCGATTGCAATAAAAAAGGACAACGCCATGCTGGGAATTATTAGGAAGGGAATTGAAAACAAATCAGCCAGTATCATAACGCCCCTGTATAAATCGATAGTGCGGTCTCATTTGGAATACTGTGTACAATTCTGGTAACCGCCCCTCAAAAAGGATATTATAGCATTGGAAAAAGTCCAGAAAAGGGCAACTAGAATGATTAAAGAGTTGGAGCACACTTTCCCTATGAAGAAAGGTTAAAACGCTTGGGGCTCTTTAGTTTGGAGAAACATCGACTGCGAGGTGGCATGATAGAGGTTTACAAGATTATGCATGGGATGGAGAAAGTAGAGAAAGAAGTACTTTTCTCCCTTTCTCACAATACAAGAACTCGTGGGCATTCAATGAAATTGCTGAGCAGTCAGGTTAAAACGGATAAAAAGAAGTACTTCTTCACCCAAAGGGTGATTAACATGTGGAATTCACTGCCACAGGAGGTGGTGGCAGCTACAAGCATAGCCAGCTTCAAGAAGGGGTTAGATAAAAATATGGAGCAGAGGTCCATCAGTGGCTATTAGCCACAGTGTGTGTGTGTATTGGCCACTGTGTGACACAGAGTGTTGGACTGGATGGGCCATTGGCCTGATCCAACATGACTTCTCTTATGTTCTTATGAAACAAAACCCTCATGATGCATAAAACATGGATTCTGATGTCTGTACTAATGCACAGAGTTTGGGAAACAAGCAGGAGGAATTGGAAGTCCTAATACAGGAAGGAGACTATGACATAATAGTTGAACAAAGCAGGAGTCATGTTGCACCTTTAAGACTAACCAATTTTTATTTAGAACCTAAGCTTTCGTGTGCTCTTAAGCACACTTCATCAGATGAGGAATCCAGCACAGTGAGCAAAGCCATACATAGCTGAGCAGAGCCATACATAGCTGGTAGGCAGTGGCCCAGACTGCCTACCAGCTATGTATGGCTCTGCTCAGCTATGTATGACTTTGCTCACTGTGCTGGATTCCTCATCTGATGAAGTGTGCTTAAGAGCACACGAAAGCTTACATTCGAAATAAAAATTGGTTGGTCTTAAAGGTGCAACTTGACTCCTGCTTTGTTCAACTACGTCAGACCAACATGGCTGCCCGCTTGGATCTATGACATAATAGGCCTTACTGAAACTTGGTGGGATGACACTCACAATTGGAATATTAGGATACATGGGTACAACTTATTTAAAAGGGCAGATAAATAAGAAAGGGTGGAGGCATAGCATTATATGTAAAGGAGGTGTATACTTGTGAGGAAATATGTGAATCTGAACATGGCAGCTCAGTTGAGATTCTCTGGGTAAAAATGAAAGGAGTAAGAAATAACAGTGATATTATACTGGGGGGTCTGCTATCAATGTACAGGAAATAACCGCTCAGGATGCATAAAACATGGATTCCAATGTCTCTACTCTAATGCATAGAGTATGGGAAACAAGCAGGAGACTGGAAGTCCGAATACAGGAAGGAGACTATGACCTAATAGGCCTTACTGAATGGGATGACACTCACAATTGGAATATTAGGATTACGGGGTACAACTTATTTAAAAGGGACAGACAAATAAGGAAGGGTGGAGGGTGGAGGTATATAGTTGTGAGGAAATACATGAATTTGAGCATGGTAGCTCATTTGAGAGTCTCTGGGTAAAAATAAAAGGAGTAAGAAATAACAGTGATACTATAGTGGGGGGGGTCTTCTATAGACCACCAAGCCAGGCAGAGGACTTGGATGAGATACTGAAACAGATTGCAAAGTTCTCAAAGAGAAGGGACACAGTGGTCATGGGAGATTTCAACTATGGGACATCTGTTGGAAGTTCAACTCTGCTAAAAATGAAAGGTCAAATAAATTCCTGACTTGTCTTGCTGACAACTTTCTTTTCCAGAAAGTGGAGAAGGAAACAAGGTATCTTGGACTTAATTCTCACTAACAAGGAAGAACTGGTTGATGAAGTAGAAATAGTGGGCACCCTGGGCAGTAGTAACCATGTGATTTTGGAATTTACAGTCTTGGGGAAGGGAAAAGCTGTACATAGATGTATAGGTTGGACTGCAGAAAAGCATTTTTTTCCATTCTCTTTTTTTAAAATTAAACTTAAAAAAATAATGATATAGAACAAGTGCAGTCAAATATTCACAAAATCTTAACCCTTTAACTTCCCCCTTCCCCCCAGACAAAAACCTATAATAACACATCTATACCATTATCCTAGGATCAGATTCAGACAGGCAAAGTTCAAGAATTAGATACAATATGATCAACATAAAAAGCTGCAAAATAAACTCCCTCCATAGAGAATACCTACTGACGTGTTCAAAAGAGGCTGTTTATAGACTGCATGGAATGCACAGGGCGAACTAACTTCCAAGAAAAGGAGGATGAAGGGGAAAGGGGGAAAACAAACAAACAAACATTAGCAAATTTAGAGTTATGCTTGGTTAACTTCTATGGTCAGAAATACTAAAGAAGTTCAAGAGGGGGAGGAGTTTCTTAAAAGCAAAATATTGAAAGCACAATCACAAGCGATTCCTATGAGAGGGGAAAATGGGAGAAGCCTAAAGAAGCTGATGAGGCTCCATAAATAGCTTTCAGAGGGCTTGAGAAATAAAAAAGATTTACGAAATGGAAGGAGGGACTTATAACCAAGGATGAATATAAACAAATCACCAGTGCTTGTAGATGAAGAGTTAGGAAAGCTAAAGCTCAGTATGAACTGAGGCTAGCCAAAGATGCTAAAAACAACAACAAAGGTTTCTTTCCTTATGTACAAAGTAAGAAAAAGAGCAAAGACGTGGTAGGTCCATTGCAAGGACAGGAAAGTGAAATTGTAACAGGTGATGAAGAGAGGGTAAAACTGCTCAGTTCCTTCTTTTCCTCAATCTTCTCTTCTGAAGGAAACAGTGCTCAACATAGCAGAAACAGAACATATAATGAGAATATGGAGTTTCAATCTAGGATCAGCATAGGTGTAGTACATAAACACTTAGTTTCTTTAAATGAAACTATGTCCTCAGGGCCAGATGAACTGCATCCAGCGGTCCTAAAAGTACTTGCAGATGTAATTCCTAATCCTCTGGCTATTATTTCTGAGAATTCTTGGAGAACAGGTGAGGTGCCGGAAGATTGTAGGAGAGCAAATGTTGTCCCCATCTTCAAGAAGGGGAAAAAGGGGGATCAGGCTAACTACCTACCTGTCAGTTTGACATCTATAGAGCAAGGCTCTTTCATTGACTGACGTTCCTCCTCTTTCCTCCTCCCTTTGGGAAAAGGGAGGGGGAGAGGGAAGGAACCAAGAAAGGCTGCTTTGCTGGTAGGCTGATCGCTGGAGAGAAACACAAAATGGCACCCGAACAAAGCAGGCAAGGGAGAATGAAGCAGACAACAGCCAGTTGTTGGAGGGCCTGATTGGAGCCCTCTGCGGGGTGGATCCGCATGTTTGACACCCCTGATCTAGAGGATAGTGCAGAATTGTTTTCTGTTGCCCCAGAAGGTCAAAGAGTCAAAGTGTTTTATATACCGTGTCGTGTTAGCCGCCCTGAGCCTGCCTTTGGCGGGGGAGGGCGGGATATAAAAATAAATTTATTATTATTATTATTGTAACCATAGGCCATAACAACTCAGCAACCCCTCCCCCCGCAAAGTATACAGTTTACTTCCAGCCATAAAAATTAAAACATAAAAAATACATCGCAAAATATAGTACTATGAACAAGATTTAAAATATATATAATAAAACAATGTGACAGAATGAAGCTATAACTTGCCCAAAATTTTTGTATGGGTGGCTTCTTCCTTATTTTTGTTGCTAAAAAAGATGAAAGTAGCCACCTTAAGGGTAATATCTGGAATGGCATCAGCCAATAAAAATTTAATACATTCCTCTTCTGATTTAAACTTTGTGAGAAATTGATTCAGCAGTTTATTTAGGATGGGCCCATAAAACTGACAGGATACAATGAGCAATATCTTCTATCTGATTGGTACCACAGGAACAAAGACGCATTAACTTGACCACCTTTTGAAAAGAAAAAAATTAAAATAACTCCCATAGTATGTTGTACAGTTAAAAGAGTGGCATTAAGATGGGCTTGCCAGGTCTGGGACCTCTGGAACACTATGCCAAGATATTTTAAAAAGGAGCATTGCTCTGTTTCATGACTGTTAATGGACCAGCTGTGTTTTGGGCTATTATTACCAAAAAACACAGTTTTTGTTTTACTGTAATTGATTTTCAGTTCCTCTTCGTCACAGTAGTCCGCCAGCTTAACTAACATCCTTCTAAGTCCTACCTGGGTGAATGACATAATTGCCATGTCATCTGCATACAACAGAACAGGGATTTTCTGGCCAACTAGTGAGGGAGAGAAAAGGTCCTTGGAATTCATAACCTGAACAAAATCATTACTATAGAAATTAAACAAAAATGGAGCTAATAAACATCCTTGTTTGACCCCCTTTCTCAAAGGAATGGAGTCCGTGAGACAACCATATGAATCAACTCTTACCCTGACTGTGAGGTTAGTATGTAATTCCCTCAGAATTCGAAGGAGCCTTCTGTCAATATCTGTTTGGGCAAGTTTAGACCAGAGTCTTGATCGCTCAATGGAATCAAAGGCTGATGTGAAGTCAACAAAGGCAACATAAAGGTGACTTTTGTTATTATTAGAATATTTATGGATCAAGGCCTTCAGGGACCCCAGAAGGTAGGACCAGAACCAATGGGTTGAAATTAAATCAAAAGAGTTTCTGGCTCAACATTAGGAAGAACTTCCTGACAGAGCGATTTCTCAGTGGAGCAGGCTTGCTTGGGAGGTGGTGGGCTCTCCTTCTTTGGAGGCTTTTAAACAGGCCACATGACCATCTGACAGCAGTGTTGATCCTGTGGACTTATTTGTGAATTTCCTGCATTGTGCAGGGGGTTGGACTAGATGACCCTGGGTGGTCCCTTCCAAGTCTTTGATTCTAGGAGCAAGCATAATACCATTTGTGAAACTGTTGGAGCAGTCCTTGTTAGGGACTTGTACTGGACAGTGACAGATTCTCAGGTTTTTGAGCAGAGTCATACTGAAGTACTAATTGTTCCCACTTGAAACTCCCCACCACCTTCTGGAAACCTCATTTCTCCCAACTGGAAATAACAAGTTGATGATTTCAGTTCTGAACTGACGCGAGGCATAAATGCTTCCCCACAAGAAATGGAGGTGCTTTGTGGATTACACAAGGACTTAATAACTTTTGAGATCAACAAATGCACATAGCTCCTTTTGGTCTGAAGGAGCTCTGTTGGGGCTAACCTATGAATGCCTATTAAACAGCAGCTCAGTTTGCAAGTTTTACTGTGGTTCAGAATCTTAAGTGTATTGAAAATCTAAATTTTGTATCCTGTATTACATAGGAGTGAATTTCTACTGCCTCTTAGCTGACTTCCCCCCCTTCAGATCATGACTAATTTGATGTGGCACAGAATTATATGTCACTTGTGACCTCTGTATGCTTTATCATAGGTGTTGGTGTCAACGAGTTCCTAGCCTAGTTCTACTGATTACCTACTTTAATGTTTTCTTCTTGTGTACCATCCTTCCCCATCATTGAGGAGTACTTCCACCTGTCTGTAAGCTTTGTAAAATTGCTAGACATTCATCTTGCAATTAAGTATTGGCTGAGCCCTGTCAATCAGATTGGTTCAGAGTAAAACTGCTATGTTGATGATGTTTGTACTGAAAGCACTTCACATATGCTTGCAATAGCATTGTCAGGTAGGCCACTAGTGTCCCTCTTGATGTAAATTGTGGGGGAAGGCTGGTTTGGGATTTGAACTGCGGTCTTCTGACCAGGCCCGTCCCTAGACCATCTGGTGCCCTAGGCAAGATTAACTTCTGCCCCCCCCCCCCCCCCCTGCACTGATAACAAATTTTCATGGTGAATTATCACCATGACTTTTGGGTGAGCACACACCCATAAAAAATCCAACTTGAAATGGCTATTTAAGTAATCATGAGAACAAGTAATACAGCCCTAGAGTATCAAGTCACAGCTGATTTATGGCAATCTCTTAGGGTTTTTAAGGCAAGAGACTTAGCAGAAATGTTTTGCCATTGCCTGCCTCTGTGTCATGACCCTGGTATTCCTTGGCAGGCTCCCTTCCAAAATACTGACCCAAAAAGGAAGCTGCAAATCCAGCAGAACCTAAGTAATCAAGCAATGTTCATGTATGCACTTGTACATGTTCAGAAAAAGCACCTAGATACATTATACATTATACCCTACCAGAGTCCATCCCCTCCCTAAACCCCTCTTAAATCTCCAGGAATTTTTGAAGCTGGAGTTGGCAACTGTATTGTCAACCCTTGGCTGACATTTCAAAGTTGTTATTTGCTCTAATACTGATGATCTGGAGATGATGATGGATAGATTAGATAGATAGATATTTTAAAGTTACAGATAATTTGTCAATTTAATCATTATTTCCATTGCTTTGCTTTCCCAAAACACCACTGCTTTACACATTTCCCAAGAAGTCATATAGGAAGAAAAAAAGATTTGCTCTTAACACCCCCCCCCCCCCGCCAATTCACTATTCCTCAGAGTCAGCAAATATGTGTGCCCAGGATCAAAACTTGCAGCTGTTGCTTCCTTCTTCAAAGTGCAAAGGTGTGTGCCATGGGGAAGGGTAATAAAATATACAGAGAAAATTGTGTCTCTGCAGCAGCTCTCTACCATCCACATATAGGGAAGAGGAGGCTTCTATCCCTTCTGGAGAGAGAAGGAATCTTCGTGGAAGATAACTGGGTGGGGGGGGGGGATCCAAGGAAAGAAAGGAAGTTCAAACAAGGATGGGGAGGAAAATAGAAAGGAAACTTGAGGAGGGGGATGGAGGGAGGGAATTAGCAGGGGAACATATGGGTGGAAGAGCAAGCGAGGGAAGTCCTCTGCAAGGTGCTCCGGTGGCAAAGCATTAAGGATTCAAGCTTTGCGACCAGCTGTAAGTTTGGGGGGTCCACATAAAGCTCTTGGAAGCTAAGCAAGGCTGGCAATTTCTAAGCTAATTGTCTTTTGCCTTGAAAGCCCCACCGGGTAGCCAAGTTAAAAAAAAAAAAGTTAAAAAAGAGAGATCTGCACAGCAAAAGTCTTTGGGCTGCCGCTGTTCCTGCTTTCCTTGAACTCTGAACAAACACCTGAGGGCCGGTGGGACAGGTTTCCACCCCTTCCAAGCTGCTTGGGGACTGCATTAAGGCTGGAGAGAAGGATCCTCCTCCAGGAAATGAATTAACTTACGGGGAGTGGGGGTGGGGGGGAAAGCACCACAACACTGAAAGAAAGTTCATCTCTCACTACTTCTCCCTGCTCTGAAATGTGATCCGTACGGGGCACATGCAGGAACTCAGCACTCTCTTCCAAAGCAAGGAGGGAGCCATTGGCGCCCCTGTGATGACACAGGGCAGGCAGGCAGGCTGGGTGGTCCCTCGGTGCCCGGTGGCAGAGCCGCAGAGTCTCCTTCTTGCCTCAGAAGAGGCCAGCTCCCTTCCCCACTGCCACCCAGCCAAGAAGTGTAGAGTTAGCTGCCCCCACTTCCCAGAGCTGCTTCCTAAGCTGATGGAGGTGCTGCTGCTGCCACCACCACTGCCATTGGAAGGATCCAACCAGAGCACTCCTCAGCTGGGCCCTACCGGCTTCAATGCCGGTGGCATGCCATCTAATCCTTTGAATTGCGCACCCTCCGGCTTCTCCCCCCTCCTTCCTGGAATCGGAAGTGAAGGGGAGCGAAGCCTTTTCCCGCCCAAGTGTCAAAGGATTAGATGGGGCGCGGCCGGCATCGAAGCCGGTAGGGTCCAGCCTCGGCGGGCTGGGAGGGGGCGTGAATCGCAGGAGAAGGGAGGGAGAGGCAGGTGGGCAAACTAAGTGGTCGTCATGGGCACTGGGAGGGAGGAGAGCCCAATTCGATGCCCCCTTCCTCCCGGCGCCCTAGACAACCACCTAATTTGCCTAGTGGGTGAGCCTGCCCTGCTTGTGACTCATACTCTTAATCACTGTGCTATAGTAGCTCTCAAAAATATTAAAAATGAAATTCCACCACAGCATAAAGTTCTTAACTGCATTTAACTACATTCATTTTCTTGGTCTGCTTTCCTGTAGAGAATTGTACCTAAACCCAGTGTAATGTTTTCCTGCCCCTGTTGCATGCTGCCACTTTCTGTAAAACAGAAAATGAAATATGGGCATATAGCCGCCCTGAGCCTGCTTTGGCGGGGAGGGCGGAATATAAATCGAAACAAATAAATAAATGACATGAAGCAGAAGTATTACAATGATGCATTATGCCTCAGCCTTGCTGCACAAGGCATAGTAGCTGTCGGACCTACAGATCCATTTAATGGTTCAGGCTGAAGGATTTCTCAGTTGACAGCTGATAGGGGTCACATTAAGACAGGGTTGGGTTCATGGTGATACATTTACTTAGTTGCTTGAATCATGACATCTTCTTTGGCCTCAACAGCAGGATGTATAGCCTGTTTTTTAAGAATTTATTGATAAATAGGAATAAGACTTGTGAAGAAAAGCAGCTCTGGGCATGTGCCCTCCTGCCCTTTCTGTCTAAAGTGTCTCCTGCTTTGTCTAAAGTGAAGACATTCACTCCCCTTCACCCTTGGTGTCTTCCTACCCACCTCCAACTTCCCACTCCCACCCCTTCCAACTACCCCCAACCACCTCTTCCTCTGAACTACCCCTGCACCCTTGGCACTACACTACACCTCCCACCCATGACATTCACTCACCTCACCCTTGTTGTCTTCCCATCCACCCCCAACTCTTGGCATTCACTTACCCCCCACCCTTGCTGTCTTCCCACCCATCCCACAGCTGAAACGGATGTTGGCGTCTCCCTCCCCCAAGTGTGTGTGTTCCCCTGTGTCTGTGGTGCAAAGCCCTGAAAGAGGCCCAGAATGATGATAAGGTGCAAGTTGGTACCTTGTAATAGCTGCTAATTGACAAGTAATTAATTGGATGGGTAGAATAATTTAGGGGGTTGTGATTATCCATATTGAGTTTAGTTTAATTAATTAGTGGTAGGTACCAAATTAGGTTGTTTTATTAAAATTTGGCTAGATAGGTTAGAAGTAGATATAAGGCATAAATATTAGAATAGGAAGCAAAGGATAGGTGTAAGAGGACATTATCACAGTGTGATTGGTCTGAGGCTGAGGCGAAGACCAGCCAATGCTGATGTCCGGTCAGGGGATCCCAGTGCTCCTGGGGCGGGGAAAATATAGCGGTGGGAATAGGCAAAAATTGAAGGGAATGAGACTGATATATGGACATGCTCGCTCTTCTTCCAGCCTATGTCCCATCCCAAAACGGACGCTTTGCAGGGTGGACTCTGTGTAATTATACCCTGCTGAGCTCACTTCCCTGCTTCTTTGGTCCACACTGTGAATAAAGACCATACTTTTCCTAGGTAGAGGCTGTGGGGCTGGGTGAGATGGAAAGCTGAAGTCAGATCAATTCTCCTACAGAAAATGGTCACTTTGAGCTGCATACTATATGGTATACCGCAACACAACCAAGCCAGGCAAGGTCACGCTGATGCTAAATGTTGCAAGGCTGAATATGACTGGAAAAGGTAGCAAAAACACACAGCAGACAAAAGCAATGCTGAGCTTCAGCATCTGAGTGACTGCTGTCATGCCTCCCTGTGCCCTCTCATAATATTTATTTATCTATCAGATTTATATTCCGCCCTAACCTGACAGGCTCAGGGCGGATAACAACAGTTTAAAAACATTAGCAATTAACAAACATATCATTTTAAAAATAAAATATATAATAAACATTTCCATACATATTAAAAGTCCAAGATGGCAAGTTTCTAATTTCCATTGTATTAGTTCAGTGAGATTGTCGGTACTGTTAGGTAATAGCCACCTCCCCCTGACCATTGAAGGTGAGTTTGAATAGTTCGATCTTACAGGCCGTGTGGAACTGTGGCAGGTTTCACAGAGCCCTGATGTTTTCGGGGAGGGCATTCCACAAAGTGGGGGCTATTATCGAGAATGCTCTGGCTCTAGTGCTGGACAATCAAGCTTCTTTCAGTCTAAGGATCTTAAGGAGACTTTGAGACCTTGAATGTAGTGCTCCCTGGGGTACGTATGGGGAAAGGCGATCCCGAAGGTAGACAGGTCCCAGGCCATATAGGGCTTTAAAGGTTATAACCAGAACCTTGAAGCGAATCCGGAACACCACTGGCAACCAGTGTAATGCTTTCAGCACAGGTTGAATGTGCTCCCGTACAGTTAGCTCCATTAACAACCT
Organism: Heteronotia binoei; assembly: GCF_032191835.1. Lineage (NCBI taxonomy): Eukaryota > Metazoa > Chordata > Lepidosauria > Squamata > Gekkonidae > Heteronotia > Heteronotia binoei. The sequence goes on from NC_083241.1 coordinate 18,669,693, forward strand.
GGCTGATGCATTTTGCACCAGTTGCAGCCTCTGAAGTTGAGTCAAGGGCAGCCCCATTTAGAGGGTGTTACAGTAGTCTATTCTCGAGGTGACCGTCGCATGGATCATGTTGCCAAGTCATTGCGCTCCGGGTACAGAACCAACTGCCTTATCAAACCTAAAATGGTAAAATACAGAGTTGGCAGTGGCTGCTACCTGGGCCTCCATTGCCAGTGAAGGCTCCAGGAGCACCCCCAAGCTTTTGACCCTTGACGCTGGTGCTTATAGCGTCGCACCAAAGGCCAGCAAACAGATTTTCCAACCCAGGCCTCCGCGACTCAGGCACAGGACCTCTGTCTTCATTGGATTCAATTTCAGTCAACTCTGCCTGAGCTTGCAATGCCAGGTCCAGATCTTCCAGGGTGCAGCTGGACTGGTCTCCCAACAATAGATAGAGCTGGGTGTCACCCACATACTGGTGACATCTCAGCCTGTATCTCCAGATAATCTGGGCAAGGGGATCATGTAGATGTTAAACAATGTTGGGGAGAGGACTGCCCCCTGAGGGACCCCGCATACAAGAGGATGCCTCTGGGACGACTGCTCCCCTATAGCCACCCTTTGTCCCCGGCCTTGGAGAAAAGAGATAAACTACTGAAGGGCAGACCCCTGAATCCCCATGGCTGCGGGGCAGAAGCTAGTGGCTGACTGTGTCAGACGCAGCTGATATCTAACAACAACAGTACTGCCAAGCTGTCTCAAGAGATCATCCATGAGGGCGACCAGTACCATCTCCGTCCCATGGCCCTGCCAGAAGCCAGACTGAAATGGGTCTAAGACAGAAGCGTCATCCAAGAATCCCTGCAATTGTACTGCCACTGCCCTCTCAATAACTTTACTCAGAAAGGGCAAGTTCGACACTGGCCTGTAGTTTGCCAATATGGCCGGGTCCAAAGATAGTTTTTTGAGGAGAGGATGTACCACCGCCTCTTTAAGGGACGTGGGAAAGGTTCCTTCAATCAGGGACCTGTTGATAATCACCTGCAACGGGGCTCGCAATTCCATCCAGCAAGCACATATCAGCCAGGACAGACACGGGTCCAGATCGCAGGTAGTGGGACGTACAGTACAAGGGACCTTGTCGACTTCCTCCAAGCTGAGTGAAGTGAAATGATCCAGGATCAAACCAGAAGACGCATTCAGGGCCTCGAGTTCACTCACTGTGTCAAGGTTGGCAGGGAAATCATGGAGGAGCAGAAGGACCTTATCTGTGAAAAAATCTGCGAAAGCCTCACAGTCAATATCCAATTCTTTATAATTTGGTGTGCTCTGTGGCAAGTTTGTAAGCATCCGAATTGTGCTAAATAATTGGGCCAGGTGAGAATTCACAGATGCAATCTGGGTTACAAAGTAAGCCTTCTTTGCAGCCTTAACTGCCATCTCATAGGACTTCATAAACAGCCTATAAGATGTTGTTGCTTCGTTGTGGGTGCGTGGCCATCACCTCTCTAGCCGTCTTAGCTGCTGTTTCATCAGTTGCAATTCCAGGATATACCACGGTGCAAGTTATGAACAGCAGCATAGAGGGCGCCGGGGAGCGAACTCGTTGATGGCTGCGGAGAGTTGTTGATGCCATGTCTCTGCTAGTTCATCCAGCGAGTTGCCAGGGGGCCAAGGATCCTGCAGAGCCATTTGAAGCTCCATAGGGTCCATCTGGCTTTGCGGTCAAACCAAAATATGCTTGCCACCTAAACAGGGTTGTGGCAGCACAACCATATGGGCCTTCAGGGCATAGTGGTCTTACCATGGCACTGCCTCAGCACTAATCTGGTCCATCATAACTCCTGCCACAAAGAACAGATCCAGCATGTGCCCGGCCTGATGGGTGGTAGTTGTTACATGTTGGGAGAGTCCCAGTGTCACCATGGATGACACCAGGTCCGTCTCCTGTAGGGAGTTTGCGTCATCGGCATGGAAACTGAAGTCACCCAGGACAAGATGCCACAGGTACTCCAATGCCCAGCCTGCTATGGCCTCCATCAGGGATGGTAAGGCACTGTCCGGTGCATTAGGCAAACGGTACACTATCCAGATAGCCAACCTCTCCCCCACATCCCATAACAGGCCGGCGCACTCCCTGCCAGTAATCATTGGGGATGGGAGCACCCGGAAGGAGTAAGCCTCCCATATATGTAGTGTCACCCCTCCCCCCACTCGCTAGTCCATGACTGGTGAAGGATGGAGTACTCAGGTGGAGCCATTTGAGAGAAAGCTACAGTCTCTCCATCTCGCACCCAGGTCTTAGTCACACAGGCCAGGTCCATTGCCTGCTCCTGCAGGAAGTCTCGTAGGACCGTGGTCTTATTATTAATAGACCTGGCATTGCACAGCACCAGGGACGGAGGTGGGTAATTTTTCTTGGCCCCACTACCTGCTACTGTTGGGATGGGACATAGGCTGGAAGAAGAGCGAGCATGTCCATATATCAGTCTCCTTCCCTTCAATTTTTGCCTATTCCCACCAGAAGTTGGCAACGAACTGTGAGCTGCGGTCACTAATGACCTTGTCTGGGAATGAGTGGAGTTTCACAATGTGCTGGAAAAAGAGCCCTGCTAGTTTTTTGGCCGTGGGGAGCTGTTTGCAGGGGATAAAATGTGCTTGCTTTGAAAATGTATCCACCACCACCAAAATCACCGTTCGCCCCTTAGAGGCTGGCAGTTCGACTATAAAGTCCATAGATACTACCGCCCAGGGGCGCCCTGCGATTGAGGTGGGGCGTAGTAATCCCCGGGGGTTTTCCCCCTCTCCTTTTAGCCATTATACAGGTAGGGCAGGAGGCTACAAATTCTGAAATGTCCTTTTTCATTTGCGGCCACCAAAATTGTCGGTTCACTAAGTGCAGCGTTTTCACATAACCAAAATGTCCGGCTAATTTGCTGCTGTGGCAATGCATCAGTACTTCTTGGTGGAGGGTTTTTGGGACGTACAATTTCCCTTCGTGATACCAAAATCCTCCCTCTCCTTTTACTAAGCCTCATGGGTCAGGGACAGAGGGTGGCGATTGGGGGTGAGCGATCCCAGAGGCTCACACTAGATTGTGGGGTGCCTCAGGGAGCAGTTCTCTCCCCGATGTTATTCAACATCTATATGCGCCCCCTCGCCCAGATTGCCCGGAGATTTGGGCTGGGTTGCCATCAATATGCAGATGACACCCAGCTTTATCTACTAATGGACGGCCGGCCCGCCTCCGCCCCAGAGAACCTAGACCGGGCTCTGCAGGCTGTTGCAACGTGGCTTAGACTGAGTGGGCTGAAGCTGAACCCAGCGAAGACAGAGGTTCTCTATGTGGATCGTGGCACTTTGGGGAAGGAAATATCTCTTCCGGCCTTTGACGGTGCGCCGCTGAAGACGGCGCAGCGGGTAAAGAGCCTGGGTGTTTTACTGGAGCCTTCATTATCAATGGAGGCCCAGATAACAGCCACTGCCAAGTCAGCATTTTTCCATCTGAGGCAGGCGAGGCAGTTGGCTCCTTTCCTAGAGCGTCAGGACCTAGCAATGGTGATCCATGCGACGGTCACCTCAAGACTGGACTACTGTAACGCTCTCTACATGGGGCTGCCTCTGTGCCGGACCCGGAAGTTACAGCTAGTGCAGAATGCGGCGGCCAGGCTGCTACTTGGTCTCCCAAGATGGGAGCATATACGGCCGGGGCTGCGCGGACTGCACTGGCTGCCGATTGTATATCGGATCCAGTACAAAGTGCTGGTCATTACCTTTAAAGCCCTATATGGCCAAGGACCGACTTACCTGAGGGACCGTCTCTCCCCATATGAGCCCCAGAGAGCACTGAGGTCAGTAGGAAAAAACAGATTGACTATCCCTGGGCCAAAAGAAGTTAAACTTCAAAACACCCGCACTCGGGCCTTTTCCGCCGCAGCCCCACACCTCTGGAATCAGCTCCCAGAGGAAGTGCGGGCCCTGCGGAACTTAGACCAGTTCCGCAGGGCCTGCAAGACCACCCTCTTTAAACAGGCGTTTATCAATGACTGAATTATAGGTGCACAACAAAGGAAACGCCAAAATGGTCTGGTCTAGGGATCCACCACCACTACACCATCTGACAGACATAGCGTCAAACAATAATGTTTACTGCCAGACTTAATAGTGTTAGATTTAGAAATGTTTTAATTAATTATTGATTGGTTTTAATGTGATTTTAATGTCTTATTATTGTATTGTTCACTTTTAAATGTTGTTAGCCGCCCTGAGCCTGCTTCGGCGGGGGAGGGCGGGATACAAATAAAATTTTACTTACTTACTTCCGGTCGCTCCTCCCCCTCGCGTTCTGCTTCCGTGATCAGTTTATCCCCCCCCCCCGGCCAGAGTTCTGGTTTCCCGGTCTTTTTCCCCGACCGAGTGGTCACTCCCCCTGCTACTGCCGAAGGCGGGATTAGTGAGTCTATAGTTTCCACAGGGTTTGCAGGCGGTCTATCTGTCTCCTGATCTCCCGGCCAACTGCCTGGGTGTTGTTTTGGATCTCGCTTCGGAGGTCCCTCGCCAGCCCTTGCATCTGGGTTTTCACCTTTTTCAGGATTTTCTCCTCCAGCCGGGCGGCTTCGTCTGCTCTTTTTGGGTCACCACTCCTGTTCTCCTCTTCCTCCGAGTCGAGCGGGCTCCTGGGTGCATCCTCTCCCTCCTCTCCAGATCCTCTGGCCGATGGTCGGGTGAGGAGGGTCTCGTGTCGTGCCAGGGCCACGTCCATCAGCTCCGTGGAGGTTTTTGGCTTCCACTGCGGTGGGCTGATGAATAGCGTTTGGGTGTAGGTAGGGGAGTCGATCCCCGTGGCTCGCCTAGTTCCAAGGACGTGCCACTGGGGAGTTTTCCGTTCCCCTGAAGGTTCTCCGTTTTCCGGAACTTTTTCAGCCATCCGACTTCAAAGTGGCTGGTTCAGATAAACCCTTTTCAAAGAATTAGTCTCAAAATGTCAGGCGATGGAGACTCAAGGCTGTGTTCATTGATAAAAATGGACACTTTATTGGAAACTCATTGCAAGATACAGAAGTTGAGACTAATGCCAGAGACCAGGGGTCCCTGGATCTTATGGAATTCTACATCAAAGTGTTATCTAAACAAAGTGATTCTCATAACAAAAGAAACTGAAGGTGCAAACTTTCACATGAGAGCTCCCCCTTATCTCTTTGCCTAAGGGAGGATGCTGGCCGGACATGGTATCTATGAACGGCCACATTCTTTTACTCCTTTCACACTCTGCACAAGGTTAACACTTCAAACAGTCTCTCTTTGATATGCATACTAGCTACAACACAACAAAGGCTTTTGGGGTTAGTATGATGAGTCCATTTGGTTAGTATTATATGGCTTTTGTTATAGGAAAGTTACAGAGCCTGACACAGGCCTCCCTTGGAGGTCATCAGTGGTTCCCCAGGAGGAAATGACTGGTTAGAGGGTGGAGTCTATGGCATAGTACCTGTCTGAGGTCCCACCCCTCTTCAAATCCCACCCTCTACCCCTTACATCTCCAGGTATTTGCAACCCTATTTCCTTCCCAGTAGCTGTAGCAAGCAGCCAGGCATAGGATAGCCAACCTCCAGGTGGAACCTGAAGATCCCCTGGGACCACTGTTGAACTCCAGACAACAGATGTTTCTCACCCTGGAAAAAATAACGACCTTGGAGGTTGGATTCTATGGTATTCTATTCGGCTGAGGCCTCTCCGTTTACTGACAGATGCAACCTTGGTTGCTTAGCAACAGCCTCTGACTAGCAGCTTCCCTAGTTGCGCAGTCCTCATCTGTCCTGGGATGATGTTGATGAGAGAAGGGAGGGAGGGAGTGACAGGAAAGAGGCGGCAGCCATAGTCTCTGAGGAAATGCTCCTGGTGGGGCCAGGCCTTGCCACCTAGTCACATTATGGTGGCAGCAGTGGTTTCCTGGCTCTTTTGGTGGCCTTTGGAGGCTGCGTGTGCTGAGAGGCCGTGTGGGCCATTGCTGGGGCGGCAGAGGCCTGTTGCTGGCAGCTGCTGCAACGCCTTTCATGAGGCCATAGTAGAGTGGCAGCCCTTTCTGAGGTTGGTTGACAGGACACAGAGAAGTGTCTGAAATGTGTCTGTCCCTGAGGTAAAGTCTGTTTTGACAGTTTGTTCAGATTCCTGGACCTCCAGTAGGTAGAAGCAGGGGAATCAGCCAGTGGGAAGCTGGAGATGCTAACTGAGCTGAGATGGGCCAATGGTTTATTGAATGCATCCTTCAGCCAATAGGAGGTCTGGATTTGGCCACCCCACAGGGCTTTTATTATAAAGGATGCAGATTCTGGATAGCATGATTCACAATCATGTTTTAGTATGTTTTACCAGCAGTGACATTTCTCTACTTCAGACTTGTGAATAAACCACGTCTATTCACCTGTGACAGATCGCACCCAAAGAGTGCTTGTGAATGGTTCCTCATCCTCTTGGAGAGGAGTGACAAGTGGAGTGCCTCAAGGATCTGTCCTGGGACCTGCTTTGTTCAACATCTTTATCAATGATTTAGATGAAGGAATAGAGGGAATGCTTATTAAATTTGCTGATGATACTAAATTGGAAGGGGTTGCAAATACAGTAGAAGACAGAAACAGGATACAGGATGACCTTGACAGGCTGGAAAACTGGGCTAAAACCAATAAAATGAATTTTAACAGGGATCAATGTAAAGTTCTGCATTTTGGTAGGAAAAATCCCATGCATAGTTATAGGATGGGGGAGACTTGTCTCAGCAGTAGTATGTGCGAAAAGGATCTAGGGGTCTTAGTGGATAATATACTGAACATGAGTCAGCAGTGTAATGCGGTGTCTAAAAAGGCAAATGCAATTTGGGGCTGTATTAACAGAAGCATAGTGTCCAGATCACGTGACGTGATAGTATCGTTTTACTCTGGTAAGACCTCACCTGGAGTATTGTGTTCAGTTTTGGGCACCACATTTTAAGGATATAGACAAGCTGGAACGGGTCCAGAGGAGGGTGATGAAGATGGTGAGGGGTCTGGAGACCGAGTCCTATAAGGAAAGGTTGAAGGAGCTGGACATGTTTAGCTTGGAGAGGAGGCGGCTGAGAGGTGATATGATCACCATCTTCAATTACTTGAAGGGTTGTCATCTAGAGGATGGTGTAGAATTGTTTTCTGTGGCCCCAGAAGGTAGGACCAGAACCATTGGGTTGAAATTAAATCAAAAGAGTTTCCGGCTGAACATTAGGAAGAACTTCCTGACCGTTAGAGTGATTCCTCAGTGGAACAGGCTTCCTCGGGAGGTGGTGGGGTCTCCTTCCTTGGAGGTTTTAAAACAGAGGCTAGATGGCCATCTGACATCGATAAAGATCCTGTGAATTTGGGGTATTTGTGGGTTTCCTGCACTGTGCAGGGGGTTGGACTATGGAAGTCCTTTCCAACTGTATGCTTCCACGAATTTTTCCCAGATGGAGTAGACAGAAAAGCTTTCATAAACTGAAAGAGTGCCGGTTGGTTGCATTTGGATTTTTTTATTTCAGCAATATTATGTGCAACATATGACTAAAATATGTATGTGTGTGTGTGTGTGTCAAATTGTTGTGGGCTAGTATTCACAATTCAGTGGGGAAAGTCATCCATATTGGTTAGGTCATGCCTCCTCTTGCTTCAGGCAGGGATATGCAAATTCTGTATGCCTTCCAAAACAGAGCAAGGGTGCCCTTCCAGTTTAAATAGCCCTTCCAGAGTGGCACCAGAGTTTAGCTCCACTTAACTTGAGAGAGAGAGAGAGAGAGAGGCTTTCTACTTCAAAACAGTTGGATCCCATCTGAATGGAGGAAGATTCTTCAGAAAAAGGTCCAAGGCTCTGGACCTCTGAAGAAAAAAGTCTGCCAAAAATTTATTTATTTATTTAGATTGATATTCCACCCTTCCTGCAGGATTACACAATAGATTCTAAAATACATCAAAAATAATAAATACATATACAATAAAAAACCCACATTAAAACTATTCAGATCACACTATCTGTGTTCAGAATTTCAAAGTTGGTGGTGCTGAATCTCAAGATCCTCTTATTCTTGGTCGCATAAAATGGTGAGTTTGGGGGGGGGAGGCAGACGAGAAGCCCCTCCCATCTGAGACTTTGGACAGAGGTGGGGAGGGTCTTTCTGGATTCAAGGATCCTTCCCCTGAACCTGCCGGGAGATCAGGAAGGGCCAAGGTTCTAGATCCCTCCCTGCCCCCACCACCAATGACAAAACAGCATAACTCTAACCTGACTGGGAAGTCTCAGGACAGCTGGAGGCAGCTGGGGAAGAGTGGTGCAACATTGAAAAGGGAGGCTGCGGGCACAATTGGATGATCAAATGGGAATGCAGACATAATGGAGGCACTGAGCCTTCCCTGTTCTGGGCCCCCAGGGGCTTATCAGAGGTCCCATTCCAAGCCAGGATCCCAGGCTGGAGTTTTTTCCCTTCAGGTCCAGCCACGGCATACCATGTCCCCAGGTGCCCATCCAGCAGCCAGAGGTTGGAGGGGCTGCAGAGTCTGCCAGAAACCCTTCTGGGGATGGGAAATCTGAAGGCTCCAAAGCATAGGGAAGGCTTAGGCATACATGGGTTATCATCATCATCTTCTTCATAGAGAGACTTCTTAATGCAAAACATTGAACATGATTCAAGCAATGTGATGCAGTAGCCAAAAAGGCAAATGTGATTTTAGGCTGTTTCAACAGAACTCTGCTCTGCTTAAACCTCACCTAAAGCATTGTGTTCAGGTTTAGGCACCACAACTTAAGAAGGCTATAGACAAGCTGGAACGTGTCCAGAGGAAGGCAACAAAGATGGTGAGGGGTCTGGAGACCAAGTCCTGTGAGGGAGGGCTGAAGGAACTGGATAGGTTTAGTCTAGAGAGGAGATGATTGAGAGGTGATATGATAACCACCTTCAGGTACTTGAAGGGCTGTCATATAGAGGAGGGTGGGGGAGTTGTTTTCTGTTGCCCCAGAAGTTAGGACCAGGGTTGAAATTAAAAGATTTTCCGGCTAAATATTAGGAAGAACTTCCTGATAGTTAGGGCGGTTCCTCAGTGGAATAGGCTTCCTTGGGAGTGATAGGGTCTCCTTCTTTGGAGGTTTTTAAACAGAGGCTAGATGGCATTTGAAAGCAATGCTGATTTTGTGAACTTAGGCAGATCATTAGAGGGAGGGAGCAGGAAGGGTTGTATCGCTGCTTTGTTACCATGGCCCTTTCTTACATGCCCAGGGAAATGTTGATTGCCACTTTGGGGGCAGGAAGCAATTTTCTTCAGGCCAGTTTGGCCAGGGATCCTGGAGGGGTTTTTTTTTGCCATCTTCTGGGCATGGAGCAGGTATCACTAGGTATGTGTGGAGGGGGTATTTGTAAAAGACCAGTGGAGCAAGGGAGGCATCACTTTCTGTGGGCCCCTACAATAAGCACTGAAGCACTCAGACCCTGATTCAGAGATGAAAGATGTGCAATCTGTCACCATTTCAGTTGTGATTATTTCAGATGTAGAGGAAAGGGAATGGTCAGGGAGGAGGAAGAAGAAGAAGAAGAAGATATTGGATTTATATCCCTCCCTCCACTCCGAAGAGTCTCAGAGTGGCTCAGAATCTCCTTTACCTTCCTCCCCCACAACAGACACCCTGTGAGGTGGGTGGGGCTGGAGAGGGCTCTCACAGCAGCTGCCCTTTCAAGGACAACCTTGAGCTATGGCTGACCCAAGGCCATGCTAGCAGGTGCAAGTGGAGGAGTGGGGAATCAAACCCGGTTCTCCCAGATAAGAATCCGCACACTTAACCACTACACCAAACTGATGCTAAGGACAGCTCTTTCAGACCATTCCAGGCAGAGCATTTCCAAGGACTCCTCAAGAAAGTCATCACACCCTGATCTGGATAGCTCAACCAAGCCCAGTCTCAGATCTTAGAAGCTATTCAGGGCTGGCCCTGGCAAGTAATTGGAGGAGAGATCTCCAAGGGATACCAGGGCTGGAACACAGAGGCAAGTGTAGTACAAGCCACCTCTCTGAAAAATATCCTAGACGCACTAGGGGTCACCATGACTTTCAGGCACATGTGCACACACAAATACTTTTTTTTTTAAAGTAATCACCAGCCTTAATTACTCTCTGGAGACTGTTGAATAACTGCTTCTTCAGCCTCCTCAAATTTACACACCAGGGGTTTCAAGAAACCATCTAAACACTTAATATTCTGCCCTTTTCCTATGGGGTTTTTTTTTTACATTTTGCAAATTGAATAGTCAGTTTCAGGCAATGGAACTTCCCTAAATGCTATTGCCAACAAGTTTTTATGCTTTATCAGAGGAAGCAATGGAAGACTTAAAAGTACCATTAGTCGATGCTCCTGTGGTCATGCTACATTCCAGCACAGTGCTGTCAAAAGATGGAGACGTCCTGGACCTTTGACACTCAAGAAATCCCTCCTAAAAATGAGGCAAGCGTTCCAGTTGGTGTCAGATGCATCCCAGGATGCCATCCAATTCTGTGCCAGAGTGTAGGCGGTTAATGTGGTTGGAAAGAGGCATTTGTGGCTCAAACGTTTGAAAGTGAACCTATTATCTAAATCCATCCTATTGATGAAAAAATTCTTAGGACAGCTTCTATTTGGAGAAAAGAGCATTAGATAAGGTGCTCACGGAAACAAAGGAAAAGAAGAAAGCAACGACTTCCATCTCAGCAAATAGGAAAAGGGAGTATAAAGCTCAGTCCTTTTGCTCCTACAAAACCTCCACTGGGAAAGAGGCTACCAAAATTTCAGCAGTGGCTCCTTCAGTTAAATTTCAGTATAGACACTTCAAAGCCAACAAGCAACAAGACAGAGTCAGCCCAGGAAAGAAATCTTCAGCATGACTCCAAGACTAGGGGCTGCCTTCAGGACTTTGCATAGATTTGGAAGGAGACTACTACAGACTGTTGGGTCTGTCAATTTTGGGATTTGATTACGAAATAGAATTCATCACAGAAAGAATTGGTCTTGTGATAAGCAGTTCAACATCTCATAATTGCAGCAACAGAACCTGTGCCTCCTTGTCAGTGTTTTTGAGGAGTGGACTCTGTAGTGCACAAAAAAATTGGGCGAGTGGAGAGTGATTTTGAACCTTAAAGAACTTGACCTGCGGGTTCAGAAACAGAAATTCTGTATGAATCACTCCAAACTGTCCTCTGTATTCTTCAGCAGAACAACTTCCTGACTTCTCTGGACCTCAAAGAGGCCTACCTTAATGTGCTGACAGTACCTGCACTTTGCATTAACCACCAATACGAAGTCTGTTCTTGTCACCATGAGTCTTCTCAAAGATTGTGGTAACTTTGATAGCAGTTCTGAGACAAAAAGGAGTTCATAAAGTACTCTTATTTGGATGACATTTTAATCAGGGCAGGTGATCTGAAGACGACCAAGGAAAGCACTACTGAGACCATTCAATTCCTGAAAACCCATGATTTTCTGACAAACTTCCAGAAAAGCCAGCTGGTACCCACCAGGAACCACATTCATTTAATAATAATAATAATAATAATAATAATTTTTAATTTACATCCCGCCCTCCCCGCCGAAGCAGGCTCAGGGCGGCTTACATGACATAAATACATTATTACAGTAGTACAGCAATAAAATTCATAGCAATTAAAAGTACAATTACATTTAAAACAGCATTTAAACTAATAATTTAAAACCACAGTATGATATGATGCTACAATCTTGGTATATGCATATAAACATAGTATCTTCTTCGTGGTCTCTGTGCATCACACCGATGGGAGAAGGCGCCTGCGCCGATCACGATCGGTAAACTTCAAAGCTGCGGATTTCCGCGCCTCCGTCCCAGTGCGCATTCCCAGACGCCCCACTGCGCATGCCCACCGGGACGGGGAGCGGACATCCCGCCAGTTCTCTTCTTACCGCCGCGCTGATCAGTCGATCCATAGGCTATGGTCGGTGAACTTCGTTTCGATTTGTTAATAGCTGTATATATTAGTGTAGTTAGTGTTAGTATAGTGTAAGTTAGTTAGATAGTTAGGATTGTTTTTTTCAGGAGTGTGGGGCGTGTGTTTTTCCTTCCACCCGCCGGGTGGTTTCCCCCCCCCCCGCTTTTTCTTCCCTTCCCGCCTTTGTCCTCGCATGGAAAGGCGGTGGGTTTTTTTCCGCCGGTGTTCCAAGTGCGGTAGTAAAATCGCACCACCCGACGGACACTCGCTGTGTTTATGGTGTTTAGGGGAGCACCACAAGCCAGACTCTTGCGGACATTGTGCCCATTTTTCTAAACAGACTAGGAAGAATAGGGCTGCAAGACTGGCTGCAGCGCTGATGGAGCAGGCGCTTACCCCCAAGAAAATGGCGGAGGAGCAGGCCACCGCGCCCATCGATCCATCGACATTGAAAACGGTCGACGCCGATCGAGCTCCAACCGATGCCGATCGCCCACTAAAACGTTCGGGCTCGGCTTCCGCCGCGGATCCCTCTGTGCCTGCCAAACGGCACAAGGATGACGCTGGAGAGCACGCGGAAAAGGCTAAGAAGGCTAAGAAGGCCGATAAAGCCAAACATTCTAAGCCTCCACTACAGATTTCTCCTGAATCGCCCCCGGCACCGACGCGGCTCGTCCCTCCGCTGAAGCTCTTCGCGTCGCCGGTGCATCGGCAAAGCCCCCAGATTTCGTCAATGTCTACCCAGCTCGTCATATCGGACTTGGACTCCGAAATCGAGTCGGCGCAACCTCTCAAACCCGACAAAAGTCCGACAGGCCGCCTCACACCAGGCCCAAGGACCCCTCGCCCCCGAAGCCCACTGCGGGATCGATGGGACACCGGTCGGGATCGACCCCTCGACATCCGTTCTCCACACCGCGATGACGCTCAAGATCGACCTGTGACTCATGTGCCTTGGGACCAGCACCAATGGCAGTACCTGTATGGAGCGTATTCCATGCCACCACCTTTTCCAAGGCTCCCCCTCAAACAATCGGAGTGGGACCAGCGGTCGGAAACGCCGTATCGCTCTCGGACGTCCTACCATACCCCGAAGCGGTCAGCGTCGACATCGGCCCCATCGGCTCCGGTCTCGGTACCGAAACCACCCGAGGTCGAACAACGCCCCAAGCCTGCTCCCGAGCTCGTTACCAAACCGGCGGCACCGGTGTTGCCACCGGTGCGAAACCCTTCGGAGCCTTCGGATTCGGCATCTCCACGGTCGCACCGGGAATCGTCCCCGGAGGAGATGGAAGATTCCTCCCCTGAGGTGCCTTCCCCGCCGGACAAAACTTCGGACGAGCACCCCATTTCCCCATCAGAGGACTTACAATCTTATGGGGATTTGGTCAGACGAATGGCGCAGTCATTGTCCCTCACCACGGAACAGCCGCAACCGGTAGTCACAGACAGCGTATTCGACATTGTCCAGAGGGACACGTCAACTGCGGTGGCGCTTCCGCTCACAAATGTCATGCTGCAGACAGCGAAGTCCTCTTGGGACAAGCTGGCCTCTACCCCAGTGTCTTCGCGACGTCTGGATCATATGTATAGGATCCAAGAGAGCACAGCAGAGTTCCTTTACACCCATCCGAGGCCTAATTCTGTGGTTGTGTCTTCCTCGTCAAAAGCTAAGAAGACGCACTCCACCCCCCCCCCCCGATAAGGAGGGCCGGAAGCTTGATGCAATGGGCCGACGGCTTTATTCGACGGGCTCCCTTGGCGTAAAAATAGCCAACTATTCGGCGTGCATGGGCAGGTACCAGTATGCTCTATGGGACCAGGTCTCTACAATTCTCCATACCCTTCCGGATCAGAGTAGAAGTGCTCTGAAGAAGCTTCAGAAGGAAGGAATGCTATTGGCGAAGCAACAACTAAATGCGGCCAAACATTCTGGGGACACGTGTGCCAAGGCATTGACGGCGGCCATCTCACTGCGGCGCCACTCCTGGTTACGGTCCACTGCGCTCCAGCCAGACACACAGGCTTTTATTGAGGACCTTCCTTTTGACGGGTCGGGCCTCTTCAGCTCCACCACTGACTCTGTACTCCAAGAGCTGGATAAGAGCATGAAGACATCCAGGAACTTGGGGGTGTCCACCTCTCGTCCTCAAAAGCGCCAATGGAAACCGTGGCCCAAGAAGCCGTATTCCAAGTCACCGGAACAGTCCTGGCGTACGAAGCCGTCGCCCACTTTTCCTCGCCAGCAGTATCAGGCTAAACCCAAGTACTCACCGTCCTCGACCCAGTCGACCAGACAGAAGGGATCTAAACAACAGAAGCAGGGCCTTTGACTGCCTCCCGGCCCCGTGCCTACCCACGGCTGTGGATCCTACCCACCTTTTCCCTTTTTTGTCAGCATGGTCCCGCATTACTTCAGACCTCTGGGTCTTATCAGTTATCCAACATGGGTACGGGATAGAGTTCATTCGTCTTCCCCGGACCCCGCATTTTGTTTATACCCCACCTTCCCCGTCCCTCCAGGAAGAGGTGCAATCTCTCCTCTGAAAACGGGCTATCGAAATGGTTCCTCTGGGCCAGCGGGGCCGTGGTTTCTACTCCCGTTACTTTACAGTCCCGAAGAAGGACGGGGGGTTACGGCCGATCATGGACCTCCGGGCCCTAAATCTCTTCGTTCGATGCGACAGGTTCCGCATGGTGTCCCTGCAGCACATCCTACCGCTTCTCAGTTGTGGCGACTGGATGGCCACATTGGATCTGAAGGATGCATATTTCCACGTTTCCATCCTTCCGAGTCACTGGCAGTTCCTGCGCTTCGCCATAGGGGAGGACCATTTCCAATATCGGGCCCTACCCTTTGGCCTGTGTACAGCCCCGAGAGTCTTCACCAAGACTATGGTGGTCGTGGCGGCCCACCTGCGGCTGCAGGGGGTAACGGTGTTTCCGTACATCGACGATTGGCTGTTGGTGGCGGACTCCAGGGAGCTCCTCCTGCAGCACATCGACGTCACTGTGACTCTCTTGGCCAACCTGCGCCTGCAGGTCAATTGGGGAAAGTCTCACCTCTGCCCTTCTCAGAGGGTGCAATTTATAGGGGCGATCCTGGACACTACGGTCTGCAGAGCCTTTCTCCCTCCGAATCGGGCGGACGGCATTGTGCGAATGGTCCACGCAGTACGTCAGTACCCTACCTTGTCAGCTCGGCAAGTCCAGCGACTGTTGGGACTTATGGCGGCCACTACGTCTGTCATCGCTTTAGCGAGACTCCGCATGCGCCCGCTACAACTATGGTTCCTGAGAGCTTTCCGGTGCAATGTCGACCCCCTCTCTTGACTATTGCACGTCCCTCCGGAGGTGGTAGCTTCCCTGGACTGCTGGGGACTGAAGTGTTGGCTGACGGAGGGCGTCTCCTTCCAGAGGCGGGCCCCGACGGTAACGATTACGACGGACGCATCCCTCTGGGGTTGGGGGGCACACACTCAGGGTCTTTGCGTGGGGGCCCCTTGGACGGACCATCATCTTCGCCGGCACATCAACTTCTTGGAATTGCTGGCCATATACCATGCTCTCCAGTCCTTCCAGACGTTGATTCAGGGCAACCCGGTGGCCATTCTAACAGACAACACAACGGCCATGGCATATGTCAACAGACAAGGGGGCACGGTCTCCCGCAGCCTCTGTTTGCTTGCCGTGACCATCTGGGAGTTATGCGAGACCTTGGGGGTTTCGATTGCCGCGACCCATCTTCCCGGGGAGCTGAATGTGCGGGCGGACTTCCTCAGCCGAGGGGGGGCCTCCCTGCACGAATGGGAGCTCAACTGGGAGTTCTTGAGTCCAGTGTTCCGACATTGGGGGATTCCCCAGTTGGACGTATTTGCAACGCAAGACAACAAAAAGTGCGAACTGTTTTGCAGCAGGGGGGGAGCGGACCCCGGGTCTCTGGGGGACGGACTCCTGGTTTTATGGAGCCACCTCAGCGTTTATCTTTTCCCTCCGATTCCTCTGATAACCAGGGTGGTGCACAAAATTCTGCGGGACAGACCGGTGGGAATCCTGGTCACCCCTTGGTGGCCGAGGCAGCAGTGGCTCCCGATAGTTCTGCGCCTCGCCAACAGGGAGCTTCATCACTTCCCACAGGCTCCGGACCTCCTGCTTTCCCATCAGGGTCAGGTCCTACACCACGATGTGCCGCACTTGAAATTGACGGCGTGGCGCCTCAGCGCTCGCAGTTATCAGACCGGGCGCGCTTCGTCCTACTGAACTGCAGAAAGTCTTCTACTAGGCAGTCCTATGCCTATAAGTGGGCGAGGTTTGTCCGGTTTGCTGAGGACGCTGGGGCTGAGCCTCGCGGGGCAGGCTTGCCTGTCATCTTTGACTTTATCTTGTCCTTGCTGGACGGGGGCCTGACGGTGTCTTCCGTCCGGGTCTACTTGGCGGCTGTTTCCTCGGAGCATTCCCGGGTGGAGGGATATTCCGTCTTTGCTCATCCGGATACAAAGAAGTTCCTTAACGGGATTACCCGGCTGTACCCTACTATCAAGGTTCCGGCGCCGGCTTGGGACCTAATTTTGGTGTTGAAAGCCTTGGCGGCAAAGCCATTTGAGCCGATGGCCACGTGCCCCCCTCATCTTTTAGCCTGGAAGACGGCCTTTCTGGTGGCGATCACGTCTGCCAGGAGGGTGGGCGAGCTGGCGGCTCTCCGGTGTGATGACCCTTACTTGTGCTTTACCCCGGAGGGGGTGGTGCTTCGGCCTGATATAACCTTTCTGCCGAAAGTGCTCTCTCCATTTCATTTGAATGCTGATCTGTGCCTGCTGGTGTTTTTTCCCAACCCGGCGTCGGACTCTGAGCGTCGGCTACACGCTCTGGATGTCAAGCGGGCGCTGTCCTTCTATCTCCATCGCACGAAGGGCTTCCGGAGGGACCCTCGACTATTTGTGTCATACGCATCCGCGTCGCGGGGACGGAGGATTTCGTCTCAGCGGCTGTCGGGATGGATTACTGGGACCATTCGACTCTGTTACCTCCTCCGCAAGACGCCGCTTCCAGGGCCAGTCCGGGCCCATTCCACGCGGGCTGTGGCGGCCTCGACGGCCTTCATGAGAGGGGTCCCTCTTCTGGACATCTGCAAGGCCGCCACGTGGGCCTCGGCGCATACCTTCGTTTCGCATTATGCGCTGGACCTGAGGAGGCGTCAGGACTCTTCGGTGGGCCGCGCTGTGTTGCAGTCTGTCTCTTCCTGATGGACCGCCGCTCCCTCCTCCAGGTAGGACCTTGGCTTGCTAGTCTCCCATCGGTGTGATGCACAGAGACCACGAAGAAGATAAACAGGTTTCCTACCTGTAACTGATGATCTTCGAGTGGTCATCTGTGCAGTCACACTACCCGCCCTCCTTCCCCTCTGCTGTCGGTCCATCTGTGGGCTAACGCAGCGGTCAGAAGGAACTGGCGGGATGTCCGCTCCCCGTCCCGGTGGGCATGCGCAGTGGGGCGTCTGGGCATGCGCACTGGGACGGAGGCGCGGAAATCCGCAGCTTTGAAGTTTACCGATCGTGATCGGCGCAGGCGCCTTCTCCCATCGGTGTGACTGCACAGATGACCACTCGAAGATCATCAGTTACAGGTAGGAAACCTGTTTTTTCATGGCAATGATACAATGGTTCCACCTTAAAAGGCCAGCTGGAAGAGGATGGTCTTGCAGGCCCGGCGGAACTGATTAAGGCTCCGCAGGGCCCACACCTCTTCTGGTAGCTGGTTCCACCAGTGGGGTGCTGTAATCAAGAAGGCCCGCTCCCTTGTCGCTTTTAGTTTGGCCTCCTTTGGCCCAGGGATTTTCAGCAAATTTTGTGAGCTAGATCTCAGTACTCTCTGGGGAACATATGGGGAGAGACGGTCACTAAGGTAGGCAGGTCCTCGGCCATATAGGGCTTTAAAGGTAATAACCAGCACCTTGTAACGAACTCGGTACACAATTGGCAGCCAGTGCAGTTCCCGCAGCCTAGGCTGTATATGTTCCCACCTAGGGAGTCCCATTAACAGCCTGGCTGCCGTGTTCTGCACTAGCTGCAGTTTCTGGGTTCGGCACAGGGGCAGCCCCATGTAGAGGGCATTACAGTAGCCTAACCTCGAGGTGACCATTGCATAGATCACTGTTGCCAGATCATCATGCTCCAGGAAGGGAGCTAACTGCCACGGCTTGCAACGCCAGGTCAGATTTTCAGGGACATTGTCAGTCCGGCTGTCCATCAATAGATAGAGCTGGGTGTCATCAGTGTACTGGTGGCAACCCAGCCCATATCTCCGGGCAATATGGGCAAGGGGGCGCATGTAGATGTTCAACAACATCGGGGAGAGGACCGCCCCCTGAGGCACCCCACAATTAAGTAGGTGTCTCTGGGATAGTTCTCCCCCAATCGCCACCCTTTGTCCCCGACCATCAAGGAAAGAGGAAAGCCACTGCAAGGCCAGCCCCTGAATCCCTTTGTCGGCAAGGCGGTGGGTCAGTAACTGGTGGTCGACTATATCGAACGCAGCTGATAGGTCTAACAACAACAGTACCGCCGAACCACCTCGATCCAGATGCCACTGGAGATCATCCATGAGGGCGACAAGCACTATCTCCATCCCATGGCCCAAGCGGAAGCCGAACTGGTATGGATCTAGGAAGCGTCATCCAGAAAACTCTGCAACTGCAACGTCACTGCCCTCTCAATGATTTTGCCCAAAAAGGGTAAATTTGAGACCGGCCGGTAATGCGCCAATTCGGTCAGATCTGATGTAACCTTTTTCAGGAGGGGGCGGACCACAGCCTCTTTAAGAGGTGTTGGAAAAAGGCCCTCCGAGAGGGATCTATTTACGATGTCCCGTATAGGACATCTTAGCTTCCTCTGGCAAGCTTTAATTAGCCAGGAGAGGCATGGATCCAGATCACAGGTTGTTGGACGTACAGTAGAGAGACTTCTGTCAATTTTCTCCAAGCTGAGTGTGTTGAAGTGATGCAGGATTAAACCAGAAGACAGGCACGGGGCCTCGAGTTCACATACTGTATCCAATGTGGCGGAGAAGTCGTGGTGGAGCGATATGACCTTGTCTACAAAAAGTTTCGCAAAAGCCTCACAGCCTATCTCTAATTCCTTAACATTTGGCCTGCCTTGTGGCAGTGTTGTGTGAGATTCCGAATTGTCTTAAACAATTGTGCCAGGTGTGAATTTGCAGATGCAATCTTAGCTGCAAAGTACGTTTTTTTGTGGCTATGACTGCCATCTCATAGGACCTCATAAACTCTCTATAAGATGTTCTAGTCGCTTCATTCCGAGTACGCTGCCATTGCCTCTCTAGCCGTCTGAGTCCTCGTTTCATCTGGCGCATCTCCGGGGTGTACCATGGGGCCAGCTTAATGCGAGGACGCAGAGGGCATCGAGGTGCGATCTCGTCGATGGCTCTGGAGAGCCGGCCATGCCAGGTATCAACCAGATCATCGAGAGAATCGCCAGGGGGCCAGGGATCTCGTAGAGCCATTTGGAACCGCTCCGGATCCATCTGACTCCGCGGGCGAGCCATAATAAGCTCGTTGCCTAAACGGGTTTGGAGTGAAGCATCCACACGAGCCTTGAGGGCAAAGTGGTCCGACCATGGCACCGCTTCTGCAGTTATATCGTCCACCATAACTCCGGCCGCAAAGATCAAGTCTAACATGTGCCCTGCCTGGTGAGTGGGGGATGTAACAAATTGAGAGTCCTAGTGTCGCCATGGATGACACTAGGTCCATCGCCTGACTAGAGGCCGCATCATCAGCATGGACTTTGAAGTCACCCAGGATCACAAGCCTTGGGTATTCCAATGCCCAGCCTGTTGCAGCCTCGATCAGGGATGGTAAGGCATTGGATGGTGCGTTAGGCAAACGGTACACCAGCCAAATCGCCAACCCTTCTCCAACCTCCCACGCCCGACCGGCACATTCAATACCATCGATCTCTGGGGCCAGGAGAGCCCTAAAGGAGTAAGCCTCTTGTATGAATAAGGCCACTCCTCCCCCCCCCCCGCCCGCTAGTCCGTGATTGGTGAAAGACTGAGTAGCCCGGGGGAGCCGTTTCTGAGAGAGCCACTGTGTCTCCCTCTCATACCCAGGTCTCAGTCACGCAAGCCAAGTCCATGTCCTGCTCGAGTAAAAACTCTCAGAGGACGGAAGTCTTATTATTTATGGACCTGGCATTGCATAACACCAATGACAGGCGAGTAATTCAACCTGGTCCCTCTACCTGTCATCCTCAGGATGGAACACAGACTGGAAGGCGGTCGAGCACTGTCTGGTCTCGGTCTCCTTCCCTTATATTGTTGTCTGTTCCCACCATCATACCTCCCCCTCCCCAGGAGCACTGGAATCCCTAGACCAGTCATCTCCCACTGTTCTCTACTTCTGTCGTAGCTACTACAGACACACAACTCACACCCCACAATTAACTCCCCAATCCACTCCGCCCCGCCAGCTGCCAATTCTAAAGTTAATGAACCCAGTTAAAACCCAGCCCACAATCTCCCTTTTAAATTAATTGGCTAAAATACTTAATTTAATCCTAATGGCTAATTATTAATTTTAAACCCCCACACTAACAATAAACCACCCTTAATTTGCCAAATATATATATATTTATCTGAAACCAATCAATCCAACTAAATCTCTATAAGTTAATTAACTAAACCCATAAGCAACTCAATTATAAAACTGGCAGTTCGTAAATGGCTGGAGGTAGTTGTTGTCGCAAAGTAAAGTGCTGTTGTGCATCTATAATGTAGATATAAAGTTCTCCTCAGATTGCAGTTTGTGTAAGAGCAGGGTCCCCAGTTTCTCAGGTGTAATTGTGGGATAAAGTGCAGCGTTAAGTGCAGCAGTCGTACAGCAGGATGTATAGCGAAATATAGGGCGATATATAGAGTGAGCGAGCGAAGGCCTGAGCCCGACAGTCCCCCCGCACAGCCTGGCAGGCCTGGGGGGGTGGAGACCCCCCTCGTGCCCCCCCGCCACACAGTAAGGCTCCAAAGCTCCGTTCGTGGAGTCGTCTGGCACTTAGGATGGCCGTCGTAGACCTCCGCTCCACTTGTGTGCTCGTCAACGCCCAGGGTGGCTGCCTCGAGTTCTCGCCCAAGCCAGAGGCACCACAGCCGCAGCTGATCACCACTGCCAGCGCGCCACTCCCGGCGCCCGACCGCGTCAGCACCCTGCTCGTCATACGGGTCCTCCGACTCCACTTGGCTCCACTTGACTCCGTTCGACTCCACTCGCCACCCAGCCCTGCCTGGTCACACCCACACTCCAGACCGCAGCCTCGGCAGCCCTCCACATCTGCGTCAGGCCCAACTCGCTGAAAACGGTAGATTAAACGGTAGATTAAACTTAACTGACGCTCTGCAGGACCCTCCGATGTTAAACTTTTGTTCTTCCCATAGTAAAAACATAAGTTTTCAGTTTTTGCCGTTTGAAGCAGCTAAACAGGCAGGTGGAAGCCTAGGTTTTCAGGAGCTCTAGCACCTGAGATCCTGCCTCATCGCCATCTTGGGTAGATTTACAGGCCAGAACAGACACTCGCCAGTCCAAAGTTTTTCTACCAACAGAGAAATAAGCAAAGATCAGAAAGTCAGTCCAGACTATCTGCAAGCAGAAGCACTCAGACCTGATGTTGCTGTCTCAGCTGCTGTGCCTTCTCATAGCAACAATAGACCTTGTGCCCTTAGTGTGCTTCCATGCAACCCTTAAAGGAGTCACTGATATGGTGGACTTCAGCAAACAACCCAGATTGGGGAGTTTCCTTTCTCTATCCTGACATGTCTTAGCGACTACAGCTGCCAGCACAAGGAGATGGGGGGCACACTGCTTGGACCAGGTGGCCCAAGGAAAATGGTCACCAAAGGAAAAGGAAAAAAGAGCATAAATTCGCTCAAGCTAAGGGCAATAAAGCTGGTCTGTTTGCTTTTTGAGACTTGATCCAACATAGATACATCCTAATAAAAATGGACAACATCACAGTAAAAGCCCACGTAAATCACTAAGGGGGCACCAAGGAAGCAGTGCAGATTTTCCAGTGGGCAGAAGAACATCTGATAGGACTTGAAGACTCAACATGTTCAGGGTGTATTGAACACACAAGTGGACTGGCTGAGTCAGAAGATCCTAGATCAGGCTGAACAATTGAGATTTTCAATTCTTTGCAAAATGCTTCAGGACACAGGTCATGGACCTCTTTGCAACATCAAGCAACCAGAAGGTCCCAAGGTCCCTGTCAATATTTGAGGATACTGCAGCTGAAGAGGTAGACTGTTATATGTATTCCCTCCAGTTCCACTACTCAGCAGGGTGCTGTGCAGGATACGGAAGGAGAAAGCAGAAGTAATTCTCTTGGCACTGTTCTGGCAGAGACATCCTTGGTTCTCCAAACTGGTCCAGATGTCAGTGGACAATCTTTGGAGAATCCCAGTCAGGGAGGACTGAGTCAGGGACCCATCCTCCATCCAGATTCACAATAGATCCAACTGATGGCATGAAGTTGAGTGGAAAGACAACATTCTGGTTTGTCTAGGAAGGTTGTAGGCATTATGCTTTAGGTAACAGAATTAAGAAACCACAGTTCAAATGTAAAAAGTAACCCATATAGAACCATGTAGCACAAAAACCAGAATAAATCCTTACAGTTTCACAAATGCCATTTTATGGGAAACAATTCTGCAATCTTAATATAAAAGGTATACATAAACCCATTTAAAAACCCTGACTTGTGTTGTAATAGTCCCACAGCTTTATATTAAAGTGCTTTTAGCGGCCCAACAATGTAACTAAATGCAACTTTCACAAGTTGGATATAACTCTTCCACGGAAGCCCTCTGATGTGCACTTGAAGACACAGCAAATGCAAGAGGAATGATGTGCACTTGAAGACACAGCAAATGCAATTTTAATCAGAATACCTTCTTCAGCGAGTGGCTTCATGTGCCCAATCCAGCAAGTTATTTTCCTGAAGCACCAGTTCAAAATAAAGTTGACCATAGTTCACAAAATTCTTTGGTTGTGAAGAGGAGACGCCTTCTTATATGAGGGGTGGAAGAGGGGCTTCACCCAAAAAAGGTAAGTAGTCACCATTGCTGCAGTAATGGTGTAATGCAGTAACAGAAGGATGGCCAGTCTGGCAGCTAACAAATATGTAAAATGGTCCCTAAAGTGCACCATGCAATTACTGTCTCCAATATAATTACTGTCTTGAATATAAATTCCCAGTGTGGAGGCTGTCGAGGGTGCTACAGGCCTTCAAAACCATCTTTTGAAGCTTTGAGCACTATAGAGCTCTTTCACTCTTATAGTGGAAAGTAGACTTTATTACATCTGCAAGAAGAGTTTCAAAGCTGAGAGTTCTATCAGGAAGGGATGAGTTATATACCTTTTACAAGAATTCAGTTGTATTAAGAACTGACCCATCCTTCATACCCAAAGTTAACTCATCTTACCACCTGAATCAACAGCTGATTCTACCAACTTTCTGCCTTAGACACACCCAAAGGAAAAGATGTGGCACAAGCTGGACATCAGAAGGGCTTGTTACCGAAAATGCCCCTGCCTGCTGCAGACACGCAAGAGGCCCTTGTGTAATTATGGTTCTTTTGTCCTTACGTATATGGAGGTCAAACCCAGAGTGCTATTCAACAGGAAAGAAAGAGGCGTTCAAATACAATAAAGGGGTTTTATTGAGTGTAAGATAATCATACAACCAGCATTCAAGAAAATAACAAAAATAAAAAATCAAAGGAGGATTGATAGTGAATCAAAGGAGGATTGATAGTGACAAAGAGAGGGCTGGGGTTATACTTGTCTGTTCCTGAAATCCCAAAAAAGATGCTGTGGAAGAAGCAGACGGGACAGCCAATAACCCATGCAAGAGGACACAGAACAAAGTCTGCAGGTCCACACTCCATGGCACCCAGGGAGTGCACACCTGGATGGGGTTTGGGGCAGGTTTAAATACCTTTTTTCCTGCCCTTAGTGTGTAATATATAACCAGGCTTCTCAAATGCATATGAGCTATGCTCGAGACAAAAATGTGTATTGGTGGTTTAAATCAACAATAGAGTTTCTCTGTGCTGTTTTTGTGTGTGTGTTCTAATAATTTGGAGTTGGGAGTAAGCAGCAAAATGCCTAAGTTTGCGGATGACACTAAGTTGTTCAGGGTGGCAAGAACCAGGGAGGATTGTGAGGTACTCCAAAGGGATCTTTCAAGCCAGGCGAGTGGACATCAGTCTGGCAGATGAGGTTCAGCGTGGCCAAGTGCAAAGTAATGCACAGAATTCGATGGAGGCTGCATTTGGGAAGGGAGTACTCTTAACAGGTATTGCAGTAGTATTCTGTCATATTTATCTCACCCTGTTTTCAAATTGGAATTACTTCCCCACTGAAAGAGAACAAAACGTTGGACTTACTTGAAAGTTTCTTCTCTCCAGTTGGGTGAAGTCATTCTATTTTCCCAACACCATGCACACACACAAAAAAAGTATGTTTTGGTAAGTTATTTCTTAAGTTCCAGTGAATAAAGTTGTTGAAATTACTTCTCGAGTCAGATTATATTTTTGGAGCTAGGCTACTTTATGTCTGGAAGGGCACCCTCACTCTGTTCTGGAAAGCATAACCAAAATTGCACATCCCTGTCTGGAGCAAGAGAAGGTATGACCTAACCAGTTGGGATTATTTTACCCTATTGAAGAGAAGAAACCTTCAGGTAAGTCTAGTGTTTCCTTCTTAAGGATTTAATGCACAAACTCACAGTATTTTAGTAACCACAAGACTGTGGGTGTGTTTTGTATGCATTTCCTCTTTTTAGAGATTTCCTCCTATAAGCCTGTTCTCCACCCCATAAACTGCCATCTTGTAAACTGGTTTATACAGTCAAAATCTGTGGTTACAGTCTCAGATTTTTTTCCCCTTTGAAAATGTTCCTGTGTGTATGAACAAGGAAGTCACAGATACTCATTGCCAAAATGTGTATCTGTTACGTGTTAGGCAAAGTCTCTGTGCTTTATACTGTGGACCTACCATGTGGGTTGGCTCTTTACCCTGCAATGAGAAAGTACTGAGAATTCATGGCTGTGCAAAGAATTGTCTGACTGCTCAGTTGAGTTAAACATCTGATTTGCTCCTTGAGTATGTATATCCATACTGGAGTTTAAAATGAATTCAAAGGATGGCTGTGATTGGATACTTGTTCCAATCATGAGCATTTGGAGAAGTTGCCCTGGTGTCTGAGGCCTGGGGAAAAGACAACTTGAATTGTTACCTTCCCAGGGCCTACGGTGGTCACTGCTGCTTTTTCACCCCCTTGTGTGCATTGTTTTTACTTGTTGTCAGTAGCTAAGGAGCTACTGTCATGAGTCTGAAGGCAGCACAAAAATATTTTGAGGAGTTGGCATTAAAAGGTGGCAAAGAGAATGAGTCATGTTTTGGAAAGTTACAGGTTCAGAGCTCTACTCTGCCAAGAATTCATTAGCTGCCTTTAGACAAGCCACTCATCCTCAGTTTCTCCTCTCTCCCTTCCCCAGTTATTGTAATATGGGGATAACAGTACTGATGTAAGATACTGACAATATAATGAATGCAAAACCCTTTGAACAATACAGTCGAATTAATGTGAAACCCTTTGAACATTGAAAGCACTATATAAATGCTATCTGTTGTTTCTTGAAACCAATGAATTATAGAGGACTATTTTAGGTAATGGAAGAGCCCTGTGGCATAGAGTGGTAAGCTGCTTAATGACCTGAGTTTGATCCCAGTGGAAGCTGGGTTCAGGTAGCTGGCTCAAGGTTGACTCAGCCTTCCATCCTTCTGAGGTTGGTAAAATGAGTACCCAGCTTGCTGGGGGGAAAGTGTAGATGACTGGAGAAGACAATGGCAAACCACCCCGTAAAAAGCCATGAAAACATTGTGAAAGCAACGTCACCCCAGAGTCGGAAACAACTGGTCCTTTTAAGCCTTTTTATTTTAACCTCAGCAGAACCAAACAGTTGCCAATCTTCGGGGGGAAAGCAAGGGAGACCTGTGTTCTACAAAAACAATTTCAGTTAAATTTACAAGAATATGCTGTAGTTGCTCAATACAAAGAATTTTGTAAATATTCACTATTGAAGGAATATCTCATGCTGTTTTATAACATAATAATGTCTATGTCCAAAATTATAAATCAAAATTACAGTAAAGCATTTGCCATTTTTCATCATGAAAGAGTCCATGTAGAGTAAGGACTCCAAGGAGTGCAAAGTCCTAGTAGGTGCACTTTGACCTCTCCTGATGGATGACGATGTTGTCTGCGATGTCAAAAGCTACTTTGCAGTGCATTGAAGACTCAATACATGAGGCAGTGTCTTTATAATGAAGTGTAAATGATAATAATAATAATAATAATAAAAATTTATTTATACCCCGCCCTCCCCGCCGAGGCAGGCTCAGGGCGGCTTACAGAGTATGGCAAAAGCCATGTTAAACAATAAAACAATTATACATTTCTATACCATTTAAATTTACATAATATAAAAGTCTAAAATCAATCTAAAATAATCTCATCTTATTGCTATCTCGATTGTTGATGTTAGTAATGGCATGGTGTTCATTTCAGGTTCCATCTTGGAAGGCTAGCCGGAAGAGGGCGGTTTTGCACGCCCTACGGAATTGGCTAATGTCCCGTAGGGCCCGCACCTCTTCCGGCAGCTGGTTCCACCATTGGGGTGCTTTTATAGAGAAGGCCTGTTCTCTGGTTATGATAACACGTTCCCTAGGTTTAAAAAGCCGTTTTTCGATTATAGACCTTCGTCTCGATCAATTCACTTCATATTATCTGGAACCAGTGCTCACAACAATATGCACGCGACTAGTCAGTTTCTTTAGTGGTTCTGATGTTTTCAGGGTTAGGAAATACCAACTCCTTAGCAAAGCTATCATCTTATTCAATGAATTTATAATCCTTGGCTCCAAATTTCATTTGATGGCTTTGGTTGTAGACCTTCGTCTTCAGAACCGCTCAAAACTTGCTGCAGTAATTTCCCAGCTTTGAAGAAGCTGGTGCTCTTCGATGCAAGCCACAGCAATCACAAAGCCCTTGCCCTGCTGCCAGGAGAAGCATGGGCTGCACATGCACAAGAGGAGCATTCAGACTGTTCCTGCGCATGCAAGGCACGCAAGGCCTGGCCACAGACAGCTGGGAAATGCTCCCTGCATGTGCTTCATATATTTGCTATCGGGAAGTTCCCAGTGTCTGTTTAATCCAGTCCCAGCCTGTCCTATGACAAGGTAAGGATGAGCGGGATGCGGGGGGCAGATGTATGTGTGTGATCGTGCCTGGTTAATCTGGAGGGGAGGTGTGGCTAGGTTGGGCCAAATCCCTAATGTGACCACACCCAATATCATACCCCCTCCATTCAACGTTAAAGATATCAGGGAATGTTTTGCTTCTGATCATATGCCACTTTTGTGTTTTCCAAAACTCCATCCAGTCACTCAAAAGTCAAACTTTTTTTTTTTAAAAAAAGGAAAAAAAGCTTTAAGTTGGCCAGAGCCATCTTAAGATTGGGGGGGGGGGAGGGGCTTGGAAAGGTTAGCCAGTGTGGTTTCTCCTCCCTTCCCCTAAACACCACTGCCTTAAAGTCTGAGAATTGGGGAGGAGGGAAGGAAAAAAAGCTTTAAGTTGGCCACTGCCTTAAAGTAGGAGAATTGGGGGGGGGGGGGGAGGAAAAACTTTAAGTGGCCAGAGCCATCTCAAGATGGGGGGAGGGACTTGGGAAGGTTAGCTAGTGTGGCTTTTCCTCCCTTCCCCTAAACACCACTGCCTTAAAGTATGAGAATTGGGGGGAAGGAAAAAAAGCTTTAGGTTGACCAGAGCCATCTCGAGATGGGGGGAGGGCAACTTTAATTGTGAGGGCAGAGAGGTCCAACTTAAAATGTGGCTGAGTCCATTTGATGGCATCCTTGGTAGCTTCCACAGCCCTACACAAGGATCCAGCTCCTCCCAACGTCTAATGATATAACTGGTGCACCCAATAACGATATCCTTTGTTTATTTCAAATAGATTCATTTATTAAGACCTAGAGATGCTTACAGGACAGGTAACTGAAAGAACTGAAGAACCAGAGCACATACAGAGATATATAATGGGGGTTTTACAGCCGTTACTATTTGGCAGGCACTTCTACCTTAAGGGTCAAATGTTATAATAAACAACAAAAGAGGAAGAACTGCATATCAAAGAGATAAGGACGTTTGAAGCTACTAGAGCATTCCCTCTCACACTTGTGAGACACAACAGTGGTTCATGAGAATCTAAACATCCCCTAGCCAGATGGCCCTGGCTATTAAGTAGTAAATCCCACCATTCAGCTTCTAAGGGAAAGATATATGTAGGAGCTTGATAAGGGCCTTTGGGCTCATGTGTTTGAAAATCTCCATTTACTGTTTCTGCTGTGGAGTCCTGCAAAGTCATTTTATTCACCAGGGCTTTTAATGGAGTATAAAATGCTGGTGTCTTTTTGGGGAAAGGAGATATCTGGGGCTTTATGTCAGCTCCTGTGCAGCTCTCATCAACTCAGCCTCTTTGATGTTTATGAAATAAGGTATTTATTGAAAGAGATACATGGTCACAGTGAAAGGCTTTTTTGTTAAAACTGCCCTTCTGAGGTAGGGTCAGGTACTTATATGCTTATACCATTAGTTCACATAAGCAATTATGGTTGTGCAAAGCAGCAAAAGCATTATAAACTTATTCCCATAACACCCCCCCTCCCACAGCTACTAGGTATCTTTTCCTTGAAACAAAATTTAGAGTGGTCTCTTCAGCAGTCTTGATAAGTGTCTGGCCTTCAAGGTCAAAGAAAAACAAGGATGCAGTGCCTATTTTGTGCAGTGTCTGGTTCTGTAACATTGCCTGTGTTAAACAATCTCTGTGCCAAGCCAGGTTAACTCAAAATACATATGGCAGGTATAAATGACAAGGATATGCAAAGCCATTGCAATTAAATAACATAAAATAACATAAATCATTGGCAAGAAACACTTTCTTGAGACTTTATTCTGTTGGTTTAAATAATGTTTTGGCTGTGATGTGTCTGCTGCCTTGAGCCACAAGGAAAGGCAGGATAGAAATGTCAATAAAGTGACAGAATAAGGTGATTTGAACGTCACTGGTGGCACTGGTGACTACACATTCACATGGAGGATACAAGGAACATGACATGGCCAGCTCCCAAGTGATGCAGAATAAAGGGGAGGTGGCGGCATTCAGAAGTTCCCAGGTTCAGTCCCCAGCATCTGGTTAAAATAGCCCATTAGTAGGTAAAGGGAAAGATCTCCTCCTTGGTCCATAGAAAGCCACAGCAAGTCTAGGTAGATAATACTGGCCTTGATTAGATTGATGTTATGACCTAGTGTAAAGCAGCTATGTGAGTTCCAGCTTGATACGATGCACAATCTAGTTGATGTTATACGCATGTTAGCTGGTTGATGTATGCCTTGTACACCAGATGACTGCCTGTTGTCTAGGCAGCATATATCTGTTAAACGGTCATTGTACAAAATATTTAATCCGGTTACTTTGGCAGTTCATATTGGCAGTGAACAAAATTATCTGACACTGTTAATATGTGCATATTTTCCACACCTTCATGTGTTGACTGCCAGGTTATCTGCATGTCCTCCACTCAGTTTCCGTGTGTAAAGTCTGACTCAAGTTGTATGTTCTACTCAGGGCTTTTTTGGAGAAAAAGCCCAGCAGGAACTCATTTGCATATTAGGCCACACTCTGTGACACCAAGCCAGTTGGAACGCATTCCTACTAAAGAAAAAGAAAAAAAGCCCTGCTGGTACTAATATGTCTCAATTGCAGCTTGTTCAGAGAATGTAAGATAATTTCACAGCTAATCAAAGGCATTTTTATCCTCTGAATACAATCAGAAGTTAGTTTTATTTATTTATTTATTTATTTATTTGATTTATATCCCGCCCACCCCCCGACAGGCTTAGGGCGACTAACAACAGTTTAAAACATTAGCAATTTACAAACATATTAAAGTTAACTATATAAGAATATTTCCATACATATTAAAAATCCAAGATGGCAAGCTTCTGATTTCCATTATATTATATTAGTTCAGGGAGATTGTCGGTGCTGAAGGTAATAGCCACCTCCTCCTAACCATTAAAGGTGAGTTTGAATAGTTCAGTCTTACAGGCCCTGTGGAACTGTGGCTGGTCCCGCAGGGTCCTGATGTTTTTGGGGAGGACATTCCACAAGGTAGGGGCTGTTACCGAGAACGCTGTGGCTCTAGTGCTAGTCAATCGAGCTTCTTTCGGTCCAGGAATCTTAAGGAGATTTTGAGACCCTGAACGTAGTGCTTTCTGGGGTACGTATGGGGAAAGGTGGTCCCGAAGGTAGACAGGTCCCAGGCCATATAGGGCTTTAAAGGTTATAACTAGCACCTTGAAACGAATCTGGAATGCCACAGGCAACCAGTGCAATGCTTTCAGCACAGGTTGAATGTGCTGCCATACAGGTAGCTCCTTTAACAACCTAGCTCCTGCGTTTTGCGCCAGTTGCAGCCTCCGAAGTTGAGTCAAGGGCAGCCCCATGTAGAGGGCATTACAGTAGTCTATTCTCGAGGTGACCATTGCATGGATCACTATTGCCAAGTTGTCGCACTCCAGGAGCCAACTGTCTTGTCTGTCTAAGATGATAGAATGCAGATTTGACAATGGCTGCTACCTAGACCTGCATTGTCAGCAAAGACTCCAGGAGCATCCCCAAGCTCTTGACCCTCGACGCTGGCACTATAAGCGTCTCATCGAAGGCTGGCAAGGAGATTTTCCAACCCAGGCAGCTGCAACTCATGCACAGGACCTCTGTCTTCGCTGGATTCAATTTCAATCGACTCTGCCTGAGCCATTTCACCATGGCTTGCAATGCCAGGTCCAGAACTTCCAGGGCGCAGCAGGACTGGCTACCCAACAATAGATAGAGCTGGGTGTCATCAGCAAATGGTGACAACCCAGCCCATATCTCCAGACAATCTGGGCAAGGGGGCTCAAGTAGATGTTAAACAACACTGGGGAGAGGACTGCCCCCTGAGGGACCCCACATACAAGGGGATGCCTCTGGGATGACTGCTCCCCTATAGCCACCCTTTGTCCCCGGCCTTGGAGAAAAGAGGTAAGCCATTGAAGGGCAGACCCCTGAATCCCCACGTCGGTGGAGCGGTGGGACAGAAGCTGGTGGTTGATTGTGTCAAACGCAGCTGACAGATCTGACAACAATAGCACTGCCGAGCTGCCCCGATCCAGATGTCTCAAGAGATCATCCATGAGGGCGACCAGTACCGTCTCCATCCCATGGCCTGGCCGGAAGCCAGACTGAAATGGGTCTAAAACGGCAGCGTCATCCAAGAATCCTTGTAACTGTACTGCCACTGCCCTCTCAATGACTTTACCTAGAAAGGGCAAGTTTGACACTGGCTGATAGTTTGCCAATACGGCTGGGTCCAAAGATGGTTTTTTGAGGAGAGGGCGTACTACCGCCTCCTTAAGGGGCATGGGAAAGGTTCCTTCAATCAGGGACCTGTTGATAATCACCTGCAACAGGGCTCACAATTCAATCCGGCAAGCACGTATCAACCAGGATGGACATGAGTCCAGATCGCAGGTAGTGGGACGTGCAGTACAAAGGACTTTGTCGAATTCCTCCAAGCTGAGTGAAGTGAAATGATCCAGGATCAAACCAGAAGACGTACTTGGAGCCTTGAGTTCACTCACTGTGTCAAGGTTGGTGGGGAGATTATGGCGGAACAGCAGGACCTTATCTGCGTAAAAATCTGCAAAAGCCTCACAGCCAATTTCCAATTCCTTATCATTTGGTCTGCTCTGTGGCAAGTTTGTATGCATCGGAATTGTTCTAAATAATTGGGCTGGGTGAGAATTTGCAGATGCAATCTGGGTTGCAAAGTAAGCCTTCTTTGCAGCCTTAACTGCCATCTCATAGGACTTCGTAAACAGCCTATAAGATGTTCTTGTTCATCACCAGTGCGCCGCCATCGCCTCTCTAGTCATCTTAGTTGCCTTTTCATCAGCCTCAATTCCGGGGTATACCACCTAAACAGGGTTGTGGTGGCACAACCATACGGGGCTTCAGGGTGTAGTGGTCCGACCATGGCACTGCCTTGGCAGTAATCCGGTCCACCGTAACTTCCGCCACAAAGATCAAATCCAGCATGTGCCCAGCCTGATGGGTGGTAGTTGTTACATATTGGGAGTGTTGCCATGGATGACTCCAGGTCCATTGCCTTTAAGGAGTTCACGTCATCGGCATGGACATTGAAGTTACCCAGGACTAAAAGCTGTGGGTACTCCAATGCCCAGCCTGCTATGGCCTCCATCAGGGACGGTAAGGCACTGGCCGGTGCAGTAGGCGGACGGTACACTAGCCAGTACCAGCATACAGTAACGTATTCCATTCTACTTTACCCTAAAAACATACCTTGCATAATTTGTATAATTTTTAAATGATTAGCTAATTGGTCTAACCGAGGGGTAGGGAACCTTTAACACTCAAAGAGCCATTAGGACCCGTTTCTCACAGAAAAGAAAACACTGGGAGCTGCAAAACCCTTTTAACATCTAAAATGAAGATAACAATGCATATATTGTTTTTTACCTTTATGATAGTGTGTTGCATTTATGAAATCAATGAACTGCTGCAGAGAAAACAAATTTTTATTTCTGCACGCAACATAAACATTTTGAACTCTGAAAAAAAGATGCTGGGTTGAAAGTTATTTTGAAATAAAATATTCAATGTCTATTTGAGTCCTCCTCGTATTTATGAAATAAAAAGCTGGACTTAAATTATCCACCTGCATCAAACCAAAAATGCTGTCTGCTTCTGTGTGCCATCATCCTTTAATCACGTGTACTGGAGTGTGCAGTCAGCTGTCAACCTGAATAAAAGAAGGACTATTTCACTGAACAATGTAAAATATATATTTGAAAAATAATACCCAATTATTTAAAATTATTTAAAATTATTTATTTTACCTGGTTAATGTGCTTTTTGCTCCTGAACCTCAGCGCACAACGTCTGTACATCAGGGCTATAAGACATCACCTTCATCTTCACACAGGATTGTAAACTGTCGTCTGTGAGGCGTGAGTGATGTTTGTTTTTAATATAGTTCATGTGGGAGAAGACCTGCTCACATGAGTATGTGGATCCGAAGATCGACAGGACCCCAAATGCATATTTTTTCATATACGTATCGGGGATGGCATTCCATATTTCAAATACAAGTTGGTCCGGTTTGGGAAGGTTTTCAATATCACTCCATTTGTGATTCTGAGCAAGAATGGCCTTCTGACGGGCAACATCTTCAAGATTAGCTGTCAGGCATTTGAACTTGTACACCCATATATCTTTGTTGGCTATGTCAGCCAGTTCCGTCTCAAGATCTGGTTGACTTACACCTGCAAATGCAGTCATATTCAATAGGGATGCATCGATGTACAGGGGAGTGACAGGGAAGGATAATGTGTTTTTTTCCCTCTTTGAACTCACAGAATTGTTTCCCAAACGATGTTTGCATTGCGACGATTGCAGAATGCAAATACTCCATATTTATCATATTGTGAGCTTGTTTCAACTCTCTCAAAGAGGGGAAGTGAGATAGTGTACTTCTCTGTAAATCTCTGGCAAACACTGTCAACTTGCGCTCAAATGCCAAAACCTCTCCAGCATGTGCAAGGCTGTGCTTCCTTTCCCCTGAAGACTTGTGTTTAGCGTGTTCAGGGGCGCTGTCATATCTACCATGAAGTGTAGCTTTTCCAGCCACTCTGGCTGTTCCAGCTCAAGAAAGGTGAGCCCTTTGCTTCCCACGAAAGTTTTCACCTCTTCCAGACACGCGGCAAAGAGTTTGAGTACCTCCCCTTTGGACAGCCAACGGACTCTGTTGTGCAACAAGAGATCAGAATACATGCTTTCCACCTCCTCCAGTAGCAAACAGAACTGACGGTGATGTAAACCTTTTGCCATTATTTTATTGACAATCTGAATGACAACATTCATTACTTCTGTGCATTCTGGTGCAAATGTTTGAGTGCACAATGCCTCTTGGTGCAGGATGCAGTGAAGTATCATCAGCGTTCTACCCAGCGACTTCTGCCGTAAAGCCACAAAGCCCTTCTGCGCTCCTGTCATACTTGGTGCCCCATCAGTAGCCACTGACACCAGGTGAATGGTGTTTATTTCTTTAGTTCTTAAAGAATCCAAGACAGCCTCACAGATGTCTTCCCCCCATGTCTGACCTTTTAGTGGTATCAAATCAATTATTTCTTCCTGTGACCCAGCAGAGCTCACATATCGGCAGAACAGCACTATTTGTTCAATATCACTTCTGTCTTTGGACTCATCACAGGCGATTGAGTACGCCATTGCTGAATTGATGTCTGGTGATGTTTTCTGACGGTGATTTTTATGGTTCTTCCTTTGACAATCCTCGCAGAGAGAGGCATATCTCTGATTTTCTGCACAATTTCACTCTTGTTTTTAAAGTCCGAGAACAGATGTTCTAAAATCCTCATAAATGATTCTTTTATATAATCTCCATCTGTGAACGGCTTCCCGTGCCTGACTATTTCCCGAGCAGCCACAAAACTAGCATATGTAGTTGAACTGGCAGACTTAATCCACTTCTTGAAGTGATTTTTACTCAAATCAACCTTCCGCATCAGTTCTGAAACGGATTTTCTTTTTTCATCTCCATCCGGATATCTTTCAGCAAAGGCTTTGTGTTTAGTTTGGAAATGTCTTGCAACATTTGACTTTTTGTTGTTTGCCAATTTCTCATCACATATTAAACATAATGGTAAACCAGTCTCATCAGTAGTGAAAGCAAATGAATCTGCCCATGCTCCAATAAATGTTCTGTTTCTTCTGAAATTTTTCTTTTCTTGGATTTGTCCATGGTTGGCCTACCAGGGGTCAAAAAGCACAATAAAACTCCCGAGCCTTCTCTGCAGCGTACTGGTCAATCTAATGACCTAGAAGTGGGGGGGCAGCAGGGGGCCCTTCTGAGGAGGCAATGTTCCCACGCGGCCCGGGCCTCCCTCCTCACCACCATCACCCTTGCGTGCGATGGAAAGGAGAGGGAGGCCCCACTTGCCCTCAGGTGCCGCCCGGCTCAGCAGCAGGAGGGAAAGGAGAGGGAGGCCCCCCAGCCCGCCTGCTCTCAGGTGCTTCCCGGCAGCAGGAGCTGCACCAGCACCACCATCCCTTCCCCAGAGATGCTCCTTTTTCTCCCTCTCTCTCCCCCCCCACCCTTTCACCCCCTGCAGTGCGGCTCTAACCTGCCAGCCAAAGTCCCAGCAAAGCTCGCAGCTTAAGCGGGGTCCCAAATTTGAATGCTCCTTTTTGCCGCCGTGCACAACTTCTCACTCCAGTCAGCCAGTCCCAAAATGCACTGCTCCGACGATGCTCTGCGCCCAAACCTCACGAGAGTTCCCCTTGCGCCCAAACCTCGCGAGAGTTCCCCCCTCCCTTCTGCGCTGCCGCTGCGAGCCAGAGACGCTGCTGTTGAGAGAACAGCGCAAGCCTGCGATGACGTTTCCTCCTTGCTCCAGTCAACCAGCCAAAGAGTCACAAGTAAGTCATAAAAGAGCTGCATGTGGCTCTAGAACTGTACGTTCCTGACCCCTCCCCCAGTCTAATCCCTGTGAGAATTTGCTCTTGCTGTCATCTGAGCAAACACTGCAATTTCATTGTACTTTTAGAGATAGTATATACATTTGTGCACTTAATTAGTACTGTACATTTAGTCATTTGCACTGTATCAGGCATGTTCTGTGTGAAGTAATATGCGTGAAAAGCAGTCAATAGTTTAATCATAAATACTTTTGCTTCTGAAATGGACATCACTAGAAAATGTTTTCACACATGGTTACCTTGTGTCTTGTTCACAACTCTTTAAATCTGTGTTGAAATGGTACCTTTTTTTCTAGCCAATATCAGAATGTTTTTTGAGAGCCAGTTTGGTGTAGTGATTAAGTGTGCGGACTCTTATCTGGGAGAACCGGGTTTGATTCCCCACTCCCCCACTTGCACCTGCTGGAATGGCCTTGGGTCAGCCATAGCCCTGGCAGAGGTTGTCCTTGAAAGGGAAGCTGCTGTGAGAGTCGTCTCAGCCCCACCCACCTCACAGGGTGTCTGTTGTGGGGGAGGAAGGTAATGGAGATTGTGAGCCACTCTGAGATTTGGAGTGGAAGGTGGGATATAAATCCAATATCGTCTTCTATCAATTCTTCTTAGGGTGGCATTTGTGATTATTGCTGTGATGTTAAGAGTAGCTCACTGTCTCTTTAATAACATCACCTGATACACAGCAGGGTGTGTGTGTGTGTAGAAGTAACTTCTTTGCCTCTTGCAGCTTGTCAGAAATGCTTCATATAAAAGCTATTTTCCTCTGCCATCTGTGTCTTCTATCTGAGATTAACCAGAGGTCACTGGCATGTTGTGCTTTATAGTCATTATAATCTTTGATCCTCAGGCTGGTGTATCACTAATCTGTGTTGCAGCTGCACTCAACCTTTAGCGTAAGTATTAATTACTCTTTCAGTGTATCCAGATTGCTTATGATCTACTATATTCAGAAGACAAACCTTCCTAAAATTAGATATAGACCCATGGATTCCAAATGTCTTCATAGTTGGCCTCCCTAGCACAGGCAAATCAGAGACTGACTCACCAGCAAGTAGGGTTGCCAAGTCCAATTTAAGAAATATCTGGGGACTTTGGGGGTGGAGCCAGGAGACATTGGGGGCGGAGCCAAGAGCAAGGGTGTGACAAGCATAATTGAACTTCAAGGGAGTTCTGGCCATCACATTTAAGGGGACTGCACAAATTTTTAAATGCCTTCCTTCCATAGGAAATAATGAAGGATAGGGGCACCTTCTTTTGGGGCTCATAGAATTGGACCCCCTAGTCCAATCTTTTTGAAACTTGGGAGGTATTTTGGGGAGAGGCACTAGATGCTATACTGAAAATTTGGTGCCTCTATCTAAAAAAACAGCCTCCCCAGAGCCCCCGATACCCACGGATCAATTCCCCATCATTCCCTATGGGAATCGTTCATGGAGGTGCATGATGGCTCTGGGGGCGGGGCTTCCCCCGCTGGCCAGCTGGCTGGGGGAGGGGGGAAGCCTGTAAAACCGGGGGATCCCCCTCTGGGACCTGGGGATTGGGAAGCCTACCAGCAAGAGAATTTAAGTTGGTTGTGCTACTCTCATTTCCTTCCTATCATCTTTTTAGGTTTCCAGCTCTGCCTCCTCTTTGCTGACCCAAGCCTTGGGTAACTGTCACCTTTCAGCATTCACTTCCTGTTCATGCAACTGCATTGTTACCTTTGGGGTATGTCTTGAATTCTAGGCCGCAAGCACTCTGAAAGAGTCAGTTTGGCAACTATTACTAGGTGCCCAGAGTAAGTGCTTCTGAACAGATTGTTATGGTACTTCAGATAGTTCTTTTATAAGCGGAATGAAACAACACTGTCTGGATTCTTATGCTTAATGTATTGTCTGAGATGAACAAGTTTAACTTGTGGCTTGAAGCTAGGTCTTTTTCCAAACACTGCAGCTTGGAAAACTTTCCCAGTTAGTTTAAAGGAGGCCTCCACTTGACATTAGCAACCAACATGTGTAAGGCCTGACAAGGGCATGGTTCTGAGTATCTTTATCCCTGCATGGGTTTGCACATGCCCAGGATCCCATGTGAGCACTCTCATGGAGTGCCAATGCTGCATGTCTAGAGGATGGCAACTAGATTTCAGTATGAAAACAGCCATGTGGATGGTGCATGGCTTTTGGGTGTTTGTGCAGAGCTGTAAAATTTAACAGAGCATTTCAGTCTTCTTTTTTACTTCTTTTTTTCCCAATCTTTGGCGTGATTTCTTAACATTAAATTTGGATGGCATAGTGGTCCACAATTATTTAATTCCTTTTTCAAACCTTGCTCCTGAATGTTGTTTCTGATGGATGGTTGAAACAAGATACTCCTGATTTTATATTCCCGCCTTCCTTGCTGATGTCTTAAAATAATGCTAGAAGAGTGCCATTTGCATCTTGCTGTTTCCATTAGCATTTCCTTTAACGGACATTGTGGTGTAAGTCAAGGTCAAGCTGCTTGAAACCTGCATTCTTTTTTGAGTAAATCATTTAGGATTGACAAAGTTGTGGATTTTCCAAGTAATGTGGTGCTAGGAAATTTTCCAATTCAACTTTTGCTGCTAATAAAAAAGGAAAAAATGTAATATGCAAAGAATACATATCTATCTGCAGGACTTTTTTTGAGCAGATATGCACAAGAATGCAGTTCCAGCTAGCTTGTCGTCAGGGGTGTAGCCTGATATGCAAATGAGTTCCTGTTGGGCTTTTCCTACAAAAAGCCCTGTGTGAAACAATGGTGATGCCACAGGGTGTGGCCTAACATACTGGGCTTTTCCTACAAAAAAAGCCCTGTCTATCTGAAAGTGAATGTGTGATCTAAAATGCTGTTCATACAAACATGAAGGCAAATATTTGTAACTCCCTCTTAATTGCAGTAAGATTCGGCTGCAATCTACACAAATAGATCTGTAGCTATCTTTAGATTTCACTAGGCATTGCAAGAGATACAGAGCTGGTGCTTCCACTGTACATCTCCCCTCTTTTCCCAGTAAAAATTGCTTTCAATGTAATATGGTGATGACATTGCACAGTATGTATGATTGCCCTGGATCTCTGGCTGTTGACAACAGGGGCAAAGAAACACAGCCTAATGTTGCTGCGAGTTGTCTTTTGTCTAGCCACATCCTAAAGCAGTATGGGAAACGGTTATTCATGGGTTGCAATACAGCATGTCTGTGCTAAGATACTGCTACAAACAGTCCGGCTGTATGCTGAGAACATGATTCCCCACCCCCTGCCAAGATTATAAACCCTGAGATTTAAGACTAATCCTCCTCAATGCAACTGTCACTGATGGTTTTTGCAAGCTAGGAAAGTTACCAAGTCTGCACAATTGGAGGTTGAAATGATACCATTAAATAAAATGTCTTAAAGGGAGGTTGAAGAGTTAAGGTTAGAGTCTGTGAGAACAGAATTTCAGATGGTTCAGCGTTATGAGGCAAGAAGGGGGTCACTGGGTTTGGGGCAGGTATTTGTGAATTTCCTTCATTGTGCTTGGGGGTTGGATTAAATGATCCTGGAGGTCCCTTCTAACTCTGTGATTCTAAGGTCCTATTTTTGTGAACTTTCCTGAATCTGCAAGTTGTGGTATATGTGCTCCCTCTCCCCATTCCACCACAGCTGCTTTTCATTTAAAACTCCAACCAACTTTGGAAGAGACTTCTGCGTGTGTCTGCTTAATGCCATTTTGTTTGGCCTGAATAATACAATGAAGTTCATTTTACTACTTGATTAATTTAGTTTTTAAAAAAACACACACACCCCATTCTAACACCTTTTTTTGAAAGTGCACAGAATATTCCGGAGCTGTGTATGCCAGGTGTTGTGTTCTGTTTTTCTCTCTAAGGAGAAACTGATAACCAGCTGAGCTGGTACTCAATCCAGTTTTTCTGGTTTTCCTTTGAATGGTATTTTTCATCTCTTTGCTCTTTTTCTTCCTGTTTTGTGTTCTTATTTCCCCTTTCCTCTATGATGTCATTATTTTGATCAAAATAAATTCAGCATGTATTATTTGCTAATGAATTCTGTATTGATTCAGTAGTTATTGGTCTTGCTAGCTTCAAGGAACCCTTCCTATAATGATTGACCTGCCAGGGTATCTGGGAGTCCCATGGAAGCTTTTGCCTTGGAGAATACTCTGGAACGCCTTCTAGGTCAACTATGGACATACATTCAGTTTGTGTAGCTTACTGGTCATAGCTGTTGGATTTTATCGTTGTCCTTTGTGATCAGGATGAACATTCAAGAACCTTCATGAAGTTCCTTTAGCCCGATAAAAAGTGCTGGATCAGATCAAAGTTTCTATTTAATCTATGAAGCACAGTAGCTAACCAGGTGCCTGATCAGAGCATACCCCCTACCTGCAAGTGGCACTGAGAGGTTTACTGCTTCTGTTACTGAAACCTAGAATTGGGGGGGAACCTTACAGGTAATCTAGTTCAACCTTCTGCTCAGTGCAGGAAAGCAGTTTTAGAACATTCTGAACTGGTGGCTCTCCAGCCTTTGCTTGAAGATCTCCATTAAGGAATAGCCCACTTGCCCCCTATGTAACTGGTTCCATTAATGAACTACTCTTACCATTAGGAAGCTGGATTTGAATCCAATAGCAGGAGTAGGGAACTTTTTTTCTGCCAAGGGCCATATGGATATTTATAACATCATTCGCAGGCCATACAAAATTATCAACTTAAAAAACAATGCTCTGCCGAGGAAGAATGATTCAGGCCAGCAAAATTAATGCAAATAATTGTTTTTCTATTTGAAGTCATGTGGGGAGAGCCTAATCTGGCACACACACACACACAGCCTGTCGCCCTAAGCAAATGCATAGCTTCAGGGCTTTTTTGTAGAAAAAGCCCAGCAGGAACTCAGCAGCATATTAGACCACATCCCCTAATATTAGCATATTAGGTCAAACACTCATTAGCATATTAGGCCACACCATCTGGGATAATTAAGTGCAAACTGAACTGGTGGTAGATGGCTCCCACCCCCACCACTCCTCCCTCCCTCCATGTGGAAACTGCAGCTGCTCCCAGCAGACCTTTAAAGGCACCCACATGCCCCAGCAGCAGTCCTTCACAATGCCCACCACACAGACTCCACAGAGAGAGAGAGAGAGAGAGAGAGAGGGAGAAAAGGAAATAAAGGGAAATGAAATGGAGGGAAGAAAGAGTAATAAAGGTAAACAAAGAGGGGAAGAAATGGAAAGAAAGGGAATAAAGGGGAGAAGAAAGAAATGGGAATAAAAGGAAACAAAGAAATGGGGGGAAGAAATGGAAAGAAAGCGAAATAAAGAAATGAGGGGGAAACTTACCTGAACTGTCACAGTAACTTTTCCAGGCCCTGTAGCAATTCTAGCTGGCCAGCCAGGCCCCATGGCGGCTGCCACACAATACATGTGTGGGCCCTGTGATCGCTGCTGGGCCCTGGGAAGGCTGCTGCACAGTGCAGCTGGGCCCCACAATCCTCGCTGGCCAGCCAGGCCTCAGGAAGGCTGCCACATGGCTCAGTTCGGCCCAGCAATCCCCGAGAGCCATATACGGCCTTCGGGACGGAGGTTCCCCACCCCTGCTTTAAAAACTAACAAGAATTTCCGGGGTATAAGCTTTCAAGAGTCATCTGCAAGGGATGAAGGGAGCTTTAACTCTTAAAAGCTTATACCCTGCAAATCTTGTTGGTCTTCAAGATGCTACTGGACTCAACAGACCAACATGGCTTCCCACCTGACATTACCATGGGAAGTTTCTCCGAATGTGCAATTGAAATGCCCCAATTGAAACTTGAGGCTATTAAATCTGCTCTTGCCTTCTGGAACCACCAAGTGTAAGACATTCATGAATGTTCATTTACCCTCCATGAACTTGTGGAGCCATTCGCCTCCCAGCCCGCCCCCCGCGCCTGCTGCTGTACCGTCCCCTTGTACCAGCTCGGCTAAGTTCGGGGGAGTGTGGCAGTGATGTCATCATTACATCATCGGATGCGCATGCTTTGTGCACACGAAATTGACACTGGGGGGGCAGGGAGGTGCAGGTGCAGCCACCCCTAGCCCCAGACCTGCCCTGAGGGACACAGAGGAGCCATGTAGGAAATTAGATATATAGATCATTGTCATGACAAAATTCACTGTACTTTTTAAATACTTTGGGGGGGGGCGCTGAAATGTAAGGCCCCTTTTCTATCCAGTTCGTAGTACTTTGTACCTGTAGCTGGATGGATGGATATCTTGCTCAGAATATTTAAGAGTTAATGGGCATATCTGAGCATTTCTTTGTATCCAGGCCACGCTGTGCATTCTTCCAGCTACAGGGTTGGTGTTCACATATTTATCTGGGCTCATGTGCTCTTTAGACTGATGGAATGCAGTTTTTAGCAGTTAAGGTTAATTGGAGCAGCATATTGATTCTTTCTAGCTTCATTCATTGAACTTGTGAAGATTATACAATTTGTGCAGCATTACTTTCTTTAAGCTAAAAAGCAGAAATTTCAGGGAGTAGCTTTAGGGGAATGCAAGTCTGATGCTTTCCGTCTTTATAATCTAGCATGGATACTAAAGCCACAGAGAAAAGTGTTTGATTTCTATGCATGGTTTTGTGTGTGTGAATACACAGCCCTCTGAGGAGAAGCTAGTGTAAACAGGCTATAACTGTGGGAAGCTAGCAGCTATTTGTGCTTACAGTTCTGGAGAAACCTGCAGCTGTGGTCACAGAATTGGTTGCTTGTCTCTTCATGTACTCAATTGCTTGAAAAATTTTTTAGTGCTGGCCTTTCTAGCCTACCCTGTCCCAAAGACTTGGGGCAGTAGCAGTGTGCTAATTACGCTACCTTCTCCCTTAGCTGTCAGAAGCCAATTTGAATAAAAAGCATCTTGCCCCACTGGTGGGGGGAAATGTTTGGGGTTTGAGGATCTCCAGAGGAAGAGGATTCCACAGTTGAAGGGCAGCTGCTGAACTCTTCTGTGCATTCTTCAGGTCCAGCATACAGTGGGCCAGGGACCTTGTGGAGTGCTGGGAGATAAAAAGAGGGTAAGCAGCAAGCTGCCACTATACCCCACAGATGTTATAAAGGGAATGTTGCTCGGCCAATGAATGGTTTGGGAACACTTGATGCATCAGCTGAGCAGGTGTGAATCTGATGCATCGGTTGTTGATGAAGCCACTAAGAGGCTAGCAAGACGGAAGCATATAATAATTGTATAATATACAGCACATTTTGGATGCTTTCTTACTGGACAGATTCAGTCATCCTCTGCTAGGCTGCATGCCTTTCACTGTGGTAGCACAGACTCTTTTTGGAATATTTTTCTGGAAGGAGTCCATAAAGCACCTTCTGGAAGGAGTCCATAAAGCACCTAATCCCAAGATTAGGGAGTGATACAGTGCCGGGTCCCCGCTCCCCCCCCCTCCCCGTAGGCACTTCTGGGCAGCTGAGATCATGTTTGCTTTGGGATTTTTTCATTTTTGTCAACCACTGTGAATATTATTTACTCCTACACATATAGATACATCCCACCCCTTCTGTATTGAAATCCACAGTGTCACACAAGTAAAAAAACAACAACAATGCTAATGCAAACTCAAAGTAGATCAAAATTTGAAAAAGAATAAGCAATCATAGCAGTGAAAAGCTATTGATAAGAGTTGGAGAGACAAAAGTTAACGGTTAAGATTTGGAGGATAAAACCATCTTAATCTGGTGCTTTAGTTTATAATATTTAATTGTTATAATTTTTCTGCTTTTTCCATTCAGTGCCAATTCTGTGTGGGGGGGAATCCTTAATTTTTATTGAATAATCAAATGTCCTCTTTCCTTGCTTCCCCAGGATATTTTTTTGGGGGTGGGGGGTGGCTGAAGTCAGGGTATTTCGCTACTCCCAAAGCCTAAACGTACACTTTTTCATGAGGTGGGATATCTAGTTGAAAATTTACCCCCACATCTCTGTGCATATTTAATAACTATAATCAGTTCTCCAGAATTTACCTGTATTGCCAAACTCAGTAGTTTCCTCATAGGGCTGTTTTATGCCCCTAGTTGTTTTTGCTTATGAAAAGAAAACTATTCCAGAAGTTATTGTACTTTGGCATGGTTTTTTTAAATGAAGGCACAAGTGACTATGTTGTAAATGGGGAGTGGGGAATGTAAGCCCCCTTTTGTATGCATTCTTCTAAAACAACAGAATTAGGGAAGAATTCCACCCTCAAAAGCCAGTGAAAGGTAGTACATCGGCTGTGAGGAGTAAAAGTTGCCTTGGGAGTAAAGGTTGGTCTGAATTCACAGAAATCTCTGTCTTGTATTTTCCTCTGATCACTAGAAAAGTAAAATGGCTCAAGAAACCAACCATAGCCAAGTGCCTATGCTTTGTTCCACTGGATGCGGATTTTACGGCAACCCCCGTACAAATGGCATGTGTTCGGTATGCTACAAAGAACATCTTCAACGACAGAATGGTAGTAATGGTAGAATTAGCCCCTCAGGTAAGCATGAATCATAAATGCTGTCTGACGGCTCCCTCTTTCCAGGTATACAGACTTTGCGAAGTGCTTTTTTGACAGTCCAAGACAATTGTGATTTTCCCTCCCTCAACCCATGTTCATAAGCAAAATATACCAGGCTAATCAACTTTCCTCCTCCTCCTTGTGGCTGCTAACTGTCAAGAGGGAGAGAAAGTGTGTGTTTGGCCATAAGGATGACTAATTGTGTGGGGCCTGTAGTGCCAGCATATGTATTATGATTCAGCTTTAAATGAAACGGTACTAAAAAAAAAGTGTTCACAATATTTTTGTCACTATAATTATAAGAAGTCTAATTCTTGCAGCTGGTGTTTATTTTTGGTAAAGTATAATCAGCTGTATGTGTCCACTGCTGGTTGTTAAAACCCCTGTTTATCAGCAGAGGCTTCACCAAGTGAGTGAAATAGGGAAGCATATATAAATTGAGAGCAGAGAGTAGGTGGACAAAAGATTGCCTGAAAATAGGTGTTGCAGAAAGAAGTGATTTGTGCACTTCACTTACACCCTTCCCTCCATGCTCTATCTGAAAAATGATTAAGCTGCCTTCGGATGCCATGAGAAGCTGCAATA
This sequence comes from Heteronotia binoei, assembly GCF_032191835.1. Taxonomy (NCBI): domain Eukaryota; kingdom Metazoa; phylum Chordata; class Lepidosauria; order Squamata; family Gekkonidae; genus Heteronotia; species Heteronotia binoei. Next base: position 18,714,498 of record NC_083241.1, read on the forward strand.
AAACTCTGTGCATGGACGCTTTTAGCTGTTTTGGTGATGAGTATGCCCTCATTGTCACATCAATTATAGATGAAAAACTCCAGTCACCAAGGCAGCTGCATTCAGAAGCTGCATGCAATTGGACCTTGATCAAACTGTGAAAGTTTGCAGCATGCTTCTTACACAATGGAGTACTACTTTCTACAGGGGTGCTTGCAAACAAAGAGTACTACTTTCTATAGGGGTGCTTGCAAACAAATATACAAGTAGTTTTCTTCATCCCTGGGGGAAAAATTATGGCCAAGAAGGACAAATTGCAGAACAGATTTTATGTATCTGTATAGGGAAGCAATGCAGGTTCTACTGCTTACTAATCTCTTTCTCTCCCCCCGCCACCAAAAAAAAAGCATATTGCTCTGGAAGCTGTATCAGAAAAGTTGAAGGGAGGGGTCAATGCATGCTTCATTTGAAGCAGGGCCCAAATTCAAATGGGTTCAGACTCAACTCAAAATATAAAGCTTTTCAAACCGAAATTTTGGGATCTGCTTCAAATCAAGCTTCATCAGTATCAAAAATCTGAAAGGCACAAGTTGGAGCAGTCCCCGCTGAAATGCTGATCTCTCAAATGAATGTAGTTGCCAAATATAAGAAGGGGGAGGGAAGAGCAGGGCATATTATGAAGGCAAAAACAGTCTGGGCAAATGGTTATACCCCCTCCTTGGCCATGCTCCCTGCTGTGGCTATTCTGGAAGGAAAATTCCATGGAGGGGATAGCAGCTTCAAGCCATTGACTCAATGGATCCAGTCCACCCCTGACCCTCAGCATAAAACTTGTCCTGTGCTGCAGCTTGCCCCTCAAAGTGATAGCTAGCTACCCAGAAGGAGACCTATGATCTTACTTGATTTTGCTTACCTACTTTTCCTTATGTAGCTAAAGTTCCACCGTCTCACTAAAATTACTCCTTGGTGGTTAGGTGGGTATCCTCCTTTCTCCTGTCCAGATAAGGCAAATATTAAATATATACTTGAGATCTGCTCAAAACATGATCTCAGTCCTTAAAACCACCTTTTTGGGTACACTAGCCAGGGGATAGAGCCAGCTATCCTCCGAAGAACCATTCTTCAAGTTTAAGGTGCCTTCCTCTAACATAAAATGGCTCTTAGACTAATAGAAGAGCTGTTTAAGTTGAAAGAAGGCTTCTAACTTGAGTTAAAAGAAAAGGTGAGAGAGAAATATTTTGACAAATAAGTAAACTTTGTTGTAGGATAGGGATAGCATTCACCCCAGTGTATCTACATTGTTTCAGCAGAGGGGACACGTTAAGCTGATAGAGTACTATGTCTAATGCCCATGCAAATTCATAGGAGAGGTGAAGTTAATTCTTGCAGATGAAGCATAACTTTGGGGCATAATGGACCTGACCCGAGATCATAGCACGTGTGGTTGGTGTAAACCCAGTTCATGTAGGCCAACTGAATAAAAATTAGGATATGTACTTAGTTGTGCTATTCTCTGGGCACTCTGAGGATTGGTTGTAGTGCTGTATCACATAATTGCCCCTATGCCAGTAGACTTTGGATTATTCAGCGCAGCCTGTTCATTGAGCAGTTGTTTAAGAATGAAGAAGAAGAAGAAGAAGATGAAGATATTGGATTTATATCCCGCCCTCTACTCCGAAGAGTCTCAGAGCGGCTCACAATCTCCTTTACCTTCCTCCCCCACAACAAACACCCTGTGAGGTGGGTGGGGCTGGAGAGGGCTCTCACAGCAGCTGCCCTTTCAAGGACAACCTCTGCCAGAGCTATGGCTGACCCAAGGCCATTCCAGCAGGTGCAAGTGGAGGAGTGGGGAATCAAACCCGGTTCTCCCAGATAAGAGTCCGCACACTTAACCACTACACCAAACTGAATGTATTTATGGTGTGAGGAAAGGAGTGTCTCTCCACTCTGGGTGTGCACATTCAAACATTTTCATGCAGTGAATTCCCGATGCATGTTCCCAGACTGTAACAGTGACCTTGTGTCACCATTTGTTAATAAAATGAGGTTTTTTTCTGACACTGATCTATTGGCATTGAATGGGAATATATAAAGGCTGTTGAGGAAGCTTTCAGATGCAGAGCAGCTGCAGTAAGAGATGTTTAAAGCTGCACTGGCGAGGAGAGTAATACCTCCAAACAGGAGCTTGATATATTTTTTAAAGTACATTTTGTTGCATGTGTATTTTTCTTAACTTGCATCCAAGAGGCCCCATGGTAATTAAAAAGTGAATATCCCAGGTTCTCTTTTTCTAACAGAAGAGCACCTATTTGATTGGTTGGCAGTGCAGGGCTGGCTCATGTGTGTGTGTGTTTGAAGTCTGAGAAGTCTTTCTGATCCAGAAGGCACAGGACTGAGCCCTACCATGAACATCTTCTTAGCACAGCCAAGTGCTTCCTTAACACTGGTGCTTCTTCTTTCAGCCACTTCTGTTAATAGTCTCCCTGAGTCTTTACCTGTTCAGTGCACTGAAGGCAGCATCCAGGAAGCTCCATCAACACTAGACTCTACACCTATAGCGCCTATGCAACCAAGGTAAAAATTGCTGATGTTACAGAGTTTAAAAACTGTGTGTATTACTGCTGCTTCTCACTTTCTAGTATGATTTTGCATTTTGAGGTGGGGTGGTAACTGCATGAAGCCATGACATTGCCTTGTCAAATTACTGCTTGCATCCTGCTGGCAGGATCTTGGCATTGCTAATATGAGTAAAGTCTGGATAAAACAGAGCAACCAGTTCTTCTTTCCTTTCTGAGGTGTTCTTTCAAGGTAATCTTGGCTGGTGAGTTTATTAACTCAGGGGGAGAGGGAGAATGTATATTAAGTATAGGGCTAGAATACCAGCTGGAGAACTAGTGCCAGTGTGGAGGGGTAGTTAAAGTGCTGCAGTAGGATCTGGGAGACCAAGGTTTGAATCCCTGCTTTGCCATGGAAGCTTGCTCAGCTATCATATGTTATTGGCCTATCCTACATCACAGGGATGTTGTGAGGATAAAATGGAAGAGAGAAAGATATAAATCACTTTGGACCCCCGTTGGGAAGAATGGTATAAATGAAGTAAATAATAAATTCCTAGGCATCAGCAGACATTTCTGAGGCCAAGAAGGCTGCTAGATATTTGCTGCATTGAAGGGAATGGCCAACAGAGGGGGAGAAGGGAATATCTCAAAGCGGAGAGACCTAGGGCTCAGTAGTACATGATGTGGTTCATATATGGAAGGTTCTGGGCTCATTCCCGAGCACTTGCAATTAAATGTTCCTGGATAGCAGTTGTGGAGAAAGGCCTCTTCTCCGCCTGAGTCCATGGAGAGCTGCTGCCAGCCAGAGGATATACTGATGTCAGAAAGTTGGTGTAAAGTGTGCGTATTCAGTTCAGTTTACTTCAGAACATGATCAGCTTGGAAAATGTTAATAAAAATGATAAAAACTGCCACATAAAATACCAAGACCAACAAAAAAGATTTCCTGTGGTCAGAGTGGTATATTGAAAAATGCAGGAAGGGAAGAAAAGCAATTTGGGGCCTTTTTTGGGTAGAGGAGGAACATGGTGGTGTCTATGCCCTTTGGTCAAGGTCACCACCATATGGTCACGGTCAAGGTCAAGGTCACCACCATATGGTCACCACCATATCACATTTTTTAAAGCCCATGCATATCAGTGGTTTCCCCCAGGTGTGGCTTAATACAGCTTTGTTTCTCATTGTTTTCCAGGTTAATAGAGCATTATGTTTGTGCATGCCTTGAGAATGGAAGAAAGCTTTTCAGACACTCTGCCTTAATGCTTTAATTTTTTATATAAAAACCACAACTGGGAGTCCTTATGTGGTAGTGAGTTTCAGTTCCACCCCACCCAACCTCAGTGTTTGGGAATTGTGTATAAGAGTGGAATGTCCTTTAGGGAGAGTTGGCAGTGTTATGGGCTTTCTGCCTCTTTGCCTTCTAGCTTTAGGGTACAAGGGCCTTCTTTTAGAGCCAGTACTAAAAGTTTAGTTTGTAACCAAGCCTCCTTACTTTGAAGGTTATAGCACCCACCTGCCCCCACAAATCGCAACTTATTGCATTGCATGTGTATCTCTCTTCGTTGGTTTTCTCAGCCTGCCAATGGATCCTGACATAGCAGCCAAGAATCACTGTCCTTTCCAGTCAAGTACTGTAGGCTTGGTTAATTAAGTATTTACATATCCTCTAACTGATGTTATTCAACATCTATATGCACTCCCTTGCCCAGTTAATCTGGGGGTTTGGGCTGGGTTGTCACCAGTACACTGATGACACCCAGCTTTATCTGTTGATGGACAGACTCAGCCCCAGGCTAGGGTTTTAGGGGCAAGGCAGACTGATTACAAGAAGCCAGCTGAAACTTAATCCAGCTAAGACAGAGGTCCTGTTCTAGAGGAGTGGTGGGGAATGGGTGTGGGAATCTGACTCCCAGCCCTTGGTGGGCTGCCACTGACGCCAGCACCAATGGTGAGGAGTTTGGGAGTGATCCTGGATGCCTTCCTTTCCATGGAGGCCCAGGTTGTCAAGGGTCTTGCCATGAATTCCTGCACACTGTTAATTTGATGTTCCCTTGCTCTTTCGCTTTTCTTACCACTATCTCTTTGCAACAAGTTATCAAAGAAGACTCCAGTGGCCTGGCGGTTGCCTAAGAGATCAAGGTTGACCGGCCAGGCTAGATGCACCTGGGAGGGGAAGGGCTAAAAGACTTCCCACGTATAATTCCTGCTTGAAATTCCCGCTTTCCCTTTGAAAACATAACGGTTATACTGAATGTATATAAGAGAGTCAAAGACTGGCCCTGCCAGTCTTTGCAAGATCTGCCATGCCTAACACAGTTATCGAGGTTCAATAAACTACTATTATATCAATGGTCTGTTTGATGTTCCTGAGAGACTGAGGACTTGACACAGGTCACCAACATTGCCAGGTCAGCCTTTTGGCTGGTCAGGCAGCTGGGTTCCCTGCTTTTCCTCCCATGACCTAGTGAAAGTGATCCATGCAACGTCACTTCCAGACTTGACTACTGCAACTCACTCTATACAGGCCTACCTTTAAACCTGATCTGGAAGCTTCAGCTGGTACAGAATGCAGCAGCTTGCCTGCTGACTGGGATGTTAGTGCAGGCATACGTTCAGCCAGTGCTGCATCAACTGCATTGGTTGCTGACTGAGAACTGAGTCACGTTCAAGGTTATGGTATTAACCTTTAAGGCCCTATATGGCCAGGGACCAGCATACTTGCGGAACTGACTCTCCCTGTATGTGGCCCGAAGAACCTTGCACTCTTGAGACTCGCACCATTTAGAAGTCCGTTGTCCAAAAGACATCTGCCTTGCCTCAACCAGGACCAAGGCCTTTTCAGCTCTGGCCCTGGCCTGGTGGAACATGCTCCTGATTGAGATCCCTGTGGGATTCATTGCAGTTCAGTGGTAGAGCATCTGCTTGGTAAGCAGAAGGTCCCAGGTTCAATCCCCGGCATCTCCAACTAAAAGGGTCCAGGCAAATAGGTGTGAAAAATCTTAGCTTGAGACCCTGGAAAGCCGCTGCCAGTCTGAGTAGACAATACTGACTTTGATGGACTGAGGGTCTGATTCAGTATAAGGCAGCTTCATATGTTCATATGTTCACTGGGCCTGTAAGATGGAACTGTTCCACCAGGCCTTTGGTTGAAGCAGCAGATGTCAAATAATATCGGCCTCTCCTGTTTCAAGCACTCCATCATGGGTTCCAGATGCAGTTGATTTAATCCATCAGTGTGATCCTCTGCTCCTTCCTAACATGGGCTTATAGTACACTGGAATGGAACTAACCACCGAGCTGCCATAAGGTATAGATATATTTTTAATTAGTCTCCTAAAATTTTAAATCCTGTTGCAATTAATATTCTAATGTATTACTGTTTTATGGAATTGTTGTATTACTGTTTTATGGAATTGTTTAATCTTCATCGTGGTCTCTGTGCAGTCCCACACATGGGGTTATCCACCAGGATCGATCCTGACTTTGGAGAATTCAAAGCAATCTTAGAGCGTTAATTTTGGCGCGCATTTCCTCTCGTCCCGGGGAGGAGGCATCCACTGCGCATGCCTAGACGAGAGGAAGGCGCTTCACCCACCCAGTTTGTTCTTTACCGCCTCCCGGGATACACCTACCTCGCTGAGTCTCCACAGCGATTCTTCATCTGTTTTTCCTGCATTTTTCTCCTCATCGTTTGTCTTTGTCTTCTTCTTCAACTTCACTGGTATCATTATAAAAAAATATATCTTTCTACCCTCTTTCTACCTTCGTCCCTTCCCTTCCCCCCCCCCGCCCCCCCAGGCAGATGGAAGGGAAAGACAAAATCGGTGCGCCTCAAAAATCCCATCCACAGATGGACATTCTTTATGCCTTTTTTGTCTGGGTGAGGCCCATCACACCGACACTTGCCTGCATTGTAGTCAATTTGGAAAGCAAGCAAGAAAAAACCACGCGGCTAGACTCAGAAGTCATTTGTTGGAGTCGTCACTGCGCCCTACTATGTCCCATACTTCGGGATCCCAAACCTCGCCATCTTCCCTATCTACTCAAAAGGAAGTGCCTCGACCGGCAGCTTCCGTGGCTTCTGTTCCCAGCAAGCTTAAGTCCGGGAAACACTCAAAAAAGTCTGATGATTCTAGAAAGAAACATCGCACAGAATCGACTTCTAAAGATCCTTCAATTTTGACATAATCGAAAACGAAATCTAAGACGGGCCGTAGGTCCTCGGATTCGAAGTCTCCCACCATGATTTCTACATTGCACCCGACTGTCAGCACCTCGGCCGTAGGTCCTCGGATTCGAAGTCTCCCACCATGATTTCTACATCGCACCCGACTGTCAACACCTCGGCCTCGATATAGACAGCACCAACTTCAGCGGAGGTCTCAGTGCCCATCAATACTGTACCTCTCAAGGTCATTCATATCCATTCTCGGTCGCCATCACTTCATAGGTCTTTGCCAGAAAATATCCTCGACACCGAATCTCCAGAATCACACAGGAGTCAGTGTGCTAACCTTCTTGGCGCATACTCCTTCCGAGAAGTTTCGATGCCTAGTAGACTGATGCCTAGCAAACAACAGATAGCGACACCCGTATCTCCATTCTTAAGAGAACCCTCGACACTGAGATAGCCATCCACTCGAGTCCGAGCCGAGAGATCTCAAAGTCATCATAGGGAACGCTATTACTATTATAGCCCATCGCGGTCCAGATCACCATCTCCTCGCAGGTACCAACGATATTATAGATCACCTTCCTCGGATTCCCATCGGTACTGTGAAGACCCTCGGTACTGTGAGGACTCTCGGTACTGTGAGGTGCTTCATCATCCTACACATTGGGAGCACGCATACCGTGAGGATCGTCCTCGGTACCATGAGGACGTGTCTTATCAACCCCGTGCAAGTCCCTATCGACGCCCTAAGCATTATACTATGGTATCAAAACCATCGTCTCCAGCTAGATCGACTTTGGTGTGCTCAGTCTCTCCTAAGCAACAGGTGGAACAGCCTCCCCTGCTGACCAGACAGATATCAATGCCTACCAAGCCCATTGATACACCCATTGAAACTCAGGAAGAATATGAAGTGAAACAATCGGATTCCTCCCATTCTACAGCCTCAGCTCCCCTTCACCAGCCTCCGACATCATCAAACCTGCTGACCTCTCACCCTCAGAGGGTTCTAAATCTTACCTAGATTTACTATCCAACATGGCAAATTCACTCAATATTAAACTGACTACTGACGCACCTAGAGTTTCGGATGTAGTCCACGATTTAGTATATGCAGACCTGCCGGCAGGCTCTTTTCTCACGATGCTTCGAGTTCACTTGGAAGCCTTGAAAGAGGCATGGGACAAACCCGCTTCAGTGCCACCGACATCTAAACGAGTAGAATCCCTCTACAAAATTCATGCTCCTGAATCAAAATTTCTCTTCAGTCATCCGGCACCAAATTCCATGATATTGCATTCATCCTAAAAATCCAAACAAACATGACACCTGGTCCCACCTGAAAAGGAAGGGAAGAAATTGGACACTTTAGGAAGAAAGATATATTCACTTACCACTGCTACTTCCAAAATTCACAATTATTTGACCTATTTTTCAGCATATGCTTTCAATCTGACCTCCCAACTTAATACCTTGGTCCCTTCCCTACCGGATGCAGCACAGAAGCAGGCTTTGCGCATCTTTCAGGAGCTCTCTCGTGTCAGCAAGCAACAAATTAATACAGTGCTTCATGCTGTGGCATGCTCATCTAGGACTATGGCTACATCGATTGCTCTATGCCGTCATGCCTGGCTTAGGTCCTCGTCACTGCAACCTGACATCAGATTCAAGATAGAGGACTTACCTTTCGATGGACAGGGTCTCTTTAATGCCAGCTCAGATGATATTTTAACCACTGTTGATGACAGTAGGAAAAGGGCCAAAAGATTGGGAGTTACTCAACAGCAATCCCAACCTAATCGGCAGAGATTCTGGAAACCGTCATACTACAAACGTTCCCGATCTCCCTGACAAGCTGAATTCTGGAAGCATAAGGCTCCTCCGGCAAAACAACCATTTCAGCAAAGAGCACGTCCACAAACCTCAAAGAAGACAACACCGGCTCCAAAACAAGTCTCTTTGACTCCTCTCTTCTACCTGTCATGGGCTGGGGCCAGGCCAGGCGAAGTCCAGGGGCAGTCCAAGGTCTGTAGCTGGGTAGCAAGGAGGGTCCAAAGCGCCAAAACCGAATCACAGTCCAGGTATCATAGGTCAGAGGTTCAGAAGCCGAAGTCAGGGGATCCAGAAGTCAATGCCAGAGTCAGGGGGTCCAGAAGCCGGAGTCAGAAGCCGAAGTGGATGCTAGAACGTCAGGTAAGTGACGAGTTGCTTCCACAAAGTCTTCTCTCAAAGCCCACAGCTATATAGCCCTCTGCTGTCTGTTGCCCATTTGGGCTAATTGCTGACTCAGAGGGCAGCCAGGATCCTGCTGAGACTCAAGCACCCTCACTCCTAGAAGGGCCAGAATCCTTTCAAAACTCAGGGCTCAGGGAGCGTCTTGCTCGTGAGCGTGCCGTCCTCCTCCAATCCCTGAGGTCCTGACAAAGGCGGTCACGCACACGAGCCACCCGAGAGGGCGAGGCAGGGGGGCTTGGATCTTCTCCAGCAGGAGGCAGGGGCACTGGTGCAGGTGGCAGGGGCACAGTTTCTTCTGCAGGCTCGGCTTCTTCTGCAGGGCCCCCAGCACCCATGACACTACCTCTCAATCAGTTACAACACCATTCAGACACCACCAGACTACGACCATTCTACCCCATGTGGGAATCCATAACATTGGATTCATGGGTCCTGGCGATCAGCCACAGGGGCTACATCATAGAGTTCGATTCTACTCCAAAACTCAACAGGTTCATACTTACACCCCCATCTATTCCACTTCAAACGGAAATTGCCACCTTGCTGGACAAGGGAGCTATAGAACCAGTTCCACCGCAGTTCCATCACATGGGATTTTACTCCTGCTATTTTCTGGTTTCCAAAGAGGGACGGGGGGCAGCGCCCTATACTGGATCTTCAAAAACTCAACCTCCATATTTGCTACAAAAAATTCCACATGGTTACTCTGCAGTCTATCCTACCACTGATTCCAGAACAGGCCTGGCTGGCGTCGATAGACCTACAAGATGCCTACTTCCATCTCACCATCAATCACCATCACAGAAGATTCCTCAGGTTTGCTCTTGGAGATCAACACTATCAATTCCGCGCTCTCCCCTTCGGTCTTTTGACAGCACTGAGAGTTTTTACGAAATGTATGGCAGTGGTGGCAGCCGTACTCCGGCTACAACAGATCTCCATTTATCCTTATATAGACAATTGGCTGGTCGTATCTCAAACAAAAGAACAACTTCAGAAGGACATTTCCTCTACTCTGTCCCTCCTGTCTGCACTAGGTCTTCAGGTCAATCATGCAAAATCCAACCTGAATCCCACTCAGAACATACAATTTATAGGGGCACGTCTGTCGACGATATCACACAAGGCCTACCTTCCAGCAGACAGAGTGCATCATATCCAATCCCTGGCCAATACCATAATCACGCACCGTACCCAAACTGCCTTAATCTTCCAACGGATGTTAGGTCTCGTGGCGGCCACCACCGCCGTCCTCTGTTTTGCAAGACTTCATAAGCGCCCTCTTCAACTGTGGTTTGTCCGGACATTTCATCTACACCGGCAACACCAAATGACTTTACTTACGGTCTCATCTCACATTATCCCATCTCTAAAATGGTGGACGGTGGATTGTTATCTCCTGGCAGGAATGCCGTTCGTACGAACACCGCCCTCTGCGATTGTCATGACCGACGCCTCCAAGTGGGGATGGGGAGCCCATTTGGGAACATTGACAGTTCAGGGACAGTGGACTGATTACGAGAGATCCCTTCACATCAATTGCTTAGAGCTCCTGGCGGTCCACAGAGCTCTGAGATCCTTTCTACCATCTCTTCACAATCGCCACATTCAAGTCACCTACGACAATGTAGCCACTGTTTTCTACATCAGTCGGCAGGGAGGCACAGCCTCTGTTCGCTTGTGCAAATTAGCCCTATCCTTATGGCACTATCATGGCATTTTCCTGACAATGGTGCATCTGCCAGGGGTCCAAAACGTCCAAGCAGACACACTGAGTCATCATTTAGTCAACGACCACGAATGGGCCCTCAACCGTCGTTACCTGCACACAGTGTTCGAGACCTTTGGAGTTCCGAAAATAGATATATTTGCATCTCCAGACAATGCCCAGTTTCCGCACTTTTACACTCGGGGTCCTCCATCCCCACTGTCTGCGGGGGACGCCTTCCTCCATCAATGGTCCAGGACACTACATTATCTATTTCCACCAATTCCTCTCATCACAAGAGTATTGCAAAATATAAAGCTAGATCGAACCAATTGCATCCTGATTACACCGTGGTGGCCCCGTCAACCCTGGTTCACCACTCTCTTCCTCCTCTCGGACAGCACGTTCCTCCGACTTCCTCAAGTTCAGCACTTGATTTCCCAGCAAGAAGGCAAAGTTTTTCACCACAATCCGGGACTTCTACCACTGACTGCCTGGAAAATCAGTTTCTGAATTTTCCTTCGGACGTTCATCATGTCTTACTCAACGCCAAAAAACCTGCCACCAGAAAATCTTATTCTTTAAAATGGAAACGTTTTTCGGCGTATGCTGTTCTACATAACTTCAAGCCTGAACTCTCCACTATAGCTCAGATCCTGACCTACACCTTATCCCTCTCTAACTCAGGATTGTCGTACTCTTCTCTGAAGGTCCAATTAGCGGCCATCTCTGCATTCCATCCACACATCGAAGGGTGCACTGTTTTCTCCCACTATGCTACTAAAGCCTTTATGAAAGGGATCCTCCACCCTCATCCTCCAATCTGCCAGCTTCACCCCACCTGGAGCTTGTCTCTTGTGCTGAGCCAACTATGAAGCCACCTTTTGAGCCCATGGCATCCATTGCTATGCATCTCCTGTCCTGGAAGACAGTTTTACTGGTAGTGCTTCTGGCAGAAGAGCCAGCGACATCTGCGCTTTCAGAGCAGACCCGGCATACACTATTTTCCATCATGACAGAGTTATTTTACTGCCCGACCCTTCTTTTCTACCCAAGGTAGTCTCACTGTTTCATCTAGGAAAGTCGTCTACTTTACCTGCCTTTTTTCAACGTCCTGCCGATGCAGGTCAACAGACTTTACACAACCTGGATGTACGTAGGGCCCTTGCTTTTTACATTGAGAGGACACGTCCATTTCGAAAAGACACTAGACTCTTTGTAGTATATGCAACCCACAACCAAGGCACTAAAATCTCAACGCAGAGATTTTCAAAATGGATTGTGGCTGCTATTACATTATGCTATTGACTAGCTAAACAGCCTATACCTGAACATTTATGAGCTCATTCTACTAGAGCCGTTGCCACTTCATCAGCCTGCTGTAAGGGTGTTCCAATGGAAGACATCTGTGCCGCTACAGTCTGGTCGTCTCCATCTACGTTTGCCTCGCACTACACTTTAGACGTCTGTGCTCGGCGTGACGCGTCCTTTGGGCAGGCTGTACTATGATCCATTTTCGACTGATATCTCCAGTCAACTACACTGTAAGTACACTATTGATTCTTATATGCATACCTAACCTTGTCTTTTGGTTACAGATCCAGCACCCGCCTCCGGACAGATTAGCTTGCCAGTCACCCATGTGTGGGACTGCACAGAGACCACGATGAAAATAAACAGGTTTCTTACCTGTAACTGATGATCTTCGAGTGGTCATCTGTGCAGTCACACATGCCTGCCCAACCTTCCCTGCTGCTGGTTCCTTGTTCCTAATTAAAAAAAATTCCTCCTATACGGCGGTGGGAAGAAACTGGGTGGGTGAAACGCCTCCCTCTCGTCTAGGCATGCGCAGTGGATGCCTCCTCCCCGGGACAAGAGGAAGTGCGTGCCAAAATTAATGCTCTAAGATTGCTTTGAATTCTCCGAGGTCGGGATTGATCCTGGCGGATAACCCCATGTGTGTGACTGCACAGATGACCACTTGAAGATCATCAGTTACAGGTAAGAAACCTGTTTTTGCTCTATGACATGATGTAAGCTGCCCTGAGCCTGCTTGCGGGGTAGGGCAGGATAAAAATCACACAAACAAACAAATAAATACGCTATCTAGTAGCAACTGACATGGCAACCCCAGCAATGGGCTTTCAAACAGAGGTGATTTGCAATTGCTTTCCTCTGCAGAATCTTCCTTGGTAGTCTCCCATCCAAGTACTCATTTAGCTTCCAAGATCTGACAAGATTAGCCTGCAACATGCTGCCTACCCTTATATCTATTATCATCATTATTTGTTGGTCAGTTTTCTGAGTAACTCATCAGCATTGTGGGTCCAGTGAGCTTGCCTGCCTTTAGGTCTTTTTTGGTGATGAACATTTAATATAGAAATATTTAGGTTTCTGAATAGTTGTAGAAGAGCAGATTAGTCCCTACCTTTAATATGCCATTGCCATTGCTGCCTCTTATAAAGTTCTCATGCTTTTTGCTATGACTAAGACTGAAGCTGCTTTCTGAACAACAAACTGTTTGGATGTTTTCATTTCAGTCCTGTGTCAAGCCCATCCTCACTCTTAGCAGAATCAGTAACATCATCTGAAGTGGAAAGTACAGACCTAGTGGACAAAACAGTTCCTGAAAGAGAAGATGTGCAAGGTCAGTATCTGAACTTGTTCCCCCCCACACAAGTCTGTTGCACATGTTAAGGCAGCAGGGAAAATCACATGGTTTATGGCTGTTTTCCGTAACTGAATGATGCCAGTGAGGTTTTTGTTTTTGTTGTTTTAAGTTACAGCAGCCTTAGCTAAAAAGAGGGACCTTGTAGTCAGGTGACATTTTAAGTGTTCTATCTTAATGCCTTGGCTGTGGCTGTAGGAAAGGTTTCTTCTTTGGGGTCTTCTGTTGAGTTTGTTGACAAGAAAACTTGGTCTCAGCAGTAAAGAGAGAATCTCTAAGTGCTTTGTAGTTTTGTTGGAAGAGGGAGTTCCAGTGCATCAAGACTTGTTTTCTTATTTCACTGCTTTTTAAGGCGTTCTGATGAAAGGTAGATAAAGGATTCAAGTTCTTTGTTGCTAGCTATTTAATCTGAATGAGCTTCAGAGCTAGGCTAAATAAAGATATTTGCAAATCATTTGCCAACTTGCAGCTTTGGATTAAAAGGCCAGAATACTTTTTTATTTCTTGTTGCATGATAACCCAGTGTTTCCATATCCTGGTTCATGCCATCAGCTTGGGTTTCAGAACCATCTTGTTCTTTGCACAAGTGACCAAAGTCTCCACATTTCATATAGCTTGGCAAAAAGGAGACTATGCCAGTGTGGTGTAGTGGTCAAATTGTCAAACTAGGATCTGGAACAACTAAGTTCAAATCCCCACCTCTGCCACGGAAGCTTGCTGGGTTACCCTTGGCCTGTTGCAATCTCTGGGTCTAACCTACCTCTCAGAGTTGATGTTGTGAACATAAAATGGGGGATGGGAAAACAATTTGATAAACTGTTTTGAGAAACCCATAAAGGAGAAAAGCAGAATATAAATAAAAAGATACACCTGGATAGTTTCAGATCACCAAGAATGCATTGTGTAATTGAAATAGGCATTACTTTTCAGTTACAGCCATTTTGGTACTGTGGTTAAGAGCACAGATTCTAATCTGGGAGAACCAGGTCTGATTCCCCACTCTTTCACATGCAGCCAGCTGGGTGATCTTGAATTAGTAATAACTCTCTCAGAGCTGTTCTCTCGAGAACAGTTCTCAAGGGAGCGCTCTTAGCACAACCTACCTCACAGGGTGCCTGTTGTGGGGAGGGGAAAGAAAAGGAGATAAGTTACTCTGAGACTCTGAGTGAAGGGTGGAATATAAATCCAGTCTCCTCCTCCTCCTCCTCTGCTGTACAGAACAGAATTATGAGAGTAAAAACGTGCCATACTCCTACAGGGATCATGTTTTTGTAGTAGCTAAAAGACATAGCACAAAGCACAAGCTTTGCAGGCTTGTAGGGTCATTCTGCATTAAAATTGGTCACCTTTTAAAAGTGTCCTCTAGTATATATTTTTTCGAAGTACTGAAATTCCAGGGAATTCCTTTTCAGCGTTGCTCAGTGACAGGACAGCCATAGAACTGAACTTCACATGATTACAGTGGCTAAAAGAGCTGGCAAAATCAGCTGTTTCAATGGAACCTGCCCTGTTTCAAATGAAGTACGGACTATGGCTTCTCAAGCATCTCATTAATATAGTTTCCTCTGTTTTTGAGAACTGCACATTTCCATTATTTCACAACTACAGATCTTGTTACTGTCTTTAAAAAGATGCATAGTTGCAGCTTAGTACAGGCTGAATAATCTTGTACGTTTAAACTGAATATCCATCTCAATATTTTTGTATCTGCCATGGGGAAACCATTTGGGATGGCTTTTAGATTAAGCTAGAACTTGGTTATACATTCAACAGTGAGGTCATTAAGATAAGAAGATAGTTTCCAAACTGCCATAAGTCTTGTTTTAGCTATGGAAGTTTCCCTGTTTTGTCAAACTTATATCAGTAGAACATAGCAAGGTTTCTTTCCCACTGATTCCCATGTAGGCATCTTTTTAAAAAAAACTGGCACTGCACTGATACCGTCTGTCCAGTGTAGCTTGGCTTAGTAACACTAGTTCTGGACTTTCTACAATCTGGACTTGTACAAAAATTGCCACATGTTCAAAGCAAAGTTATTTTGGGGATGGGCTACCATAGTGAATGTGGTGGGAAATGCAACCTTGAGCTACTTTGGGTGGGAGAAGGGGTTAGAGCAATTTTAGATATATGCCCTTTAAGTACAGGCTATGCTTATTACCTGTGGACATGAAATCGTCAGCACTTGGAGGCTTCTAGTTCTTGAACACTTGTGCATCTTAGAACATTTTAGAAGTTAAATATTTGTGGTGTGTGGAATCTTAGTTGCACTGATTAAGACCCGTCCCCGAGAGGAGTACCGGAAAGGATTGTATACAGTGATTTCTGCAATCCTCAAGGAATTATCTTTTTGAAAGGTCAAGCATGTAGTAGGCCAGGGACTTTTGGGAAATGAAATGGGGCAAACTACTAAGACCCTGAGAAAAAGTGGAGCTACTGGATCCTGCTGCCTAGGGCAGGGAAGGCTTCCTGTTTGTCACTTGGGCCCAGTTTGTCACAGTGCTCTTGGTACAACACATGTCTAGCTGAGGGGCTGTAGAGGGCAGGGAAGGATACTGTTGATCAGAGTTCCCTCTAAGCTGGCACACAACGTTTCAGCTGCCAGAGCAGGCATTTTGAACTCAGCCCACTAGAAGGAATTTTCCCCTCTATTGGAAACAATTGAGGATAGGGGCACCTCCTTCTGGGGGCCATAAAATTGGACCCCCTGGTCCAGTATTTTTAAAATTTGGAGTTTTTTTAATAGAAGAGGGATCAGCAGCTAAGCTGCAAATTTAGTGCCTCTACCTCAAAAAACAACCTCCCCCTCCTTGAGCCCCAGATACTTTGGGTTTGATTCTCCATTATAGCCTGTGGGGCCATTGACTTATAATGGTTCTCTTAGGCAACAATGGAGCTGGGTAAAAATTGCTTATTTTGCACACCCCTATTATACTTTTCAGTATGATTTGTAAGCTGTCTTGAGTCACAGGGAAAAGTGGGATATAAATATTAGAATAAATAAGTAGTTTGGGCAAGTTGATAATATTTAAGCAACTTCCTGTTTATTAAGTTAGACAGGGTTCTGACAGTTATTGTTCCACCTCTCTTACACTTGACCTGTAACACTGTTTGTCATATTGAGCTAAAAAAACTTAAAGTAGGCTGCAAGAGTCCCCCCTCCCCCAAGTACTGGTATGTTTTCTAAAGTTTAGTGCAGGGTGATAGTCCAAGGCCAGGTCTACCAATATAGTGGATTGGGGCAGGTAAACCTGTTCTCCAGAGGCCAGGTCTACCAATAATACTGGACTGGGGGTGGGGGTGGGGGTGGGGGCGGGAAATGTTCTCCAGAGGACAGGTCTACCAATATAGTGGAATGGGTTTAGCATATTTCATTATATAAGGACACATCAATCTCCAATTGTGTACATGCACACGAAAGCTCACACCCTGAATAAAACCACTGGTCTTAAAGGTGCCTTTGGACTCTAATTTAGTTCTGTTGCTTCAGACCAACATGGCTACCCACCTGAATCTAACAATCTTGTGAAGTAGGCTTGCTCACAACTTCTATGCTAGTAGCTCACAAAGTAGATTTTCTGCTCACAATATGCTACAGCTTAGAGGAAACATTGCTGCTGATGCCTTAAGACAGGGGTGGCCAATGGTAGTTCTCCAGATGTTTTTTTTGGCCATGCTGGCTGGGGCTGATGGGAGTTGTAGGCAAAAAAAATCTGGAGAGCTACCAATGGCCACTCCTGCCTTAAGAGGTTACCTCTGCACCATGCAAAGAAGAATCATGACAACCAGCCCCATGTGCAGTTGGACATTTGCCCTGATCTTATTGCTCACAAGAGGCATCATCCATGTGACGGGCTGGAAGCTGTATTTGCATCCTCCACACCTTTCATGAGTGCCACTTGGTTTCTTGGGGAACAAGTGGAATATAAATTCCTTCAGGAAATGTGAAGGAAGAAAAGCCTAAGAAGAATAGAATTAATGTTGCAAAACAAGAAGCAAGCCCAGTGTATACAGGATTCAGTAGTCTTTGTGTTTAAGCTCAGATTCTAACAAGTCCAGTGTACAAAGCTCCTGTGCTTTAATGGGCTGTGCTTGACAATTCACTAGACTACCTAAACATATTCAGAGTAAGTGTGATGTGATGTGGTTGCGTAGTGTCTCTCAACTCTTTTAAGGTGGTAAAGAATCCTTCAATATAAAAAGTTTTGGGTGAAGGTCAGTCTCTTGGGAATTTTCCTTCCAGTCCTCATTGTAGAATTGTAGGTTATGTAGAATTCGAGTTTATCAAATTTGAGTTTATTTGAGGTTACGTAGAATCTGTTTATCCTATTCAGCATTTGAGCACTTTCTAAATAACCTGTCCCCCCAGAGGCTGCCTTCTCTCACCATTTTTTTGAAAGCATGAATCCCAGGTAGTGCCAGTGTCCAATAATAAATGAAATGTATAGAGAATACAGTTATGTGGCCCTTGCCCGAGCTGGACAAACATCTGCTAAAACTTACACCCAAGGAATATAGTACTAGGTATACTTGTGTATGGATTAAAGCACCAAGCATAGATTAACACAGAATTCAGCACATATGATATAGTTTGAAATTCTACCAGTTGTATTGCTGAACCTTTTTGATGGCATTACACATGTGGGTTGGGTTTTAAGAGGAAAAAAAAATAGATAGGTGCCTTACATTGTCTAGCCATTGGTCTTGTACCATAGCACTCTCTGCTATGAGTAGCAATGGCAGTCCAACCCCTCAGCAGTCATTTCCCCCTGTTTTGCTACCAATCGGAGGTGATGAACTTGGAAGTTGCACAACTGAATTATGTCCTACCCACCCCCTTCCCCCCAATGCTGCTATATTTGGGTGCTTGAGCACTATTGGTTCTTGACATATCTCCTTGGTTTTCTCCCCACCCCCCCTCCACAACAGCAAGCACTTCTAAATATGAAATAGCATATTGCCCCCAGTGTGGTAAACACATGGAAATGACTGCAATTTCTGTGCACCACATACATTTGACCAAAGGCTGGTGTGGGTAGCCAGTGTGGTACTCTGCAGATGGATATTTCCTAGGCATAATGGCTTATGAAGGAGAAGGATGCTTGGGCTTACCCTATTTTTAAAAATGTATGTGAATAAAGATCATCCCTGTTGCTTCATTCTGTTCATGTGTGCTAAGCTAGCTTTCCTCATTTTGCAGTTCTTGTTCAGTTTGTACTGGGAAAATCTTCACACTTTAAATCTTTAAAAGCGTTTAAAGGCGTTTACACTATTCATCTAACCAAGGTGCAGGGGGCAGGCAGAGAGAAACCTTTCTCAGGCTACTCTGCAGTGGGCAAATTGCAGCAGTCACTGCAATTCAGTGCAAATTGCAGCAGTCACCCTTCATTTCCTCCATATCCCTAATACTTTCCCTGTCCTCTGTTTTCAGTGATAACAGAAAAAGGTAAAAAAAATCACTTCTTCCCACATTCATTCTTCACTAGTGATCCATCTGGTCCCTGGGCATGTTTGCAGAGTTGATAGACTCTGCATTGTTGCAGTGCTGCAATGCAACTGATAGCAAAACTGTGTACCAAATGCAAACGACCTCTTGAAACTGAGTGAACAGCATAAGTTTTATTTATTTATTTATTTATTTATTACCAAAAAACATTTTTCACATACCTAAATACATGTCCCATTAAACAAATAGAACCAACATCAGTGGACCTTGCCGAGACAATTTCAATAGACAGTACCGGAGAGGAATTGTCGATGGATAACTCAGATTTACCCGACACTGCCAGGGGCTCAGAAACAGAGTGTGATTATGATGCAAGCATAGAAAATAATATAGATGGCCCTGATTTCCCAGACGAGAGCTCAAGAGTGAGAATGAAGAGGCATGACATGGATTTAACACTAAACGCAGTAGGTAAGTGAGTTTCATTGTTAACCATAGGCTACAACAGTAATTTCCAAAGTATGTGCTGTGACATACTTGTGTACTGTGAGAGAGGCTGATGCATGGCTTCAAAAATTTTAGCTACCAGCTCCAAGGAAGACTGTGGGTGGCCAGGGTCTCTGACTGCCTTCCAAGGGTTGTGGTGTGGTCTCAGGGGCAGGAGAGTAAGGCTGTTTGGTAATCCCTGTTATAGCCTGGTATGGAAAAATCCCAGAAACATCAAAATTGTTGAAAGGTATGGTCTGAGTAAAGGGAATGCCCCAGAGGCAATATTTAACTGGGCTTTCCTACATTTACCAAATGCATCTGCCCTGTCATTCAATAGAATATGATTAAGAAAATCTTTCTGAAGATGTGAAGTGTACCTCCCATTTTAAACCAGAGGAAAGAAAGACTGTCCTCCAGATGTCAAAAGTTTGGGAAACACTGGGCTATAAATCAGGTGCTGTAAAGACCCCGTGGCACAGAGCACTAAGCTGCAGTATCGCAGTCCAAGCTCTGCTCATGACTTGAGTTTGATCCATACAGCAGATTGCAAAGTTCTCTAAGAGAAGGGATAGAGTGATCATGGAAGATTTCAATTAGCTGGACATCTGTTGGAAGTCCAACTCTGCTAAAAATGAAAAGTCAAATAGATTCCTGACTCGTCTTGCTGACAACTTCCTTTTCCAGAAAGTGAAGGAGGAAACAAGGGGATCTGCTATCTTGGATTTGATTCTCACCAACAAGGAAGAATTGATTGAAGAAGTGGAAATAGTGGGCACCTTGGGCAGTAGTGCCCATGTGACTTCGGAATTTACAGTCTTAGGGAAGGGAAAAGCTATACGTAGTCAGACTTACAGGTTGGACTTCAGAAAGGCAGACTTCGATAAACTTAGAACTATGCTGGGTAAAATCCCATGGTCAGAAATACTTAGGATGAAGGGGGTTCAGGAGGGGTGGGAGTTTCTTAAAAGCAAAATACTGAAAGCATAATCACAGACGATTCCTATGAGAAGAAAAAATGGAAAAAGCCTAAAGAAGCCGAGTTGGTTACATAAACAGCTCTCTAAAGACTTGAGAAATAAAAAAGACTCGTTTAGGAATTGGAAAAAGGGCCTTATAACCAAGGATGAATATAAACAAATCATCCGTGCTTGTAGAGAAAAAGTTAGGAAAGCTAAAGTTCAGTATGAGCTTAGGCTGGCTAAAAATGCTAAAAACAACAAAATAGGGTGCTTTTCTTATGTTCAGAGTAAGAAAAAGAGCAAGAACATGGTAGACCCATTGCAAGGGCAAGAAAGTGAAATTGTAACGAGTAATGAAGAGAGGGCGGAACTCCTCAATTCCTACTTTTCCTCAGTCTTCTCTTCTGAGGGAAACGCTGCCCTACGTGGCAAAAACAGAACATATAAGGAGGGTATGAAGTTCCAACCTAGGAACAGCATAGGAGTAGTACATAAACACCTAGTTTCTTTAAATTAAACTAAGTCATCAGGGCCAGATGAATTGCATCCAAGGGTTCTAAAAGCTTGCAGAAGTAATTTCTGAGCCTCTGGCTATTATTTTTGAGAATTCTTGGAGAACAGGAGAGGTGCCAGAAGATTGGAGGCGGGTGAATGTTGTCCCCATCTTCCAGAAGGGGAAAAAAGACGATCCGGGTAACTACCGACCCATCAGCTTGACGTCTATACCTGGGAAAGTTTTAGAACAAATCAGTCGGTCCTGAAACATTTAGAAAGAATGGATGTGATTACTAAGAGCCAGCATGGTTTTCTCAAGAACAAGTCCTGTCAGACTAACCTGATCTCTTTTTTTGAGAAAGTGACTACTTTGCTGGATCGGGAGAATGCTGTAGACATTGTTTATTTTGATTTCAGTAAGGCTTTTGATAAGGTTCCACATACTATCCTTGTTGACAAGTTGGTAAAATGTGGTTTGGATCCTGTTACTGTTAGGTGGATCTGTAACTGGTTGACAGATCACACCCAAAGAGTGCTTATGAATGGCTCCTCATCCTCTTGGAGAGGAGTGACAAGTGAAGTGCCTCAAGAATCTGTCCTGGGACCTGTTTTGTTCAACATCTTTATAAATGATTTGGATGAAAGAATAGGGGAAATGCTTATTAAATTTGCTGATGATACTAAATTGGGAGGGGTTGCAAACACAGAAGAAGACAGAAACAGGATACAGATGACCTTGACAGGCTGGAAAACTGGGCTAAAATCAATAAAATTAATTTTAACGGGAATAAATGTAAAGTTCTGCATTTAGGTAGGAAAAATCCAATTCATGGTTATAGGATGGGGGAGACTTGTCTTAGCAGTAGTATGTGCAAAAAGGATCTAGGGGTCTTAGTGGATCATACGCTAAACATAAGTCAACAGTGTGATGCGGTAGCTAAAAAGGCAAATGCAATTTTGGGTTGTATCGACAGAAGTATAGTGTCCAGATCACGTGATGTGATGGTATCACTTTGCTCTGCTCTGGTAAGACCTCACCTGGAATATTGTGTTCATTTTTGGGCACCACATTTTAAGAAGGATATAGACAAGATGGAACGAGTCCAGAGGAGGGCGATGAAGATGGTGAGGGGTCTGGAGACCAAATCCTATGAGGAAAGGTTGAAGGAGCTGGGGATGTTTAGCCTGGGGAGGAGATGGCTGAGAGGTGATATGATCACCATCTTCAAGTACTTGAAGGGTTGTCATATAGAGGATGGTGTGGAATTATTTTCTGTGGCCCCAGAAGGTAGGACCAGAACCAACTTGTTGAAATTAAATCAAAAGAGTTTCCGGCTCAACATCAGAAAGAACTTCCTGACCGTTAATGCGATTCCTCAGTGGGACAGGCTTCCTCGGGAGGTGGTGGGCTCTCCTTCGTTGGAGGTTTTTAGACAGAGGCTAGATGGCCATCTGATAGCAATGAAGACCCTGTGAATTTAGAGGGGAGGTGTTTGTAAATTTCCTGCATTGTACATTGGACTAGATGACCCTAGAGGTTCCTTTCAACTCTATGATTCTGTGATCCTGGTGGAAGCTGGGTTCAGGTAGACAGCTCAAGGTTGACTCAGCCTTCCATCCTTCCAAGGTCGGTAAAATGAGTACCCAGCTTGTTGGGGGGAAAGTGTAGATGATTGGGGAAGGCAATGGCAAACCACCCCATTAAAAAAAAAAAAAGTGGTGTGAAAACGTCATAATGCGATGTCACCCCAGGGTGGGAAACAACTAGTGCTTGCAAGGGGACTACCTTTACCTTTTTAAAGACCTGATACATCCAATTGTAATAGATACATCCAATTATAATGGATAAGAAGGTACAAAGAAGGTTTGTCCATGACAGGCATGAACATAGTTTATTGACATCTTTGTGTGCTCTCCTTTCCCCAATGCATAGAGCATAACTGAAGGCTTCTTAGTTTGGGATGTCCAAATTGCAGGTGCCTGGCCAAATTGGACTTTATTTCCTCCCCACTAACCAGAACTTTTCAACCAATAAGCTTTGTTTATAACCATCACAACTAAACCTCGGTCAGGATGTTGGCAAGTTGGAAAGAAGGTCACTAAGATGGTGAGGAGTCTGGAGACCAAGTCCTATGAGGAAACGTTGAAGTTCAGCCTGGAGAGGAGACAACTGAGAGGTGATGATAACTATCTTGGAGTATTTGAAGGGCTGTCCTATAGAGGATGGAGTGGCATTGTTGTCTGTTGCCCCAGAAGATCCCAGACCAAAACCAGTGGGTTGAAATTAATTTTTTAAAAATTCAGCTAAACATTAGGAAGAACTTCCTGACAGAGTGATTCCTCAGTGGAAGTGGCTTCCTCAGGAGGTGGTAGGCTTTTAAATAGTCTAGATGGCCATCTGACAGCAGTGAGAGGGAGGGCAGGAAGGGATGAGCCAGTGCTTGACTCTCATGGCTCTTTCTTACATTCCCAGGGTAATGCCAATCACCACTTTGGGTCATGAAGGAATTTTCCTTCAGGGCAGAATGGCCTTGGATTGTGGAGATTTTTTTGTCTTCCTGGGCATAGAGCAGGGGTCACTGGGGAAATGGAGGGGTGGGAGGTAGTTGTCAACTTCTTGCTTTGAGCAGGGGGTTGGACTAGATGATCCTCGAGGTCCCTTCTAGCTCTATGTCTCTGTGTTTCTAGGATGTCTGCATACAGGATATCTGTATAGCACTCCTTTTAGTCCTATAAATTTCAAAGGCAGAAATTGTGTGTGTTAATTCTTTCCTTGGTATCAGTGGGACTTCAAAAATGCTAAATGGAGAAGATCATGCCCAGCCTAATTGCCGGGCAGAAACTCAAACCACATTTTTCTTGCACACTTTTTCATCCTTGGTGTAGATGTCATCCTTTGTTTGCAGGTGTCTCCTAACATGCTTTTGTCATTGCTCTCTTGCATTATGTAATATTTATTAATAAAAAGCCTTTGTTTTAGCTGCCTTCAGATTTTGATTACATTTGTAATTCTGTAGCTCTTTTCCCTCTCAATGTATAACTTTTCTGCATGCTGCTGCATCCAGATGTTAGTGTATCTATCTTGCGTTATGATTCCTCTTCTGATAGTATTTATTTTCATACTTCCATCTGCTTCAGATCTTCTAACTCCATGGTGTCCCATAAAGAGCGTGGGTAATCACAGACAAAATAACAGTGTTTTTTAATCGTTTAATTCCAACTTCCTGCTCTCTAAGCTTTCATTTTCTTCAAATGTGTTTGCCATTTTTGGCAGTTTTGTGCAGCTTGTGTGTGGCACTTTTTGCTCTTGCCATCAGCTCCCTTCCTTGGAGTAAATGAGAAATTTCAGTGCATTTTCAGGAATGATGAAACTGGGAGCCAGGATTTAATGAGCCGTGTTATGTGCCTCCAAGGGAGTGTGTCTTTGGTAAATAGATAACATGCACACCAGTGCCATATCTCAAAATCTTTTTGAAACTCCTCTTGATTTTATAAGTAGCTTTCTATGTGACATTTGGGAGGGGGGCTTCTCTCTGAAAACTGATGTCCAGGACCAAATTGGGTGAACAGAACAAACTTCAGAACAAAAAGTATTTTATGATCCTCACCTGTGTGTGAAAGATTGATTTTATCCAGGATTTTCCTCCATTTTTTCCTCCTGTCTTGCTGAGATTAGATCTTCCATCAGAAAGCAGTGTTCAATGTGTTGTGCTTAAACTCTTGTATAAATATCATTCAGGTGTATTTTAAGGCTTAGAGGTAGTGAGAAGACACTGGATCCCAGTTCTACTGTAGAAGAAGCAAAACCATATGACTAGGTCTAGTTTACAGAGCCATTCTAAGCAGCTGTACACCCTTAGAAGTGTAAGAACTCAACTGAAGTCGATGAAGGGTATAGCTCTGTTTAGGATGTGTAAAATTTATTCCAGAAAAATATAGGCTTCCATACAAGATAAAATACTTATAAAATCATTCATACAGTCCTAAGAAAAATAGAGAGAGATATAGAGAAATACATGGGTAGACGAACAGGGTGATATTTACCGATCGTAGTCTTCAAGGAAGGCTCCAATAGTGACGAGTGAGGAAGTGGGAGAGGGGACCTGAAACTTGGCCTTAGAATCGGGGATGGATCTAGACAGTGGAATTGGGATACTGCTAGAAGCACACATGTGGGGAGCTGTGTTACAGATTATATAGACTACCTTGAGCCCTTAGGGGATGGGAGGCACAGGGGTGGATGACAGGTGGTCAGCTGGTACATGACCTCAGTGACCATAAGGGCTGGACTTCTGCAGTAGCCAATAGCAAGTTAATTGGTGGCACCTAATTGGGTGCCCATGACTGACCAATGAACAAGCTTGGTCCAGGGGCACCTGGTTGGACTTTCAGGTTGCAATGGACTAGGGTGAGGCTCCAAAATGGGGAAAAGAATGGGGGAAATTGCTGGGTGGAGGTGTGCTTGAGTTTACCAAACTTATCTAAAAAGGTGACAATAGATGGCCAAATTGCTACCTAAGGTAACACCCGGTTTACACAAAGGAACTTGGCTCTGGCTGAAGATGGTCTTCCTCTTGTTCAGTCTTCTTCTTGGCACCAGTCTTTGTCTTGAGTTCTGTTAGACAAAGGCTTAGGCGGTCTGGCAGGATCCACGCCTAAGATAAGCTTGATTGCCTTATGCAGAAGTTGAAGCAGCTGTTGGATATGGAGTCAGGAAAACAAGATGGATTCTGGTGGTGTTAGCCTTTGGTTCATGGAAACAGGCTGGAAACTGTTTGCCTGTACAGTTCATGGTGGCGTTTCTTCTTCCACTGCAGCGGCCAAGATTGGGCATGCAAGGAGCAGCTGGAAGCTTGTCTGTAGTTCTGGCTAACACCCATCCAGAGATGTAGAATGCTGCTGCAAAGCTGAGGCTTATAGTATCCACATAAGCCTTAGAAACCGTGGGCAAAGTCCACTTCTTAAAGCAGATGTGTGTGGGTCAAAACGCCAGGCACCCTGGCAACCATACTGGTGATCACAATGTCCATGTGTATGAAAAGTAGGGGCTTTTTCTTACAGATGCACTTCTGATGTGTTACATTACTGAAATGTTTTAATACATCTAAGATGACAATTGTGTTCACCTAAAAATATGAATACAACAATTTATGTTGGGCAATACAAATCATAAAGGTTCCTTTGTCACAGAGTGTGGGTTGCTTGTTATTTCCTTTCAGTTGTGCACATAGGAAACCTGGAACTCCGGCTGCAGAAGTTTAGTGATTTATTCTAAACATTTATGCCCCTTCTCTCCATACAATTACTTTTAAGGTTGGCTCCCAAGCCCAGGGAGACCTTGGATTTGAATGTTTTCCAAAGCAGTTTGATACAGAGGGCAAGTGGGTATATACCGACTCTGTGTGTGCATGTGTTTAAGGCAAAAGTCCTAGTGGTCATGCATTAGTTGGTGGACACTCTAAAAGTGTTATCATAGCTTAGCTCATCACTGCTTTCAGGCTTGTTGAAAGCTTTCAGGCTTTCAGGCTTGTTGAGATTTTAAGAGAACATGTGACTGAAAACTATCTACCTAAAGCTATTTTGTGGGTTCATGACAGAGACCTTGTCCGCTGTACTGTGTTGACTTATTGAACAGAAGGTTGGACAAAAGGCCTTCTGTGTATTCTGTATGCTCACTGTAATCCTAGGAGATTTCTCAACCATTGAATCCTTAAGGCTGTGTTTGTGGTGTAGATTAAAATTGGATGCATTCATCACTCCTGTATCGAAGATGCATATGTTCAGGGCTGGCTCGCCCACTAGGCAAACTAGGCAGTTGTCTAGGACGCCAGGAGGATGGGGGTGCCAAATTGGGCTCCCCCCCTCCGGTGCCCCTTCTAAAGATGCACGCCGCATCAGGGTCAGCAAGGCCCAGGCGGGGTGCGCTGTGATTGTGCGGGGGGGGGAGGCAAAGGGACAGAAAGGGAAGGGGGGAGCACCTTGCCTCCCTGGGGGGAAGCAAAGGGAAGGAAAGGGGGGGCCTTACCTCGGCACCCTGGGTGGAGGGGAAGGGAAGGGGAGGCGCCACACCATGGCACAGCACCCTGGGGGGATTGTGATGGAGTGCACACCGCATTGCAGTGCCATGGGGGGGCAGTGGAGGGGCCTGCTTGGGGTGCCATACACCCTTGGGCCAGCACTGCATATGCTTCATGTGCCTATTTGTCAGGGACTGCTCCTGTCTTTTGAAATTTGTCCCTGGAAAAAGTTGTCATCTTTCTTGGAGATTCATGGGAGGGAGGGCTTCTTAGAAATTGTTGAAGATATTTGTTTATTTATTTATTTATCTGGGATTTATATCCCGCCCTTCCCACCGAGTGGCTCAGGGCGGCTTACAACATATATAAAACTAACATAATATAAAACTAACATATGCATACATTAGTGGAGTTCCCATTCTTATCAGAATGACTCCCTCTCCCTAGTTACCAGAAATAAAGTCTCCAAGGCAGTGGTGGTAGTGGGTACATCATAACTCTTAATCTGTAGCTTTCCTTATACAAGTGCATGACTGCTAAGGCAGCCTCTAGAGAACACTCTGCCATTCTGCATGCTGGAGCTAATAACAATCACTGAACCACTAAATTTGCACACTTAGTAGCATATCTTTCTCCAAATATCAGCTGTGTGAGCAAGTCAGTGGTTTTGTGATTGTTTGGGCACACAACTACATTGCTTCCCTTCCACCCTATTTCCCGCCAAACCTTCCTCTCTGTATGATGAGAGGACTCCAAGCAATGTTCATTACATGTACTACAAATGGCAGAAGCATGTTCATTGTATTTACTGTGCAATCCCACATGGAACTGTGCACGTGCAGGCCAGCCATGGAGATTCATTTTGCAAGCTTCCAGCAGTTTTGGAAGCTTCAGAGCACTCTCCCTCCCCTCCATCTTGAGCCAAGAGTGGGAATAAGAGGAGAACTGGGAGAACTGGATTTGATTCCCCACTCCTCCACTTACAGCTGCTGGAATGTCCTTGGGTCAGCCATAGCTATCTCAGAACTTGTCCTTGAAAGGGCAGCTGCTGTAAGAGCCCACTTAGCTCCACCCACCTCACAGGGTGTCTGTTGTGGGGGAAGAAGTTATAGGAGATTGTAAGCCGCTCTGAGTGTCAGAGAGAAGAGTGGGGTATAAAGCTATAGTCTTCTTCCCCTTCATGTGACAAAGGTGAGGAGAGTTCTCGCCTTAGTTCTCTCTTTGCTGCTGTGGAGAAAGGATACTTTATTTTCCAGGTCTTCAGGTTCTTTTTAAAAAATTTCCAGCTGGGGAGGTGGCCTTATTTAAGAAATACTGTCAATACAGTTTGAAAAGGCCCCAAATGATGAACACACTGAGTATCTCCTTTGTCTGAGCAAAGGCATAATACCTCCACATGCCAAGCTGTTTACACCAAGGAGAGGCAGGATAAAGGCAGCTTTGGGGGAGAAATCCCTCACCACTACCAAGAAACCAACAGAGCACTCTTCCCATCTCCATCATTTGACGATTTAGTGTTCCATTTATACATGGTAGCTAATAGCCACCAATGGACCTCTGCTCTATATGTTTATCCAAGCCCCTCTTCATAGAGAAGGTGTTCTATCCCCCTCAGTCATTTCAGTTGCCCTTTTTCTGCATCTTTTCCAATGTTATAATGTCTTTTTTTGAGAACTAAGAACTGATGCAACCCTTCTCACCTGCCCTCTCATGATAGCATTGCTATCAGATGGCCATCTAGTATCTGTTTAAAAACCTCCAAGGAAGGAGAGCCCACCACCTTCCAAAGACGCCTGTTCCACTGAGAAACTGCTCTGACTGTCAGGAGGTTCTTCCTATTGTTCAGCCAAAAACTCTTTTAATTTCAACTCATTTATTCTGATCCAACCTTCTGGGAAAATAGAAAGCACCATCCTCTATATGATAGCCCTTCAAGTACTTGAAGATGGTGATCATATCATCCCTCAGTTGTTTCCTCTCCAAGCTAAACATATCCAGCTCCTTCAGCTTTTCCTCATAGGACTTGGACTCCAGACCTGTCACCATCTTTGTTGCCCTCCTCTGGAGTTCCAGCTTGCCAACATTCTTCTTAAATTGTGATGCCCAATACTGAATGCAGTATCCTAGGTGAGGTCTAACCAGAGCAGAGTAAAGCGATACCATCACTTCATCTGGACACTACTGTTGATACAGCCCAAAATTGCATTTGTTTTTTTAGCTACCACGTCACACTGCTGACTCATGTTTAATGTTTGGTTTACTAAGACCCCTACACTACTGCCAAGACTAGTCTCCCCATCCTATAATTATGCATTTGATCTTTCCTACCTAAATGCAGAACTTTACATTTATGTCCATTGAAATTCATTTTATTTGTTTTAGCCCAGTTTTCCATTCTGTTAAGATCATCCCAAATTGTGACTCTGTCTTCTACTACAGTTTGCTGCCTCTTTCAATTTAGTACCATCTGCAAATTTAATGTATTCTCTCAATTTCTTCAACCAGATCATTTATCAAGATGTTTAATAAAACAGATCCCAGGACCTCTGAGGCACTCCACTTGTTACCAGGGCCGGCTCGCCCACTAGGCAAACTAGGCAGTTGCCTAGGGTGCAGGGAGGCAGGGGGCAGCAAACTGGGCTCCCCCCCTCCGTGTCCCAGGGAAGCGCTTAGTTTGCCTTCCTCCCCCCCCCCCACTGCTGTGGCCACTGCCCCCACTGCTGCTAGCTCCATCCGGCCTGCCACCCCCGGCCGCCCCACGCCATCTGGCCCGCCGCTGCACTGTGCTCGCTCTTCCCCCCACTGCCTTGGCTGCCGCTGCTGTCTGCTTGCTCTTCCCCACCCCCTGCTCACCACAAGTAAAACTAAGGGCTGCCGGCTCCTCACAGCCCGCGCCTGCGCGTTTTGACTCTTAACAAAATACGCAGGTGCGGCTACGAGGAGCCAGAAGCCCTTAGTTTTACTCACGGCAAGTGGGGCTGGAGGGGTTGGGAGAGGGCAAGCAGCGTCAGAGGGGAGGGGATGCGTCAGCGGGCAGGAGGGGGCGGGGTGGGCTGGAGGGGGCTAGCAGCAGCCGCAGCGGCGGGGGGGGAGGAGGTAAACTGGTAGGTAGGGGAGGGAGGAGGCAGGAGGCACCGCACCTCGGTGGGGTGGCTGGGGGGGGGGTGCCTGCCTAGGGTGCCAGGCACCCATGGGCTGGCCCTGCTTGTCACTCCTCTGCAAGAGGATGAAGAACTCTTTGGCTGTGAGCTGTCAACCAGTTATTGATCCACCTAGTAGTAATAGGATCCAAAACACATTTACCAACTTGTCAGCAAGAATATTACCTTAATTATTTTGCTGCTTATAAATCATTCTCTAATCTCTTATCTGGTGGGTGATAACACATTCCCAGAGTTAAGGCTCCTTTTGGGCTCACTATTTCTACTCATAGCATTTCTGTAGGTGAATCAGTTTGTCATAGATTCTCAATTTTACTGGACTGTATATTCCCTCTGACATAAAGAGCCACTCTCCTCCCTATCCTTCTGATATAATTTAGATTCAAGAATCACTGCATCCTACTGATTATCCTCATCTCACTTATTTACTGAAATGCCCACAATGTCTATGGGCTCCACTAAGCATTCCAGGTCCCCCATTTTACCTCAAACACTTCTACCATTTCCATATAAACATCTATAATTCCCCAGACACATTAGGCCTACAGCCTTCCTCCTGTGGCTTCTAGACCCTGTCAGGCAGTCAATATTGTTTGTCATTGTCCATTTCCCTCTAGAACAGTAACAGCTATCCCTTCATCACTTAGAGATGAGCCATCCTGAACCAGAGACATTTCATCTCCTGTTGGCTTTCCCCCAGGATTTAATTTAAAAACTGCTCTGCCACCCCTTTGATTTTAAGCTGCAGCAGCCTGGTTCTTTTCCAGGACAATTGGAGGCCATCTCTTTTGTACAGGTCCTGCATGTTCCAAAAAACATCTTTCTACCTTGCTTGTTTTCAGCAAGTGTTTTTCTCTTGAGGAGTGCTCAGTCACAGTGCCAATCAATATTCCCTCTAAGCTGTGGAGTCTTGTGAGCAAGAATTCTACCTCATGAGCTACTGGCATTAAAGTTGTGAGCTCCTGCATAAATTAGTTTGCTCTGGGGCTTTTTTACCTGAGCTAAGACAAAAATGTGTGAGCTGGAGGTTAAAAAACTGTGAGCTAGCTCACACTAATTCAGCTTAGAGGAAATATTGGTACCAACTTACAGTGTGCATTCCAGTGCCCAATAGCCTTAACCCTTTCCTTCCTACACCATCATCTCATCGAGATTACTAACTTGTGTCTGTCTAACTGGCCCTGCATGTGGAAGAGGCAGCACTTCTCTGAAGGCCACCTTCAGGGTCCTGATCTTAAGTCACCTACCTAGCAGGCTAAATTTTTCATCTAGGACCACACAACTACATTTCCTCACATCACTGTTCTATCAAGAGCCCTTCTCAGTCAGATCTCTCCGCTGCACCTTCCTCACAAGATGCCTGTTGTGGGGAGAGGAGGGGAAAGGAGATTGTAAGGGTGAGATATAAGCCCAATCTCCTCCTCCTCCATCTTCTTCCTTTACCTTTGCTGAAACCCTGGATAGCTCCTTTTTCATTTAGGACCACACAACCACATTTCCTCACATCACTGTTCTGTCAAGAGCCCTTCTCAGTCAGATCTCTCAGCTGCACCTTCCTCACAGGATGTCTGTTGTGGGAAGAGGAGGGGAAAGGAGATTGTAAACCACTCTGAATGAACGGTGAGATATAAACCCAATCTCCTCCTCCTCCGTCTTCTTCCTTGTCCTCTGCCTGAGACCCTGGATAGCTCCTGGAGATGCTGCTGAGCAGCCAGAGTAGTATAAGGAGAAGACTTGGATATATACCTGCCCTTCAGTCAGAGTCTCAGAGTCACCCAGCTGGTTGCATGAGGAGAAGTGGGGAATCAAACTCAGTTCTCCCAGATAAGAGTCTGCTGCTCTTAGCCACTACACCAAACTGGGTATAGTGGTCAAAGTGCCATACTAGGATCTGTGTAAACCCAGGTTCAAATCCCCACTCTGCCGTAGAAGCTCACTGAGTGACCTTGGGCCAGTCACAAGGTCTCAGACTAACCTACCTCATAGGGTTGTTGTGAGGAAAAAATGGAGGAAAGAAGAATTACATAAACCACTTTGGGTCACCATTGGGAAGAAAGATGTGGTATAAATAAAGTAAATATAGGTGAAGATAAAGTGAATCACCATTTCAGTCTAATCTCGCACAGCCCAGACGGGGTTCATTGCCCCAGTGAGAACTAGGATATGGGTGTTATTGAAGGGTGTTGCAGTGGTAAAAGAGCAGTTCGCTCATGAGTAAGTGAACAATCAAAATTCAGACACTTATTCAAGGGTATGTTTCAAGAGGTTTCCTCCTCTTCAAAGCTCAGTTATCTGATACTACAATTACAGTCTCTTGAAGGATTGTCTCAGCTCATGGATGAGGAATTGATATGTTGTACATGGAACCAATCCTGCCACTGGATTTAAAGTATTTTATTTGGGCACAGAGGGAGAGCAACCATCACAAGCTCTTGACCTTGCCAGAGGTTATTGATTCTCCAGTGCATTTCAACATCTGGTTCACCTCAAACATGTAAACTGATTAGAGAGTGAACTTAATATAAAGGTTTTATTCTAGTACAACTAAGTATGTAAAGAGGGGATAAGTATGTAAAGAGGCTAATGTTTTCACAGGCAAAAGAATTTATGTTCACAAGACTGATTTTCTACCCTCCCTCTTCCTGCATCAGGAGAAAAATTCCGCTTGAAATCTTATTCCTGTGGTTCCCCCTCTCCTCCAAGAACAGGATTTCAGGAGGCATTTTTGGTTGCCATGGGGGGGGGGGGAGGGGCAGAAAAATCACACTCCATGTGCAGAAATCTTTACCCCTATAGAAATGTCTACTTTGCATCCAAGCCTAGAGTGCAAGGTGCTTTTTTGAAATAGTATAAATGTTTGGAGATGTGTTCCTAATGCATCCATTATTTTATTTTTATTTTTGTTCATTTATACCTAGTCTTTGTCCCCCGTGGGAACTCAAAGCAGCCTGTATAGTTCTTCTGTCCTCCATTTTATCCTCGCAACAAACAACCCTGTGAAATAGGTTAGGCTGAGAGTGTGGGACCAGCTCGTGGTCACCCAGGAAACTTCCATGGCCAGTTGGGAGATTTGAACTTGGGTCTCTCATTTCCTAGACTCTTTGCACACTGACTTTATTAGGAATCATAGTGAAGGTCTGGCAAGAATATGAAGGTTCAATTTATGGGATTTTCAGTTTTGTTTCATTTATTTTTATTTGTTTCATTCATTTAGTTTTGAATTTTATTGTTTCATTCATTTAGTTTTGAATTTGACAAGACACCATGTTTTAATCCCGATGGTTACATGCAATTTTGCTAAGTTTATTTTTTTTTTAATTCAACCATGTTTCGCTCCTGGGACATTTGGGGCATTAGTTGCTTCTCCTCCCCATCCTTCCATTAGAGCTTTATAAATATGGTCGTTTGTGCGCCATCATTTGGTAAGAGGACAAAAAAAAATGCAGAAAGTCACATCTGCTTCCCAAGATGCTTAGCATGTGCAGCCCTAATGACTGCATAGAGATGCTTTGGTGAAATCCCAAACATGATACCTGGGTATGATTTATAGTAATTGAAGTAAGGCTTCATTCTGTGCCTATATCCTTGGCCCTTCCCCATTAATTACAAAGCCAGAGTATATATTTATGCACAAATGGTAGAAGGGTAGAATAAATAACATGCAAAATTTTGCTATTTTCACCCCTGCCTATTTTGTCAAATTATTTTATGTGTATTCAAACCATTGCCTTGCTCTGTTCCTTTGCTCCTTTCCCATTAACTAATGATATCATGAGCTGTTGTAGCCCTCTATGACTACACGTGGTCTTTCCAGCATTACTCAGTTGGAGCTTCTTTCCTGTGTATTTGAAGATATTCATGTAATTGCTGCCCCTTTAAGACCTTCAGGCTCTAAAAAAACCCGCATGTCTCCACTTGGGTAGCCATAGATGTTCTAATTTTTGTTCCTTGACATCTGGGAAATAGAAAGCCCCAACTAATCAATAGGGTGAACTGACCTGACAAATTGAAACAGGTTTGACCTTACTATAGTGATTGTCTTTAGCAAAGAAAGCACTGATGCAAACAGGAAGAGGACAGAGGCTGAGTTGCAGCCAGCAAATCTAGTGTGCTTTTAAAAAAAAAAATCAGTTGGCTTTATATGTTTCTGACTGTGCAAAGTTACCTTAACATATAAATCCTCTGTAATACCATGTTTGAAATGTCAACCATGTCATTAAGTCAGTCCCGTTTACAAAGCCTGTGGAGAAAACTGTGATGGAGCTCAGCAACTGGATCCCAACAGCTATCATTACATAGCATCCAAGGACTTGCACACACCCAGTGGTATGTTTGACCTGTCCCTCTCCCCTCCTGTTTTGAAGATAACCCCTGTGATGTGGTGGAGAGAATGTTGGTTTAGGAATTGGCCCCCAACCTTTCGGAGCTTGCAGGCACCTTTGGAATTCTCCCTTCCTTCCTCACCCACGCGGGAGGCGGTGGCAGCAGGATGCCCTGTCCACCCACCCATTTGCCTGCCTGGAGCCCCCTGTTCCAGTTCTGGCTGGCCTGAGGCAGGATGGCCTCGGCCATGTTTGAGGGCACCTCACTGGTGAACATGTATGTGCAGGCTGCAGGGCTCAAAGGCCTCGTGGGCTTTACAGGCCACTTTAGAGAAACCAGCTGCCTTCTCCATGGTCAAAGCCTGCCCTCCCTTGCTGCTCAGCTCCTTCCCCACTACCACTGCCTGCCCACAGCACTCCTAGCAGGCCGTCAGGCTGTACTTGCAAGTTGGAGGAGAGTTGTGGGTGGCGGCAAGGGCGAGCTCGGCAGTGGGGCGCGCAGGGGGAGGGGGAGTGGCTGCTCACTACCCACCCCCGTGGCCAGGTAGTGCCCTAGATGGCCACCTACCTGGCCTACTGGGTAGCACTGGCCCTGCTTACCACCTCCCCTGTTCCTCATAGCATTTGTTAATGCAGTTTTCATAATCACAGTCATTTTTGATGGCCAAAGGAGATTCCCTCTTCCCTTTTTCATCAGACAAAAAGCCAGTTGGAGCCAACCTTTTATGCACAATCTTTGTTTCAGTCCCTTGTAACTCCAATTAAAGGCTCTTCTTGGGTAGCAGAGGAGGAATTGAAGGGGTTACAGTAGAGATGGCCTTGAGTGAGGTAGTGCAGCTGCTAAAAGAAGAGTCATGTGTTGGTGTATATGTAAAAGCTTTGCCACTTCCTTCTGTTGAGTCACTCTTTTTATATACAGCCTAGGAACTGATTTTTATAGAACAAAGATGGTAGTGCTTGCAGTCTGTGGATCTCCAGTAGATATCCTCTACACTTTTTGGTACTCTCCAAACCACAATTTAAAATAAGGGAATGGATTAAAGAGTCTGAGGTACCTTTTGAAGATTCTATGGCATCCTAAAGATACAGCCTACTTTTTAAAAAAAAGAGAGCAAGAAGTTTGTTCTTCAAATGGAAAAGGATTGACGTCTTCTGGTAGCTGCCTTAAAGTCATTAAAAGAAAGCAGGGATTCTGAGGCATGGTTGTTGTTCTTCCCTCCCCTTTGCTTGTGCATACCCACAACATATTTGGATTGGGACTACAAGGGACAAATGCAATCGTTGCACTATGTACTGGCTGTAAGCAAAATGAGAAGACTCCAGTGGTCCTAGGGACAGACACTAAAGAATAACTGATGAGGTCAGAAACAAGTCTGTTGCAGCTGGACTCAGCTGAGCAAGATTGCTTATGTCTTTCTGAATCATCAAACATATTCCTGTGCCTTATTGAATCTTTGGGGACCAGCACAGAATGGGAAGTTTTATCTGTGTCCTTGCCGAGCTGCTGTAAAGGATTGGGCTGCATTAGGCTTGATGAACCAAAGGGAGGGACAGGGGTGCTGGAAGTCATGCAGGCATTTTGTAGAGTTAACTGTGGTCATTCCAAGAAGATTATTCATATGGGCAATTTTCCCCCACTCTGCATCGTTAGTGGAAGGCCAGGAAGGTGATGGCCTTCCTGATCTCACCAGGCAGGCCATTCTATAAGATGGGATCTATAACAGAGAAAGCCCATTTTTAGGTTGGCACCTGCAGAAAGCCTGCTCAGATGAGCGAAACTGTTGTGGTGTAGCATAGGGGGGAGAGGTGGCCCTGCAGATTTGAGGGTCCTAGGCCATAAAGGGTTTTGTATGAGATAACCAGTACCTTGGATTGAACCCAATAACTGAAGGGCAGGTGGTATAGAATTGAACTAATGCATGTTCCACCTAGCTCCTGGTTAGTAACCAAGCTGCAACATTCTGTACTAACTGGATTCTCTGAGTTTACTTTGAGGGGGAAACGTATGTAGAGTGCATTACAGTAGTCTAGTCTTTATGTTACTATGGGCATGGATCCAGGTAGCTGGATCAGCAGTCTTCTAAGGTACAGAGAGACAGAAGAAAGTATTTTTGCATCTGCATTAATTTGCTTCTCTAGCAGTAATGCTGGATCCAGTATGGATCCTAAGTACTTAACTGAAAAATAGACCTCAATTCAGCAACTTTAAAAAATATATATATCATGGTTGTAAGCGAGGCATGAAAAGAATAAAAGCATGAAAAGAATAAACACTTGTCTTTCCTAGAAAAAAATGCAGCTATGTGATAAAGAAAAATCTTATGTAAGTTCCTGGCAGGAGAATCTGGCTGCAGCTTTGTCTTGGCTTGTATTTATTTCTGCCTGGGTTTTTAAAAAAATTGCTTGGATTTCCTCTCCCCCTACCCCGTCAGCTTCAGCATCAGATAGTGCAGAGCCTTCCTCTGAAGAACAAGACAAATCGCTTGATAAACCAAAACAGAAAAAATCTCGCTGCTTCATGTGCCGGAAGAAGGTTGGTCTTACCGGTAAGTTAATGATAGCTTAAGTTATGGAATGAAGAAAAGTGAGGCCAGTTCTAACAGGAAGTGTTAATGGGTGCTAATTCAAAGCAAGGTTTCGTGCATACCAATCTCTTTCAACCTGAAGATTATATTTTCTTTTTTAAAATGTTCCTGTGTGTATTTGTTAATGGACGGCCAACCAAACTTAGCCCCAGATATTTTGGACTATGCATTAGGGGCCATGGCTAATTGGTTGAGGTGGGACCAGCTGCTATTAAATCCATCAAAGACAGAGGGTCCTGTACCTGAGTTGTGGGGACTTGGGCAGGGAAATCTGGCTCCTGACCTTGGATGGGGCATCTTTGATGCCTGTGTCCACACTCCGGAGCCTAGGTGTGACACGGGATGCCACCTTATCTATGGAGGCCCAGGTCACAACAGCAGCAAAGTTTGGATCTTCAGCAGATCTGGCAGCTGGTTCCCTACCTTTTTTCTCATGACTTCGCTACAGTGATCCATGCAGTGGTCACTTCCAGATTAGACTATTGTAATTCACTCTGTGCGGGCCTACCCTTGCATCTGATCTGGAAGTTAAAGCTGGTGAAGAACACAGCAGCATGCCTGCTGTCAATGACGCCTGTACAGGCTGGTCTTCTGCGGACTGCACTGATTGCCAGCGCAAGAATTTTGAATCAGGTTCAAGGTTTTGGTTTTAAAGGTTAAGACCTGAATGGCTGGGGACAAACATACCTGTGGGACCACCTCTCCCCAAATGTCCCCCGAAGGACCTTCCGGTCAGCCAATCAATGTCATCTGGTAGTCCCTGGTTCCAAAGGTATATGGTTAGCTGCCACTAGGATCAGGGCCTTTTCGTCTACCTGGTGGAATGAACTCCCTGTGGAAATCAGGTCCCTGCGGGATTTCTTGCAGTTCCACAGGGCCTGCAAGACAGAGCTCTTCTGCCAGGTGAAGCCCGTTTTGGTGAAGCCCGTTGCTGGGGAGGCCAGACGTCTGCCTGATTGATTTGCCCCTTCTGCTGTACACTGTATGCTCTATGTTGGCTCAGACTGCTCTTACATTGTTTATCACGTTAAGTGCTTGAAATTTAATTATTATTAGTTGGCCTGAGCAAACCTAAGGAACCTAGCCATCTTGTTTTATTGCTGTTATATTGTAAGTTGTAAATTGTCTTACTGATGACTTTTTAATGGTTTTAATGAAATCGATGTATATGTTCTTATGCTGTTATGCGCCCTGAGCCTGACTTGGCAGGATATAAATCCCAAAATTAAATGAAATTAAAAATTACATTTTACTGACCTCCTCCCTCAGAGGGGAAAGAGCCTCGAGCTGGATTATGTTTTCTCAGTGACTGCAATTCAGTGAAAGAGCTGCATTTGGGGGTTGGCACCAGCCAGCCCCTGTCTACCTGCAGCTTCTTCACACACACACACCTCAGGTCTACCAAGAAGAATCTGGACTGTGATATCAGCAGCTAGGGGACATGTTTTCATAAAGAAGAATATAGTCCTAAAGTACATTTTATGTACTTATTTATTTCACATCATGTATAGCAGGGGTGGCCAACGGTAGCTCTCCAGACGTTTTTTGCCTACAGCTACCATCAGCCCCAGCCAGCATGGTCATGCTGGCTGGGGCTGATGGGAGTTGTAGACAAAAAACATCTGGAAAGCTACCATTGGCCACCCCTGATGTATAGTTATCTTTCTCATTGAGACTGAAAGTGGAATACACACATTTAAACAATACAATAAGAAGAATAGAATAAAACTGCATTACAAAATAAGAGAACACCATCATAAAAACTATTCAATACATACTATACACAGTAAGGATTATATAAAAATGCTAGAGAACTGAAAACCAGTGACCTAAAATTTCACAAAAGTTAATTATGATCCTAATTCCCCTTTACAAAAAGGTTTTCTTGAACTGTTCCATTTACATGTTCTGCAGATTGATTTCTCTGCAAGCTTGTATTGCTTCCTTTTGTAATGTGCCCATTCTTATAGCACCTAAAATTCTAGTACTGTGACAAATAGCTAAATTTGTTTGGAACAAGAAACCCTTGCAGTATCTATAAAGACTTTACAAAAATGTTGAGCAACTGGATGATGGATTGTTTCTCTCCAGTACTACTGTATATTATGCTTTTCTATCATGTTCCATTGTATTGTGGTCATCTGATATGCATAAAAGCCCATGACTGAGACAGGAACAATATGAATTTGAGATTCCTCTTAAATATACTTATTTTGGTACTATGGAAATAAGATTTGAATGGACTGTAAGTACTAACAAAGCATCCCACTGTAAACTCTCGTTATCTTCATACACACATAGATAACAGAGTGGGATTAAACTTGGGATAGTTAGTATACATCAAGTAGTAGCCTCTCCTAGACTGGAAAATGGTTAAAATGTCAGGATTAAATCATTCTTCAGTCCAGGAAAAATAATTACATCAGAAGATCTGAACAACTCAAAGCATAGAGATTCAGAACAGAGTTGAATCAATTTTAGTCAGATATAAAAAGTACACTTTCAGTTGTGGAAAAGCTCTGAATGCAAAAATTATGTTTGTAGTATATTTCAAAATAAATAAAGATCATACAAATTCAAAAGTAAGTAGAGATATATACAAATACTGCAAATAAGCAGGGCCATCTTAGAAGATAAATTCCCCCTGGTGTTGAAGAGGAGGAATGGTTCTTCTAGGAGAACTGCTTCAACACATTTAAACTGTTAGCAAAAATCATGATGAGAGTACAGCCAATCCAACTAAAACCCCTAGAATTACCTTGTTAAAATGTCTTTAACAGGGTGACAACCCTTGCATGATTTTTTTTCTTTGATTGATCTTGCAACAAAGTAGTTGAGGTGGTGCCCACCTATCAGGCCAACTGATGTATTGTTAGGATGATTCCAGTGTGGGTTTGTGTTCATCAAGAGGGTGTGGATGGAAATACACAAGAACTTGTTTTAAACTATCTTTTACTGCTTAATACTACATATCCTTAATACCTGCAATGTCTTCACAGGGTTTGAATGCAGGTGTGGAAACATATTCTGCGGTGTACACCGTTACTCAGACGTCCACAGTTGCTCTTACAATTACAAAGCTGATGCAGCTGAGAAAATCAGAAAAGAGAATCCTGTAGTTGTTGGTGAAAAGATTCAGAAGATTTGAACTGCTACCTTGGCTAGAATATTAAAATTTCTGACCATCTGCAGATGAAATTTACTTGATCTTCTTTCCCTGCTCTCATCCCCTTAGTTATCAGGAACTTAGGGATGTGTATCTTGAATCATGCATGTCATTAAAATACATAGATTTTTTTTTCCTTTTTTAGAACATGAACCAAACACTTATTTTATTGCAGTTTTCTTTTCCTACAGCTAAAGATTTAAGCAGACGTTACATCTCTCCTGTTCACTGCGTGTGTCTGTTATGGGCTATTGAGCAAACACCACTGCTATACAAGTATTATCATTTTAAAGACCATTTTTTGTTTAGTTGAGTGCACAGGGCTTTTACAATGCAGACACAGAGCTATACTGGCAAGTGGCAGTGTTT
This sequence comes from Heteronotia binoei, assembly GCF_032191835.1. NCBI lineage: Eukaryota > Metazoa > Chordata > Lepidosauria > Squamata > Gekkonidae > Heteronotia > Heteronotia binoei. The sequence goes on from NC_083241.1 coordinate 18,754,826, forward strand.
TCCCTCACCCCCACTACAGGGCATGCATGCATTTACCTGGCCATTAACTTCCTTTGTATATAGCTTTTTTTCTTCTCTGCAGCACGATTTCCATTTTTTTTTAAACCCCTCATACGGCACAACTAGCGATCAATAACTGAATGTATTTTAATCATTATGGCTGCTTTTTTTTTTTGGTTTTCTCCTATTAACAAAGGTTTATACATATGTTAGCATAGTAGCTTGTTTGCACCCACTACCTATTTATGTATGAATCTTTTGTAATGAGTGTGTGTGCATGTGCGTGTTCTGAGATTCTAAAGTTTGTATGGTCCCCCCCCCCTTTTTCAGAGATAACTTCTAAAGGGGGGGTCTTTCCCTCCTCTGTGTGTGTGTGTGTGTGTGTGTTTGGGAGATTGTCTGCACTTCATTGCTGACTGCAGGTTTCCTTGGGATTTATGTTACTGGGTCTTTATGTACACCAATATGAAGAATGATCTGAAGTTTTAACTATATTGTATTTATGTTCATTCACATCTTTAACTTTGATTAAATAAAATTTTTAAAAATTTGGGACTTGGAGGATGACATGTGCCTTGCCTGTTTGTTTGGTTTCGGGATGTAGTTTGTTCCATCTTTTCTGACCACAGAAGAGTCTTGCAGCCTTGAAAACTTCAAAGGCACATTTGCTGGAGATTGAATTTGAGACCTTATTCATGCAAACTTACTCCCTACTACTGAGCTGCGGGATGGGGGAGGCTGTCAGAATTTCATGATAGTTCGAGAGGGGTCATCATGTTAGTCCATTGTAACAAAAGAACACAGAAATTCAGTAGCTCTTCAAAGACTGACAGCATTTATTCCAGCAAGAACATAAGAGAAGCCATGTTGGATCAGACCAATGGCCCATCCAGTCCAACACTCTGTGTCACACAGTGGCCAAAATACACACACATACATATATATATATATATATATATATATATATATATATATATATATATATATATATACACACACACACACACACACACACTGTGGCTAATAGCCACTGATGGACCTCTGCTCCATATTTTTATCCAGTCCCTTTGGGTGAAGAAGTACTTCCTTCTATCCGTTTTAACCTTATTGCTCAGCAATTTCATTGAATGCCCACGAGTTCTTGTATTGTGAGAAAGGCAGAAAAGGACTTCTTTCTCTACTTTCTCCATCCCATGCATAATCTTGTAAACCTCTATCATGTCACCCCACAGTCAACGTTTCTCCAAGCTAAAGAGCCCCAAGCATTTTAACCTTTCTTCATAGGGTAAGTGTTCCAAACCTTTAATCATTCTAGTTGCTCTTTTCTGCACTTTTTCCAGTGCTACAATATCCTTTTTGAGGTGCGGTGACAAGAATTGTACACAGTATTCCAAATGAGACCGCACCATCGATTTATACAGGGACATTATGATACTGGCTGATTTGTTTTCAATTCCCTTCCTAATAACGTCCAGCATGGCGTTGGCCTTTTTTATTGCAATCGCACACTGTCTTGACATTTTCAGGGAGTTATCTACCACGACCCCAAGATCTCTCTCTTGGTCAGTCTCTGCCAGTTCACAACCCATCAGATTGTATTTGTAGCTGGGATTCTTGGCCACAATGTGCATTACTTTGCACTTGGCCACATTGAACCTCATCTGCCACATTGACACCCACTCACCCAGCCTCAACAGATCCCTTTGGAGTGCCTCACAATCCTCTCTGGTTCTCACCACCCTGAACAATTTATTGCCATCTGCAAACTTGGCCACTTCACTGCTTACTCCCAACTCCAAATCATTTATGAACAAGTTAAAGAGCATGGGACCCAGTACCGAGCCCTGCAGCACCCCACTGCTTACACCCTTTTTCCTACCTTCATAAGGTGCAAACCATCTCCCGATAGAAGACCACCATCTTGAAAGCATAAGCCATGGTCTAGAAATCCAAATCTTTTCTGATGACACCATCGACGTAGCCAGTTGTTTCTTTGAAGTATTGTTCTTTCTCATCCTAAGCCACGGCCTTCAACAGGAAGAACTGACAAAAACACAACCTGCACTCCCAGCTCCTTCATCTTCTGACCCACAGCCACACAGTCCCTTTTAATGCATTCAGGGCTGTGCTGGGCAGTACATTTATTCCCAAGTGGATCAGCAAGAAAGGATAATAATCCGCAGGCTTGACAAGTCTTCCTATCCTTTCTGTCACATCCTGGATATGTGCACCTGGTAGACAGCAGACCTCTTGGGATGACAAGTCCAGTCGGCATATTTTGGGCTCTACCTTTCTGAGCAAGGAGTCTCCAATTACCACCACCCTCTTCTTCCTATATTGGGGAGTGAAATCTCCAGGCTTCTTATCCACAGGATCTTTCTTCAAACTTCATGGAGGCTGGGGAAGTAGCCCTTGCTCCAGTGGTTCAGAATCAGTATCTGTGGGGAGATCTTGGAACCAACTGCTGAGCAACAGAAGCTCAGAAGCAACGTCTCCTGATTTTCGTGTTCCTGTGGGTTACATTTTTCCACAAACCGTCCTCCTGTGTTGGATTCTCTTCCAATTGCTGAGATACTTTTTCCTCTTCCTCCTGTTGTCCTTTCAAAAACGCTTCATGGGTTCTGTCAAAAAAATCCTCACCTTCCTTTATACGCTGTAGTGTGGGAAATCGTGCCTCCAGGCCCGTATCTTCTCCTCCAGCAGGGCTACCACCTCACACTTGCTGCAAGTTAATTGCTGCTATCATCAGGTAGAAATACAAACATCCCACAGACTTTACATGTTACTGCCTCAGCGCCCTCACCAATCATGCTGTTGCAATCCATTTCAAAATGTGTTCTTTTTATCTTGACTTCCCTGTAAATTCCACTGCCAAACTGCCTCTTGAGACTACTTCTGAGGAACTACCCATCTTCCTACAGAACCCCCAGGCTAACACCCATAGGCCAAGAGCCTGTGATGAGGAGGAGGCTTGCAATTTAAAGGCTCAAGCTCCCACCCACCTCTGACTTAACAGCCAGAGCAACAGCAGAGGGTGTTGCCAAGAACCACCCCCAGGCAACACAGGCCCTCTTCTCTCAGCAACAACCACACAAAAGCAATCAGAAACCCGTCTCCAGCAGGCTCCAAGCACTCACACAGCAACCCTCACACAGTTGTTTCCCACAGCAACCCTAAGTAATGCTCCCCAGCATTTTTAGAAAAGCAAAATTAACACCTCGCCAGCAGTTCTGTCCCAGCTCCAAGCACCTTCCTCTAATACAGCTGAGTCACTCCTCACATGCTGCTGCTCAGGGCCACCAATAGGGGTAGACTGGGGAAACAAATTGCAGAGGGCCCTTGAAGCCAGCATCATGCTGCAGCCAAACGAACAACTTTCCATTTATTTTTAAAATGCAATTCTGGCAACAGCTACTAGGGGCACAGAGAAAACTGAGCCCAATAAAAGGCCCTCTAGTATCAGCCAGACTTGCTGTTCTCTAAGACTGAAGCAGACTTGCCAAAAGATCAAGTTACGCCCATCAACCAAGGCAGAACTGATGCTAGACAAGGCAGCATGCTGATGGGCTGCTACAGTAATTGCCAGCCTGCAGGTCATTTTCTCCAGTAGTCTAACCTTTCTCTCATCCTTGAGTTCATAGAATTATAGAGTTGGAAAGGACCTCTAGGGTCATCAAGTCCAACCAGCTGCACAGCGCAGGAAATTCACAAACACTTCCCCCTAAATGCACAGGATCTTCATTGCTGTCAGATGTCCATCTAAGCCTATGTTTAAAACCTCCAAGGAAGGAGAGCCCACCACCTCCCGAGGAAGCCTGTTCCACTGAGGAATTGCTCTGTCAGGAAGTTCTTCCTAATGTTGAGCCGGAAACTCTTTTGATTTAATTTCAACCCATTGGTTCTGGTTCTACCTTCTGGGGCCACAGAAAACAATTCCACACCATCGTCTAGATGATAGCCCTTCAAGTACTTGAAGATGGTGATCATATCACCTCTCAGTCGCCTCCTCTCCAGGCTAAACATCCCCAGCTCCTTCAACCTTTCTTTGTAGGATATCGTCTCCAGACCCCTCACCATCTTCGTTGCCCTCCTCTGGACCCCTTCCAGCTTGTCTATATCCTTCTTAAAATATGGTGCCCAAAACTGAACACAATACTCCAGGTGAGGTTTTACCAGAGCAGAGCAAAGTGATGCCATCATTTCACGTAATCTAGACACTATACTTCTGTTCATACAGCCCAAAACTGCATTTGCCTTTTTAGTTACCACATCACACTGTTGACTCATGTTCAGCATATGATCCACTAAGACCCCTAGATCCTTTTTGCATATACTATTGCTAAGACAAGTCTCCCCCATCCTATAACCATGCATTGGATTTTCCTATCTAAATGCAGAACTTTACATTTATCCCCGTTAAAATTCATTTTATTGGTTTTAGCCTAGTTTTCCAGCCTGTCAAGGTCATCCTGGATCCTGTTTCTGTCTTCTACTATATTTGCAACCCCTCCCAATTTTGTATCATATTCAAATTTAATAAGCATTCACTCTATTCCTTCATCCAAATCATTTATAAAGATGTTGAACAAAACAGGTCCCAGAACAGATGCTTGAGGCACTCCACTCTTTGGGTGTGATCTGTCAACCAGTTACAGATCCACCTAATGGTGACTTCCGGGATCAGAAAATGGCGAGCTGAGCTGCTTCCCTTAAGGGAGGCAGGCTGGCACTTCTGTTCGGGGTAGTAAAAGGCAAATTAATGCCTATTGCCTACTTTTCTCAGCTAGAGAATTGTCCAAGATATGCACAGATACTTTGAGGAGACTTACCTTGGCTGAAAGGGAGTCCCGGCGGGGGCTCCTTTGAGGGTTCTCCGGAGAGAAGTTGCATATTCATCATCTGCAGAAGTTTCTAGAGTCATTTATTTGACATAAGCTCGACAGGATCCAAATCTTCTTTTACAACTTTAAACATCTAATTTACAAAAGACTGGTGTTGATCTGGATAAACTACAACAAAAAAAAGGTACTGATTGCTATTTTCACTCTGGGACTAACTAAAGCTAAACAAAACAAAATTAAAAGGTGGGAGTTGGAAATAATGGAAGCCTGAAAGGAGGAGAAGAAAAGGGGCTAAATTTGAACTTTGTAAATTTAAAAGACAGTGCTAAAAGGAGAAAAGAATTTATTGTTTAGTCTATCTGCGGTTGAGGAGGCAGCCCCATCGTCATAGATCTGCAGCACTCATAGTCAACACAGGAAGTACGTCAGACATTGTGAGATTTCTCTACCAGTGAAACGAGACTTGGTGGCTGGAAAAGCAGGAAGTACCAGAGGAAAAAGAAGGAAGTTAGAGAAGTTAACAGCCTACTCTAGGATTATAAGATCAGAGAGAAACATTGGCGGCCATTGCTGGGAGGACAAAGTTTTAACAACGTTTTTAAAGTGACTGGGACAGTAAAAATTGGTGGTGTTAACTGAGTTGGCAATTATAAAATAAGGACTATTGGATAGTGGTGAAGATTTGAATTGGTTAAAGGGAAAAGAAGGAAATTTTCTTCCTAAAAGGCAAGCGGGTTTTCTCCCTAAAAGGCAAATAAGAGACAATATTAGAACTGTTGTAAATATTGTATAATATTATGAAAGACATCCAGAGAAGGAAGTTGCATTATTTTTTGTGGATGCAGAGAAAACTTTTGATAACGTGAACTGGGACTTTATGTTTGCAGTAATGGAAAAAATAAAGTTGGGGGGAAACTTTATAAGAATGATAAAGGCAACGTATACTGAACAATGTGCAAGGCTATGTATAAATGCGGATCTTACAGATGAAATGATAATCAGGAAAGGTACAAGAAAAGGTTGTCCACTTTCACCATTGTTGTTTATAATGACTCTTGAAATCTTATTGATGCAAATACCCGACAATAAAGAAATAGAAGGAATGAGAATTAAAGGATTTACCTATAAATATAGAGCATTCGCAGATGATATAATGTTAATAAATGAAAATCCTACACAAGTAACACCTTTGTTGTTAGCAAAAATACAAGATTTTGGAAAATTGGCAGGACTTTATGTTAATAAAGAAAACTCAAAACTTTTATGTAAAAATATGCAAGTAAATAAACAAAAGGAATTGCAGAAGCTAACAGGATGTGAAGTTACCTCTAAAGTAAAATTCTTGGGTGTGGAAATAACAATGAAGAACATTGATTTGTTTAAAAATAATTATGAAAAGTTATGGTGTAAAAAATGTATGAAGATATGATAAAGTGGAACAGGCTTAATTTGTCATTGCTTGGTAGAATAGCTGCAATTAAGATGAACATTTTGCCGAGAATAATGTATTTATTCCAAACTATTCCAATTGTGAAAGACAGTAAACAATTTAATAAATGGCAAAGAAAGATTTCAGAATTTATATGGGCTGGAAAGAAACGAAGGATTAAAATGAAAGTTTTAATAGACGCTAAAGAAAGAGGAGGATTCCAATTACCAGATTTAAGATTATATCATGAAGCAGTTTGTTTAGTGTGGATAAAAGATTGGGTGATGCTATTGAATAAAAAACTTTTAACGTTGGAAGGTCATGGAAATAAATTTGGCTGGCACGCTTATATGTACTATGGGAAAAAAAATCTTTCTCTCACCATTACATAAGAAATAATTTGCTAAATATTTGGATGAAGTATAAGAAATATGGTGATGAGAGAAAACCACTATGGATAGTGCCAGCAGAAGTAATAAAAATAACAGCTGAGTTAGAAGAGGGGAAATGGATGTCATACAATCAACTATTAAAAATACAAAGTGGTAAAATAGAGTTGAAAACTGCTGAGGAGCTGAATTATAAATATGATTGGTTTCAAATGCAACAAATAAAGAGTTTGGTGGAAAGTGATCTTAAAACTGAAGGAATAAGACGAGAACAAACAGAAATGGAAAAAGTTCTGCTTGGAGATAACGAAAAATTAATTTAGAAAATCTATGTTACTTTTAAAATGGTCTACGGAAGATGAAGTAGTGAAATCTCAAATGATTAAGTGGGCAATTAATGTAAATAAAGAAATACAGATGGATACATGGAAATATTTATGGAAGAACTCTATGAAACTCAACATGTCAGAGTATCAAAGAAAATGGTTTTAAGATGTACAGATGGTATATGACTCCTAAAAAGTTGGCAAAGATGAACAATAAGATGCCAGACAGATGTTGGAAATGCAAAGAACATGAAGGTTCTTTCTACCATATGTGGTGGACTTGTGAAAGAGCGAAAAATTATTGGCAGATGATTCAACAAGAGATTTCTAAGATCTTGGGATACGAATTTAACAAAGTTGCAGAGACTTTTCTGTTGGGATTACAAATGGAAAAATTTCCAAAAGAAGATAGAACTTTAATCTGGTACTTGCTCTCAGCTGCTAGGACATTGTATGCGCAGTTGTGGAAGAAAGAAAAAATACCAGAGAAATGGGATTGGGTTGTAAAAGTTATGACATGGAGTGAAATGGACAAGTTAACAAGAACCTTAAGAGACTATGATTTAGAAGTATTTAAGATGGAGTGGAAAAAGTTCAGAAGATACGTAGAAAAAGAGTGGAAAATAAAAGGACGTTGGACAATTTTTGATAATGATTAAGTACAAGAGAGAGGAGGATATTAATTTTGGTTCTTATTAATTAAGGGTACCTTTAATGTTAATACTTTAAGTATAGAACACCGGCGGGGGTCAAGTAACGGGGGGAGGGGTGGGTAGAAAGTAATATATGGAATAGATTAAAAAAGTAGTTATTAATGATGTAAGAAATTGAAATTTATTACCATATGTTACTAATAAAATTGTTTGAAACCAGATCCACCTAATGGTTACAGAATCCAAACCATATTTTACCAATTTGTCAACAAGGATAGTATGTGGAACCTTTTCAAAAACCTTACTGAAATCAAGATAAATCAAGATAAACGATGTCTACAGCATTCCCCTGATCCAGCAAGGTAGTCACTTAAAAAAAAAAAAAGAGAGATCAGGTTAGTCTGACATGACTTGTTCCTGAGAAACCCATGCTGGCTCTTAGTAATCATATCCATTCTTTCTAAATGTTCCAGGACCGACTGTTTGATGATTTGTTTTAAAACTTTTCCAGACATCAAGCTGGCAGGTCAGTATTTACCCAGGTCAGTATTTTTTCCCCTTCTTGATTTGCACCGAGTTCAGCCAGATCTTGCAAAAGGTTACCATATTTTGAAAAGCAAAAAAGAGAACTTATTTCTTTGACCAACTACTTCAAACAAGTGATCATTATGACAAATCTTTTAAATACCTTAACTATTTAAGCTGTGACAATTGCTACTAGTAATAGTAGTACTAGTAGTATATATACTAGTAGTAGTATATACAATGTTTTCTTATATATAAAAATAAAAGATGGACTGACATACAATTGTTTTCTTAGTATAGATTCATGGTCTTATATAGAGTCATGGGTCAGGGTCATAAGGAGCCAGGCTCCAAGAATGCCCACTGCCGCAGCACCCCGCCAACCCCTCTCAGCCTTCCCCAGTTCCAGGGCTATGGAGCCCCAGTCACCTTCCCTAGTCCCAGGGCTATGGAGGTTACGGAGTCTGGCTCCGAACACCTGGCACCTGGCCCATGGACTCTGGCTCTAAGTGTGCCCACTGCCTTCCTGACCCTGCTACGCCTTCCTGGAAAGTCTGGGTGGGGGTGCAGCTGCCTTCACATTCCCAGGGTCTGCAGACCCAGGGGCTGGCAAGCTCCAAGGAGCACACACATCATGGGGAGAGGGCATGATGGTACATCAGAGTAGGCCAGGTAGGCAACTGCCTAGGGCACCACCTGGCCTACAGGGTGCCACTGGGTGCTCCCTCTCCCCACATGCCATGTGTGCTCTGTGGTGTGCACATGCCACCCAGCTGCTTTTGCATTCCCTGGGTCTGTAGCACAGACCTGGGGAATGTGAAGGTGGCCGATATTGACCCCACCCAGCTGTCCTAAGAAGGCTGAGCAGGGTCGGGACAGAAGTGGGCACACTAGGAGCTAAGTTCCGAGTGCGCGCACTGCTGCGCCAACCCCGTTCTGGAACTCAGGAAGTCTGGGTGGGGTTGGCAAGGCACTGTGCCCATTGCTGCCCCAACCCCACTCAGCCTTCCTGGGACCCGCAAGTAGTTAGAAGTTAAAGAAGTGAGGAATCATTAGATAGAAAGTTCACAAAAGAAAGAAATGATGAAAAATTCCAGTTTGAAATCTGTAATTAACTGAATTTGAGCAGAGACAGAGGGAAGCTTATTTGCGCTTTCAGTATTCAAAAGGTGTCCTTCCAACAGCTCTGTAAGGTAAGCCAATATGAATATTGCAGGTGGGACATCAAGTGTGGGAGTGTAACCTGATTGTGGCAGAATTGTTTAGCAGGGACATGGCATGTTCTGTTTACCTTTATAGGGTTCTCAAGGCAAAATACATTCAGAGGTGGTTTGCCATTGCTTGCCTAGGAGTTCTCCCAACCAAACACCAGCCAGGGCTGATCCTACTTAGCTTCCAAGATCTGAGATCAGGTTTGCCTGAGCTATCCAGGTCAGGGTCTGTTTGCCTTTACCCCATCTCAAAAGATGCCATCTGTGTAGCCCCTCACTTGCAGAATAAGAATGAGCCGGTGTATTTAGATTAAGTTTTATGTGGTTGGTGCAAACAAATGAAGGAAAATCACAAGTTCCACTTGTGGCTGAAGGACTTCTATGTACAAATTAGTCATGTTTACAGTTACCAGGTCTGCGTTGGAAAATACCTGGAGACTTTGGGGGTGGATCCAGGAGAGGGTGGGTTTGGGGAAGAGGAGGGGCCTCAGCATGGTACAAGACCCTAGAGTCCACCCTTCAGAGCAGTCGTTTTCTCCAGGGGAGCTGATCTCTGCCAGCTGGAGATCAGTTGTGAAAAATGGGAAACAAAAAAGGAATCACAGTTAATGAGACAAGCAATGAAAGTTAAGCAACTGTGGTATGTTGGCTAACAAAGTTTAATAAAACCATTTAAAAACATATATTATAATACTTCATACTGTAACAGAGGTCCAACTCTAACATTCCCATATTACAAAAAAAAGTCCTATGGGCACCCGGATGTAGGCTTATTTCGTCAATAGGCTTCCTCAGGAGTAATCCTTTCTATATTTCTTTCAGGGTTAACAAACTCTAGTACCAACCAAATGTAAATGTTCTCCTGCAATATCTTCTCTCTCATTCTGGAATAAACCAAGATAATAACTACAAGAGATACCACAAAGCTGAATGGAAATAAAAAATTTGGGGCAGCAGAGCCCCCAGCACCGGCCCTACCTGGCCTACTCCCACACACTGGCCATGCCTGCTGGTTCCAAGGCAGCTGGAAATGACAGTGGAGGAACTCACTATAAGTGATTGGACCCAAGTTAGAACTTGTTTTGGAGCCTGCTCTGTGACAGCCTGCTCTCCGCCATTGTGGAAGTTCTGCAGAGACATCCCACAGGGTACCTGTGTAGGGTAAGGAAGGTCCTTTTGCTTAATCTGCTGGAGGAGTCACAGAACCCTTGACAGCTCACTCTGACATAACTTGTGAAAAGTGTGCATAAAGATGGTCTTGTTCTATTTGACAAGCTCACACAGATCTTTCAGCTGTTCCAACCTGAGGATGTGGACAAGGTCCTTGGAGAAATTGGACTTACTACTCCCCCCCCCCCCCCCGGCCCTTCTTGGCTAGAAAAAATCTAGAAAAGTAAGGCTAGTGAAAATGGCCTCTGACATTAAACTCTCATGTTGATTATCTGTTCTCTTTAAAGATGATAAGTTTATATATTGTTGTAAAAAACTTACCACTCAATGACAGTGTGTGTGTGTGTATATGTATATATATATATATAGGAGCTTGAGCCAGTCCAAATTTATTCATTTAACCAGATGCACAAGCCTTCTGGAGTTTGCTGGCCTATAGCTCTCTACAATATATTAAAGGCAAGCTGTTCTTTAGATGGCCATTGCTCTTACACTCTTTATAATTAATTGTACATTTTTAATTTTGATTTCAAGCAAGCCATTTTTTGACAGCAATTTAGCTCAAAGCCACTTAAGTGTATGATTTTAAGCAGGCCAGCACTGTGCCTATCTGGTATCCAAAAACCTCTTAGAACTTACTGGCAATTGCCCTATGCAAAAGACTGGAAATTTAAAGACCAATTCTGATAATGCCATGCAGCTGTGTGTTACCTGGGAATTTCTTAAAGGTATAACATTGACAAAACTGTCTTCTAGATTAACAATAATTTATTCTAGGCTGAAACCCCATAACCAACTGGAACACTCTTACAAGGTTACAAATATATTATATACATGCCAATGTTATGCTTCTACTCTATGCCAAATCCCCAATACAGGCAGTATAATAAACAAAAAAGGAATCACAGGTGTCTCATACTACGCTGGCCTTGCTCTCTGTGCATTGCTTGCACTCTTAAGTGCACAGCCTCATCGTTTGTGAAGTCTGGAAGAAAGGAGCATGTCCTCTCGCTTCTCGCTAGTTTTCCCCCTGGAGGAGGGAACCACGTGGGGAAGGTTGTTGTGCGTCACTGGCATTCATTAGTTATCCGAGCCCGCAATCCAGAGGAGGGTGGAGTCAGAAGGACTAGGTCTGATTGGTTTCGATACTGAACAGGGGGAGAGGCTCGTTCCGTGCACAGACTCAAATGTAACATCTGGCAAGCTTCTTTCTACCACCACCCCCCCTCTGGTTGTGGATGTAACAGGAGCTGGAAATGTCTTTTATTCATGTGGACGAGAATTCGGACTTCCCCATTCAGAATCTGCCCTACGGGGTTTTTTCCACCAAGGATCAAGTAAGTCTTTCTCTTAACTTTTTAGCTGCTCCAGCCATCGGGGGGCCTTGCGTGGCTGTTGAGGACAAGGCAGTGTGGGTGGCTGACTGGAAGCTTTGGCTGGGGAGGCTGTAGAAATTGCAGCAGCTGCGTTTTGACGTATAGGCTTGCACAAGTCAATTAGGCGCTCTTGATTAGGCTGGCACAAGTCAATTAGGCACTCTCCCGCCCCCCACCGGCGCCCCGCCACATCTAACGGTGAGCGCTGTGCAGTGGGAGCTTTCATTGCAGGTAGAACCATAACCGAGTAGTAGTTAATCGGGGGAGGGGGGGAGTTGTAAGACTTTGGGCTTGCAGTTAGATCCTCCATTCCTCTCTGTCTCCTAAAAACTCTCTGAAATCTTTCTTTACTTCCTTCCCTTTTTTTTGCCCTTGGTAGACATCCTGTCTTAAATGTGTGTGTGTGTTTAACTGGCTCCCAGTTTATAAGGAAAGGTTGGCTCTGGGTTTCAAGTCAATGGGCTCCCTGAGAAATGCTCACTCTTCTGGCAAACAGTTTGGGGCAGCTTTGTCGAGGGGCGGGGGCGGCATTGTGGCTCTACACAACCCTTCAAGCTGGCAGCTGGGATGCCAAAGAGAACAGGAAGGAAATTAGTGCTGACTCCTGAATGGAGAGTGGCGCAGGGCAGAATGCCTCCATAATAAGAACAGGATCTCACCTCCTCTCAGGCAAGTGGTGTCTTCATCTTTGCAGTCTAAGAGCTGCCATCTAGTAAGCCAAAGGAGCAAGGCTGAACAAGCTGTGTTGCCCACCAGAGCACCATTATCTGCCAGATCTGTTCTATGTTCTTGGGGATGTAATCTTGAAATATAGGAGCTGCTGTTTTTAAAACTTATTTATAGCCTGCTTTTTCTCTTCTGATGGAGATCCAGAGCAGCGTGCAACATTGTGCTTCTCTCCTCCATTTTATCCCTACAACAACAACCCTTTGATGTAGGTTGGGTTGAGAGAGTTTGGCCCAGCAACTCCCATGGCAGAAAAGGGACTTGAGCCTGCTTGTCCCAAGTCCTAGCCCAGCACTCTCAGCACTGCAAGTGAAGACCATGTTTCCCAATATTTGACGGGGCGCAATTGCTGCTGGCACCAAGGGTTAGGAGTTTGGGAGTACTCCTGGATTCCTCTTTAACAATGGAGGCCCAGGTAGCAGTCACTGTCAAAACAGCCTTTTACCGTCTTCAGCTAGTTAGGCAGTTGTTCCCTACCTCGACTGTGGCGACCTAGCAACAGTGATCCATGCTATGGTCGCATCCAGACTAGACAATTGTAATGATCTCTACATGAGGCTGCCCTTGTCTCCAGCCCAGAAACTTCAACTGATGCAGAACACTGCAGCCAGGCTGCTGTTGGGCCAGGCTTCCTCAGGTAGTGGTGGGCTCTCCTTCCTTGGAAGTTTTTAAACAGACGCTAGATGGCCATCTGACAGCAGTGAAGATCCTGTGAATTTAGGGGGGGGGGGGGGTTGGTATTTGTGAGTTTCTTGCATTGTGTAGGGGGTTGGACTGCATGACCCTGGAGGTCCCTTCCAACTCTATGATTCTACTGGCTGTCCCCAGCCCAAAGGACAAACGCTTAGCCTTGACCAGGGCCAGGGCTTTTTCTACCTTGGCCCCAGCCTGATGGAACATGCTCCCATCAGAGATCAGGGCCTTGCAAAACTTATTACTGTTCTGCAGGGCCTGTAAAACAAGTTGTTCTGCCAGGCCTTCAGTTGAGGCAGTGGGCAACCATTAAGACCTCACCTCCCCTGCTGAAGTTGCCATCTGCATGTGGCCCAGACTAAGCAGATTTGGAGACCAATGGCGCTAGCTGGAAGTTCCTACGTTCTAATTTATGCTGTTTTTAAACTGTTTACCTTTTTTTTTACTCTTTTACAGAATTATTTGCTATGCTTTTAGACTCTGTTTGTGACCCGCCCTGACTCCACTTGCGGGGAGGGTAGAATATAAATTTAAATAATAAATAAATAAAACTATAATGTCCCTATTGGTGTGTCAAGGATTGTGGCTGCTGTATCCATCTTTGTCATAGTAGAGTTGATTCTTCTGCATCTGTTGTACAGGGAGGTGGTGAGCTCCCCCTAACTGGTCTTTAAGCAGCGACTGGGCAAACTCTTGTCAAGGATGCTCTAGGGCAGGGTTGTGAAACTTATTTGTTATGAGGGCCAAATCTGACATAAATGAGACCTCGAGGGGCCGGGCCATGTTAGGTTGGGCCGAGCCATGTTGGGTCGGGCCATGTGTGTACCTATTTAAGATCAGATAGCAGAGATATAAATTTTATAAAGAACACAGATGAACACAAATATATTTTTTAAAAACTTAAAACATGTTTAAAACGTTAGCATTCATTGGTCTAACAAATACAAAGGATGCTTTCATTGTATTTCTCCCATGGAATTCATGGAACTGGGCAAAGGAGGCTCTGGCTCTTTCCTTCCTTCCACAGGGAACTGGGGTGGGGGGAGCCCCAGCCAATGGATAACATAGAGGTTTTGTTCTATATCTCCTGAGCAATTGAGCAAGCCTTGCAAGGCAAGCTGTTATACAGAAGGAAGCAAGATATAGGGAGAAGGAAGCAGATGACAGCCAGTTTCTTGGGGGTCTGATAGGAGCCCTCTGGGGGCCTGATTTGGCCCCCAAACTGCATGTTTGACACTCGTAGGAGGAAAGAATCTGACATAAATGGAGATTTGCGAGTCCAGGCCATTCTTGTCATAAAATGTAATGCAAGGTAGTGGAGGTATAAACTTTATAGGGAGGGATGGTGGCTCAGTGGTAGAACATCTGCTTGGTAAGCAGAAGGTCCCAGGTTCAATTCCTGGCATCTCCAAAAAGGGTCCAGGCAAGTAGGCGTGAAAATCCTCAGCTTGAGACCCCGGAGAGCCGCTGCCAGTCTGAGAAGACAAGACTGACTTTGATGGACCAAGGATCTGATTCAGTATAAGGCAGCTTCATATGTTCATATGTTTTATAAAGGATACAGGCAAACACAATTAAATATTTTTTTTACTTAAACTGCAAACATGCTTAAAACTCTTGCGATATTTTGTTGAAAATGGAAAGAGAGGGGAATAGTGGGATTTGGCAATACAATTTTTAAAATAAAACATCAAGAAAAAGCATAAGGATCACAGCAGAAACTAAAAATATAAAATGCTCTGAGCCTAGGAAAACATGGAATGGCTGGGCATTGCAAGCTTCTTTCCCCCCGCTCCCCAGATCTACTCAGACTGACAGTGACACTCCAGTGTAATGTCCCCCTTTGGCTGTGGGTTCCCAGGTTAGAGTATTCACTCAGACACCCATTCTCTTGTCCATTCAAGCAGAGACAAGCTGGGTCAAAGCATCAACCCTTTGTTTGAAAGGAGACAACTCCAACAAGCAACAGCTGTATCATAGAAACCCTGGAAAGTGAAACTACTTGAGCTTCACTGCATTGAAATACATTGCAGCAGAGACAAAGTTGCAAGGAAAATGTGGAATGGATTTTCCATTAAGCTATCTGGGCCCAAATAGACTACTCTGGGATAGGACTCTGTGCCCTGTCATTCCAGCTCTAGTACACAGATTCTGCTGCTAGAAGCAGTCCTAGAGTAGTTTATCTGGACGTGGAGACCTTGATTGTAAAACCCATTCTGCATTTTCTGTGCAACTTTGCAAGCCTAGAAGAGCTTCCTGCTGAAGTAGGAGGGAAAGAGAAAGCCCTTGGAGCTGGAAACTTTGGCAGCCTCCAATTTTCAAAGGGGGGGAGAAAAGAACCTTGGGATGGATTTAAAGCCATGGGTGGGCCAGTTCTGGCCTGCAGACCTTATATTTGACACCCTTGCTCCAGATTGATCCTGCATTGAGCAGGGGTTGGACCTGCTGGCCTGTATGGCCCCTTCCAACTCTGTGACTCTATGATTCTAAGTATGTTAAGCAACATTTGCTATGTGGATCACTGTTGCGGGGAGGGGCAAGGGAAGCAAAATATCATCTAGGGGAGGGAACTGAGTGCTTGGTGCCTGCTGAGAGGGGTTTTTGATTGCTTTTGTGTAGCTGTTGCTGAGTGAGGAGAGCTTGTTTGCCTGGGGGTAATTGCTGGCCCCACCCTCTGCTATTGCTCTGGTTGTTGAGTCAGAGGTGGGTCAGGGCTTGAGCCTTTAATTTGCAAGGCTCATCCTTGCCAGAGGCATGAGCCTTTGGTGCGAGCCGAAGGACAAGAGCCAAAGGGCTCTTGGCCTGTGGCTCTTAGCCTGGGGGTTCTATTGAAAGGTAGTTACCCAGAAGTAGTTTCAAGTGGCAGTTGGTAGTGGAATTTAAAGAGAAGTGAAGATAAAGAAAATTTTGAAATGGATTGCAGCAGTATGGCTGGTGAGGGAGCAGAGGCAGTGACATGTAAACACTCTGTTTGTATTTCTACCTGAGAGTAGCACGAATTACACTTGCAGCAAGTGTAAGTTAGTGGCCCTGCTGGAGAAGAAGGGACTGGAGGCACGATTGTCCACACTGCAATGTATAAAGGAAGGTGAGGATTTTCTTGACAAAACGCATGAGGCATTGAAAGGACAAGAGGAGGGAGAGGAAACGGTATATCAGCAATTAGAAGAGAACCCAACACGAGAGGAGGGTTCATGGAAAAATGTAACCCAAAGGAGAAAGAAAATCAGGAGATGTTCTGAGCCTCTGCTGCTCAGCAATAGGTTCCAGGATCTCCCCACAGTAACTAATTCTGAACCACTGGAACAAGGCCTACTTCCGCAGCATCCACGAAGTTTGAAGAAAGTTTCTCAGGATTCTGTGGATAAGAAGCCTGGAGCTTCTGCTGCCCAGTATAGGAAGAGGAAGGTGGTGGTGATTGGAGATTCCTTGCTCAGAGGGGTGGAACCCAAAGTATGCCAACCGGACTTGTCATCCTAAGAGGTCTGCTGTCTGCCAGGTGCACGCATCCAGCATGTGACAGAAAGGATTGAAAGACTTATCAAGCCCATGGATTACTATCCTGTTTTGCTGATCCATGTGGGAACGAACGATACTGCCCGTCATAGCCCTGAACGTATTAGAAAAGACTGTGGCTCTGGGTCAGAAGGTAAAGGAGCTAGGCGCACAGGTTGTGTTCTTGTCAGTGCTTCCTGTTGAAGGCCGTGGCTTAGGATGAGAAAGAAGAATACTTCAGACAAACGACTGGCTACGTCGATGGTGTTGTCAGGAAAGATTTGGATTTCTGGACCATGGCTTACACTTTTGAGGTGGTGGTCTTCTATCGGGAGATCGTTTCCACCTTATGAAGGTAGGGAAAAGGGTGTTTGGTAACAATCTAGCTAACCTAGTAAGGAGGGCTTTAAACTAAATTGTATGGGGGAGCAAGACCCCATACAATTCAAAGCCTCGTATGATGCCAGAAACTGGGGCTAAGAACATTAAAGATTTGTAGAGAGTAGCACATACGCTAGGTAATGTTAACTTGCAGGCTTGTACGGAAACTAAACCCTTGGGATGCATAAAACGTGGATTCCGATGTCTCTACACTAATGCACAGAGTATGGGAAACAAACAGGAGGAACTGGAAGTTCTAATAAAGGAAGGAGACTATGACATAATAGGCCTTACTGAAACTTGGTGGGATGACACTCACAACTGGAATATTAGGATTCGGGGGTACAACTTATTTAAAAGGGACAGGCAAATGAGAAAGGGAGGAGGCGTGGCAGTATATGTGAAGGAGGTATATACTTGTGAGGAAATATGTGAATCTGAGCATGGCAGCTCAGTTGAGAGTCTCTGGGTAAAAATAAAAGGAGTAAGAAATAACAGTGATATTATTGTGGGGGTCTGCTATAGACCACCAAGTCAGGCAGAGGACTTGGATGAGATACTTCTACAATAGATTGCAAAGTTCTCCAAGAGAAGGGATACAGTAATCATGGGAGATGTCAGTTACCTGGACATCTGTTGGAAGTCCAACTCTGCTAAAAATGAAAAGTCAAATAGATTCCTGACTCGTCTTGCTGACAACTTCCTTTTCCAGAAAGTGAAGGAGGAAACAAGGGGATTTTCTATCTTGGATATGATTCTCACCAACAAGGAAGAATTGATTGAAGAAGTGGAAATAGTGGGCACCTTGGGCAGTTGTGACCATGTGACTTCGGAATTTACAGTCTTGGGGAAGGGAAAAGCTATATGTAGTCAGACTTATACGTTGGACTTCAGAAAGGAAAACTTCGATAAACTTAGAACTATGCTGGGTAAAATCCCATAGTCAGAAATAATAATAATAATAATTTTTTATTTATACCCCGCCCTCCCCGCCAAAGCAGGCTCAGGGCAGCTTACAGGACATGGTGGGTCACACCATGATGTAACAATAAATACAACATAACCATTAAAATACGTTTCTTAAACCAGCGATTAGATTAAAATTTAAAATTTAAATTACAGTATAAATTAATGGCACTACATTCTTAATATACATGTAAACAAAGCTTTTTGATGCGATGGTTCCATCTTAATATGCCAGCTAGGAAAAGACAGTTTTGCAAGCCCTACGGAACTGATTAAGGTCCCGCAGGGCCTGCACCTCCTCTGGCAGCTGGTTCCACCATTGGGATGCTGTTATCGAGAAGGCCCACTCCCTTGTTACTTTCAGTTTGGCCTCCTTTGGCCCAGGGATTTTCAGTAGATTTTGTGAACTAGATCTCAGTGCTCTCTGGGAAACATATGGAGAGAGACGGTCCCTAAGGTAGGCAGGTCCTCGGCCATATAGGGCTTTAAAGGTAATAACCAGCACCTTGTAATGCTTAGGATGAAGAGGGTTCAGGAGGGGTGGGAGTTTCTTAAAAGCAAAATACTGAAAGCACAATCACAGAGGATTCCTACGAGAAGAAAAAAATGGAAAAAGTCTAAA
This sequence comes from Heteronotia binoei, assembly GCF_032191835.1. Taxonomy (NCBI): domain Eukaryota; kingdom Metazoa; phylum Chordata; class Lepidosauria; order Squamata; family Gekkonidae; genus Heteronotia; species Heteronotia binoei. The sequence continues at coordinate 18,773,629 of NC_083241.1, forward strand.
GAAGCCGAAGTGGCTCCATAAACAGCTCTTTAAAGATTTGAGAAATAAAAAAGACTCCTTTAGGAATTGGAGGGCCTTATAACCAAGGATTAATATAAACAAATCACCAGTGCTTGTAGAGAAAAAGTTAGGAAAGCTAAAGCTCAGTATGAGCTTAGGCTGGCCAAAGATGCTAAAAAAAACAAAATAGGGTTCTTTTCTTATGTTCTTAGTAAGAAAAAGAGCAAGGACATGGTAGGCCCATTGCGAGGGCAATAAAGTGAAATTGTAACAGATGATGAAGAGAGGGCGGAACTCCTCAATTCCTACTTTTCCTCTGTCTTCTCTTCTGAGGGAAACGGTACTCAACATGGCAAAAACAGAACATATAAAGAGAGTATGAAGTTCCAACCTGGGATCAGCATAGGGGTAGTACATAAACACCTAGTTTCTTTAAATGAAACTAAGTCCTCAAGGCCAGATGAATTGCATCCAAGGGTTCTAAAAGGGCTTGTGGATGGAATTTCTGAGCCTCTGGCTATTATTGTTGAGAATTCTTGGAGAACAGGAGAGGTGTGGGCACGCTTGCTCTCTCACCTCCCCCCCCCCCCACCCCGCACATGAGGCTCTAGAGTTATATCTCATTGAAGCTCCTCCTCTCCGCAAACTCAGGACCGGAGTTGTCCACTGTGAAGGTGACAAACAATATGGACTGTCTGCCAGTGTCTCGAGGCGGCAGGAGGAAGGTGGCGGGCCTAGCTCGCCTGGGAAATTATAGATGTTTGTATGCAAATGCTAGAAGTGTTCAAAGTAAAATTGGTGAATTGGAATGTTTAGTGTTGGGAGAAAACATAGACATTGTGGGAATTTCAGAAACTTGGTGGAATGAAGAGAATCAGTGGGACACGGAAGGATAGGGAGGGAAGGGTTGGAGGTGGGGTGACTCTGTATGTCAGAGAGGATATACGGTCCAGTAAGGCTGAGATCAGAGAATTAGATTCACTTTTAGAAATGCTTTGGGTTGAAATAGAGGGCCCAAAAGGAAATTTAACTATGGGAGTTTGTTATCGCCCACCAAATCAAAAGAGAGAAGACGATTATAATATGATGGAAGACTTAAAGATAGCGGCTAAACGTAAAAACTGTGTTGTAATAGGTGATTTTAACTACCCGCAGATTGATTGGGTCAATATGTGTTCTGGTCGAGAGAAAGAGATTGAGTTTCTTGATGCTCTCAATGACTGTGCTATGGAGCAGATGGTCTCAGAACCTACCAGGGGTGGGGCGATCCTGGATTTGGTCCTAAGTAATGCCCAAGACTTGGTGAGAGATGTAAAAGTGATTGCGCCGCTTGGGAGCAGTGACCATAATGTTATTGATTTCACCGTTTGTATAAATAGGGAGTTGTCCAAAAAGACCGCCACAACCACGTTTAACTTTAAAAGGGGTAAATACACTGAGATGAGGAGGCATGTGAGGAAGAAACTGAAAGGAAAGGTACATACGGTCAAAACCCTTGGGGAAGCTTGGACGCTATTTAAAACTATAATCCTAGAAGCTCAGATAAAATACATACCACAAGTTAGGAAAGGCACAAACAGGCATAAGAAAAGGCCTGTGTGGTTAACAAACAAAGTAATGGAAGCTGTAAAAGGTAAGAAGGACTCCTTTAAGCGGTGGAAAACCAGTCCAAGTGAGATTAGTAAAAGGGAACACAGGCTGTGGCAAATCAAATGCAAGACTGTGATCAGGCAGGCAAAAAGGGACTATGAGGAGCATATTGCAAAAAACATAAAGACCAACAATAAAACTTTCTTCAAATATATTAGAAGTAGGAAACCAGCCAGGGAGGCAGTGGGGCCCTTGGATGACCATGGGGTAAAAGGATTACTGAAGGAGGATAGGGAAATGGCTGAGAAGCTAAATGAATTTTTTGCCTCCGTCTTCACTGTAGAAGACGAGAACTTTTTGCCTGCCCCAGAACCACTAATTTTGGAAGGGGTGTTGAAAGACCTGAGTCAGATTGAGGTGACAAATGAGGAGGTCCTACAACTGATAGACAAATTAAAAACTAATAAGTCACCGGGTCCGGATGGCATACATCCGAGAGTTCTGAAGGAACTCAAAGTTGAACTTGTGGATCTTCTAACAAAAATCTGTAATCTTTCATTGAAATCTGCCTCCATTCCTGAGGACTGGAAGGTAGCAAATGTCACCCCCATCTTTAAAAAAGGTTCCAGAGGAGATCCGGGAAATTACAGGCCAGTCAGTCTGACTTCAATACCGGGAAAGTTGGTAGAAACCATTATCAAGGACAGAATGAGTAGGCACATTGATGAACACGGGTTATTGAGGAAGACTCAGCATGGGTTCTGCAAGGGAAGATCTTGCCTCACTAACCTGTTGCATTTCTTTGAGGGGGTGAACAAACATGTGGACAAAGGAGACCCGATAGATGTTGTTTACCTTGACTTCCAGAAAGCTTTTGATAAAGTTCCTCATCAAAGGCTCCTTAGAAAGCTTGAGAATCATGGAGTAAAAGGACAGGTCCTCTTGTGGATCAAAAACTGGCTGAGTAATAGGAAGCAGAGAGTGAGTATAAATGGGCAGTCTTCGCAGTGGAGGACGGTAATGTCAGAACTTGTAACTATGGATGATGCTTTACTGCCTTGTAACCAGTACTTGCCTTGTAATCTCAGTATTGCTTATGTATGCATTATTACTGAACCAAACTGACTCCATGTTGTAACCTCCTAATAACCCCAAGTGCCTATGTAGCAATTAACCTTGCCCTACTGGTATCCAAAATATTTAGGGCTGTAGACTGAATTATGGTGTGTCTCTGTACATTCTCACACTGGTGCCCTTTGAAGCCAAGCCGTGTGGCCTTCAGAGCGAGGAGGCAACCTCCCCGCTGATAGTGGATGGTGGGAAGACAGATGTGCTTGTAACGGTGTGAATTGTGGCTTTGTGATGTGTTTGCTTTAGTGTATAAAACTGCCCTGGTGCTGGCCCTCGCCATCACTGTTATCTCGTCTCTTCCAGTACTTAGTTCTCTCTAATAAAATCCTAGCTTTGTAACCAAGTATGGGATCCGTTTGAAGTTCTTAAGTTCTGACATTATAACAGTGATCCCATTGTCTTGTGGCTTATCTGAACTGGAAACCTGGTCCGATGGCGGCAAAAGTTCCAGACAGCGGAGAGCCCACCACCCCTACAGACGATCCGCCGCTCGACCCGAAGGTGACGGGGGTTAGGCGCAAAATTAAGGTCCCAGCGCCTTTCTCGGTCGACGCGTTCCCCGCCCCGCGACCCTGGAGCCCGCGGAAGTCCACGGCAGCGATCGACGCCGCGGAGCAAAGGTACCGAAGCATGTTGGGCGAAGGAGGAACCGGAGACGACGACGAGGACCAAGGAGAAGGTCCGGGGGCGCGAAGTGGGAACGACCCGATCCGGACCCTCTGCAACGACTTGTTCGACTGGGTGCGGGAGATTCACGACGACGTACACAGGTCCCGCGTGTCGATGGCGGAGGACATGCAGCAGAACCTGGGCGCGATCTACGACCAACTTCGAACCCTGCAAACTGCGGTCCTGGGGATCCCGGCTTTAGGAGGAGGGCTGCCGCTGGGGCCGCTGCCCGCAGCTCCACCGGTCCCGCCGGCCCCAGTACCGCCGGTGGCACCCGCCCCGGCTCCGCCGGCCCCGCCGCCACCAGCACCGCCTGCCCCGGCGCCACCGGCACCACCCGTTCCGGTGCAACCGGCGCCACCCGCCCCGATGCTGCCGGTCCCGCCGGGTCCGGTGCCGCCGCCGGCGGTACCCCAGGCCCCGCTCCCAGGGGGACCCCCGGCGATCCCTGGCCCCGCTGCTCCGGGGGGGGGGCGACGGCAGGGGCAGAGAGCTGAAGATTACATTCGACGGGAATGCAGAGGACGTGGAGTATTTTACGATACAATGCGACACGTTCTTCACCCACTGGGGTGCCGACTACCCGACAGAGGCCAGCCGAGTAAACCACATCGCGTCCCGACTGAGGGGCCCGGCCCGCAAGTGGTACGTGGGGCTCTACACGGGGAGGAAGCCCGAACTGGCAACAGTCGCGGGGTTCCTGCACGCAATGCTTCGCCAGTACGGCGACCCCCTTCGAGAAGAGAAAGCCATCGCTGCCCTCCAACGCATAGAACAAGGCAACCGCACTACTCGCGAGTATGCCACTGAGTTCCTGGGATACTGTGCGGCGGCCCGGGGGTGGAACGAAGTCATGAAGTACACCGCGTTCCGCAATGGCTTGAATCCGAACATCCTCGACCGCTGCTACAGCCAAGGGAGACCCGACACACTGGTCGGATGGATCCAACTGGCCGGGGAAGTGGAGACTAACCTCCAACATGTGGGAATGCGCCGGCAGCAGTTGGGGAAGAAGGGGGCCAAACACACTCCGACTAAAGCGGAAGGGAGGAAGACCCCAACGACCTCAACCCCCTCCGCCGCACGCAAATGCTTCAGATGTGGAGACCCGGATCATCTCGCCGCCAACTGCCCCGTTAAAGCAGGAACCACACCACCCTCAGCGAAACCTGCCGCCTCGGGGCCGAAGAAGAAAAAGGGTAGCCGCTCGAAGGAGCCCAATCGGGGCTCCGTCGCCACTTCCTTGGCGACTGATGAGGATTTTACCACCGACCTGACAGCCGTGGAGGAATCAACCGAAGAGTCGGATGACACCGAGTCGGCGGGAAACGACAGCGACCTGCTTTAATGGGTGCCGCAAAGCAGGTCCAAGAGCAGCCGGCACTCCTCACGGTGAGAGCCTCTGGGGGTTTATTGTTTATGGCCGTTACCCTCCTTAATCCAGACTTAAAACGGTTCATGCACGCCCGAGCGCTAATCGACTCAGGGTGCAACAGAGACCTGATTACCCCCCGCTTGGTAGAGGCCCTAGGATTAACCACCTCACCTCTACCACAACCGATGCAATTTCAACAAATGGACGGGGGACCCATGAGGGGGGAGCCATGCGGTCCCGGTAGGAACCGAGGAGCACTGGGGGATTGAGACTTTCGTAATCGCCCCCTCTTGCTCGTTCGATGTGGTGGTGGGCTCGGCTTGGCTCGCCCGCCACCAACCGGACATAAGGTGGGCGGAACAGATCGTCCGGTTCCCTGATTGGAGGTGCGAACACCACCACTGGCGCCCCGAATGGGGACCGCACGCTCCCCCCCAAAACGAACGGGCTTGCCTCACACTCTAGGAAGTCGCTTCGATTCCCAAGGAGTATCGGGACCTAAAGCTAGCTTTTAGCGAAAAGGAAGCAGATGAGTTGCCACCCCACCGCCCCACGGATTGCGCCATTGAATTGATCCCGGGGCAACAACTCCCCAAGGCGAAACTATACTCCATGGGTTGGGCGGAGAAAGCGGAACTCCGAAAGTTTTTGGACAAAAACCTTAAGCGTGGGTTCATACGACCAGCCACAGCCCCCCACGCCGCCCCCGTCCTCTTCCGAAAGAAGAAGGACGGGACGCTTAGACTTTGCACAGATTTTCGTGCGATAAACGGGATTTCAATGTCCAACGCCTACCCGATCCCGTTGATAAAAGACTTATTGAACACTGTAGCGAAAGGGAAGATATTCACCAAACTTGACCTTCGAGACGCGTACTTCCGCGTCCGCATCAAGGAGGGGGACGAGTGGAAAACGGCTTTCAACACCCCTCTAGGACAATTCGAGTACCTAGTCATGCCTTTCGGATTGCAGGGGGCCCCCGGGGTATTCATGAACTTTATCAATGAAGTGCTACGAGACTTCCTCTTTAAGGGGGTGGTGGTGTACCTTGATGACATCATTATCTATTCGCAAGATCTTAAATCTCATGTGCCGCTGGTCCGAAAAGTGTTAAGCACCCTCTGTAAACACAAATTGTACGCCAAGTTGGCGAAATGTGAATTTCACAAAACTGAGCTTGACTATCTGGGCTTCCGGGTGTCGGGGGAGGGACTGTCAATGGACCCCGCAAAGGTCCAAGCAGTACTGGATTGGGAACCCCCCCGGACCCGCAAACAGCTCCAAAGTTTCATCGGGTTCGCAAATTTTTACCGCGAGTTCATCAAGGGGTTCGCCACAGTCATGCTTCCCCTAACCGAACTCCTAAAAACCAAGGGCAAAAGTGAGGAGGCGAAAAAGCCAGGCGCACGCCTAACGTGGACGCCCGACTGCCAAAAAGCTTTCACCGAACTAAAACGCCTCTTCACCTCAGAACCCGTGTTAGCACATCCTGACGAGTTGAAACCCTTTGTGGTCCAATGCGACGCCTCCGACGCCGCAATCGGAGCCATATTAATGCAAAAAGGAGAAACCGGGGTGCTCCGGCCATGTGCCTACATTTCTAGAAAATTTTCGAATGAGCAAAGAAATTGGTCAGTCTGGGACAAGGAAGCTTTTGCAGTCATGTTTGCCCTCAAAACCTGGCGCTCCTGGCTAGAAGGAGCGAGGGTCCCTTTTGAAATTTGGACCGATCACAAGAATCTCGAAGCCCTCACCGGGCGCCGCAAAATGACTGCAAAACAAATCCGGTGGGCGGGCTTCTTTGCAAAATTTGACTTTGTGTTGAAACACATCCCAGGCTCAAAAAATTTTTTGGCGGACGCCCTCTCCCGTATGCCTCAACACGACAGCCTCCGAGAGGAAGTGGTTGACTCACTCATTCCCCCCTCCGCCATATCGGGCGGGGTCACCACCCGCTCAGGAAAACAAACCAGCCCTCCGGACGCAGACCTTCTGCCCCGATTCCTCACGGAATCAAACCGCGAGACTGACCTCCCGCCTAATTTAACTAAGGGCGAAAACGGTCTCTGGTTCCACAATGGCAAAATCTATGTCCCCAGCCCCCTCCGAAGGGAAGTCCTCGAACGCTGCCATTCTAGTCGCTTAGCAGGCCATTTTGGCTATGTCAAAACGCTCAAATTACTCACCCGGCAATTTTGGTGGCCAAAACTAAAGAAAGACGTCTCCGAATTTGTTCTCGCCTGTCCCACTTGCCTCATGGCAAAACGTAGGGGGGGTAAACCCCCCGGCCACCTTGTTCCCCTCCCCACGGCCAACCGGCCTTGGTCGGTAGTCTCAATGGACTTTATCGTCGAACTTCCCCCCTCACATGGCAAGACGGTCGTTCTCGTTGTAGTCGATACTTTTTCAAAACAAGCCCATTTCATCCCTTGTAAACAACTCCCCACAGCAAAAAAGCTCGCTCAACTCTTTTTCACTCACATCGTACGGCTACACTCATTCCCAGACAAGGTCATTAGTGACCGCGGAACGCAGTTCGTTGCCAACTTCTGGCGGGAGTTCTGCAAACTTGCAGGCATTGAGCAAGGACTCAGCTCTGCCTACCACCCCCAGTCGGACGGACAGACGGAGAGGGTTAATGGCCTTCTTGAACAATATCTCCGCTGTTTTATTAATTTCCAACAATCCAACTGGGTAGACCTCCTCCCCTTTGCTGAATATGGCTATAACAACAGCCTCCACAGCTCTACCAAAACTTCTCCCTTCCAGATCATTAACGGCTACGAGGGCAAGCCGTTCCCCACGCTCGCCCTCCCCGCCAGCCCCTCCGAACCCACCTCTTGCCAGCAATGGTGGGAGGGCCTTCGTGAAGGCTGGAAGGGTATTCAGGAAAACCTGGAGGAAGCGAAAAAGGCATACAAAAAACAGTTTGACAAGAAACATTCCCCCGAGTGGGAATTGAGGGTGGGGGATACGGTCTTCTTATCTACAAAGAACCTTCCCCTCCCGCAAACATGCCGCAAGCTTGCACTGAAGTTCCTGGGGCCCTTTAAAATCAAAAGGGTCATAAATAAAGTAACCGTGGAACTCGACCTGCCCAAGTCTCTAAGTAAGATCCATCCTGTTTTTCATTGCAGCCTCCTTCGGAAAGACCCTGGTGCTACGTCATTCCATCCCAGGGCCCCGCCGCCCCCTCCGACGACAGTGAGGGGTCAGAGTCACCATGAGGTCCAGGAGATTCTGGATTCCAAAGTAAAAAGGGGCCAGTTGTATTACTTGATCAGATGGAAACACTTCCCTCCCAGCTGTGACGAGTGGGTCAAGTCACAAGATGTATCCGCACCGCAACTGCTGAAAAAGTTTCACCTACTGTACCCGCACAAGCCCAAGTTGGCTCCCCGGGGGGGGGGGCGCTTAGGGGGGGCAGTATGTCAGAACTTGTAACTATGGATGATGCTTTACTGCCTTGTAACCAGTACTTGCCTTGTAATCTCAGTATTGCTTATGTATGCATTATTACTGAACCAAACTGACTCCATGTTGTAACCTCCTAATAACCCCAAGTGCCTATGTAGCAATTAACCTTGCCCTACTGGTATCCAAAATATTTAGGGCTGTAGACTGAATCCCCGCTGATAGTGGATGGTGGGAAGACAGATGTGCTTGTAACGGTGTGAATTGTGGCTTTGTGATGTGTTTGCTTTAGTGTATAAAACTGCCCTGGTGCTGGCCCTCGCCATCACTGTTATCTCGTCTCTTCCAGTACTTAGTTCTCTCTAATAAAATCCTAGCTTTGTAACCAAGTATGGGATCCGTTTGAAGTTCTTAAGTTCTGACAGGTAAGCAGTGGGGTGCCACAGGGCTCGGTACTGGGTCCCATGCTCTTTAACTTGTTCATAAATGATTTAGAGTTGGGAGTGAGCAGTGAAGTGGCCAAGTTTGCGGATGACACTAAATTGTTCAGGGTGGTGAGAACCAGAGAGGATTGTGAGGAACTCCAAAGGGATCTGTTGAGGCTGGGTGAGTGGGCGTCAACGTGGCAGATGCGGTTCAATGTGGCCAAGTGCAAAGTAATGCACATTGGGGCTAAGAATCCCAGCTACAAATACAAGTTGATGGGGTGTGAACTGGCAGAGACTGATCAAGAGAGAGATCTTGGGGTCATGATAGATAACTCACTGAAAGTGTCAAGACAGTGTGCGTTTGCAATAAAAAAGGCCAATGCCATGCTGGGAATTATTAGGAAGGGAATTGAAAACAAATCAGCCAGTATCATAATGCCCCTGTATAAATCGATGGTGCGGTCTCATTTGGAGTACTGTGTGCAGTTCTGGTCGCCGCACCTCAAAAAGGATATTATAGCTTTAGAGAAGGTGCAGAGAAGGGCAACTAGAATGATTAAAGGGCTGGAGCACTTTCCCTATGAAGAAAGGTTGAAACGCTTGGGACTCTTTAGCTTGGAGAAACGTCGAATGCGGGGTGACATGATAGAGGTTTACAAGATAATGCATGGAATGGAGAAAGTAGAGAAAGAAGTACTTTTCTCCCTTTCTCACAATACAAGAACTCGTGGGCATTCGATGAAATTGCTGAGCAGACAGGTTAAAACGGATAAAAGGAAGTACTTCTTCACCCAAAGGGTGATTAACATGTGGAATTCACTGCCACAGGAGGTGGTGGCGGCCACAAGTATAGCCACCTTCAAGAGGGGTTTAGATAAAAATATGGAGCAGAGGTCCATCAGTGGCTATTAGCCACAGTGTATGTGTGTATATAACATTTTTTGCCACTGTGTGACACAGAGTGTTGGACTTGATGGGCCGTTGGCCTGATCCAACATGGCTTCTCTTATGTTCTTATGTTCTTATTTCAGAACTGTTGTGGCATGGTCCAAGCCAAATGGAAGAAGAGAGCATGGGTGTGTGGGGATGGGGTGGGGGAGGAGAGAGCAGGACCTTGAATCAATTTCTGAAGGGATGTGGGTTTATTACAGGAAATGTTGGATCCCACTAAACTGGCAGAAACAGCGACCGGGATCACCTCTGATTTAGGAATGGAAAGGGAGGAACTGCAGGCTTCCTTGCTTTCAAATACGATGCTTCTAATAGCAGTATCTGAGCAGAGCTCTTTCAGATCCTGTCTACAGGGCTGCAACAGTGTAATGCGGTGGCTAAAAAGGCAAATGCAATTTTGGGCTGTATGAACAGAAGTATAGTGTCCAGATCACGTGAAGTGATGGTATCGCTTTACTCTGCTCTGGTAAGACCTCACCTGGAGTACTTTGTTCAGTTTTGGGCACCACATTTTAAGAAGGATACAGACAAGCTGGGTCTAGAGGAGGGCGACGAAGATGGTGCGGGGCTTGGAGACCAAGTTCTATGAGGAAACATTTAAGGAGCTGGGGATGTTTAGCCTGGAGAGGAGACGGCTGAGAGGTGATATAATCACCATCTTCATACTTGAAGGCTTGTCATATAGAGGATGGTGTGGAATTGTTTTCTGTGGCCCCAGAAGGTAGGACCAGAACCAATGGGTTGAAATTAAATAAAAGAGTTTCCGGCTCAACATTAGGAAGTACTTCCTGGCAGAGCAGTTCCTCAGTGGAACAGGCTTCCCCGGGAGGTGGTGGGCTCTCCTTCCTTGGAGGTTTTTAAACAGAGGCTAGATGGCCATCTGACAGCGATGAAGATCCTGTGAATTTGGGGTAGGTATTTGTGGGTTTCCTGCATTGTGCAGGGGTTGGACTAGATGACCCTGGAGGTCCCTTCCAACTCTATGATTCAACCTTGGTTTCCCTCAGCTGCCAATTCACACATTACAGATTGGGTCACACGTCACAGTCCTGTGCAGGTTGTGTCAGAGTCACACGCAAGTTTCAGGTTCTCCTGTGGTGCCTGATATAAACTGTGACTGCGGTGGGTACGGAGAAGAGGCTTCCACCTTACCCTCTAGTCTTTACCCTTTCCCCAGCTTGCAAATGGTGGCCCATTGTGGGTTTCCTCAACAGGCCCAAACAGTCCCTAGAGTCAGTCAGGTCAGGAAAATAGCACTGGAGGAGGGAGGCTAAAGTCTCTTCCCCATGCCCACCACAGTCAGGATCCAAACCTGTCAATGCCCCACACACATGGAAACTGATGAAACCCCACAACTCACCTGACAGACACAGAGTGAAGATCTGTAACATGTGAACCAAATATGGGAGAATCAAAACCATCCCTATTCAGACATCATCTTGAAAGTGGGAGGAGGGAGGAGAAGACAACTGGAGACAAGCCAAGATCATCTTTAATCTTGAAAACCTGACCCTAAAATGTTTGCTTAGCCACATTCCTGCAAAGAGATAAGTTAATTTCTAAACTGCTGGTTATCCATTAAGTCATAGGTTCTTGCCACATAAAGTCACTGTCCTTGAGTTGTCCGTTGGGAATACTTTTTAAAAAGTTACTGCATATTCCTAGAGCAGTGATGGTGAACCTTTTAGAGACCGAGTGCTGAAACTGCAACCCAAAACTCACTTATTTGTCGCAAAGTGCCAACACGGCAATTTCACCTGAATACTGAGGTTTTAGTTTAGAAAAAACAACTCATAGTGAAATTAACAAACTGAAAAAACATTTGGTCTGGAGAGCATTTGCTTAGGAAACCAACAAAACAGTAACATGTCAGAATGGGAGAATAATGGTGAGAGTGGAGGCTGTTCATTGCTCTGTTGCTTGCAGGTCTGGGTTAAACTGAGAACATGCCTTTCCCAGAGGTGCTCCTGTCCACCTAATTTACTTTTGAACATGAAACATACATTATAAACATCATTCTAGTTTGCATTAAAATATAGCGTGTTTAGTAGAAGCTGGTGGTTAGGGTGTCCAAATCACATCTGGAGGTCCTGATTCATATGCCCACTCTGCCCTGGCAGCTTGCTGGGAAACCTTGGACCAGTAATATACTCTGAGTTAATTCGCCTCATAGGTTCGTTGTGAGGATAAAAGAAACAGGGAGAGTGTGTCAAACCACTTCAGTGTCGTTTTGGGGGAGGAAGGTTGAATGGGGGAAGCTTTTTTTTTTTTTAACTTCAGTGTTAACTTATCCAGGATTCTTGACCTTTCCTTGTAGCCCAGGCACAGGATTGGAGTAGCCATTGGGAACCAAGTGCTGGATCTCAGTGCTGTTAAGCATCTGTTTGATGGACCAATCCTTTCAAAACATCCCCAAGTCTTCGACCAGGTATTTAACAATATAATGATGCTGGTGACTAGGTTGGTCTTTGGGAGGTTTTCAGTGAGGAACAGAGAAATGGAGTGGTCAGTGAAAAGACCCTGCAAACCTCAATAGTGACCTTTGTGTCTGAGATACTGGAATGCTTGAAGAATATATCGGTATTGTCTACTCTGATTGGTAGCAGGATTCCATGGTCTCCAGCAGAGGTCTTCCCCATCATCTGTAACTGGAGATGCCTGGATTTGAACTTAGGACTTTTTGCATACAAAGCAAGTCCCCTGTGTAAGCACCAGTCACTTCCAACTCTGGGGTGACGTTGCTTTCACAGCATTTTCATGGCAGACTTTTTACGGGTTGGTTTGCCATTGCCTTCTCCAGTCATCTACGCTTTCCCCTCAGCAAGCTGGGTACTCATTTTACCGACCTCGGAAGGATGGAAGGCTCAGTCAGCCATGAGCCGGCTACCTGAACCCAGCTTCTACTGGGATCGAACTCAGGTCGTGAGCAGAGCTTAGGACTGCAGCTTTAACACTCTGCGCCACAGGGCTCTTACTACAAAGCAAGTACTTTACCACTAAGCTATGGCCCAACCCTAAAGTGAAATACAGCCAGCCGCTTGCCTTTGCTCTATCAAAGTCAGTGCTGTTTACTCTGAAGGGCTCTGGCTCTCTCTGGGGTCTCATCTTTCATATCTCCTAACTGATCTGGGGGTCTTCTACATGCAAAGCAGGCACTTTCTTGATGAATGATAGTCCCTCCCACCCTGACTGACATGGAATTGACTTTTTGTATTTGTAAATGATAGTTCATGAATTGTAAGTTTGATTTTGAGTGGGATGGGTTGGTCTGGTAGCATTTGTTTTGTGCATCCTGAATGGTTAGCTTCTTTTGTCTCACAGCATTGTGCTTTAAGGACAATGCCCAAGTGCATAGATAAGGGAAGAGAATGCATGGGCTTTAATTTTCCCTCCTTTGCAGCCAATACTGAACCATTTCATGGGACTAGGCTGGGAAGCCTGGAGGGAAGCCAGAGTGTTTCTCCAAAAGCTGCTCTCTGCCAACGAACCAACACTGAGAGATAATGTGGAATTACGCAAAAGGTAAAACAATGTAGGGGCTCCCAGGGCTGGTTGTGTGTAAGAGCTGAGATTCTGCAGAAACTCTGAATATAGCTGTGGTCTTGGAATTCAGCTACCAAGGATGTTCAGATTTGGGTTTTTTAAAAGTTTCAAGACCATCTAGCTGCAAAACTGTGCTTTAAAGAAGGTGAGTGATGCTTCCTGAAATTTCAGAAGCCAGAATAACATTTCCAGCAGAGGATGAAGTTCTTATGCCTTGGACAGTTTCCCACCCCCCACCCCCGCCAAGCAGAATAAACTTCACAATATAAGAGAAACCATGGAAGTTAAGTCAATGCAGGTTTGCAGAACTTGGTGGGGTAGGGCGGGATATAAATCGAATTAAATAAAAATAAATAAATAAATTGTTCAGGTTGTAGAACTTGCATTTTTTGCTGCCCCGTAATCAGCCTTTGAATCACTACAAATCAGTACTCTGGCTCAAACATATTTAAGCACGATTACCATCTTAGATCACCCCTCCAGTTTGGTGTAGTGGTTAAGTGTGTGGACTCTTACCTGGGAGAACTGGGTTTGATTCTCCACTCCTTCACTTGCACCTGCTGGAATGGTCTTGGGTCAGCCATAGCTATCGCAGCAGTTGTCCTTGAAAGGGCAGCTGCTGTGAGAGCCCTCTCAGCCCCCCCACCTCACAGGGTGTCTGCTGTGGGGGGAGAAAATATGGGAGATTGTAAGGAAGGTGAGATTGAGAATATGCGACTAGCCTGCAAGCTCCCAGATGAGACCTGGATCTCATAGTTCCTAGTCCTACACTAATACAACACCACATTACTGATGTGTTGAACCTTATTCTGTCTGCTGCTGAGCAGACTATTCCTTAGTGACTTAGAATCATAGAATTGTTGAGTTGGAAGGGACCTCTAGGGTCATCTAGTCCAACCCCCTGCGCAATGCAGGAAACTCGCAAACACCTCCCCCCTTGGACCTCCATGCATTTGAGTGTTCTGCTTCAGTGGTCAAAATCCACCATTTTTAAACCAGATGTTCAGGCACTGGTTTGGATTCTAGTCCTGTTCTATAGGATGGGGATCATAGGAATAGAGCTGGAAGGGGACTTCAAGAATCATCTAGTCCAACTATCAGAAAGTTCTTCCTGATGTTTAGCCAAAAACTTTTTTGGTTTAATTTCAGTCCATTGGTTCTGCTTCAACCTTTGAGGTAATAGAAAACAACTCCATTGTTTATATGGCAGCCCTTCGAATACTTGAAAATGGCTATCATATCACCTCTCAGAAGAAGATGAAGAAGAAGAGATTAGATTTATACCCTGCCCTTCACTACCCAAAGGAATCTCAGAGGGGCTTACAATTTGCTTTCCATTCCTCCCCCACAACAGACACCCTGTGAGGTAGGTGGAGCTGAGAGAGCTCTTTGAGAACTTGTGACTGACTCAAGGTCACATCAGCAGGTGCAGGTGGAGAAGTAGGTAATCAAACCTGGATCTCCCAGATAAGAGTCTGGGCACTTAACCACTACACCAAACTGGCACAGTTGTCTCATCTCCAGCTCCTTCAACCTTTTCTCATAGGACTTGGTCTCCAGACCTCTCACCATCTTCATTGCCCTCCTCTGGATACATTCTAGTTTGCCAACATCCTTCTTAAACTGTGGTGCCCCATACTGAATATAATACTCCAAGGGAGGTCTAACCAGAGCAAAGTGATACCATCACTTTACATGAACTGAACAATATCTGGCAACAGTGATCCATGCAACAGTCACCTCGAGGCTGGACTACTGCAATGCCCTCTACATGGGGCTGCCCCTGTACCGAACCCAGAAGTTTCAGCTAGTGCAGAATGCCGCTGCCCGGCTGTTGTTAGGGCTCCCTAGACGGGAGCACATTCAGCCGGGACTCCGGGGACTGCATTGGCTGCCGATAACATACCGAGTTCGGTACAAGGTGCTGGTTATGACCTTTAAAGCCCTTTATGGCCTGGGACCTACCTACCTTAGGGACCGTCTCTCCCCACATGTTCCCCAGAGAGTGCTGAGATCGGGGTCTCAGAACCTCCTTATAATCCCTGGGCCAAAGGAGGCCCGTCTGAAAGCGACCAGAGACAGGGCCTTTTCGATTGCAGCCCCCTGTTGGTGGAACCAGCTCCAGGAGGAGGTGAGGGCCCTGTGGAACCTTGAACAGTTCCGCAGGGCCTGTAAAACAGCCCTCTTCCGGTTGGCATACAATTAATTGATATCGGATGCCTGAATATTTAAACTTAAACATCAGAATATTGAACACTGGAATACTTGAAGAATTGATTTAAGGAAAGGTAGCATAGTGCATATTGATGTGAGTTTTTATGTATTTTTATGTATTTTTATGTATAATTATTAATGTATTTTAAACTGATCTTTGTTAGCTTTTTGTATTGTAAGCCGCCCTGAGCCCGCCTTGGTGGGGTAGGGCGGGATATAAATCGAACAAATAAATAATAAATATACTTGTGCTGATGCAGGCCAAAATCACATTTGCCATTTAGCTTCTGCATAACACTGCTAACTCATGGTTCAATGTGTGGTCTACTAAGACTTTTAGATCCTGTTCACATGTATTACTGTCAAGACAAGTCTCCCCCATCCTACAATTATGCAATTGATTTCTTCTGTTTACATTTATCTCAGTTGAAATTCATTTTAGCCTACTTTTCAAGATCATTTTGTATCTTGATTCTGTCTTCTGTATTTGCAATCCCTCCCAATTTAGTATCATCTGCAAATGTAATGAGCATCCTCTCTGTGCCTTCAGCCATGTCATTCATAAAGAAGTTGAACAACACAGGGCCCAGGACAGATCTCTGAGGTGCTCCACTCGTCACTCCTCTGCAAGAGGATGAGGAATCATTAACAAGCACTCTTTGGGTGCAATCTGTCAACCAGTTACAAATCATCCTAACAGTAATAGGAACCAGACCATAGCTTACCAACTTGTCAACAAAAATATAAAGTGGAACCTTATCAAAAATCTTACTGAATTCAAGATAAAACTATGTCCACAGCAATCCCCTTATCCAACAAGGCAGTAACTCTCTCAAGAAAAGGAGACAAAGTTAGTCTGACATGTCTTGTTCTTGAGAATCCCACGCTAGCTCTTAGCAATTGCATCCATCCTTTCTAAATGCTGAAGGCCTGGCTGTTTGAAAATTTGTTCTAAAACCTTTCCAGCTACAGATATCAAGCTGACAAGTTGCTAGTTACCTGGATCATCCCCCCCCCCCCGTTTGAAGATGGCCTGCAAGAAGAAGAAGCCCAGCAGGACCCTACCCATTGGCCTGCTTCCACCAATTGGTGTATAATATTTCTTTCTTAACTGCTTCAAATTGTTTTTCTTATGACACTGTTTCTTTCTCTGTTTCGCAGAGCATTTGTACCTCAGACTTCTGCTGTCATGCACCTTCCTGCTGAAATCGGTAAGTGGCATGAATTTTTCCGCTTCATGTCTTTGTCTCTTCATTGCTTTTCAAAGAGAAGGCCTCTACTTAAGCTTCCAGGCAGGCAAAATCATGGCTCTGACAATAAGCTCTGGCAATGTGTGCAGAAATGTAGAACCTTAAATCAGTTCAGGGTTTAACTGTGTTGTTTCAAACTGCAGTTGGGGCAATTCCATTTTTTAGTGCTTAAAGTAAAAGCCAAAACCTCCTTGCAAGTTGTCACAAGCAGGGGACCAAGGGCCTTCTACTGGCTGCCAACATTCTGATGTAAAATTCTGCCAGCTATTGACCCAAACGACCAATTTTCATAATAAAAGAGTAAAAGGTTTATTGGATTCATACAAGTAGCATAGCCTTGTGCTGCAAACAGCCAAAGCCAGGAATGATGGCTACATAGAATTATAGTCAAAAAAGCATGCACAAAACCTCTTCTGTCCACCAAGCACTTATTCCCACAGAAAGTGGTGTCAGGTACAAGTCCCTGACAAAGATCTGACCAAGTTCAAGAGGACAATATGATCAAAATAAAAAGCTGCAAAATTAACTCCCTACATAGAGAATACTGACGAGTTCAAAAGAGCTCAGCTTGTAGAATGCATGGAATGCACAGGGTGAACTAACTTCCCAGAAAAGGGAGGTGACAAACAAATAAACAAAAATATGCACAATAAAGCCAAAATGCAATAGTAAAGGAGTGTCACTGCTTTTAGAAAAAATATCAGATTATGATAAAAATTTGTTTTTTGGCAAAATGTCAAGGTCAGAGAGGTATGTAACAATAGGAAACCATAGCTTCACAAAGGGATTTGGGTGTGTGTGCTAGAGAACTGTAAGAGGATATTTTTCCAAATAGTCCCAGACCCAGATTCTCCAGTCATTGACTGAGGGCATTGTACTGTTCCTCCAGTGTTTTGCAAGGGCCAACCTCCTATTTTGATTACCCAGTTACTTGCTCAAAAGAGTGTGTCAAAATTAACTGAAAGATAAACCACTTCCCATTAAGGCCACCAGAGGGCAGTAATTGTCTGAAATATATATAGAATCGGTTTTTTTGTGACTTGTTTTACAAGCTGAATGTAAGGTTTTGCCCAGGTTCAATCACCAGGCTTCTTGAATACAATCAGGGCTTTTTTGGAGCAGGAATGCACAGGAATCCAGTTTTGGCTGGCTGCTCAGGGAGTGTGACCTAATGTACAAATGAGTTCCTGCTGGGCTTTTTCTACAAAAAAAGTCTTGAATATGATCAAAAGAAGTTTTAATGATGATACTTGAAGCAAACATTACATGGCAAGTGTTCACTAGGCCAGGTCTTGCCAGACTGGAGTACAATCAAAAGTTATCACCTATTATAGAAAAGGGGAGCAATGGTTATTCACTTTCCCACGCCTGCCAGAAGTCTTTTGAAAGTCTCTTGAAGTTCTTCCTCAGGCCTCATAGCCAAGGCCAAATCTGCTCTTCAGTTGATGCCTCTCAGTGTTGCTCAGGGAGACTAGATTAGACTGTTCTCCCCATAGCCTCTTTTCACCTGTGAGTCTGTACCCCACACCACAACAACTGCTGGACATTCCAGCAAAAGACCTTGTGGGGGTTAGTAATGGAAAACAAGTTTACACAATAAGGTTAATATTATATGGGATCTAAAATTGGTTACATTTAACATGAACTTGTTAATAGGCAAGGATAATAATACCAGGGTAAACACCAGCAGTGCAGCTGTTAATTGGAAAACAGCAACCATGAAATGGAACCTCGTCAGGGACTTGTTCCTGACACTGAGAAAAGCAAAAGTTTGGGGAGCAGACTACACTTTTCTATTTTGGGGAGGCTTTAACAATTTCTAAATGCTTGGGACACCCCCCCCCCCTCCATAGCCTTCATATAATGTAGTCGAAAGGAAATCTATTTAGTTATTTTCCACAGCTTCTCAAGACTGGTAAAAGTTTCAGAATTCACATGTACAGTTAATTGCATCTTTTAAAACTTCTTGCAGGAGACTACACAGATTTCTATTCCTCCTGGCAGCATGCTACCAATGTTGGGATCATGTTCAGAGGGAAAGAGAATGCATTGATGCCTAACTGGTCAGTACTTTTTCACAGTTTTAGAACTGCATGAGTGTAATCTGTGGATAATTTATTCTCAGGATGTAAGCATGGAGACTGTGGCTGTGCAGTGCTTTTATTTAAAACCCTTTCATTTATTTACTTCATTTATACTTTTCTCCCCAATGGGGGCCCATAGTGGCTTACAACCAGTGCTTCTGCTAAGCTGTGGAGTCTTGTGAGCAAAAATTCTACTTTTGTGAACTCCTTGTGAACTACTGCATAAATTAGTTTCCTCTGGAGCCATCCTTCCTCAGCTAAGACAAAAATGTATGAGCTGGAGGCTAAAAAACCTGTGAGCTAGCTCACACTAACTCAGCTTAGAGGGAACACTACTTACAACATTCTCCGTTTCTCCATTTTATCCTTGTAGCAGCTCTTATGAGGTAGATTAGGCTGAGTTTGTGAATGACCCAAGGTCACCCAGCAAGCTTCTATAGAAGAGTAGGGACGCAAACCTAGACTTACCCAGATCGTAGCTCAACTGTCAGGTACAAGTCCCTGACAAGGACCTGTCTTAAGGTTGTGGACTAAGACTACTCTAATTGTTTCCCCAACGTTGTTTTCATTGCTTATGTAGACCCAATCATCCAGAACATTTGCATATGTAATTCTCTGTACTAACACATATTTATAATGTTATTTGTCACTAACCAACATACAAGTTCAACTTCCATGTATTCTTTTGCTAACACTTTATACAGAATGTGTAAAACATGTTAACTGCTCAATTCCTACTTTTCCTCAGTCTTCTCTTCTGAGGGAAATGGTGCTCAACATGGCAAAAACAGAACATATAAGGAGGGTATGGAGTTCCAACCTAGGATCAGCATAGGGGTAGTACATAAACACCTAGTTTCTTTAAATGAAACAAAGTCCTCTGGGCCAGATGAATTGCATCCAAGGGTTCTAAAAGAGCTTGTGGATATAATTTCTGAGCCTCTGGCTATTATTGTTGAGAATTCTTGGAGAACAGGAGAGGTGCCGGAAGATTGGAGGCATGCAAATGTTGTCCCCATCTTCAAGAAGGGGTAAAAAGAGGATCCGGGTAACTACTGACCCATCAACTTGACGTCTATACCTGGAAAAGTTTTAGAACAACTCATCAAACAGTCGGCCCTGGAACATTTAGAAAGAATGGATGTGGGTTTCTCAAGAACAAGTGATGTCAGACTAACCTGATCTCTTTTTTTTTGAGAAAATGACTACCTTGCTGAATCAGGGGAATGCTGTAGACATCGTTTATCTTGATTTCAGTAAGGCTTTTGATAAGGTTCCACATACTATCCTTGTTGACAAGTTGGTAAAATGTGGTTTGGATCCTGTTACTGTTAGGTGGATCTGTAACAGTTGACAGATCGCACCCAAGGAGTGCTTGTGAATGGTTTCTCATCCTCTTGGAGAAGAGTGACAAGCGGAGTGCCTCAAGGATCTGCCCTGGGACCTGTTTTGTTCAACACCTTTATAAATGATTTGGATGAAAGAATAGGGGAATGCTTATTAAATTTGCTGATGATACTAAATTGGGAGGGGTTGCAAATACAGTAGAAGGCAGAAACAGGATACAGGATGACCTTGACAGGCTGGAAAACTGGGCTAAAACCAATAAAATGAATTTTAACAGGGATCAATGTAAAGTTCTGAATTTAGGTAGGAAAAATCCAATTCATGGTTATAGGATGGGGGAGACTTGTCTTAGCAGTAGTATGTGCGAAAGGAATCTGGGGGTCTTAGTGAATCATACTCTGAACACGAGTCAACAGTGTGATGCGGTGGCTAAAAAGGCAAATGCAATTTTGGCTGTATGAACAGAAGTATAGTGTCCAGATCACGTGATGTGATGGTATCGCTTTACTCTGCTCTGGTAAGACCTGAACCTGGAGTATTGTGTTCAGTTTTGGGCACCACATTTTAAGAAGGATATAGACAAGCTGGAAGGGGTCTAGAGGAGGGTGATGAAGATGGTGAGGGGTCTGGAGACCAAGTCCTATGAAGAAAGGTTGAAGGAGCTGGGGATGTTTAGCCTGGGGAGGAGGCGGCTGAGAGGTGGTATGATCACCACCTTCAAGTTCTTGAAGGGCTGTCATCTAGAGGATGGTGTGGAATTGTTTTCTGTGGTCCTAGAAGGTAGGACCAGAACCAATGGGTTGAAATTAAATCAAAAAAGTTTCCAGCTCAACATTAGGAAGAACTTCCTGACAGAGCAATTCTTCAATGGAACAGGCTTCCTCGGGAGGTGATGGGCTCTCCTTCCTTGGAGGTTTTTAAACAGAGGCTAGATGGTCATCTGCCAGCAATGAAGATCCTAGGAATTTAGGGGGAGATGTTTGTGAGTTTCCTGCATTGTGCAGGGGTTGGACTAGATGACCCTAGAGGTCCCTTCCAACTCTATGATTCTAACTTATGGAGCAATATTAGTGGGAAAGCTATGGTAGGAAGCTGAGACCTAATCTCGCCTCCTTGGCGATGGAGATAGTAAATATCTTCCGTTGGTACCTAACTGGAATGCAGCCTTGACTGAGAGTAACACTAGATCCTGAAAAACATTTCAAAGAGGTTCAAGTGGGAGATTTAACCAGGAGAGGAGGGCCATTAACTTGTAACCTAAATTTAGTTTGTGAGTTTCGTTTTAAGTTAGTCTGGCAAGGCAGTAGCCTTGCACACACCTGTTACAAGTGTTTGCTACATGCTTCTTCATTAAAACTTCTTTTGCAACTACTTGAGAAGTCTTTTTTGGTGCTGAAGCTGTTTTGTACTTTTTATTATTATTAGTTTATTTATATTCCGCCCATTCCCCCATGGGGGCTCAGGGCGGAGTACATCAATATAAATAATAATAAAATCTATTACAATAACTAGTTAGTAGTACAGGATGGTACAGTAGTATGGTACTTTTAGCCCCATGCTGAGATTTCATTCTCTGTCTTTTTCTGTCATAGTTCCCCCCTCCCCCGCCCCAGTTTTTATTAATAGTGTTCTCATCTTTGAACTTTTGGCATTTTTATTGGTTTGTGTCAAGCCCCGGTATTTCTAATAATGAAGTCCTTTGTTATTTTCAAATGAACTGGTTTATTCAGGAATTCAAAGGTGCTCCACTTGACAGAGTCAGTGGAATTACTGAGATACAAGAAGTTACACGCTTGCTAAATAGAGTATCATACAACATTATTAAAGGCGCTTCATTTGAATCCTAGGTTCAGAGGTTCAAGCAACAACTATCTTTCCTACTACAAAAGTATTCTCACACTATACTGCGAAGAGATAAGCGAGCCTGTGAATTTGGGGAGTAATCCTTGACACACAGCAGGACCTTTTGATATCATAAACATTCTGCTGCCAGATGGCAGGGCCTATGTGTCTCCTGGGTCGTAAATAATGGAGACTGATCAGGGCCGTGGGCATGATATAGTTGGCTAAAATAAGGAGCTTGACAGTTGGATTATCAGCTGATGCAAACAAAAGAACAGAACCACAATGATAAGAAAAACAAGCTCAACAGAAACAGCACTGTAGGCTTCAGCAATGTGCATACATGCAAGAAATGAGAGGAGTTTAGATGGCCATCCTTGGTGTGAAAAACTGAGCATTTCAAATACATGCCTGTTCTGATCTTTGTAATGATAGAAATGACATCCTTGAAATAATTGACTTAATGTCAATGGTAGTGGCAAATGCCTTAACTAGGGTAACCTCTGTGACTTGATAGTAGAACATTTGCTTGGTATGTAGAAGGCCCCAGGTTCAGTGGCCAGCATCTCCAGTTTAGAGGACCAAAGTAGGCAGTGATGAGAAAGACCTACACCTGAAACCATGGAGAGCAGCTGCCAGTCAGAGTAGAATTTTTTTACCTTGATAGACCAGTGGCCTGACTCAGGATACATCTTGTTTCTACTTTGTTTTCGCCTTGCAGATAGATAAGGATGTTCTGGCTTGTTTTAGGTTCAGGCCAAAATCCAGTTGAGTCTCTGCAGAGATGATGAAGGGAAGCAAAGCAAACCTGTACTTGTATAGAATCACAGAAGGGATCTCCAGGATCATCTAGTTCAACCCCCTAGGCAATGCAGAAATTCACAAATACCACCCCCCCTACGCACACACTCCATGCTCAAAAGATGGTAAAAAAAATCCTCCAGGATCCCTGGCCAAATTGGCATGAAGAAAAATTGCTGTATGACCCCCAAAGTGGTGATCAGCATGTCCCTGGGGATGTAAGAAGGGGCCACGAGAACTAAGCACTGATGCAACCCTTCATGCCCTCCTACTCATGACCTGCCTAAGTTCTCAGAATCAGCATTGCTGTCAGATGGCCTCTGTTTAAAAACCTCCAGAGAAGAAGGGCCTACCATCTCCTGAGGAAGCCTGTTCCACTGAGGAACCGCTCTTAACTGTCAGGAAGTTCTTAACATTTTGCCAAAAACATTTACCGGTAATTCAGTTTCAACCTATTGGTTCTGATCTGACCTTCTGGAGCAACAGAAAATAGCTCTGTACCATGTAACTGAGACCCAAATCCTGTTTTTGCCATCTAGCTGTGACTTCATAGTTATGTGATGTGTCTGATAAGCATTTGTCTTTTCCAAGGCTGCACTTACCCATTGGCTATCATGGGCGTGCTTCTTCCATCGTTGTATCCCGGACACCAATTCGGAGGCCACTGGGGCAGATGAAGCCCAATGATGGTGAGTCTCATCACATCCCACTGGAATGTGCTTTCAGTTTGACAAATGACAATTAATCGATGTATGCACAGCAAGGTGCTGTCAGGTTTTGTTCAGTATCAATCAGACTTCCCTGAGATGCAAGCCCACCCCTCTTATGAAACAATTCCAAAGCTACAAAACATAAGTCTGGTTATATGATAAGTATAAGGTGAGTAATATGTCTAGTGAATATGAGATGAATATATATTCATTTATATATATAAGATGAATACATACCAAAGAATATAAATATAGAAATAAATGTGACCACAACCATAAGTGAAATAAGTAATTGTTGTTGTTCAGTCACACAATTGAGTCCGACTCTTTGCGACCCCCTGGACAAAGTCACGCTAGGCCCTCCTGTCTTCCACCATCCTCCGAAGCCTCCTCAAATTCGTGTTTGTTACATCAGTAACGCTGTCCAGCCATCTCATCTTTTGCCGTCCCCTTCTTCTTTTGCCTTCTGTCTTTCCCAGTGTCAGGATCTTCTCCAGTGAGTGCTCCCTTCTCATTTGGTGGCCAAAGTATTTGAGTTTCAGCTTCAGCATCTGACCTTCCAGGGAACCATCTGGGTTGATTTCCCTTAGGACTGACTGATTTGGTCTTCTTACAGTCCAAGGGGCTCCCAAGGAGCAAACGTCTTTTAATTTCATGGCTGCAGTCACCATCTGCAGTGATCTTGGATCCCAGAAATGTGAAGTCTGTCACTGCTTCCACATCTTCCCCTTCTATTTGCCAAGGAGTGATGGGGCCTGATGCCATGATCTTAGTTTTTTTGATGTTGAGTTTCAAGCCCACTTTTGTGCTCTCCTCTTTCACCCTCAACAAGAGGTTCTTTAGGTCCTCCTCACTTTCTGCCATTAGAGTGGTGTCATCTGCATATCTGAGGTTGTTAATGTTTTTCCTGCAATCTTAATTCTGGCTTCTGCTTCATCCAGGCCAGCATTCCACATGATGTATTCTGCATATAAATTAAATAAGCAGGGTGACAATATACATCCTTGTCAAACTCCTTTTCCTATTCTAAACCAATCAGATGTTCCACAGCCTGTTCTGACAGTTGCTTCTTGACCCTTATACAAGTTTCTCAGACATGTAAGGTGGTCTGGCACTCCCATGTCTTTAAGGACTTGCCACAGTTTGTTGTGATTCACACAACATAGCATAGCCAATGAAATAGAAATAGACGTTTTTCTGATACTCCCGTGCTTTCTCCATAATACAGCGAATGTTGGCAATTTGCTCTCTAGTTCCTCTACCTCTCCGAAACCCAGCTTGAACTTCTGGTAGTTCCCGATCTACATACTGCTGAAGCCTAGCTTGTAGGATCTTTAACATGTCCTTGCTGGCATGTGAAATGAGTGCAATGGTGCGATAGTTTGAACATTCTTTGGCATTACTTTTCTTTGGGATTGGAATATAAACTGTAAATAAGGAAATAAGGAAAGTCATTATTAATAAGCAATGACAATAATGCTGAGGTTTAGTCTCTCACTTTTCCCAGAATCATAGCACATAAAAACAGGGACCCAGTTCCTGACAAGTGTTTTGTCAGGTATTTTAAGACTTTTGCATTTCCCTCTTGGTCACAATATGCTTATTGATTGTTTCTTTCTGTTCTGATTCCAGATCAACCTCCAGTGTTTGGTCCCTGTAAACTTCTAGATATTGAGTTAGAAATGGTAGGAGATTATTTTTCTCTACCCCCTCCCTGCTCAGTTTTCTCCTCTTTTCCCTCTTAGGCTTAAATAACCTTATTAGAGAATCCATTTATACATATAATGGTTTGAACTATGTTGCTCAAACATTCACTGAAGCAGCACAAGAGAAAGCTGGAGTTCATTGTAGGGGAAAATCCTTCTACCTGGAATGTCCCCTGGCCTCAGATTTTTGGTATGGTTGCCAACCTCCAGGTGGGAACAACAATACAATAAGGGAGACTCACAGAAGAGACAGCAACACTATACCAGAATGGTGAATAATATTACAAAATATCAGAACAAATATTTATATATAAATATCCAATAAACTCATTTAAATATGCAAAATATTCTATCAATTATTTGAAAGCAAAACATTTATACTTGTGCTAGTATAAATGTTTGCTGTCAAATCGTTGATAAAATATTTTTGCATATTTAAATGAGTTTATTGGATATTTATATATATAACTATTCTGATATTTTGAAATATAATTCACGGTTCTGCTGCAACCTCCAGGTGGGGCCTTGGTATCTCCTGGAGTTACAGCTGCTCTGCAGATGACAGATTTTTCCTCTGCAGAAAAATTACTGCTTTGGAGGGTGGATTCCAGCTGAGATCCCTCCCCTTCTGAAATGGTGCTTGCCCTAGAATCCACCACCCACAAATCTCCAGGAATTTCCCAACCCAGAGTGGGCAACGCTAAACCTTGGACGTGCAGCCAAGCTTATGTGAAAGTAGAGTTGGATTCTAGTGCCATCCAGGCAATTGTGGAGAGTGCCAAAAACCTTCAACCTGAGGTGGTCAGCCCCCCCCCCATCTCCCCCTGGGCCAGATCTTTGCTCAAACAATTGAAGCACTGGCAGTGCAAAGGTATGGCCTCTGCCCACCATGGCCATCCAGACATGCACAGCTACAAGCCCTAAGATGCAGGCAATGCCACTGGAGAGCAAATTGCTTCAAGCATGGCTGGCTGATTTTGTTTGCCAGCACAACAGCTTCTTTGGAAAGGGAGCACTTGGTCTACAAAGGTTGCCACCTCTTGCCTTCAGCCATCCATTCTTCCTTGGTAGCAGGAAGCACCAAACCTGGCATGACACTGCTCCCTTGCAGGCAGGTAGTTCCACCACATCTGTGACTGCCCAAGATTGCCCACTAACAATAAGGGAGAGTCATAACTGGGTGGCCCCCAGTCCTCGTTCTGCACAACCACTGAGGCAAAGGGGCAGGCAAGAAAAGGGATGCAGGGAAGCCGGAAGACATGGAGAGGTTCATGCATTGCTAAGCCCCTGGATACATATTGATTCCTGCAGCCAAAAATCTGGTTGGCTCATTCAGTAGATGCAATTCCACCCCTCAGCACCATGCCTTTGGCCCCATTGCCTCAAAGACTTCTGGGTCCACAATTGCCCAAGCACCAAAGGGCTTTTGTTACCCAAATAGAATTAAAGCAAATGAATGGAAGAAATTGCACACTTAACCTCTCGGCATCCCTTGAGTTCATGAAATGGCAAAACTCTTAGGCCTTTGTATAAAATAGCAATTCCCATTTTTTTTTTAAATTCCATCTTCTGTTGCTTTTCAGGCGTCCTTTGTGGGCCCTGGAAACAGGCTTGGGGAGGCCATTCCCATCCAGGAAGCTCACAAACACATCTTTGGGATGGTTCTAATGAATGACTGGAGCGGTAAGAGATGCAGTTTTTGTTCTCCAGGAAGAAGCCTATGGAGACATTCAAGAGAAGGTTATATATGGAGAAGGAAAGAATGTTTGAATGCTGGCCTCACACTGACTGAGCAAATGTGTGCTCTTATGGTAGAGATGAGGTTTCTGGATGTCGTAAATGACTGCACACTGGAGTAGCTGGTCATGGAGCTGACTAGAACTGGTTCTTAGTGGGGCTCAAGGCCCAGTGCAAGAAGAGAATGTTGTTGCATTGATTGGGAACAGGGATTATTAGTGCTATTGACAAAATATAAGTAGAGGGTGAGCAGCAAATTAGCATGAATGAAGATGTTTAACAGATGGCAAGGACCAGCAGGAATAGCAAGCTTAGATTATGTGGTCACCAGTTGTTTGGATTTAATTCCAGGGGGTGTGTGTGTGTGTGCACATAGTGAGGCAAATGTATCAGAATTGGAGACTGATGTGTAAATGTACCCTTTGTGATTGTGGAATGTTGAGAGTAATTAACTGAACCCCTGTTGTTATACATAGTTAAGAAGGGAACATTTACCCATCAGTCTCCAGTTTTACCCTGACAGTGATTTTTTTTTTTAATTTCAGAGTTTTCTGAAAACTAGGGAGTCCCCCAGAGTCACAGAAAAATCTGTTTAGTGCTGGTGTGGCCTCATTCCAAAGATTTAGATATCCATAAATGGTGAACATATGAAGCTGCCTTATACTGAAGCAGACCCTCGGTGCATCAAAGTCAGTATTGTCTACTCAGATTGGCAGCGGCTCTCCAGGGTCTCAAGCGGAGGTTTTTCATGCCTCCTTGCTTGGACCCTTTTTTAGTTGAAGATGCCTGGGATTGAACCTGGGACCTTCTGCTTACCAAGCTGATGCTCTACCACTGAGCTGCCATCCCTTTGAGCCAGCACTGAGCCACCATACATGGCTATTAGATATATAGCTGTCTTTAGAAATATCTATAAATACATTAAGGAATTTGATTAACTTTCTTGTAAGATTGGTTGAGCTTGCCTGATGTCACAGAGGGATATGGGCCAGCAAAAGGGTCTCTATTCATATTGGCTGAGCTACTCAGATCTTATATGCAACAGGGAAGAGAGGATAAATCAGAAGTTACTATGCTACTTAATAACTGCTGTGAGCACTCAGCCCTAGAGGAGACGAAATCCTGGTTGAAAGACGGATTTGTAACTGAGAGAGTAGCACAGAGGACAAGACTAGTTTTGAAATAACCAGCAACACTTTTGCCCAGTATTAGTATAATAATATAATTGCTGTTGTCTTCTCCCCCCCTTCCAGCTCGTGACATTCAGAAGTGGGAATATGTGCCTCTGGGCCCATTTTTGGGCAAGAGTTTTGGTACAACCATCTCTCCATGGGTGATCACAATGGAAGCTCTGCAACCATTTGCACTGCCAAACCCTATCCAGGTTAGTAAAGCATGAGCGGATGTATTTTGTCTTTTGATAGGAAAATGTGTACATAACTTGATTCTAACAGTGCGTTGGGAGCATCCTCCTCTCTCTCATCTTAGCATGATAATAAAGCACTGGGCAATTTCCATTTGAGGACTCTGACAGTAGGATTCATGCACCAAATTTTTGTAGTAGTTGGTCCCAGAAGCTGCTGTTAGCATGCTCATGACTGCACTCCACTATGGTGACAAGATGGTGGTATTGTAGCCACCAGCTCAGTCATTACAGTTTGGGCCTGACTAATGCTACTGCTTGGCGCAGAGTGGTAAAGCTGCAGTACTGTAGTCCTAAGCTGTGCTCACGACCTGAGTTCAATCCTGGCGGAAGCTGGGTTCAAGTAGCTGGCTCGACGTTGACTCAGCCTTCCATCCTTCTGAGGTCAGTAAAATGAGTACCCAGCTTGCTGGGGGAAAAGTGTAGATGACTGGGGAAGGCAGAAAGTGACTTTCTACAAACAGAACTAATTCCATCTGTGCAAACACTTTGGTGAATCCAAGCCCTGCTTTGGGATTCGGCGGGGGGGGGGGGCAGGAATTAATATGGGGGGTATTAAACTGAGATTTTTTTTTGCCAGCAACTGAGGTGCTTGCTGGCCATGCCTTGCAATCTGAACAAAAGGATTTCTTGAGACCAACGACTCCATTTCAAGCAGTATTTGATTTGCCTGATGCTAGAAAAATTAACGTGTATAAAGTTTCTAGCCATACTGAGTGCACACTGGACCAGTTACTTCAAATTCCTCACTGTGAAATTGATCGGATGCAATCAGACTTGCTCCTTCTATGAGCAGTTCGCACATGAGTATGCATTGTCTCATCTAGATCGTATAGCAGGCAACCTGTATGTGTGAACAGGCTCACAATGATGAACATCTGAGAGGATACCAATGTTCTCCTGTGTTACTTGCTCTCTGATGACTCGTTCACACATGCAGATCACCAAGCTGTGATGAACCTGCATGAGTGAAGAACCAGAGTCTGGTATAGTAGTGGTTAGACCAGGATCTGGTATAGTGGTTAGACTAGGATCTGAGAGACCTAGTTTCAGTTCCATCTCTGTGCGACAAAGCTCTGTGCCAGTCTCTCTCTCTCTCTCTCTCTCTCTCTCAGCCTAACCTATCTTAGAGAGCTGTTGAGGATAAACGTAAGGAGCACACAGCACTGTACCTGCTGTGAGCACTTCATAATACCCTTGTTGACAAGTTGGTAAAATGTGGTTTAGATCCCATTATTGTTTGGTGGATCTGTAACTGGTTGACAGATCACACCCAAAGAGTGCTTGTGAATGGTTCCTCATCCTCTTGGAGAGGATTGACAAGTGGAGTGCCTCAAGGATCTGTCTTGGGACCTGTTTTGTTTAATATCTTTATAATTTGGCTGAAGGGACAGAAGGAATTCTTATTAAATTTGCGGATGATACTAAATTGGGAGGGGTTGCAAATACAGTAGAAGACAGAGACAGGATACAGGATGATCTTGACAGGCTGGAAAACTGGGCTAAAATAGATAAAATGAATATTATTGTTGTCGTCGTCATTATTTAGATTTGTATCCCTCCCTCCACACCAAAGCGGGCACAGGGATAATTGTAAAGTTCTGCATTTAGGAAGGAAAAATCAAATGCATTATTATTGGATGGGGAGACTTGTCTTGCTGCCTGGCTGGGGGACAATGGTTCTCCAGGCAACAACGGCCTGCCCAGGCAGGCCAGGCCAACTGTGAGCCAGCCTGCCACGGTCACAGGAGCCCCTGGTGGGGGCTGGCCAAGCCCCCAGCAGCTGCTGCTGTCCAGGCAGGCTGGAAACAATCTAGGGGTCTTAGTGGACCATATACTGAACATGAGTCAGCAGTCTGATGCTCTGGCTAAAAAGGCAAATGCAATTTTTGGCTGTATCAACAGATGTATATTGTCCAGATCACGCAACGTGATGGCATTGTTTTTCTCTGCTGTGGTTAGACCTCATCTAGAGTATTGTGTTCATTTTTGGACACCACAATTAATGAAGGAGATAGCCAAGCTGGAACGTGTCCAGCAGAGGGCAACAAAGATGGTGAGGGTCTGAGGAACAATTCTTATCAGGAAAGGCTGAAGGAGATGGGTATGTTTAGCCTAGGACTGTCATATAAAGGATGGTGCAGAGTTGTTTTTTGTTGCCCCAAAGGTCGAACCAGAACCAGTGGGTTGAAATTAAATCAAAAGAGTTTTTGGCTAAACATTAGGAAGAATTTCCTGGCTGAGCAGTTCCTCAGTAGAACAGGCTTCCTCAGGAGATGGTGGGATCTTATTCTTTGGAGGTTGCTATCTGTCAGCAATGCTGATTCTTGGTAGATCATGAAAAGGGAGGGCAGGATGTGTTGCATCAATGTTTAATTCTTGTGGCCCCTTCTTACACACCCAGAGAAATGCTGATTGACACCTTCGGGTCAGTCAGAGATTTTTCTCCAGGCCAGATTGGCATGGGATCCTGGAGATTTTTGCCATCTTCTGGGCATGGAGCAGGGGTCACTGGGGATGTGTGTTTGTGTGTGTGTGTGGGGGGGTAACTTGTGAATTTCGTGCACTGTGCAGGAGGTTTGACGAGATGACTAGATGACCCTGAAGCTCCCTTCCAACTCTATGATTCTATGAATAGGAAAGGAAAAAGGTCCCTTGTGCAAGCACCAGTCGTTTCCGACGCTGGAGTAATGTCGCTTTCACAATGTTCTCACGGCAGACTTTTTACAGGATGGTTTGCCATTGCCTTCCCCAGTCATCTACACTTTCCCCCCCACAGCAAGCTGGGTACTCATTTTACTGACCTCGGAAAGATGGAAGGCTGAGTCAACCTCGAGCTGGCTACCTGAAAACCCAGCTTCTGCCGGTGATTGAACTCAGGTTGCGAGCAGAGCTTAGGACTGCAGTGTCAAGTCTGTCTATAACTCTGGCTCAGTCAAAGAGCATTCTGGGTAGAACCAAAGTATAACCAAATGCTGCTAGCTCATACTCTCCCTACCCCCTCCTTTCCTGTAGAGGGTAGCTTTCCTTTGAAATATGTGAAAGTCTTATCTGTGCCTTCTCAGGCCTGGCTCACAGAAGGGAGTCAGGAGCCCACTACGATCAAGGCCATGCAAGCTTGAGAACGAATTGGTAACATCAATGAGTGAATGTTCCCTGCATAATCTCCCCCTTAGGAATTCCTTTGAAGTATCCCTTATATGCCATGCATCTACAGTATGTTCTTTAGTCTTTTCAATGCTTGGCTCAGGCCTCAAGTATCAGTATCAATAAAGTAGTTTCTTTGTATCAACAACGACTCGTTATTGAATCTGCCGACTTGACATGCAGTACTGCAGCTTTAATACTTTGCGCCATTGGGCTCTTGCTTTTTATTCTTTGAATAAGAATGACTTAAATAAATAATTCTGTGTTGTGGCTATAACACTACATTTCTTCTTTCAGGATCCCAAACCTCTGCCCTACCTCTGTGATGACCAGCCTTATACATTCGATATCAATCTCTTTGTCTCTATTAAAGGTACCATATACCCTCTCACACATCTTGGTTCCAACAGAAGTTCTGGAATAGTGGTGGAAAATGCTGTCGTGCAGCCAGTTTACACCAACCTCATTTGGTTTTCAAGGCGAGAGATGGTTTGCCATTGTCTGGTTCTGTGTGGTAACCCTGGGCTTCCTTTGTTGTCTCCCATCCAAGTACTAACTAAGGCCGACCCTGCTTAGCTTCTGGGATCTGACAAGACTGTGCTAGCCTGGGGCATTCAGCTCAGTTCAGGAATACAATGGGGATATTCTTTGCTCAGGAGTTTAATGTTATAACAGCTGCTACACATGTGATATGAATCTAACATGGAGGAAACTTGCATGCAACTTATTCCTCATCCAAATGACAATGACATGTATGTTTTCTCGTTATATGTACCCCTGAGTCCATGTTAGATACTGGGTGGTGGCAGTTTTTCGTGATGGAAAAGCAGTTTTTATGTGTGCTGTGAATATTTCACACACAAGCTTGCGTGTAGCTATCTGATTTGCACTGTTCTTCCTTCTCAAGAAAGGGAGTGAAAGATTACACACATCAGGACCTGGAGCACTACTGTGCTCCACCAGCAGCACATGTGACTGTTTATGAGCTCAGGAGAGGGAAGGGATATGGTACTGCTCCTTCGCCAAATAAAAGCCATTGCCATCTGATAAATCACTGACCTGGCCCTCATTTCTCTGCTTACAGGGTGGCCAATGTAAGATTCCCAGTTTGTGCGTATTTTTTTTTTAAATGCTTGTGATTCTTACATGCAGTAAGCTACATGGAAGACACTGTTTTCAGTTTCTGTATAAAAGTGTCTTCTGTGTTACAACATGTGAAGCAACACAAAAGAAAATGAAAACATTTATGGGAAAATTGGACTAGAGGAGAAAGGTTAGCTGGTTGCAGAAAAGTTAACATCTCAACATACCTTTTTGTCCTCTCCCAGTGGTGTGTTTGCCCCAGTATTGTGAAGCTTGCTCCCTCAAAGTAGAGATGTCAAATTTTCAGAAATTTTAAAATCACAAAATGGGGGGAATGTTGCGGGGGGGAATTGAAATATATGCAATACTTACTGTCCTAAACTAATTTTATTGTTTTAATAACATAAAATGTATCATCTGTAACTTACTTCAAATATAAAATTGCAGTATTTTACATACTTATGGAATTTACAAGTTATGAATGCCTTAGTTTTGTGCAAGCAAAACTGCCAATATATCCATACTTGAGAGATAACTGCAGGCTGATGCACCCTATGTTATCTTTGCACATGCACCTTAATTTTTGCAATCTCATTAGAGAGAGCTCAGTTCTCAATAAAATTTTCAGAGATTTCCTCTGAGTCCTTGGTGCAGTTTCTATCCTGATCTTCCAACATGTTAGGGCAATAAGTTACTTTTTACCTAGTATATATGTCATAGTCAACCACGTCAGGTCAAAAGAACAACAGAAGGCATGCAACAGAAGAGAAGCAATGAAAGCACGGCATGCTCCCCTCAGGAAGAAAATTTATCTTGGATTTAAGAACTATATACGTTATACTATATTACTATATATGTTGGACTATATTATTATACTATATTACAGCATGCCCACTTTGTCTTTAAAAGCATCTCACTGATGCTAGTAGTGAAAATATTTCATAGGATTTTTATTCAGTACGCCCCCAAATTTCTAATTTTTCTGTTAGAAAAATGAGGAAAGGGGACTTGTTTTTCTTTTTCCTGGGCCTTTACAGCTCCTACCTCAAAGGCATATGGATTTTCCCTAATAGTTAAATCCTTATGTGTGAATGGGTTGAAGGCCATCTTCATGCCAACCACCTGCTAGGCCAATTTAGTAGTCTTAGTTACAGAAGAATATACCTGGGGATGATTTGCAGGTAGAACCCAAAGGGGATAAAGTTGGGAGCCCATTCAAGTTTTCCTGATCAGGAGCTAGAGGCATGAGCATTGAAAAAGCCTCAAAGGCATGGTTTAAGAATGGTTTAAGAACGGAGAGCCAGTTTGGTGTAGTGGTTAAGTATGTGGACTCTTATCTGGAAGAACCGGGTTTGATTCCCCACTCCTCCACTTGCACCTGCCTTGGGTCAGCCATAGCTCTGACAGAGGTTGTCCTTGAAAGGGCAGCTGATGTGAGAGCCCTCTCCAGCCCCACCCACCTTACAGGGTGTCTGTTGTGGGGGAGGAAGGTAAAGGAGATTGTGAGCCGCTCTGAGACTCTTCGGAGTGGAGGGCGGGATATATAAATCCAATATCTTCTTCCCATAAAATGGGCTAGGTAACCTCATGTGTAACATTGGTAGATAAAGGTAAAGGTAGTCCCCTGTACAAGCACCAGTCGTTTCCAACTTATAGGAAGTCTTTAAATATGAAGCACCATTCCCTTTTGACGAAGAAGAGATTGGATTTATACCCCACCCTTCACTCTAAAGTCTCAGAGCAGCTTACAGTCTCCTTCCCTTCCTTTCCCCACAATACACACCCTCAGACAGAGATAAGATGTCCCTCAAAACAGATTGTGCAAAAACCACCATATCTTTTCCCTCCAGTTTTTATCTGACCCCCACAAACTGTAAAGTATTATAACAATTTCTGCTTTCCAGTATACTTTTAGACTTTTAAGGTTTTTACCTCAGGTTGAATGGAGGGTGTGGTACAGGTAGAAACATCTAGACGGGAGATTCTGTTTTCTGCATTTGTAAATCACTCAGATGTCTGCTTCTGAAGAGAGCTCAGTCACTAATTTCAGAATGACTTTCCTGCAGTTCTTTAATGCCTTTGGTATCCTGAAGGATCCTCTTAAGTGAGTGCAACCAAGAACAAGTAACAATAGATAAAGCAGCCTCTCCATTAGAGTCAATAGCAGAGTATAGTTTTGCCATTCCCCTGGCAGCACCGGGGAAACCCCCAAGTTTCAGGGCTTCAGACTGCCACCAGCCAATTGTTCAGCAGAGGAAGCCCCACCACCAAACAGGGACGTCACCACATGAAATCCATGATGCAATGGTATCACCCAAAAGTGATGTAATCGTGCTGGGGGCACACTGGTTATTTGGGCATAGTCTATGGTTTTGAGGTCAAAAAACCCATAGAGTTTGCCCAAATACTATAGGATCCCTGGCACGATTACATCACTTCCAGGTGATGCCATCACTCCAGGGACATGCAACATCCCTGCCCACCCCCTGGAACGCCCACCAAAGTCCCGTGCTCCAGAAAAGGTAAGACGACCCGACAACCCTAAGCAGGAACAGTAGAAACTGTAGCCTTTTTGCTGGGGGCAGCAGCCATTTTGGAATTGGTCTGTGAGGCCTTCTTGCTGTTGTTTCTTCTTCCTGCCAAGTATCCCAGAGATAGAATCCCCCCCCCCCAAAAAAAATCTCCAGGTATTTCCCAACCCAGAGCTGGCAACCCTAATTTGTACTGCCCCAAGTGCACTTATCTAAAACTTGCCACCCTAGTTTAGTTTTCCTCTCTGCTGGTGCTCATGCCCCTTCCTCAGCTCCTGTGACTGTTACTGGCAGTGATGGACAGAAACTCCAAGAGCTGCTGTCAGTCTGGTCTGACCCAACAGACCACTGAGGCAGCGGCAGATTTCAAAAAATCAGAAAGTCAAGGTGTGAAAAGAGATAGCTGAGGTCTTGGCATTGGGAAGTAATAATAGGACTACTGAAATGCAGTTGGTAATCTTCCTGGAAAGTGGTGTCCAGTCTCCTTCCTTGATTTGTGATGGGGCTGATCCATGTTTTAAAAAAATGCCATATTCAAATTACTCTTCTGCATCAGACAGCTGATCTGATTGCAATCAGGGGCCCATGAGACTGTTTGGGAGTGCATTAGGGCAGCTGCTGTGCTCTCAGAGAGAGTATATTCCCCAAGATGGGTACTTTCTGATCCTTCTTAAATGGTTTGAGTAGACTATCCTGAAAAGGAGAGGGTATTGGGTATAGTCAAATTCCACGGAGAGCATTGACCTTGGTGTATTGGCCTGCCTCTCTTAGCCTATTGGTTGCTGTTTCTAACCCTTCGTGTTGAGGAGCTCTGGGCAACGTACCTTCTTTTCTCCTTCATTTACCTTGTGAGGTAAATTCAGTGACCTTGTGAGGTAAATTCAGCTGAGAGAAATTTTCGTGGCTGAGTAGGGATTTGTTCCATGGCTCTTCCCAGCCTTTATGTCTCTTAAGTGGAAAAGGGAAGGACAAACTCATTCTTCTGCCGTAGGAAAAAGATCATTGGCCTGAACGAGCGTGTGAACTCACTAGAAGAGACAGGACTACTTCTATAAGGTGCACCTAGATTTTACGACTGGTGCTTGCACAGGGGACTACCTTTACCTTTTAAGATTTTATCATCTCAAAATCTCAAATATTACCTGTTTACCACTCCTTGTGACTCATGGAAGCAGAACAAATTATGGACATTTAGCAAACATTTTCCAATAGGCTTAATTTGCTTTTCTGTAGGCTGCACA
This sequence comes from Heteronotia binoei, assembly GCF_032191835.1. Classification (NCBI taxonomy): domain Eukaryota; kingdom Metazoa; phylum Chordata; class Lepidosauria; order Squamata; family Gekkonidae; genus Heteronotia; species Heteronotia binoei. The sequence goes on from NC_083241.1 coordinate 18,809,846, forward strand.
GGTAGGGTCACCTGGAGACAGCTGTTGGGTGTTCATTGAAAAGGCAGCATTGACACAGTCCTGATTCTCCTGTGTCCTCCACCTCTTTTTCAGGGGAGGGAATGAGCAAGCCAGCTACTATCTGCCGCTCTAACTATAAGGTAAAAAACATTTTTCTGTTTCTGTTGCTGTTTCCAAATTTTTGGCTGAGCAGGGATTTGAATTGGGCTCCCTAATAAGCTGACCACTGACCACAGCATCACAGTGCCATTTATGGAACAGCTGTTCTCTGACACTGTTCTAGAATAGTAGCAAGTTCTGTTAATGTAGCTCACTTGTGGTGTATAAATGAAGCAAGATGAAGTGATAGAATCTTCAGATGAGAGGGTGTAGGTATGGAGATGTTATTTTCAATTGCTCCATTATCCATAAAAGTTCCTTGTAAATAATTTTTAAGGAGCAGGATGACTTTGACTAGATGACTTTGATTTGAGCTTGAAAAGTCCTTGGGGAAGGAAAATTCTGGGGGGAGGAAAGGTAGCTCAGCGTTGCACATTGTCACAAAATTCCGTCCTCTGAAGCAGCCATTTCCTCCCAGGGAAGTGATCTGTGTAGTCTGGAGATCAGTTGTAATCCCAGGAGATCTCTAGATACCACCTGGAGGCTGGTATCCTATCACAGTCTGCTCCCTGCTGTTCTAGTTTCCTACTTGGAAAGTTGTTTTTTAATGTTGTTCTTAAAGGTGTTGTTCCTTCACCTGTGGTCTGAAATGGTTATAGTCCCTTCTCCCACCTTAAGTCTCTGCTATAGTGTTGCCAACCTCCAGGTGGGACTGAAGATCTTGGAATTACAGTGATCTCCAGTCTTCATAGAACACTCCCCCAGAGAAAATGGGTGCTTTGGAGGGTGGACTGTCTGGTCTTATACCCTGTTGAGGTCCTTCCTCTCCCCAGGCTTTACCAACCCAGAGCTGGCAACCCTACTTTGCCACCTTTTTCCTGCCACATGTACAGTCACCATTTTTACTCCCAGAGCTTAGGCCAGTTTCACACATGCAGTAGAAGGCAGACTGTACCATGCTAGGATGGATCCCACCACATTCCCTTGCTTTAAATGTGCAAAGTCAATAGTGTGGATATAAATTGCCCATTACATCTAGTTTGGCACTTAATATTGGATACATAGCCCAGTTCCCTAGTTTGGGATTCTTCTATTGTGCTGTATTTTCCTGTCCTCTGGAAGGTGCCCGCAATGAATTATGTGTTTCTGCCTGTGAAAAGAATGGCTGCCATTCACTTTCATAGCAAAAAGGGAAGCAGGATTTTTATGGGCCAGAGCTTTTTTTGAGCAGGAACGCAGTTCTGGCTGGCTTGGTGCCAGGGGGTGAGGCCTAATATGAAAATGAGTTCCTGCTGGGCTTTTTCTACCAAAAATGCCCCGTTGTGAGCTGTTTGGGTGAGAGCAAAACAGATATTTGGCTTGCCAGTGTCAGGATTCAGGGTGGGAAGAGGTTCTGAGCCCTTCCCAGTGATGCTGTTTGCTGCCCCTTTGTTACATTTTTGCTATAGAAGTGAATGACAGCTGTTTACTCTACAGAACAAGATAAAGGAATTGAAAATGCTGTGGCACCACTGAGGGGGAGTAAAAATGGTGACTATCAACCGTGAACTCCTAGGGGAAGAGAGTATGATGGATGTCTTGGCCCCTTCCTCACTGTGCTTGTAATTGCACTGTAGATTTGGGGAAAAAATCACTGAGTCTCATAGATGAGTGTTAGTTCTCAAAGCTTGTTTCAGTTGCTGTAAAAGATTCTGAGTCTCAGAGGAAGGATGTCCCAGACAGTTAATCTCTTTTGATTAGTGTGGGAAGAATGAAACCTGCTGAGCAGTGACCATGGACCTTCAACTGCTTCTGTTTTGTTCTCAGCACATGTACTGGACCATGAAACAACAGCTAGCTCACCACACTATCAATGGCTGCAACCTTAGACCTGGAGACCTCCTAGCCTCTGGAACCATCAGTGGACCTGTAAGCATTTTCAGTAGCCATCATGCTATCCAAAGTGATCATATTTGGATTAGAGACAGAAATAAGTGTGAACCCAACTAGGCTTAGTGGGGTGGTGAATCTGCCACCCTAAGTCCCTGTTCCCTGTGGCCATTCCAAGCAGTGGTGGGAGGGGGATTTTAAAAACTCACCAGCATTGAGAGCATGATGATGTCATTTCCAGGGAAAACCTGAAAGCAACAGCATAGTTCTAGGAGTTGCCAGAAAACTCTATAGTAAAGCCATACCATGTTCAGCTATAGAGTTTCCTGCAATTCCTAGAGCTAATGCAGTTGCTTCTGGGTTTTCCCTGGAAGTGAAATACAAAGCAGGAAGATCATCATCATCACACTTTCAGTGCCACCCCCACCACATCCCCCACCCCCAACTTGTCAAGTCTGCTGTATTGTTATTAACATGTTGTCTAACTCTGGTTCAGAAGCAAGCGATTCTGGGCTCTTACGGAACACCGATGCTGCTAGCTACCTCTCCTCCCCCCACTCCTCCTCTTAGCTATGCCTTTGTTGTGTAGTCTGCTTTGAAATGCTGATATGTGAACAAGATTGTGGAGCCTTCTCAAGCTGGGTGTCTGTGAGGGTGTTAAGCGCCAAGGCCTTGGCTTGGGAACGAGGGAGTAACATCCTTGTGCGAAAATATACTGCATAGAGTGCCCCGCCCGTAGGAATCCTTTGATCTATACCTTAAATGCTTGGTTACTGTCCATGTACCCCAGTCCTTCAATCTCTATCATGGTCTTCAGTTCTGCTTTCAATAAACTAGAAGCTTTGTTTTACCCAAAGACTCGTTATTGAATCCAGCCGACTTGACATTTTGAAGGACTCCCTATTTTGGAGTTCAACCTTTCCGGCAACTGAAAAGGCAATGTCCGACCAGCCTCCGGACAACGGAGAACTCCCAACAAGAGCGGAGGGGGCCGAGACACCCTGGCACATTCACACTGCCAGAAGGACCGCGGCTTCCCCTCCCCAGTTTCAGCTGGTAGTTACTCCCCGGCAATACCAGCCGAGGACCTCGACCACGCTAATGGACCAGGCCCCGATCCGCCGGGAGGCGATCATGACCCACCACACCAAGCGGGTGCAGCTGGCCGAAGCCACGGCTACCAACCTGGGCGAGCCGGAGGAAGGAGCCGAGGCGACCGTGACACAAGCCCTGGGCAGCGGGAGCGAAGGTGCGGAGTGTGAAGAGGAGGACGGGGGGCCGAAACCCAAGGACCCGCCCGACGAGGACTACCAGATGTTCCGGTCAATGGTCCGCCGCGAGGTCGACGGGGCAGTGAAGGACCTCAAGGAACAATTGCAGACCCTAACCGCCCAGCTGGGGAGAGCATTGGGGATAACCGGGACCCGCCAGCAACAGCCGGTGCCAGCGGGGCCGTGAGGACGGCCAAGCCAACCTCCACCTGTCGCCCCAGCGGGCCCCCAAGCGCCGGCGGCGCCCCCCGCGCTGGTGGCGCCCCAAGCGCCGGCGGCCCCCGCCCCGGCCAGACAGCGAGACCTGGGGGGGGGTCGAGAGCTGGATGCAACTTTCGACGGGGATCCGGAGGAAGTGAACTATTTTGCAATCCAAGCGAATAGCTACATGTACTACTGGGGAGATCTGTTCCCTGATGAGGTGAGCCGAGTGGACTATTTGGGGTCGAAGCTGCGGGGTCCTGCTAAGAAGTGGTATGTGAGCCTGTGTGAAACCAACAGCCCGCTCCTGCACTTCGTGAACACGTTCGTGCAAGCTCTACTGACCCAGTACGAGGACCCCCTGCAAGAGGCCTGAGCGCTTTCAGCGCTGCGGAACATGAAGCAGGGGGCCCGATCCATCCGAGAATATGCGGCAGATTTCCAGGCGAACGCCGCCCGAGCCCGGAACTGGAACGAAGTGATGAAGATCGAGCACTTCACTAACGGGCTGAACCCCAGCATCCTGGATCGGGCTCTCACCCAAGCCCAACCAGACACGCTAGTGGGGTGGATCCAGCTCGCGGGAGAGGTGGAAACCAACCTGAAAAGAGTGGCCATGCTGCGCCAGGTGCTGGCGGCGGGCAAGGGGGGACCCAAGACCACCCCGGGGAAGGTCGACCCCCCTAAAGCCAAGAAACCGCCGGGGGTCGCGCCGGCGGGGCCCCGCCGTTGCTTCCGGTGCGGCGACCCAAGTCACCTTGCCTCCAACTGCCCTCAGCCTCCCTCTGGGACCGCCCCGGCGCCGGGGTCAATCAGGCAGAGCACCCCGGCCCCCAAGAAGGCCCCTGGCCGCCCTAAGGATGCAGCGAAAAGCAGCGCGTTGATGGTGCAGGAGGAGCTGCAGGAAGAAGAGGTCCGCCTGTCCGCGGAACTGGCCGACCTCGCGTGGGAAGAGGAGCCGGCGGGAAACGACTTCGACCTGCTTTGAGCGGTGCCAACCAGCAGGTCGATCGGGAAAAGGCACCACTAACGGTAAAAACCACGGGAAGACTGTACTTTGTGATGGTAAAACTATTGAACCCAAAATTGAAAAGATTCCTGCAGATTCGAGCCCTCATAGACTCAGGGTGCAACCGGGAACTAATCTCCCCCAAGGTGGTGGAGGCCCTGGGACTGGATCACGCACAACTGCCCCACCCCATGTTGTTTGAGCAGATGGACAAGTCGGTGATGGGGGGGGGTGACCGTGTACGCAGGAAACAGAGCTATGCCCCTTGGGGATTGAGGGCCATTGGGACCTGGAGACTTTTGTCATTGCCCAAGCGTGCGGCTATCCCGTGGTGTTGGGAGTGGGGTGGCTGGAAAAACATGAGCCCCTTATCCGCTGGAAGGCACAGACCATCAGGTTCCCCGACCCAGACTGTAGCGGGCACCTATGGAACCCGGCATGGGGGCCGCGAGCGCCCGCCGCCCGAGAGAGGGCGTGCGTCCTGGTAGAGGAGGTGCACCAGGTCCCGAGCGCCTATCGCGACCTGATGGAGGTTTTCAGCGAGCAGGACGCCAACCAATTACCTCCCCATCGGAACACAGACTGTGCTATAGAGCTAATCCCCGGGGAAAGTCTGCCCCGGGCCAAACTCTACCAGATGGGGTGGGCTGAGAAAAAGGAACTGCGCAAATTCTTAGACTTGAACTTGAAGAGAGGTTTCATCAGACCCGCAACGGCCCCTCACGCGGCCCCAGTTTTGTTTAGAAAGAAGAAGGATAATACGCTTAGACTTTGCACTGACTTTCGCGGGATAAACGCGATATCAATGTCCAATGCCTACCCCATCCCCCTCATCAAAGACTTATTGAACACGGTGGCGGGGGGGGGGGGAAATCTTCACAAAACTCGACTTGAGAGACGTGTACTTCCGAGTGCGCATCAAAGAGGGGGATGAGTGGAAGACGGCGTTCAACACCCCAATGGGACAATTTGAGTATTTGGTTATGCCGTTTGGGTTGCAGGGGGCGCCTGGGGTATTCATGAACTTTATAAATGATGTGTTGAGAAAATTTCTGTACAAGGGGGTGGTGGTGTACCTGGATGACATCATTATTTACTCGCAGGATGAGCAGTCCCATGTAAAATTGGTGAGGGAGGTGCTGACCACCCTGCTAGAGCACCAGCTGTATGCCAAACTGTCTAAATGTGAATTTCACCGCACTGAATTGGACTACCTCGGATTCCGAGTGTCCAGGGACGGACTAGCCATGGACCCGGTGAAAGTCCAGGCGGTCTTAGAGTGGGCTCCCCCGAGGACATGTAGACAGCTCCAATCATTTCTCGGATTCTCCAATTTTTACAGAGGATTCATTGAGGGGTTCGCCCAAATCGCCCTACCCCTGACTGACCTCCTCAGGACGAAGGGGGAGGACGCGAAACGCCCCGGGGCCAAGCTAAACTGGACGCCCGCTTGCCAGGCGGCTTTCGACAGGCTCAAGCAACTGTTCACTAGCGAGCCAGTCCTGAGCCACCCGGATGAGCAAAAGGGCTTCGTGGTCCAATGCGACGCTTCCGACGTCGCCGTAGGAGCCATTCTCATGCAGAGGGATGGGGAGGGGAAGCTACGGCCCTGTGCCTACATCTCGCGGAAGTTCTCTGACGAGCAGAGAAATTGGTCAGTGTGGGACAAGGAGGCTTTCGCAGTCATGTTTGCACTAAAAACCTGGAGATCGTGGTTGGAGGGAGCTAAGGTGCCATTCGAGATCTGGACTGATCACAAAAATCTCGAAGCCCTCACTGGGAAGAGGAAATTAAGTGAAAAACAAATCCGGTGGGCAGGATTCTTTTCAAAGTTCGATTTCACCCTAAAACACATTCCGGGGACCCGGAATTTCTTAGCCGACGCCCTATCCAGGCTCCCGCAACACGAAAGTCAGAGGGAAGAGGTGGTTGACTCGCTAATTTCCCCCACGCAAGTGGCGGCCATGGTCACCACCCGCTCACAGAAAAGGAGGGAGCTAGACGGGCTCAGCCGCGAGCGCATTGCCTTGGAGACCGAGAGGGAGGGAGGTGGGCGGCCCGAGGGAGTGCAGAAGGGAAAGGACGGGTTGTGGTACAAGGGGGGGAAACTCTACGTACCGATGTCACTGAGAAGGGAAATCTTGCAACTGTGCCATTCGTCCAAGCTGGCCGGTCACTTTTGCTATGTAAAAACCTTGCACTTAGTGAACCGGCAGTTTTGGTGGCCGTCTCTACGAAAGGACGTGTCAGAATTTGTGACCGGTTGCCCGGTGTGCATAATGGCGAAGAAGAGGGGAGGGAAGCCCCCGGGTCTCTTGCTGCCACTAGAAACAGCCAAACGCCCCTGGTCCATTGTGTCCATGGATTTCATAGTAGAACTCCCTTCGTCGAGGGGGAAAACAGTCATTTTGGTGGTGGTGGACATGTTTTCAAAACAAGCCCACTTCATCCCCTGTGCCCAATTACCCACAGCCAAGAAACTGGCCGCCTTATTCTTTGATCACGTGGCCAAACTCCACTCAATTCCAGACAAGGTTATTAGTGACCGGGGGCCTCAGTTCGTTGCCACCTTTTGGCGGGAGTTCTGCAAACTGTTAGGAATGGAGCAGGGGCTAAGCTCAGCATACCACCCCCAGACGGACGGACAGACGGAGAGAGTGAATGGGGTGCTGGAACAGTATTTACGATGCTTTGTGAGTCAACGCCAGTCCGACTGGGTAGACCTCCTCCCTTTTGCAGAATATGCCTATAACAACAGTGCTCACAGTTCCACTAAAGCCTCCCCCTCATCCACAGTGTTTGGGTATGAGGGAAAACCAATCCCGATGCTGCCGGGGGGGGAAGGTCCAGGGACGGGCTCCGCCTTCGAGCAGTGGTGGCAGGGACCTAGCCAGTGCTGGCCAGCTATCCAGGAAAACTTAAAAACAGCAAAAGAGGCTTACAAGAGGCAATACGACAAGTCTCACGTGCCAGTCTGGGAACTAAAAGTTGGGGACTCGGTATACTTGTCAACGAAAAATCTACCCCTTTCCCAACCATCCAGGAAGCTGGCTTTTAAATTCGTGGGGCCCTTTAAGATCAAGCGGGTAATTAACCCAGTAACAGTGGAATTAGATTTGCCTCCGGCTCTTGGTAAAATCCACCCTGTATTTCATTGCAGCTTACTTCGTCGAAGCCCGCACTCGACCGATTGGCACCAATCAGAGTCAACGAAGCACAGTTCCGAAACACAGAGCCATAATCAGGAGCAACCTCGAGCCCGCGCCGTAGGGGGGGCTTAGGGGGGGCAGTATGTCAAGTCTGCTGTATTGTTATTAACATGTTGTCTAACTCTGGTTCAGAAGCAAGGGATTCTGGGCTCTTACGGAACACCGATGCTGCTAGCTACCTCTCCTCCCCCCTCCTCCTCTTAGCTATGCCTTTGTTGTGTAGTCTGCTTTGAAATGCTGATATGTGAACAAGATTGTGGAGCCTTCTCAAGCTGGGTGTCTGTGAGGGTGTTAAGCGCCAAGGCCTTGGCTTGGGAACGAGGGGGTAACATCCTTGTGCGAAAATATATTGCATAGAGTGCCCCGCCCGTAGGAATCCTTTGCTCTATACCTTAAATGCTTGGTTACTGTCCATGTACCCCAGTCCTTCAATCTCTATCATGGTCTTCAGTTCTGCTTTCAATAAACTAGAAGCTTTGTTTTACCCAAAGACTCATTATTGAATCCAGCCGACTTGACACAACTGTGGACTTGAGTCCCTCTTGTGATCTTCACAGCAGCGAATGTAGAAGAAAATTAGAGTCCACTGGCACCCTTAAGACCAACAAAGTTTTATTCAAGATATGAACTTTTGTATGCATGCACAGTTCTTCAGATACAATGAAATGGAAATTACCAATCCATAATATAGGTAGAGGGTGATCAGCAACTTAGGATACAGTATAATGAAGATGTTTAACAGATTCAAGGACCAAATAGAAATAACAAGCTGAGTTTATATGGTCACCATTTGTTTGGGTTTCATTCCAAGGGAAAACATCGTGAAGGAAATATGTCAAACTTGGAGATTGATGAGCAGATGTATCCTTATACGTGAAATGCTGAAAGTAATTAACTGAGATCCTGCCATTGTGCTCCAGCAGTCTCCTCTAGGCATGGAGGCTACCTTACAGCATCTTTTTCTTTGAAGTGGGGCTGTGTAGAGCTCTCTCCCCTGTCTTCAGGCCTGCCCAATAGCCAAACTGCTCAATTTTATTTGTCAGGGAGTCAATTGAGTCTAGTGGTTGTTCCAAAATAAAGACCAAGTCATCTGCAAATGCTCTCAATTTATATTGTTCACCCTTGATCACTGCCCCTTTAATATTTGGGTCTTATTTGGATATTCAATATCTCCAAACATAAGATAACTAAGAGTGGTGATAATGGACAGCCTTGTCTTGTACCTTTCTGAATAGGAATTGAGTCTGATAGTTCACCATTCACCATCACCTTTGCTGATTGGGGAGAATATATTGATTGTATTGCTCTTAAAAAAGGTTCACTACATTCCATCCCCTTCAATTGCTGTATCATGAATTGCCAGCGAACATTGTCAAAGGCCTTTTCTGCGTCTAGGCATATTAATGCCAATTGTTTCTCTGGATGATTCTAATAGTATTCAATTATATTGCATATTGTTCTGACATTATCTTTCAGATATCTTCTAGGAAGAAATCCTGCTTGGTCTCGATGAATGATGACCGATAGAATTTTTTTTAATCGTTGTGCCAATATATAGGGAAAAATTTTATAGTCCACATTCAGTAGAGAGATTGGTCTAAAGTTCTTTATATCTTTCAGATCTTCACCTTCTTTTTTGAATTAAAGATATTGTTGCTTCTTGCTATGAATTTGGAATTTCCGCTTCTTTTTGTATCACTTCCATGAGTTGTTTAAATGGTTTCAATAAACAATCTTCAGATGCTTTGTAGTATTCCGCTGGAAGACCATCTGGACCCGATGATTTAGCATTCTTTTGCTTTGCTATTGCTTCTTCTAGTTGTCTTATCGTTATTGGTTCATTTAAGATTTCCCGTTGTTCCTCTGAAAATTTGTTGAGATTATGTTTCTCAAGATATTTTGTTAAATGCTCCCCTTGAACTTGTTTGGTTCCATATAATTTTTTATAAAATTGTTCCACAATTTGACTTATTTCCTGTCATTGAAATTTCTCTTTATTATTTTCATCCCTCAGTACTGTTGTTATTCTTTTAGTACTTTTTCTTTCTCAGTTTATATGCCCGCCACCTTCCCGGTTTATTAGCAAATTCAAAATAATTTTGTTTAGCATGTCTTAACTTTTTCTCCACTTCCTCTACCAACAATAAATTAAGTTGATGTTGTATTTTTTTAATTCTTTCTTGAAACTCACCACAGATTTTGCTTCCACACCATTAAAATCTTTGAAACCAGCAAAGTTGTTTTCAACATATATCTCTTTGTCTTTCAGTTTAATTTTATATACCTCTCTGATTTTTAGACCAGAAAATCGCCACCCTAAGAATTGATCTTCACAGATTTCACAGCTGAGTATAGTCTCTGTGGCTCTATAACTCAGTCAGGCCTTGTGCTTCTGCAGTAACTTCACAGCATACATTGAGCAAGTCAGCTCAGTTTAATATAAGTTGGTTAGCAGATTTTTATATAGAAAGTGGTGTGAATCTGCACCACCTTCTTGGAACAAGTTTGGAGTATTATAAGATTCAAGATTCTAGGCAGGGAAACTTTTGGATGCCTCCAAAGTGAGAAAAGGGAGCTGGATATTCCCCCGCTCCTACTTTATAGTCACTTTATCTCCGTTCCATAAACTTTCATTCATAAGATCTCGTCCCTCCACCAACAATAGTGATGAATAGAAGTATTGAAAAGAACTTACAGTCCGCCGATGTGCAACCCACACTCCATACAGACACTTCGGTTTGAAATTAAAGTTGAAAGGAAAAGAAACTGGTGTTCAACCCTACAGCCATTTAAAATGGTGATCGGGTCAGTGAGGCTCGCCGCAACAGCGGGTTTGGGAAACAGCCACTGCTGTTAATCCCGCTCCGAGCCGTCAAGCCACCAGCCTTCCCAGACCCTTCCCGGGTCCAGAAGTCGAGTCCCCCAGCACGGGGGGCCCCTCAACTGCCCAATTAGAAAGCAACTCACGGGAGCTAGCCCGGGTCGCTTTCTACATTAGGTTGCCAAAACCGGAAGTCTGATTTGGATTCTTTATACATTGTTTTACTTTGTTTTAACAGTTCTCTTAGACTTCAAAAAGCATTCTGTAGGCAGTCTTCCAGAGAACAAAGTATTAAATAAGAGACAAACAATTCAGCCTAACATCTCAATTGACTGAATCTATAAATATTTTTGACACTCTCTAGGAAAGTTTACATTCTTTACACAAATAAATTACACGAAAGCTTATGTTCTAAATAAAAATTGGTTGGTCTTAAAGGTTAAACTTGACTCCTGCTTTGTTCAACTCTCTAGGATAGTAGAGCATCCCTGAGTTTTGAATGAACTGATTTAAAAAAACTAATGGAAATAAATGTCTGTCCTTGCTCCATCTTTCAGGATCCTGAGAACTTTGGTTCTATGTTGGAAATGTCTTGGAAGGGAACAAAAGCAATTGACCTTGGGAATGGGCAATCCCGTAAATTTCTGCAAGATGGTGATGAAGTCATCCTAACAGGTGTGTGTACATGTGGTGTGAAGGTAAAGTTGAGACAAGATATGAGGTACTCTAAGCATGGGTTTGGGGGTTGGTTTAAGTAGCATGAACTTGAGTCCAACTCAGACAGAAACATCAACACAGGGGAGGGCTAAGTGAACTTATTTTTTTTAAGTATTTATTTAGATTGTGCAAAAGATGATACAATAATTAAGGAAGATATACATTACATAGTTGTAGAACAATTCCATACAGAGTACTTCAGTTTAAAAAGACTGGAATTTGCAGTGGTCAATTAGAAATAACCAAAGATACAAAATATAAATCCAGTAATCACTAAAATTGGAAAATAAAAAGGTAAAGGTAGTCCCCTGTGCAAGCACCGAGTTGTTACTGACCCTATAGTGTGACATCACATAATGATGTTTTCTTGGCAGTCTTTTTACAGGGTGGTTTGCCATTGCCTTCCCCAGTCATATACACTTTACCCCCAACAAGCTGGGTATTCATTTTACTAACCTCAGGATTGAAGGCTGAGTAAACCTTGAGTAAGCTACCTTAATCCAGCTTCCGCCAGGATCAAACTTAGGTCATGAGCAGAACTTGGACTGCAGTACTGTAGCTTACCACTCTTTTGTCGGAGTTGTCCTTAAAAGGGCAGTTGCTGTCAGAGCTGTCTCAGCCCCACCTACCTCATAGGATGTCTGTTGTTCGGGGGGGGGGGAGGTAAAGGAGATTGTGACTGCTCTGAGACTCTGAGATTCAAAGTATAGGGTGGGATATAAATCCAATATCTTCTTCTGTGCCACGGGGCCCTATTAAAATTGGAAAATAGAGTATACTTTACAAAATTAATGTTTTTTCCCCCAACACTATTCTTAACACCTAGTTGTCCCTGTCTTTGGTCCTAGCTAAACTCATGGTCCCTCCATGTGAACCTTTAGCTTCATGCTCCCTGGCCCTACTTTCAAGACAGTTGCCTTCCTAGTCATCGGTATCACTTCAACTACAAGAGTGAGTGAACTGGCTGTGCTCAAGATAGACCCCCCCCCCCCCCCCCGTTCCTCAATTTTTTTTGCTGAGTGGTTCTACATCCTAGACTTAAGTTTCTACCTAAGGTGGTTTGGAAGTTTCACCTCACCCAAGAAGTGGCCTTGCTGGTTTTCTTTCTTTCTGAAGAAGATGATGATATTGGATTTATATCCCGCCCTCCACTCCAAAGAGTCTCAGAGCGGCTCACAATCTCCTTTACCTTCCTCCCTCACAACAGACACCCTGTGAGGTGGGTGGGGCTGGAGAAGGCTCTCACTGCAGCTGCCCCTTCAAGGACAACCTCTGCCAGAGCTATGGCTGACCCAAGGCCAAGGGCATTATATCCACAGGAAAGACCTGCAGAGACGTATGTTTCCATGGAGGACCATGTGGACAGAGTGAGAGGACTAAGTCAAGAGAGATGATGATGATGTTGATGATGGTATTGGATATTGGATTTATATTCTGCCTTCCAAATCTCAGAGTGGCTTACAATCTCCTATATCTTCTCCCCCACACACAACAGACACCCTGTGAGGTGTGTGGGGCTGGAGAGGGCTCTCACAGCAGCTGCCCTTTCAAGGACAACCTCTGCCAGAGCTATGGCTGACCCAAGGCCATGCTAGCATGTGCAAGTGGAGGAGTGGGGAATCAAACCCGGTTCTCCCAGATAAGAGTCCGCACACTTTAACCACTACACCAGACTGGCTCTCAAGATGAACCCCATCTCGAGAACTGTGCAGACCCTCCATTCCTTAGATCTCGGGAGTGCTGTCCTTTACCAGCTCAGCAGAGCTCAACATTTTCATAAAGAAAAGGCTTTATTTGTTTGCGGGGGACCAAAAAAAGGTAGGGCTGCATTGTCCCAATCAGTCTCCCAGTGGGTCATGGCAGTCATCTGTTCTGACTACGGAACTGCTGGGAGGGCGGGGTATCCCCCTTTGGAGTTGTTTAGCTTGTAAAGACTTCTTTGTGGCCAGCTTTCACAAGCTCAGTCCCAACAGTTGTTGCTGAACAATAATTATAGGCAGGCCTTAAATTCAGCAGAAGCTCACAGGAGCGCAGCTCCTGAACCTTTCTGATGGCCCCCCTCCTCGTCCCCACCTACTTTGTCCATTGAATAGTAGGTGCAGCTGCATAACAATTCCTGGATTAGGAGAGCAGGCAGCCAGCCAGCCACCAGGAGCTTTGCCACACTCCCAGAAGCCTTCTCTAACCCCTGGAGAAGCCCACACTACTCTTTCTCCACTTCTTATGTGATTTTGGGCGGTGGGTGGCTTGCTGGCCTTTTGACGGGGGGTGGGGGGTAGCCAAGGAGAGCCCCAGGTGAACAAGGCCTGCTTGGGCTGGCTGGATCTCTAGCCAGTCCAAGCAGGCCTCACTTGCCCAGGGCTCTCCTTTCTTGCATTGGGTTACTTTTGGCTGGGGGAGGCGGCATATATTAATAAGTCATAAATAAATTTTATGATTCTGGTTTTATTTTAGGTGCTCACAATTTTATCGCATATTAATATTTGTAATTAATTAGGTTTACTATGGTTGAGCCTAACGGTAAGAACATAAGAACATAAGAGAAGCCATGTTGGATCAGGCCAATGGCCCATCCAGTTCAACACTCTGTGTCCCACAGTGGCAAAAAACCCCCCCAAGTACCATCAGGAGGTTCACAAGTGGGGCTAGAAGCCCTTCCACTTTGCCCCACCCCACCCAAGCACCAAGAATACAGAGCATCACTGCCCCAGACAGTTCCAACAATATGCTGTGGCTAATAGCCACTGATAGCTCCATATTTTGATCCAATCCCCTCTTGAAGCTGGCTATGCTTGTAGCTGCCACCACTTCCTGTGGCAGGGAATTCCATGTTAATCACTCTTTGGGTGAAGAAGTACTTCTTTTTATCCGTTCTAACCCGACTGCTCAGCAATTTCATTGAATGCCCATGAGTTCTTATATTGTGAGAAAGGGAGAAAAGTACTTCTTTACTTTCTGCATCCCATGCATAATCTTGTAAATTCAATATTATTTGCTTTTATATCTTATCTTGTAGCTGATTTCTTTTTATGATGCTTTTAGTCTTTTTTAAAATCATTAAGTTCTTAATTTTCTATTGTGATGGCCTTTGGCTATAAACAATATTTCTGCATTCTACTGAGTTATGCTAATGAGCTCTACCACCTATTTTTCTACAAAATGACCTCTGGTTACAGGTAAGTCAGCCATGTTTTCTGGAGCACAGCAGTGATTTCCAAGCATCTCAGACTTGCAGCTAATGTGCATTTGACTTTTTACAATTCCAAGTATTGGGAAGCAAATTAGATGAAGTGGAAAAATCCATGTGAGTACATCAGCACTAGTTGCAAAAGGTGCAAGATGTTCATTTCAATAATTAGGTTTTTCTTTATTAAACCCAGGAGCTGCAATTGGGGGTTCTCTGTGCTGCATCTGTTGCACAACACTTTACAGATCTGCAGCGGCAATGCAAGGCATTCACAAAAAATATTCTGGTAGCTCCCTCTTTTTTTAATGTGGGTCTGCATTGCCCTTTTCTTGATGCCTGGCAGCTGAAAACTGTCTTAGTAAAATATCCTGAGGCTGTTTGCTGCATCTCTGGATGAGTCATTACTTTGGTTTTACCTCCTTCCCCAAAGACACATGAGATTACCTTCTCTGAGTGTGGTTAAGTCCTTTTACATACTTTGGAAATAAACAATGTATGTGGGAGGTGTAGGTGCATCACTCACAATTCAGGAAAATATGTTCCATTGTGTTTGGAGTATGCTGCTTGATGAGGAGCCCTGTGGTGCAGAGTGGTAAAGCTGCAGTGCTGCAGTCCAAGCTCTGCTCATGACCTGAGTTTGATCCCGGCAGAAGCTGGGTTCAGGTAGCCGGCTCAAGGTTGACTCAGCCTTCCATCCTTCCGAGGTTGGTAAAATGAGTACCCAGCTTGCTGGGGGGGGGGGGAGTGTAGATGACTGGGGAAGGCAATGACATAAGAGAAGCCATGTTGGATCAGGCCAATGGCCCATCCAGTCCAACACTCTGTATCACACAGTGGCCAATATATATATATACGCACACACTGTGGCTAATAGCCACTGATGGACCTCTGCTCCATATTTTTATCTAACCCCCTCTTGAAGCTGGCTATGCTTGTAGCTGCCACCACCTCCTGTGGCAGTGAATTCCACATGTTAATCACCCTTTGGGTGAAGAAGTACTTCCTTCTATCCATTTTAACCTGACTGCTCAGCAATTTCATTGAATGCCCACAAGTTCTTGTATTGTGAGAAAGGGAGAAAAGGACTTCTTTCTCTACTTTCTCCATCCCATGCATAATCTTGTAAATCTCTATCATGTCACCCCGCAGTCGACGTTTCTCCAAGCTAAAGAGCCCTAAGCGTTTTAACCTTTCTTCATAGGGAAAGTGTTCCAACCCTTTAATCGTTCTAGTTGCCCTTTTCTGCACTTTTTCCAATGCTATAATATCCTTTTTGAGGTGCGGTGACCAGAATTCTACACAATATTCCAAATGAGACCGCACCATCGATTTATACAGGGGCATTATGATACTGGCTGATTTGTTTTCAATTCCCTTCCTAATAATTCCCAGCATGGCATTGACCTTTTTTATTGCAATCGCACACTGTCTTGACATTTTCAGTGAGTTATCTACCACGACCCCAAGATCATTCTCTTGGTCATTCTCTGCCAGTTCACACCCCATCAACTTGTATTTGCAGCTGGGATTCTTTGCCCCAATGTGCATTACTTTGCACTTGGCCACATTGAACCTCATCTGCCATGTTGACGCCCACTCACCCAACCTCAACAGATCCCTTTGGAGTGCCTCACAAACCACCCCATAGAAAGTCTGCCATGAAAACTTCGTGATGCGACATCATCCCGGAGTCAGAAACGACTGGTGCTTGCACAGGGGACTGCCTTTACCTTTTTATGCTGCTTGAAAGGCTAAGTTTATAACAATAGGCTTCAATATAAACCTGGTAGCATCTAAAAAGAGTTCAGTGAGCCCCTGAATTACCTAATGCTCCCCTCCCAAAGTCTTTGGGGAGCTCATTCCTCAACTTCAGGGCCACAACAAACAAGGCCATTCTCTTGCCCTGAAAATTATCTAACTACTTTGTTTTCTCATTCTGCAGGCTACTGCCAGGGACATGGTTATCGAGTTGGCTTTGGGGAATGTTCTGGAAAAGTGCTCCCAGCCAAATTGATTTGAGTATCTTTTTTCAAGGGCATCCAAGAAGAAAAGGAGCCAGGAGAATTCTTTCTTGGTGTTTTTTTCCTGTTTCTGATGCTACGGTCTATTACTGCACAATAATGTTAGTATTAGTACAAAATAATAAAAACCACTAAATTTTTGTTATGGACAATTTCTTGTTTGTCATAATCAATCGATCAATCAATCTTTTGCATTAGCAACAAAATGCCATAGCAACCAACAACCAGACTTAACAATAAAAAACTCAATAAAATATTCAATGCAACAATAGAATTAATCATGATAAAATCAATCATAACAAGAATCCAAGACTACAGCTGAACCATGAGAGCTATTTTTGCTGTGTCATCACATTCTGATATGCAGACTGGCTGAAAAAAGGCAGGTCCTCTGAGCGTGTACTGAATGCTGCTCTTAACAGTGAAATCCTATGCAGAGTTACTTCAGGCTATATCCACTGAAGTCAAGGCACTTAGACTGGAGTAACTCTGCATAGGATGGTGCTATGGCATGAAAAGTTACAATTAGAGTTGTCAGCTCTAGGTCAGGAAATTCCTGGAGATTTTGCGGGGGGCGGGGGTGGAACCTGGGGATGGGAGGGTTTGGGGGAGGGAGGGAACTCAGTGGAATACAAGGCCACAGTCTATCCACCAATGCAGCTATTTTCTCGGGGGGGGGGGGGAGTGATGATCTTCTATCGGCCTCCCTTGCTTCAACCTGCACATTATATCATCTATGCCAGGGGTGTCAAAAGTGCAGCCTGTGGGCTGCATTCAGCTTGCCCAGGGCTTTAATCAGGACCATGGCTCTTTTCTCCACCCTCCTCTCCCCACCCCTCCTGTCCTCATCCTTTCAGAGGCTGCCAAAGTTCCCAGTATCTTCTGTCTTGTTTTGCCAGCTTCAGCAGGAAGTTCTTCTGGGCTTGCAAAAAAAAAAAAATGCAGAATGCATTAAGGTCTCTGCTCCGAGATAGACTACTCTGGGAAGTCAGAATCTTTTCTTGTTTTGTAGACTTCCAAGTTACCCTTATCCTCCCTAGCTGAGTAAAGATTACTTTTAAGCTAATACATCTGCAGCTGGCTGCTTTATTTCTTTTACCTCTTTGCATAACTGTGCTAAGTATCCCTAGCAGCTGCACTGTACAAAATGGTTCATAAACTAACTTAAATAAATGATTAGGGACTGTGGTCTATTCTATTGTGTATTTTTAGAATCATAGAATCAGAGTTGGAAGGGACTTCCAGGGCCATCTAGTCTAACCTGCTGCACAATGCAGGAAATTCACAAATACCTCCCCCCTAAATCCGCAGGATTAGCTCTGCTGTCATATGGCCATCTACCCTCTATTTAAAAA
Source organism: Heteronotia binoei (assembly GCF_032191835.1). Taxonomy (NCBI): domain Eukaryota; kingdom Metazoa; phylum Chordata; class Lepidosauria; order Squamata; family Gekkonidae; genus Heteronotia; species Heteronotia binoei. The sequence continues at coordinate 18,827,605 of NC_083241.1, forward strand.
CCTCCAAAGGAGAGCCCATCACCTCCTGAGGAAGCCTGTTCCTCTGAGGAACCGCTCTGTCAGGAAGTTCTTCCTAATGTTGAGCCAATTTTTTTTTTGCGTTGTTCAATGTGTTATGTTAATATTTATGTTTTGTTTCAGATCTGTTTTTAGATTTCTGGTTGGTTCCAGATTTCTATAATCCTAATCCTATTGCACTATTTTGTGGTGGCACATACAATCCTTCCTCACATTACATAAGGACTCAAAGGTTCAGCCAGGGGCTGCCACTTGCTAATCTTTACCTCGTCACATTTATTGTTTCTACCATTCACCTCAGAAAAATCCAAAACAGACAGCTAGATACAGTGGTTGTGGCACATGTGACCTCCCATTTGAATAAAATGTGTGACAAAAAGATTAATGAGAAAATGTGATGGCACCAATAAATCAGTCATAGGTATGGAATTGAGCCTTTCTTCACTAGGGGTGAAAAAAGGATAATGACGAAGCCTTGCCTCAAGGGAAAGTCAACAACAAATCAATTCACTGCTGCTGGCTAACATGTGTAGCTCATGCCTGCAAGATGAAAAGGTGCATGACTCCCTGTCTCTCTGTGGAAAGCTGTTTTCATTGCTAAATGTTCGATCAATCGAGATGTGTGGCCTATGAGATGGATACATTTGCATGAATGTTATCAGACTTGGGTGCCTCAGATGTTGTCTGGAAAATGTTACCTGCCTTTGCCCACCAAAATACCAAGTTCAAAGATATCTTGTGGCAAATGAAAATCAGTATGACCTGTTGCCCTTCCTTTGGCTGCCTTGAGTGGTTCCACCTCCCCTGGCAGTCAAGATGAAAGATGCATTTACAAGGCAGACTTAAACTGATGGACAAATATTCCTTCATCCTGGGAATCATAGTTCTTCAGGGAAGTTCCTTCCTTCACCTTACCAAAGTGCAGGGCCAGGAGCACTCCACCCCATCTCACCCTGCCCCAGGGGTAGCTCTGCCAAACATCATGCCTTTAAAAAAAACAAGACCCAAGAGACTGAAAGAGTCCAAGAGAAAGCAGTGGGGTTGTTTCAGAAGTGAGAATTTGCAGGTGTAGTTTGGCTGTTGTAAACCCATTTTGTTGCTTGTATATTAGAGCAACAACAAGACGTTTGACTTTGGGGAATTGTAGACATCCTGTTGCCTGGAGCAAAAGTGCAACTGCAGCTGTTAAATTTTCAGGTTTCTGCTGGCATGAAATTGATTTTCCTAATGGATGCCAAAGGGACAAGATGAATCTAGCTGCAGTCACACACACTAAATAATTCTCTTTCAGTCCACTTTCAGTGCACTTCCCGGCCAGATTTTACTGTGTGTGAACTGGCAAAATCCAGTTGGAAAGTGCATTGAAAGTGGATCAAAAGTGCATTATTTAGTGTGTGTGATCGCTGCTCCCCTCCCTCCCTCTCTCCCCCACCCCAAGGCATTTGTTAAGGTGATGTTTGTGAAGCAATTGCATTAAATCTGCAAGTAATAGAGTTTTTCAGGATCAGATTCTTCAAACTTCAGTCACCTGTAAGAAATTGGCCTTTGGGGCATATACACTGGGGGGGGGGAGCATACATAAGTGATATCTGTGCATTTTTGTAAGCTTGGTTAATTTTTTTTAATCCAATATGCAAAAATTGGTGGCTCTCTCCATAATGAGACGGCTCAATCTCACAGCCCCTGTCTGCCACGCAGAGAGGGACAAGCAGTTCTGGCATATCCCTATTGTGGAGATAGATTAGCAATTTGATGAGAAATAGGGTAGATGGGACAGAGACCTCATTATAAGGGTAACTTTTTCTGTTCTAGGGGAAAACTGCCATGTGGATTCTCTGTAGCCAACACAAATGACTCCAAATTTGCAGTTGTAACGATAGAAAATTGTGGTCATAGGGAAGGAGTCTTTTTCTGGAGATCTGGGACTGCCTGTAGCCAGCAGCAGCAGAAGAAGAAGATATTGGATTTATATCCCACCCTATACTCTGAATCTCAGAGTGGTCACAATCTCCTTTACCTCTCCCAACAGACACCCTGTGAGGTAGGTGGGACTGAGAGCTCATACAGCAGCTACCCTTTCAAGGACAACCTCTGCCAGAGCTATGGCTGACCCAAGGCCATTCCAGCAGGTGCAAGTGGAGGAGCAGCTGTAGGAGGGCCCATGTCTCAGTTGCAGAACATCTGCTTGGCATGCAGAAAGTCCTAGGTCAGGGATGACCCAACGGTAGCTCTCCAGATGTTTTTTTGCCTACAACTCCCATCAGTCCCAGCCATTGGCCATGCTGGCTGGGGCTGATGGGAGTTGTAGGCAAAAAACATCTGGAGAGCTACCGTTTACCACCCCTGTCCCAGATGCAATCCCCAGCATCTCCAGCTCAAAGGAGCAGCATGTGATGTGAATGATCTCTAGATGATATTCTGGAGTCCTGCTGCCAGTCTGAGTAGACAATATGACCTTGATGAACTAAGGGTCTGATTCAGTATAATGTATAATTCAGTATAATGGAGTTTTATGTTCTTGTAACCCTTCCTCTCAGGTTCTTCTATCAGAATATGTTCCATTTGATCTTTGAACAACGTAAGGATGAACTTTAAGCAACTAGGTGAAAGTTGCCCAATAAACTTAATATCTGAATCACTACAGCCTCCCAGACAAAGGTTCTCTGTCCCCTTACACCAACTCAGGCATATGGAGAGAAATCATATGCTCCTATATGCATCATATCTTTCTTTCAACATTCAGTCTGCACATTTATAAGAGTTCCTACCCTGCATTTTATCCTCACAACAACTTTGAGGTGTAGGTTAGGCTGAGAGAAAAGTGACTGGTTTCCCTTTCCCTTTATTGAGGGTTCACTCAATTTCTAGCCAAACACTGTGAGTGACAAAACACGCCCCCTCCACCAGCAGAATGTCATTCTCCACCTTGCCTCCCCTGAATCCAAGTTACTCCAATCCCAGCATTGTGGCTGTGGGGGAGGGGGAGTCTTGCTGCTGCTCCCCACAACGTTCTAAAAACCAAGTTTAGAGCAAGCTTGTTTTTAGAAAAGAAATACTTGTTGGAGATGGATGGCAAGCCATTGTTTTCTGTTGAAGCTATTTATTAGATAATACATTCTCAATAGGTTTCCAGCAAGTGGTGGGTTCTGAGCACAACTGGCCTTGATATGGAAGAATTGCCTTAAGAATGAAAGTAAATTTTCTGTTACTTACAGTAAAAACAGCAGAGGCTCTTTCTCACATGCAGTTCAAAAATCACTGTTGTCTAGCACTGCAACTCCCGTGGAGGCGGAATTTCCATTGTCTTTCCAAGAAAACTTAACTGGACAAGAGGGTTGGTTTCAGGGCCAGTGTGTGCATTGAACAAGGCATCTTTCTGCGAAGGCATCACCAGAAGCATCAGAGTGAGGTATTTATGCTGTCCAACATTTCCTCTTAGCTACCTCTATTAAATTTATTTTTGACCCCGCCATTATTCCAAAGCATCTCAGAATGGCATATAAGAATTCTCCCCTCTTCCATCTTATCCTGACAAAAACCTGTGAGGTAAGTTAGGCCAAAGGAGAAAGTGAATAGGCCAAGGTCGCCCAGCGAGCTCTAATCCGTTCTGACACTGTCACACTGGCTCTTTTCCCGCTCCTTTGCCATCTGGAAGAGACAGAAGGGATTCAACTGTATTGCTTGAGAAGGTTGCCAGCTTTTTGCTAGCAGTGTTCTTGTGCCTTGACTACAGTTGTGCCTGACAGGCAGCTGTGAAGGGCATAGCAGCCTTGTAATGAAAAAGAACTTGGCTGCCCCCAACTGCTGACCCTGGGAGAGATTTTGTGCAATAGTATGCACATTCACAGAAGTAAGTCCTATTGTATTCATTGGGATTTAACTCCTGAATAAATGGGTGTCATATCATCACCCATTTTAATCAAACAGCCTGCAATTTTGAGCAAATTCATTCCCTCTGAATCGGTCCTATCCAGGTCTTGGGAAGGTTTGCACTGTTGTTTTTTTCCAGGCAGGGCTCCTCCATCTGCTTCTGGCAGTTAATAATACCAAGGATATATGAGAAACCCATTTAACCAGCAGAAAACAGAAAACCCCCAAAAAACAAACAAAAAAATCCATACCCTCATTCATTTTTAAAAACAACAAAAGATTTAATCAAGGCACACATTCATGCTCAAGAGAATGATGTAGTTGGAAAAGTCAGAAGAGGGAGTATCATCAGATAAGTGATTCCTAGTGAGCAAGACTGGATACCACTTCTTGGCACACTTAGGCCCAACATGTACCCCTTTTAGATGTTGATTGCTACTCAGAATTGCCAATGTATTTCCCATGTGTTCTAATCATACAGATTATAATATGCACAGTACCTCTGCATGCTTTACAAGCATTCACATACCTCCATGCTTGAGAGGAGACAGATGGAGTGTAACAAGGTCTCAGTTAATTACTCTTAGCACTCCACAATTAATAAGGATACATTTATACCACTATCTCCAGTTTTGACATCTTTGCTTCACAGTTTCTTCCCCCCTCCCAGAATTAAATCCAAGCAATGGTGACTTTATAAACTTAGCTTGTTATTCCTGTTTGCATCTGTAAAAAAAGTCTGCATTGTGTTGCATTCTAAATTGCTGTTCAACCTCTGCCTTATATGTATGGACTGGTAACTTTTTTTTCATTTTATCTGAGGGAGTGTGCATGCACACAAAAGCTCATTCCTTGAATAAAACTTTGTTGGTCTTAAGGGTGCCACTGGACTTTGTTCTGTAGAATTCTTTACAACAGTCTCTCCCCCCCCCCCCCTTCAAACTAGGACAAAATGACTCAGATCTCCATTTTTAGTCGTCTTGTGTCTGACTGAAGAGCTTGACTCTTGAAGGTTTCTACCCTGGGAATCCTGGTGAGCTCGCAGGTGTGCCTGGACTCCGATCTAAGGGCCACAAAGCAGAATAACGTGGCTGTCGAGCCAAAACGATCATTATTGTCCTAGTTATCTCAACAAGCAAGGGTAAGGATTTTGATCAGGGGAAGAAGAAGAAGAAGATATTGGATTTATATCCCGCCCTCCACTCCGAAGAGTCTCAGAGCGGCTCACAATCTCCTTTCCCTTCCTTCCCCACAACAGACACCCTGTGAGGTGGGTGGGGCTGGAGAGGGCTTTCACAGCAGCTGCCCTTTCAAGGACAAGCTCTGCCAGAGCTATGGCTGACCCAAGGGCACGCTAGCAGGTGCAAGTGGAGGAGTGGGGAATCAAACCCGGTTCTCCCAGATAAGAGTCCGCACACTTAACCACTACACCAAACTGGCTCTCTACACCAAACTGAGGTAAGACTTCAAATCTCCTGTGCCATGGCCCTGATCCATAACACGCACACAGCTGCTTTGTTGAAGTTTACTCACACTTTGGGGATTTGGCACCAGATCCATCCCAGCTGTGTGTGGAGTAGTCCTCTGAGGATTTACATTAGGCTTCCCAATCCCCAGCAGAGGATCCCTGGGTTTTACAGGCTTCCCCTGCCCCCAGCCAGCTGGCCAGCGGGGGGGGGGGGGGAGCCCTGCCCCCACAGTCACCATGTACCTCTAGAGCTCTGGCAGGTTTAGAAAACTGCAAACAGGTCCGTTTTAAAAATGTGTGCCTTTAAATTTGAGCAGGAAACAGGAAGCACTTCATGGTGAAGGGTCAGCAGCTGTTTCATCAGAGCAGTCCCTTTGTTTTGCTTTCGTTTTCAGAGCAAGTAAAGCTGTGGAAGAACCAGACCGAGTAAGTGTGTGTGTGTGTGAGAGAGGGTGGGGCAGGGGATTCCCCAGTTTGGAGGCCCTCCCCCTTCTTTACAAAGCTTTAGAAAGGGGGGAGGAGAAAATATCTACTGGGCACTCTATTCCCTATGGAGAATGATTCCCATAGGGAATAATGGGGAATTGATCCATGGGTATCTGGGGCTCTGGGGGGGATGTTCTTTGAGGTAGAGGCACCAAATTTACAACATAGCATCTGATGCCTTTCCTCAAAACACCCTCCTAGTTTCAAAAGGATTGGACTGGGGAGGGGGGTCAATTCTATGAGCCCCCAAAGAAGGTGCCCCTATCCTTCATTATTTCTAATGGAGGGAAGGCATTGAAAAGGTGTGCAGTCCCTTTCAATATGAAGGCCAGAACTCCCTGTGGAATTCAATTGTGCTTGTTCCAACCTTGCTCATGGCTTTCTTGGACTTGGCAACCCTAATTTACAAACTGCATGGTTGAGAACAGCAGCAGTGACACAGGTCACTTAAAGGGTTCGAAATTCAAGGAACTCAGGAATCCTCACAACAGCCTTGTAAAGTAGGTCAAGGAACTAGCTCAAAGTATCGGCACATTCCTCGCTGTTCTTGTAGCGACAGTGTGCAAGCTTCAGCAGCCACATGGGTCAGAAATGCTTTGGTGAATTAAAACAAACCAGAAAAACAGGTGTGGAATTAATTTTTCCTGAATCTTTGTTTCTGAACTACTCTTGTCCTGCAGTTACCAAAAGCCAAAATGGAAACAACCCACAGGGTTATAGTGACCACAATTACGAATACTTCAAGCACTATAATTGCAAATTTATAGGTGAAATGCAATACACACATACATTAAATTATGGAACACTCTCAAAAATATCTTAATACACTAAAAGTTCACGATACAAAGGAGAGTCCCAATGTTACAGGATGTTGACTTCATATCCTGCTTCGAAGTTCCTTCCAGCAAGGTACACGCCACAGTCTTTTTTCACAGAGGCCTTGAGCCGTTTCTGAGCAGTTGCCTATTTGGAAAGAGATAAGACTTTGATGTTGGTTGTAAATGTACTCTATGAAGGATTTATAAAAATTGAAGGAGGAAGGATTTGAAGTTGTCTTTCATTTGGATTGTGTTTGAAATTACTGGAGTAGTCTCTGTGGAAAAAGGATTGTGGAGTATATCTTGGTGGAAGGAACTTCGAAGCAGGATATGAAGTCGACCTCCTGTGACAATGGGACTCTCCTTTGTATTGTGAACTTTGAGTGTATTAAGATGATTTTGAGAGTGTTCCATAATTTAATGTATGTGTATATTGCATTTCACCTATAAATTTGGAATGATAGTGCTTGAAAGGTTAGTAATTGTGGTCACTATGGTTGTTTCCGTTTTGCTATCTAGAATGACCTCTCTCTGTATTTTCAGTTACCAAAAGCCAGGCAAGTAATTCTACCTTCTTAGTACAATTCTTGGAACAATTCTTGGACGTTTAGTCGATGGGGAGAAAGACTAACCACTGCAAGGTAGTTATTTTTCTTTCCTGAGATGCTGCTGTTGGATCATTGCATTCTCTTCTGCTCTACTTGACAAAAAAAATGTTCCTCCACCCACCCTCTTGTTTTTAGATGTTATAATTAAATGGGACGGAGACGGTGCTGGTCGCCTTAGTAGATGATCTCTAGTGACAACTGAATCGAGGCGGGTCAGAAGTGCTGTTGTTGTTGGACCTGTTGGTGGTGTTTGACATGGTTGACCATCAGTTGCTGGTTCACCGCCTCGCCGATGCAGGGATTCAGGGGTTAGCCTTACAGTGGCTTTCCTCCTTTCTCTGTGATTGGGGACAAAGGTTGACGATGGGGGACAATCGTCCCAGAGGCATCCGCTTAATTGTGGGGTGCCTCAGGGGGCAGTGCTTTCCCCGATGTTGTTTAATATCTACATGCGCCCCCTTGCCCATATTGTCAAGAGATTCGGGCTGGGTTGCCATCAGTATGCAGATGACACTCAGCTTTATCTGCTGATGGATGGCCGGCCTGCCTCTGCCCCAGAAAAACTGGCCCCAGCGTTACAAGCCGTGGCGGGGTGGCTCAGGCTGAGTCGTCTGAAGCTGAACCCAACGAAGACAGAAGTCCTTTGTCTGAGCCGTGGTGGCCTGAGAAGGGAAATCCCTTTACCAGCCTTTGATGGGGCGCCACTGATATCGGTGCCTAAAGTCAAGAGCTGGAGCCCACATTGGGTATGGAGGCTCAGATAGCAGCCACTGCAAGATCCGCCTTTTTCCATCTTAGGCGGGCATGACAGCTGGCACCCTTCCTAGAGCACAGCGACTTAGCAACAGTGATTCATGCTACGGTCACCTTGAGACTAGACTACTGTAATGCCCTCTACATGGGGCTGCCCATGAATCTGGAAGCTGCAGCTGGTGCAGAATGCTGCAGCCAGGCTGTTACTGGGTCTCTCTATTCGGGATCATGTGCAGCCGGGGCTGCGGAGATTGCATTGGCTGCCAGTAGTATTCTGGATTCGCTACAAGGTGATGGTTATTACCTTTAAAGTCCTATATGGCCGAAGTCCTGTCTACCTTAGGGACCATCTCCCCCCATATATTCACCAGAGGGTACTTAGATCTTGATCACAAACCCTATTAGAAATTCCCGGGCCGAGGGAGGCGAGACTGAAGGCTACCAGAGAACGAGCCTTCTCTATTGTGGCCCCCCACTGGTGGAACCAACTCCCTGATGGTTAGAGCCTTGCGGGACCTTGCCCAATTCCACAAGGCTTGTAAAACAACACTTTTTCGTCTGGCCTTCAACTAAAGTACAGAGCTGCTTAACATCATGGTATGGAACTTAGCACCAAAACTGTCTTAAAAATTTGTTCAATATTTAAAGTGCAATTGTTAATTTTAATTGATCTTACTGTAATTGTTTTTATTGTATGGTTTTATTGTGGATTTAATGTTGTTGTTAGCCGCCCTGAGCCTGCTTCGGTGGGGAGGGCAGGATATAAATGCGAAAAATAAATAAATAAAATGTATCTTGTATTCCCCAGCCTATTTCTTTGAGGATGCCAACCTCCAGGTGGGATGTGGAGATCCCCCAGAATTGCAGCTCATCTCCAGACTACAGCGATCAGTTCCCCTGGGGGAAATGTATGCTTTGGAAGGTAGACCCTCCTTATGGAAGTACTTCTTACCCAAAGGGTGATTAACATGTGGAATTCACTGCCACAGGAGGTGGTGGCGGCTACAAGCATAGACAGCTTCAAGAGGGGGTTAGATAAAAATATGGAGCAGAGGTCCATCAGTGGCTATTAGCCACAGTGTGTATATATGTGTGTGTGTGTGTGTGTGTATAGAAAAAAAAATTTGGCCACTGCGTGACACAGAGTGTTGGACTGGATGGGCCATTGGCCTGATCCAACATGGCTTCTCTTATGTTCTTATCTCATTGAGGTCCCCAGGTTCCACCCCCAAATCTCCAGGAGCTTCCCAACCTGAAGCTGGCAACCCTACTTGCCCACCCCCCCATCAGCTGCAAGGGAGGACCTGGCAACCTGACATTTCATTCAGTTGTCACTCAGTAACTGGCAGCAAGTTGGGAAATGGTTTAAGGTCAGAGTATTTGCTCTATGCATTGTATTTTATCACAAAATCTGGTCTTACAGAAAGCAGGATATACACAAAAGTGGGCTTGTTCATTTCCAGTGTCCTTGGTAGGGGGAGAGTGATGCTGGGTACCTCTTGGTGGCTCTGGGGTAGACCCGTCTGCACTGACTACCTCTGTCCCACTTCAAGTTCAGCCTTGAGAAGCATGCTAAGGAGTGATGCTCCATTTCCCCGTGTTGCAAGTAAATGGTAATAATGTGCTTACATTGAAGAAAATTTAAGTCTGCACTGATGCAGAATACCTTCTGACTGTTACTTCAGATGTACCTTTGGGGCTTATAAAGCAGCCATGGAGTCAGGAGCAGGATAATAGTTACAGCCTTGGGGGAGGAGTGTTAAACTCCCTGATTAGAAATGCACAGTTGGTCTGCATTCTAATGGGGGGAGGGGAGACAATATGTGAAGATCTCCCTCTTTCTCACCCACAACTTAAAGTTGTGTGTGTGTGTGTGAAGGGGTGGATTCCAAATCAGAGGAGTTAAATCTTCCCCGCAGTCCAGTGCTGTGACCCCAATCCCTATTAACCTCCAAAAACATTCACCTCTGCTTTTTAAGGCCCAAAAAAACATCTTGAATTCAGGTTGTGAAATTCCAGCATCACATATATTTGGCACCCTCAAGAACCAAAGTGTGTTGTGCCTTATTCCGTCCCAGTGACTCCAGTGATCTGGATGGTGGAAAGTGCCATCAAGACACAGTTGACTTATGGAAACCTGATAGGGTTTTCAACGCAAGAGATGAACAGGTGGTTTGCCATTTCATGACTCTGCATAGTGACCCTTGGCATTCTCTCATTTACGAACGCACCAGGGCTGACGGTGCTTAGCTTCTGAGATCTGACAAGACTGAGCTAATGTGGTTCATCCTGATGAAGGTGTAGTGACTGTAGCTACCAAGAATCAAGCCTGCTGCAATCTGCAAGGCCCCGTGTCTAAAACGGTTGTTCCTTGGCTTATGCTATAGCATGACAAGACTTTGGGAACTGAGCTTTATATATGTAGACAAACAAATGCACTGCTGGGCACTTTCTCAGATGTGGACATGTGGATGAATATTTGGGGTGTGGCTTTCTTCTCCTTTATCGTTCATGTTTATTACAAATTAAGTACTGGGCAAGATTTATTGCATTTTGTGCATCTGTTATGGCACACTTTTAATCAACCTCACAACACACAGTGGTTGTGTTTCAGGCACCCACAGTCCTTTTACCCTTAGCACCCTAATATCTGCCTGGTAACCATGCTGTGTGTTTGTTTCCAATTAAAAACAATATTGATTTGAATGGCAAGAAGGTGCTTAGTGAGAGGAGAAGCTGGTAAGGGGCTTCTATTGCTTAGAGAGCTTTTGTGCTATTTTGACAGACCATTGTAATGTTTTTTCTCATTAAATCTTGGAGGTCACCACATAGGCTGGAAGAACGGCACAGGAACAGGTCATGTGCAGAAACCAGTGTGCTATCGGCAGAACCGATGCAGCCTTGGAGTAGCTGGCTAAGATCCCATGCCCCCAGTGGCAGGAGGTGGCCATCTGTGTTGTACTCTTCTGGTTGGTCCAGGTTCTTGCATACTCATTGCCCTGCCTCTTTCCCTGCCTCCCTCCTCCTTAGTCATCCAGGTGCTGTTCTTCCCACGTGGATGTTGGGATGGCGCTGTAAGGGTCCATGATGACTTTGGCACAGCGAATAATCATGACAATCAAGAAAAGGCAAAGGAAGACAAAGCATGCCAGTGTTAACCCTTTATCCACGTCGACAAAGGCTGGTTCTGAGGTTGGTCCCTCCATTGCTCATGGCGCTCCACATCAGGACTGATTTCTGCGGCCACCATCATTTTACACCTGTGGAAGACAACAACAAAGAGATGGCTGACAAAAGTGGGACTAAAGCGTTCAGGAGATGAGGGCTTTGGGAAACGAGCGTATGTATGGCAGGGTTCTGCCTAACCTTTAGTAAGGAAGAAGAAGGATTATCTCCCCTTTACTCCCAGCTGTCCAAAACTTCCTGCTCTACAAGTTTGCCTCACACACATTTGCCTCTTTAAGAAGGAAATGAGCACCACCCATTCAAAAGTACCACATTATGTCTGCAACAAAGAGCACACTTCTACCACAGATTATGGCTGCAATGAGGACACACTTTAAATCTGTGTCACCTTCAGCAGAGAGGTAGTGTTCTGGCAGGATATATAAGGAGGCTCTTTTTAGCCCCTTTTTGAAGCAAGGTACTTGCTGTTGTTGTGTTGGAATCTGTTCAGCTACAGCAACACTTTCTAGAACAATAATTTCTACTGCTCAGAGTTTGTGTTGCCAATGTCCAATTGCATCATTCCAGTTAATTCTGTTCTATGTTTCTGTCCTTGCAGCTTGGCTCTAGGAGAGTCCCTGACCCACTTTGTTCTTCTTTTCAGGAAGTCCCTTGTGTTCACCTCCCTTCTGAGTCTTTCTCTTGCTGTTCTATACTCTAAGACATGCTTCGTAGAAACTATGTGTCTCCTTCCCCTCCTCCTTTTCCTGCCACCAGGGCCTCTTTTATTATTCTGCTTTTGCAGGTTCATCATACCCTTCAGTTCCTGTTGGCACTTCCTTAGCAGCCCCTGGTGAGTTTCTTCCCTGATTTCCCTATACCAGGGGTCCTCATCTGCTGGTATTTTGGAATCTTGAGAACAGAGAGTGGGTGCTGCCAGAAAATGGTGGCCAGGGAGTGCTGGGCCAATCATAAAATGTTGAGAGACTGCAAGACAAACATCCACCTACAATGGAGACAGCTTTTTTGAACTGAATGCTCCTATAAGGCCAAAGGTGGTGCCTCCTGGGCTTCTCTAGGCTTGACAACAATTAGGAGGGTAAAAAGTCTTCCACCTTCTTAACAGAGACTTAATAACATGTTATTACCGCATGATGTTAATGACCTCCATGCTGTAAAAAGCTTTATTGCCCAATTCCATACATTAAGCCTCTGCTATGCAAAAAGTCTGCCAAGAAAATGTGATGTGATGTCACCCCATGGGTTGGTAATGACTTGATGCTTGCACAAGGGAAAACCTTTACCTTTTTAAAAAGGCAAGCCATATTTTTCCCTTTGGGCTGTTGGCAATCCTAGGTTCTTCTGAGTGTCCTCCTACTGCAGTGAAGTGGAAGAAAGCTGGCTCTTTGCTTTGTAAAGAAGAAGAAGAGATTGGATTTATACCCTGCCCTTCACTCAGAGTCTCAAAGCAGCTTACGATCGCCTTCCCATCCTCTACCCATTAAAGACACCCTGTGAGGGAGGTGGGGCTGAGAAAGTTCTGACAGAAACTGCTCTTGAGAGAACAGCTCTAAGAGAACTGGGACTTACTCAAGGTCACACCAAAACTGCATGTGGAGGAGGGGGGAATCAAACCCAGTTCTCCCAGATTAGAATCCACACACTTAACCACTACACCAAACAACTGGGTACTAGCAAAATCCTCACTGTATATAATAGCTCTATAAAAAGGTAAAGGTAGTCCCCTGTGCAAGCACCACTCGTTTCCAACTCTGGGGTTACGTCACATCACGACATTTTCATGGCAGACTTTTATTGGGGTGGTTTGCCATTGCCTTCCCCAGTCATCTACACTATCTCACCCTCCCCACCCCCCACCCCGTAAGCTGGGTACTCATTTTACCAACCTTGGAAAGATGGAAGGCTGAGTCAACCTTGAGCCGGCTACCTGAAACCCAGATTCTGCCAGGATCAAACTCAGGTCGTGAGCAGAGAGCTCTGACTGCAGTACTCTATACAGAACATCTAATTTGGGTTGGGGAAAAAGTCTGGGGAAGTGGGAAAGATGTTGTTTACATATGGAAGGTAGCAAATATCACCCCCATCTTTAAAAAGGGTTCCAGAGGAGATCCGGGTAACTACAGGCCAATCAGTCTGACTTCAATACCGGGAAAGTTGATAGAAACCATTATCAAGGACAGAATGAGTAGGCACATTGATGAACACGAGTTACTGAGGAAGTCTCAGCATGGGTTCTGTAAGGGAAGATCTTCCCTCACTAACCTGTTACATTTCTTTGAGGGGGTGAACAAACATGTGGACAAAGGAGATCTGATAGATATTGTTTACCTTGACTTTCAGAAAGCTTTTGATAAAGTTCCTCATCAAAGGCTTCTTAGTAAGCTCGAGAGTCATGGAGTAAAAGGACAGGTCCTCTTGTGGATCAAAAACTGACTAATTAATAGGAAGCAGAGAGTGAGTATAAATGGGCATTCTTCGCAGTGGAGGACGGTAAGCAGTGGAGTGCCGCAGGGCTCAGTACTGGGTCCCATGCTCTTTAACTTGTTCATAAATGATTTGGAGTTGAGAATAGGCAGTGAAGTGGCCAAGTTTGCAGATGACACTAAATTGTTCAGGGTGCTAAGAACCAGAGAGGATTGTGAGGCACTCCAAAGGGATCTGTTGAGACTGGGTGAGTGGGCGTCAACATGGCAGATGATGTTCAATGTGGCCAAGTGCAAAGTAATGCACATTGGGGCCTAGAATCCCAGCTACAAATACAAGTTGATGGGGTGTGAACTGGCAGAGACTGATCAAGAGAGAGATCTTGGGGTCGTGGTAGATAACTCACTGAAAATGTCAAGACAGTGTGCGATTGCAATTAAAAAAGGCCAGTGCCATGCTGGGAATTATTAGGAAGGGAATTGAAAACAAATCAGCCAGTATCATAATGCCCCTGTATAAATCGATGGTGTGGTCTCATTTGGAATACTGTGTGCAATTCTGGTCACCGCACCTCAAAAAGGATATTATAGCATTGGAAAAAGTGCAGAAAAGGGCAACTAGAATGATTAAAGGTTTGGAACACTTTGCCTACGAAGAAAGGTTAAAAGGCATGAGGCTCTTTAGCTTGGAGAAACGTCGACTGCGGGGTGACATGATAGAGGTTTACAAGATTATGCATGGGATGGAGAAGGTAGAGAAAGAAGTACTTTTCTCCCTTTCTCACAATAAAAGAACTCGTGGGCATTCAATGAAATTGCTGAGCAGTTGGGTTAGAACCGATAAAAGGAGGTACTTCTTCACCCAAATGGTGATTAACATGTGGAATTCACTGCCACAGGAGGTGGTGGCGGCTACAAGCATAGCCAGCTGCAAGAGGGGGTTAGATAAAAATATGGAGCAGAGCTCCATCAGTGGCTATCAGCCACAGTGTGTGTGTGTGTGTATGTATATATATATATATATATATATATATATATATATATATATATATATATATAAAATTTTTGGCCACTGTGTGATATAGAGTGTTGGACTGGATGGGCCATTGGCCTGATCCAACATGGCTTCTCTTATGTTCTTATTAGCCTGACATGAAGCCTCAGAGAAGACCAGAGGGCCAACTCCTGTGGTACTGTGTGAAATCTACTGCCTCATGGCCTGGTCCCCCCAGTACTTTAGAGCAGGGGTGGCCAACGGTAGCTCTCCAGATGTTTTTTGCCTACAACTCCCATCAGCCCCAGCCAGCATGGCCAATGGCTGGGGCTGATGGGAGTTGTAGACAAAAAACATCTGGAGAGCTACCGTTGGCCACCCCTGCTTTGGAGGTATCTGAATGAAAGAGGTTGGCCAGGTCAAATGACTTGCACTCAGATGAGCCAGTGTTGAGGTAGTGATTGGAATATAGTGTGGGAGACCCATGTTTAAATCCCCACTCTGCCCTACTACTACTGAGTGACCTTCAGCCAGTCCCTCCCTTCCCCTCTGTCATTCTAGCCAACCTCATGGGGTAGTTAATGCAGTGACGATAAAATGGAGGAAGGAAAATGACCTGTGACTAAATCTAATTTTTATAGAAATGGTTCATCCATGTCCTTCATTTTGCTGACCTCTATCCAACACTCTCTCTTTGTTGGATTGTTGTGAGCCAGGTCCCGGATCACTTGCTGTACCTGATGGACCGTTGATGTGTAAGGAGTGGTCCCTGACATATAACTTGGAACAAACAGATAGATGAGAGAAGGTCTGGACTCCTGTTTTAAAAGAACAACAAAAAAAGTTACATTGTCCGCTTCCTGCATCCTGTGGATAGTGACACATACTTAAAGTTAATTGACCCCATTCTCTCACACAGCTGTCATTCTGGTATATCAAGCCAAATCAATAAGGCTCACAATAGACCATTCAAGATCACTGTAGGGAGATTGTGACTGCAGAAGATTGTGGGAGGCAGGGACTTGTATTTTTGGCATTGCAATGACACCATGCTATCACTTCCAATGTGACAAGAGAGTAATTTAGTCATTTGGGGCATTCTCCCAAAACTCCATGTCACCCAGCACAATGATGTCATCTCCAGGTTATACTAGGAATGACAGTGTGGCATCCCAAGCTTGGATGTGTCTCTGTAAGGCATTCCAGGGACTGAACTTGGAAGATCTGATGCTGGAATCTAGCCCTATTGGCTATCTGAAATTATGTGCATATCCCTTTGATATCCTCTTCAAGAACACGAAGTAGAAGC